>NC_138528.1:116227926-118627926 GCF_964234715.1 Podarcis melisellensis
CAGGTGCTTCCACGGAGCATTAGAATCAGGGCTGGCCCACCCATTAGGCAAAGTGAGGCAACCACTCACCCGGGCAGCACATCCTATTGCCAATCTTTCTTCCTGTTTTAAATCATCCTTGATGCCTTCTTCTCTGGCAGGGAAGGAGGCACCATTCTAGGGTCCTCCTCAGGTGCCAAAATGCCTTGCCCCAGCCCTACCTAATTATAGCCCATTTCCATTGCAAAGCTGTAACTGGCTGAAGTGGGCTCTGACCAAGCTTGTGCCCCTACCTAAAATGTGTTGTCAGCTTTTTAGAGGATCAGCCCTGTTAAGCGGCAGCAGCGGGAGGCCCCATTAGCTAAAGTGATGCTTCAGGTTAAGAACAGTTTCAGGATAAGAACGGACCTCCAGAACGAATTAAGTACTTAACCCGAGGTACCACTGTACCGCCCTATACCCGCAAGTCTTGGGGTGGTTCACAGGATAAAATCACAATACAAAAACACAAAATACATAATGAAAACTAAATACAACAACCCAGTAATGCCCCCAACACATTTTAAAAGGGCATTGAATGTCAATCAACCCAAGATCTGGTGAAAAAGGAACGTTTTTGCCTGGCGCCTAAACGTTTATAATGAAGGTGCCAGGCGAATCTATTTGGGGAGAGCAATTCCACAGATGAGGAGCCACTATGGAAAAGACCCTTTCTCGTGTTGCAACCCTTAGGACCTCTTGTGGATGAGGCACACAAATGAGGCCCTCAGAAGATGATCTCAGGGTCCAGGTGGGTTCATATGGGAAGAGGAGTTTCTTGAGTTATTGCAGTCCTGAGCCGTTGAAGGCTCTATAGGTCAAAACCAGCACTTTGAATTGGGCCCAGAAACTAATTGGTAGCTGACTAATTGCAGTCGGACCAAGACATAGCTGTCAACGTTTCTCTTTTTAAAAAGAGAAATTCCCTTATTCCAAATAGGATTCCTCACAAGAAAAGTTGACAGCTATGGACTAAGACCAGTGTGAAATGCTCAAACCGTCTTGCCCTGGTGAGTAACCGGGTCTTAAAAAGTAATTCCAGTATAACAATAATAATAATAATTTATTATTTATACCCCGCCCATCTAGCTGGGTTTCCCCAGCCACTCTGGGCGGCTTCCAATAAAACACTAAAATACAATATCCTATTAAACAATAAAAGCTTCCCTAAACAGGGCTGCCTTCAGATGTCTTCTAAAAGTTTGCTAGTTATTTTTCTCTTTGACATCTGGTGGGAGGGCGTTCCACAGGGCAGGTGCCACCACAGAGAAGGCCCTCTGCCTGGTTCCCTGTAACTTGGCTTCTTGCAGAAAGGGAACCGTCAGAAGGCCCTCGGCGCTGGACCTCAGTGTCCGGGCAGAACGATGGGGGTGGAGACGCTCCTTCAGGTATACTGGACTGAGGCCGTTTAGGGCTTTAAAGGTCAGAACCAACACTTTGAATTGTGCTCGGAAACGTCCTGGGAGCCAGCGTAGGTCTTTCAAGACGGTATGACATCCCCCCCTTCACGGTAAGACACTTTCGCTGCTGCCAACACGGGAAGCAAAAGCGCCCGGAGATAGAAGGGAAGCAAACCGAAGGCAAAGTAAGCAAGCGCCGCTCTGAGAGGAAAGCGGCGGCGACAACGCGCGGGCGGGGCAGGGGGAGAGGCGCGGCTCCGGGGCGTCGCCCACCCCCCCCCCGCGGCTCCACCCCTCCTCCTCTCCGCG
The DNA here is from genome assembly GCF_964234715.1 of Podarcis melisellensis. Classification (NCBI taxonomy): domain Eukaryota; kingdom Metazoa; phylum Chordata; class Lepidosauria; order Squamata; family Lacertidae; genus Podarcis; species Podarcis melisellensis. Next base: position 116,229,654 of record NC_138528.1, read on the forward strand.
CGCGCCCCCCTCCCCTCGCGCCCTCAACGGTCACAGGCTGACCGTTGCTCCTGAGGCCACACGGCTCCGAAGCCGCCCAGGATCTTTCTCCCCCCCCCGCCCCCGCCGCCGCTTGAAGGAAGCGGGTGGGGCTCACCCCGCCGGCGGTCTCGAAGGCCGCGCTGACCTGTCACCGGGGCTTTTCCTCCGCTCAAATTGCCGCCGCCGGCTCTGCTCCGAGATGCTCCTTCACAAAGGGCGGCGGGGAAGGGGCGAGACGGCAGCGGCTTCCAATAAGGCGGTTGAGACCCAAAGCAAAGCCCCGCCGGAGACAGCTCAGCATCACCTGACGAGACGCGCATGCGCCGAAATGAGGCGAGGGGACTGGACGGAGCAGCAGCCGCCGTCCCTTGCGCAGCTTGGGCGTTGGGGAAGCGTGGAAAGGGGGCGCATGCGCGCGGCGAGAAACGCGGGTGACGTACGGGCGGTTTGTCTGGGGGTCCAGGACTAAGTTGCTCCACTGTTTTTCTGTGTGGGGTGTTTTTGTTTTTAATAGAGCGAAGGAATCAGTCAGCCACTTGCTGACATCTCTCAGATATAGCGTTGCTTAAGGGGAGGGTAAGGACTACAATTCCCAGCATGCCATGCGGCCAAGCCTCGTCACCGCCAGCTTGCCGGCTGTCAAGCCTTCATCCTCTTGTAAAAGGAGAAAGAGCGGTGCATTCTGGGAACTTCCATGAGTTGTCCCGGGGCGAATTGGGAATTGCAGTCCGCTTTCCGCGCTTGGGTTGCATGAAGGAAGCCGAAAGTGAACCCGTTGCTTGCTCTTCATCTGGTCCGCCGGCTGAAAGTGCGCATCCTTACATTGTGCAGCGCTTGCCAAATGCAATTTACTCAGCGGTTGTTGGTCCTGATAGGGGTTTCTGCTGTTTTTTTCATAGCACAGGTTGCCCGAAATCTGATCCGGACGACGTGACCCACCCACTCGGAAGTAAATCGCACTGAATTCAAGCTGTGTGGCTCCCAAGTAACGGGCAACAAAAGAACACAGTAGTTCTGCTGGGCGTGGTCGGTTGCGCTTGCTTTTGGCCCCGAGATCTGATCATAGCTGTCAATTTTTCCCCTTTTCTTGCGAGGAATCCTATTCGGAATAAGGGAATTTCCCTTAAAAAAAGGAAAACGTTGACAGCTATGGATCTGATGCGTGTGCGCCAATTAATGTTGCAGTAGCATGTGCTTTCTCCTCACCCGACACCCATTCTAAGAAAACAAAACAACAAACAAAAACCACCAGCAGGGTGAGTCGCTGCTGTTCATTTCTGGGAGCCCCTTCTCCATAAGGACAGAAACAGCACTTTGACATTGTCTGCTGTCCCTGCCTTTGGCTGGACGTTTTACAGAAGGTACAAAGGCACTGCCATAACTGCCCATGCTGCAAACTCTTCAATCTTCGGACCCATTTCCTCCTCTGGACACAAGAGGTTTGCACTTCTTTGAAGCTGAACGTAGAGCTGGTCTTTCTTCACTCGATATAGGGAACTTGTGGGCCCTCAGATATTGTTCAGACACCCAACATCTGCAGTCATCATGGCCAGTGGTCAGGGAATGATGGGAGTTCGTGTCTAGCAACACCTAGAGGGCCAAATATTGTCTAACCCTAATCCCCTTTTCCAATATGCTTAGTAGAAATTATTAGGAATTTGAGCAGGCCAGTTGCCCTTTCCCCTGCAATTGCTCCAGTTTCCTTTCTTTTCGCTTCATTACATTGATTACAGCTTCATCTTAGGAAAATAATAACTTGAATTTTTCTCTTATCTCATCAGATGAGAGTTTGAACAGTGCATCTGTGTAAACAATAGAAGCTGTTATGTAGTTAGTTATTTTGTACAATTTATAGAATATCTCAGACCTTAAAGAGGCTGCTCCTTCTCATATTGCCAGTATTTATCAGGGAAACTGGCTAACTATCATTTGTAATGTTCGGAGACAACTCACATTGCTTAAAAGCAGGTTGACAGCAGGATATATGAAGACATTTTCAGGGCCATTTTATATTTCTGCTGGTTGGAGTTGTGCAACCTGACACCATAATCTCTGTGTCAGTTGTATAGATATCCTTAACTACTGTCACTCTTTCTGACAGCTTTCATAGCTTTACTGACAATGCTCATGCAAGGAATACAATCAATGCCAGATCTACAAATTTTGCCATAGGGGGCAAAAGTATGCACTGTCACCCTGTTTTGTGATGCTCACTGCCCTCCCTTCAGGAAGAAAAACTGTCCGCATTTCTGTCTATTGCTCCAAAAATCTGTAGATACAGATTTGTTTTAAGACCATTAAAAACAAGCTGCAGCAGAACTGAAAGAGCAGTAAGACTCCTGGATTCATTTTCTTTTTACTACTGTGTTTGATGGGTTTTTAAACAATCAAGCAGTGTATAATTTTTATGAAATAAACAAATAATTAACATCCATAGACTGAGGGACTAGAAACTTAGTAAATGAATATATCTACTAGTTGGGGTAAATATGTGCATATACAGTATATTCCAACTAGAAGAACTAAGGTTAACAGCAGCAGCAGCCAAAAGCCCTGGAATGGGGCATTCCAAGGAAGGTGTTGGGCAAGTCCCAGATCTGCTGAATCCTGAACTAGTCCAACTGCCAGGGGCAAAACTAGGCTTTATTTCATCTGGGTCAAAGACCTAATTTGACACACACCCACACACCCAATGCACATTTGCGTACACACACAGGCTGGGAGTCTCAATGGCGCCCTTCTAGAGGCTTCACCCAGGGCAAAAGACTTGTCTAGCTCCCGCCCCCCAGTAGCTACGACTCTACCCCCTGCCATCACATGACAGCATCAGGCCTGATCTGTTGTCAGGGCCTGGGCAGAAGAGGAGTGGTGGAGACTACCTCCCCAGTCTGACCCTTCCAGAGATGAAGGAGACAGTCCAGAATTACAACCACAGCTCAGAGGCAGATGAGGGGAAAAGCTGGGAAATAATGGGAGAGGAGGAAGAGGAAGAGGAAGAGGAAGAAGAAGAAGAAGAAGAAGAAGAAGAAGAAGAAGAAGAAGAAGAAGAATCAGCAGCACCAGGGGAGCAACAGCTGATGGACTTGGTGTCTTTAGAAAGCAATCCAGACTTCCCCTTTCCCAGAACCTGGTGGGCATTGAAAGTAGGAGAGCAAAGAGCTCAAAGGCAGAGGGCAAATAGCAGCACCCGTAGCGATAACTCATGAAGAAGTGGAAGAGACAGAGGGGGTGGACATTCACTCAGGGCAACACTGTTATTCGGAGAGGCTGCATTCCCAAGCCTTTCTGTGTGAATATTGAATAAAAGCAGATGATAATAACTTTTCCAGTGTGGTGTAGTGGTTAAGAGTGGTAGTCTAGTCTAGTAATCTGGGGAACCAGGTTCGCTTCCCCGCTCCTCCACATGCAGCTGCTGGGTGACCTTGGGCTAGTCACACTTCTCTGAAGTCTCTCAGCCTCACTCACCACACAGAGTGTTTGTGGGGGAGGAAGGGAAAGGAGATTGTTAGCCGCTTTGAGACTCCTTCGGGTAGTGATAAAGCGGGATATCAAATCCAAACTCTTCTTCTTCTTCCTTGTCTGTTCTTGGCAGCCTGCCATGGGCGTTGGTTCCTCTGCCGCCTGACATCTGGACCCAGGCACTGTGAGGCTGGTGCAATGATCTGCCTGCTCCAACCAGCCACCTTCCCCCCTGGTCAGTGTGCACAACAGTGTTGTGGGTGTGTTGGTGCCCCATTGCTCTGTTAAGTCTCACCCAGGTTAGGACTGGTAAAATGTGCTCTTGCACTCTTCTTAGGATCTGTTTTTTTTTTTTTTTTAAAGTACAGAAATACCTGCATGTATGCCCAGAACAGAAAAGGGCAGTGGGAGGTAGTGAGGAGATTGACTGAGGGGAGAGACAAAAAAATTCAACAGCTGGATACACTGCATCAAGCTCTGCCTGGTGTTGTGGATGGGAAGCAGCCAAATAAGCAATGAATATCCACGGCTGAGGAAATACAGCAATGTTTGGAAGCGAGCGTGTCAAATGTGCAAATAGGAAAAAAAAACAGATTTGAACAACCTATTTGCAATATAAGGCCCCTGTCTGGAAGAATTCTTCACACCTACTCACACTTCTCTGAAAGCCATTTCTGACCCTTGGGGAGGAGAGGGGGTTGCGGTCTAACCCCTCCCTCATGCGCAGGGGCTGCCTTTGGCCCCCCTGGAGAACTGGGGGAATCCCTGGGCGTGCTTTATAGCCTGTCCGCCAATCAGCAGGCTGGGGAGGTGTGGCCTAGCATATTTAAGGCCAGGCACGCCCAGGAACCGCCCTCTTTACTCCTGGCCAGCTGAGAAGTTTTCCCATCCCACCCACCCTTAGGTATAGGTAGACATAGGTAGATATGACCTTGCTATGGACTTCGGTTGGTCGCCACAAGGGGCCTGGTAGGAATGTTTCCAAGTTGGCGAACTTACGGCCTTTTGGTTTTTTCGCCTACCTCGTAGCAAACGTCACAACTTTCCCCAGTATTGGCGGTTAGGCATTGGCTGGGGTTCAATTGTTATGCAAATGGATGGGGGGGGAAGGAACGCCATCACCTTCCCCCAAGAAAAGGGTAGTCCGGTAGAGGACTCCGGGAGGCATTGTTTTGTCCGAAACCTAGGAAGGTAAGGGCCTCTGGTACGCCCCCGAGCGGACCCCCACGGTTTGTGTTAACCCTGCCGGGTAGTTGATAGGAGCCAATGCCTAAGGCCAATACCTTCAATTCTCTAATCAATAAAGTTGTGGCCTTTTCATGCCCATTAAACTTAAACAACGTGTCCTGTGTCTTTATTTCATATGGGGGAGGGGTACTGACACGCAATAGTGCAGAACTGATGTTTTGCTCTCTTTGCAAAGCCAGTGAACAATCTACAGTAGGGACATCCTTCAGTTGTGTGTGTTTTCAAGTACCTTCCGCGCGTCTTCTGAGTGCACCACTGCGCATTGCTCCGGTTTCTGCTAGTCTGAGTACCAGTCATTGTATTTCAGGGATCCACCGACAAACATTAACTGATAGGCCAGTCTCCTCTTACAAGGTAAAAGTCTTACTTCCCTATTATTGTTATTATTGTTCTAGTCTCTCCTTTTCCTTTTATATTTGTTACACCGTTAATATGCTTCCCCTATTATTCCCTTTGCCTGATACACATTTCCTTCTTTAGTGTCAAAATAAGGTGATGGTGAATCGCGAGTCCCTCCTGAGATGAGTACTCCTGCAATCTCGCAACCTTTGCCACGAAAAACATACACTCGTGAATGGGCAAGCACTTAAGAGCGATTCACCGCTGAACATTATAGAAAATAGACCTACACGGGTTCAAAGAATACAAGACCAAGTTCCCCTTTCCTCGGTTTTGGTCCAGCAAGTACGGCGCTCTAATTTTATTCCTATTATGTGGTTAAGAGGCGAGAAAATGAAAGCTTCCTAAAAGGCTGTTGCAGTGGTTTCTAAAAGCAAGAATGGAAACACCGAAAAGATCGGCAGAAAAGGAACCATTTAAAGAAACATTGTAGGCTACTGTATATTCTGCCCTTATTCTCTGCCCTTCCCATTAGTTTGCATTTGACAGGGAGAAAGGCAAGGGAACATGTCTGATCGTTCAAAATATAATACAGCCCTGTTTCTAAAGGAAGTGTTGTATTGCTGCTGCTTCATCCACAGTGCATGGGGTGCTGTTCATTTTCAATGAAGAAAATCAAGATCTTTGCAAGGGATGAGCTTGTTTAGTTCAGAATTTACAGTTTCTCCTTTCACGAACCGAAAATCAGTTTGATCCTTGTTTCAAGCTCCTATCTAATAATTTTTAGAGTACTGGGAATCTGGATTGGAATGGAAAATTAAGGAGAGAAGTTCCCCCCCAGTCTATTAAGGTGAATGGTTTTAAACCTTGAGATTTCAAGACATCATATTTCCCCATTGTCATATTGGTCTTTCCTTCCCAACCTCAAGCTGCTGTGTTTTCCAGCATGCAACATACATTTCGCTGGTACGTATGCTCAGAACAGTTAGCATTCTCTTCTTGCTGGCAAATTTTTATCCAGTAAATGCTCCTAACCATAGGTGCCATCTCCACAGGTCACAGTAACTCTTAGTGTTCAATTTCCTGTGGAGTCAATCGGTCCTGTCTGTCAGTCTGCCTTAATACGTGCAGCCTTTATGCTTAGAAGAAGAGCAGTTTGTATTGGTTTTCGCAGGAAAATAACTTTGGCTCAAGTGCTGGCATAAAAGCACAGGTGGCAACAGAGACAAAGGTCCGTTTCGCACAAGGCTTTTGGTTACAGGAAACAGCACCTCTACATGCACAAAGGATGTGGTTCATCTAGGTTCAGTACAGCACAGGAAAAATTTCCTCCAATAATTGGTTGGCGCCTGTCTGTCTTGAGAGACAATGGAGTTCATCTTCAGGGGTGAAGTCAAACTGATGTGTTAGCAGCACCAAAGTGACTCCCTGGGGTGCAAGACTGGGCAGTGTGTATGGAGGTCCTGGGCTGCCCATACAAAAAGACCCCACTCTCAGCCTCGCTGATGTGGTCCAAAGGAAAGGACCGCAATACGTTTGGCACCAGCTTGGCTGCAGGAGTTGCCGGAAGGAGGTGTGCAAGGTGCCATCCAACCATCTTAGGGACTCCACTCTGGGTTTGTCTAGCTTTTTCTTCTCCCAAATATATCCTTCCCAAGTTGACAAGCCCCATCTGCCCCTCACTTCCCTCTACAGCATGTGTAGAAACTGCCTTCTTGATCATTGGACCCACCACTGGTTTTGTCCGCTCAATCTGCAAGAGCCTGTCACCTATATTGCTGTGACTCTCACTTTGCAGTCTGCCAATCTAAATTGCGTATACAAGAAATGCTGTGCGGTACAATCCTAAATATGTCTACTCAGAAGCAGGCTCTGTTGAGTTCAATGGGATTTGCTTCCATGACGCTGCCATGTGAATATACATTATTTCTTCTAGCTTTCAAAGATTCAAACAAAGTAAACTGCCACAGGTACACACACGTTTGTTCCTGAGCTGAGAATGGACTAGTCTAATGCCGTTTACATAGATCTGCCCCACTATGGAATCTGATGCTTAAAGCAGCCACATGGGATGACTAGTCCTTCCTCTACATAAGAATTTCTTCCTATATACATAAAAATGTAGGGCTGTCACCACACAACCACCACTGGATAATTGGTAGTGCCATGTCGCAATTGTGATGGCCTGGGACTCGGGCTCAGACTCAAAACCAGAGGAGTCTCAGTCCGCACCGGATCCTTTGCCTCAGGCGGCATCTGAACCTAGTCTGGGGCCTGATTCTGAAGAGCCCCAGTCTGCACAGGTTCCCCTGCAGCAAGCACCAGCTGAGCCAAGTCAGGGGCCTGAGCCTGCCCTGGCTCCAGATGCAGGGATTACCTTGTTGCCTTCAGCTGGGCTATCACTTACAGCTGCTCCACTACCTGTTGGGTCAGGAGAGGCTGAGACGGCCTCTGGGTCTAGTAACCCACTGACATCTCCCGAGCTGCAGAGACTAAGGTCTGAGAGAAGGAGAGACCTGAGTACTCGCAGGAGGAGTGCTCGCCTTCGGGGAGACAGGGAGATGAGTCACCGGGGGATCAGGACTGGCCGTTACCCCGACAAAGATAAAAGGCTGTCGGACCCACCCCAGGTTGCGGGAGCAACATTGCTGTTTGCCAGAACCTGCCTGAGACCCGGTGCCTGACCTTGCCTGGTGTCCTGCCTTGGCCCTGTTGGACTGACTCCTTGCAGAACCCTTGGATTCGGGACCGGATCTGGACCACGTTGTTCGGGTTACCCCGGGCCCAGCACAGCAATACTGGATTTGCATGAAGTTAGGGATGCAACTGCTATTTGCTCCCCAGTCTCTAATATGGCAGGGCAGGGCCATACACAAGGCTGTGTACTAGACAACCATTCATTTTCCTTCTGTCAAGACAATACAGTGTGATGAAAATCCTATCTTTTCCAGATACTAAGTGATCATAAATTATTTGATTGTGAAAATACAGGCTGTTCTTGTAGCACAGAATCTTTGGCCAGAAGGCATCTGTCAGTCTTTCAAGCGACCCTCTCGTTTTCGTCACTGCTAAGCGACATTGCAAAACAAAACCTCCTTTTATTAAAAATGCTCAAATTGTGCACGTTTCCCAAAATGGGCATTTATGAAACGTTCGAAGGGACCTTTCATTCAAACCCGTAAAATCTGTTAAAGCAAATTTCATATATTTCCATTAAGGAGACAAATGACTTCTCGCAGGCAAGGATCAAATGCATCAGAGAGCCGGTATGCTGTCTTAATAATGGGAGGTGGGCTGTGGAGGGTGGGGAAAATGATGGAACACTTCCAGTTCAAAGAATTCAGTGCTTTTCATTTATGCTGGAAATAATGTGAATGATGTAACCTTCACCTCCCAGTTGCAAAGTTATCAGGCAAGGCAGACATCACTAGATACATCACATTTCTGACGTGAAAATGACTAGAAGGCTATTTCCTTCTATTTCTTTCCTCCTGAAAATTGTTCAAGATCTTATTGTAATATATTGGGGCGGGGAGCCTGCATAATGTTGCAGGCGACAAAGAACTCGGCTAGAATCTCTCTGAGAGATTATTGCTATTCTGTCTTTGTGCTGATTGAAATCCAGGATGTTTATATCCAAGCCATTACGAGACACTGGCAAATACCTTTCTGCCCCACTGGAAACGTAATTTTTCTATTGAACATTTTACCCTGGTGAATTTCGTCTGCAATAGGAATGGGCAGTTTTGCATTTGAATCAAATAAGGTCACTGCTTTGCATAAATTGATGTGGAATATACTCTGCTTGCCTTTAGATGAAATTGATCCGTTGTTGGGTTGAACAGAATGCATGGCAGTAAATATTTGGACATAATTAGGTTCCTTTTAAGTCTTGGTGAATGCAGAGTAACAGTAAGATGCCCAGCGTCTCTAGGTTGGTTTAGGTATAAAACCCAGATAGTTTCAGTATAATAATGCTTTCAGAAATGGTCCTGTTATCGCTTAATATTAAATCCACATTGTTGAATATACAGTTACAATGGTGTAATCCTTTGTATCTGAAATAAAATCAAGAGTTTTTGCCAGTGGGTACTTCCAAACAACAATTAAAAGCCATTTTTTTCTGCTAACACTATAATAGTGCTAACTCTATTCAGCAGTGATTGTGCATGTATTTAGTTTCCATTCAAAGGAAAAGGAAATTCTGTGGAAGAGATGAGAATCTTTCTCTAACCCCCACAGCACACACCTATCACCTACCATGGTTTTTTAAAAAACACTGCTGTAATTCACGGTTTCTTCCTGCATGGCACCTCAGCAACTGTTTTATGGCTATAGTTAAAAGAGGGAGGGAAAGAAATCCCACTTTCTGCTGCCTATACACTACTCAGGGTGGTTTACAGCAATTTAAAAATTACGGTGTTGTAAAATACAATTAAACTGGTACCTCAGGTTAAGTACTTAATTTGTTCCGGAGGTCCGTGCTTAACCTGAAACTGTTCTTAACCTGAAGCACCACTTTAGCTAATGGGGCCTCCTGCTGCTGCCGCGCCGCCGGAGCACGATTTCTGTTCTCATCCTGAAGCAAAGTTCTTAACCTGAAGCACAATTTCTGGGTTGGCGGAGTCTGTAACCTGAAGCGTATGTAACCTGAGGTACCACTGTATATTTAAATACAGTGGGTGGGATTCAGCTAACTAGTCCCGCTAGTGGAAGACCACGCAAGGAATTCTGCTAGTGCAACAGGGCTTCCCCCCTCTTTCTCCCTCACCCATGTACCCCTATGCCCCCCCCAATTGGCTCTGGTGTGTGTGTCAGAAGAATCCCCAGAACAACCCACAGGGAGAGGAGGGTTCCATTTGGCAAGCTGAAAAGCTTGCACTGATGGAACAATTGCCATACTGCTTCACTGGATTCCTCCCAGTAAAACCACAATGCGAATACGTTAAAAATAAAACAAAGTCCAAGACATAATTTGAGCAGCAAATATGTCCTTGTTTTGCATATTGTAGGAGAGGATACTGTGCTGTCTTGCAATTTGGCTTCCATGAACCCAAACTTTCCTTTGGTCTTTCAACCCCAGTCTTCATCCTGATAGAAGAGTGAGGTTTTATTTGAAGTATGTGCGGATAGGACTGCAATCTTCATATAGTAAATATATGTAGGGAAGTGATATTTTGACTATATAGCTGCAGTCAAATCAGCTAATGCACAAGAGCATTCAGCAAGATTAAATAAAAACCGCAAACAGCGTATGGAAAGGTATCCAAGTGAGTAAACATCAAACAAGAGATTATTCTTCTTTGTGAGGAATCCGTTCCAGCAAAAAATTGAACCAGAGCCCTTGGCATCTCAAATCAGTAGGGCTCCCTGTTGAGCTAAAAGAAAATTGGTGGCTCTGGCAGTAGCAGGAATACTTGACACTTTGGCAAGCATGTTTATAATCTCTGATATAGTTCTTTCATCAAAGGCCTCGCTTCAATCCACTGTTCACTGGGTTTTTCAGCTCACATGCCGGATCCTGTGAGCTCCTGCTACTGAGTTTGTTTTTTATTAAGCTGGCGCCAAATTTTCATTCTCAAAACTTTCTGAGTGGAGAGTTTTGGGGGTATGAAGCTTTTAACGAATAACCTCTAAGGAGGACTTCCCTCACATCCCTGCAGTTTGAAGTAGTTCCCAACTCTTGCTTCTCCATCTATTATTGGATTTCATGCTCTTTATTCAGCTCATAGTGGTGAGGAGGAATGGAAGTTCCCCCAGAATGTCTGCCTTATATACATTATTTACACAATGGGCCCCATGTGATTGGCTAATTCCAAGGTTCTCCTGTAGGCCAATCAGGTTGCGGATTCACTTCCACCTGGAGCTGGATTGGGTGGCTCTTGTGGACCAATCAAACTGCTGCATTCTGAATCCTATTGTTCTAGGACCAATCAGACTGCTGCCTTTTGGATTCTATTCAACTCTGTACATAGCACCTTTGCTGCCATTTTTCTCGCCTGGCCTTTCTGATTTGCGTATTCCTAGCAAATCCACCATTGCACGCGGAACACAAGGATGTCACAATACTGCATAACCAATCACAATTGGTTCTGCTGTCACGGGAGGGAAATGAAACCACATTGCTTTTAGGGAAATGGAGGGAATACATTCCTGTTTCAAGGCAGTCACAACAACACTCCCTGTTCTCTTGTACTGAAATGAAACTGCCTTGATGGGACCTGAGCAGTGGCATAGTGTGGGGGTGCAGGGGGGGCCGGCCGCACCGGCCGCAACATCTGGGGGTTAGGGTTAGGGGGCGCAAATCCATGGGTTAGGGGGAGCAAATTACTTGCCTTGCCCCGGGTGCTGACAACCCACGCTACGTCACTGGACCTGCGTCTGTTTGACCAGCTTGCTGTCCAACTCAGGCTCACATGCCTCTTCGGTTGGAGGGGCAAACATGCTATCCTGAAGTGGGGCTATGGAGGCCTCATTTGATGTTCCCACCTTAGCTGGGACATCTAGAAGTAGCTGGGAAGAAGGGTTGCCATACGTCCAGAATTTCCCAGACATAGCCAGAATACTGCAGTTGGAAGCAATGTCCAGGCGGAAATCGCTAAAAATGTCTGGGGAAATCCGGACGTATTCAGTGTCGCTTTGGGTGATTGTCCTTAAAAGTAGCTCCAAAATGTTAATTTTTAAGGAAGTCTTTTAATCACATTGGCCTGAGATTCTTTGGGGCTTTATATACTAATAGTTCCAAGTTGAATCCCAGAATGTTCAGATTACCACTGGGTTTTGGATGTTTGCATTGTTTCCGCCCCAGCCAACTTCCCTCACAACACAGTACAGCTGCATGGTACCATCATTCTCTGCGATGAAAGCTCCTCCTGTTGTAATTTTGGCTGCTTTTATTGTGTGGCTGCTTTTAGAAATCTACTTGTGGAGCTTTCTTTATACAGGACAGCCTCTTAACTTGTGTCCGGCACCTTTTCCATCTTCCTCTCCTGGCATATCCTGCCAAGATTTCCCCAGGTCGTTGTCGTCTTCCTCCTCCTCCTCCTCCTCCTCTTCTTCTTCTTCTTCTTCTTCTTCTTCTTCTTCTTCTTCTTCTCCTCTCATCTTCTTAAATTCAGTGGGGCTTATTTCATAGCAAGTACACCAGGCTTGGTTGAATGTAGCTTGCTGATAATTTAAATGTAAGCCATCACCAATATTTCATTTTCAGTCCAAACTGATTTGCTTAAATAAGCAATCACGGCCCAAACATTTGCTTCTCATCAAGTGAGGCTGATCTGTTGTAATCTAATTACTGTGTCAGAAAACTGACAAGCAATTTAACCAACAATGAAAATACACTGTAAATAACACACATATGGAATGCATCCAGGATGTTTGATATCAGATCAGTAATTCATACTACATAAACCGCATCTTAACAAATAATATTTGAAAATGAGTGGTTTCGACGTGGTAATAGTAACAGCCTGATGGCAAGGACCTGTTCCGCTAGCATGTATGTGCCAGGACAGATTGTGTTGGCCATTGCAAATTGAAAAAGTAGTCACTATTTCACTAGTTTTACAAAAAATGGACTCTCCAAATAATGCCAATATACAAATATCCCTGCACAATTATTTAGGTTTAGGGTTACATATTAGACCTTTCTATGCATTACTTGCATGTAGGGAGTAAATATGTAGGGTGAGGAGTGGGGCTGGTGCTTTTGGTTCAGTCCCCAATGTCATGTATTTTTCTCTCACCATTTGCATATTGCACTTGGTTGCATGAGAAGGAAGGTACCTTCCAGCTTAATCAGATACCGCAGTCATACACACTTTATTGGGGTTGCCATATTTTGAAAAGTTGTGTTGAGGTCTTGTGTTGTTGTTGTTGTTTATAAAACGTTGTTGAGCTTTTATTTAATGGCAAATTTTCCAAGAAAAAGAAAACGTTTTTGAGCTATTTTTCAGGAAAATCGGCAAAACCAATATGGCCAACATGGGTTGACATTTTTTTTGTGCGGATTTCCACCTGGACACTGATTCCGTGTATGTCTGGGAAATTCCAAATGTACAGCAACCCTAGTTTTGTTTTCTTTTCATGCAGCGGCGTACATCAAGTGGTTCGTGGGAGAAAAATATGCAGGGCAAGGTCTGAATACCAGTTGCAGGGAATCACAAAGGGAAGGGTGCTATTGCCCCAATATCCTGCATGTTCTTCTGTTTTTATGTTCTACAAGCATGACTCTTCTCAGTCTGCTCAAAAGCTCTGGAGCCAACTGAGGATTCCCAGGTAAGATCCTCCCTCTATTGTGTGGGCAGATAGTCCCTCCCCCTACCTGGCCTGGTCACCTTGTCAACACTTCCCCAGGTGGGATTGGGCAAGTGACTGAGGTAGGCGGAGACTTTCAGGTATCCCACCTGGGGGAAGGCAAAGCCAAGCCTGTGCTAATGGGGCCGCATAGGGTCCAGGAGCTGTGCGCAACCACGCAAAGGGCGCCCTCCCATTTAATGTGGGGAGCGGTCATTATGCTCTACAAGTGTGACCCTACTCAGTCTGCTCAAAAAGGGCCTCTCTTGTACCTGTATATAATAGAGAGGAGGTGGAATAAGAAGAAGTCCAGCAGTGCAGCTAGAGATGGACCTCTCCCACAGATCAGGCCTCCTCAAATAACCACTCAGAGAGTGGCAGATGATGGTTGGAGCAGGGCAGACAGGTCTCTGGACCTGGGCCAGCATGGAAGCGATGCCACGGGACAATCTGGATCACAAACACATAGCTCCTAACACTCTTCTTTATTATTTCTTTAGCCCTCAGACTTCTTTCTTAACAGTTTACTAAAATAGATGCACTGATGCTTTGCCTTCACAAATGTGGTGGTCAAGGCAGTAGCTAATCTTAAGACTAAATTTCTAGCCTGCTCCAGCATGGTGACCACTGTCTTTTTTCCTGGTTCAAGCAAACTTTCCTATGCTTATAATTTGCAAGAGCAAAGACTTATCTGTGACGCCTTGCTAAACGAGCTACTAGATTGAGCTGTAATGATGTACTGTAACACCTGAAACGAAGACAATGGCCACTGGTCCCATCAGCTCCTAGCAAATAGAAGGGGAAGAAATGGAGGCAGTGAGAGATTTTACTTTATTGGGCTCCATGATCACTGCAGATGGTGACAGCAGTCACGAAATTAAAAGACGCCTGCTTCTTGGGAGAAAGGCGATGGCAAATCTAGACAGCATCTTAAAAAGCAGAGACATCACCTTGCCAACAAAGGTCCATATAGTAAAAGCCATGGTTTTCCCAGTAGTGATGTATGGAAGTGAGAGCTGGACCATAAAGAAGGCTGATCGCCCAAGAATTGATGCTTTTGAATTATGGTGCTGGAGGAGACTCTTGAGAGTTCCATGGACTGCAAGAAGATCAAACCTATCCATTCGGAAGGAAATTAGCCCTGAGTGCTCAATGGAAGGACAGATCCTGAAGCTGAGACTCCAATACTTTGGCCACCTCATGAGAAGAGAAGACTCCCTGGAAAAGACCCTGATGTTGGGAAAGATGGAGGGCACAAGAAGAAGGGGACGACAGAGGACGAGATGGTTGGACAGTGTTCTCGAAGCTACCAGCATGAGTTTGACCAAACTGCGGGAGGCAGTGGAAGACAGGAGTGCCTGGCGTGCTCTGGTCCATGGGGTCACGAAGAGTCGGACACGACTAAAGGACTAAACAACAACAACAAACTCCTGAAACGCATTCCATTCTGCACATGGATAGCTCCAGTGGTTAGCTGTAGTTACTGGTTAGCTAGCTCCTCACTCACTTGTTGATTTTTTTTAAATGGCCACATTACACCCATGGACCTGAGGCTTTTCCCCACGCTAGACCATATTCCCTGCCCCACACCAGCTCATTGCCCACCCTAACTGGCTTAATTCTGCTCCCTCCACTATTCTTCCAGCAGTCATGGTTGGTTTGTCATAACCCGAATTCACCGTTCCTACTTCATCAATCTACTTTCCTTCTGTGGTGGCTATAGAAGAAGTGAAGATGCTTTTTCAACGGCCATAGCAAAAGTCAGTCAGGCTGGCAAAGTAGTGACAAAGCATTTTGCTTTGGCAGTCTTCTTGCCTAACATGAGAGAGCCCCTTTCTCACTATGCAGGATGAAAATGAAGTGAGGTTTGTGTGTGTTTATGAGGTTTATGAAGAGAATCTGCAAAGCGTGCTATGGCATGACTCATTTGCATCATACTGTGCTGGTGGGTGAATTCTGTCACCCTGCAGTGTGGACAGGAATAGGTAAAGGTAAAGGGACCCCTGACCATTAGGCCCAGTCGTGACTGACCCTGGGGTTGCAGCGCTCGTCTTGCTTTATTGGCCGAGGGAGCCGGTGTACAGCCGGCGTACAGTCATGTGGCCAGCATGACTAAGCCACTTCTGGCGAACAGAGCAGCTCACAGAAACGCCGTTTACCTTCCCGCCAGAGTGGTACCTATTTATCTACTTGCACTTTGACATGCTTTCGAACTGCTAGGTTGGCAGGAGCTGGGACCGAGCAACGGGAGCTCACCCCGTCGCGGGAATTCGAACCGCCGACCTTTTGATCGGCAAGCCCTAGGCTCTGTGGTTTAACCCACAGCACCACCCGCGTCCCTATGTGGACAGGAATAGCCAGAGCTTATTTCATTGTATGCCATCATGTGTATGAGACATTTCCCCTACAAGTCAAGGGACAACGGGCCTTGCGAGTGGATTATGCAGCTTGGTTGGAAAAGGGCAAGGGGAACATCTTAAATTGGTCAGGCAAATCTCTTTCTAAACTACATGAATAGATAGAATCTGCAGGTCCCTTATATGCATGTGTTAAATTTAACTTATTTCACGCATTCCAATTTAAGAGCACATTCTTTGATATGCTAATGTGGATTTGAAAGTGTCATAACTTCCCTTTTAATAATACGTTCCGTGATAGTGATGCAAACTGTAATTATATATCATGGGCTCAAGCCTAGCATCTACTTATATGTGTGTCAAGTGCATTTATTTCTAAATATATAATTGTGTCAAGTACTTAGAATAGTAGGCAAAAATAAGGGGGAAAGCAAGGGGAAATCTCCTAAGGCAGACTGCAATCTACTCCCACTATTAACAAACTGGCAGGGATCTACCCACTGGATTGACCAAAGTTGTTGATCAGTGGTTAGCCCTGTGATTGACCAGAGTAGATTGCTGTTATGTACTGAGTTGAATAGGATCCAAAATGCAGCAGTCTGATTGGTCCTAGAACAAGAGGATTCAGAATGCAGCAGTCTGATTGGTCCTAGAACAATAGGATTCAGAATGCAGCAGTCTGGTTGGTCATAGAACAATGCAGCAGTATGATTGGTCTGCAGGAGCCACCCAATCCAGCTCCAGATGGAAGAGAATCCACAACCTGATTGGCCTACAGGAGAATTCCGGAATTAGCCAATCACGTGCAGCCCATTGTGTAAATAATGTATATATAGCAGATACTTTGGGGAAACTTTCATTCCTCCTCACCACTATGAGCTGAATAAAGAGCATGAAATCCACTCTCAACTCCGAGTATATTTCAATTGCGATCGACTGGTTGGACATGCCTGCCCTAAGGCATATGAGAATGCAAGGAAAGAACATATGGACTAGAGAATTTGATGATAAAATGGCACGCCATATAATAGCTTTTAAGGAGAGGGGCATTGCAATGACCTTAGTGGGGTGAATGAAGAGGTTGCAGAGAATTACAGCCATCAACTGCATTCAGACATCACAAATCATGGGCATAGCCAAGATTTATTTTAGGGGGGCAGGCTTTATGTTGGGGGGGGGGCAGAACCAAGTTATCTGCAATGCAATTGGTCAGTTAGTTAAGAATCCCCCCATTTATTTATTTATTTATTTATTTATTTATTTATAATGTTGCAATACATACAGTGGTACCTTGGGTTACATACGCTTCAGGTTACATTCGCTTCAGGTTACAGACTCCGCTAACCCAGAAATAGTGCTTCAGGTTAAGAACTTTGCTTCAGGATAAGAACAGAAATCATGCTCCGGCGGCATGGCGGCAGCAGGAGGCCCCATTAGCTAAAGTGGTGCTTCAGGTTAAGAACAGTTTCAGGTTAAGAACGGACCTCCGGAACGAATTAAGTACTTAACCTGAGGTACCACTGTATATGGAATCTTTACATACATTACTTTTCTGTGGCGATCACACAGGGTCCCTGGACGTTTCACCGTCTATTGATCCCTGTGCCACCACTTTATTTCTCGCTGCCACCACTCAGGCCCTACTTGGTACAATACTGAGTCCAGTCAGGGTTAAATTGGAACATAAATTTCTGTTTATTTATTGCAGTTTAACAAGTGTGTGGTTTCATAAACATTACATTCACGGGGTGCCTATCCAGACCTATAACTTCCGCTACCTGCTCTCGCTGACTAAACCACCTCTCAGATTTTTACTTGTCTTCCTAGCTCCTAACTGTTCCTGACTCAGCTTATTTCGCTACACTAACTCAACCTACCCACAGAATACATTATATTCATAAATTCACATTTTCACATTTCATTATGTAGCAACATTTATCCATTTCTTATTTCTTGCCCTGTGTCTTCCCTCCACCCATGCGTGACTTCCTTGTTATTATTATTATTTTATTTTATTTATATTATTTTTACTTGATGGGGGGGCAGCTGTCCCTCTGCATCCCCCTGGCTAAGCCCATGTCACAAGCCATAGTTTATCATGACAAAAATGAGCCTGGGGTTGTGCGCCCCCACCCTCTCCTCTGGCACAGACATGATGAGGCGTTTACATGTTTTTGCTTCCTCCACTTTTGATTAATCTCAGTTTAGCATGGCATCTGAACCCTAGACCTGGACTTTTTGCTTGCGCTCTGGACACTGTCTGTTTCCCCTGCAGTCCTACAGAACTTGACCAGGGGGAAATGTCTCTTGAGCTAGATGGATCAAAAAGGTAAAAGAGTATTGGGAAATGATATATAATGAATTGGGTAAAAATATTTTAAAAGTATCTTTCAAATAAATCAAAGTCTTTTTTGTTGGGGATAATTCAGAGGGAAATTCCCAGGTGTCAAAAAATATTATTTATGTATGCTACTATGGCGGCCCATGTTTTGTTAGCCCAAAAATTGAAAACGCGCTGTTATGTACTGAAGTTCTCACCCTGGGCCAGCAGGGGGATACTGTAGATAGTTCAGGTTCACATATGCAAATAAGGGATCAAAAGTGACGTTCAGTGATTGGATAGTTACAGAAAATGGTTACTGTTGTGTTCTAGTGGAGCTCTTTATAAGCAGGCTGGCTGAACCCTTCAATTCAGTTCTGTTCTGGCCTGTGAATAAACAAGAGCTGTTTGAAGAATCGCTGTGTCATCTGATATGTTCATCCACAACTTAAAACGAGCGAGGTCCCAACCAAAGAAGAATGGCAACTTTAACAGATGGAATACGCGCAGCTTGAAGATTTAACATATAGAACAAGAGAACAAGAAGAAAGTGTGTTTAAAGAAGACTGGAAAATGTTTCCTGAATATATAGGTGAAAATAGTGTTCATTTAAAAATGCTGGTAGCATTAAGATAAATTCAACAATGTAAATAAGTTTTGATGGATGTAATAATGGAACAGTGAACGGTGTAAAATAGGCAGGGATGTATGGTATGCAAAATGAACCAAGGAAAAGAGAAGAAGGGAAGTCATTGGTTTAACGTTGTTTAAATGTGTATTTTGAAATGGAAATGATAAAATTTAATAAAAATTATATATATATGGGATGCAGGTGGCACTGTGGGTTAAACCACAGAGCCTAGGACCTGCCAATCAGAAGGTCGGCAGTTCGAATCCCCGCGACGGAGTGAGCTCCCGTTGCTCGGTCCCTGCTGCTGTCAACCTAGCAGTTTGAAAGCACGTCAAAGTGCAAGTAGATAAATAGGTACCACTCCGGCGGGAAGGTAAACAGCATTTCCGTGCGCTGCTCTGGTTTGCCCGAAGCGGCTTAGTCATGCTGGCCACATGACCCGGAAGCTCCCTTGGCCAATAAAGCGAGATGAGCACCACAACCCCAGAGTCAGCCACGACTGGACCTAATAGTCAGGGGTCCCTTTACACACACACACACACACACACACACACACACACACACTGGCCTGATTAAATATAAGGCAATTCCTATGTACCTATGATTCTGGTGCAACGGAACAGCGTGGCGAAAACCAGACCTCACGGAAACGCTGTTTACCTTCCTGCCACAGCGGTACCTATTTATCTACTTGCACCGGTGTGCATTCGAACTGCTAGATTGACAGGAGCTGGGACAAAGCAATAGGAGCCTAGCTGTCAACCTTTCCCTTTTCTTGCGAGGAATCCTATTTGGAATAAAGGAATTTCCCTCAAAAAAAGGGAAACGTTGACAACTATGAATGGGAGCTCTCTCCGTCATGGGGATACGAACTGCTGACCTTCCAATCGGCAGGCCCAAGTGGCTCAGTGGTTTAGACCACAGTGCCACCCGTGTCCTGTGCTGGCAACATAGGACTGTATGGCGCTACATATGTGAATCACTCTATCTTCTCAGTGTCATCTGCTATCAGGAGGTTCTGGGTTCCGCATCCCTTACTTTGTGTGATAAAGAAAGGTGAAGCAGTATATGGGGCCTAAGACACTCTTTTTATTACACTTAGCAGAGTCATGTATCCCATAATGGTATTATAAACAAGAGAGATTCAGGAGTGTATTGCATACTTGACAGTACAGCGACACCTCCCAAATGAAAAAGGCTTCAGTATGTGGAATGTACCCAGAGCATGACATTCTCCCGAGACAACTAGCAAAGACAGGGTTAACTACTTTTGACAAACTCCGCTGAAAAATACTGGCATGAGACTTGCAAGCAGCTACAAGGAAACGTAAACATAAGCTGAAGATGATGAAAACTAATTAGCTAAGTCTTCTGGAATCAAATCTTAACATGATGTGATTATATATCAAGAGGAAAAACACAATGTTTAGACTGCATGTAATTTCAGTAATATGGTAATGAAGCACAGTGCATAATTTCTGACCCAACTAATCCCGCAGGCTTTTGAAATTTCTGTTTTTGACAACAAATCATTGGTAGCGTTCCAGCAGTCGGTGACAATATTGTAATGGATACCAAGAGACCAGTTAAGTATTGAAATGTGAATGAAAATCTCCAGCATTTGTTAAATAGAAAACAAAAACACTCCCGTTTCTGCCAGCCTGGAGAAATTGCAAGCAGGCTGGCAGTTTCACAGCTCCCAAGATCAGAGGCTCTGAACGCTAGCTGATGTGGATCATGAGCAGAAGAGGGCTAATCTGGTTCTATCCTGCTTCTGGGCTTCCCAGAGAAAGCCAGTTGACCACTGTGGAAAAGAAGTTGCCTCTTGAACTAGTGGAGTTTTCCTGAGCACAATTCAAAGTGTTTTTTGCTGACCTTTAAAGCCCTAAATGGCTTTGGCCCAGTATACCTGAAGGAGCATCTCCACCACCATCATTTAGCCCAGACACTGAGGTCCTGCTCCTAGGGCCTTCTGGCGGTTCCCTCACTGCGAGAAGTGAGGTTACAGGGAACCAGGCAGAGGGCCTTCTCGGTAGTGGCACCCGCCCTGTGGAACGCCCTCCCATCAGATGTCAAGGAAACAAACAACTATCTGACTTTTAGAAGACATCTGAAGGCAGCCCTATTTAGGGAAGTTCTTAATGTTCGATGGTTTATTGCTTTTTTATTAATATTCTGCTGGGAGCCACCCAGAGAGGCTGCAGAAACCCAGCCATATGGGTGGGGTATAAATTATTATTATTATTCATCGTTCATTGTTCATTGTTCAAACTAATTGTATTGACACAGAACACCTACATGCAAAATATTGTTTTTGAACATTAGGAAGACGTGTGAAAATAAGTACAGGGGAGATATTTTACATCTCATTGGCTTATCTGCTACATTTGCAAAACAAGTGAATAAAATGCTTTAAAACCTGGGGAATAAAGACCTTCAGGAAGAAGAATAAAAGTTCTGAAACCTTAGTGGACTTAAGTGGAAAGAGGAAATGATTAGCCATATTAGATATTTGAAGTCACCTAGATGAAGGAGCAGATCTGTATTCTGTCGCTCCTGGCGGGGACGGGGCGGGGAGGATCCAAACCAATCGGTTGAAATGATACGAAAGGGGATTTTGACAACACTACCATTTGCAGTTTTGCAAGGTAGGTTCTCGAAAATCCCATACAAAACAGGTCAAATCCATTACACATGTCTTATTTTATTGCCCATTTTATGCAAAAAAATATATATTATAAATATTGGTTCCCTTACTGAAGGAGGGGATTTATCGCACTGACTCTTCCAGGGTGTCTTATCTGCTGAACAATTGTAGTAAGGTAATGACGTTGTGGAGAATGTGGCAAGATTTTTGAGTGGCACCATGAAATTACATCACCATCGGTCCTAAGAGCCATTTTCGTACCTCCTGATGTCTGGACAGTTTTATCTTAAAGTATCTCCTACTATGTTTTGTTAACTGTGTTGTGTTCTGATCCATGTATAAGATGGACATTTTTATGCCAATAAAGGAGATTGATTGATTGATTGACCGACTGACTACACATAGGAATACCAGAAGCTGCCTTATATCATCTTCTTCTTTGGCGATCACTCGTAGCCGAGTAAGATTGTCTTCCATAAACACAGTTTTAACAGTGAGTCCGTAAGTGACTGTGGAGGCCAATTCTGGATCCACACGTCCTTCCACACTGGGGACATAGGTTTCTGGGCGGGAGTTGATCATGGTGAGGGTTTGCCAACGCGCCTTCTTCTTAGCTCATTTCTCCCTTTCATCCTGAGTTCATGCATCTTCAATAAAGGCTGTTCTCCAATTGGAGCGCTCACAGACCAGTGTTTCCCAATTATCTGTGCTTACACTGCATTTTTAAAGATTTGCCTTGAGAGCGCCTTTAAACCTCTTTTGTCGTCCACCGGCATTTCACTTTCCATTTTTAAGTTAGGAATAGAGTAGTTGCTTTGGAAGACGATCATCAGGCATCTGAAGCACATGAACAGTACAGTGAAGTTGATGCTGAAGAATCATTGCTACAAAACTGCCTTATATAGAGTCAGAGCATTGGTCTAGCTAGCTCAATGCAGCCTACACTGGCTGGCAGTGGTCAGTGGTGGAGCTTCATGCTCCAGCACTGGGGGGGGGCGGAGAGCAGGCGGGGCTGGTGTGCATCCTGGGGGCATGATGCGCCAACTTCAGGGATGTGATGCGGGTCCTGGGGGCATGGCACGCCACATACGGGGGCGTGGCGCCCAGCATGGGCTTCCTCCGCCAGTGGCAGAGGTCCTCGTAGGGGGTTTAAGACAGGGAGTTCCTCTCAGTCCTACCTGGAGGTTCCAGGGATAGAATCTTCTACATGCTCCACCACTGACATGCAGACCTTCCACTAAACATAAGGACAAACATCCTGAGAGTAAAGACCATTTGGGCATTGAAACAGTCTCCCTTGGGAGACGGTACTCTCATTCATTTGAAGTTTCTTAAGCATAGGCTCATCATCATGACCATCTCTTAGCAATGCAGTGGATTTCCAGCAGAGAGGTGGACTAGATAACATTTGTAGGTAAAAGGTAAAGGACCCCTGAACAGTTAAGTCCAGTCAAACGCAACTGCAGTGGTACCTTGGGTTACAGACACTTCAGGTTACAGACTCCGCTAACCCAGAAATAGTACCTCGGGTTAAGAACTTTGCTTCGGGATGAGAACAGAAATCGTGCAGCAGCAGCGGGAAGCCCCATTAGCTAAAGTGGTACCTCAGGTTAGGCTCAGTTTCAGGTTAAGAACGGACCTCCAGAAGGAATTAAGTTCTTAACCCGAGGTACCACTGTATAGTGTTATACCAACTGCATGAGTCTATTACTTGACTACAAAGACATAATTAAATATAAGATCATGTGCTGAAACTCAAGTTCTACTGCATGCCCTGCGATTTCATCACTGAAGTCAGATGCTTCAGTTCTACATTTTAAAATAAAATCTTTAAACTAATAATTACCCCACTTCGACACTGACCTGTAAGTTTTCCCTTGTCTTATTTAAGAGAATATAAGTACTTCTCCAGAGTGGCTTAGTTTAATTTGTATGATAATGATTGCTGCAAAATAGGTATCAAATGCAGACCTTACGCCATCTGTAATTAATGGCTTCACGACATGCTTCAACATAAAGGTGAAGTTTAAGAGTCTCGTATCTTACCTTGACCTATTTTGGGCAGGTTTGGAAGCAGATAATTTGGGGGCCAAACAAATGCATCTCTTATAGCCCTGATGTAGCAAGAGGAATAGGGACACGGGTGGCGCTGTGGGTTAAAGCCTCAGCGCCTAGGACTTGCCGATCGAAAGGTTGGCGGTTCGAATCCCCGCGGTGGGGTGCGCTCCCGTCGTTCGGTCCCAGCGCCTGCCAACCTAGCAGTTCGAAAGCACCTTCGGGTGCAAGTAGATAAATAGGGACCACTTACCAGCGGGAAGGTAAACGGCGTTCCGTGTGCTGCGCTGGCTCGCCAGATGCAGCTTGTCACGCTGGCCACGTGACCCGGAAGTGTCTGCGGACAGCACTGGCTCCCGGCCTATAGAGTGAGATGAGCACACAACCCTAGAGTCTGGCAAGACTGGCCCATACGGGCAGGGGTACCTTTACCTTTACTAGCAAGAGGAATCCATAGCTTGAAGCAGGTTCCACCAGGCAGATCTTTCTCTGGATTTGGAATTTTGTGCACACATTTACACCCCTATTACAAGAGCAGAATGGGGGGGGGGGGCTGGATCCAAGCAACAGTCTTGCTCAGTGGTTGCAGTGCTGCTGTTACAATTGGCACTGCCCACAGAAAAACAGCTGCAGCCTGCCCAAATGGAAAATGTGCAAAATCCTTATTATTCTCGATTAACTGTCAAAATGCATGCGCCCTAAATTTCTGTGTACTACAAAGATATGCACTCCATCTCTGTGCCCTTGGAATACAATGACACCCCTTTGGATGCGCCCCAGACCCGTACAGAGCTTGTCTGAGGCCTGGGGCAGAAGTCTTGTTCGAATAAAGTTCTAAAGTCAAAACTGCATAAGTCTGGCAGGTCCTTGATGTGCCCCCCAGCCAACCTAGCCCTCTGAGGCCAGTATACCTGGCTGCCCAAACCCAGCATGGTCCTGGGTGCCCCTATTAATGAGGCCTTGGTTATCCAGTGTCAAGGGTACAGGGGGGGTTTTGCTCCTGTTGCAGCACTGCCTTTAAAGCCCTTCACGGCCTAGGACCCTCGTACCTATGGGACCACCTCTCCTGGTATGCCCCCCAGAGGACCTTAAGGTCCATAAATAGCAACACCCAAAGGTCCCGGGCCCTAAGGAGGTTAGATTAGCCTCAACCAGAGCCAGGGCCTTTTCAACACTGGCTCCGGCCTGGTGGAACGCTCTGTCTCATGAGACCAGGGCTCTGCGGGATCTGATTTCTTTCCGCAGGGCCTGTAAGACAGAGTTGTTCCACCTGGACAGCTGCCCTGGACACAGAATTTTGCCACTCTAGGCACTGTGGGTTAAACCACAGAGCCTAGGACTTGGTGATCAGAAGGTTGGCGGTTCGAATCCCCGTGACAGGGTGAGCTCCTGTTGTCGGTCCCTGGCTACTGCCAACCTAGCAGTTCGAAAGCACGTCAAAGTGCAAGTAGATAAATAGGTACCGCTCCGGTGGGAAGGTAAACAGCGTTTCCGTGCACTGCTCTGGTTCGCCAGAAGCAGCTCAGTCATGCTGGCCACATGACCCGGAAGCTGAATGCCGGCTCCCTCTGCCAGTAAAGCGAGATGAGCGCCGCAACCCCAGAGTCGGCCACGACTGGACCTAATGGTCAGGGGTCCCTTTACGTTTAGGATGTGCCCAGGTGCTTTAGGTTTGGGATATGGTCTCCCCGTTACTTGATGGTCTACACACTTTCTCTTCCCAGTCTCTCTCCCCCTGCCCCCCATCTCCCCCACCTTGCCCCTTTCTGGAGCATTTCGCTCATTTGGTTCTGCCCTCTTCCTGCAAGGTTTTCTCCAGGTCCCAGACTTCTTTTGTCTGCCAGGTGTTGGCAACCCTGTGGCATCAGCAGGTGTCTCGTCCTGCTTTCGGATGCTGCTGACCCAGGGACCCTAATTGTCATCCCTGCCCATAATCTGGTGTCAACGTTTGTGTGAAGAATACAAAGGATGCTAGAGAGAACCATTTCCTTCTATTTGCAGATCTGAAATGGAGCAACTTCAAATGAAGAGATGGCTTCCCCCCCCCCCCCAGAGGCACTGGCTTTGCTGAAACCAATTATCAAGGGCACTCTATTCTCAAGAGTATCTAAGTGTTTTCAGTGAATAAGGGCCCCTTTTATCTCTTAAGGAGTTAAAAAAATAAATAAATGCAACACTTTTGAGAGCGATTGTTTGGGGGTTTTCGTCTTCCGCGGCTGCCTGTTGCTCTCATAAGAAACTTCCTGCTGATTTGACTTCTCCTTCTGCTGTGAGACGGTTGCCAGGATTTACATGATTGCCAAAAGCAACAACTGGATTGAGAATAAAGAATAATAAGAGCTTTTCCCCCAGGGAGAGAATAAAAGCAAAGAGGGGGGGGAGAGAGGTGGCTAAACTATACTATCTTCCTATTCAATTACTTTATTCAGCCTCTATTTTGGATTCTACTGCATCTAATAAAAGCCAGAATAGCCTGTTGGCCTGGAATGGAAGGCTGAGATTAACAAGGGAACAATTTCAATTTCAGCAGAAACCCATTTGTAAAAGCGGCTGTTCTGTTCTGCAAGCATGTTGCTTTTGACTTAAAAGTTGACCAGGTTGTAATGCGTAGGGGCCATTACAGGTTAGCACAATAAGTTTTGTGTTTGGGGGGGTAGTGGCAGAGGGGACAAATATGAAAAATGTAAAGGAAGATCTGTGTCAACATCATGGCTACCACTTCTCTGGTTTTTTTAATGTGTTATAACATTTTAGGGTGCACACACATAGCAGACACATACTCCGCAGAAAAGCAAACCTCCACCCTTCAAAATTTAGGAAATATTCCCCAATGCATGATGCCTTTTGAGTGGTCTTTGGTTAAGCAGTAAAGCAATTTCAAGTCTTAAAAAGTTCTCGCACAGCTTTGTTCTTGGTCTCTCACCTCCTTGCAAGTGGGGGTGGGGGGACGATTGCTGCAACAGAAAAATAAAGATCTTCCTTGCTTATGCCGAATCTTGCCTCCATCCATTCTTCTCTGGCCAAACATGAACTTAGGGCACACCGAGGCCCTTGAGGAGTTGGGCTGCATAAGCAAACCCCAATTTTTTCTAGAACATACTGGTACGTTTCCGTCATTAAAACGGTGCGCTTAAATGCTAGTATTTTTGTACATGGTGCTTGCAACTGTTTAAACCCTTTAAAAATATGCCCAAAATTTGATTTAATTTGATGTGATCGGCCAGTTAATAAAAATTATTTTTTAAAAAAAATGTCCAAATTTTTTTTTGCATTGTAGATAGTTGGTAGCAGAGGGTTTTTTTTCTGGAGGTACGTAGGGGTACACATACCGCCTAAACATTTTGTGAATCTAAGTTTGGCCTCATTGAGGAGCAGTATTTCAATATGAGTAAGAAAAAGAGAGGACCCCTAAACATTTTTTAAGAAAAAAGCACTGGCTGGTAGTATTTCAATTTGTATTTAGCATAAAAGCTCTATGAAGCTAAATAAAGGTAAAGGTACCCCTGACCATTAGGTCCAGTTGCGGACGACTCTGGGGTTGCGGCGCTCATCTCGCTTTATTGGCCGAGGGAGCCGGTGTACAGCTTCCGGGTCATGTGGCCAGCATGACTAAGCCACTTCTGGCGAAACCAGAGCAGCATATGGAAACACTGTTTACCTTCCCGCTGGAGTGGTACCTATTTATTTACTTACACTTTGACGTGCTTTTGAACTGCTAGGTGGGCAGGAGCTGGGACCAAGCAACGGGAGCTCACCCCGTTGTGGGGATTCGAACCGCCAACCTTCTGATTAGCAAGCCCTAGGCTCAGTGGAATAGAAGACCCCATAATGATTGTCTGTTGTCAACGTAGGACTGTATGGCGCTACATATGGGAATCGCTTTATTTTCTCAGTGTCATTTGCTATCAGGAAGCTCTGGGTTTGTATGTAGTTTTGCAACCAAATTTGTATTCCCATAGCTCAATTCAGAGATAAAAGATTGGTAAATCAGGTAGCGTCAGAAATGACAGGTAAAGGAATTGCACAAAAGCAGTATCCAGGAAGCTACTTCTAATGGGATGTGTTGACTAAATCTACACATTTTTAGCTGTTCAACATAAGCACAAGAAAAATCTTTGAACTGTAAGATGCATCACTGTCCGTCTGGCAATCACAGATTCAGAGAACTGGAAATTGCTGACAAGCAACTTTGGTGATGCTTGCCATCTAGTGGATGCTGCTCATATGCACACGTAATGAAAATAGTATTTTATATATAAATTACAGTTAATATTAAATGACAATGGACTGCTGCCTAAACAAGCAGAAAAAAGTGAGTCTGGGTAATAAGACTTAAGCACAGAGCTTAAGTCCAGTTGCGACAGGTATTAGAGATAATGCGATCCCAGAAGTCTCTACACTAGTGCCCAATGTATTATTTCATTTAGTTGAAATGAACTTTGTACATTCTTGCTGCTTGAATAACCTGCTTGGGCACCTTTGTTTAATGATTGGATTGTTGTCTATTATCTTGTAGAAATATTAAGAGAGAGGATGGGAAAACAATTTATATTCACTCTCACAATTCAGTTGGATATGGTTAACCTTTCATCTTTGCCTTTTTCAACCTGTCCTCCCTTCAACCTGCCGTTTCCTCTTAGCTCAGTGTTTTCTAATCAGTATCTGCCAACATGGATAGATATTTGTTCAGCTACATTTAATGTGCTTTATTCCTGCCTCCGGGAATTAAAGAAAAAAAGACCTTTAAGGGGCTTGAAGGGAAGGGATTTGGTCAAGCTTGTTGTTGGTAGCTGTTTGTCTCAAGAGACTTCCAGGGGTGAAGTCAAACCACAGCAGTGAAGCCTGGGCAGTGCGTATGTCATAGAATAGAATCATAGAATCATAGAGTTGGAAGAGACCACAAGGGCCATCGAGTCCAACCCCCTGCCAAGCAGGAAACACCATCAGAGCACTCCTGACATATGGTTGTCAAGCCTCTGCTTAAAGACCTCCAAAGAAGGAGACTCCACCACACTCCTTGGCAGCAAATTCCACTGTCAAACAGCTCTTACTGTCAGGAAGTTCTTCCTAATGTTTAGGTGGAATCTTCTTTCTTGTAGTTTGGATCCATTGCTCCGTGTCCGCTTCTCTGGAGCAGCAGAAAACAACCTTTCTCCCTCCTCTATGTGACATCCTTTTATATATTTGAACATGGCTATCATATCACCCCTTAACCTCCTCTTCTCCAGGCTAAACATGCCCAGCTCCCTTAGCCGTTCCTCATAAGGCATCGTTTCCAGGCCTTTGACCATTTTGGTTGCCCTCCTCTGGACACGTTCCAGTTTGTCAGTGTCCTTCTTGAACTGTGGTGCCCAGAACTGGACACAGTACTCCAGGTGAGGTCTGACCAGAGCAGAATACAGTGGCACTATTACTTCCCTTGATCTAGATGCTATACTCCTATTGATGCAGCCCAGAATTGCATTGGCTTTTTTAGCTGCCACATCACACAGTTGGCTCATGTTAAGTTTGTGGTCAACCAAGACTCCTAGATCCTTTTCACATGTACTGCTCTCAAGCCAGGTGTGTCAGGGATCGTGCTGAGGAGGGCTGAACTGAGGAGGAATGGTGGGAGCCACCCCCTCCTCCTGATCCTGAATCTCCCCAGGAGCAGTGAGACAGAATAGATTTGGAACAGTGGTTTGCCGAGGGGCATAGTTCAGAAGGAAGAAGCTGGAGAGAGCCAGTGTGGTGTAGTGGTTAAGAGCGGTAGTCTTGTAATCTGGTGAACCAGGTTCGCGTCTCCGCTCCTCCACATGCAGCTGCTGGGTGACCTTGGGCTAGTCACACTTCTCTGAAGTTTCTCAGCCCCACTCACCTCACAGAGTGTTTGTTGTGGGGGAGGAAGGGAAAAGAGATTGTTAGCCGCTTTGAGATTCCTTAGGGTAGTGATAAAGCAGGATATCAAATCCAAACTCTTCTTCTAAAAAAAAAAAGAAAGAAAGAAAGAAAAGAAAAAAAGAAGGCAGAAGCTGGGAAATACTGGATGGGGAACAGCTAGGAGAAGAAACACTGGGAGAGAGAGGGTTAACAGATTCAGTCATTGGACAGCATTCCTCCACCCTCCCCAAGGTCGAGGAGAGCTCAGAAAGTCTCAGAACAGAAAGCATAGAGGGTACAAGCTCAGATTAGAAGACGTAGAAGTGACGTAGATTAATAGGGACGGAGGGGGTGTAAGCCTTAATTGGGAGCACCGCCATTTCTAGGAGACTTGTTATTTGTTCTCTCTCTGTGGTTATTAAAGATTCTAACTGGTCAGACGTTTACTGCCACAGGGGAGGAAGCCAATTCCTTGCAGCCTGGCAGCATGGAGGTCCTGGGCTGCCCATACAAAAAGACCCCCCTCTCAGCCTCACTGATGTGGCCCAAAGGAAAGCAGAGCAATACATTCGGCACCAGCTTGGCTGCAGGAGTTGCCGCCAGAAGGAGGCATACAAAGCGCCATCCAACCATCTTAGGGACTCCACTCTGGATTTGTGCAGGATTCCTTGGCTTTTTCTTCTCCTGAAGATATCCTGCAAGGTAGCAGAGGTTTAGGACCAGAGTTTTCCTTCTCCTACATGGGCTACCTTCCCAGGTGGACGAGCCCCACCTGGGGCATCCTACAGAACAGAATGGCCAAGGTAGTAGGTGGGAAAGATGAGCAAAACTCAGGTGCTTTCCACTGAAGCAAAGAGACTGCTGGATACAGCCCATTTTGTCCAACCATACACATACCGCTAGTGATTCAAGCCATTGTATTGGACAACATAGATTTATTTCCTTTGTGTCATACTTATTCTTTAAAATGGACCATAAATAGAAGAACATTACCTGCTGCTAACCTACCAGAAATTGCTAACAGCAGTGGCCAACGCAAAAAACAGAAACAAAACACTTTCATTAAGTATTTAGCAAGCACCGGTGTTGCAGTGGGAATTCAAAAAATTGAACTGATGTTCTCCATATTGAAATTTGGCTATTACACCAGGTTAACATTCTGCTTTTTGTAGTGTATAGTGTGATCCGTAATGGTTATTACCCTAATCTTACTTCATTTTGGTTGGTAGGAAGCACAAATCCATCTTTTGACCATCTGGAAGAATAAATATACTCAGTGCAAAATAAACCCAATTTCTCTGGTAATATATAATCCCCGGTTAATTTCTGCTATATTACAAAGACTTAGAGTAGCATTTTAACCTGTTCGAATTGCGACTGAGAAGATAAATACAGGGAACTGGTGGAAAACAGCATGTTTAATAACTTTTCTACTGACAGTTTAATTATGTTTGCGTGGTGTACAGATGCCAAATACTGCTGCTGGAATGAAAATCTGTACTGCTTGCTCACCGCCGAGTTGAATTGTTGTATTTCCTTTTCTTTTTATTTCTTGCTGTGTGATGGCGAACATTCGTTTCAGTGTATGGAAATAATCCAGAATGCGGATCGCAGACAAGGTAGAGCGTTGCAGGAAAAGCAATCAATAAGAAAACTATTACACAGTACAGTATCCCCAAAGCCTCACTTTGCTCTCTTATGCTGAAAAGCAAGCTAATGAGTTCTTCAGCTGATAAGAGGATCATAACATTGGTGCATTGCCTTTCATAGTTCATTCTCATTAATTACAAAACAACACTCAAAGATGTTCGAAGTTAATGTTAAGCTTTGGCACACGGATCTTGGGCCTGGGTGCATAGCCCAATGAAAACTTTGACCCAGTGTTCAATTACAGTGAGGGGAGTCTAATTCCACGTTGGGGATCATTAGGAAGTTGCCAAATCAGAATGCAGTTATATAAGTTATATACATATAAAGCATGGGACGCGGGTGGCGCTGTGGGTTAAACTACAGAGCCTAGGACTTGCCAATCAGAAGGTCGGCGGTTTGAATCCCCGCGACGGGGTGAGCTCCCATTGTTCGGTCCCTGCTCCTGCCAAGCTAGCAGTTCAAAAGCACACCAGTGCAAGTAGATAAATAGGTACCACTCTGGCAGGGAGGTAAATGGTGTTTCCGTGCGCTGTTCTGGTTTGCCAGAAGCGGCTTAATTATGCTGGCCACATGACCCGGAAGCTGTACGCCAGCTCCCTCGGCCAATAAAGTGAGATGAGCGCTGCAACTGCAGTCAGCCACGACTGGACCTAATGGTCAGGGGTCCCTTTACCTTTACATATAAAGCATGGGTCGGCAAACTAAGGTCCGCGGGCCGGATCAGGCCCAATTGCCCTCTGGATCCGGCCCACAGATAGTCCTGGAATCACTGCTTGGATTGGTGTGATCGTTCGGGCTGCACCATTCCCCCCCCTATTTGGGGGGGGGCTCCCCCCACACACCATGGCAGCACCTCCTCCCTCTTGGCTTCTCCCTGTCCTGTGGAGGAAGGGAGCTGGGCTTTGATTGGTGCTAGCCAATCTGAAACCTCGCCACCCGCCCACCAGCCTCTCCATCCATGGCTGCGCTATGGGCATTGTGTTGCGGGGCTTCTGCTGGAGTTTGGCGCGCCTGCTGGCCCTGCACCTGGCGCCCAGGAAAGCTGGCCTGGAAAGGAGAGGCGCCACCACCCCGCTGGCTCCCAACACTGGCAGAGCAATGGAGGAGGTAGGAAATCAGGGGGAGGGGAGGGGCTGGGGTGAGAAGACACCCCCCTCCACCATGCACGTGTTTGCATGCCGGCTGGCTCGCCACAAGGTCTGAAGGGTGGTGAACCGGCCCCCTCCTTAAAAAGTTTGCTGACCCTGATATAAAGGAAGAAGTCTTGGAGGAGCTATGCAAGATGAATTGACCTATCTGGCTTAAGGTCAGGGCTCTCCGCTACTGTCAAACCTCGGTTGTTGAACGTAATCCGTTCGGCTTCCGAAATGTTCGACAACCGAAGTGCAGCTTCTGATTGGTTGCAAGAGCTTCCTGCACTCAAGCGGAACCCGTGTCAGACGTTTGGCTTCTGAAAAGCGTTCGAAAACCAGAGCATTTACTTCTGGGTTTTTGCCGTTCGGGTGCTGAAACGTTCCAAAATGGAGCCGTTCGGGAACCGAGGTTTGACTGTATTTGCTCAAGTTCTACACTACCTCAGGGATTTATTTTTTTAAATGTTTTGACTTATTTTCCATATTACAAAAACAACGAAAGAACAAATTATCCAACCACCAGCAACAAATCAATTATCCTTATATTTGTACAGATGTGTCATATGTACTGTAAATAAATACCTATGGGAATTTTGAAGCACCTGCGTGCCTCTAGATATCCAAAACCTCTATCTACCCTGTCTTAGCTGCTGGCGGACCCTAAAGGCATGCAATGAACATCTTACATACCGTATTTTTTAAGACTCACTTTTTCCCTCCTAAAAAGTAAGGGGAAATGTCTGTGTGTCTTATGGAGCCAATGCAGGCTGCGCAGCTATCCCAGAAGCCAGAACAGCAAGAGGGATCACTGCGCAGCACTCCCTCTCGCTGTTCTGGCTTCTGGGATTCAGAATATTTTTGTTTCTTGTTTTCCTCCTCCAAAAACTAGGTGCGTCTTATGGTCTGGTGCGTCTTATAGTGTGAGAAATACGGTAATTGAGCCATAGTTTACCTGCTGCTATTTACTGGGGCTCTCTATGGGTCAAGAGTGTGGGCATCCCCATGCCTCTCTAAGCCACGCAATCTCAGGGAGGGAGGCAGGTACAGAAAGTTGTCCTACTTCAAACTCTGCCTTCGGACATTGTGTCCAGAAGGAATACGCCAGCTGAGCTATTCAATCGGGATTTAACGTTTGCAGTCCTTACATCCATTTGCTTGAGTGCTTATGTACTTTGTGCAGAGGTAGCTCTGAGGGGTATCAAAGCAAGCTTCCCCTCGTCATCACCCAAGAACCTGCAAAAAAACAAAAAAAACCTCCATCTCCTCAGAGTATTGCGAAAGAACGATGTCAATCAACATTTGATGATCTCCTTCACAATAGAAAGTGTCCTTTCAAACTGCATCACGGTGTGGCAAGCTGGTTTGACATCAACTGATAGGAAGTGCCTACAGAGGGTGGTGAATACAGCACAAGATATTATGGGCTGTCCCGTGAATCCGCTGGATGACATAGCGGAAGAACGTTGCCTCAGGAGAGTGAGGAAAATTCTCAGGGAAGATTCACACCCTGGCTGGCACTTTCTTGATCTCCTGCGCTCGGGCAGAAGATATAGAAGCATGATTAGTCGTACCAACAGGGTAAAAAACAGCTTCTATCCGTGGGCTGTTAGGCTGCTGAATGAAAAGATAACAACAGGGCAACTGACTTTCGGGTTTGGTGGGTTTGTGCCAGTAAATGAGGGGAATTAAGACTAAGAGAGCTGAGTGGGGGGTGCTTGTGTAATCTCACTGTATGCAAGTTGTACAAGGGACAATAAAGTATTTCAAATTTCAAATACAGCAGTATGGGCATCGCTTTGGGCTGCGTGTCTGACTGAATCCAGCACTCTTTCTCTCTTGCCCTGCTTCCCTGTGGCGTTAAGAGCCAAGAGCAGTCACCAATTGGCAATATGCACTTAGGGCTCCCAAGCCTAGATAATAGTAGTAATAATTATTATTTATTTATTTATATCCTGCCCTCCCCAGCCGAAGCCGGGCTCAGAGTGACTAACAACAGTAAAATAATACAGCATTCTAAAATCAATTCATTGTAAAAGCAGTTCAAATCAAATTAATGGCAACCATTGGGCTAGAGTTCTGTGAGGATTACCAAAGGAGGGGGTCAGGCTATGCCTTGGCCAAAGGCCTGGTGGAACAGCTCTGTCTTGCAGGCCCTGCGGAAAGATGTCAAGTCCCGCAAGGCCCTAGTCTCTTGTGACAGAGCATTCCACCAGATCGGAGCCACAGCCGAAAAAGCCCTTGTCAGGGAACTGCCATCGGACCCAAGAGTGGAGATGAGGCTCCCTAGCGATGCAGGAGAAGGGCCCAGCCGGGACAGAGGGAACACTTCCTCGGAGGAAGGAGATCAGCGTGACGCCAGGAAGAATAGAGAGCCGGAAGGGACGTCGGAGAGATGGCTCCAAGACTCTTCCACAGAGACCAGCGGGGAGAGCCCAGGACCACCGCTGGCCACAACCACTCTGCGCAGAAAACTTCCGCGCAGGGAAACTAGGTGACGACTTGGTGTCAAAGAGCTTTTATGCTGGAAGAAGTTCAGGAAACGCCCACTGACGGATTCTGCCAGTGACTGACACAGCCACGGAGAAAGTGCTGTTCAGCCAGGGAAAAGTTTAGCCAGGGAACGTTGCCAAAAGCAGCAGCCACTTACGCACAAGCAACCCCAATTCCCTTTACAGCCCTGGCTCTGGTTGAGGCCAGCCTAACCTCCCTGTGGCCCGGGGCCTCTATAATGTTTTTGTCTGAAGACCGTAAGGTCCTCCGTGGGACCACATGTTTGCTTTTTCACAGCCCACCAATCACTGTGCTGGTTGGAGTGTTGATCCACCTATTGAAATCTATTGCTAGATGTGGGCTGGTTTTGAAATAGGTGCCTGTTGCCATATTCCACTAGCGGAACAAGGAAGCCTGTTGCAGAAGATTTTCAAGAGAAATCTTTGGAAATAAACATGTAGGAAAGATGAACCTCACGCCACCACCCCCCAAGCAGCATGGAGAATGATTTAGAAAGCTTTTCATTTCAGTTTTAGTCTACCACAGTTTGCCTGTGGTTACCGCTAATTGTTTTGAACAAACCAGCTTCAAACCACTGCTTGAACTGCTGTTAACTGACCACAGTGTTAACAGCAACTGGTCACAGTAGGTGCCAGGAGCAACTGTAGCTAGCAAAAAATAAAGTAAAAACACTAGTTACTTTTCCCATTGTGTGGAAGGAGCGGAGTGTGTGTGCCGGAGACCTGCTGTAGTTCATACACATCACACCATGCCATGTTATTTGCATGCTATATTTAAAAGCTGCCTCAAATGCAGCTTGACGATTCATACCCCCAACATAATGGGACTACATAATACCCCGAACGTAAGACTTCATAACTTTTATTGCAATATAAAAAAAGGAACGTAACAAAACATTTGCCCCCCTTTTGCTCTGCAAATGGAATATATTCAAATGGATTTTTTAAAAAACCGCAACATCTTTGGTAATTAGGAAATTACAAAATATTTCCATTTCCTTCTATAAAGAGCTGGGTTATCATTACCAATATACACTGCTTATTCTTATTTACAATACTCTATGTATCTTCTTAAATATACTTCACGAGAAGCATACCTTCAGCTACTGATTTTATGAAATAAGGCAGCCATTGATACAATATTGCAGCCATATACGTTTTTCAAAATAACGAGGGCAAGCACAATACAACTTTCAACATTTTTTGACACTGCCAGAGCTTACCAAACTATTGCACAGCTCACTGAACAGCCATGAGATGGTATTAGGTTGACCATGAACACCACACCGAACATTAACAGACTGATCTGTTCAGGAAGTTCACTTTTCAAAAGTTGATTATACGGAAGCTCATCATGATAGATGACCTGGGCTTACATATAAGGCAGGAGAACCAAAGGAAATGAGAGTGTGAGAAAGAATATGGCCACACCCTCTATCACATGACACCCAACCACTGTCACATGCCATGGGGGCAAAGGGGTTGTTTATGTATGCTAAGACTTCTCTCAGGCTCGCTTCCCACTGCATTGCTGCCAAGGCCTGCAGAAGGGCTTCTAGAACAGGCCATTTACAGAGGATGTCCACTCTTTCCCCCAGTAGGCCTGGTCAGAAGACTGGCATGGACGTATCCAGCTTAGCTTCCGATCAGCTCTCTTCATTCACAGACAAGTGCTGATTTTCATTAGAATTCAGTAGAACAGGGTAGTACAAAGTATAAAAGCCTTTTTTTTTACACAATGAAAACCAGCATGTTTCAGTTTTGAGCCAGAAAGGGGGGGGTGTCAAACAATACCAGAGAATTTTTATAACGAAGAGACACAAACAGCAGATTTGGCCCTGAAGGTCCGGTTGCAGGTTTCTGTAAAATCACATCAGCAGATACAGTGGTACCTCTGGTTGTGAACAGGATCCGTTCCGGAGTCCCGTTCGCAACCCGAGCAGGAGGCAACCTGCGTCTTCGGGTCGCGATTCACCGCTTCTGCGCATGCACGTGACGTCATTTTGAGCGTCTGCGCATGCACGAGTGGCAAAACGCGGAAGTAACCCGTTCCATTACTTCCGGGTCGCCGCGGGATACAACCTGAAAAGATTTAACCCGAAGCGTTTTTAACCCGAGGTATGACTGTACAATTTACAACATATATGTACAACAGTCAACAAACTTCCATAGATTTCCGGTTATATCCCAATGCCCTAAGAAATCATTCCAGAATCACTACTCCTTTTGGGAAAATCTCAGCATAGTGTTTTCAGAATTAAAGCTAGCCCGAGATCTTAAAATTAACTGCTGAATATACTGCTTAGCATTATCTAGAGTCAAGCTGGCTTCCTTACATTTTACAAAATTATGTAACATTTCCTAATGTGTCCACGATAAAGGTTCCGATCTCAATTCCAATGCCTTTTCTTTGTAACCTCCGTCCCTCCCGGATCTCTTTGAAACTGCAGCTCTTATAAAGAAGACCCTTTAACAAACGATGCAACTATAAATAGCAGCCAGCTCCTTAAATAAATAGCATTATGGTTTGTTTAGATGAATGAGGGTACCGTATTGTCAGATTGCTATTTGGCATATAAACGGAAAGTAGTTACTCGTCTGTGCGCTGTGCTAAATGAATTTATTCTGGAGAATTAGAATATCGACTGTAATAACGTGACCGTGGCGAGGGCTTTGTTTTTTTTTGTAAAGTTACAAAGTGCAGGCTGTAAACTAAAGGTAAAATGCCTTTGCATAAAGTTTTCCTATAGCGAAAAGTGTGCAAAGAATGCCATCATTCTTCTTACTGAACATTTCTACCAGTGCCTTTAAGAGGTCAATATTCCAAAGTGTTTTGAAGAGGACTGCTTTAGGATGCAATCCACCAACCTCTGAAGGAAACATCCTTCCACTTATATTGGATTTTTGTCCCACTGGAGTCACAGAAACAAGGGGACCATTTTAATCCAAACACAGTGGCTGAGCAGCCTATATCAATTTCACGCTGTTGTGTAGAAACACTCTTGGTAGCCGTGCTTGATGGACTATGCCCTCCAATACTGTTAGGGTGCCAATTATGTGGTTTCACGTGAGATGAAGTGTGCAATGTAAAAAAAACAAAAACCTAAACACCAAAGCTTGTGTGAAATCAAGGGATGGAGGAGTTAGATGTTGCGATGCCAGTTGTGTAAGATAACCTAGAATGGCACAAACAGATCTCTGATTGCACCTCTGAGACTATAAGGGCTGATATGAGCAACACTCATAGGAAGATTGTAATCATTTTGGCAAATCTTTATGCAATGTCTGCCCACCGAAACCTTTCCTCTCTTTCAATACCTGTGCTATTTTTCTCCTAATTGGTTTATAGCCATTTTTCTGGAGACCCTTCCGTTACAAACACCCTAACCTTTTATTTGTTTTAGTGATAACATTGTCATGGCGATGGTTTTAGGATCTGCTCACCCCCAAAATATGGGAAGGAATGGAGCACCACACTGGCAAGCTGCTCCTCAAAGAGATTTGCCAGCAGCTCAAGACCACAGGCCTTGTTCCAGCGGAAAACTGACCTGCTCCATTCCAGCCCCATGTCGATGAAAAGTTACATTCAGAACTGACCAATAAACACGAGCTCTTCTAGAATCAAAATCCTTGCCGCCTCATCATCAATGAATATCCCAGTAGCACTAAGCAAGCAATATATATTGTGTTGTTGCACAGCTAAAGGGGCGAGGGAGAAAAATAGCCCTTTTGGTATTGAGAGATGTACGGCTGTAGCATCCAACACCTTCACATGGTTGACCTCTGACCAGCTTCGTCCAGTTTCAGGTTGCGTTTCCTGGCTGCCTCGCTGTTGAACTCCACGTCAGACTTCTCCACGTTGCTGCAGTCCGTCATAGTCGATCCCTCTTTGTCAAGCGTTCCTCCGTTTCGGTGGGAGATTTTCAAATCCGGCTCCTGCGGGCGCTTCCAGTGGGGCCTTGTTGCCATCCACAAAATAACAGCACCAAAGACCAAGATCAGAACACCAAGAACGTTGACAAAGATGGCCTCTGGGGGAGAATCTTTATATTTATATCCAGGGCTCGATCTGGAAAAAGAAAGCTGTTATAAGAGCAGCGCTCGAGACCAAACAAGAAAAACACCAAGAACTTTTTTTAATTTATGGCGACGTAAATAAAAAATACTTACAAAGCAAAAATAAGTTTTTCTGTGAATCCCATGAGGGCTGTCGCAATCACCGTTCCGAAGATTAGAAGGCCAAAATAAGCATGAATTGGCATCAGGGTTGCCCGAAGAGAACCGGGAGCAAAGGGAAGCAGGAAGACAGCAACACCTAGAACAAGCTACACAGAAATAGCAAGTTATTTTACTGGGATATGTTGTTTAAACAGATAACACAAGGACTAAAATAACTACAGTACAAGAATGGGAAATGATGTACCTCACTTATGCCTCACTTTTTTTTTCTTTCCAAATTCTGACTGTGAAAAGTTGAAAGTGTGGCTTAAATTTGCAACCTTACAAAAATGGGCTTTTACGATATCGCTGCTGAAACAGACATACGGTAAAACGGAACGGGTGTGAGTGCCTGCAGTATTAAATCATATGGCTTATATTAGGGCATGGGTAGGCAAACTGAGGCCCGGGTGCCGGATCTGGCCCGATAGCCTTCTCAATCCGGCCTGCGGACGGTCCAGGAATCAGCATGTTTTTCCATGAGTAGAATGTGTCCTTTTATTTAAAATGCATCTCTTGGTTATTTGTTGGGCATAGGAATTCGTTCATTCCCCCCCCCAATAGTCCACCCCCCAAGGTCTGAGGGACAGTGGACCAGACCCCTGCTGAAAAAGTTTGCTGACCCCTGTATTAGGGCATTGTCTTTCTCTCTCCCCCCCCCTTTTAATTTTAAAGGTGCGGCTTATATTTGGGTGCGGCTTATATTTGGATCAATACAGTAATTGTAAAACTGAAAACTAAAAAAAAATTTTTTTAAAGGAAAAGTATTGAAGCAGCCATGATGTATTCTCTCGGAGCGCACCCAGTCACATGTTCAAGATAAGTCCCGGTGTGGCTTAGCCTTCCATGCTAACTGAGCCAAGGCATCCTGCGGCGCTTTAAAGAATATCCAATTAATTGCGGCATAAATTTCCGTGGGCCAGAGCCTACTGAGATGCATAAACTGCCAAACACACATGCAATACAGACAGAAGCCAAGAGGAGGATGCTGTTAAAACCTGGAGCCAGAAGTCCAAGTGATGCAAAACAGAGTTATGCCCTCTTGCCTTGTAGAGCAGAAAAACAAACGAGAACCAGACAGGAGGGTAAAATATCACATTAGGAGTGGGTGTGACTGTGACTCATTTCCAAGTCTTTCTTTTTAATGAACAGGCAAAGCAAGATGAACAGCGCAAAAGAGGGACAATAATTTTCGGTAGTGAGCTGGCCGCTCCCGGTCCTACATCTGATGGAATTCACCTGCTTCCTAGTCTGCCTATAAACACTACAAGGAAGAAGGACAGAAGCAGCAAGCGAAGGTCTATATTTCCTATAACTTGATTTTTTAAAACCTCTCCTCCAGGCTGTTTCATCACATGTGATGAAAATGTTCTAAGCTCAACAACTACTCGAATATGTTTTGGAAGCTGTAATGGAAATATAATGTTCCCCGTAATTATATTAAAGGGATTTATTATTACTATTATGGTTTATGAATCGCCTTTCATATATATTTTGACAATATTTACAATCATGCAATAGAACCTAAGAGTAGATTTAAACACAATACAAACCATCATCCAAGCAAGAAACAGACCCAATTCCCAACCCGGCTAAAAAAGCATGTTTGTTTCTTTAAAAAAACCAAACATTTAAGTTGTTTCTGGAAATTGCTAGTAGCGGAGACCTGCTGTATCTCAACAAGGCTGCTGCTCCACAAATGGGCAGGCAAAAATAGGGGTATTAACTATAATTATTATTTATTATTTATACTCCACCCACCTGGCTGGGTTTCCCCAGCCACTCTGGACGGCTCCCAGCAGAATATTTAAAACACGCTAAAACATCAAACATTAAAAGCTTCCCTAAACAGGGCTGCCTTTAGATGTCTTCTAAAAGTCATGTAGTTGTTTATTTCCTTGACATCTGATGTAAAGGACAGAAATATTTAATGTTTAAAGGGAAGAAATATTTAATGTAGTTTTCTTAGCTGTACTTTTATGTGGAAGGCGCTGAAAACCTCTAGACCAAACAGTGACCATACACAGAAACAGATTTAACTTATCTAAATAGTGATTAAAGAAAGGTGACAGTGATGCTTAAGCTCATTAAAACTATATCGTTTAAAACCAGAGCTCTTAACTTGTTGGCAAAATATCGCCATCATGTATGGAGCTAAGGTTGCATATTTCTGAAAATGCTACATGTTCACTTTAAATGCTCATCATCTTACACAACAGAGAAGATGAGGTCATTTCAAGATATTAAAGAAAACAAAAACATATTTATTTATTTATTAAAGGGTTTAAAATAAGGATTGTCTGCCTAAGAACCAACTGCTCTGTTGCTTATTATTCTGATATGTTGTTTAGCAAGCATGAAATGAGGGCATGTTATTTGTCGATGGGTTACTTAGCTCATCCCAACCGTCTTGAAACGTCACCCTAAGCAAATAAACGAAGCCCTCGTGAGCTAAAATCCAAGCCGGCGCATTCCTTGTGTGCACCTCCAAACCAAAGAGCCGGCCGCAACACATGCAAGCTGGGCACTCATCCATGGAGCTGACAGACCAGTTTTGAGTGGGCACGAAGAGCGAGCGCTTTCATCCTCAAAGTAGGTCCCACTACGCAGGTGCTCTGGCGAACAACGTGGGGGGGAAAACACACAAAACGGTGCTACTCGCTGTGTTGCATTCACTCTGTGGATTAGGCTGAGATCCTACCTGCCCTTGGACTGTCTCGCCAGAGTGGTGCATGCTCCAGTTATCTCTCGCTTGGACTACTGCAATGCGCTCTATGTGGGGCTACCTTTGAAGGTGACCTGGAAACTACAACTAATCCAGAATGCAGCAGCTAGACTGGGGGCGGCCGCCAGGACCATATAACACCGGTCTTGAAAGACCTACACTGGCTCCCAGTACGTTTCCGAGCACAATTCAAAGTGTTGGTTCTGACCTGCAAAGCCCTAAACGGCCTTGGTCCTGTATAACTGAAGGAGCGTCTCCACCCCCATCATTCTGCCTGGACACTGAGGTCCAGCGCTGAGGGCCTTCTGGCAGTTCCCTCACTGCGAAAAGCCAAGTTACAGGGAACCAGGCAGAGGGCCTTCTTGGTAGTGGCACCCGCCCTGTGGAACGCCCTCCCACCAGATGTCAAAGAGAAAAATAACTACCAAACTTTTAGAAGACATATGAAAGCAGCCCTGTTTAGGGAAGCTTTTAATGTTTAATAGGTTATTGTATTTTAGTGTTTTGTTGGAAGCCGCCCAGAGTGGCTGGGGAAACCCAGCCAGATGGGCGGGGTATAAATAATATATTATTATTATTATTATTATTATTATTATTATTATTATTATTATTATCCCGCCTTTGTCCCAGAACGAGGACTCAAGGCTGCTTACAAAAATTAAAGCAAACATGAATAAAACGCAGAAAGCTAACAACATATATAAAAGCTGATGCTTAAAAAGGATTTAAAATATAGCAAAGTTAAACGGATATAAAAACAAACCCATTAAAATACGGATAAAAACAGCACAGCACTCTTAAAAACCCTTTCCTTAAAAGCAGCCAGTTCCCAATAATCTGCAGAAATAAAACAGTCTTCACCTGCAGGTGGAAGGAAAAGGAGCCAGTCTTGATTCTCTAAGAAGAGAGTTCCAAAGGATGAGGAAACGCAGCACTGGTGAGCTCTTATCTTTTGTGAATAGCGGCGTCAGGCAAATTTACCAGAAATCCCAATAGCCGGAATTGATTCAGGCCCCATCGATATTTGAGGCTTACTTCCGAATCTCAGTGGCTATCTTGTGTCCAGGCCCCCACTGCTTTTTAAGCTCCTACCGTTGGGTTTCCCTTCTCACCTTTTAAGTGTTCCTGAAGAATTTCCATTATATGGGAGCTTTAGAATAGGGGTGTGGGTCCTCTGGTAGATCAGCAGGGCATCCGAAGGGCATCTCCTATTATCACTGAAAATGCTGGCCGAGGCTGAAGGAATCTGTAGCCGAACACCGACTAGAGAGCCACAGGCTCCCTGTTCCTGCTGCAGAGCTTCACACTGAATCAAACATTTCTCTTCCTTCGTCTACCATTTTAAAGAACCATTCTGTTATGTACTGAGTTGAATAGGATCCAGAATGCAGCAGTCTGATTGGTCCTAGAACAATAGGATCCAGAATGCAGCAGTCTGATTGGTCCTAGAACAATAGGATCCAGAATGCAGCAGTTTGATTGGTCCACAGGAGCCACCCAATCCAGCTCCAGGTGGAAGTGAATCCGCGACCTGATTGGCCTACAGGAGAATCCCAGAATTAGCCAATCACGTGGGGCCGATTGTGTAAATAGTGTATATAAAGCAGACATTCTGGGGGAACTTCCATTCCTACTCCCCACTATGAGCTGAACAAAGAGCATGAAATCCACTCTCAACTCAGAGTACATTTCACATTCTAAACCACCTCAGGTACGGTCTTATATGAAATACACCTAGTGCCATCCATTATGAGGTGGAGGAAGGGGGAACTTTTTGAACCCAGGGCAGATTTTTACTTTTGAAAGGCAAAGGAATTGAAACATTTGAACAGAAACCCACACAATGACTTTGCATAGAATCTATTTCTACCCTGCATACAGAATGCTGTTTCCTCTTTAGCATGGTGGCTTAGTACTTGGAAATCATTTCGATGCCCCCCTCCCCTGATAAGACTGAATTGGATAGATTTTTTAATCTTGTTTTTCCTATTCAATGGCATCCTGCGGTGTCAATTCCAAGATGCTGGCAAACTATTTCTTTCTTTCTCTCCCGCCCCCCCCCCCAGCCCAGGTGTTGCTTGATTACCAGGGGGAAAGCATCTTTTTAAAAAGTGCTTGAAATGAACGAATTTGTATCCTGAGAATCTAGCCTGCCTAAAGAAAACTTGCACATTTTTACATAATCTATTCTGCTCACAATGAACACACGGAGTTTGGCTTACCTGCCTACAAACTGTTGCATTTCTGTGGTAAATACAAAGTGCCCAATTGAAGCGATTCAAACACAGGCCATTCGGGTATGCAAACATACTGTTAATAAAGACAAGACAGAACAACTTATTCCACCTCTTTAAGTGCTGTTTATAGAAGGTGTCTAACCTGCAGAGCATAACAAATGACAGCAGTCAACCCGATCCAGCTGTGCAGACTGTACATGTTGGGAATACTCTTGGCATTGTGGAAATCCCAAACAGCCACCAGAGCAATAACTGCAAGCACCAGAGCGATGGTATTTAACCCAGCATGGATTAATTTCATCAGGAATTTACTGCATTTCCAGGTCCACGGTAACCGGTACACAATGATTGCTAGAGGAGGAGAAAGAAAAGGAAGAGTTCAGAATTTTTTACAAAACTATTTTCTCTCCCCAGAATGTTAAAGGCCGTTCATGTGTTATTCAAATTATACCTATCAGCTTTTGAGGATTTAGCTAGGGACGCCTGGCTCAAGACGTCACTCCCTCTTCGAAAGCCAAAAACTTGCTTGCTACTGCAGCAGCCAGAATACTTGTGGCCCAAAAATGGAAATTACAGGAGACCCCAACGATAATAGAATGGCAGGCCAAATTTTTTGAGTACACAGAATCAGCTAAAATGACATATAGAATTCGAGACCAAAAAGGTACAAAGTTCGAAGAAGAGTGGGGTTAATTTGTGGTATATATAAGAAATAACTGTAGAAGTTTAAAAACTACGGCAGGGTTAGCATAAATCCTGTGATGTGTATAGAAGGTCAGTAAGAATCTACAAGAGAAGATATGTTTTAAGAAAACCCAGGCAGGGAAGGAAGGAAGTCGCGGCGTGAAGATACGCAATGTAAATAAGATGACGCAAAATGTTGATTGCAAAAGATTGTTTTATTTGTTGTTTGTGGAAAATTTAATAAAAAAGCATTAAAAAAAAGAAAGAAAGCC
The DNA here is from genome assembly GCF_964234715.1 of Podarcis melisellensis. Classification (NCBI taxonomy): domain Eukaryota; kingdom Metazoa; phylum Chordata; class Lepidosauria; order Squamata; family Lacertidae; genus Podarcis; species Podarcis melisellensis. The sequence goes on from NC_138528.1 coordinate 116,274,314, forward strand.
AAAAACTTGCTCAAGAGGAGTACCAGATTTTCACGTGGCACAGTATGAGATTCCTGTGATGCTTCCTGCTAAATAAGCCATGTTATGCAGCAATGGAACATGCCAAGCTGAGACGTCACTTCTCCTTAACTTTGGCCCATTCCTTCCATGATGCCACTAACTCTTTTAACTCCCAAAATGAGGAATTCCCTGATCATTGGGCCACACTGGCCGAGGCTGAAAGAAGCTGGGCGTCCAGCAATATCCGAGAAGCTCCCCATCCCTGCTTTATACCTCAGCTGTTTTTCCCTACCATCTTCCCTCAGGACATTTCTCCCAAACATGCATTTGCACCTAGTTTACCAGAGCAGTTACTAATAATTCCCCCCACATGATTCTGAACGTTGCCAAGGTGAGTCGATTTATATACATGATGGCTTACATCAAGTATCAGCATGGCTAATGCTGACCAGATTCCCCCAGAGCCAGGATTTGCATGCCAAAGGCTGATTTCAAAGGCAATCTTGCTTGTTGACAATGTAGACCAAAGCACAAGAAAAGGAAACAGTACATAAACCAAACACTCCTGTTCTCCTAACCATGGTTTGGAGATCAGGAATGTTGCATCTGAATCAAACCGATGCAGATTGTTGTGTCTGCATCATGCAGGGTGGGGTGGGGTATGGTTTTCATTCAATTGTTTCAGCAGTGTTGCTCTTCAACCCCACATCCTATGGTCAGAAGTGCTGGACAGGTCAATGCCTTACAGAAGCACTTTCCAAACTGTGTGTCACGACGCGTTGGTGTGTCGGCTGCAGTGTGTAGCACTAATAATAATAATATATTTATACCCTGCCCATCTGGCTGGGTTTCCCCAGCCACTCTGGGCAGCTCCCAACAAAATATTAAAAACACGATAAAACATTAAAATCTTCCCTAAACAGGGCTGCCTTCAGATTTCTTCCAGCTCCTCCCAGGGCTGGAAAGGGGTTAGTTTAACCTCCGGTTTGCTAGTAAAACTGAATTACAGTGGTGCCTCGCAAGACGAAAAGAATCCGTTCCGCGAGTCTCTTCATCTTGCGTTTTTTTCGTCTTGCGAAGCAAGCCCATTAGCAGCTTAGCGCTATTAGCGGCTTAGCGGATCAGCTGATAAGCAGCTTAGCGGATCAGCTGTTAAGCGGCTTAGCGGATCAGCTGATAAGCGGCTTAGCGGATCAGCTGATAAGCGGCTTAACGGCTTGGGAAAAAGGGGGGGGGGAAACCCCGCAGAAACTCGCAAGACATTTTCGTCTTGTGAAGCAAGCCCATAGGAAATTCGTTTTGTGAAGCACCTCCAAAACGGAAAACCCTTTCGTCTAGCGGGCTTTCCGTCTTGCGGGGCACCACTGTACTGTGTCACGAAATGATGCATGTCTAAAAAGTGTGTGCTCAGGATGAAAAGTTGGGAAAGCTCTGCCTTACAGGTTTAGGGCTGATCCCAGGTCCCAGTCATTCAGGCCAGTCAGTTGTTTGATTCAGTTCACAGGTCCTTTGGGGACAGATCCATAATCCCCAAGCCTATTAAAGCATAGTCATAGAATCAAAGAATTGAGTTGGAAGGGATCACAAGGATCCTCTAGTCCAACTCCCTGCAATGCAGGAATCTTTTGCCCAATGTAAGGGCTCAAACCCTCAACTCTGAGATTCAGTTTTTCATGCTCTACCAACTGACTACTCAATGCATATTGAAAGCACATGAGTTCCCCCAAATAATTCTGGATACTTTCGTTTGTTAAAGGTGTTGGAAATAGCTCTGTGAGGGGGGAACTACAATTCCTGGAATTTTGGGGGAGAAAACATGCTTCAAATGTGCATAGAATATGATTTAAATGTGTAGTGTGGATCGTCAAACTAGCAACTGGCTAGCAGTGTGGTAAAGACACACAAAAAACCTAACCTTCCTACAACTTTATTATCTATAGTTCCTTGGAGGCAGAGGAAACCGAGATTTCCTGAAGTGGCATGTCAGTGTAGAAAGACTTAAACCCAATCCATTTTCCCCACTCTTCTCCAGTCACCTGGCCAGGAAAAAGCCAGTTCAGGAAGAAGGGGTGAACACAGCAGTTGCTTGCTATGAACAACATCACTTTTAAGGCTCTATAAGCCTTATAAAACATTCTAATTTATGTACAGCGCATGCCAAGGTCTACACATCCACTATATAAGTCATAAAGAAAACTCTGTTCCTAAATGGAATGTCCTGGAACTGGAACCAATGTATATTTCCCTATGCTATTGGAAGCACAATATTGACATTTGAAGACGTCGTCTTTTCAAGTTAACTGTACACAACCTTTCTGCAATTTCACAGCTTTTTCTTCCCCCCCTCCAAGGAGTTGAAGAAAAGCACATTCAGACTGGAAATATGGTAGCCTTGTTTTCAACAGGTTGAGGGGAAGAGCACCAGTTTAAACACAGAAGAACAAAGAAAGTTCAGCTATTAAGTGCTTACATGCAGCTTCTCGTAGGAATGTTTGTATGCCAACAAGTCCTGTTGAGTCCAAAGGGGCTTAATAAGCCTTTGGCAAGCAGGCACAGAGATGCTTAAAAAGCATATCATAATTTTATTTGGGGGCAGGAAGAAGGCTGCACACAATTCTGTCCACGTAGCTCCCCACCCCCCCCCTTCTTAGTAGCGTTTTGGCTTCCTCTAATAAGAGCGTCAAATGCTAATAAAAACCTAGTCCTGTGACAGATCACATTCTTTTGTTCCTGGCACATCCACTTACAAACCACACAAATGGATTTGCACATTGCAATTTTACGAGCACACGTATAATATTTTATATGCGTTCGTAAGAAGCTACATTGTGTGAGCTGTTCCGCATTACTGTGCGTCTAACGCGACAGGTAATTCAGGTGAATGCAATTGCTAAAGCTGAAGAATAATGTGACCTAACTGCAGCAAGCTGGCTGAACTGAAAACAGACTGTTGCCAAAGAATGCACATAGTTAAGTTCTTTCATTTTCCACATACTCTTCTGCTTTTCTATAACTCAATACTCCCTTTGTCTTCCTGCATTCTTGATAGGCATTCTTAGTCTTGTCAGGCTGTGCAAAGAGTTCTCTCCCTTTACGTTAAGTATTTACTCCGCTTCTGTCACCCTGTCCTCTCATACCCAAGTTATACCTTCTTTATGTCACATCTTGTCAGTTTGCTTACCAAACTCCCCTCTGCACCTCAACATTGTTTTATAGGGACACGGGTGGCACTATGGGTTAAACCATAGAGCCTTGCCAATCAGAAGGTTGGCGGTTCGAATCCCCGCGACGGGGTGAGCTCCCGTTGCTCGGTCCCAGCTCCTGCCAACCTAGCAGTTCGAAAGCACGTCAAAGTGCAAGTAGATAAATAGGTACCACTCCGGCAGGAAGGTAAACGGCATTTCTGTGCGCTGCTCTGGTTCGCCAGAAGTGGCTTAGTCATGCTGGCCACATGACCCAGAAGCTGTACGCCGGCTCCCTCGGCCAGTAAAGCGAGATGAGCACCGCAACCCCAGAGTCGTCCGTGACTGGGCCTAATGGTCAGGGGTCCCTTTACCTTTACCATGCAGCAATGGGTACCCAAATAAGAAATTTTAAATCAACATTAGGAAGCCAAGTGTTGCTCCCTCAAAAAGTGGGGGAACAAAATAAAACGCAGTTGAGAAAAAAGAACAAACCATGAATAAGATTATTGTACTTCTTAATATCATCTCTGCTCCTCGTCTTACTTGCCACTTCCCTCTCAGCATCAATAGGGGGGTGGGGAAATCTTGGCTTTCCAAAAGTTGCTGGATTACAAATTGCATCATCTCTCACCAATGACCATGTTGGCTACAGCTGATGGGAACTCTAGTCTAACAAGCTCTAGAGAACCACAAGCTCCCCCACCCCTGTTCTAAATAGTATACTGACATAGGGATGCGGGTGGTGCTATGGTCTAAACCACTGAGCCTCTTGGGCTTGCCGATCAGAAGGTCAGCGGTTTGAATCCCTGTGATGGAGTGAGCTCCCATTGCTCTGTCCCAGCTCCTGCCAACCTAGCAGCTCGAAAGCACACCAGTGCAAGTAGATAAATAGGTACCGCTGCGGCGGGAAGATAAACAGCATTTCCGTGCGCTCTGGTTTCTGTCACGGTGTTCCGTCGCGCCAGAAGTGGTTTGGTCCTGCTGGCCACATGACTCAGAAAGCTGTTTGTGGACAAATGCCGGCTCCCTTGGCCTGAAAGCGAGATGAGCACCACAACCACAGTCACCTTTGACTGGACTTAACCGTCCAGGGGTCCTTTACCTTAGTATATTGACATGCTGCACAGTTTTAAGCTTAAGGTTGTAATTCTATACTGGAAAATGTCAGAAGGAAAATGAATTGATATACATGTAGATATATGCAACATTTTTATATGTAACTGTGTATTTTTGTAATATTTTGTTTAAGTTGTTTGATGTTGCTTCAGTTCTCTGTACATCGCTTAAAATATTTTTAATATATTACATGGTATAGAAATTAAATATTTTTAATATATTACGTGGTATAGAAATTAAATAAACAATCAACCAAACTCACTGAACTCAAGTGGGACTTCTGTACAGGACTGAACTGTAGATGTCTTCCTTTTCCAATTTTCTATCATAACAAATACCGTTGTTTTTAAAGTTGAATTGTAATATTGTCTTTATTCTCCAGCTTTAGTGCCTCTTATTACCGGATGCTATTAAAACTAATAATAAATAATAATAATAATAATAATAATAATAATAATAATAATAATTTATTATTTATACCCCGCCCATCTGGCTGGGCCTCCCCAGCCACTCTGGGCGGCTTCCATAAAAACAAAAAATACAGTAAAATATCACACGTTTAAAACTTCCCTGAACAGGGCTGCCTTAAGATGTCTTCTGAATGTCAGGTGGTTGTTTATCGCTTTGACATCTGCTGGAAGGGCGTTCCACAGGGTGGGCGCCACTACCGAGAAGGCCCTCTGCCTGGTTCCCTGTAGCTTTGCTTCTCGCAATGAGGGAACCGCCAGAAGGCCCTCGGCGCTGGACCTCAGCGTCCGGGCAGAATGATGGGGGTGGAGACGCTCCTTCAGGTATACTGGACCGAGGCCGTTTAGGGCTTTAAAGGTCAGCACCAACACTTTGAATTGTGCTCGGAAACATACTGGGAGCCAATGTATGTCTTTCAAGACCGGTGTTATATGGTCTCGGCGGCCGCTCCCAGTCACCAGTCTAGCTGCCGCATTCTGGATTAGTTGTAGTTTCCGAGTCACCTTCAAAGGTAGCCCCACGTAGAGTGCATTGCAGTAGTCCAAGCGGGAGATAACCAGAGCATGCACCACTCTGGCAAGACAGTCCGCAGGCAGATAGGGTCTCAGCCTATGTACCAGATGGAGCTGGTAGGCAGCTGCCCTGGACACAGATTTGACCTGTGCCTCCATGGACAGCTGTGAGTCCAAAATGACTCCCAGGCTGCGCACCTGGTCCTTCAGGGGCACAGTTACCCCATTCAGGACCGGGGAATCCTCCACACCTGCCCGCCTCCTGTCCCCCAGAAACAGTACTTCTGTCTTGTCAGGATTCAACCTCAATCTGTTAGCCGCCATCCATCCTCTAACCGCCTCCAGACACTCACACAGGACCTTCACTGCCCTCACTGGTTCTGATTTAAAAGAGAGGTAGAGCTGGGTATGAACCAACCCAGCACTATAACTGCACTTACAGTGCAATACCATATACAGTGGTACCTCGGTTGTCGAACATAATCCATTCCGGAAGACCGTTCGACTTCCAAAACGTTTGACAACCCAGGCACAAAGGGCGGTCTGCAAAGTAAATGGAGAAAATTGGGGGGGGGGGATGCAGCTGAAGCCGTTCAACTTCCAAGGCGCATTTGAAAACGGAAGCATTTACTTCCTGGCTTTTGGCATTCGAAAACCAAAACGTTTGGCTAGGGGCATCTTTAGCAGATGCGGCGCCGGGGTGCAAATATCCGCCCAGTGCCCCCAAATTACCACAGATAGTGTTGGTAGCTGCACACTGCCAGCCATCCGGTGGCCCCCACAACTCTTCCGCATGCCGCTGCGGGAGAGTGATCCCCGCAGAGGCATGCGAGTGAGGTTGTGCCCCTCCCAAGCCTCCTCGGGAGGAGAGTGACCCCCGCAGAGGCTTGGGAGGGAAGCTGTGTGCCTGCCAGCCTTACGGCGAGCATGCAGGGAAAGGGGAGGCCACCGGCAAAGCCGCGCAGCTCCCCCACTTGCCGGGGCGCCCCTGAGAGGCCGGTGCCTTGGCACGACGCACCACTAAGCCCCATGGGAAAGACGGCTCTGCGTTTGGCTTCAGAGATGCTCGAAAACCGAGGTACCACTGTTCACGTCTATTCAAAAGTCTCAGTGTTTTCAATGGAGCATATTCCAAGGTACTGTAACTGTATAAAACTTTGTAGGACTGCAGCCTTAGTCAAAACAGAAGCATGAAGAAATAAGACAGTATGGATGCAAAACATACGTTCAAGGTTGTAATCTTATCCAGTTATTTGGGAGTAAGCCCTGTTGAGCCTGATACGTCTTCTCGAGTAGACATGCAGTGTTACTGATAGCGTGCTGCATGAGGAGAGCCTGTTTTTGGCCACAAATTTTAGCTGGGCAGGGGAGAGAAAATAACTTAAGAACTTAAGAAGAGTCTGCTGGATCAGGCCAATGGCTGCCCATCCAGACCAGTATTCTGCTCTCACAGTGGCCAACCAGGATACAACTGCAAGCAGGATACAACCCCAAGAGTAATCTCCCCTCCTGTGGTCTTCAGCAACGGCCATTGTTAAGTATTACTGCCTCCAACTGTTATTGAGAGCATAATACAGTGGTACCTCAGGTTACATACACTTTAGGTTACAGACTCCGCTAACCCAGAAATAGTGCTTTAGGTTAAGCACTTTGCTTCAGGATGAGAACAGAAATCATGCTCCGGCGGTGTGGGCGGCGGCAGGAGGCCCCATTAGCTAAAGTGGTGCTTCAGGTTAAGAACAGTTTCAGGTTAAGAACGGACCTCTGGAACGAATTAAGTACTTAACCCGAGGTACCACTGTAATCATGGCTAGTAGCCACAGATGGCCTTCTACTGCAATCCTTGCGAGTGTGCTGGATTGCGGAATGTGTTAGTCAAGGCTCGAGTGTGTTAATTTTCTACCAACTGCACAATGCTCCTAAGGCAGCTATTATCATCTACAGCCTTGGGCTAAAAATCTTAAGACAAATCTACTCAGATTAAGTCTCTGGGTATACATGTACCAGTTTCCCACCTTAAAGGTTCATGACATGATTTTTCTTGCTCATGCACGATCCAGCTCAGTCATGGTGGATAAAATCCCCCCCCCAAAAAAAATTACAACACGATGAAACAACTTAAGCAAAATCAAATCAATCCCCAAATGAAAAGGAAAAAAAAGAGGCTCAAACATTCCAGTTTTCAGTTCACATCAAGTGAGTCAAACATCGGTAAACAGGAAGCACAGATAATGTTAAGCCTTCCTGGCTTGATGGAATCCAGATGTGGTTGTGACCCTGCCACAAAAAATGCAGCCATGGGAGGGAGTGGGGGCTAGAAGGCTTCTTCTTCTTCTTCTTTGCTGCATGTTGTATAAGAAACTGATTGTGTAATTAAATAAGTGGACTACGCCTCAGAAGAATGCATTTTTGTAGCACACTGCTGGATCACATTTACTCAGAAATAAGTCAAGTAAGTTTTGCACTGCACAGTTCTCTGGACAATGAATGCGTTCTGCATTCTCCCTTATCCACTCCCCCGGGGGGGGGGGAGTCAAGAATTCAGCAACATGGAATACTTAAAAGAGCCCTGCGCTCTGGGACTGATCTGTGTGCTAACAATTCTGGCTGCGTGCAACAGAGCCGGCTTTCAAGAGCTTCAACTTGCTGCAGAAAAAGCAGAAGTAGTGGCAGCTGCGATCTTAGTTTTGCTTAAGAAATTGAGGCTGCAATCCTGGCCAACCGAACGCAGCAAAACTGAAAAGTTATAAAACATAGCCTTCTGCAGCCGCAAGGAAACTCAGCAATCCGCATTCAGTTCAATGGAACTTCTTCTTTGGTTTACTCTCAAGTCGCCACGCAGTCTTAGCGAGTACACACTCGCTTTCTTTTTCTCCCCCCCCCCCCATTTTTTTTAACACATTCACTGAAAATGCAAGTTCGTCTTTTCTCTTATTTTTTTCAATTTCCCGCCCCGTCCTCCATGGAGTTTTCGATTCACCCCTTCTGCTGAACTTTACCTTCTTCTGTTTATTAAATTATAACCCCTATAATCGAATCCCTTCTGTTGTTCATAGCTCAAATCCTGCTCACGAGTTCATCGTACACCTAATAGTCCATAAAACACTCATCGTTAGAGGTGATCTCTGTTGGAAGCCGCCCAGAGTTCCAAAGCCAGAAGTTCCAAAAAACAACATTATTGCTGTTGTTGTTATTTGTCATCGCTCTTGATTTTGCTGTTAATTTCACCAGTTCTGCATAGCCACAGCCGTCTGACTTATCCATTCTTCTTTCCTGGGAAGTTCTTCCTTGCCCAAAAGAGAACCCTAGCTGCTGTCGCTACACACCTAAACAACTTTCAATGCTTTCTAACCAGCCGCAGAAGTTTGGGGCAGCTGAGATGCAAGCAGCCCCGTTTCTCTCCATGTATAATTTTTCTTAATTTTTCTGTTTTACAACTTAGAGTGCTCATTTAGACATCCTTGAAATATCCGTGACTTCCCTTCTTCTCTTTCCGTGGTTCCTTTTCCGTATCATAAATCCCTGCGTATTTTCCTAAACCATTCAGTATTCCATTCTTACATCCGTCCAAACTTCTTTTACACTGTTGACTTTATCTCAACGCTGCCAACGTTTACAAGGGTACACAATTCCCCCCACACACAATATTCAAATAAACACTTTCCAAATAAGTTTAGAGAAGCACCCCCTCCCGCTTTCTCGACCCCCCCCCAACGCAGATTCGAGCCCCCTCTCTCCCCGCGCTTCCCCACCCCCTCGATGCAGTGGCGTAGCGTGGGTTGTCAGCACCCGGGGCAAGGCAAGTAATTTGCGCCCCCTAACCCGTGGATTTGCGCCCCCTAACCCATGGATCTGCGCCCCCTAACCCTAACCCCCAGATGTTGCGCCCGGTGCAGCCGCCCCCCCTGCACCCCCCACGCTACGCCACTGCCTCGATGCCTCTCCAAGAGGCGCGCAAAGCTCTGCCTCCGGGCACCGCGCCGCTTGCGCGCTTTTACGCACCGATCCCTTGCACGAAGACGAAGCCCGTGATGAGGAGCACCGGGTGCCAGTTGAACTCGGCGTCCCCCCCGTCCCAGGCGAGCCCCTCGCGGTAGTGCAGAACCCAGACGAGGGCGAAGACGACGGAGCAGAAGCCTAGCAGCAGCGCCGACGCCAGCAGCGCCAGAAAACACCAGTAGCCCTCCATCTTTCACCCTCCCCCGACGCCGTTACGCAGCACCACGGGCTTCTTATAGACCCAAACAAACGCCACAGACGGGGCGGAGCTGCGCCGAGGCAGCTCCAGGCAAGCAGGCAGGAAAGGCAGGCGGGACCTCCTGATTTCCTCCCCCTGGAGGGGAAGCGAGAGAAGCGGAATTCTTCCCGGGAGGATGGCGGAGGGGGAAGTCTGTTCCCCCCGGGGCTTTTTCTGCGCCCCCCTCGGGCAATCCGCTATACCCCAGTGGTCAAACTTGTGGAAACAATTTAGGAGAAGTTGTGTTCCTTTTATTTTCTTTTTTTAAAAGAATCTTTACAATTGAATATCAATTGAGAATAATTTTTCAGAACAGCTCAATATTACTTGCTTTCAGAAACGCTTGCCCCCATTCCCCCCCCCTCAAAAAATGCTTCAAAGCCGTGGTTACCAACCTGGGGCACGCACACGCCCCACAAGGGGAGGCAATTTGATTTGGGGGGGGCGATTCGAGAATGAGTTATTAAGAGTGATTTTTTGTTTTTGTTTACTTCCTCCACTGAATAGGAGTTCACTCTTTGAATAATAAGAATTATATGTCACGGGGGGGCGGGCACCAGGATTTTAGAGATGTTTAAGTGGGACATGGCCAAAAAAGTTTGGGGACCACTGCTTTACAGCGCCTAAGACACTGTTGATAAAACAGTTTCCAAATCTTCATCAGTCCCGTAGTATAGATCTTCCATAATAAACTGGTTTTGTGGATCATAGCTCAATCCCAAACAGCTCAATCTGAGATTGAAAACTCTTGCTTTTTTCTTTTCAGATCTCGTAAATTCCTTTCATCCATACAAAGCATATAATCAAATGTTAGGAAATCATCTTGTTGTATAACCTGTGGTGCTTTATAGCCCATCTGAATGACATGATTTCTTAGAAAACTTAAAGCCCTTGCATCTGGGCAGCGTCCCACATTCCAGTCAGAAACAGCACCGCTGCCTATCACCCACTTGTTTTCAATGTTTTCCTCAGCCACAAGTTTCCTCAAAATGCCTTAGGCTATGGGAGAGCGGCAAATGTTCCCCAGGCAAACGAATAAAATGGAATTGGCTTCCTTAGCCGCCATCCTCTCTCTTTCAGAAACCACCAACCGAAAAGTTGTGTTTCTGAGGTTTGGTGGCTCATAACATCAGAATCAGGTCATACCATGAAACCATCGGAAAGATCCTTTAACTCAGAATATAATGCAACAAACTCTGTTATGTTCATTCTGTCAAAAGTTGCAGCCAAATAAAATGAGTTATACACAGAAACCATGATGAAGCATGGATTTCTGTTAGGGGCAACAGGCTTTTGTTGAGAGGGGCAGAATCTCAGTTAAGTATTTTTTATTGATGGGGGGGGGGACTAAATAGGAAGGAAATTATTTGTGCCAGGTTTGAGGCTGATACAATGTGGGATCTTTGAAGAGGATGTGGTCATGGATTTACCGGCTGGAACATGATGCAAGTGTGCTCTTCTCTTCTGTTGCTCACAGTCCACCTGTGACTACCTCCTCAAGTGCCGGCCCACCCATAAGGCAAGGCAACTGCCTCAGGCAGCAGAATCCACAGGGAAGCAGATCCCCCTGTCAATCTTTGTCCCTTGTTCCTGATGTAGACCTACCCCACCCTTTCTTCCCTAGCAGGGAGGGAGATCCCATTTTGGGGTCTGCCTCAGGTGGCAAAATATCTTGGACCAGCCCTGCTCCTATTCCACCTGCCCCACGTATCTTGGGTGGCAGAATGGCCCCGCCGGCACCATGCGCCACTTGTTTATCTGAGGTGTTTTGCTGGCCTCGCCCCAAAACAGCTCAGCAACTGTGTCTGGATTTTTACCTCTTGAAATATGGCAACCCTAGGCTGTGTGTCTCTCTGTGTGTGTTTTAATGTGTCAAATGCAGAGAGAGTGAGTCCGTAAAAAGCTTGATTCCACTCTGTTCGTGAAGACAGCGGTGATACTTTTACAACCCTGAGACCATGCAAAATGATGACATTAAAAAAAAAAGGCGCTACAGTGCATTAGACTGTGCACCACCATTAATAATTTATCACTTGTGCTTCCAGGATCACCATCAATGCATGTAGCACATTAATTTGCACGTTTAACAATCTTGTCTTTTCTCTGCCCGTTATTGAAAGAATCATAATACATCACTTTTAACTAATAGCTTCAGACAAATGCCGTTTAAATACTGTTGAACAGAAAACAATGCTCTATCCAAGTATCGATTTGATATAAATAAGAGCGCTGAAACAAGCACCCATTATGCTTGTTGGGTCTGGGTCCAGTGTCAATTTTAAGATTCACCATCCCATGAACTGTCAGACAAACATGTCCAGGTTGAAATGAGGCAAGGAAAAACCATTATTCATGGGAGAAAGCTTAGCAATGTGGAATTCTCTTAGCATAAATATTGCTCCTCCTAAAACCGATGAATAATATTGTAAACACACACAGGAGCGAGACTTTTGTTGCTGCTGGTGATTGAATTATATCTGGATTTCAATGAGAGGCATCTTCAAAAATTGAAATTGAAATACTTTATTGTCACTTGTACAACTTGTATACAGTGAGATTACACGAGACCCCCCACTCAGCTCTCTTAGTCTTAATTCCCCTCATTTACTGACACAAACCCACCAAACCAGAAAGTCAGTTGCCCTGTTGTTATCTTTTCATTCAGCAGCCTAACAGCCCACACATAGAAGCTGTTCTTTATATAAAGAATAAAGTATAAAGTATTTCTAAGAAGAGGTTCTTCTATTCATGGAAAGCATGAATTATCCTCCTTGTTTACCCTGTCACAGTGAGTTCAGGAAAATATGAAACCGAAGTAGTACAGTGGTACCTTGTGTTAAGTACTTAAATCGTTCCGGAGGTCTGTTCTTAACCTGAAACTGTTCTTACTCTGAAGCACCACTTTAGCTAATGGGGCCTCCTGCTGCTGCCGCACCGCCGGAGCACAATTTCTGTTCTCATCCTGAAGCAAAGTTCTTAACCCAGGGTACTATTTCTGGGTTAGCGGAGTCTGTAACCTGAAGTGTATGTAAACCGAGGTACCACTGTAAAGCTTTTCTACTCTTATGCTCAGAATATGCTCATTCGCCTGTGAATCAACCTTTCCACTATATTTATGTTAAAATACCTCCTAAAAAACCCCAACACCTTTCAGGAAAACATTTTTTCTGACCCACATTTTCTGCCTTCTCTCCATCTGACCCACAGAAGCTGTCAAGAGCTGGCATAAGTGGGCACCTGCCACAGCCCACCGGTATTTCCTAAACTTGGGTCTCGCCAGATGTTTTTGGACTACATCTCCCATAATCCCTAGCTAGCAGGACCACAGTGGTCAGGGATCATGGGAATTTAATGTAGAGGGGGAAAGGAGGGGGGCGGTTTTGTTTTAATTATTTGCGTGTTTTTATCCCATATTTTATTCTGTGAACCGTCTTGAGATCTTAGGATGAAGGGCGGTATATAAATCTAATCAAACAAACAAACTCTTAACTTCCTGCTTTCAAGTCCTGAGACTTCCTGCTTCAAAAATGTCCCTACGGTCCATTCCTGAACAGAGATTAAATCGGTGGCAGGGCAGTGAACCTCCTTTACTTACTGCAGATGTCATTCTGCGCTTATGCACATTTTCAAAAGCATGATTTCCTCAATTCTTCCCTAAGCCAGGAGTTCACTTTAACGTTGAGAAAGCTGTCTTCCCACAGGGATCATATGGAAGCTTTTAGTATTTCTCCATTCCTCTCGTATTACTTAACTGTTGAGCCGACCGAATTAATTCAGAGAGTATGATTTCCCAAGTCATATCTCATTAGCAGTGGCTAGGTGGGAAGGTAAATGTATCCCATTTGTGACAGCCACCACAGAAATACTCAAACCTATAGTCTCAGAGGCCGCCTGTGGCTTGATAAACAACTATCTGACTTTTAGAAGACATCTGAAGGCAAACCTGTTTAGGGAAGTTTTTAATGTTTGATGTTTTAAAGTGTTTTTAATATTCTGTTGGGAGCCACCCAGAGTGGCTGGGGAAACCCAGCCAGATGGGCGGGGTATAAATAATAAATCATTATTATTATCATGGCAGTTAAACCTCGGTTGTCAAATGTAATCCATTCTGGAAGACTGTTCGACTTCCAAAACGTTCAACAACCAAGGATCAAAGGGTGGTCTGCAAAGTCAATGAAGAAAAAAGGAAAAAACTCCCCAGAAGCAGTTTGGCTTCCGAAAAACGTTTGAAAACCGGAGCATTTACTTCCAGGTTTTTGGCTTTCAGGAGCCAAAACATTCCAAAACTGAGCCATTCGGGAATCAAGGTTTGACTGTATGTTGTTGTTGTTGATGATGATGATAAAAAGGGACCCCTGACCATTTGGTCCAGTTGCGGACGACTCTGGGGTTGCAGTGCTCATCTGTCATGTGGCCAGCAGGATGAAGCCGCTTCTGGTGAACCACAGCAGCGCACGGAAACGCCGTTTACCTTCCCATCGGAGTGGTACCTATTTATCTACTTGCACTTCATTCAATTTCAGGTGTATGCGTGCAGATTAGTAATGATATATTTTCACCATCGAGTGGCCAGGATATCTGATGAAAATGCGGAGGTAGGAAGAATGGAGAACGTTTTGTAAATCTAAAGCAAATGCATGACTTTTGATAACATGCCGTAAGAATAAAAGAAACGACGACTCAACATATGAATTTCCAGTTTCATTTTAAAGACAGTCCCCTTCAGACCTTGCCCCGAGTGGAATTTGGGAAATGTTTTGGCTAAAAAGGAAAGCTCTAAAAGGAAGCTTGCACCAAGCCAGTACAAACATATCTGAGAATAAAAACATACAATCTTGCCAAATTCAGGACAAACAATAGTATGGAACAGCCAAGTTGACTCTTTGGGGTCATTAGCCTCTGATATCCAGTCCACCGCTAGATAGGGACGGAAAGATCTGTCAATTTCAGTTTTCACAGCTCCTCATTTCCCCAATATTAAACTCGGCTCTCCATATTTCTGCAGCAGTTTGTGATTAAAAAACAAAAAATCCTCATGAAGGTTCTTCAGCAGTTTAGTGCAAATTCTCCTGATAAAATTATTTTTCTATGCAGTTCTGACATGTACACACTTTTTCAAGCAATGTAATTTCAATATAGCATTTTTGTATGTTTTCAAGAATATGTTAACGCACAGGTTCCTCACGTATATGTGGTTGTTTAAAAACCTTGGCAAGCATGAATTTCGAACGATGGTTGTGTTTTGGCTCTCATACTGTTTCAGAACTGGATCGGTTCGGCTTTGAACCCGAACTGAACTGAATCTCTTCTCCTATCCCTATTGCTGTAAAACTGTTATGAAGTTTTAATTACAGGGGCCCAGGCCCAATTATATGTCCGTCTAGAAGTAGACTCTGTTAACACCACTTACAAGTCCCGCTTGGTAACTTTACTGAGATACCGTATTGGCCTGAATATAAGCCACACCCAAATATAAGCCACGCCTTTAAAATTGGATAAGAAAATTGGAAAGAAAGAATACCTGAATATAAGCCGTTTCCATCCTCGCTGTTCCTAGCTGCATACTGGGAGGGGGAGCTGTGCTGTGTTGCTGACTGTCGTGGTCCAGTCTACAGGCGATCGAAGTCCTGGCTGAGGACGTCGGGACCAGGGGCAAGATGGCGGGGTGGGAGCAGGACGAGAGTCCAGAAGCCAAGGGTCCGAGGGTCAGAATGCAGGGAGTCACGAAGTCAAGGGTTCACGGGTAGAGAAGCAAGGAGTCAAGAAGCCCAGGTCCGAGGATCAGGAAGCAAGAAGCCAAACGCAGCAAGGCAGGAAACATGTTGCTGTGGCAAAAAGCCGAAGGGAAATGCTGACCTTATATCTGTTCCCGGCTCTTGCCACCAGGTGCAGCAAGTTACCAAGTGGCCTCACCTGTGCGACCGTGCCTTGCCTTTCCAGAACAAACTTAGGAAGGCCCCAGTCCTGCAAAGCCCTACTGGTCACAGGGCCTGGCTCCTGCCCGCACTCCTGACACCGAAAGACTTTTTCCTTCCTCGCTCTCTCCCTTCCCGGCCTTGGGGGAGGGGAGGGGGGACTACATGCGGGGTGGGCGCCGCTTTGCCGTGCTCCTGACGCTGTTTGTCCAAACCTAAGATCGCGAATATAAGCCACACTAAACTTTTCACGGTCGGAATTTGGGGGGAAGTGAGGCTTATATTCAGGCCAATAAGGTAATTGGCGATATGTCAATCATCTGTTTGAGGGAAGAGCTCAGTCCAGCCCCTGCTCTCCCTTCTCATTACAGTCATACCTTGGGTTGAATGTGCTTCGGGTTGAGCACGTTCGAGTTGTGTTCCGCGGCAACCCGGAAGTAACGGAGTGCGTTACTTCCGGGTTTTGCCGCTCATGCATGCGCAGATGCTCAAAATGAAGTCAAGCGCATGCGCTGAAGCGGCAAAACGCAAACCGTGCACGCGCTTGTTATGTTCACTTCAGGATGTGAACGGGGCTCCAGAACGGATCCCGTTCGCATCCCGAGGTACCACTATACTGATAGGACTATGTCATCCAGCATTTGCTCATGAATGCTCTAGCGTTAGGTAAACTGAGCATGAACTTGCTCTCTACAGTCTCTACTGTTTTATGGAATCTGAAGATGGCTGTTCTGCAATTCTATTTGTGGTCTCACTTAGAGAGATAAACATTTTAAAGAAAACAGAGATAAATGAAGGAGCGTCTCTACCTCCATCGTCCAGCCCGGATACTGAGGTCCAGCTCCGAGGGCCTTCTGGTGGTTCCCTCACCACGAGACATGAAGCTACAGCGAACCAGGCAGAGGGCCTTCTCGGTAGTGGCACCCACCCTGTGGAACACCCTCCCATCAGATTTTTAGAAGACATCTGGAGGCAGCCTTGTTCAGGGAAGTTTTTAATGGTTGATGTTTTATTGTGTTTTTCATATTTTGTCGGGAGTCGCCCAGAGTGGCTGGGGGAACCCAGTCAGATGGGCGGCATATAAATAATAAAATAAGTATTACAAAGGTAGTTTTGAGCTATTGAAAGTCTGTGTGTCATAGAAACCAGTCCATCAAAAGGTATCCTGCTCTTCAGCCAAATGGGTAGAGACCCCTTCTGCCTCCTGAAAACATTGCAAATAAACGCAATTCACATTTTATTACGTGTAAGACAACTTCAAAATAAATATGTAGTGGAAAATTTTCATTACAAAAGGATGTATATTTACACAGAGGAAGCTGAGCAACAACTATTAACCAGCTCAAAGAGGTTTACAAATCCTCGGTGCAAAGTCTCTAAAATGGCTAGAACTACAAAAAAACCTCAAAAGTTTTCCCCATTTTTTCACAAAACAGTCGTTCTCCTTTCCCCTTCTTTATGTCTTCATCTTCCTTAGAACTACTGCAGGTCATTTGGTAAACGTAACAGCTGTAGATCCTGCTGGGCTTCTGTTCTATGTGCACAACTATATTTCTGTCAAAGTAAACTTCATGGTTGTATGTCTGCATGGAGAGAACAAAGAAAACAGTAATTTTCATTTCAGGTAGGCAGGGTGGGGAAGGTACTCCTATGACACACAGGGCTTTGCGGTGAACAACACCTCAGATATGACATCCCTCTGCATCAAGCAAGTTATTACATGAAGCTTGGGCTAACCAGTGAATATAAGCTCAACTCCAGAGTGATGGGGAACCCATGGCTCCCCAGATGTTGTCGGACAACTCTTTCCATCATCCCAGACCATTGGCCATGGCAGGGGCTGACTGGGACTTGGGGATTAGGTGGAGCCTCAGCTGCATAGCTGTCAACTTACAGATTTGAAAGTAAGGGACCAGCAGCCTCGAAAATAAGGGATCAGCAGCCAAAATAAGGGATTTTAGTCAACCAGCAGCCAAACGAAGCCTCAAGCGGTGGTTCCCACAGCGCAGCAACCCAGCAAAGGGGATGCAGCAAGGAAAACCACCGTCACCTCTCCGCTGGGAAGCGCCGAGCAAAGGTGAGTCCCCAGGCAATGCGGTAGATTTGACTGGCACAAGGCATGGAAGCTCCACCCCCCAGTCGTTCTTAGACTCCTTATCGGGTGAGCAACGCAGCCAAGCAACACAGTTGGAGCCTCCTTCCTCCCTGGCCGGCAGGGAGGGAGGGAGAGGAGCTGCTTCCTTTGAAACCTGGGAAATTTAAGGGACATCATCAATAAGGGACAGCAGCGGGGCAAGGCACTGGGATAAGGGACTTTCCCGTCAAATAAGGGACGGCTGACAGCTATGCTCAGCTGGCAGGGCAGGGAGGAGAGAATGAGAGGCAGGAAAGCAGAGACAGAGGGAGGAGTCTGCTCCTCCTGTGACGCAACAGAACTGGCAGCTGCTGAAGGCAAAAAGCGGCTCGAAGGGGGCTGCAGCCCGTTGGGGGCGTTTTGTTCAATCCACCAGCAAAGCGCTCATTGTCAACAGGTAAAGGACCCCTGGGCGGTTAAGTCCAGTCAAAGGCGACTGGGGTTGCGGCACTCATCTCGCTTTCAGGCCGAGGGAGCCGGCATTTGTCCACAGGCAGCTTTCTGAGTCATGTGGCCAGCATGACTAAACTGCTTCTGGTGCAACTGACACCGTGAGGGAAACCAGAGCGCACGGAAACACCATTTACATTCCCGCTGCAGAGGTACCTGTTTATCTACTTGCACTGGCATGCTTTCAAACTGCTAGGTTGGCAGGAGCTGGGACAGAGCAATGGGAGCTCACCCCATCGTGGGGATTCGAACTGCGACCTTCCGATCAGCGAGCCCAAGAGCAGGGGTCAGCAAACCTTTTCAGCAGGGGGCCGGTCCACTGTCCCTCAGACCTTGTGGGGGGCCAGACTATTTTTTTTTTTTGGTGTGGGGGAAATGAACAAATTCCTATGCCCCACAAATAACCCAGAGATGCATTTTAAATAAAAGGGCACATTCTACTCATGTAAAAACACCCAGTCTGTGGGCTGGATTTAGAAGGCGATTGGGCCAGATCCAGTCCCCAGGGCTGTAGTTTGCCTACCCATGCTTAAGAGGCTCAGTGGTTTAGGCCACAGCGCCACCAACGTCCCAGGAATAGCTAGAGGAGGAAATCAACCTTTCTGCCCCCAATCAGCCCTCTGGGTCTTTATGGAACAGTGGGGCAACTGTCACATTTGCAGCCATGCCCAACAGGAGATGGGGCAGGTGGTGGGAGGGGCGGCAAATTACTGCACCAGATCCAGCAATCGGGTCCACATCGGGCGCAGTGCCATCACTCCAGCAGGGATGCTGTGAGTGGCACTTCCACCTGCTGGCCTGCTTGGAAGGGGGAATTCTGGCAGAAATTGGCCAGAAGTTGGCCAGCAGAGTAGGGCTGCGGTTGGATTTTTCTTTCAATAAATCTACTGCACTCAGAAGCGTATAATATTGAGCACGTATATCAACTATTTTTTTGGAACATCGCTGATGCATACTTGATAAATCGTATTTTTTCTTTTTCTTTTTACCAATGCAAATTCTATAAATCTTAAGTGGCAGGCAAGCAATAATGCCAGCTAGTAAGAGTGCACACATTTTTCCAGGTGACTTTTATATGCCCTCTTGGGTTTCCCAAACTTTGGATCTCCAGCTGTTTTTGGACTACAGTTCCTATCATCCCTGACCACTGGTCCTAAAAGATAGATGATGGGAGTTGTAGTCCAAAAACAGCTGGAGACCCACGTGGGGGGGGGGGGGAAACACTACTCTACCCAGATCTCAGAGAATCCCAGCCTTCACTTCCTTCTTAAATAAAAAAAGTACCGTATTTTTCGCACTATAAGACATACTTTTCCCCCTCCAAAAATTAAGGGGAAATGTGTGTGCGTCCTATGGAGTGAATGCAGGCTCCTTGGCTTCAGCAATAGCAACGCGAAGCCTCCAAAGCGCAGTGGGAGCGCTCCCTCCGTGCTCAGGAGGCTTCGCGTTGCTTTCTCTGAAGCCTGGAGAGCAAGAGAGGGGTCGGTGTGTACTGATCCCTCTTGCTCTCCTGGCTTTGCTTCGCTGGAGAGGTGCCTGCGCAGCTTTCGCTCTCTGTGCAGCGCCCCTTCAGCGAAGCGAGAGGAGAAATGGAAGGGGCTCGGTTTCTCCTGCGGCTTCGCTGAAGGGGCGCTGCGCAGAGAGGGGGAGATTTTTTTTCCTGTTCTCAAAATATTGTCATCTCTAGGTAAACCTGAAAACTAAAACACCAAGTTTTGCTGATGGAGCCTTCGTAACTGTGATGAACAAGTTACTCAACCCCGATATTAGAGAAGGTTCAGTGTTTTATGTTGCACTGTTCAGTGTTTTATAGAGCTGACCTTTAAAGCCCTAAATGGCCTCAGTCCAGTATATCTGAAGGAGCGTCTCCACTCCCATCGTTCTACCCAGACACTGAGGTCCAGCTCCGAGGGCCTTCTGGCGGTTCCCTAGCTGCAGGAAGCCAAGTTACAGGGAACCAGGCAGAGGGCCTTCTTGGTAGTGGCGCCCGCTCTGTGGAACGCCCTCCCACCAGATGTCAAAGAGAACAACAACTACCAGACTTTTAGATGACATCTGAAGGCAGCCCTGTTTAGGGAAGCTTTTAATGTTTGATGTATTACTTTATTTTAATATTGTGTTCCCCAGAGTGGCTGGGGAAACCTAGCCAGATGGGCGGGGTATAAATAAATAATAATAATAATAATAATAATAATAATAACATAGAAAAGAAAATAACATAGGAAAAGTACGGTACGTTAAGTGGGATTATACTCACCACATCCCAAGATTCCGCAAACGGAATGCTCTTAAGTCGAGTCCCGTACTCGTTGCAGTGGAAGTCAAGGTGGGCGGCCCCATCTGCTCCTATCTGAGTAACTGCCACAACGGACAGTAAATTCAGTTCATCTTCATAGTCCACAATTTTGAAAGTCTTATTAAAAACAGGAGCTCGGGTTACTCAGAAAGTTAAGTTGTTTAGCCACAGTTTTTTAAAAACAATCTCCTAGCTATTGCGCAGGTAAAAATAATAAATAATTATTATTATTAAGTCTAAAAGAAGTTTCGGGAAGCTTTTAATGATTAATAGACTACTGTATTTTAATGTTTTGTTGGAAGCCGCCCAGAGTGGCTGGGGAAACCCAGCCAGATGGGCGGGGTATGTATACATACATACATACATACATAAATATTATTATCATTATCATTATTATTATCATCATCATCATTATTAGAGAAATGGCTGTAATCTATAAATGGTCCTGTCAACAATTGCAGCCTCTTGCTTTCCAGCCATTTGAGTTTTTGATACTTTTCACTTGGAGCCTCTAGAAGCATGATCTCTCTGTGTGTTTTAGTTGCAGTGCAGTCCCCAAATCCAGGAAAATATTTTAAAGTGTTTCACAGTGAAACGGGCCCAATTCAAAGTGCTGGTTTTGACCTATAAAGCCTTAAACGGCTCAGGTCCGCGATATCTCAAGGACCGCCTCTTCCCATATGAAGCTACCAGGACCCTGAGATCATCTTCTGAGGCCCTCCTTTGTGTGCCTCCTTCTCCAGAGGTTCGGAGGGTGGCAACACGAGAACGGGGCCTTCTCTGCAGTGGCTCCCTGTCTGTGGAATGCTCTCCCCAGGGAAGTTTGCCTGGCGCTTTCATTACACACCTTTAGGTGCCAGGCAGAAACGTCTCCTTTTTAACCAGGCCTTTGGTTGATTTGATTGACATCCTATGCCCTTTTAAAATGTGGTTTTTTGGGGAGGGGTTATTGGGTGGTTGTTTTTATTCCGATTATATATTTTGTGGTTTTATATTTTGATTTTGTTCTGTGAACCGCCCTGAGACCTCTGGGTCTAGGGTGGTAGATAAATCCTATAAACAATACTAATAGTAATAATTTAAACCATAAAACCCAACAGCAGGCATACAATGGGTAAAATTCCGCCTGCTTGCGTGTTTTCTCTCTCTTTCTAAATTTGGTAACTGAATATAAATGAACTACAGGTTTTAAAGGCCATGGAGGAACCCTTGCCATGTTTTTCACCCAGACGGTATTCATTTCCATGGAAACAAGGCTGCAGATAGTTTCCAGAAGCAGAGGAATTAGAATTCTTGTGGCTGTGTCATCTCAGCTCCAGTTCCTGATGGGAGGCTGAAAAATGGGTTCCAAAAATAGTTTCTAATGATGCTGGGGGCGCACTGTTCAGATCTGTAGTGTTTTGCCTAGGTTGTTTACCGTCCTTTTCCATGAACCTTAGGCTTGCAAATAGCAGAAAATCGGTCGCAGGCATTGCAGTGTGCAGTCAAACCGGACAGTCAGATAACCAAAATGCTCACCAGCCAATTAGATTCCCTGTACATTTCTCAACATCTAGGACAGTGCTAGCCTGACATTTCTAAAGCATAGCCTAACATTTCGCTCGACTGGTACGCCCCATGTGTCATCCCTCCCCTGCGAACAGGGAACACAAAAAGCTGTATTTTTAGCGGAAAGTTAGTTTCCCAGGTGTGTGCTGGCAGATTCCTAGCTGACCAGTGGTGGACTAGAAAACAAAGAGATCAAAATGGAGGGAAAGCAAAAGGAATTGGTATACAGTGGTACCTCGGGTTACAGACGCTTCAGGTTACATACTCTGCTAACCCAGAAATATTGCTTCAGGTTAAGAACTTTGCTTCAGGATGAGAACAGAAATTGGGCTCTGGCGGCACGGCGGCAGCAGGAGGCCCCATTAGCTAAAGTGGTGCTTCAGGTTAAGAACAGTTTCAGGTTAAGAACGGACCTTCAGAACGAATTAAGTACTTAACCCGAGGTACCACTGTATAGCCGAGTTCCTGTCATTCCCGGCTTGAACTCAGATACATTTGACAACATTTAAATTAGCAGGGTGTGTGTGTGTGTGGTTGTACACACGAGTAAGTTATATTTTATATGCACACACAAACGTTTGCATAAAACTATGTTGTACTCAGAGAAGACCCACTGAAATCAATGCACCTAAATCAGTTATGCCCATTGACCTCAATGGTTCTACTCTGAGCAGACCTAGCATCAGATACAACACAAGTTCTACAAAGCCAACGAGGCTCATTTCATGAGCTGCTTTATTCAAGATCACAGAATTTTTTGTTACCTCTTGCCCAGGGTCATCATCCAATAGTGTCATACGTTTCTTCACGACTCGGCCAGACGCTGTTACCGTTACAGAGTTCTTAACCTTTGAGGTTAAAATATGGAGACAGGAGAGAGAGAGAAATGAGACAAATAGTAAAATTAAGGACAACGCTAACTGAAGTTTTCATTTCCTTTTTTGTTTGTTAAATATGGATTTTCAGCAGGTTTCTACTTAAGGACAGGTTGGTTATAGTTTCAAAACGATTTGAAAAATGCGCACTGCATCTAGAAAAAACACAGGCACCGTCTTCTTGGGCGTCTTTGCTGAAAAGATTTAAAGGATAATTACAAAGCATTCAGGAGAATAATGAAGTCAGCAGTACATTCTCAACCGCTGCAGCAGAAATACAGACTAATAGTCACTGCACTCCAGAGAAGCAGCTTTTAAGCTTGGTGGGTATTTATTTATAGCACAGAAAAGCTAGATAAAGATTCTTTACTGTTGTTTATTCAAAACCACATTCAAAATACTGTTTGAGCTGTTTCTCATCCTCCCTTTATTAGCTATGTTATTTCTCTCTCATAACTACGTCCTAGCTCATTAAAAACAATACAATTCAATGTCACAGTAAACAACATTTAATGATTTGTTGTGAATGTGCCGATCTAAGCTGTTTGTTTCCTCCCTGCTTAGCGTTATGTCTGAACCAGGGATTAAGATTTGTTCCACAGAATCATACAAGTTAGAAGGGATCCTAAGGGACATCGAGTCCAACCCCCTGCATACAGGAATCACAGCTCGAGAATCCCTGACAGAGGGCTATCAAAGCTCTCTATAAAAACCTCAAATGAATCCACGACTTTCTGAGGTAGTCTGCCCATTTTGCTCCAAACAAACCATGTTCAGGAAACCAAGAACAAACCTTGGCTACAGGCTGTGATTTGCTAGGAGTGAAACAAACCATAATCCCTGTTTTCGGACAGAATGGTAAGCCAGTTATTGTGTCCCATCCCCCTCCCACCAACGCACAAGAGCTAAGATGATGCAAATTGCTTATGGCTTACTGCAACACGCAACACAGACGTTCAGAGAAGCGGACACGGAGCAACGGATCCAAACTACAAGAAAGAAGATTCCACCTAAACATTAGGAAGAACTTCCTGACAGTAAGAGCTGTTTGACAGTGGAATTTGCTGCCAAGGAGTGTGGTGGAGTCTCCTTCTTTGGAGGTCTTTAAGCAGAGGCTTGACAACCATATGTCAGGAGTGCTCTGATGGTGTTTCCTGCTTGGCAGGGGGTTGGACTCGATGGCCCTTCTGGTCTCTTCCAACTCTATGATTCTATGTCGCTGACTGCTCAGTGTTTAGATCCAAGCACCTCTCACGTGGGAACTGTGGTTTGGTAATTAATGTTTCTCCAACATCTCACAGCTCTTCCCCCATTCCTGCTATAAATCAGGAGGTAAATAGCGTACAGGAAGTAAGAGCCATGGAAATCCAGGTTCTAAGCATGAGTGGGGAACCTGTGCCCTGTCATATGTTGCTGGGCTCCTGCTCCAATCTTCTTTGACCACTGAACATGGAGGCTAGGGCTGATGAGAGTGCCCAAACTAGAAAACATTTCTTCTTTTTAAATAGCTTAAAAACCCTGTTTGAATACCCTGCCTTCACGTTTCCAAGCTTTGCTCTACAACCACGAGGATTGGAAACCTGTTTGTTTCCAAAACAAAATCTAGTTCTTAGAAAATAAACAATACAGTAGTACCTCTGAAAACGAATGGAATCCGTTCGACTTCCAAAACGTTTGGAAACCAAGGCGCGGCTTCCGATTGGCTGCAGGAAGCTCCTGCAGCCAATCGGAAGCCACAGAAGATGTTCGGGTTCCAAAGAACGTTCGCAAACCAGAACACTCACTTCCGGGTTTGCGACATTCTGGAGCCAAAACGTTCGACTCGCAAGGCGTTTGGGATCCAAGGTACGACTGTAATAACAATAGTTATTTTTAGCTCAGAGACTAAACCATTTAGCAACTTACACACAAGGGGCAAATCCCATCTTTCTCTGATGTTAGCAACGTTTCCTTGATAGGCTTTGACAGCACGCATTTTCTCCTCAAGGAGGATTTTCGAATGTAGCACCGCTATAATTTCAAAGCTGCCTGACCCCTTATCTGAAAAAACTGCCCTATATGTCGGTTTGTGAGCCGCACCTAAACTTCAGGTCTTCAGATGCAAGTCATGAATGAATAACTCATGATGAGTTTCTAGGTCTTTTCAATGGTACGTTTTTGTGATCTGCTTCCATGCAACAACTTTCAGATGCAATGGAAGCATTTTAAAGCCACACTTCCCTAAACAGTTAACAGCTTCAGCATAGAACCAAGCCTGCCTCTTGCTACACAATGGCCACAAAGGATTGATTCACACTCATGAATCTTCATCACCTGATAACCATTCATGCATCGAGCTCAAAGTTGTCTCCAGTGAAAGGTACTGACGCAGGTGAACAGAGAAGTTTTGACTGTGAATGAGTGAGGAAGCTGCATGTGTGAACCAGCCCTAAATGAGACTTAATTTTTCCCCATCTGAGCTAGAGCTGAAATGAGAAGAATGGTCTCTACAATATACAAATTGCACAAATAAAAAAGTTTAATAATAATAATAATAATAATAATAATAATAACAACAACAATCCAGGTTTGTTGTTACATTCTCACATTATTTCTCCTGTTGGCCTGTATGACAAAGTCTTCCGTAACTTCCTGCTGTTCTGCGTTCTGTTCCGATTCCTTCAGCTTCAAAACTCTGGTTGAGAAAAATGAAACCAAGAGAGTCACATTCACAGGAAGGTGCGATGGGGAAATAAAACACTGATTTCACAGCCACTACGCATTCTGAGATGGAGCGATGAAGTCAGGAACCAGCACATTTTTAATAAGCACATATTTGGCATCTTTTGGGTGGCGGCATCAGAACCTGCCATATGTCAGACCGTACAATGCTGCTTCTTGTGCTCCTGTGTGTAATGGTGGTATCAAAGGGCATGATCCAGGACTCTGTTGCATACATGCGAGTGCACAGATAAAACATTTCTACTTTAATTCTTTCATTCTGAGAATCCAGAAATTAATCACCTTTGAAAATATAAACTGGAAGATCTAGCTACATGATATTGCTATAAATTCATGTTGGGTGATTCAAGATCATGATAAACAATGAACCTCCAATAAAGAAATAAAGATGATAAACAGGATGCCTCCAATAAGCTTGAAGGAAACAACCCACCATTGATACATGCCTCTGCCTCTCAACATATAGGTTCCATTTAGCTATCACGGCTATGAATTTGCCTAACCCTTTCCCAAACACATCTATAAGGACACGGAAACCTTGGCCAATCAGAAGTTCAGCTTGGACAGCTAAAGATAAAAGGTAAAGGACCCCTGGACGGTTAAGTCCAGTCAAAGGCGACCATGGGGTTGTGGAGCTCATCTCGCTTTCAGGCCGAGGGAGTCTGTGTTTGTCTGCAGACAGCTTTCTGGGTCATGTGGCCAGCATAAATAAACCACTTCTGGCACAACGGGACACCATTATGGAAACCAGAGCACATGGAAACACTGTTTACCTTCCTGCCAGAGTGGTACGTATTTATATACTTGCACTGGTGTGCTTTCGAACTTCTAGGTTGGCAGGAGCTGAGACAGAGCCACGGGAGCTCACCCCGTCATGGGGATTCAAACCGCCGACCTTCCGATTGGCAAGCCCAGGAGGCTCAGTGGTTTAGACCACAGCGCCACCTGCGAGCTTGGACAGTGAATCCCTCAATGAATACTAAAGAACGACGGAGTCACAGGTAGGCACAGGCTACTTTCACAGCAAGACTTACTTAATCAAACTTGGTCCCACATGCAGCACTCTTCCAGACGTGTCTGGGTGGAAAGAAATCCAGTCAGGTTCCAACGAGGAACATTCCATATCCTGGATACCGTTCTTTGTCTGGAATGGTGAAACAAAACATGTAAGTTATCTCGAACAAACACAGAAGAGACTCCTCTATCTAATGTACACTGAGAAGTTTTAGCACGCATTTGTATTCTGATCTTCCTAGAAGGAAGTATGGGGTGTTGTTCAATTTTAGGCATCTTAAGATTGGTTTCCACAGTCCAAATTTGCCCCACTTCTCACAGAATGTTGTTCAATATCTCATCCCAGAATACAATCCATTTGGCCAACCTTGCAGTTCTGTTTTCAACCCATATTGACCACTAAGAAATCTATTCCTGGGGGTGGGGGCAAAAGAGTGTAAAATTTGAAATAAAACATGCAATTTTCCATCTAATTTATTACAAGGGTACTTTACCAAAGTAATTTAAAAAATGGATGAGCTGCGACAGGTATGAGCCCTTCAGATTTTGATGCCAAAGCAATTAGACTGAAACACAATGCTTGCCTGTATAAATTGCCTACTAACTGGATATGACACATTCCCTGAATATTTATTTATTTATTTATTTATTTATTTAAAAAATCAGAGGTGGGGAACCTGTGGCCCTCCAGATATTGTCATGCTCCATATCGCATCAGCCCATAGCTGTCAACGTTTCCCTTCTTTAAAGGGAAATTCCCTTATTCCGAATAGGATTCCTCGCAAAGAAAGGGAAAAGTTGACAGCTATGCATCAGCCCCAACAAGCACAGAGCTGCAATGTAAGTTGCAGTACAAAGTGGGCACCACGTTGGGAAAAGCTGCTTTAAATACTGAACCCACTATTTTCACCCTGCTGCCTCCTAATATTAGTGGAAGGTTGCAAGCAAGATGGGCAGAAGACGCACATCTTTGCAACAGGAAAACAGCCACTCAAAAGTATGTGGAATGCGTCTTGCTCACATTGTGGGATCTTATCCCTAGAATTTGTATTCATGTCTGTGCTTAATCCAACAATACAAGGATGTTTCCTTATATAGTAGTACCTCGGGTTACATACGCTTCAGGTTACAGACTCCGCTAACCCAGAAATAGTACCTGGGTTAAGAATTTTGCTTCAGGATGAGAACAGAAATCGCATGGCAGCAGCACGGCGGCAGCAGGAGGCCCCATTAGCTAAAGTGGTACCTCAGGTTAAGAACAGTTTCAGGTTAAGAACAGATCTCCGGAACGAATTAAGTACTTAACCCGAGGTACCACTGTATACAAACACAAAACAGGGCAACCTAATGTTGAACGTGATTCTACATACGTGACTCTATCTTGAAATGGGGCAATCAGGCAAACACAAGTGAAAAATGAGAAATGAATCATGGAAACATAGAATTGTAGAGCTGGAACGGAATTATCTAGTCCAGCCCCTTGCAATCCAGGAATCTGCGACCTTGAGATTAAAAGTCTCATGCTCTACCGACTGAGCTATCAGGAAATAATGCTGAATGGTTATCTTCCTATTTTACACACCCAAGATTTTCTGATTGATATGTGACACTTGAACAGATTTACCAAAGTGTGGTCTTTCAATGAACAAATGTGGAAGATTCCTCTCTGTTTTTTCTTGTTAGGAGTGATGATGTAATGCCAAGGGTATCCTCCAATTTCAAATGTGTTCTCCAGGGAAGACACTTCAAAAAGCAGATCTGGGGCACCTGCGAATGTTAACATGAACAGCTTCATAATTCCATCTGTTCTTTGGTAAAGCTTTAAAGATCGCACACACAAGAGTTTACGGCCACTAAACACCGAAAGTTTATAGTGCAACAATGATTATGCAGAACCATGCAACCTTGCATTCAATTAGCAGTACACAAAACAGACACCTGGACAATATACCGTATTTTTCGTTCTATAGGACACACTTTTCCCCCTCCAAAAATTGAGGGGAAATGTGCTTGCGTCCTTTGGAGCGAATGCAGCCTCCTTGGCTTCAGCGAAAGCAACGCGAAGCCTTTGGAGCGCAGAGGGAGCACCGACCCCTCTCGCTCTCCAGGCTTCAGGGATAGCCGTACGCAGCCCCTCCGGTAGGGAGAGGCTACACGGGGCTAGGGCTTCCTCTTTAGCCCCGCGCAGCCTTTCCCGGCAGGAGAGAGGAAGCCAAAACAGCGAGCGGGATCCATCCCGCTGGCTGCCTTGGCTTGTGCCATACGCTGCTCTTTGGGGCTGGGGGGGGGAAAAATAAGATTTCCCCCCCTTGATTCCCCCCCCTAAAAACTAGGTGCGCCCTATGGTCCAGTGTGCCCTATGAGTAAGCCCAAACTAATGCAGTGGTGCTTACTTCTGAGGAGATACGCAAAGGACTGCATTAACAGTATTAATACAAATTCTAAAACAATTACTATACCAATGCACATAAAAGCAGCAGTTACTGGCAGCACTAGGGCTTTTTCTAAAACATGAAACTGACCACTTGTGGTAATGAAACTATAACCCCGTAGAAATACCTGTTATTTTAATATTGCAGGGAAGGCCAAAGGGGTATTTTCCCACAATCCCACCTCTGCCGTTCAAGTACTTTTGTCCCAGATCCACCTGGCACACTGTGAACTAAAAGAAAACAAAAGAAACCTGCTTAATTCTTTTGACACATGATTGTTATGTACCATAAAGAAGGCTGATCACCAAAGAATTGATGCTTTTGAATTATGGTGCTGGAGGAGACTCTTGAGAGTCCCATGGACTGCAAGAAGATCAAACCTATCCATTCTTAAGGAAATCAGCCCTGAGTGCTCACTGGAAGGACAGATCGTGACGCTGAAGCTCCAATACTTTGGCCACCTCATGAGAAGACTCCCTGGAAAAGACCCTGATGTTGGGAAAGATGGAGGGCACAAGGAGAAGGGGATGACAGAGGACGAGATGGTTGGACAGTGTTCCCGAAACTACCAGCATGAGTTTGACCAAACTGTGGGAGGCAGTGGAAGACAGGAGTGCCTAGTGTGCTCTGGTCCATGGGGTCACGAAGAGTCGGACATGACTAAACCACTAAACAACAACAACAAATGATTGTTCTATTCTAAAGAAAGTTGCTGCACTGTTTTCTCATCTAAGGAAGTTTTAAGTCTGCTTGTTTTTAAGTTATTCCTTGTTTCTAAATCTGAGCTTCAACATTTATCTCTGGAAGCATACACAAAGGAAAAAGGAGCAAGAGCCTGAAGCCTAGAAGGGCCTCTCTGTTTGGTCCTCAGAGCTCTCCCAGGCCTTGCCCCTCACTGGCCCTTCCTTTGCACCCACAGCGTTCTTGCCTGGCTGGAATGTGATCTTGAACTCTTGATGCCTCTCGCTTGCCTGAATCAGGGCAGTCCAACTTTTCAGACCATGTGGGCCATACAGTGGTACCTCGGGTTAAGTACTTAATTCGTTCCAGAGGTCCGTACTTAACCTGAAACTATTCTTAACCTGAAGCACCACTTTAGTTAATGGGGCCTCCTGCTGCTGCCGCGCCACCGGAGCACGATTTCTGTTCTCATCCTGAAGCAAAGTTCTTAACCTGAAGCACTATTTCTGGGTTAGCGGAGTCTGTAACCTGAAGCGTATGTAACCTGAAGCGTATGTAACCCGAGGTACCACTGTACTTTGGCAGGGAGCCCACAAGATGCACACTGCCTTGTTGGACAGGGGCAGAGGCGAGGAAGGCCAAAATTTGACACCCCACCTCCCCACCCTTTGTGCTGCCTTCCCAAAGCTGTGTAAGGGAGGCCCTGGCCTTTGGAAAGGAGTTGCAAGGTTCTGGTAGGGTCCTAGAGCCCTTCCACCTCCTTCCCAATGCAGGGAAAGCACTAACTAGGCTTTGGGAAGTAGGCAGAAGAACTCTAGGACACTGTCAGGGCCCTCACACCTCCTTTCCCAAGCCCAGTGCCTCACTTACCTGGCTTGGGGAAGGCTGGGGGGTGGAGAGAGTCAAATGTTGCCTCGAGGGCCACATGCAGTCCTTGGGCTGTGCGTTGGACCACCCTAGTCTGGATGAAGGACCATTCTAGTCTGGCTGGTTTTGCCTCAGGGTCCTGTCCACCTACCAGCATGAGGAAGGTTGCTCACAGAAGGGAATGTGGCTGACAAAGGTTCTGAGACACTGCAAAATGTTATGGCTAGGATGATACTGCTCGCTCGCTTTTTGTTTTTTGAAATATACAAACATACATTTCATACAATCCTTAAAAATGTTCAAACATACCTACACTCAATCCCACAGATAATTCCTTTTCCCATCACTATCCACCACCCCTCACCCCACCTTTGTGTGAGACTTCCAATCTACTCAATTGAAATTTCTTTCCACGTCTATTGCTTTCTTTCACACACCTTTAACCTAATTTCACGCTTCTTTTTCTATTACACATTGTTATCCATCTTATTTAGTATTCCAGTATTTAAAACAGAACTTGTTTATTCTAATAGGAGTTCTGATTTTTCAATATAGTTTTGCAAGTATCCTTTGAACACCTTCCAGTCCCTGTCTATCTTCTCTTTTGAGATCCTTCCAATTTCTCCCATTGTTTTGGATATATTGTAGTACTCCTATAATTTGGCAATGCAAATTCGTGAAGCGTTCCATATTTTTATTTTATTTTTGCTCGCTTGCTTTTTGGAACAATGGCCTTCTCCAGCCAGGTGCCCTGCAAACGCCCCGTTGAACACCAAATGCCATTAGCCACATGACCAGTTGTCAGGGATGGCAGAAGCTGCACCCCAGCAATCTCTGAAGGGCATTGGGGTGGGAAAGTCCGCTCTGGGGAGGCACATCTCTGCCACCCACAAAAAATAAGTTGAGCTCATTTTGTTTCCGTTGTTGTTCTTTTCCCATACGCTTCTTTTGGAGTTCCGTGGAGAGCAAATTCCCCCTCTCTGTATGATTCAGGAACCAAGTTTATGCTGATGTGCAGCAGGGGTTATTTGTTACTGACTCATATCCATGCCTTTTTAACCTTTGCTTCTCCCCTCCGTCTGCTGCTTCTCCCCAACCTTAAGCACGTAGGCTACGTTACTCTAAAACAACTTCTGCATTGACGGCGCTGTACTGATTCTGGTCCTTTACCTGCTCAGTGATAGCCTGGAAGCTGTACAGCCTGACAAGGCCAGAGCTGTGTGTCACAACCAGCATGTTATGAGACAACGTGGCGTCTGTCATGCTGTTTCCAAAGATCTGGATTGAGTGGAAAGAAAATAAATGAAGAGATCAGTAGAGGCCTCCTACACTTGACAAAAATCACTAGCATTGGTTAGAAACTAGGACCTGGAGCCATACAGGGTGGTATATACCGTACCTTTCTGTGTATAAGACTAGTTTTTTTACCAAAAAATAATGATAAAAATGGGGGGTAGTCTTATAAAGGTAAAGGGTAAAGGGACCCCTGACCATTAGGTCCAGTCATGGCAGACTCTGGGGTTGCGGCGTTTATCTCACTTTATTGGCTGAGGGAGCCGGCGTACAGCTTCCGGGTCATGTGGCCAGCACGACTAAGCCACTTGTGGCGAACCAGAGCAGTGCATGGAAACGCCGTTTACCTTCCCGCTGGAGCGGTACCTATTTATCTACTTGCACTTTGACGTGCTTTCGAACTGCTAGGTTGGCAGGAGCAGGGACCGAGCAACGGGAGCTCACCCCATCGCGGGGATTCGAACCGCCGTCCTTCTGATCGGCAAGTCCTAGGCTCTGTGGTTTAACCCACAGCGCCGGGGGCAATTGCCCCCATCTTCTTAATTTTGAGTCCCTCAAAATAGGGAGTGTCTTATACACGGGGGCGTGTTATACATGGGAAAATACAGTAAATTTAATAATAATAATGGCTTCTCAGGGTTTCTAAAACAAGCAATTTGTACCGATCGATGGCTTTACTTTCTGAAAAGAGAAAAGAGGCCAGCTAACCCCTAGGATAGCAGACTTACTTTTTTGTCAAGTTGTAGCATTCCTATGAACGAAAGCGGAAGAACTCTGAACACGGCAAGGAAGAAAAGCACAGACTGCTGGATGCCAGGCTAGGAAGGAACATGCCGGATACAGTTATCACACTTCAGATTGGGCATGATAGGACAGAGGTAGATACGAATGAATCTCTCGGGAGAGAGCAACATGGCTACCACTCTGAAAACAGATGCACTAGCGGTGTGGATTGGCTTTCTGTACTTCCCGAATTAAGAGGTGAGTGGGGTGATCTGGATAAGATTGCCCAAGTTGGATCGAGCCATTAACAAGCAGTGTTAGAAACTGAGATATGAAAGCTAGGAGCTAAAGGGCACCATAAACCTAGGTTATGGGCTCAACAACAGAATGGCTAGGTGCACTTTTTTATAACAAGGATACAAAGCTGAAAATGAAAGAACTGCAGCTAAAATATTAGGTTCATTTTTCACATGGTCTAGTCCTTTCCCTGCCAACCCCCTTAATATTATTAAGAGGGTCTCTTCTCCGGTCTTCAGAGAGTGGCTGGAGGTGCGGAGGCAGAAAAAGCTCTTCCTTTCCTTCCACTCTGCAGCTTTAATCTGAAATCTTAGGCGCAGTACTGCGCCCAGAGCTCAGAAACGGCTTGCGCTAAAGAAATTCCTTGTCGCAAAATGTGCCTGGAACAATAGGAGCTTCGAATGCTGTTCAGAAGGCATCTTGAGTCAGATCAGGGACTCCCAAAGTTCTGAGATAAATTATAGACTCGGATGCCCCAAGTATCCTTGTCCTTTAAAGACACAGTAATCCCATAAGCAAAATCAGGGAACAGTTCCTGAAGTTTCCTATATAGCGTGACATGAGAAGCACCCCAAAATGTCTCCTTTTGAAAGCAAATTCTTTCCAGCCAACGTACCTGCCGTGCGGCCGCAGGGAGCTTCAGCTGAGCTGACTTGACAACCACGACCTCTTGAGGAACATCCCAACTTAGATATCTAGCGGTAAAAGGTAAACAGACCAAATAAAAGGTAAATGGACCAAAACACACCAAAATGAAATGCCATTTATTTCTGGGAAAGTGAACTGCTTTGTTTTCAACGTCCTTTAGAATATGGGGCCTGTGGCAAATCCCTCACTGAAATGCTTTGAATACTTTACTCTCTCAGGCCCTTCCTTCTACCAACAGAGGACAGTGGCTCTCTGCTGATCTCTGATGGGTTGTGTTTGTCAGGAGCTCAGCCTACACTCGAGTAGGACCCTGGCAGAGACACATGCCCAACTGGCATGTTCCCTCCCTCCTGGTCGATCGTTCAGGAGCTTTAAAAGATTTCTTCTGCCCGAACATCACAGTGACCGATGCCAACCGACACCGGCACACTTAGGGATCCGCAGATTCTGCGTAGTTCGCATGACAGACCTCAGCAACTCAGCATTTTGGCTAATCTACTTTATTTACAGGGACGCGGGTGGCGCTGTGGGTTAAACCACAGAGCCTAGGGCTTGCCGATCAGAAGGTCGGTGGTTTGAATCCCTGCGACAGGGTGAGCTCCTGTTGCTCGGTCCCTGCTCCTGCCAACCTAGCAGTTTGAAAGCATGTCAAAGTGCAAGTAGATATATAGGTACCGCTCTGGTGGGAAGGTAAACAGTGTTTCCGTGGGCTGCTCTGGTTCACCAGAAGCGGCTTAGTCATGCTGGCCACATGACCCAGAAGCTGTACGCTGGCTCCCTCGGCCAATAAAGCAAGATGAGCGCCGCAGCCCCAGAGTCGGTCACGAATGGACCTAATGGTCAGGGGTCCCTTTACCCTTTACCTTATTTACATATAAGCACACACAGAGCACTGCAACATGGCTCCCTCTCTCTCTAGCATCAGACAGCAAAGAGAAAAAGAACAAAGGACAATAGTCCCACTTCACGGAACACAGTAACACAAACATCCTGTCTCTGTCACTTCCCACTCTGTGGAGTCAAAACACATACTGTCATGTGATAGACAAAAATCCCATGAGTGCAATCACTGAGCAGGAATTCTAACAGTGTTGCTGCAGTGCAAACACAGCAGAGGAGCCAACCTGAGGTTCATGCATTTCCACCACACTGACTTCGCCACCTCCTCACCCCTCCTGGAAGGCAGCAGCTGACAAGAGGTAGGGTGAGAGCTACCACCCCATCAACCCATTCCCTGCTGCCCTTTTCCCATTCTGGAGCTGCCAAGAAAAAGGATTGACCTACTTGGACAAAGGGAAGTAAGCAATGGCAGTCACTGTTAAACAACACCTATTATTTAAGAGGCTCTGTTGGTAATAAGCAAACCGTGAAGAAGCGGAAGCATTCTCTCCCCAGTAAGAAAGTGATATTAAAATAATTTTGGAATCAATCTTCCTGGGACCCAAGCAGCTATCACTTCCAGCTTCCACGAAAAGGCTGGGATTAAGGCAAAGGCCGGTCATAATCTGATAAAGGTTGGCGCTTCCGTCCTGAGTGCATGACTCAGAAATACAGACAATTATCAATTCCAGGGAGAGGCACTTTTGAGTTGTGAGGGAAATTTGGCTTTGTTTGCATTTCAATAATAAACTAGCTAATCTGCACTAACCTGCAAATCGAAAGGCAGCCAACTTCTGAAATTCACACCTCTCCAGAATGTACAAATGCAGTTCTCCAACCAAACAATACGTAAAGATTTGCATTATATTAAGGGCAAATATGTGTTAAAATGCATATATTAGCAAAAATAACAGACAAAAAAAGCACGCAAGGGAAGACCGCTTACAGAAACGCATCATAACAAGCATGATTTTGTATGCAGTTCTGTATATTAGTCAAATCTACAGCAAACAAATTGTCTTTTTAATGAGAAATTCATATTAAAACGCTGGCAAATTTTCATGGGATTTTTTTTAAAATGCAAATTGCTGCAGAAATGTGGAGAACTAAATTTAAAGCTGGAAAAATGATATACCAAGAGGTATATTCATCTATCCCTACTTGTGAGGCAATGTACTTTGGATTGTGCTGAAGTGAAGTCCTGCTGAGTTCAATGGCTCTTACTCGCTAGTAAGTGGACACAGGATAGTGGCCTAGTGTAGTATGCCCCACTAGGAGGGACTTGCTTTCAAGTAAGCATTCATAGGATTTCACTCTGTGCTGAGAAGTAACCCTCAAGCAATTTTATACTAAAGCCTACCTTCTTTACCTGAATTTGCAGAGGGAAGTAAGGTACACTTTTTCAAGTATTTCCCCCGTACTTGCAGAAAGGCGAAAGAGCCAGTTGTTTGCTGTCAGAACCAACAAGGAAGGTTTGTAGTCCGATGGAGTCGGCAGCACTTCACCCTGTGTTAAGAAATAGAGAATGTTCCTATGTTGTGTATTTTTGTGTTTTTATTTTGTAACCGACCTGTGATCCTCGGAGGATGGGTGGTATAGAAATTAAATCATTATTAAGAATAGTAATGATAATACAGTGGTACCTCGGGTTACATACGCTTCAGGTTACATACGCTTCAGGTTACAGACTCCGCTAACCCAGAAATAGTGCTTCAGGTTAAGAACTTTGCTTCAGGATAAGAACAGAAATCGTGCTCCTGCAGCACGGCGGCAGCAGGAGGCCCCATTAGCTAAAGTGGTGCTTTAGGTTAAGAACAGCTTCAGGTTAAGAACGGACCTCCAAAACGAATTAAGTACTTAACCTGAGGTACCACTGTAACTACAACCATGGGCAGCTCTCCCCCCATCTCTTTGTTGGAGTCTCAGCTCCTTATCTGTGAAGTGATTCTCAACCGCGACAATGGGTTCATGTCCCAACCCCAAATAGTGAACCTGTGTGAATAACAGAAGAAGAAGAAGAAGAAGAAGAAGAAGAAGAAGAAGAAGAAGAGGAGGAGGAGGAGGAGCTTGGACTTGATATCCCGCCTTTCACTCCCCTTAAGGAGTCTCAAAGTGGCTAACAATCTCCTTTCCCTTCTTCCCCCACAACAAACACTCTGTGAGGTGAGTGGGGCTGAGAGACTTCAGAGAAGTGTGACTGGCCCAAGGTCACCCAGCAGCTGCATGTGAAGGAGCGGGGAAGCGAACCTGGTTCACCAGATTACGAGTCCACCGCTCTTAACCACTACACCACACTGGCTCTCCTATGGAGAAAATGCGAAGCGCTGAACTTAAGGCACCTCTGAACATTTGCTCTACACAATTTGGAGACTTGGTTCACCTCTGATAGGGATCCCAATGGGCTGTGCAATGTGTCCCTGTGGACAGAACACACAAGCGATACATGACACTCCACTTCTGGACTTGTAACATATGAGCCCCTTCACCCTACGTAGCACTCCAGCTGTTATGTGAACGGATATTTTGCCATCCTTTCAATCAGTGTTCGAAACTCGCATTTTGCAACAGAGAATTTCAGTAGCGCGAGCTGTTTCTGAGCTCTTAGCACAGTACAGCGCCTAAGATTTCAGATTAAAACTGCAGAGTGGGAGGAAAGGAAGAGCTTTTTCTGCCTCCCCACTTCCAGCAACTCTCTGAAGACTGGAGAAGAGACCCTCTTAAGGATATTAGGGGGGTTGGGAGGGGAAGGACTAGACCTTGTGAAAAAAGAACCTAATATTTTAGCTGCAGTTCATTCATTTTCAGCTTTGAATTCTTGTTATTAAAAATGGGCCTAGACATTCCATTGTTGCGCCCATAACCTGGGTTTAAGGTGCCATTTAGCTCCTAGCTTTCATATCTCTGTTTCTAACACTGTTTCCAATATGGAATAATGCAACAGCAACATAGCATAACACCACCACTTGCTAGTTACAGCAACCTGGGGTGTGGAATTTCAGAACGTGCACCCTATTATGACTTGCAAACCCACCAGCTGCTTGCTTTAAAGGATTTCTTATAGTGTATTGAGGCTTCACAATCTTGTAAGGAAGCTTACAAAATGATGGGTTAAACCACAGAGCCTAGGACTTGCCGATCAGAAGGTCGGCAGTTCGAATCCCCGCGACGGGGTGAGCTCCCGTTGCTCGGTCCCTGCTCCTGCCAACCTAGCAGTTCGAAAGCACGTCAAAGTGCAAGTAGATAAATAGGTACCACTCCGGCGGGTAGGTAAACAGCGTTTCTGTGCGCTGCTCTGGTTTGCCAGAAGTGGCTTAGTCATGCTGGCCACATGACCCGGAAGCTGTACGCTGGCTCCCTCGGCCAATAAAGCGAGATGAGCGCCGCAGCCCCAGAGTCGGTCACGGCTGGACCTAATGGTCAGGGGTCCCTTTACCTTATAGTGTATTTGAACCTGATTACCGGAAGATGACTGTACACATGTAAATGCCTGAACAGACAGGAGCTGCCCACACTTTAAAAGATGCTGATTACTTTAGTCCCAAAAGGCGGCTCCCCAAAGATTATTTCATGTGTTGGACTGGAAAGAAGGAAGGAAAATAATAATATGCTAAAGATGACACAAGGGAGTCTGGTTCTTGTTTTTCTCAGCAAAGTTGTTTCGTTGAAAAAAAGAAAAAAGAAATCTTACCACTGGGCATTCCAATAACAAAGCATCTTCTATTTTTTCTGATCTAGGCTGCCTTGGCATTTGATAAATTATCCTCGGCTCCGGTGTGGTGCTGAGAAAGCGGGGGAGAAATTAGAGTATATTATTCCCCATGATTCAAAAAGTCTTTTTAGCTATTATTATAAATAACGATCAAGACTTTATACACATCGTACATATAAGTGCATGACGCTCCAGCCCCCAGAATCCTGGGAACTATAGTTCACCCCTTACAGAGCTACAATTCTCAGCACCCTTAGCAAAGACCATATCCTTCCTCTCCTCTCTTCTTCATTCCCTTGTCCCTCCTACTGTCAGAGAAGGCAGGGGCCTGGGACTGCCTCTGGCAAAAGCTCTCCTGTTCTTGCCTGTCATCTCTGAGGTGCAAAGGCACCATCAGGGCAAGACTTCTGGGAAGATGTCCATGGCTCACTCAGCAACATGAGCCAGGATGGTCCTCAAAAACCCAGTTGGGCTGGCTTACTGCACTTTGAAGTAATGCACGTTACCATCTAAGGAGCTCCTCTGTGTTAGAATTCCTGCTCCATGGTTGCAGTCATGGGATTGTTGTCTATCACATGACGGTATATGTTTTGACTCCACAGAGTGGGAAGTGATGAACACGGGATGTTTGTGTTACTGTGTTCCGTGAAGTGGGACTATTGTCCTTTGTTTTTTCTCTCTTTGCTGTCTGATGCTAGAGAGAGAGGGAGCCATGTTGCAGTGCTCCATGTGTGTTTGCATGTAAATGAAGTATATTAGCCAAAATGCTGAGTTGCTGAGGTCTGTCACGCGAGTTGCAAAGACTCTGCGGATCCCTAAGTGTGCTGGTGTCGGTTGGCATCGGTTGCTGTGATGTTCGGGCTGAAGAAAGCTTTTGAAGCTCCTGAACGATTGAACAGGAGGGAGAGAAGGCTGAACTCCTAACACTCTGCAGGAAGCCTAAAATGAACAAGTTGGACCAATGTCAAGGAGTGGTGCATGTATGTTGCAACACTTGGCTGCTGTGAACTTCTATCTGACCACTTCTATCTTCCCCGAATACCATAACCAAGATTATTTGATTTCTGTTGGATGCTATTTTTTTAACCTACTTAACTGCCCATAGGTGCTACAAATGCAGTGGTAGGGCAGTCTTCAACTTAAAAACAACAACTAAGACAGGCAACCACTGGCGCCTTATTCCACTTGAGGTCTGGTCGTGGCATGCACAAAATGTCTGAGCCCTTCTTTTCTCCCCTTAAAAGTAAGGTAAAAGGTAAAGGACCCCTGGATGGTTAAGTCCAGTCAAAGGCGACTATGGGGTTGCGGCGCTCATCTGGCTTTCAGGCCGAGGGAGCCGGCGTTCATGCACAGACAGCTTCCTGGGCCATGTGGCCAGCATGACTAAACTGCTTCTGGTGCAACAGGCCACTGTGAAGGAAACCAGAGTGCACAGAAATGCCGTTTACCTTCCCGCTGCAGCGGTACCTATTTATCTGCTTGCACTGGCGTGCTTTCGAACTGCTAGGTTGGCAGGAGCTGGGGCAGAGCAACGGGAACTCACTCCGTCGTGGGGATTTGAACCGCCCACCTTCTGATCAGCGAGCTCAAGAAGCTCAGCGGTTTAGATCACAGCGCCACCTGCGCTGGAGGAGGAAGTTCCAAGAGCGACGCTCTTTCCGGGTTCCTCTTTCAGCTCCATGAGCCCTTCAATGTTCAGATTAATTCAACTGGATTTCACTTTTACACCCATTTTTTTTTATTTTTGTCTCTTGGGGTGGTGCCAGCTTAAAAAAGGGTTGTGACTCCTGAACTGATATGACTGAGAGCAGCAACAACAGTAGCACAATGGCCATGTGTCCTACTTTGCTGAGGACAATCCTCTGCCTGAAGGAGTCTTCAGTTTGAAGGTCTCACCGGCCTAAGTCCGATGAAAAGTTAAAGAACCAGAAACAGCAGTGAAGGAGCCTTTAAGCTGGCCTTCGACAATAAAAACTTGAGCAACAGACTGAGCAGGTATACAGGTCACCGCTCATGATCTTTCCCACTATGAAGAGTTGCACTGCATTTGTATTCCAAATTTGTAACTATGGATATTTGTGCACATATGCAAATATTATGAAAATCTATCTCCTCGGTTGTCCTCTTTTTAAAATCAAAACATAAATGGCTACCCTAGAGCTGAACTGGGAGCTCAGGGGACAAATATCCCACTTTACTAGACAGGCTATTCTTCCCGGTTACATTTTACCAAAGTCTTTATTTACAGATTTAACCAAAGCACTTCAGCAAACAGCCATAGAGCAAGATTAAAAAAACGACATAAAACGCACGACCACAATTACACCAACAATTACTCAAATTCTTGTTCAGTTGTAAAACGACGGACGAAGCAGTATCAAAGTGATTTGGGATGCATAAATTGCACAGTAATAAAACGAACTTTCCACTACAAATGGAAACGGCGACAACTCCGTTTGTTCTTTTCTCTCAGCTTGCGTGGCAGCACGACTAATACATTCACTGAACTACAGGCAGCAACCCTTTTAGGTGTGGCCAAGTGACACGCTCCACTGATGGCGGGGGGCAGGAACGGAACCCCCGCTCAAAATGGTCGCCGCCTGTGTGCATACAGCTGTGTGCAGGGACGTGTATTCATGCAGTTATTTAAAAATCCATATGCTTAGGATTTCTAAACAACCACATGCATTTATTTTCTTAACATAAATCCTCTCCTGTTTGAAAAACAATTTTGACCTTGGATGTGAATGCAAAAATAAAGAGGTCTTATTTATTGTATTTATTTGACACTTACAAACAAAAAATATTTTGTCTTAAAGTAACTTACACACACACGTATATAAGATATGTGTGTGTGTGTGTGCCCGCGCCCGCCCGCGCGTGTGTATATACAGTGGACGCTCGGGTTGTGAACGTGAGGTACCACACACACAGACACACAGTGGTACCTCAGGTTACATACGCTTCAGGTTGCATACGCTTCAGGTTACAGACTCCGCTAACCCAGAAATAGTGCTTCAGGTTAAGAACTTTGCTTCAGGATAAGAACAGAAATTGGGCTCCGGTGGCGTGGCGCCCCCATTGGCTAAAGTGGTGCTTCAGGTTAAGAACAGTTTCAGGTTAAGAACGGACCTCCAGAACGAATTAAGTACTTAACCCGAGGTACCACTGTATATATATAAAACCATGGCACACTAGGGATTTGAACTTTGTTCTCCCCACTTCTAGTTCAAGGTTCAACACTCTAACCACTGCGCCACATTGTCTCCCAAAAATACTGTGGTTCTTAAAACGAGATATTCCGTGCCACATTGCAATCCTCCGTTTTACAAATATTTATGCAGGAAATAGCGTCGCAAGATGTAGGAGAAAAATCACTTCTAACTGTCTGTTTTTGAAATAAAATACCTGCTCACACAGCACCGATAATTGTCGAAATAAATCCTCCCACTTTGATAAGCAATTGGAGATGTGGAATGTGTTGTCCAAACGTTCCTGAATGTTGTACTTTCCTGAAATAAATCACAGTGATCTGTTATAAAAAATGTGGTTTAGGCAATGTACCTGAAATGGCCCTACATTAATCATTTGTATTCATTTTGTAGTGAATGCAAAGCCTGTTTTCCGTATTAGGCAAAAGGGTCCCACGAAAGGGACTCTAGCAAACTGGTTTGTTTTTTAATGATTATATACTATTGTAAAAGATCAGAAAAACAGGGCTTTTGTGAATAAAAACACATTTTTGCATGTAAGAAAGAACATTATACTTCCTTGGTTTAATAAAATGTGAACTGTGCATGGCATTATTACATTTTTTGTATCAATTAAATACATTTTCACTGGCTTCCATTACAGATACAAAGCCTGTACAACAGGAATCTGACGTCTATGG
Organism: Podarcis melisellensis; assembly: GCF_964234715.1. NCBI lineage: Eukaryota > Metazoa > Chordata > Lepidosauria > Squamata > Lacertidae > Podarcis > Podarcis melisellensis. The sequence goes on from NC_138528.1 coordinate 116,316,206, forward strand.
CTGCAATTGTGTGCCCATGTGTGGGCATGCATAGGTTTCAGTAATGTCTTAATTAAGGTGAAAAGAAAACATAAATTAAGAAGTAGAAGTAGCATGTCTACATTACAAATATTTTGGGCTGAAGTGATAAAGAGTGGCAGCCCTTTTCCATCTTCAATTACAAAGTCTTAACTATAGAATCCAAAAAGTTTCTACAATTTCTCATACTCTATCAGTTACCCTGAGTGATTAACCCCTGAACTGACCTTAGTCAACAACTTCTAGCAAGATAGGGGGCTTTGATTTCATAACCAAGGAGGAGAAATCATACTGGATTATACAGCATGGTTTTTGTTTCGTTTTTAAAAAATTGATTTTCTTTCTTGGTCACCCTATTTGGAGCATAGGCATCAGTGGGTCAGAATCTTTATTTTTTTAAATAAACAATGTAAACATTCAGGAGTAAGCCCAATGAACAAATATGAGACGTACTTCTGAGTAGATACTTATTGGATTGCACCAACGATAGAACCAAAAGAGTCAGGAATACTGTGCGTGAAATTCATTGATCTTCTGTGTATCAAATTAAAGGTAAAGGGACCCCTGACCATTAGGTCCAGTCATGACTGACTCTGGGGTTGCGGCGCTCATCTCGCTTTACTGGCCGAGGGAGCCGGCGTACAGTTCATGTGGCCAGCATGACTAAGCTGCTTCTGGCGAACCAGAGCAGCGCACGGAAACGCCGCTTACCTTCCCACCAGAGTGGTACCTATTTATCTACTTGCACTTTGACATGCTTTCGAACTGCTAGATTGGCAGGAGCAGGGACCGAGAAACGGGAGCTCACCGCGTTGCGGGGATTTGAACCGCCGACCTTCTGATCGGCAAGTCCTAGGATCTGTGGTTAACCCACAGCGCCACCCACGTCCCGTGTATCAAATTAAAGTCCTCTTAATCTTGCCTGCATTAACAATCCCTGAAAATTCACCCCGTTAGTACTGCTTCACACACTACAAATTTTCTACATGAGAAACCTATCAGGGATTATCACAATTTATGAATGACATATGGGTTTCGTTTCTACACAGAAGTACTTTCTTCACAAGATGTAACGAATTCAGCTGCAACACAGGGCTAATGGGTTTTCAGTACCTATTTACCTGGCATACCAGCTTCCGCAGAATCCCCATGTTTTTTCTATAGACCACACCAGCATCTTTTGTGTGAAATCCCTGTGACCGTCTGGTGAGTGCGAAGCAAATATTTCGATTTTCGAATGCATCAGCGGAGGGTAGTCTGCTTGTGGCAGATAAGGCAGACAAACTGGAAAGCATGTTGGTGGAACATCAAACTTCCACTTGCTTCCACTCCAGTAGTCTAAACAAAATGGGGGAGGGAGAAAAAAGTTGTTCAGTCAGCCAAATATGGAAATAAACCACAGCAAAAACTAAAACTCGTCTGTACAATCCTATGTGCTAGATTTGCAGTTTGGAAAAGGGGGGCAAGGCCCCTGCACCTTTACGAGTTGCCTGGAATAAATAATAATAATAATAATAATAATATATTATTATTATTATTATTATTATTATTATTATTATTATTATTATTATTATTATTTATACCCCACCCTCCCCAGCCAAGGCCGGGCTCAGGGCGACTAACAAGCAATAATAAAAACAAGTTGACTGAATACAACTTAAAAACAATATTAAACAATATTAAAATACAACAATTAAAATATTTATTATTATCATTTATTATTTATACCCCGCCCATCTGGCTGGGTTTTCCCAGTCACTCTGGGCAGCTCCCAACATAAGATTAAAAACACTCATGACCATAACTGGGAGGAGCAGCCCCCCCATCAAGCAAATAAATAAAAATACTTAATTAGCTGACCAATCGAATCGCATATAGCTCGGTTCTCCCCCCTCCCAAACATAAATCCTGGCTACGCCCATGAGAGCCCCATCCTATTTCCCCTGATCACCCTACTATGGACATACATGCATAAATAGCCATGCAATCCTATATACATCTCTACCCAAAGTCCCACCAGATTTTCAAGTGTGCATAGGATTACAGCTTTAGGGTGTTAAGCCTGTGCAAGTTTACTCACAGGGAAGTCCCACTGTGTTCAATGGGGCTTTCTTTCTTTACCTTGGGATAAACCCCAAGGAACTTAAAAGAGGCTTCCTTCTCAGTCAAACATGCTCAGCATTGCAAACTTATGGTTACCAGACACCCCCGTTTCCCGGGGAGAGTCCCCGGATTTACAAATTTGTCCCTGGACAAAATTCATCCCAGGAATGTCCCCGGATTTCATTTAATGTACCCAGATTTATATTTTAAGTGTTGTAGATTTATTAGTAGGGAATGAATGTTGCATGATTGGTTCAACGGCACAAGACACATCATATGGGGACTTCCGGCGAGGCAAAATGGCGGGCGCCACGGCAGCGAGCAGCTCCTGAAGCCAGCCAGAGCCAACTGCGCTACCAAGCTGGCTCCGGGCTGCTGAGGCTGCCGCTGGGGAACTGGGGACGTCCGCGCATCAACTGGGGGCACTGCTGACACACACACCCTGCAACCCAAATCGAGCCGGGACCGAGAGCACCCAGACACCTGCCCAGCGGCGCTCCAGGGCCAGGAAAACCCTGGAGCCGATGCAGGGAGAAGGAGAAGGTGGAAGGAGAAAAAAAGGGGAGCCCTGACCTTGCTGCACCACTGCTACTGAGAAGGAGAGGTCGGAGAGCACCAGTAGTGCAAGGACACATGGCTGAGCCCAGGCCCAGCCTGAGCCTACTCCATGGTGGCTAGCATCCGAAGAGAGCAGGCCATGGCCCAGAGGAAGGCCATGCGACAGAGGAGACCACAGAAGAGAAGATATTACTTCTTAATTTTTTTAAAAAATAAAAATTAACTTTTTTTCTCTTAAAAAAAAGTGTCCCGGATTCTTTGAAAAATATCTGCTAACCGTATGCAAACTGGCAGCGTGCATAGGGTCCCAGTTCCCCACAGTCAGGGAGACACACAGGAGTCAACAGCTCCTACCAAAACTCTGGCATTAAGAGGAAATGCACAGGAATCTATTTCCTGTTCAAGACAGTTTACACTAGGGTTACCAGACGTCTCCGATTCCCAGTTCCAGTCCCCAGATTTGCAAATCTGTCCCCAGACAAATTCCATCCCCGGAATGCCCCCAGATTTGCAAAGCTATCCCCAGGAAACGTGGCAGTGGCAGCCTCACCATCCCCACTACTGACTCCCTGTTGCTAGGTAAAGGTAAAGGGACCCCTGACTATTAGGTCCAGTCACAGACGACTCTGGGATTGTGGCGCTCATCTTGCTTTACTGGCCGAGGGAGCTGGCGTACAGCTTCCAGGTCATGTGGCTAGCATGACTAAGCCGCTTCTGGCGAACCAGAGCAGTGCATGGAAATGCCGTTTACCTTCCCGCCAGAGTGGTACCTATTTATCTACTTGCACTTTTATGTGCTTTCGAACTGCTAGGTTGGCAGGAGCTGGGACCGAGCAACAGGAACCCACCCCGTCGCAGGGATTCAAACCGCCGACCTTCTGATTGGCAAGTCCTAGGCTCTGTGCCACCCGCGACCCTCCCTGTTACTACTCATCTTCCAAAAAAAAGAAAAAGAAAAAAGAAGGGTTCATTGAAAAAAACCTGGTAACCATAGTTTACACTTGTCTGCCCATCACCAGCGATTGCAATGCGAGCTCACGTGGCATTTCGCCCCCAACACTTCTCTCTCCGTACATTCCCGGGATAGAGAAGGGGAGGGGGACATCTTTTAAATCCCCGACTCGAGGCAATCTTTGAGGGACCCGGTTTACGGTTCTGAAGGTGCAATCCTCGCGTGTAAACTTACTTGGGAGTCAAGACTCACTGGAACGCATTGGGTCTTCCCTGCGAATGCAAGCAAAGGGGGTCAGGGATGTAACCGCAGGCGCTGGATCTCTACAACATTAGCGGTGTGGAATATGCCGCCCGACAACCGTCCAGATCAAGATCCGCCCAGCAGGAACTTACTCGGGAGTAAGCCCGACGGCACACGAGGCGGGGCTTAGTGATCGACTCAACAAGCCCAGGACTCCATTGCGAAAGGCTGCCGTTTCGCACAAAGCAACTTTAAAACAATATATAGATATATAGCCTCTTTTTTATGCCCTCGCGCGCCTCAGACTACCCAGCGCGCGCGCGCAGAACAATAACAAACCTCTCAGGACCGGCGAAGGAGTTAAAACCGCGCGCGCCTCCAAAACCGGGCCTGTTTCTTCTGCCGGGACACTTTCGCTTCCTCGTCTCCGCCTCTTCGCAATGCACGGCGGGAAACGTAGTTCCCCCCGCCATCAACTGCCTCCGAGGGGAGCGGAGCGCGAGAGTCTCGGGGACTACGGCTCCCGAAACCCTCTGCGCGCGCAAGTGCGGGAGGCCGCGCGCTGGTTCGGGTTTCCCCGGCTTAACCGGCTGCTGGTTTGCAGCGCGGGAGCGGAGGCTTGAGAAGGTTGGACGAAGGAGCCGTGCAAGTGTTTAGGGCAGCACCTTGCATCATTATCATTATTAATACCCACGCACTGCACATTTCTGCTTATTTTTTGGAATACCATTACATTTGATAACTGTTAACGACTGGACGCGAGGAAGCACGTGGATAAGGATGTTCGAAAAGTGTTTTGTTTTCTTGGCACTGCATGGCATATAGCGCCCTGAAGGTGAGTTCTTTTCTCCTCTTAGGAATCAAGGTTGCATTAGATACTACCTGCTTTCAAAAAACCGTTTTGGTTAAAACTGCTGACCCGGCAGAGAAAAAACCCCCATTAAAACCCTAAAATTAAATGCCCGAATGTCTTAGGTTAGTCGAGCTAAGAGAGCAGTCCTAACCCCGCGTCTGGTGGACTATTGAAAAAGATGACATGGACTATTGAAAAAGATGCAGTAGAAAAGGTTTAATATAGGACCTACGGAGGGGAAGGTGGGAAGTCCGAGATTCGGAGGAATATTTCATTGTGGATGTGTATGGTTGTATTGTTATAATTCTATATTAGTAAAATCAAATAAAAATGAATTTCAAAAAGGAAAGGAAAATTGACAATACTGGCGTCGGCATTTGCAGTGCGTGAAAGATACGTTAAATAGAAGCGTCTGGGTTTACTTCTGCAGATCCAAGGAAAGCTTGAGATTGAAAGGCTCCCACGTGTGCTCGCTTCCTTAGGAGTAAGAGACTCAGTGGGTGGAGCCTCCTTCTGGGCTACATCTTGAACTTTCTTAACTCGCCAAGAGGGATATGGGAGTCTCTGTGGTTCAGTGGAAACGCTAATTGAAAAATGGTGGTGGAGGCCCTGTGCCTGATGTGAGGAACTTCTGCCAAGTTTGATATGTCTAAGTCAGTTGTGGGAACCTTTGTCTGTGGGTCCCCAGATGATGTTGGACTACAACTCCCATCATCCCTGAGCTCTGGCCTTGCTAGCTAGGGATGATGGGAGTTGTAGTTCAACAACATCTGGAGACCCACAGGTTGAGGAAGGCTGCTCCAGGTGGTTGCTGAACTACAACTCCCATACCCCCCCAGCAGGTGTAGTCAGTGGCAAGAGATGATGGGAGTTGTAGTTCAGCAAAAATATCGGGTGGGACAAAAGTTGCTCTCACACGGTCTAATGAGTGAATGCCTTTCGCTGTGGCTAACATTTTGATTTGTGTGGTGCTGGATCTTGAAAATGTTTAGAAACTTCAGCTGGGTCAGAATGCAACAATTAAATTTTAAAGCTGGATTTGCATCTCTCTCCGATTTTTCTGAGTCTATTCTTCCTTCTAGTTTCTTTCCTGGTTCAGTGCAAGGTTCCGATTATAAAGTCCTAAACTCTTGGAACCTGGATATCTGAAAGGCTCTGTTACTACTGTATATTCTAGAGACATCAAGCAACTCTGCCTTATTAGCCAGAAAAGCATGCTGTTTAGGGCTGCTTCCCAAAGGTGCACAGAGCACATCAGGTGGCAGCACACATGGCTTTTCCCTCAGGAAAGTGTTAGATGAGAGGAGTGGGGCGGTGATTTCTGGCTAGGTTGCAAACAGCCCTTCCTCCTGCCTTTGCTTTAAAAATGATGCCGTAATGAAATTCAAAGAAGGAAACTGTCACCAAAACAGTGGTGTTTTTGGTGCCATGAAATATTTGAGTGCTATTAGCTATATAGGGTTGACATGCTACACTAAGGTTACCAGATTTTTTTCAAAGAATCCGGGGGCACCCTTTTTTTAAAAAAAAAAAGTGTAAAAAAGTTGTTTTTTTATTTTTTAAAGAAATTAAGAAGCAATACCTTCTCTTCTGTGGTCTCCTCTGTCGCATGGCCTTCCTCTGGGCCCTGGCCTGCTCTCTTGGGGCACTAGCCGCCATGGAGTTGGCTCGGGCTGGGCCTGGGCTCAGCCATATGTCCTTGCACTCCTGGTGCTCTCCTACCTCTCCTTCTCAGCGGCAGCAGCAGTAGTGCGGCAAGGTCGGTGCTCCCCTTTTCCCCCTCCTTCTTCTTTCTCTTCCTTCTCCTTCTCCTCTCCTCCTTCTCCCTGCATCAGCTCTGGGGTTTTCCCTGCCCTGGAGCGCCACTGGGCAGGTGGCCTGGTGCTCTCGCTCCCGGTTCAATTTGGGTCACAAGGTGTGTGTGTCAACGGTTCCACCAGATGTCCCCGGTTCCCCAGCAGCAGTCTCAGCAGCCCGGAGCCAGCCTGGTAGCGCAGTTGGCTCTGGCTGGCTTCAGGAGCTGCTCGCTGTTGTGATGCCCGCCATTTTGCCTTGCCGGAAGTCCCCATATGATGTGTCTTGTGCCGTTGAACCAATTATGCAACATTCATTCCCTACTAATAAATCTACAACACTTAAAATATAAATCCAGGGACATTAAATGAAATCCGGGGACATTCCCGGGACAGATTTTTGTCCAGGGACAAAATTGTAAATCTGGGGACGTCTGGTAACCATATGCTACACCTCTCCCCAGAATAGTGAAGGTTTTGGAATCCTTTGAGGAGCAACTGAAAGTGATGGGGAATGTTTAGTTTGGAAAAGAGAAGATTAAGGAAGGGCACGTATTGCATTGCAGTCAAATATCTAAACTGCTCTCATGTAAAAGATGGAGAAGACTTGTTCCCTGTTGCTCCAGGTGGCAAGACGACGGCCAGTAGGTGGAAATTGAAGGAAAGCACATCTTGGCTAAGCATTAGGTTAACATTCATTTTGGTAAGAGCTTTGACTATGGAGCAGATGCCCTCAGGATGTGCTAAGCTCTCCATCACTGGAAGCTACTTATAATGGCTACTAGTCACAGTGACTGTATTCTACCTCCACTGTCAAAGGCACTTCTGAACGCCAGTTTCTGGGGATTGCTAGTGGGCAGAGTTCTGTTATGCTCAGGTTCTACTTATGGGTTTCACACAGGCATCCGGTTCTCCACCGTGAGAAAGGGATGGAGTACTAAATGGGCCATTGGCCTAATTCAGCAGAGCTCTTCCTAGGTTCTTGTGTTAAGTATTTGAGCAGAGGCCAGGCGATGCTGCAGTTGCAGATCTTGCGTTGAGCCTCTGAAACACCTTCCAACATGATGAAGGCTGTTCAAACTCGATGAATCTATGACACACCTAAAATAGGTATTGAAAATCTGTAATAAATTTAAAAGGCTGCAAAAAAGACCTCAATTGCTTGGGGAAAATAAAGGTGTCAAAATGGCATCAAAATGTCAATAAAGTAGGTGTCGGGCAAATCTGTCCTGGGAGTTTCTTCAGCAGTAGATTATTCAGGATGGTGCTGTTAAAGGGCTACATGAGCATGTTGTGCAATATGTTGTTGAAAGTCAAGTGATCTGTCATTTCTTTAGCAATTAAGCTGTCCCATAGTAGGCTGGGCTGACACATTAAAAGGATTCTATGAGAGGCAGGTAGCAACAAACATTTTGTTCCAATGAGTCTGGCTTGAGTCAACAAGGTTCAAAGCAGTACAGATAATCTTGATTGCATTAATTGTACAACTCTGGCATAATTCAACTTTCCATTGATGTGCGAGATCAGGGTTTTTTGTTTTTGTTTTTTAAAAAACCAATCCACAGCCTTCCTTCAAATGTCAGTGAGACTGGTTACTCCTCCGTCTTTTGAAGTCTTCCGAAATGGCTGTGCTTTAACAATTACTAGATAAGCATGTCTCATGTAAAGCTACAAGCCAGCAGAAAAATCTCTATTTTCCTCTTCTTATTTCTGCCAGATATTTTGACCATCTGTTTAATTATCTCCTCTGGGATTGTTTCCATGTTAGTATATTTCCGGGCTATTCCAAGTATTGCTCTTAGCAGGAATGCAACTTTTGTTGGACTTGAGTCTCCTCCACATATTTGAAGGCTTCACATACACATCAGGCAGCTTTGCTACTAATTCCCCCACTGTCAGAGTTGCCACCTAACATGGTGGCACTTCCTTATTCTGGAATGGGTGGGGGGTGGGGAGGGTGGAAAGTGGCAGAGGGGGGTAAAGTAAAGGTAATGGGACCCCTGACCATTAGGTCCAGTCGTGACCGACTCTGGGGTTGCAGCGCTCATCTGGCTTTATTGGCCGAGGGAGCCAGCGTACAGCTTCTGGGTCATGTGGCCAGCATGACTAAGCCGCTTCTGGCGAACCAGAGCAGTGCACGGAAACGCCGTTTACCTTCCCGCCAGAGTGGTACCTATTTATCTACTTGCACTTGGACGTGCTTTCGAACTGCTAGGTGGCAGGAGCAGGGACCGAGCAATGGGAGCTCACCCCGTCGCGGGGATTCAAACCGCCAGCCTTCTGATCAGCAAGTCCTAGGCTCTGTGGTTTAACCCACAGCGCCACCCGCGTGCCTGTAGCAGAGGGGGGTAGGGAGAGACAAAAATCTGGCTCCTGTTTGGAAGCCATTGGTGGCGGTACAGTAGAACGGAGGCTCTCAAAAGCTGGTTGCTCAGCGCATCAGGGGTATGGTCTGCTCTACTGTTGGGTGCTAGTGGCTCCCCAGGGTCTAGGCTTGAAGTCTTCCCCTTCAGCTGAGATGCCAGAGGTTGTTTGCAAAAGCTCCTGGGGGGACGGCAGACCCCCAGTACCTCCGAGCATCTCCCAGTAAGCATGTCTCTGGAATGACATGTCCCTTCACTCCAGAGTGCCCTCTGCGACACTTCTCATTTGAAAACTGCACACAAGTCTTCTGGCACCACACAGCAAGAAGATAGAGACATCCGTAGATCTAAACTACGTTTTATTCACAATATAGACAGAGAATCCATAAGCACGTCTGTGTTCTCCAAACTTTGGCAGAAACAGAAAGCATACAGCAAAAGCGAAAGTACAGTGCAATAACATTCTCAGACGGAAGAGATAAGACAGTCTTCTGTTCCCACACTCTTCTCAGACATCTCATGTGATTTACACCAACCGCACCAGCCAGCATCGGCTACATGAAATCCTAACAGAGATTGCGCCCGAGATCTTCTGCATACAAAAATGGTACTTGTTCATAGAGTTCTGTCCCTTTTGCTTGGTTGCTTGTTGATAGGCCGCATGAAGAATTGGCATATTTGTAGACCAGTCAAGTATTTCTAAACAGGCTATGGTTATGATGCACTGACACTTCCCTGAAATTGCAGTGTTAGAAATTCAATAATAATAATGTATTATTTGTACCCCGCCGATCTGGCTGAGTTTCCCCAGTCACTCCGGGCGGCTTCCAACAAAGATTAAAAATACATCTAAATCTCACACATTACAAACTTCCCTGAACAGGGCTGCCTTCAGATGTTTTCTAAATGTCGGGTGGGGGTGGGGGTGCATATATATATATATGTGTGTGTGTGTGTGTGTGTGTAATTATATATATATATGTGTGTGTGTGTGGTGTGTGTATCTATCGATCTGTCATCTATCTATCATCTATCTATCTATCTATCTATCTTCTAATCACCAAATGGCACCTTAAACCTGGGCTCAGGTCACCACAATGGAATGTCTAGGCTCCGTCCCCCCTCTGGTGGAATATCATCATCATCACCATCACCATCTTCATCATTGCTATTATTATTAATTCCATTTCTATGCTGCTTTATATTTTAAAGAACACATCTCATAGCAGTTTGCAACACATAAAAACATCAAATAATGCAGAATAAAAATAATTCAAGCTGTAAGGAAAATATTTCAGATCCTTCTCTGAGTGATATTTTGCTTTCCCCAGTTGCCAACCTAGCATCCAGCGATCTCCATGCGGTCGCAATTGGACCCGGAGTAGTCACAAAAAGCGCCTGGCGCCTGCCTAATTTCGAACACTGTGGCTGTAGGCAGTTGTTAGAAATGAAACTTGTTCATCAGGTACTGAGAGGGGAGGAGATTATCATGGTCACAGCACAGAGATTTTTGGTGGGAAGAGAAGTCTCTAGATTTCCAGTTCCATGACATGCGAAAGCTCTGCCGATCTCATAAGAGGCAACTTTGGTCGGACAGCATTAAGGAATGTAAGTTGTGGAAGTTTTATGGTAATGCTGTACATTATTTCAGGCATGTGCTTTCCAAGCACTGAGCCTTCTTTTGTTTCGTTTTAAAAAATCCACGATATAACTTTGCAGGCTCTGTGTGTGCACGGACGCCATTTCCGCTGTGCCCAATTTGCTTGAGTGTTTGGAACCATAAAAAGAGCAGTGAAAGAAATTCTTTGAAGAAACTTAACCTTTGGAGTGGGAGAAGAAAAGTCAAGCAGAGGAACAACGCATTGCCACAGGAACAGAATGTTTCTCCAGCGATGAGTGTTTTGATATTATTATTTTTTAAAAGGTGCAACAATTGAAACATAACCCCCTCCCACTCCCCCCCGAAACCTTCTTATTAAAGTAAACAAGCACAATAATCCGAATGCACAGTATGTCTCTTTGTCTCTGGCAAATGCTTAGTAATGCACATTTTGTTTCTTCCCAGGCAAATTTATCATTAGTCACTATTGTAACTGAGACATTTGTTATAGAAAGGCAATTAATTGCAGAGGCATGACTGGATCTCCATAAGGTCACTTAATACTCCTGCGTCGTGCTGGTGGGGTAGAGGGAGGTGGGAAGCGGAAGTATTTTACCAATCTTAGGGTCACACAGATCTATATCCAGTCTGGTTTTTAAAAATACAGTGGTACCCCGGGTTACAGACGCTTCAGGTTACAGACTCCACTAACCCAGAAATAGTACCTCGGGTTAAGAACTTTGCTTCAGGATGAGAACAGAAATTGCACTGCGGTGGCAGCGGGAGGCCCCATTAGCTAAAGTGGTACCTCAGGTTATGAACGGTTTCAGGTTAAGAACAGACCTCTGGAACAAATTAAGTTCTTAACCTGAGGTACCACTGTAAACATTGAGTTACATTTGGCAAATAGCTTCGGTGTAATGCAGAAATCTGTGTGTATACTCCAGCTTTCTTCCATGGAGCTCAAAGTAGCATACATGCCCCCCCCCAAAAAAACCACATTATTCTCACAAGAATCCTGTGGTTAGTTGGTTAGGCTGAGAGAATGTGACTCAGTAACTCAGTGCCACTCAGTTTTGTAGCAGGTTTCTGCTCTCCTAAGCACTAACTATTATACGTCGTTTTATTAAAAATTGTTGATAGGAGTGCAGAGATGGTTATTGGCTACCTACAGTGTTTGTATTTTAAAAACCATTGGGCACCAAAGGTAGGATCTATCTGAATTCATATTCCAGAAACACAGGTATCGTATTGAGTAATCATATTGTACCAGGCTTCCTCAACCTCGGCCCTCCAGATGTTTTGAGACTACAGTTCCCATCATCCCTGACCACTGCTCCTGCTAGCTGGGGATCATGGGAGTTGTAGGCCAAAAGCATCTGGAGGGCCGAAGTTGAGGAAGCCTGTATAATTATACAATAAAGCAGTAGGTAAATTGTGCCAGAAACAGGAGCAAATGTACGATGAAACTAATGGAGCTTATGATTCAGGGTTTCTAATCCTGGGGGGCCCCTTTGCTTAATTTTTTTTTTGGGGGGGAGGGTTAGTAGACCCAGTTTGAGTTGCATGGCTCAAATCCTTCTCTGATGCATCATTCATGGATATAACATTGGGCAGACCAAATTTCCATACACACTGCCCAGGCTTGCACCCTGAGGGGGTCACTTCAGTGCTGCTAATGTAGGAGTTTGCTTCCCCCCCCCCCCTACCCTGCAGAAGCACTCCATTGTGTCTCAAGACCAGACGGACTCCACCCCACCAATGGTTAGGGGAAGTTTGTTGAAACATCACAGAACAATTGACCACAATCCTAGGAAAACACTGAAGGAGCGTCTCCACCTCCATCGTTCAGCCTGGACAATGAGGTCCAGTGCCGAGGGCCATCTGGTGGTTCCCTCGCTGCGAGAAGCCAAGCTACAGGGAACCAGGCAGAGGGACTTCTTGGTAGTGGCGCCCGCCCTGTGGAACACCCTCCCACCAGATGTCAAAGAGAAAAATAACTACCAAACTTTTAGAAGACATCTGAAGGCAGCCCTGTTCAGGGAATGTTTAATAGGTTATTGTATTTTAGTGTTTTGTTGGAAGCCGCCCAGAATGGCTGGGGAAACCCAGCCAGGTGGGTGGGGTATAAATAATAAATTATTATTATTATTATTATTATTATTTATTATCATCACACAGGCTGAAGTCCAATGCCACCGTCACACTTGCAGAACGGCTTTTGAGCCACCCTCTACTGACATAAAGGGAGGCTATTTTTCTGCAATTCCCCTTTCCTCTTGCAGTCCTTCCCCCCCGCCCGCCCCCCGCACACCTCCCAATTTCTTCCATAGGATTTGAGAGCCCTCCAGAACAGCATGGAAGGTTGCTTTGGAGGCAGGAGTAGGAAAAAGAAATGGGGAGTATATTCCCCATTCCCTCCTGTCTCCTTAACTTAACAGATGCCTTCACTGGATCAAAAGCATTTCTAGAAAAGAAGAGTAGCATTGGATTTTACCCATGGAGTAGTGCAAGTTAAAGGATTGCGGGTGGCGCAGTGGCCTAAACCACTGAGCCTCTTGGGCTTGCCAACTGGAAGGGCGGCGGTTCAAATCCCCGCGACAGGCTGAGCTCCCATTGCTCCGTCCCAGCTCCTGCCAACCTAGCAGTTTGAAAGCACGTCAAAGTACAAGTAGATAAATAGGTACCACTGCAGCGGGAAGCTAAAGGACGTTTTTGTGCACCCTGGTTTCCGTCACGGTGTCCCGTTGCGCCAGAAGCGATTTAGTCATGCTGGCCACATGACCCAGAAAGCTGTCTCTGGACAAATGCCGTTTCTCTGGGCCTGAAAGCGAGATGAGTGCCGCACCCCATAGTCGCCTTTGACTGGATTAAACTGTCCAGGGGTCCTTTACCTTTTTTTACCTTTACCTAGTGCAAGTTAAGGTGAGAAAATTATCTATATTATTTCCATCTTGATCATGATATTGTCTGCTCCTGTTGCTCGGTCCCTGCTCCTGCCAACCTAGCAGTTTGAAAGCACGTCAAAGTGCAAGTAGATAAATAGGTACCTCTCTGGTGGGAAGGTAAACGGCGTTTCCGTGCGCTGCTGTGGTTCGCTAGAAGCGGCTTAGTCATGCTGGCCACATGACCCGGAAGCTGTACGCCGGCTCCCTCAGCCAATAAAGCAAGATGAGCGCCGCAACCCCAGAGTCAGCCACGACTTGGAACTAACGATCAGGGGTCCCTTTACCTTTACCTTTAATTGGGTTTTGTACATAGCTCCCGAACAAGGTGATTTCTCTGAAACACCATACAGTTGATTACCAGACGCTCTGGAGAGTTCTCTTTTTGGATCCTGCCCCCCCCCCCCCCGTTAGACATGTTGAGGTGCTCAGCTCAGCTGCCATTCTCAGGACATGGTTAAATTGTGAGAAATCACCCTTTAATGGAACTAATGGAACTTAACCATTTTTTAAACTTTCTGTTTTTTTACTTGGGTTTTCCACCAGTATCTAGCTGCATGATGGAAAGAGAACAAACTCAAAACATGCATTAGCATTTCAGCGGTTAGCTCCTTCTAAACAACAACTGAAAAAGGAAAAGATAGAGAAAACCAACCTACATTTGTGTTGCTACGGAAGAAACAGGAATTCTTAAGGTTAACTGAAATAATTAAGTTTGCAAGAAATCTATACTCTTGTTTAATTTTGCTTTCAGGGTGTTTCGCTGCTGCTGCTGTTGCGCTGAAATGCTATTTGTTAAAAGATTCTTTGCTTCACATCTGAAGACCAGCAAGATCCCCCATCGGTTCCAGAGTAACAAACGACCAGTTGCTCCCCTTGGGTCACGAGTTTTGTTGGATCCAGATAAAGTTTTTGATCACAACATGTGGTATGATTAATGCAATTTGCTACTGTGTTATCAATTTGTCTTTTAAATATAGGTAGGGATTTATTTATTTATTTATTTATTTATTTATTTATTTATTTATTTATTTATTTGAGAATCTAAACACAGAGGCTGAATGCTTTCCTGCCATTCAGAGGCCAGAATCCATAGCCAGCAGAAGAGAGAAACCTTACATGCAAATGGAGGTTGTCTGTTAATTTAGAGAGACAGACCAACTGATATCCAGTGGTCGGTCAAAATAATTATCTCAATGTTTTCAGAGATTAATTGGATACCTTGGATATCTGCCCTGCCCTCATATGTGATATATATCTGTTTACCAATTCCAGGAAATTTGAGTGGGCACTTGTTTCACCATCACAAGAATGGCTACCATCCATGTTCCATTAACTTTTAAAAATAGAACATGAAGTAGAGCCATGTTATGAAATAAATGATGGATGTACTAGTAGCAGGAGGTTGAGATTGTTATTATTAATTGAATTTATATACCAACCTTTGCCCCCCCCCAAAAAAAATTATGAATCTTTGTAAATTGTGTTTCTAAAGGATTTTTTGTTATTGCCAAATGCCACTGTGTTTGCATTATTAAGTTTGTTATGAATAAAAAAATCATTTTAAGTTAGAGCTTAATAATATATTTCTTAATTGTATTTCACTATTTATATACTTCTTAATTGTATTTCACTTCAACAATTACTTTGATAAAATAACATATATTGTTATGTGCTAATGGCTTTAGATACCTATTAGGTCCATAAATTACCGTATAGCATATATTCAATACAAAAAACAGTGACAATTGAACATATAAAGGACATCTGGACATATAAAGGGCCCCATTACCTTCAGTAGCTTAGGGCCTCATCAAACCTAAATCCGGCCCTGCGTATAACCCATTGCAGTAATCTAACCTTGAGGTTACCAGAGCATAGACAACAGTAGTTAGGCTATCCCTGTCCAGATAGGGGCGTATCCATACCATAATAGGAGATGAGCCCTTACTTCCTTCTTTCTACCTTGTGGAAGACCTTGATGCTCTTGTTAGGTTGGGATGAGTGAAGCAAGTTGTATGGGACTCATTTCCCTACTTCCAGGCAAGCAGTTTGGCTCTGTGCTCCTTCTAAGTCAGGGGTGGGCAGGTTGCAGACCTCCAGATTCCGTCGGACTTCAACTCCCATCAGCCCCTGCTCTCACTTCCATACATCACTGCTGGGAAAACCATAGCTTTAGCTATACGGACCTTTGATGGCAAGGTGATGTCTCTGCTTTTTAAGATGCTGTCTAGGTTTGTCATGGCTTTTCTCCCAAGAAGCAGGCGTCTCTTAATTTTGTGGCTGCTGTCACCATCTGCAGTGATCATGGAGCCCAAGAAAGTGAAATCTCTCACTGCCTCCATTTCTTCCCTTTCTATTTGCCAGGAGGTGATAGGACCAGTGGCCATGATCTCCATTTTTTTGATGTTGAGCTTCAGACCATATTTTGCACTCTCCTCTTTCACCCTCATTAAAAGGTTCTTTAATTCCTCCTCACTTTCTGCCATCAAGGTTGTGTCATCTGCATATCTGAGGTTGTTTATATTTCTTACTTGCTTCTGTGGCATGCCTTAGGACCTAGCCATTAAGTCATCGGCCCCTTTTGGTTTTTTGGCACTGAAATTCCTAGGGAATAGTTCGCGTTGCTCAACGTTTTTCCACTCTTGCTTTGGCGCAATACTGTGGCATGGCCGTGGCTCCAATCCTTTACTGAGGCCTGGCTAACATTAGAACACCATTATTTGACATAGGGAGATTTAAATCTTTATCCCACTCAAATCCATCTGTTGCGCTCTATAATTAAAAGCTCCCTGCAGCTCACCTCTGGTTGCTGTTTTGGGTTGTGTTTAGTGGTCTGGCAACACATGGGAGCAATTACAAGTATTTCTTCAGAAACAAAACCAGCTGCAACATTCCTCTATCGGATTACCCACACCTTTACTAAGTATATTTCTGTACTTATCTGTATGTCATGCTTTGACTCGCCGGGCGACCATGTTTTGATAACTACAAATCTGTGGCAGAATGGCGGCCGCATAGCGCAGCTGGCACATGACATGCAACGTGTGTCATTTTAGGAGATAATGAGCCCTTATTACACGGGAATCAAACGGCACAGACCCTATCATGAGCGCACAGGCTTGCGTTTTGGAGAGATGGCATGTTTGCGAAAGGACAAACTTTCCGCTGGCGCTCGCTCCAGAAGGCTGCGGAATGTCCTATAACGAAAAGGCGACACACACCACAGAGGCATTCGAATGCTGCCGTGGACCGTGAGGAGAGGGCAGTACAAGGAGTTTGTCAGCGCAGAGCCTTCTGGAACGCTCCACAAAGCAAAAGAATGGAGCATAAGAATGGCAGGAGCTCCAGAGAGCATCAAGGCCTACTTTAAAGACCCGGGAGAGTGAAGTGAGGGGTGAGGTGGAGAGCAGCTAATGGAATCTAGAATATACAATGCATTTGATTACATGTGGTGCTTAAGGGGAGAAAAGAAAAGAAAAGACTGGAAGCTTTTAAAAATAAAAGGCATCCTTTTTTCCCCTTCCCTTGCAATCCCCCTCCCCTTTGCAGGGACCACATGCAGTGGTCACAGGAAGAAGAAGAAACAGCCAAGGAAAAAGCCGCGAAGAATTCACTCATCAGAGTCCAACCTGAGCTGCAAGGTAAAATACCCTAAGAACAATTAAAGCTGCAATACACCCACCCTTTTGTTTATGCACTAATCCTTAGCATCAACGTCTCCTTCTTTTCCTGTGCGCTGTACAGTCATACCTTGGAGGTCGAATGGAATCCGTTCCAGAAGTCCGTTCAGCTTCCAAAACGTTCGGAAACCCAAGCGCGGCTTCCGATTGGCTGCAGGAAGCTCCTGCAGCCAATCAGAAGCTGCGGCGAACATTCGGCTTCTGAAAATCGTTCGGAAACCGAAACACTCACTTCTGGGTTTCGATCGTTCGGGAGCCGATTTGTTCGGGAGCCAAGACGTTCGAGATCCAAGGCACAACTGTGTTGACTGACATATATTAACGTTGCTCCCTCCTGCCTCACGAAATATTGACATCTAACTCCGCTCTGACCTCCCAAGCACATCTGGTGTTACTCTCCCGCTTTCTACAGCTGGTTGGCCATCAGGGTGATAACAGCATGTACATGGTCGCTACATGAATTTAATGTCAGTGTTCGGTATTCTAAAAGATCTGTCAATGTATCTTTTCCCAGAATTAATAAACCTCAGCTTGATATGGGAATCTGTAGATCTGAAATGAACCCGTTTAATTATTTTTCCAACAAAAAAACCTTGATCCTCTCTTCAGGCAATTTTTGCAGGACAGTTCGCCTAGTCATGCTGTTGTTTGGGGGTAACCACAGTAGTGGAATCTAGGTTAATGGGGAACAGGCAGAAATACCATGTGGTACAGTCCTCTTTGGTGTCTCTGTGCATGTTAGGCAGATGAGCTGTTAGGAGGACCTCCATACATCACTATTGGGAAACCATAGCTTTAACTATACGGACCTTTGTTGGCAAGGTGATGTCTCTGCTTTTTAAGATGCTGTCTAGGTTTGTCATTGCTTTTCTCCCAAGAAGCAGGCTTCTTTTAATTTTGCGACTGCTGTCACCATCTGCAGTGATCATGGAGCCCAAGAAAGTAAAATCTCTCACTGCTTCCATTTCTTCCCCGGTGGCCATGATCTTAGTTTTCGGTTTTAGTGGTGAGGTTGGTGCAGGGCAAATGCAGTACCAGGATGACCCCGGGAAGCCACACATTTCAGTGCATTCCCTGACTGCATTGTGTGGCGTACTTGTGCATTTCCCCTCATGGATCCTTGACACCATGCTGTAGCCACTCCTTGAGAGCCAACCGGTATTACTTTGGCTGATGTTTGCATTTACCTGGAGACCTGGAACGAAAGGTTCTTGCAAGGATGAATAAGGGCTGTGATGCGTTGCTTTGCATTGCAAAACTGCCAGAGCCGCGGTGAATCTTGCTGCTTCTCTTCATTGTGGAAAACCCTGTTTTGTGTTTCTTTCTCTCTCTCTGTGTGTATACATACATACATACATACATACATACATACATACATATGCATCCATCCTTTCTCTCCATTTCCACCTGGCCAAGGAAGTTCCTCTAGGTCTTCAGAGTTTACTCTTCATATAATCTTTTCGGCTTCAATTCTGAAATAAGTGCAGACTTGCAAATTTGCCTCGTTTGACATTCTTCCTACTCTTTTAAAGATTAATTGAAGCATGGTTAGCATTCGCTGGAAATTAAATAAGTAGAGTGCAGGCAGTGGCTTATGGCTGAGATATATTGGACTCAGGAAGCCATTCTTTCTCTTATGAATGCCTGCATGCTTAAAATGGGACTAGGTGAGCATTGCCAATAATGCTTCCTCTCAAAGCTTCATTTTCTTTCTGCATGTGGCAGCACATTTTGACCTATTTATTGGTAACAATGAGCCGAGCTGAAACTAATGAGTAGGTTATTTTAGGTCATTGGAAATCACTGTTAAGAAGAAGAAGAAGAAGAAGCAATAAATAAAAGGCAGTGTTCCTCCAACATACTGCAGCATTGCCAAAAAGGATCGTTGTGAAGGACCTTGGTACAAAAAGGAAGAGCGAGAATGAATAAACTGATAGACTTTCGAGCACTTTCTCTGCTTATTAACATGGTCAGCTGCTTTTCAAGCATGCTTATTAGGCAAAGAGGAGGCTATTGCGTCTAAAAGGAAGAAGAAGAATGTGGTGTTTGTTTAGCGACTTTACACGCTGCTCTGTTCTGATTTCCTCTCTTTTGAAGGATGCTGCAAAAAGGCAACATCCTGAAACAATGCCAAGCAAATAGCAACCGAAAGCCGGCAGCCATGTCTGATCAGCAGTGCTTCCAGATGGGTGTTAATTGTGGGATTGTTATTCCTCGCTAGAGACGGCCAATCCGTCCGGCTCTTGTTTCTTCCAGTTTTTCATTTTTCCACTCTTCAGTTTGCCACATTTCCACATCAGTTTGCCATTAAAAAAAAGTTCTCATAAAAAAATTAACAATTGCATTTTTGTGTGAGTTGCTACCAATACACACACGTTTATATGCAATTTTACCTCATACATTTTTAATTTTTTTTTGCAAAGCAATTTCGCCTAATGTAATGCATTGTTGTCTGTTAGATTCTTCAGTACAGTCATACCTCATGTTATGCTTGCTTCACGTTACGTTCTTTCAGGTTACGTCCCGCGGCGACCCGGAAGTACCGGAAAGGGTTACTTCCGAGGTTCGCCACTCATGCATGCGCAGAAGCACCAAATCGCGCTGCACACCTGCGCAGATACGATGCTCCAGGTTGTGCTCTTTTCATGTTGCGAACGGGCCTCCGGAACAGATCCCATTCACAACCAGAGGTACCACTGTATATGCATTTATATGCACACTTTGTCATAGTGTAGGCATTTTTGTACATATTGCTTGACTGGAGGCTACGTTGCGAGATCCGGAGAAGTGCAAATATTGAAGGAAGGCAGTGTTTTTGGCTTGTGTACTGTTCCAGGAAGTTTGATTAGGTATGTTCACCTTTAAACATGAACTGCATCGGATTTCTTCCCCATCCCAAAGTCATACATATAATTTGTCTTTTGTTATATGTTGTCATTGGAAAGGCCAACCCATCCAGTGGTACCTCGGTTTTCAAACGTAATCCATTCTGGAAGACCGTTCGAGTTCTGAAACGTTCAAAAACCGAAAACTCAATAGGCAACAGCTAGGCCTTAGGCTCTTGCGCTCAGCGGAAGCCGTGTGGCACGTTCGACTTCTGAGGTGTGTTTGAAAACCGAAGCATTTACTTCCGGGTTTACAGCGTTCGAAACCGAAATGTTCGTCAACTGAGATGTTCGAAAACCAAGGTTCCACCGTACTTCCCCCATACTCACAAATTTA
Organism: Podarcis melisellensis; assembly: GCF_964234715.1. Taxonomy (NCBI): domain Eukaryota; kingdom Metazoa; phylum Chordata; class Lepidosauria; order Squamata; family Lacertidae; genus Podarcis; species Podarcis melisellensis. Next base: position 116,336,539 of record NC_138528.1, read on the forward strand.
AATCCAGATTTATCCTTTCTGCAAGAATTCCAATAATTTTCGTTCAAGGATGTGTGGCCAACAACCTGTTTGTCATGTCAAGTCGGTGTCCAAAAGTGCTCTTATGTGGGGAAATTGTTCACGTGAAAAGTTAAATTTTAGAGTGAAAGTTGGAGAGCGGGCTGGCTCAATACTTTTGGACACCTTTACACCACAAAGAACTCATAACCCACCTACTTTCAGCAGCTAGAAACACCATAACCAGACATTGGAAAGACCTGTCAGGAGTAAGCACGGACCAATGGTACCAAATAGTATGGGAAAGAACCCTACTAGAAAAATTAACCAATAAACTGAAACTGACACAGGGACAAATAGAAGAAGACACCTTCACCCCGGTATGGCTCCCCTTTATCACATACACAGCCCAACAAGTCAACGACAAGAATCCACCAACAGCATACGAATCAATATGGCTGATCTGATTCAAAACACCCACCCACCCCACTCACACATGAAAACAAAGACCACCATGGCCAGTCACAAACAAACAACCACACCCTAGGCCAACCCCAACCTCTCTCACCACCAAAGGAACACAAGTGAACAGCACAAGCAACGCTGACACCAAACCCTACATATAGTAAGTAAAATAGAAACATCGCCACCAGACCCCACCCCCACCCATCTTTCCCCCCACCACCTCTTCCCCCCCCTTTTCTTCCTAATGTCTCAACAAATTGATTTGTAAAAATGTTACATGAGGGAAAAACCTCGAGAGACATTGCACACTTTTGTAAATCAACAAAATCTTTAATAAAAATAAATAAATAACGCTTGGAAAAAAACACACTTTTGGACACCTAAGGAGGACCCAAAAATGGCAACTCTCAACCCCACCAGGATAGTGTTGGCAAACGCTCCTGGGGGGCAGCAGACCCCCAGTACCTCTGAGCGTCTCCCAGTAGGCACATCTCTGGAACAGCATGTCCCTTCACTCCTGAGTGCCCTCTGCGACACTTCTCATTTGAAAAGTGGACACAAGTCTTCTGGCATCACCCAGCAAGAAGATAGAGACATCCGTAGATCTAAACTACGTTTTATTCACAATATAGACAGAGAATCCATAAGCACGTCTGTGTTCTCCAGACTCTGGAGCATACAGCAAAAGCGAAAGTACAGTCTAATAACATTCTCAGACAGAAAAGATAAGACAGTCTTCCGTTCCCACACTCTTCTCAGACATCTAGTGTGATTTACACCAACCATACCAGCCAACATCGGCTACATAAAATCCTAATAGGTAGGAGCGGTGAGGGAAGACACCAGTGCTATTTTTCTAGAAAAAGAGGTGCCGGAACTCACCATGAATATGCCCCTTGTTCTTTTACAATGGCAATGACGCCCACCTGAGAGGGGCCGGAACTGAGTTCCAGCTGAAAAACCCCCTGGGGAAGACTTGCATCAGGAGCAAGGAAGGAAGAAAGATTGACATCAAGATTGGCTGCCCCAGTGGACCCTGCCATCTGAGGTGGTTGCCTCACCTTGCCTCATAGGTGGGGCTGCCCTCAGGGTGAATTGAAATCAATGCTTTAAAAAAAATTTTTTTAATTGGATTTTTAAATTTTTAATTAGATTTTTTAAAAATTTAAATCAGATTTTTAACATTTAAATGGATTTTTTTATTTGAATCAGATTTTTAAAATTTAAATTGGATTTATAAAATAAAATGCTTTTGGAGGAAAACTCTTTCTAAAGATAGTTTTCTATTTAAATTACATTTTAATCCAAAGACTATTCATCAGGAAATAAGGACTTAAGTTTATCTTGTGTGCTAAAATTCAGTCTAAGGTTGTTTTTTAAAAAAAAAAGTTTAATCACATCAGTTAACAAACATGGCTACATATGCTATAATGTTATTGTTTTAGCTAAATAAATTGTTTAAATTGTTATTAAGGAAAGGATTATTTTTCTCCTTCCAATAAAGCATAGCAGAAGAATTGCCCAAATATAAACAGTTAGCTTATTAAACATCACAATAACTTCGTAATTCTCTCTCTATGCATTTGTAATAGTATAACCAAACCAGCAATTGTACCTTGGAAGTCGAATCCGTTCCGGAAGTCCATTCGACCTCCAAAACGTTTGGAAACAAAAGCCGTCCTCTGATTGGCTGCAGGATGCCGCGTAGGCCGCATCGGACGTTTGGGTTCCAAAGAACGTCCGCAAACCGGAACACTCACTTCTGGGCTTGCAGTGTTCGGGAGCCAAAAGGTTCCACTTGCAAGGTGTTTGGATTCCAAGGTACGACTGTGCTTCCATTTAAGTTCATCAAGCACTCCTTTTGAATTCTCTTTCTTGGGGAACTGGGATTATTAATTAATAAACTGCCAGCATTTGTATCTCCCTTGATGGCTGTAAAACATGTGCATAAAATATATAAACTCATAAAATATATAAATACATAAAATATATAAACTTGAGTTCATGGTTCATAGGACCAGTCTTGATAACTTGATTATTAAATCTGTTTGAAACAGCACTGGTTTTCCATTGTAACCAATTTCAGTCCTGTTCCAAAGATGCACATCTATTCTGAAAGGGATAGCGGCGGTGCTATTTCCTCCACTTTTCATGGAAAAGAACCCAATTTCCCACAGCCCAGTTATGTGTGTTCTATAAATAGCAAGCCGGTGGCGTGTGCTTTGGGTTGGTAGAGCAGTGTAAATTAGGATTTATGCATGCGTGTATAATTTATGCATGCGTGTATAAAGCATATATATATATATATATATATATATATATATATATATATATATGCTTTCGTAGATTTTCACGGGTACAGGAATGCAGGTTTTGGTGTCCTCGGGTGTCTTCCCGTGTAAAAGTTGGGGTGTCTAGGCGACGTTTCGACGAGGTCTCACTCGTCATCTTCAGGCTGGTGCTTTCGGCTTCTTGTTACTGGAACAGAGTAACAAGAACAAGAGTAACAGTAACAAGAAGCCGAAAGCACCAGCCTGAAGATGACGAGTGAGACCTCGTCGAAACGTCGCCTAGACACCCCAACTTTTACACGGGAAGACACCCGAGGACACCAAAACCTGCATATATATATATATATATATATATATATATATATATATATATATATATATAATCTCCCGCCCATCTGGCTGGGCTTCCCCAGCCACTCTGGGCGGCTTCCAACAAAATATTAAAATACAGTGGTACCTCACGTTACATACGCTTCAGGTTACATACGCTTCAGGTTACACACTCCGCTAACCCAGAAATAGTGCTTCAGGTTAAGAACTTTGCTTCAGGATAAGAACAGAAATCGGGCTCCGGTGGCGCAGCAGCAGTAGGCCCCATTAGCTAAAGTAGTGCTTCAGGTTAAGAACAGTTTCAGGTTAAGAACTGACCTCCGGAACGAATTAAGTACTTAACCCGAGGTACCACTGTACATACATTAAACATTAAAAGCTTCCCTAAACAGGGCTGCCTTCAGATGCCTTCTAAAAGTCTGGTGGTTGTTGTTCTCTTTGACGTCTGGTGGGAGGGTGTTCCACAGGGCAGGTGCCACTACCAGGAAGGCCTTCTGCCTGGTTCCCTGTAACTTGGCTTCTCACAGTGAGGGAACCGCCAGAAGGCCCTTGGCGCTGGACCTCAGTGTCCGGGTAGAACGATGGGGGTGGAGACGCTCGTTCAGATATACTGGATGCTTCCCTTGTGTTCTGTCCACTATAAAGAAAAGGGAGAGGTGTGGGAATCATGTTGGTGAGAACTCAAGTTATGGGATCCAGAATACTTTTGCATCTCTTCTGTTTTGTCTTCTAGCAATGCTTATTCGTGGATTTAGTGAAAATACGGCTTTGGGTCAAAATTCACCTATTTACATGTAGAACGTTTACACGTGTTTTAATCTTAGTTTAGCTTATTGTTGATTTTAATTATCTTTTATATGCTGTTTTTAACTGTCTTCGATAATTTTGATGTTTTGGTTTTTGTAAACCATTTAGAAGTTTTATTGCAATTGAACAGTGTGTAAATTTTGTTGACTAAACAAAGTTGACTAAGGCTATGTTGATTTTTCAAAATCCTATTGATCTGTAACCTTGATGCAAATCATTTATTGCAGGAAACTCAAATTAGTTGCTGGTATTAGTTATACCAGTGCAGGTCTTAGTAATATTCAAGTTGCCTACCATAATTTGAAATCTCCATCCTTACCTTTCATTATCAGTAATGTTTAGTTTTAATTATCCCCACCACCATTCGTTTATGCCAGCGATTCTTTATACTTATGGTTTCTTGGTTTCTTTTTGGTTTTGGTTTTAAATCTAGCAAAGTATGAGAGAGAAGCCAGTAGATATTGGAATGAATTTTACAAGATCCACAAGAACCATTTTTTCAAAGATCGCAAGTGGTTGTTCGTGGAATTTCCAGAAATTCTCCCAGAAGGAAAATCTGACCTTTGTAGAAAAGTGGCTACAGAAAACTTGAGATGCACTGATTTCCTTGAAGACAACCATCTTTGTGAGGATAATTCTGCTGCAAAAGTTTCTCCCGTTTTGAGCGCATGTTATGATAACTCTGCAGCTGATGAGCAAATTGTCAAGAGCACTGGAAAACAATTTCCTGGTGGTGATTCTTCTTACCGAATATTAGAGGTACGGTAGACCTTTCTATTCTGTGTCCAGCACCATATTCCCCTGGGGTTTTTGATGTTTATGCAGAAGTGCAAAAATTGGATTGATCCTGAGACTTGTATTCTGCCTTGTTTTGGCAATCCTCCTTTCCCCTTCAGTCCAACCCATAGAGCAAGGCCTCCTGATCATTGGGAGAGGCTTATTTTGGGGGCGGTGGGGTCAACCTATGCTTTTCCTTCTACCCTCTTCCACATGTGTTTCTGTGGATCCGACCCATATGCAGCCTTGTGAATAGTTACCTCTTTCTTAACTCACCTGCTGTGAGATAAGCAGAGGGCCTTCTCAGTGGTGGCACCCGGCCTGTGGAACGCCCTCCCACCAGATTTCAAGGAAATAAACAACTATCTGACTTTTAGAAGACATCTGAAGCCAGCCCTGTTTAGGGAAATTTTTAAGGTTTGATGTTTTATCGTGCTTTTAATATTCTGTTGGGAGCCGCCCAGAGTGGCTGGAGTGGCCCGGCCAGATGGGCGGGATTTAAGTAATAAATTGTTGTTGTTGTTGTTAATAAATTATGATGATGATATTAAAATTTCATTGGTTTTTTAAACCTCTCGGGTTTCCCATACAGTATTGTTTTGAATAAGTCCTTGGGATCTGATAGGTAGCACAGTCTTACTCATTTATAAAATGTTTAGGCGGTTTAAAATAGTAAAAAAATCAATGAATGGTTTAACCATAAGAATGGAGTAACTGCAAAAAGGCAAGCAACATTCAACCAAATTGTGCCTTAAAAACTGAATGAAAACAATATGGAAACTTGGGGGCGGGGGGGAGTTCAATATTGCAGTCATTCCGCCGGGGCAAGCATTTGGACTTGCCAGAAGAATGAACCCCCTTCTCACTGCCCCCCCCAACAACCATATACGACAGACAGAACTGAGCAACCTACAAAACAAAGTCTGAGAAAACTTGGGTCAGCTTAAAGTTTTTAAGAAGCATTTAAAGGCAATTGCTCGAGTTTCTTTAAATATGGCTTCTCTTCTAACTTATTTCATGATACTCTGTTGACGTTAGGAGCTGGTTGCAGCTTTTCTATATCCTTTTGCACGCATAGCCACTCTAATGCATTTTAAGAGAGAGAGAAAATGCCAGCTGCATTTTGGAACAAATCGATATTTTGTGTGTGGCTACCAGAGTAAAGTAATTTCTTGGTGCATCAAACAAGATGAAGCCCTTCCTTGTGAAAAAAGGAGGACACACACAGAACTATTCCCTGAAGATATTTTAAAGTTTAATTCTTAGTCTGTTCTCGCCCTGCCCTCCCTAAATGTTGGAAAATATTTTTTTTTATAAATGTGATCAGCTTAATATTTTGCTTTTGTCTTTACTACCAGGTTGGCTGTGGTGCTGGTAACAGTGTTTTCCCTATTTTGGAAGTGATTCGGTAAGCTAAAAAGATAAAAAGTTACATGCTACAGTAATGAGGAGGGAACAGCTGCTTTGCCGTAACTCCCACTAAGAATTTTCACTATTGTTCAAGAATGAGGAGCCTCTGGCCCTCCCGAAGTTTTTTGCCCCAGAACTCCTATCTATCATCCTTGACCTTTGATCATGCTGGCCAGCTCTGATGGGTGTTGTATTTATTGTTGTTGTTCAGTCGTTTAGTTGTGTCCGACTCTTCGTGACCCCATGGACCAGAGAATGCCAGGCACCTCTGTCCTCTACTACCTCCCACAGTTTGGTCAAAAGTATTTATTATAATTTATTAAATTTGTATACTGCCCTTCATCCGAGGATCACAACGCACTTCACAACATAAAAATACAATATGAGAGCACAAAGTACATAGTAAGAAACAAAAAAAAAACCAATAACCCTGTGGCGATCACACAGGGTCCCCGGACGTTTCACCGTCTATTGATCCCTGTGCCACCACTTTATTTCTCACTGCCACCACCCAGGCCCTACCTGGTAAAATACTGAGTCCCGTCAGGGTTAAATTGGAACATGAACTTCTGTTTATTTATTGCAGTTTAACAAGTGTGTGGTTTCAATTACAATTACAATCAAGGGGTGCCTATCCAGACCTATAACTTCCGCTACCTGGTCTCGCTCACTAAACCACCTCTCAGATATTTACTTGTCTTCCTAGTTCCTAACTGTTCCTGACTCAGCTTATTTCACTACACTAACTTGACCTACCCACAGACTCTATCCCAATTCATTCCCACTCCAACCAACCAACCAACCAACCAACCAACTCCCAACAAACTCCTCCTTCGCCCCTCCCAGAGCTGGTTTTATAGTCCCTCTGACTCCACCCCCCTGGGTTCTGATTGGGTAACCTGTTTAACTATCTCACCTCCAGCACTCTCATATGTTAACGTCACAAACCCCCCTCCAAAAAACAAACAAACCACGTTTTAAAGGCCATATAATATTTAATCATTCCAAGGCCTGGTTATAGAGAAACGTTTACACCTGGCACTTAAAGATATGCAATGAAGGCATCAGGCGGGCCTCCTCGAGGAGAGCATTCCACAAATGGGAAGCCACTGCAGAAAAGGCCCGTCCTCGTGTTGCCACCCTCCGGACCTCTCGTGGCTTCCCACAACATCTGGAGGGCCACAGGTTACTTGTCCCTGCTGTAGGTGATGGTAGCATGAGATGTTCCATTGGGTACGAAGTTTCGTTGGCCTTCATAGGTCCAAAGCTGTACATTGGTACCTCGGGTTACAGACGCTTCAGGTTACAGACTCCTCTAACCCAGAAACAGTACCTCTGGTTAAGAACTTTGCTTCAGGATGAGAACAGAAATCGCACAGCGGCAGCGGGAGGCCCCATTAGCTAAAGTTGTGCTTCAGGTTAAGAACAGTTTCAGGTTAAGAACGGACCTCCAGAACGAATTAGGTTCTTAACCCGAGGTACCACTGTATCATGAATTAGACTCCAAATGAATCAGATGCCGGCACAGGCAAGAAACAACCAGTGTAATGTGTTCATAATTTGTAAAATCTGCATGCGCGGAAAATCTCTTGGTCAGCAGTATTTCCAGCTATTTGTGGTTGTTCCATTGTAGTTACGCTTCAGAGTAATCAGTGAAAATTAAAAAGTTGTGATTGACATTGCTGCTGGTTCTTAAGAGCAAAGCAGATCCAAATTTTCCCCCCTTTATTTCAGCTCTTCCTAAAGTGAAACACTGCACTGTACTGGCAATTGTTCTTGGTACAGTCATACCTTGTATGTTTGACTTACAGAACGTTTGGAAACCAAAGCGCGGCTTCTGATTGGCTGCAGGAAGCTCCTGCAACCAATCGGAAGCTGCGGAAGCCCCATTGGACATTCGGCTTCCAAAAGAACGTTAGAAAACTGGACCACTCACTTCTGGGTTTTGATTGTTCAGGAGCCAAGGCGTTTGAGATCCAAGGTACAACTGTACTGGGGAATGCTGCCTTATGTCCTTGGTGTCTGATAATCATAAATACACAAGGGAGTTTGGAGCTGGCTCTGTAGCGGATGGAGGCGGGGGAAGAAGCTACCCCTGTATCGGAGCCAGCCTGCGTTTTTCATTCAGAAATTGAATAGAGACAGTTTGCGCTGGAACTGCTGTTGGAGGACCACATTCCCTTGTGATACTAGCAAGTGGGATCGAAAGGTCTCTTGTAGCTACACCCCTTTCCTTTTTGCTCAGTTCTATAATATTGCGCAGGGACGCAGGTGGCGCTGTGGATTAAACCACAGAGCCTAGGACTTGCCGATCAGAAGGTCGGCGGTTCGAATCCCCGCGACGGGGTGAGCTCCCATTCCTCGGTCTCTGCTCCTGCCAACCTAGCAGTTCGAAAGCACCTCAAAGTGCAAGTAGATAAATAGGTACCACTCCGGCGGGAAGGTAAACAGCGTTTCCGTGCGCTGCTGTGGTTCACCAGAAGCGGCTTAGTCATGCTGGCCACATGACCCGGAAGCTGTACGCCGGCTCCCTCGGCCAATAAAGCGAGATGAGCGCCGCAACCCTTGAGTCGGTCACAACTGGACCTAATGGTCAGGGGTCCCTTTACCTTTTATAATATTGTGCAACGGCTACCAAATGCAGCTTCGCCACAGACAAAGCAATGGCCTAGTAGGGATGGAGTCCTGGAGAAGTAAGTGTTTCGCTCATTGCCCAACAAGACGTTTAACCCCCTCCACCCTCAACTTTCCCGTTCGCTTCCCTCTGCCTTTGCCCTTTCCACATCTCCCAAGAACTGGGTTTAGGTGATCTGATTATGCCTGCAGATGGATCCCCGGCGAAAATCGCTTCACAAAAGCAATTAGGGGGGCTGATATTTCCCTTGTTTCTTTCTCCAGCCACCATCCCAGAGTCTTTCTGTATTGCTGCGATTTTGCTTCAGAAGCGGTGGAGCTCATCAAGGTATTTAAAACGTGGCAATTCGTTTGCGAGAGCATCCTTCAATCCTTGGGTTCGCCAGCCAGTGAAATAGGCATCAGTACCGATATAGAGCTCAAAGACTGCAACAGCTTGGAATTATAGTTCCTTTTCCAATGAAGTAGTGCATGTGGAACTGGTTCATACGCTTTCCTGGCTAGTGGGTGCTTCCAGATGATGCCCTAGAGAGGATTTGAGAGCTTGGTACCTAGAGGTGTGCTTCCTCCCAGATATTATTCCATACTTGCATCATTCAAAATCAGAGGGCTTTCCCCATCTGCTTCTGCTGACTGGTGTGGTAGTGTGGAGCAGGGTCTTCTCAGGTGTGGTGCTTGTTGGGATACTGCCAGGGAGACATAGGCCATCACTACCTCCATGCCGACTCCGGACTCCGGACGTCCATCAACCTCCCGTAGATACAGTATCAGCAATTAGCGACACGAGCTCCAGAAATAGATTGCCACATTCCTGGGCTGATGCACGCTCTATCAGCAGAATTCACACAGTGAAAGTTGCACTCAGGAGAGCATTATTTAGAAAGTTTATTCAGCGTTGGTCAGAACAAAGAAAAAACATGACCGCCTGCTTGCGTGTTCAGGCACCGAGAGAGAGAAACGAAAGCAATAGCAAACAAACATCCTGTGAACAGGAAATACGCAGACTCTGACTCACATAGCCTGCTCCCTTTTAAGGTGGAACGGAAATATCCTAACAGTGCTAACCTCTAGATCAGGGGCAGGCAACCTAAGGCCCGGGGGCCGGATGCGGCCCAATCGCCTTCTCAATCCGGCTTGCGGGTGGTCCAGGAATCAGCATGTTTTTATCTTGAGTAAAATGTGCCCTTTTATTTAAAATGCATCTCTGGGTTATTTGTGGGGCCTGCCTGGTGTTTTTACATGAGTAGAATGTGTGCTTCTATTTAAAATGCATCTCTGGGTTATTTGTGGGGCATAGGAATTCGTTCACTCCCCCCCCCAAAAAAAATAGTCCGGCCCACCACATGGTCTGAGGGACGGTGGACCGGCCCACGGCTGAAAAAGGTTGCTGACCCCTGCTCTAGAGGTGGTTCCCCATGTGTAGTTCGCACACCAAGGGGGTCCATGGCACATACTTGCCAACTGTCTGGGATATCCCATTTTTGTGACTAGTGCGGCCCGGAAGATGCACGTCCGGGTTTTGGGCTGGTACCCGTTGGAGCGTATGGCAGCGCCATTCACATAACGAAAATTTAAAAAAACAGATTTTTTTAAAATTTAAACTGGATTTTTAAAATAAACTGCTTTTAGAGGAAAAATCTTTCTAAAGATAGTTTTCTGTTTAAGTTACATTATAATGCAAAGGCTCTTCGTCAGGAAATAAGGGTTTGTTTTAAGTTTTTCATGTGTGCTAAAACTCAGTCTAAGTTTTTTATAAAAATAAAAATGTTTAACCACATCAGTTAACAAGCATGCTATAATGTAATTGTTTTAGTTGAACAAATTGTTTAAATTGTTGTTAAGGAAAGGATTATTTTACTCTTTCCGATAAAGTACAGCGGAAAAGTTGTCCAAATATAAACAGTTAACTTATTAAACCGCACAATAATTTCATAATTAATGGTCTATGTATTTCTAATAGTATAACCAAATCAGTAATTTTTGATATAACTGTAAAAACTGCTCTGAAAATTAAAATGAATCCTTCATCTGGTTGTAAATATTAAGATTATACCACGAGATTATAACACGAGTGTTAGCATCGGCCATGCAGGAGACTGATATTAAAAAAGCTCAGGGCAATCTTCCCCCATTTTCTAAATTTTTAGTCCCCCCAAATAGGGGACGTCTTATACATGGGGGAGTGTTATATAGTGGATGCTCGGGTTGCAAACGTGATCCGTACGGGATGCACGTTCGAACCCGCAGCAGCGCATATGCGCACACGCAGGTTGCGATTTAGCGCTTCTGCACATACGCGACCGCCGGAACCCAGAAGTAACCCATTCCAGTACTTCCGGTTTTCCGCACGTCCGTAACCCGAAAAAACACAACCTGCAGCATCTGTAACCCTAGGTATGACAGTACACGGAACAGTGTGGTAATTAGGTGAGAGCTTTATATCTGGTTTTTGTATAAACTGGTCCTTAGAAATGGGGTGGGTTGTTTTTTTTTCCTTTTCCGAAATCTGAATTGCTGAGGAGGGGGGATTTTGAGGGGAGCGTTTCTGTGTTACAAGAAACAGATTCTAAGTAGTTTGAGAGTCTCTCTGTTTGTTCTCTCGGATTGGGGGGGACTTGTTAACAGTCGCATCCACTCATCGATTCCTCCCGGTGTTTTGCCTTTGTTCACGACGTGTGTGATGATGCCTTGCCCTACCCTTTCCCAGATGACAGCCTGGATGTCATTCTCCTCATCTTTGTGCTATCTTCCGTTCACCCTGACAGGTAAATGAGGGCTGGAAAAGGTGGGGGACAGAGCCAAACGCAGTAAATGTCTCTCTTCATCTGGAGTGGCTTTCAGGGCTATCTTTAGAGAGAGGGTGAATTTATTACTGAAGAGTCCTCCGGTTCACTTGCACACTGGGCATTTAAAATCCCAATCCTCTCCCGTTCACAGCGAGAGCCGGTCGAAAGAGCGCTTCGCTAATGAGGCTCCTTGTCTCCCTCAGAAGAGGCTTCTTTGGCAAAATGAATGCCTATTAAAGATGGCGGCTCTTTCCAAAATATTACAGATGACTTCGTCTTTTCCCTTTGGAAAAAAAAAATTGAAATGAAACCGGCGAAATCCAAATGGCCACCTTCATGCACCAAAGATATTCCCAGCTTTGTTCTCCAGACAGCTGAGCTTTCTGATTTGCTTTCAGAGAAAATCGCATTTCCCTCATTTCTTCCTGTTTGTTCGGGAGGCAAGCGGGTGATGAGTCATAGGCAAAAGAATACTTTGCCAAGCCCGGGTGGGGAAAGGGAAGAAATATCTCTTCCCTGTACCTTTTGCTAACTCTTAAGCCACAAAGCTTCAGGTTTTCTGTGCATATTTCCACCATTAGCCTGTGTAGATCTTCCTGTTTTGTTTCCCCACCATCAGGTAATCTGACGAAGGTTGCTGTGATTAATATCCCTCAATTCTAATACTGCAAAAGGCTGTATTTAAGTGTTTTAAATAAACATGGATGTTCCACTGAAATCAGTGAAACTGGTTGCCGAATAAGTATGCCAAATTAGGTCCGAGCTGCAGTTTGTATCCTAAAATCACTGTTGTTCTTTCTCTCGCCACTCACCTTATCATAGTATTATCCTAATTCCAAAGGTTAAAGCACTAAAAGATAGTGTTTGTTCTAATCTTCCTAAATATTTAAAGAAATTCCCTGAACAAGCGCCTGTTAATAAAAAATACTGATCTTGGTTTGGGGTGGGGTTGAGGAAGAGACAAATATTTTTTTTTAGCGGGCAACGTACAAAAGGCCACGAGGGTTCTTATCATGTACGAACCTTCACTCAGCATTTAAATTATCACCTGATTAGTTTTTAGGGCACTTACAGCCTGTCATTATTTTATGGGTGGGGTTCAGTCACGCCCTGGCAAATTCAGGTTGTGGAATTCAAAATGCTTTGGTTTTCTTTGAGTTCACCCCACATTGAACTTTCTGTGATAAGGAAAGTGTCAGGAAATTGCATTCTGAAGTATGGGGTGACAATTGCTGGACACAATGTCCTGTAATCTCCCCACAAACTTTGTGCAAACGAATCAAGATGAATGCTTTTTTTTATTGAGTTTTCAAAAACCAAATCATTAGACCCTCAGTGTCCCTATTTTCCAGGGACAGCCCTGGATTTAGAGAAGCCGTACAAGTTACTGATTTGATCCTGCAATGCCCCATTTTTCCTTAGGATGTCCCTAGGTTTCATTGGAGGAATGTTAAGAGGGTATGGGGTTATGCAACTGCCGAGCCCAGGAGATAAGTAACTATACAATCTTTAGAAGACATTTGAAGGCAGCCCTGTATAGGGAAGTTTTTAAATGTTTAATGACTTATTATGTTTTTATATATGTTGGAAGCTGCCCAGAGTGGCTGGGGCAACTCAGTCAGATGGGCGGAGTATTATTATTATTATTATTAGCAGATTATTATTATTAATATTAATATTATTACTACTACTACAATGGGATAAGATGTCCTTATTTTCATCAAAGAAATGTTGAGGGTATACAACATGCAAACAAGACAAACAAACAAAAAAGAGCAAAAACTTTGCGGGTCACGTTATTGGAATTAGAATAAAATAAGCAGAAGTAGGTTTTGTAGATATATCAAAATAAAATTATATAAAGGCACCTTTTGGAAGGAAAAGCTATATATTAAGGGGCAAGCTAGTGTTTTGTGTTTTTGCACTAGGGGCAAGCTAGTGTTTTGTGTTTTTGAATTACACCCTGATGTGTGTTTGTGTGTGTGTGGCTGGCTATTCTATTTTCACAGGATCCAAGGTGTTGTAAACAGGCTGGCCAGATTATTGAAACCTGGAGGAATGATTCTCTTTCGGGACTACGGAAGATACGACGCTTCTCAGCTTCGTTTCAAAAAAGGTGCTTCTCAAAGAGACAGTTGCTTTGTTTGTCTACTTGTTGTGAGTCCTCAGTAGGGATACAGTAATCTAGCCTTCCTTTTCTCCTATTAGGCCGCTGCTTGTCGGAGAACTTCTACGTAAGAGGCGACGGCACCAGAGCTTATTTCTTCACAAAAGGTATTTGGGCCAGCACCATGGTTGAGCAGTGTCAGTTTACCTCAAAGGGATAACCTCTCCTCATGGATTGCTTCCAAGCCCCACTTTGCTTTAGGAACGCTTGCTGCTTCAGGACAAAGGGCAAAACCTTATTCTCCAATGAGATCAGGGCTGTGTTCATGCCATACATTTAAAGCACACACATCATTCCAAAGAATCCTGGGAACTCTCCTTTGGGAATCCTAGCTCTGTGAGGGTGTCAATCACAAGTCCCAGAATTTTTTTTAGTGGAAGCCATGTGCTTAAATGTATGGCGTGTATGCAGACTCAGTTAAATTAGGCTCAATAAAATAAAATAATCAATTACAGGTGGGTGGATTTCGGTTGAACATGAGGAGAAAGCTCAGCCAAATGTGGGCTGTTTGTGGAAACGCTTTCCTCACAACAGCTCAGGTGTGATCCTGAAAGCCAGTTGATAATTTGCACTTAAAATGTTGTATTATTGCATGAACCATTTTGAGAGAAACACTATATATAATAATGGGATTCTTCCAGTAGGATACAACTATTGCATTCAAAATAATGGTTTGGGAGGAGAGTAGAAGTTGCAGCGCAGCACATTGTTGAGAGCAGAATTTTAATTCCATGTGGTGGTTTGTCCGGTTGTGCTGGGGGGTGTCTTACAACAGTGTGGGGCGCACACTGTGGGGCACACACGGATGTCTGCATAGACAGGGGAAGAGGCTTCAACTTGGCACGAGATCCCTTTTCTTTCTGTGGAGTCCTGTCCTAGGCCTCTGTCTGTCATGCTTAATTAACTCTGAATTAGCTGGCGTTTCGGCGTGTGTGTGCTTTTAAATCAGTCCCACAGAGGTCTTTCTCTTCTGGATTATGAGATGTGACCAAAGTCACATTTGCTTCCCATAATATTTTCTATTAACTGTGAAAGCTTTGGGAGGGGAGAGGAGAACGGGCGCCTGCAAAGAGGGCTTTCAACTTTGGTGTGACTGATGAGTTTTCGTACACCACCGGGCATGAGATTCTGTAATGAAATTCATGTGGCGCCATGAAATGCGTCTCCTTCCCCCCGCCTTGTAGGGTTAGCATCCGCTGCTTGGCTTTCAGAACAGCAAGAAAGAGGGAGGATGTTCCATCCCTGACATACTCTTAACTAGGGCTGGGCGATATCTGGCTTTCAAGATCGTGATATATCAGCTGAGGAGCTGGCGATACGTCACGGCTTCCCAATTGCCAGTGGCAGGGCAGGCAGGCAGACACGAGTGAGGTGTGCTGTGTATACTTGCGTACACCTGAAGGCCCAGTATCCCTGAAGGAGCATCTCCACCCCCAATGTTAAGCACAGACACTGAGGTCCAGCGCTGAGAGCCTTCTGGCGGTCCCCTCACTGCGAGAAGTGAGGTTACAGGGAACCAGGCAGAGGGCCTTCTCGGGAGTGGCGCCTGCCCTGTGAAATGCTTTCCCATCAGATGTCAAGAAAATAAACAACTATCTGACTTTTAGAAGACATCTAAAGGCAGCACTGTTTAGGGAGGTTTTTAAGGTTTGATGTTTTTTCGTGCTTTAAATATTCTGTTGGGAGCCACCCAGAGTGGTTGGGGAAACCTAGCCAGATGGGTGGGGTATAAATTCATTATTATTATTATTATTATTATTATTATTATTATTATTATTATTATTTTATTATGCTGGTGAAAGCCACTGAGCCATGATATATCCCAGCTTCCTTTTGGGTGAAATTCACCAGAAATGGTGAAACTCCCCAGAAAAAAAAAGAAATCAAATTAACAAACTTTTTATTTAAAAAATGGAAATGATCTACTGAATATTTACAGACAATCTGTAAACAGTAAAGAACATTGGCAGGATTGTTGTAATAACCTGCAGTTTTATATGAGTATACATTTAAAGTAGATGAATTAATGATTAAGTTAATTTGGTATACAGTCGTACCTTGGTTTTGGAACAGCTCAGTTCTCAAACGTTTTGGTTCCCAAATGCCGGAGTGACTGTTCTGATTTACAAACTATTTTTGCTTCTGACGGGCTTCCGCAGCTTCAGATTGGCTGCAGGAGCTACCTGCAGCAAATCAGAAGCCATGCTTTGGTTTCCAAACGTTTCGGAAGTCAAATGGACTTCCAGAATGGATTCCGTTTGACTTCCATGGTACGACTGTATACGGAAAATATAAAAAATAAATTTAAGGAACCACAGGAAAAGGGGAAGTAGAGTTTTGAAATGTTAAAATGACTGTAAAATTATTGAAATGTCTAACTGAAAATCATAAATAAAAATTAAAAAAAGAAATATATATCGCCAGCTCAAAATGTCTGAAACGGGTATCACGGTTTGAATCTCATACCGGTTCCAGACAGTTAATTGTAATATCAACCAGGTCTACTCTTTTTTTATATGTATACATTTTTATTGATTTTTTAACATATCATTTCCAACAGTCATTTAACATAACTTCTTATCTTATACAACATTTTAGACTTCCATCAACAACCTCTGATGATTTCCCATTCTTTATCACTTATTCTGCATTTCTTAATTTCTCTATTACTCTTAATTATCATTAACTAATAATTCTCCTCATAGTCTTTCTTGCAATATTTCATATAATCCTCCTTACAGACCCTCTTGCAGTCCTACTAGCGTAATCTGTTCATTACGGTTGCTTTTCAAATAGTTCATATATTTACTCCAGTCTTCTAAGAATCTCTGGTCCTGCAGGTTTTGAATCCTTCCTGTTAATTTATCTAATTCTGCATAGTCCATTAATTTTGTCCGCCATTCTTCTTTCGTCGGTAATTCTTCTTGCTTCCATTTTTGTGCCCAACCAGGTCTACTCTTCACTTAAACTGAATAACTATCATATAGCTGGGAGGATAGAAATGGTTGCTTCAACCTACTCCTCTTGAATTAGGAATTTCGGAGCTTGCCAGGTAGCCTGAGTAGGTACCACTTCCTGCTTTGTGAGAGATCAAATCCAGGAAGTGGCATGCTCTTCTAGGCGGAACTAGACATCTTTGACTACCTTGTTGCTTGCATACCTGACAAGGCCATGCTCTAATGCAAACATTTGCCTGCAAACCCTTTCACTGGCATTTGTGCGCAGTTGAAGCTGTGGCTGCCGCAGATAAGGCAGGTGACGGCACTGATGCCCTCCAGGGGGTGCCCTCAGATGCTTGGGTCGCAGTCCCAGGAGATATAAGCCTCTTAGCGAAACGCTTACTTAAGGGGAGCAGGCTTGGAGGTGCAGTGCAGTGCAGTGCAAGGTCAAGCACAGATAACCAGTCCAGGTCCGAAACATGATCCAGAGACGAGGTCAGGCGACAGAGGGTTCAGGCAAGGTACAACACAGCAACAAGGGAGTACTCGAATCAGCAGCAGGCATGCTGGACAAAGAGCCAGGGGAACAGTGTAATTTCTACGCCTGGGCCATAGATCAATACATCGTCCTAGACCAGTTTGAGGGCCAGAGCAAGATGGCGCCTTCCCCCAGAGATATATCACAGGTGGAGCTTGCCTTACCTTCTCTGGCTGCCTAATTCCTCCCTTTGCCAGCCACTGCTGGAGGAGGAAGCTGCCTCTGAGGCGGTTTGCCCCCCCCAGTGCCGAATGATGCTCCTTTTCAACATCACGATGTATCGCTATATTGTGATGTTTAGCTGGTGATACATCCCGATGTTGAAAAGTTGGTATCACCTAGTGTGACGTTAACATATGAGAGTGCTGGAGGTGAAATAGTTAAACAGGTTACCCAATCAGAACCTGGGGGTGGAGTCAGAGAGACTATAAAACTAGCTCTGGGAGGGTCGAAGAGGGAGTTTGTTGGGAGTTGGGTGGTTGGTTGGAGTGGGAGTGAATTGGGATAGAGTCTGTGGGAGGGTTGAGTCAGTGTAGTGAAATAAGCTAAGTTAGGAGCTAGGAAGACAAGTAAAAATCTGAGAGGTGGTTTAGTGAGTGAGAGCAGGGAGCGGAAGTTATAGAACTGGATAGGCACCCCATGACTGTTATTGACTGAGACCGTTTATGAAACCACACGCTTGTTAAACTGCAATAAATAAATAGAAGTTTATGTTCCAATTTAACCCTGACTGGACTCAGTATTGTTCCAGGTAGGGCCTGGGTGGTGGCAGCGAGAAATAAAATGGTGACACAGGGATCAATAGACAGTGAAACATCCAGGGAGCCTGTGTGATCGCCACACCCAGCCCTAGTTGTTTCCAGCAACTTGGAAAGCTCAAGAAGGATGATGATAATGGATAAAGGATGATGGTGTTTATTATTACTTTTTACTTATACCCCACCCATCTGGCTGGGCTTCCCCAGCCACTCTGGCTCCCAACAGAATATTAAAAACATGATAAAACATCAAACATTAAAAACTTCCCTAAACAGGTTTGCCTTCAGATGTCGTCTAAAAATCAGATAGTTGCTTATTTCCTTGACATCTAATGGGAGGGCGTTCCACTGGGTGGGCGCCACTATCGAGAAGGTCCTCTGCCTGCTTCCCTGTGACCTCTGTATACTCTGGAAACCTAGACCCCAAGCTTCTGAAAGTAAAGGAACTTTGGCAGGTGCTCGCTCAAATGCTGCAACATGACTCTGGGCCTGTAGACGCACATTTGGCGTGGACCTGGCGTTTTCCATGCCAGAATTGTCAAGGACTGAAGAGTGTCCCCTGCTCTTCCTTTGGCTGCTGGGTGTGTGAAATGACAACGAAACAAGGAACCAGGCCGAGGGCCTTCTCGGTAGTGGCGCCCGCCCTGTGGAACACCCTCCCACTGGATGTCAAGGAAATAAACAACTATCTGACTTTTAGAAGACATCTGAAAGCAGCCCTGTTTAGGGAAGCGTTTAATGCTTGATGTTTTATCACTTTATTATTATTATTATTATTATTCTGTTGGGAGCCGCCCAGATTGGCTGGGAAAACTCAGCCAGATGGGTGGGGTATAAGTAATAAATTGTTATTATTATTAACGAAAAGTTGATCCACTGTAGCACAAGACATGGAACGTAAGAAAATCCTGCAGTGCCAGGAGATCCTGAGGGTGCAATTTTACTCCTGCTGTAATCTGTGACTTTGTTAGCAGCGTCCTCATAGATCTTTATTATTATTATTATTATTATTATTATTATTATTATTATTATTATTATTGTTGTTGTTGTTGTTGTTGTTGTTGTTGTTGTTGTTGTTGTTGTTATGATTATTGCACTGTTTTGAATGAGTGTAACTTGGCTATTTATTTTACAAAACACAGATGAGATACACAGCATTTTCTCTTCGTCGGGCTTAACCGAAGTGCAGAACCTCCTCGATCGACGTCTGCAAGTAAACAGGAAGAAGAAGGTGAAGATCCATAGGGTCTGGATTCAAGGCAAGTTCCAAAAACAAGGGGAGCTGACTCAAGAGTAGGCAAGAAAATGCTGCAGGTAAACACAACTCTTAGCCTGAGAAGACATTTCCCCTCAAACGTCCTGATAAACCAGGAACGCATTTGAGCAGAAATACTTTATTTACCATTTCCGCATATGTTGATGTGAATTGGACACAACCCAGAAGTGTGTGTGTGTTTGTGACTTGCCTTTTGCACACACATTGGGAAGGAATTTCTGCATTGCAGGGGCTAGTTAAGCCTTGTAGTCCCTTCCAACTCTACAATTCTGTGATTCTGTGAATGAAACTGTTTCGGCTACTTTTGTGTTCCGTTCATTGGTGGAAAGCAATTGCTTTTTAATTACTGTCCCGACCAGGAGATTCAAAAGAACGCTGGAGGGCCAAAGGTTTGGGTCAGGATTTTGACAGTGAAGGTGGGGTGGGGAAAGCTGAAGACTAAAAGTGGAGAAAAAAGAGACCAAAGGGAAAATGAAACTAAAAGAAGGGAAGGAGGAAGTGGAGGAGACCAAAACAATTACGGGAAAGAGAAAGTTGAGCTCAGCTCTCCTGCCCTTTGGATTGGCCAACAGGTTGGTAGGAGGTAAGTAAGAGCATTATTGTGGGGAGAAGAAGAAAGCAAAACCCTAACCCCACCCCTTCCCACAAATACATTTAAACAGATAAAGGAAGTTAATCAGCCGAAGGCCAGGTTGAAGACGAACGTTTTGCCTGGTGCCTTAAAGGTGTATAATGAAGGCGTCTGGCAATCCTTCCCAGGGAGAGCATTCGACAAATGGGAAGCCACTGCAGAGAAGGCCCCGTTCTCATGTTGCCACCCTCTGGACACAAAGGCACACAAAGAGGAGCTTCAGAAGATGAACTCAGGGTCTGGATAGGTTCCTATGGGGAAAACCAGCCCTTTGAATTGAGCCCAGAAACTAATTGGCAGCCAGTGCAGCTGGGCCGTTTGCAAGGTTGACACATGTGGTTAAACATCCTGAAAGAAAGGAAAGGACGTTTGAGGTTGTTGGGTTTTTTTTTTTTAGCAAACTGGAATTGGTTTGTGAGCTTTTGGAACACCTGTTTTAATCAAAGCATTTATTTTTTTTACACTTGTTTGGTGAGCTATATGAAGCATAAGGTGAATTGATATAATAGTATGAACTGTACATGCATATGGAACAATGTATCTGGTATGCAATCCTTTGGAATTAATAAAAAACAGAAAATGTTGTAGTGTGTTAATTACTGTTTGTGCAGCGCCATTCGCATGGTACTTTGACAGTAACAAAAAAATAGGTCTCTGCTCTAAGGGGAGAAGAAAAGGCGGAAGTGGGGAATCATTTACTCGATTCCCATACGTGCCCTTGGACAGAGCTATGAGAGATCTCATCTATATCCTCTATCTCTGCTTTTAAAAACGCCATGGAAGTGTTACGTGGTTATGTAACTGTGTCTTGGTGAGCTTTCATTATTTGGCTGCACTTGGAAAATTAGTCATCAGCCTGTACTAAGCATTCAGCATTTTATAGC
Source organism: Podarcis melisellensis (assembly GCF_964234715.1). Taxonomy (NCBI): domain Eukaryota; kingdom Metazoa; phylum Chordata; class Lepidosauria; order Squamata; family Lacertidae; genus Podarcis; species Podarcis melisellensis. The sequence goes on from NC_138528.1 coordinate 116,357,229, forward strand.
CCTGCAGAAAAGTTGCCGACTGCTGTATAATGTTGAGCTTTTTACTCGCCCCTAGCCATTCCACAGTGGCGAACGGAGAATGAAAGATATGAGACCTAGAAAATGTCACACGTCTCAAACTGAAGGGTTTCTTCAGTTCATGGCAGGATCCTGGAGAAGTTCCTCACTTGAGGAAGAGGGTGGATTTTTGCCAGTTCATCCTATCTCCAGATCCCAGCACTACCTCTTGTGTTGTCCCAGATGGTACCCTGGTCCTCCATAACAGCTTTTTTTTTGCGGGGAGGGGGGTGGAAAGAGCACAATGATCTGCAGGAGGAATTGGCAAAGATCACCTCTCTGCTCCTTTCCCTAAGAGCAAGATTGGATCCAGTTGAATGAGTCCATGGTTCAGGCTAATTTTTTAACGTTAGACACCCATGTTTGAAATCTTGCAGCACTATCCTCGTCTACTCAGAAGTTAAATCCTGTTGAATTCAGTGGGGTTTACTCTCAGGTAAGTGACGTTAGGCGTGCAGCCTTGGAGTGCTGGATTACACTCATATTCCTTCATATTCAACTGTTTTTATTACTGCCAGGAGTTTTCTGCTGTACTGTTCCGCTTAATGTCCATAGCTAATAGAAATTGTCTTGAGTGTTTTTGAGGAGTAGACCCAAAATGCTAGTTGTATTATGTAGCTGTCGTCTTAACCGCTGAATCATAAGTGAAGACATACATCCTGTGTGGTTTTCTCGCATTTGATCGGCTATGTATTGTCTCGTTTCATGAAAACTGACAGCGTGAACTGAGGAACACGGCAATGTTGTATGTTCTATACACATTCAGAGAAAGCAAGTTTACAGTCGTATTAATAGTTTAAAGAAGGAATGTGGAACCTGAAGATGCTGTTTGGACATCCAGCTCCTCACCAGAGGATCGGGCGTGATGGGAATTGTAGACTGCGTACCAAGTAAATATGTGGTTAGTGTAACACACTGAAGCAGGCATTTTTTTTGGAGGAAATGGGGTTTAACTCCAGCCATGATTGAAGGAAACGGCTTCCTTCATAGATCTTGAAGCTAATATCTGGACACACATGGACTTCCACCAGTTCAGTGTGCTCAGTGAATTCAAAATACTTAAACGTGAGATATCGCTTCTTGACTTTTAGGAGGGACCTACAGATATTTCTTAAAACACCGATTTGTACTCTGCGTATCCACAAAATCTTTCAGTGCTGTCATTCTTGCCAAGAAAGAATGATTGGCATGAACATATGCTTTTAACCCTTGAAACGGAATGTTTTGTGTAAAATGTTTCTATTAATATCAATATTAACACTGGATTTTTAAAGATGGGAGGGGATCCTATCTGAACATTGAGTTCCTTGTGTCTTAATGATAAAACTAAGATAACAGAGAATTTTGGATACAGTCAGCATCCCATTTTTTCCAGCTGTATCTTGGGGGGAAATTCAGATGCTCAAATAAAAGGGAGTGTTGTTGTAGGGGGTGCACAAGAGGACTTGGACTACTGAAGATTCTGTTCTGCAATTCTATACAAGTTATTATACAAAACTACCATTGTCTTATGTAATCGTACAGAGGTCTAGTTTGCAGCACTGCAAGATTCCTGGGGTTACAGCCAGGTTTGTTGATGGTCTAAAGTGAAGAACAACTGGAAAAAAAACAGGTTTCCCTTGTAATTTATTTCCTTTCCTTTCTGTAGCTTAACTTTTAATCAGCAAAGGGACTTTGGGTCAGTCAAAACTGAAGAACTGAAGCCATGGCTGGGTATAATCCAGGCTTGACTTTATATAGAAATAAACCAGTGGTAGTTTTGTATCCAGATAAACAAGCCATACTTGTTAATAATGTGTGAACACAAATTAGTAGATTGAAAAGGACACCATGCTACCACTTTCAAAGTGTGAAATTGTGTTTATTTTTAAACTAGAGTGCTCTCTTTCTCTCACACACACATAGAGGAAGGAAAGCAAGTTGCACAAGCAACATTGAATTTATAAGAGTTTGACAGAAATCAATAGGTGTTTTTGGCAGGAGCCCCTTCTTAAAACTTTGGTTTTTATTCTACCTCTGCTAGCTTTAAGGGGAAATAGGAGCAGTTCCAAAACAAAAAAGGCAGCCATGATGAACAGCATTGCAGCATGTTTTAAAGACTAAAAAACAAACAGCTAGTTGACTTACCTAGAGAAAGACTATTGGATGCTGTGAATATTTGTTTTGCTTTGAAACAATGAAATGTAAGGCAGCCTCTTGTGAAAAGGAATTGGTCCAAAGGCTTTAGAACAGATTCTGGTCTAATTTGGGCCATTTGAAACCTACAGTGCAGTGAAAAGCAGGGGCAAAACGCTAGTATTCCTTAGATTGAAATGGCAAGCACTGTGTCTTTTATTTTAAAACACCCCTCTATCTTAATATGTTGCTAAAGGAGGAAAGTGGAGTTCTGTCACTGATGGAAAGTTGCATTTTTAAATCAATACCCTTCCTGTGCAAATTTGCCACATCTTAATCGAGCCTGGGAAAGAGGTGCTGGCGGCCTTGTTTATAAATTTGACAGGATGAAGTGAGATGAAAATGGTTCTTGTTAACCATTGAGGGAAATGAGGTTTCAGAGGCAGCCCCATGTATGTGTTGCACTAATCTAACCCAGAAGTTACCAGAGCACAGATATTTTTTTTTTTTTATAAATATTTATTAAGGTTTTTACAGAAAAGAAAAAACATCCAATAACAATAAACAGTATTACTTTGTTTAACAAAATTTCATATACTCTTTGAACTTCCTCACGCCTCCCACTCCCATTTGCATCATTAATAAATTTTGTCCAGCAAATTATCATCTTATTTCCAAATTTTAAAACCGCTTGTTTAATTACAATAAAATTGTTCTCCTGCAAATTTGTTTTTCTTAATCTCTCTTGTCATCAGTTCCTAATCTATTTTAGTGATGGCCAATTATTTATAACTAAGCATCTTTTTTAACATTCCAATAATTCATAATATTTTTGTAAGTAAATCTTAAATTTCTTCCAATCTTCTTCCATCCTTTCTTCTCCCAGGTCTCGGATTCTGCCAGTCATCTCCGCCAGTTGCATATAGTCCATCAGTTGCATCTGCCATTCTTCCAGTGTGGGTAGATCTTGAGTTTTCCAATTCTTAGCGAGTAGTATCCTTGCTGCTGTTGTCGCATACATAAAGAATGTTCTATCTTTCTTTTGCACCTTCTGGTCGACAATGCCCAGAAGAAAGGCCTCTGGTTTCTTGGTGAAGGTATACTTAAATACCTTTTTCAACTCATTATATATCATTTCCCAGAAGGCCTTCACCTTAGGGCAAGTCCACCAGAGGTGGTAGAATGTTCCTTCATTTTCCTTACATTTCCAGCATTTGTTATCTGACGAATGGTATATTTTAGCAAGTTTAACTGGGGTCATGTACCATCTGTATATCATTTTCATTACATTTTCTTTCAAGGCATTACATGCAGTAAAGTTCAGCCCAGTGGTCCACAACCTTTCCCAGTCCTCAAACATAATATTATGCCCAATATCCTGTGCCCATTTTATCATAGCCGACTTAACCATTTCGTCTTGTGTATTCCATTTCAACAGCAAGTTATACATTCTTGAAAGTACCTTGGTCTTAGGTTCTAACAGTTCTGTTTCCAACTTCGATTTCTCCACCTGGAATCCTAACTTTTTGTCACTTTTAAAAGTTTCCTTAATCTGAGCGTAGTGTAACCAGTCTCGCACTTTGTCCTTCATTTTCTCCATACTCTGCAATTTCCAATTATCTCCGTCTTTTTCTAACAGTTCCCAATATTTTGGCCAGTAGGCTTCCATATTGGTTCCTTTTCGGGCCTTAGCTTCCAAAGGTGAAAGCCACCTTGGTGTTTTATTTTCCAGTAAGTCTTTATATTTAGTCCAGACATTAAACACTGCTTTTCTGACAATATGGTTCTTAAAGGCCTTATTGATCTTAACTTTATCATACCACAAATATGCATGCCAACCAAAAGCATTGTTGTAACCTTCGAGATCTAGCACATCAGTGTCCTCAAGAAGTAGCCAATCCTTTAGCCAGCAGAAAGCTGCGGCTTCATAATACAACCTTAAGTCTGGCAGGGCAAAGCCCCCTCTTTCCTTAGCATCTGTTAATATCTTAAACTTGATTCTGGGCTTTTTGCCCTGCCAGACAAATTTGGAAATATCTCTCTGCCACCTCCGGAAACACTCTGTTTTGTCCACAATTTGCAATGTTTGAAACAAAAACAACATCTTTGGCAGCACATTCATCTTAATTGCAGCAATTCGGCCTAACAAAGAAAGCTTCAGCTTTGCCCAACTTTCCAAGTCTCTCTTAATTTCCGACCAACATTTTTCATAATTATCTTTAAATAGACTCAGATTTTTGGCTGTTATATTAACCCCTAGGTATTTTACCCTTTTCACTAGCGATAATTCTGTTTCTCTCTGAAACCGTTCTGACTCTGTATCTGTCATGTTTTTCCCTAGCACCTTCGTTTTTTGTTTATTTAACTTAAATCCTGCCACCTGACCAAAATCATGTATCAGTTGTAATACTCTTTTCGTACTAGATTCTGGCTCCTGCAATGTCAATACTAGGTCATCTGCAAAAGCTTTTAGTTTATATTGTTTCGCTCCGACCTGGATCCCCTGCACCAGCCGGTCCCCTCTAATCAAATTCAGGAGCACCTCCAGAACTGAGATGAATAACAGAGGGGAAATCGGGCAGCCTTGTCGTGTTCCTTTTTCAATTTTAAATTCTTCTGTTACCACGTTGTTAACTATCAATTTAGCTTTTTGTTCTGAATATATTGCATCAATCCCATTTTCAAAACCCCGCCCCACTCCCATTTCTTTTAGATTTCCCTTCATAAATTTCCAAGAGATGTTGTCAAAGGCCTTCTCCGCGTCTATAAATATCAGTACTGCTTTAGTGTTTATATCTGTTTGCAAAAGTTCCAAAATATCAATAATGTTCCTTGTGTTTGCAAACATGTGTCTACCTGGGAGAAAGCCGGCCTGGTCTTTATGGATTACTTCATTTAAAACTCTTTTAAGTCTGCCTGCTAAAACATCAGCAAATATTTTGTAATCCACATTTAGAAGGGAGATGGGGCGGTAGTTCTTAAGTTGTGTTTTTTCAGTTTCTGATTTTGGTATCAACGTGATAAAAGCTTCCTTCCACGATTCCGGCGCCTTCTTTCCCTCCAGAATTTCATTGCTGACCTCCATCAAAGGTTGAATCAAATAGTCACTCATTGTCTTATAATATTTGGAGGTCAGACCATCTGGTCCTGGAGATTTGCCCAGCTTCATGTTCTGAATGGCAAGTTCAATTTCCTGTCGTGTTATTTGACTGTTCAGGAGTGATCTATTTTCTTGTGTGAGTTTTTTAAGACTGTTTTTCTTCAAAAATTGTTCAATCTCAACCTCATTTTGCGGCCCTTGAGTATATAGTTTCTTAAAATATTTCTGGAAAGATTTCCTGATTTCCACAGGGTTCTGAAGATAACACTTATGTTTTCAGGAAGCATGTAATTAAGATGTGGAGCCATGGACCTAGTTAATGAAGTAATGGACACCAGCCAGTTGGCGCCAGAGACACTTGCACAATCGCTCTCCATGCAGCTAAACCAGGGAAGGAAGCTTGCCAGCAACTTAAGTACTTGTGGGGCATCAAACAGATGTAGGGATTTATAGTGGCTGATCAGTCCAAGGTGGACTAACATGTATCTTTGAGGGGGTTCCACACCCTCTGAAGCAGTGGTTACGTAGTGTTAAGTTGTGGTTGAACATATCAGATGACACAGCGATTCTTCAAACAGCTCTTGTTTATTCACAGGCCAGAACAGAACTGAACTGAAGGGTTCAGCCAGCCTGCTTATATAGAGCTCCAGTACAATGTAACTGTAACAACTTTCTGTAACTATCCAATCACTGAACGTCACTTTCAATCCCTTATTTGCATATGTAGACCTGAGTAAAAACTATCTACAGTATCTCCCTGCTGGCCCAGGGTGAGAACTTCAGTACATAACACGTAGCTTGGGAGTATAGTGGTACCTTGGTTTATGAACTTAATCCATTCCAGAAGTCCGTTCTTAAACCAAAACCATTCTTAAACCAAGGCGCGCTTTCCCTAATGAGGCGGTGCCCTTCTACCGTTCGGATTTCGTTCTTGCGGAGTTTGTAAACCAAACCATTCTTAAACCGGACTGTTCTTAAACCGAGTACCACAGTGCTTCTAAATCCACTTTTGTCACTTGAGGCCTTCCATCAGCCTTGGCTGGTGGCCCATCTGCTGCACCCCTATCTGGACAGGGGATAGCTTAATTTCTGTTACCTGTAACTTCTGGGTTAGATTAGTGCAGCAACACATACATGGGGCTGCCCCTGAAACCAATTTGTGAATCTCATCTGGCCTATAAAAACTGAGGTTGCTGAACAGACTCTTGGGCCAGAGTGCTGTTGGCAGCGACGTTGTTGCTGTTGGTTTTCTGTATCTTTAGTTTAGATCTTCTTGTGGTTTTTGTGGAGATTGTCCAACTTGGTTGTGTAATTTTTAATGTTTATGACTTACTGTTTATGACAACTTTTGTTATGTTGTAGTTAATGTTTTTTCATGTTGCAAGCTGCCTTGAGCATGCTTTGAACTATGAAAAGGTGGCACACAAATAAAATTATGTGTGCATGTAATAACAACAACAACAATATAATAGATCTCACAAGCCTGAAGTATGTCTGTTGCTGCTTTTTGTGTGTGCATTGGGTGGGTGATATCTAAAGGGAAGAAGCTATTCACAAAGTCTTTCTATTTCCTTTTCTTTCAATGTTGCAATAGTGCAAACCATACTGCATCAAGATTGACAGATTCCTGGAAAGAAAACAGATTTTTTCACATGAGGAGCTACACACTTCCTTCCTGCCTTTATTTATTTATATTTACTGCCTTTCCTAGGGACGCGGGTGGCACTGTGGGTTAAACTACAGAGCCTAGGACTTGCCGATCAGAAGGTTGGCGGTTCGAATCCCCGTGACGGGGTGAGCTCCCGTTGTCCATTCCCTGCTCCTTCCCACCTAGCAGTTCGAAAGCACGTCAAAGTGCAAGTAGATAAATAGGTGGCGGAAAGGTAAACGGCATTTCCGTGTGCTGCTCTGGTTCGCCAGAAGCGGCTTAGTCATGCTGGCTACATGACCCGGAAGCTGTACGCTGGCTCTTTCGGCCAATAAATTGAGATGAGCACCGCAACCCCAGAGTCGGTCACGACTGGACCTAATGGTCAGGGGTCCCTTTACCTTTACCTTTACCTTTACTGCCTTTCCTATCACATGAACCCAGGGCCTGGGGTGGACAGCTATTCGCTTCTTGTTTCCTAACATTACGTGTCATTGCAGAGACTAAGTTGCTAGAGTAATGATGGCAAATGTTTAACTACAGTGATACCTCAGGTTAAGAACTTAATTTGTTCTGAGGGTCCGTTCTTAACCTGAAACTGTTCTTAACCTGAGGTACCACTTTAGCTAATGGGGCCTCCTGCTGCTGCCGCACGATTCCTGTTCTCATCCTGAGGTAAAGTTCTTAACCTGAGGTACTATTTCTGGGTTAGCGGAGTCTGTAACCTGAAGTGTCTGTAACCTGAAGCATCTGTAACCCAAGGTACCACTGTATATAAATTCTTTATACATCATATAAACACAACTCTTTTCACATTATCTAATTGAGTAGAAGCAATTAAGGACCAACCTTTAGAACAAGAAATACAAATAGATCAGTTCTTATATGCCGTATTTTTTGCTCTATAAGACTCACGTTTTCGCTCCTAAAAAGTAAGGGGAAATGTGTGTGCGTCTTATGGAGCGAATGCAGGCTGCACAGCTATCCCAGAAGCCAGAACAGCAAGAGGGATTGCTGCTTTCACTGCGCAGCGATCCCTCTTGCTGTTCTGGCTTCTGAGATTCAGAATTTTTTTTTTCTTGTTTTCCTCCTCCAAAAACTAGGTGCGCCTTATGGTCTGGTGCGTCTTATAGAGCGAAAAATACGGCACTTAATGTCGAAATAGAAGCTTTTGTGTTCCACGTATGTCTTAGCGAATACAAGTGTCAAATGTAACAACTTTAAGGAGCAGTACTTGCAAAAGATGAACTTTTCTTTGTAATGTTCCACATCTGCCTTTGCAAAGTATGGTTGTTGTATACAGCTGCTGTATGCCGGTGTCAGACGAAAGAGTTCTCTGTTCCTATAGGCAGTCAGGGGACAAATCCTGTGCATGCCTACTCAGAAGTAAGTCCCCTTGAGTTCAATGAGCCTTACTCCCATGGAAGCAGGTACAGGTTTGCAGCCACAGTCGCACACTCGCCCCCCCCCCCCCGGTTGCAGTACAGTGCTTCACAAAAGAATCTGGTATGGAGATCCCTGTATGTTAAAAATCACTGGGTAAAAATGTACCCCCATATAAAATGCATCAAAGAACAGGATGGATTAAGGAATGGCATGGATCGTGGCCAAGTTGTGTGTACGCTGCTTCACAAACCAGCAGTGGGTTGCAGAGTAAACAGAAGCGTGTAAACAGCCTGCAAAGTGGGCAATAAATCTCAAATTTTCCGTCTTCCTTGGCGATACATCACAAATTACTCTTCTTTGATGATGCACTTCATCAGCCAGTTAAGCAGTGCAGTTAATGAATGGTGGTTATATAAGAATGAGGCAGTTTATTCAGTTAGGACTGACGCTCCCAGAGGGAAATTCTCTGTCCTGCTTGCTTCAAAACAAAAACACAGCATTTTCTTACTACGGTGGTAAAATTAAATCGGCAGTAGCAACTCGGTTACAATCTATGCTGTAATCCTCCCTGTTTATAGTTGCATGGAATACGCCTGGGTGCGTGGTGTAGCTTGAATTCATATTTTCTGCTTAGAAGCTGATCTGCATTCATTGTGCACAGCTGAATTGTCATTAATGAACTGTGTGGGGACAAGTGGAGTTATGTAATATGATAACTTTCGTCTTTAGCTGCATGCATGAATGTTTAGCTGCTCATCGTGTAGGACAAAGAAGCGGTCATTGGTGGTATCAGTGCACACGACACATTAGAAAGGGCAAGAGGTCTGCATTCCTGATGAGTCTACAGTCTAAAATCACATCATTATAGCAACTGGGACATAGCAAATGAAGCTGCTTTGATGGTGCGCTTTATAACTCCCAAAACATAAAAAATAGCACTCTTTCCAAACATCTATTTGTCTTCCATTATGCATGTATACATAATTGCTTGATTTGACCACTGAGGTAATGTTCAATATTTTGAATAAACATCCGTATTTTGTACTTGAGTGTAAATCATTCTGGCTATATTAAAAGGGGAGGTAATTATTTCGGTATCTTCATGTAGTTCATGCAGGTATCCAAACATGACATTCTCCTGGTAAACCTATAAAATCTTCAAGATGTTTCAAAATTGAAAGGCAAGTACTACAAGTTTATAATATCTGAACAATTCCAAAACACGCCAACTATATTTGGCTGCATATATGTTTACTATATATTATATTGTATATTTTTCAGTTCCCTAAATGTAGGTGGCTTAATGTATTAGGTATACAACAGTGAATGAATTAGGGAAGTTGTAAAACATGTGGTATTATAGTATAGCATACACTAAAACATATATGCAAATAGAGAAGAGTTCATATATTTTGGAGTTGTCCAAACATTCAGATCAGTGAGATTTACTCCCATGTAAATGTGTAAGCATGCCAGATACACTATATGGAAGCTTGATTTTACTGCTAATTAAAAATGGTCTCTCATATCATATTCCATTTGTAGCAGGATTCCTTACAGATTTCATTTAAGGGGAACAAGTGGTTAATGTGCACACTATAATATTTGTTTCCTTCTAAACCCTCTGCAAAACCCAACTTTTTGTGATACCGCTGACAACACTTCTGAATTTCCATAACTAGTGCTGGCCCAAGACATCATTCTACTTGAAGAAAAGCCCTAATGCCACCCCCACCGACTCCCAGTGCTAGGGTTAATATTTACAAATTATTTTCACTCCCGTTACTGCCTCCATCTTTGCTCTCGTCATGGTGCTGCCGGAAGCATCTCCCTGCTTTCCTTAACTGAGGCTGCGTATGCACCATTTGTTTAAAGCACTTCCTTCACAAAAGACCATATAACACCGCTTCTAAAGGATCTTCACTGGCTCCCAGTACGTCTCCAAGCACAATTCAAAAAGTGTTGGTGCTGAGCTTTAGAGCCTTAAACGGCTTCAGCCCAGTATACTTGAAGGAGCGTCTTCACCCCCATTGTTCAGCCTGAGGTCCAGCTCCGAGGGCCTTCTGGCGGTTCCCTCCCTGCGAGAAGTGAGGTTACAGGGAACCAGGCAGAGGGCCTTCTTGGTGGTGGCACCTGCCCTGTAGAACACCCATCAGATGTCAAGGAGATAAACAACTGACTGTTAGAAGACATCTGAAGGCAGCCCTGTTTAGGGAGTTTTTAATGTTTAGTATTTTACTATGTTTTATATATGCTGTAAGCCGCCGAGAGTGGCTGGGGAAACCTAGCCAGATGGGTGGGAGATAAATAATAAAATTTTTATTAATAATCCTGGGAACTGCGGTTTGTTAAGGGTGCTGGGGATTATAGCTGCGTGAATGGGAAATTATAGCTCCCAGAATTCTTTTTGTGTATCCTCTAACTGAACATGTAACTAAGATATTTATATGATCTTCCCCCATCTACCCCTTTCCTGCCTCTGATGTGTCCCCTTCTCTTTCTATTTCTTGTAATGTCTAGGAGGCAAGGACCCATCCTCTCATTTATTTATTTTTATGAAGCACCGTGTACATGGCTTTATGGATTGATATAAATCGCCTGTAACAAACGTGGCATTTTATAGCAACCTCTAGAGATAAGCAAAAACTGCCAGTTTTGATCTGTAATTAATTTTAATTTAAGATTCATTTTCCAGATGACACCAGTCGCCTAAAAAAACAAAAGAAAAGGAAAAAAACGGAGTTTGACTTAATTGCAGCTTTGGGTTGTTAAGTCCACACCGATCATGTCATCAGTGCAGATCAGGCCCTCGGTGCCTTATAAGCAGGTGGGGGCCTGTAGAATTTGACTCAAGCTCTGTAGTGGCAGACAGAGTGAAGCTCTTGTGTGCTCTAAGAACCACTAGAAAGTAAAATAAATAAATAGTAATTGGTGATGTACAGTGGTACCTCGGGTTACATACACTTCAGGTTACAGTCGCTTCAGGTTACAGACTCCGCTAACCCAGAAATAGTACCTCGGGTTAAGAACTTTGCTTCAGGATGAGAACAGAAATCGTGCTCCGCTGGCGCGGCAGCAGCAGGAGGCCCCATTAGCTAACGTGGTGCTTCAGGTTAAGAACAGTTTCAGGACCTCCAGAATGAATTTAGTACTTAACCCGAGGTACCATTGTACTGGGCTTTCATTTCAGACTGCCTTCTCTCTCTCTCTTCCCCCGCCAAATCCTTTCTCTGATTATGAGACATCCCTGAAGAAAAGCACTTCACCGCTTGCAAAACTGCAGCTAATAAATGTCAGGAATAATATAGCAACAGCAGAACGGTATAAAAAAGTAGTCCCCCCAAAATAGTACTTTTTCTATAGTCCCATTGATTAGAGCGCAAAAAGAAAAAAGAGAGAAAGCCTAAAAACTAATTTGATAGGAACTCAAACGGTGCCTGAATAATTAGCATTTAGAGAGACTGGTCCTTTCTGTTTAATTGGGTTTGCTGAATCCATTTTAGATGCTTGTGACTGCTGCATGGATTGAGCATCCGCAGTACTCCGCCCCCCCCCCATGAAAGAGTAACCCTTGGAAACTAGTTGGCATGTAATACATTTCTGTTTCGTATAATAGGATAGTCGTGCAGGACTCTGAACTGAATGCTACACATTTTCTTAGTCATTCACTAGCGACTGAAATGACTGCCTAGCCTGCCTGGGATATACCAGGCAGCTTTCGAAATTCTGTTGAGATATTAATATATTTCCAGTCACGATAAGAGAAGGAGGTCTGGCTTTGTTTGTTTGGCATTTAAAATACAAGAGCCGTTACAAATTCCGCAGCGAAATGAAGTGGTAGAAGTGAGGGGAAGCATCATTCATCTTGTGTTCATAAAATAATTAAGGCACTTGCTCAGCAATTAATTTTTAACTGGGACCATCTTTAGAATCGAGGACTGAGTAAAGGGCCAGCAATATTGGCCTCACCCTCTGACCCACTCGGATGCAAATTCAGACTGTGGCAAAAAAGGAGCTCTTTTTTAATTCCTTTCTCCGAAATGTGAAAAGCAACGGAGACTGTCTTCGTCTTGGTGCAGTCCAGAGCTGTAACTACACATTTCTTTAAAACCTGCTACTGTTTTCTCCCCCTCTCAATCTGTGAGGGGAAAATGGTACACACACATACCTAGCCAAGGAGATAAGTAACCATACAAAATTTAGAAGACATCTGAAGGCAGCCCTGTATACGAAAGCTTTAAAATGTTTAATGTCGTACTGTTCTTGTTGTTGTTTAGTCGTTTAGTCGTGTCCGACTCTTCGTGACCCCATGGACCAGAGTATGCCAGGCACTCCTGTCTTCCACTGCCTCCCGCAGTTTGGTCAAACTCATGCTGGTAGCTTCGAGAACACTGTCCAACCATCTCGTCCTCTGTCATCCCCTTCGCAACATCAGGGTCTTTTCCAGGGAGTCTTCTCTTCTCATGAGGTGGCCAAAGTATTGGAGCCTCAGCTTCAGGATCTGTCCTTCCATTGAGCACTCAGGGTTGATTTCCTTCAGAATGGAGAGGTTTGAATGGAGAAGAATGGAGATCTTTTTGCAGTCCATGGGACTCTCAAGAGTTTCCTCTAGCACCATAATTCGAAAGCATCAATTCTTCGGCGATCAGCCTTCTTTATGGTCCAGCTCTTATATATGTTGGAAGCCACCCACCCAAAGTGGATGGGACAACCCAGTCAGATGGGTGGGGTTGATGATGGTGATAGAAAAAGACGTCCCTATTTTCATCAGAGAAATGTTGGAGGGTATGCAAAAGTGTAAAGCCTACATGGCTTGAGGCCTTCCAGAAAATCTTCAACCTGCGGCTTCTAGATGCTGTTGGACCACGCTGGTTGGGACAATGGGAGTTGTCCAACAACATCTGGAAGGCCAGTTAAGGCTTGTCTGGTGCCTTTGCTAATGCTTTTAGGCACCAGGCCAGATGAAGGTGTGTGGGTTTGTTTTTTTTTTTGCATTTCCAGACTTTCAACTTCGGCTGCAATTGTTTCTGGCGTTACCTTTTAAGGCTGTCAGCTGCTCTTTAATTGTGTGTGTTTTACACCCTACTGTAAACGGCCCTTAAAAAATTTAATGGAAGGGAAATAAATAAAGATAGCAAATTTGGGGAAGAATTCCATAATTCCCTTCGCATATGAAGTGCTTGCCTTTGCCTGTTTCAGCATGTTATGGGAAAGCCTAGAAACAGTACAGTGGAACTTCGGTTTTCGAGTGTCTCGGAAGCCAGATGTTTCGGTTTTCGAACCCCAAAAACCCGGAAATAGTTGCTTCTGTTTTCGAACGCGCCTTGGAAGTCAAACGGCTTCTGAGACGCGTTTCTCAATTTTCTCCATTGAAATTGCCAACCACCCATTGCGCCTCGGTTGTTGAACATTCCAGAAGTTGGATGGTCTTCCGGAACGGATTACATTTGACAACCAAGGTTCCGCTGTACTCAATTTCTAGACAACAACTGGAGCCTGGTTGGAAGTCACACCCCATAATACCAGACTGGTGTGCTGACAAGTGTGTGACACGGCGGTAAAGGTAAAGGGACCCCTGACCATTAGGTCCAGTTGTGACTCATCTCACTTTATTGGCCGAGGGAGCCGGCGTACAGCCTCCGGGTCATGTGGCCAGCATGACTAAGCCGCTTCTGGCAAACCAGAGCAGCGCACGAAAACGCCATTTACCTTCCCGCCAGAGTGGTACCTATTTATCTACTTGCACTTTGACATGCTTTCGAACTGCTAGATGGGCAGGAGCAGGGACCAAGCAATGGGAGCTCACCCCATCGTGGGGATTCGAACCGCCGACCTTCTGATCGGCAAGTCCTAGGCTCTGTGGTTTAACCCACAGTGCCACCCACGTCTCACGTGACACGGCGGTAAAGATGCATAAATCTGCCTGCATTAGTTAGGTGCGGAAGAACAGGTTCATGTGATACGAGTGTATAGGCTTCCGTGTTTTATTTGGACAGGGAGACAAGGGTTAAACCTCTGCTTAGCCCACTGTGACCTTGAGTCACTCACTATTTCGATCACAAACTTCACCTGCTGTCCAGGGATTGGGTTGTTTCGCAGATAAAAGTGGGGAATAAAGTTAAGATGGAAAAGGGCACCTGAGGTCCTAGGAACGGAAGAGAGGATTCAAATGTGTAAATAATTTTTTTAAAAAAATAACAAAAACTAGTTGTGTGTATGCCAGTGGTGGGAGGGGCAAGGTAGTTTAGCACTTCCTCTCATATATGGTTTGCTCAGACTCAGACTGGGAAGCCAAGCCTAGGAGAACAATCCGCCATAATGTTAGACAGAGTAAGGCGGTCACCTCAGGCTGATGATTTTGGGTCTCGCAAAATGGCAGGAAAAATTTGTGGTTATTATGAACAACTATTTCGCACCAGCAACCATTTGTGGACCCAATTTATGGTCCACAACAAACTGCCTCTGGGGCTATTTGGCCCACAACAAAAACAGAGCTAAAACCACGATAACTCTCCACACCTCAGATGTTTATCTGCTTAGTCCTTGATTCCTACTACCGCCATCCCCCGTTTTTACTGACCTAACGATTTTGGCTATCTTTTCTGCTTCACAAGTAGAAACCTAATAGGAAGTTTAACACTTGATCTTAGAAATGATTCATCCTTTGTAAAGGGGTAGAAGGACAGATAAATTAGACAGCATTTGCATGCATACATACACATATAAACAGTTGATCATGCGCTAATGCTTTTGTCACGTTCCTGTTTCGGATCGAGGCTGATCTATTTTTAAAACGATGCCTTTGTTATGTGACATATTGTTCTATTATAAAGTTGTACAATTAGCTTTTCCCCTCTACTTGCCCAGAGGAAGAATGTTGAGTCAATATGTATACACTTCTCTCAGACAAAATGATTTCATGGTGCTTTGTGTTTGTTTTTTCCAGTCTACCTCCTTATTTCCTTCCAGCTTTTCTGGCACTGCAGTCCTTTGTTCTGAGAATACTGTTATCCCCATATATTGCAGATTTGGACTGAGAGAAATAATGCTTTGTCTAGAGCCATCTAATAATGTTTATGGATGAGAAGAAATATGGATTTCATCATTCTCACTAATACTACACTACACCACACCAGCTCTGGGCCATCATTTATACTGGGTAGATCTGTGTTATCTCTGTGTGGTTTAGAGATAGCATTGGGTGGGAGCCACGGCAAGTCTTACTCAGAGTAAACCCATTGAAATAGACAGGGGTGATGGAGGCGCATTCATTTCAGTGGGTCTCCTGAAATTCTCTGAGAAGGATTAACTTTGGATACAACCCATGATTGTCAAGTTTGGCATTTGTTGCCAAGTCTATGCTATGCACACTTTTTAAATCCATGTGCTTTTATCCCAGTGTAGTCTAGTTTTTAATACATGGGTAGGCAAACTACGGTAAGGCCTGGGGGCTGGATCCGGCCAAATCGCCTTCTAAATTCGGCCCACAGATGGTCCAGGAATCAGTGTGTTTTTGCAAGAGTAGAATGTGTCCTTTTATTTAAAATGCATCTCTGGGTTATTTGTGGGGCATAGGAATTCGTTCATTTTTTATTCTATTTTTCAAAATATAGTCCAGCCCCCCACAAGGTCTGAGGAACAGTGGATCAGCCCCTGCTGAAAAAGTTTGCTGACCCCTGTTTTAATATATGCATGCCATCCATATTTTGGACATGACATTTGCACATAGAGGCCTAAGCACACAAGGCAGGATTCGACTGACCTGCTTGTGCAGTGGGGCATGCCCCACTCTCTGGTCCCTCAGAATTGGCTCTGGCGGGTCAAGAGAACCCCGAGAACAAAGTGCAGGGAGAGAAGCAGGCAGAGCGTTGCCTCTGGTAAGCTGAAATTCTTGCACAGATGGAAGAGCACAACATTGAAGCCCTCCCGTAGGCTAGAACTATGTGATAATATGATGGTGATGGTGATGATTAAGAATACACGGCCATCTGGCTGGGTCTCCCCAGCCACCCTGGATGGCTTCCAGCAGAATGTCAAACCTTAAAAACCTCTCAATACAGGGCTGCCTTCAGATGTCTTCTAAAAGTCAGATAGTTGTTTATTTCCTTGACATCTGATGGGAGGGTGTTCCACAGGGCGGGTGCCACTACCAAGAAGGCCGTCTGCCTGGTTCCCTGTAGCTTCACTTCTCGCAATGAGGGAACCGCCAGAAGGCCCTCAGAGCTGGACCTCAATGTTCTGGCTGAATGATGGGGGTGGAGACGCTCCTTCAGGTATACTGGGCCGAGGCCATTTAAGGCTTTAATGTACCAACACTTGCTCACTGGTATGTTCAATGGTATGTTCATTCCATTTGTGCAGGGCAGAGGTTGTACAACTGGAGTAGTGTGTAAATGTGATGCTTATCATGGGCATTATGTTGCTGGCCAACATTTCTCTTCTCCCTATCCCATGTGTACATTAGAGTTGTCTGCATAGGGCTTTTGTCTTTAGAAACAACAAGAAGAAGAAGAGTTTGGATTTGATATCCCGCCTTTCACTCCCCTTCAGGAGTCTCACAGCGGCTAACATTCTCCTTTCCCTTCCTCCCCCACAACAAACACTCTGTGAGGTGAGTGGGGCTGAGAGACTTCAGAGAAGTGTGACTAGCCCAAGGTCACCCAGCAGCTGCATGTGGAGGAGCGGAGACGCGAACCCGGTTCACCAGATTACGAGTCACCGCTCTTAACCATTACACCATACTGGCTCTGTACACTTATTGAAGTGTGTAGAAGAGGGAATTTTGGCAGGTACGGTGGCACTGTCTGAAATGGAAAATTCCCACCCCATATATAACAGCTTTATCCTCCTTTGATGTTATCATCTTTACAGGAAGGCTTAAAACCTGGCATGTCTCCAGAAATTCACCCACAGAGTGGATATAGCTGGAACAATAACAAAGGCACAGAAAGCTGACGACTGTAATCAAAACTTTAGATAAAATGTGATGCGACTGTTTACATTTAGGTTTTGCATTACAGGTTTCAAAAGTTTGCTGGAGAGTAAGAATAACCATTTTCAGTGGCAAAAAATAAATAAATGCTTTGTCTTCAGAGATTTTTGCCAATGGAATAGCATGTAATTGGCATCATGAGAGCAAAATAATAAATATTATTTCCCCCAAGGACTTCTTTATACATTACTTCTTCAGATATGTAGATGTTTTAACTAGTATAAGTAAAATATTTAAATTTTACAAAGAGATAAATACAGGACTATTTTTCTAGAAAAAGAGGAGCGGGAACTCACCATGAACGCCCCTCTTGTTCTCTTATAATGGCAATGGTGCCCATCTGAGAGGTGCCAGAGCTGAGTTCTGGTGAGTTCTGGCAGAAAAAAGCCCTGGATAAAAAGCTAAGGTAGACTTAAATAGTTTATGTAAAGTGTATATCCTTGCATACCTAATGTGTGTATCCTACAAGCACAATTACTATAGAATTGGTTGTGGTCTTATGCTGAGTGGACACCAAGTAGCAAGTCTGTGTTGGGCACCGCATTGTGTGACAAGGCCCTGAACATGGTAGAAGTAATGTTTTATTTTTGAACTCTTCACATGATTTTACCCACAAGACAGTTTTTTCTTCTTGGGCTTTTGTGATTCTTTCATCGTAGCACTGTTATTACACCTCAGGTGTTATTAACTCTTGACAGGTGTGTTTATGCGAACAAGGGCCAGAACACTTATTATCAATCCAGTTATTAGCTATTCCCTTCGGGGAGCATCTCTGCGCACAACGGGAACTGAAGTATTAATCGCCACCCATGGATGCAGAAAATAACTACAAGTAGGGATGTGATCAACAAGAAACAGGTGGGAAGTGCCGCCAGTATTCATTTACCTATGGATGTGTTAAGGTATGCACCACTGGCAATATAAGAAAACAACCTTAAACATCTACGCAGTGGTACTGTGATAGGAATTTTGAGGTCTTAGATATATGGTAATGTTCATAACCGCACGTACATAGATCAGCACAGGAAGACCCACCTGAAGCCATTTTGATTCCTAAACTGAGCAAATGTTTTCTCTGCAAGGTCAAAGTGGAAAAGCCTCCCCATTGTCTTTTCCTTCACAAATCCTGTCTTAAGGGTATGTCTGTGTTTGAATAGGGTGTAAGTCTGTGACCTGGCCCAAGAACTAAGTATTTATCACTACAAAAGAATGGCCAGGCTCCCAGGCAATCCAATCAAGTAACCTGCCAGACAGGAGATAAACAATGACAGGAGAAAAACAACATTTAAATTTCTGTTTAGACCGCCTTTTCTGTGATGCAGGTATGATGTATCTGAGGGGTGGTCTTAGGTTACACCCCTTCTGTGATGTATGTATGATGTTTCTTGGGGTGGTCTTGATCTACAGGGTGGCAATTTCAAAAGTCTTTATAAGGTCTTGCACACCATTTTTCTGGGTCCTCCTCCTTTCCTGCGTGTGAGGGGAGCACCCTGTTGCAACAGATCAATAAAGATCAAGCTTACTAGCTGCTTTGCTTCTCAATATTCTCTGGTTGGCCTCTGTTATTTTCTCCTACCAATAGGGAACCTATGTAAGGACTCTATATGGGCTCTTGGATACCCCATAAGGGAAAAGGGCAATTTTTGTTTACAACAGTATCTAATCCCCATTTTCTGAATCCACCACTTTGAACTCTCTGCCCTCCAGTTTTTCTTTCCTTTTTTAAAAAAAATTGTTTAGTTTTTTCAGATTTTGAAATTTACAATTGTCAAACAACCAACATAGAAAGAGAATTCTGGAGAATCTCTTGCACTTCCCTCCTTCCTTTGTGGGTCCTTACATTAACCTTTTCCTCCTGTATCTTGTCTATTAATCCAAAATCTATTAAATCTCTGTTATAACTAAAATCCAACATTAAACTACAAGTGTTATTCCAATCCTACTAATAAATTTAATTGTTTGCAATGGTTTTTAAGGTAAATTATATATTTTCCCCGTTCCGTTTTTTCTTTCCTACGTAGCCATCGTTTGTTCATCTCTTGCTATCTACAATTCTTCACCTTTAAAGGGCAATCTTGTGCTGAATTTAGGGGGAAGGTGTCCATTGTTGGCCCAAGACATGGTGCTTCCTTAAACAGACCCCAGACCCCCCTCCCACTCCCATAAGAGGCTGTGTTATACTGAGACAGATCATTGGTCCATCTAGTTCAGTACTACAATGGTACCTCGTGTTACGTACTGTCCCCCTTACGAATGGTGCGGGTTACGCCCTGCGCTAACCCGGAAGTAGATGCCCCTCGTTGTGACCTTTGCCCTGGGATGTGAGCGGAAGTCACGCTCCAACGGTGCGGCAGCAACAAGAGGCGCCATTAGAGAAAGCGTGCCTCATGTTACGAGCGGTATCCTGTTACGAACAGACCTCCGGAACAGATTAAGTGCGTAACACAAGGTTAAGAACTTAATTCGTTCCAGAGGTCCGTTCTTAACCTGAAACTGTTCTTAACCTGAAGCACCACTTTAGCTAATGGGGCCTCCTGCTCCTGCCGTGCCACTGGAGCACGATTTCTGTTCTCATCCTGAAGCAAAGTTCTTAACCCGAGGTACTATTTCTGGGTTAGCGGAGTCTGTAACCTGAAGCGTATGTAACCTGAAGCGTATATGATCCGAGGTACCACTGTACTGCAATGGACTGGTTGGATGCAGAGGAAGTGAACCCCCAGCGGAAGAAGGCTCTGAGCCAGGGAGTTGGTAGTGGGACAACGATGAGGGAGAAGAGGGAGCCGACTGGGAGGAAAAAGTGTCGGAAGCTGAAGAGGTAGCGGGGCTTAGTGAGCAGGAAGAAGCTGTGACAGAAGCAGGGGCTGGGGAGGAGTGGGGCCAAGAGACAGGGTGTAAGCAGGCTGCTGAAGAATCTATGGGGTGTTCCCTTCCTGCTTCAACCAGCTCCCCTTCCCCTCCCCCCTGGTCTCCCAGAGCACAAAGAGGAATGAAGAGGGTGGAACAGAGAGAAAGAAGACAAAGGAGCCTCCGGTTGATGGAGAAGGACCATGGGGAAGACCTTGTTGGGCAGGACCTACTGGGAAGAGTTGCTGTGGTCACTAGGGCTGAGCTGTTGTGGTTTCTTTGAATAAAGAGTTAACTTCACTGGCACTGGGTGTGATGGCCTGGGAATCTGATTCAGAGGCTGAACCAGAGGAATCCCAGCCTGCACAGGAGTCCCCGCCTCCAGGGCCGGCTGAACTGGGGCAGGGCCTTGATTCTGAAGCGCCTGAACCTGTGCCAGATCCTCAGAAGCAGGCACCAGGTGAATTCACTCTGGCTCCGGAGGGGGTTGAGGACACAATGCCTACAGGTGCGCCTCTCCCAGCCCTGTCAGGGGAAGGTGAGTCTCCCCCTGGGTCCAGTAACTCTCCAGCCTCTCCTGAGCTGCAGAGGCTCAGGGCAGAGAGGCGGAGGGAACTGGTTTCTCCCAGGAGGAGTGCTCGCCTTAATGGCAGGAGAGGTGGGTCTCCTGGGGGCCAGGACCGCCCCTGGCCTCAGAGAAGATAAAGGCCAGTCAGTCCGGTCCCAGGTTGCGGCAGCAACGTCGTTGAAGAGCTGTTTCGGCCAGCACCCAGTCCTGTTCCCCTAGAGTTCCTGTCCTTGCCCGGCTCCTCGCTTTGGACCCCACTTCGCCCGTGGAGGACTGTCTGCCGACCCTCGACTCAGGTCCTGGACCTTGCCCCACGGTAACCCCCCCCCCCCGGAACCAGCACACTGGGTGTTTAATGACTCCCTGCTCCTGACTCCCAAAAGTCGGACTAGATGATCCTCAGGTTCCCTTCCAACTCTACAATTCTGTGATTCTATGTCTGAGCACTCTTTGTTGTTGCTGCTGCTCTGGAGCTTTCCCCGTGAAAAACCCGCTCTTTAAAGCAGAATCGGAGCAAATGACAATCTGCAGAAAACCCAAATTGACCTCAAAAAACAGAGCTCAGACACAGAGCTTTAAAATGAGGACCCGTGCTCAATGGCGAGCAAAAGATAAGTATGGAGGAGTCCTGAGTTTTACCACGTCAAATTGTAGAGCATGCATCCCCAAACTCGGCCCTCCGGGTGTTTTGGGACTACAACTCCCATCATCCCCAGCTAACAGGACCAGTGGATGATGGGAATTGTAGTCTCAAAACATCTGGAGGGCCGAGTTTGGGGATGCCTGCTGTAGAGAATGGCAGTTACAAAACTGAACCATTCTCTATATACATTAAAAAAAATTGCTTCACCTAAGTTCAGTATATTACTAAAGGTGATGAATTCTAGATACCAAGAGGTAGAAAATAATGATGATTTAGAAAGGAAGACTGGAAGACAAAGAACTGATTAAAGGGGGAGGATTCGGGGAAACTTGGTTGGAAGAGTACTGCTTAAAATTTTAAGAAATCAAAAGCTATGCAGAAGCATAACCTTGTGTCAAGGTATTTATTATTTCAGCTCTGTATAAATACTGTTTAAGCACTAAAGTTTCTAAGTGGTGTGCGACAAGATTTCAAAAAGCACACAGTGACTAAAATCAATTAAAATTAATTGCTGAAAGAGTAAACTTCCTTGCAATGTCTGCTGAAAATAGAAGGGTCTTTGTCAAGCACCTGCAGTTCAACAAGGAGAAGACCTGACTGCTCACAGCCTGGAGGGAGTTTGATGGAATTAGGCCCACAGTACTGTATGCATGTGAGGGACACGGGTGGCGCTGTGGGTTAAACCACAGAGCCTAGGACTTGCCAAGTGGAAGGTCGGCGGTTCGAATCCCTGCAATGGGGTGAGCTCCTGTTGCTTGGTCCCTGCTCCTGCCAACCTAGCAGTTCGAAAGCACGTCAAAGTGCAAGTAGATAAATAGGTACCACTCCAGCGGGAAGGTGAATGGTGTTTCCGTGCACTGCTCTGTTTTGCCAGAAGTGGCTTAGTCATGCTGGCCACATGACCCGGAAGCTGTACGCCGGCTCCCTCAGCCACTAAAGTGAGATGACCGCTGCAACCCCAGAGTTGGTCACGACTGGACCTAATGATCAGGGGTCCCTTTACCTTTACCTTACTGTATGCATGACTTCTGGTAGATGTGAGCTCCATACCTGAGCTGTAGAAGATCACTTACAGAGACTCCCTGGAGGGAGCATTTCTTAATGGAATAGGGCAGTGTTTCCCAGTTATTATCATTTATATAAATTTATTTATTTGTTTTTTCACATTAAAATTTTACAGTCACATATCCAACATACAATATGGAAACAAGATTCCAAAGAATCTCCTGGACTTCCCTCCTCCCCTTTGTGGGTCCTATTGTTCATCATTTCCTCCTGCATCTTTATAATAATCCAAATCTTTTACCTCTCCGTTGTGTCCAAAATTCACCATTGAACAACTAGTGTTATTCCAATCCTACTAACGATTGTAACCGTTTACAATGGTTTTTAAGATAAATTGTAAATTTCCCCCATTTCTTACTAAAATTTTGCTCTTCCTGATTTCTGATTCTTCCGGTCATTTTAGCCATTTCAGCATAATCCATCAACTTGATCTGCCATTCTTCTCTGGTAGGGACTTTATCTTCTATTTGTTTCCCAAATTGGGTCTCCAACTGTTTTGGGACTACAACTCCCATGATCCCTCGCTAGCAGGACCAGTTGTCAGGAATGACGGGAACTGTAGTTCAAAAACAGTTGGCGACCCAAGTTTGGAAAACACTGGACTAGGGACAGAAGGGCTCATACTTTGTCGGGGACACGGGTGGTGCTGTGGTCTAAACCACTGAGCCTCTTGGGCTTGCCAATCAGAAGGTTGGTGGTTCAAATCCCCGCAACGGAGTGAGCTCCCGTTGCTCTGTCCCAGTTCTCGCCGAGCTAGCAGTTCGAAAGCACAACAGTGCAAGTAGATAAATAGGTACCGCTGCAGCAGGAAGGTAAATGACATTTCCGTGTGCTCTGGTTTCTGTCACAATGTCCCCCCCCGTTGCGCCAGAAGCAGTTTAGTCATGCTGCCACATGATCCAGAAACCTGTCTGTGGACAAATGCTGGCTCCCTCGGCCTGAAAGCAAGATGAGCGCCACAATCCCATAGTCGCCTTTGACTGGACTGAACTGTCCAGGGGTCCTTTACCTTTTACCTTAATTTTCTCTGTGCAGGTTAAGAACACAATTCATTCTGGAGGTCCGTTCTTAACCTGAAACTGTTCTTAACCTGAGGTACCACTTTAGCTAATGGGGCCTCCCACTGCCGCCGCACCGCCACCATGCAATTTTTGTTCTCATCCTGAAGCAAAGTTCTTAACCCAAGGTACTATTTCTGGGTTAGCGGAGTATGTAACCTGAAGCGTCTGTAACCCAAGGTACAACTGTATTCAGATGTGGGATTCCTCACCTGCCATGTGAAGGTGTAACAGTCCAGGCATTAATTTCATCACCTCATTGAGAATTAAGCCTATGTTTGCACTGAGACGTGGATGCAATATTACAGGAGAGTACTGTAGGGTGTGTTCACCATTCTTATTTCTTTTGGAAATCACTTAGTGCTTTGGGTGGGGCTGCTTCACAATTCGGCTTCAGGCAAGACCTGCTTCACTTCCAGCTGGAGGTGGAGCCTTGCGCCAGATTTTCAAGGCTTCGCATGTCTCCCCACTGAATGGCTATGCGATGACTGCTGGTGTCAACGTCATGTAGGGGCTGCTCTGAGGGAGCGCATCAGGGCTTTGACAGCTACTCCCAGACATGGCCCCAGAGCAGGGACTGCTCCAGAAGCTCAGGCTGTCCGTCTCAATCGCTACAAAACTCTAAAGAAAGTCTGAAGCTTCAGACTCGCCTCAGTGCTTTGTGACTTAGGTTGGTTGTTTGCTCTGCTTCACTTGAATACTCCAGGTTTCACCCAAAGTGGATGGACATCCCTACAGCAGAGCCACTGGCTGGGTACCAACATTAGAGGTAGTGATGACTTTTGCAATAATTGAGACTGCACTGGAGCTGAGCTGGTTGCCAGCCGCTCAAATTTCATGTGAGAATCGGTTGGTAGCCTGCAGCACAAATTTCTTCCGTCATAACAAAATAAGGAACTGAACAGCAAGCGTTATCGAAGCAGGCCTTTATAACTGTGCAATCCGTTTCAAAGTCAGATCTGTTGAGCTACTGAAATGTGTACAGTGGTACCTCGGGTTACATACGCTTCAGGTTACATATGCTTCAGGTTACCGACTCTGCTAACCCAGAAATAGTACCTCAGGTTAATAACTTTGCTTCAGGATGAGAACAGAAATCGTGCTGTGGCGGCGCAGTGGCAGCGGGAGGCCCCATTAGCTAAAGTGGTGATTCAGGTTAAGAACAGTTTCTGGTTGACTTCCGGAGGCGGCGCAAAACAGCAATGGCGGTCCTCTTTACCCAGTGAAGAGGGGCTCCGCGAAAAAGGGTTTTCCGCTACGGCGAAGCGGAGACCCATCCAGATAAACCGCAGGCAGAGCGAGCCTGTGGCCGTGGGACTCGGCGGGTGCCAGAAGCCCCCCCAGAAGCGAGGAAGGGACCTCGTAAGAGGCTCCGGATCGTGAACGGGGGAGCGGCGCTGTGAGTTCATCGCTCTTTTCGCGGAAGTGAAGCCGCGCTGCTGTTGCTGATGAGCGCCGACCTTTCTTCTTGAAAAACATCGAGATTGGCTGCAATTTACCCGGATGCTGAGGTCCAGTGCCGAGGGCCTTCTGGCGGTTCCCTCATTGCGAGAAGTGAGGTTACAGGGAACCAGGCAGAGGGCCTTGTCAGTAGTGGCACCCTGTGGAACGCCCTCCCATCAGATGTCAAAGAGATAAACAACAACCTGACATTTAGAAGACATCTGAAGGCAGCCCTGTTCAGAGAAGTTTTTAATGTGTGACATTTTAATGTATTTTTAATCTTTGTTGGAAGCTGCCCAGAGTGGCTGGGGAAACCCAGCCAGATGGGCGGGGTATAAAGAATAAATTATTATTATATTATTATAGTCATTTTTTGTTTCTAATCCTATCTCCTACCCTGAATTTGTGGAAGAGGTAGTCAGGCTTAATGGTACTAATTGGGTAGTTCATTTTTTTTTTCTTATAAAAGTCATACAGAGAGAGAAAGATAGATCACCGTTCAGTACAAAATGCCTTTGCCATGGCTTTCTCTAACAGCTGATAATAAAAATAATACTATTTTTGTACATTGCCAGGTTAGCCAGAAATCCATTTCTAACCAGCAGTAAGTCCCATTTAATGGTGTTCACTCTCAGGTAAGTCGAGTTAGGATTCCACCATGATTGCATTTTTAAAAACCAACTGCTAAGTAAGTATCACCGAAAAACTCAGCCACCTCTTCCCTCTTTACTATTTTATTGCTTGTTTGGAGACCATAGTAAGAAAAATATATATTTGTGATTTGAAGGGCATGGGGTTGCTCTGTTGGAATGGCACTAAGCCGAGAACAAAGACATCACAATACAAACAAATTGCAAATTGGGGACATGTAAATGGATGCTTGGTGGTGGTGGACAACTATCAAAAACAGTAGCAGGACCGCATACAGTGAAAGCCATCACACATGGAGTTCGCCCAGCTCAGCCTGGAGAATGGAAGCCAATTGCGTCATTTTTGCAAAATGCCAGAGTAAGCTGAGCTGATGTGCGTTGTACAAGTTGCGGGTGGAAACAGCCAAGTTCAGGCAAGGGCAACGTGAGAAGAAAAAAATGAACAGGTAAATGAACCTCTTCAACAGTTCTCTTTTGACCCTTGATTCTCTATGAAGTTGACAAGGGGCACTGCCTCCTCTACAACATTAATACAGGTCCCAATTCTCTGAGCAGACCTGCAGTTTGAGTTCTTAAACCCAGGTACAGTGGTACCTTGGGTTACATACGCTTCAGGTTACATACGCTTCAGGTTACATATGCTTCAGGTTACAGACTTCGCTAACCCATAAATAGTACCTTGGGTTAAGAACTTTGCTTCAGAATGAGAACAGAAATCGTGCAGCAGCGGCACAGCGGCAGCAGGAGGCCCCATTAGCTAAAGTGGTGCTTCAGGTTAAGAACAGACCTTCAGAACGAATTAAGTTCTTAACCCGAGGTAGGGAAGCTTTGACCCTCCAGATGTGGCTGAACTATCATCCCTGACCATTGGTCATGCTTGCTATGACTGATGGGAGTTGTGGTTTAGCATGATCTGGAGAGACAAATGTTCCCAGGGGTGCCAACTTGAATAAAATATTGGGGGGGGGGGCAGGTAAGCCCACCCCGTATAATTGTTTAATGCTGCAGCACACACATACCATTTGAATGGCAATGCCCATTAACGGGGGGCAGGCCCCTCAAATATTTGATTGGGGGAGCAGAGACCCCTTGACCCCTAGGAGTTGATTCCTATGAATCTCTCCAATTCTGACACACACATCACTACAAAACCATCCTGCTCCGATCCAAAGGTCTGCATCGAGTCATTGCTGTAAGAAGAAACTGGAGCCCACCAAAAATGCTCTTTAGTATGATCAACATCGTTAGCTGAGACTAGGGCTACCTCAGTTCAATGAAGATTTCCCTAAATTTGGGAATTGCTGTAGAATAAAAAGTCAATGTTTTAGCTGCTGGTATTTGTTGAAAAGCACTTTAAATTTAGCTGAAAAGAGCAGTCCTAGAGAGATTGAAAATGCCCCCCTATTGGCCAGCGTGTTTATGACGTTAGCACTCTGCTTTCCAGCAACTGTGAATACGTTAATAGATATATCAACAATTAAACAATACTTAATCATTTCATTCAACAGAGTCCTTGAAATTGTCAAACCTCGCTCCTCTCTGCTTAAGTGTCATCATAAAAATCATATAAAGCGA
Organism: Podarcis melisellensis; assembly: GCF_964234715.1. Taxonomy (NCBI): domain Eukaryota; kingdom Metazoa; phylum Chordata; class Lepidosauria; order Squamata; family Lacertidae; genus Podarcis; species Podarcis melisellensis. The sequence goes on from NC_138528.1 coordinate 116,384,373, forward strand.
CCTTCCCAACAGCCATTTCCACACCAGTCCAGTCAGATTCCTGCTGGGTTGCGAAGGTTTCTTTATTAATTTCATTTTTTTATTAAACTGCTTCCCAGGCGTAATGCCTCCTGAAGCATTACGCACAACGAAGTACAATGGGATCAAATAATGAAAACGTTAACAAAATATATACACATTACAGTTCCGCAAACCATCAAATAAACTGTCTATGAATCCACCATCAGAGGACACAACAAAGACAAAGGACAGAAGCAAAACGTAAAGAGCATTGGAAACAGAAGTGAAATGGCAGCCTGGGTGAAAATATTTTAACTCCCACCATTTGAGTACAAACTGAGCATGCACAAAGAGACAAGTTTTACCAGCATGTGCGCACATTAACAAAAAACACCCTAGCAAGGGGAAATGGCAGAATGATTTAATAATTATTTATTTTCATTGCGATCCTGTTAATTATTTTGCTACTTTATTATTTCTCCTAGTGTCTAATAGAGCACGAATATATGGAAGCTTGGATGTGGAAGCATGTAGGCAGAAGTTAGCACAAAGCAATAAAGGGGGAAAAAGAATACCGTATTTTTTGCTCTATAAGACTCACTTTTCCCCTCCTAAAAAGTAAGGGGAAGTGTGTGTGCGTCTTATGGAGCGAATGCAGGCTCCGCAGCTATCCCAGAAGCCAGAACAGCAAGAGGGATTGCTGCTTTCACTGCGCAGCGATCCCTCTTGCTGTTCTGGCTTCTGAGATTCAGTATATATATTTTTTCTTGTTTTCCTCCTCCAAAAAACTAGGTGCGTCTTGTGGTCTGGTGCGTCTTATAGAGCAAAAAATACGGTAACATTTAGCAGGCCCACCCCCCCAAGTTGACGATTTCAACAATATTAAACATTTTGCCGAAAGGAATGACAGTGGGACTGGGGGAGAGTGGGGAGGGGAAAATATGTGTAGATATGGTGTTTTATTAATCCATTCCACCCCCCACCCCCCAAAAAACCTGGTGCATAGTGTCCACTTATCAGATTACAGTATTCCTGGATCAGGGAAATCCACATTTGGGGTCCACATTTTTACTTACTACAGTCTTTTGTGTACATAAAAGAGACCGGTTCCGTCCAGCTCTGCCCACTAGTTTGGATGGCAATTGGTGGAATAGCAACACATATTAATGGTCGAAAATGAACCTGTGGTAGGTCATGTGCCAGTTGCTCACTGGATCTGAGTAGCCCATTTGTGATACTGTCTGGAAGGACTTACAGCATTTGGACAGAACTGGAGTCTCTTGTAGGCACAGAAAAGGCTCCAGCAAGTTTTCAAAAAAAATGGAATCCACCATGCAGCAGCAGATATTTCACACAATGTCTGTGCTGATGTCCACCACAAATACCTTCGTTGGTTCCAAAAGCCGCCAGCTCTTTCCAAGTACTTTCTGCACTTCCGCAGATCCCATCAACTGTATTAAAACTTCTGTGTCTACAAATAGCTCGGGGATATCCATGCTCATGACATATCCTCTCCATCATAATTTTATATATATATATATATATATATAAATAACTAGCTCAAAAAGAGCAGGAGCTTCTTTCTTTCTTTTTTAATAGTCAAGGATGGACAGAAAGATGAGAGATGGATTTTCTGCCACGCGTCAGCTTTGAAATGTCAAGGTGGGCTTGCCTTTCTCATCACAGATGACAAAATTTCTAACATCGAGTCAAGAAGTGTGAGTCTGGCCCATAGCTGTCAACTTTCAGATTTGAAAATAAGGGATCAGCAGCCTCGAAAAGAAGGGATCCACAGCCTCACCTGTCCCAGGGAGCCTCGAAAATAAGGGATCTGCAGCCTCACCTGTCCCAGGGACAGTCTACAGGATATCTAACAATCCGGGGTAGCAGCGGGAAGCAGCGAGAAACAGCGCTGGAATAAGGGAATTTCCCGCCAAAAAAAGGGAAGGTTGACAGCTATGGTCTGGTCCTCACTGCCAGATAAAGGACTTCTAAATCTAAAAAGCAGGTGCAGCCTGGTCTCTTTTGCTGCCTGAGGCGGAAGGGAAAGGTGCTGCCTCATCTGGCTGCTGCCACCTTTGTTTCCAGGTTCCGACTGTGCCCCCACTACCATGGGAGAAGCAGTACAGTGGTACCTCGGGTTACATACGCTTCAGGTTACATATGCTTCAGGTTACATACGCTTCAGGTTACAGACTCCGCTAACCCAGAAACAGTACCTTGGGTTAAGAACTTTGCTTCAGGATGAGAATAGAAATTGTGTGGTGGCAGAAGGAGGCCCCATTAGCTAAAGTGGTGCTTCAGGTTAAGAACAGTTTCAGGTTAAGAACGGACCTCCAGAACGAATTAAGTTCTTAACCCGAGGTACCACTGTAGTGCCTTCTGAGTACCAGTGACATCTTGCCGGAACGTGGAAGCCAATGATGCAACACCTTTTCTGGTGGTGAGGTGGGAAGGAGGTTTCACATGATGGTGTTATGAGGAGAAGCGGCAACAAGATCTCACACAGAACTCAGAAAGTTCCTGGAACCCCTACCGCTGCCTCTCATTGCTTCTGCGGCTGCAGCAGTGGCAGCAAGGGGTTGGGCTGTAATGATCGGCGTACTAATCTTGTGTTACTAGCAAAGTATAATGATCACCTCTTGTAAGAAAGAATGGAGTTCTCCACAGACAATGGAACATACCCTCCAACGTTTCTGCTATGAAAAAAGGGGTGCTCTGTTCAATAATAATAATTACAGTAGTACCCCGGTTCTCAAATGCCTCCGTAGGCGAACGTTTCAGAACTCGAACGCTGAAAATCCGGAAGTAAATGGCTCGGATTTCGAACGTGCCTCGGAAGTCGAAAAGGAAATGCGGCTTCTGTTTTGAATTTTCCATATTGAGGCTTTGGTTTTGAGGTTTTCGCTTTCAGTTTTCGGTTTTTGAACATTTTGGAACTTGAACGAACTTCCAGAATGGATTGTATTCGAGAACCGAGGTACCACTGTATTATTATTATTATTATTATTATTGGCTTCAACTATACCTTTGAAGCACATTCGAAGCAAAGTTTGTTCATTGTAACTGTGAGGAGGAAACTACAGTCCCCAGAATTCTTTGAGGGTAGGAATGTGCTTTGAATGCGCTTTTAAGAATATGCGCAGCCTACATACAGTTATGTGGCTGATATTCAAATCTGAGACCTGAGGGAAATCCCCATTGTTTATAGTCCTGTCTAGTGTTTGGCTTGCATGTTACTGGAACCCAGATAACAAATGTTACCAGACCAGAATTCCTTCATTTCACCTCTGTTATCTGCAAAGCCTTCTTTCATGTTCTGACACGCCGACTTCACGTCCCGTTTTCTCCTATATTTTGCACACCAACCCATCAAAACACAGTCCTCTTCCTTTTCCTTAACTTTCACAGCATTTTAGAACCTCCCCTATCCTAGAGTCTTAAGTTTGTACCAAAAAAAGCACATTCGGTATGAATGGGATACCAAGGGTAAAAAACACAAAATTTGTGCAGGTGTTGTAGTATCCCACATTCTGATAAAAGTAGAATGAGGGGGAAAATAAATAAGAAGAAAGCTTCGAAGTGGAAGCACCCATGGTCAGGAAATGAATAGCTGAGTCTTCTTCCCTACCAATCCTGTAAAATTTTCCATGACCTACCATAAGATGGATACATAGGAGTAAGATATTTGCTTTCAGCTCACTGTGCTTTGCTTCAGTAAATTAGCTGAACTGACATAAGGAATGATGTGGTCTTCATTCTTGTTTTAAAACATTCTCTCCCTCCCTCCCTCCCTCCCTCCCTCTCTCTAATTTTATTTTAAAATATGTATTGTGATTGCATAAACATATGCAACATGGAGAACAACATGAAAGTACAAATAATTTAGGCGAGATAAAAAGAATGGAGTCAGGTTGCAACTTGAAAATTAATCATATAGTAACTTAACCACCATTTACATATCTACCACGAAGCTATTGAGCTTTATTTTTTCTTTTTTTTAAACAAAAATGCAGAAAACCCACAAATGTGCCACCATTCGGAAATTTCCCCTGGACGTCAATTTCACCTTTGAAATCCCAGTAATGTCCAGGAAAATGCAGACGTACAGCAGTCCTACTATTTCAGATATTTGTCAGGAGGCAATCTTTCATTGTCCCTTATATTTGTAAAAGAAATTAATGTATGCTATGTGGCATCAAAGGAGTCTTTTACTTTTTGTCCATGGATTAACCGAATCTGACTGGTTACTTTTTCTGATGTTGCCTTTATCCTGTATTCAAACTAGTCCATTGTTTCATTTCATTACAAGGAAACAGATACCTCATGTTTCTTTACAGCTAGGAGAAAACATTATTCATGAGTGTGATTTTTGGAAGGAAAGTAAGAGTGAAATCACAAAATGAACCACATTCGGTTCAAAGCTAGCATGGTGATGTAAGGCGCATATTAAATCAAAAATAGATGTGCCCTGCCTGAATTTGAGGATGTTTTTAGATGTCACATTGGAAGAGAGAAATCAGCTTGGGCCGCAGCCATTTGTAGAATTTCAATGTGCCAATTTCCAAAGCTGACCAGAATTTTTATTCATATAAAGTTTCTATTACACAAATAATGAAAAGCAGATTTTTATTTCCCCTCTGGAAAAATGTACTGTTTGTGGCCATGGATCTTATGTTTTGAATTAGAATTCCTCTAGTTTACTGTCGTCTAGTCTCTGCACATCCCAGAAAATATAAAACCAAGATAAAAGACCAGATTTTTGTGTGTGCATGCGCAAATGCGCATGCGCTTAGACATACACACAAACAGAACTCTTTTATATGCTTCCCATTTTCAACAGCAAGCTGAATTAGGATTTAATTGTTTGCTGGAATACTTGGAAGGCTTTTTGCAGTGCAATACGTTATAGACAATAAAACATTTGACATTCCAAAGCACAGCTCTCTAGGAGTTATAAGAAGATATGTGATGAAATATTCATGGAATGGGTTGCCTGGATAAAAAAACGTTGCCAAGCCAAATTGATAAAACAACAACAGCAGAGTGGACACTCAACTACCTCTGTGTTGACGTTCCTTTCTTATGAAAATGTAGCATTGGTGAAAGGGTGAGCCTGATATAAGCATACTATATGCCAAGATACATAAAACACTCTGAGAAATCCTGTTATGCAATTGGAAATGACACGAGTGAGCCTTTCCAAGCTTCCATGGTGTATTCTCATTTACACCCTCAAACAAGGGAAGGTTTTCATATCCTTTATTTTGATTTTGGCCAGTTTTCACGAGCTGCATCGTTTCTATCACTTTTGCATATTCCCCTAGAAAATGAACACTTGTATTTAACACTTGAAAGACCTACGGTACATTGGCTCCCAGTACGTTTCCAAGCACAATTCAAAGTGTTGGTGTTGACCTTTAAAGCCCTAAACGGCCTCAGCCCAGTACACCTGAAGGAGCGTCTCCACCCCCATCGTTCTACCCGGACACTGAGGTCCAGCGCTGAGGGCCTTCTGGCGGTTCCCTCATTGCAAGAAGTCAAGTTACAGGGAACCAGGCAGAGGGCCTTTTCGTTCGGTAGTGGCACCCGCCCTGTGGAACACCCTGCCACCAGATGTCAAAGAGAACAACAACTACCAGGCTTTTAGAAGACATCTGAAGGCAGCCCTGATTAGGGAAGCTTTTAATGTTTGATGGATTACTATATTTTAACATTTTGTTGGAAGCCGCCCAAAGTGGCTGGGGAAGCCCAGCCAGATGGGCGGGGTATAAATATATTATTATTATTATTATTATTATTATTATTATTATTATTATTATTATTATTATTATTATCATCATCATTTCTGAAATGCAGGTCTTTTTTGTTTGTTTAATATTATATACACCTGCTGGTGTTTGCTGCAATAAGAGTGTGCAAGTTGGGGCACGGTGGGGAAAAACCAGAGGGCACAACTGGGACACAGGGAGCTACTATATGGACAACTGGAAAACTCCTACTGGTTTGGTGCCTACGTAGTATCTCTGAGCTCAATTTGACAGCTAGCACAGAGTCATACCTCAACCCTATTCATGTTTCTTCTACCGTAAGCCTTGCTGAGTTCAATAGGACTTAGGCCCAGGATTGCTTCGTTTTGTTCAGGGGTCACCAACGTGGCAACTGTGCGCCCACCAGTACCTTCTGTGAAAGGCCTTGTCCACCAACTCTTTCTTCTTCCTGCTCAGTTCCTGTTTACACCGGCTCAGCATTTCCTGGGACTGCTGGAGAATTGTGGGTGAGGCGGGTACTTTGTAGAAGAGACTCATCTGGGACTCTTGAACACATTTGAGACTGCTTTCTTACTTCTCTCGCCTCTCTGTAAAGCTGGCATACCCTCCAACATTTCTCCGATGAAAATAGGGACACCCCTTTCCATAATGATAATTTTACTATTTATGCCCCGCTCATTTTACTGGGTTGCCCTAGCCACTATGGGCAGCTTCCAACATATATAAAAACATAATAAAACGTTTTTAAAAACATCCATACACAGTGGTACCTCGGGTTACATACGCTTCAAGTTACAGACTCCGCTAACCCAGAAATATTACCTCAGGTTAAGAACTTTGCTTCAGGATAAGAACAGAAATCGTGCTCTGGCGGCGCAGTGGCAGCAAGAGGCCCCATTAGCTAAAGTGGTGCTTCAGGTTAAGAACAGTTTCAGGTTAAGAACGGACCTCCGGAACGAATTAAGTACTTAACCCGAGGTACCACTGTACAGGAGAAGTTTGAAGCGTTAAAATCGAGATGTGGAAAATATGGAAACAATGAGAAGAGGCAGGACTGAGATTTGGAGATATGCTTCAAGGTCCAGACTATGAGAAGCCCCCCAAAATTAATATTCATAATTTGGATGATAAGTTGATTTATTTTATTTATTTATTTTTATTGCATTATGATTTGATATGCTAATTGGATGTTTTTTATTGGAAAATTAACAAAAACGATTTAACAAAAAACCCCATCCATATACAGGATTGCCTTCAGACGGCTCAGGAGTCAGATAACTCCATACCCTTCAACATTTCTCCAATGAAAACAGGGACATCCTAAGGAAAAGTGGGACATTCCAGGATCAGATCAGAAACCGGGACAGCTTCTCTAACAGAGACACTTTGAGGGTCTAAGCTGGTACCTGGACAGGGCATGAGCCAAAGGGTTTTCCTCCTGCAGCCCTCAGCGAAAAGTGAGCAGTTTGAAGATAAGGTGGAGAGGACATTAACAGAGTGTCAGTCCAGACAGGATGCATATGGAAATGGAGGAGAGGAAGAGCCCAATGGCTCTAGTATGACAGTGTGCCCCACTTCTGGAACACCCTCCTGGATAGCTAGCTACATGTTGCTTGGGAATTCACTGTTCAATGAAAATTTACTTGTGCCCCCCCAGCTTTTGGTAGTGTTATGTACTGAGTTGAATAGGATCCAAAAGGCAGCAGTCTGATTGGTCCTAGAACAATAGAGTCCAGAATGCAGCAGTCTGATTGGTCCTAGAACAATGCAGCCGTCTGATTGGTCCTAGAACAATGCAGCAGTATGATTGGTCTGCAGGAGCCACCCAATCCAGCTCCAGGTGGAAGTGAATCCACAACCTGATTGGCCTACAGGAGGACCCAAGAATTAGCCAATCACGTTTGGCCCATTGTGTAAATAATGTATATAAAGCAGATATTTTGGGATAACTTTAATTCCTCACTACTATAAGCTGAATAAAGAGCATGAAATTCACACTCGACTCCGAGTATATTTCAGGTAGCTATGCTTAGACTGCTTTTGAGCCTTGAGTCTGTTTTGATTCACAGTACTGATGAAGTGGTTTCGTTAATGGTACAGTACTGTTGATGATACTGTACTGTTATCTTAATTGTATTCTGTGAGTGGCATAATTTATTTTGATGTAAATGGTTCTGAGGTCACTTCTGAGTCCTGGCAAAAAGTGGCATATAAGCACATTGAATAAAATACTGTAATAAATTGGACATGGGGTGCCAGGGCTGGACTCTTACCCTGCTCTCCATTCTGAACAGAAGAGAGAAACATCCCCTCACCATTTTGTGGCTCTGTCTCTCTTTATGCTCTTTCAGGCATGGCAGCCATTTTGTATTCTGCCATGCTGCCATGCTGCTGCCATTTTGTGACTGGTGCCAAAAATTCAAATACGGTCCAGTGGCCCCAAGAAATTGGCATCCCCCTTTTGTTGGTGTATACAAAGCTTATGATCCTAACTCACATGAATGTACTTGATAATTTTTGGTCCTACTTATCCTCCATCATGGAACTCAAGGCGGCAGTCTCCTCCTATTCAAGCATGGACCAGACTTGGCTCTTTTGACTCAGCTTCACCAAGGTTGCCATGTCAGGTGGGGAGCTGCTTGTAGATTCTTTCCTGCCTGCTGTTCCATCTTAGTCAAACCACCCACAACCATGGCAGATTAAAACGAAACAAGCGACTGAGAACATTACCGACATGGGTAATTTAATATCGTTCTTACCACTAATAGCTTATACAGTCACTATACATATTCCATGGATGAAGCTAACTGCTTATTCAGTTTGACAGATGGCAAGAATATGTCTGGAGCATGTAAAAGCAGCAACAAGCTTTTCCGTGGCAATGGTAGATCCCTAACCGTGCTTAAACTCCTGTCGGAAAATGGCTTAAAGAGGCTCTGTAATGAGTATCACTCATGGTTTCCTTAAATTCTTGTGAGTTTAATGTGTCTTTCCCTCCTCCTTTTTCATTGTTCACTTATCTTTGGCATGGCCCTGTGTGTTTGTTGAGCCCATACCCTCCAACATTTCTCCGATGAAAATAGGGAGATGGTTGGATAGTGTTCTCGAAGCTACCAGCATGAGTTTGACCAAACTGCGGGAGGCAGTGGAAGACAGAAGTGCCTGGCGTGCTCTGGTCCATGGGGTCACGAAGAGTCGGACACGACTAAACAACAACAACATTCTAGAAGAAGAAGAAGAAGAAGAATTTTATTTAAACCCTGTCAATCTGACTGAGTTGCCCCAGCCACTCTGGGCAGCTTTCAACACACACACACACACCAACCCCCCCCCCCACATTAAACATATTAAAATTTCCCTATACTGTGCTGCCTTCAAATGTCTTCTAAAGGTTGTATAGTTACTTATCTCCTTGGCTTGGGGGGAAGGTCGCATAATTCCATAACCTCCAACATTTCTCTTATGAAAATAGGGGGGAAACAGGACATTCTGGGATCAAATCAGAAACTGAGGTGGCTTCTATCAATCCGGGACTGTCACTGGAAAATAGGGACACAGTGAGCCTTCTGGAACTGAGAACTTCATTAGCTGCTTTAAGGGCTGGAGACTGGGGACCAGCTGCCTTAGCAGACAGAATACAACCAACATTTGTTTAGACTATAGCATTTAAAGAGCATTTAAAGCACACAGCATCCCCCCAAAGAATCCTTGAAACTGTAGTTTGTTAAAGGTGGTAGGAATGGTAGCTTCCATGATTCTTTAGAAGTCATGTGTTTTAAATGTGCTTTAAATGTACGGTGTGTACATAGCCTTTGTTCCTGCTAAGAAGCATTTCACGTTCAAAGAAGCCTGGTGATTTATGTTGCAGTGTTTGGTACAGACATAAGCTGATGCAGAGAAACCATTCAAGAAAGCTTATGGAGATCTTGATTGATTAACTTCTGTAGAATAATAACAGAAACCATCGGTGTTGCAATTATATCACTAACAGTGCAATAATAATTAGAATACTTATGTATTTCTAAATGCTTAGAACAGATCCATCAAAACCAATAGATTTAAGTCAAATAGCCCTACTCTAAGTAGATGTTTGGATATATCACCCAAATATTATATATATGTCTTGTCTCCAGAACTCTCTGCTCCAAAGGAAGACAAATCATGGAATCCTACCTGAAATTTCTGATCAGGGGTAGAAGTGGGGAGACCATTATGATTATGCTAGCAATGGGATTAAGTTTTCTTGGAGAGAAACTGTGAACTGGTGAGACTGAGTCAAAAGGGAGGTTACAGCAGCAACTACCCAGGCAAAAGAAGCTTTCATGTGAACAGTAAATCAAGGCCTCGTAGCACCATAACCAACAGTAGTGGCAGTAAAACCAATAGCAAAGAATAACATAAGAAAGTAAGAACATACGAACAGCTAGATGCCGATAAGAAGGCTGAGTGATTGTTTTTGGTGTCCCTCCAACTGATGGAGACACATTCCCATGCCAATTCTGAGGTCCTGTCTCTTGTTTTGCTCTTTCGGGTGTGGTAGCCATTTTGTACTCCTGCAGCCATTTTGTGCCGAGTGCAAGTGGAGGACCTGAAAGATGGTGGCAGAACAGCCATCATGGTCAGTAGGCTTCACATCAACTGATGCTATGCTTGAAGTCTTAACATGAGAATCAAGAGCCCTTCTATAAGGATCCAAGGCTGGCCAAATGGGAGCGTAATAATATCAAGAAAAACCGTAACTGTGGTTTGTAGCCAATGTAGCGCTAGGTTAAAGTCACTTGGCACTACTGCATACTTGTTGCACCGGTGGAACATTGTTGTGTAAGGGGAAACCCAAGTACATTACTCAAGATTATTGTGCAACAGATTGGCACAACAAGAACCAACTGTTGCACCAGTTTCTGCTAGTGCAACTGTTACGCTGGATTCCTTTGCTGCAGAACCTTTAAACTCTGCCATCCACATTAGCATAGAAAGGTTGATGCCCACAATGAAATGATGGAAGAGGGCCAGGGAAAGCTACAGACTTGGCTTTCACATTGCACAAGAAGAATTATGATAGGAACAAAGAATTCGAAGGAGAGCTAAGAAGGCAGGAAAGGCTTGGTTCAGTTCCTGCTGTCTCCAGCAGGATTGGGACCAAACATCCAGTCAGTTTCATTTCCCTCCATAGGTGGGGAGTGGGGAAGAGGGAACTTAGGAAACTGACCCCAAACAACAAATTTTATCAATTTTATGAGATGGAAGAGGTGAAAGATTCTTCTTGGTTGGCTATTGGGAAATGGCAGCTTGAGTTACCTTGCTTTGTACAGTGGTACCTCTGGTTAAGAACTTAATTCATTCCAGAGGTCTGTTCTTAACCTGAAGCTGTTCTTAACCTGCAGCACCACTTTAGCTAATGGGGCCTCCTGCTGCCGCCACACCGCTGGAGCACGATTTCTGTTCTCATCCTGAAGCAAAGTTCTTAACCCGAGGTACTATTTCTGGGTTAGCGGAGTCTATAACCTGAAGCATATGTAACCCGAGGTACCACTGTATACATTAAAAAATTTCTATTCCACTTTTTCATATAAAAGTTCAAGGCAGCTCTTTTCTACTGAATTGCTTCATGATGATATTTCCTAGTGAGCTGAATTCTCTCTAGAACCGGGATGGGTGAATCTCGAGATGTTGTTGGACTACAACTCCCATCAGCCCCAGCCAGCATGACCAATGGTCAAGGGATAATGTGTGTTGTAGTCCAACAAGATCTGGAGGGCCAGAGGTACCCCATCCCTAGCACAGAATATACTTTTTCAGCTTGGTAGCCAAGACCCACCTGCCTGGGTGGTGGCTGCAGCATTTTGGAAATATAATGTGCTTAGCCAGAAAGTAACAGAGCTGAATTCTGCAGCTCACCTATAGTCAGCATAGCTCTGGAATTACAGAGCTCAGGCTGATACTTTCTTTAAAATGCAAACAGGTAAAGCCAGGCTTCCTCAACGTAGGCCCTCCAGATGTTTTGAGACTACAATTCCCATCATTCCTGACCACTGGTCCTGCTATCTAGGGATCATGGGAGTTGTAAGCCAAAAACATCTGGAGGGCTAAGGTTGAGGATGTCTGGGTAAAGCATTTTTCAAGCGCATATCTGGCAGATTTGTAAGTTTGGGACAGGACTGGGTCCAAAATAGAAATCCTAGTTCCACCTGTTGCAATAGCTCCAATAAAAAGGCAATTCCTGTAGGTGAATCAGGGACAATTCTTTCCTGCCCAGAATGGAGCGAGAATGGTGAGTGTGAGACATACTTTCTCTGCCTTTGAGATTTGTCTAAACTCAGCTGTTTGGGGATGGGGGGGGGGAGAGAAAGTACATCTTGTATCTCTCTGACCGGCTGCTGTGATGGTTTTGTGAAATTATGGTGGGGTGGGGCTTTTGCCTGCATGTACCTGTCTCGGTAAATCCTGGGATCTGTAGCTTACCCTCCACAGCGCTACAATTTCCAGCAGCTTTAACAAGCTACAGTTTCCAGGATTCTTTAGGTGGGGACATGTGCTTTAAATATATGGTGCCTTAGTGCAGAGGTAACCTTTATAATGGCCAAGAAGACAGGAAAAGAGTCCCTTGCTGCCTTACCCAGTTGAGGCAGTTGTGGTCAGTAGGGCATGGGTGTGGCTAGGCCTCTCCGGGTTCAGACCTGCAGCATGAGGATGGAGGAAGGGAAGGCTGGCTGTGAGTAGGTTAGGCCCTAGGCTGCTAGGTGGAAAAGCAGGTGGGAAGAGTAGGATCGGTAGGTTAAAGAGACTGGTAAGCAGATAATTGCCTTTCCACAACTCTGCATCCCGCAAGTAAATTTCTGCATACTTTTAATGACTACTGTGAAGTTTGTGCATCACTGTAAGCGGTTGCACCACACATATCTGGTTGTGAGGTTCCGCACAGCATGAATGCACATAAGTTGCATTGATTGCCAGAAATGTATTCTATCAGCACAGGTTTGCCTGCTAGATGGCTCCATCACTTACTTGGTGATGTTCGTCCTTAAGTGGCATAGAATCATAGAATTGGAAGAGACCACAAGGGCCATCGAGTCCAACCCCCTGCCAAGCAGGAAACACCATCTGAGCACTCCTGACATATGGTTGTCAAGCCTCTGCTTAAAGACCTCCAAAGAAGGAGACTCCACCACGCTCCTTGGCAGCAAATTCCACTGTCGAACAGCTCTTACTGTCAGGAAGTTCTTCCTAATGTTTAGGTGGAATCTTCTTTCTTGTAGTTTGGATCCATTGCTCCGTGTCCGCTTCTCTGGAGCAGCAGAAAACAACCTTTCTCCCTCCTCTATGTGACATCCTTTTATATATTTGAACATGGCTATCATATCACCCCTTAGCCTCCTCTTCTCCAGGCTAAACATGCCCAGCTCCCTTAGCCGTTCCTCATAAGGCATCGTTTCCAGGCCTTTGACCATTTTGGTTGCCCTCCTCTGGACACGTTCCAGTTTGTCAGTGTCCTTCTTGAACTGTGGTGCCCAGAACTGGACACAGTACTCCAGGTGAGGTCTGACCAGAGCAGAATACAGTGGCACTATTACTTCCCTTGATCTAGATGGCAACTATGACCATTCTCATACAAAGAAACGTGACTGGCTAGTTCAAAAAGAGAATCCTCCATTAGCTTTTAACCCTTCCTAGATCCAGGACCCCAGGAATTAGAAGGGACCCACCCAGGCATCATGCAGGCTAAGTCCCCGTTCCTCCCCCTGCCCCCAATGCACACCAGTATAGCAGAATATTTCTGTGTGTGCATACTGAGGTTCAGTAGCAAGGAATGAAGGTGTCCGATCTGGCTGGAGGTGTGCATATCTGATGGGAATCAGTAGGTAGATTGGGGAGGATCACCAAGCACAGGCATGTTAAGAGTGCAAGTATATAATCAAAATACTTGCCCACAGATTTCTTGCTGTAGAAGACATTTTAACTTCTGTAAAGTAGCTTGCAGTACCTTTTATCATCAGCTGGGGTACCAACTGTTTACCTTCCTGGAGAGTGATAGCAATCTGTACTCTAGATTCTAGAAACATCCTTGCTGGATTATTGCCCTTGAAGACTGCCCAGAAACTGCCGCTGGTTGAAAATGTGACAGCAGCAGGACTGTTCACTGGCATTTAATGCTGCAAACACCCTATGCCAGGAGGTTCACCGGTTATCAGTCTGCATCCAGGCCTGATTATAGTTACTGACTTTGCCTTTTAAATCCTTAAATGGCTTGAGATCAGGGTACCCAAAGGACTATCTTCTCCAATGAGTCTACCTTGTTATGCTATATATAGGGTACCAATTGGAGAAAGGGTACCAACACTGAAAATAACCCAGCAGTGGAACTCCCTCCCAGCACCCTTTGTTATCTAATGAGTGCCTGTCAAAGTTTGTCCTGCACTTGAGTTTTTAATGGCCTTTCATTGCTTTTATGATTCTGGTATTCCCCCTTGAATTAGATCTGTGTTTTCTTTGCTGCTTTTTTTCATTGTCTTAATTTCAGAGGTGTTTATTTGTTTGTAAAGAAGAAAATACCTAGCAGTCTGGAGGCTTTGACAATAGGATATAAATCTTGAAAACAGAACAACAGATCCTTCCATTTTGGTGCAAGTTTAGTAGCAAGTCGAGTTGCTTTACTGGATGAGATTTTGCATCCTGTTTCCTGTGGCAAGCAGGGCATGAAAGCGACAGACTCCCTTTGCCACCCACAACATTTAGTATATGGTGCCTTTGGAACATAGTTCCACCTTTTCTCTTGTGAAAGTGTAGGACCCTCTTCAGGTCATTCCTGCACATGTTTATTCTGAAGCAGGCCCCAGGTTCCGTTCGGCACAGCTTGCTTCCTAGCCTCTGGAAAAAAACCACCCTGACTTAGAGCATCTGTGAAGCGCATCTGGTGGCTGTGGATTCCAAGACTGCTCAGTTGGTAGAGCAAGACACTCTTGACCTCAAGATCTTGGGTTTGAGGCCCACGATGGGCAAAAAGATTCCTGCATGGCAGGGGGTTGGACTAGATGACCCTCGAGGTCCCTTCCAACCAGAGGTGTACCTAGGCTCCTTTGCATTCTTGGCAAGGAGCTGTATCAGCACTCCCTCTGTCCCTTACGCCAAAATACTGACCACCCGGAGCAGTCCGGGAAGTGGTGCCAACTTGAATAAAATATTGGGGAGGTGTGCAGGCAATTGATCACACACAACATTTGAATGACAATGCCCATCAACTGGGAGGGGCAGCCCCCTCAATTTTTTTTGGGGGGGGCTGAATGGACCCCAGTCCCTCGGAGTTGACTCCTATGTGCCTGGGTACCGGTGGGCTTCTAGCCACTCCAAACAGGGCACTGTGGCTGCACCGGGCGTTGCGCCGCATGGGGTGCCCCGACAACGCTGTAGGACAGACCACGAGAGTCTGGGGGTGCCAAATTTTAGGGCGCCGCTGAAATTTTGAGTGCCCAAAGCTGGTCACTGCTCGAAGCCAGAGCAGAGGGGTGTGATTTCTGCGCACCCCCCTGGACCCCTAGGTATGTTCCAGGGGTGTCAACTTGAATATTTTTTGGGGTGTAGGGTGGAAAGTAAGCCCCACCTCACATAACCGAACACATGACACTATCTGAATAGGAATTCCCCTCGAATATTTTATTGGGTGAGGGGAGCGTCGAAGCCCCCTTGGCTCCTATGATAAGTTGACGACGACTCTGGACACTTATAATGGGGTGATGGAACCGGCGTGAGGGGTCCAGGCGTAAGATGGTTCCGCCGAGGGCGCCCATGGCCGTGTGTGCGCTGCTGTATTATGTGCGGCATGAGGGGCCGAGAGGTGTAAACCGCCACCAGGGAGGAGGAGGAGGGCCTTGTTGCCCTCTCTCTCTCTCTCTGCCGAGTGTGTGTTTGGGAGAGCGGGGGAAGGCCAAAGAGGGCGCGTCGCTGGCGGCGCTACGGCCTGCTGCTGTGAGGAAGGAGAGGCGGCGGGAGGAGGAGGAGGAGCAGGTGCCCATGCCGGCTTGCGAAAGTGCCTCCTTCCCTCTCGCAGGCGGGCTGCGGGTGCCGACGCTGCCGCGGGGCGGCGACAAGACACCCCCCCCCCCCGCCATTTGCCCGCCAACGGCGGCAGCGGCGTTTGTGTGTGCTTGACCCCTCCCGGCAGGGGAGCAGCTTAGGCTGGCGGAGAGGCTTCCCCTTCCTCGCCCCCGCCTCACAGTGGCTCCTGCCGCCGCCGCCGCCGCCGCCGCTCTGAGGCGACGCAGTGCAGAGGTGCGGGCAGGTTGCTCCGGCCCGAGCCGCGGCTTCTCCTCCTCCTCCTCCCGCTTGGAGGGCGCGGGAGCCCCTTTCCTCCTCCCCGCGACGCCCCACGGAGACTCCCCCCACCTCCGCCGCGTCCCCGCGCGTGGGGCCGCCGCTGCCCTTCCCTTCCCGCGGCGCCCCACCCCCGGCCATGACCGTGGCGGCGGCGGCGGCGGAGGAGACGACGGCGTCGCAGCAGCAGCAGCAGCAGCAGCGGCGGCGGCTCCTGGTCTTCTCCGCGTCGCCCCCCTCTCCGCCTTCTCCTTCTCCTCCGCCGCGCCGCCTCTTCCTCTCCCCCAAGTGCTGCTGCCCCCGGCGGCTGCCGCCGGGCTCCAGGAAAGTAGCTTGATGAGTGTCCAAAGTAGCAGTGGAAGTTTGGAGGGGCCGCCATCTTGGTCCCGGCTCTCCTCCACGTCCCCACCGAGCCTGCAGGGCTGCTCCGCGGCGGCGGCGGCAGCGGCGGCAGCAGCGGCGGCGACGGCAGCAGCGGCCGTGGCGGCCTCAGCGGCGGCGGCGGCCTCCCTGCTCCGCAGCGGCGCGCCGCTCAAGGAAGGTAAACAGCCAGAGACCGGGCAGGGGGAAGGTGCTTCTCGGGGCCTCTCCTCGGCCGCCGGGGGGTGGAGAGGGGAGGAAGGAGGAAGATGACGGGCTCGGCGGCGGCGGCGGCGGTGGGGGAAACGGGCCCTTGGGGAGGGAGGGGCACGGCCGTGTCAGTAGCGGCGGCGGTGGCAGCAGCAGCAGCCGCCGCCTGAGGCCAGTCCCAGGCTTTGCGGGGCCGAGTGCGCGGCGAGGGCAAAGGGAGAAGAGACGAGGCGAGACATGTCTTCCTTCTCTTCTGCATCCGACGGAGGAAGAAGGTCTGGGCGCCCCTTATCTCTTTCTCTCGACACCCCCCTCCCCAAATTACTCCCGAAGTCGTGGGGGGGGCCCGAAACCTTTCCTCCCCCAGCCTTCTCGCACAAACTCAAGCCTCCCAACCCTTAATCTGTTTTATTTATTCGAGGCACCCCCCTCTTACCCCCAAAAATGTCGCCTTGAATTCCTCCCACCCCCGCCGCCGTTTACAGTAGCTGCTGCTGGGAGGGGAGGGAGGTGGATGTTCATAATGTTTTCCTAGTTCCACGGCGAATCGATCTCTTTTAACATCGATCTCTTTTCTCCTCTTTGTTTTTAAATGGCTTTTTTTTTTAAATTTTAGAGATGAAAATATTTCGTAGATGGGAGATGGTTAATTCTTTCCTTCCTATTGTAAAGTGGGGTTTTATGACTGGGAAGGAAGAGAAGCGGGTGCTCCTTTTATATATCTATCTGTAGATCTATATATAAAAATATACATATGTAATTTCCTGGCTTTTCCTGGTTGGTTATGATGATGAACGTGGCTGTTTTGCTTAAAATGAAGAAGAAGGAGGAAAAAAGGGTCGAGTTGCTTTTGGCATCATGGAGGTAGGATGGTGGAAAAGAGACAAAGATCGAGGCACTTATTTGATACAAGAAAGACACTTTCTTCAGCCATTGGCTTCCGACAAAAGTGACGGAGACACGTTAAAAGCCAGTACAGAATGACTGCAACTTTCTCCTTTTCCTCCATCGCATCTTGGATGGTTCCCCCCCTTCCCTCCCCCTTTCTCCCACCCCTCTTGTATTAGAACGACAGTGAGAGAGAGCAGGGTGTTGTGGGTGTTTTGCAGAGAATATCTGTATGAAGGTTATGTGCAAACAAGTCTTTTTTATTGTTTGTCCTTTCCTACCCCCCCTTGTTCCTTGCATTAAACTATGTAGCCACAAGATGTAGCAATTATACAGTTTATGAAATGATTAAAGCTCTCTTATTTTACTCGAAATTATGGTTAGCGAGGGAGAGAGGGGAACTTTCATACAACATATGGTATTCTGGAAGAATGAATATTGCATATTCATGATTTTTGAAATGCGATTGCTCTTTGACTATAGTGCTTATCTCAGGGTATTGAATGGCTCTTGCCTTTTGTTTTCATTGTGGGGGGGGGGGAGGCTTGGGTTCCCCTCCCCCTTTCCTTAAGCACTTGCTAGGCAGCATTAACTTTCCATATGAAAAATGTTAAGATTTTTGAGAAATTAGATGCTGCCAATCTAGAAGACACTTCACATGTCAGGAATATTATTATCAGCAAACATTCTTAAGGATTTCATTTTAAAATGCTTAAGAGCCGTGGAAATATATAGTGGAAATGTTTGCTCTCTTTCTCCATTCCAGTACTCAGACTTGCATCACTCGTTGTCACTTTTGCACACGTTCCTAGATAGGAAGCTGACAATAGGAAGCTCAGATTGGCATGAAAACTAATACCTGAAATGGTTGGATATACAGCCTATGTGGTAGGCATTTTGGTGCTGGCCGTTACTTTGGGAAACTTAAGCTCAAGGGAGAAGAGACAAAGTTTTATATGTGAACCAAGTTTATTAAGCTACTTGCTTTCAGATATCGTTTAACACCAGTAGTGTGTACTACCTATTTTTTTAAAAATACTAGGTCAGTATTTTTAGACTATGTTGTAAAAATCTGATTGGAAGTTTTTGTTAAAGCTGCTTCAAATACATGAGTAGAAAAAATACTCATTTTTCTGGCTGCATGTGCCTACTTCTCACTGTTAGTGGTTATATAGCAGCTAAAGTCCAGTATACACTCTTAGGTTGGGTAGAACAGATTGTCATTTATTTACTGTGCTGAGGTGTCAGTCTGTGGTTTGTTAATTCAGCTTACAAGGCCACCAAGGAATGCAATTGGTTTAATACCGTTTTAGAAAGCAAATTGGTATTTGATTTTTTAACTCAATGGGAAGCAAGATGGTATTCAGTAAAACTGAGAATTTGTATGTCACATGAAAAGTTTAATCCAGCTTCCCACAACCTTCAGCACTTGTTATAAAACTGTATGTTCTCTTGTTGTATTTGTTTTGGCTGTCTGATTTTATGTTGTAATCTCTAAAACAGAGCACTTCCAAAGAGAGAACTTTTTGCTTTACTGTATGAGAGCATGTGTAAATGTAGTACTTTCTGTCTGTATAGTAGGGATGTAGGATCTCAAATTTTCTGCTTTCACTTTTAAAGCACCTGAAAAAATGTACAGTTATGGCAAAACATGGACAAAGGCTCAGAATCTTAATATATGTGCAGATTTCTGATTTGCTAAGCCAGTGTTTCATTTGAAGTGTTTGTCATCTTAATCTAGACAGTTGTCATTCATTGAAGGGCACTAGTTCAGCCTAGTTTGGAAGATGCAACCCCCTGAGAAAGATTTTCATGTGTTTCTCAACAGAGGACTATCTTCTTGAAAATGAAATACTTAATAAGGTACAGAGTTAAAGATTTCCTAGTAATTGAAACTGAATTTGAAGCCTTCACATTATCAAAAGGACTGTCATTGTCTGAATTACGTGACTCCATTGTTGAATAATCTCTGAGTATGTACAACCACTGCTCAAGATGGAGTTGATTGTTGTGTAATCATGATAAAGGCAGAATAACAAAGTTCATCGTTTAGAATCTACTCTGAGTTGTCTGAAATAGATAAACTTTGTGCATCTTGTTTAACGCGCGTTTTGATTAATACAGATTTTAGCAGTATAGTTGGTGCCCACCTTGTATAAAAATCCTATGCATGTTTAATCGGAATTAAGTCCCAATAGTTTCAGTGGGACTTCATGTTGCAGTCGTAATACAAACTTACCTGAGAGTGTCCAGTAGCTGCAAAACACTGTAAGAACTGCTATGTGTCTTACACTGGAAGTGACATCACAAGATAAGAACAGTAAGTCCCCTAGTAAGCAATAGAACAGGATAGCATATTTTATGTGACATAAATTTTGTTTACATGTAAACAAATATGAAAAATAATTCTAGCTTGCTGAAGTTCATTTTTTAATGTATGTCTTTTGGTGCTGAGTAAGACTTCTAGCTCTATGCTTGGTGTAAGCAGATAGTGGCTAGAAATGTGTTTTACTGTTCCGAGACTTCCAAAAAATTCTTAGTACCTTGTGATGCAACTGCATGTTACTTGCTTAATTTTCAGGTAAACCTTGGCTATTTATTTCCATGTTACCCATGGAAGATGCTTATGTTCATTTACAGTGGTGTTTATATTTTTGTTTGGATCGCTGCAGTAAGCTGTAGTCTTTTAAGGCTACAATCCTAAGCACACATACTATGGAGCAAGACCCACTGAATACACAGGATTCAACTTCTGAGTAAACATGCCTAGGTTTGCACTGTAAGCGTGATATGTTATCCACTGGTACTTTGTTGTTGTTGCTCAGTCTTATGATTTAGTTGCTGTTGAAGACAGTGCTAATATTTCTTTATTGTATGTGGTATATCCTCTGTCTTGGTGACAAATATATTCCCACTTTCTTGAGAAATGATACCAGTTCTCAAACCTGATCATAATTGGTATCTGAGTATCAAGGTTCTCTTTAATCCCTGCAAGCAAGACTTGGGCTGGGGTGAGAGAATGCAATAGTACCTGACTTGAAGATACCATTGCTCTAGCGCAGAGATTCTCAAAACTGTGTCCATCAGATCCATTCAGGTATTCCATGGGAAGGTTGTAGAACAGTAAAAAATATCCACATTTGATCTCTCCCCCCACCCCACCCCCTGGACTTGAGATCAAGGCCATTCTGACTTGGGCCCAATTTTCAAAGGGGCAAAAATGTCCCCAGTCTAGGTCAAATGTTCTTGTAATGCAACTGGTTTTGACAATGATGCTGGTATAGAAGGAAAAAAGTTTTCCCTTCATATTCATTGTGGTAGACCATGGTTGTTAAAATATGTGTGTGCTTTGATTAGTAGAATATTAATGGTATCCTGAGACCATTTCGAGTGATCTGTGGAGGAAAAAAGTTTGAGAACTGCTGTTCCAGAGGTATTGGCCCCCTCCCTTTCTATCTGCAAGCTGTTAAACTGCTAAGACTTAGTGGTGGTAGAAGCATGTCCCCTCTCAGAATTTAATTGGCGCTTCATGTTTGGGCCATGAACTTAATTCATTGCATGGGCCGCTATTGCTCGTGTCAAAACAATAACTTACAAAAAGGTTATCTTTGGGATAAGGTGGGCTTGTGAATAAAACTCACATTGACAGAGAGGCTTAGTTTTCTAACAAGTAGATAATATGTGTTTAATAACTACTTTAGGCTCTTCTTGCATAACTGTTCCAAAATACTTTCTTACGCCAATGATGGAAATGAAATGGGTTCTAGAGTATGTGCGTAAAAATACCCTATTAAAACCGAGGTGACCATTACCTTGAGGTAACTTGAATGGGGAAATAAACAAATCCTCTAGAAGTATTTTTAGATTTGTGTAGGAAGTACCCAAATTGTCCTTTTTTTAATTTTAAAAAAAAGAATGAGGTGAGTTTTCCCTCTAACAATGATGCTCAAGTTTCCAGAGGAAGGTCAAGCAATTTATTTTTGATTAGGTTCTAAGCAGCTGCTTTCTGCACTTAAATTAACTGCAAGAACTTGACTTTCACATTTTAATTGAAGTCTGGAAGAATTATCTGATTCATACAAATCCAAAGCTCTTCTGTGTGATAGCCTCTCTTTATCTTATTTTGAAAACTCTTGAGGCCTCAGCTGTTCCTGGAAAAGCTATACACCTTGAAAGCTATATTACTGTTTCTTTACTGAAATTCCAAATGTTAAAGTTGTCTGACTTACGGTAATCAAGAAGTCTGACCTTTCCAGTTCACCAAAGCAAAGTGAATTGTAGCTGGCCATGTTTACTTAACAAAACTTAGTTTGATGTAGGTCATATGTTAGTTTGCCTCCCTAGGTTTCAGCAATGCCAAACTCAGAAATGGCCTCTCCATTACAGATGCTAATTGTTGTTGGCATCTATAGTTCTCAGGAGGCAATGGAAGTGAAGTCAAAGCGTTGGAAACGGGATGAAGTCAAATTGTTGGCAAGTTGCAGTGTCTGCTTTGGCTGTAGAGACTGATATGGGAGAGCCATGTTTTGTTGCAGCTGGGGCAGATGAAAGCGTCCAGTTGTGCTGCTGCAGATGCACCATGGTGTTTCTTCTCTCTGCACTCTTCCTAGTGGTCATTCCTCATCTGGCCAATACAATGGATATACGACCTGTCAGTCTCCAGGCACTGTGGTTGTCTGCAAGAGATGTTGCCAGCCTTCATGTCACCTTACAGATACTAACTCACATTGCAAAACCCTTTGGTAATTCAGTTAGGAATTATTGTCCAGCACACTAAAACTAATGTTAAAGAAAGTATTAGTCATCTATAGTTGTTAATGCAGGCTATACCACCTGAGCATCATTGCTGTGTTGGTGTTTCTGATAATATGCTACTCAAATAGAAGCCTATTATATGCATTGTACTTAGTAAATATAATAAATAATAATAATAAATAATAATAATTGCTTATACTCCACACACCTGGCCAGGCCTGCCCAGCCACTCTGGGCGGCTTCCAACAGGATTATTAAAAACACAGCAAAACATTAATAACTTCCCTAAACAGGGCTGCCTTCAGATGTCTTCTAAAAGTCAGATAGTTGTTTGGAATATTTTCTATCTCAAGCCAATTCAAATGTGTATTGATGTGGTAAAATGTTACAAAACAAAGCCATGCTGTGTCAAGAGGACACTTATTTGCCTCCCCTGGATAGTGTTCGCTTGAACAGCAGCATGGGCATATCTATCTATTTTATCGCATCCAATTGGGAGGGGTAGTCAATGCCACTAAAAATGGAATGAGGATTCAAATTGACTTTAACAGATTAGAGGTCTGGGCCCAAACTACCAAAATGAATTTCAATAGGGACAAATGTAAGATTCTGCACTTAGGCAGGAAGAACCAGCTGCACAAATATAAGAAGGGGGCACCTGGCTTGCCGGTAGTGTATGTAAAAAGGAGCTAGGGGTCTTAGTAGGCCACAGGCTTAACTTGAATCAACAGTGTGATGCAGCAGCAAAAAAAGCTAATGCTATTCTAGGCTGCCTCAGCAGAAGTATAGGTGTTCTGATCAAGGAGATAAGAGCTATTTGACAGTGGAACAGACTTCCTCAGAAGGTGATGGACTTGCCTTGCTTGGAGGTTTTTTAGGTAGAGGTTGGATAGCCATGTCATGGATGCTTTAGTTGAGATTCCTGCATAGCAAGGGGTTGGGCTACAATTCCCTTCCAGCTTTACAATTCTATGATTCTGTTACGTCCTTTGAAGGAAAGGTGTGATTAATAATAAAAATGAATATAACTATGCCCGTGTCTCATTGAAACACTACCTATTTACTAAATGGTTCTCTATAGTGGTGCCCAACCACTGTAACTAAAATTTGAGGCCTTGCCCAGTGATTCATTGCTTCCTTTATTCCCACTCCCTTTCGCAGGTGAGGTGGGGACTCTGTCTCTCAGTCAATCTCTGTCTGGCTCTTTTAATGAATCTGTAATTGACTTGTTGAAGATTTTGCAGGCTGATAAGAGATTTATGTAGGTTATGGTAGCTGCATCTGCACATCACAATAAAGCATGGTGCCAGGCCTATCATGGTTTTATTATGAATGGGCGGCCTGCAGATTCTTGCTGCCTGATTGTTCTAGTTTCATTCCTTCCCTGGTGCAAGTGGGAGAAACAGGACAGAATTCACCGAACGAACCCTGTCGGGAGGGCTTCTGCTTGTGCTTTCCACCTTCTCCCCCTGCATGGACCCCCATGTAGCCCCTGAAACTGGCACTAGAGGGATCAGGAGAACCTCAAAAACAGCACATGGGGGGGGGAGAGGAGAGATTGTTCTATTTGGCAAGCTGATAAGTGTTGGATTCCACCCAAAGTCTGGAAGCAACAATTAAACTCTGCTTCCTGTTAATATCCAGACATCATGGTTGGTTGCTTCCTAACAAGCCCATGGTTGATAACCAGCCTTGAAACCATGGTCTGTAGATTTGGGAATTATGACTTGTTAGGAAGCAGCAAACCATGTCAATGCAGAAACCATAGTTTATTGCAGTAAGAAAGCAGAGCTATTGTCATAGGAAAAATAAAAGTGTGTTAAATATTGATTATTGTATATATAGAGTGTAGAATCATAGAATCGTAGAGCTGGATGGTCATCTAGTCCAACCCTCTGCAATGCAGGAATCTCAGCTAAAGCCATCCAACCTCTGCTTAAAAACCTCCAGGGAAGGAGAGTCCACCACCTCTCGTGGGAGTCTGTTCCACTGCTGAACAGCTCTTACTGTCAGAAAGTTTTTTCGAAAGTTTAGCCGGAATCTCCTTTCTTGTAACCTGAACCGTCTAACATACAATTATTGGTTACAGAAACTAAGTAGCATTATATATGCCGCTTGATAAGTTTGAAGCCTGAGAGCTGTTTTTATTGCTAGCGTATTGAAGTGATTGGGAAGAAATGCACTGTAATTCTCTGTGTGAATTAAATTTCAATTTCAAGTGTGCTTGAATAATTTTCTGCTGTTTTCTAGTACTGTGACTTATAAGAATTACATAGTTCAACAGCTACATACCAAATACAATGTTTATTGTCCATTGATGTCTGTTGCGATTAGTTATACTGCTGGTGTGTGCCTTTAACTGTTTAGTTGTAATAATCTTTGCTGGACTGCCACATGTGTGATCCAAAGTAGTTTGAAATGTGAAAAAATTAGAACCAATAAAATGTTCCTGATACTACTTTGGCTAGTGTCTTTGTACCATTTGCATGCATAATACAGCATACTGATGACTTCTTTTTCCCCTCTGTGACAAATGTCCACCCAGCCATTCATTTAAAACTTACTGTATGCTAGACATTGACATAGTCAGTGTAAACTACCGGTAATTCACACTAAGTCACAGAATTATTGAAAGATGTCTGAAGGAACCAGTTTCAAAAAGTTCCCTAAATATGTATTTAAGAGTGACTAATTTCTTCATGTACTGTGATTCATCTAATTTTTTGTTTAAAATCACAATTACATGTTTGTTCCTAGTGTTAAGTTGTATAAAGGTTACTGTAACTTGAATGCATCTTCTGTTTTTCTTACTTAGTAACATATTAAGATTTGTCATAATATAGAACAATAGCAGAAATGAAAAGCGGTTATAAATAAAATGACTAAAAAAATACATTTTGAAATTAATATATTGGCTTACATCCTAATTATTTGATCCATTTACAGATAGGTAGCCGTGTTGGTCTGCCATAGTCAAAACAAAAAAAATTCCTTCCAGTAGCACCTTAAAGACCAACTAAGTTAGTTCTTGGTATGAGCTTTCGTGTGCATGCACACTTCTTCAGATACCTGAAGAAGAAGTGTGCATGCACACGAAAGCTCATACCAAGAACTAACTTAGTTGGTCTTTAAGGTGCTACTGGAAGGAATTTTTTTTGTTTTGACTATTTGATCCATGAGTAGGAAAATAATGCTTTTAAAGAAATTTTCAACAAAACATTGGCACCATTGGACCTTTGGGGGTTAAACATGATGACCAGGAATAAAATGCATGTTCATATCATATCAACATCTCAGTTAACATTTCAGTCCATTACTTTGGAAAATGTTGGAACTGAAGATTCTGCTATCTCCTTGTAACACAGTTTCTTTGGGATGCATTCTGTTTGGTTATCTCAACACTCTAAATATAGTTAAATGAATACTACCCTTTTCAGCAGTTAAGCTCTTTTGCAATGTATAGATTAGTTTGTATCACTTGCAGTTTAGATTAATATAGATCAAGTGATACATAACTGACCAAACTAAAATTTCTCACTTTTATTTGGTATTGGGTGCTGCTTTATTGAAGCTTCATTTTTTCTTTTCAACAACATGTGACCACTGCTTCTTGGAAATTTCATTTTCTAGCTGAAGAAACCATTTTGCAAAGTTTTGGAGAAATGGTTCCAACCCATTATAGAATTTGATGAAGGCAGTTATTACACATTTTGGTTAACACAGAGTTGAGTCCAATAGCTAGACACTTCTGCTGACGGAAGGAGATGGTGGGTGGCGAGAGAGGGAGAGGTGGCTTTTGCTGATGTCTCTTGCAGCTCCTAAAAATCTGCTCCAGACTCGCAGGCATGTCCAGAGTTTGTTTCGGGAGCCTAATGTGGCCCACCGGTCGATTCAGTCTGGCCCCCATATGTTCTGGGGTAAAATCCTTAAAAAAGCTCAACAACTTTGGTTGGCCCTCACTCATGTTTACGTTATCAAATCTGGCCCTCTTTGAAAAAAAGTTTGGGCACCTTGCGAGGGTTGGCACACCCTCCAGAACAAGGTGTGAGGTGGCACAAGGGGCTGCAGGGGGAAGGGAGAACTGGTAAAAGCAACTCCCCCCCCTTTCCTCTACCAGGAACGTTTGCTGGATCTGATTGACTTCCACAAATGGAAGGAGCTTTTCTCTTCACAGAACACCAGGTCTGGATCCAACCCATTGAATAGAGATTCTGGTAGTTCTGGGCTGGTTAGTGACTTTAGCTGTTGGTATTACATTTGTTTACATTTGATTCACATCTTTCAGGTTTGTTAAAATCAAGGAAATGCCTAACCTTTTAATGTGGATGGGTGGGCAGGTGCGGGGAGGTAGCTAATCATACAGTTGTGACCATGATTGCTGTTGGGATGTGAGTTTGTCATCTGTGGTCAGTTAACCACAGCATGACTACTACTCCCACACTGACCAGTTCATTTACAAGGATATGAAATTCTGTTTGACATCTTTTTAAATGGTTCATGGGAATTAAATCCTTGCATCCTCCTGAATGGCACTGGAATGGAAAAGTTGATTATATTGAATAGTGCCTACCGGTTTTGTAAACTTTAGAAAATGATGCACATGATGATGCCAGGTATAAAGTGTAGTGTGATATACTGATCAATTTTGGGTTTAGTTTCAATTTTAAATGCTAGAATGGAGTTGTTATAATCAAGGTTGTTGTTGTTTAGTCGTTTAGTCGTATCCAACTCTTCGTGACCCCATGGACCAGAGCACGCCAGGCACTCCTGTCTTCCACTGCCTACCGCAGTTTGGTCAGACTCATGTTTGTAGCTTCGAGAACACTGTCCAACCATCTTGTCCTCCGTCGTCCCCTTCTTCTTGTGCCCTCCATCTTTCCCAACGTCAGGGTCTTTCCCGGGAGTCTTCTCTTCTCATGAGGTGGCTAAAGTATTGGAGCCTTAACAATCTGTCCTTCCAGTAAGCACTCAGGGTTGATTTCCTTCAGAATGGATAGGTTTCATCTTCTTGCAGTCTCCTCCAGCACCATAATTCAAAAGCATTAATTCTTCGGCGATCAGCCTTCTTGATGGTCCAGCTCTCACTTCCATACATCACTACTGGGAAAACCATGGCTTTAACTATACGGACCTTTGTTGGCAAGGTGATGTCTCTGCTTTTTAGGATGCTGTCTAGGTTTGTCATCACCTTTCTCCCAAGGAGCAGGCGTCTTTTAATTTTGTGACTGCTGTCACCATCTGCAGTTATAATCAAGGTACTTCTTGATTATTGAAAATAATTTGTATACTTTGTTGTTCAAATTGGTATTGGTTAGAAATAAGAGAAAAGGCTTTTAGCAAGTAGAAAGAACTCGCATCCAGAATTCTTTCTTAAGTAATCTGTTACTCTTCCACTTCTGACAAATTGAGTTCTACATAACTCAAAGGCTTGCATATTCTTATACAATAGAAACCATCAGTTTTCATATATATATATATATATATATATATATATATATATATATATATATATATATATAATGAAATTAATGTGGCAGCAATTGTTCCTATTCCCTGGAGAGAGAACCCAGAACAAAATTCCTGAATTAGAATGCGTTTTTTTAATGTTACACTGTGAAATTTCGTCTCCCTAGGAAAGTGTAGCTTCTACAGAAAATTGTTGTCCCTAATTATTGTTCTATTACTGAATTATGGATATTCAGTATCGGTATAATCAGGAGTGTTTGGATTCTGGTTTTGAGTTGTGTTCTACATAGCACTCTAACAGACCTAATGCTGTATCTTGTAATGGACTGGTTTTGGTATCATTTTGTGTAAAATATATTTTTATTTCTCTTTACTTGGTTTTCAGTCACTTGATGGAAGTACTCTTTGACCCTTGGAAGCTTATGCCAAATTAAGTTTAATTTAATAATACTATTTAGTTAAACATTACTATTAGCTATTTAGTTTTGATTCTGCAATTTAAATTTGTGTGTGTTTCTGTGCTCCCCAGATTATTTAGTAAGCCTGGTTCTAACTACTCAAATATTTGGTGCATCTTGAAAGAGTCAAAGGATATGGCTGTCATAAAAGAACATTGTGATGTCAGCACATTAAAGTCTATTGCCCAATGTATATTTCAGTGAAGGGAATTCATCATCATTGTGATAGTTGTCTACAGGTATGCTGTTTTATTGTGCTGTTAAGTTTTTCTAAAATGCAAATTCTATTAGACTAATACGCATGCTAAATGCCATCAAAGTGAGGTTAGTGTACAGCATTTTTGAAGTTTTATATGTTCATTTCTCAAGCTTGAAAAAGTCTAGTTGTATCGTATACTTCTGGGCCATATTGAAGTTAAACACGTTGACTGGTATTTTAAATGCTGTTTATGTAGTACCAGATGTGGACATGCTTTATAAAGCAACACATTTAAAATAGGCCCTTGTCTTGAAGCTTACAATATGAGTGAAGCAACAGGAAGATGGGGATAAGGGTAACAGAATAGGAATAAGAATTCTTACTTTAAAACATTAGTTAGATTCTACCTGAAATACCAGAACATTGTTACTCAATTCAGATGTAATATCAAACTGTGTTTTGTCCAGGAGTGCCGGCATGTGGGATCCCTCTTCCACTCTTGCAAGCTGGTTGCA
Source organism: Podarcis melisellensis (assembly GCF_964234715.1). Lineage (NCBI taxonomy): Eukaryota > Metazoa > Chordata > Lepidosauria > Squamata > Lacertidae > Podarcis > Podarcis melisellensis. The sequence continues at coordinate 116,413,300 of NC_138528.1, forward strand.
CCATAAATTGTTTTCCCTTCTTCCCTAGCTGTTGTTTGCATTGTGTATGCAAACTGGATTTGGGAGGCTAGCAGTATGTAAAGTTTGCCAGTTTGGACATCATAGAAAAACGATGCTTAGTGAAAACTGAAGCAAGGGAAGGAATAATTGTATCTCTGGGGGTACTCTGGACCATGGTTGTACAATGTGTCTCATGTAATCAGGTGTTTGCAGCAAGTCTGCAGCAAGTCAGGGCCAGTTTGTGAAATCTGTTGGTTCTCCTCTTGTGTATGCATGCAGGTGTCTCATATAATCTGTACTGATTATATGGGAATCTCTGTTCTTGATTATTCTTGACATTATTACAGAAGTTTTAAATAAGGAGTTGAAAATCCGAAAAGTACCAGTGTGGCTCTCAAATTTGTGCTTTAAAAAATAAGGTTTTAAAAGTAATTTGGGGTGGATAGGTCACTAGAACATTATGAAAAGCTTATGATGTGCAATTTTTTGTATGATTCCTTAAAAAAGCATATCATTTTTTTGAGGTGAATCAAAATGTGGGTATTATATGGAATTAGTATGTTGGAAATGTAGACTTTGCATTGCTGGCTATATTAGCTGCCTTGGAATGTATTGAGGCTTTCTGTAAACTGAGCTTGGCTTAATAATCCAAAAGTTATACTGTAGTTGGTGGCATCAATCAACAATCCTTCATAAGTAAAGGGGGTTTTGCATATAAAATTTGTCAATCATCTAAAAAGATAAGTGCAAAAGAATAATACAGAATTTATAAATGTGACCACAGGTGGCATGCAAGAAGGTGTGCAACTGTGTTGAGCTGTAACCTGATTGTTGTCTCATTTTAAACTTTTCTAGGAGGCAGAGCTGTTCAGGAGTTTTGTAAGCTCCATTGAATGCCATTTTGACAGAAAGGCAGGGGATAAAATAAAGTACAAATGATAAAATATCAGAGTTTCTATGCATAGTAGAAGGTGTCTGAACTCGGCTCTTGCTCTACCTCTTGTTACATATTTGCAGAACAAATGTCTCAAACCAGGAACACATTAAAGAACACAATTTGCTTTAAAATAAAAAATACAAAATTTGTTTGGCTTCAGATATCTCTTTTGGAGAATGATAAATTATTATTAGTGTCTTACCACCCAGTTTCGAATCTTTCGTACCTGGGTAAGGTACCGTAATTGAGAAAGCGGTTGCTAAACAGCTTGGTAGGTTTCTGGAAGAAACATCGGCTCTGGATCCATTCCAGTCTGGCTTTCACCCTGGTTACGGGACCGAGACAGCTCTGGTCACCCTAACAGATGCTCTCTGTAGACAACTGCACCTAGGCGGGTTGGGACTGCTGATTCTTTTAGACTTGTCAGCAGCCTTCGACATGGTTGATCACAATCTTTTGGACCACCGCCTTGCCGACGTGGGGATTCAGGGCACAGTCCAACAATGGCTGCGTTCCTTTATCTCAAGTCGGGGACAGAGGGTGGCGCTAGGGAAGGAGATGTCGTCACGGCATCGCTTGGTGTGTGGAGTGCCGCAGGGTGCAATCCTTTCCCCGATGCTTTTTAACATCTTTATGCGCCCCCTTGCCCAGATTGTCCGGAGTTTCGGGCTGGGTTGTCATCAATATGCTGATGACACCCAGCTCTATCTGTTGATGGACGGCCATCCTGAATCGGCCCCGGACACACTGAGCAGATGTCTGGAAGCTGTGGCTGAATGGCTGCGTGGGAGCCGGTTGAAGTTAAACCCTTCAAAGACAGAGGTCCTCTGGCTGGGTTGGGACGTCATGGTGTTGTGGGGTCAACTCCCGTCTCTTGTGGGGGCTCAACTTGTGCCAGTGCCTTCTGTCAAGAGTTTGGGTGTAACCGTTGAAGCCTCCTTCTCCATGGAGGCGCAGGTTGCAGCTACTGCAAAGGCGGCATTTTTCCATCACCGCCATATCAAACAGTTGGTCCCTTACCTTTCCCGCCCTGATCTGTCCACAGTGATCCATGCGACAGTCACCTCCAGGCTTGATTACTGTAACTCGCTCTACGCGGGGCTGCCCTTGAAGTTGTCCCAGAAACACCAGCAGGTGCAGAATGCCACAGAGAGGCTCCTTAAGGGGGTCCTTGCTGCGGGACCACATTCACCTAGTGCTTTTCCAGCTGCACTGGCTCCTGCTGGAGTACAGGGTTAGGTTTAAGGTGCTGGTTTTGACCTTTGCGGTCTAGGACCCTCGTACCTACGGGACCGCCTCTCCTGGTATGCCCCATGGAGGACCTTAAGGTCCATAAATAGCAACACTCTAGAGGTCCCGGGCCCTAAGGAAGTCAGATTAGCCTCAGCCAGGGCCAGGGCCTTTTCAGCACTGGCTCCGGCCTGGTGGAATGCTCTGTCTCATGAGACCAGGGCCCTGCAGGATCTGATTTCTTTCTACAGGGCCTGTAAGACAGAGTTGTTCCGCCTGGCCTTTGGCTTGGAATCAGCCTGATCCCCTCACCCTCTTTCCTTTTCTTTCTGTGATGGAACCCGTGTTTGGGGACCACCCTGGCTTTTCTGGCCCACGTAGGACCAGTCTGGATAGTTGGCCTTGGTGAAGATTTGACGTTTTCTCCCTCCAAACAGTTTTTGATCTGGGCTTCCACTGAAATGAGGCTGTATTTTAAGTTGTATTTTAATCTTGTTTTTAAGTTGCATTTTAATCAATTGTTTTTATACCTGATGTTAGCCGCCCTGAGCTCGGTCTTGGCCGGGGAGGGTGGGGTATAAATAAAATAAATACAATTCAGATATTATGCATATGGAACTGTGTTTAAATTATCCAGATGGTCACTATATGTGTGGTCATTGTATATGTTGTCCACAAAGTTTGAAAGATTGTTTTCCTCCTGTTGATAATAAAAAAGTGTAATGAAATCTTTAATTATTACATCTCTATGTTGTATATGCCATTATGTGTCCATGTTCAAAATTATTTGTTGGTCAGACCATAAGACCTCTTTTTGAGGATTACTGAGCACAAATCTGAGAGTCATACTAGAAATTCAGAAACTTCATTAACCATGCATTTTCTGGAATATTATCACAAGCCTTCTGATTTAATTGGTTGTTTTTAACAGAAATAATTTATTCTGTTAACATACAATATTCTTTTGGATGCACAACTTAAACACAATTTCCCTTGCTGGTTTAAATGACAAAATGAATTTAGCTGTTTTTGCATTTTCATAAACAATTTTATCTCAAAAATAGTGGATATAAAGATAGAGTTTCTTTTCAGGTAGTAGTTCTACTAATGTATAATTTTTCTGCTTGAGTAATAGCATATTTGAGAGTCACATCTTTTGGTGAGATATGGATTGGCAGCTGATTCCCCCTATATTGAATTTCAGTTATGCTTCGTTTTGTGAGCAGCAATGGCATATTTTGAGCAACAACATAGTTGGATTATAGGTTTGTATTTTTACTTTATACAAACTTTTTATTCTATGCTAGAAGGACTTATAATAAACTATCCTTTTAAATTACAGTCTTTGGAGCAACAAATCCCTTGTGGTGTAGCTCTAGTCATTAAAGGTCTTATATAAGAACTATATCATGCAATAAATTTATAATGGTAATTTATTCCTTTATCATTTTTGATTCCATTCAAATGAATGACATAATAGACTCTATTATTTATATATAATTAAGTTGAAAAAAATGAATACAATTTGGAAAAATCAAACGAGAGGCTCTAGGGGGATCTACAGCTGTCAACTGCAAGGCCAATTTTGTTTCTGCTGAAACATCTCTAACATCTGTACTGTTTGGAGAAAGTGTAATCGTCACACAATAGTGGCAATCATTCATGTTTGTTTATTTTCATTTTATATGTAGTCTTAAACTGATGACTCATAAATCACTTTTTATACATTTCCATTGCTTTAGGGCAGTGGTGGCCAAACTTGACCCTCCAGCTGGACTACAACTCCCATCAACCCTAGATAACAGGACCCAGTGGTCATGGATGATGGGAATTGTAGTCCCAGAACAGCAGGAGGGCCAAGTTCAGGTGATCTTGTTTGTTACTCATATGCTTTGGGACCTTCTCCATTGTTTTGGTTGCTTTTGGAGAATAACTTCTTAAAATAAGCCAATTGTTAGCGTAGCAGTGCCAGACTTGTCTTTTTTTATTAACCCAGGGAAAACATCATAGAGGTAAATGTGTTGAAATGTTCACCCATCTACTGCTTTTCTCCCTGCAACTCTTTCTCAAGCTCTGCTCACTTCCATTAGTAGCAGGTGGGGATTGTGAGGCGGGGGTGGAAGGGTGCTCACCTGCTGCTTTTTAAATGGAAGTTGGTGCGGGGGAGGCTCTGTAGTTTAATGGCAAGTTCAGTCTTGTGCACAATACGCAGATCTGCTGTCAAATAGGTAGGTTCTTCTCCCCATGTCCTTCTAGATTCATAGCGTATTTGTAGTAGAGAATCCACAAAACACTTGAGGGACCCAGAACCAATCTTTTCCCCATACTTTCCTGATCAAGATGCTAAGGAAGATTGTTTAAACAAGTGATTACTCAATGTTTCCTTCTGTGCTCTGTCCGTGGTCCTATTTCAACGTGAGACAAAATAGCACTCCTATCTCTTACACATGTAAAGCGGGATCTAGATTTAAAATGCTGGTTAGGAACAAACTCTGTGTAGCCTTAAGTGTGCCCAACCCTCTATCAACATGTGCTAAAATACGTTTGCTCCCCTAATAGCACTGGGGGGGAAACTCCTAATAAAACTTCCACAATTCTTGTTCCTGGTAATCCGCAACCTTGATGTGGTATGAATTGCTATGTGGTGTTTCTCAGGACCCCTCTGCTTAACTTCCTGAAAAATAGATGTTTTTACACTTGCAGTTTTTGGAGTCAAATCTACCACAATTGGAAAGGCTGAGGGGGGAAAATGCATATAAAGGGCCTTGGTATTGGTTGCCCTGCATAATGCAGTTTAAACCTCTTAGTGACATGCCATATCTACAGATGCTTTACCCAGAGCCTGTTCTGTCTATTTCAACAGAGGAGAAGAGCATGACCGGTAAAACATCCCTCCTCCTCAATATTTAGCCTATTTTCATAATAGACTGATCACTCACTCCCTTGGGATTATGTGCACGAGCAAAGACACTGGGTGGGGAAGCCTGGAGTCAGTACTGAAATGACATTAAGCATTACTTGAAATCTTGCTCATAAGGAGGAACAATTGTCATATTTTATTTAATTATTTGACCTGAATGAAGTATAATTACACTACCATCAAAAGTGTGTAGCATCCTTGCTTTTTCTGTTTGGGTAGCTAGATCAGAATACAGACCAAGACCACAAAGAAGAAAACCTATTTAGAAATGATGGCATCTCCAGTTTATGTTCCATTGAAATATTTGGTTTGGTGGAATTTTTACTTAATTCCAAAGTTTTTGCTGAAATGTCTTAAGTTAGATTTTTTAAAACTGATAGGAAAATGCTATGTGTTAATCCTGCTGTAAATAGTGCATGCTATTTTCAGACTTGATATTGTATACCTTGGATTTTGAGAGCCATTTCCCAGATTTTGGCAGACTGAGTTTATTTCCTTGCGGTAAATATTACTGTTGCTAAAAAACACTACCTCAGAAATGTCATTTATCTATTCTTATATTGTGCTGTTAACCAGCTGTATCCCTTTCAGCTACTTTTAGCACAACATCTTAATAGTATTGGTATCTTGCAAGATGGTTGAGAAAATCAAAGTGTTCATAATAGGCAGAGTAATTCAAGGTTTTCTATTTTTTAAACAAATATTTGCAGTACCACAAAATGAAATGCAGGTAGTCTGTAAATCTTCAACAGAGGCAAGCTCTTTAAGATGTTAAAGTAAAACTTATGAAGGAAAATCTAAGTAAGAACTTCAGAAGCTGCAGCTAGTCAATTTTTGGGTGATAGAAGATGCTGCTTCTACAGGCCAAATATGGTCTTGCAATACATGGGAAATATTATGTTTACAGGAAGAGATTGTCCTACATTTTTGGCAAGGACCGCTGATAAAACTGAATAATCTATTCTAATAGCCATGCAACTTAGAGGCATTTTTGGGGGGGGCCCAGTAGAATGTCCATTCAAAGATTGCAATTTCAAAGTATTGCTTGTCAGATGGTATAAATTAACTTAGCTTTCTGTCTGTGCTTTGCCTTGAATTCCAAAGAGATATACTTTGATGTTTATAGGGCATCACACCTGACTTGTGGCAAGGAAATATAAATAAAGACAGAGCACAGATAATCTCTGACTTGAGTTCTTACATGTGCTAATATTTCTAGAAAAAATATCTTTAGGAACTAATGTGTCCAATCAGCTTATACCACTTGCCCCCCAACCTGTTTAGGGAGTCCTCAGGACTCTTTAGTTTCAGAGAGGGCACTCAGGAGCAGTTATGTCAATATGCCTGGCTGTCATTCCATACCAAACCAAGACCTTGACAGTATTGCTGGTTCTGGATTTTTGAAAATCCCCAAAGCACATTCAGTAATACCTTTGATTTCCTAAGTCTTCATGGGTGGACCACCCTAAAGGGTACCCTACACTTCCAGCAGGTGGGTGAGTTTGTAATACCCAACTTCACCAGATAATAATCTGACAATGACAACAGGGTTAATTCACTCCTCCCAATACCCAGATGCCCTCCTTCACAAGGTGGCGAAATTTCCTGGTGAGCAAAATGGAAATATTGCAGACCACATCCACTTCTCCCTCCCTGATCCTTCAGTCAAGGTTGATGCCTTCTGGGCAAAGCTGAGTCAAACCTACTCAGTCCAACACTCCCAGATCTCGGTAAAAGAAGCCAGATCATAGAATCATAGAACTGTAGAATTGGAAGAGACTGCTAGTGTTATCTAGTCCAACCCCTTGCTGTGCAGAAGTCAAAGCTCCCTCACCCACAATCAACTCATGGATGAACATGGTTTTATTAATCCCCTGGCAATAATGGATTAGCCAGTTGTGTTTGACTTGAGCTGCTTTAATGACATTAACTAATGGTTTACCAGTGTATTTCCAAAGTATCAGTTTATTGAGATTTCATAGGGACGTGGTTGAGCCAATCTTTTATTTATTATTTTTAGTTACACCTTGCCTTTCAAATACATAATCAGGATGACTTTCAGTAAACTATTAAACACAAATGAAGCCTTAATGTATGAAATAATGTGTTGACCAAACCCGTCCTTCATCGGTTGGTATGTGAAGCACTAAACTTTGCTTCAGGAAGGAAGTTAGGTATTCCAGGAGAATGAAGTAACATATTTGCCCCTTAAATAAGTGACTGCAGTAGTAATGTCCCATTGCTGTTGCACTTTCGTAATGCCTACCATCTCTAGCTGTGAGGACCAAGATGCAGGATGAACCCCAGTCTTGAACTTTGTGGGAAGCAATCGCAAGGCTCATGAACTGAACTTCTGTCAATGTTTGTTTGGCCTTTTGGAAGGCTGTGGGAGACTGGTTTTCATTTCAGTAGTCAAAATGGCAGCAGGTGAAAGGTGTCTTAGGAGCTGGTTGGTTCAGGGATATTCTGAGGCAGAATGGCTTGGAGTTTATACTAGTGCTCCTTCTTACAGGAAAATGATTTTTATGAGCAAAGATTTGTAAGTGTTTCAACCAACATGAAAACAAAAACTGCTTTGTATTGAAGCAATTCCTGGAGCAATAGTGGAAAAGCACTCATTACCGTACTGTATAGGACACGGACACACCACAAAAACACACACTTGGAGCTGTTCCCAAGCAGTTCAGTGAATTTCCAGATACCATTTGTCTCAACATTCCGTAGCCATCTACATCAAAAGTTGCAGAAAACTCTAATATATGTATATGTCAATACTTGATGTGCATTTCAGAAGATGATGTATTGCAAAGTATGTTGTAGTTCGTTCATGTTTAAACCTGCCATTACCACTTTTGCTGCCCCATTAGTTGGCGTTTGTGAGAATGGCTTTATGCTTAACTAGTATTTGTAGCAATCAAGCTTTGCATATATTTTCTGAGTTCTGAAAATACGTTAATAGTAGCATAATCCACCTTTGCAAAAAAAATTGAGAAAATTGCAGTAACGATCTTCGATTATTTTAGAGAACAAGGCTTTAAGACCTTCCTTAACTGCTCTGGATAACCTGTCATTTGCTTATTTGCTCTCTAGAAAAAAAACAAAACCATAGAATTTTAGAGCCTTTGTATTTCTGTGTGTGAAAGTGGGAGAATGAAACAACTGGATATGTTTTTGGCTGCTTCTCTGAATTCTAAGGGAGGTCAAATAACTTATTGATATTTATTATTGATTTTATTTTTTTAAAGAGAGTTTCATCAGTGTGGGAATGCATTAAGAGTTGCATAAGAGAAAAATATTGGGCCCCTACCTTGAAGAGTTTAAGGTTCTAAATTAGAGTGACCATGAAAGTTCAAGGGACAAATTTTAACTGTGTGCCAGATCTCTTGCATGAAGTTTGCTCTTACGGATTGCCCTTGAAGCTAATATCACTGTCCTGTATAAAATAGGCATTTCAGTGTGGAGAGTAAAATATTTTTATTATAAAAACTTGGAATAGGTTTTTTCATTGTTTGGAGCTGTGTTAAGAGTAAATGCTGCAGTGCTTTATTACAGTGGTACTTCGGGTTAAGTACTTAATTTGTTCTGGAGGTCCGTACGTAACCTGAAACTGTTCTTAACCTGAAGCACCACTTTAGCTAATGGGGCCTCCTGCTGCCGCCGCGCCACCGGAGCACGATTTCTGTTCTCATCCTGAAGCAAAGTTCTTAACCTGAAGCACTATTTCTGGGTTAGCGGAGTCTGTAACCTGAAGCATATGTAACCTGAGGTACCACTGTACTTATATTTTTTTTACTGTTAGAACTTGGTCACCAGCAAGTTGTCTTTTATTTGTTCTCTTTTATTTATGTTAATACTCCATGTGGCTTTGACAAAGTACAAAGTAGCAAATATAATGCCTTTGCTAAAACTTTCATGCCCAGTAATGTACTCAGTAATGTTCTATAAGTATGATAAATAAAAATTGCACCATATTTTGAAAGTTGTGCATAATTATTATTTTTTTAAAGTTTAGATATGGCTTCATTGTAGTTCTTCTGTAGTTTTAGTAAGTCTAATGGAGGTTGTTACGTCTTCTATGTTATCTCGTAAAGGGGTCAAAAACTCTGACCACTCCGCTGGAAAATCTTGATAAATTTGAGAGAATGTATATTGAAACAAGTCAAATTCTTCCCAACCCAGTCTCACAGGTTTTAGTGCCATTTTAGGTTACTGAGAGTTGGAGAAGAGTGAAGGGTTTTTTTGTTTCTGTTTTTTTGCAAGTAACATACCTGGGTTAGGGTGGGAGCGGAGAACTAGCACGCCATATTTCTTGGAGATATCAGCTCCCTCCCCCCCATGTGTTGCTTGATTCTTTACATATATATATATTCTTGTAGGTGTTATCTGTGTCAAAAAACAATAATAACAGAAAATAACATTGATACAGAAAACACGCTGTTTCTGATTTTTATTGGTGCTTCTAAATTATAAATCACATGTAACATTTTAACCCATATCATTTTTAAAAACATGAGCAGTTTTGTCTGATTGATTGTCTTCAGAGATAATGATTACAGTGGTACCTCGGTTTACGAACTTAATCTGTTCCGGAAGTCGGTTCTTAAACTGAAACCGTTCTTAAACCGAGGCACACTTTCCCTAATGAGGCCTTCCGTGCCAGTGCCCTTCCACCGTTTGGATTCCATTATTTTCGCAAACCTTGACTCTACTTCCAGTTTTGTGGAGTTCTTAAACCGAATCGTTCATAAACAGGACTGTTCTTAAACTGAGATACCACTGTAAAAAAGGTAAAGGTAAAGGACCCCTGACAGTTAAGTCCAGGCGCAGATGACTCTGGGGTTGCGGCACTCAACTTGCTTTACAGGCCGAGGGAGCTGGCATTTGTCCACAGACAGTTTTTCCAGGTCATGTGGTCAGCATGACTAAGCTGCTTCTGGCGAAACCAGAGCAGCGCACAGAAACACCGTTTAGCTTCCCTCCGGAGTGGTATCTATTTATCTACTTGCACTTTTTGGCATGCTTTCGAACTGCTGTTGGCAGGAGCAGGGACCGAGCAATGGGAGCTCACACCGTTGCAGGGATTCGCACTGCCAACCTTCTGATCGGCAAGTCCAAGAGTGGTTTAGACCACAGTGCCACCCAAGTCCTGAGGTACCACTATAGTCACTATAGTTGCCAGTATATTTCCCTTACTAGTTTTCCTTGCATAGAATCAAATCCTGATGACATTGAACATTGAAAAATTCATTGAGTTAATAAAAATCTAGGTACAGTAATCTGGGCATATCAGGTTTGAGAACCTTGAGTTTTCTCTCTCTCTGTGGTGCATCACTTATATCAGGTCTGCAGAAATATGGTAGCCAATCTCTGGTATCCAACTGGTAGCCAATTTAACTGCCAGTAGCTCTATTTTTAGTACCCAACTCACTAGGGTTTCCCCTCTGTACTATTAATTATTCTTACTAGTATAAAGTTAAAAGTCCAAGGTCTTTGACCTATGGGTCTCAGATGTAGGTGATGAAATGCAGTGTCTTCTCTTGATTCAGGTGTAGCTTGTCGGAGGTCATAGTTGATTTGTGTATTAGTGAATAGATAACGGAGGCTAGTCGAAGTGTCTTTACAAGCAAGTATGAATAAGCTGTTGTGGGTAAATGATTATGTATGAACAAACACCAGACTAATACTGCCTGCCGCATCAAAAAAGGCAATGTTTTCCTTGGAAGAAGTCATGTTTATTAATGTTACAAGAATCTTCATGGGATAGGAGTGAAGACTGTATTTGAAAGGTGCTTACTTGAGGCAAATGATGGAGTTAAATCAGCCCAGCTGACTCATACGTCAAGGTTTGGGGAGATCACTGTGCATTGGAGCATGGTTAGAACATGTACGAGACGTTTTCCTTAATGATTTACTCCTGTTGACTTGAGAAGGTTTCTCTTAAAAATGGAAGGAGGTTAGGTGAGAGGAGCTTTTTATCTGGATACAGTAAGGTATTTAAAAGCAGTTGAGACAGTATTGATCTTTTTATTGGTGCCTTGTGTTTCCATTGGCAGTGGGGATAATATATCAATGAAACGATATCCTGCTGACACCTTTATGAGCCAGTTTTGCTAATTCTTCTGATCTGCTTTCCCCCTTTAACTTGCTATTGTTGAACAGATTGAGGGAAATACTTTTTTATGATCCTTTGATTCCTGAGATGCTGCTGCTGCTTGTATCTAGTATCAATGCAAGGTATTTTGAAGTTTGGTAATTCAGCAGATGTCAAAGGCACCAACTAAAGACATGTTGCTAATGAAACAGTCACCTGGGGGCAACTAGACATGTTGGTGGCATTCTTACATGTTAGAATTCCAATCCCTGCAGAATTCTTTTAAAGTGGAGGGAAGAGATAGCAGTATTTGAAGCACAGAAAGGGTAGAGAGATTTCATGTTTACTGAACCCTCAGGCTTCCTGAGCACTTCTCCCTGACATTTCCTTCTGTCTGTCTGTCTGTCTGTCTGTCTGTCTGTCTGTCTGTCTACCTGGCCCAGGTCACCCAGTGAGCTTCATGGTCAAGTGGCAATTTGAACCCTGGTCCCCCACGTCCTAGTCCGACACTTGATAACCACTATACCACACTGGATCCCCTGTTGGGTATCCAAGATAGAAAATAATTCTATGGATAGGAAAACACTGTAGCTCACACCTGGAAATAATTTATCCAAAGGCAATGCCACATATTTCAGTTCTGGGTAGAAATTGAGAAAATGGTTCATTATGACGGTGCAGATCTCCATATTCACTCACTGATTTTAAAGAGAGGAGAAATTTACATGTCTTTTGGCACAGAAGCATGCAGAATGAAGAATTAATGCTGTAAACAAGAAGATTAGCCTGCTCTCTGGGTGTGTACATGCAGAGAAATGAAAAGAGCTAGCAAGGAAAGATACTACAACCTTGATTTTTATCAAGCCAAATTAGAACCAAATATCGATCATTTCAATGCAAGCTTCTATAGTCTTATTGACAGTGGGTAGTGATTAACTGCTGATGTGTATGAAACATCTGTCATTGCATTATATGAAACAAGTTTTTTATATTATACGACTCCTGAAATTGTACAACAGTGAAGACATGTGTAAGAGGATGAATGGGTGATATTTATAAAATTAAGCAGCTTGCTTGCCCAAAGTTGAAGTGCAATAAAATACATCTGATTGTTTTTGAACTTGTTCCCTGAGTGCTGCAAATTCAGTGGAAGGGTGGGCTATAAATACTCTTAGTAGATAAATACACCCCCCTTGTACTCATTTGGATAAAAGTCAAATTAAATTTCAATATTTTTAGAAAGCAATGATAAAACTTGGGCTTATTTCTTACAATTTTTCATGGCACAATCTTAGCACTGGTAGATGATATGGAAGCACAAGTCCATCCATTGGAAGAACATATATACTGTACTTTCCTTCTCTACATACCTGAGGCAATAAGACCTATCCCAGTACTTATTATTCATGCTTTTCCTGAAACACGAAATGGCCCCCTTGGCCATTGGCGGCACAGCAATATCCAGCTATGCTTGTACTCTTAACAAAGATTACGGCAGTTCTGAGTTTATGTAAGCAGATGTATTCATTACTACAGGAACTTGATTATACTATTCAGGTTTTTTGAGAATACTTTAGAGTAGTCCAACTTTAGTTATGAATCAAATTGAGGAGCTGTTTGATATTATTTGTAAGGTGTATAGTTCCGCAGTAGATAATAGTTCCTGTTATTCTTTTGTTCTGCATTGCTTTGGGCAGGCAACTGATACATCTTTAAACAAACAAAGCCTCATGTAGCGTTTTAGTTAGATTCCTGAGCAACAGCACAAAGATTGGCTTGTAGATTTTATATAAACATAGCTTGCATTTACAAACTACTTCTGATGACAATGAAACACTAAATCTAAACTCCAAACATTTTGCTTTAAATGGGTTGTTGTAGCGTGAGCCGCCTTGAGCGCAGATTCTAACAGCTCAGCTTAACTGGGTTGTTCTGTTGTTTTAGTCTGCTTGTCTGGATTTCAGATACAGTCATACCTTGGATCCCGAATGCCTTGCAAGTCTAACGTTTTGGCTCCTGAACACTGCAAACCGGTGAGAGTTGCAGTGAGTGTTCCTGTTTGCAAACGTTCTTTGGAACCTGAACATCTGACACAGCTTCCAATTGGCTGCAGGAGCTTCTTGCAGCCAATCAGAAACTGTGCTTTGGTTTCGAAACATTTTGGAAGTCGAACGGACTTCCAGGACGGATTCCGAGGTACCACTGTACTTCAAATTTTAAAGACCTTGTGTAGAAACGGCTGGCTCTTCAGATGCTCATTTCTGTGCAAAAATTCATGGTTAGACAGTGCCTTTTATTTGTACCAACCAAAACGTAGATTAGGCTCTACTTGGTGCTATACAGATTTTTCAGCGAGAGCACTGTTCTGTTCCTCCCATTTTTGTAAATATAAAATGCAGCTGGACCGCCAAAACATACAGGAGTTTGGGTAGGCAGAAAACAAAAAAGAATTCACTAGTTTTAAAGTTGACAAAATTGCAGATTACTTTTTTAAGATGTGTCAGGTAAAAACGTAAATATATTACAATTATTCACTAGTTGAAGAGAGAAGGTAAGAATTAGAGTCTTATCTTCAGCAAAGTTCAGTATTCTCCAAGACAGACAATGGAAAGAAAGTCAGGGTATTTGTGAAAAAAATCTGGGTAATGACTGGATTCTACATTTTCAGAAATGGATCAGCTATTTTTTTGTATGCCCTAGCAGCCTTTTGTGCACATTGTAACCTGTGTAGTACCTAATAGAGCCTAATCTAATTAAGTCTGCTATCTTTTCCTGTACTCCATCTTTAGACTGTGACTAATGCAGACACCATGGCTTCATTATCACAGCAGCTTTTTGACTATTTAACATCCAACTTAATGAAGAGCACTGGAGAACTTGAAAGATATCTCACTATGCTGTGACATTTTTCTTGGTTCAAATGAAGGTATTGCCTGATAGAGGATTTTAGATTATTTTCTCATGGAACAAAATGGCCTTTCTTCCTTTCCCCTTTTTTTCTTTTTCCTTTCTGAATAGTATGCGTTAATATTCTACAAACGGTCTGTGTTAGTATTGCAACTAGTAGAGAGCTGGTTCAAACTGGTCACTTTTCATGCATCTGCCCTTTACTATTTCTTTTCTTTTTGTTGCATGTGTTGAAGTAGAACAAAAGGTTGTGCTGTTTTACTGTTTGGTGCTACAACTTGAAGGATGCGTAACGGGTCATTAGATTTTCAGTGTGTGTTAAGCATCTAAACTTAACATGCTTTGACTTAGCATGCTTTGGAAAGTGATTACAGGTCTGAAATGCTGTCTCTTCCACACTGGAATGGACTAATAGGCAGTCTTTTGGAGGGCAGTAAAAAGGAAAAAGCAGGCAATTTTGGTTTAGGAGGGCGATTATCCAGTGTTGACAGTGCAGTAGAAGAAAACACTGGTAGGGCACCCAATTTTCATCAGCTTACCCTAGCTACTGTTGAACTTTGCACCGTTGCCACATATTTTAAAACCAGAGAAGAATCTAAATTTATTGGTAAAAGCAAAAGCATTTCTGATAAATAAAAGCTGTTCTGTTTTCAAGGGACAGTTAATTGTAATAATTTAACAAAAGCTACCAATATGACTGTGCCGTTACAGAAATCTTGAAATATGAGTTTCTAGTAAATGTATGAATCTGATGAAGTAGGCTGTTGACTACAAAAGCTTTTGTAACAGTTGGATATGCTAGTTAAATTTAAAAATAAATTCATATAAACTGCTTGTTTTCTTAACTAAACTTTACTGATTTAATAATGTAAAACGAAACATTTATAACCATGGAATCTAAAATTGTTCTGTTTGACATATTTAAGAAATTTAGATCCGTAAATGCCTTAGTTTAATACAAGCAAAATTTCAAATATTTCTGGTTGGTTTCTACTTCCTTCTGTGAGTCTCGGTTTGTTGGGATTTAGTTGTCACCCAAACTTTCAGATTTTTCATCTGAGGCTTGGGCATCCACAGCAGGTATTTTGCTCTTTCTGCTGCACCTACTTCTATCTTTTTATTCTCTCAGCAAGGCAATAAGCTGCTTTCCCCCCAGTCAGTAACAGTGAATTGTGGGGAGAGGTGAAAAGGTAGACCAGGGGTCAGCAGGCTTTTTCAGCAGGGGGCCGATCCACTGTCCCTCAGACCTTGTGGGGGGCCAGACTATATTTTTTTGGGGGGGGGATTGAACGAATTCCTATGCCCCACAAATAAGCCAGAGGTGCATTTTAAATAAAAGGACACATTCTACTCATGTAAAAACACACTGGTTCCTGGACCATCCGTGGGCCGGATTTAGAAGGTGATTGGGCCAAATCTGGCTCCCTGGCCTTAATTTGCCTACCCATGAGTTAGACTATGAGGGAGGGGTCAGGCCAAAACGACAGAAGAAGCAGGATGTTCTCTTCCAGCATCTCCATCAAGAGCAGAGGTTACCAAAAGAAGGCAGGCAGCAATTCACAAACAACGAAAGCCCTGTACAGCATGTGTCTTATGAAGATCTCTAGGATTGATGTATATGCCAGAAAAGTAAATCTCTAATTACAATACTTATTCTTGGCTAAAGTTCGTGGTTAGCTAGGAGAGAGCTTAACCATAAGTTCAGATGGCACACTGGGTTCAGATGGCATTCTAAGCCAACCCTTCGCTCAGCACAGGGTTGAAGAAAGCAGCTGGCTTACAATGTGGTCTTGTGTACAGTGTTGTGTGAACAAGAATCAGTGGCTACTAGTCAGGATAGCTGTTGCTATGTCTTAATAATCATTTTTTACATTCATTTCAAGGCAATTTGCAAACATACCGTGAAACAGCTAAACTGTTATTTTAAAAATAGAAAAACAGTAACTAGAGAGAGGTTTAAAAACAATAAAAAATGAATGCTTAAGGCAGGTTTTCATTCGACTGGAAAGAATCTTAGAATTGTAGAGTTGGAAGAGACCCCGAGGGTCATGTAGTTCAACACCCTGCAAGGCAGGAATCCTGGGTGGGCTCAAACCACCATCTTTATGGTTAAAAGCCAGACTCATTGTACCACTGAGGGCTCCAAATTGTTTCTGGAAAGTACAGATATTGGGCACTTTTCATATCACAACAGGGATGCTTTCCCACAAAATGGGCAGTGCATCTGAGAGACTATGGAGTGGGCCTCTTCTTGAGACGTTAAGGTGAAATACCTACTGGGAATATAAGGGATAAGTAGTTTTCTCAAGTAACCTGCTCCTGAGCTGTATAGAGCCTTTTGAGTTACTACCAAAACATTGACTTTGATGCAGTAGCACGTTGGCAGCCAGTGCAAATCTCACAAGGCAGCCCTGTTTAGGGAAGTTTTTAATGTCTGATGTTTTATTCTGTTTTTAATCTTTTGGGAGCCGCCCAGAGTGGCTGGGGAAACCCAGCTGGCTTAGTGGGGTATTAATAATAAATTATTATTATTATTATTATTATTATTATTATTATTATTATTATTATTAGTTGTTGTGTGCAGCTGGTAGTTTGCCCCTACAAGCAATACAGAATGCATAACATAAACTTTGCAGCATTTTTGAGGCCTAGTGGCTTTGCTTATCTTCTGAAAAACATTGCTATTGAGCATAGCTATGCAGTTCTGTGTAATTTCTTTCCCAGCTTAGGATAGCATATATGGCAGGTATATCTTGGATTGTGCTCAAGATGGGCATCTATGCAGATGGAGCACCAGTGACTTTACTTGGAAGAAATATACACTTTTCTGAAGGAAGACTGTGTAATGTAGTACATTCGAGTCCCGCTATCTGCCCGTTCAGTGTGCAGAAATTCACTTATCTGAACGCAAAGAATTAGACCTAGACCTTGCTATACAGCCCACTGGAAGTTGTCCAGTTCCTTACTTCCTAGCTTGTTTGTGCTTAGCTGGTCGGTGACAGCCATTTTCGGGCAGAAAACATGCAGGGAGGGAGCGAGATCAGGCAAAATAGAGAGCAGGAGAGATCAGACAAATCAGTTTCCCCTTTGTCTCTTTTTTGCTGGTTGGCTGCAGCCATTTTAGGAAGAAACCATGAAGGGAATGGGGACAGACATTGAGCAAATCCTGGATTAGATATATTCGCAAAAGACTCAGTGGAAATCATGGACTCGTTATGCGAACTTTCACCTAACAAACGATTTCCATGGAGCACATTGTGTTCTGTAAGCGGGAACTGCATGCACTGATTTAAAATGTAGGAATTCTAAGATTGCACGTGGTTGCAGTTACACATTCTATAACATATGAAATGTTTTCTTCTAGGTGCAATGGATGAGCTTCATAGCCTGGATCCAAGAAGGCAGGAATTGTTAGAGGCTAGATTCACAGGAGTAGTGAGTGGAAGCACTGGGAGTACAGGAAGCTGTAGTGTTGGAGCAAAGGTAAGTAGAAATATTAGCTGTACAACATAAAGTGCTCTTTTTCAACAGAGTGGTGATGATCTACCTCAGCAAGTGTATTAAGCAAAATGTCACAATGAGGTACAAGAGAAAATGCTGAAGTTCATTCAATACCTGGAGCTCCTTTTAGCAGCATCTTCTGGAAGTAGTTGCACAAGCTATTGGCTACGCCAGAATCTCTAATTATGTTCACATGGTGACCAGAATATGCATGTAGGTGGTAGTTTCTGGAAACATAGACTCTGACACTATCTTAATATTATATAATTTCTAACTAGCTGTTTGAAACATGGTATGCCAAATAGTGTCTCTGTTTCTCAACAGGCCTCAACAAATAATGAGAGTTCTAATCACAGTTTTGGAAGCTTGGGATCTCTAAGTGACAAAGAATCAGAGGTATGAAGTAGTTAAACAACTAAACTGACACTTCTTATGTAAGATTGTTGTAACTCTTTTTCATACTTGTGTACTGTACATTAGGCCTCATTCTTGAAATGTGCATGCCCGTGAGATTTTCCTGAATGGTTCTACATTGAAGATCTGGAAAGAACCAATATTTTAGTGTTTGTGCAGGAAGATTATAAATGCTGTGCTGGTCATGTATGAGTAGATTTGGTTCTATTCAAATGGAAGGTTTGCTAACCACTTTTAGTTTTCTGTTGGATAACGCTATCTGAAATATTAGGATATTGTCAATAAAACACTTTTTTAGTTAATACAGATCAATTATTCATCTTTAAATTCTTTCAGTGCATAGTGGCTTCCAGAATTACAGCTGCACTATTATGTGTGCAATTTTCGGTGACGGCTTCATTTCAAAGACTAATCAAATGTCCGTCTATTTTATAATACCTTTTATTCGTAAGCTGTGACCCTTAAATAGGACTATATACTATTTAGCTGCTGTACTGCTAAAGGTTCCTTTCATTTCTTGGAATAGCTAATTCTGTACACCTCGGAATTTCTCCAGCTTGCGAACCTTTCCATAAATCTACATGGAAATGACATGTAAAACTTCTGTTGGTGAAATTCAGCTGTATGTATGTAGACGCCTGCCCGTGTAACGGGAATTAACTGTCTTCTCCAACTCCCTGCAGCCTCCCTGGGTGCCTCCAAAGTCCTCTCTTATGGGGCCCCAAACCCTCTAGAGCAGATGTTGAGGGCACATGTAGGACTGCAAGGAGGACGACAGGAAGGTGAAGTCCCTGTTGTGTGAGCAGATTTCTATTCTGCTAATGCACAGACAACATTGGTGCGATCAACAAGTAACAGTATGGCTTTTTTTCAGTCATACAAATACCTGTTTCCTTCTGCCTATATATAACCTACCCAAAGAGTCCCTTCATCAAAGGCCCTGATCACTATGCCATCTCAAGTGAAGTGTAACAGTGGCTACAAAAGGCAGGGCCTTGTCATTGCTGGCACCCTGATTATAGAACAGCCTCTGCAGAAAGATAATTGCCTGGCACCTTACTTATGAGCTTTGTGGCAACAGGTGAAGAACTTTTTATTCACCCAGGCCTGGTAAACTTTTGTTTTCAAAGCAAACCATAGGGGCCATATCCAGTGTTGCAGCTCCACTGGCATAAGGGCTTGAGTGTGCACAATGGAACATCCTGTTCCTCTCTTGTCTCCTCCAGCCTCACCCCCCTGCATTGTCAAAATCGGCTCCAGATGATTGACAGACCCTCCAAAGCACATTTGGGGGCACAAAGGGAAGAGTGAAAATGGAAATCCCATTGCTCCTGCAGAACCCTGCTGGTGCAGCATTAAATACAATCCTAGGTGTTTCAGTACATTCTCAGATAAACCTTTTGCCCCCTGCTCTGTAAGCTGTTTTGTTCTGCCTCTGCTAAGAATTTTTTTGTTTGTTTAATTGATCTTGGTTGGTTTTAATAACTCTATTTTTAATTTTTTTAATGTGTGCCTCAATTTCGTTCGCTGGTATATTTGAGCTCTAAAACTTTTATGTGTGCATTCTCTTTTTCTCAAGATTGTAAAGAAATATTTGACAATAGAGCTTCTGTTATGATGTGGTTGTAGGGTTGTAATTTCAAAAAGACAACAGCTTTCTGATTACTTGTGATTTCTCCAAAGTACTTGACTGTAAAATGTAGGTTATGCCTGGGATTCAAAGAATGGTGCAGCTAGTTTCATGTGGGGTGGGGGTGAGGAGTGCGCTTTTTCAAGCAGCAGCCTTCTACGTTACATGGCAACTACGTCTGAAAAAAAGGGGTTCCTAAGAAGTCGAGGACCCATCACATCATATCAGTATAAGAATTCCCACTTGACACCTATAATCCCTTGTGCATGCCTAAAAGTAGATCTTTGCATCAAATTCTTCGCATGAATGTAAAACACACATTTAGAACGATAAGGTTTTTTTAAAAAAGCTTAACTCAGAAACAGGACAGACTTCATTTCTCCTTCGCTTTGTCACTGTAGTTGTCTGTGCACCTAGCAATTCATCCAGTACATACATTAGATTTGGCACAACAACTTCTCGCTTGAAATGGGCTTGCTTATATTCAGGAGCGTTCCAAAATGATCGAAGGGTCATCTGTTTTCGATCACATTGTTGGATTGTGGTTGAAATGTGAAGAATTCAGAAAATGCTGTTTTGACTCAGAATTCCTTAGCAGTACATTCCCCCCCCCCCAAAAAAAAGCTATACTTGGATTTCAGCTGTATATGGGAAATAGTAATGACTTCTGCCTTTATGAACAAATTGATTCCAGTGCCTTTGGGCTTCTAACTTTTCTGTGTTAAACTGTGATTAAAATTTGCTGACTCTTTATGTTGCACCATGGTTTGTTTGATTGTGCTAACCCTATCCAGCAGCTTAACTTGGGTTCCAGGCAACAAGCCACAATCTGAAGCCATGGTTTGTTGGCTCACAAACTTGCTTTGTTTTTTAACTATGGTTTGGTATTGTATGCAAACTGAGTATCCTTTCTTAACAATCATTTTTTTGGCCTCTTCACCCCAGATGCTTGTTGAGCTATAAAGACATATAGAATAACTCATGATTTGTTAAACGATGGCTTAGTATTATGTGTAAACCTGGCCAATAAGGAAAATAATATTAATGTGTAATTGGGAAATTGCAGTTTGCCTTCTTTTGAAACTTAGTGGTGGTGGTTTGGAGCCTGTGTCCTAGGAAAGCATGTGTTTACTGTAGCTTTGATCCAGAGTTATCCCATCTGTGAATGGAAATGTTCATTCTGTTCACAAAAGGGGTTGAGATCCTTTGAAGGCACAGGTTGGAGGAAGGCAAGGAGACTATTTTTCCAGTTCCCCCTTGCCACCATGAACACTGCTCACCCAGTCCTCCGTAGCAGCTCTTGGGGGGTGTTGCTGCTGCTGCTGCTGCTGAAAGAAGGAATAATTTTACAAGAAACACCTCTCCCCGCCCCAATTCCCTTATTCCACCTGGAGCATCTCATGAGTGGAGCTTTTTGTGTGGGAATTCTCAATCCAACTCTGTGCTCTTGTTTACATTTTTAAGAATACTTTTTAACACTACCTTGAATGTCAAATGAGAGTGTACAAAATTAATGGCTTGTATCAATTCCCACGCCCAACATACATAAGCACAAGGCATTTCACATCTTCACAGGGGTTGATCCCTCCATTCCATTCTGGAGGGTCTCCTGTTTATTTCGGCGGGGGGCTGTTACGGCAGATGTAGGGGTTGCCTCGGAAAGGGAGTGTGTGCAGTAGGAAGGTCATGTGACAGTTCTTTAGATCTGAGCCAGTCTTTTCTTTAGCTCGTAGTTGTTACAGTCAGCTTGTAGAGATGTTTTCAATATTTATATGCAAGCAAATTAAAGAATAAAATAATATGAAAACAACCTGGTTTACTGGGGCGATAGAATGAAGTAGCTGCAGTAACTTGATGCGAGTAGGGATTTTGTACAATTCCTGAAAAAAAAAACATTTTATGTGTCACCTTGGAGATAAGTGAAGCTGCCTATTGGTTGAGCATCTCTTTTTAATGCACATTTGTGCGTAGAACTGTTGCTGGCTCCTTTTCTATGCATTAAACAGCATGATTTTGTGTCTGGCAGACTCCCGAGAAAAAACAGTTGGAACCTTCTAGAGGAAGAAAAAGGAAAGCAGAAAACCAGAGTGAAAGTAGTCAAGGTATGATATATATCATGTACAGCTGATTTTTTTTATTAATTGAATCATCTAGTAACATTTCAACTTCTTGGGAAAGAAGTCCTCCCTTTTTGAACGTCACACCGTTGCTTCGCATTGTCAGCGGGCATCTAGCTGCACCGAGTAAAAATTCCACTACAAGTTGAATTTGGCTTATGTGTAATTATGGTTTTCTGCTTGCCAAATTGTAGTCTCTAGCAGCACTTTACACAAATATGGCCCTAGGAGTTAGTTTCCTTCTTGAAAAGACAGGGTGGAGTCAATTTTGTAGTTATGCTGTCTTCAGCTGAACAGTCATCCATTATGGTTGTTTTAAAAACCAGCATTCTTCCTTGTTGCTCTTTTCATTTCATATCATTTTCAGTCTGTATATCACTTTTCCACATTCCTGAACTCGAAGCAGCTTACAACCTGTTGAAATGACAAAATATAGAACAAAAAACACTGCTGTTCTACACACATTCAGAAGATAATGAAAATTAACAAAATCCAACAATCTACTTTACATATAATAATACATATAATATTCAACAAAATATTAGCAAACTTACCCTGTCAGTTGCAACAAATTAATAATTGCAAGTATTGTTATCGAAGCAAACAGCATTTTTTAAAAAATAGTTTTATAAAAGTAACAAATTTCGCTTGATTTTGTCTTGGGGCTTTTCAAAGTAGTCTGGAAGGGACATGCTGCAAGTTTTATTTTGTCTTTTGACAGACACTCGAAGGATCAACGATTCTCTATGGATGTCAATAAATATACTATCTCAGTTTGGAGATGTGTTCACTCGAGAGCAAATAGAGTGTAATAGAAAAATGTTTTGAAGTTGAGGTGGTCTATTAGATTTTTAAAAAATAAACTAGCATTGGAATTGATAAATAGCACTCTGTATTGCTATGAAGATTTGGAACAAGAAATAATATCTGGTTGCTTCATTTGCTTATATTTGATTCAATTGCTGTCAGTAATTAGTTCTTGAATACCTGTCTCATTATTCTAAAAGGCTCGCAGCCCTCCTTTGGAAGAGAGTGTGCTTGGTCCTAGAGAAAATGCTATTTTAAAATTACATTTTCTTATCTTTGTAGACTTTTGTCCAGAGTACAAAAGTCAATGTGCTCAATACACATTGATACATGCACATGCAGAGTAAACATGGCTGCTTATTTAACTTTGCAGATTTGATGCTTTTAAATTAAATAAAAAAATATCAGAAGTTGATTTTCATTGTTTAACCATAGCACAAGCTTTGAAATGTGTTTGTGTGGGTGCTTCACAGAAGTGCTGCTAAACAGAAATTGTATAATAGACTTGCAAATGGCTTATTGTTCCTACTATCTGAAATAGAAGAGAAATGTATTTTAAGAGCAGTCCACAAATTAGCTTTAAGCAGCTGTTTTGTTGGAGGACTTATTCTACTAGGTCTAGTGACTAATGTGTTACTTTATCAAACTTGTCTGAATCGGTTTTGCAGAGCCCTATTTTATTTTTGTTGGAAGAAATGGTAGCTGCTAGTTAAATAAAGAGGAGTGAAGGACCATCTTGCTTTATTGTTTAGATAAATAGGCATTCCTTTCATAAACTCATTAGAGATGTGCTGTTGTACGACACACCTTAGAAGTGAGAATAGTTTGAGGGTTCTAGTTGACACACAAACAGCCACACCTCCTAGTTCCTTCCTATACCTTCTTTTGGACTGCTGCTGTTGTGTCTTAGATTGCTATCTTGTCCGTCTTCCCAAAAGATATCAGGGTGACAGGCTCTGCTAGATGTTATTGGCATAATTTTGCACTTTACAGTGGCTTGGACCCAGACACAATTTGCTTCCATCTCACAGAGAACGCTCTCCTGGAGTGTATGGTTAGTGGAGCTCCAATGCTTATTTTGGGGTGTACACCACTATTGCTAATTCATGTTTCAAATAATAATAATAATAATAATAATCCATAGAATGACTGGTAGACATTTTGGAAAATGCTTTCTGTAAACTTCATTCCAAGCTATGGCCAAGTGGAAATTGCCGTCAGTAATGAATTTTCTATGGAAATAGGCATGAGACTAGTGCTCTGGAACGGTCTCATATTACTCTTCATGTGATAACTTTAGACAAATTTATGGCTTTAAAGAATATTTTGGAGAGGGAAGAAAGCATTTCATGATAAAAGGAAGAAACACTACTTTTTAAAGCCAAAGCCTGTGTGGGTGAGAGACATTCTCGGTCCTTTTTTTCTGTATGTGGGAGATGGTCATAATGACTTTGAAAGCTGTCTCAAAATTTCATAGGCCAGTATCAACAGCATCTTGCAAGTACAACTGATGATCCTATACTTGACTTACAAAGCAGTAAAAACTAATGTAGGCTGTGTGCATTGTTGCTAAGTATAAGATGTTATCTATACCATATTTATATGTAGAGAGTGTTCAGAAAGTTGTCTGTCTTTTCCATTCCTTGGAGATGCATCAGAGTGTTTTGTGTGCGTTCAAAGAGCCATATGGCCACTTTATTTCAGTCGACTTTTGGTCAGGGATGTTAAGGCACCAATGCACATGTTCTTAGCTTTAAACTTTTATCTTTCTGGAATTTGGGGTACCTTTATCTTCTAGATTTGTTTTCAAACTATGGTGATTGGTCTTTAAGGTCTTGCGCTGAGCCATCAGGATCAAGCAACTCAGAATGGTAAATGGATATAAGTTGCTGTTGTTACTACAATGGTCATACAACTGCTCAAATGTCTTTTGCTGACTAAATCAGTCCTATTAATTATTCAGCCTGTGGAATTAGGATAAGAACACAGATAAGTAGGCTCTTACTTACAAATCCTCAGGCCGCAATCAATCTGCAACCATAAGGTGTTTAAAAGGCCTTGTTTACTGCAAAAAACCTAGTGTGGCTACCAGTGAGATCCTGTACATGTCAGCTCAGAAGTAAGTTCTATTGAGTTCACTAGATCTTGGTTGGAGTTACATGGCTATAGGATTGCGGTCCTGATTATCCAGGATTCAGCAAACATTAGTCACGAATAAGTCCGCTGAAAACAATGGGACTTTTCAGTAGTAACTAAGTATAAATCTGGAGAAGTAAGGTTGGTCCATATAGTCTTTGAAAAAGTGATTGTTTAGACATTCCTAAAAGATTAATGTAAGGAAACAAAAGTACTTGTCAAACTAACGGGAATCTGTGAGAAGCTAAAATTAAACAATACCTTACAGCCTTCATATTGCACAGCAGAAATTATGCTTTTTTGTCTCTCTAATCTTTTTGATGATGATTTTTATTTTTTAGGGAAAAACATTGGTGCACGTGGGCACAAAATTAGTGACTATTTTGAAGTAAGTGCTATGATTCCCTATATTCTAGTTAAGCTGTTTCTGTTTCATACATCAAATGTAGCTTTTTCTGAGGGATATAAACTATTGTATTTGGTTGTTTATTTTTTATTTTGTATATAAACGTTTTTTTCTTTTCTTCATCCCAAAGTGCATAAGGTAACAAACATTTATTTAATCCCTTTTTGAATGCCCTCTCAAACTATCTATATGTTGATTTACCTTGATGGGGAGAAGATGGTTGTCACTAAACCTAGTGCAGGTCTTCTAAAACTGTGGTAAACCGAATAAAACGGGGTGCATTTTGACTTTTTTTTGTACTTAAACCATACAGTTCCAGCTAGAACAGGGGTCAGCAACCTTTTTCAGCCATGGGCCTGTCCATCTTCCCTCAGACCATGTGGTGGGCCGGATTATATTTTGGGGGGAAAAATAATAATTGAACAAATTCCTATGCCCTACACAAAACCCAGAGATGCATTTTAAATAAGGACACATTCTACCTATGTAAAAACATGCTGATTCCTGGACCGTCCGCGGGCCGGATTGAGAAGGCGTATGGCCGGATACGGCCCCCGGGCCTTAGGTTGCCTACCCCTGAGCTAGAAGTTCCAGATAGTGTTGCTGTCCTTTCACCTCCCAGCATATGCCAATTGGAAATTTATACAAAGCTAAAAGAATATGGATTTTGTGACCCAGTCATGCTATTGCTAGTTTTCTTACATCGTTGCTTTTGTGAAAAAGCTTCAGACATATAGTCATAACTGGAGACTAATGGAACCTAGTAGGAAGTGTGACTCTATTACAATGTGCTTTTTAGCACAAATGAGCAAAAGGTGTCATCAGTAGAAAAACGGGCTGCTGCTAATATCCTCCGTTTTAGTACCATGTGCATAAATTGTCAGCAGCTTCCTGAATTTACATATTTAGTCTCGATGGCATTCTGCACTATTTAATAGATTTCTCAGTTATGGAAGAATTGCACAACCTTTCTACCGTTAAATTTTGCATGCCTTTCCTGTGACATTTGACAATCCCTGGTTTCCTAACTGTAATACTGTATGCATCTTCAACAGTTTAGTTTTTTGCTTTCAACTTAATTTACTTAGAATTTCACAAAATATCGAATTAAGCAAGTTAGGAAGCAAAAGCATTACCAAAGACTTTCTCCCTCATTTGTGCTTGTTGCTAAGCTATGCTTCCTGGGTTAGCTTTTCCAGTGTAGTGTCCCTCAACAAGCTATTGCGTATGTACTCTGTTAGCTGTTTCTAGAGGCCCTTGATATTTTAAAATGTTTTAAATACAGTGGTACCTCGCAAGACGAAATAAATTCGTTCTGCGAGTTTTTTCGTCTTGCGAATTTTTCGTCTTGCGAAGCACGGATTCCCATAGGAATGCATTGAAAATCAAACTTGCAAGACGTTTTCGTCTTGCAAAGCAAGCCCATAGGGAAATTCGTCTTGCGAAGCAACTCAAAAAAACGAAAAACTCTTTCGTCTTGCGCGTTTTTCGTCTTACGAGGCATTCGTCTTGTGAGGTACCACTGTGTGTATTTATTTTATTTTAATAGTATTGTTCTATTACTTTGTTTGCTGCCCCGGGCTTCTTTCAGGAGGATGGATGGGGTACAAACTTAATAATGTACAAGCTGGAGATCCTGCAAAAGTGAACGCCTTTGCCTTAAATCTAAAGTTATAATGGCAGTAATACTAAGTTTTGCTCAAGCATCAGTTAACGGGCAATTAGTTTTTAGACAGAAATAAAAATGAGGAATTGTTGAGTGTTGAATTGCTGTTGTGATAAACAAGTTTGTCTCAACACACCCCATGCAAATCATTCTGAAGGGTATTGCATTTGATTACATAATCTGAATTTTGCTTAGTACATTTCTGTTAGAATGTAATTGATTTGTTCTCTTTTTTCCAGTACCAAGGTGGAAATGGGTCTAGCCCAGTAAGAGGAATGCCTCCTGCGATTCGCTCTCCTCAAAATTCACATTCCGCCCCTTCTTCCGTAAGTTTACTCTGTATCTCTCTATCAGCTTATGATTCAGAAATGTTCATGATAGTCAAAACTAATCTTGCAGAGGCAGTGCCTTGATAGATTCTTCCCTTAGAACAGGGAATGCTTGACCAGGACTGATGGAATTGGAAGTGCAACATGATCTGGAGAGCCACCGTTTCCCCAACCTGGCCTTAGAACGCACGCAAAAACACCAACAACCGCTTTTATTGTATTGTTACTTTTTGTTCGCCTCCCTATTGGTAGTATGCTTGCATAGAAACCAGCGGTTGAGTCTTTTTGCCGGGCAGTGTGATAGGAGTGTTCTGTTACTTCTTTTTCAGGTCCACATGTTGGGGGTGGGTGGGGAGCCAGATAATAAATAACAGTGTAATGTTAGAAGTTATTAAATGGCCTTAATGGGGGATAGCCAATGATGCTCACGTGATTGAGAAATGGATTTCTGTTTGCATGATGGGGCTTACCCCTCAACTCTCTGGAGCAGATTTTTGTGGAGTGCAGGAGGTGTAGCATCTAGGAGAGGAAAAAGAAGTCCCATTGTGTGAGCAGACATACCTGTATGTAGTTGAATGTTGCCCAATAAAATTATTCAAAGTGTCAAACTTTCATGATTTGTCAGTTCTTATGCTTGCACTTTTTGGAAATAATTGGCAAGAGCATTGAACGTGGGAACAGGTTCTTACTGTCGGGTTGCTGTATTTCAAAAAGTGAAAATCCGGACAAAAAAGTTGTTGAGCTTTTCTTAGTTTTGCCCAAAGTTATTGAGCTTCCCCACCCCGGCAAAATCGCAAAACAGAGGGGGGGAAATTCAGTGATTTCCGCCCAGACACCGTATTCCAGTTATGTCCATGAAATTCTGGACGTATGGCAGCCCTGTCTTGCTGAGCACTGGGGTAGAATATTGCCAGAACATTTCCAGCCCCTCTCCTTATACGATCTGAAGAGAAACCAGAGTACTCCCCACCTCCTTATCTCCTTTGAAAAAGATTGCCTATTAAATTTTTTAATGCGGAGAGGGATCTGCAGGTAGTCAGCTGGGTTAATGATAATGCAGCTTGTAAAAAGGTGAATGTCCAATCTAGAATGGTAAAAGAGATTTCGCACATCCAGTTGTACCCGGTTAGAGAAATGTGAGACATTTTAAAATCTCAAGTTACTATATCTCACTGAGGAGAATTTTCCTTCTCCCCCCGTTCCCGGTCCTTCTCCAGTACTGACAAAAGCTTCAGACTTTATCTTCTAGTAGCTGAGAAAATTGAAGCACTTCCAGTTAAATACCTCTGCACGTTTAATCTAATGAAACGATGGTGTCTTCAGTGGGTCTGGATTACTCCCCTGGTATTTCTCCCTCAATTCTCCTATAGGCAAAGAGCTAGCTCTTGGGAATCCCATTGAATTAAAACAATTACATGAAGGTGGAAATGCTACAAAAGAAATGTTTTCCTCTTCTCCCCTCCTCTTGCTCCTTCTTTTAACTATATAGAATCCACAAGCATGTTCAGTTTACAGAAACAAAAACAAAAAACAAACCCCATACAGGTTGGCTTTTTCTTTAAAATAGC
This sequence comes from Podarcis melisellensis, assembly GCF_964234715.1. Taxonomy (NCBI): domain Eukaryota; kingdom Metazoa; phylum Chordata; class Lepidosauria; order Squamata; family Lacertidae; genus Podarcis; species Podarcis melisellensis. Next base: position 116,441,959 of record NC_138528.1, read on the forward strand.
ATGTTTCCTCCTAATTCTTTTTTTACTAAAAGATAATTGAGAGGGGTTTCAGTTATGCATATTTGGGAGATTGTCAGTCCTCTTTTCCCAAACATGTATTTCAAGACACTTCCCCCCACCCCCAGTGGATTTTGGTTTGGGGTGTGTGGGGCACATCTTTCCAGGCAAAGACGCAGCGCCGCCATGAGCAATTTTCTTCCTCACACTACTCCTAGGTGTCTGTGTCAGAGGTGGGAGAGAGCCACCTTCTGCTGTGTCCCCACAAAATAGTAGGGAGAAGCAATTCATGCTTGTCCTTGGACTGTTCTATTAAATTATTTCTTAGAAACCTCTAGGTAAGGTCTGCCATTGCTTAACTGTTCCCTTTCTGATACAGCAGTTAGGGAGGCTGGTGTTTTTGTGTAGTGTTGCTTCAGAAATGAAGCGTTCGAATAGGGTTGCTATATCTTGAAGAGCAAAAAAGAGGACAGCCTCAGGTCAGGTTGGTCACGACTGTGGCATGCAGAGCAGCTTGAGCCCAAGCCAACACCCCCCAAAAAAACCCCCAGACATTTCCATTAAAATGTAAAAATTCACCCAGATGTGCATGCTGGCCCCACAAAAGAGAACGTGTCCAGGTTTCCCCAGATGTATGGAAATTCTAACCAGCCATTACGATCTAAAGGAAGAATATTCCCTGATCATTTGTGGGATGAAATATATTTTTCCACATACAGTGGTACCTTGGGTTACATACGCTTCAGGTTACAGACTCCGCTAACCTAGAAATATTACCTCCGGTTAAGAACTTTGCTTCAGGATGAGAACAGAAATTGTGCTCTGGCAGTGCTGTAGCAGCAGGAGGCCCCATTAGCTAAAGTGGTGCTTCAGGTTAAGAACAGTTTCAGGTTAAGAACGGACCTCTGGAACGAGTTAAGTAACCCGAGGTACCACTGTCTCAGCTACAATCTAGTAGTTGATGCGTTGTTGCCTGTTAAAACAGCTTTACCAACAAAGTGTCTCCAGGCATATTTTTTAAAGAAGAGCTGTTAATTTCCAAAGCTGTAATTTGTAGTTTGTGTCTTTGAAATAATATTGTGCACCAAAAGTATTAGAAGATGCAGCAAAAGCCACCGTGGTTCCCCTAATTGCCTTCCTCCCTGTTGTCTGGAAAGTCTCTGCAGTTGCTGAGACAAGTAACCGGTTGCTAGAATTTGGATAGTGTTACAGGACAAAAAATGTTTCCATTAAGAATTAGCACATTTACAAACACAAGTCTCAAGTCTATTGAAAAATAAATTGGTAATACCTGAGGATCTGAACCTGTCCAATGCAAACGGGGTGAGGTGTAAGATACAGAGGTCCCTTGGTTCTGTGCTGTCTCTCAGAGACCAATTTATGTTGCTGTATCCATGCAGTTGCATTATATGATAGTCTTACTACCCCCGTAGAGACTGTTTGAAACGGTATTTTCTCTGAAGGTGCATGAAATGATTTCCCCCCGTTCATTACAAAATAAATAAATTGGGGACAGTTCTGACATTGGCGGCAGAGGCAAATGGTGACTTCGTAACATTCCCTGCAGACGATATTCTCATGTACTATGAGGAAGTTTCTGTCCCCTGAGATCTGAATAGTGTAGCTTTTAGTACTGGAGAATGAAGAGCCATGTGTATTCCAATTGTAGGTACTTACTTCTTTTAGCAGAAGAAATAAATGGCTGGCTTTTATTCATGGTCTGGCTACCGTGGATTCCAAGCATTTCAGGTGTGGGGAGGGTGAAAGAGGACAATGTCTGACCAGGCACTTTGCCTTATTTTAGCAATTTACTTTGTTCTTATTTCTGCTTTCCAGTTACATGTAAATCTTATATTTTATCTGTGCACATTTAGGTTCGACAGAATAGTCCTTCTCCTACTGCATTATCTTTTGGGGACCACCCTGTTTCACAACCAAAGCAGTTGTCATTTAAAATTACTCAGGTGAGCACTCTGGATTGTAATTCTATGCTGAATGCTGAAAATACATGAAGCCATTCTCTTTCATTATTCTACACACATATACATCAGTTCTGATTTGTAACTGCTGCTTAGAAAAGGTGGCGCGTAGTTAAAGCTAAACTTGAAGTGTTTGTTACAGTGAAAGATTGAGAGTAAGTAGAAGCAAGCCATTCTTCTCTCTCTGTATTTTACACCCATTCCTAACATAACAACACGTGATCTTCCTAGGGAGATTACAAAAATATATATATGGAGTACAATTTCAGGACGGATGCTTTGGGAATTAAGGTCTCGAGATTCTGATAGATGGAAATGAAAACATCAACAAGTTATTATTATTAAAATTTGTATACCGCCCTTCATAGATCTCAGAGCAGTTCACTACATAAAAATACTAGGTAAAAATCACAAAAGACCGTATTTTTCGCACCATAGGACGCACCGGACAATAGGACGCACCTTGTTTTAGAGGAGGGAGAACAAGAAAAAAAAATCTCCCCCTCTCTGCCCAGCGCCCCTTCAGCGAAGTGGCAGGAGGCGCTGCGCAGAGAAGGGGAGAATTTCCCCCCTCTTGTTTTCCCGCTCTAAAACAAGGTGCCGAGCGTTCAGACAGCTACCTTGGAAGCCTGGAGAGCAAGAGGGGTCGGTGCGCACCGACCCCTCTCGCTCTCCAGGCTTCAGGTTCCTTTCGACCTGCTCTTTGGGGCTGGCGGGGGGAAGCCCACCACCAGCCCCAAAGAGCAGGTCAGGGAGCAGCGGAGAGGCTGCTGCCATAGTCGTGCGTCACCTCTCCAGCTGGGAGAGGGTCGAGGGGCTATGGCTTCTTTAGCCGCGCATGCGCTCTCCCAGCTGGAGAGGTGGCGCGCGGCTAAAGAGGCTCCTGCCATAGCCGCGCGTCACCTCTCCAGCCGGGAGAGGGCCGTGGGGGGCTTCTTTAGTCCCGCGCGCGCTCTCCCGGCTGGAGAGTTGACGCGCGGCTATAGAGGCTCCTGCCATAGCCGCGCATCACCTCTCCAGCCGGGAGAGGGTCGCTGGGCTATGGCATCTTCGCTCCATACGATGCACACACATTTCCCCTTCATTTTTGAAGGCGGAAAAGTGCGTCCTATAGAGCGAAAAATACGGTACATAATAATGAGATTAAAATGGAAAAGCATTTTAATGTGTAAAAAGCATTTTAATGTGTAAAAAGGCTGTGTAAAGTAAAGGTAAAGGTTCCCCTGACTGTTAGGTCCAGTCGTGGACGACTCTGGGGTTGCGCGCTTATCTTGCTCTATAGGCCTAGGGACCCGGCGTTTGCCTGCAGACAGCTTCTAGGTCATGTGGCCAACATGACTAAGCCGCTTCTGGCGAACCAGAGCAGCACACGGAAACGCCGTTTACCTTCTCGCCGGAGCGGTACCTATTTATCTACTTGCACTTTGACGTGCTTTCAAACTGCTAGGTTGGCAGGAGCAGGGACAAAGCAACGGGAGCTCACCCCGTCACGGGGATTCAAACCGCCGACCTTCTGATTTGCCAGCCCTAGGCTATGTGGTTTAGACCACAGTGCCACCCACATAAAAATAACACAAGCTAAAAATTCACAGGAATGTAAGCTGCCTTGTGCTGATTCAGACAATTTCTCCATTTAGTTGTGTTGTCCACACTGACTAGCAAGCAACAGCTGTCAAGGTTTTAGTCGGGATTCTTTCACAGCCATCTCTGCCTGTGGAAGGGTTCAGTTTCTAGCTCCTCCAAAGTATGTGTTCTACCACTGAACTGTAGTTCAATTGTACAGAGTTGACCGACCCGGTGCCCTCTAGGTTTGAACTCTAGCCCCCATCAACCAACCCCAGTCAGCAAGAGCAATAGGCAGGGAGCATGGGGGTGTTGACATTTCCATTCCACCTTAAGGAGCAGACATGTGGAATTGTTGCGTGTCACATGTCTGTTTACATTCCAGCACAGCTTGCTGGGAACTTCCGTTGTGTATAGCTTTTGCTTTTCCCCTGTACTCTTTGAGACGACGAGAGAGAGAGAAACGACATGTTTCTTTGTCCTGATTTATGATTAATAAATCTGTATTTGTAGTATGCTTCCACAAGCCTCACGCCTATTCTGTGTGCGCAGTTATCTTTGGTAATAGTGTGCCCTGGCTTTGAAGCCCAGGTCGCTGATTTACATCGGAGCAGCTGCCAATGGTCTTCGAAGCAGGAAGACTGGAAGGAGATGGTCCAGCTGGGGCTTGCCAGCTGGCCTCCCAGCCTTCTGCATTCCGACAGGGCGTTGTAGTTCAGAACATCTGGTGGGCACCATATTGGCTCTCTGTGTTGCAATGTAACAGATTCCCTTAGGTCCAGAATGCTTGTGAAGTAGTGGAAGTGTGTGCTAGGTGAGATATTCCTCGCTATGGTTTTCTCTTTTAACTTGCAGGACTCAAAACAGAAAGGTGGCATAGCCATTTGTGCAACCTGGCATGACTGTGACCGGTGCTGCCTCTTCTCTTGAGTCATGCATGCACCCAGTTCAGCACAGTCTGGATTATACAAAAGGCATATTGCTCATTTCCTTCTTCTAAGAAAGGGAAGAATTTAGAGCTGCCGCTCTTCAGGCTTCTGACAGTATTTACTATTTTGCCTAAGCTGATTAAGTTAGTGGTAAATTACCGTATTTTCCACTCTATAAGACACACTTTTCCCCTCCTAAAAAGTAAGGGGAAATGTGTGTACGTCTTATGGAGTGAATACAGGCTGCACAGCTATCCCAGAAGTCAGAACAGCAAGAGGGATCGCTGCGCAGCGAAAGCAGTGATCCCTCTTGCTGTTCTGACTTCTGGGATAACTGTGAAGCCTCTTCAGGGCAACGGGAGGAACGCTCCCCCTTCCCTGAAGAGGCTTGGCTATCCCAGAAGCCAGAACAGCAAGAGGGTTCGCTGCGCAGCAATCCCTCTTGCTGTTCTGGCTCCTGGGATTCAGAATATTTTTTTTCTTGTTTTCCTCCTCCAAAAACTAGGTGCGTCTTATGGTCTGGTGTGTCTTATAGAGCGAAAAATATGGTGAAAGGCTGCATTCTGATGGAACTTAGATGGAATTTGATAAATGTTTGCTTTCCACTTCTCTACTATTTATTTATTTTTTTAATGTAGACTGATCTCACAATGTTGAAATTAACTGCACTTGAAAGTAATAAAAACCAAGACCTAGAAAAGAAGGAAGGTCGTATAGACGATTTGCTCAGGGTAAGTATGATAACGGTAAGATTAAGAGAGAAATATAGGGTTACTTACACAGCTTTTAAAATGGCAAATTACTTGTATTGCATTTGACTTAAGCTGTCAGAAAGACATATGAATGTATGCTTGCCAACGTATTTATAATACTGCATCCTCCAAACTCGAGGAATCTTTTGTGGGGGGTGGACTGATACCATATTTTTAATACCTGGGGAAAGAGAAGGCACGGCTTTGGGTCTATATGTATACAATTTTTAATTGGCACTCCTCATTTCTTGTATTTGTGATTTGTTCATGCTCAAAAATCTTTAGGAAAAAAGCCCTAGGAACTCAGTGGTATAGAACTGACTGAGTAAGGTGGGTGGGAGACATAGCTGTCAACTTTTCCCTTTTCTTGCAGGGAATCCTATTCGGAATAAGGGGATTTCCCTTTAAAAAAGGGAAACGTTGGCAGCTATGGTGGGAGATGATTAGGTTGGGAGGCGAACTGAGTAACTGGAAAAGGAGGAGGAAAGAAGACACACAGAGAGATTTTAAGAAAGTTAGAATGTACCACCTCATTAGGTCACTTCCTGGTTCACACTTGAAAGCTATTTTAATGTCATCAAAGATGGAAAGGAGAGTTGCCCAAAGATATGAATGGAAAATGAAATATTTTAATATAGCTGGCATTTGGACACAAATGTGTCACCCAACCTAAGCTGGGGAGAACTCCAAAAAAGGCCAATGAGGACTGAGCCTGGAATGCTCTTTGTGTGTGTGTGGAATGAATGGAGAATAAATGAGAAATGGAGATGGAGGATGGAATAGGGTGGCTGAGACCCTATTCCAGAAGCTTTCAGCCTTGCGGCATTTTATCGCAGGGCCCTACTGGTTACAAATACAATTTCATTTGATTCCTAGGCTAATTGTGACCTACGACGACAAATAGACGAACAACAAAAACTACTTGAAAAATACAAAGAAAGATTAAACAAGTGCATTTCAATGAGCAAGAAGCTTTTGATTGAAAAAGTAAGTTGGATTTTTTAATATATTTTTTGTTCAGTATCCACAGTGAAGAATACTCTGTCATCCTAATCCTGTAAATCAGGTTAAACTGCATTGGCATGAGCTGCAGTTTGTGTCATTTCAGTAAAAACCCGATCCAATCAGCAGTAAGGTGGGTCAGAGACCTCTGTGTCCCCTTCTTACTGTAGCAGTGCAGGAAACTGCTTCTCTGGGTTGATTCCAACACAGCAAGAGAGAGAGGCACTGTGTAAGGTGGGGGCAGATGTATGGATTTGTCTTATAGGTAGGTCTTTCCTCCAGGATGAAATGAGGAGATGAATTAATGGACAAGAGGAGGTTGTTGTGGTCATATGTAAGAAGGGGTAGAAGAACTACTACCCTGATGGTGCTGTATTTAAACACAGAAATAGATCCCTGGGTCCTGGGATCAAATTCCAAGCTGGTATGAGAGAGAGTCATTATAAAATAGGCTTAATTGGGAACTATTTAGAAAACTAGAAGAGGTTTTCCCCCCCTTCTGATGCAAAGTGGAAATAGCACTTTTTCCTCGCCTCTGTCAAGAGTAGCAAACCTGTCCAGAATACAGTCTTTTTTTCAGGAACAGGAGCCTTTAATAAAGAATGCAGAAGGTTTCAGCTTTCAGCGCTCTCGTATTTGCCTTGCTTGATACCACAAGCACAAACCAGTAAGGCACTCGCAAAGATACGCAAGCAACTGCATTCTGCTCGGCTTTAACAATCTCAGCTGATGTGCTAACTGGGTGGGTGGTGAGCTGCTTCTCTCCCCCCCCCCCCATGCTGAGGAAAATGCAATACCCTCACAAAATGGAAGCCTTGAAGGAAGGTATCTTGGATCCTTGCGCAACAAAATTAAGCATCAGTGTTGCATTTCTTGTGGCAAAAATCCGTTGCTGAGAAGGAAGGGCTCTAAAACTAACTGGTGCTATTTTTGATTTCCTTAGAGCACACAAGAAAAGCTGGCAAGCAGAGAGAAGAGTATGCAAGACAGATTACGCCTTGGGCATTTTACGACTGTTCGACACGGCGCATCGTTTACCGAACAGTGGACAGATGGCTTCGCATTTCAGAATCTTGTGAAGTTAGTCAATATTGTGTTTTTAAATTGTTCATAATTACCAGCTCCAAGGAGTGGGTGTTTTTATGTAAAACTGCCGGCTTTGGGATTACTTTTTATACACATCATGGTATTCAGGCTTTTTTAAAAAAAGAAGGGGGAAAAAGAGGAAATCTCAGAATACAGTAGAGAATTGACTCAATCAGCTGTCTGTCGAATTTCTTACATTTGGTGATTTTGAAAGCAAACACATGAGTAGATTTGCATGAGTTTCTCAGTGAGTCTTGAAAACAAAGCAGACTTTTAGAACATGTAGATTAATGACTCTCAGCTTGACCCATGCATCTACAATATATGAAGTTCTTTGAGCTATTGGTGTGCTTGTTTGCCATAAAGGAACAGCAACAAGTAAATGAGCACCTAGTTGACTTTGACTGCACTTCCACTAGCATAAAATAGGGAATAGGAGAGGGAGAGCCTGTAGTTGCTGGTAAAATAGTCACCTCAGTAACATAATTTAGCAGAGACTTGGCAGAGAAGGGAATGACTGAGAAGGTGTATAGGTAGAATCAGAGTGAAGAAAAGTAGAATTCTTGTGTTTTAATTTCATGAATAGAAGGATATCATGTGTAGTCCATCTGTTTTAACAGTAATGTTACTAAACCATAGTTAAGAAGATGGCTTGGGATGCCTCTTGAAGTTGGCACGCATGTCAGAGAACCCTGATTTACTAAATTACTACTTTGCACGCTGGATTCTACATCTTACATGTGTCTTGCACAAATTCGTTTTTTAACCAAGCTTCTGGAACTATTTGTCTTGTAATTCAATTATTTGAATGAAGAAAATATGGCTTATACAGTGGTACCTTGGTTTGCAACCATTTTGGATTACAACCACGTCAAACCCAGAAGTGCATGTCCCTTTTTTTTATTACAACCTTTTTTTTTAAAATTACACTCCCCCTTACTTTTGGAGCCCCATTGGCAAAAGCATGCCTTGGGTTATAACCTGTTTTGGTTTACAACCGGACCTCCGGAACGGATTATGGTTGTAAACCAGGGTACCACTGTAATGGAGATGTGGAGGACATTGGGGGGCCTGTGACCTTTTCCAGGTCAAATTTGGCCCACAGACTAGAGGTTCTCCACTCCTGCTTTAGGGAATCAGCTTAAATCCACAAGAGTTAAAACGTTTTTTAAAAAATATATATATAAAAAATCAACTTAAAACAATGCTTTGGGTTTGCAGGCAACAGGAGTGGGTAAATCAACAAAGGGAAGATATAGAGAGGCAAAGAAAACTTCTGGCAAAGCGAAAACCTCCTGCTACAAATAATTCTCAGGCGCCCTCTGCCAATTCAGAACCTAAGCAGAGGAAAAACAAAGCTGTCAATGGAGCAGAAAACGATCCGTTTGTTAGACCCAATTTACCACAATTGTAAGTTCATACTTCTTTTCCAATTATGTATTGAGTATTTGTCGTGATGGTGCCACAATCACCTGTTTGTAGCCCTTCAGAAAGTTGGAAAGCTAAATCTTTCTCCCTGCTTGTAGTGGCTTGGGGGGTGTTCCAATAATGTTTGCCTTGCAAAAGTGTTGTTAATTGCAGCTTGCTTGTTTTATCCCACAGAGCTCTATAGGGCCATTTCCAAAGCCTGCCCTCTGTGTTCTGTATTTTAGTTATGACAAGGGAGGGAACTGATTTTTGTATATGATGCTTAATTTGATTTAGAGTCGGCAAAGTATTGTAAGATATGTAGGTGTTCCAGTGAATACTAAAGCTTGGGTCCCAGACTGGTACTTGCTGAATCTAGGACGTCAATAATTCAGATTCTTCTGGCATCAAGTACCCTTTCTATTTAAGAACATCACTGTGTAATCTGTTGCTCGTTCCTATAAATGCAACATGACTTTGCACTTTATTCTAAATGTGCAGTCCCACATTATTACAAATACCTAATATCTCTTTGTCATCATACTAATATAAGATGCCTTGTCGACCATTAGCATTTAGCACATACTGCAATATCAGCTGCGTTTGATTCAAACACCAAAGAGGAGTTACACTCTTCTTTGATACCTCCCTGTATCTTTTAGGTAGGAGTGTGGATACAATTTTGGTATCAGAACATTTTGTTCCACATTAAGCTTCTGGTCATTCAGAATGTAGCGAATTCTTCAAGATGCTGAAGGAATTGGCTTCCTGTGTTATGAATCGGAAATAAAATACGTTTTTTCCCATTCAACTTTTAGTAACATGTGCTGTGACTTTTTGTGTGCACCTTTTGATTAAAATGGTTTGTTATCTATGGTAATTCCTGCAGGCTAACACTAGCAGAATACCATGAGCAAGAAGAAATTTTCAAGCTTAGATTAGGACATCTCAAAAAGGTATGTTTAATAGTTTAAACTGGATCTTTTTTCTGATCACACAGTACTGTAACCATAGACTCTACCCCATTAGTTATAGATATGATCCAAGTAAGCTGTTTAAGATTGAAAGAACCATGCCTGTAGCAGGAGCATGCTTTGAAATACTATATAGAGCTGCTCAGATAGTCAAAAGTTGTATGTCACTTTTAAATGGTGATTTTGCATCGCTTGTGAAAACTTCAGTATTTTGTGTCTTGCATTATACAATGAAGAATAGCCATTCTGTTAAATGTCTAGTTTTTAATCTAAATTCCATGCTGTCATTTTGAATGACAAGAGGAAGGTATACATAAATTACACGTTGGTAATGTTAACAGTTGCTATAAGAATGTGTCAGTTAATATTATAAAGTCAGTAATCTGCATTTTTGGGACACACAACTACATTGTATACTCAGTATTTGTACTTCTTAAAAATTAGCAGTGGTAAACTTATTGTTCAGTTAATAAGATCAGCTTGATTGACCTTTTTTAAGAATACTGCTCCTTTTTGGACAGTGGAAGCTTGTAGTTTGCTAAGGAAGGTATTATGCAGCAGAAAGTTCTTCAGGAAAAACACTGCCATCTGTTTTGTTGCTCTTTCAACTCTGAGAAAAATGCTATCCCATAAGAGAGTAGATAAAGATTGATTTTTTAAAGTAAAATATTTCTTTAAGTTCAAACTTCTATTTTTAAATGCAAATAACTTGTTCAAATTTTGTGTGTGTGTGTACCTTATAGTCAGTCTCTAAACTGATTTAACGTCCTCTACCAGATACATTAGGGACGTGGGTGGTGCTGTGGGTTAAACCACAGAGCCTAGGCGACTTGCCGATCAGAAGGTCGGCGGTTCGAATCCCCGCAATGGGGTGAGCTCCTGTTGCTCGGTCCCTGCTCCTTCCAACCTAGCAGTTCGAAAGCACGTTAAAGTGCAAGTAGATAAATAGGTACTGCTCCAGTAGTAAGGTAAATGGCATTTCCTTGTGCTGCTCTGGTTCGCCAGAAGCGGCTTAGTCATGCTGGTCACATGACCTGGAAGCTGTACGCCGGCTCCCTCGGCCAATAAAGCGAGATGAGCGCCACAACCCCAGAGTCGGCCACGACTAGACCTAATGGTCAGGGGCCCTTTTACCTTTACCTTTTACCAGATACATTGGCTTAAAGGAGGTTTTTCTTATTGAAGAGCCAATTTGATAAATTCTCAAATATGAAAATTTAAATAATTTGCAGATTATTGGATTTACACCACCGTTAAGAAAATATATGAAGTAGAACACATAGGAAACTAGATTTAAGTCAGTTCTTTTGCATGAACCAAATTGAACCCTGCATTTGACCTCTGAGGCCTTTTTCCATATGCCCCCTGCAAGGGAGGTGTGGAAGGTGACAACAAAAGAAAAGGCCTTCTCAGTGGTGGCCTTCCCATTTGTGGAATGCTGTGCCGAAGGGGGTGACACCATCACCATTTTTTATAGAGTTCAGACAAATCCCCCCCAATGGTTTTGTAGCCTAATTTTCTGCTTATCTTTTATACACATCACCTGTCTCCACATACATATCATTTATACATATCATTCGCCTCTACATGACCAGGCAGGCACAAAAGTTTTTGAACTTGTTCAGCTATGAAACTGGTTGTTTGGGTACTAGCCCCATTGTTGCAAGAAAAAAATGGAATACATCAACTAGAGGCTTTGTAGGAGGAAATTAGGTGTACGTCTTTCGATTTCTCTTTCAAATGTTGAGATCCTGAAACAAACAATTCCCTGGTTATCAGCTGAGAGAGGGATAAAAAGTAAACAAACCAACAAACCTTGAGATTTCATTAATTATTTGTTTTGATTTGCAGGAAGAAGCTGAAATACAAGCAGAACTTGAACGTCTGGAAAGAGTTAGAAATCTTCACATACGAGAGCTCAAAAGAATAAACAATGAAGATAATTCTCAGTAAGGCACTAGATTTTAATCTCGCGTACTTACTCTTCTCCACCTCACTCGCTCTGGAATAAATGACACACAGATATCCATGCCTCAACTCTGCAAAACCTGTTTTTTGTTTTTATACAAGCAGTACACTTATAATAACAACAACAACAACAACATCATAGAATGTATTTTAAGTTGAATCAGTACTGCTATGATCCAGAATTATAAGAATGAAACACTGCACTCCAGTATTTCTTTTTTTGTATACACAAAAATAATAAGTATTAAAATTAAGTACTTGCCTTTTTCATTGATCAATGTTCTTTTTTTTAATAATAAGGTTCAAGGATCATCCTACGTTAAACGAGCGATATTTGTTACTTCATTTACTTGGTCGAGGTGGATTTAGTGAAGTATATAAGGTAATGTCCTCTTCTTGGCTGGTAATATTTATTTATTTTTTAAATGTATGCCTGCCGACATAGGTGACCCTCTCTAGAACCAATGAGAAAACAGTCAATTAAAAATTCAAGGTTTTTTTCTAGTATTGGGCCAGATATGATGTATTGCACTCTCAAGCTATATTGAAATGTTAATAAATACAGTTCTCTGTGACTCGTATTTTACAAAATCTCTTTCTACTACTTTCCCCCCAACCTTCCTTGCAGGCTTTTGATCTCTATGAGCAAAGATACGCTGCTGTGAAAATACACCAGCTTAACAAAAGCTGGAGAGATGAGAAAAAGGAAAACTACCATAAGTAAGCGTTTCAAGAAAACACTTTTAATTTGTTACAAAGACCAAAAAAGTGTGTTCTGGTGGTCATGATTATTTTACCTATGTCTTCTAGGCACGCCTGCAGAGAGTATAGAATACACAAAGAACTTGATCATCCAAGGATAGTAAAACTTTATGACTACTTTTCCCTGGATACAGATACGTAAGTCTCTTTCTCTCTCTCTTCTCTCTCTCTCTCTCTCTCTCTCTCTCTCTCTCTCTCTCTCTCTCTCTCTCTCTCTCTCTCTCTCTCACACACACACACACACACACACACACACACACCAGTTAGAAATTAAGCCCACCCTTCAGGAACATCTTTGGTTGGACATAAGTATGATTTAAATTTCATGGTGTTTGGCCTCAGTGGCTCAGTATTTTCTCTAGTATGATGTTCTGAATGCTGTGGCATTGATTATTGTTCAAGTACCTTGGTTGTCAAACGGCTTGGCTCCCTAACAAATTGGCTCCTGAACGCCGCAAACCTGGAAGTGAGTGTTTCAGTTTGTGAACGTTTTTCGGAAGCTGAATGTCCAACTCTGCTTCCGACTGAGTGCAGGAAGCGCCTTGGTTTTCGAAGAAATGATTAAGTTCGACAACCAAGGTACCATTATAGATTGTTCCAGTTTCTTTTGTAAAGTGAAAATGTGATTTCTCCATTTGTGCATACAGTGGTACCTCGGGTTACATACGCTTCAGGTTACAGACTCCGCTAACCCAGAAATAGTGCTTCAGTTTAAGAAATTTGCTTCAGGATGAGAACAGAAATTGTGCTCTGGTGGCGCGGCAGCAGCAGGAGGCCCCATTAGCTAAAGTGGTGCTTCAGGTTAAGAACAGTTTCAGGTTAAGAACGGACCTCCGGAACGAATTAAGTACTTAACCCGAGGTACCACTGTATTCCAAAAAGTTTTTGTATCCATTCTTCTCTCATCTTCTTTTTTCCATTTTGGGCAAGTAACATTCTTGCAGCTGTTGTTGCATACATAAATAAATATCTTTCTATACTGTTTAGGTAGTTATACCCCTGTAATTCCCAAGAGGAAAGCAAAACCTACTGGAAGAATTAAGAAATCAAGATAACAAACTTTTTATAAAAGAATGGACATCGTTTATTGAATAATTACAAGCAGTTGGAAACTGATAAAGACATTGGCAGGATTATTGTAATAACCTGCTGTTTTAAAAAGAATATAGAAATAAAAGAAATAAATAGAAGGATAAGTTAATTTAGGATATGCAGGAAATGATAAAAGAAATTGAAGGAATTGCAGAAAGAGGAGGAAGGAAGTCGATTGTTTGAAATGTTACAATTTTTGTAAAACTATTGAAATGTATACAAATGAAAACCATAAATAAAAGTTAAGTGAAAATGTGCAATTAATGCAAAGAAATGATGTTCCTATTTCCATTGTATGCTTGAATAATTAAATAGCCTTTGTTTCCTTATCTAACTTTTATTTTTTCCCTTTCTAGGTTTTGTACAGTATTAGAATATTGTGAAGGCAACGATTTAGATTTCTATCTCAAGCAACATAAACTAATGACAGAAAAAGAAGCTAGGTCCATTGTAATGCAAATAGTAAATGCACTGCGATATCTCAATGAGATTAAGCCACCTATAATACACTATGATCTTAAACCAGGTAAATAAGAATTGGGGGGGATCATACATTGTATATTATATCTCTAAAACACATTCTTCTCTTAATTCTTAACTAGTGTAGCACATGCCTCTTTCTTTCTTTATTAAACCCATCTGAGTTCACATTGGCCATGATATTCTTTTATGGTATGAGTGCTTGGGATACAGGAGAGGTGTCTCTTTTAATCTCTGTTGTCTTTAATCCTTAACAAAAATGCGAATTTAGTTTTATCACTAAATTTAATCATTTAATCACACTCTTCTTTTTTCTAGCCTCACACACCTATTCTCTCTTTTCTGCTGTTTGCTTTGAAGGCAAATTTGCACACTCTGCCCCCTCACCCCACTACTTAATGTTTTGGCTTCTACACTGAGCTGTTTCGATGGATGTCTTCCATATTCTGTATGAATTTGGCTTCAATAGGATTTTCTTGTATCTTAAGCCACTGTGTGTGCTTAATTATAATTAGAAATGGATTGAAGTAGCAATAAAACATCATCTTTGAATGTGGCTTGAAGTATATATTTGATATGTGTACAATTTTATATCTGCAGCGTTTAGCTCCATGTGCCATGCGCTTGAACTCACAATCTTTATAATGAGGTGCAAAACCTCACATGCATGATTTGCCTTCAGTAAACCAGAAGTATAGTTAATTAGGTATTTTTCATTTGAATATGCAGGTAAATAATACTGCACACATGCCTCTTTCACACAGTTTTTGAGTCTTTTGTTCTTGTGTAGATCACTACCTAATACATTTTTTTTATTCAGTAAATGAAAAAGCGTTCAGGCATCTTCCGAAGTCCAAGCTTAGCTAAGGCAAATGGCATAGTACTGGGAAAATACTGAAAGAGCCAGCATTACAGTAAACACACAAAGATCTGACGCATCTACATGATACAGAGTTAGCACAGTACAGTCATACCTTGGATCCAGAACGCCTTGGTACTCAGACATTTTGGCTGCCAAATTCCACAAACTGGAAGTGAGTGTTCCGGTTTGTGAATGTTCTTTAGAACCCGAACGTCCGACGGGGCTTCCACGGCTTCTGATTGGCTGCAGGAGCTTCCTGCAGCCAATCAGAAGCCGCGTTTTGGTTTCCGAATGGTTTGGAAGTCAAATGGACTTCTGGAACGGATTCCTTTCAACTTCCAAGGTACGACTGTATTATGAAAACTTGGGAAGAATTAACTTTAACCAAACTGTAGCTATCCTTTGAAAATCCATGGCTCAAATTCTCCAAGAGATTGTTGAGACACAACTGCCTCTGCTCACAAGATGGGAAGTTCTGTGAATATATGAGGAAGACTGAACCATACGCAGCACCTTGAGCCCCTTGGAGGAAATATATAATAATAATATAATAAATATAATAATAAATGAATGAACCATAGATGTGCCTATAACTAGGGTGTTTCTGTTCTATAATGTCTTCATTTAAACACAATGGAAAAATTGTGAACCACTGCTGGGGGTAGACTTGGTTATTTTAACAAACTCTCTCCCTCTTGATAGGAAACATCCTTTTGGTAGATGGAACAGCATGTGGAGAAATAAAAATTACGGACTTTGGGCTGTCTAAAATAATGGATGACGATAGCTATGGTGTGGATGGAATGGACTTAACTTCACAAGGGGCTGGGACTTACTGGTAATATTATTATTTCCCATTTGGCAAATGTATTTCTTACTTGTGTGAGAACTGTTTGTAAACCTCCGCCGGCGGATGTAGTTGATGGAAAGAATGTGCTGTCGTTGGTTATTTGAGCTTATAACCTGACGGTAGAAGTCTGGATTCAACCCTCGAGTCGCACTAGTGAAAAAGCCCGCACAGTGGCTTCTGCTAGTGCAATGGGACTTTCCACCCAGGTGCCAACAAATTGCATTTGTGGGGTCAGGAGAATCCTAAGGGGAGCAGGGGGGATAGTTCTGCCTGGCGAGCTGAAATGTTTGTACTGCTGGAACAATTGCTGTAGTGCTGTGTTGAATTCCTTCTACAGAATTAATCTTCACTAATGCATAGAGATTAGTAGTTATTTAATCTTCAATTCTTTTATTATCATCATCAAGGTTTTATTGTCTGGTTTCTAGCTGAGGAGCTGAGGAATGATCACCTTCCTTTAGTGCAAACTTGGTGTAGTTTAACATACAGTATTGGTCACTGATGGAAGAAGGGGATAGTGGCAGAAATGTAGGGGTTTTTTTTAAAAAAAAGATCTGGTACAGTAGTTAAGGTTTCTACTGGAAATATGGGAATTGTTATGTACTTTATTATTATAAGAAACAGCATCTCTCCAATGTAGATTATAGTGAATGAATTATTTCTGTTTATTGAGTAGTATATGTTTGCTTATATGTGTTTAGGAATTTCTAACCTAACTTGTCTGCTTTCAAGGCAGCTTAAACCACACTACAGTTATCTGGTCTGAAATTCAGGCTCCTCACTTTTTTTTATTCTGTTCCATAACTTCCTGGTTTGGCATACCATAATCTGTTTCACCTAAAGTGGCTAACTGTGATTTGTGCTTGCTATCCAAACCAGATGTGGGTGGCGCTGTGGGTTAAACCACTGAGCCTAGGACTTGCCGATCAGAAGGCTGGTGGTTCGAATCCCCGCGATGGGGTGAGCTCCCGTTGCTCGGTCCCTGCTCCTGCCAACCTACCAGTTCAAAAGCACGTCAAAGTGCAAGTAGGTAAATAGGTACCGCTCTGGCGGGAAGGTTAACGGCATTTCCGTGCGCTGCTCTGGTTCGCCAGAAGCGGCTTAGTCATGCTGGCCACGTGATCTGGAAGCTGTACGCCGGCTCCCTCGGCCAATACAGCGAGATGAGCACCACAACCCCAGAGTCCTCCGTGACTGGACCTAATGGACAGGGCTCCCTTTACCTTATCCAAACCAGAATTGGAAGCCATTTTTTGAAGTGGGGTTCCAACCCTGGTTTGTAGAGCAGACACAAATCACAGCTTTGTCAGTTGAGATGTAACGACAAACAGTGTTTTGCCCAAACTGGGAAGTGTTTGAAAATCAGAGTGCATAAGTGAAGAGTGTCCATGAACTTAACAAACAGGTTATCATGTGAATTGACCAATACCACGTAAATCTATAAAAAAATAATAATCCTGGAACAAATAGAAGCATGTGAGAAAGCCACTAGATTCTTGGCAATCTGTATCTCTCATAAATACTTCAAAAAATCAGCCTGCTTCTGGAGGGGGAATGTTCTTAATGTGTCTGTTTTCAGTGACTGAGTTTTTATTTTTTCTATCAGGTATTTGCCTCCAGAGTGCTTTGTTGTGGGCAAAGAGCCACCCAAAATTTCTAACAAAGTGGATGTGTGGTCAGTTGGAGTAATCTTTTTCCAGTGTCTATATGGTCGAAAGGTAAAAACAAACCCTTAAACGTAAAGTTTTCTAGTGCATTTCAGTACATCTTCAACGTGGTCTTTTTGAAGGGGGGAAAAACCATTTCTGGAAGTAGGTATGGTTTTTCAGCCTCCACCATTTGCGTTTTCCCAACAAGGAGAACTTCTTTTTAAGTGGAATAATTTTAGAATAAAAAAGATGATGTTGCTGATTTCTTTTGCTGATATTTGGACATTTAGCAATCACTGTCTGAACTTTTCCCTTTCTCCAGCCATTTGGTCATAACCAGTCCCAACAAGATATACTTCAAGAAAATACAATATTAAAAGCCACTGAAGTACAGTTCCCAGTGAAGCCTGTTGTGAGCAATGAAGCCAAGGTAATATTCATGGACTCTATACATTCTGCTAGAATATGATGTAATCAACCTCGAGATGGATTTTGCTTCAGGGTTAAGGTCAAGAGATAACGTTGAGGCAAATTGTAACAAAATTTGTGTTAAGGTGTTTTTTTTAAAATAGCACACGATATTTCAATTCATGTATATCAATAAATAAATTTGAAAGTAAATGCAAAGTATCATTTGCATTGCGTATATATTAAATTGGTCATACTATAAAATGTAAGATACTAAAAGTAATAATTTCCTGAAAATCTTGCTCTCAGACTCTCATACATATTCTTGAATTTTTTTTTGGAGTACTCCTAACTAAATTTACTAATTACCCATGAAAACAGACAAATTCCAGATTATAGTAGTAAATATTTAAAGTTTCTTGACTATTTCTGAAATCAATTTTGATATTCCAGCAGGACTAAGCGGATGAAACAATTAATTTCGTCCTTTAGCATTTGTTAGTACTTCTCCTTCTAGAGAGGCCAAAAGTGCTTTGAATCAGTTTCCCATACGCTGTTGTCATTAATGCCATCTAATTTTAGTGTGTATTTGTCATTGTGAACTAGCAAAACTGCAATGACCACCTTAGAACCATTGTTTAAGTTCCTGTGATAGATTCTGAATGCAAAATTTGAGATTTCATTAGCACAAAACGTGATGTGAATGCAGAGGATATCAGTAAATGAACATTCTGCACCAGAAACTCTCTCAACAAGTCCCATGCTCCATTTTATGCACATGAGTACTTAATTATGGGAGTGATTCTCTCCCCTCCCCAGTTACTGGTTTACTTAAATAATGCAAATATAAATCTTGCATTTTTCTGTTGATTCCAAAAAAGAAAAAAGGTCAACCATTGCATGTAGATTATAATTGTGTGTCAAAAATTACCTTGCTGAATGGGGGATCCAGTGACATCTGATCCAGTTCTCCAGCTGGGATCTAAAGAGCCCCATCTGTGCAAAGGAACATTCTGGTTTTCAATTCTGGCCTTGGTCCTCTTTTGCTGGATCAGACGCCATTCCACTGGGTTCTTGGACCTTCAGTAGCATTTTGTGGCAAGGAGAGGCAGCTGTAGAAAAGAGAGTGTCAACCAGATTCCCTAAAGAAACTCGAAAGTAAGGCAGAAAGAGACCACCGCCACCTGCAGTTTGGCTGGCATTTGGTAAATTGGAGAACTACCTCCTCAACATGGAGATTCTGTTCTTTACTGCTAAGGCTACTAACCATTCATAGAGCCTGTCCTTTGAATTAATCTTGTATGCTTTTAATCTGATGGTTAGCACAGCCACCTGTCAAGAAGCTGGAACTCTTTGTGCTTGGCATCCTCCCACAACACCCTCTGCTTAGGAGACAGATAGACATGCGTGTGATAAATGGATAATGCCAGTTTACTCATTTGGACTTACCTCTGACTCCTGCTGTCTTGCCTTTCTGGGGTTTTTATTTTTAGCATCTGAAAATTATATCCCATGCATTTCATAAGGGAAATCGCAATTGCTAATCTTTTGCCCGTATGTGTTAGCGAAGGATGCTACCGATGTATGATTCGGAGCAGACATTGAAATATATGGAGGAGCAACTTGCAAGGCATGAGCTCTCGACCCCTTAGAAGGTGGGGCCTTTTGTGTAGAACG
This sequence comes from Podarcis melisellensis, assembly GCF_964234715.1. Taxonomy (NCBI): domain Eukaryota; kingdom Metazoa; phylum Chordata; class Lepidosauria; order Squamata; family Lacertidae; genus Podarcis; species Podarcis melisellensis. The sequence continues at coordinate 116,461,396 of NC_138528.1, forward strand.
CCTGCATATTTACACACCTGCCATCATGAGATCAGAAACTTCCTTTAAAAAAAAAAATCTGTGATTCTGTGCCAGCTGTGTCAGATTCTCCCAAATTCCAGGCCATTTCTCAAGGTTTACTTTTGCGTAACATTTAAAAACTCCTATTTTTATTGATGTTTTCATGAAACTTTATTTCTGCTTAGTTTGGCAAGTAATCCGCAGCCCCTCCCCCCAAATTTTACGCGTTAAAATGTAGAACAGACAAGCGGGGAGGGGCTGACAGAAAGGTGAACACAACATTAATTATTAAATTTGCAAATATAATATAAGTAAGGTTCAGCAACAGAATTTTTACCTCCCTTTTCAAAGCTGGACGCTTAGTGAACAAAGCAAGAATTCTGTTGGAAGCTGGAACAGTAGCACTTTCAGTTTAGTGCTAACTTTACTCTTTTAATTTGACTGTTCAGAAATTAGTGCAGTTCACAGTGGCTGCGTACATTTCCAAATATCATTGGACAGTTCATTTATGGTCACGCTGTCTTTATGTAATAAAAGTTTGGGAGAAAAGAGTGTATAAATTAACATCTCTAAGCGTTCACATATTTCTCAGTGCCCACATCTTTGCAGATTAAACAAGAATTTGAGTGGCACAGGATGGAGGTTCAAACTGAGAACGTCTTGTGCAAATTCTGCGCGAGCTAAAATCTGAATTAAATCAGAAACTTTTAGCTCATCCTTCTGACGACTATGCTAGTTCACTCTGTGGTGTTAGTGGGTATCAGATGATGAGCACATCTCCATGTTGAATCAAAAGCCCACTTAACAACTTTCACTTTTATTTTTAGTACTTTAAAGAGCTCAGATCCCTCCCCAGAAGAGGTGATTCAGACCTCGTTTACTGTTAAGAGAATTTGCTCAATATACCCCCCCCCCTCTTTCCGCAGGCATTTATCAGACGTTGCTTGGCATACCGCAAGGAGGACCGGTTCGATGTTCATCAGCTAGCTAATGATGCTTACCTACTCCCGCACATGAGAAGATCAAATTCTTCAGGAAACTTGCATATGACTGGACTGGCAGCATCTCCCACGCCGCCAATATCCAGCATTATTCCCTACTGAAGCTTCTTAAACATGGAAGGCTTGCATGATATCGTCATGTAGTTTTGCTGCAGCGGACTTTCATCTGAAAGCGTTGGATTAGTGTTTTGACACAAGTTTAACAAATGGGGTGTTCAGACTGTGGCTCTTCTACAAATGTCATTTCTATGATTGGACTGGATCATGGTCTGTGAAGGGTACATTCATTTCAGACTCTCATATTGGAAACATTGAAGGACAGCATTACCTGTTGCCTCCAAGCAGATGTACTGTGTCTTTAAGACTGAAGAAAATGCGTGTTTTCAGGTTGCCGGGAGGGGAACACTGTAAATAGCCTTTTTAATACTTAACAACACTTTTGGTTGATACTGGAGAGCTCTAATAAGGGTAGTTTTTCATTATTTGAATAAAGAAGAAAATGAATGAAGCACGGAAGAACAGCACAGTGCCTGGACAAAAAAGCTAAATAAAGAATCTTTCTTCCCAAGAAGTCAACGTTTCAAAAACCAAAGTAAAAATGAGAGACACAGCTGTGTATTGTTAATTTCTTTGGATAGAAGTGATTTAGCATTCTGGGGTTGGGGAGAAATCTTTAAAATAACTTACGTTGGTTGAATGACTGTATTTCCAAAGGGATAACAATAGCATTTTAAGTAAGGTAGCAAAAGCTAGTTTGGAAACTAGTTCAATTATTTAAATGGCATTTTGATACTTAGCGGACTTGTCAACTGATATCCGCTGCCCAGGCTTTTGAAGAGGGATCTACAAAGGCCATGTATGTAACCAAAAGCAAACAGGTCATATTCAATGTTTCTATGCAGGATAATGACAAAATTCCCTTCTAACTGTATTGTAAATTGTTGTACAGAGGTCATATTTTCAGTTTAAAAAATTTCAGCAACTTATTCCTGTACAAATGTTTAAAGTATGGCTTTTCTAATTGGATATTGTATTTTTTTTAAGTCTCATTGAAGGCGCTTTTAATTGCTGCTAAATGATGTTGCTTTTGCTTTTGCAAAAAATAAAAATAAAATAAATCAAATGACCTCCTTAAGGTGCAAGTCAACTGTACGTCCTAGAGAGACTGAAAAGTAGATAATTCATTAACAATCAAGGCATGTAAAACTGATCTGTGTTGGAACTATACAGTGCAGTTCAAGTCAGTTTCCTGAGCTGGAGCACGTTGATAATAGATGTAGAAGTTGTTTATGGTTATTCACGGTTTCTGGAAATTCTGTCTACAAGGTGGGAAGATGTTCCTCTAAAGAGATGTTTCTTGTGGCCTGTACAGATATTTTAAAATGTGAAACATTTTCTAACTGCCTTGTACGGTAGAATCTTTTTTTCTTTTCAGAATGCAGTATCTCTCCCATACAAGATTCCTTTTACTGTCACATTCATAATGCTGAATACCTGTACGTAACTTTGTCCATGTTGCAGAAAGGAAGGCTGTATTACCACAAGGTTTTTCCCCCCCATTTAATATTGTACAGTTAAACTGTGGCTCTTGTTTCTGATGTTGCAAGCCATTTTGTTTTCATTGTACATAAGGATACATTAACTGTCTCTTCAAGATGCTGCTGAAATTGTAGAGAATGTAGCCAAAACAGTAATAAAATAATGACAGTTGGAATTTCAAGTAGTTCTCAAGTTATTGCTTTGGATTGAGAAGGGCATTTGCGATAGAACTTCGTTCGTTTTCATATCGGACCACGAAGTTCTGATCTTGGAGGCTGTCCATATATTATGTGGGAACAATGAAAAAGACACAGTACAAGTGACAAGGGCTATTATTACGTTCCCCATGTTCTACAGTGGTGATGTGTGCATTTTCTTACATTGAGATCTGTGCGTTTCAATGTCACCTGGGACTGTCTGATCCCCTTTCAGCTGACGTGCGTGAGACCCACATCTCACATTATTGCAGTTGGGGACAGAAGTCTTTTGCGCAACTTCTCACTTCTAAGTACAGTCATACCTCGGGTTACAGAAGCTTCCGGTTACGTTTTTTCAGGTTACGGACCGCCAAAACCCGGAAGTACTGGAACAGGTTACTTCAATGTTTCAGTGGTTGCGCATGCGCAGAAGCGCTAAATCACACTTTGTGCATGCGCAGAAGCGCTGAATCGCAACCCATGCGTGCACAGACGCACAGCTGCGGGTTGCAAACGTGCATCCCGCACGGATCATGTTCACAACCCGAGCGGCCACTGTACTATGTTTGCTTGGGGGCATATAAAGACGCCGGATGCTAGGAAATTCAGGAGAGACACAAAGGCAAAATTAAAACAGTGGCATTAGCTTCCATAAGATGAGGTGATGTCTACCAACTTGGATGGTTTTAAAAGAGGTTACACATTTACGGAGGATGAAACTATCACTGGGGACTAGGCATGGTTGCTATAGACTATCTTTGCATTGTTTGATTTCAGTGGACTTTCAATAATCCCATGCTTGAGCACCAGATCTACATCTACATAGATCTCCCTTGCTCTAGTTCATATTGTAATTTTGATGTTTTTGGCTGTGCGGAGATTATGAACCAGTCTTACTTGGAGCTGAATTAAGTTGCAACTATTTGTTTTTCTTTTGCATAAAATTTCACTTTGGCTCCATGCAGGATGCACTTCAGAATGCGTTGAAGACTTTGTAATAGGAGCAGCAACCCCAAATATCCATTTGCCCCTTCAGTGTGTGTGTGTTTATTTTACCTACAAAAAACAAAAGCAGGGGGTTATAGATCTTTTAAAGATGTATTTCTTGAATTCCCCCACTAATCTCCTGAAATGTGCATGTGGTTAATTTGGAACGTGCAACCTGAACAGGTAAGGATAAAAGGCAGAACACAGGAATCATGACTAGTAGCCCCTGGTAGGCTTTAATGCCATGAATTTGTCTAATCCTCAGATAGATGCCATTTGGGCCTGGCATTTTGTTTTGTTGGTTTTTATTTTCCCTATTAGACCAAGTACTTGGTCTCGCATCACTATTTGCCTCAGTTCCTCAAACTGCCTTCCAGCAAAAGTTAGTTCATATATACCGGTAAAGGTTAGTTCATATATACCGGTAAATTTCATTCAACTTTTCTGCAACTTTTCATTCTCCTTTAGCATAGTATTAGACACATTTGTCTTCCAAGGGTCCAACCATGTCTAGCTGATCCCCTGCCACTAATATATTTAAATATTTTGTTGCTGCCGTTCTTCAAGGGGAGCATTGTGCTTTTAGAAAATTCTTTCTTAGCATCGCTTATTGTCTGCTTGCATTCCTTTTGACCAAGTTTGTGTTCCATTTTCTTCGCATTTACACATGACTTCCATTTCTTGAAGGAAGACTTCTTGCCTCTAATAGCTTTCATAAATCATGCTGACGTCCTCTTGGCCCTGATCTGTGGTATACACTCCAGCTGAGCTTTCTACATTGTGTTTTTAAACAACTCCAAAGCATTTTGGAGTGATTTGACCATCTTGACACTGCCTTTTAACTTTTTACCAGTTCTCCCCATTTTTGAGAGGCTACTTCTTTCGAAGTCACATGCAACCATGTTTCATTTTCTTGGCAACTGACAATTTACTTGGTCCATTTAATTTTATTAAATTTAATATCATTTAATTTAATCACACTTGGTCCATATTCCCAATTTCTTCAGCTTATATCTTGCACCAAGTCCTAGTTGCTTCTCAAGATTAATATCCAGGGTTACCAACCCTCTGGGTCTGTTCCATGGCCAACTGTTTCAAAGCACAATTGTGTAAGGTACATGGGATGCGGGTGGCGCTGTGGTCTAAACCACTGAGCCTCTTGGGCTTGCCAATCAGAAGGTAGGCGGTTTGAATCCCCACTACGGGGTGAGCTCCCATTTCTCTGTCCCAGCTCCTGCCAACCTAGCAGTTTGAAAGCACACCAGTGCAAGTAGATAAATAGGTACCGCTGCAGCGAGAAGGTAAACGGCATTTCTGTGCGCTCTGGTTTCCATAATGGTGTCCCGTTGCGGCAGAAGCAGTTTAGTCCTGCTGGCCACATGACCCGGAAAGCTAGCTGTGGACAAACGCCAGCTCCCTTGGCCTGAAAGCGAGATGAGTGCCGCAACCCCATAGTTGCCTTTGACCGGACTTAACTGTCCAGGGGTCCTTTACCTTTTTACCTGTGCAAGGTACCTATAAATTATGCCTCTTTTTTTAAAAAAAAAATTAATTGCATTTCTGATATAATTCCATGTCAACTAAATATGGACAAAAATAATACAATAAGAAAAGAACCTCTGAAATAAAAAAGAGGTTGCAATTTAAGATTTCCAAGAGTAAAACAAAACATTCCTTAGCCGACTTCCTCTCCTCTCCTTCCATGATTCCCTTAATCTCCTCTCACGTTTCCTTGGTTCACCCCGTCTATCGTAGTAACTATTTTTATAAACTTTAGTTATTTCTTACACTGCTGAAAATCTTACCATCCTGCTAGGTGGATTGTTTGCTTATAGTACCTTTTCATTTATTCAATAAACAATATCCAGTCCTCCTGAAATTTTACCTCTTTGTCATGACTGGAAAACAACGTCTAGCGATCCCATGTGAGGGCCATTGAAATCACCCGTCATTGCAACATTTCCTCTTTGGGCTGCTTCCTTGATTTCATTTGTCTCAAGATCTCTCTGAGTATTTTGATCAGGGGAACAATAGCATATACCCAATACCAAATCACCCAGAGCCCAGGGTCACCACCCACAACGATTCTGTGGAGGAGACCACCCCTTTGGGGATTTTTAGCTTACAGGACAGAGTGCTCTCTTTGATGTAGCGATGGACAGCACATTCTTCCCTGTTTCCTATACAGTTTATATCCAAAGATAACACTGTCCCACTGGTTCTCTCTGTTCTAGTTATGTCCAGTTATGTTTAATATTTCAGTGCTGTTCTCTTAAGACAAAGCACTGCACCCATCTTGGCTCAAGAGACTTCTAGCATTAGCATAGAAACCCTTGTATACAGTGTCTTTGGCTCTCTGAATCGTTATCCTGTGCCCCTTTACTCTCAATGCCTAATTCTACACCTCTCTTATTTATTTTTTCATCATTTCTCCCCCATATTCATCCCAAGGGGGGAGGTTGGTTCTGAACTGGACCCTCCTCAAATCCTGTCAACTTACCCCCCTACCCATAATCAGTTAAAAAAGCTACTTGGCCACCGTGCTGATTTGAAGAACAAACAGTCTGGTTCTTATCCTGGTTCATGTGGAGGCCATCTCTTCTCTACAGGCTTCGCTTATCCCAAAATATTCCCCCATGCTGAAAATCCAAACCTTTCCACCTAATACTTTTTTTTCAGTCGGAATTCACCGGAACTCAGTTCTGGCACCTCACAGTTGGGTGCCATTGCCATTCTAAGAGAACGAGGGAATCATTCATGGTGAGTTAAAGGAAGGTGAGTTGGTCAATAAAAGGTAAAGGGACTCCTGACCATTAGGTCCACTCGTGACTGACTCCGGGGTTGTAGCTTTATTGGCTGAGGGAGCCGGCGTACAGCTTCCAGGTCATGTGGCCAGCATGACTAAGCTGCTTCTGGCGAACCAGAGCAGCACACGGAAACGCCGTTTACCTTCCCGCCGGAGTGGTACCTATTTATCTACTTTCACTAGCGTGCTTTCGAACTGCTAGGTTGGCAGGAGCAGGGACCGAGCAACGGGAGCTCACTCCGTCGCGGGGATTTGAACCGCCTACCTTCTGATCGGCAAGTCCTAAGCTCTGTGGTTTAACCCACAGCACCACCCATGCATTGGTCAATAGGGGGGGGGGACAAAAAGCCCCGAGGAACAATACCCCAAAACATTTATTAGAATTACAGTGCCAGAATGTTGTGAAGAAGCTTTTGAGCTCCTTGGACCTCACCAGGCAAGATGTTTTCTTACTTTATTTATTTATTTTATAGCTGCCCCATAAAATAAGTTCTCTGGGCAGCTCACAAAGAGTTCAAGAAACAGTAGGATCATGAGGGGTGAAGAGGAAAGAGAGAGGGGGTGCTTTTTTTGTTTGCCACAAAACACAATTCCAGCAGCATTGATGGAATTGTGGTTGCCTTCTTCTCCAAAGGCTATTGATGGTGAATTGTATAATGAGCTGAACTTCAAAGACTCGCTGGGACTACTGAATTTGTTCAGTATGCAAGTCCAGTATTCTGCTAACTGAAAAATGCCTGGACAGAGTATCTGTTTTTCTGCTTGCTCTTTAAGTTTGTGAGTGAGAATGATCAGCTTCTTGTCAAGTGTTATGTTTTCAGAGCCTTCTATATAAGTGGTTGCTGGTTTTTTTTTTAAGTGATGGGGACCTCTTTTTTTAAAAAAAGGTTTAAGAATTATATTATGCAAGCATGGGAGCTGGGAATTGTCAGAATAACTTGCAAGGTTGCAGACATCAAGTTGTGGCTCATCAGGTATGGGGTATTGATCCATAAAGGCGAGGGCTGCATACTATAAAGGTATCACTTAACCAAGCATTGTACTCTTCTATTTAATTGTATTAACATCAACTTTCTTAAGTAAAACAGGCTTCATAATTGGAACAATCAGCAGCTTGAGTGGCAGCTCAATTAATCAGTAGAATTGGCAGTGAAATCTCTGATTAATTAAATGCTTAACAAATTTAATACTGAAATGATGCCTTTTTAAACTAATGCTTTCCCACTCAGCAGGCTTCTGTTTGTAATTAAAGTTGTCTTTAACATAATTGGAAATGAGAACCTCCGGTAGAATTTGTCTTTGGGAAAGATGATAGTGAAATGGATGTCAAAGCTGTGGTTTACTAAACCAAAAAAATAATAAAATACTTTTCAGATAAGACCGCTTATTTTTCAGCAACCTGTAGCTGGCTGGAAAGAACTGTGTCCCTGAACATGTGCAGAGTACCTTTTCCAGATCGGTGGAAAATTGCAGTCAACCACTGTGTGTCTGGTAAGAGCGGGGAAAACTTTTGGCTTCAAAGGCATGATTTTCATATTCCGCAGATGAAGTGTGGTATAGAAATTTAACTCACCTAGACAGAATGATCAACTTCTATAGAAAATTTATGTGATTCCACTGATGTTAACTGTGTCTGAAGCGACTTAGTGACTTGGGTTAATCAAATATCTTGAATTTCAATTGGTCGCTTATTTTTAATGTGATGCCCAATGGGAGCCAAACTCGACATGATACACATTGCATAGTTTGTCCTTTTGTCCCCTTTTGTGATTAATTTTAACTTTATACTTCCAAACAGGTAACTGTACAGATATAAGAAATGAAACCAAGTAAGGAAAAATCAAACTGAACCCACTTCAACATTAATCCAATCACCTTGAGCAGACATATAATCAAGGTGTCAATAATAATAACAAAAACCTGATAGCTTGTCAAAAGGGCAGTTTACATTAATTAATTTACATGGCAAGAACAATACATATCAGGATAAGTGAAAATTTATGATTTCCAGATCCTTGCCTAATGTGATTGGGGAATCTCTGTTGCCATCTTTTTATGTTAGCAAAACTAATAACATCCGACCACACTTTAGCAACTTTTATCTGGTTCTGAGAATCCTTTTGGAGCCCTTAGTTTTGCATTAATCTCTCTGTTAAATGCTAGGTACCATACTTGGTGGCACCAATATTCCAGAGTTTCCCTCTTCAGTTCCTTCAGTCATTTTTATTCCAACTGTCATCAGCAAAAAGCTTTGCTATCTGTTTCTGAGTTTGGGGTTGAGTTGAGGTCCATCAAGGCTAGCTGTGGGTTTTTGTCCACAGACTGCTATATAACCTCCTAAGGTAAAGGTAAAGGGACCCTTGACCATTAGGTCCAGTTGTGACCAACTCTGGGGTTGTAGCGCTCATCTCGCTTTATTGGCCAAGGGAGCTGGCGTACAGCTTCCAGGTCATGTGGCCAGCATGACTAAGCCGCTTCTGGCGAAACTAGAGCAGCACACGGAAACGCCGTTTACCTTCCCGCTGGAGTGGTACCTATTTATCTACTTGCACTCTGACGTGCTTTTGAACTGCTAGGTTGGCAGGAGCAGGGACTGAGCAACAGGAGCTCACCCCATCGAACCGCCGACCTGCTGATCGGCAAGTCCTAGGCTCTGTAGTTTAACCCACAGCGCCACCCGCGTCCCAATATAACCTCCTAGTTTTCACCAAATGCACAATTCCAGAAATGGTGAGCCCATGGGCAGGACCACCACATATAGTGATAGGTACCGAGTTCTCCAGTATAGCACTGGAACTCATTAAATACAACCATGTGGTATATGTGCTATCTTTAGCATAGATTATTTGACCGGGGTTGATGCTATTTATACAACTGATTTATTCCACAAATTAACTGGGTCAACTTCCTCAAGTTTATATACCCCAATAACACCTGTTCCCAATCACACTCCCTTACCATTTAAGAACAGGCGCACCCCAAACTGTTGTCCAGTAATACAGTATACAGTTTGGAAAACATACCCTTTGATTTCAGCAAAAAAAAATGTGATCCAAAAGGGGTCCACTGTTTTGTGGCCTTGATCACTATTTTAGGATGCACAAAAAGGTCGTGTGCCTGCTTCTTTGTTGTTGTTGTTTAGTCGTTTAGTCGTGTCCGACTCTTCATGACCCCATGGACCTGAGCACGCCAGGCATTCCTGTCTTCCACTGCCTCCTGCAGTTTGGTCAAACTCATGCTGGTAGCACTATCAAACCATCTCGTCCTCTGTCATCCCCTTCTCCTTGTGCCCTCCATCTTTCCCAACATCAGGGTCTTTTCCAGGGAGTCTTCTCTTCTCATGAGGTGGCCAAAGTATTGGAGTCTCAGCTTCAGGATCTGTCCTTCCAGTGAGCACTCAGGGCTGATTTCCTTCAGAAAGGATAGGTTTGACCTTCTTGCAGTCCGTGGGACTCTCAAGAGTCTCCTCCAACACATAGAATCATAGAGTTGGAAGAGACCACAAGGGCCATCGAGTCCAACCTCCTGCCAAGCAGGAAACACCATAATTCAAAAGCATCAATTCTTTGGCGATCCAAATGATATTGCCTAGAATTGGTTGCAGTCTTGGACTCCTATGTTTCCAGCATTTCACCAACATGTTTGTAAATCAGTTCTCTGTCATTTTCTGCATTTGCAGTGTAGCAGATGTCTTACTTAGCACACTGGGAGTCCTCCTGTCAATTTATTCTCCTTCTGTATCCACCTTCTATGTGAACTATCTAATCAGAGGGATGTTAGATAATAACATTGATTAGCTTCATACAATGCTTCCAAGTCTCGATTGCCCTAAATTTGTGGGAGTTTGGTTCAGTGGGAACAGAACATACGCAATGTAAAGACGAAATAATAAATTATGTTAAAATGTTTGCAGGTCTGTGCTTGTAAACATGCAATAATATATTCATTCAACTGTTTTCTGACTGTAAACTGTCTCTCCAGGGTGTGGCAATCATCCCATTTGTGGCTATGAAGAAGAAAGCATTATTATTTTTTTGTACACAAGACCTGATTTGTACATCAAACGATTCAGAAAATGGGTTTATTTTGGAGTACCTGTCCTATCGGCTTCCTCTGCTTTCTGTGGGTCTTGGAGAAGACTGTACAGTGGTACCTCAGGTTAAGAACTTAATTCATTCTGGAGGTCCGTTCTTAACCCAAAACTGTTCTTAACGTGAGGTACCACTTTAGCCAATGGGGCCTCCTGCTGCCACTGCACCGCCACCGCACGATTTCTGTTCTCATCCTGAAGCAAAGTTCTTAACCCGAGGTACTATTTCTGGGTTAGATGAGTCTGTAACCTGAAATGTCTGTAACCCGAGGTACCACTGTATTCACATTACGAGACAGAGAGAGACTCAAACTGAGGAAACCTTTTCTATCCCCTAAAAATGGGGTGCTACTTTCTGTGCCCTCCAACCAATAAGCAATGCCACTCCATGAAGTGCAAGTAGATAAATAGGTGCCGCTCCAGTGGGAAGGTAAATGGCGTTTCCGTGCGCTGCTCTGGTTCGCCAGAAGCAGCTTAGTCATGCTGGCCACATGACCCGGAAGCTGTATGCAGGCTCCCTCGGCCAATAAAGCGAGATGAGCGCCGCAACCCCAGAGTCGGCCACGACTGGACCTAATGGTCAGGGGCCCCTTTACCTTTAAGATCTGCCTCACCTAGTTGAGGGATAGCCAACATGATGCTCTCTAGATGTCGTTGGACCTCAGCTTCCATCAGCTCTTGCCCACATGCCCAATGGTCAGGAATTATTTGAGTTCCTTGCTTCTGGCCTCATCTAATCGAGACTGCATCATACGATTTCTGTTTTCAACACCAAATCTGATCTCCCCTTCACTTTATCTCTCCCCCTATCCTACCCTCATCTTGTCATCCGGCCACATGAAGAGTTCTGTGGTCTCAAGAGCTTGCTAGCTTTTGTCAGGACAACGGGGAGGACGAAGAGTATCCCAGTGAGGAGTGTAGCTGGAATTGAGACACACTTTTTTTTTTATAATAATATTTTATTTTATTAGGTTTTAACAATAAAAAAGAAATCAGAAAAATACAAAAAAACAAAAATACAAAATTACAGAATACAAAAGTACAAACATTAAACATAAAAAGGAAAAAGAATAAAAAGAAAGAAAAATACATAAAAAAGAAAACAAAAATCCCTCTTTTTTAATTTCTCCTCTTTAGTTAACTTATTTTCCTGACTTCCTCATGGCTCCCTTTTTTGTATCCCTTTTGAAAATTGGTTCAGCAAATTCATGTCCTATTAGTTTGTCTATTATCAATCCGATCTTACATTTTGGAATTGGGACACACTGGGGCAAGCTGGGGATGGAGAAGGAGAGGTTGGTGTAGGACAGGCACCCCCAAACTCGGCCCTCCAGCTGTTTGGGGACTACAACTCCCATCATCCCTAGCTAACAGGACCAGTGGTCAGGGGTGATGGGAACTGTAGTCTCAAAACAGCTGGAGGGCCGAGTTTGGGGGTGTCTGGTGTAGGAAGTGCTCCCAGGGAGACAGAGGATGGCAAGGGGATGGGGTTCAGTGCACGGGAACCAGAGGATCAGGACCCACTGCTAGGGCCAGAGGGGTGCCTATTTCCACAAACACAGCAGGCTCTGAGGTGTCGGGAACAGTGAGAGGGGTGCTCTAGGAGGCTGAGGCAGGCAATAGCCCAAAGCCCAGCTCCCTAGCTGGCCAGGTGGGGCTCGCTATCTCTGAGAGGAGGGGTGTGATTCCTCAGTTGGAGAAGACTTGGAGCAGGTGAGAGTCACTTGCCTCATCAGGCCCAGGTGTTGAAATCAGCCTGCAAAGTCCAACAGGGAACAAGAGCTGAGGGGCTGTGTCTCCTCAACTGCCCATGTTGATGGGCCTCAGCTTGTAGGATCACTGCGGGACTAGACTTTGGATCTGTGGCTCGACCCTGGACTGGGGACTTGGACCTACTGACCTGCCACCAGGTAAGCCAGGGTTTCAGGACAGTTTGGTTGCTCCTAAGAAGCCTGACCGTAGCTTTTGAAATAATCATCGAATTGTTTAGTGCAGGAGAGGCCTGTCTGTTTGGTGTTCCTGTTGGGTTCGTTCTGCATAATAATTTCGCAACCCTGCAGCTGGAGGGCAGTTAAGAGACCTGGCAAACCTTCTGACATAACGCAGCTTTGGAAAAAGATCCAAGCCACCGGTTGATTCAGGCGGTTTAACAAAACGTGTTTAAGTAGGTAGGAAAACTCATGATGTCATGGAGGAAGCCCTGCCAACTCATCTTCAGAGATGCCTCCTTCATGCTCGGTTGGAGCCTGTGGTGAAATAAACTTCAGCAGTCTATGGTGGGACTTTTTTTTGTTGGCAACTGTCTGTCTCGGGAGACAATGGAGGAGTGTGTCTTTGCGGGGTGGGGTCAGATTGTTGAAAGGCTGCAACTCCTGTTGTGGCTGTACAGACATGTTTAGTTGCAGCTGGGGCAAATGAAGGCGTCCGGTTGTGCTACTGCAGATGCACCATGGCATTTCCTGCATTTTCATGAGGGGTTTTTTTTATTTTTTATTTATAAAATTTTCAAATTTAACAATAAAAGAAAAACATTCCATTTGAATTATACATCCAATTCTAATCTTTCCACTTTCAGACTTCCTTCAGCCTTTCTGGAAATTTTCATGTTTTCACAATTGTTCACATTTCTTGCATCTGTATTGTTTGTTTGTTTTTTTTTAACCAAATTAATCTTAACAATTATTATAAAACAATATTTCTTTCCATTATTATCACAGAGCTTCTTGAAAACCTACAAATGTTAATTGAGCTTCACATATATTCTTAATATACTCTGTAAATTTATTCCAGTCCTCGGTAAATCTCTGGTCTCGCCGGTTCCGAATTTTCCCCGTAAGCTTGTCTAGTTCTGCGTATTCCATCAACTTCATTCTCCATTCTTCTTTCATCGGGATTTCTTCCTGTTTCCATTTTTGAGCCACCAAAATTCTTGCCGCTGTTACTGCATATAAAAACAACTTCTCATCCTTCTTTTTTATGTCATTGCATTTTCATGAGGTTTGATGACCATCGTGGTCCCTTCTAACACTACCATTCTCTGATTCCACATGGAAGGCTCACACAAAGTGTATGAGACAAGGAGCAGGTTGTCTTCAATTAACAATAATAATCAATTTTATTTATACCCCTCCCTCCCTGGCCAAAGATGGGCTCAGGGCAGCTAACACCAATAAAATTACAATAAAAACATAATAGACAAAATAATAATAAAGGTCCAGTCGTGACCGACTCTGGGGTTGCGGTGCTCTTCTCGCTTTATTGGCCGAGGGAGCCGGCGTACAGCTTCCGGGTCATGTGGTGAACCAGAGCAGCGCACGGAAACGCCGTATGCCTTCTCGCCGGAGTGGTACCTATTTACCTACTTGCACTTTTACGTGCTTTCGAACTGCTAGGTTGGCAGGAGCAGGGACCGAGCAACGGGAGCTCACGGGGATTCGAACCTCCGACCTTCTGATCGGCAAGTCCTAGGCTCTGTGGTTTAACCCACAGCGCCACCTGCATCCCTCCCTGTAACATTATCTTTATCCAATTATCTTTCAAGCTTGTGTAACAATGGTCCCACACGAATGCCTAGATTGGCAGAGTAACTTGTCCGGTAGTATGAAAATCTGGCCCCTACCCCTCTTCCAAGCATCTGCTCTCTTGTAACTGGGCTACAATGAAAGCAAAACATTTCACCCATCCTTTCGTGTTAGGGACCGTGGGTCTCTAAAGCCATTAAACTCCTTAATTTGCATAAATAAAAACATTTTAATATAGCAAAATAATAGATGTGAATGGTGACTCATTCTCTTTAGTTAAAAGAAAAATAGGCTGGGCAAAGCAGCTGCATTTAAAGGCAATTGCATTTCAAAAAGTTAATTTCTATTGCCATTATTGACAAAACATAATAGATGAAATTAAGTGGTTCTGCAGGATATGTGGTTCGATGGGACAATAGCGGCTTCCCTTTTATGTCATCAATGAGGGGCCACACAATACTTAATAAAATTAATAATAAACCCTTCAGTGAGTACACAGTAGTAATTAATTGGATAAGGGTAGGGAAAAATTAATTGTGCCATTAATTTATGCAAAACATTCAGCTTGGCATACATTAATTGCACAATTAATTTTATTCCTAAACTCTTCCAATTAATTACTAAGCATGCTTGTTGAATGTTTTATTATTAATAATATTAAATATTGTGCAGCACATAATTGATAAGACAAAATAAAAGTAATTTTTTAAAAAAGAAATAACATAGTTGCACAGGGAGAGTTAATGATGGGGCTGTTCTGATACAATGCCCATTGTTCTGCTGTTTTCAGTTATGTAATGAATGCTTTCTTAGGGATAAGACGAAGGCTATATCAAAAATTGAATATATTTCAGGTTATAATGGTTTCTGTGTAGAAGAGCACTGCATAACTCGGTCTTTCCTAACCTGGTGCTCTCTAAATGTTGTTTTGGACTACAAATCCCATTATGTAAGTAAATACTACTTTTATTTATTTACAAAACAATGTGTGTGATTGTCATTTTAAGTTGCAATACCAGGGAAAATCCAGTCTGCCGTAAACAAATCCTGGATTATTGTTTCTAGAAGGTTAAAAGAACCTTGTCTTAGTAAAGGTAAAGGGACCCCTGACCATTAGGTCCAGTCGTGGCTGACTCTGGGGTTGTGACGCTCATCTCGCTTTATTGGCCGAGGGAGCCGGCATACAGCTTCTGGGTCATGTGGCCAGCATGACTAAGCCGCTTCTGGCGAACCAGAGCAGCGCACGGAAACGCCGTTTACCTTCCCGCTATTTATTTACTTGCACTTTGACGTGCTTTTGAACTGCTAGGTTGGCAGGAGCTCACCCCGTGGCGGGGATTCAAACCTCCAACCTTCTGATCGGCAAGTCCTAGGCTCTGTGGTTTAACCCACAGCGCCACCCGCCTCCCTTAACCTTGTCTTAGCTTCCAAATTTAAGCTGCCGAACTCACTAACATGGGCAAGGAAGGATAATAACTAGACAATATATTCTCTCCTACTGTAGCTAAATTCATTCCTACAAAGGGGTTGATGGGAGTTGTAGTCTGGAGGACACCAAGTTAGGGAAGCCTTGCATAACAGGTTCTCTGTTCTTTCTATGGCATTTTGGCTGCAATGCTATGTACACTTACCTGGGTGTAAGGTAACTCAGTGGGGCTGATGCATGAAGGATCACATTCTTAGTCACATGGCTTCCAAATACAGTCAAACTTCGGTTCCCAAATGCCTCTGTTATCATACGTTTCGGCTCCTGAACTCTGAAAATCCAGAAGTAAATGCTCCAGATTTCCAATGTGTTTTGGAACCTGAACATCAGACGCTGCTTCTGCGTGACGCTGCAAGAAGCTCTTGCAATCTCAGTTGTCAAATGTTTCGGAAATCGAACGGTCCTCCTGAACAGATTACGTTCGACAACCGAGGTTTGACTGTACATGGTTACAAATGCCTTAGCGCAGAATAATCTCCAAGGTGTAAGCGAAGGCTATCTTTGCCTAATCAAGCCGTCAGATAAATTGGTATGCTTTTTAAGCACAGTGGTACCTCAGGTTAAGTACTTAATTCGTTCCGGAGGTCCGTTCTTAACCTGAAACTGTTCTTAACCTGAAGCAGTGGCGTAGTGTGGGTTGTCAGCACCCGGGGCAAGGCAAGTAATTTGCGCCCCCTAACCCGTGGATTTGCGCCCCCTAACCCTAACCCCCAGATGTTGCGCCCGGTGTGGCCGGCCCCCCCTGCACCCCCCATGTTACGCCACTGACCCGAAGCACCACTTTAGCTAATGGGGCCTCCTGCTGCTGCCGTGCTGCTGGAGCACGATTTCTGTTCTCATCTTGAAGCAAAGTTCTTAACCTGAAGCACTATTTCTGGGTTAGCAGAGTCCGTAACCTGAAGCGTATGTAACCTGAAGTGTATGTAATCTGAGGTACCATTGTATCCGCCTTAAATCAGTGGGATGCAAATGTTTACCTGTGTGTTCTGTGAAAGGAACACCACTGCTAAAGAGGCCTTATAGACATGTGCCCCCTGTTGTAGCTCACCTGAGGTGTACTTGCAGGAGACTTTCAGAAGGTATCTAGTTGGAGGGTTAGAC
Source organism: Podarcis melisellensis (assembly GCF_964234715.1). Taxonomy (NCBI): domain Eukaryota; kingdom Metazoa; phylum Chordata; class Lepidosauria; order Squamata; family Lacertidae; genus Podarcis; species Podarcis melisellensis. The sequence goes on from NC_138528.1 coordinate 116,478,124, forward strand.
TGATTTGGAGGGAAATCAATCCTTCAGACACCCAGGTCTCAGTCCATGAAGGACTTGTTAGCATAGAAAGGTGACAGAACTGAGTTCTTAACCTGAAACTGTTCTTAACCTGAGGTACCACTTTAGCTAATGGGGCCTTGCGCCGCTGCCGCACAATTTCTGTTCCTATCCTGAAGCAAAGTTTTTAACCTGAGGTACTATTTCTGGGTTAGGAGAGTCTGTAACCTGAAGCGTCTGTAACCTAAAGCGTCCGTAACACGAGGTACCACTGTATTTATAAAAGCACTTTTTATGATTCAGACCACAACAGAGGCAAAGGATTAACCTTCCCACAAGCCACGATTCCAATAATGCTCACCCCATCCTGCTGTGCTGGCTGTTTCATTTTTTAATAAGCAGCAAAAACGAAGAGTATGTTTACTTTGGCCTTGAAGTGTACCTAGAAATGGACCAGGCAACAGTGCCGCTGTTGAATGAAGCACTGACAATATATACAGTGGTACCTTGGTTCTCAAATGCCTTGGTACTCAAACAACTTGGAACCCAAACACTGCAAACCCGCAAGTAAGTGTTCCGGTTTGCAAACTTTTTCTGGAAGTAAAATGTGCTCCATTTTGAGTATTACACTTCCGATTTCAGTGTTACGCTGAAGTCTTTGTGTTTTTGCTATTTATTTTGCGGCTCTTTTTGTTTTGTTTTGTTTTTGTGATTGTGTGGAACCCGGTTCAGCTACTGATTGGTTGATTGTGTGACTGCAATACATGTATTGCTTTCATTTTATGGATCAATGGTCTCGTTAGATAGTAAAATTCATGTTAAATTGCTGTTTTAGGGGTTGTTTTTAAAAGTCTGGAACGGATGAATCCGTTTTGCATTACTTTCTATGGGAAAGTGTGCCTTGGTTTTGGAAAGCTTTGGTTTTGGAATGGACTTCTGGAACAGATTAAGTTTGAGAACCAAGGTACCATTGTACTCCCATCCCCTGGTCCCAGTTAGCAGTGCTAGTTTTAAAACTAATGTCAGTTACCATGGCAGCCCCACAAATAACGCATTACAGTAGTCTAACATGGAGGTTACTAAAATATAAATAACTTGAGGCTCAGTTCTCAGTCCAGCTGTGGTGCACCTAGAAATTTCTTTGGATTGTTCAGCCGTGAATGCAAATGACTACCTGTTTCAAACAACAAGTGTCGTCAGATGGTGGGATTTGCTTGCTAGAGGACATTGTTGACTCATCTGTGATTCCCTTATATGCACAACATTTCCAGAACTGCTCTCTCTATCGTTTGGATTTATAGAGCGGAACTTTCTACCCTACGAGGTAAGTTTTTAAAATCTTAACAATAAGCTCTGTGCGGTGGGGGCTGAGGGAAGAAAAGGCCTCCAATATTTCGAAACTAATCCTCTGGTAAGAGGGAGATTTCAATTGTCTGTTTATATAAATACCGCAGCATGTTAAACCTGGCAAATTATTCTAATTAGTGGCTTTTATGCTTTCAGCCTTTGTATCGTGGAGTGCGAGGCATTTTAAATCCATTATTTGTTTGTACAGCAGCCGCACATGACAACAGATCCCAGGGAAACAGTGCATTAATGACAGCAGGTAGAGGTTCCCCACTCGCTAGACCTCCAGAGCTATTTGTTAAGGAGCCTCACTTAGCGCCATTCCACCGGCGGCTAAACAAGCTGTCTCTAAATCCCTTCAGAAATCTTATCGGTGCCCATCAAACGGGGACAGCTGTTTTGTTACTTTGCATTAGGAAGGCAAATGGCAATTCTTAATTCATTACTAATACCACAGATGCAGGAATGGAGGGGTGGGGAGAGGCAGAGCAGAATTATAAGAGCAAAATATTATGATGATAATAATAGTGATTGTGTTATTATTTATACCCCACCCATCTGGCTGCGTTGCCCCAGCCACTCTGGGCAGCTTCCAGCACATATAAAGAGATATAGTGGTACTTCGGTGTTCGAGCGTCTCGGAAGCCAAACGTTTTGGTTTTCGAACGCCGAAACCCGGAAGTAATTGCTTCCGTTTTCAAACACGTCCCGGAAGTCGAACGGCTTCTGCTGCGTGTTTTCCAATTTTCCCAATGGAAATTGCAGGCGCCCCTTTGCGCCTCAGATGTCAAATGTTTCAGAAGTTGAATGGTCTTCCGGAACGGATTACGTTCGACAACCGAGGTTCCACTGTATTGGCGTTTCCTCAATTGCTTTATCTCTCCCCCCCCCTTTCCCTACTCTCATGTGTAACCAGAGGATGCACCTATTGCTCAGAAGCTCACAGATTATCGTTAGCTCAGATCTTAAATCAAGCCCGCCTCTTCCTAAGCAGTAGGTGGGATGTACCTCTCAGGAAAAGGACACGCAATATGCCTGTAGTGAGCTTATTCTCCGAGTGACAGTTGTCATGAAGCCAAAACAACACCATCCCCAGACAATAGGTAGGTATCAGTCTTAGAGTAGGGTTACCAGATGTCCCCGGTTCCCGGGGACAGTCCCCAGATTTGCAAATCTGTCCCCGGGAAACGTGGCAGTGGCAGCCTCAGCAGCCCGGAGCCAGCCTGGTAGCGCAGTTGGCTCTGACTGGCTTCAGGAGCTGCTCGCTGCTTGCTGCCACCGCCACTGCTGAAGGGGTACCAGGGACATATCTCCTTCCCCCTTTGTTTTAACAGATTGGGGGAGGCTCAGGAGTTGCAGGTGGGCAGCCGTTGCCCAGGAGGGGCGCAAGGCGAGTGGTTTCCGTTGTGTACTGAAGTTCTCACCCTGGGCCAGCAGGGGGATACTGTAGATAGTTCAGGTCCACATATGCAAATAAGGGATCGAAAGTGACGTTCAGTGATTGGATAGTTACAGAAAATGGTTACTGCTGCGTTCTAGTGGAGCTCTATATAAGCAGGCTGGCTGAACCCTTCAGTTCAGTTCTGTTCTGGCCTGTGAATAAACAAGAGCTGTTTGAAGAATCGCTGTGTCATCTGATATGTTCACCCACAACTTAACAGTTTCTCTATCAGGCAAGGTGCAAAGCCCTTCAGTCAAAACAAAGGGGGAAGCGGGGAGGAGATTGGGGGAGGCTCGGGAGTCACGGGCAGGTGGCAAACAGTTGCCCAGTTTTTCAAAAACTCTGTGCATTTATGTTTCACAGGGTGCGAAAGAAGGGCTTTGCACCTTTATGCAATATGCATGTGTGCTTGGGCCCAGGGTCTTTTGCCTCACCATCCCCACTACTGACTCCCTGTTGCTACTCAGCTTCAAAAAAAAGGGGGGGAGTGTCCCCGGATTCATTTTAAAAAATCTGGTAACTATATCTTAGAGGATGCCCAAGGTTTGGGGGAAAAATATTGGGGCGGGAGCCTTTGATGTTACAAAAGTTGCACGCCACCTCTAATCACTACCGTGAGATACCAAAATTAGGGTTGTGTTTTGCTGAGTCGGGAAAAAAATTGCCTAAGGGTTTCTGCTGCTGGAGCCCTTTTTAAATATCCAGGAAATGTGGGAGAGTCTCTGTTGCCGGGATATGTGTTGTATGCTGATAGAGAGGTATGCCAAGATCTGCCATCAGTTGTACAGAGCAAAGGAATGGCAGTGGGATGCAGCTTTCGAAAACAAGTAGTTAACATTAATACAGTGGTACCTCGGGTTACATACGCTTCAGGTTACATACTCCGCTAACCCAGAAATAGTGCTTCAGATTAATAACTTTGCTTCAGGATGAGAACAGAAATCGTGCTCCGGTGGCGCAGCAGCAGCAGGAGACCCCATTAGCTAAAGTGGTCTTCAGGTTAAGAACAGTTTCAGGTTAAGAACGGACCTCCGGAACAAATTAAGTACTTAACCCGAGGTGCCACTGTACTGCTAAAAAGTAACTTGAGTGGTAACAGAATTTCCCACTCCATTGTCAGCAACAGCCAGCTCTTAGTTATGAGATCTCACACGTGAGTCTGGAACAGGTAGTAATATTCATTTTGTTATAGTTAAGAGGTGCATAGAAACACAAATATTCAGAAGAAGTTTCTCTTCAGCCAGGCATTTGGCTGATGAATATTCTATAGTTGTTTAAATGCGTCTGTAGGAGGGGAGGTTGTTGGTTGCTTTTGATTTATTAAGTACTTTGAGTTTTCATCTGGTATGTTTATGTTGGAAGTGAGAGCTGGACCATCAAGAAGGCTGATCGCCAAAGAATTGATGCTTTTGAATTCTGGTGCTGGAGGAGACTCTTGAGAGTCCCATGGACTGCAAGAAGATCAAACCTCTCCATTCTGAAGGAAATCAGCCCTGAGTGCTCACTGGAAGGACAGATCCTGAAGCTGAGACTCCAGTACTTTGGCCACCTCATGAGAAGAGAAGACTCCCTGGAAAAGACCCTGATGTTGGGAAAGATGGAGGGCACAAGGAGAAGGGGACAGCAGAGGACGAGATGGTTGGACAGTGTTCTCGAAGCTACAAACATGAGTCTGACCAAACTGCGGGAGGCAGTTTAAGACAGGAGTGCCTGGCGTGCTCTGGTCCATGGGGTCGCGATTTTCGGATGAAGGGCGGTATACAAGTTTAAATAAAGAAGAAAAAGCTAAGGAGTAGACTCTACACAAATCTGGAGTGGAGTTCCTAAGACTGTTGGATGGTGTCTTGTACGCCTCCTTCCAGCAACTCCTGCAGCCAAGCTGGTGTCAAAAGTATTGATTTGCTTTCCTTTGAAGACCAAGAGGGTCTTGTCATTTGGGCAGCCCAAGACCTCCATACACACCTGCCCAGGTTTGCTCTCCAGAGAGGTCTCTTCGGTGCTACTAATGCAGCGACAACAACACGGGAGGCAGTAGTTACGAGTTACTGGTTTCTGCAGCCACAGCAGGTGCTGTGATCCTCCAGCGTTTTGACTTCACCAGTAGAGGTGCACTCCATGGTCTCTTGCGACAGACAGGTGCCAACAACAGCTGCCAGGTGAGTGTAGGGTTGCAGCTGAAGTGCTTTAGTTTGGTTGGATCACGTACTTGCATTTTAGAGAAACGAAACAGTGGTAAATTGGGGGTCATGGCGAGGTTTCCTTGCATTGCCCCAAACAAATGAGCACAAAGACTATTCCAACTAACTTTGCTGAGCTCAGGGCCTTAACTCCTAACCCTGAGACTCTGGGAGAAATTTCTAACAAAGGCAGCCTTATTTCTAGTTCAGCATGTTTAAGGACAGTGTGTAAGCGTGCACATAGACTTTGCACCACCCAAGTAAAGGTAACAAATGTAAAAGCTGATCCAGCAAAGCTGGAATCTCCTGGCCCATGGCTGAGTCATCTAAAACGACTGGAAAGAAGTTCAGTCGAGACAAACACAGCTAGGAGGATCTGCTGACCAGACTCATTAGGTGGTTCTTATTTAGAAATTACAGCTGGCAGCAAACAGCTGAACTTACTCCTTTTGGAATTAGGGAAATATCTCTCGTGTTAATTTAACGTCGGCTATTGCAAAAATGCAAACTTCTCTCTCTCTCAATGTTAATTAAAAACAAAACAAAACATGGGCATGACTATCTGGATAGCTTAGTTCAGGGATGGACAAACTTGGCCCTCCCAATGTTTTGGGACTACAGTTCCCATCGTCCCTGACCCCTGGTCCTGTAAGCTAGGGATGATGGGCGCTGTAGTCCCAAAACATCTGGAGGACCAAGTTTGGCCAACACTGGCTTAGTTGGTTAGAGCGTAGTGCTGATGACGCCAAGGTTGCAGGTTCGATTCCCATACGGGGCAGCTGCATATTCCTGCATTGTAGGGTCTTGGTATAGATGTTCTTCAGGGTTCCTTCCAATTCTATGATTCCAAGTCCCAGCCACCTTGAGGTAAATTCATATATATTTTACTGCCTGTCAACACAGCAGCAATCTTTGAACTTAACATGCTTACAAGTGTTAATTAAACGAAAGAGGCCAGAGTTCACTTGCGTTCAGCAAAACATGACTATTTTCCTTCTCGAAATGATGACGGGCCTAAGTTTCCTCAGAAATCCTTGATACATTATTCTCCATAGCCTCATTTGATACAGATTTAAACACAGCTCAGGTTTCTGAGAAAAACCACACACCACCAGTCTTTGCAGATGGAGGTCTCCTTGCAAAGCGAACTATGCAGCGCCACCTAGTGGTGTGATAACTTTTTACTCTTTCTCTTCTCCCAACTTTCTACAAGGGGCAAAGATTAAAAGGGAAAGCATCCCTAGCTCACGAGCAAGATGATTGTATCCTGCAAACAGATCCACAGCACCTTTTGCTTTGCGAGCTGCAGTGCCCACTGCTTCCCTAGGCGCATCTTTCAGCACCAATGACAATTTGAATCTGTGACTTGCCTCCTGATGAGATCTGAAGTGAAAATTACAATAGCTGCGTTACGGAATGTGCCAGAAAGGTGCAGCCTCCCTTGAGAATTTTCATATAAATTCTCAGTATTATGAACATGTAAACCAAGGTATTCAGGAACAGATTATTTTTTAAAGAAAGTGATTGAGCCACAAAGCAATGGTGGTTGGGTTGTTGTGAGGAGAGCTGCGTGTACGAGGTCCTGTGTTTTTCTGCAAGCATGAAAAAACCTCTAGATTTGGCATTAATCACTGAATACCACCCCGCAAAAGAGAGAGCTTGAATCCATATGAAAGCATGGAAGAAAATCCCTCAAAACCTCCTGAAGCTAAATGGCGACTACACAGATTTCTTTTACCAGGTGGGCTGGAATTTAGTGGCTCTCCAATGAAAGCAGACTAAATGATGGAGAATAGACCGAGTGCTTTGTTAGCATAGTTTATACAGGGCCGCAAAGCTTACCTTGGGGTTAATTTGTGATAATGTGTTTAAGTAGCAGAGACTGCAGGGCTCATGTTAAAACCCGTATATTTTTAAGAATATATATTTTACTAAATATATGTTTTCTTTGGTGAAGGCTGCTCCCCTCTTAGAAACAGAATGCTGCTTAGACTAGTATGGAGTGATTTAAGAATATAGGAAAATAGCAGATATTAGCAGCGTTGAGGGAGGTTCCAATGGTACATTATCGCATCCAGTCTAGCACCATTTTTTCCAAATGTTAAAAGTGTGGCACTGACTTATAACAATTTTGTGGTGAGTGCAGGCACCTTTTTTCCTTTTAAGAGCACTGATTGTATCTCTACCAAGGAAATCCACACCCCTCTGCAAAAAAAAGTACGACACATTTGTTTCTGGCTTCCACAGAATGTACCGTATGTATAATCTGAAAGGAAGCGTGCAGCATGTCTTAAATTGTGTGTCTGTAGGAGGGGAAACTCTGGAGAAAGTTTATTCTCCACAAGTGTGGCAAAACTGCCTTTACCAAATAGATTAGTGAAAATATTTTGACCCACTTCATGGCTGCCCAACAGCTTAAGTATACAGTGTATTAATAGGGTTGCCATATTTCAAAAAGTGAAAAGTTGTGCCAAAGTTGTTGAACGGTTTTTATTTGCAAAATCCCCCCCCCAAGTTTTCCTTTTTTAAAAAAAATATGTTTAAAAAAATTGCCAAAATATAAACATTTCTGATTTTAACCACCCAGACACAATTTTTGGCGGACAAATTCCAGTTATGCCCGGGAAATTCTGTACATATAGCATCCATATGTTTTAATCCTGATAATGTACTGTGTATGAAGATGGAAAGGATTGCCAGAAGGGCATGTTTGCACCATGTCTCCAGGACATACGCAAACCTGTTACTTTGCAAAAGGTCAGGTTGAAATGCTGCATAGAAAGATGATGGGCTGCTTGGTAAAGACTCCAAAGCCTCACAGGCAAAACTATGACTGTACCTAACAGGATGCAAGCTGTTAAACCACCTGGCCTTCAGAACCAGAGGACCAAAGGACTTTCTGGTACTCCACATCAGTGGCGAGGCGTGGGGGGTGCAGGGGGGGCCGGCCGCACCGGGCGCAACATCTGGGGGTTAGGGTTAGGGTGCGCAAATCCACGGGTTAGGGGGCACAAAATACTTGCCTTGCCCCGGGTGCTGACAACCCACGCTATGCCACTGCTCCACATGGCTCAAGTGGAGGAGCAAGCAGATAAGGCAGGCCCTTTTTGGATTGCACGCTAATTTATAGAGATACGCAGAAGCCCAATGGGAGGTTGGGGGACCTGGGACCTTGGAGAAGTCGCTTGCCCACAACTCCTGCCACCTCTGACTGTTGGCTGCTGCTGAGGGGAGAGGCAATGCAAAAACTTTTAATTGGGCAGCCATTTCAGAGATGCATAGTGGCTTTCCACAGGGGATTACCTCAAAATATGGGACTATGGCAACGCCATGATTGTGAGAGGTCTCCCTTGAGAAAGGATTTTCTTTTTAAAGCACTGCTTGGACATGAGGTGACGTGAATACACACACATGTACACATGACACTTTCTCCCCATTGTTTGTGTAACTGTGCATCATTCTTTACAGGCCTATTCCTGACCTGAGGCCACCTGTAAAGGGACCCCTGACCATTAGGTCCAGTCGTGACAGACTCTGAGGTTGTGGCGCCCATCTCGCGTACAGTTTCTGGGTCATGTGGCCAGCATGACTAAGCCGCTTCTGGTGAACCAGAGCAGCGCACAGAAACGCCGTTCACCTTCCCGCCAGAGCGGTACCTATTTATCTACTTGCACTTTGACGTGCTTTCGAACTGCTAGGTTGTCAGGAGCAGGGACCGAGCAACGGGAGCTCACCCCGTCGTGGGGATTTGAACTGCCGACCTTCTGATCGGCAAGTCCTAGGCTCTGTGGTTTAACCCACAGCGCCACCCGCGTCCAACAGACCTAATGACAGCACTTCCTCCCTCCAGATTAGCTTTCAGAAGCAATTCAAAACAGAAGTGTGGGGGTGGTAAAAAAAAAGTTTAACCAATCCCTGCTGTGCAGGACATTAGGTTGTGCTCCTATGCAAGCATAACTCCCCCTTAACTCAAAGGGCTTTGAAGCAAAAATGCAGAGGCTCAGGCCTCTAGTAAGCTAGTTGCCTATTGGACCATAAGGTTAAGGCTCACCTTGTTACTCAACCTCCAGAGGTTACCAGCCTGTATTTTTCTAAAAAAATAACTTTATTTTAGTCGTAAGAATTTAATTTTTTTAAGCTGCAACTGCATCTTTCTCCATTTCTCCTTACTAGACAGAAGCAAAGGAAATGAGTCCTTAATTTTTGTTTTTATTTTCTGTTGTAGGGAAATACTGCAGCTCCAGTCCAGTGCATCCTCTTCACTCAAGCAGAGTGCCCTTGGGTCCCTGGTTGGGGCAGCACTTGCGCAGAAGCATATCAGACTAGTGGAGTGGATAAAAGTTCTGTTTGCTACCCGGATCGGCATCTATACTGGCTGCGGAGGAAGCCAACAAGGCTGGCAAAGCAGAGTGTCTTTTCTACTTTGCCAGGGGGAACTAACCAGCTGGAGGGCCTTCCTGACTGCCAATGGTAACCAGGCCAATTGGGTGAAGACAGGGTAAGTTACACATTGGCAAGCTGCATTATCTTTTCCTCCTCTGTAGAGCTAGTGGTAGTGTTAGCACTGAATGATCTCTGCAGCTGAGACGCAAGAGTTTGTTATTTATTACATGCTGCAGTCTGTTTGAAACGAATAGATGTGTGACCTGGACAGCTCAGTTGGTTAGAGCATGGTGCTGATAACACCAAGGCTGCAGGTTCGATTCCTGTATGGCATGGCTGTATATTTCTGCATTGCAGGGAAGTGGACTTAAGAGTTGGAAGGGACACTGAAGAACATCTATGATTCTATGACTGGGCAGGCAGAGGATCCTCTTTCTCTCTGCAAGGTAACACCCCTCCCTTAAAAGAGCAAAAGCTGTAAAGCACCTGTTTGCCCAACAAAGGGGTATCTGCTGGAGTAAGGGGAGTCATTTGGCGTGCCATTCCTAGTTTCTGCTTGCCACGGTCTATGCAACGTCCAAGCCAAGCACCTCAAAGTTCAGGTCAGCAAGTGTAGTCAGCATCTACTGAACTTATTGACACAGCCTTCCTTTAAAAAGGTGGCATTTACACTCCTATTTGGAGTAGACTTAATTTGCCATTTGAAGAACTGTGAGACTGGTTTGCACTGCAGACAGAAGGGACACAGAAGCTATTTATTCAGCAGTTAGTTGTCCTCCCACCTCGCAAAGCGGCAGTATTTATTGCCTAGAAATCAATTTAAGGTGGACATCCTACAAATACTTACTTAGGAGCGTGGCTCGCTGGAATGGTGGTAGGCTTGGACTTTGCAAATCAGTCATTGGGCTTTAAAGAGAACAGATTCTCCATCTTCTGGACACGAGTCCAAGTTAAATCCAGCTATAGTGAAATGTTTCTTCACCCCCAAAGATAGTTTGCCGATGTCCTAATGCAATAAAGGGTCTCGTCGTGTCAAAAGATAAAATTCTCAGAATTTATTGCCATTATGTAAGCTCTCTCCATACAACTATTTTTGTTTTTACAAAAGTCAAAGTTCCACCCCTCCTCCCTTTGAGCTATGTCCAATGTTAACGGGAGCATTTTCCTTCTGATTTCTTCAAAACGCCTTTCGACAGTGGGCTTTATAAAGCAAAGCAGCGGAGGTTAAGGGGTAAGGGCTGGCAGAAGCTCAACAGAAAGTCTGTGTACAGGCAGGTTTAAAATGATGCTGAATTGACAAGTCGCACTCTGTGACATTTTTAATATAAACAGCTTTAGTTCAAAGGACTTTATAGAGCTAAAATGTACAACCTGGACAAAAGACCTCTGTCCTCTCACAATTCTTGCAAAGTACAAGAATAATGGTTCTCAAATGCCACAAGCATGAACTGCTTCTTCATTTTTACAGAAGCAAAACTTGGAGGCAGGGGGGAGAAGCAAGGAGGCCTACAGAATTCAGATTAGATTTTTTAAAAAATACCTCAATTTTTGGCAGTTGAGGTCTGCATATTCTTCTACCTTGATAATTTTTGTTTTGTTTTGTTTTAAATAGAAGCACCTCCTTCCCATCTCCTCATCCCCACACCAAGCTCCCTGTAAAAACCCCAGACCCTTAGTATATTTACAGGAAACCTAACTGCAAAATACAAACTAGCATGAAATTAATGGTAGTTTGCATTTCTTTTAATATTTATCCCACAGCTGAATAAATACACCAAGCCTGACCCAACTAAACATTTGAAGTTATGATGATTCAGAAGCCGCTGCCTCCGTCACCAAGGATGCTGGTTTTTCATTGAATGTGGATGACCCATCCCCTCGGTCATCAGGAGTGGACGCCATGGCAGCAGGAGCACTGAGAGGAGGAGTGGTAGTAGCCATCGTCGTTGCAGTAATAAGAGGAGGAGGAGTATCCAGGATAAATGTGGAGATTTGTTCCACGCCTACTGTAGTGCCCGGATTAACAGGTAAGCTCCCTATCTGAGGAGCGGAGGATAGTAGATCTGCAGGCCGGGTAGACACCTCAGTCACCATTGGAAACTGCGCGAGAAATTCTGGTGAGATTCCAGAAAGGTTTAGGGAAGGCAAGGAAGGAAGCGGTGGCAAACCTAAGAACGTGGAAAGGCAAAAAACAGATCACACACACACATTTTACACTAGGATATTATATGCATACACATTTCCTCCCTTAGCTTATGAAACAGATACAGTGGTACCTCAGGTTACAGACTCCGCTAACCCAGAGGTTAAGAACTTTGCTTCAGGATGAGAACAGAAATTGTGCGCTGGTGGCAGTGGGAGGCCCCATTAGCTAAAGTGGTACCTCAGGTTAAGAACGGACCTCCAGAACAAATGAAGTACTTAACCCGAGGTACCACTGTACTTAATTCGTTCTGGAGGTCTGTTCTTAAGTACAGTGGTACCTCGGGTTAAGTACTTAATTTGTGCTGGAGGTCCGTTCTTAACCTGAAACTGTTCTTAACCTGAGATACCACTTTAGCTAATGGGGCCTCCTGTTGCTGCCGCACCGTCCAAGCATGATTTCTGTTCTCATCCTGAAGCAAAGTTCTTAACCCGAGGTACTATTTCTGGGTTAGCGGAGTCTGTAACCTGACGCATAAGTAACCTGAGGTACCACTGTATTCTAAATGGCAGAACATATTTAAAATGAATATTGCATGCCGAGAGCATTCAAAGCACTTTGCATGTTAGTAGTAATTAGGCCTGGGCAATGTAGTTGACACATCGCCCAAGGCCGGTTTGGGAGCCAGAGTGTGATGGTGCCTTCGTCTGGCGGCAGATCACCAGGTGTGTGTGTGTGTGTGCTTGCCTGCAACTCCCACTGGGCGCTGGCAGCAGAGGGACGCGGTCGCGCCCGGTGGGAGGAGTGAGCAGCATCAGTCCCGGCCCCACGAGGTGCCATGGTGAAATTGCCGCTGCTCCTGCTGAGGCAGTTTCACCCCGGCCCCTCGCAGTTTGTTCCTCCCTCTGCTTTTCAACACTGTGATGTTGGCCTGGTGGTACATTGCAATGCTGAAAAGCTGACATTGCCCAGCCTAGTATTAATCCTTACAGCGATGTGGTATCATCCCCAATGTTGGAGATAGGTGGCGCATGGATGCCATGCACACAAGCAAAACCAGGCTTAATTGAGGCGACCTGCCAATGTGAAATTTTGGGGCGGGGTTCTTTTGCTTCACAGCTTGGTCCCCTAGCCCTTTTACTGAACTAGACATCTACCATCCTATACAGAGATGGTCCTGTCTCTTAACCCCATGCTGCATAAACTGTAGTCAAAATCTGCCATCGTATGGAAGAGCAGCTTTCCCCCCCGCACACAGATACTTTGTGTGAGAAGGCTTCAACTTTACGCCAAAGACATTCCTATACAGATTTCACATTCCCTTTTGCGGCTCATGAGGTGCAAGTGAACAAACGACCATTAGCCCTCGTAAGTAGAGTAACGTGCAAACAGTTTATCCACAACTCTCCTTTTCACACAATGACTAGAAAGCAAGACTGACTCTTTTTTTCCTGCTTCAGCACAATACAGAGTGCACAGGTCATACTCTGTTTCCAGTAAATGTGGCCTAACTGGTTATGATTCACAATACACAAAAGTGTCACACCTAGTCCAGTTCTAGAAGATTTTTTTTTTTAAACTGTATGGTTGTTTTCTATCATTCCCCAGCCAGGCACCCCCAAATTCAGCCCTCCAGATGTTTTGGGACTGCAATTCCCACCATCCCTGACCACGTTAGCTAGGGATGATTGGAGTTGTAGTCCCAAAACAGCTGAAGGGCCAAGTTTTGGGGTGCCTGCTATATGTCAACAGAAACTGTATTCAACTAAACATCAGTTTCTATTCTTTAAAATGTGCTTCCTGAATAGGTTAGCCTTTTAATCAGTGCAATTCTTGCCTTCAATAATACGCTTATTGCACAGGGTGAGAATGGTGACTTTTGATCTTTCCTAGAGTCCAAATCCAACCCAAGTGGTCAATATTAACATTCACAAACATGTAAAGTCTGTACGCATTTTTTTTTGCTCCAGCTTTTTCCTCTCTCCCAAACCGCCATTTCAGATCACTGCTATGTTCAGGGCTATGAAAACTCTGTACACAAGGAAAGAAATCAAACAGCGATTTTAACCATTTTTCATTAATAGGTCCAGTTTTGCTAGAGGGCGATGTGGCGTCCAACCCACTGGTTGCTTTTTTTTTTAGCAACCCTGCTGTCTTTCTGTGATTTTGGCAGGCATTGCCTGCACACTTTCAAACATATGTACTAGAAGCTTGAACTTTGTTTTAAGAAAGGAAGTCTGAGGTTTTCAGGAAGCTGAACTCTGCACCTCATGCTGCATAAACTGTAGTCAGGACCGCCTCTCCTGGTATGCCCCGCAGAGGAATAATCATAGTTTAGAGGTCCTGGGCCCTAAGGAAGTCATATTATCCTCCACCAGGGCCAGGGCCTTCTCAGTGATGGCTCCGACCTGGTGGAATGCTCTGTCCCATGAGACCAGGGCCCTGCAGGATTTAACTTCCTTCCACAGGGCCTGTAAGACGGAGCTATTCCGTCTGGCTTTCAATTCGAACTTAGCCCTTTTGTATTCCCTTTCCTTCCCTCCCCCCCCCTTTTTACGAAGATTACCCGCCCTGGGATCCCACAGCTAATTCTCCCCTGGTCTCCTCGCTGGCCCAAATAGGACTAATTTAGCCAACTAGCCCTAGTGATCACCTAATGTTTATTGGATGGATTTCCCCCCTAAATTGATTTTTGAATTCTAAATTTATTGTTATTCACATTTTATACTGTATTTTATGCTGTTTTTTGTTGCATCAATTAAGTGTTTTAAATTTGCTGTTAGCTTCCCTGAGCCCGGTTTACTGAACCGGGAAGGGCGGGGTATAAATAAAAATTTATTATTATGACTGTATTTATTATCCTGCTTTTTCTGAACTCTTTGCAGAACTGTGGACTGTCTTCATATCAAATGTCACGACCTATGCTCACTGCACTTCAGGCTGTGCGGTGGTGAGCTGAAAGCACTGTATAACTGTACCGTACTTGTTAAGATTTGCTTTATCAAAAGCCAATAAACAAGTCTGCAGAAACTTACCAGGATGTCCTATGTCTGCTAATCCAGGACCAGGAATTAAGTGTGGGGCAGGTAAGTTAAGGTTTGGGATATTACCCAGGTTGGGAAGTCCAGTGGGTAATGGCATCAGTCCTAAAAATTGTATGGGGAAGGAGAAAGGGAAATGAATAACCAGGTACAGTATAGCCATTAAGATTTCAAAAGCTTGCCAAATCAGATTCAAGGCAGAGCAAAAACCCAAACTTTACGAGACTGAATTTACGTGTCCAAAAGTCACTGGGTCAAAGGAAGCATGTTCAGTGAATACATTCTCAACTGGATCAGGAACCACGTGGAGCTCAACAAAGATGGCTGCTTCAAGGGATGAGTGTTTCTTTGAGGGGCTATACTAAAACCTCCCCCACTGGTTCTCGCAAACAGGCAATTGGTGCTGTCTGAGTTGACAACCTCAACTATCTGACGGAGATGTGGTGCTGCAGATGCACATAAAAAGCCAACGTGTATCTGTGCATCAGCTTAACAAGCAGTGTGCGAATCTGTCTACCATGGAAACAGCTGCATTCTGGGAAAAATTTTTGCTGGATGACGTCTGTGTGAATGTTATACATACTGTTGTAACTCATGTCGGGAAGGTACCGTATTTTTTGCTCTATAAGACTCACTTTTCCCCTCCTAAAAAGTAAGAGGAAATGTGTGTGCGTCTTATGGAGCGAATGCAGGCTGCACAGCTATCCCAGAAGCCAGAACAGCAAGATGGATTGCTGTTTTCACTGCGCAGTGATCCCTCTTGCTGTTCTGGCTTCTGAGATTCAGAATATTTTTTTCTTGTTTTCCTCCTCCAAAAACTACGTGCACCTTGTGGTCTGGTGCGTCTTATAGAGCAAGAAATACGGTAGTTTCCTTTGTGGCTATTGGAAAATTATGTGCATAGGCTAACAAACAAAATCAAGGGGTAACGGTGTACAAGCCACACAGTTCTGACTTCCAGCTAAAGCTTGATGGATGGCAATGTGGTCCTGGCCTTCTCCGTAGCAACATCTCCCCTCGTGCAATTCCCTGTATTTTAGAGTTTTTAAACAACAGATTTTATCTTTTTATGAATTCAAAAATTTAAACACATTGCAGGAGCACCAGGAACATTTCCTTCAAAAGCCAGTTAAATGTTCTTACAAGCCGTGCTTCACTGCAGACCCGTGTAAGACAGCAACTTTTAATTGGGCCTAAATGGTGGAGCAGCTAAAGCTTTTCCTCATCAGTCGGTAGGTGCCACTATTAAGTGGTGTGACTGTGCTTAAGGGCCTTCATATTTTTTTGGTTATTCTGGTTCTGGCATGTTGGTGAATATCAAATGAAAATATTTATTTTCCTATTTCTGAAAATCAAATCAAATATTACCATATTTATTAAAAACAGGCTCTTATTAAAATTATAATTTTGCATTTCCCAGCACCTCAAAAAGGTGCCTATAATGCGGCAATATGCAAATGTACATACATTTAATTAAAATCATATATTGGGTTACTGCTCTGATTTTTTAGAAATATTGTGGGCATCACCGGCATTAAATTAGAATCAGTATACCTCTAGCCCATGGATGTGAAAACCCGTACATTTCAAACTACAATTGTAGAGGGGGAGGAGATAACCTCAAATTTAACCACCTATATTTGCCAATTAGAGCACTGGCAGAATTAGTGATGGCAATACACTTGCGGTTTGAAGTTCTAGTACAGCCTCTGCCTACCTGCAGTGGACAATTTCCATTAGGTTGGAGAAGGTTGTATTTAATGCACCGAACAAGGAAAAACCCACACACTTGCGCCTCTTGAAAGGATTGCTTCATTTTCATTGTGTTACCACTTACCTGGCAAAGTTACTGCTGGGTTAACTGGAGGAAGACTCTGACTTGACTGGGGAGGCAATAATGGTACTGTAGGAACACCTAAAGGGGAAAAAAGGCCAACTTTTTAAATCTAGAATGCCATCTAGATTATACCAGACAAAACTATTTGTCTATCCAGCCTAGCATCATCTGCTTCAGAACTCTCTGAGGTTACAAGCAGAGGACTGTCCTATCACCTACATCAGGCATGGGCAAACTCCAGCCCTCCAGATGTTCGGGACTACAATTCCCATCATCCCTAGCTCACAGGACCAGTGGTCAGGGATGATAGGAATTGTAGTCCCAAACATCTGGAGGGCCAGAGTTTGCCTATGCCTGACCTACATGATTTCTGCACATTGCTCCCTGTTCTTTCACTGAATTCCACCTACGGGAATCAGGATCCCACCTTTCGTGAAGAACAGTTCCATTCCGCAGCCCCAGGAATGTCCCACTTTGCAATGTCTTGGCACAAAGGTTCGCAAGGTCTTGGGTCGTTGCTTTTTACCCCACGGATCTTGAGTAATTGGAACAATAAACTAAGCTCATCTCTGCTTGCTCTTTCATTCGGAAATATCCTGACGACATAAAAAGACAAACCTGTATTGAGCACGTTAGGGACGCCAGGAGTCGAGCTAATGGAAAGCCCAGTCAGAGCCTGTTCGGTTCCTGTGGTTCCAGGTGGTAATGAAGGTGGAGGGTTCACTGAAGACAGCTGAACCTTATTGAAAACAAACAAAAGACGCCATGTTGTAGAATTGCTGCTTTAGTGGGATTCCCAAGACCATAAAACTCTCAGTAAGGATTCAGCTTCAAGAGAGCAATAGCAAATGTATATACTTGGAAAGGGACATGCAACTGTGTCTCTGCAGTATCACATTTTACACTGATCCTGCAGGGATGGAAATCTGACACATCTGTTAAGGGCTGGAGTGCAAGTTACAAAAATAAAATAAATCGCTGCAACTCACTTCTGTAAAGCCATCTTTGAGTGGGGTAATAGGTGAACTAGACAACTGTCCTGGAAGAGAAATCTTCTTTCCCTCTTCAAAAGGGCGCGTCGGTATTCGATGCAAGTAACCATAGCCAATGCCACAACCGAGGCTTTTAAAATAGAAACATGTAAGGTATTAGAAAGTACAAAACAAGGTGCTTTAACCTTTACCAAAGAGTTGCTGCTTTGGAAATATACATGGTGCTTTGTCAGGATTCAACTCTAAGTAGATCTAGTTCATTTATGAAGCTGTGGCACGATGTATGTTTGCCATTGCAAGCCATAGCTAATTCAGTGGCTGCTCCTCCAAGCCAAGTTCTCAAAGAGACATATAAAAGACAAGATGGTAAAACAATACGAAAAACTGTTAACACTAAAAAGAATGACTAATGGCAACTGAATGTCTGGGTGTAAAGCAGCTCTTGACCTGAGCTAGGAGCCAGATGCAGATAGGTAGCCGTGTTGGTCTGCCATAGTCAAAACAAAAAAAATCCTTCCAGTAGCACCTTAAAGACCAACTAAGTTAGTTCTTGGTATGAGCTTTCGTGTGCATGCACACTTCTTCAGATACGTATCATACCAAGAACTAACTTAGTTGGTCTTTAAGGTGCTACTGGAAGGAATTTTTTTGTTTAGGAGCCAGATGAACAGCCTTCTATAGACAAGGCCTTCTCAGTGGTGACACCCCATCTCTTGCCATTGCTTGCCTAATCTCAAATGACCCGGGGAATCTGAAGGAGGACCTCTATTGCAAATCTGTAATGCATGGGTAGCTTCTTGTGGAAGAAAGCAGTTACTGAGGTCCGCAAGCTATGTATTCAATGATTAACTGAGAGACAAGATTATTGAAATGAAGCACATGCATACACCCATTACCGTGGTACCTCTAGTTACGAACTTAATTCGTTCTGGAGGTTAACCTGAAACTGTTCTTAACTAGAGGCGTGCTTTCGCTAATGGGGCCTCGTGCTGCCGGCGCACGATTTCCGTTCTCATCCTGGGGCAAAGTTCTCAACTCGAGGTAACTCTTCCAAGTTAGCGGAGTTTGTAACTCGAGGTACCACTGTATATGAAATGCTGTTGTACAATTAAAAAGGGACCCCTGACCATTAGTCCAGTCATGACTGACTGGGGGTTGCAGCGCTCATCTCGCTTTATTGGCCGAGGGAGCCGGTGTACAGCTTCCAGGTCATGTGGCCAGCATGACTAAGCTGTTTCTGGCGAACCAGAGCAGCACACGGAAACACCGTTTACCTTCCCGCCGGAGTGGTACCTATTTATCTACTTGCACTTTGACGTGCTTTCGAACTGCTAGGTTGGCAGGAGCAGGGACTGAGCAACGGGAGCTCACCCCGTCGTGGGGATTCGAACCACCGACCTTCTGATCAGCAAGTCCTAGGCTCTGTGGTTTAACCCACAGCGCCACCCGCGTCTCGTTGTACAATTACAAGAGTTATAAATCGCCCTACCATTTTGTCTCCGTTTGGCTCAATATACAATCCCCTTTCCAAGTTAGATATCCCAGAGTATCCAGATACCACAAGCGATTGCCAAGCTATCTGTTAACCCAATATGCGGGGGGGGGGGGAACCCTATTATTACATTATCTTCAATGTACATGAAATATGTGTTAATAAGTGTTTAATAAATGGAAGGGCGTGGGTATCCCCTCAATCACTCATGTTTCTATACATTAATCCAGGGAGAAATTCTGGAGCATATGAGAAATTTTGCTATACAGCAGATTCGTGCACCTGCTCTTTCCTTCCACAATTGTCATGGCACACCTTGGTCTATATACAGACAGCTGTGGGGAAAAGGTGTTGGGCGCCTCAGTGCTCTGCCACCTCAAGCAGAGGACAGAACTGCACACCTATGCAACAAGTGTTCACTTAGCATGGAAACAATCCAGAATATTATTTTTCTATTAAGTCAGCTTACCTTCCTTCTCCACCCCAGGCAGAGTTTGGGGTAATGACCACTTCTCGACAATTATCAGTATCTGTGTTGTATACGTAAAGTTTTAATGGTTTGGCTTCATGAGTTTCAATAAGGGAGAATAAATCCTCGGACTGGAAGGAGAGAAAAAACAAACGGTAATTTTTCTTTGACATAAGCTAGTGCCCTCAATATCTTAGGTCTACTACGGCTCTTCTAAACCCACTAAGCAATGCTCTATATTCCGAAGTTGAGAACTGAGCCTGCCGTTTATGCGGAAATGGAGACTGGAATGTTGCAAAGCCGCAGAATGAATCTCCTCGGGAGTTTGTGCCAGCTCCACACAATTACAGTGAAAGAGCAAATTTCGAATTCCCAAGTTATTTATATCTACTCAAAGGGAAAGATCTGTACTGCAGGACACAGGGCAATCCTGAAACCATTCTCAGAACGACTTTCGAGTTTAAAAATGCCCCCGCCCTGGTTCTTTAATAAATGAAATATGTACTTACCTCATTCATGACAGTGTCTGCACCAATGATGTAGTCACTATGAGGTCTGAGACCTGCAAGAGCAGCAGGTGAGTTGGATTCAACTTCCTGGTTTCAAGACATAAAATTGAGAGAAGCAGTAGAAGTTAAAACTAAAGTCAGAAAAGTTACAGAAGGCACCACCAATCTTTGGTTAAAAAACAAGAAAACCAAAACTTCAGACCGATTATGTGGGGTTTTTTGGGGTGTGGAGTCCTCCCTTCTCCATTTTCCACTCAAACTTCCTGGGCAACCTCTGGCTCACAAGTTAATGGTGCCCTTCAGTTCATGCAAAGGTGTGTGGGGGGGAAACCCCTCTGTTTGAAATGTATTTTACTAAAAATGCATCCTAGACCTGCTCTGGGCACTGATCTGTTGCCATTGCTCGCCCAGTTATCCAACAAGATTTGCTACACTGTCCTTAGCAGTAACGAGAAAAATGGGCACATGCAGGGTATAAAAAGCTGCCCAAATATACAGAACCGTGACAGCAACTGAAAGCCGTATGCACATAGACCTCTGCATGTGGAACCACACATGGGCAGCACACTCCGTTTGCTGAAATGATGTACAGTGGTACCTCGGGTTAAGTACTTAATTCATTCCGGAGGTCCGTTCTTAACCTGAAACTGTTCTTAACCTGAAGACCATTTTAGTTAATGGTGCCTCCTGCTGCCACCGCGCTGCCAGAGCACGATTTCTGTTCTAATCCTGAAGCAAAGTTCTTAACCTGAAGCACTATTTCTGGGTTAGCGGAGTCTGTAACCTGAAGCGTATGTAAGCTGAAGTGTATGTAACCCGAGGTACCACTGTATTGTTATTGGTTGCTTGCACACAGTCTTTGCCCACAAGAACTGCACATGGAAACCTCATTTCAGCTCAGATACAGTCTGCTTGACCTGGATGTGCATTAAACCAAAGGATGAAAATCCTACTGGCTTTGACGACCAATAATTTCACTCAGTGAAGAAATAATTCAAGGAAATGGGCCTAATTTAGAGAAAACTGTTGCATGACACTCCAACTTCCTCTAGGACTTGTGCAAACTCCCTCTGGACTGCTCCAACAGCAATCCTACTTGCTATTAAAAATGTGTAAATCCCGTTAGAACTAGAAGCATCTGCGCATCCTGATTTGCAGGGAGTTATGTTTGCAAGTAAGCAAGCGCTCTGTTACTGAGCCACAGAGAGAGCCAGGGTTCAGTAGTAAAGCACACACATCCTTTTACATGCCAAGGGTCAGGGGTTCAAACCCTGGAGTAGGAGCGGGAGAGACTCCCTGCAGAGCTGCTACCAGCAGACAATTTTGAGCCAAGAATGTCCTCTTGCCTGACTTTCTCTATGGCAGCATGATGTAGAAAAGCATCTACCTGCTTCTACTTACCAACACATGCCACACATTCTCGTTGGCCCCGTCAAAGCTGCAGAAACGAATGCTGACTCCCAGTAGGCCTTGCCCACCCCAGAGGTTGCTGGGAGTTACCGATGTCTCTCTGAGCTCCAGGGTTTTGCTGCTGTATACGAGCATCTTCACGGGCTTCTCCACATTCGCTTTCAACAGATCCTTGAGCGTGTCATTGTCTTTGTTCTAGGAAAGGCATATAGGTATTGTTTTCAGAGTTCCTTTGCAATTACATTCTTTGCTGTAGCGGCATATAAGCACTTTAAAGTTTCAGGTTGAAAAATTATAGAGAGAAAAAAATGATTTTTTAAAAACACATTTGGCCATTGGAATCCTTGCTCACGACAGCAATGTGGAGTCTAGCTCAATGTCATGAAAAATGATGGGACATCTGCGCAACCGGGGAACTCTGTGGCACGACAAAAAACATACTAGGGCAAATATTTAGAACTGAAAGGGCAGGATACTTCTATGTTCTTTGCTGCTGATGGGATTTTAAGAACTCAGTCCTCTAATTAAAAGGTTTCTTTTTGGACTGCAATCAGTCCTCTTAAAGTTTTGTCAATTCAAATTCTCAAGTTCATGCTCTGAGCTTGAATGAGGTAAAGATAAAGGTAAAGGGACCCCTGACCATTAGGTCCAGTCGTGGCCGACTCTGGGGTTGCGGTGCTCATCTCGCTTTATTGGCCGAGGGTGCCAGCATACAGCTTCCGGGTCATGTGGCCAGCATGACTAAGCTGCTTCTGGCAAACCAGAGCAGCGCATGGAAACGCCGTTTACCTTCCCTCCGGAGTGGTACCTATTTATCTATTTGCACTTTGATGTGCTTTTGAACTGCTAGGTTGGCAGGAGCAGGGACCGAGCAATGGGAGCTCACCCCATCGCGGGGATTCGAACCGCTGACCTTCTGATCGGCAAGTCCTAGGCTCTGTGGTTTAACCCACAGCGCCACCCGCATCCCTTGAATGAGGTAGATGGCCACAAAAGTTGTGCTCTGGCGACAAAAATATTGGGTTGGATCTAGACTAAATTAGATGAAGTCCCATTGGCTTTGAAAGGACAAGCCATGATTCTAGCTGTAATGATTTCAAAAGGATTTAAGTGCAGTTAAGTGTGGAGCCAGTCAATTCTCCCGGTTTTGAAGACAGCTATTATTTAATTTGTATGCTTTGTTGTGCTTTACATTAAAGACATAATACAATATGTACAAAGAAGTCCTAATTGAATATTTGGTGTCATTAAAAAAATACCCGACTTAACATTACTGGAAGGGAGATGAAGTGGTAATACTGGTTATGTTACAAAGTAAGTAAGATATCATAAGTTCATCTTCTATATCTGTTGTACCCGCACAAATTCTTGGCTGCTAATTATTCCCAATATCCTTCATTTCAGCTTCCCTGCTTCTTCCTGCAACTTTCACTGGTATTTTGAAAATGAAACTGGGATACTTCAGTTCTGCTTGTCTCTTCCTCTCCAGAAGGCATAGGGAAAAAATCCACAGAACCACTGTCTTTCAATCAGACACCCCAACTTTGTTCTAATACAGGCTTCCTCAAACTCGGCCCTCCAGATGTTTTGAGACTACAATTCCCATCATCCCTGACCACTGGGTCCTGGGAGCTAGGGATCATGCGAGTTGCAGGTCAAAAACATCTGGAGGGCCGAGTTTGAGAAAGTCTGTTCTGATATAATCATAAGAAAGGTTCCAGGGCAGGAGCATAGGAACCAAAAATATATTCTTTCATCAATGACCCATTGTTATGGATTTATGCCTGGAGTGATGCGCTTCTGTTGGCTACTCCAATTCGAAAGCCATGGAGAGCCTAAAATAGCTAACATAATTTGAACCTCACTCAAAAATACTTTTAAGGTGGATCATGGCCTTTTTTTTTTATTATTGCGAGGAGCTCTCCCTGGACCAAATCCAGCAAAAAACATAAAATATATATTATCAGGTTGTAAAGTTAAGAGAATTGATTTCTGGTTCTCAGATATGCACCCTACAAGGCTAAAACCCACGGCAACTTTAATTCAGAAATTAACTTACCAGTCTTGAACCATTAATTGAAACAATGAAATCAAAGAATGGCTCCAGTCCAGCTCTATGTCCTGGTGAATTTTCTTGCACCTGCAAAAACAAACACATTACAAGAAAAATTAGGAAGACAATTCAATGGGTTTGAGAGCCAGTGGAAAAAGCCTGAAATTTCCAGCCAGGGACCCCATAAGGCAGTCACTAGATTGCTGGAAAAACCACAGATGTAAATGCCCACCACTCTTTCTCATGTCAAACCCTTCTTCCCAGGCATCCGGTATTAAAGGATACTTCACCTCAACAGAGCAGGCAGCAAGAAATCCAGCCTCTATTGTTTGTTAGAAAGTATGGCTGACTACCAAGCCCGGCCAAAATGTACGGTTCCCTATTCTCAAGCCACCAATGTCACAGCGACCTTCGTAAATCCAGAATTGGAGATGGCAGCTCAAGGATATTGGCAGCCTTTGAAAACCAGCTCTAATTAACTTTTAAAGAAACATGGTGTGTGCTGTGCCTCTTCTGTCATCAGGCCCTGACAAAAAGTTACAGTACTGTAAATTAAAGTAGTGCAAACAAAATACAGAAGGGTGTTGGTATTTTGTGTGCCACACTACAAACTGTAGAATCCATTACACCCCACGGAGTCTTTTAAAAATAAAGAACAAGCGTCCCTCAAGTGAATAGCTGTTTGTAGCAAAGGAAGGCAATCTCAGGGAACTTCCTAGGGTCAGGAAGCAGAAAAATTAAAAGCAAAGATGGACCCAAATAATTCATTTTGCCAACCCACCGTGTATGCAGGAATGACAGGACAAGGCTGGCTTGCAGGTTAGTCTATTCTGGGTAGATTATTTTTAAATCTCACAATTCAATGAAGCAGTTAAGGGACAAGACTAGCAAAATACTGACCTTAATTAGACTGAGCAAAGTGTTGCCCAGAGAACATTTTCAATCGAAAAACAAAGGGATCTAATAGGGATAGCAAAATGTTCCCTGAAAAATGGACAAAAGCTTACTTTCAAAGTGTTGGTGCTGAAAGCCCTAAACGGCCTCAGACCAGTATACCTGAAGGAGCGTCTCTACCTCCATTGTTCTGCTCGGACACTGAGGTCCAGCTCCGAGGGCCTTCTGGTGGTTCCCTCACTGCGATAAGTGAGGTTACAGGGAACCAGGCAGAGGGCCTTCTAAGTGGTGGCCCTGTGGAACGCCCTCCCATCAGATGTCAAGGAAATAAACAACTATCTGACATTTAGAAGACATCTGAAGGCAGCCCTGGTTAGGGAAGTTTTTAATGTTTGATCTTTTATCACTTTTATTGGTATTATTAATATACAGTTGGGAGCCGCCCAGAGTGCTTGGGGAAACCCAGCCAGATGGGCAGGGTATAAATAACATCATATTATTATTATTATTATTATTATTATTATTATTATTATTATTACTACTACTACTACTACTACTACTACTTTGCTGGTTTACCTGCTATTACTCAAAAGTAGCTTCATTAATACTGGCTGCATGATGATATCCCCCAACCACTAGGAAGTCTGCTTGGGCTTTTGAAATTTCTCCAGATATTTCTGACATACTTTCAAGCCTATCTTCACAACAAATTCTGTTAGGAATGACAAGCTGGTAAAGTGGATTTATTTACATATCTGTCTTAAAGATGTTTTCTTAAGAGGCAGATCTATTAATTTCAATGCGACTGTGTTAGAGCTTTAGGGTTTTTAACTGCTATGCATCTAGAATGTGAGAATTTGGAGTTCAGTTCAAGCTACTCAAGTTACCACCTTCAAAAAGCTTTTAAAAGGAATTTTCCAGAACATCTATCAGCTGCAAAACGCTGAAGAGAGATTTTTTTTTTTGAGGTGCAGAGGAAGTTGAGTGTAATAAAATGTTTCAACAAAATATCTGCAGTAAAGGCAATTCTTCAGTTAGTACCATGAAAATTTATTGTCAAATTGCTTTAAAAATATATTAAAATATTATAGGATTCCAATGAACACTTTCAGAAACAATCTATTTTTTCAGGGGAAAAGGCTTTGTAAGTGAATTGATCCAGTGGTTACAAGAAAATAAATCACCTATACTGAGCAGTGATCCCCCGCCCCACCAGTACAGCTAGTCAATGGTTTTAGCTTATTTTATAACCATTCCTTTCTAGACCAGTTGTAACAGAAGGGCTGATGAAAAAGCAAACAAACAAACCAACACAAAAACTTGCATTAATGTACTTCTTCTAAACCTCTTCAGCATAAAATCACTTTACATGCAAGAAACCTGAAGCCGTTATTTTTCCCTACCGTTAAGTAATATTGCAAAATCAATATAGAATATACACATCACTTTTTAACTACCACAAGCAGGTCTTATGAGGACCTCTGGTTGCTTCACTATTCCATTTGCAAAGTGCAGATATGCATATATTTCAATACTGTACAAGACTGTATGTGCAGGAATTAAATATTGCATACAAGCTAAATATTCTGCAACGACTTCTTCCAGTTCCTCCCAAGTTTAACAAGTTTTATTCCTAGCTTGCCAAATAAAAACTTGTTTTAAGTTCAGGCTTTGGTGGACCTCCAGAGAAAAGCATCAAAGGTAGAACATACACATGCTCTCTCTGAAAATCAGCTCCTTGCTCAGCAGGAAGCTGGTACACATTCTGCAAGCATGGATGGAACAGCCTTCCAAACAGCTTACCCCAGTTATACCTATTTTAGATGTCTATTGGGACAAAAAGTGGAAAATCACTCACTAAACAGGACGGGCAAAGAGTAAAAAGGTAAAGGATGCCTGACAGTTAAGTCCAGTCATGAATGACTCCGGGGTTGCGGCGCTCATCTCACTTTACTGGCCGAGGGAGCAGACGTTTGTCCCCAGACAGTTTTTCCGGATCATGTGGCCAGCATGACTAAGCCGCTTCTGGCGAAACCAGAGCAGGCACAGAAACGCCGTTTACCTTCCCGCTGGAGCGGTACCTATTTATCTACTTGCACTCTGATGTGCTTTTGAACTGCTAGGTTGGCAGGAGCAGGGACCGAGCAAAGGGAGCTCACCCCATCGCGAGGATTCGAACTGGCAAGCCCTAGGCTCAGTGGTTTAGACCACAGCGCCAACCGCATCCTGGTACTCCTGGTTAATGCCATGACTGAGATTCCAGAGCAACTGAGCTGTGAGCTCCATCTGATATGACAAGAGTAAGAACTGCTGAACTCCTTCCATCCACTTTACAGTAACATTTCCTTTTAAGAGTGCCACTGCAAGAAATGAAGCCTCTCCACAGAGCTGAGCTGGAGGTACCATATTAATGCCATATCAATCCATAACTTCACTCAGCAGCTTCACAAACAGGAAACAGTAAAGGATGAGCCTCCCCTTTCTGTCCTGACCAAGTCTTATAGCTGATTCCCAGGCACTAACTGGAACCTCACTGCCAAGTATGAACCTCACTTGTTTAAGCAGAAGCAAAAATTGCCTTCCAGGTTCTACTGTGTTGTTAATGTTTCAGTCTATGAAACTTTGGTAATGTCTATTCAGTTGCTGCCAATTTCTAAGCAAAAGCACTCCAGATCTGGAGCTGGAAAGCAGCAGTTGGGAGAACGTCCAGCTTCTGACTCTCAGGGAGATGCTGACAATCGAGAGCACAAAAGACATGGCGCCACCTCGCAGCTTTCCTGCAACACACCTCTTCGTACAGTATGAGTGCTGCAACCCCATAGTTGCTTTTGACTGGACTTAACTGTCCAGGGGTCCTTTACCTTTTACCATATTGTAGAAATATGTACAACTAGCAGGGCTAAGAAGTTACTTCTGATAATTTCTGCGATAAAACACAAAATCAGATTTAGTGTCTTAAAGAAAACAAGTAATGTGTTCAAGAACACGTTCAATAATGTTCAGTAATGCATCAAGATTGCAGGCAAGAATTCACCTGATAAGTCCCCTCAGCAGAAGCCTTGAACAAGAACTTCCGTTTGCGCAATGGGGTTCTCCCCTCCCAGGTCCCACTGGCTTGGCAGATTTATGGGTCTGGATAACCCCTGGAACAGTGTGAAGGGGTAGGAGAGTTATGGCAAGCAAAAATGCTTATGCCAATGAATAGTGCAATACTGAATTCCTCCCCTTTTCTTTGCCGGAGGGAAAATAATTAAAGAATGCTATCATCTGGAACAAAATGTAATATTTTAACAACATATGTCCATATGAAAGAAATCAGATGAACATCAGAAGCACCTTCAACAGTATACTGTAACAATAACATTCCTCAAATTATTATGCATTATAAAGGATGAAATTAAATACAGAACTATAGCCATTAGCGTCCGGCGTTAGGGCTAAAACAACACATTAAGATTACTTCTTGCTATCTCAAGGGCTCAGGGCAAATTATAAGAGACCCTTCTCACTTCATTCTAAGGAGGCGATGATATGCATTAGGTAGTAACCAAAGTGGCTTGCTCATATCTCAGGCAAGGCTATGAACCTAGTCGTTCCCCATCCACTACACCACATTAGCTCACAAACATACTGTGAGCACCTACACACGCTGGGACAAGACTCTAGGTATTACTCTTCTACAGATTCTAGGTATTACCCTTCTACAAAACAAAACTTTACTATGTGGCAAACTATTTTGGTGACTATCTACAGTACCATACAAGTCAGGCAAGAACATCTTGGTAGGGGAGATCACATCAGTAATTAAGAAGCAGCTTTCAAAATGTGACTCAATGAATGGTGAGCCATAATTTCTTTTGACAAAATGACAGGCCTTGAGATGCTGTAAACTGTCAAACAACTATCAAAGCAGGTAAACAGAAGCGCACATCCGAGTTGCTTGAATGCTTTATTTATGGTTTATTGGTGCTGTTTTAAATTTTGTTTCTGCCTACATTTCAATAGTTACATTCCCTGTACCACATATAGCTAACAAGGGACACGGATGGGACTGTGGTCTAAACACCTGAGCCTCTTGGGCCTGCTGATCGGAAGCCCAGAAGTTCAAATCTGCGGTACGGGGTGAGCTCCTGTGGCTCTGACCCAGCTTCTGCCAACCTAACAGTTCAAAAGCACACCAGTGCAAGTAGATAAATAGGTACCGCTGCGGCGGGAAGATAAAAAGGGTTTCTGTGTGCTCTGGCTTTCGTCACAGTGTTCTGTTGCGCCAGAAGCAGTTTAATCGTGCTGGCCACATGGCCTGGAAATCTGTCTGTGGACAAATGCTGGTTCACTCAGCCTGAAAAGCGAGATGAGCGCTGCACCCTATGGTCGCCTTTGACTGGATTTAACTGTCCAGGGGTCATTTACCTTTCCCATATAGCTAACAGCTATGGGTTTCTTCAGGTGGAAAGTGATTATTCCAAATATAAAAATAAATGAGTTTCTGCAGCACTGTGACATTCCTTTTAACACTTCCAGCTTTTCTTCAAGACTCAGGACAATACAGTATCAAAGAGTCATTGGTCATATTTGAGTGTGCTTTCAAACACCAAGGGTAAAATGCTATGAATACAGCACACCAACATTGCTATATAAATTATATTCATGTGCTACCAATTAACTTTTTCTGGGTTAACTGGATTGTCCACAATCAACAATGTGATTATGGCTTACCTGGTCTGCATTGGACTAGAACAGTGTTTCCCAACCTTTTTTGGGCAAAGGCACACTTGTTTCATGAAAAAAATCTCGAGGCACACCATCATTAGAAAATGTTTAAAAAATTAACTCTGTGCCTATATTGACTATATATAAAGTAACTCTCTTTAATAGGAATCAAATAAACACAAAGAAAGTATTTTATAATTACTTTATTATGAAATAGTAAGTAAACAGAAATATGAAAAATTATAAAATACTTTATTCAGTGCGCCTTTTGTCCCTCTCCTCGAAATGCTCCAACTCAATGTTCCTCCGCGGGCTGGCCATTGTAGAGCCGTGTCGCCCACACCGCAGCCCAATACAATATGAACCCTCCCCTCGCAAGCGGCAACCCCTCCACACTCCCCACCTTAAGCCTCCACACGCGCCCTGCCCAAAGAGATGCCCGCCCGCGCGCGAGGGGATCCTTTACCTCAGCATCCCGCCCCCCCCCAAAAAGGGCGGGAGACTGCGGTCCCTCAGAGGCTGGGCGTTAGGAAGAAGCAGCCGCCTTCATCCAAGCAGGAGCAGCAGCAGCTGTAGCTGTAGTAGCGCCAAGCTGTGCCGGGGACTCCGTACCCATGAGGGGAGGGAGGGGAGAGAGAGGAGAGGCAGCAGGTCGCCCTCTTAAGTCACGCGCGCAGGCACCACCACGCATCCCTCGCGCCCTCTCGCAGAGCCCCAGCTCAGCACCTCCCGCCTCGGGGACGCCCGTCATGAGCCGCTGAGAGGCCGCCAAGCCTCCAGGCTGCTCCCATTCAGCCTTAGGCGCGCGCCCGCCTCGGGAAAAGCGGTGCTGGGAGGCGGAGAGAGAGAGAGAGAGAGAGGACGCCGCTGGCCGCGTCCCACCCTCAGTCAGTCGGCTCGGAGCTACTGAGGAGAGGGAGGTGGGGACGACGGCGCGTCTGTTCCGCTCGGGGCCAGCGCGCCCCCGCCCCCTCTCCAGAATCCCCAACTAAATACGATGCGCTAAGGGAGGGGGGAGAACCCACCCACAAAGAGGGCGCCTTTCTGCAGGGCGTCTAAGGCCTCTCGCCGCCCGACTCGCGCCTCCCTCCCACGGCACACCAGGCAACGTCTCGCGGCACACTAGTGTGCCGCGGAACACCGGTTGGGAAACACTGGACTAGAACAATGAAGTAGCAAGGATCTTACAAAAGATCCTTATCTCTCTTATACTTCCTCACACAGTGAAAAATGAGTAACTGATATCTTGTAAAGTTATTCATCTTGAGATGAAACACCTGATAAATGAGCTCTACAAAGAAGCTTCAATGGAGTGAAAGTTCTGATACTGAAATCAGCCACTATTTCCAACTTTCATAGTTAGATTGAAGATAATGAACTAAAAACTGGACATTATATTTATCTTCAAATACACCGTTATTTGTGCAGGAAATAAAGCAAGATTTTCTATTATGAACAAATGCAATTTTAGAAATATAAAGATGCAACTTCTCCATTATACTCATGAAAAGAACATTCATGATGTTCACAGTGGATAATTTGAGGTCTTCATATTAGTAAACAACTAAGAAAGCGGATTAACTTTTTAATCTTCAGTGATGAATATTCACTTGTATCACCTTAATGACTAACAAATCTTTTATGGCATAAATGTCTGTGAACTATAGTCCACTTCATCAGATGCATTTTTTGAGTTACAGATATATCTATATCTATACACACAGTTTGGAGGGAATGTAAGCAATGATATCAGAACAAAATGTTATGTAGAAAGCACAGAGAGTGGTAATTACATTATTAACAGTGGACACTGTTGAAGGTTAATAACATAATCATCACCATTTGTACTTTCTGCATTTCACTTATTTCATACCAGTGTTTCCAGACGCCTAAACATACCCCAAGCATATATATACACCTGAAACTCAGGGTGACACTTTATGCAGCTAATGAAGTTGCCTGTAACCCAAAAATGCTTCTTATATCATTTTAAAAAGTGTTAGTTGTTAAGGTGCCACAATACCCTTTCTAGGGTTTTTGTTTTTTGCTGCAAGACTAATGGCTTCCCCACACTTCTGCTTGTCCTGTGGCTAGAAAGCATGGGTCCAAGAGATTTTGTGCTTGTCTCGTTCAGGTCCAAGTCACTAACAAACGTTAATTCCCCAAAAACCTATTGAGATTTATTCTGATTCAGCAGTAAACAGCGGGTTTTCCCAAGGGACAAGTGTGAGGACGAATCCTATCAAGGCTATCCCTCTGGAAAATATTAGCTTTTGACAATTCTACGAGATGTTCTTTTTGGTTCAACACATCCCCAAGAGAAGGAAGGCAGATCACGCTGGACACTTCAGAAGTATCAAGGTCATAATTTTCCTTACAGGATCTCAAGACTACAGCATCAGACACCATCTCTTTCTGAGTACAGTGGTACCTCGTGTTACATACGCTTCAGGTTACAGACTCCGCTAACCCAGAAATAGTACCTCGGGTTAAGAACTTTGCTTCAGGTTGAGAACAGAAATCGTGCAGCAGCTGCGCGGTGGCAGAGGGAGGCCCCATTAGCTAAAGCGGTGCTTCAGGTTAAGAACAGTTTCAGGTTAAGAACGGACCTCTGGAACGAATTAAGCACTTAACCCGAGGTACCACTGTATAATCATTGAACGACACCGTGAAGTTACTCAAGTGATGTAAATAAAGATATCCGACATGTAGACTATGCAGTAAAACAGAATGCATGAGTAACACAATCAAAATAGGGACCAAGGCTAGACAGAAGCAGCATATCAAAGGTGGGCTAGTTTGGGCTAAGAAAACTCTGGACTATTTAAGTATATAAATAGAAATGGTGTGGGAGATAGCACGCCATTACACTCCCAATCCAAAATGTACTCAACAAGCAGCGTGACCTGCTTCTGAAAAAGGCTATATAGGAGCAGACTGGTGGTCACTGTTCAAAGTGACTGTGCCCCAATAGTTACAGAGGTGCAGAAGGCTGGCAGGAGATTCTCTCCAAGAGAATCATCAATGGATGAGGAATTAAAATCCTGCTTGCAAGTTCTTTACCCATGTGGTCAAAGCACCAATGTGGGGTAGCATGCACAGAGTGTCCGACTAAGGCCTGGAAGACCAGGGTTCAAAACCTCTCTCTCCTCTGCCACGAAGCTCACCGGAGTGACCTCGGTGGGCCAGTCCTCTATCTCCCTGCCTTAGCCAACCTCGCAGGGTTGTTGTGAGAAGAAACCGAGGGAAGGAGGCATAGCTGTCAACTTTTCCCTTTTCTTGCGAGGAATCCTATTCGTAATAAGGGTATGTCCCTTAAAAAAAGGGAAAAGTTGACAGCTATGGAGGGTGGCAGGGAGAGAACCACTTACCAGCTTCTTAGGACTGAAGATATAATACAGTGGTACCTCGGGTTAAGAACTTAATTCGTTCCGGAGGTCCGTTCTTAACCTGAAACCGTTCTTAACCTGAAGCACCACTTTAGCTAATGGGGCCTGTCACCGCCACCGTGCTGCCAGAGCATGATTTCTCTTCTCATCCTGAAGCAAAGTTCTTAACCCGAGGTACTATTTCTGTATTAGCGGAGACTGTAACCTGAAGCGTCTGTAACCTGGAGCGTAACCCGAGGTACCACTGTAAACACAGCAACAGCGACAACGTTTCAACCCACCCAAACCCCCTTCTCTCCCCAGCAGCACGTACTCGACCATGCAGCCCAACCAAACAATCATCATCATCATAATTTTTTATTGATACCCCGCCCTCCCCAGCCAAGACCGGGCTCAGGGTGGCCCTCTCTTCCAAGTTTAAAGGAGGGCAGCTCCCCCCCCCCGCAAAAAAACCCCCACCCTGTTCTGGAAAGGCAAAGTGGAGAAACGATCAGCTTTGCAGAGGGCCGGGCTGGTGCGGCGGTGGCGGGAAAGCCATTTTTGTTCCTCTGTGTGTCTTAACCCTGGAGGGCCCAAGGAGACGATCGGCTGTGGCCACGATTCCTGCACTGTAGAGGCGGTGGGGGGTGGACTAGATGACCCTCGGACCCCCCTTCCCCAACTCTTACGAGTCTGTCCTATTATATCCTCCTCTGTCGCCCCGCTCCCAGCCAGCCAGCCAGGCCGAAGCCCACCCCACCCCCCAGTGTCTTCCTCCTGCGCGCATTCCCACGTACACGCTTCCCCCGCCCGCGCGCATTCCCACGTACACGCCTTTTCTCTCCCCCCTCCCCTTGCACGCCCAGCGCCTTCTCTTACTCGCAGGACGTGGTAGCCCTCGGTGCCCCCGCCGGGGATCTCCACGCTCTGAGAGGAGCCCATGGCTCAGGCCCGGAGGACGCTGAGGAAGCGGCGGCGGCGGCGGCTGGAGCGGGGAGGGGGCGGTTGTTCTCAGCACACACGCCCTCGCCCGGCTCCTCCTCCTCCTCCTCCTCTTCGCCGCCACCGTCACAGTATTAAGGACGTGGCACTCCGTCGGGCCGGGGCCGCCGGGTGCGCAGTTGGCTGAGGGTGGGGGGAAGGAGAAAAAGGGCACACACAGAGAGGAGGCGCCGCTGCGGCCGCTCCTGCAACAGCGCCACCTGCTGGGCGCAAGCGCGCTCGCTCTCTTTCTCACACACAGAGACACCTATGCACACCAGCAGGGCAGGAAGGAAGACGGCTCACCCGTCTCGGCCCCGCGGTTGCTTATGGGAAGTCAACCGGAAGATGAATTAAATAAAAGGGGCCGTTTCTACGGATCCCCGCGAGGGACGTAATTCTCGACAGCTGCGTCGCCGCTTCGCTCGCCGGAAAGGGGTTCTTACCGTAAAATGCCGTGGAGCGGCGCGGTTACCGTAGTTGCTGCTGCCTCCGCCGCTGTTGGCTGGGACTACTAAAGGACCATAACTAGGATCGCTTCTTTTCGATTATTCCCGTGACTTTTGTTTGGGGCTTTGTATGTGGGATGATTATTATTATTATTTGGATTTTCAGATTTTCCATAACGGAGCAAGGGACACGGATAAAGGGGGTGGGGAGAAGGGAAGAAACGTTGGTTACCAAAGCAGGGCAATGCACAACACCATTGTTGCAAAATCAGGTAAAATCAAAGCCAAGAATAGAAAAGGAGAAATGGGGAGACGTGGTCAGGTAGGCGCGGGAAGGCTCTGGCAGGGACCATATTATGCAAATCGCTCCAGCCAGGGGTGCCAGACCCCAGAAAAGTAACTTTTTCATCCGCTGCAAGACAGGAAATCTACCAGACTCCAGTAAATGCTGTTCGTGCCTTCCAGTGCTGTAAAAAGGGTTGCTTAGCCACCAATGAAGCGTGCAGGGTCTAGCCACGAGGTCCCTCCTTCAAGAACTTCGCAAAGCTCACTTTAGGATCCCAATACAGTGGTACCTCGGGTTAAGTACTTAATTCGTTCCCGAGGTCCGTTCTTAACCTGAAACTCTTCTTAACCCAGTGGCGTAGCGTGGGGGGTGCAGGGGGGCCCGGCCGCACCGGCCGCAACATCTGGGGGGTAGGGTTAGGGGGCGCAAATCCACGGGTTAGGGGGCGCAAATCCACAGGTTAAGGGGCACAAATTACTTGCCTTGCCCCGGGTTCTGACAACCCACGCTACGCCACTGTCTTAACCTAAAACACCACTTTAGCTAATGGGGCCTCCCGCTGCTGCCGCTGGAGCACGATTTCTGTTCTCATCCTGAAGCAAAGTTCTTAACCCGAGGTACTATTTCTGGGTTAGCGGAGTCTGTAACCTGAAGCGTATGTAATCCAAGGTACCACAGTAATTGTTCAGTGAAAGCCATGTCACAGACCTGATAGTCACATACCCAGTCTTAGAAATCTCCCAGGTACGTTTTGCGACCTGCGCAGGTCCAATTGCGACCACATGGAGATCTCTGATTGCCAAGCTGGCGACTGGGGAAAGCAAAAGTTGCTTAGAGAAGGATCTGAAATAGGGTCATGGCATCTCCCGCATAAACTGCTTTGGGATTTGATCTTTAAAATAGAAAGCGGTATAGAAATGAAATGAAGAATAATAATAATAATTCCACTAAACACACACACACGGCACCTAGGCAGTCCATTGTGGCGACCGTAACTAAGGTTTGGTGATTAGATTACCGTATTTTTTGCTCCATAAGACGCACCCCCCCTAAAAAGTAAGGGGAAATGTCTGTGCGTCTTATGGAGTGAATGTGCGGTCGATCGCTGGCTCCCTTTCCAGCCCCAGCCCCTTGTCCAGACCTCCATTTTTGAATGTTCTGCAGACAGAGGACATTTGTTTCCCCAGTGACATGTGATTGGCTGATTAGATTAGCTGTCTGGAAACTGTAGAAATGGCTCCCTTTCCTAAAGAAGCTGCAGAACTGTGAGTTGAACCTCATAAAACCAGGATTTTTTCCCTTTGCAAAAGAAGCTGCACAACTTTGAGCTGATCCTCAAAAAACCGGGGCTTTTCCCCTTTCCTCCTCTAAAAACTGGGTGCGTCTTATGGTTGGGTGCGTCTTATGGAGCGAAAAATACGGTATATATCTTGAGGGTCTAACACTGTAAATGACTGACTGCTCCCATGGACCAGATGTTCTCCACCTCTGAGCTAGTTTCATGGTCTGAAGGACTCCCTGGCTCCCAGTGGTGATGACCCCAGGGCCCTGATGCAATTCCTCTCATCATCATCACCATCGGCGTCTTCTCCCACTGTTAGAGGTACCTTCTCGAGATCTTACTCATGCCTGGCCAGTTCCCTAGGCATGGCGACGTTGTGGAGCACGGCACAAGTCACAACCAATTCAGGCACCTCCTCAGGGGAGCATGTTCATTGCGCATTTACTAGTGTGATGCAGGCCTGGGATTCACATCTTCACCAACCTCATTGCCCTCCCATTCACCATTCTAGAAGCACGGGTGTGCCCTATGGTATGTTCCGTAGGACCAGGGACCTCTGTAGGGTACAGCAGTGCTGTGGGGTTTGGAGGACAGGACCTCCCCACGGGGTTGAGGTTCCACTGCTGCCATGTGTGTTCATTTGTGATGATGGCAGGGTGTGTGGCATGCGTTTCTGTGATGATTGGCTGCATGTGTGGTGAGCTGCACAGCTGTGCATACTAGAAGCTGTGTCCGGATTGGCTGTTGGGCTATGGGCACCATGCTATGGGCACCATGGGCACTGACCCCTCCAGGTTGGCCCCAAGTGGGGATGCTGTAGAATTTCTGTGGGCTGATTCCCAGCGGCTAAAACAGCAAATCTATATAGTGGGTACCTCGGGTTACAAACGCTTCAGGTTACAGATGCTTGAGGTTACAGACTCCCCTAACCCAGAAATAATACCTTGGGTTAAGAACTATTTTTTAGGATGAGAACAGAAATTGTGCGGTGGCGCAGCAGCAGTGGGAGACCCCATTAGCTAAAGTGGTACTCAGGTTAAAAACAGTTTCAGGTTAAGAATGGACCTCCAGAACGAATTAAGTTCTTAACTCGAGAAGAAGAGTTTGGATTTGATATCCCGCTTTATCACTACCCGAAGGAGTCTCAAAGCGGCTAACGTTCTCCTTTCCCTCTCTCCCCCACAACAAACACTCTGTGAGGTTAGTGAGGCTGAGAGACCTCAGAGAAGTGTGACTAGAGGTCCCACTGTAATATAAAAAGAATCTGAGTAAACCAGATCAACATTTTTATTAACCCAAAACTTCAGTGAAATTGTACATGGGGTTGGATATTATGAACAATTCCATGCTCACGACTGACTGGTAAGTACCTATAGTTCAGGCACAGAAGTTCATTTTGATATTATTATTATTATTATTTTATTACAATTATTATACTCCACCCATCGGAGTGGGTTTCCCCAGCCACTTTGGGCAGCTTCCAGCTTATACAAAAACATAATAAACATGAAACATTAAAAACTTCCCTATACAGAATCTAGAATCATAGAATTTTAGAGTTGGAAGAAACCTCAAGGATCATCTAGTCCCAATCGCCTGCAATGCAGGAATCTAGAATTGCTTGGGTGACAAGCGCAAATCAACAGCAACAGTTCATATTTGAGCTGCCAAAGGAAATCCCTTGTTCAAACTGATATATAAATCAGTTTGTATATAAATATATAAATCTAATCAATCAATCAATCAAACAAACAAACAGATATGCAAAAAGAGCCACAGGATAATTTTTCAAGCAGATGAAGGAAAGCTTGCATCAGAACGCTGTATCCTTGCTTCCATGCTTGGACATTCTGGGGTCCAGGTTCCTGTGAAGGGCCCCATGGCACTGAAAACAGAAGTAGCACAATTTTGGAATGATGTGCCTTTACATTTCATCCCATAAGCTAGCTGCCAGCTAACCATCAGCAAGAAATCCCCAGCAGTAATGCCACCCACCCTTGAAAGAACTCATTTTCAAGACTTTTTTTTATTTTGAAAACGAGACTGGAATTACGTTCCCTCAGCTTTTGCCAGCAGCAAATCCATTCTGCGCAGCGACAGAAAGCCTCCGCCAAGGTGTCATAAATAAAACTCTATAGACTGCGTTTGAGACTCGACTACATGAAAGTGACAATTCCATTTGTCCTCAAGATTACACGCAGCCAAATGACTGTGGAGCTGATAAACCTTTTATTAATAGCAAGTATCTCTGCCTGCCCACACGCAAAAAATTTACAATGGGTCAGACATAATTACTGCTAATGCATTTCCCTGAGGGTATATCAAATGCTCACCTACGCCTGTTGCACATCTCATCATTTAGAAGGCCATATTTTATCAAGACAGTCCACATTACAAGCTCTGTCTTACACCAAAGCATGTTATAAAACCATTTTAGTGGCTGTTCTTAAATGTCATTAAAAGTACCCTGGGGGGAGAAAGGTTGCCTGCTGGAACTTCTTTGGCACACGCCAAATGGGCAAACAAGACTGGGGATGCAAATTATAATTATAATTATAATAATTTATTATTTAGACCCCAACCATTTGGCTGGGTTTCCCCAGCCACTCTGGGCGGCTCCCAACAGAATATTAAAGTACAATAATCTATTAAACATTAAAAGCTTCCCTAAACAGGGCTTGTTATGTACTGATGTTCTCACCCTGGGCCAGCAGGGGGAAACTGTAGATAGTTATGCAAATGAAGGATCGAAAGTGACGTTCAGTGATTGGATAGTTTGTATGCAAATGAAGGATCGAAAAGTGACGTTCTGTGATTGGATAGTTTTAGAAAGTTGCAACAGTTACAATTGTTATGGAGCTCTATATAAGCAGGCTGACTGAGCTCCTCAGTTAGTTCTGTTCCAGCTTACAAATAAAGAGCTGCTTTGGAAGAGTCGCCGTGTCATCTGATATGTTCGTCCACAACTTAACACTGGCGACGAGGATGGGATCGATGGACATCAGAGCACAGCCAGATGCGGCCATCCTCTGAACTGAGCTGAATCACTGAGCGAAATCACTGGACACAACCAATTCAGAGCTGACTGTTCTGGCTAGAGCACTGTGTTCCATCCATCGCCCTTCTCGCCGGCATCAGAATAATGGCTTCACTTGTGACTCTACCGCCGTTTGCGCCAGCTTCTGAATCATGGGACTCCTACCTCGCTCGGTTCGACTGCTACCTCCAAGCCAACGAGCTGACAGCAGTATCAAAGGAACGGAAGCGGGGCCTATTCCTCAGCCTCTGTGGGCCTGAGGTGTTTGAGACGGCCTGAGCATTGGTTGCGCCTGAAGCAGTCTAGGTCACGATTCAAGAGAAGCTCTGCAACCACTACGCACCAAAGCCGTCCAAGATTGCTGCCCGCCATACGTTCTACCACCGGAACCAGGCAGAGGGGGAGTCAATCAACAACTACACCACTGCCCTTCGACAAGCTGCAATGTACTGCAAGTTCCGAGACTTAGACGATGCCCTGATGGATCGAATCGTCTGCAGGGTCCGGGACATCCATCTGCAATGGCGTCTCTTCGCCAAGCCAGACCTCACACTGCAGAAAGCCATTGAGGAGGCTGTGGCCTCAGAAGCTGCTGAACGCTCCGCCCAGGAGATCCACAAGGCCAGCAGCCCGCGTCTTGCTAGGAAGTCAGTTCCAGTGCATCACGAAGAGGCCAGCAGTGATGAGGCATCCTCCAGTGAAGACGATGACGTGCACCAGAGAAAGCGGGAGCGCAGGAAGCTCCAACAGAAGTCCAAGGGCCAACCTGCTGCGGAGGCAACCATTCCCGTGCCAAGTGTTGATTCAGAGACGCCATCTGTCGGACGTGTTCCAGAAGGGGCCACATCGCTAAGGTCTGCCAATCGGCTCCATCTGACACCCCCCCTTCACCGACTCGCAAGTCCAAGTCTTCACTCCAGTCTGCCAAGGAAAGCTGTTTCGCTCTCACCAACTGCCGCTGCCCGTCTGGAACCACGATTGGCCAAACCGACTCGCCTACGTGATGCAAGCTGAACGTCACGGTGCTCATTGAAGGAGCTCCATGTGACATGGAGATTGACACCGGGTCTGCCCTGTCCATCATGTCTTGGAGCACCATCAAAAGACTGGTACCCAGAGTGCCCAAATGCAACTCGACTCTCACCGCGTACACCTGAGAGACTACCAGGGAAATGACATTCCCATGGTAGGCATTGGCCGGTTCCGTATTGCCTTCAAGGATTTTTTGGGCCTGCTCCGACTGGTAGTGGTCGAAGGTCAGGGGCCAAGCCTCCTAGGGCTAGACTGGTTTGATGCCCTCGGCCTGGGAGTCACCGGCATCAACAGCATCTCTAATGCAGAGACGGAGGGTCTGGTCAAAGACTTTGCCGAGGTTTTTGATGGCACTTTGGGGCAATATACAGGTACGCCCATCTCTTTTAGCCTTGATCCACAAGTCGCCCCCATCAAGCTAAAGCCATGCCGGGTTCCCTTTGCTCTCAAGGCTAAGGTGGACGAACAACTGGACAAGCTGATCGCCCAAGGAGTTTTGGAGCCGGTTGACCACGCCAAGTGGGAAACCCCCATCGTCAAGAGCTGCTTTGGGAGAATCGCTGTGTCATCTGATATGTTCGCCCACAACTTAACAGGGCTGCCTTCAGATGTCTTCTAAAAGTCTGGTAGTTGTTTTTCTCTTTGACATCTGGTGGGAGGGCGTTCCACAGGGCGGGTGCCACTACTGAGAAGACTCTCTGCCTGGTTCCCTGTAACTTGGCTTCTCGTAGTGAGGGAACCGCCAGAAGGCCCTCGGCACTGGACCTCAGTGTCTGGGCAGAATCCTGTCTATAGTTAGAGATCTTTAGGAATCTTGCTACAAAGGAGGAAACACTAAGGTTGTGTTCACACTATAACCTTAAAGGATTGTTGCATGCCACCCTGATCTCCAAGCAGTGAGAGATTCCAGCGGTTCCAGGTATTTACCAAGGTTCATGTTTCCATTTGGAAATGAGGCACAGCAGAGATTCTGATGGTTTTTTTAATGATATATGGTTTATTAACGCATATCTACAACCTGTACAAGGGACGCGGGTGGTGTTGTGGGTTAAACCACAGAGCCTAAGACTTGCTTATCAGAAGGTCGGCTGTTCGAATCCCCGCGACGGGGTGAGCTCCCGTTGCTCGGTCCCTGCTCCTGCCAACCTAGGAGTTCGAAAGCACCTAAAGGTGTACAATGTACCTAAAGGTGTACAATGAAGGCGCTGGATGAACCTCCCTGGGGAGAGCATTCCACAGACAGGGAGCCACTGCAGAGAAGGCCCTGTTCTCGTGTTGCCAGCCTCCGGACCTCTCGAGGAGGAGGCACATGAAGAAGGGCCTCAGATGATGATCTCAGGGTCCAGGGTAGGTTCATATGAAGAGAAGCAGTAAGGCAGTCTCATAGATGAAGTAGCAGTCACTCTATACAAACTATTTACTCCTGAGGAAAATAATTGATTTGCCTATTGCAGCTGGTTTTGGCTTTCCCCTGGTTAAAAATGAAACACTTGGTATCTGGGAAAAATAATAATCACCCTTTAATCTTGGTTTTATATCCAGAGCCCTTTATTAGAGATACTTCAATATCTGAGTTAGTGCTCTGAAGGCGAAAGTATGAACATTGTTTAATGAGGGGAAAGTAATTTTTAGTGGTGGAAGAGAAAGGCCTAGAGGCAAAGTGGGAAATTAGGGAGAAAATCAGCAAATACTATCCATACGGTGTTTTTTCTTTTTTTAGAGAGAGAGTTAATAAATATGGATCTACCTGGTAATTTTTGTATGTATCCAGGCAGCTGCATTTCAAATGTAATTAAATTTAATGAGCGGTAGTTTTCCTGTAGAACCATGAAGCCATAATTGCTATAATTAGTTGTGAACGGGCAGGTGCATCGAATGGAGTCACACCAAGCCATCATCTGATAGGAATAATAATTAATTTCACAAATAAATCATGCCCTTTTAAAAATGTTAATAAAGTAATGAAGTAGAAAGCCTACGTATGTGCAAATAAAGAGCTATTAGCTTAGAAATCATCTAGGATCTGCTAAACAAGACAGATGGTTGGAACAGCCTCTCCAAATCCTGATGACTGAGCGATTCCTTTTTACTAAAAACTGAACTGCAAGTTTTGCGGGAAAAGGCTACACTGAGAGTATTATAACTGTGTTGGCGAACCTGGCTTTCAAAGCAGTGATAAATATCGCCAGTGAAGAAAAGCAGACCCCAATACATTCTTAATCCTTTTGTGAATTATTAGTGCAGCGCAAACAGGAATAAAGATGGGAGCAGGAAAGAAATCGTGTGTAACCAAAAGAGAAATATCCTGAAATATTGCCTGCAAAGTGACCTGATTGACCCAAAGAATTAAGAAACTAAGGCAACCATAAAATGATGATTTATTACAGAAGAATGCCTTAAGCATTACGCAGATGGCTATTTTAGAGCCAATGTCCCTCCTTTTCCAGAGCCCCTCCAAGTGTGCCTATTTTCCAGGGACAGTTCCAGATTTACAGAAGCCGTTCCAGATTCTGATTTGACCTCAGAATGTCCCATTCTCCCTAGAGCACCCGTATTTTCACTGGAGAAATGTTGAAAGGTATGGAATAGGATGTCCCCATTTTCATGGGGGAAATGTTGGAGAGCGTGTAAGTCAGATGATGAATGCTGTAGATAGAAATGGAATCACCAAGAAACTGGTAGCAAGCACCAGCATGTTCAGTGGAACCCTAAAGCTTGCAGAAACACAAAGAAACCTTTTTTAAAAAGTACTAAAGACACAGCCTCCCATTGCAACGCAGACTGAGCATTCTCACTAGCCATGGAATGCTGGAAGAGGAAAATGGACAGTTTGGTGGGTGGGAGAGTGGAATGCTGTGCTTGAGCATCTCCCAGCTTATAAAATCTTAGAATCATAGAATCATAGAGTTGGAAGAGACCACAAGGGCCATCGAGTCCAACCCCCTGCCAAGCAGGAAACACCATCAGAGCACTCCTGACATATGGTTGTCAAGCCTCTGCTTAAAGACCTCCAAAGAAAGAGACTCCACCACACTCCTTGGCAGCAAATTCCACTGTCGAACAGCTCTTACTGTCAGGAAGTTCATTCTAATGTTTAGGTGGAATCTTCTTTCTTGTAGTTTGGATCCATTGCTCTGTGTCCGCTTCTCTGGAGCAGCAGAAAACAACCTTTCTCCCTCCTCTATGTGACATCCTTTTATATATTTGAACATGGCTATCATATCACCCCTTAACCTCCTCTTCTCCAGGCTAAACATGCCCAGCTCCCTTAGCCGTTCCTCATAGGGCATCGTTTCCAGGCCTTTGACCATTTTGGTTGCCCTCCTCTGGACACGTTCCAGTTTGTCACTGTCCTCCTTGAACTGTGGTGCCCAGAACTGGACACAGTACTCTAGGTGAGGTCTCCAGGTGAGATCTTGCAGGAAAGCATGACTAGACAGTAGGAACCTTGAACAGGAGCCCTTCTGCTTAGAAGGCAAGGGTACGCTGCAACATTTTGTTGCGTGTCCCAACCTGTTAGAAATGGAGGATGCGCCACAGTTCAAATGCATCCAACAAATTAAAAGATCTTTATTTGGATGGTCAGCAGCTGCTAAGCAGTTCTAAAATAAATGCGAAGCTAGCTGATGCCAGAAGTTAAATGGAAACGCCCTGCTTTGCCAAGCAAGCCAATTCTTTTCTGGCCAAATCTAATAAGTGCAGCCTGTGATAGGAATAGTTCTCATTTATATGTGGCTTAATTTTGAGTCTCCTTTATTCAGATTTGTTACACCTTGTCAGACTCTGACCTTGAGGCTCACGGGCAGAGATGGGGGTAGAAATTCAATTCAGTTCACATTTAAAGGAGACCTTGCCTAAATCACATTTTCCAAAGGAATATGCAAACCAAAACATGCGCCACATTCAACATTCATACATTCATACTTCTCTGAATTTTGCAATGCGCTTTCCCCAAGTAATGTATACAAAAATACATTTAGTAGTAGGGAAAAGTATGTATTAAAAGGCATGTGCTGGAGAAAATGGCATATGAAAAACACATTACTGTGGTACCTCAGGTTAAGTACTTAATTCGTTCCGGAGGTCCATACTTAACCTGAAACCGTTCTTAACCTGAAGCACCACTTTAGCTAATGGGGCCTCCCGCTGCCGCCGCGCTGCTGCTATGAGATTTCTGTTCTCATCCTGAAGCAAAGTTCTCAACCCGAGGTAATATTTCTGGGTTAGCGGAGTCTGTAACCTGAAGCGTCTGTAACCTGAGGTAATACTGTATGTTAAGGAAAAGTGTTTCGCAAAAATACGTCCAGCAAGTAAAAGTGCATTCAAGAATGCATATCTTATGAGAAAGTTGATTAAAATGCTAATGGGTTTTCATGAGAACTCAATTATCCCCTCCCCAACTGAAAAAAACAACAGCCCACTGATGTGGAAATGTGGAGAACTGAATTTAAGATTATAAAAAGGAGAAACTGAAATGGACAGGTTCACACATCCCTGCTGAGGAGACAGAGCATGGCAGCTAAGATTGGCACCTGTAGCTTTGTTCAAGCAATCTGAAACTTTAAAGGCATTCCCATGTAGTTGTTTCGAACTACAATTCCCATCCGCCTCAGCTGGCATGGCTGTGCTGGGGATGATGGGAGTTGTAGTCCAAAACATCTGGAGGGCAAACAGGTTGAAGAAGCCTGTCGTAGGGCATATTCTGACCAAGAATGTGACATTTGGAAAGGTGAAGGAAGCCCAGAGGTGCCCTCAGAGGGCAATTGCACATTGGGCCCTAACAATTTAATAAAGAAATTTGAGCAGGCGGTGGTGGAATC
This sequence comes from Podarcis melisellensis, assembly GCF_964234715.1. Lineage (NCBI taxonomy): Eukaryota > Metazoa > Chordata > Lepidosauria > Squamata > Lacertidae > Podarcis > Podarcis melisellensis. Next base: position 116,522,274 of record NC_138528.1, read on the forward strand.
TCAGAATAGTACAGTGGTACCTCGGATTACATACACTTCAGATTACATACGTTTCAGGTTACAGACTCTGCTAACCCAGAAATATTACCTCAGGTTAAGAACTTTGCTTCAGGATGAGAACAGAAATTGTGCAGCAGCGGCGTAGCGGCAGCAGCAGGAGGCCCCATTAGCTAAAGTGGTGCTTCAGGTTAAGAACAGTTTCAGGTTAAGAATGGACCTCCAGAACAAATTAAGTACTTAACCCGAGGTACCACTGTAGATGTGTTTTAGGCAGCCCTGTCAGTGATATTTTAAATATGGGTACCAGAATTGGTCATATAAATTTGTAGAGACCTAGTTTACACAGTTTAAGTTGGGAGGGACCAATCCTAGCTGTTGCTAGGCACCTCGTGCTTCTCAACTACTCAGTTATCAAAGCATTTTAGCAAGGCTCACTGAGGTAAAGCAATTACTAATTTAGCCCTATATTGTCTTAATTTTGTTGCACTGATGCAAACAGGAGTACCTCCCAACATTTCTCCAATGAAAACAGGGACATCCTATTCAATAATAATAATAATAATAATAATAATTTTATTATTTGTATCCTACACACCTGACTGGGTTGCCCCAGCCACTCTGGGCGGCTTCCAACATATATGAAAACATAATAAACCATTAAACATTAAAAAAACTTCCCTATATAGGGCTGCCTTCAGATGTCTTTTAAAGGTTGTATACTTGCTTATCTCCTTGGCTCAGGGGTCTCATAACTCCATACCCTCCGACATTTCTACAATGCAAACAGGGACGTGCTAAGGAAAAGCAGGACATTCTGGGATCAAATCAGAAACCGGGATGGCTTCTCTAAGGATCTGCTAATGGTAAGTTCTCCTGCCATGGGTATTGATAACAATAGTGGGGTGCCTCATAGGTAAAGGGACCCCTGACCATTAGGTCCAGTCGTGACCGACTCTGGGGTTGCGGTGCTCATCTCGCTTTACTGGTCGAGGAAGCCGACATTTGTCTACAGACAGTTTTTCCGGATCATGTGGCCAGCATGACTAAGCCGCTTCTGGCGAACCAGAGCAGTGCACAGAAACGCTGTTTACCTTCCCGCCAGAGCGGGACCTATTTCTCTACCTGCACTTTGATGTGCTTTTGAACTGCTAGGCTGGCAGGAGCAACGGGAGCTCACCCTGTCATGGGGATTCGAACCGCCGACCTTCTGATCGGCAAGTTCTAGGCTCTGTGGTTTAACCCACAGCGCCACCCACGTCCCACGGGGTGCCTCATATTTTCACTCAAATGACATCTCTGGTTATCCTCTTTATGCTTTTATTTGGGGAAATCTTCGTAGCACTTTGGCATAGTGTGTTTTGCTCATATATCTGGTAGTTCATTGCCTCTTTACAGCAAAAGCAACAAACAACAAACACAGCCTCCCTCCCGCTCCCACCAGCCATCTTTTTCACTAGAATTCAGAATGACCGGTCTGTAGGCAAACCACCACACGGTGGCATTGTGGAACTCTTTGTTCGTCTGCTGGGAAAGGACCTTTCTGAGCTTGTCCCCCTCCTGCTTTTCTGGTTAATGCCTGAGCTGACGGATGACCTCTTTATATCTTTTAAAATTAATCCGCTTGTGCATTTGTAATATTGCAACTTTTCAAGGTGGCCAGCAGCGGATAAAGGTGAGAGCTGTGAGCCAGGAAAAAGGCCTGTGTTCAACTGTGGCCTCAAGCCATGACCTCAGTTGGTAGCTTCAAAGAAACCATTGCCCCTTCAATGCCAACCATCCATCTTTAAAAAATAACAAGCAACACGTTGGCTAATAATATACTGATAATATTTTTATTACATTATATTGTTTCAAAATTCATAAACAGAAGACAAATACAGTGGTACCTCGGGTTAAGAACTTAGGTAATTCGTTCCAGAGGTCTGTTCTTCACCTGAAACTGTTCTTAACCTGAGGTACCACTTTAGCTAATGGGGCCTCCCACTGCCGCCAGTGTGCGATTTCTTTTCTCACCCTGAAGCAAAGTTCTTAACCTGAGGTACTATTTCTGGGTTAGCAGAGTCTGTAATCTGTAACCCGAGGTACCTGTAACCACTGTAATATGTTCATGGGGTCACAAACTAATAAGAATCAAATAAATGTTCCATGAACAGGAATGGTAGGAGTGTCAAAGATCACTGAAATGGAGGCAGAATGCTTTTCCACAGTCAATATCCTACAAACGTGAGATGATGGGTGCTCCAAACATCACAATAGGGTGCTCCAAGCACAGCAGTGGACAGTACAGTTCTTCCAGGATAATGAACTGTTTCAATGATAAATCTTCATCACCAAATTAATAGTCCCCAAAGGTACATAAATGGCCATGGATCATCTATCACTAAAAAGTGTAGTAAGCAAGGGATGGCAATACTGGCCTACCTAATAGGGCTGTTGTAAATCTTATCAAGATGATGTATGTGAATGGACTTCCTCGGGAGGTGGCGGACTTTCCTTCATTGGTGGTTTTAAAGCAGAGATTGGATGGTCATCTGTCATGGATGTTTTTGTTGAGACTCCTGTGTGTTGCAGGACCACTTATAAACGCCATCTCCAATTCCTCGAAAGATTCCATCAACGGTGTCTCTGAAAATTTTTACACTTGGGAAGACAGGAGAACTAATATCAGTGTACTGGAAGAAGCAAAGATCACCAGTGTTGAAGCAATGATTCTTCAACATCAACTTTGTTGGACTGGTCATGTTGTGCGGATGCCTGATGATCATCTTCCAAAGCTACTCTATTCCGAACTTAAAAATGGAAAGCGTAATGCTGGTGGTCAACAAAAGCGGTTTAAAGACTGTCTCAAGGCAAATCTAAAAAAATGTAGTGTAAACACTGACAACTGGAAAAAACTGTCCTGCGAGCGCTCCAGTTGGAGAACAGCCTTTACCAAAGGTGTCATGGGCTTTGAAGACACTTGAATTCAGGACGCAAGGGAGAAACGTGCTAAGAGGAAGGCACGCTTGGCAAATCCACACCGTGATCCAACTCCTGCCTAGAAACCAATGTCCCCACTGTGGAAGGATGTGTGGGTCCAGAACTGGCCTCCACAGTCACTTACAGACTCATTCTTAAAACTGTGTTTATGGAAGAATATCTTACTGGCTATGAATGATCACCAAAGAAGCAGCAGCAGGGATTTGGACTAGATTATCCTCTGGATCCCTTCCAACTCTATGTTTCTATGATTCTAAAGTCAATGCTCTAAATTGCTATATAAATACCTGAAAGAGGGGAAATAATCCAGCCCCCTTGCATCCTTCCCACCTCCTCTCCTGAGCCACGAGATGGAGCTGAGGGAGGAGCCTGATGGAGTTTTGTCTTGCTGCAAAGCAGACGTGTTTTAGGTTGTTTTCACCGACCTTACAAGCCAGGAGGAGAGCCCCCTCCCCAAACACTAACTGAGAATGACAATGCTGATTCCTAATCAAGTCAAGGGGCAGCTTTAGGGAGCTAAAACAGCATCAGACCACTGGTGCATAGTGGACTCAGGGAGATGCCAATCTTTAGGGGAAATCCTGGGAGAGAAGCCCCTCAAAACAGCTCAATAAAGACTAAATGCTGCCAGAGACTGTTCTGAGGAAGAATGGTGAGAGCCACCCCTTCTCCCTGATCCTGATCCTGAATCTTCCCAGGAGCAGGAAGACAGTATAGATTTAGAACAGTGGTTTGCAGAGGGACATAGTTCAGAAGGCAGAAGCTGGGAAATACTGGATGGGGAACAACTAGCAGAAGAAACACTAAGAGAGAAAGAGTTAACAGATCCACAGTCTCTGGACAGCATCCACCCCCCTTCCCCAAAGACACAGAGAGCTCAGAAAGTGTTAGTGCAGAGGGTAAAAAGATAAAGGGACCCCTGACTGTTAAGTCCAGTCGCGAACGACTCTGAGGTTGCGGAACTCATATCGCTGTACTGGCTGAGAGAGCTGGTGTTTGTCCGCAGACAGCTTCCAGGTCATGTGGGCAGCATGACTAAGCCACTTCTGGTGAAGCAGAGCAGTACATGGAAACACTGTTTACCTTCCCGCCGGAGTGGTACCTATTTATCTACTTGCACTTTGACGTGCTTTTGAACTGCTAGGCTGGCAGGAGCAGGGACCGAACAATGGGAGCTCACCCCGCTGCGGGGATTCGAACCGCCAACCTTCTGATCGGCAAGCCCTAGGCTCAGTGGTTTAGACCACAGCTCCATCCGCATCCCTATAGTGCAGAGGGTACAAGCTCAGATTACAAGATGTAGGAGTGATGTAGTTTAATAGGGACGGAGGGGGTGTAAGCCTCAATTGGGAGCACCGCCATTTCTAGGGAGATCTCACTGTGCTTATTAGAGCATCTAACTGGTAAGACGTTCCTTTTGTTTGATCTTATTATTTACTGCTATGGGGGAGGAAGCTGATTCCCCGAAGCCTGAAAAATGCTGATTGACTGCTGCGGGGGATGAGAATGGAATGGGGTGACTGGGTTGACTGGAATCCTGAACAGCAGTGCCTCAACATTTTCCTGAGCAGCAGCACCTCAGCAGCTACAACATTTTCTTGCTGGTCCCCCTTTTCATTACTGTGAGTTCTTACTCTCCCCCTATATTCCTTGTCTTTAGGCTTCCCTGGCACGATGTATTCCCAAGCTTATTCCTTGACACTCCTTGAGTCTGTCCTATTATCTGCATAAATGGGAAAATAAATTTAGGAGTATTAGGTAAAAAAAATCAGGAGTCTTTGCTAAAAAACCCCACCAGTGAGCGACAGGAAAGAATTATTGGGATGTTAAGGCCATAAAGTATAAAAGTATAAGTATAAAAGCTGACAAGGTAAATGTTTATCAAGAAGCAGTTCTTTTCAAAATGTAAAATGTCGTTGTCGTTTTTTTAGTTAATACGTGGCATAATGCATAAGGCAGACAAGGAGAGATTTCCCCCTTTGACAAAGAATGCTCCTGAATAGCTATTTTCTGTATAAATTAACCAACGGCTGAAAAGAAGAGTTCCTGATGGAAACACTGCCAGGACTAATTGTGGAAGCAATTCTACAGTCTAAAAGAGGCACATTTTCTTTTGGAGAATTAGAATTGGGGTTAAAACACCAACTATTAGTCAGCTGGAGGCGGCAGCTGGCCCAGAGTGTATTAAGGAAGGGGAGAGTTGGGGGGGTGGGGAAGGGGCATTACAATGGTGTTTGGATTAAGTCACTGTTATTCAGTGCCATTTCCTTGTGTTTTGCTTCGCCCTTGGCAGTGGACCCAACCTTTCAAATGCAATAACTTGCATGGCAAAGACTCTTGGAGCATTCTGTCCCAAATTTGGGGGGTTAGGTAAAAGGTAAAGGTAAAGGTACCCCTGCCCGTACGGGCCAGTCTTGCCAGACTCTGGGGTTGTGCGCCCATCTCACTCAAGAGGCCAGGGGCCAGCGCTGTCCGGAGACACTTCCGGGTCACGTGGCCAGCGTGACATCGCTGCTCTGGCGAGCCAGAGCTGCACACGGAAACGCCGTTTACCTTCCCGCTAGAAAGTGGTCCCTATTTATCTACTTGCACCCGGAGGTGCTTTCGAACTGCTAGGTTGGCAGGCGCTGGGACTGAGCAGCGGGAGCGCACCCCGCCGCAGGGATTCGAACCGCCGACCTTTCGATCGGCAAGCCCTAGGCGCTGAGGCTTTAACCCACAGCGCCACCCGCGTCCTCGGGGGGTTAGGAACACAGTACAAATGCCTAAGTACAGTATCTGAAATTGACAACCATCGTTGTGGTCCTTAGATTCAAATCTGGATTAAAGTTCAGCACCTTTGTTGCATTTGAGAACAAAGTTCCTGTTAGAATTCTAAATCGGGGCGGGGTGGGGAACCTCCGGCCTTCAGGACAGGTTTGGCCCATCAGGCCTTCCTATTTGGACCACGAGGTCATTTCCCTGCAAACCCTGTCCACTTGTTCAACACCATGGGGCAGGTAAAGGCATGGCTGCTTCTCCTGCTGTTATGTACTAAGCTTGGATCCTAGAACAATAGGCAAGTAGGATCCTAGAATGCAACAACTGATTGGTGTTAAGTTGTGGGTGAACATATCAGACAACACAGCGATTCTTCAAACAGCTCTTGTTTATTCACAGGCCAGAACATAACTGAACTGAAGGGTTCAGCCAGCCCGCTTATATAGAGCTCCACTACAACGCAACAGTAACCACTTTCTGTAACTATCCAATCACTGAATGTCACTTTCAACCCCTTATTTGCATATGTGGACCTGAGTGAAAACTATGTACAGTATCCCCCTGCTGGCCCAGGGTGAGAACTTCAGTACATAACAATTGGCTTGCAGGAAAAGACCAATCAGGCTCCAGGAGAAAGTTAATCAGCCTATTAGGCTGGTAGGTTCATAGTATGCAACAACTGATTGGCCTGCAGGAAAAGACCAATCAGGCTCCAGGAGGGAAGCAGAACCAGCCAATCAGACGGGACTCATTGTGTAAATAATGTACAGTGGTACCTCTGGTTGCAAACGGGATCCACTCCGGAGGCCCGTTCACAACCTGAAAGGAACGCAACCTGCATCTGAGCATGCGTGGGACGCGATTTGCTGCTTCTGTGCATGTGCGTGATGTCATTTTGTGCATCTGCGCATGTGCAAGCGGTGAAACCCAGAAGTAACCCTTTCCGGTACTTCCAGGTCACCGCAGGATGCAACCAGAAAAAACGTATCATGAAGCAAATGCAACACAAGGTATGGCTGTAAATAAAAGCCTGAGGTTTGGGGGGCAATTCAATCACTGTTTTGCAAGCTGCAATAAAGAGCATGAAATCACTACAGGACTCCGAGTATATTTCACCTGCAGAAAGTAAAATGGAAGGGTTTGCCTGTGCAATCCTGATTGGTTTGGGTGCAGAAGAAGTTGCCCACAGCAAAGTCCCCCAAAGCACTGAAACCCTGCAGAAGGCCCACTTAGAACCTAAATGCCGTTGTTTGCTCCAGCTAAAATTTCCGCACAAAACATACTACACGAATGTGATCTGTGTATCAGGGCAACGTGGACAACTGTGACGTTCTGTCCAAGAGGGGCTTCAGTTGGTACATTTAAAGCCCAGGATCCTAATATCTTCTGGGACGCCTCTCCCCAGGTTAACCTTCCCAGACCCTTAAGCAGAGCCGTAGCTATGGGGTGAGGGGTGGGGTGGCCAGCCAGGTTTTTTGCCCTGGGTGAAGCCTCCAGAGGGGCACCAGTGAGGTTCCTCCCTGTGTATGTGTGTACACAAATGTGCACGGGGTATGTGTATATGCCTAACTGGGTCTTTGACCCAGGTGAAATAAAGCTTAGTTTCACTCCTGCCTTAGGACTTCACCTGAGGTTCTTCTCTGGGTCCCTCCTTCAACTGTCCATCTCACATCTTTCCTGCAAAAGGCACTGGTGTAAGTACTTCAAAGATCATACAGTAGAGCGATCTGTCAAGTCATTTAGTGAATCTATGTATAATCCTCAATTTGAGCTTTCCTTTCAGAGTCTAACTGATCTCTCTCTCTCTCTCTCTCTCTCTCTCTCACACACACACACACACACAGAGAGAGAGAGAGAGAGAGAGAGATGACAATCCTAGGCTATTTGTTGTTGTTATTAATTTATTACATTTATTATTAATTTGCATGGATGCCATGTAAAATAATGCTGAAGAAAAAGCTCGCTCCAGCTTCACGACTTCACCGGGAAATGGCTGTAGGTCACTGGAAGAATAGTTGTTTGCATGCAGAAGGTCCCCAATACAGTGGTACCTCAGGTTACAAACGTTTCAGGTTACAGATGCTTCAGGTTACAGACTCCACTAACCCAGAAATAGTACCTCGGGTTAAGAACTTTGCTTCAGGATGAGAACAGAAATCGTGCTCTGGTGGCATGGCGGCAGCAGGAGGCCCCATTAGCTAAAGTGGTACCTCAGGTTAAGAACAGTTTCATGTTAAGAACGGACCTCCGGAACGAATTAAGTTCTTAACCAGAGGTACCACTGTATTTAGTTTCTCTCTACTTCATTGAAGAATGTTTTAATCTGCACTTCCACAGAAGAATATCCAGGTAGTCTTATACAAGACATAAAACTGAAATGAAAACCAGTAAATTACAAAATTGTAATGGAACCAGTAAAAGTATCCATGAAAGTGTTATTAGAAACTTCGATAACACTGGTTAAAAAGAAAAATTGCCAGGCACGGCTGGGAGAGAAGCCCTAAAACCCTGGGCAGATGCTGCCAGTCAATGTAGGGCAGGCTAGAGGGCTCCAATGGTTTGACTTGGTATAAGGCCACCTTCTATGTTGTGTGTTCCTATGCTCTATGCTCTTTCTCTGGGCTTGGCATGCAAAGATGCAATCTCCTATCTCCTGAGCACTTCCAAACATCTTCAAGCTAAACACTGCAGGTAGCTCCCAGCTATGACAGATTTCATAGCTTGCAGAGAGCAATTTTATGTAGCCTCAGAGAAGGATCTTTTTAGCCTGGGTCCTGTTTTGAGGGTTATTTTTATCTGTGACGTGGACCCTGAGAGATTTCTCTATTGTGCGTTTTTGAAGTTTCCAAACCGCCCCCTTCACTTCTCTCTCGAGGGAACAAATAGCAGCCCTTAACTTCCTTTCTGTTTGATATTTTGGCCCTGTGAAGTCTTCAGTGATTAATTCACTTCTGTCTCCGTGGCTGATATAACTTCTTTCCCTTTAGACCTCAAGGGGAAGGCCTCCTTTATCTTCCCAACCAGGGTGGTTATTTGTTCTATACTAAAAACAGGACATTTGACATCTCACTGATCTTGTCACATCACTAAGGCAGAATGTTGCCTCCGGTGGAAGAGGCCAAAAAATGAAAAAGAAAAAGAAAGAAAGGCCTTTTAATGTTCTAAATATTATTCTTTTTCTCCACACTCTCTCCCCAAAAAGCCAGTGCTTATACAGAACGTGCTATTAGGAATAAGGGGCAGAGGCAATTTAAAACTTGCAAAAAAACCCAAGTGAGTGGAATTTCATAACATTTGCTAGGCAATAGATGCTCCTGTCACTGGAAACCGACACACCCTCCCCAAATGCATATTGCTGTTATTAGAGAGAGTGAGTGTAGAGTTTTCCTTTTTGCACTAGAGGCAGGTTATGCCTGCATTGAGAAAAGTTCCATGGCTGCTGTCACACCCCTTGTGTTCCTTCAATCAGTACAGTGGTACCTTGGGTTACATACGCTTCAGGTTACATATGTGTAAGGGTTATAGGGGTTGCTCGTGTGTAAGTTGCCGCCACTCCTGGCTAGGTTGCCTGCTTAAATCTTTTCTGGCTGGACAGCCCTTCACTTTGTGGCTGTTTCAGTCGCTAGCAGAATCTGTCAGTGGGCGTTTCTTGAACCTCTTCCAGCAAAGAAGTTCTTTGACGCCAAGTCTCCGCCTACTCTCCCTGCGCGGAAGTCTTCTGCACAGGGTGGGTGTGGGCAGCGGAGGACCCGTGCTCTCCCCGCTGGTCTCCTGTGAGGAGTCCTGGAGCCCCCTCGCCGCTTCCCCTATCTGCCCCTCTTTATCCCTGGTGTTACGCTGATTTCCTTCCCCAGCCGATGAGCTGCCTCTCTCCCTGCTGGGCCCTACTCCAGCATCGCTTTGGAGCCTTGCCTCCTTCTCTAGCTCTGATGGCAGTTCCCTGACAATACGCTTCAGGTTACAGACTCCGCTAACCCAGAAATATTGCTTCAGGTTAAGAACTTTGCTTCAGGATGAGAACAGAAATTGTGCTCCGGCGGTGCGGCAGCAGCAGCAGGAGGCTCCATTAGCTAAAGTGGTGCTTCAGGTTAAGAACAGTTTCAGGTTAAGTACAGACCTCCGGAACGAATTAAGTACTTAACCCGAGGTACCACTGTAAATGCTGGAGTTATGAACATGCATATAGGGATAGCCCTTCTGCAACTTACAAAGTAATAATCAGTGTCCAGTATTTTGGAATTCTAATTTGTAGGAGTATAGATTAGAAGAGGAGCTACGTGTCTGTCTGAGCTACGGCAAACCTGGTTATTTGGCTGGAATTTTATCAGCAGCTAACAGTCACTACTATGGGCCAGGAAGTAGAAGAACAAGAACCAGCCCAAACTCACAGCTCCGATCAGTCAGAGGGAAGTGGCACAAGGCAGGCATTTCGCAATCCATGCCCCAAACCAGAAAGCCCTTCTCCACAGAAGATGGGATGGTGCTTGTACCTTAGCCACAAAATTTTGATGATCCACCACAGATCTTTCACAAAAGTTGGATCCTTTGCAGTAGAAGAAAAAGGCCTTTGTTAAAGGATGTGATTCCATAGTAAAGGTAAAGGGACCCCTGACCATTAGGTCCAGTCATGGCCAACTCTGGGGTTGTGGCGCTCATCTCGCTTTATTGGCCAAGGGAGCCGGCGTACAGCTTCCGGGTCATGTGGCCAGCATGACTAAGCCGCTTCTGGCAAACCAGAGCAGCGCATGGAAACGCCGTTTACCTTCCTGCTGGAGCGGTACCTATTTATCTACTTGCACTTTGACGTGCTTTCGAACTGCTAGGTTGGCAGGAGCAGGGACCGAGCAACGGGAGCTCACCTTGTCGCGGGGATTTGAACCACCAATCAGCAAGTCCTAGGCTCTGTGGTTTAACCCACAGTGCCACCCACGTCCCTGATTCCATAGTACTAGCTGAATAATGACAACATTGTGTGGCTGCATGCCAATCCCCAGCAATTATACCACTACAGTATAAATGGCAATTGTGGAAAAGCCCCAAGTCGAGAACATGTTGCAGAAGACAACCGCAGTAAAACACCATTCTGGGCAAGCCCACATTCCAAGGCTGTCAGCAGCCCTGAACTTGAGTGCCCTTGTGCTATTATAGCGTAGAAAAGGAAGGCTTGGGGAACGGGATTAGATGGGGAAGCACAGAAGCGTCCCTTTCCTCCTCTTTTAACTCCCCTTCCCAAATTGAGGTCACAGCCACACATATTTAAAACACACGACTTTCCCCAAAAGAATCACAAGTACTGTAGTTTGTTAAGGGTGCTGTGAATTGTGGCTCTGTAAGGGGTAAACTAAGGGACTAACTAAGGGATAACTAAGGGACGCAGGTGGCGCTGTGGATTAAACCACAGAGCCTAGGACTTGCCGATGAGAAGGTCGGCGGTTCGAATCCTTGTGACAGGGTGAGCTCCCTTTGCTCGGTCCCTGCTTCTGCCAACCCAGCAGTTCGAAAGCACATCAAAGTGCAAGTAGATAAATAGGTACCGCTCCGGCGGGAAGGTAAACAGTGTTTCTGTGCACTGCTCTGGTTCGCCTGAAGCAGCTTAGTCATGTTGGCCACATGACCCGGAAGCTGTACGCCAGCTCCCTCAGCCAATAAAGCGAGATGAGCGCCGCAACCCCAGAGTCCGACACGACTGGACCTAATGGTCAGGGGTCCCTTTACCTTTACCTTTAAGGGGTAAACTAGAGTTCCCAGGATTCTTTGGGGGAATATGTATTCTTTAGGCTCCCTTTAAATGCATGATGTGGACGTGATTTGAGAGGCCTGAACAGGATGGTAAGGCCGTGCTGGTTTTAGGGCAGTTCCCCTGCACAGGGTGCCAAGCTGAAGGGGCGCATAATTGAGGCAAACCATAATTGAGTAGATCCATTTAGGGGCGCCAAAATTTGGCCTCTCATAGGACACCATAAGTCTGCCCCTGTGATAAGACTCCTATTCCCAACTGCCTGGAGCCCCGGACAGGATATGGTATACCTTTCTGAAGAGGATATCAGATAAATGGGGCACCAACAACAAAAAGGCCCTTTCCTCAATCAGATTGCTGCGAGGACTGTAAGGTAATAACATGCAGGGGACTTCAAATGCTTGGAAACGCTATTGAAATACTAAGCATTGCTATTCTCATTGCTACAGGGTGACAGATACCTATTAAGGGCAGTTATTGACACTAAAGTCATCATGTTCCTTCAGACTTTAGGAGAAGGAAAATTGCTACAATTACTTGCCTATTGACTCATCCTGTACTGCAGATGACGTATTCAAATGAGGGTAATTTTGGTGAAGGGCTTTGGTTTTCATCCCAGATGGATCACAAGAGAGAAATCCACAGGAAAATGACTGAAGCAAAGGCAAGGAGTCTCCTTGTGACTGTAATGGAGAGGGGTGAAATGTGAATTTAACAATTGTAAAACATCGAGGCTGGTTGTGAGTACTGGTCGGATCTTGCAGAAGCATGCATATCCAATCCTCCACCCCACCCCACCCCACCCCCGCAAAGGCAGGAACATATAAGTTATGCACGGGATAATTGCTTTACAATATGCAGGCAGGTCAAATAGCTGAGAGCTAGCTGCTTGCTGAAGACATACAGCAGCCTCTGGATTTATTTATGAAATCATTTGGATAGAGTGGGGTGTGGGCATGACGACTCCAACACAGCAATGAAATTAAAATCTGGTGCCGTATTTGACACAGAAAGATAACCTGGAACAAACTGAACTTCTACTGTGCTTCCTTTGAATACAGTGGTACCTCGGGTTACGTACGCTTCAGATTACATATGCTTCAGGTTACAGACTCCGCTAACCCAGAAATAGTGCTTCAGGTTAAGAACTTTGCTTCAGGATGAGAACAGAAATCGTGGCGTGGCAGCAGCAGGAGGCCCCATTAGCTAAAGTGGTGCTTCAGCTTAAGAACAGTTTCAGGTTAAGAACGGACCTCCGGTACGAATTAGGGACTTAACCTGAGGTACCACTGTACAGCTAAATCAGCTGGAGGGGTTTTGGGCCACCCTAAATTCCACTTGCTGAACCCCAGCTGAGCCAGCATAGCCCTGCCTCAGCCAGGCTGAGAGAGAGTTATGCTGGCATAACCCCAGTTTGGCCAGGACAGCCCAAGATCTTCCTATTCCAAACTTGCTCATGCGGCGGGTGTGGGCTGCATTGTAAATGAGCCACATCCTGCATAGTTTTGCCATTCTGCCTAATTAGAATCTACTTGGTAGGTTACAGCTCATTCAGTAGAGACTCTTGATCAAGCCTCACATTGGGCAAAATATTTCTGCATTGCTGGGGGTTGGACCAGGTTACCCTTGCGATCCCTTCCAACTCAACAATTCTAGGATTCATCCGCAAAAATGTGGTACTATATGGATACAAGAAAGCTCCATGAAGGTTTTTACTTGAGAAGTTGTGGTGAGGTTCAGTTCAGCTGAAGGGGAAATAGAGTTGACTCCTCTAATTGGTTTTCTGTGTTAGTCTGTCTAAAAAAACAACTATCTAAATCAGCAACCTATATGTAGGGAGAAGGAGGGAGTACTGCTATAGCAAGTTAATAAATACTCATGATAGCAGTCTCAGGAGACGCCCCAGAAATTAGTTTGGGATGTCAACTACCACAGTAAAGTTGCAGTCCCTACTTCACAGGAACGCAGAAAGATAATCCACTAAGTAATCTTGAACATGTCTAGTACCTCATCAAACGTATCCTCAAAAAAGTAACTCTTACCTTCCTCAATGGTACCCACCTGAGTTAATGGTACCCACCTGAGAGGGGTCAGAAGTGAGTTCTGGTGAGTTCCGGCTAAAAAAATGTCCTGATAATAACATGTTATTCAAATGGCAATTATTGTAGGGCTAAAAATGTAATCATAAGATGGGAATGATTAGAATCTGGAGGGTTCTGAGAAATGAAGGAGCTTGGAAGCTTGGAAGAGTTACCGTATTTTTTGCTCTATAAGACTCACTTTTTCCCTCCTAAAAAGTAAGGGGAAATGTGTGTGCATCTTAAGGAGCGAATGCAGGCTGCACAGCTATCCCAGAAGCCAGAACAGTAAGAGGGATTGCTGCTTTCGCTGCGCAGCAATCCCTCTTGCTGTTCTGGCTTCTGGGATTCAGAATATTTTTTTTCCTTGTTTTCCTCCTCCAAAAACTAGGTGCGTCTTGTGGTCTGGTGCGTCTTATAGAGTGAAAAATACGGCATTTCACAGTGGCAGCCAAAAGCAGGAAGAGTTTATTACAAGCCTCAGAAAATGCCATTATGGAATCTCCTTAAGTAAGGGAGAAGAGCTGGTCACAAATTGTTAAGTTATGGAAGAGTGAAAGGAACTCTGTAACAGCCTATAGCTGATTTTGCACTGAGGAACCTGAGCTCTATTACCAAGGCAAAATGCCAATATTCAAACTTCTTGTGCCGGCTCACTTATTATTGTACCCTTGGGGCAAGTGTCTTCTGCACAATGACTCTCTTCATCCGCACCTCGATAGCATTTACAGTAGCTTTTACTGTGAAACAATGACATTATTGGCTTTAAAAAATGAATTTATTTTATTTTATTTATTTTATTACATTTTTATTTCACCCTTCCCCCAAGGAGGATAGGGTAGCATATACAACCCCCCTCCTCCCTTTTTTTATTTTTGCCTCACAACAACCCTGTGAGGTAGGTTAAACTGCTGAGGGTGTGTCAACATCCTTTGACGAGCATCATAGTTGAGTGAAGATTGATACTTGAGTCTCCCTGGTCTTAGTCCAACTCGCGTTCCTCTAGGTCTTCGCCACAGAGGACTCTTTGTGCTCCTGTTTGGAGATGCTTTGCTGTTCCGCTAAACTTGCCTCCCAACTGCTGCAGGACAGGTGGGCAAGCTATCTTCACACTGACTTTGGGTGGCAGGGCAAGGGAAATTGCACTATAATGCAACTATGGGAAAAATCTGACACAAGGGCCTTCTTGGTAGTGGCATCCTGTGGAATGCCCGCCCATCAGATGTGAAGTAACTATATAACCTTTAGAAGACATCTGAAAGCATCTCTCTATAGTGAAGCTTTTAAATGTTTTATTAGGTTTTTATATGTTGGAAGCAGCCCAAAATGGTTGGGGCAACCCAGTCACTTGGGTGGGGTACCAGTAATAGATTATTTTTTATTATTAAGGGCCACCAGGTTTCCACATTTGGTCTGTGAGGCTCTTTTTGGACAAGCCACGCGTACCTGCGCATACCGGATGCCATATATAATGTCAGGTTTCTGGTAGATTAGAGATGCAGCTGCACCAAAAGGGATTCTTCCACCTTGCACAGTGCTTTGCAACTGCCGCCCATCAGCTGTTCCTTGGAGCTTTCGAAGCACCATGCATGGCCTAAGGAGTTTTGAAAGGTAAGCAAATATCTACACAGTGGCAACGTTGGAACATTTGACTAGCGTCAAAAAAATATGTCATCGGTCAGCCGATTGGCATGCCAACCTTTCCCTAGAAACTTGGTGATTAGAAAAGAAATCAAAAGCCTAAGAAGAAAGTCTCCCATATTTCAATCAGAAGAAAAGCTAGCATGGGCACCACTGCTGATGGTACCTGTGGTAGGTGTTCAGCCTTTGCACCATTGAGACTTGCACACAAAGTCCCAAGTGTCAAAGGAAGTTAGGGGCTACTAACAACAAGGCTTATTGACTTGTGCTTCCTTGTTTGTAGCTGAAGATCAATATAACTCCAAGTCTGAACACCCTGCAGGTAGATTGTATCTAAGGACTATAAGGAAGTGGTGCCTGTCCTGTGTTAGGAGCTGCGTAAAACAAAATGATGGTTCCGAAGCAGAAATAGCAGGGTGTCTACTGCAAAGGACTGCAGAGTGGTTTTATGATCACTACGGCTCTGGATTAGATAACAAACATAGATCATCTCCTAGATGTTAAAGTCAAGATGCAAGAAGAGGGTCATAGAACAGGAAGAGCCCATTATCTTTACTGCACTGTCTTGGAAAGATTAAAGAGGGGAGCAGGAAGTTCCTTCACTAGAAACAGAACGAGAGACCTATCACACCGTGCCTAAAAAAATACAGATGTGGCTCTCTCTTTTTCATTTCAGAGCGAAACTTTCTATATTTGGAGATTAATTAGAGGCAGCAGATGTTAAGACTCTTTGCAAACGGCTTCTCGGTTGTTCCATCCAAATGCTATTAAAAAATACCATAAGGACATTTAACACATTTAGGGCAGTCTAGACACATCTCGATCCAGGAGCGCTGATCACAGGAGAAAGAACCAGCTAGAGATAGAGAGCGAGAGAGAGGGCACCCAAAGCGGAGGGGGGCATGGGGGCAGGGAGCAACTTTTAAATGCTGTTCATTCCACACTTGGAAACCCAAAAGGTAAAAGCTACACATATGCCAACAAACATTCGTCGAAATATTGCTAATATTTTCCAACAAAGCAATTGGTTGCTTTGTTTTAATCCAGGCCATAAAGTTACCTGTGCAAAACTTCAGTTGACGTATATACATTCCATTCCTTTCCATGGGACCCGCGTGTTGGTAACTTGGTGCAGGGCTGTAGTCCTTAGCATTTATTATGTGCTGGAAAAGCGAGGCCTTAAAACTGAAGCTAATACTCATAGCAGCATATTTGGGAAGGCTCTTCAGTCAGAAGATGTTGCTTGAGTCAAGTTACTCTGTTGGCAGACAGTTCTATCGGTTCTGCGACTTTGTTAGCTCCTAGAAGGGCGATTGACTAAGAATCTGTAATACTGACTACCTAGCAAATAAAATCTGAGGCAAATCTGATATCTTTAACAATGTGGAAATCACTGTGGCAAGGCAGCCATACATACATACTTGAAATATCCTGTGGCAAGCTTTTCCTTCTCTTTTATAAACTCCAAATGACGATGTGGTACCCTTCTGAGGTTCATGAGATCTGGGAGCATGTTCACAGAATCATCACCACTCTTTGGGTATCTTGCCACAGAATTTATCTAAATAAATTACAGAGTTTGGCCCTAAACTACCAGGAATATGCAGCAGCCTAATGTAAGCATTCATGATTCACTAAAAAAGCACCCAGAACACAGAACGTACAGCCAGACTACAGTACAATTGGTAAAGGCGACAATTCTATTAAAATGAAAGTATTTCATTAGGCTAAAGTCTATATACAGTGTTAGGATTCCTTATAGACAGTAAAATCATCTATTAAGTTATTGTTTTAAGGGCACTATTATATAAACGTTTTGACTAATTTTTAATCTTCTCTTTGGCTCACAAAGACACTAAAATACCAATAAACATTATTTAGAACTTTGATAATTATATAAATAGGATACATTACAAATGGAAGAAAATACAAGACAGCTCTTTAGCATGGTAAATCTTTGCATATAAAGAAAGCAAACAGTTCATATACCGAGAACTGAACAGTTATCTTGCTGGAAAACTATTACATTTAGTTCCTCCCTCCTCCCGCGGTCTAACAGTAATGTATACAATCTACACAAATCAAATTCTAAAAAATACAACAATAATATTATGGCCTATCACAACACCTCAGCTACTACTATCCTCTGATGTGACAACTAATGGGGGCATATATACATCTAGTAGGTGGTTCTCTTTAGGAAAGCGTTGCTGCTTCTTTTATACATCAGAGAAGCACCAGCAACAAAGTTTAAATAAGGTTAAACATTAGTTCCTAAGAATCTACATCTTTAAAAACGTTTTCCCCATACATACCTAATTTCGTCTGGGATATGACGTTCGCCCAGTTATTGCATGATTTACCTTTTAGATTAAAACATTAGCTTCCTCCCACCCCAGTCCTAAATATTTGCACATCCTGGCCATGATCCAGTCAAAGCTAAGTCCTCTTAAGTTCCATTGATTCCAGAGGGGCTTCAAAATGCTCACCTTTGGCTTGACTGCACCCATTAAAAAATCAGGAGAAACTTAGGGAGGTGGATGGTGCCCAGTGCTATCCATTCCAACCAAGGGAGGTAACTCCCTAGCAATGAGGGTGGTGGGGTATATTCTTCCAAGCAATGCTCTAGTCAAGCCTCATTAATTCAAGTGGAGCTGTGTAGGAGCAGTCCTTGACTGAGAACACCTCTGCACTGGAAAATATACTGTGAATTACTCTTCGGCTCACCACCCCTTTATTTATAATATATATATATATATATTCATTTATTTATATATTATATATATTACTGTACACATCTGTTGTGCAGAGTTCTTAATTGTCTACCTTAATACTATTAGCTTCCTGCTAACTAGATTTGCCAGGCTTTTAAATAAGGGCGGACAATGCATTTTAAGATAATATATTTTCCCCTTTTGGTAAAATATGTTTCATAATATACAGGAGTTTTTTCCGTCATGGTTTTTCTTTTCTTTTTTAAGGAGGGTGTCTCAGAAGAATGGAACATTTAGAAAGGGATTACCTGAAAATGTGTTCTACAGAAGTGGTTACCAAAAAACCCAAACAAACCAAAAACCAGAAGAAGCCAGTACTGGAAAATAGTGCTGTTAGAGAAGTAAAACGGGTCATTTGAAGGGATTACAGATCTTGCCCCAGTCTTTCTATCTCCTCAATGAGGAAGTCAATGTCAGACTTGGTAGCTGCAGGGTTTGAGACAACCATTCGGAAGAAGTTTGCTTTATCTCCCTGTGGCTGATATCCAACCATCGTGGTACCTGACTCCATCATCAGCGCCTTGATTTTGGGTGCGACCTTTTTGATTCAAATAGAAAAAGGGAAATGTTTAGTCCTTTGTTTCTTTACTGGAGTAGCCACGTGAAAAATCTCCTTCCTTATAAGATTTCTCAGAAACTTATCTGTGGATTCTCACAGAGAGCTAGACCCCTGGCCTTGGCTTAGAGAAGGTTGAGTCATCTTCACAGAGGTCAACTATTACATGGTTTTCTTGTATTTGTTTTACTGTGAGGACTTGCCCTGAAATGCTTAAAGGTAAAGGTAAAGGGACCCCTGACCGTTAGGTCCAGTCGCGGGCGACTCTGGGGTTGTGGTGATCATCTTGCTTTACTGGCCGAGGGAGCCGGCGTTTGTCTGCAGACAGCTTCCGGGTCATGTGGCCAGCATGACTAAGCTGCTTCTGGCAAACCAGGAAATGCCATTTACCTTCCCGCCGAATCGGTACCTATTTATCTACTTGCACTTTGACATGCTTTCAAACTGCTAGGTTGGCAAGAGCAGGGACCGAACAACAGGAGCTCACCCCGTCACGGGGATTTGAACTGCTGACCTTCTGATCGGCAAGCCCTATCAGGTTTAGACCACAGTGCCACCCGCGTCCCTCTGAAATGCTTAGGAGTAATTAAAATAGATACGATTACCCTATGTAGCTTTTCTCTCCTCTCCTCCGAGTCCGGGATCCCTCTGAGACTTGGTGGAATGTACCAGAAACAAACATTTGTGTGTTCAGGCTATAAACACAGAAACAAAACAAAGCAAACTCATCAAAATTGTAGGTAAATAAAATACTAACACAAAAATCCAGATTTCATTTTTTTAAAAAAATCTCACCACACACCAAACACTTTGGGTGATGTACCCCATTGCTACCCCTCCTCCCCAAAGTTTAGGAAATTTAGGATTGGGAGTTTGGCTGAGCATGCAAGTGATGAATAAGGAAGCTTGGATCAGGAGCTGTGAAAGGAACCTCCTCTCAACCACAACTGGAAATTTTGCTTGTTAATAAATAGCAACAGCCAATAGATGCAATTCTGTTTGTAGCTACCATCTTAAGACACTCTCTCTCTCTCTCTCTCTCTCTCTCTCTCTCTCTCTCTCTCTCTCTCTCTCTCTCTCTCTCTCCAGATCTTTTTTTACATTAGTTCATAATGAATATGGAATACAAACAGCCCATTTAGGACTAAGTGGATGAGAACACATTCCCTCCCTCCCATCACTCCTGTGCCAGCAAAATCCTCAGTATATACAGAAAGGCACTCTCTCCTGTTAAAAGACTGAGAATCGGGTTTCTTTAAGTTAAATAAGGAACTGGAGCACACTCAAGTGTCCAATCAGCCAAAGTTTATGAAGTGAAACCATCAGAAAGCACCAGTAGCAGAATTAACAAAAGTAGCAACCTTTGCAGCGCAGAAAATGAAGCGTGGAATCTCAGCTAAGAGCAGATGACTTTAGGGTTGCCAGTCAGTTTATGAGCCTTATCTTCCTAAGGAAGCGCGGCCTTTAGTTGCCAGTGCCATTCGTTCGACTTGTGGCACATCACAGTATCTTTTGAGGCGAAAGAGGGGAAGGGAAATCCACAGAAGGTGCTTACAAAAGCCCAGTGGATTTTCACACTTTGAACTTTCCTATTCGGTGGCTTTGCAGGAAGAAGCGCAGGATTCCTGCCTCCGCGGAATTCTCTCCAATGGTCTTTAGAACGGGCAATACTTCTTTGTTAACTATTTGTGGTGGGGCATAAAGCCCACCCAAAAGTGACTCCAGATCAGTAGTGGATAGTGCAGTGGGGCAGACCTCCCGGTGGTGAATCACTGGCTTACTGGGAGCGATTGGCTCCCCTCGTGCATTTGTGCTGTACCCTGCTGCCTCACGGCTCCCTGTAAGCAGCAGCGACTCACCTCCCAGGTGGTCAGGTAAGTGCTTCACCACCACCATGCTGTCCTCTACTGCTTGAGGTTTAGAGCATTGCAACGATGCTGAAGTTCCACATATCCCTATGTTCATTTAGTAGCAGCTCCTGTATTTTCCAATATACGTTCTCTGTCACGTTCCAGTTGTTTACAGCCGAGCCCCACCCATATTGCAAACTGATTCGCCACCAACACCAATTTAAAAAGCGTTTTGTCATGTGGCATGGTGTCCTATTATTCGGCAAAAGGATGCCTAAAATCCTTCTTGGGCTCAAGGAACTGGTTCCATGGTTTTTGGATTGTTGGCTTGTACATAGGGGTCAACAACATGGTACCTGCCTTCTATGGCATCTGCAATATCTTCTCTGCCTGCTGGAATTAGGCTTGAAAGAAGCCTTCTGCTATTGACAACAGAGCAAGTTGTGGTGTGTGTGTGTGTGTGTGTGTGTGTGTGTACAGGGCCAGATTTAGGTTTGATGAGGCCCTAAGCTACTGAAGGTAATTGGGGCCCTTTATATGTCCAGCTGTCCTTTGTCAACAACAAATTGTCGCTGTTTTTTGTGTTGAATATATGCTATATGGTAATTTATGGATCTAACAAAAGCATTCGCACATAACAAAATATGTATTTTATCAAAGTAATTGTTGAACTGAAATACAATTAAGAAGTAGTATATTAATAGTGAAATAATTATTAAGCTCTAACTTAATTTTTTAAAAATTCATAACAAACTTACTAATGCAAACGCATTAGCTGCATGCTACACATTGCCATGCAACCAGTCCATGCAGAATGTAGGCACCCTATATATAGAAATGAGCAAACCAGTGATATTTTAGGGAGCAGGCTAGCAGGCGGGGCCCATTCCATACACCATAGGAGCCTACACAACACAAAACACTGTTGCCGTATGTAGGGTTTTTTTAAATTGTTTTTTATCTTATATTTTGGAAATGTAGATCCAGTTTTTTTCCTTTAATTTTTTTGGGAGTCCCCAAGAGAATGGGGCCCTACCTATAGCTTGTTTAGCTTATACGTAACTCCGGCACTGTGTGCGTGTGTCTACAATGGTTTCTCCAGTTTTCAAATGTGTCCACAGACCCCAATAGAGTCTACATGCAAGCATCGTACAGTTCTAGTTGCAGCTAAGTACTTATACTGCAGTTTTGTCCTTTAAAAGCAAGCAAGCAGGCAAGCAAAGAAAAACAAGTGACCATTTGCCCAGTTAGCTGAAACTGGGGTTGGGGTGGGGAATTACATTTCAAGGCTTTCGTTGGCAAAGGGTGCACGAAAAACTTGGGGCCTGCCGCGAGCCAACCAAAGTTCAGCACTTTTACACCCCATTGGCTTCAGTTGGTGAGTCAAACATGTAGTTAAATATCCCCCACTGAAAATAACACTGGCTTTAAAGTACTTAACTCTGGGCTGGATGGTGCATTTTCTATTCCCCAAATGCCCATTTTTAATTGAAAGTATTTTGTGGCCCATTGCTTACCTCTCCTTCGAAAACCATCTCAAACTCCTCTCTGTTCTTAATTTTATTATAGAGGTATTCTGCTAATTCAAGACATTTGTTGATCTGACTTTCGAATCCCACTGTACCCTGTTTTGAAAAAAAGAAAGATATTTTTAAATTTCAGTTCTGTACTCTTCCTTGCACATATTTGCTCTGGTTAGCTTTGAGTATAAAATATTTGTGTTCAACTATATTTATTTTCCATGTTATTCTTTTAAATTCTGAAGGTTGCTAAACTATGGAATATTCTTTTGAAATTTTGAAGTTGTATATCTTCATCTTTAGGGTCTCTGTAATTTTTAAATTTTGAATCCACTATTTAATTTTACAAATTGCACCATGTTTTCTAGCCTGTGTGAAATAAGAATCTTTAAAAAATGAACTATAAATAATATGTCCTTCAAGCAGACCTGAATTTTCAATATATTCCTTTTTTAAAAGAAATACAGGTTTTGAAAATAGACTTATAAGCATATACACATATATTTAGTTTTACTTGAACAAAAAGAACCATTAGTTTAAATGCCTTTACTTATAAGCATTCTTTTGTTGTTTTATTTTAATGTTACAAAATTTTACACAAATGAATAATAAACAAGACCAGATAAAAATTAAATTCTTGTAAGCATTCTATTAAGCAATTGCCAAAATCTGTATTGGGAGAAGTTAGGGTTCTGGGGATCAGTCTATCCAAAAACAATCTTGTGGAAAGGAATGTAGTTTTGCTAAAAGTTTCCAAAAACCCCCTCCTCCCCCATCTGTGAAGATATAAACATTTAGGACTAACAGATTTGGGTTTCTGGGAACTTAAGGCTACAGTGATAAACCCTAATAATAATAATAATAATAATAATAATAATAATAATAATAATAATAATAATTTTCTTATTTATACACCGCCCACTCTGGGTGGTTCCCAAGAGAATATTAAAAATATGATAAAACACCAAACATTAAAAACTTCCCTAAACAGGGCTGCCTTCAGATGTCTTCAGATAGTTGTTTATTTCCTTGACATCTGATGGGAGGGTGTTCCACAGGGCGGGCGCCACTACCGAGAAGGCCCTCTGCCTGGTTCCCTGCAGCTTCACTTCTCACAGTGAGGGAACCACCAGAAGGCCCTCGGAGCTGGACCTCAGTGTCCCGGGTTGAATGATGGGGGTGGAGACGCTCTTTCAGGTATATAGGGCCGAGGCCATTTAGGGCTTTAAAGGTCAGCACCAACAATTTGAATTGTGCTCGGAAACGTACTGGGAGCCAATATAGGTCTTTCAGGACCGGTGTTATATGGTCTTGGTGGCTACTCCCAGTCACCAGTCTAGCTGTTGCATTCTGGACTTAGTTGAACTATCTTCTCACATAAAACTGATGTGCATTTTTCTTACATTTTATTGCTTACCTTGGCTTTCCACATCAACCAGAATTTGAATATGTCCACGTGGCGACCACACTGTATTGCTTTATCCCCAGTGTCATAAGTTATATCGTATTGCTTGTCTTGTTGGAACAGATATCCTGCACACATCTGGTTGCAACCTTGAAGTATGCCCTGTTGGGAAAACACCCTCTTCAAATGTATGAAATCAGGCAGTAGATAAAATATAGTGTGTTGCATGCACAGAATGTATGTGCATGGCATTCCACTTATATGCAGCATTTCCCAAGGGAATCTAAGCTCGATTTTCACGCCCACCTAGATTTTCTTCGTCCATTCTCACTTCAGCAACTCCCCTCATTGCATGGCTTGCTCATGGCTGCAAAACAGAAAGCAGCATTTGCTGCCCATGTAGTCTTTTTTTGCATGCGTATTGTTAGTTCTCCTGGATCTCGGACCAGTTTTGTGACTATTAAGCATGTAACTACAAAAACCAATGGCAGGGTCCGACAGTGATCTTCCTATCCATGAGTTACATCATCCGGACAGGATGAACTCACCCTTAAAGCCCTCCACACCAGCAAAATGCGGCACTGTGCCAACGTAAAATATTACAATGGCGTAGCAACGTCCTTGTGCCATCAGGAGATCTTCAACATGGCAGAGAAGAGGTGAATGGCGGGTGTAAAATGTGGCACAGTTAATGTATGGAGCCCCTTAAAAGCACATTGACTACTGTGGAGTCAAAACAAAAAAAAAAATCCTTCCAGTAGCACCTTAAAGACCAACTAAGTTAGTTCTTGGTATGAGCTTTCGTGTGCATGCACACTTCTTCAGATACACTGAAACAGAAGTTTCCAGACCCTTCTATATAGTGAGAAGGTGGGGAGGGGTATTACTCAGAAGGGTGGTGGGAATGAGTGATTAGCAGATAGCTGTGATGAGCCTGTTGACGACTCTTAACGACTGCAATAGGTCTTACAGGAAAAACAAGGGGTGAGAAGGTGAAAAATGGCTTTTGTCATGTATAATGAGATAAGAATCCAATGTCTTTGTTCAGACCAGGTTTCTCCATGGTTTTAAGTTTGGTGATAAGTTGCAATTCAGCAGCTTCTCTTTCCAGTCTATTTCTGAAATTACAGTCTATTACTGTGGAGTCAGTTACACTAGACAACTCTACTTATTTGATGTTCCTCGGTTATCCTTTATAGTGGAGTTTTTAGTAGGCAAGAAAGCACAGTGGAATCACCAAATCCCATTTGGCAGCCATAGGAGTCAGTTGGATCTACATCAACATAAGGCACTCTAGGGGCCACCAAGACTGCAGGCGTGGCATGCCAATGCCACCCTGGAAACCTTGTTGAAGGGTTGGAATAAAAATGCTCTAAACAAATAAATCCAGGGCTTTTTTTTTCAGCCCGAAGTTGGTGGAACTCCATTCCGGGACCTCTCAGGTGGGCGCCATTGCCATTCTAAGAGAATGAGGGAGGTGATTATGGTGAGTTCTGGCACCTCTTTTTCTAGAAAAATAAAGTAAAGGTAAAGGGGCCCCTGACCATTAGGTCCAGTCATGACCGACTCTGGGGTTGCAGTGCTCATCTCGCTTTATTGGCCGAGGGAGCCGGCGTACAGCTTCTTGGTCATGTGGCCAGCATGACTAAGCCGCTTCTGGTGAACCAGAGCAGTGCATGGAAACGCCATTTACCTTCCTGCTGGAGCGGTACCTATTTATCTACTTGCACTTTGACGTGCTTTCGAACTTCTAGGTTGGCAGGAGCAGAGACTGAGCAACGGGAGCTCACCCCGTCGCGGGGATTTGAACCGCCGACCTTCTGATCGGCAAGTCCTAGGCTCAGTGGTTTAACTCACAGTGCCACCTGTGTCCTTTCTATAAAAAGAGCACTGAATAAATCCAATAGAAAGGTGAGAAGAGTGGAAGTCTTTGGCCTTGTAGCTATTAACAACTACAGACTTAAATTGGTTTAGTAATCATGCTTTTTCCTCCAGGAAATCCTAAGGATTTGTAGTTCTTTGGGAGATCTCTCACAGAGTCCTCAGCTCCCAGGAATCTTTGGGAGAAGCAGTAAAGGTAGAAACAGAACGTAATTGTGTTTGCTCTGTACCATTTAAAAAGAAATCGACATGCAAGCAAACCTTTTCCCGAAGAAGAATGGCAGAACATTGTAATAAAACCCCCATCATCTTGTGTGGATTCCATGTGACAGAGTTGGCTCTACAAAAGAAAAGAATGTGCTTAGAATTAATGGAGTAAGAGATTTAGCCTTGCTGGATCCAGAGCAGGGCCATTTCCCAGAGCCTGGGCCCCAGTGGGACTTACTTACTCTTTGAGATGGTTGGGACAAAATATCTCCTGGGCTTACAAATACATCTCCTATCTGCAATATGCAGTTTGTGGCATATTTTCCCTCACTCCGATGTCAAGACCCTGCACCATCAGGACTAATAAGGTGAGAATGGTCTATACTAGGAATACGAGATGACAAAAATTGCCAATAGTCTTATTCTGTGGGGCAAGCATTGCAGCCGAAGGTTGGAATTGCATTAAGGGAAGCTGTCTTTTCAGGATTAATGTTACTGGTAAAGAGAGAATACTGAGAAGCTGATAGCGTAATGAATGGTAATTAATTACTGTCGGGTCTATGCTGATTAGCTGATACTGTAACTTCATTCCTGAAAGAGCCACCTTCTAGAAACAGCAGCGTGAGAATTTCTATAAGTTTAGGCAAACAGGATATTCAGCTATATTTCCCACTAATTGTTTCCCCCCCCCCTTCTAAAATACACCATAGGCTGGTGTTTGAAATTTCCTGAGATACGTAATCCCTACATTATCACCAAGATGTGCTAGCAAGTGATGTGCAAAATCTCCTCTCTAGAAAACCAGGAATGGGCAAAAGGTGGATCAGGAATGGCTGGTAGACTGGTCCCCTGGGAGACTAGCTACTGATCAGCAAAGGTTTCTGACCTCCAGTAGTTTAACAACACCAACAGTGTCTCTCTTCACCTCTTTTCCTGGCTGTTGAAATGAAGAAAATTTGGGAGAGATTTGGGCATGTGTTCAGATATACTCGGTGTCCTTCTTTAGATTTGAGTTTATGTCCGCCTCCACTAAGCTACTATGCAAGCACATCACACAAATTGGTGGGTCTCAGGGATATAGTAAGATTAAGTCGTTCCCACAAGTCTGGACTCTGCCGATTCCTGCTCTGAATAAACTACAAGGTGCAGTGAATGTTGTTCAGATATAACAGCTTTTGTGAGAAAGCTGACATTATGACCCTTCAGTTCTGTAGATCCAGCCTGTTAAAGATATGAATCTCATGCAATGACCAGGGCATTAAAAGTGTACAACAGTGGGACTGCTTCCGTGACCAAGATGATCAAGGGTCTGGAAACCAAGCCTTATGAGGAACGCTTGAGGGAATTGGGTATGTTTAGCCTGGTAAAGAGGAGACTATGGCAGCCGTCTTCTAACATCTAAAGGGATGTCACATGGAGGATGGAGCAAGATTGCTGCTCCAGAGGGTGGGACCTGAACCAATGAATTCAAGGTACAAGAAAGGAGATCCCTGCTAAACATCAGGAAGATCTTTCTGACAGTAAGAGCTGTTTGACAGTGGAAAAGACTCACATGTAAGGTGATGGACTTTCCTTCCTTGGAAGTCTTTAACCAGAGGTTGGGTGGCCATCAGTCATGCATGATCTAGCTGAGATTCCTGCATTTCAAGAGTTTGGACTAGATGACCCTTGGGGTCCCTTCCAATTGTACAATTCTGTGATTCACCATTATTGGCACATATTGTTTGTGAGCATCTTCTTGGTCTTTCCAAAATTGGCAAGCGTTGCCTGTGGCAACGCTAGTTAGAGAGTGTGTGCCCTTCCCAACACACATAGATCAATGCAGTTGATTAATGCAAAAATATAATAAATAGCAGAACCACTGGGGCCACTTATTGCCAATTACTGATGACAGCTCCAGCCTTGACCAGGGTGGAAGGCAGGCCACAAGCTGAGCGCAGTTCACAGAGAGTGTGACTGTGAAGTGACACAAAGCTAACAGCTGATGCAGGTCTCGCTAATTTTTGTCCCAAAGTATCTCACTCATGAGACATTGTATGGGCAATCTATCTGGAAGATAAATTGTATATCGAGGAGTTAGTGATCTAACATGGTTGCCCTACTTGCCTCTGTTCCTTCCCCTTCTTATCTCTTGTTAAGTTATTTGATGGCATGAGAACAGCCTTTAATGTCCTAATCAGTTGGGAGGAAGCGATAGTGCTAGGTACCTTCTTTGATGTTGAACATTGGTTTGAGAAAGTGAGGCATTGGGAGTGGGTGGCTAATGAATAATCCGCACATAGCCAGTAATGAATGATCTGCACGTAGCCAGTCGGGCAAGCCACACAGGCTTGTTGTTATTTAGTCATTTAGTCACGTCCGACTCTTTGTGACCTCATGGACCAGAGCACACCAGGCACTCCTGTCTTCCAGTGCCTCCCCCAGTTTGGTCAAACTCATGTTATTAGCTTTGAGAACACTGTCCAACTATCTCTGCCATCCCCTTCTCCTTGTGCCCTCAATCTTTCCCAACATCAGGGTCTTTTCTAGGGAGTCTTCTCTTCTCATGAGGTGAATCGGATGGTTGTGGGCAGAGTTTTGGAGAAGCTGGTGCACAGACTGATCGGCTGCAGGGCCCTACAAACTGAGGCTACCAGGGGGAGTCACTTTGCCGCTTCTTGAGAGATTCCAAGTGGCAGATGGAAGTGCTTGCTTGGTATGTATATATTGCTTGCTGTTTTGAATAAAATCTTTAATCTTCTCACTCACTTGTGTTTTGTATTACTTCTGACTCTCATGTTAAAAGAACCACCTTGCATTTGGCAAGACAGGCACGAAGTCTCTCTTGTTTCATTCTGGTATGTAATGTAAATGTGAAACTTACACTGACATGAAAATTCTATTTTGCATAAAAGCTGCTTCTGTTCTACATGGACACATGGAATATTCCCCCCTCACATTGGACATTTTATATTCTTGCCAATTGCTCTTTTTAAAAATTCTATAATATTTTTGAGATAGGGGTTTATCTTCTCTAGGTATTTGCAAAATGGCATATGTACCATGGAGAAGTTTCTAACTAAATAAACATGCAAGGGAGAATGATTCAATACCTTTCTATGCCACTCAGCTTATGACGATGCTTCCTGGACATTAGCAATCCTCCGCCCCAGGCAGCCTGAAAGTGATGGAAGAAAGTTCAAAGGCTTAGGAGGAACCCTCCAAGTATCTGACACTCCACAGTTAGCAAAAGGATCAAGGCTGTCAAAACTCTGGGCACTAAATTTCTGATGAAAACGTTCATTATTTCGCAAACAGGCACTCTTCTTAATTTTGCACTTTCACACAAGGAGAATACACACAATACAAACACTAACAAGCAGAGTTCTTAGGAGGATCCTCTTTTCCACTTGAAAATGGTAAAAAAATCAATATTCGCAGTGCAATCCTAAATGTATTTATTCAGAAGTGTTGCGTGTGAAGACCCCCAAGACCTCTCAAAGAAAAACACAGTCGACACCAATATTAGATTAAAGTTATTGGACATAATTTTGGCCACAACTTTATTGATTAAAGAATGTGAGTGGTTTGCTTAGGCATTGGTTTGACTAGCTGCACCTACACCTCTGGCAGGGCAGCACTGATAATTGGACACCGACATAAGTCAGTAAAGGTAAACAGACTGGGGGAGCCCTGGTCCTACCACAGACACAACCTCACCCCAAAATCCTCCCAGGTGCTCTGGGGTGGCCCGAAATCCTGGAAGGGGATTGGACAAAAGCATGGCGAGCCCCTGGATTCCTTTAACAGAATACCCTATTGCACATTGGGAGGGGCAGGTGTGACAACCTCCCCTCCACCACACTTTGAACCAATGCCTAACCGCCAAACCTTACAAAGTTGTGACGATTTGCTACGCGGCAGGCGGAACCCAAGTGGCACCAGCCAATCAGCCAAATGGGAAAATTTCTACCGCCCCCTGCCCCAAAAGCAGACAACCCACACATAGCAAGGTCATAGCAAGACCCTAAATATAGGGAGGGTGGGCAGGTGATCAGATGCACGAGGTGCTAAGAGGAAGCTCGACGCAACGTCCCCCGACTGCAAATTCTCTCAACCCCATTGGCCAGAATTGCCCCAGCAACAGAGGGACCCAATCGGGTTCTTGTGGCTATCCAAACGATCCCACCCACACAAACAGCAAGGCCAGTCTCACTGCAACACGTGCCCTCTGTGGTGAGGACATGATTTGTGAGTCCTCCTGCTTTCAGTGAGATTTTATTCTTTGGCAAGTGTGTGTGTGCATAGGATTGCAGCTCGTCTTACTCACGTCCACATGGAGCCAAAGGTTGTATTTATCGCAAATGTCCGCCATCTCCTGAATTGGATCAAAGGCCCCATAAACTGTTGTGCCGGCGGTTGCATTCACATAAAGGGGAACATATCCCTATGAGGTAAGACAGAGGATAAAGTTCATGAGGAAACAAAAACGTTGGAAACCGAAGCTAACTTCAGTTATTGCAACTGATTAGAAGTTCTTTCATTAACTTTTCTGCCATGCATATTTTTTAACTGTCACACCTTCTTTCATTGGTTCCCCCAAAAGCCCATTTGAGGACTTGATGCAATCACCAGTGGATTATAAATTTCTCCCCTTGCTGGGGGCCTGGGGGGGGCAGTGGAACTCCAGCAGCAAAAGGTTAGTATTGCACTGTAAATTATTTCTTCCTTAGCTTGCCTTACACTGTGTGGTATGCATTTATGTAGAAGACAAAATGTATGTTACTTATGTTCATCTAACTAGGAAATATATTCAGTTTTCCCCCCTAAAAAACAAACGTCAGGGTTACCTTTTGTTTGGCTTCCAGAATTTTGGCTTCCAAATCAGCTGGTATTATTTTGCCTCTGCAGTCAACGTGAAAGACAAAAACAAAGAATATTTTTAAACAAATGAATAAAGACCAAATAGAAGTGAACACTAACCATAGTTTAATTAATTAAACTGATCTAATTAGTAACAACATTAGCATCTTGTTGCACAGTACAAAAAACAAACAAACTCAATACAGCTAGTTTGCTATGGGAGCAGACCTTTCGTTGCACTTTATTAAAATCACATTTTCTGTTCCAAAACCAAGCGCAGCTCCAGCTTTCTTTATTGAGTAGTGACTCTGCAAAAACAACAGTGACAAAAACTCGTCAGTCCTTTTAGAAAGGAATGAAAGAAAATGAAGTCAAGTTTAGTTGTGTAGTAGCAACGGTTGCCAGCAGGAGATGCCCTAGCCGCTCATTGTGCCACATACACAAAAAAGGCTGTTATATACTTTTCTGTGGCAGCTGCTTCCAGGCACAAACCAACCATTTGCGGGACCCTGAACTGGCCCAAGCCACAAAAACTTTGCCGACCCCTGATTTATAGGAAGCAGTTTGAATGCAGAGGTAAAAGTCAGTGGGAATGGTCAGGAATAAGTACTGAAATAAGGGTCAGACATGCTTTAGGAGCACCACAGCAAGCTATAAGCTCTAAACATTCCAGAAAATAAAATAAAAAAGGAAGAGAAGAAGCAACCCAAAATATTATTACAACTAGGTCCCCCAGCTTGCTATGCAGAAAGGTAGGAGCAGTGCCTAAAGATTAAAAAGAGAGATACAGTGGTACCTCGGTTTAAGAGCAGCCATGTTTACGAACTATTCGGTTTACAAACTCCGCAAAACCGGAAGTAGTGTCCCGGTTTGTGAACT
The DNA here is from genome assembly GCF_964234715.1 of Podarcis melisellensis. Taxonomy (NCBI): domain Eukaryota; kingdom Metazoa; phylum Chordata; class Lepidosauria; order Squamata; family Lacertidae; genus Podarcis; species Podarcis melisellensis. Next base: position 116,553,383 of record NC_138528.1, read on the forward strand.
TTACTTCGGTCTAAGAATAGAAGCCGAACGATGGAAGGGCACTAGTGGCGGGAGGCCTCATTAGGGAAAGCACACCTCAGTTTAAGAACGGCTTCGGTCTAAGAACGGACTTCCGGAACGGATTAAGTTCGTAAACTGAGGTACCACTGTAGATACCAGGAATCAGATCTGTGGGGTGGGAGATTCTATTCCTTGATTCTGTGCGGACAGGCACTTTGTACACACTCAAAGGCACTTTATTCGTTATGTAACATTACTATGAATGCTTCAAAAGGGGGCAGGAAAAGTGTTAATTAGTTGAGGACATGGTAAGCTCTAAACAGGGATCAGCAAACTTTTTCAGCAGGGGGCCGGTCCACTGTCCCTCAGACCTTGTGGAGGGCCGGACTATATTCTGAAGAAAAAAAATGAACGAATTCCTGTGCCCCACAAATAACCCAGAGATGCATTTTAAATAAAAGGACACATTCTACTCATGTAAAAACACGCTGATTCCCGGACTGTCCGTGGGCCGGATTGAGAAGGCGATTGGGCCTCATCCGGCCCCCGGGCCTTAGTTTGCCTACCCATGCTCTAAGACAAATTAAGAGATATTTGGGGTGACTAAGCTTTGTGAGGTATCACAAGCAACCACATCAGATGCTGCCAAGTAAATAAGACATCTTTTGTCTTCCTTACAGCCTCCTTGTCCCCAACACTGCGCTACAGTCTGGTTTGAGGAAAATCTATTTCAGAGTGCGGCGAGCGGTTTTGTCACAATGAAACATTTGCAGGTGGTGGTGGTGGGGAATGTAAAACCCACTTCCATGTGGCGGCCATACCAGGCATACTGCCTCCAAAGTGAGCTTAGTGACAGAGACAGTGGCTAGAACCAACTGTAGGTAACAGCCTCCTCAGAGGACCAACCATCCTCCTGTTCAACAGAACCTCCATCTAAAGTAGTTGGAGGACATTTTCTGCGACAGTTTTAGGGCCACCCCCAAATATGCAACTGGTGGTGTTGAAATCAGGCAGTCGTGCCCCTTCAGAATTGGGTTGACGGTGATGGAATGGCATCTTCCTTAGGCCCCGCCCCCAAACAACTGCAGTAACAACAGTTAATTCAGCTTGTTGAGCTCACATGTTCTGAGGTAAAGAGGACCAGTTTAGGCACTGCAGCCATGCCTTTGGTTTTGACTTCTGGGAAATATTTGTAGCGGGCAGCCATGATGCTATACATATTGGATATAGCACCACCTGCAACAAGAGAACACGATAATAGAATGTTAGAAAAGAGATAAGAGGGAGGGCGGGAAAAGTTCAGTATTGCGAATGGAGGCAGAAAAGCATAGCTGCTGAAACGTGCTGTGTACATTTCATACAGGCATGGCGGAATTTAGAGCTGTGATGCAACAGAGTTGTTTGTGGTCTGCCCTCGACCCCCTAAGTTAGCCTGCCGCCTTGCTCTGCCCAACGGTAGGACCAATTGTAGGACTAATTGTTGTTTTTAATTGATCCTCTTAAAATGGCCTGGCAGATAGTGACTTTTAATGCTGTTTTTAAACAAAGTAATAGCATACAGTTAAAAGCATACTTGCTCAGCAGCTAGCTGTAGTTTTCCAGTCTTAACCGACAACTTGGCATTTAGGGCAACATGTCAAAAATGGAACTTACCCGGTGAGAATATTCCATCTCCATCTTTATTTGACCATCCGATAATCTCTCTCATTTTTCGAAGTGTGATTTGTTCCATGAGGACAAAAACAGGTGCAATTTCGTATGTAAACCTGGGTACGTGAATAGACATTTGCAAAAAATAAATAAATTAAATGCCAATACCTGTTTCACAGGAATGAATATAAAAATGTTTATGCTTTTTGAAAAGATACTATTGCTTTTACAACCTTTATGGGACTCAGCCTACAATCCTATGCCCACTTAATAAACCCCACTGAATTCAGTGTATATGTCTACTTCCGGGTAGACATGTACAGGACCGCACTTTCAGTTAACAACAGTCTGTTGTTTAAAACATTCAATAAATGGGAGAAGAATCCTGGTTGACAAAACAAGCATGAATACTGGAACACTGAAAACATTCTTTTAACCCGAGGTACCACTGTATAGTTATCTGGGACTCATCTAAACATCTGACATGGTTTTGGGTGTATAAGGATTGTTGTGAGGATAAAAAGTGGCGAGGTGGGGGTGGGACTGCATGTTTGCCAACTTGAGCTCCTTTAAGGAAAGGTGCAATATAAACATAATTAGAAAAATAAAAATAAAACTTAAGGGGCAATTCAAATCCCTGGGGCTTAAAAGAACAATGCACCCTTATCATCCCTGCTGCTCACAAGGGCCCCTGCAGAAGGTGGGGGGGGGGGAAGCCTCTTCAATACACCACATCCTATGCTAGCATAGCAAAGAACCTTGAAATTTGCCATCACATGACGCTCAGAAATTCAGTGGATCCTAAAATCGTGATATGGAATTCTGAAAACACCGACGACAAGAGGCAGGACTATGATGATGAGGAAAATGCTTTGGAATTCAGACCGTGGGAAGTCAAAAAAATTAAAATTACAATTTGGAAGACAATTGGACTTTTTTATTTTAGTTTTTCTTATTGGATTTGATTTGATATGTTCATTGGATGTTCTTATTGGAAAATTAATAAACACTTTAAAAAATAATAATTCAGTGGATCCTCTGCCAACTCAGCTCTGAACCCTATTTTGGGGGTTTGTTCTGGCTATCACTCCCAAGGATTCTGCCCACATAGCCATTTCAGAGGGTGCAATGGGGCAGGGGTCCTTCACTGACAGAAGCTGGTAGGTCCAGGAAGGGATGGACAAAGGATTACCTGCACCCCATCCAACCTCTGTCCAGCACAGTGCATTATGGATTGGGACTTCTCTGTTTAGCTATTTTTATATATATACTACTCTATGATTCTATGACTTCTATATATAAATAATTTATAAAAGTCAATTTAATAAATTAGATAAAGTTCCTTGAACACCCCCTGCCCCCACAAATATCCTTTCATTTGTTTTCCAAACTTTTAAAAATTACAGTGGCCGAGGCATTTTGTGATTATACCCAGTGGCGTAGCGTGGGTTGTCAGCACCCGGGGCAAGGCAAGTAATTTGCACCCCCTAACCCGTGGATTTGAGCCCCCTAACCCCCAGATGTTGCGCCCGGTGCGGCCGGGCCCCCCTGCACCCTCCACGCTATGCCACTGATTATACCACTTAGCCTTAGCGATTATAACTATATTGCTGGTGAGGCTACAAAGTGTTTTATTTCAAAGTGTCTTATTCCTATTTGGAAAACATGTAGCCAGAACGCAGAGAGAGGCTGTGAAAACTGTAAACATCAGAAGGCTTCTCACAAAGATAATTAGAAATATTGAACTTGAGCTTTAAGAAACACCAAAACCAATTATTTGTGTGGATTTAGTCTGCATATACTCCCCAAGGACAACTAATTATACCATACCACACAATCAATACCTGTCAAGAGTAATTAAAAAGGATGATTTTCTAATTACCAATTACAGATAACAAGAGAGCAGTCCATGGCTTTATCCATTTAATGGGAAGCAAGAATCACTGCATGTTCCAATTAATGTATTTCTGCCCCCGTGTACTAAAATTTCAAAGCATGTTCTATTCTTCTATTTCAGGACAAAGAAAAGTCTAAAGCAAAATTACTATTCACATCAAACAGGAAGTTGTTCCTTCATTAAAGTTCCCGGCAAAACTCTTCACTCCTCCACAATAAAGGAAATAAACCCAAAGAGAATTATAGCTAACTGCCACAATAAAATTCTTCTACTGCAGTGGTTAAGACCAGATAGATAACTGCAAATTTTCTTGTAGCCCAATCGCATCAGTTGCAATAGCACAAGCTGCAGCGATTTGTGCCCAACAGCTAACTAACATGGCATCGCATGTCTCTTCCTCCTTCTTTGGTGGCCACTCGTAGCTGAGTAAGATCGTCTTCCATGAACACAGTCTTAACAGCGAGTCCATAAGTGACTGTGGAGGCCAATTCTGGATCCACACATCCTTCCACAGTGGGGACATAGGTTTCCAGGCGGGAGTTGATCAAGGTGAGGGTTTGCCAAATTTCCCTTCTTCTTAGCTTGTTTTTCCCTTTTGTCCTGAGTTCGAGTGTCTTCAAAGTCCACGACACCTTTGGTAAAGGCTGTTCTCCAGTTGCAGTGCTCACAGGCCAGTGGTTCCCAGTTGTTGGTGTTTATACATTATTTTAGATTTGCCTTGAGAGAGTCTTTAAACCTCTTTTGTTGACCACCAAGATTACGCTTTCCATTTTTAAGTTCGAAATAGAGTACGTAGTTGCTTTGGAAGATGATAATCAGGCATCCGAACAACATGACCAGTCCAACGAAAGTGATGTTGAAGAATCATTGCTTTGACGCTGGTGATCTTTGCTTCTTCCAGTACACTGGAATTACCGTAGTTTGCCTGTCTTCCCAAGTGATGTTTACATTTTTTCAGAGACACCATTGATGGAATCTTTCAAGGAGTTGAAGATGGCATTTATATGTGGACCATGTTTCACAAGCGCACATGTAGGGCTTGAGTTACTTTGCCCGGCTTGTTCCCCTGTCAAAGAAACCCAAACCCCTTCTCCTGCTACACTGAGGCTGGCTTCATACGTTTCAAAATGAATGTGGTGCCAAGATGGCATAGTGGTTCAGGTATCAGACTAGCACCTGGGAGACCAGGGTTCAAATCCTCACTCAGTCATGAAGCTACGTAGATCCCTTGGGTCAGCCACCAACAATTGGCCTTTCCTACATCACAGGGTTGTTGTGAGGATAATATGGAGACAGCTCCTTGGAACAAAGGTGAGATATAGATACAAGCAAGCAAGGAAGGAAGTTGGCATTCAATCAATCAATCAATCAATCAATCAATATAGAGTGTCTGTATACTACATGTACCTATTAGTATATCTTGTTTCACATATATGGTCAGGCAACAGGGACCCCTGACCAATTTTATGCACTCATAAGGGAAGCAAAGGGGAAAGAGAGATAAATAATTTGCACTTTTCCATGTTTCGGAAAATGCTGCGCATATACAGAGTAATTCCCATGGTGTGCCTGTTTTGATATCTTGCCATTAAACAATTAATTAAAATATTTATACCCTGCCTTTCCCCCTGTACACATAGGACCTCCAGCACAGACCACAATTAAATCAGCAGGGAGGGAACTAAGTGAACTGCCTGGGCTAGTGAGCTCTATTGACAAGGTGCTACCACCAAGAAGACTCTGTTTCATGTGACCACTGGCCAACAAGGACAAGTGATTCCAAACATAGGTTCTGGTCAACTGCATCATGCTGTACCAGCTAAAATATCTCAACACTTTTCAAAAGTATCCTTCACAGAGTGTGTTGTTTCTGTTCGGCTTGTACGTGACCAAGTCTCTGGAATACCCACGGTCTTCATAATGAGTCGAGAATGTTTCTGGGGTCTTGTGAACAGTTGCATTCTAAAAGCAATAATTTGTTTAACTATTGCACTGAATGACTTTTAAATGGATTTTTTTTTGGCTGAGATTGTCAAAACGTATTCCAAGGAAACACGAGCCAAGGGTCTGGTGCTGAGGATCCAACTTCCTTTCATCAGGGAATTCCTTGTACAAAGCCTTACTAAACCTAGGTTACTATTAGATGCATTTTCTTCTTCCCTTCAGGTATTTTGTGTCAAGGAGATCGCATAGACTTTAAGTACTATCAGCGTGAGAGACAAAAAGTTTGGAATTTGTATATAATAAATTGATGAGAAGATGGCAATCCATAAACTACCTTAGGTAGCTGATGTGCTAGGTATGCTATCCTACATAGTTTGTGGATTCTGATCAAAATAAGTCAAGCAATCTTCACCTGTACAACATCCAAGATGTGAAATTTTCCAGGGATGGTACATTTATAGGCTGCATGTGCATTCACCAAGCAGCTGGGGCCCAGAAAAAGACAGCTACACAGCTTGAGTCATTAATTTGGGAGTCTATACCAAGGTCTTTAACCATAGTTAAAGCTATGGTTTTCCCAGTAGTGATGTATGGAAGTGAGAGCTGGACCATAAAGAAGGCTGATCGCCAAAGAATTGATGCTTTTGAATTATGGTGCTGGAGGAGATTCTTGAGAGTCCCACGGACTGCAAGAAGATCAAACCTCTCCATTCTGAAGGAAATCAGCCCTGAGTGCTCACTGGAAGGACAGATCGTGAAGTTGAGGCTCCAGTACTTTGGCCACCTCATGAGAAGAGAAGACTCCCTGGAAAAGACCCTGATGTTGGGAAAGATGGAGGGCACAAGGAGAAGGGGGCGACAGAGGATGAGATGGTTGGATAGTGTTTTTGAGGTTACCAGCATGAGTTTGACCAAACTGCGGGAGGCAGTGGAGGACAGAGGTGCCTGGCGTTCTCTGGTCCATGGGGTCACGAAGAGTCGGACACGACTAAACGACTAAACAACAACAACAACAACCAAGGTCTGCCGAAGGCAGTGGGAGTTCTTCCATTGGCTTCAGTGCATTTTGGATTAGAGCATGAGTATCTGTAATGAATATTTGAGTATCTCCTGATCTTCAAACAACACACTACAGTGACTTCCCAAAAAGCCTCTGTTATTGTCAGGTGGCTGTTGCGGTTGCTCAAGAGTTAACCATGCAGGACTCTGACCTGTGTTTTACAGGATTTATTTTGGTGCAGACCACAGAGCCTAGGACTAGCTGATCAGAAGGTCGGCGGTTCGAATCCCCACGACGGGGTGAACTCCTGTTGCTTGGTCCCTGCTCCTGCCAACCTAGCAGTTCAAAAGCACGTCAAAGTGCAAGTAGATAAATAGGTACCGCTGCGGCAGGAAGGTAAACGGCATTTCCTTCACGGTCCTTCATGCGCCAGTAGCGGTTTAGTCATGCTGGCCACATGACCCGGAAAGCTGTCTGTGGACACAGGTCGGCTTCCTCGGCCTGAAGTGAGATGAGGGACACACCCCATAGCCACCTTTGACTGGACTTAACCATCCAGGGGGTCATTTACCCTCTACCATTATAAGTCAAGTGATCTGGGTTGTCACCAATATGTGGATGACACCCAGTTCTTTCACTCCTTCTGAACAAATGTAGGTGAAACAATGGGTATTATGAATCAGTACCAATAAGCTGAGATTCAACCCAGGCGAGGGAGAGTGAGTTCCATTGCACAACTGAGTAGTGTTCAATCTGTTTTGTAGGAGTTGCACTTCCAGGTTCATATAGGGTACGGACTCCTTTTAGGGTTGCCATATTTCTAAAAGTAAAAACCAGGACATTCCCAAAGTTGTTGAGCTTCTTTGTACAAAAACACCAAAACAACAACAACACATGATTTTTCAATTGACTCGCCTAAGATCCAGGACAAAGTGCTGCCTTTCGGAAATTTCCCCGGGTGTCAATTCTGTCTTTGAAATCCTGGTAATGTCCGGGAAAATCTGGACATATGGCAGCCCTATATTTGATCCAGCTCTTCCTAGAGGCATAGGTGGCCTCTGTGTCTTGGAGCATTTCTTATCAGGTTAGGCAGATAAATCAGTAGGGACCCCACCGGACAAAAATAGCCTTGCTACCTTTATCCATGTTCTGGCATTCTCTAGTTTGGATCATTGCAATGCATTGCATGTGAGACTACACCAAGGTATTAGACAAGTATTTTGATGTCTGCAGTGGCTTCTAGTCCATTTCCAGGCCTACTTCAAAGTGCTCGCATGGCCAAAACTGGCCTGGGGCAAGATTGCTTGAAGGAGATACAGTACACCTCTCTGGACCTCAATATTGTCTTCTGTGGCTGTTCTGTGGGTGCTTCTACCAAATGAGGGGTGGCAGGTGGCTATGAGAGAGAGGACCTTCTCTGTGGTGGCTCTCTGGCTGTGGAAAGCCCTTCCTTGGAGTGGTTTGCCTGGAAATGTCTTTATGGTCTTTTTTACACTCGGTATTTCCATTTGAAAACATTCCAGAGCTTTGTAGAGCCATTGTATAGATACCATGTTCTGCTGCTGATTTTGCCCTGGTTTTATTTTGTTGTTGGAGTTTGTGTTTATTATGCATGTTGATTTTTTTTTTTACTTGTAAATTGCTGAGAGATTATTTGTTATTGGGCAGTATATAACAAACAAGCAAGGAGTGACAGATGTTTAACTCTCCCATTGAAACCAACAGAGCATTATCAGTGGGTGGTGCAAATGGCAGAAAGTTCGCTTTTCCATTTGCAGGAGAAGCTCCTTCATGCGTTGTCATTTTGCCCACAATGAACTTGCTTTTCCATCTGGTGAGATTTTTCAGCTGCTTATAAATGTAGTCATCACTGCACACATCTAACAGCGGTCTGAAATAGAAACCTGCCTTTTGATCGCTGATGAGTATTTGGAGTACACTCATGTCACACTTTCTAAAGCCCATGCAAATCAATACACAATTTCAAACTGCCTCCAGGCATGTCTCACACCCGCTTTCCATGCCTTTCAGTAGGTCTGGGGGCTGATACCAACAATCACCTTGAACTTCATTTTAACTTTTTCCCCTGCAACCTCCGTATCAATGAAGATAATTGCATTTCATAAAATGATGGAATCTAACGCTAGCTACAGTTGTAATTTCCTCCTCTGCTACTGAAAGTCCTTCTTTGCACTATGTTAAAGCATAACACGGAGACTAATAATTCAGCTGAGTATGTTATCACTCCACTTTCTGGTTCTTAATCCATTCTGCATCAATGAAGAGTGTCTTACCAACTGCTTCTACGGGTGATTAAAAAATAACCTTAAAATCTAGTTCTGGTCTCTCCTCACCTTCTGAGCACATTTTGTTTTTATACATCAATTCCAGTGGAAGGTTTTGATTGTAACTCAACTTTAGCCCTCCTTTTAATACAGAAAATATGAAAGTGTGACTCCTCCAGATATTCTGGTTATCTTTAAAACAAACAAACAAACAAAAACAAACAAACAAACAAACAACTAGTTTCAGGTTTGTAGCCAGCACGCCTTCTAATTCCAAGATTTCCAAAAAGAAATCTTAACCACCCCACAACAACATTGAATATACTCAGGACAAGTTCAAAGGCAGACAGAGGTAAACCTTGAGCCAGGTTCAGATAAATGTTATTATGCCTAGGTTGTGTATTGGTTTAATTTCTCATTCAGAGCATGTGAAATGAACCTATCAAAGGAACCAGGAGAAATTTCTAAAAGTGGAGAAGATGGATCAGCTTTTCCCTGATTATCTCCCAAGGTGGGGGGTTAGCAGCAGCAGCAGCAGCAGCTGGAGTGCTTACGCTACTTTTCCTAATGTGTGCACAGCAAGCAGTTTCAACCTCCTATCCATTTGTTGTGAAGATAAATAGATGATGCACCCAATGAATTTCTAGAACTATTTATTGTGGATATTTAGCTCTGCTGCCTGTTTCCATCCCTCCACCTGCCAACCTCCCATAGATTTATCCACACCATAGAACATGGGTGTAGATGCCTCCCCTACATCAAGTAAAACAATAGAAATACTTAACTAACTGACCAATCATGTCGGTTCTGCCCCCCCCCCCCGGTCCTGCTCCCCTAACAAAAATCCTGGCTACACCCATGTCATAGAACAGCATGACCCTGCAAGTCCCTTAATTTTCTTGATATGGTCTAGGTGCCACGGTATCACAGAAGTTAAACCCCTAATTAATCTATCTACATATCCATATACACACTCTTAAATATCCTTGTCTACTTAGAACAGAGTCCAAACCCAAGAGGAGAAAAAAAATAAACAGAGACAGTCTAACCAATTCATCTGTCTTTGTTTTTAGCACACTGAAGTGATGCTCTATCCCAAGGATAGCTAAGCCTTGTGCCCTCTAGCTTTGTTGGACTTCAATTCCCATTGGCCCCAGCCCACAGAACATGGTCAGGGATGATGGGAACTGTAGTCCAACATCCAACATCTACATCAACATACTGCAGAGAGAAAAGTCCTAAGGTACTTACATGTTTGTATTAGCAGTAGACGTCAGCCATTCTCCAGCCAAGCCAATGATATCAAGCCCTGTAGAAAGCTGGTTGAAAAAGCGAGGGTGACCTAGAAAAACAAATGACACCATCTAAAGGAAACATGCATATTATCTATGCATCTGCATTGCTTCTGTTCTCTGGGGTTTCATATTCTTCTATCAGTAGCCCCCCCCCCAAATGATCCAGGACAAAATGTGTTGCATAAAGTTATGCCTTCAAACTAGAAATACTACTGTTTGTTATTACTAGTTACAATAAGGATACATGTTTATAATTTAGGTAGGTGGGAAATGGGAAATGCAATAGTTAACTCCATGCAGTCATCTACTCCTTTTCAGAGAAGTGTGTTTATCTAGAATGCACCAGCATTTGATTTATATGCATTAAAATTAAGTCTCAATAAATAGGGATGGATCTGTGGTTCAGATTGCTTATTGTATAGTAATTATTTCTTTACCTCTGCTCTTCTTTAAGACTGAAATTCCATACCCACTAATCTTGGAATAAGCACCATTATATTTTTAATGAAACTTACTTCCAAGTAGACATGCATAGGGTTGCATTTGTAGCCTTACAAGCAATGAATCACAAAAAGGTAGAAGCAACTCTGGGATGCCTCATTTTATATTTTGACTGCAGTTCTATAAATATTTTAATTATTGTATATCTTCTATTATTACTAACGAATTCAAAAATATAGCGGACACCTGTCACAGCATCCTTTCCCTCTAGCGTCCTATTAGGAAAACATAATTTCGAGACCTTCCATTCAGGGTGGCTGATTGCATATTTATTTAGCAGCTGATTAAAAGACTGCCAACCCCTTTCTTATAGCCAGATCATGGAAGCAAAAGAGGTCCACAATTTAAGGAGTATCTTTTGTTTCCTATTTTCAACCAACGAGCTTTATTCAAGTGACCTTCAGAAAGAAAATTAGTTTCTTAAAAGTATCGGTTTTGAGAGTGAGAGACGGAAGGTAATTCAGAAAACGTATTTCATGCAAAACCATGCTGACAACCTAATGGCTTTTTCTGACACAAGTTCATAAAGCTGCCTGGTGCCCAGTAGCAGAGAAGAACACTGTCAGATCATATTAGGACTCACATTAAGGTTTGATGCACACACTCAAAAGGCCCTAGAAAAATCTAAATCTAATCACTGAACTATTTTTTCATGACTTCAGTGAAAACAGGTATTCAGTGGCCACATCATCCCTCCCTACTAGGAAGACTTAACCCAAACCTGTTCATTCTGTAAGTATTGCAAAATTAAATCCTTCATACTGTGATTAAAACAAAAAAATGAACAACTGGATTCAACTAGCAAGATATAATGTTTACTCCAAGGAAATCAACATCTGGAGGTAGTCCAAGATGATTTGATGCCCAAGGTTGAAAATCCAAATGGTGTTGCACCATGATGGCAAAAAAGAAAATATGAAAGTAGAAAACTAGCGTCAGGCATGCCCTGAACCCAGCACACTCTCCTCCCCACAAATCTGATCGCCTGGGTCACCTGACTTTAAATATGACCTTTGAACTGAGGATGGCAGGCATGTCTGACTGGCACTTAAAGAAATACAACAGTTGTCTTTTCAACAACCTGTTATGAAAGCAAAGCACAAGGTCCCAATCCAACTATAGTTAGTCACACATAACCAGGGCATTTTTCAGCCAGAACTTACCAGAACTCAGTTCCAGCATCTCTCAGTCTGCTTCAGTTGTGAGCAGAGTCTGTATGTAATCTCAGTCAAACTGTTTGGAACCATGTCGTTTATGAAGAAGTTTATTTTAACTCAGTAAAGCTTTTATTCAATTAAAAACTCTGCATTATTAATTTACGCTGTGCGTCAGTTCTTTCACAAAGGCAGTCAAGTAAAGTTTGGGTAACCATCCTTCTGGAATTTATGTGTATTCATACAGAATGCAGTATGAAGCTATATTACATCTGGTAACTGCTCAGCTGCGAATACCCAGGTCTTAAAAGAGTAACAGCATGGAGAGTGTGCAGTGCCAATCTAGCCATAGCAGCAATGTAAGGCAATGGATAGGTCCACCATGATGTGCTGCACTGTATTACCTACCCATTTTAGCTCCCAACTATCAAATATTATTTGATCCCATGGGAGCTGGTAAATCCTTCAAAATGGCAGGTGGCTGAGCTGCCTCATGTGATGTTCTGTTTCAGTGCTGAGTAGCATCATATGTGTTGACAGTGGCTGATTTCAGCCTGGGGATTCTGGCATGCTCTGCTGTCATTGCACTGTGTCATAATATCCAGGACAAGGCACATGAGACTACCGCCATCTCACCAGACCAGGTCTAGGTTTGGTTATTACTTGAATAGACCTCCCAAGAACCATGTTTATACCACCGTGGGTTCCATGATGGAAGAAAGCAGGTTATAAATGAAAAAAGTAATAAATACTGGAGCAGAGTATGGTAGCTGTTGTCCTTTTTCTGACACCTATTCTGTGATAAAAAGTAGTTTCCAGCTCAAAAAATACTTTTGTTTCCTTGCTCCACTGCACTTTATAAATAGTTGTAAGTGCATAGAACACTCTACTCAGGCTAAGTTCAGGGCATGGGAACATCATTTTGCCCCATTCTTTCCTGAACAAGATTCCCAAGGAAGAACTTTGAACAACTGGCTTTTTAATATAAATTAAAAGTTGATGCCCCGAGCCAGGCTGTAAAGGGGTCAGGGCATCCCAAGGGAGCCTCTGAGATTATACTCCACCCAGAGTTCTTTCATAATGCACCTCAACTGGACTCATTCCTCCAGCTCTAGCTTCTTTGTGCTTATCATCAGAAACAAAAACGAAAATGAGTCCAAACAGTAAGGTAAAGGTAAAGGGACCCCTGACCATTGGGTCCAGTCGTGGCCAACTCTGGGGTTGTGGCGTTCATCTCGCTTTATTGGCCAAGGAAGCCGGTGTACAGCTTCCGGGTCATGTGGCCAGCATAACTAAGCCGCTTCTGGCGAACCAGAGCAGTGCACGGAAACGGTGTTTACCTTCCCGCTAGAGCGGTACCTATTTATCTACTTGCACTTCGAGGTGCTTTCAAACTGCTAGGTTGGCAGGAGCTGGGACTGAACAATGGGAGCTCACCCCGTCGCGGGGATTTGAACCGCTGACCTTCTGATCAGCAAGTCCTAGGCTCTGTGGTTTAACCCACAGCGCCACCCGTGTCCAAACAGTAGCTCATATCTAATGGCACAGCCCTCTTCTGAATGCATCACCTTAAGTATGATTAAGATCAAGGCTTCACCAAGAAGCGTGGGGTAGCCTGGCTCACTACAGAAACCCTCCGCTGCTTCCTGGAAGCTGCTGGTGTAACTGCTTCATGACCCCACACTGGTCTCTTGGATAGTTCACCTGCTATTCAGCACCAGAACTTGCTTGTGAAACTTTGCTGACTCTGCTGGACAGCTCCCCTGTGAGATTTAAAACACTCACACACCCCTTCTTGAAAATTACATGTAAGTTGGCCTGAGAAAAACTCACACTCACAAATGAATAGGGGAAGATTACATTTGATACCTTTATCGGAAAAGACCTGGAAACCGGAGACTCCCCTTGCCCGATGAGTTATCAGAAGGGCGGCCAGGTATTAATGATCACAAGAAACCAAATTCTCCCCCTTTCCTTTCTTTGCTTTTTGGCATTAAATGTCTTGGGAACATAAAGAAGAAAAACTGCAAATTCAGTGTCATTTATGCCCTCATTTACCTAATGATATCGTTCCCCCGAGATACACGCCGCTTGCATTTCATCAAGTGAAAGGGATTACGACTTTTCAAATGTGCTTGTCTGCACTGTCTACACCCAACACTACAAAAATGCCCATCTGAGTGACAAACGGAACTGCCCAGCAGTCTACCTACTGCAGGCAACAAGGCAAGAGTCACTTCGAAAGGGAGAGCTCTCTCTCTATATATATATGTATGGGGGGGGGGGAGAGAGAGAGAGAGAGAAAGAGAGATTCAGGCCCCATGCACAGGAAAGCACAGGCTTGCAGTATGACCCTATAGGGAAGCTGTATTACCATGGTGGGCAGGTTTCCTTAGTCTGACAGGTAGGGTGGTGGAGTGGGGAGCCAAATTCACAGACAAATTTGAAAGCCTGCTTCTTGCATATATTCAAGTTAAGCTGCAGGGGGGAAGCAGTGCATTTTAAAAGCATTTGCCACTGCTGCTTTTTATATGCTTCATAATATACCCAGATTTATAGACATTCCTGGAAAATAATGTAGTCAGAAATATAGGGGGGGGACACCTTATACCCTCCTCCTCTCTCTGTAGTGCTCCTGTCAGAAGCCAGTCCCTCTGAGTTCAGAAGGAATTGCTCTCAGGAAAGTGTGCCAGCTAGGATCACAACCAGGCCCAACCAACCTATGAGGCAAGGTGAAGTGACCGCCTCGGGTGGCAAGATCTACAGGGGCAGCAGATCCAGCCTCCAAGGAATGCACTGCCCACTGCCCCAGTATACTTGATGGAAGTTGGACCTGCTGCCTCCTTGGCAGCCCCCTGCCCAATCCCACCCCCATGGTGGCTTTTTGGAGAATAGACCAGGCACTGCTGGTCTCCTCTCACCCTTGTTCCCAATGTAGATCTTTATTTCTCCCTTGTGGTTTACCCCAGGAACCAAAATGTCTTGGGCTGACCCTGATCACAGCCATTGCACTTTTACCAAAGTCCACAGAAACAACTGTTTGGTTCAGACCACCTCTACCCAGCTAACTCGCACCCCAATCTTTAACATCTTTCTTGGAAACCAGGAAGAAAGGCATCAAAATTAAGTTCACTCAGTATGAGAGCATAAGACTCTTTTTCTTTCCTTTTTGGAAGTATGTGGGATAAGAGAAGTGTTTTTCCTTTCCTTTTCTTTTTTGACATTTATATTTGGGTATTTCTTCCATGATGGAACTGAAGGTGGTATATACAATATTTTTCACCCCATAAGACACACCTGACCATAAGACGCACATAGTTTTTGGAGGAGGAAAACAAGAAACAAAATATTCTGAACGAAATGGTGGATGTATGATTTTTGTGGTTCATGCTGTGGCCACAGACATGATATGTGATTTGACGGTCAGTTTGGGTTAGCCCAATGCAAAAATCCTGCGAATCCATGTGGATCCATGCCATTGCGGCCCCACAAAACAGTGGATGCATGATTTTTTGATGCAGGCTATAGCCACGGACATGCTATGTGATCTGATGGTGAATATGGGGTGACCCAGTGCAAAAATCCTGAGGATCCATGTGCTTTTACCTCCCCCCTCCCAGGCAGCCTCCTTTATATCTAGAGTCCCTTATCCCTCCCAATCGCTTGCCGATCAGCTGCTCAGCGGTTTTGTTTCAACACCCCCTTCCTTCTTTCTTAAAAAAAAAAAAAGGCATGATCTGCTTTTCGCCCCTGGGCAATTTGGCTCCAGGGACCACACATTCACTCCATAAGACACAGAGACATTTCCCCTTACTTTTTAGGAGGAAAAAAGTGTGTCTTATGGAGCGAAAAATACGGTATTTGGCTCCCCGGTGGTCTGTCATCTGGGCATTAGCCAGACCCAAATGCTCTTGGTTTCAGCCAGGGTGCCACAACTTGTGTGCCTTCAGACTCTGGCCTGGCAGAAGCCCTTGCCCACATATCCCTCACTTCTGGACAGGGCTCCAGGGCATTCTCTCACCTGTCCTGACTCCGTATTTCAGTGTGTCCCTGCAGTCCACCAGGATCTGCTCGAGTGACTCTGGGTTGTCAGAGAGCTCAAGGTTGAAGCCTTCCATGCCCTCCAGGAGCTGGTGTGGGTGGTGGAAGTCCAGGACTTTGGTGGACCTGTCGAAGGTCTTCCTCACATACGTCAGGAGAATGTCCACCACCTCCAGGAGGAATTGCACCGTCTGCTCCTCACCATTCTTAGCTGGCAGCAGATCTGAGGAAGGGACCAATAAAACAACAACAGCCCTGTTAAGGGAGGCCAACAAGAGGGTGTGCAATATCTCCCCACCCCCCATGTCATCCTCTTTTGCCAAGCTACTCCTAAGTGCATGTTTATTGACTGAGTACAATTATACCCTGGTTTTCCTTCAAGGAGCTCAAGGAAGTACACAGACTCTTAACAAGTCACCTGCACTATCTTCACAACAACCCTGTGAAAAAGGAAAGACCGAGAGATGGAATGAGTGGCCCCATGTTGTACCTCAAGCTTTTTGACCAAGTGGGACTTTGAATCTGGGTCTCCCCAGCAGCCAACACTCTTTTTACCGTGTTTTTTAAATTATTTTTTGGATCAGCAAAACTATACAACTAACAAGAAACAGTGCAACATGTTGCTGACCGACCCTCTTAAATGCAACACCACACTGACTGTCTTTTGCTAAAGGTAAAGGTAAAGGGACCCCTGACCATAGGTTCAGTCGTGACCGACTCTGGGGTTGTGGCACTCATCTCACTTTATTGGCCGAGGGAGCCGGCATACAGCTTCCGGGTCATGTGGCCAGCATGACTAAGCCGCTTCTGGCGAACCAGAGCAGCACACAGAAATGCCGTTTACCTTCCTGCCGGAGCGGTACCTATTTATCTACTTGCACTTTGATGTGCTTTCAAACTGCTAGGTTGGCAGGAGCAGGGACCGAACAACGGGAGCTCACCCCGTCTCGGGGATTCGAACCGCCGACCTTCTGATCAGCAAGCCCAAGGCTCTGTGGTTTAACCCACAGCGCCATTGGTTAATCCAGAATAGCTCCCACTAGCATACCAATATGCAAACTTAAGACCACTAAAGCCCTTCATCCTCTCTGTGCTCAAGAACAGGGTAGCTAAACAGGAAAATGGATGGAATTTCTGTGTTCTTTCAATGCATGCTTTGGGGAGATGTGAATATTCTGATCTGTGTTAGTACACACACATGTGAAAACAGGATGTGGTGCTCTGGATTATTTCCTCCCCCCTCCCCCCGGAAGCAAGAGTGTCCTTGTCTCCATACTCACTCTCCTCATCACTGCATCTAGGGAAGGTATCTCTAACTTATGTAGAGCCAGGGCCCACTTAATCCCAGAGTTGTATGTTCAAGCCCCCAGGTTGAGTGAAATCTTTCTGCATTGCAGAGAGTTGGACTAGGTGTTTCTTTATGTATGCTACAACAGCAGCAAGAATACTGATTGCAAAGCACTGGAGAACACAAGATCTACCAACCCAGGAAGAATGGCAGATGAAGTTGATGGACTACATGGAACTGGCGGAAATGACTGGCAGAATCCAAGACCAGGGAGAAGAGTACGGTGGAAGAAGATTGGAAGAAATTTAAAGATTATTTACAGAAACATTGTAAAATTAATGAATGTTAGAAGGATGTTGGAATGAAGTTATATGGCTTTAGCAGAAATGTTATAAAGGATTAAGTAAAAATAGATTGTTAATGGGCTAAAGGGGTGAAAGTAAGGTTAGATTGTGTCAAGACAAATTATAGGACAAAACTGAGAAAGGTGGAAAGGATTTGCTGAAATAGCTAACTGAACTAGAATACAAAAAAGGGAGGTGTGAGGAGGTCAATGAAACAAGTAAATGAAAGATAAGCTATGGGAATATTCGATGTGTTTTTTAATTGTTTCTGTTTCTGTTTTGTTAAGATAAGTAGTGTTCTCTGTTTTTTTCTTTATTGCAATGTATTGTTTTGTTTTGTTTAACTTTCTTTTTTTCTTTTTTTCTTTCTGTAATCCTTAAACCTTTAATAAATATTACTTTAAAAAAAAGAGAGAGAGTTGGACTAGGTGACCCTCATGGTCCCTTCCAACTCTATAATTCTGGGATTCTAGGAAGCTGCGCTATATTAAGACGGACCATTGATCCAGCTAACACTAGTATTGTGGGCACTGACTGGCAGTGGTTTTGCAAAAGAAAGAGAGAAAGTAACTTGCTGGATTTTTGTCTGTCACACAACTGTTAAAGGCACTAGATTCCTAATTGAAAAACAGTTGGCACACCTGTCTCAAGCCCCCCCTCCCCAGGAAGGTAGCCCTTTAACTGGAGAAATGCAAGAAGTGTAGGGAAGAAAAGGATTCCATCTCAGTTCTCAGAAAGGTTAGTGCACCCTGATTTAATGGTTGTTGGTTTTTAGCCAAAAAATGAGTGTAGTGTGAACCAAAACACACACAACTCTGCCTGCTTTATATGACCTGGGACTATGAAGAACTATGCAGAACAACACTTTGTGGCATCTTAAAAACTAACAGATTTACTATGGCATAAAATTTCATGAACTAACCAGAGCCTGCTTGGTCAGAGGCATGAAGTGTTATCCTCAGTCTGTCAGATTATATTATATATTATATTATCCGGTGGGGAGGTGGCGATGGAGGATGATGAGGCCACTTGCTGAATTTCTGCTTCTAAGCAAGCTATTAAAAATACAGGGACCCAGTCAGAATAGTTACACAGGCTGTTGCTCCTGTTGAACTCTGGCCCCATTGTTTTCAATATTTCCTTCCATACTCAAGAACAGAACAAAGATAATATGTGTCTGATGGTAGAGTTTGAAGCCCACAAAACCTTGTGTTGTGACAAATCTAATAGTCCTCAAAGTGCTTCAGGCCTCCTTTTTGTTTTGCGACAACAAACTAACACAATTGTCTCTCTGAAGAGCAAGTGTCTCTGAGCATGTACAGAGTGCCTTTCCTGCATCACTGGGCAACTATAAACTATCCCCTTGTGTGTTGGTGGTTTACTTCCAGGAAGGTCTGTGCCTCTTAATGTTAGAAATTACTGAGCTCCTTCTATCTCAATCTCCCCTCCCCCACAAAAACCCCACTCATTCAAATACATTTATCTTACATTTGGGGTGTATTAACAGCTTGCTATATGTTTTATATCTTTGGAAACCACCCACAAGCATGAATATAACTAGCTTTAGTGCATCTTTGCTTATATACAGTAGTTGAAGGCTCCTACTGTGTAGATTCAGATCTGTTGATTGCAGTGTGTGTTTCTGAAATTCATAAATTTAACTCCACATGGCAAGCGATCTGAAACAGTCTTGAATAATTAATGTCTACACCTTTTCAGTGTACATGTAGAATCATGACTGTGGTCTTTCAGCAGCTTCTGACCTACCTAAATGGTGGTTATTGTGGGAAGCAGCTACTTGGACACCAAAAGCACACTGCCTGCTGCAGTCAGAGCCTACAGTATGGCTGGGTTTGCTGTTTTATATGTTCCTAGGACCCCAATAAAGGGAGAGGAGTACAGGAGAAGTGGATTAGAGGTAAAGATAATGGTAAAGGGACCCCTGACCATTAGGTCCAGTCGCTGATGACTCTGGGGTTAAGGCGCTCATCTCGCTTTACTGGCCGAGGGTGCCAGCATACAGCTTCTGGATCATGTGGCCAGCATGACTAAGCCGCTTCTGACGAACCAGAGCAGCGCACGGAAATGCCGTTAACCTTCCTGCGGGAGCGGTACCTATTTATCTACTTGCACTTTGATGTGCTTTTGAACTGCTATGTTGGCAGGAACTGGGACGGACGGAGCAGCTCAAAAGGCCACCTCTGGCCCTTGATTTTACATGCTGCTCTGTAGGAGCTCTCCTTGGTGCTGAATTTGAATTCAGCTTCGTCAAACCCTGAGCTACACAATCTGCATGCATGACTCAAAGCCGGAAACGCCTGAAAAAGATAGGAATGCCTCTGCTTTCGTACAAAGTGTGTTTCCTTTCACTTCTATGGAGTCATCACAGTACTACTGTCACGTTTCCGCTTAAATGGGGGCTGCTAGCTAAGAGCCCTGCTGCACCAGAATTAAAGCCTTCCTAGACTAGCAGATGAAGATGATGGATTTTTCAGAGCTAGCAGACCTGACTGGAAGAGTCCGTGACCAGAAGGAGGAGGATTACCAGGAAGAATGGAAAAAAATTAAAGACTATTTAGTTAAATATGTTAAGTTAAATTAATTGGAGATGCTTGCAAATAATAGATAGGCTTAGGATTTAAACAGGTAATGTGTTGAATTAATATGTTTAATGCTGAATTGGAATGAAAGAAAGATGTTAAGTGATTAAGTTAATTTTAGAAGAATATTGGTTTTGGAAAACCGTCAAAATGATATACATTGAAATTCAACCAGGGGGACACGAGGAAGTCACTTAACAATGTTACTAAGTTTGGTTTTAATACGGTTGAGATTTATGTTTGTTTGTTTGTTTAATTTTTTTTTGAAAATTAATAAAAAAAATGGGGGGGGGGGAGAATTAAAGCTTTCCCAGCCTAGTGTGCTGTTACCAGCAGATGTCTGATCAGGCAAGTGCCCCTGGAAGCCCATATAAGCAAGTCATGAAGGCAACACTTCCCACACATTGTGTACCCTACCCCAGCAACTGCTGTTAATGTCTCTGCACATGGAAGCTTCATATAGCTATGGTGGCTGACAAGCCATGAATTTTGTCCAATCCCCACTATTATAATGGCATCTAAAGCTGCTACGCTAACCCCACTTACCTGGGAGTAAGCCACCTTGAGTTCAATGCAACTCACTTATTGAGTTGACTCTAATACATTAATATACTTGGGATAGATAAAGACTCCCTTTTGCCTGTATTGGTGATTCTCCTGTCAATCAGCTTCAGTGGACGACTCCCATTTTAAGTTGTGTGAGAAAGCGTGTGTGTGTTGGGTGAGGGGACACTTCTCTTTCTTCACTCTGTGCATAATTCCCCATCAGCGCAATCCCAACCATGTCTACTCAGAAGCAATCCTACTGAAATCCACGGGGTTTACTCACTGGAAAGTGGAGTTAGGATTGCAGCCTTTGACCTCTATGGACCATCTCTCTCCTCCCCCCTGTCCCCCCCTCAAATATTAGGGAAGGGCCATAATTCAGTGGTGGGATGCAGAAGGTCTCAAATTCACCCAGCCCAGCATTCTCCAGGTAGGGTGGGAAATATCCCCTTTCTGAGATCAAGGCCAGCCAGGGCAATCAATCACTGAGCTACCAATGGACCAATGGTTCTCTTAAGCAATGTGCCTGTATCTTTAGGAGAAGGGCTATAGGTTGAGAACTGTTTTTCATTAAGAAAGTCTCATGTCCAGTCCTCAGCATCTTCAGGCTGAAACTCTGAAGAGCCTCTGCTAGTTCAGTGGACCAATGGTATGACTCAAGATCAGACAACTCAACGCTTCCCCTTTCCTTTTGGGAAAGGAGCCCCTGTTAGTGGGACTGTGCCCTACCTGGGAAAGAAGAAGAAGAAGAAGGATTTATTTACCCCGGGCGTAGAGGTTTGAGAAGTCCGTCTCGGTCCTCCGGAACCGGGTTTCCTTCTCGCTGTTCTCGCAGGCCAGCAGGTTCTTGGAAGATTGCCTTTCCTTGAGCGCGCTCACCAGCCGGCTCTTGTCTTCCAGGCTGTTGTTCCTTTGCAAGAACCCTACATCGTTATTACAAGGCGGACAGGTCAGAGGAGGCTTGATCTCGCTTCCCAACATCTTGGCTTAGCAAAAGAACCACCGAGCAGCTCAGGAGAGTTAGCAGGGAGGGGTGAACGAAGGAGACCCTCCGTGCTGCTGACAACCCCACCCAGCAAAGCACCCAGACACACCTGCTCCCCCCACCCCCCCAAACTGGTTCCTGCTTTGCCAGACCCCACCGCCCGTTCCCGCAGTGGGGCTGGTTCTAGAGGATCTCCCCTATCGAGGTCGGAGAGGGAGAGTATTTATGGGGAGAGACAACTCGCCCCGAGGAAGGAGCGCTCAAAGGACATCAGCTGCAAAAAGCCAGTCAGGCAAGAAAAAAAGGACGGGGTGCGGGGGGGGGGGGGAGACCGCGCGCGCAATTTTTCGTCATTTAGTGCAATGGCAAATCCTTGTTAAATCGATCGGACAGATGCCACTCCTCCAAAAGAGAGACAGGAGGGGAAAGATCCGGACGAAGTCAATGGCATCCTGGCAAGAGGCCCCCACCTCGTCCCAACTTTCCTTCCCCAGCGGTGGAAGTTTTGTGGACTTCAGGCGAAAGGGGCCCCGTCCGGACTGCCTGGACTGTGATAGGGGCCATGGGCGGCCATTGAAGCCAAGCAAACGAAAAGGGGGTTTGTTTTTTGGAATACTAAAAAAGTAACCTCTCCGAAACAGCAGAATCTGGGAAACGCACCCCCCCCGCGCTGCTTTTAAGCCTCTCTGGTTTCGTAGTCAGTCCTGGAACACACAGCTGGACGCGAACTTCACAGTTTTCGGAAGTGATTTCCACTGCAGTCATACAGGGGTGTGTACGCACTAAGCGCAGAATCCCCAACTCCCTTGGAAGGTATGGCCTGCAGTCTGGCTTTTACTTATCCAGGATACACCACCACCAGTGAAACCGGCCCCATATGAACCACCTCGGACCCAGTGATCCTCATCTGAGGCTTTTGTGTGCTCCCTCCTCCAGTGGCAGGGAGGGTGGCAACAGGAGAACAGGGCCTTTTCTGCGGTGGCTCCCAGTTTGTGGAATGCTCTCCCCAGGGCGGCTCGCCTGGTGCCTTCATTATGCACCTTTAGGCGCCAGGCGAAAACGCTCCTCTTTAACCTAACCTTTGGCTGATTAAACAGTCTATGGCCTTTTATTTGACCAAACTGCGGGAGGTAGTGGAAGACAGAAGTGCCTGGTGTGCTCTGGGTCCATGGGGTCACGAAGAGTCGGACACGACTAAACGACTAAACAACAACAACAATGGCATTTTAAAAGCGTTTGTGGGAGGGTGTGTGTGATTGGTTTGCTTTTGTTTGGTCTTATCTTATTGTTATGCATTTTGTGTTCTTGTTTCCTAATTTTCTGCGATGAACCGCCGTGTGACCGTGGGATAAAGGGCGTATACAAATTAAATAAATAATAACAACTACTACTCCTGGAAGGTGGACGATTGTGTGGCGGTGCTAGTTTTCCAAACCCGGGAACGCAGAACAGCGAAAGGTTCAGGCACACCGCTGGCAACGGTTGTATTGATTTCAAAGGCCGATCAGCAGCGCTGTTCAAATCGATAGCATTCAACCTACGGGAGAGATATTGCGGAGGTGTCTATCGGACGGTTTAACAGTAAAGGGCCGCCTCTTTCTCTAAGTGTCTCTAAGACCCACTTTTCTGAATAAAGCTTTATTTCCATGTTAAACTGCAACCCTAACCCCATTTCCCCGAGAGTTGCCAACAAGGGTCCGTATAGTTAAAGCTATGGCTTTCCCAGTAGTGATGTATGGAAGTGAGAGCTGAACCATAAAAAGGCTGATCGCCGAAGAATTGATGCTTTTGAATTATGATGCTGGAGGAGACTCTTGAGAGTCCAATGGACTGCAAGAAGATCAAACCTCTCCATTCTGAAGGAAATCAGCCCTGGGTGCTCACTGGAAGGACAGATCCTGAAGCTCAGGCTCCAATACTCTGGCCACCTCATGAGAAGAGAAGACTCCCTGGAAAAGACCCTGATGTTGGGAAAGATGGAGGGCACAAGGAGAAGGGGACGGCAGAGGACGATATGGTTGGACAGTGTTCTCGAAGCTACCAGCATGAGTTTGACAAACTGCGGGAGGCAGTGGAAGACAGGAGTGCCAGGCGTGCTCTGGTCCATGGGGTCACAAAGAGTCGGACACCACTAAACGACCAAACAATAACTAAAAGCCCCATTTGAATTGAATTCTGTAGCACTTCTTCCTTCAGGGCAGAAACGGTTAGGATCGCAGCCTTAGCATAACAAAGGAGAGCAGCCTCACTGAGATTTCTTCTTCCTTGTTGCTGGAGACATCGATTTAGGGGAAAGGTCCGTGACCCCCCAAAGCGGAGAAAAATGAGTGTGTGTGTGGGAAGCTCAATCCTCATCAAATGTGAAACTGAAATGAGTGCGGTACTTAGTACTGCGCACGCTTTGCCAGGGAGCGAGTCCCACTGAGATTGGACTAATTTCTAAGCTAACAGACACATAGGACCAGGCTTTAGGATGGGCTCCCCTTCAGGAAATCTAGTTCGGCGCTCGCGCTCTGAAATCCACGGCGAATGCGCGTCCGTCGGTCCAGTGGCGTAGCGTGGGTTGTCAGCACCGGGGCAAGGTAAGTAATTTGTGCCCCCTAACCCGTGGATTTGCGCCCCCTAACCCTAACCCCCAGATGTTGAGCCCGGTGCGGCCGGCCCCCCTGCACCCCCCACGCTACGCCACTGCGTCGGTCCCCGGCGGCTGCTGATTAATCGGTCAATGCTTCCGGGCTCCCGTCAGACTCTCTCCCAGCTTTCCGGGTTTGCTTTTCGTTGCCATGGGAACAGATGCCCTATTATGCCTGGCTTCAATGGGACCACCTCGGAGGCTAATCTATATGTTGGAAGGCTGCGCTCAAAGATAATTATTTCTTTCGTGGGAAGGGGCGGGGGTAGGGGGCGTGAATGAATGCGCCCCCCCATCAGTTCGTCAGTATTAAGCTCGCAACGCACATAACTGCGATAGATTTCGACGCAAACGAATTCAAAATAAAAGGAGAACGACCTCAACACTTGTTTTTATATAACCTTTAAAAAAAGAGAGACTTTCCGAACAGGATTCTCTCTTCACTTTGGTTACTTAAAAAAAAAAATTAAGACATAAAAATAACTGTACTTCATGTTTAAGGCTCCCAGTCTTCCTTCCAGAATGGAAGAATGGTATAAAGAGGTATGGGATATAGCTATTTATGATAAATTAACATGTGCCATTAAGGTAAGACGGGGAATATGCAGGAGAAATGATTTTGAGGAGATATGGAGGGTGTTTGTAGAATTTGTAGTTAAAACGGAAAGGGGTCAAAATCATCGCAAGAGGTGTTGAAATTTTGGGACGTTGGATAGTTGCAATGGAATGGCCTCCGGGAATGGGGTGCACATGTTTATTCTTATTTATTTCTGATTATTACTTTTTAAAAACTCAATAATCATAATAACCATAATCAAGGCTTCCAATCTATTCAGACTTCTATCTAGGTTGAAGCCACATTCAGCATAGTGCGATTTACTTCTGAGTAAACGTGCGTAGGCTGCCACTGTAAAAGGGGGATGGGGAAAGCTCCTCTGAGATAATAAATTAAGCCATAACGAAAGTTAGCTCCTATTCAGAAACGTTTTAGGTGCAAAGAAACCCGATGGAGGAGCAGGACACCCCACTCCTGGGAAACGTTTAATCCGAAGCAAGTCCCACTCGTGAGTGTAGAATGGGTGGCCCTGAGCCTGTAGCTCAGCGGCAGAGCCCCTGCTGTGCATCCAGAAGGTCGTGGGTTCAACTCGCAGCATCTCCACGAAGGGGATGGGAAAGAGCCTTTCCTGAAGTCCCAGAAGGCCGCAGCCAGCTCGTGTAGACAAGACAGAGGAGGTTAGATGTACCGATGCTGTAACACGGAATGGACACTAGCATTGCATGTTTCTGCCCAAACAAGGGTAGGGCTATTGAAAATAATGGGCGTTAGGTTAGTAGACTGGAGGGTCTACTCTGAGCATAGCTAGCAACGATTAGGCCTGATTGGAACCAAGTGGTTGCCTTCTCTGCTGTTGCCTTCAGTGGGGATTCCATAGCTTCCTTCGAAGAACTGCGTCGTCAGTCGAAGAGGAAGACGTGCGTGCAAGTGCCGGTGCGGGAGGGGAAGCCCCCCAAAGCAGTCGCTCTTTCTGTCTTCTCCTGTCACTCTGACTCAGGCTCACGATTTTGGGACGCGCTTCCTTTTCTTCCGGCTCACTCACGCCCTCGCGGTTCCTTCCTCGTGATGACAGCCAGGCCTCCCCCCTCCCCCCCCCATTGCAAGGAGTAGCCCAAGGCAAAACGTCCCGCTGACTTCAGTGGGAGGCAGGAGAGGGGGACGCGGGTGGGGTTTACAGAAAGGCACGTGTCAGCAGGCGCTCCCTTTCAAGGCGAAAGCACACGGTGCCAAGAATAAACTTGGGAGGTGTTGCGTCTTCGCTAAAGCGCGCGCGCATCGGACCGAAGAGAGGGGGGAGCTTGCTTTTTAAAATAAAGTTTTCAGCCGAGGAAGGCTGCAAAACGTGACTCCACTGACTCATCCACCAGAGGTCCCCGCTTGTGACAGGCAAACTCCCGCAATCTTAACTTTAGATTTCTGCTCAAAAAGCGAGAGAGGAACGAATGCGCCGCATTTAGCAGCGATCGGGAAGCTACTGGTGCTCCCAATGTTTCTGGACTACAACTCCCATCCACCATGACCCATTTGGCATGCTGGCTGCAACCGATGGGAGGTGGAGTCCCATAAATTTCTGGAGGAGCCACAGCTCCCCTCCCTCTTGCTCTAAAAGCGGTCGGAGAGGAATTCTCCCCACAAAGTGACTGGGGAAACCCAGACAGATAAGCAGAGTATGGATAAAATAATGCTAATACTAATACTAATAATAAAGCCCTGGCAAAGAGAAGCTCAAGATCACCCCGTGAGTGGGGAAATTGAACCTAAGTCTCCCCCTATCATTTATGTCTCTCCAAGTTCAGTTTAGGTTTTTTTGGTGCGTAAAGAGACAGGAAGGGGTCGCTGTTCTCCAAAGAATACGGTTCCATGAGTGCGCGTGTGCTCTGTGCGCGCGCGCTTGATGCACTGGAGAGGACATCAGCCTTCTTCAATTCCAAAAGGCACTGAGCTTGCCAACAACTGAAAGAATGATAACGGGGGGGGTCCCTTGAGCTGAAGCCCCCACAAAGCGTATTGGAATGGGGTTTGGCCTTTCAGCAAAGGATTAAAATGTGGAGCAACGCGTGAGCAATGGTATCGCGTGGTCGTGGCTATAAAGAAGGACGCAGGTGGCGCTGTGGTCTAAATCACTGTGCCTTTTGGGCTTGCCTATCAGAAAGTTGAGGGTTTGGATCCCCGCAAGATGCTGAGCTCCCGTGGCTCTGTCCCAGCTCCTCCCAACCTAGCAGTTGGAAAGCACGCCAGTGCAAGTAGATAAATAGATATCGTTGCAGCAGGAAGGTAAAAGGCATTTCCGTACGCTCTGGCTTCCCTCAAGGTGTTCTGTTGTGCCAGAAGCGGTTTAGTCCTGCTGGCCACATGACCCAGAAAGCTCTCTGTGGACAAACGCAGCTCCCTCTGCCTGAAAGCGAGATGAGCGCAGCAACCCCATAGTCGCCTTTGCGCTTAACCGTCCAAGGGTCCTTTACCTGTTTACGTATAAAGAGCCGAGAATTCAGCCAAAGTCAATCACTCTCAGATCACCAATGAACTCCAGGAATTAAAGGGGGCTTCACTTCGTTAGATCGTGGCCCTAAGAATTTAGTAGACCCGTCGGTCTCCTTGAACAAGTGGCACAGATAACAGGAGCGTCCCTGTCTGCCGCATTGGATTTCTTCTATTTCTCCTTGGCGAGGCTTACTTGATAACCATCAACTGTACTAGTTGTGCTATTCTTTCCGTCCTTCGGTGCATCCAGAAAGGAGGGCGGGAGTCCAACGCTGCTCATTTCCAGAAAAGTTAATTAAAACGAGATCTAGCGCGGCCTGTCTAGAGCCAGCCATGGCTGCCCCCCCTTTCCTCCTCCCATTTAAAGATTTTAATCAGTTATTCTTGTTTTAAAAAACAAACCAAATTGAACTTCTGTGAGGATGATGTATCAGGAAATCTTCAGCTAATAAAGTTAACCAGGTTGCTGCATCCACGCGACGTTGAAGTAATAGGTACAAATTGGGCAATTATTTTACAGTAGATTGTCTCTCCCTTCCCCACTCTCCTAGAAGGTAATTCGACTTGATCTGACGCTACTGGGCATATAAAAGGAAGCCAATTATTTTCAGAGCAAGATTTAAAGGTCTTAGAGAAAATAGTATTAAACTACTGAGAGGCATAGTTATAGAAAAATGACAATTTGTGTGTTTGTGTGAGCGAGCGAACGAGAGAGACTCTTTAAACACAGCTCATCCTATTCTGGATTCGAACATCGAAAACTATAAGGTGTTTATTTAAATAATAATACTGCTCTATAGTCAAAGGGAGGGCTATGACTTTTGACTACTAGACCAGTCTGTCTCCATTGGGACCACAGGAGTGGGTTGCTCATAAGATAGAGCGGAAGCAGGAAGCATAGCTTTCCCTTTTTTAAACGTTTCCCTTTTTAAAAAAAGGCAAATTCCCTTATTCCGAATAGGATTTCCCTTAAAAAAAAGGGGAAAGTTGACAGCTATGGCAGGAAGGAATAACAAAATCCCAGCTCCACTATAGCGCTCTCTGACAGACCGCCCCCTAGCTTAAGGTCTCCATGGACCACCTTTGAGAGAAAGCGACCCAACCTTCCGCAGCCTTTTCGTTTTCGACCTCGCTCTATTACAGAGGCCATGAGGACTAGAAACGAGAGCGACTGCGTTCTATAGTCCGCCCACCCAAGAACCACCGCAGAAATTTTGTGAATGTTCTACTGAAGCCTCATTGGATAAATCCGAGCGCGGCTCACATTACATAAAGGAGAGCATAGCCAATTAGGAAAGGAGTCCTACTTCACTCTGATTGGCTGATGGGGAAGGGCGTTGGGTTCGCTTCTTTCTAAAACAAGCAGCGTATTCCTTCCGGCTGCGAGTTGGGTCTAAGAGACAAAGGAACACGCAACAAAATACCAAAATGGAAGAATGGCAACAAAACGATTTGAATACTCGAATTAAATAATTATACCGGGAAAAGAAGCACTGGGGGCAACAGAGAATAAATTACTTTCCACTCTGGTTCGCCTCAGAATAGAGAAGTTCCCCTAGTCCTTCTGTACCTTTGAACATAAATTGAACCAGGCATTTATTTCCATTGGGCATCATGAATGAATGCGAAACACCGAAACCGACCCAAGGGCACAAGCCTGGATGGTACTGAAAAGTTTTAAGAATCTAAACTTGCATAAAAGGAAACAGTTTCATGGGTCCTGCTTTCGTAAATACTGTTCAGGTCGAACGACTGCAGTTTAACTGGTTTGCAAGTTAACGGATTTATTTATTTATTCATTTATTAAACCAATGTATCCACCATCTCACAGGAAGTAGTGTGTGGCCTCTATGCTGCGTCCCGCTGGAAGTGTTCTCTGCTTCGTTCCTAGTGGGTTTTCAAACCTCCCGTAAAACACTTTCTATTAGTGTATAGCTTCCGGGATGCACTGTGGTAACTTTTGCGGTAGTTTTAAGATCTCTGTGGTTTCTACTGGGCTGAACAGAAGGGATATGTCTTGTGTGTTTCTTTTATTTTTCTTGCTTTGGACACTTCCGAATAAGACCTCTTGTGTCCTTCGAGAACTTCCCTAACTAGGTGTCAGAGTGATGTACCAAGCGGGGAGGGGCTGTTCAAATCTCCTTGACGTCTTTAGGGGACAGGTGAGATATATAAAAATACAATATGGCCTCATGTTCCCTGTTCTGTTCTTTGGCACCATCGCGTTCGGCAATTCTTCATCCTGCGCGCATTTACTTAGGAGTGATTTCCACAGGACGCAGCGCGACTTATTTCCCTGAATAAACATGCCTAGGCGTGGTCAGCATCGATCAAGCAGCACAAATCCTAAACCCGTTATATTTGGGGAAAATATATCCCGCTGGATTTCGGTGGCCTTTCTTCCCAATTGTGCGGCAATCCTTTGCACTCTTACTTTGGGATAAGAGCGCAATTCTAAACATGTCTCTTTACTCAAGAAGCAAGTTCCATTGAGTCACAGTTCCAGGTAAAGGATTGCAGCCACCTAAGTCACACTGAGTTGGCGGTCGCAGTCTTGGCGAGACGCCCCTTTATTCCAGACTTCGCGTCCCTGGAAACTCCACGGGGAGAAATCGGAAAGTCTGCTGAAATCAAAAGAAGTTGAGGCGAGGCCGCTTTGCATTTACTTACTTATTTATGTGAATAACTATTTTCAGGGTGCGATCACCCCCGCCAGAGTTTGTAGGCGCTAAAAGACAGTCAAGGCAAGGGAGCAGCGCTGTCTGACAAGTGCTTTTTCAGAAGTAAATCAAATTCTGTAGGATTTGATCTCAATTCAGATCTCTGAATGACTTCGTCCCCCTGGTGGGATCCCCAGATCTCTTGCCCCTCCCTCTTTTTGCAGACACCGAAGGAGCTTGAGGAACCGGGATCCTCAAACAGAGTTGCTAGTTCTCAGGGAGGAGATTATAATTCACCGTAGAGGTGAGGAACCGGCAGCCCTCCGGAAGTCGATGGACTCAAAAGCCCATCAGGTAGTACGGTCAATGGATTATGGGTGGATGTTAGGCTCCAGCAGCAGGGAGCAGTGCAGCAAGTTTTCCAGGCCTGGTTTATATAATATCTCAAACGGAAAATCTTGTATCCACGGGTGGTGTGGGCGCCGGAAAAAGAAATGCGAATATTCCTGAGCTTAAATACAGTAATTTTCTCACATCTTCTGCCTTTCCGGTTAGACCAAGATGCACAGCATCACCTCCATAATAATTTATTCACGGCTGGCTTAAAAAAATAATAATCTTCAGTCCGCTTTTCAGTTAGGTCTGCCTTTCGCGAAAGTTACTTCGGCGTTGCACAGACATCTGGGTTAGGTGCCTCAAGTCCGGCGAGACGCCTGCACAACTCTGGACAAAACGGGTGATTGGTCCCCTATAAGTCGGCACGTTTTTGCTCCAGGAAGCACCCGCCAGCCAGCGCCTGCCTTGAGAGACCATAATACTCGCTTTGATGGGCTGGCTAATTAACTGATCAATCGCGCAGGGTAATCGACTTGAAAGTCCTTAATGGCCCAGCAACCGGCGACGTTTGGAAGCGCCAGACGCAACGAAGGGATTTACATACACACACACACGATGGAAATTTGATTCCCAACTGTGAGAAATCAGACTCTTTTGAATTTAATATGGAAAGAATTAAAGTGGATCTAACTAATCTGCGCGCACCTCACCCTGTCCTTTTCCCATAGGGAAGCCTGAAACCAACGAACAATCTAACAGCGATCAAATGGCTGCAGCTTAAGGAGGTCCCGTTGTTTAAAATTTCTAAATTAGCTTAGAAATGTATTTCATTATGTGGGAGGATGCAGGCGCTCTCAACCCCGCCCCGAGCAAAAATCATAAAGAAACGCAGGCCACAAAACACCACCACCAAACGAGTCTTGGGACACCTTAAAGACTAACTGCTCTAAACCACCAGCTGGACTTTGCGGCTCAGTCCAAAACGTTCTATACTCTGCAGGTCTGGATTTAAAGCCTTTAACAGCTGGACCGGTTTGGAGATCGCGCTGTTGCCCACCGTGCTGCATTGACAACGGTCGTTGAGAGAGCGCGCAGTATTTTCAGCGGTCTGTATTTGTTTAGTGGCAGCAGAAGGGTTGCCCCTCCATAAACCCGGTAGTCTAGCAACCAGAGGCAGCGGCGCGTTACTTTATCAGTTCTGCTTGCCGAGCTAAATTAAAATGATGATGAAAAAACCCTCGCCGCTCCAGCCACTGAAGGGCCCAGCAAGGAAACGGCCCATTAAGCCCAGATCAGGAGCTATTTATAGAAGAGGAAGAAGTTAATAGCAGTCCTTGCTTCGCCTCCAAGGCAACCTCTGCAGGGCTGGAAGGGTTAAAGCAACCTCGGCGCTGGTGCTTTTCAGACGCGCCTTAATTCCGGCTCCAAACTCCCGCGTGTTTTCGTCGTCTTTAAAATGCACCACCACCCTCTGGCATGCTGAAATATTAGTGAAAAACGTGTGAGTGCGTGCTTGCGTGCATGCATGCAAGTGCATGTTTAAGTGCAGCCCCACACACGTGATTTGATGAAAGCGCTTCTCTCTCAGCCTGATCCTATGTGTGTTTACCCAGAAGCAAGTCCCTAACCAGAGCCTTACTCCCAAAAATAAGCGCGCAAAGGGCTTCTGTTGAAAGGCCGGGAGTTTGTGCGTATTTTCCTGGGAGTAAACCCCATGGAGTTCAGCGGGGTTTTCTTACCAGCAAGCGCACACAGGACCGGGCTTTTGTTAAACGCATTTAAAACCTCCAAAAACAAAACATGGACCAAGGTTTGGCTGGGCTTAGGCGACCCCGCCCCCTTCTTTCCTAGGCGTTATAAAGAAATCTAAAGAGAGGCAGACAGTCTCGTTATCCGCAAATGAATCTCTTGC
Source organism: Podarcis melisellensis (assembly GCF_964234715.1). NCBI lineage: Eukaryota > Metazoa > Chordata > Lepidosauria > Squamata > Lacertidae > Podarcis > Podarcis melisellensis. The sequence goes on from NC_138528.1 coordinate 116,585,490, forward strand.
TGTAGCGGGTGCAATCTGACGGCATATTATTTGCTGGCCTTCCTCCTCCCTTCACTTCAAGACACCCGAGCGCTGACTGGCTGCCAGCCTCCTATCTCCCGGACGCAGCAGCCTGACGAATGGCTCTTTAATAAGGCTCTCGTTAATCTTTCTCCCCCAGGAGATCCGTATTTTCTGGGCCGATAAGGTTGAAAAATTTCAGACAGTGAGATGTGGCAAAGCAGCCCCAACTCGCCGCCTGGCAAGCGCTCCCTTCCTCCTGCTGCTCGCTCTCGCCTTCGGTCGTGCGCTGCCGCCACACCCCCTTCCCCAGCCTTCCTCGACGGCCCCCATTTCACAGGGTCGCCGGAGGGAGCTGGATACCCGGAGGCTTCAGGAGGAGTTACCCCCTTTGAGGTGGACAGGAGGAGCAGAATCGCGGAGATGCCTTCTTCCTAAAGCTAGCCCTGTTTAATCAACCAACAGCATCGCACGCGCAAAAGGACCTGCAGTTCTTTTTGGGCAGAGGATCTCGCGTCTAAAGAACCTCTTGCAAATGCACACAGGTGTCGCGCTATCCATCTGCTAAACGCCCATCTCGCTTCAAACGCCCTGGGGGGGGGGGGGAGAAGGCCTGTGGTGTATTTCCAGCAGCCGCAGTTGTTGTTTTCTAGCACCAGTAGGTCAATTTAACGGGGAACCAGTAAATTCTACCTCCAGCTGCGCTTTGCCCTGGCTGCTGACAGTCTGTGCTTGCGTCGGACAGTAGAGGGCGCAAGAGCCTCTAACACAGGATTAGAGAGAAGCGCCAATTTCGCTCTTACACAGACACACAGCCCGCCCATCCCACCACCTCCTTGAAAACGAATTTGGGGTATTGCTGATGGTTGCCTCGTCGCACTTCTCCGTGGGCGGAGGAAGAGGGGAGGAGAAACGTTTTTTTGCGGGTTCGTTCCCGTTTCTCGCGTTTATCTGCAGATAAAAGAGGTGGCCTACTTTTTCTCTGGTCGGCCAACCCAGTTGCTTCAGAAAGAGAGCGATGATGGGCTTAAGCAAGTGATAAAAAAAGCTTCGGGGATGGTTATGGATTCAAGACAAAGCCTGAAGGAGGGAAGGAGGTGAGAGAGAGAGAAGGAAAGAGAAAGAGACACAGACACAGAGAGAATATGACCGGAGCTACACGATTTTTTGTGCGCGCATCTTTTCACTTACCACATATCTTCAGCCCGATTTTCTTCGTGCAGCCATGAGCCACACCACACCAGGTGTCATAAGCTGAAAGGAACAGAGACGAGAGGTTTATGGCCGTGGAAATGAGCGGCACAGCCTACTTTGCAATCCCCAGCTGCTGTGCTTCGAAGGAGCGGCAGACCTGGCTCTAAAAAATATACTGCAGCTCTCAGAACGCAAACGAAATATTTAGCAGCCCCACTAGCAGACCATAATGTTCTGCTAGACAAAAGAGAGAACGGGTCCCAAAAGGTGACTGACTGATCGCACTGGCGATTTGGGGTAATGAGGGGACGGCAATTACACTGGCATCTCAATCTTAATTTACCTTATTGCAGTAGATCCCACTCAAAAGGTGAATGGGCAAACAGTTTTAGCCGGCCAGAAGCAGAGTGCCTTCTCCACTGTCCTAGAAGGGGTTATTGGAGAGGTGTGGTGGGAGCGAAGACTTACGCAGGACAGGGACTGCTCCAAGCGGAACGCATTTTATCTTTCTGTTTTCTACCCTCATGGCAGCTAGAAGGCTTAACTCTAAAACGAAACGTCTTTGGGATCATCAAGAATGCCTCCGGTATGAATGTGAGTGCTGGTGGCGGAAAATGGCAGGCCTCCATTCTCAGCGTCTTTTCGCACAGGTGTGTTTGCTTTACGTTAATGTCTCCAGGTCAACGCAAGGACTGGGAGACATGCAGTCGTTGGTCCAAACAAAGACATAGTTCCACTTCCCCTGTGATATCTGGTACGAGCACAACAAAAGTCTTTGTTATCTAGTCGCAGCCCCATTAGACAACGGAAATAAACCTCATGCCGCCGCCCCCTTCCCCAGCTTTCTGCTATTCCAAGTTCCCCATCAAGCCTCCAGTTTGTGATTTCCGTGGTCTTTTAACAAAGTCGAGCACGCTCTCCTTTTAAGGGAGCCTTTGGGGCCAATGAAGGAATCACGAGGTGGGTGGTGGGTGGGAGGGAATAGCAGGTTGAGCGCGCAGGCGAGTCAGTGGTGAGTCGCTGGCAGTATAGGTACCAGCCGGAAGATGGGAAGAGACAAAGCAGCTGGAGGAGAGAGAGAGAGACCTGACTATCTCCTAATAATTTATTGGCACGGCTCCAGGAAAGTGGCAGCTTAAAATAAACTGGCATGAAATGGGGTCATGGAAGAGTTCAGGAATTAATTGGGTGAAAAATAGTATTTGACTAGATGATCAGACTTGCATGACTAGGTTGCAGCCGGAATGACGAGTCAGGGAGACACATTGAAAGGCCCCTCACGTCCTCCTGCTCCCCATTTTTCGAGACAACCCCATTCATACTGCCCGCACCCCTATCAGGCAGTTGGAACACGCATTGCGCTGTCCATCTCCGGCGGTGCTGAAAGTGCGAGAGCCTGCAACGACCTTCAATTAGGTTTAGGCAAGTGTGAGTTAGTTTGGGGCGCTAACTGAAACGAGAGAGGGCAAATAGAAAGGGATAAAGTAGGGGAGAGACAAAAAACAACAACTCACAAACAAATCGCAGAAGGAAGGAAACAGAAAGATAATTGATTGCCAACCATCAAAGCCCCAGCGGGCCGAGAGACTTCAAGAGGCCTGGAGAATTGGAAACGGCTCTGCCACGGTGTTAAGGAATACAGGAGTAAGCCCCACTGAACTCAGGGGGTTTACTTCCGAGTAAGCCTATTTGGCAGCTGGCTTCCATGCTCAGTAACTGCGGCTCTGCCAATGACTAACCCGGATCCTAAGAAAGGATACCGTGTGAATGTAACCCAGAAGGAAAAGCGTATATTCTGACTCTTTAATCTCTAAAGCGCTAGTGGTATTATAAAATATGTTTTCAAGTTTAAAGGGTATGCTTGCATTATTCAGGAGGCGGCCTAAATGAAACCTAAGCTGCATGTCCCAAATCACGGATACTGGCAATGCCTGAAGAAGACAACTAGCTTGCCTGACTGCCGTGTATTTCTGTGAAATTCAACTTGAAATTCCTAACTGGATTTCCAATGTGCTTCCCCCCCCCCCACTACTCCTGGAAGAAATTAGAAAGAGAGAGAAATGGAGGAGCCCATCCGAAGCTATTAATGGAGTGGGGTGGGGGAAGGAAACAGAAAAATCGATTGCCAATAAATATATAAATAAGCAAAACACGGTGGGTGGGGTTAAAACCCTGCATTAGAATTGTGGAAACAAGCACACCCCATTTCTCCAAGGGACCAAAAGCTGGGCCTGTAGTAAAGTCAGTGCTAGACTGAGGGACGCAGGAAAGAAGGAGGGAGAATAAAGGTTCTAGCTAGCGGTGTATTACTTGGCCATTGTTTTAGGTCCCAATACAAAGGGGGTAACTGCTCCGGAGTTAAGGTTTATGGCCTTTGTAGCTGCATCCTTTCGGGACCCCCTGGTTCCAACGCAACTTCCTTTCAAAAAAGATCGCCAGGCTAAGGCTTTCCATGCGATCCACACCCCTTGAAAGCAGTTGTCCGTTGGCATTCGTGGAACTCGTTTCCTTTTAAGCATGGATGCAACCACAGTCTCAAACCGGCATGTCGGAGAGGACAGCAAATCCTCCCCCCCCCCCGCAGCTGCCCCTTGGAAAAAAGGACAAGAATGTCTAAATGGAAAGGCTGGGCTTTGGCTCCGCCCGCAGTGCGCGCTGGGTCTCGCGCCTTTACTACCACCCCTTCCACGCTGTTTGAAAAAACGTGCCTGTAGGGGGCGCTCTGGCTGGGAGGACCAGAAGAGGCAGGAAGGCGGGCGCGAGAAGGCGCGCCCAGGGAAATGGTGGCGGGGTACAGAGCGCATTTGAAGGCGTGGAAGGCATAGCTGTCAACGTTTTCCTTTTTTGTAAGGGAAATTCCCTTATTCCGAATAGGATTCCTCGCAAGAAAAGGGAAAGGTTGACAGCTATGGGGAAGGGGGATTCCAAGCTTAAGAGTTGGAGAGATGCTTGCTGAGGTGGGGGGGTGTATGGCAAAAAAATAAATATGGGGGTTGTTGTGGTGGTGGTGGTCGAACTGGAGCCACCAGGCAGAGAGGGAAAGAGAGCAGAAAAGAGGAGGGCGGGAAAGGGAAGGGGAAGAAGACAAATGGCGCGGGTGGAGAGCCCTTCCAGCGGGTCAGCGGGCTGGAAAGGCGCAAGGACGGCGAGGAGGCAGCGGGAGAAGGTCGCCTCAGGTGAAAGGGAGGAGGCCGCCCGGCTGCCGAAGAAGGACAGCCGGAGAGGACGAAGGACAGGGCGCCGGGGAGCCGAAAGGGAAGGCGGGACCGGAGAGTGGCAGGCGGGAGAAGCAGCTCTGACAGGACTTTAAGACGCCTCAGGCGAGGTGGAGCATGACCAGGAGAGGAGGCCAAGGGACACGCGCCACACACACCACCTCTTCCATCCCTTCCCCTCAATCACGCGCGCGCTCCCGCAGCCGGACCAGGAGGCGGGAGAGAGGGAGCGCGGGCGCGAGAGAGCCGTCGGGAAACAATAGGCAATGGCCGCGCGAGCGCGGGAAGAGGGCGCGCAGCCCGCGCTGCTCCCTGCTGTGAGGGAACCTGACAGGAGGCCGCATTCCTTGAAATGGTCGCGGAGGGAAGGGATTCTTCCTGAGGAGATACACAACGCACGCGCACACATACACAACACCGCGCTCGACCCTTCTTTTCTTGTGTGTAACCCCCCCCCCCCCAATAAAAGCCCGCCACGGGTTTCCTTTAAACGCCTTGAAACCATTAGGCGAGCTTTTGACAGCTCTGAGGCGAGAGGAAAGAAAATCACCACACAAACACAAACAAACAGGCGCCAGGCCGCCACACACACACACACACACACACACACAAAGCTATTTTCGCCCGGTGGGTTTAGCCTCCCCTCATGTGGCCCAATAATGAGGGGGGTGTCCATGCACAACCCCTTCCAAGGGGGGCGGACCTCTTCCCCGCTTTTTGCCAAGCTTCCATTTATCGCCCTCCCCGCTTTGGGTGATTATGTCGTCCAGGCTTATTTCGAGCCGCCGCCGCCGCGCCCCCTCCTCCCGCCTTTTTTTTTCTTTCTATCCGCGGGGTTGCCGAATGTCTGTCTAGCCGAAAGCTATAAACCCGGCTCCTTCGCGCCCTCCCCTTCCGACTCACACCTTAACTCCAGGCAAAACACGGGGCAGTTAGGGACAAGGGATGGGGGGGGGGGAGCCTCTCGAATAGCCTCCATTGGCCCCTTGGATCAGAGATTACCTCAGGGAAAAGAAAAAGAAACGGCGGGAAGGGACTCGCGCCGCGCGTCAGAAACCACCGGTGGAACTTGGCGCCGGCCGGGTCTGTCAGCCCGAAAAACGGTCGGAGACCCCGACCCGCCCCTCACGCCCCGCTCCAGCAGCCGCGTACAAAGTCCTCCTCAGCGAACAGGGGTTTTATTCCTCCCCACCTTGCCACCCCTTCTCTCGTTTTTGTAGCAATGGCCCCAGATTCCTTGGTTCCTTTGTTTTTCCCCAAGCCGAACCCACGCCCACCACCCCACGGTTTCGTGTTTTTTTTGGGGGGGGGGTGGAGGGAAAGGGGTTTCTCGTTCGAAGGCGAGCTTCCATGTCGGTCGTTCTTGGTCGCGGTGGTTTTGGTGGCGAATGCCGAATTTTGTGGGGAAGCCACCCACCCGCCGAAAAAGGACGACGACGACGACGCGTGGCCGCCACAACCGCGGCAGCAAACGAAGGCGGCGCGAGACGGGAAGGCGAGACCTACTTGTGGGTCGCAAGATGCTCGGATTGGGATCCGGAGCCGTGTTGGACGAGGACGGGTCCGAGGTCGCCATGAGGTGCTGAGGCAAAGCCCTTGGATCCCGGGCTGCTTCGTCGTCTTCTTCTTCTTCTTGCCTTAGCCTTCCTCCGATCCCAGCAGAATGATTTACTGCAAGGGAAGAGAAAGGCGGGTTTAGAGAGGGTGTGTGGTTGTGTGTGTGTATTTCGGGCTGTGACTATCGGCCCCCGCCGCCCCCTCTCTTTCCTCTCGCTTCGGCCAAGGCGCGACGAGAAGCCATTAAACTGGGCGCCAAGTCGCAGGCCGTCGGAGGTGGGGAGGGCAGGGCAGGCACAAAAGGGACCTTGTTGCACCTCCAGCGCGGGGAGAAGGAGAAGAAGGATCCCTTTCTTCCTCGGAGGTCCTCTCTCGCCCGCCTCCTCTCCTCAGACAAAGCGACGTGGCTGGAGAAATGGCTGGAGGCGACGACACCTCGTTGGTTTTTTATGAGGCAGCGCTGGCTGGCTGGCGAGCGGGGGAAATGTCTGGACGGGGCTGGCGAGCCGAGCACGATTCGTCTTCGCCCCTGGAAGCAAAGCGGCGGAGGGGAAGGGCAGGTGGGAGGAGGAAGAGGAGGGAGAGGAGGAGGATGGCCGCCGCCGGCCGCTCACTCACTCACTCGACGCCCCTTCTTGCTCAATGGGCAGCGAAGGAGGCGACGGCTCGGAGCGAATGGGGAAGCGGAGAAGCACGTCGGGAGAGGAAGAGATCGGCGATGGCTTGAGGAAGAAAGATCTCCGAGGGATCCCGCTGGTGGTCCCCGGGGCGCCTTCTCCCTTCGCAGGTTTACGAAAGGCAAACGGAACGACGTCGAGGGAGGCGAACTGGGGGGCAAATATTGCGGGAAAGGAGCAGCCAAGCCGATCTATTCTTATAGGGCAACTTGCGCCTCTGAATGCGCACGAACGAATTATGCAATGAATGAATGAATGAAAATTGAGATGTTCTACAGAGGCTGGCCTTCCTGGGGCTCGCTCTCTCCACGCGTGTTCTTGGCGCTGCTTTGGGAAGACATTTCGTTCCGCGTCCAGCAACCCTCTTCCGGAGGTTCATTGGTCGTCAGGAAGCAGAGGATCGATCAATACATGATCTCAACCTCATTCGGGAGTTTGGACTTCAAAGCTGTTTGGTCCACGTTATTTAATAATAATGATTTTGTTTAAAAAAACACATCAAAATCTAAGCTCACGGGAAATAGATAGGTTTAATTTTAGTCAAGATTTAACACCTGTCACCGTGGCATCATCACCAAACGAAAAAAGTTATCGTGAATAAAGTGCATCTCGGGGTGTTGTGGGTTAGCCGGGTGAAGGATTGCATCTTGTCTACACGCGTTTAATTTCGAGTCCCAGACCTGAATCTCCGGAGGTAGAGAAAGAACGAGAGAGAGAGAGATGCGGGAATACGTCCGGGGCCAAAGTGGAAAGTGAAGTAACAGGTTATTCCTCGTAAACATCAGCTTTCCAATACCGAATATCCTTTCCTCAATTCTAAGTACGGAGACAGCCCTACCGTCTCGAAAGAAAGCCTCCAAAATCCTCCGGGAACCCAAGAACGGAGGGGCGAGTTCTTTTTCGTTGGGAAAAAATTTAAAATAAATCAAGTGAGACTTACCAACCCAGGCTCCAACTCCAGGAACCCAAACGGCGGAGGATGGAGAAATCTTCGTTTTGGAAGAACTTCGCCGTTTATAAACTCCGCCACGAACGACGTCGGAATATCAATGGCTTCCCTGGCATTTAATTCGAGATGACCTTAGCGCCCCCCCCCCAATACTTCAGATTCGCTTTTTTTTAAAGAAAAAGCCTGAATCGCCGGCTGATCTGTTGCGACGCAGGCACGAGTCACTGCTTCTGCCAGCGCCTCCACCTCGTTTTCTCCAAGATGGGAAGCCAAAGAGCTGGAGTTTGGGAGGGCAGGAGTGCGGGTGTTGACTAAGGCGGCGAGAGAGGGAGGGGGTGCAAGAGAGAGAGGAATCACGCGCCTCCAAGCGTTGCGCCTTCCCAAGCGAGCGTGATTCACTCGCAGGTGTGCAGGCGGCTCCCCCAAGGAAGAGCGGAGTGGAAGGAGCGCGTGTGGTTTCGCACCTCGATTCTGAATCCAGATCGCGGCTGACCCGAGAAGGGATTCTGTGCGCATACTTACCGCACTCCGATTGCTGGAAGGAGAGGCTGTTTGCCTGTTCAGACCAAGCTGTTCGCGTGATCTTCATGGGTCCAGATCACAGAGCCTTGCATTCCTGCTTCCACGAGGGAGTTTTGCCGTCCTCTCTCCGACGAGTCTTCTTTATAAAAGTTGGCTCTTTAAAAGCCACCTGCTCAATCCTAATTTGGGTTGATGGTGGCTTCTCTCTGATAGCAACCTTATTAGCGCCCGGAACATGTTGGTCGTACTGTTGAGCAATCGTCTTAAAAAGAAGGATTGGGGGTGGTGGTGTGTGTCTTCCCTTCTCAATTCATTTGGAGGAGCTTAGAGAATTTTTATAAAGTCCACCGTCCATTTATTGCCGTCTACGAAGGGGGCGGGAATCGAAAGCTTGAATAATTATTTTGGATCTGTCCACTGGGGGGCACCAAGAAATCAAAGACGGGGTTGCTCTGCATCTAGTCCGTTTACAAAGCCGCCTTGTTGTTAGAAGACTCCGATTTAGCAACAGACACACGCGTATCCAACTCGGTTTCTTTACTGCACCCATCCGCTAAAAGTAAAATTGAAGGGGAGAGTAGAAGCCTGTGTCCCCCAATAGCATCCGGAGCTTTAATAAATATTCCACTTTCTGCCAATACATGAAGGACGTTTTATCTATAGCGCTGGAAAGCGACTAGCCAGATGAAGAAACAAGCGCCTAAGAGAAAATATACAATGTTGTGGACACACACACACACACACACACACACACACACGTGCTATGGGCGTGAAAGATTTCTACCAGAGGCCAAACAGCAACACTGTAAAGGTGTCAGCCATATCTCCTTTCTGAAAGACTCCTTCGTGAAAACTAAGTTACCACCTTCACCGGGACATCTGCAGAACTGAGGCAAGATGATGATGATGATGATGATGATAATAATAATAATAATAATAATAATAATAATAATAATAATAATAATTTTATGATTTGTAGCCTGCCCATCTGAATACACTGCTATACAGGAGAAATGTCTGTGCGCTTGGAGCCCTATCCCAAGTACGTATAATTACATATAGTGCTTTTTATGTGTCAAAGCTAGTCTTCCGCTACACAAACCAGTGTATTCATAATTTCAGGGTGCCCTCCCACCCAGTCTGGAGCTTAACTTTTCTCATAATACCAAGATAGAATCCTGCCACCTGCGTGGTGTGTGTTACGACAGGTTCTCGCTAGCATATGCCATTTAGCAAGTGTGCTCTCGCAATACTGAGCCCTACGTATACGATGATTATTTTATCGAACATTCCTCTCTTATAAGGGAAAAAAAAGAGGCAAATAAGCCGATCCCCTGATGTTCATTCCGCGGCAGGTACCCAAAGATAATGGCCACCGTATGGCTCACAGCAGGCTATTGTTCCGAAAGATGCAGGGCGATTGCACAGTGAGCCATCGATTCAGCACCTTGGACAGCAGCACTTAGCGCAAAGGTCTCGGTAACCAAAGCGACTCTGATTTGCCGAAGGAAAAAAAAAATGAAAGCAACTCCATGGAAGGGGGTTTGAGACGAAGGTGGAGGCGGCGAGTGCTTAACCTTTTGCAAAAGCGGTGTTGATCCAACCCAAGGGCCTTCTCTCACTGGACATTTATTACTTAGGCCCGCGGTAAAATGTCACCATTTGTCATAAGGGTCCATTATGGGAAGGATGTCAGACCTCATGGATAGGAAAAAGGCCACGGCCAGAGAAGCGCTGCAGACACAGCCACAAGGAATGCTCCTTTAATACTAATGCATCTGCGGACGGAAAGCGCCCCACATGGTGGCAGCTGGTCCTTCGAAACCAGGGGTTGTGCTCAGAGCACTGAGAGACACCTCCTTATCAAAGACTTCACTCACTAGAATACAAAACAACATATGCAAGATCCCCAAACTGCTCCCAACTGAAGGCTGACGCCCCCTTCCAGATTTATTTGTCTTTTAACCATGGCAGGAATGAGACATTCAAATAATGTTACAATGTACTTTTTTAAAGGAGTAATTATTAATAATAATTTTATTTTTGTCCAGGATAAACACATGGCACTTCGGCTACTCACAGACTTAGGGAGGAGCATTAAGAAAGCAGTTCTTAGATGTGAATGATGGCATTTGATTCTGCAGAAGCTTTTAACTTCTGAGTAAATGTCTAGGGAAGGCCACAGCAGCCTATGCAAATAATATCCTCACCTATGGGCCTCCCAAAATAAGCAATTATTATGAAAATAAAACACCCAGAAATGCTATTGATAATTACAATAACAGTTTAAAGCAAATAACTTTTGCTGAAACAGATTTCAGCATAATCCACAATAAATAAAAAGTGGGACTAAAAACCAACAGAACTATTATACACCCATTATATAAGAAATATTTTTTAAAAAAATAGTGTTTTCTTAGACATGAGCTTTCCCCCAGGTGGCGCTATATCTCAATATCAGATTTTGAACTCCTTAAATATTTAATTACTGTTCAGAAATTTGCAATACGTAAGGTCTTCAACCAATTTGAAACATTACATTTCTTATTGCTGGAGAGTGATGATTCCTACCTCTCAGATTCAGGCACTTGAATCACCCTGAACACCTTGTACAGACACCAAGGCCCCATTATGTCAATATAAATATGCATCAGGACTATGTGGTCCTATAAATGTTATGTCGAGTTTGACATTTCCCCCAACATGAATGCATCCGTAATGACCTCTCAACTGTCACACGCTGCAAAACGCATCAGGCTTAGCTTGTGCACACAGCACACAATAATTACTGATTGGAGTAGCGATAACCTTCTGACCCTGCCTATTTACACGGAAGCAAGGGTTGAGAATAGCAATTGCTGGCATATCGAAATAAGTGAACATATGGATCTTTCACGTATGGTCTCCATATGGTCAAAAGGTTCCAGGTGACTGTAGCAACTTACCTGTTCCAACAGCCACTACATGCACCTGTTGGAAAAACCTTCCCAGCCCTCTCTCACCAATGCTGCCTGCCTGTTTACTCATCCAGTGGTAAGACCTTGCAACACCACAGAATAACAGGTATCATTGAAGCTGCACCAAATGCAGCAACGTCCAGGTTCCTCTCTCCTGTTCCTTTTTTAAAAATATAATTATGTTGGATTTCTATTCCACCTTTTCTCCAAGAAGCTCAAGACAGAGCATTCGGTATCCCTCCTTGCCCTCACAACAATTCTGTGAGGTAGGTTAATCCAGTAGCAGTGGTGTCCAAACTTTTTTCAAAGAGGGCCAGATTTGATGAAGTGTTTTTTTAGGATTGAGGATGTTGAACTTTTTAAAATGATTTTAAAGTTGTTGAGCTTTTTTTGGGGGGGGGAATGAAGTTGTTAAGGGCAAGGCAGTGTTCCTCACTTGTTTTTCTGATGCCAAATGTCCTTGCTGTTTCTGCAAGATGAGAGAGGCGCAGGGAACTCAGCAGCGGATGTGCAGAATGGTGGAGCCCATCTCTGCTCCTGCACTGAGCTCCCAGACAACTTGCCCCTCACCTCTCTTGGTAATTCACAGTGGCTTAATTCATCTATGCATTTATTCACCATTCTGTTTGTTTAACACGGTATCTCTCTTGGCTATCAAGATGCCACAACTTAGAATTGGTACACATGTTCTCCGGGGACAAGTCTACATTTCAAGTTCAATACAATCCCAATTCTAACCCCCAAGGATCCTTTAAGTAGTATGGGGGCTTACCTTAAGTATTGCAGTGAGGAAAGGAAACTGGAGTCCAACCCGCCCCACTTTCCCTGAGAAATGTTTCAGAGTCCCTACTTGTATTACAGGAGGAGGAGGACGAATAAATATTTTAAATTCACTTTTTACTCAAGAAGAAAGTAATAGTCTGGGCCTAATATTTCCTCATACAGTTGAGCTCTCTGGACATTCAGCATCTGTTTGGAGGGAACAAGCATTCCCTCTGGTAGTTGCTAGAAATATTTGCTACCTGTGTAAAAATACACTGAGCACAATGACATTTATTTCCTTAACAAGTATGAACAATACTAATAAGCAGCACCTCCAGAATTCTAAAAGAACAGCACGGTTGAGAAATTTTAGTTTTATGTAACTATAGGAACTTTCCTGGTGGATTTGTGATGTTTCAAGAAAAATGCTCCACAAACATCAAAGAATTACAGGACACTTCACCAGGCCTCCAGATCCCATGCTGATCTTACAGGCATAGAAGTAAAAATAGACCTTTTTATTTGAAAACTACCTCTGGCACAACGGTAATGCAAAGAACGCCATGCCAGTTTAAAAGTGCCAATCTCAGAGCTGACATCAAGTACCCTTATGTTTTAAATCTGAACATTCTTTTTCTAAAATTAAGCACACATTTATAAGATGATGGCAGTTGAAAAACTTGTACAGTGGTACCTCAGCTTAAGTACTTAATTCGTTCCGGAGATCCGTTCTTAACCTGAAACTGTTCTTAACCTGAAGCACCACTTTAGCTAATGGGGCCTCCCACTGCTGCTGCGCCGCCGGAGCCCAATTTCTGTTCTTATACTGAAGCAAAGTTCTTAACCTGAGGTACTATTTCTGGGTTAGCGGAGTCTGTAACCTGAAGCGTATGTAACCTGAAGCGTATGTAACCCGAGGTACCACTGTAAATTAGATGGTTCCTTACCTGTGCATGGTGCTGCTCCTACAGGCAAGTCCGATCTGTGGCCTGATGAAGTTTCTACATTGGCAATTTGGCAACCATGAGTGCACTGGGATCATACTGTCCCAGAAGACCAGGCCTATAATCTACAGTTTCCTCCTAGCTTTCAAGCGGCCACTGCTATACAACAGCATATAAAGCTCTTACAGGCTGAGAAATGGAACGTCCAATTGGAATCAAAGAATGGGCTAAGAACAGACCTGCTTCAGAATTATTGTAGCCAACCTATCTAGGGAAGGGAGGAAAAAAGAAAAGCAAATCTACCAAAAATACGCTGTGGTTTATCAGTGCCTTAAGAAACAGATTATATTATATAGCATTGTATGCAGAGCACCCCTACACTGAGATAGGAAGAGGACTCATTTAATGATAATAAATCAGCCTTCCTCAAACTTGGCCCTCCAGATGTTTTTGGTCTACAACCCCCATGATCCCTAGCTAGCAGGACCAGTGGTCAGGGATGATGGGAATTGTAGTCTCAAAACTTCTGGAGGGCCGAGTTTGAGGAAGCCTGTAATAGACAATGTCTGGAAAGAGATGTGCTTTTGGTGTTACTCTGATCAAAATCTTGATAGCGACTCCTTCACAGATAAAATAACAACTTTCTATTGGTATAATTTTGCTGCTTGATTAATTGGGGTAATATAACACACACACACACACACACACAGAGAGAGAGAGAGAGAGAGAGAGAGAGAGAGAGAGAGAGAGAGAGAACCAACTGAAGTTTGCAGCTCCATTTGTTACTCAAGGAAATACATTGCCTCGTTGATAGAAAACCTCAAATACAGACAAGCCCCAGGAAAACTGCTGAAAAATAATGTGATAATGGATACTGCAGTCTCCTGGAGTTCTCATAACTTCTTGAAATTGTTGCATACAAATGCCCCCACAGACCCAAATATCCACCCCTCTGTCAGCACTGCTTTGACAAATGCCAGTGCTTTAAGAGAGTAGGGCAGAGAGGGAAGAGGGCAGAAATGAGAGTAAGAGGATAGGTGCTGAGCTGAGTTGTTAAGAGACGTAGAAATTGCAGCAAAAAGTTGCACCTGGCACCCTCAGGGGTATCCCATTTACTCGAATGTAATGCACACCGTTTTTGCCCAAATTATGTCACAGAAATTAGGTTACAGATAGGTAGCCGTGTTGGTCTGCCATAGTCAAAACAAAAAAAAATTCCTTCCAGTAGCACCTTAAAGACCAACTAAGTTAGTTCTTGGTATGAGCTTTCGTGTGCATGCACACTTCTTCAGATACACTGAAAGCATGCACACAAAAGCTCATACCAAGAACTAACTTAGTTGGTCTTTAAGGTGCTACTGGAAGGAATTTTTTTTGTTTTGACAGAAATTAGGGTGCACCTTAGATTTGATGGCACATTAGATTCGATTGCAAGCTTGAAAAACACTGCTGACATAAGAAAATACTTTTTTGGTTTCAAAGTTGTGAAAACTGAGGTGCACATTAGATTTGATGGTGCAATAGATTTGCATGAATACAGTACTTTCAACACCAATAAACCTCCGGTCTTGTATGCCAACACACTATGTTAGTCTTGTAACAAGAAGGGGTGTGTTCAGCTAGCCCTGAAGCTTAGGCTACTAGAATCAACAGAACGGAACACTTTTTATGTTAGTCCCTGGAGCTTTTCACCTCACAAATTGCTCATCAGTGACAAAACTTTCAGGAGTTGCCTATGGCCAGTAACAGCTTGATGGAAACAGGGGAGCACTGATAGCAAGGTTAAGCATGAGAAAAAAAAGTATTTTGGGGGTAGGATTCTTCTAATTAATCCAGCTCATTTTAATATGTGCATTTCAAAGAAAAGATGATTAAGAACACACTCGTTTGTGGTATCTTCAAATTTCTAAGCATCTTTATCAGAATCCCCAGAACTGGCTTCACTTTCAGTGTCGCTTTTATCTGTATTGCTATCCTCTTCACTGCTCTCTTCACCGGTTTCTTCATCTTCTTTAGCAGCACGTTCGCTTTCTAACATGGAAATATAAAAGATACAAAGGTAAGTCACTCTTGCAACTCCTTTTTCGGGGAATACTCTGTGCATTTCCTGGCTTGCATCATGGGCTCCCATCTCCCTTCCTCCCTTCTCTTTTGGGGACAGGCATCAGCCACAGCCCTTCTGCATGCTTCCCATGTTACTTGCTAGTGGTGCTGCTTTCCTTGAATCCAGGAAGTGTTTATATCTTAAGGGAAGAAGCAATGGACAGGGACCTCTTGGAATGACTTCTTTCAATAGTGCCAAAAGGAGCACAGGGACAGATTCCTTGGCTGGATCTACACTAATCTGTAAAAACCCTTACAAAAAATAATATAGTTCTCAGTTGTATAATAGTATCCAGTATTTACAGTTTTAGCACTTACCCAATACTAGTTTTTTCTCAATAAGTGGAAGAAACTGCAGGGCCTCAGGGTTTTCTGGTTCATATATCAGAACTGGAATTTGATAAGGAGAAGACATTATTGATATCTATAGGATGAAATAGAAAATAGGATTCTATAATAATAGCTCGTCCTACTTCATAGAAGTGCAAATATATTTCTCATAAAAGTACCTCTGATACAACAACAAACTCTGATCTGGAAGCACCCTAGAAATTACTTGCCAGTATGTTTCATCAAGGCAAACCAGATGACAACATGAAATATACAAAAGCATTTCGCTCTTTTCCAGAATCATGAATATGGCATGCAAAGTGGGGGCAAATAGTTTGCGCGTGGCAATTTTCATCAAGGCTATGGTAAAGAGGAGGGGGGGTTTAAAAACCACTTCCCCATGTGGCATGGTCATAATCTTCATCAGAGCCCCCATGCTGCTATTAACTTTTTTCATATATAAATGAGATTAACGTACCTCATGCTATCATCTGGTTTGGCAAGTTACCATTCTGTTAATTTAGACAGGAAGTGGTTGAAACAGGAAAACAGAAGGAACAAATTCTCCTCTGTGCCTTTCACTTTTCATTCATCATGCTTGTTCAGTATTTAAGCTTCTGATACTGAAACAAGTAGCACTAAAAGGCTGGGACAGACTCTTCTTACTCCAAGGCCATGTCTACTGAGGCCTCATCCCTGCTCAGTCCAAACATTCTTGTTATGCATGTTTATTTATGTGGAGTGTTTACTTTGAGACTCCTCCCCCCAAAAAAAGAATTCCTGTGGATGCAGAAAGACAATCATATCTATAGAGAGAGTATCATAGCCACAGGTTCTTGATCTCTCTATTGCAAGCCATTCCAGAAAGAATCCAGGAGACTGCAAGTCCTTGAGTAGTGTGGCAATTTCAGAACTTGCTCCTACATAAACGCCAGTCCAAAGTATATCAACAGAATAATGTACAGTCAGCTGGTGGGCTTAACGAGGCCTGGCATGAGTCCCAATTTGGCCCGTGAGGCCATCTCTCCATACCACACTCACCTGCTCCTCATCCAACATCATGAGGCCGCAAGTGAACAAATTATGCCTTAAAGTGTGCTCCTGGTTGTTCCTTGCCAAGCAAGGCATCTGCCAGGGCTTATGAACAGCACTATGGAGTTCTTGACTGTGACTGTCAAAATGGGCTTCCAGTTGGAGAAGGTTCCCCACCACTGTACTAAATGAAATGTCACAACTTAGGAAACAGATTTGGAGAAACAATGCAGGTCAGAAACCCCCCCCCACTGCAGAACTTACTCATCTGACAAAGCTTTTTTGCAAGGCTGTATTTCTGCTCCATTATTGCCTTCAGAAACTATAAAGAAAATGTAAAAGTATGCAGATTAATACAAATACGAGCCAATATGACTCAACTTGCACTCAAGTCAACTCAAGGGTGTTGATCCTGCGATGCAAAGTCCAGTCTGAACAGCTTCAGCATGACAACTTTTTCACACTGAGGACACATGATGCACGACACTTTGTCACGTAGATCCATTCCTCCATGCATCGTATGTCATTACCAACTTATCTGCAGTGACCTAAAGCATCACAAAGACTGTGCATATTGCAGATGATCTATATCAAGGGTAGGCAATCTAAGGCCCGGGGGCCGGATGCAGCCCAATCGCCTTCTAAATCCGGCCAGCGGACGGTCTGGGAATCAGCATGTTTTTACATGAGTAGAATGTGTCCTTTGATTTAAAATGCATCTCTGGGTTATTTGTGGGGCCTGCCTGGTGTTTTTACATTAGAATGTGTGCTTTTATTTAAAATGAATCTCTGGGTTATTTATGGGGCATAGGAATTCATTCATTCCCCCCCCCCAAAAATAGTCCACCCCCCCTCCAGGTCTGAGGGACGGTGGACTAGCCGACGGCTGAAAAAGGTTGCTGACCCCTGATCTACAAGCATCAATGTAGCACATGGAAGGAAGAGTCTCTTATGTTCTAGGCTGTTTTCTTCCAGAGGCTACTTATCTAGAGTGGTAAGTACAGTCATACCTCAGAAGTTGAATGGAATCCGCTCCAGAAGTCTGTTCGACTTCCAAAACATTCGGAAACCAAGGAAGCTCCTGCAGCCAATCGGAAGCTGTGGAACCCGCATCAGACGTTTGGGTTCCAAAGAACATTCGCAAACTGGAAGACGCACTTCCGGGTTTGCGGTGTTCGGGAGCCAAAACATTCGATTCGCAAGGCATTCGACTTCCAAGGTACGACTGTAATAATAATAATAATAATAATAATAATAATAATTTATTTATACCCCGCCCATCTGACTGGGCCTCCCCAGCCACCCTGGGCAGCTTCCATAGAAACTAAAAGTACACTAAAATATCACACGTTAAAAACCTCCCTGAACAGGGCTGCCTTAAGATTTCTTCTTAAGGTTTCCTTTCCCCTTTTATTTAACCAAAAGACCCCCATTTTAGATGTATTAACTGTAGTCATGCTTATTATGCTCTGTTAAGTATCAGTCTTGTATGCATCTAACCTCTTTTACAATTACCGGTATCTAGATTTTAAATAATATTTTGGTCAATGTTTATCACACGGAGAAGTATTCAAAACATTACTCCTCCTGTAGGAAAGGCTAGTTTTGCCAGAACATCTGTTTGCTTAATGGGGGGGGGGGAATTTGTACCTCTCCCATTAACTGTAGTGGTGCAATTCTCTTTTCAACTTCACAGTCACTTTGTTCATTATTTTCGTCCTCTGAACTCTCTGGCGGCTTCTTGTCGGCATTTTCTTTAGCTATACCTTCCCTTTGCTTCTCAGTACTGACCTCACCGTTGGGTAGCTTTTCAACAACTGCAGAATTTTTCATCTTTTCATCTACACAAAAAATTGTATTATAGATGAAGAGGCATTAATAAACATTTCTGTAAGCAAAACTGTGACCAATTAGATTACCTTTTCCAAAATTTTCAGGGGCTAGGCATGCAGCAGGGGGAAAAAACCAGAGGGTCTTGAGACACCTTAGTGACTAACTAATTCATTCTAGCGTAAGTATTCATGGTTTAGCCTCCCCTTAGTCTTTAAGGAGCCATAAGGCTACTTTCTAAATGACTGCTATTTTTCTGTATCCTGTGTTAAATAATATTTCAACATGGATATGATTAGTAGAATAAAGAGAGCTTGAACAGACAATGAAACCCCCAGGGTATGATCTGGTCAAATCCATGCATTTTTAGATCCCACTGATTTATTTTATCATATTTTTATTTTGTCCTTTCTCCAAAGAGGCACCAACCCTAAGGGTTGTGCTACTTTATCTCCACAAGAGCCCTACACTTCATGCTTGAATTTGAATCCATGCTTCAGCTCAGTTGCAGCAGTCTACCTACTGCTCCACACCTGCTTTCAGTAGGACAACCACAATAATTAAGGAGTAGAAACCACTACGAGGAAAAACTAGTGTGTTTGGGGTTATTTGGCTTAGAAACCAACAGCTGAGGAGTATATGATAGAGGTTTATAAATTTATTCATTGTGTGGAAAGAGTATATAAAGAGATTTTTTTCCTCCTCCACCCCCCCACCCGTATTTTGTCATCTTATCAACATTAAATGGCAGTAGATTCAGAACAGACAAAATAACTTTTATACATAACACCATTTAAATTCAATCCAGGATGTGTACCCCATTAATCCTTTTTAGATGCCTAGTAGTGACATAATCCACATAATCTCTATACAACTGCCCTGAGCCCTTTGGGTATAGGGTGGTATATCAAACAAACAAACAAACAAACAAACAAACAAACAAACAAACAAACAAACTTTCCTCCTTTGTAGACAGCTCTGCCAAACCTGTACTGCTATCTCTTCCTCCAGTCTTGATCATGAAATTCACATATCAAGTATCTTTGGTTCCATTGCTTTGCTACACCTCTGTCAGCCTAGTCAGTCCTCACATGACACTCCTAAATTTTAAAATCCACATGAGCCTGGACTTTTATTTAGTAGGGTTGATGAGCCACGACATCACATACAATTTATGACATGAGAGTTAGCTCACAAAGATATAATCGAAGGCAGCAAAAAGGGCTATATGCGTCGAGCAACTGCACCTTAAAAGTCAGAATTTCCTTAAAGGAAGGAAAAACACACCACTTGCAAAAGTTTACCTGTCAGCTATTGATAATGATAATAATAATAATAGAAGAAATAAAGGTACAGTGAAACTGAAAGATGGTGGCCCAATTCATGTATCCCCAGAAGTGGCAGACACCATCTTAGAGAAGGCAATCTGCTTCCTTTCTCACATACTCAAAAGAAGAAGAGTTTGGATTTGATATCCCGCTTTATCACTACGCAAAGGAGTCTCAAAGTGGCGAACATTCTCCTTTCCCTCCCCCCCCCACAACAAACACTCTGTGAGGTGAGGGGGGCTGAGAGACTTCAGAGAAGTGTGACTGGCCCAAGGTCACCCAGCAGCTGCATCTGGAGGAGTGGGGAAGCAAACCCAGTTCACCAGATTACAAGTCTACCACTCTTAACCACTACACCACATTGGCTCACTGCTTCTTTTAAGATAAAGCTCTTTGTAACATGTATTAAGCTTCCCTTTGTTTATGTCTGTAATTAATAACAACAATAACCAGAACTATGAAAGTTGAGGTGAGCAATGCCTCTATATTGATTTACAGTGGTGCCCCGCAAGACGAATGCCTCGCAAGACGAAAAACCCGCAAGACGAAAGGGTTTTTCGGTTTTTGCGACGCTTCGCTAGACGATTTTCCCTATGGGCTTGCATCGCAAGACGAAAGCCCATAGGGAAATCTCGGGTACCTTTTTTTAAATGCTGGCGGTGGGGAGCAAAGCCTTTTCCCCCCCTCCGGACTTCAGAAGAGGTCCAGGAAGGCCGGCGGGGGCGAAAGGCTTTACTCCCCACCGCCAGCATTTTAAAAGCGGTCCGGGATAGCAGGGAAGCGCTTCCCGCTATCCCGGACAGCTTTTGAAGCCTGCCTAACCGGGGGCTTTTTAATCGCCCCGGGACTGTCCGGGGCGATTTAAAAGCCCCCGGAAGGCTTTTGAAGCCTCCCCCCGCCGCCCGGCTTCGGGGCATCGTCCCGATGCCGGGCGGCGGGGCAGGAACGCCTCTCCCAGCCGCCCGGCTTCGGGGCATCGTCCCGATGCCGGGCGGTGGGGCAGGAACGCCTCCCCCCGCCGCCCGGCATCGGAACGATGTCCCGAAGCCGGGCGGCCGGGCGGGAAAGCCTCCCCCCGCCGCCCGGCTTCGGGGCATCGTCCCGATGCCGGGCGGCGGGGCGGGAACGCCTCCCCCAGCCGCCCGGCTTTGGGGCATCGTCCCGATGCCGGGCGGCGGGGCAGGAACGCCTCCCCCAGCCGCCCGGCTTCGGGGCATCGTTCCGATGCCGGGCGGTGGGGCAGGAACGCCTCCCCCAGCCGCCCGGCTTCGGGGCATCGTCCCGATGCCGGGCGGTGGGGCAGGAACGCCTCCCCCAGCCGCCCGGCTTCGGGGCATCGTCCCGATGCCGGGCGGCGGGGCAGGAACGCCTCCCCCAGCCGCCCGGCTTCGGGGCATCGTCCCGATGCCGGGCGGCGGGGCAGGAACGCCTCCCCCAGCCACCCGGCTTCGGGGCATCGTCCCGATGCCGGGCGGCGGGGCAGGAACGCCTCCCCCAGCCACCCGGCTTCGGGGCATCATTCCGATGCCGGGCGGTGGGGCAGGAACGCCTCCCCCCGCCGCCCGGCTTCGGGGCATCGTCCCGATGCCGGGCGGTGGGGCAGGACGCCTCCCCCCGCCGCCCGGCATCGGAACGATGTCCCGAAGCCGGGCGGCCGGGCGGGAAAGCCTCCCCCAGCCGCCCGGCTTCAGAACGATGTCCCGAAGCCCGGCGGCGGGGCGGGAAAGCCTCCCCCCGCCGCCCGGCATCGGAACGATGTCCCGAAGCCGAGCGGCGGGGCGAGAAAGCCTTTGTCCCCCCTGCCTGCCTTCCCAGGGGCTTTTAAATCGCCCCGGACAGCGGAGAAGTCCTCCGCTGTCCCGGGCGATTTTAAAATGCCGCCCGCCAGAAGAGGTCGGGGGAAGGCGGTTTCCATAGGAACGCATTAATTGATTTTCAATGCATTCCTATGGAAAACCGTGCATCGCAAGACGAAAAACTCGCAAGACGAAGAGACTTGCGGAACGAATTAATTTCGTCTTGCGAGGCACCACTGTATCTAGCTGTGATGCTACAAGAACAGCTCCAAAAATAGCAATGTTGCTATGGGCAGACCAGAATCTCTCCCCCCATACCATAATATCTGGGGGGGGGGATCTTTCCTACAGACCATACTGAGCACTGAGATCAGCAGAGGGTGCCTTCTTGGGAGTTCCTCAGCCCCCAGAGGCTTGTGGGGAGGGTGACAGCCTGGGAGAGGGCATTCTCTGTGGCGGCCCCTGAGTTGTGGAACTCCCTCCCCACAGAGGTGCATCTGACACCTTCACTGAACAGCTTTTGTCAAATGCTGGAGATCCATCTCTTTATCCTGACTCTTGACACCTGAGGTGTATATTTTTAGGACCCACCTTATTTTTGTGATTGTAAGTTGTTTAAACTGCTTTTAATATTGGGTTTTTAACGCTGTAACCCACCATGGGACTTTGGGGTGAAGTGCGCGTCATTAATAAAAACATTCTTGTTTGACAAGCCTACCCACATGCTTCGGAAGTAAATTTTATCTACTTTAGTATTTTAACTTTTGTATGTTTTAAAGTACGGTTGTGGATTTTTCTTGATTTTGCTGTTTCACCTTTCGTAAACCGCTTGAAGTTTTTTTATGGTCCAGCAGTGTATAAATTTTATGAAAAACAAACAAACAAACAACAATATAACAAGACTACATTTTGGGCTAAAGCATACTTTAGTAAGGAGATCAGCACCAATAAAGACAAGGTTAAAAGTATTCCTTAGTATTCACTGAAGCTTACACTATATCCATGAGGTTTGAATTAAGATGAAACACACAAATTAATGGCATCTATCAATCAAGAAAATACCTTTTTGATATTATGCTTAACTAAATCTAGACATAATTTATAGCCAAGGAAGCTGAAAGAGATTAATAAATAAAATATATTTTGTTTGAACCAACCATTGACTTCCAATTCTGTCTTCACATCAGTTATCTTAGTTTCATGATTCAGCCTCTGTAAATCAGTTTCTAATTGTTGATCATTATGAATTTCTGGGAGAAGAGAAAGCAGAGGTAAGAGATAAAATGCACCGCAATTCAACAGCAACAATATTTCCCCCCTCAAATTTATGTCTTTAGGGTAGAGAAATCCATACTATTTCATATTTCAACAACATGTTTGATAGTCTAATGAAGCTAGCATATAGTATAGTAACAGAAATGTATTTTTCCCTGCCAAGAAAAAAGTGCACGATGTCAGCTCATATTGAATTCAACTCAGAAACTACAATGTCCATACAGTCCTCATCTTCCTTCATTGAGGTCCAGCGCCAAGGACTTTCTGGCGGTTCCCTCGCTGCGAGAAGCAAAGTTTTTATTTATTTATTTATTTATTTATTTATTTATTTATTTATTTATTTATTTTAAGGGTTTTCTTGTTTTACAGTGTAAGTGTAATGCCTCGTATTTTTTCCCCCATGTAACATTTTTACAAATCCATTTCAATTGTTGAGGCATTAGGGGGAGAAAAAAAAAGAAAGAAAGAAAGGGGGTGGAGGGAGGGGAGATGGATGGGGGTGAGGTCGGGTAGCGGTGTTTCTATTATGCTTAATGTATGTAGTTTGGTGTCAGCGTGCTTGTGTTGTTCACTTGTGTTCCTTTGGTGGTGAGAGAGGTTGGGGTTGCGAGAAGCAAAGTTACAGGGAACTAGGAAGAGGGCCTTCTCGGTAGTGGCACCCGCCCTGTGGAACGCCCTCCCACCAGATGTCAAAGAGAAAAACAACTACCAGACTTTTAGAAGACATCTGAAGGCAGCCCTGTTTAGGGAAGCTTTTAATGTTTGACAAGACTACTGTATTTTAATATTTTGTTGGAAGCTGCCCAGAGTGGCTGGGGAAACCCAGCCAGATGGGTGGGGTATAAATAATAAATAAATAAGTAAATAAATAAATAAATAAATAAATAAATAGAGAAGCACTTGTTGAACTGCATGCTACAATCTATAGGCAATTAGCCTATTATAGTCTGTAAAAAATTTAATCTATAAAAATATAGAATAATTCATACTAGATATTGTAATATGGGTGTCTCAAAGCAAATTAAAAAAAAATCCTTCCAGTAGCACCTTAAAGACCAACTAAGTTAGTTCTTGGTATGAGCTTGGTATGAGTGTGCATGAACACAAAAGCTCATACCAAGAACTAACTTAGTTGGTTTTTAAGATGCTACTGGAAGGAATTTTTTTTGTTTTGACTATGGCAGACCAACACGGCTACCTATCTGTAACTCAAAGCAAATTAATAATTGAATACTTAGCAGGTATGAAAACTAACTTATGAAGTAAGCGCAGAGCTTTAGTAAAGGCCAGGGTACATAGAATAGTGCTCTCTCACTCTCTGCAGAGATTATTAGGACACTGACACGCTTAAAAATGCTTCTTGGGAGCATCACTGCCACTGGGATATGGCCTATCAATGCAGGTAGAGAGAACACAAAATAAATGGAACTACAAAATAAATGATGACAAAGAAAAGACAGTTGGCGAGGATTCCCTCTTGATGCGGAAAGCATACAGAATGCTTGTTGCTCACGTAGATTCCACTTTATCAAGATGAATCATGTTCAGCAAAGGTACTTTCAAGTGTGAAGGGGTCATAGCTCAGTGATAAAGCACATGCTTTGCATTCTGAAAATCCCAGGCTTGATACTAAGTGAATACAGGAAAGGTGGGAAAGACTCTTGACAAACCATGGGAAGCAGCTACAAATCACTGCCCTAGATGAGCCAATGGCCCTGCTAGATATCTTTTCTATGGTGCACTCATTATGATTTGTGCTTATGGTGGTTTTAGGGCAATCATACACTATTTGAGGGACGCGGGTGGCGCTGTGGGTTAAACCACAGAGCCTAGGAGTTGCCGATCAGAAGGTTGGCGGTTCGAATCCTCGCGACGGGGTGAGCTCCCGTTGCTCGGTCCCTGCTCCTGCCAACCTAGCAGTTCGAAAGCACGTCAAAGTGCAAGTAGATAAATAGGTACTGTTCTGGTGGGAAGGTAAACGGCGTTTCCGTGCGCTGCTCTGGTTTGCCAGAAGCGGCTCAGTCATGCTGGCCACATGACCCAGAAGCTGTACGCCGGCTCCCTCGGCCAATAAAGCAAAATGAGCGCCGCAACCCCAGAGTCGGCCACGACTGGACATAATGGTCAGGGGTCCCTTTACCTTTACCTTAGGCAAAAACCAAAAGGCACCAGCCAATAAAGCGAGATGAGCGCCGCAACCCCAGAGTCGGCCACGACTGGACCTCATGGTCAGGGGTCCCTTTATCTTTATACACTATTTATCTTTTAATACTGTTTCCACCTGCAAAGGCTACCTGGTGGTATGCTGCTTTTGTTTCTAATCTGTGCATCTCCTGTAACTTCCTGCTGAAACCCTGCAACTTTACCTAACACAATTTTCCCTGGGTTGCTGTTTCTCGTCCCACTTTAGCTGCATTACAGTGCAAGACTGCCCTTCCAGATGGTAGTAATGTGATGACATTAGGGAGGCATCACAGAACAACTAATAAGGCAGAGTGATTTATGGACAGCCCAGTCTAACTCTACCACTGATGCATTATTGTTGCATTACTGAAGAATACCATGGCTGATGACATTGAAAGCCACTGAGAGGTCGAGGAGAATTTACAAGGACACATTTCCTTTGTCTCTCTTCTGACAGAAGTCATCATGACCAAAGCAGTTTCGATGGCAAAACTGGGCCTAACCCCCAACTGAAATGGATCTAGAAAATCAGTATTCTCAAACAGTGCTTGGATCTGGTCTGCACATGGCTGAGGGATAATTTGAACTCTACTCTCCTAGTTTGCAGTCTAGTAACACAGAACTGCATAGGTTCTATATATATATATATATATATATACATATATACATATGCAACATAAATCTCACCTGTCTCTTCTTCTATGCGGTCAGGCAATCTTACACTCATCTTTGGATTTTTATTTCTTGCAATTCTTTTTAAAGTATTCCCCCTAAATATTGTGAGTGTTATCCAAGGGGAGACAAAAAAGAAGAAGAAAGAAACCATACATTTTTGAGACTACAGAGATAATATGCTTTCAGGTATATGCCAGGTTCAATACAGCTGGAGTGGTATCCAGTAAAAATAGTTATCTGAAAACAAAATTAGACTTGATGTTAAAGGCATCATTTGCATTTAATATCCATGTTTTTAAAATGCAAATAATAGCTATTAGGCGGGCTGATAATTACTGGAATCACAGGAAGTAGGGGAGGGACTTCCCTCCTGTTGCAATCTTGAGATTGAAAAACCACCCTTTTGAAGCTATTTGCATTTCCTCTTAACGCAAATAGCAGCTCCAGAAGGATGCTTTTTGAAATAAATAGGGACTACAGTGGTGAGGCAAGGGTTAAGCTCCTTCTCCTTGCCTGCACTGGTCTCTTATAACTATCAACTCCCGCAGCAGTAATTTGCATTTTCAAAAGTGTGTGCTTTAGATACAAAAATGAATTTAACATCATATCTAATTTGGTACTGAGCTGACTGATTCTTATGCCAGTGCAAGCATGCAAATGATTCCCTGTGCAGAGAACAAGCTCAAGTTACATGGAGTTCCACAAATGCTAGAGACCGCCTCATTCTCTTCTACGCTGAAACAATCCTAAACGATTCAGAAAAAACAACTGAGACAGTTTGATGGCAAGCAAACCTTTACAGCGCCACCCAACCATATGGAGCTCCTGGATAAACGGAATAACCTCTTTGTTATGACTTTTCAACTTAGCCTGCCTTCCCAATATTCTCTTTCAACTTTATCTTTTGCTCATCTGCTGCCAATTAACCTTGAGTGACAGGAACGAATTTCATATTTCCCAGTGGCTGACTGCAGGCTGCTGGACTTGTTACATTTCATAGAATCATAGAGTCATAGAGTTGGAAGAGACCACAAGGGCCATCGAGTCCAACCCCCTGCCAAGCAGGAAACACCATCAGAGCACTCCTGACATATGGTTGTCAAGCCTCTGCTTAAAGACCTCCAAAGAAGGAGACTCCACCACACTCCTTGGCAGCAAATTCCACTGTCGAACAGCTCTTAGTGTCAGGAAGTTCTTCCTAATGTTTAGGTGGAATCTTTTTTCTTGTAGTTTGGATCCATTGCTCCGTGTCTGCTTCTCTGGAGCAGCAGAAAACAACCTTTCTCCCTCCTCTATGTGACATCCTTTTATATATTTGAACATGGCTATCATATCACCCCTTAACCTCTTCTTCTCCAGGCTAAACATGCCCAGCTCCCTTAGCCGTTCCTCATAAGGCATCGTTTCCAGGCCTTTGACCATTTTGGTAGCCCTCCTCTGGACACGTTCCAGTTTGTCAGTGTCCTTCTTGAACTGTGGTGCCCAGAACTGGACACAGTACTCCAGGTGAGGTCTGACCAGAGCAGAATACAGTGGCACTATTACTTCCCTTGATCTAGATGCTATACTCCTATTGATGCAGCCCAGAATTGCATTGGCTTTTTTAGCTGCCACGTCACACTGTTGGCTCATGTCAAGTTTGTGGTCAACCAAGACTCCTAGATCTTTTCACATGTACTGCTCTC
Source organism: Podarcis melisellensis (assembly GCF_964234715.1). NCBI lineage: Eukaryota > Metazoa > Chordata > Lepidosauria > Squamata > Lacertidae > Podarcis > Podarcis melisellensis. The sequence continues at coordinate 116,612,505 of NC_138528.1, forward strand.
AAGCCAGGTGTCACCCATCTTGTATTTGTGCCTCTCATTTTTTTTTTGCCCAAGTGCAATACTTTACATTTCTCCCTGTTAAAATTCATCTTGTTTGTTTTGGCCCAGTTCTCTAATCTGTCAAGGTCGTTTTGAAGTGCGATCCTATCCTCTGGGGTGTTAGCCACCCCTCCCAGTTTGGTGTCATCTGCCATGGAGAGACCTCCAAAAATTTTGTGATAAAGAGATTCCTGCCTATAACATTTGCAAGCACATCCCATGCAGAACACACCTTCAATGTACGTCACCAATAGCTACAGACAATCATAGTGCAAAAGCCCTCAGCATGGCAACTGAGTTCTGTGCTTCTAAATGTTACAGCTGGAGCAGGAATAATTCAAAATGTGTGTGTGTGTGTTTTGGCAGCACCCCATGATGAGCAAAATAACACCGACCAAGCCACAATTTCTTCCACGCATGCCTCAAGAACTTGTTGGGATCTACAATAGGACAGTGGTTGCTTGTTTGAAAAAGCTTGTCAGCAATTTCTTCTCATAATGAAATTAATTAAGAACGCAAATGAAGTGAGACTTACTTTTCTACGGATTTAGCTGCACGTAACAAGATCTGCTTTGATGGAGTGTAAGGCCTGCTTATAGATTCATTTCCACATCCCATGCTGCCTTGGTTTAAAAAAATAATAAAGGAAGGAAGGAAAAGAACCATCACAAAAAAAGTTTTGACATCAACTGCAGAATAATAATTCCTCTAAAATGCAGATTCTAACCAACTGCTGCAGCCTTTTATTTATTTATTCTTTTCTTGTATTCAAGTACATTTTGAGAAGCCAAGATCAAGGGCTGATTTTGAATTAGGAGCAAGTCAAATAAGAGTATGTGCATAAAATAAATGATTCAAGCTGGGGAGCAATCAATACAACTTCTTCTAAAAACTTATTTTAAAACATGCAGCACTACAGAGCAAGGATATGTTATTACGGAACCTCAGCTTATTTAACAGTGAAACTCAAACTGAAAGAATTTGATTCAGCTAGCCAACAATAATCAGTATTGGACTGCATCATCTGGAATACCCTCTTAATATTTGATATTTGGGTCGCAATCAGAATATACTTATTTGGAAAGAAAGCCCAACTTGCGAGTAATGATGGTACTTATCTATTGATATATACATCCATGTTGCTAACCAAAAGGTTAAAGCAGAAATAGATGTGTTTCTAGTTCTTTAAATATAAGAGAGATTGCAAACCCATGTATACTTACTTTGAAGTAAGCCCCACTGACATAAGTGAGTAAACATGCAAAGGATTGTGTAATCTATGACAAATAATTGCACTATCTTTCTCTGACTGGTTAAGAAGGCTGATCATATACAAGCTGCATAATAAAGATCTTACCGTGGAATTGTTTGAACGGGTTCAAGGACTACTTCTTCTAAAAACAAAATAAATTGAAATATTTGGTTCAACTGATGCACATTCAGATTATCCCCTCCCCCCAAAAAATATATAGAACAATAATTTTAAATTTTAACTAAGCAATAAATGTAATATAGTTTCTCATTTTTTTCTTAACATCAATTAACAATTTACAACATCTCTTTGAGCAAGTGCTTTTGTTCTAGCCTGTTCCCCCCACTGCAAGGCAAATTTTCCTCAAAAAAAAAAATCACATGGAAAACCCTCAATTTTTGCTCATTAGCCCAATTCTGATTAAAAGACTATTGGATAAGGGCTTCCAGTCACTGCTGGGGCTGACCAACATACAACAGTTGGAATGAATAGGTTAGACTTAATATTTATTTGGGGGAAAGGAATAAGGGCCAAATTACATGTGATCTTAACTGAATGAATATAATTAGTGTGCAGGCATTTAAAAAATGTAAAAAAAAAAAAACAGCAGCAGCAGGCCCCTTGAACAGAATTGGGATGCTAAGCAACATGGGTGACTACATAAGGAGGGAGGCATTTTAGGGGAAAGGGTTTTTTTGTGGTGGTGGGGAACATAGCTCTTTCTCCCCACCTTCCTGATTCTATTGCAGCCCTACATGGTTATTTACTTACAAAATGTATGTGATAACAGTGTTCACACGACTAACATACCGTATTTTCCGCCCTTTAGGGCGCACCTAGTGTTTTTTTTTTGGGGGGGGGAAATAAAGGGGAAAAAATTATTTTCCCCCGACCCCAGCCCCCAGAACAGGCTGCTATCCGCAAGCCTTGGGAGCCTGCCCGAAGCCCGGGGTGCGCTGCTCAGCTCTCCAGGCTTCAGCGAAAGCCTGCATTTGCCCCATAGGACGCACACACATTTCCCCTTCATTTTTGGAAGGGAAAAGGTGCGTCCTATGGGGCGAAAAATACAGTAATATCTAGCTGTGTACACAGATCAGGCAACAGAAGTGGCACACAGGTCAGGAAGCAACTGATGTTCCAACCACCATTGCTCACCTGTGACCCAGTTTCTGTGCTGGCTTCTGTGTCTCTGATGCCCACAGACCTTAAAAAGTGCTGCAAACTGGAGCAGGAGGGCAGAGAGAAGAAAGTAAGGATGCTATTCTAGAGCAAAGCCATGTACCAGAAAGAGCAGAAACAGCCACAAAGTTCTCCAAGGCATTATTTTATGTAAGCAGCATTGGGGATTCTGCTGGATTAATGAAATTAGATAAATCAACCAAATAATTTACTAATGCTTACAGAAGAATGCTTTCTATTCTTTAACTGGTAATTTGTTTTGACATATAAACAGAAGAATGCTTCCTATTCTTTAACTGGTAATTTGTTTTGACATATAAATAAAGCCTAGCTTTGTCCCTGGTTTTAATTATTATTTTCTAAACTACTAGCACCTTTGTATCTACATCCAGAATTCTAAGAACGCCATTCCCCCCCGCCCCCCGCAATGCGGTTTGAAAGCAGTGGTTAAAAATCAGTGCAGTTTTGAAAAGCTCAGCAGATTTACCTTTTGGACCAAACACATGCAACCTTCCATTTTGTCTATTCTTCTGTTCCTGCAATAAAGACAAAAGTAAGAACCAACCACAAGACCTGCCATGTAATTCTGCCTAAAATTCTTCACCGTGATTTCTCTGACTACTGAGAATTCCCGTAAGTTGCAATAAAACACTGAAACACAGATATGACTCTTGATCAGCACAATCAACTGATTAAAACCAAAACACCAAGAAACCATTAAATACCAATATATCAATTCCTTTTAAAGATAAGCATATATCAAATTTGAAATAAAAACTTTTACCTTCATTACATCAGTCCTTCCTAAGCCACTATGCCTATATAAGACAATAAAACGAGTTGCATATATAAGGAACAGATTATTCAAGATGATATAATGCTTAAAAATCAGCTTGAATCCTAGCCTACTTCTCATATTTGACATAATAGAGTATAAGAATTCATCACAACCAAAGCATTGTAGACTAATCCAGTAAGCTTTGTTACAGTACAGAACACCATGCTACCTCTTATTTGTTTTCTGCTCTTTTTTTGAGTATTTCTGACCATGAGATCACAACCACCAGTTCATTAAGCTTTTTGAAATCACATTTCTTAAAGTCCAAGATACGTATCCACTACACTCAGCTTTCCTTCTCCTATATATACAGTGAATCCCAAGAGGACATGATCTCTTCCTCCTGTGGTTCCCACTATTTCCACCTCTGCCTAAATGAACTCCTAGGGCATGTGTCACCCATCAAATGGCCTTACTTGATGCCCTAAGTATTCAGGCAGGATGATAATGGGAAAAGGCAGTCTCTTGGGTAAACATGCCCAAGGCTGTTAAGGGCTTTATACACCAATAGTAAAACCGTAAGCTGGGCCAGTAGCAAACTGACAGCCGGTGCAAATCCCTAAACAGCCATGTTACATGCTGCCAGGTAGGTTGCTCTGAATAGCAGCTTCGTCACAGCATTCTGCACCAGCCTGTAGTTTGTGGACCAGCTTTATGGGTCTACACAGAGCATGATGCAACAATCCAACCCTGAGGTTATCATTGTATGGACCTCTGTGGCCAAGCTATCTCTGTCCAAGGACGGTTATGATTGGCACACCAGCTAAAGCTGCTCTGAGCTACTGAGGCTGTTTGGGTCTCTAGCGACAAATATGGATCCTGGCTCACCCATAAGCTACGTATGTGGTTCTTCAGGACCCTGTTCAGAACAGGCAACTGACCTTCACAGCTTTTCATTTAAAATAGTTTGTACACGTGCTACAGTATTTTCATGTAACATGCACTCCGGTCTTTCAGCTGTAGTCATAAGAATACTTCCATATACATAAGTTCCATTCAATCAGTTGGATTTAGGCTGTGCACACGACCATCTCCACTGCACTGCCCCACTAGGTTTTGAATCCATGTACACATGGAATTAGCAACAATCTAGAGCTATCCTGTAGTTTCTTGTAAAAATACTGTGCTTTCATGCGATTCATTGCAAGCCAGCTTCATTCCAATTTGAGAATGGTAGCAATACTGAAACCCAGGTGTGCACATTTGAGGCTGTGAGTTGGGGCTCGTTCTACATGTCTGATGTCAGTATGGGTAGGGGGAGTTAGAGACGTCTCTTTCCTCTGACAAATCCTCTTTACCTGAACTTTATTTTAATTTAAGGGTTTTATTTTATCTCTCCCTGTGTGTAAAACATACCTACTCATTAAAAATAGATACCCACTTCAACAGTATTTTCGCACTACCCTGTAGTAAAGACCGCAATGAGTTTTCTGGCCCTTTAGATTAATAGCATGATCCTAACCATGCCTGCTCAGACTCAGTGAATTCAGTTGGGCTTACTCTCAAGTAGGAGGTGTTAGGTTTGCTACCTTAAGATGTACTCCTACCCCTGCTTGAGAGTAAGCCTCATTGAACTAAATGAGGAGTACTTTTGAGTAGTTGTGTACAAGGCTCCACCATCAGGCTGATTTCTTAAGCTTCTACACTTAATTTGGAAGTGGGCTGCATGAGGATGATTTGTAGGGGAACAGGGTTGAAGGGAGGAAAGCTTCATGACTAGGAGTTAAGGGTGGGTGGAGGGGTGGAGAAGTCAGTCAGGTGAAGACATCCCTCCCCCATCTCTGCCCACTGGTGTGGATGCGCAGGGGGTGATGTGGAAACAAATCAAAGAGTAGTGATGCTCACAATGATGTGTAAATTTGAACTAACCTGAAATATACAGCATACACAAGCACCAAAACCCCTGACTTCATTTAAGCTGGCAATGTGTACATGGCCTTATTTTCAACTTGTAGAGATGGACAGAGCTGCTAGTGTCTTATAAAAGATTGCAGGGAAAGAAGAGACCAAAATATCCTAGGACAGGCTTCCTCAAACTAGGCCCTCCAGATGTTTTGAGACTACAATTCCCATCATCCCTGATCACTGGTCCTGCTAGCTAGGGATCATGGGAGTTGTAGGCCAAAAACATCTGGAGGGCCAAGTTTGAGGAAGCCTGTCCTAGGATATGCATGTAAGGCCACCACCTTGCTGAAACTGGGAAGGTTGGGGTGTGATCACAAATTCTCAGAGGGATAAACTGAACAATGGCAAGAACCCATCTTCCTTTCCTTACCTTGGCAAAGGCAAACGTGTTTCTAGGACAAATCCATCTAAAACAAAAAGTTTGAGTGTATTTTGCATGATCTCCATAAACCAAATCTGCATGTTTTCAATGTATAAATTCAGCATGAATTAAATTGATAAACTTTTGATAAACATTAAATTGATAAACTTTTGAGATGCATTTAATTAAAAAAATATCTTAGGAGACATATTGTTTCCCTCCCTTACAAGTTTTTATCAAAATGCTCTCCCCATACTCTCATGCTCCATGTCATGGATCTCTTTACAGGTACACACATCCTTCACATTCAACGCTACTTCTCTTCCCTTCCTGTTTGGTCTATTCCTTTTGAATAAGTTATATCCCTCAATTACTACACTGCAGTCCTGTATCTCATCCCACCAGTTTTCAGTAATGCCAGAGCTCAAGTTCATCTTGTTTATTCCCCATGCCCTATGCACTAGTATAGAGAAAACGGGAACAAGTCATTCCCTCAAGCTGCTTCCTTCTTGGTTTTTTTCCTGCCCATAAGCAGGTTCCTGTACACCAATAAAGTTATTATCCCCAGTATCGAGGTCCCCCGTCCTCTGAAATATTGTCTCCTTCCCCCTCGGGATTCAGTTTAAAGCTCTCCTGATAAAGTTTGTGAGATTCCTAACACATTTTTGCCAACTGCTGTCAGGTGCAACCCATCTCTTGCCAGAAGTCCTTCTTCATGGAAGTGGAGACCATGGTCTAGGAAGCTAAATCTTTCCCAATGACACTATCTGTGCAGTCAGTTATTTACTTCCAGTATTTTTCTTTCTCTTCCTGGGCCATGACCTTCAACAGGAAGGCATGATGAAATAACCACTTGTGCCACAGGATCGTTTCAGCTTCCCACTGAGAGTCTCATAGTCCCTTGCAACACATTGAAGACTGTGTCTGTCAGTATCATTTTGTATCCACATGGATCAAAAGAACGGGGTAATGGTCAGTGGGCTTGATGAGAGTTGGCAGTCTCTCTGTCACATGTTGAATCTTTGCACCTAGAATAGGGATGTCCAACCGGTCGACTGTGATCGACAGGTTTATCCCTGGTTGATAGCGGTCGATCGCGGGCTCATATTCCTCCGCGGGGAAAAGGAGAATCCCCCTCTCGCTCTGTCCTTCATTTGCGCACAATTATAAGAATGTAAGAAGGAGTTACCACTGCCGTAATTACTACTTGTTTAGCAATTTATGGCGCGCGCCCCCCTAAAAAAGCCCAACAACTTTGCCTTGATGTCCCTGACCTAGAAGAAAGCACACCTCCTGGGACATTCTATCAGGTCCGCACATCACTATCTCTGTCCCCCTCAGCAGAAAGTCACCAAACACCACCACACCTCTCTTCCTCCTTCTATCCACTGCACCTTCTGCAGTCACCTCTGTGCTCTCTGAGGTCTATGACTGATGTCCCTGTTCCTCTGACCCAGAATCAATGTCCAAGGGTAGGAACTGGAATTAACTGTGAAGCTCCAAAGGCACAGTATGGTTCCTGACAGCCCTGCTTCTGTGTTTTATGTTCTTCCAAGTGTTTGCCTCCTGATTAGGGTTGGGGGGTATGCACAATTAAGCCACATTTTTTTACCTCCACTTCTCTTCTAAACTTTGCCAGCTTGACTAATATATCCATGCCTACCATAGAAGCATAAATCTTTTATTTGTTACAATTTGTGTCATGAGGCTAACAGTACCCCGCGGCTAAAAACTAATTTGGGAAACTATGTATATAAACCCTGGCTACATTACATTTCAATATATGGAAGTGACTTGGATGCAGGGAAATTCCTGTGATTTAAAACACAACACAGGATGTGTGGCTCTTATTTAAGAGAAGGACGATGAAACATTTGCTGTGCACATGTTTTCATTTAGTAGCACAACTCTCCACAGAACAGGAATAGCAATTTCACAATTCACAGGTGAAAATGGGCACATTCACGCCAATAACTTCTATTAGAAGGCAATCCTCTACATGTGTACTCAAAAGTAAGGCCCCTTGAGTTAAACAAGGTTTGTTCCCAAGGCAGTGGCTATGCAGTTGCAGCCTGCTGTAGTTCTATACACACTTCTGTAAGTAGGCACCATTTAACTCAAAGCTGTGTACTCAGTCCCATTTACTCTGCATGCACAGCACTCCCATCACTGGTTCGGAAAGTGGTGTGCACATGGTGTTATCCACATACCTATCTTGTCATTTCTTACGAAATACTGCATTTTGATGCATCCCCCCCTCCAACCCAGCTTTGATCTGAATTGAGAAAAGTAATGACACAGCTGCTCTTTAAGCTGGTAATGTGTATACAGCCTTAATGGGACTTACTTCCAAGTGGACAAGTATAAGGTTGCACTCTTAGCTCTGAAAAATTCGATAAAACCATTAAGAACAAAAAAAAAACCCTATTAAGAATTCTTATGACTTTTTTTTTTAAGGAAAAAGGCTTAAAAGGAAGAGGGTAGGGTTTGTTTGTTTTTTAGAATATAAGGAGCTATAAGAAAGTACTTTCAAATGCATTGTTTAATGCAAATACCTTCAGGAGCAATCACTTCCATCATTCCAGAAACCTAAAAAGATGTAGAGGAAAGATTCCAAATGGCATTTTTAAGAAGCTTACTAGGAGCAAATAAGATGACTATATTATATACAATGCAGTATGGCCTGCAAAAGAGGCCCCAGAAAGTTTTCAAACACTGTTTCTTACTTGACTTTTTACTGAAACTAAGTAGGGAGCATTCACAAAAGGGAGAAATATATAAAAAGACACACCAAAGTACACTAGTGGCCAAAATTGTGGAAACCTTTTGAAAAAAAGTGTATTTCTGAGGTTTGATGGCTCAGAACACCTGATGGCTCTCTAAACACCCATGCTCTTTGGCTACATTCAAATGAAGGGAAACTACTGCATATCAACCTAAGCAAGTTGTGCTTCATTTTCCTGGTTATTTGGCTATAACTTTTGATAGAATACAGATAACTGAACAAACGTCGTTGCATTACATTTTTCATTAAATTATCTTTATACTGATATATCATTTTATGGTATTACTAAAAAGGGGGGGTGTTATGAGCCATCAAACCTCAGAAATACACTTTTCCCAAAAGGTTTCCACAATTTTGGCCACTAGTGTAGTGATGAATGCCTTTCTCTGCAAATTGTGAGTTCTTCAGGTATCAAAAAGACCTGACTCCTAATCTCCTCCCCACCCCCAGCCACATGGTTGTTAACAACACCTTGCATCTGAAACAATATTATATTTTTTGTTTCTAAATGTCAATTGGGGAGTGTTGGAAATTTGGGTGCAACTCAGCATGCAGAAGAGGGGTTTGGCATGGTTTAAGACAGAAAAGGTTAGGGACCTCCAGATTTCCTGAGCTCCCTTCTTCTCTTTTGACGTTACATTTAGACTGATATTCTCAGTTTGTGCTCTGTTTTACAACTTCCTGTTACTTTCACTTCTCTCTTAGACCTCAAAATGAGACACCATGCTGGAACTATCCTCCAAGGGAAAAAGGAACCACCACAGCTGCCTTGTTCTACTACAGACTAATTAGACTAGAATTAGGAACTCTTCTATCCAAGTACGTATTTCTTACCATAAAGTCCTTTTTTATTTTTCTTACCTACAAGCATCACTCTGTGTGTGATTGCTCGTAAAGTCTGCTAGATTCACTCCCTTAATGCTGCCTTACTCAGCATACTAAAAGAGTTTCAACAGACAGTTGGAACCAAATAATTTCAGTATAGAATATATACCAATTTTTAAGATAAGGTTACAATCAACAGAATTGTGAAAAAATGTAACTGATGCTGAAGTGCTGACAGTACACTTACTCTATACAGATAATTACTGGTTGAATAGAAAAAGACATAAGAATATGGAATACATGTCATCCTAATGTCAAATGATTTCAGTTAAAATCCTTGGTTTTATCTTTGACTTCCTTCCTTCCTTGACCCACAATTTAGGCCATCACAATACCAGGTCAATTCTCTCTTTAGGTAAAGGTAAAGGTACCCCTGCCCGTACGGGCCAGTCTTGACAGACTCTGGGGTTGTGCGCCCATCTCACTCAAGAGGCCAGGGGCCAGCGCTGTCCGGAGACACTTCCGGGTCACGTGGCCAGCGTGACAAAGCTGCATCTGGCGAGCCAGAGCCGCACACGGAAACGCCGTTTACCTTCCCGCTGGTAAGCGGTCCCTATTTATCTACTTGCACCTGGAGGTGCTTTCGAACTGCTAGGTTGGCAGGCGCTGGGACCGAGCAGCGGGAGCGCACCCCGCCACAGGGATTCGAACCGCCGACCTTTCGATCGGCAAGTCCTAGGCACTGAGGCTTTAACCCACAGCGCCACCTGCGTCCCGTTTAATTCTCTCTTTACAGCATTACAAAAACATAGTCCTTTCTATCTGCCTCTTTGACAGAACACTGAGTCACATCAAGCTGGCAATATATTTTTTTGCCTTGACTACTAGTTTTCTCCTCTTTGGTCTTTCATTATCTCACTTTGGCCCCCTGCTTCTACCAATTGCTCTGCTTTCAAAATCATTGTTCATCAGACCATGGAAAGTCTTTCCTGAAATTCCAACACTGGCTGCCTTGCATGCTCCAGGATTGTGCACAAGTTTCTTGTCCTTACCTTCAAAGTCCTAAATTTCAACAGCTTTATCATTTTTAAGAGAGAGAAAGAATCATAACCAGAAATGGCCTACTTGTTCAGCATTGTAGGCTGCCATGGAAACACAAGTGACAGACAGTTGTTAATTTCCATATTTAATTTCCATATAATTAACATAGCTAGCATAAAATGTGGGTGAACATAGCAGTAAGTAGGCTGTAATGAATGTTGCACTTCTTCAATAATGCAATTTGTGCCATTTCTAGTGTGAAAGTGTTTGCTTATGCCAGGGGTAGGCAACCTAAGGCCCGTGTGCCGGATACGGCCCAATCGCCTTCTCAATCTGGCCTGCTGACGGTCTGGGAATCAGCATGTTTTTATGTGAGTAGAAAGTGTGCTTTTATTTAAAATGCATCTCTGGGTTATTTGTAGGGCCTGCCTAGTGTTTTTACATGAGTAGAATGTGTGCTTCTATTTAAAATGCATCTCTGGGTTATTTGTGGGGCATAGGAATTCATTCATTTCCCCCAAAAATATATAGTCCGGCCCACCACATGGTCTGAGGGACGGTGGACCGGCCCACGGATGAAAAAGGTTGCTGACCCCTGGCTTAAGCAAAGAAGATATGATTGGTCACCTATATCCCAACTTTTGTGTGTGTGTATCTGATATATAACAGATATATTGGAAACCTCAAACAGCAATAATGCTTAATATTCTATTTAAAACATAGGGAAATAATTCTGCACAACTTTTAAAGGGTAAAACTTATGTGTGATAAGGTAAAATGTTTACATCCAAAACAAGGGAAGAGAAAAACATTTACTTTTGATGTATGGCTCCACTGATATATCTGCTTTGCGAATGTATGCTATGCCGCGCTCTATGTATGCTATGTGAATGTATACTATGCAGCACTCATCTAAGCACCTCAATTAAGGTATAGCATGTACCGGTAACTGCAGAGGCATAATTTTTGTAGTAACAGCCGAAACAGCTTTTGTGAATGCTACCTCTCCGGGGAATTAGCATATATTCAGGGAAAGATAATTCTAGGATCCACTTAGTGTCACATTGCTCTGCATGGGTCAGGATGTTCTTCAGGAAATCAGACTCCACTTTGCATTCAAACTAGAAGTAACTTCATTAATAGTTTGGATTTGATATCACTACCTGAAGGAGTCTCAAAGCGGCTAACATTCTCCTTTCTCTTCCTCCCCCAAAACAAACACTCTGTGAGGTGAGTGGGGCTGAGAGACTTCAGAGAAGTGTGACTGGCCCAAGGTCACCCAGCAGCTGCAGGTGGAGGAGCAGAGTCGCGAACCCGGTTCCCCAGATTACGAGTCTATCGCTCTTAACCACTACACCACACTGACCTTCCCCAGCTCTATTGTCACATCAACAGGTAAGCCATAAGATCAGAACTCTTGGCTGTAAGTCTTCCTCTCTCAGTACAGTGTGTTCAGATTTAAATTTGTGTAGTATATAATACAGTGCCCATCACGTGTGCAACAGCTGTTATTTCTACAGGACACTAGAGCCTCTGCTAATCATCATATACATAATCTGAAATCCATTTAAGTTGGCAAACTGAATTCAGCAAGCCTGGCTTGATTTCAAATGGGAACAAGCCAACTTAACTGCTTTGTAGATCATAACCAACCTTTGATTAATGACTCATGCGGCCCCACAGCCAACATTTGAATAGGGTGGGGGAGAATGCGAAACAGGCACCACTAAGGGTATTCTGCTATGGAATAGTATGCAAGTCTAGTAAATCAATAAATGTGTATATGCTTAATATCACCACAAACATATCACTTCCTTTTGACTGCAGAAGGTTTGGCCATTATCCCTAAGTCCTGGATTCCAAATCCATAACCACTAACAGAATTTCCACGCAACCCCCCTCAGCATACACAACTAATTAAGTCTGTTTTTCAATCTCAAATATTAAAATGAATGAGATTGCGAAGAGATTATTTCCCATTACCACCCTCAACTGTCAAATAAACTGATTTTATTAGCAATTGTGTAGAAAACTAAAAGAAAATAAGATGTGTTAGTGGTACCAAGCTTTCGCTGGAGCTAGAGCTGCAACTGCCCACACCCAGGGGTGCCTATTCTGGAATAACAACAACAACAATATATGTATATGCCACCCATTTGACTGGGTTGCTGCAGCCACTCTGGGCAGCTCCCAACAAAAAAATAGTAAAAACACAATACAACATTACACACTAACAGCTTCCCTGGACAGGGAAGTTTTACAGACCAGATCCACTAGACCAGCCTTTCTCAAGCTTGGGTCCCCAGGCGTTGTTGGACCGCCGCTCCCACCACCCCTGCCTGCTGTCCGGTCTGGCTACGGATGATGGGATTTGTAGTCCAACAATATCAGGGGGCCCAACGTTGAAAATGGCTGCACTAGACATCTCAATGTTTCTTTTGTTCATCGCTTGCGTGGCTGCTGTCGCTTGAACAGGCGGTGGGAAGAACTCCTCAGCATGGCGGTGCTGCCAACAGAGAGGGGGGCGGCACTTGCTGAATTTATTCTGCTTGTTGCTACAATAATTTAAAAACACAGCGTTTTCCTTGGCGGTGGCGGTACAGCAGCAGCCATTTCCCTCGCTGAATTGCATTGTTGTTGTTGTCAATAATTTGTTGTTGTTGTTACAATAATTAAAAACACGGCATTTTCCTTGCATAGCCGTCAATTTTTCCTTTTTAAGGGGAATTCCCTTATTCCGAATAGGATTCCTCATAAGAAAAGGGAAAAGTTGACAGCTATGTTTCCTTGGCGGCGTTGGTGCAGCAGCAGCCATTTCCCCCACTGAATTGCATTGTCGTTGTTGTCAAGAATTTGTTGTTGTTGTTGTTATTCCCCAGCCCTGTTTAGGGAAGCTTTTAATGTTTAATAGGTTACTGTATTTTAGTATTTGTTGGAAGCCACCCAGAGTGGCTGGCGAAACCCAGTCAGATGGGCGGGGTATAAATAATAAATTATTATTGTTATTATTATTATTATTATTATTATTAACAACGTGGCGTTTTCTTTGGCGGTGGTGGTGCAGCAGCAGCCAGCTTTACCACTGAATTGCATTGTCGTTGTTGTCAAGAATTTGTTGTTGTTGTTGCTGCTACAATAACTAAAAACACAGCATTTTCCTTGGTGGTGGTGGTACAGTAGCCAGCTTTCCCACTGAACTGCACTGTCGTCGTTGTCAATTATTATTATTACTACTATTATTGCAGCTTCTATTAAGGGCTACAGGTTAAAAAGGAAGGGCACCTTTAAATACGTGGGGTGGGGTCTCCTACCTTGGGGGCTGTCGGCCTGGGTATCCCCTGGCCCAAGACAATATTAAACCTAGATAGGGGGCGGAGGGAAGAAGAAGGAGAAGGTTAGACTCTAGAGCCGCGCTGCGCCATATCCTCGAAACCCCCTCGACGCAAAAAAAAAAAAAAGCAGTGCTGGTGCTAGGCTACCTGTTCATGGCGCGGCCGAGCTACCTGGGCTCGTTCAACTGACTGGGGCAACGCAAAGGACGCTCCACTGCCAGCGCCGACGGAGCGTCCACAGGCCGCAGGCAGGCCGCGACGTCACCATAGCAACGCGCAGCAAGCGCCGCTTTGTCAAGTCTCCGGGCCGCCTGGAAAAGGGGGCCGGGCGGGAACGGAGAGGCGGGGCCAAATGGTTCCCACCTTCGAGGAGAAGCGGCCTTGACAAGCAGCGGCAAAAGGCGCCAACAGAGACAAGAAGCGTTAAACTAAGACGACGGAGAGAACCCCCCCCCCACTCTCGTTGCTCATATGTCCCCGGTTTCTGGCAAGCTGGGTGGGCGTACACGTGTAATGCTCGTGCATACTGGATATATTTTTTTTTAATTTTACCGGTTTTTTATTTCATTTTGAGCAAAGCACACGGTCCCTTCAAACGCTGCATGACGCATACAACTGGAAAGTTACCTCCTGTTGGCGCTATGTTTGCCTTAACAGTGCATTTATCCTACTAACCACCATTAAAAACAGCACAATAAGCAAATTCACAAAGAACACAAAATTTAAAAAAAACCCAAAAACTAAAAACCTAAACATTTGTTAAATATGCAACTTTTAAATTTGTTACATTGAACATTCTACCTTCTAAGCATGCAAAAAAAAAGGAATGGTCTGCATTTTAAGTTTGTCTTTTTAAAATTTTACAGGGCAGCCTGACATCACGCGAAACATACAATATACAATACTACAGCATAGTAAACTGCCGTTTTGCTGCACACGGTGCTCGCCCACCTGAGTGCCTGGGACTTGAGGCAAATCGTCTCCTGTGCGCCTCTTTTCCTCCCCAGCAGTAAAAACCTCAACAGAAATAAGTTTAAATATAAAGCAACCATGTCCTGCTTTTTCAGGATACCCAAAATCTACTGACTGAGGCGATTGCCTCCTTCTGCCTGACGGCAGCGGTGGTCTGGTTTTTTTTTTTTTTGAATGGGCTATGAGCAGTGCTTTTTTTCTTTTAAAAATGTTTAGGGGTGTACTCTCAATTTGACTCAGGAAAATCACCATTTTATAGTTCAAGTCGAGGAAAATAAATACAGTAAATGGACAAAAGTAGAAAGATCCACAAAATGTTTAGGGGTATGCATACCCCTGTATCCCCCCCGCCCAGGAAAAAACACTGACTAGGAGTATTGTTCTGTTTGTTGTTATGTTATGTGTTTTTGTACTGTAAACCACCCTGGGCTCTTCAGATGAAGGGCGGTGTATAAATCAATTAGATAAATAATCAAGGCAGGGTTTGTTGCAGTTGTTTTCAAATGGCAGTGGAGATTATGGGTCCCTTGTCCATTGGGTGGATTTGAATTCAGGCAGCTTGGAATAATAATAATAATAATAATAATAATAATAATAATAATAATAATAATAATAATAATTATTATTATTATTATTATTATTATTATTATTATTTTAAAAAATGAAACATGATTCATATGTATGACAATTTCTCTAGATTTCTCACATGTCTGATAGGTCATGTCCTTCAACTCATATACAAAATCAGGGCAGCGGGCAACTTTTTTCACAACAGTATTCATTTGAAACTGTGCTTAGATGTAGCCAGAGGTCCATTCGAGGAAACAGATCCAGGATCAGGATGAAATGAACTTTTTCATACCTAGAAAATGACAAGACTCAATCTGACAAGCTGATCTCTGGCTGTACTGGAAATAGGATGTAGGGCGGCGTTGAGAATTCCCTGACCCCCATCAATGCACATGCACTGTGAGGGCTTGGGATAAAGGTTTAAACCCTTTTTACCATCTGGCTTTACGACTACATAAAATATGTAGACAATTTTACTTACATAGCTCTACAATGCAGTTCTGCTGACTGCTATGTCCATATGCTTTGATTTGGGATGGGCTCAAATGCTTGTTTATTCAATCTTAGGTCCTCATTAGGTGGCATCTAGAGTTTTACAAATTGCTTGGACTGTGGAAATCTACCTGGGAGAATTGAGTGGCAGTTTCCCAATTAGCACAATTATTTCAAAAATTGCTTGAGTTTGGTTCACTTTGCAAGGAAACTGTTTGAGAGCTGATGGGGGAAAGGTAGCCTAAAGAGTTAAGTTGGTCACTGCAGTGGAGGTAATGGCCTTTTGCAATCCAATCAATATGATCCAAAATTAATTGTAATATGTAGTCCTCAGGAGAGGAGCACGTTGCTCATATTTAGGTCTAATCAAACCAGCTGAAAAGTGAATAATATCCTCTATCCTTATAAAATAAAATCCTCTCACTTTGACCCTGGCTCATACTAAGTATAGGAAATAAGGAATGACACTTCAATGTCGGACTCTGCTTTGAAGCTATTGTTTATATGGCACTCCAGGCTTCAATGCAAAAAGGGTTCATTTAGCCATTAAGTCCCTTGTTGAACCACTCATTCAGATCACACTTAGTATGCTGAATATCATTCATAGAATCATAGAATTGGACAGGACTCTGAAGATAGATGATCCCTGCAACTCCCTGCATTGTAGGAATATGCAGCAGTCCCTGATGGGTATTGAGCCTGCAACCTTGGTATTATCAGCACCACGGTCCAACCATCTGAGCTATATGTCCCAGCTAGATGTCTGAAAGCCAGCAGAACCCAGGGCACTGACTCTCCTGCTTCTCCTTCACTATATTTGGATACTTGACTGCTGAAACAGAGGTACTCACTTGCCACAGCTGCCTCAAAAGCCCTTTCAGGAGAAGAAAGCAGAAATGAAAATATGGGGAGATATACTTCAGAGGTTCAGAGTATGGGAAGCCCGAAAAAAATAATAATTTGGATTGTAATTTGGCTGGTTTTTTATTTTATTTTTAATTTGATTATGATTTGATGGATTTGTTAATTGGATGTTCTTATTGGAAAACTAATAATACACACACACACACACACACACACACAGTGGTACCTCGGGTTACAGACGCTTCAGGTTACAGATGCTTCAGGTTACAGACTCTGCTAACCTAGAAGTAGTACCTTGGGTTAAGAACTTTGCTTCAGGATGAGAACAGAAATTGTGCGGCGGCAGTGGAAGGCCCCATTAGCTACAGTGGTACCTCAGATTAAGAACAGTTTCAGGTTAAGAACGGACCTCCAGAACGAATTAAGTTTTTAACCCAAGGTACCACTGTATATAAAAGCCCTTTCAGGGTTCCACTACGAGCACATAGCGTATTTTTTGCTCTATAAGACTCACTTTTTCCCTCCTAAAAAGTAAGGGGAAATGTGTGTGCGTCCTATGGAGCGAATGCAGGCTGCGCAGCTATCCCAGAAGCCAGAACAGCAAGAGGGATTGCTGCTTTCACTGCGCAGCGATCCCTCTTGCTGTTCTGGCTTCTGAGATTCAGAATATTTTTTTTCTTGTTTTCCTCCTCCAAAAACTAGGTGCGTCTTGTGGTCTGGTGCATCTTATAGAGTGAAAAATACGGTACATTTCAGCATGCATGCAAGTTTTGTGCCATTTTGAAAAAGAAAACGTTACCATTTAGTATTGTTTTTATTTTGAATTACATATGGGGGAGCACCAGAATCCTTTCAGCATTTAAGAGCCTCTAAATGTCTTGATCAGTCCCTGGGTCCAGGGTACACTTATTTTCAAGCATGTTTGTCACATTCATAGGGCAGCTCCATCAGCGCAAATGGGTATGTACACAAAGAAATTCATTAATGTGAATGGGAAAACCCACTTGTTCAGTAGACCTTATTATCTACTTGCAGACCAAACGAAGGTGTGGAGAAAGCGATTAGTTTTTTTTGGGGGGGAAATCTAATTAATTTCCTGTAGCAGTAAGTTCAGCATATTTGGGGGGGGGGGCTGACTTGGTTCCTGTGTTTTTGCACACGTGTAAGAAAGCAGCTACAGTGGCTTTCCAGGGAATGAGAGGCAATGCTGGGGTCTGGGGACCAGAAGGGAATCTTCTGAGGAAAACATCCTGAAAACAGGAAGGATCCAAGAATAGCGTCCAAAAAAGAGAAATATATCTCTCAGATGCCAGGAAAACCGATGGGTTCTTTGTTTTTGTAATATGGCCAGTGTGTTCACTCACAAATGCCTTTGTCAAAAGATAATAACCGTTTGTACCAAACCTGAGGTGGCCCTCCCATGAGTTTTTGCCCTAACAAAGCAAAATTTTAGGAACCAAGTACAGTTTTACTTTTTTTGTGTCATGGCTGGCTTTGGCTTAAAATAGGTTTCCCATTAAATACTTAATTTGTACAGGAAATTTTATTACATTACATGTTGGCACAGTCTGAGTTTTTAGAGAATTTTTAATGTGTGGTTTGGTAATTGTATAATATAGGTCTCATTGCTATATTTTTATATAAGCCCTTGACTTTTGTAGCTGAAATGCATTGGGCATACTACAAGAACAAAGAATCAATCTTTTATTCTTGGCACCAGTGAGATACATTTCTCTCTTTTTGGTAAGGGAATCTTCTGAAAATCATTTTGAGCTTCCATTTGCCTATCTGAAGTACAGTGGTACCTCAGGTTAAGTACTTAATTCGTTCCGGAGGTCCGTTCTTAACCTGAAGCTGTTCTTAACCTGAAGCACCACTTTAGCTAATGTGGCCTCCCGCTGCTGCCGCGCAATTTCTCTTCTCATCCTGAAGCAAAGTTCTTAACCCAAGGTACTATTTCTGGGTTAGCGGAGTCTGTAACCTGAAGCATCTGTAACCTGAAGTGTATGTAACCCGTGGTACCACTGTATACACTTTAGTGTACAAGGAATGTCTGTTTTGCCCCCGGACATTGTATATCTGTCATCAACTTTAGCTACCCATTGTTGGCATCTGTCAGTCCTAGGAGATAATAGAGGAGTGAGCCTTTGGGGTTGAAGTCACTGCTGGAAGGTTGCAGCGTCTGTAGAGACAGATAAAGAAGAGACATGTTTTGTTGCAGCTGGGGAGATGAAGGCGTCCAGTTGTGCTGCTGCAGATGGACCATAGAGTTTCTTCTCTCTTCACATTCAGCTGTGAACATACATGCGTGCTTCTCATGTTTAACAGTACACACTCAGTATTTGCAAATAAATTATATCAATTAAGTAAATTAAGACTAAAAACAAATATTCATAATAATAAACTTCTGATAATTAATAGTATTAAGGGCATCTGATAATGCTTCCAAGGTGAGAATGAAGAAGAAATCAAACCATTATTAAGGGCAAGCCACCACACAGAATATAAATGCATTTGTAGTCACATTCTTAACACTAGGCCATTGGTGGGGGACACCTTCTCTTTGAAATAACACATAATCTTGTCATTCCTGAAAGACACAAACTTAGCATAGACAAGTGATAAACACTGGACCACTGTTTCAACATTATATGAAAAAATACTTCCCCAAACTGTCCAGTAAGTATGAAGGAACGTGAACTGTTTGCACAGTTGAGTTGAGGCACATCAGTTGATGAGGTACATCAAATCATTTTGGAAATCAAAACTTCAAAATATTACTTGGATTTTTAATACAAAAAACATGCATTCCCATAAGCTGAATATTTGACATACTATAAATCTAACTCCAAAATACAATAGTTTTCAGAATTTATATTTTAGTGCATTTGTTTTATTCACTACTATAACGGGAAAGGTTACCACCTTTCAGATCAGTCAGAATAGGTCAATTCGGATAATATTTTATAAGAGTTAGGAGCAAATTCAGAACATACACACACAGTAATTGGTTAAGAAAATTGCCTGCTGTACCTTTGTAATGGCACCACTTTTCACACTAGGTTAAACATTAAATAGACCTAGTTGATGGGAAGGTGATAAAACAGGAACAAATAACAGCAGATTCACCCTTCAGGCCTTCCCTGACCAAGTAATACTGTAGACCAGTAAAGGAGCTTCCAGGCTGTTGCTATTTTAAGGCACAATTCAGTCACATATTGGCAAATTCACTTTGCACAATTATAACAGATTAGGAAGTCTTGCACAACAAACTCACTTCCCCGAAGGACTGGACTTTTTGCAATAAGGAAAGGGACAGGAAAATGGCCTGCAAACTGTGGGATAACACAGTGTCTAACCTCCCTGCAGGGACACGGGTGGCGCTGTGGGTTAAACCACAGAGCCTAGGACTTGCCGATCAGAAGGTTGGTGGTTTGAATCCCCACGACGGGGTGAGCTCCCGTTGCTCAGTCCCAGCTCCTGCCAACCTAGCAGTTCGAAAGCATGTCAAAGTGCAAGTAGATAAATAGGTACCGCTCCGGCGGGAGGGAAAACGGCATTTCCATGCTCTGCTCTGGTTTGCCAGAAGTGGCTTAGTCATGCTGGCCACATGACCCGGAAGCTGTGCTGTGAGTGCTGCAACCCCAGAGTCGGCCACGACTAGACCTAATGGTCAGGGGTCCCTTTACCTTACTTACTTAGTTGTCCAAAGGTGAACTTGTGTGCATGTCAAAATACATTTATTGAGTGCTAGTTCAACTTAAGAACCTAAGTTAGGTCTTTTAATTTCAATGGACCTGCTCTTCAATTTGACTAGCATTGGATACAACCTACTTATTTGAGCCTCTAATTGCCACTTTCCTGAGCTTCTCTCCCTAGTCTCCTTGCTCCAAACATGGGAGCCCCTTCCCTGTGTGCAAGAAGGCGAGAACAGGGTTTCCAAGTAGAGAAGACCTTGAAAATACTGATAAGAGCAGATGGATCTTCTGTGCTAAACCACAATGTGGAGTTTCCAAAAGAGGGAAAGGGGCATGATAGTGTGATGCAGGCCACAATATTGTGGCAATGTGGATTGCAAGATGGCTCCAAGTTGTCCCCTCCTCCACATCTTTTACACTTAATGGTTTTACTCACAATAATCTTGGTGCCCTTTTCCATGAGTTTGTTTCAACAAGGGTTTATGTTCAAAACACTGGACACTGACGGACGAAAGCCAACTTGGCATGGCAATTGACCCCCATATTGGTGGCCATAATGTATAGTAAGATTTCTGCTTCCTTCCCATTTCCTTAGGATTACCACTCGTGTGGTAACCAAGGCCGACCCAAGACATGTGCCCCTCTTTCCGCCAGTGAAGAAGGAGTGAGGGAAGATCTACACCAGGAACAAGGCAGAAGTAAAAACTGACATGAGGATCGTCTGGTCCTGGGGTGCTGCCTGCGGCGGTCACCTTGCCTTGCCTCATGGGTGGGCCGGCTCTGGAGGTAACAATAGGAAATTAGAAGCAGAATTTATCATTTGGACACTGTTTCCAGTGAACACTAGAACATAATGTGTAGACATTATGTCTACACAGTAGATAAGGAATCTACTGCTGCCTTCTATAATTTTTTGTTATTGCAATCAAGAATGGAGTGAGGTGCATTTAAGTGATTTGGGCTACACTGCACCCCACAGGCATTATTAGACATCACATTAAAAGCACATTTGAGTATCTCTCAAATCTCATATATGCACTGCATCTATGAATGTTGTTAATGCAGAAAATCAAATGGAACAGAAATTGAATTAGATCCTATACGCCTAGGACCCTCGTACCTACGGGACCGCCTCTCCTGGTATGCCCCGCAGAGGAACTTACGGTCTTCAAACGAAAACATCTTGGAGGTCCCAGGCCACAGAGAGGTTAGGCTGGCCTCAACCAGAGCCAGGGCTTTTTCAGCTGTGGCTCTGATCTGGTGGAACGTTCTGTCACAAGAGACTAGGGCTCTGCGGGACTTGACATCTTTCCGCAGGGCCTGCAAGACAGAGCTGTTCCACCAGGCCTTTGGCCAGGGCACAGCCTGACTCCCTCCTTTGGCAATCCTCACAGAACTCTAGCCCAATGGTTGCCATTAATCTGTTTTGAATTAATTTTATAATGAAATGATTTTAGAATGTTTTATCATTTTACTGTTGTTAGCCGCTCTGAGCCCAGCTTTGGCTAAGGAGGGCAGGATATTATTATTATTATCCAGACCATGTTTGTTCCATTTAGTTCCCACTGAAATCAATGCAACTTAAGTTATTATTATCTTTTCCTAGTGATTCCAATGGATCAAAATACAATTAGCTTACCCATCTGGATTCAAACCATATAGCATTCTTTATAGGTAACAGGCTCTCCCATCAAAGACTGATTTAAGCACAAACCTTTCAAATATCACATATAAATATGCTAATTCAAAGGCAAGAAATATGGCCATGATTATGCATGCATTTGTAGAGGCTTCTAACATTGCAATTAAATCTTGGAAGTATGACAGATGATGTTGATCATTTGTTTTTAAGCAACGTAGAGAAGAATATATTGTAAGCTACCCCTGAAGCTAATCTTGCTTCGTAAAAGTATACCTTGTTAACAGCAGAAATATCAAATGTGCAAAATGAAATATTTCAAGAGACTAATGGAAATTGTGCTTTAACAAAAGGAAATGATGGAATAGCAACAAGTGAATCCTTATGAGGCAGAACATATAAATTGAAAGTATCCCATATAACACAAA
Source organism: Podarcis melisellensis (assembly GCF_964234715.1). Lineage (NCBI taxonomy): Eukaryota > Metazoa > Chordata > Lepidosauria > Squamata > Lacertidae > Podarcis > Podarcis melisellensis. The sequence goes on from NC_138528.1 coordinate 116,634,725, forward strand.
CACAGAACTCTATACAGTATCCTTATAGAATGTATCATGGGGGAAAAAATTATCTACTGCCTTCAGTAAAAGCACTTAATCACCTGTGCTACTGGTATACAAGCTTTTAGATTATTTACATCTCCCTCAGTGCTCACTCAACATTAAGTAAATCACTTTAACTCTTTATAGAATTTTCAAAATATACTTTACCTTTTAAATGTTTTTCTCCTCTAATAAATAAAAGTTACAAATAAAGAGTTATCCAAGACTTACTGTGCAAAGATATTCTCTTTCTCTCCCCCCTCCCTTATGCACACACATTATCCTCCAGTTATTAAGTGTTTTATAAATAACTATTCTGAATCCTTGCTACTTGTTTGGGCATATTACTCAACTAAAAAGTAGTGGATTAGCAAGCAGAGAGAAAGATGGGGTGCAAAGACCTTGTTTAGTCTGGGTTGAGGGTTTCACAAAACATTGATTTCACTCCCAATTCAATTTTAGGAATCATCCCAATAAATACTGGATTTACTGGTGCTGATATTGTGGCGATTACTAGTATGAAAGCAACATAAGAGAATCATTTAGCGGCCTGCTTGTCTTTGGCAACGTCACACCAGAAACAGGATTCCCTTTGGAATGGTCTCAATACATGGCGTTACATTTCATATTATCAATTCATATTGCTCATATTGATGGATTGGCAGTTCTTGCTGCTGGCTTCATTCTTTAGCTCAATTCTTTATCATCTTTCCTTTGCTGTGTGCCAAATTGAGAATTGGGTTGTTCCCCCTGAAGCTAGCAGTTCTATATGCAATGATGTTGGTTGCATTTCCTACCTTGAAGCAAGTTGAAGCAAAAGAAAGCTAGGAGATCTGAATTTCAATTGCATAAAAGCAAGCAGAAAATATATGTATAGGCCCTTTTTGTTCCAACAAAGTTAGACACCCCCAATACTACTGAAATCAATACCACTTGGCAGCCTTATCCTATCAGAATTTACTTAGAAATAAGAATCATTACGTTAAGTGGGACTTACTTTCCAGTAAGAAGGCTTAGGGTTGTAGCTTTAAATAGTGAGTGGGTAACTTTTGGCCCTTCGGTCGTTGCTTGAGTATAACTTCCATCATCTCCAACCATCGGCCATGGTGGCAGGGGCTGATGGAAGTTGAGAGTCAACATTTAGAAGGCCTTAGAAGTCGGCCACTAACTTTTTCTGGGCTGAGCCCGAAACAGAAATACTGAACTCCTTTGAATAATGTGCCCATTTCAAAGGTGTGTATTTATTGATCTACACTGTAAACTCACTGCAGTTCTAAAATGCAAAGAGTATACACATTCAGCACCAATGTTTCCATGGTATATAAAAAAAGGGAGGATGGAGAGATATGAAGCATCTGAAGGCTTGGATCCCGCAAAAGATGGTGGTGATTGCCAAGAATAATTTCTAAGTTTCTTGTGACTAACTTCTTCCACTGGTTTCAATGAGAATGCAGTTCCAAGCTTGATTCCTAGGAAGTTTCCATCACCTGGTTTGCACATGAGGCTAGCCCATGTTTTAACATTAGTCATTTTTAACAAACCAGTGTTACATACACCTTAAAGACCAACTAAGTTAGTTCTTGGTATGAGCTTTCGTGTGCATGCACACTTCTTCAGATACACAGTGTATCTGAAGAAGTGTGCATGCACACGAAAGCTCATACTAAGAACTAACTTAGTTGGTCTTTAAGGTGCTACTGGAAGGAATTTTTTTGTTTTGACTATGGCAGACCAACACGGCTACCTATCTGTAACCAGTGTTACATATTTAGGCATATGGCAGATGATCACGTAAACCTTGGTTTATTGCAACATCCTCCTTTAAAGAAAACACAAGCCAGGAAGAGTCACTTTTCACTTGTATCTTTGTAGCTTTTGGGTGATGATGGCTCCTTAATTAATATTAAGGAGGTGGTCTGGGTTCACACATTAACACTAGGCCATAGTTAATCTTAACTAAGTTTTATAAGCCCACTGCAAGCCTTGCTTTATGTGTGACCTATAACCATACTTAATAAAACTATAATTAAATTGCAGGGTTGGGTTCATGCATAACACTAAGCCGTGGTTTAATAAGCCATGGTTTAATAAACTATGGTTTAGCATTATGTGTAAACCTGGCCATTGTATTCATTGGACTTACAGCTGAATAAACATGCATAGGAATGAACATCTAAAAGTCTTTAGCTGGATGGTGATCTACAACTTTTGTGGATGTGTAATCCAGGTCTGTACAGTGATTTCATTATAATCAGGACATATAAAACAACCCCAACACTTTGTTTGTTGTTCTATTAAAGACTTGACTGAATGTGAAAGTAACTACAAAATATATGTCATTTTCAGATGTACCATTTAGTTCAGGTTTCAAGTCTGTAAACTGCATTTTTTTAAAGTGTACCAGTACACCTTTTGAGGAACTCATTGTTGACACAGATCTTACTTACTACATTGCCTGGTTTCTAATCATAAACTAAAGAAGACAACAATTTGCATGTAATCCTGTTACCAACCCCCAACCCCCCAATTCACTTGTACAAGAACTGGAGAATTTATATTTTATATTCACATAGCACTGTATATTTTAAAAAAATTGGTGTACAATCCATCTTCACACACCTAAGCCCATACTTAAATGCTTAAGCATGTTCTTCAAACTTCCTCGTTAAAAACAGATAGTTTTAAATGTGGTTCATTTTGGGCTGGATCATGTCACTAATGAGTGATTTCCAGCACTGCACAATTCAATGCATGTTTACTCAGAAATAATGGGGTCTAATCCCTAGTGTATACATTTAGAATTGTTACCTTAGATCCATATAAACTAATTATGACAAGTGAACAGAAACTGAGTATCCCAATTTGACTATATCAAAAAAATAATTCTGTTCCCCATCAGCTTTGAAAATTGATCAGTTAATCAATCACAAATCAAACCAAACTGAATTTTTAATCCAATTGCAATCCATCCTTTACTGTACAGTCAGATTAGGAACAGCTATGGTACTAGCTAATTGACCTATTTTATTTTTGTTTGATTTGGCACAAAAGAATTGTATCAAATTACTTGGATTGAAAAGGGCAACTGTCCAACAGTACAGCTAATCTAATTAATCTTCTACTATAGAATCAGAAATATTGAAGCCTCTAGTCCACATATTTATTTCTCCTACTCTTTTTTTTTAATTTACAAAAAATACTGCATTATCTCTTTAAGTGATGCATCATCTTTTCTATGTCTGCTAGCATAAAAAAATACAAGTACTTGTAATTGGAATAGGAATCCAGTTTACTGCTTTCCCGATAGATTTCTAATTAAATAAATTGTTATTTATAACACAATCCAAAACATGTCTGCTTGAAAATCACTCTCACTGACCTGTTTAGGATTGGCGCACTGGTATTTTACACTCTAAAAGGAAAGATCAAACTCTGCACAAAAGAAAAAGGATTTCTTAAAAGAGTTTGAATAAAAACCTGACTCACAACCTTGCTTCATCTAAAATACACCTGCATCTGAGATGATAATAATTCCTTGGAAGGCAATGCTATAAAATAATCTGAAATTACCCAGTTAACCTGATGTACATACTAGAAAAAGGGGGAAATCTTAAATTCCAAGCAGAGCGACACCCACCAACAGCTCAGCTGAAGGCATTTTTGTTGCTTATTCCATTTTTTGATCACCCATTTTTTCAAGGTTAACTTCCATAAGCTTAAACAGATTGCATTTCCAACTTCCTATTAAATCTCATGTTGTGCATAAACTATATTGCTGTGGTTCAATTACTTAATAATTAATCCCTGAAAGCAGATCTGTATAAGTTATAATCACTAATTACATCTATAGAATGCAATTTTTAAGATGTGCAGTTGCAAATAAATGCAAATCCAGAAACTCGATTTGACAACAGTATTCCTGATAAATTGTTTGAATCGACTGCTGCTTCCAATTCATAACTTGGGGTAGACCATCAATCCAGCTTCATACTGACCCTTAAAATGTGACCACATAATTTAGATTTAAAAACACACCATATATTAAATTACAGTTACATAGGTCCACTTCATGTGGAAATTTCTAATAACGGTCCAACCCTAAAACAATTCACTTTAAAGTTTGTATCAGTAAAACTTTCCAAAGTACAGTACAAATCAACTCTAAAATGAATGTTGCAAATAATTGCTTCAGAAAACTCGGCGTGGATTACCCTGAGTTATAAATGAGTATGCATGTAATTGCAGCAAATTCTTAATTTTAGAAGGTAGCTGACAAAGTATTCTTTTCAAGAATATGGAATGTTAGTGTTGTACAGTATTTATATTTCTGCAAATACACAAAATTCAGTTCTACCAGTGAGCTAACACATTTCACAGCATCACTTCTTTGATAAATGTTTAGAATGCAGAAATAAAACATGCAGCCTTTAAAAGAGGTTGATGCCGCAATACTTTGTCACACACTTATCTGGGAGTTAAGTCCCATTGAACCCAAAAGGGCTTGCTTCTGAAGGGCTGCACTAAGACATCAAGAGAACAATCCTCTATGTATCTATTCAGATGCCCCATTGAATTGAATGGTTTGTCTGTATAGCAATGAAATGTGAACAGTGGTTTTAGTAGGCGAAACCTAAAAGACACACGAAATTGATGAAATGGGTGTTTGTCAAACTGCTATGTGCTCTTTTGCACACATCCAGTAGTCATATGCAGGTTGTAAACATTATTGAGCATTCCCTATCTGAAATCCAAGTCCCACCAAATTCAATGAAGGTTAAAGATACTAAAAAAAACTTTTGTTTGATAGTTCCCATAGAAGTCCTGTTTTAATAAGACGGACAGAGAAATCCCATGCACATCTACTCAGAAGTAAGCCCCACTGAGTGGAGTTTACTCTCAGCTTAAGTGTATATAGGATTGCAGCCCTTGTGTACACTTTTTCTAAAGAAACGACTGTGATCATAGTTTGCATGTTTCTCCCTTTTGGAATACTACAACTCTTGCTTCTATTGCTAGATGCAACTAATAGACATCGCCCTCTCCTGCTCTATTTGAATGTCATAATCTCTGATCAGTGAGAGCTTCCAGAAATAATGAATGGAGCCACAAGGAAGTCAAGCCCTATCCTACACCCCAATCACAATGGGGAAACGCAAGGGATCAGCTGCAAATGCTGGGAAAATTGAATCATGAGATACAAATTACTCTAGGGAGTGTTGACTAAATACAGGAGGATTTGTTTGTTTGGGCCGAAAAAACCCTTAAAACAGAAACAACAAAAAAAGATCAAATGAAACAAACTCAATTGGGTCTTCTCCATATGACCCCAGAGTTAATGTATTTATTATCACGCTGCAGTTGCAGGTTGCTTTACAGACACATCTCATGCTATAGCCCCCATATGGAGCCAAGAACAAGGAGGGGGAGGGGAAAAACATTTTTTAAATTCAAACAAAGCTATTAAATAAGCTGTACACAAAAGGTCGGCCTTTCCCCCGAAGAAAGGCATAAAATTATAATAATGAAAGGAGCCAGGCCCTCCATAGACAGGCAAATGCTGCAGTTGCTTTTATTTAAAACCGTAATCCAGCCCACTTTGATCAGATGTTTCCAAAATGGTATTTTGGGTGTGTGTGTATCTGAGGTTCTGCCCTCTAGTCCGAGGAACTGTTGCAAACAGTTGGCACTGTAAGTCCTGATCCTTTGGGGGGATCCTCACAGGTGACTGGATCTGGGAGTACCAGGAACGAAAAGGTAGAAATCAAATAAATCCACAGGGCGGGTTGACGTAAACGGACATCTCCGACCCCCAGAGCACACAGTTCCAAATCTTGTTAAGATGAGAGCCAGGATTCACCTGACCACTTCTGCTCCCAAGGCAAGGATCTGCATCTAGTCCCAAGAGCCCTGGGATCCCGTAGGCAGCAGCGTCACATTGGCCTCGATTCCGATATGGGATGATGCACCAACTCCAAGCTGACGGAATACAGGCAGCTATGTTCAAAGGAGGTGTTTATGTCCCCCCCCCCACCTTTCCCAGGCCGCCCAGACTTTCAAGGATGGGTCCTGGGTTCAAGTCCTCCTCCCAGAAACCTCTGCAAAAGTGGAGTTCCCCAGACTCTCCCAGGCCTCTACGATCTGCAAGGTGGATCTGGAGAGGGAACCCCAGGCGCAGGCCAAGGCGCCTGGTGGCCCAGGGAGCGGGCGTGGGAGGGCCGCTCAGGCGGCTCAGGTTGTCACATGTCCCTGGGCTCCTCCCTTTTGACGGTGGCACACGCGTGTCCGTGTCCCGGCGCGGCGGCGGCCTTGAGGCGCTTGTTCTGGTGCGTCTTGACGTGCTTGGCCAAGTGGTCGCTGCGCATGAAGCGCTTGCCGCACTCGGCGCAGCCGAAGCGCTTCTCGCCGGTGTGAGTCCGCAGGTGCCTCTGCAGCTCGTCGGAGCGCGTGAAGCTCTTGCCGCAGAAGAGCCAGTTGCAGACGAAGGGCCGCTCGCCCGTGTGCCAGCGCAGGTGCGCCTTGAGGTGCGACGTCTTGCCGTACACCTTCCCGCAGCCGGGGATGTGGCACACGTGCTGCTTCTTCTTGCCCGGCTCGGAGGAGGCCGCCCCGTCGGGGCCTCCGCCTCCTCCAGCCGCCGCCGCCTGGCAGTTGGGGCAGCGGCAGCGCCGGCACCTCCTGGCCGTGGCCGCCAGGGGCGCCTTGGGGTGCAGCAGCGCGGCTAGCTGCGTCTGGTACTGCGCCAGCTCCGACGGCGCCAAGACCAGGCCGCGCTGCAGGTTTCCCGCGAAGCGGTGCGCGCAGCCGCCCGCGCCGGGCGCCGCCTGCTGGATGCTCCACCAAGGGATGTCGTCGGGGGCCGGAGAGAGCTGGGGCGCCGGCGGCGGCGGGGCCAGCAGGTTGGAGTAGCCCGGCGGCAGGGCCGCTTGGGCGGCGTAGGGCACATAGGCGGCGGGCGGCGGAGCGCAGCTGGACGACAGCGCGCCCATGGAGGGCGGCGGCGGCGGCGGCAGCATCTTGACGGGCGAGAACTCGTACGGGTACGACGGGTCGGCCGGCGGCGTCAGCGGCAGCTCGTGGGCGCTGCCAAAGGCCGGCTGCGGGGTGAGGCCCAGGCTGGGCGGCGGCGGCAGGCCGCCCGGCGAGTGCGCCGGCATGTCGCTGCTCCACGGGTGGAAGATCCTGGACGGAGAGCCCAAGCTGGCCTCGTAGGACACCTGCAGGAAGTCCGACGGCGGGCCCGATGCGCCGGGCTGCCCGATGCGGCTACAGGTGGCGGCCAGTAAAGCCAGCGGCGAGTGCTTGGCCACGTCGGGGGAGGCGCTCGGAGTGCGGTCCTGCGGGAGACACGTCGTTAGTCGCCCGTCGCCCAGCTGCCTCCCCGCCCACCAACAAGCGGGCACTGGCCGCCTTCTGGCTCCCCAGCGGCCTCTCCCCCAAAGTTCAGCAGCGGCATCGCTTGCCCAGCACGTGGGAGGGGAAGTTTCCCAGGAAACTTCAGAGAGGGGGCGGGCTGGAGTCTGCCTCCATCAGCCCCCCGCCAAACGCTGCGACCCCACTGCCTTTGAAACCGGTGCCACCCCGGGGAAGCAGCTTCCCGCAGTGAGGAAGCAGACCTCGCCCTTCCCCCGTCCCCTCCAGCTTCGCCCTCCTTGCGAGGCTTGGCTGTAACCGGAGAGACAAAAAGTTTTTCTCTGCCGATTCCAGGGCAGCCAGTCCCTCGAGTGAGCGCTAGGCGCGTATTCCCAAGCCAAGAAGTTTCTTCGCCAACCCAGAAGCCTCTCAACATTTCTACTACATCAGCATCATAAACCCAAACGGGTTTGGTTAGTAGCACCTTACAGCTCACTTCCCCAGAAGGGGCGCACAGCGATCCTTCAACTTTGGGGGGTCCCCATCAAAGGCATTCCCTCCCTCCCTCCTCTCTGCCTCCTTGCGCCTGGATGTGCAAAAAGATGCGCCCAGTTTTTCTGGTCTTTCTTTTTACGCACCCCTTTCTCCTCCCCTCCACCTCCCGGCTCGACGGGGCGACTGACCTGGAGAAACGCTTGCAGAGAGTCGTTCCGAAGGACGGCCACGGCGGCCATGGCTACCGCGTCCGGGGCCAGGCGAGGCCAGGGGGGCGACGCGGCGGCATGGAGTCGCCAGGGGGAAGCCGGAAAGCTGCCCAGTTTCCTTCCTTCTCCCACCCACCCACTTTCAGATTTCCTCGCCTTTTGCAACCCCCTCCACTAGGCAGGCAGCCCCGGCTCAGCGCGATCTCCGCGGACTGTCTGCCTGAGCCAGGATCACCTCCAAGAATTTGATAAGGACTTTGCTGGGCCGCCAGCCAGTCAGAAGGAAGATTTATGGCTTTGAAGTTTGCCGCTACCCAATCATCAAAGAATAGCGGCTCTTTCAGAAGCGAAAGCAAATCCTTTGAATCCACAAAGCTCCTATGGTGTGTTTGTTGGTCTGGATAAAAGAGCTGATTATTAGGGGGGATGGGAAGGGAGGAGATAAAGGCGGGACAATTAATGAAGTAATCACTATGTGGGAAATGTATATACACAAATAATTGGATTTTCTTGATCAAAGGGTCCTTTACCGCCTGGAGACCCCTCTCACTCGACGTGCAAGACATTGCATCTCAACCCCGCCCAACCCCCAGCTTCCCATCCCTCAAAAAAGAAAAGAAAAAAAGTATATTAAGATTAAGGATTTGTAGCAGAGCCCTAAAAGGGACAATAGTTCTTCGTAATCTTCAGTTACATCAACCCCGGGTTTCCCTGTTCGACTACTGTATATCGTTTGCCAATAGTTGTATTGTCACCAAATGACTTAAAAGTTCACTTATTTGTAAATAACTTTTGAGCGCGTTGGCAAGTCACAGCCCGAAAGGAAAAGTTCTTACACTTTGGGGGGCCTGATTTTCTGGAGAATGCAAGCGAGAACAGGAACAATCAGCAAATATATCATTTTGCGCCCGTTCCTTTGCTCTTCTGGAATCGGGGCTTCGCCAACGCTTTGTTATGCTGCAAACAGCATGATTTCTCCCCTTGTTAAAAACTGGGAGTGCAAGACCAAAAGTGTTGGGTTTTTTTCCTTCCTCCCCCCACTGGTATGAATTTGGTTTAATGAATACCTTTGGGGGAAGAAATTCCTATTTTCTATGCAGGTGATGTGCTATTTTCTATGCAGGTGATATGCAGGGATTTTCTATGCAGGTGATGTGCTTTCTGGCAAGAACTCCAAAATATAAGTTGAGTTCTGAACAGCTCTTAGGACTAGGAAATCCGACCAAACTTTAACAGACCTGTTTCTTATAGTACTACCCTCAGCTGAAACACGTTCAATTACAGCTCCTTTATCATCTCCTGGGACACCCCCGGGGGGGGGCACTTGCGTCAGCGGCGGGGGAGTCGACGTGAAACGCAACGCAATTTGAAAGTTGCATTGGAAGCACTGGGTCTTGCGCTTCCTAGCAGTGGCGTAGCGTGGGTTGTCAGCACCCGGGGCAAGGCAAGTAATTTGTGCCCCCTAACCCGTGGATTTGCGCCCCCTAACCCCCAGATGTTGCGCCGGGTGCGGCCGGCCCCCCCTGCACCCCCCACGCTACGCCACTGCTTCCTAGGTGGTACGTTCAGGCTGCAAACAGGAGCGCATAAGCTTGCGAACCATTCCCAGCCAAATCCTCCGGAGCCCCTTCTTCCAAACACTTTCTCAGAACCTGAGCGCGCTTGTCTTTCTATTTGCCAAGGAAAGAAGTGACGCTCCAAAGCCTTTTCCAGCCTCTCTCTGCAAACGAAGCCCAGAACAAGCAACCTGGTGATGATTTTGGGCTGCCTTTTCTCTACTCGATCCTGGACCGCTTAAAAACCTGACACTTCTGATCGGGCGCACAAAGAGAGAGAAGTAGTTTAAAATCACCAATGCTTTTTTCGGGGGGAGGGGGGGCTTCAAAAGTTTGGCCGTCGTATGCAATTTCCTGGGCGTCAGCTTGAGAGCTGTTGGGTCTATCCGGCCTCGGGAGATCCCAAGCGAGATCCCTTGACTGGGGAGATCCATCTGATGCTTGGCCACGTGCCAAGGCGGGCTTCCCAGGGAAGGAGGGGTGGGTCGGTGGTGGGGGGTCCGCGTGGCCCTGCGCCTCCCCCTCGAGCTGGCCTTTCTCCCACTTCCCCACAGGTAACCCGATCCCGCCCAGCAGCGGCTTGGATGCCATTGTCTTCGCGTTGCCACTGAAACCTTTTTTTTTTTTAAACGCCCCGCACAGAGAGATCTTTATCTGGCCTCCCCGTACAAACACAACCCGTGGCCTCTCCAAAGACTCCCAAAGAGTTTTGCAGGGCCTCCAAACGCATCGGTGCCTTTGAAGGGATTAAAGGGCCGAGCCCCTCTCCCACGGCTCCATATGGAGTCCCGGGGAGAAGGGGAAGCCCCCTCCCTCTCCACCCAGCCTCCCCGTCGGGCCTCCGCCTCCCTGACGACGAATGCAGGCACCCACCGCATAGCGGGGGCAGCCTTGCCCATCCTTGCCTGGTGACTTGTAACTGCTTAATCGGAATCGATACTCCGGAGATGCCGGCAGACGTGGGAAGAGGAAAAGGAGAGGCCGATGCTGCCTGCCCTCCTGCGCAAAAAGACCTTTTATTCACAATCCCGGCAACCAGACAACACAGGATTAGTATTTGAAAAGTTATACGCCCTATATCATACCCTCCAACATTTCTCTGGTGAAAATAGGGACATCCTGTTCAATTATAATTGTACCCCACCCATCCGACATATAAAAACTTCCCTATGCAGTGGTACCTCAGGTTACATACGCTTCAGGTTACATACTCCACTAACCCAGAAATATTACCTCGGGTTAAGAACTTTGCTTCAGGATGAGAACAGAAATTGTGTTCTGGCGGCGCGGCGGCAGCAGGAGGCCCCATTAGCTAAAGTGGTGCTTCAGGTTAAGAACAGTTTCAGCTTAAGAACGGACCTCCGGAATGAATTAAGTTCTTAAACCTGCTGTACCACTGTACAAGGTTGCCTTCAGGTGTCTTCTAAAGGTTGTATAGCTACTGATCTCCTTGGTTTGGGGGTCACATAACTCCATAAAGGTAAAGGGGCCCCTGACCGTTAGGTCCAGTCACGGACGACTCTGGGGTTGAGGTGCTCATCTTATTTACTGGCTGAGGGAGCTGGTGTTTGTTCGCAGACAGTTTTTCCAGGTCATGTGGCCAGCATGACTAAGCCGCTTCTGGGGAAACCAGTGCAGCGCATGGAAACACTGTTTACCTTCCCGCCAGAGCGGTACCTATTTATCTACTTGCACTTTGATGTGCTTTCGAACTGCTAGGTTGGCAGGAGCTGGGACAGAGCAACGGGAGCTCACCCCGTCGCGGGGATTCGAACTGCCAACCTTCTAATCAGCAAGCCCTAGGCTCTGTGGTTTAGACCACAGCGCCACCCGTGTCCCTTCACATAACTCCATACACTCCACCAATTCACTCCACCAATTCTCTGATGAAAATGGGGACGATGAAAAAGTGGGACAATCAGAAACCGGGGCAGCTTTCTGTAAATCCAGGACTGTCCTTGGAAAATAGGGACACTTGGAGGGTCTGCTATATTATAGAATTGCAGGGTATGATCTGTTTCCTCCAAAGTGAGTGCACCAGTTTCAGTGGGATTTACTCCCAAGGAAGTATGGATAAATTTGCAGTCTTACAGTGCAATTCTATACCTGCCTATTCAGAAATAAAACCCACTGAGGTCAGTGGGACTTAGTACATAGATGTATAGGATAGCCTTGTAAAATAGGATGAATTGGTGTGTATTGGGTGTGTGTGTGTGTGTGTGTGTGGGTGAAGTGGGTGTCTGGGCTTTGGACCAAATCAAATGAGACAGAATACCTCAGGGTGGCAATCATTTGCTGCCTGTTCAGTTAGTCTTGGAAAATAAGTGCATTCCACTCCTCTTAAATAGGGTCAAAATTAATTGCTTTTTAAAAAAAAGGCCTTAGAAGATCACAATGCTATACCTTTATTTCACAAATTTGTTTTCCGTCTTTGGGAGATACACAGGTACATCAAGGCCAAATATTTGCTCAATATTACACAAAAGCAGGAAAAGAGACACAGCAGGAATTAAAAAATAATAATCAAGAGCCCAGACAAGTAACAGTGCAGTCCTATGCATGTCTACCGCAAAGGAAGTCCCAGTTACCATAAGTGTGTACGGCATTACAGTCTGAGCTTGCAATCGTCTGCATACTTTACTTGACAGTGCAACTCAGTAGGGCTTACTTCCAAGTAGACACGCATATAAGGTTGTGATGCAAATGCAAGAGAGGACTGGGAGCAACCTTAACTCCTTGTTCTCTGGTCTAGGATACTCCACAAGTAAACGGCAGCCGCAGGTTGAGGGTTTCCAACTTGGCCACAGAGAAGAGAAAGTTATCTAGAAGCCCATGTTGTCGTGGCCTCAGCCTGGGGGGGATAAGAGGACAGCAGCAAGGCAAAGCTACTGACCTGTCTCCCTAGAGACAGCAGTAGTTAGAAGGTGATGGGTTTAGCTTCTTGGCGGTCTTCCCTGAAGAGGCATCTCCACCCATTTTCTTCTTCTTTACCCCACAGGGAAAGGGCGACAAAGGCAACCTGGAGAGAAGGAGAGCAAAGAAGTGGTTAATTTTCTCAGGTCACTCAGCAAAGAGAATTTGGAATACTGCCAGGAAATTCATATGCAGTGCTTTCCCTAAAAGCTCAAACTCTCCAGAGTTGTTGGTTTTTTTAGCAGTAGCTTTTACAGTTTTCTTACATTTATATTCCATTTTTCTTCTATTGTGGAACCCAAGGCATATGTGGTTCCCAGGCTGATTCTCACCTGGACACTGAGCAGACCTGGACCAACTTACTGTATTTTTCGCTCTATAAGACGCACCAGATCACAAGGCACACCTAGTTTTTGGAGGAGGAAAACAAGAAAAAAAATATTCTGAATCTCAAGTGCAGTGAAAGCAGCAATCCCTCTTGCTGTTCTGGCTTCTGTGATAGCTGCATAGCCTGCATTCGCTTCATAAGACGCACACACATTTCCCCTTAACTTTTAGGAGGGAAAAAGTGAGTCTTATAGAGCAAAAAATACGGTAAGTTTCAGCCAGGTGGAAGCCTCATGCACCTTCAGACTATGCCCTGGGAACAAATAACCCCACCTATTGGGATGTTACAGTAGTGGATTTCCTGCATTGGCAGAAGGTTTCATTTCATTTCACTTTTAATTGGTGTACCGCCTTTGTATATTACTACACACAAGGTGGATTGCAAGCTAAAGAGACAACAAAGATCACACCCTTTATTAACAATCTGATCCCATTCAAAAAATAAAATACAATAATAAAAAAACTCTAAAATATATCAAATAAAGCAATATTCAATAATCCATTAGAATGTAAGAGTACACAATAAAATTAAATATCAGCAAATAATAAACAGTAAGTGTGGGTGGATGTTAAAGAATCCCACCCCCTTCACAATGGCAAATGCAAAATGTGAAAACTTCGCAAAAAGACTTAGACAGAAGCCAAATACCAAGTACTCATGAAGAATTCAACAAGTTAAGCTTTTTCTAGCATGAAAATACAATTACAGTGGAACCTCGTTTTTTGAACAGCTCCATTCCCAAACATTTCAGCTCCCGAATGTCGAAAACCCAGAAGTAAATGTTTCGGTTTTTGAACATTCCTTGGAACCCGAACATCCGACGCAGCTTCCGATCTGCAAAAAGCCTAGCTGTCAGCCAATCGGAAACTGCCCCTCAGAATTTGAATGTTTTGGAAGTCGAACGTCCTTCTGAAATGTATTACGTTCGACTTCTGAGGTTCCATTGTATGGGAACAGCTTCACCTCTTTGCATTCTGTCTGCCAGACATTTTATTGCATGTGTGGCCTCTGATTTATTTTGGGGCCCTCCAAGTGCAAAAGATGCATATGACACAAAGGAAATACAATTTTTATACAAATTTGTGTTGTCTTTTGCAAGTGGGTCAGAGGTCCCGATCTACATACAGTGTACTGGGCCCAGAAAATCCTGATTGCACCTCTGCATAACCAAATTCCCAATTACCGCTTGCAACGTTTGCTGGAATATACCCTGAGCATCCAATCTAAAGTAATCTAGAGATAATATGTATATACTTCATTGGACTGGTGACATTGTACGGATGCCTGATTATCGTATTCCAATGCGGCTGCTCTATTCCGAACTTAAAAATGGAAAGCGTAATGCCGGTGGTCAACAAAGGAGGTTTAAAGACTCTCTCAAGGCAAATCTAAAAAAATGTAGTATAAACACCAACAATTGGGAAACGCTTGCCTGCGAGTGCACCAATTGGAGAACAGCCTTAACCAAAGGTGTCATGGGCTCTGAAGACACTCAAACTCAGGATGCAATGGAGAAATGTGCTAAGAGGAAGGCATACTTGGCAAACCCTCACCGTGATCATCTCCTGCCCATAAACCTATGTCCTGACTGTGGAAGGACGTGTGGATCCAGAATTGGTTTCCACAGTCACTTACAGACTCACTGTTAAAACAGTGTTTGTAGAAGACAATCTTACTCAGCTTCGAGTGATCGCCAAAGAAGAAGACGACTTTTGCACTGCAATGAATCTTTTAAAAATTTTTTTCGCAAGGTTGACTAACCTAAACATAGGTCACAACTAAAAACAAGCTAAAAACTGAAGTTGGATGCTTCTATGTATTGAATTTGCTGACTGCACAGTTACCCAACTGATTCTGAATGAGTCAAACTTCATTATGAATCTTCAAGAAAACACATGAGGTTGTCTCCAAGTAAGTAATGTCCACTGAAATTAACAGACCTAAGTTGGTCATGTCCATTAATCTCAATGCATCTACTCTGAGTAGTAATAACACAGGCTGTAACACTTGGAATTGTTAAAAACCCACAATATCCTATTATGGGTATGAAGTGATTTGCTCTAGGTGAAACCAAACTACTGCTGTGGTGATGTCCTCTAGCTTCATTCACCAGAGGTTCCCTTCAGAGATTGTATTGCAATCCTGTGTTTCATACACCTGTGGGAAGCGGTCAGTGTTGAACCTTTGTTCAGTTCACGGGCGTTTTTTTCCAAAGCACAGCTGATGTTGGCTAAGGAGAGGAGAGCAGCACTGATTTGCCCAAATGCAAATAATTATTAAAGTTAGCATTCTCACTGCCGCATCAAATATTTGCAACGCAGCAAATACACACCTTGTTGACAAATGGAGCGTTTCAGAAGGAAATTGCACATGGTACATTTTGAAATGAAAACTTCAAGGAAATAAACAACTATCTGACTTTTAACAAGACATCTGAAGGCAGCCCTGCTTAGGGAAGTTTTTAACGTCTGATGTTTTATTGTATTTTTAATATTTTGTTGGAAGCCGCCCAGAATCTGCCTCACATCTGACTTCCGAAAGCTAGTTCACAGTGCTACAGCATTCAACAGCTGGGAACACCATTGAGAAACCATTCTATATCCATAACTTAGTAGAGAAAACCTTCTATCTATCCTTGCATGTAGAAACAATTGGTACTTTGTTATTTACCATATTTTCCCACCTTGACCGAAATGTGTCAGTGAGGGGCGGGAGGAGCCTTTGGCCATGAATAACAGTAGAGACCCTGCCCTGAATAATAATAATAATAATAATAATAATAATAATAATAATAATAATAACAATAATAATTTTTATTTATATCCCACCCTCCCCAGCTGAAGCTGGGCTCAGGGCGACTAACAACAATAAACAATAAACAATAACAACTGAACTTGAACCTTGTGCAGAAACAAGCTGTTTCCCTTATATTTTCCTCTCTTTATCACTTGGATTAATGAAGTTACTTTGCCACTTGTCATAAACTTACCTCCACATTCAGAGCAAGAGCATTCTTATTCTGGTAAAAAAAAAACCCTGTTACTGGCAGAGTAATCTATCATCCATAAATCAGGAGATCTCCAAAGGAACCTCCTGCTTTTAAGCTGTCTCAGCAGAGAAACTAATTTTTAAGATGTTCAGAGCCTTGTTTAAGCAACCCTCTGGCATAAGAGCAGAACAAAGCATTAGGTTTAAAGGCTTCCTTCAGATTACTTTATCTCACAATCAGTAGAGATGAGCAAACTTTCCACCTCAGCCTTCTTGCCACATTGCTTACCTCCTAGCAGGAGGGTCTTCTCTTCGTCTTGTGAATTTACAGCCATTATTCTGGGCTGGCCACCTTTCACTTCTTGCTCTGTATTTTTTTTTAATGGTCCTCACAGAGGCTCTGACTCATAAAAATTAGCCGCCTCTTCCCTCCGCTGCTCTCTTTGCAGGAGAACTCAGCTGAAAAGAGTCTCATATGTTTCTGACATAAGCTTTGTTTATGTTTGTTATTAACCTACTGCCTACCAGAGAATTCTTGCTTTCCCCCCGTAGGTTTCTTCTTCCGTTTGCTCTTATGGGAGATAATTATAATTCGGGAGCATCAATCCAAAGCAAGTTGGTTGTCCTTAACTTCCACTGAAATCAGTGAGGTAATCGCAACTAACAGATCTGTTGATCTTAAGGGAGAGTTACAGTGCAAACTTGCTTTACTGAAATAAATGTTAAACGTACGGGGTTTGCGCTCATTCCTGATATGCTTCTGGAGCCAATTCAGAGCTTGCTGTATAAAGCTTTGCATGACATCAGATACCTGATGGAGTGCCTCTCCGGGTAGGGTCCTGTCTGCTTGTCGAGTACAGTGGTACCTCGGGTTAAGTACTTAATTCTTTCCGGAGGTCCGTTCTTAACCTGAAACTGTTCTTCACCTGAAGCACCACGTTAGCCAATGGGGCCTTCTGCTGCCGGAGCACGATTTCTGTTCTCATCCTGAAGCAAAGTTCTTAACCTGAGGTACTATTTCTGGGTTAGCGGAGTCTGTAACCTGAAGCGTATGTAACCTGAAGTGTATGTAACCCGAGGTACCACTGTATTGGAGACAGTGGCGTAGCGTGGGTTGTCAGCACCCGGGGCAAGGCAAGTAATTTGTGCCTCCTAACCCGTGGATTTGCGCCCCCTAACCCTAACCCCCAGATGTTGCGCCCGGTGCAGCCGGCCCCCCCTGCACCCCCCACGCTACGCCACTGATTGGAGAGGCCTTCTTTGACATCTCACATCTGGGGCTGGTGCAACACATTCTGCGTTGATATGAGAATTGGCTCTTTCAGAGGTGACATTCCAAATATGGAATAACCTCCCTTTGGAAGTTCAGCAGAACTGCTATCCACACAGCACCAACTCAGTATTTATTTCCCCAGGCTTTTAAGTGTTGCGATTTTACGGAGCCATCCACAGCTTTTGTTGGCTTTATGAGTATTAGTTTCATCTGCTCCTCTTGTGATATGTATTGCTTTTGTTGTTTTTATAGGCTTGTAACCCACCCTGGGGTCAAGAATGGCAGGGTTTTTATTTTTTAAAAAAGTAATAAAATAAAATAAATCCTATTCCTTTATTGGGAGGAACTGACACTATGGGGCATAACAACAACAACAACAGCAGCAACAGCAACAACAACAACAACTATTATTATTATTATTATTATTATTATTACTATTACTATTATGTCACCCATAAGACTGGGTTACCCCAGCCAATCTGAGAAGCTCCCAACCCAAAATAGTAAAAACACAATACATCAAACACTAAAAACTTCCCTGAAGAGCACAGGCTTCAGATGTCTTTTAAAAAGCACACAGCTGTATATCTGCTTGACATCAGCTGGTAGGGCATTCCACAGGGCTGGTGTGACTCCTGAGAAGGCCCTCTGCCTGGTTCCTTGTAACCTAACCTCTCTCAAATGGAGACATCAGAAGGCCCTTGGACCTGGACCTCAGTTTCCGGGCTGGATGATGGGGGTGGAGGCACTCCTTCGGGTATACAGGGCTGAAGCAATTTATACATTTATATATTAACAATTATACATTGTTAATAAGAGAGATAGATGGCTGATCCTTGGATTGCTTTCCAAGAGAGGTCCCTGGGGCTCATGATTCATATAGACCAGAGGTGGCCAACTCCCAAGAGACTGCGATCTACTCACAGAATTAAAAACTGGCAGTGATCTACTGTTGAGCTTTTTTTAGGAAGGGAAGCCCCATTTTTGGGGGGTTCAGGGCAAAGTTGTTGAGCTTTTTTCGGGAGGAAGAAAGTCCCAATTTTTGAAAATTCAAGCCTAAGGGAACAGACACTCTCCAACAGAGCGCTGGTGGAACAAATAGCATCACTGAGTAAACTCCATCTTCAGCAGGTCGTGAATCAATGGAGAGCAGTGCGAGGGGGCAGGGCTGGATTCTATTTTACCAACGCTAAGGAAAGGTACCCAGCGATCAACCGCGATCTACCAAAACCTCCAAGGAATCTACCAGTAGACCACGATCGACCTGTTGGACGTCCCTGATATAGACCAAAGTGACACTGAAATTGACTGAACTGGGCCTTCCTGAATTGTGGTTAAATATGCTAAATAACACTGTTGACCATTTTAAAGCATATTTTCTTTCAAATGGCTATATATTTCAAAGGGCTGTATATTTTCTTTCAAATGGCTATCACGTCTGTATAACAAAAGACATGCCATCATGTGTAATGAGCACACACGAGTATTTCACTGCTTGGCTATTAAAGGTAAAGGTAAAGGGACCCCTGACCGTTAGGTCCAGTCACAGACGACTCTGGGGTTGCGGTGCTCATCTCACTTTATTGGCCGAGGGAGCCGGCATACAGCTTCCGGGTCATGTGGCCAGCATGACTAAGCCGCTTCAGGTGAACCAGAGCAGCGCTCGGAAACACCGTTTACCTTCCTGCCGGAGCGGTACCTATTTATCTACTTGCACTTTGACATGCTTTCAAACTGCTAGGTTGGCAGGAACAGGGACCGAGCAACGGGAGCTCACCCCATCGTGGGGATTCGAACCACCGACCTTCTGATCGGCAAGCCCTAGGCTCTGTGGTTTAGACCACAGAGCCACCCTTAAACGTGGATAAATAGCTAAGTGTGTGTCTGTCATGTGTGCGACAATATAAGTACGGTACTCTTTATCCAGGTAGGAAATTTGTCATGTGTGATGTGGTCCAAGGAATGGTTAGAAACCTGTAGTTTGCAAACCATAGCACACTGCGAGAAATTGCAACTCTGAAAGCTATCACCCTGACGTAATTCTGATGCTCCCAGGACACCTATCTGCCTAGGTAGCACCATTCATTTCAGTGGAGGTGGAAACAGATTCACACATGCAAAGGGCTGCATGCCTCAGAGGTCCAATGCCCAGAAGCAGCTGCTGAGCCAAAAATAAATAATTCTGGTGGCACCAGCTTTCTTTCATCTCAGTAGCGGGCACATTAAGTGATACCACTATCTTTTTTTACTAGCTGAAAAATTATAAACACATTTCAGAGTGATCCAAATGTGTCTCAATCTAGAGGTAATTTGTTATAAAATGCAAAACCACTTTGTGCAATCTGGGAAAGCCCATGGGGAAAATAATTTATCCCAGCTGAGATCTGTGGTTTGCCACAGGAGAATGAGCTCCAGTAAAGGATACTTCTGTTGCTTCTCTTAAGAAATTCCAACCCTAGACACTAGAGTTATTTACCTACAGCAAATGTGCAGGGTTTGGAGAATGTGAGAAAGTATAAATGTGCAGTAAATCCATGTGCAGCTTATATGCAGAAGCTATCTTCCGCAGGTGATGCATGGAGTATATTTTTTTATACATGTGAACAATATGTTACAAGCTTATAAAAGCTGTCATGAATTGCTGGATAGCAATTATTATTACTATTATTATTATTATTATTATTATTATTATTATTATTATTATTGCATTTCTATCCTCCCCCCTTCCCTATTGTAAAGGTAAAGGACCCCTGGACTGAAGCCCAGTCAAAGGCGACTATGGGGTTGCGTCGCTCATCTTGCTTTCAGGCCGAGGGAGCCGGCGTTTGTCTGCAGACAGCTTTCCGGGTCATGTGGCCAGCATGATTAAACCGCTTCTGGTGCAACGGGACACCGTGACAGAAACCAGAGCACATAGAAACACTGTTTACCTTCCTGTCGCAGTGGTACCTATTTATCTACTTGCACTGGTGTGCTTTCGAACTGCTAGGTTGGCAGGAGCTGGGACAAAGCAACGGGAGCTCACTCCGTCGCGGGGATTCAAATCGCCGAACTTCTGATTGGCAAGCCCAAGAAGCTCAGTGGTTTAGACCACAGCGCCACCCGTGTCCCTTTGCCCTCTCTTTAAAGCAGCCCTCTCTCACGAAACTACAGGGGAAACCCCAAAATTTTACAAGGGAAGTAGGAGCAGGCTTGGGGAAGCTCCGTGCTTTGTGGGAGTCCTAAAAATATCTGCAAAAGGGAGAATCCTCTCTGAGCAGCCTAATGTGGACTGAGCATGCTCAGTGCCCAAAGAATGCTATCTCACTGATAGCATAACTGGCACAGGGAACAGGACAGAATCTTCTGAAAGACGGCATGGTGGACAAGTAGAGTTGCTGAGCAGGAGCCCTCTGCACTATAACAAATTATCGCAGGCCCCACTTGGGTTTTTCCATTACACATCCCATTTTCTATTACTATTTCTTACACATTTAACCTTTATCAGCCTGTTTATCGGCTTTCAACAGATTAATGCTTAACAGTGTTACACTAGTATACACTAGTGGCCAAAATTGTGGAAACCTTTTGGGAAAAGGGTATTTCCGAGGTTTGATGGCTCATAACACCACTTTGTTTTGGAGTGATACCATAAAATTATATATCAATGGAAAGGTAATTTAATGAAGAATGGAATGCAACAAAGTTTGTTCAATTATCTGTATTCTATCAAAAGTTATAGTCAAATAGCCATAAAAAGGAAGCACAACTACAACTTTGCTAGGGAGGCGTGTGTGTTGCATGCCAAAGGTTGGGGGTTCAATCCCCTGCTACTGACAATCAAATAACTGGGTAATGAATGTCAGAGAGACCCCTCACCAAGATCGTGAGGGCCACCCAGCGTAGATAGATAATACTGGGGTAATGGTGGTTGAACTAGTTAATATGCCAAAACAGAATGCTATGCCAGAATTCAGGATTGCTTATCGCCAAGGAGGATACAACACTTGTCAGAGGTGTAAAATCCATATTACAATCCTTGTACGTCTAAGCTTCTGTTCTGTAAGAATAAATGGATTCCTGGCTTCCCCTAGAAAGGCACATAGCCACAGCAGCCTCCATTAACTCATCATCCTGTCCATTTGTGGCTGGCCATCGTGAGAACATGTTACAAGAATAGACGGGCCGCTAGCCTGATCAAAGGGACGCGGTTGGCCTAGCGCTTGCCAATCAGAAGGTCTGCGGTTCGAATCCCCGTGACGGGGTGAGCTCCCATTGCTCAGTCCCTGCTCCTGCCAACCTAGCAGTTTGAAAGCATGTCAAAGTGCAAGTAGATAAATAGGTACCACTCTGGCGGGAAGGTAAATGGTGTTTCCATGCACTGCTCTGGTTCGCCAGAAGAGGCTTAGTCATACTGGCCACATGACCTGGAAGCTGTACGCCGGCTCCCTCGGCCAGTAAAGCGAGATGAGCGCCGAAACCCCAGAGTTGGCCATGACTGGACCTAATGGTCAGGGGTCCCTTTACCTTTTTTAGCCTGATCAAGCAGCCTTTTCTTTATGTTCTGATTTTCCTGGCTGTGAGGTAACAGCACCATTTACAATCCGATTAAAGCCCTCAATTTTAATCTGGAAGGAAACAGTCTGATGATGGACGATTTCATGCGCCCAGCCTTAAAAATACAGCTTGACGTTGTATTTGCACATGATGCAAACCATTGCAGAAATCGTTGCTTTTACTAGCCTAGACTAATGCGAAGTAACCAACGTAGTTCCTGGATTGCTACAGAAGTGGTCAGGGAGCTGGGCAAACAAGACTCGCAAGTTTGCTTCTGTAGCAAGTTTAACTGTTAGGCGCTCGGCAAATATTGAGGGGGGAGGAATATGTGCTGCATTGCACCCCTAACTTGAAAAGGAGTTTAGCTGCCTTGCTGCTGCAGTTTATTAAGGGCAAACAATCTAGGGCTTGTAATAGGCCTGTAGGCAGAACAAAGCCCTTGTCAAATGAAAGGGGTGGCCGCTCAGCTGGGGAGCATGTAAATGTGCAAAAAGAACCGTTCCCTTCAAAGACACCAGACATGCTTTTTAAATAAAACATCTCTCACATAATTGAGACTTGCCACTTAAACTGTTGCATTAAGAATATTAATTAAAAAAGGGAAGAAAAAAAAGACACACAGAACCTCCCTGAAATGTTATTGATGAAAAAGCATATGGAAGGCTATCTCACTAGTGTCATCACTGGAAGTAAAGAGGTCATGCATCAAAACTCTCAGTAGCATCCGCATGCTCAGAAAGGCAAGGTCAGCGGCGTTTCAGATGATTGAGTCCCATGAGTTCATTGTAGGATCCATTTTTATCAGTTGGTTGCCTGAACCTTAAAGGAAGTTCGGTCTTATGGATAAAAATAGGTCATTTTTCGACTATTATTTTGTCACATGCTCCTGCCTTAGCTACCAGCTCAATTTTTCATTCCACAGTTCATTTAAGATTTCTAATTAGACACCTCCTTTGCAAAGGCTGAAATTGAAATGACATATAAAGATAACAGTGTAATAAGTGTTTTCGTACACTGGCATACTGGGCCTTTATTTATCAGTGGAAAATAGACATTTGGAGTTGGGGGTGCGGAACATTGATAAGCAGGGCAACATCCTCCATTAGATTCTTTCTCCCTTTTGCAATTCTTTATTTTTTAATTTTTTTTTGTTAAAAGTTGACTTTAATACTTGGCAAAGACAACTGGGACAGATTTCTTGATTTTTTCCCTCCCTCTCCCCTCTAGCCTAAAACCTCTCTGCCCCCTACTTCCCAAACTGCTACCACCAAAGAGTTTATTAAATGGCTGAAAAGGACAGCTGGTCGCGCCATCTGCTAAACTGCTTTTCATGGGCCAAATGGAACAGGTTACACCTTCAGCCAGTGCCAAGTTCCCCCAATACTGTTCCCTGCCTCTCTCTTTCCTCGCTCCCCACCGCAACAGCTCCTTCTGATAGCCTGTGGTAGCCTAATCTGAATTTCACGCTCTGGTTTTGCTCTCACTAATGTGTGAGCTTCTTATGTGTGCTTCTCGTACAGTTGCCGATATTACTTTTCAGTAACAAAAGCTATCCTTCTCCTTTCACAGCCCAGCTCATTTGCAATCAGCAGAATCCTGGGCTATTGGCTCTTCCTTTGGCAGATTCTGTATCATAAAGGAAACCCACAGAGAACTAATATCAGGCTTAAAATTGGGGGGAGGCCCAGAGGAGGCCAGGAGCGATATTAGTGGTTTTGCCAATGACTTTTCTATAAATGCTAATAGAGGTAATTCAGATGGACCAACAAAGGCAGTGTCTGATGCGCTGCAGGTGTGAGAGGCTTGAAACAAAAGGGATGCTAACCCTAATGGTGTTTCTGGTCATTAACAATTCTTTGATGTTCACACTCAAGGCTCTCTTTTATCTGGAAAGGGTGGGATTCTCCCACCCCCTTTAGTTAGCATGCAGCACAACCGAATCCTGCTCTTCCTTCTAGCCTTTAAAGTCCTCTGCAAAATGTTTATGCTAAGTTAGTTTCCGCAGCCCCTTTTTCTTCTTCTTCTGTGCAACGATTTACAACCAAGTAAAATGGGAGAAAGCCTGCAAAGGTTATTATTAAAGCATCAGTAAGTTCTAATCATTAAGCCAGAGGATCAGATCGATAAAAAGGAGCACTTAATGTTACTTTAATAAGGGTGAGTTTCTTGCACCAGGTTTTGGGGATGCACTTACCAGTGACCACAGTGGCGACCCTAAAACAGCAGCTCTGAGGAGGTGCATAGTATGTTTTCCTAGCTCTCCTTGAGGCAAACTAATTGCAAGTGGGTTTCACACGTTTCAGATTGATGCATTACAAGGAGCTCGTAATGGAATAATAATAATAATAATAATAATAATAATAATAATAATAATTTATTATTTATACCCCGCCCATCTGGCTGGGCTTCCCCAGCCACTCTGGGCAGCTTCCAAAAAAAATATTAAAATACTGTAATACATCAAACATTAAAAGCTTCCCAAACAGGGCTGTCTTCAGATGTCTTCTAAAAGTTTGGTAGTTGTTCTCTTTGACATCTGGTGGGAGGGCGTTCCGCAGGGCAGGTGCCACTACCGAGAAGGCCCTCTGCCTGGTTCCTTGTAACTTGGCTTCTTGCAGCGAGGGAACCGCCAGAAGGCCCTTGGAGCTGGACCTCTGTGTCCGCACTAAACGATGGGGTGGAGACGCTCCTTCAGATATACTGGACCGAGGCCGTTTAGGGCTTTCAAGGTCAGCGCCAACACTTTGAATTGTGCTCGGAAACTTACTGGGAGCCAATGTAGGTCTTTCAAGACTGGTGTTAAATGGTCTCGGCGGCCGCTCCCAGTCACCAGTCTAGCTGCTGCATTCTGGATTAGTTGTAGTTTCTGGATCACCTTCAAAGTGACCGGCTTAAGAATGCTTCACTTTTAGCAATTGGACTTTTACTGCAATCTGCTTCTGATGCGATGGGGAACCTCCAGCCACAGGCTCAGCCAGGCTTTCAAGGGTCCCAATTTGGTCTGTGATGCTGTTCTCCCCATGCCACACCCACCTGTGGGGGAGGTAAAGTGGGTCTGCAAGTGCTGCCAATCAGCACTTTCCCTGTGGGGTTTGTTTCCTAGAGCAGAGAAATCCAAATGGAGAAGTCTAGAGACTAGACTTTAAGCACAATTCAAAGTCTTGGTGCTGACCTTTAAAGCCCTCAACGGCCTTGGCCCAGTGTACCCAAAGGAGCATCTCCACTCTGCCCAGACACTGAGGTCCAGCTCCGAGTGCCTTCTGGTGGTTCCCTCGCTGCGAGAAGTGAGATTACAGGGAACCAGGAAGAGGGCCTTTTTGGTAGTGGCGCCCGCCCTATGGAATGCCCTCCCATCAGAAGTCAAGGAAATAAACAACTACAGTGGTACCTCGGGTTACATATGCTTCAGGTTACATACGCTTCAGGTTACAGCCTCTGCTAACCCAGAAATATTACCTCGGTTAAGAACTTTGCTTCAGGATGAGAACAGAAATCGTGCTCCGGCGGTGCGGCGGCAGCAGGAGGCCCCATTAGCTAAAGTGGTGCTTCAGGTTAAGAACAGTTTCAGGTTAAGAACAGACCTCCGGAACGAATTAAGTACTTAACCCAAGGTACCACTGTATCTGACTTTTAGAAGACATCTGAAGGCTGCCCTGTTTAGGGAAGTTTTTAATGTCTGATGTTTTATTGGTTTATTATCATCATCACCATCATCATCATCATTATTATCATTAATTCTGTTGTGAGCTGCCCAGAGTGGCTGGGGAAACCCAGCCAGATTCGCGGGGTATAAATAATAACATTATTATTATAGGATCTAGGTGGCATTTCTCCATGTCCATCTGACTACCAAGTATTGGAGTGACTTTACCTACCCAGGCTGGTTATTGGCTCTCCTGAACAGGAAGGGATATAAAGACTTCATGTTCAGAGCTTTGCCTGGCTAATGATAGTGTCTCCTTCCTTGTTAACTGGTTCTGAATTTCTGGCTCGATTCCCTCAATACCAATCCTTGGCTTGTCCCCTGGTCTTGACAGTTGCACAGTTCTGACATTTCTGCTAAATAGGACCAGCCGGGTGCCTGGAGATTTTTACTTGCAAACTTGTACTTAAACAGTTTACCAGTAACTACTTTCTTGACAGAAACGCATTGCCTTCCCCCCTTTGTTTTTCTTTTCTTTAACCAAAGTAAGTTTCTTTTCTGTAACCAAAGTCATATAATGTATTGTGAAACTTGGTTTGACAAGTATCCAATAAAGAGATTTGGGAAGTGGGAAATAAAATAAAAACCCCTTGTACTTAAATATTTCTCTGTGCCTTTCCTGAGTGGTGGAAGACCAGAGCGGTGCTCCTCTTCACAGGGTCTTTGGGGAAAACAATCCATTTATTTGCAAACGATAGGCTGAGAAGGAATGATAAGGAATTGGCAGCCGGCATTTGCAGTGCCAGCCCCAAACACAGGGATCAAAACATCTCTGAGGCTGCTTTTCTCTAGCTGTTTGCCAGCAACTAATAGTAGTACAAAATTACATTCAGTGCCTCCACCCTTTAACTTCCACAAAGTATGGCTTTCAGGAAAATTTGATCCAGTCTCCCAGTCAAAAGCAGGAAGACAGCAAACCACCTTTAACTGAATTGCCTCAAGCAGGTTTCACCTTGATACCAATGAACCAAATGGAAATGGAATTCCTCTAGTGTACAGGACAATTCATGTCACTAGTCCATACTGGGTGCTGCCAGTGACTCTAAACAGAAAGCATACATTGTATAGGCCAGGGGTCAGCAACCTTTTTCAGCTGTGGGCCGGTCCACCATCCCTCAGACCATGTGGGAGGCCGGACTATATTTTGAAAAAAAATAATGAACGAATTCCTATGCCCCACAAATAACCCAGAGATGCATTTTAAATAAAAGCACACATTTTACTCATGTAAAAACACCAGGCAGGCCTCACAAATAAGCCAGAGATGCGTTTTAAATAAAAGGACACATTCTACTCATGTAAAAACACGCTGATTCCTGGACCATCCGAGGGGCAGATTGAGAAGGCAATTGGGCCGCATCCGGCCCCCGGGCCTTAGGTTGCCTACCCCTGGAATAGGCAATAGGAGCCAACTCTAGGGTACCGTGGGTGCTTGGACACCCACAAGAATATAATGCCGGGGGCCGGGCACCCACAAAGTTAGCAGGCGGCAGCAGCACTGCCCCCAATTGAGAGGCAGCCAGCCAACCTCTGCGGCGCTGCCCCTGAGAGAGAAGCAGTTGAGCTCTGTCCTCTGCTGCCATGGAGCAAGGCACCCTTTTTCAGGGGGAGGGGGTTCTCAAATGCAGATAATAATAAAATTTGTACCGCCTCCCATATGGCTGGGTTTCCCTAGACACTCTGGGCGGCTTCCAACAAAGATTAAAAATACATTAAAATGTCACACATTAAAAACTTCCCTGAACAGGGTTGACTTCAGATGTCTTCTAAATGTCAGGTAGTTGTTTATTGCCTTGACATCTGATGGGAGGGCGTTCCACAGGGTGGGCGCCACTACCGAGAAGGCCCTCCGCCTGGTTCTCTGTAGCTTTGCTTCTTGACTTGCAGGAGGAGGAGGAAGGGAAGACAGCATGTGGAAGGAGCATAGTTGTCAACCGTCCCTTATTTGGCGGGAAACTCCCTTATCCCAGCGCCGTGTCCCGCTGCTGTCCCTTATTGATGATGTCCCTTAAATTTCCCGGGTTTGAAAGGAAGCAGCTCCTCTCCCTCCCTCCCTGCCGGCCAGGGAGGAGGGAGGCTCCAACTGTGTTGCTTGGCTGTGTTGCTCACCCAATAAGGAGTCTAAGAACGACTGGGGGGTGGAGCTTGCATGCCTTGTGCCGATCAAATCGGCTGCATTGCCTGGGGACTCGCCTTTGCTCAGTGCTTCCCAGCAGAGAGATGATGGTGGTTTTCCTTGCTGCATCCCCTTTGCCGGGTTGCTGTGCTGTGGGAACCACCGCTTGAGGCTTCGTTTGGCTGCTGGCTGTGCTTTCTGCCTTTGGCTTGGAGGGGCTCAGAAGTTGAACATACCTGTGCTTGGAAAATCCCTTATTTTGGCTGCTGGTCCCTTATTTTGAAATCTGTAAGTTGACAGCTATGTGAAGGAGAGAGGTAGGCAGGAAGGCAGGCAGACAGACAGAATTTTGGAGGAGGAAGTGGATGAAGGGAGCCGAGCTGAGCCGAGCAGACCTGACCCTGATGGCAGTGGCTGAAGTGTGAAAGGAGACGGAAAGCAAACGTTTGGAGTTTTCTGGTCCATGGTCTCTCCTGGCTTTGGAGGCCCGAATACAGCTCCTTGCCATGGGTGTAAGGGAGCCTAGGTAGGCCTTAACACAGCCCCACCAATTCAATTTTCCCATCACTCGTTAAAGCTGGTGCCTTCCCATTAAATCAATGAAAGCATATCTTCCTTATTTTCCTAGCCCACCATTAGGAACTGCCTATCAGGGCTAAAATCAGGAATCTGTAGTGGTAAGAGTTACAGGTTACTGTTCCCTGGGATGTGACATGTTCTTGGGCTCCTGTCCATTTAAGCTGCCCACTGTTTTCCCCATACCAAGGGGTCAGGAGAACAAGGCAATGCACACCACTGCCCGTTGCACAGTTTGGCTGAAAGGCGACACATAGCGACCTGAGAGTCCACATGAATGGCACCCAACAACAGACCATATAATTTATTTTCCTGAGGTGCTGCAAAGTCTTGGCTCCGATCTAACTATTTCCAACTTCACGTCATAAAATCAAGCGATTCGGTAATAGGCTCTTAACTGTTCTACCGCTTAGGCTTTTTGAAAATGTGTGCGTGTTTCTCCTCTGGGGAAACAAGAGCCACATGTTCTATCACAAAATACCGTTTGACAAGATAATGTCAAAAAGCACACATTCAGCATTTTGAACGCAGGCTATACTAGCTTCCTCCACTGTGCTAATTATTCCTCGTTTTATGAATCTACTCCAGTTTTCAGAGTTCGGCTGTGTCTCTGAATGCCTCCTCCAATGCTGTGTCACGTTTTATTTACGAGGCAAAAGCTACAAGAGTCACCCTAACTCGTGCCATGCACAGGAACAGAGGAAGCTGCTTCATATAGAGTCAGGCCCTTGATCCATCCAGCACGTTACTATCTGCACTGACTTGCAGTGGCTCTCCAAGGTTTCAGGCAGGTGTCTCTTCAAACCGTACCTGAAGATGCTGGTGCAGGGGTCAGCAAACTTACCGCGCCTCGGGCTGGTGTCTCCAGCGCTGATCGCGTGGCAGGCCAGAGGGCAGGGGAGCGCGTGCCCATACACGTGCGCACATGCTATTTCTGGCACACTTTTGGGTCGGAGGAGCACCAGAAATAGCTTGTGCGCATGTGCACAGGCCTCCTCCGACCTGGATGTGCAAAGGAAATAACGCTTGCGCATGCGCAAAAGCTATTTCCGGTGCTCCTCTGACCTGGAAGTGGGCAGCCGCGCAGCACAGCACCGGTAAGAGTGGGCAGTGGCAGTCGCTGTGGGCCGGATAAATGAGTCCCTCAGACCTTATCCGGCCCGCGGGCCTTAGTTTGGGGACCCCTGTGCTGGGGGGAGTGAACTTGCCACTTTCTGCTTGCAAGGCAGTTGCTCTACCACTAGGCTATGACCCCTCCATTCCATTACGGTTAGCAAGATATTCTGTTATAGAAACAAGCCATCACTTTGAGACAAGGCTGCCACTTTGATGTTTTGATTTACCTTTTCTTGCCTTCTCTTGGGCTGCATACATACCATATATTTAAAGCAAGTCGCCCCCCTCCATTACGAATCCTGGGAACTGGAGTTTGTTCAGTGTGTTGGGAGTTGTAGCTTTGTGGAGGCCTATGCTACTGTTTACAAGACTCTTTTTGGGGTATAATTGTGCTTTAAATGGAAGGAAGAAGAAGTTCCCACCAAAGAAGAATGGATAAGCAAGGCAATGGATTACAGTGGTGCCTTGGTTCTCAAACGGCTTAGTTGACGAACAAATCGACTCCCGAACACTGCAAACCCGGAAGTAAGTGTCCCGGTTTGCGAATGTTTTTCTGAAGCTGAATGTCCGATGTGGCTTCCTCTTGAGTGTAGGAAGCTCCTGTAGCCAATCAGAAGCCGTGCCTTGGTTTCCAAACGGTTTCGGGAGTTAAACGGACTTCCGGAATGGATTAAGTTTGAGAACCAAGGTACCACTGTATGCTGAATTTGCAAAGTTAAGAGCCAAACTAAGAAAACCTAATGATGATTGTTTTGTGGAAGAATGAAAGCCCTTTTCGGAATATTTAAGGAAATATTACAGTACAGTGGTACCTCGGGTTACAGACGATTCAGGTTATAGACTCCACTAACCCAGAAATAGTACCTCGGGTTAAGAACTTTGCTTCAGGATGAGAGCAGAAATTGTGCAGTGGCGGCACGGCGGCAGCGGAAGGCCCCATTAGCTAAAGTGGTGCTTCAGGTTAAGAACACTTTCAGGTTAAGAACGGACCTCCAGAACGAATTAAGCATGTAACCAGAGGTACCACTGTATGATGAACTCCCGAGAAGGATTTGAATTATGAGCAACCGAAGGATTTAGAGAATACAGAGGGGGATAAATAAAAAAACCGTGGAAAATGAGGTGGGAAGTGGAAAAAAAGATTAATTTATGATGTATTGAAGATTATATGTTAAACTTTCGAAAACTTAATAAAATTGATTATAGAGTGGAGGGGGGATAAAATAAAATTGTGCTTTAAATGTATAGTGTGCATGCAGGATACAGAACCATGGTAGACACCAGCATTTGTTGAATCTCTTCCTGTTCTGCCTATGTTGTCAAATAGCGTACGTCAAGGTGCTCCCAAAATATGTATTTAAAGTATTATGTAAAAAGGTAAAAGTAAAGGGACCCCTGACCATTAGGTCCACTCGTGGCTGATTCTGGGGTTGCGGCGCTCATCTCGCTTTATTGGCCGAGGGAGCCAGCGTACAGCTTCCAGGTAATGTGGCCAGCATGACTAAGCCGCTTCTGGCGAACCAGAGCCGCACATGGAAACACCGTTTACCTTCCTGCCAGAGCAGTACCTATTTATCTACTTGCACTTTGACGTGTTTTTGAACTGCTAGGTGTGCAGGAGCAGGGACCAAACAACGGGAGCTCACCCCGTCGCAGGGATTCGAATCACCAACCTTCTGATTGGCAATGTGCATACCACATGCACACATGTGAACCAGAAATGAGAATCATATGTTAAGTTTCTTACCAGCATTGTACCAAAAGAGTTAAGTGGTAAAAGTTCAGCTCCGAAAGGATACTCCTCTGGAAGAAGGAAGAGCTTGGAATGTGTTTTCCTCCTCTGTGATGGAATCTGCGGCTGACAATGATTTGTAATACTCATCCTCCCAATCAAGCACTTTTATTTGCCTGAGGAAAAAGAGGGAAACACAAACCATCCTGAATGGCTTACCACATTCTTTTTAGAAGTTTATGTTTACTGGGTACAAAATGTGCTTTCGTAGGAGTGGTAGAACAAAAACAATCTTGTGCTTGATGACTGACTGTTGGCTGGTGAAGTTAGGGTTGCCATGAATTTTCTGAACATAGCTGGTACAGTGGTGCCTCGCAAGACGAAAATAATCCATTCCGCGAGTCTCTTCGTCTAGCGGTTTTTTCGTCTTGCGAAGCAACCCTATTAGTGGCTTAGCGGATTAGCACTATTAGCGGTTTAGCGGATTAGCGGCTATTAAAGGCTTAGCGGCTAAAAGGCTATTAGCGGCTTAGAAAAAGGGGGCAAAAGCAAAAAAAATTGCAAGACTCGCAAGACGTTTTCGTCTTGCGAAGCAAGCCCATAGGGAAATTTGTCTTGCGAAGCGCATCGAAAAACGGAAAACCCTTTCATCTAGCGGGTTTTTCGTCTTGTGAGGCATTCGTCTTGCAGGGCACCACTGTATTTGGCCCTCGTAAACAGTGTCTGGGCGGAAATGTCCGGGAAAATCTGGACGTATGGCAGCCCGTGTCAGATGTGTAGATTTTGGTGAATTTCATTAAAAATAGCTCAAAAACTCATTTTTCCATTGAGATTTTGTAAATAAAGCTCGTCAACTTTTGTTGATTTTCACTTTTTGAAATATGGCAACCCTAGGTGAAGTATATGGCTTATCGAAGAATAATACACTGCAGCTGCAATCATATGCACATTAACCTGGGAGTGAGTCCAGCTGAACTCAGTGGGGCCTACTTCAGAGTAGACATGCACTAGAGCCCTAGAGTCACTGGGATCAATTTAAGGTGTTGGCTTTGAGTTAGGACTCTTCCAGGCTTTAAAACCCAGGAACATAGCATGCTACTTCCTGCTTAGGAGCTGTGTATGAATCATTCGTCAATAATACAGTTTGGATTTATGGTGTTTCGAAGTTTCTATAGTGAGGAAAGCCATGATTTGGTTTTCTGTCAAATGATTCTTACAAATCCATGCCACACAAAATCAGTGCAGTCCTTGTTTGTTTTTAAGTGATCAGCCATACTTCAATTAAGCTGTGGCGTCGTGCACATAGTCAACGGATATTCATGTAATGGAATAGCACTGTTACGTATTCAGTGGTCTGTGTTTGCCTGAACTTGAGTCTGGACTAAGGATTCTGAGCCCGTGTTTTGATTCGATACATGATATCCAATCACAGAACATTTCAGGATTTGGGCCTCTGCCATTGGCCCTTAAACTCTGAGTCATGATTCGCAGCTTGGAAGTTTAGACAGCCAATGGCATTGGGAGTGGGAGTGGCCCAGGCCTTCAGAAATGTATAGAAGCAGTTGCTTTGGCCCTGTTGTCCAGTTCTGTTAGTTCAATAAATGTTCTTGCTGTTATCACTGTGTCTTGCCTTGTGGGAACCCACCTACACTTCAAGCACCACTGCTTGCAGGTTGCTTAAACTTTGTGGATGGATCCTAAGAACTGCAAGGGGAATTTTACACACAGAAGGTTTCCTGCCTCCTCTTCCTTGCTGTGGCTCTTTGTTTCCCTGCCCCAAGGGTAGGTCAGGAGATGCTCTGAAACAGTGTGGGGTGTGATGGGGTGCTTTAGGTGAGAGACACACTGGTAGAAATTGGAGGCCTCCTCCCTTGAGTGAATGGAAGTGTTTTCCACTTCCTCAACAAGGCTCCCTTGGTCCTGCCCTGAGTGGTTATTAAAAATTGCACACTGAGATAAAAAACTGTTCCTATATGGCACTAGGAGAAGGTAACTGCATTGCTAGCGTGATTCTCTATCAGACAAGATGTCGTTCCCAGGCAGCATACACAAAAAGTAGTAGTAATAGTGGTAATTTGTCAAACTATTATTTGTAAACACACACACAAAACAACAAAGGATCATAACATACTAAAGGAAATATTAAATGAATGTTCACAAACAAACTGGGTTGGATTCAGACTCAGTTGAACCTAGGCTGCAGTGAAATCAAGGGGGCAAATTAATTAAGACTTGTGTTTCATTGATGTCAATGGGGACCAAGCACAGCTTTCTTTGACTGTATCCATTCCCTCACAACACACTTTATTTGGACTTATATATTGCCTTTCTACCAAGGCACCCAAGCCGGTTTACAATTTTAAAACACCAACACAAGCAAGTTATATAAAATGCAGATATGTCTGAATCACATTTGAGGTTCAGAAGCACCATAAGGTTATTTTATCCGGGATGGCTTTTGAGGGGTCAGGTGGTTGTTGTTGCTAGCATGCTTTATAATTGATGTACTCAGTGGCTATCTGATCTAGGGATTCACTGGAAAACAAGAACAGGACACTTCATAATTGAGAGTGCGCATGATTTTCCCTTTAAGGAAACTGAATCTGCGTAAGGGAAAAGGAGTCGCAAACAAAGCAGACCACAGGCAAGAATGAACATGGACCGCCTCTTTTGAGGAACAAATGCTTTGTTTGCCTTTTCTCCCTTCAGCTGGTCCATGTCAGAGGCCAGGAAGGACTTCTGCATTTTACTGCCCCTCATTCTGATCCAGTGCGGACAGTTGGCGGACATTTGCTTCTAGGACTCCCAGTCCACTCCTTGTATCAAACCCATTACAAAACAAAGAAAGACAAATCAAAACTTTGCAGAAATTCCGTCAAGAAGAACCTGCCCGGTTGCCCTCAGTCTTGCAAGAGATGGTTGCCATCTTTTAACAGACAAGATTAGACGCCGTTTTCTGTTTGCTTCTGTAGCAGAATAGCCAAGGTTGCTATATTGAGTCTGGCTGTTTATTTTTAGAATTCTCTCCAGAAAGTTTGTGCGTTTTCTGTAATATCACAAAGGACCTTCTTCTGTTTACAGTTGCTTAGAACTAAGAAGATAGCTATTTACCCAAGTTTTCTTGGCTTCCTCTTGCTCCCTTGATATTCTAGAGCTCCCTGTGGAGAGGGCCAAGAACACACAGTCAAAGTAAGGCAGCAAGTCGTTAATTTTTAATTCAAAGTGATTTTGTGTTGAATGCAAGCAGATGCTGATAATATCAGAAGTCACAGCATAATTTTTTTGATCAAAGGGCTCAAGCGAGCCTGATGAAGCATGCATCTTGCTCGTCTTTGATAAACCACATCAATTATTCACCGTGAAGCCAGACATCCTGACATGAAAGCAACAGATAAAGAGCATAAGCACATGTTCAAGACGAGAGCTGAAGAACGTCAGGGTGGGGTGGGGGCAAGGGGGTGGGGGTGGGGTGGGGGAACTGGGGGGGGGTTTGGAACAGGTATCAATAACAAAATTATTAACTGGAGACAAAGCCAGTAAAACTGCTTTATTGCCACTTTGAACTCACATTTAACTGGTTATAATACACGTTGTCCTCGGGGCTATTCAGCACTTTAGGCTGCTGACACCTTCGACGGGGCGTTTTGAGCTTCTGTTCGAGGCAGCTTGGGGAACCTACAGGACGACAACACAATTTAGATCTCCGCCACGCCAGGTGCTGTAAATGTCTCAGCATATTTTACAATCAAAAGAGCTCTGGCTTCCTAATTCCAGGGTTGATTCCCCAACAGCAACCTGTGCTGTTCTATGTAGGCATGTAGAAACTGTGTTGAGTTTGGAATAAAACTGAGCAAAAACTTTGAATTGTTTTCTAATCCCAGGGTGTGGTCTGAAGGCAAGATTCACCACCTTGGTTCAACTATATGTTAAGGGTGTGAACGAACTCCTGGGAAAGCTGCCCCCAATACCACCTGGAGTTCGATGCTGAATTGAACAGGGGGGTGTAGTAATCGTAGAGTAAACACAAACTATCTATATAATAATCATATCTTTCAGTGTTATGGCGACAAGCTAAGATATAACTGCTAGTACAGTGGTACCTCGGGTTACAAACCCTTCGGGTTACAGACTCCACTAACCCGGAAGTAGTACCTCAGGTTAAGAACTTTACCTCAGGATGAGAACAGAAATCGTGCTCCGGCGGCGCTGCAGCAGCAGGAAGCCCTATTAGCTAAAGTGGTACCTCAGGTTAAGAATGGTTTCAGGTTAAGAACGGACCTCTGGAATGAATTAAGTTCATAAGCAGAGGTACCACTGTAGCAGTAGCAGCTGTTGCATTCTCCACCTCCCCAATTATAAGATACTAGCTGAAAGTACCTGGCTCTGCCCATAACCTCTAAGAAACTGCTGCCGTCGGGGCCATAACCCCAATGTTGAAATGTGACTATTGCCACTGGAGCCATAACTGATTGTAAGAGACTGACCAAATTCTAGCACAGGCCGAACTTGGGGGTGGTAGCTGGTTCTTCTCTGATCCCCCGCCCCAGTCATGGAATCTTTCTGCCTTTGGGCTTATGCAGTCTTGGTCACTCCTTTTAATTCCTAGCAGGTCACATGTAGGTAAAACATGGGTGGAACAGAGCCCTGCAGCTCCCAGGCTTGCACCCAGCGCTCACCAGCTTACGAGTGGAGGTTTCAATTCTGCTCAGTTTGACTATCAGGCACAGGCAGGGCATTTTGAAAGTCCTCTTGCAAACAGCCCCTGGGCTGCCCTTTGCAGATCCTTGGCACAGTCTTAGAACCGTCACACCAAACTGGGTGATGATATCTCAAGAGGCATCCAAATTGGTGCAGTTTGGAACATTTTGCTTCACCATCATAGATGAAAACGGGCTCTTCCACCCCAGGAACCCTTATGCGAAGTTCTTTTTTTTAAAATAATAATTTTATTAAGTTTACATTTTATCATAATCACATTCCATTACATAATCTCATCATCAAAAGCATTGCTCAAACTGGGCTTCAACTTCCCCCCATCCCACTCTCTGGCTTTCATAAATATTCACTTACATCTTAGCATTTCTTTAGCCACTTATTTACCTTCTTTTTTTTTCTTAATAAAATCTACCTCATTAAATGTAAGGTGAAGGTAAAGGGACTCCTGACCATTAGGTCCAGTCGTGGCTGACTCTGGGGTTGCGGTGCTCATCTCGCTTTACTGGCCGAGGGAGCCGGCGTACAGCTTCCGGGTCATGTGGCCAGCATGACTAAGCTGCTTCTGGCGAACCAGAGCAGCGCACGGAAACGCCGTTTACCTTCCCGCCAGAAGTATTTATCTACTTGCTGTACGCCGGCTCCCTCGGCCAATAAAGTGAGATGAGCACCGCAACCCTAGAGTTGGCCACGACTGGACCTAAGGGTCAGGGGTCCCTTTACCTTTACCACAATTATAGAAGCAACTGCCACTGTCAGCCTATAAGGTTCTTAAGGGAAGAGGGGATGTGAAAAGAACTCTTGAAATGCTAATCTAATCTATTTATTTCATTGCTCTGTCGTTGTATACAGTCCATTTCTCACCACCAGCAGAACACACAACTCTCCTCTAGCATCCTAGGCTATTTTTAAATTTATATTTATGTTAAAAAGTTATCTCATGCCTGTTTTCACAATGGATTCAAAGCGCCTATCGCAGCTATCTGCGTTCTCAGACTTAGGAAAGCCCTGTGCTAGCTTTTCAGCTTGATACCATCGCTGCTGCATGGCTCTTGGGTGGTCTGTAGCTTGCATCCTCCAAAGGAAATGCCCTTTCGCTGAGCCCATTTGTCTTCCTTGTGTAAGTAGCCTAAAATACGATGGGTGTGTGTGGGGGGAAATCTGGTAGCGTTTATCACAGGCAACCATATCTGGAGGAAACCATATTAACATGTGCTCTCTGCTGTGTCATTAGACAGATTTTGCAAATCATTTTCATACGTTTTTATCCACTCATAAAATTAAGGTTACGGGTAGGTCAAGCAACTCATTCACCTCTTGGCTAATGTTTATTTAAAAGACTACACAAACTGAAAAAGATTATTAGCACAAGTGTAATGCCTCAGGGGTGGCGCTGTGGGTTAAGGTGGCACTGTGGGTTAAACCATAGAGCCTAGGACTTGCTGATCAGAAGGTCGGCGGTTCAAATCCCCGCAACGGGGTGAGCTCCCATTGCTCGGACCCTGCTCCTGCCCACCTAGCAGTTTGAAAGGACGTCAAAGTGCATGTAGATACATAGGTACCGGCGGGAAGGTAAACGGTTCACCAAAAGTGGCTTAGTCATGCTGGCCACATGACCCGGAAGCTGTACGCCGGCTCCCTCGGCCAGTAAAGCGAGATGAGCGCCGCAACCCCAGAGTTGGCTACGACTGGACCTAATGGTCAGGGGTCCCTTTGCCTTTAATGCCTCAGGTGCTGTATAGCTAGCATGTCTCTCCATCCAACACCAAATCCCTGAGTGCCTGGGTAGCCTTGCAGATTGAGCTGACCAACTCCTACAACCCCAGCTATGTCAGCTATCCACTGATGGCCATCTCCTGTGGGCTCACTCCCATTTGGTCTCTTACTGACTCCTGACACACACACACAGTCTCTCCCTCTCTCACACTCTTCCTCTCTCAGATAAACTTCAGGTCTGCAGCGAGACAAAAGTCATGGGTATGAACTCAGAAGAAACAGGTAAGGGTTGTTGGTGGCAAGGAAAAAACAGGTATATAGAAAGGAGACTTCCTGGGTGCCAAGACCCAGGTTTGGCGCAAGTCCTCTTTGGTGAGATAACCCCAGCAGAGATTTAAAATCACAAAATTTGCACCAAAGTAAACCATGGAAATACAGACCTTTGAAATATGCCATTGTGACTTCCAAAACTTCCCTCTTACCCTAACATAGAAAAAGACTACACATTTAGAAAGTTAAAAATGCTTTACTTACAAACTCTCCAAAGGTCACGTTCCTGTGCTTTTCCATACAGCATTCAGAAATAGTTGCACAGGCTGTAGAACTTGGCTTAGTTACAGTGGTGAAAATTTGTAAATTAGTGAAATAGGAACATTAAGCTTCTCTGGTAGACTGGAGGGGAACATAGTCTTGATTGCCTAGTCCCTCCCTAGGTGAGCTAATCCTAGAAGGACAGCTTACTCCATGGTAATAACCATTCATGCATCAATTAGACTTAAGCGTGTTGGTTATATGAGGCTGGTTATCCC
The DNA here is from genome assembly GCF_964234715.1 of Podarcis melisellensis. Taxonomy (NCBI): domain Eukaryota; kingdom Metazoa; phylum Chordata; class Lepidosauria; order Squamata; family Lacertidae; genus Podarcis; species Podarcis melisellensis. Next base: position 116,672,938 of record NC_138528.1, read on the forward strand.
ACAAGGGTCTTGTGGCAACAGATTTATTATGGCATAAACTTTTGTGGACCAGAGCCCACTTCATCTGGGACACTGTTACCCTGAAAATAAAGGGGGACAAATTAACTGGGAAGATTAGATATCAACGAGACCACAAGTTCATCGAGGACTGGGGGAAATTTGTAGAATATCTGAAAAATATATGTGATGAACAAACAACATTCGTGGGATTTCAAGAAGCTCTGTGAAAGGTTGAGGAGTATTGTAAAAAAGAAAATGAGATTAGGAAGGCATATAAAAAGGCAGTATTAAATTTAGGAAATGCGTAACTAAAATTTAATTACGGATGATTGACAGATAAGCTGAAGGAACTCCATAATATATAATTTGTGATAAACCTCTGATATGGTATTATATGTATATTGTATTGAAAATTAATAAAAACTTTTATATATATATAAAATCCAGCTGCAGGTGGAAGGAAATTGGCAACATGATTGGCCTACAGGAGAATCCCGGAATTAGCCAATCATGTGGGGCCCATTGTGTAAATAATGTATACAAGGTAGACATTCTGGGGGAACTTCCATTCCTCCTCACCACTATGAGCTGAATAAAGAGCATGAAATCCGAAAATAAAGGGGGAAGGAAAAACAGTGGCTTCCGAAGGCCAGGAAATGCAAGAACACATAAAACAATGCAGAATTTTGCGGCCCCTTAAAGACTGCCATATCATCAGAACAGAAACGTTTTCTCAAGAGGAGACACCTGGATCTTGCACATTAAATTAGCAATTGTTCATATATTGTGGTATAAACTGGAATGGCTCTACATCAATGGCTGGCCATGAAAGCCTGTGATTGAGAAACTATTGTTGAGTGTTCATTCTAAAGATGCCTAGCTAGCTAAGCAGTTTATACTGAGCACAGACAAGCAGACCCATTCCTATTCCCTACTCCCCCATGATGTGAACCCTTAGACTACCACTCTTGGTTAGCTAGCTCCAGACCTGCACAGATCCTATGAAGCGATATTAAAACTTCTGTCTGAATTTGCTGTTTTTTGATAGATTGAGAAAATCACGCACGCACTGTTGCCTGGGGCTGCAATGGCACAAAAACGTGGTTACAAAGCACCGATCCACATGGATCCTCAAGATTTTTGTATTGGGTCACCCCAAATTCAGCATCAGATCACATAGCATGTCCATGGCTACAGCCTGCACCAAAAAACCATGCATCCACTGTTTCGTGGGGCTGCAATGGCGCAAAAATGTAGTTACAAAGCACAGATCCACATGGATTTTTGCATTGGGCTACCCCAAACTCACATGTCTGTGGCCACAGCATGAACCACAAAAATCATACACCCACTGTTTCATTCAAAATATTTTTTTTCTCTTGTTTTCCTCTTCTAAAAACTAGGTGCGTCTTATGGAGCGAAAAATACGGGAGTTTCGATACCATTGCTGTACAAGGGTTACTGATTCTGGTGGCATTTTAATGGGGGTCTGTGCTTCTTCATTGCTCACCAGTGCCTCTGATGATGAAGAGTAGAGCTATCCCTGTTCTAACCATGTGGAAAATGGAGAGGGGTAGATCTCAGGCATGTCCAATAGGTCAATCGCGATCTACTGGTTGATTGCAGGGGTGTCCCAGGTGGATTGCGGTTTATTGACCGCCTTAGTGTTCTTAGTAGATCCCCCCCAAAATACCTCAAAAACCTTGTAGTCTACTCTCCATAATAATAATAATAATAATAATAATAATAATAATAATAATAAATAGCTTAACAACTTTGGCCAACCCTCCCCTAAAAAAATCTCAACAACTCTTGGCAATGACAATGGGTAGATCACAGCCAGTCTTTTTATACTGTGAGTAGATTGCAGTTTCTTGGGAGTTGGATGTGCCTGGTGTACAGCGGTACCTCGGGTTAAGTACTTAATTCATTCCGGAGGTCTGTTCTTAACCTGAAACTGTTCTTAACCTGAAGCACCACTTTAGCTAATGGGGCCTCACGCTGCCGCCGCACCGCCGGAGCACGATTTCTGTTCTCATCCTGAAGCAAAGTTCTTAACCCGAGGTACTATTTCTGGGTTAGCGGAGTCTGTAACCTGAAATGTCTGTAACCCGAGTTACCACTGTATATAATTGTAGGAACTTAGCAAACAGTTCTTCTGGTGCTGTGATGGTGCAACTCAGCAAGAAGACATTGGTGCTGAAGGCATTCTTGAGCAAAGAGGATTGCATGGACCTGAGACAGTGGTGGCTCAGATACACTCTTAAGAGAGAAGAGGGTGTGAACATTTGCATGCCGGGCAACATCATTTAAGGCTTTCTGTTTAAGAGAGAGAGAAATCACCACAGCCCTTCAGTTGAAAACATTGGTGGTGGGAAGAACAAAAATCCTCTCTCTTTACATGACATCTTTTGCATCTTTACAGTGGTACCTCGGGTTACATACGCTTCAGGTTACATACGCTTCAGGTTACACACTCCACTAACCCAGAAATAGTGCTTCAGGTTAAGAACTTTGCTTCAGGATGAGAACAGAAATCGTGCTCCGGCGGCACAGCGGCAGCAGAAGGCCCCCATTAGCTAAAGTGGTGCTTCAGGTTAAGAACAGTTTCAGGTTAAGAACAGACCTCTGGAACGAATTAAGTACTTAACCCGAGGTACCACTGTACTTGTTTTAGAAATATTAAGTTCAGATGAAAGTGAGGCCCTGATAACAATGTCTTTAAAAAATAAATCATACCCATAAGTAACGGGATTAGAATTTTATTCTAATAATTGGGCAGGAGTCTTATTTTACATTTCCCTGCTGTCTAGAGAAATTCTGCTCCTCCCAACAGCTAAAAGCCTGCAAAGATAGCCAACGGGGAATGTTTGAAATTACTGCAGTGAGCTCTTGGGAGCCTTTCCCTGCCCCTTTTGAAAGAGGGCATCTTGAAACTGACAATGTTGCTGCACAGTTTCCAAATTGTTGGGGTGGTCGCGAGTTAGAGCTGCTTTCACCTCGAGTTTTTGAAGTGAGTTGACCTCTTTTGATAGGGCGTTTTGACGGACTAACGGCACAACCCTATATATGCCTGATCAGAAGGAAGTCCCATTGAGTTCAAGGGGTTTTGCACCTGGGAAAGTGGCTACAGGATTGCAGCCCAAGAGTATGATTAAAACAGCAACAGTCGTGATACTGAATATTCAGTCCCGAATATATCTCATTGGGGTTTATTCACAGAATGCTTGAGGAATCCCTTTGTCACTTTCATGAAAGGCCTATTATTTAAGGCTGTGCTGCCTGCCTTAAGCAGGTAAAATTGTTGGAGTTTGTTCAGTGGCGTAGTGTGGGGGGTGCAGGGGGGGCCGGCCGCACCGGGCGCAACATCTGGGGGTTAGGGTTAGGGGCGCAAATCCATGGGTTAGGGGGCAGAAATTACTTGCCTTGCCCCGGGTGCTGACAACCCACGCTACGCCACTGAGTTTGTTTGTTCCCCAGGATACTTCAGAGGATGGTACTTTCAAATCCTCAGAGCTGCATGTTTCAGGGTTTATTTATATTTGCCATCCCTTCTGAATAATCTAAAGTAATGTAAAGCTGTGTGAGGAGTAGGAATATTCAAGCATTAGGATATTAAAAGCAAGAGGTGGAGGAACATGCCAACAAATAAAATTTAATAGAGCCGTTTAAAGAATTTCATTAATAATTAAGAAAATAAACAATTATTTTAAAGATATATCAGTATGACCATAAAGATAGCAAACACACTGATTTCCAACCTTTCACATCAGAGGGAACATGAAAGTGCAACTCTTAATTATTGGCAAATATTAGCACAGGCTCCTGGGAGCTCATCATAACATTTCAAGGTCCAAGTTCATAAAAATTTAAGCAGTGTTTAAAATCATGTTAATTTGTTCTTTGTTTCTTCTCCTACTAGTCTAATTTATTTCAAAGTACTTTGGTTCTCAAGCTCAGATATATTGATCGTGCCTGAGTAATGCATTGTTATAGCCTAGGGAGAAGATTTTTGTAGAAGAAAAAAATAAAACATGTCTTTGTTCTCCTTTGATAATTCATATGTATTTGTATGTATTTTGATGCTTTTGAGAATTTCCAGTTTCCCTTTGGATTGCAGCTCTTCTTTCAAGATTTCATCCCCCCACCCCCTTGAAGTCTCAGGGAAATGTACTTCTTCTGTCTTGATACTACAAGAATGAATGGAAGTTGGTCTAGGATGTTGATTCCAAAGGGGGGAAATATTTCTTCAGCACCATATAAGTTTCTAGGAAAATCCTGATAGCAGGACCTCACTTTTATGGGCACAGAAACAGAAGCAGCTTCCTTGAGCATCAAGGTCTTTGCAAAGTCTTTACAAAGTCAAACTAAGGCCTTGTAAGTGTGATAATTCTGTGGGTTTCTCATGAACCTACAAGGTAGATGTTGCTATCTTGAGGTACATGATGTAACATCTCTGCTGTCTCTGACTTATCCCATAATGAGTGAGAAATACAGTGGTACCTTGGTACTCGAACGGCTTGGCTCCTGAACAAATCGGCTCCCGAACACCCGGTTTGCAAACGTTTTTCGGAAGCCGAACGTCCAACACGGCTTCTGCGGCTTCCGATTGAATGCAGGAAGTTCCACCAGCCAATTGGAAGCCGTGCCTTGGTTTTTGAATGGTTTCAGGAGTTGAACGGACTCCCAGAACAGATTAAGTTGAAGAACCAAGGTACCACTGTAATTCACTTTGCCAGGGTTGTTTATGCTCTTTCCCAAGCTGAGGAATAAGCCATGGACAAAGGTTGCTTGAGGATAGATTGCCCTGATTTGTGCTCCTTCTTTTCCTACCATGTTTGAACCCCTGTCTTATCCTTGTCCCACGAACTTCTTGAGATACAGTTCAAAACCACAACATGAGTTTCATGTTTCACAACTTGGGTGTTTCAAAGCAGCAGAGTGTGCTAACTAAGGAAGATATTTAGAAAGCCATGCATGGCAAAATGCTCTTGGAGCTGTACTATTATGCCTGAAGCTGTAACTTTCTGTAGGGGTCCAGCATTGTGTAAACAGCTCACATCTGATAGAGGATTTGCTCTTAATATATAGTGACCCATGCCCAACGTTTCCTGTTGTTCCAGTTGGGGAGCTATATATTGAGAGCAAATCCTCTATCAGATGCTGGACTGGACTGGTAGCTGCCTCCGTGTTTTCAATTGGGATGCTCTCATGCCTTGCCCTTGGAGATTTACTGTCTCTTGAAGCAGACATTTTGGGTGCTACCTGCACAATAATAGAATTGTAGAGTTGGAAGAGATTCTGAGGATCATCTAGTCCAACCCCCAGCAATGCAGGAATATCAGACTTGCAAGCTTGGCATAATCAGCACCAGGCTCTAACCAACTGTAAAGGTAAAGGGACCCCTGACCATTAGGTCCAGTTGTGGCCGACTCTGGGGTTGCAGCGCTCGTCTTGCTTTATTGGCCAAGGGAGCCGGCGTAGAGCTTCCGGGTCATGTGGCCAGCATGACTGAGCCGCTTCTGGCGAACCAGAGCAGCGCACAGAAACGCCGTTTACCTTCCCGCTGGAGCAGTACCTATTTATCTACTTGCACTTTGACATGCTTTCAAACTGCTAGGTTGGCAGGAGCAGGGACCGAGCAACAGGAGCTCACCCTGTGGCAGGGATTCGAACTGCCAACCTTCTGATTGGCAAGTCCTAGGCTCTGTGGTTTAACCCACAGTGCCACCTGCGTCCCCTCTAACCAACTGAGCTATCCATAAAAGGATATATATGAAGCAGTAACTTCAGGACGTGTCTAGGGCTCACTAGCTAAGCTTTCTTCTGCTTTTTTAAAGCAGTTAATGAAATCCATAGCTTAAAGAAATTGAAATAGCTCTGCTTCTTCGCTTTCCCTCTCTACCAACCTTGTACAGTCATCCATTGGATCCCAAACGCCTTCGTATTTGGACATTTTGGCTCCTGAACGCCGCAAACCCGGAAGTGAGTGTTCCAGTTTGTGAATGTTCTTTGGAACCCGAACGTCTGACGTGGCTTCTGGAGCTTCCGATTGGCTGCAGGAGCTTCCTGCAGCCAATCAGAAGCCATGATTTGGTTTCTGAACATTTTGGAAGTCGAACGGAACAGATTTTGTTCGACTTCCGAGGTACAGCTGTATAGAAAACCCTTGTGCCTTCCCACCTCCTTGAACCAATCAAACAGTAGCACTAAGTTTCTGTTTCCCAAGGAAAGGAGTTTCTCTCTACCCATTCCCTGAGCAACATGTTGGCCTTTTTAGTTCCTACTCTTGGCCACTGCCTCTACCTGCCCCTCGAAAAGCAGAGCTGGGCCCAGCAGCACCCCCAAACCTTTCAGCTGAGCGTAACAAAGCATCACAACTCCTTATATAATCATTATGTTTCTAGGGTTTCCAAATACAGTGGTACCTCGGGTTGCATACGCTTCAGGTTACATACGCTTCAGGTTGCAAACTCCGCTAACCCAGAAAAAGTGCTTCAGGTTAAGAACTTTGCTTCAGGATGAGAATAGAAATCGTGCTCCGGTGGCACGGCGGCAGCAGGAGGCCCCATTAGCTAAAGTGGTGCTTCAGGGTAAGAACGGACCTCCGGAACGAATTAAGTACTTAACCCGAGGTACCACTGTATTACAACATTTGCAGAAGCAGCATCATGCAATCAGAAGCTGCGTCATTCATCTGAGCTGCCTGCTGGACCAGGAAGACTTCAACAAAAAAGTGCGGAGAGTCAGAATCTGGTAGCCGCGCTCATTTGGAACGGTTTCAGAGATCACTGTAAACATCCTGTTGACAATCTGAATGTGTGTGTGCATGTACATTAATGCATACATTTAGGATTGGGGGTGGTTAAGTGCCCCCTTTGCCCCTCCCCACAGACACCCATGTGCCTATCTGATAACTCTGAAGCAGTCAAGGGGAAATGTCTTCCTTTTAACTTCTCTTTTAAGCATTCCAACTTTTCAGCCGCTTCAAATTCCCAACAACAGCAGCTTTGTTTACTCAGATGGAGCACATTTATAGAGCCAATGAATGCTAAGGAAATTCATTAGCGTAGTTGCTTTGATGTCGCTTGTATCCCAGAATCTGTAGCACACACTCTACTACAACAACGGGGAGAGCTGCCTTTTGTTTATAACCTCTAAACAGAACCATTTGAATACACACTCGCACACATGCTCTCTGAAGGCGCTCATAACAGAAGCCATGCATCTCCCTCCGCGTGGTTTCATGACTTATGGTTTCACTTTGGACACCAGTTCTGTGTGGAATCACATGCTTCAAATTACACAGATCACACATTTTTCAAGGTCCTTTCTTTCTATAGGCTGTTTCATACATGTTTATGAGGAGCCAAGGTGCCGCAAGATGCTTTGTTGTTGGCCTCCATGTTTACAATTCTCTCCTATACACGCACATCTCCATATGATCTATTTATTCATCATTCGTCCCAATTTGCTTGCACAAAGCTTTCGTGGCTGTTCTGTTCAGTCTGTACTGAGCATTTGTTCTGATTTGTTTACAGGGCAGTTATACAACAATGAGCTATTCCTCTTGATATGCTTGTGGGGTAATCATACAGCTTCCCATTAATCGTTTGTTCATCCCATACTTTTCAGTGTACTTCCCCACCACATTTCTCATAGCAAAAAATCCAAAAATGAAAAGTGGATTTATTGTGCTGGGGTGAAAGAGTGGTTTAGGTAAAGGTAAAGGTGCCCCTGCCCGTACGGGCCAGTCTTGCCAGACTCTGGGGTTGTGCGCCCATCTCACTCAAGAGGCCAGGGGCCAGCGCTGTCCGAAGACACTTCCGGGTCACGTGGCCAGCGTGACATCGCTGCTCTGGCGAGCCAGAGCTGCAAACGGAAACGCCGTTTACCTTCCCGCTAGAAAGCGGTCCCTATTTATCTACTTGCACCCGAGGGTGCTTTCGAACTGCTAGGTTGGCAGGCGCTAGGACCGAGCAGCGGGAGCGCACCCCGCTGCGGGGATTCGAACCGCCGACCTTTCGATCGGCAAGCCCTAGGCGCTGAGGCTTTAACCCACAGCGCCACCCGCGTCCCAGAAAGAGTGGTTTAATTCACCTTAATTGCACAAATCTAAATTTCAACCCCTCCCTCAAAACAGTGACAATCTGGAGGCACAATATGCAAAATCTACCAGTTGAGTAGATTCTAGTCTACTAGGTTGGCTGCCAGTGGCACAGTGGTAGGCCTAAGCCTGAGATTTGTCTGTTGACTGGAATAAGACACATGGAGTCTATGTAACTGACCCTATCATGCAAAGTTACAGCCTGAAGGTTACATATCCTTCAGTTTACATACGCTTCAGGTTACAGACTCTGCTAACCCAGAAATAGTACCTCAGGTTAAGAACTTTGCTTTAGGATAAGAACAGAAATTGTTCTCTGGTGGAGCGGCAGCAGCAGGAGGCTCCATTAGCTAAAGTTGTGCTTCAGGTTAAGAACAGTTTCAGGTTAAGAACGGACCTCCGGAACGAATTAAGTACTTAACCCGAGGTACCACTGTACAATTACGAGGCTCTAACGGAGTGACAACTTTTACTGGCCATTCTCCTTCTTTACCTGTAACAACCAGTTCATTTTAAGAAAAGAACAACAGAAATACATTAGAAATAAAGTTCCCAACTTTTCCCTTTCCTTGCCTACCTGTTGAATTTGCTTTAAAGAAGAAATTGAGCAGGTGAAGCACACACACCGAGCTCCCTAAATCTCCCTTTCCCCTGTGCCTTCAAAAGTTGTCTGTCAGTCGGAGAGAAACAATATAAACTGAAAGCATTTGCAGATGACTTGGTATTAACACTACAGGAGCCAGCCTCTAGCACTAAAAGAGCGTTAGAATTAATTTCTGACTTTGGTCGGGTGGCGGGATTTAAGCTGAATAAACAAAAAACTAAAGTTCTAGCAAAAAATTTGACAACTATTGAAATAGAGGAGTTCAGAAAAGAAACGGAATTAAATGTGGTTAAAAAAGTAAAGTATTTAGGGGTGCACTTGACCTCCAAAAACTTGAATTTGTTTAAGGACAATTATGAGAAATGTTGGTCAGAGATCAAAAGAGATTTGGAAACATGGTCAAGACTGAAACTTTCCTTGTTGGGTAGAATAGCTGCTATAAAGATGAATGTATTGCCGAAAATGCTATTCCTGTTTCAGGCCCTCCAGATCGTGGACAAGGTGGAATGTTTTGGAAAATGGCAGAGGGATATTTCTAAATTTGTCTGGCAGGGCAAAAAGCCCCGAATTAAGTTTAAAATACTAACGGATGCGAAAGAAAGAGGGGGGTTTGCCCTGCCGGACTTGAGGTTATATTATGAATCTGCAGCCCTCTGCTGGTTGAAAGATTGGATTTTATTGGAGAACACCGATGTCCTCGACCTGGAAGGATTTGATAATGCTTTTGGGTGGCATGCATATTTGTGGTATGACAAGGTTAAAGTTCATAGATCATTCAAAAACCATATTGTCAGAAGGGCAATTTTTATGGTCTGGTCAAAATATAAAGACTTATTGGAGAGTAAAACTCCGAGGTGGCTCTCACCGATGGAGGCCAAAGCACGGAAAAGACTCAATATGGAGGCCCACTGGCCTAAATATTGGGAAATAATTGAAAAAATTGGAGATAATTGGAGGTTGCAGAGTATGGAAAAGTTAAAAAACAAGGTGCGAGATTGGTTACATTATGCTCAAATTCAGGAAGTTTTTAAAGCGGACAAAAAAGTGGGTTTCCAGGAGGAAAAGTCGAAATTAGAGACAGAGCTGCTTGAGCCAAAATCTAAGTTAATTTCGAGAATGTACAACTTGTTGCTTAAATGGAATACACAGGATGAGATTGTTAAATCCTCCATGATAAAGTGGGCGCAGGATTTGGGGCACAACATTATGTTTGAAGACTGGGAAAGGTTATGGAACACCGGAATGAAATTTACGGCATGTAGTGCCCTGAAGGAAAATATTATGAAAATGACATACCGGTGGTACATGACCCCAGTCAAGCTTGCAAAGATATATCACCTGTCTGACAACAAATGTTGGAAATGTAAAGAGGAGGAAGGGACATTCTTACACCTCTGGTGGACCTGCCCGAAGGTGAAGGCCTTCTGGGAGATGATACATAATGAACTAAAAAAGGTGCTTAGATTTACCTTACCCAAGAAACCGGAGGCCTTCCTCCTGGGCATGGTGGACCAGAGGGTGGCAAAGAAAGATAGAATTTTCTTTATGTACGCTACTACAGCAGCAAGGATCTTGATGGCAAAGCACTGGAAGACACAAAATCTACCCACATTGGAAGAATGGCAGACGCAGCTGATGGACTATATGGAACTGGCTGAAATGACTGGCAGAATCCGAGACTCGGGAGAAGAAGAAACGGAGGAAGTTTGGGAAAAGTTCAAGGATTATTTGAAAAAGCATTATAAGTTGTATGAATGTTAAAAAATGCTCCTTTTTAGGAAATTACAGCTTCAGCATCGGTTAATTTTTTGAATTGGAAAATAAGGAACAACAAGACAGAAGTGGTGTAATGAAATAATTTTATTGTGTTGAAACTAAAACAATGGATTTGGACTGAAATGTTTAGAGACCAGATATCACGATAAAATGGAAGATATATTATTATGTTTAAAATGAGTTAACAATTTGCTGAGGTTTTAAATTTACAGAGAATGCAGTGTTCGGAAGATGGGGGGGAGTCCACTAGATTTATGGAAATAAGTGTTTGGAAGTTGGATTTTGTATACTATAAACTTAATAAAAATTATATTAAAAAAAAAAAACAAAAGTTGTCTGTCAGAAGTTCAGGGATATTTTTCTTATCGCCTCCATGTCCCTCACACTATTTTTACACATCTCTTGTGATTTTTGCACCTTATCTCCTTTCATAGCCAACTTTGAACTTCTTGGCCCACCTGAACTGTAAAATGCTCATGGCTGAGAAGCCTAGTTTGGGAGTATGCCATTTCTCTCATCTCCCCTCTTTCCTTGCCATTTTCTGGATCTTACACAGCCACAATCTGTCATCTGCCTGTCCCCCAATGTTTTATTCCATCCCTCTCCACTACACTCAGCCTGCTCTTACAATGGGCACCTACTGAGCATGTGCAGGAAACACCCTTATAAATCACACTGGCTAACGCTGGTCACAAAAGTGCCTTTTAAATTAAAAAAATGACAAACACGTCACGCAACTCATGGGTGATGTACATACTAGATGTCGACCCAACACAACAGCTTCAGAAAAGACAAAGTACAAATGGATAAATCTTTATCCCCAAAAAGGCACCCTTCCCTAAATCTAGGGAATAAAAATGAACAGCACTTGTTGACTTGCTGGAATCAAATGTAAAGCGTTTAATTCATTTCAAAATGGCCCCCTAAAAAGGGGGGGGGCACTGAAACTGCCTCGGCTCCTAAGAGCTGGCACATATGCTTGACTGCGGTGGTGGAATTGTCACATATTTCTGTTAAAGAGATTCTGCTTGCTATTATTTGAAATAAGAAGTTGATCTTAGGAAATGCCACTGTTGCCATTGCATGAATCTTGCAGAAGCAAGAGGGAGAAGGTATTTCTTGAAGGCCTGGCTTTACCTGTCTAAACACAGGATTAAACTTTCAGGCTCTGATATCACACTGTGACCCCTTCCTACCAGGCCCATTCACTGAGTGCCTTGCCTTGTTTAGATTGCAGGCTATGAAGATAGGGCCTGTGCTTGTCCCTTCATTTTATGTACAGTAGGCTCTCTAAAGGTAAAGGGAACCCTGACCATTAGGTCCAGTCGTGGCCGACTCTGGGGTTGCGGCGCTCGTCTCGCTTTATTGGCCGAGGGAGCTGGCGTACAGCTTCTGGGTCATGTGGCCAGCATGACTAAGCCGCTTCTGGCGAACCAGAGCAGCGCACGGAAACACTGTTTACCTTCCCGCCAGAGCGGTACCTATTTATCTACTTGCACTTTGATGTGCTTTCGAACTGCTAGGTTGGCAGGAGCAGGGACCGAGCAACAGGAGCTCACCCTGTTGCGGGGATTCAAACCGCCGACCTTCTGATAGGCAAGTCCTAGACTCTGTGGTTTAACCCACAGTACCACCCGTGTCCCTTGTAGGCTCTCTAGATATGAATAATAAACCCTTATATGGTAATTGGTTTCAATTGGATTTAAGTTTGCTTCATGTTTCTTTGGATGTTTGCATTGAAATATACGCTCAGATACCCTTTACTGGGGATAGGAGCGGAGAGTTATTTCATCATTTCCATTTATGAAAGCTTTCCCCCTCTTGACTTATGTTCTTGACAACATCCTTCCTAACCATCCCTTCTAAATTCCAAACTATATTAGTCCTTGAAATGCAGAAAAGGCTTTGCCAACAGTGGAACAGTTTGAGAGCTATTCATAACATATAAATGCTATACTTACACTTTGCTAGTATGCCATATTGTATTAATAACCACCCAACAAACTTGGCATAATTTAGTTCTCAGCAGTATCTGACAGTAACCAAAGGCTGAGAACATAATGCTGGCAGCAGCAGCACTCTGTTGTCTAACCATATCTGTCAGAAAAAGCCATAAATAAAAGATGACAATAGTTGCTTGATTTAATTATTAGTTTGAGCTTGGCCAGTGACATCGTGGTAGATGAACCTATTGGCGTGTGGTTTGGTACTGTCAACTATCACATCAAGATATTGGCATGTGAAGTCTGAGAAATTATCAGAATCTGAGCTGAGAACACATAAACTCATTTGTGAGACCACTGGGATTTTGAAACTCTACAGATAACAAAAGAAATCATCAAGCCAAAGATGAGCACTTAAGATGGCAATGCCACTTTCTGGAGAGTAAGTCCCATTGAGCTTAGTTGGACTCAGTTATAAGCAGACATAGAAGAGTTTCACTGATTTCAGAAGGAGACAACTTAAGTTCATGCTTAACCCTCTCATTGAAATCAGTGCAAATTAATTTAATCAGAGAAAAGTCATGAACATTTGCTAAAGATTGGAAACCTCTCATAGAGTTTTTATGTGAAAAAGGAAATGAAATATTGACATTTGGAACCGGGGATTGACGATAATGTTTGATTATAGAAAGTGGTTTAGTTGGGCATTGTATTAGAGTGAATTAAGTATTGTTTATTTTCTCTTTAAACTTTTTTCTATCTCTTCTTCTCTCTCTCTCTCTTTTCTTTTCTTCTTCTTTCTTCCTTGCTATGTTTTTGTTTTATTAGGCTAATGTTGGGTAAAAAAGATATTTGATATTAAGTCTTGTATTTTTCTCTATAACCTCTAATAGAATTTATTTAAAAATATAAAATCAGTGAAATTTAAAATGCTTTATTTTGGTAGGGTTGGAATCAGAGAGTTTACCTTATTACGATGCCTAAATGGACATAAAATATGTATACTTGGATATCCAATCCCATGTCAAATCTGACTCAGTTCTTATTGAACATGATATATGACATCTTAGTGTAATCGTAGATGTTACCAAGCCTGTGGCTGCTTAATCTGCTTTTAAATGGAAAGACGTACGTTCTACATTGTAGAGAGGCAGAAGAGACCAACTGAGATCCTTGGTTGGATGGTGACAAATGGAGGACAGAAAGGAGAACAGCAGCAGCAGAAAACAAGTCAATCCTATCTCTTTAAAAGGACAACCTTCTTCTAAGCAGTGGAACAACTAAACAGAAAGGTTATGGCCTTTGTTAGGGCTACCATGCATCTGGGTTTTCCTGGACACATCTGGGAACTGGGCTCCAAAAATGGCGTCCGGGCAGATTCTTGCTGAATTGGCAAAATGTCTGGGGAAACCCAGATGTATGGCAAGTAAGGCAATTTTTAAAATAAAATAAATGCTTAAAAAATTCAAGAAATATGGCGACCCTAGCTTTGTAAGTCTACTTTGTACTTTGTACAAAGACTTACAAAGACCCAGAAGATGCACTGTTGTGGTTCAGTTAAACGTACAAAAAGTTAATTCAAATAATAATAATAATAATAATAATAATAATAATAATAATAATAATAATTTATACCCTGCCCATCTGGCTGAATTTCCCCAGCCACTCTGGGTGGCTTCCAACAAAGATAAGAAACACATTAAAACCTCAGTCATTAAAAACTTCCCTAAACAGGGCTGCCTTCATAAAAGAAGAAGAAGAGTTTGGATTTGATACCCTGCTTTATCACTACCCGAAGGAGTCTCAAAACCGCTAACATTCTCCTTTTCCCTTCCTCCCCCACAACAAGCACTCTGTGAGGTGAGTGGGGCTGAGAGACTTCAGAGAAGTGTGACCAGCCCAAGGTCACACAGCAGCTGCATGTGGAGGAGCGGGGAAGTGAACCCAGTTCACCAGATTACGAGTCCACCGCTCTTAACCACTACACCAGACAGACTCATTTTCCAATGACCAGTTGCAATGCCCTCAGTGCAACATGATGGCCTATCCCAGCATCCTCTGCCAGGGGCGGAGGAACGGGAGTGCGGTGGGTGTGGGTTGCCCCGGGTGCCACCACTGAGGGGGGTGACAAAATTCCAGGCGGCACTAACCGCAGAGCCTGCAGCGCACCCGAGCCTGGGAGAGACGCAGTGGCTTGGGAGCGTGCAGGCTCCGTGCTGCCCAAATGGTCCGCCTGCTGCCTCCCCCCCAGCTGTAGGGTGGCTGAGTGGGAGGAGGCAGGTAGACAATGGAGGCCCCGCAGTGCACCTCGCCCCGAGTGGCTTCCTCTGCCACTGTCCTCTGCATATCTGGTTAACAAGTAGGATGCACAGGGGTTAAAACTATTCATCGTATACAGTGGTACCTCAGGTTACATACGCTTCAGGTTACATACGCTTCAGGTTACAGACTCCGCTAACCCAGAAATAAGAACTTTGCTTCAGGATGAGAACAGAAATCGAGTGGCAGCAGCAGGAGGCCCATTAGCTAAAGTGGTGCTTCAGGTTAAGAAGAGTTTCAGGAAAAGAATGGACCTCTTCAACAAATGTAATACTTAACCTGAGGTACCACTGTACATGGCTCGGAAGGGACGAAGGGTTAAATATCCCGTGTAAAGTTTCTTGTTAAAAAAATGCAAAAGCATTTCATAGCATTCAAGAGTTTATTTGTTGAGAATAATACGGAATAGACATCTGGCTTGATTTCTCGCCACCATTCATTCCCGCTGGCGTAATTAATAAAAGTTATGCATAAATCACAGGGAGATCATTAAATCCACTGGCTCACACTGTTAAATAATTGCCAAATGCACACAGCATATAAAAAACCAACAACATAGCCCATGTATGTGCTGACTTGAAGATTTAAGAATGCTTGAGGATTTGGTTTCTCCTTTGAGAAACCAGTTCCTCAGAGCTTGGTTTTCTCATGCTGATTCTATGTGGCCAGCCATGTAGAAGGAGAACCAGTTATTGAAATCTGTTCTGGCTGCCCTGGAAGCAGGGAAGGCACGCTGCTTTATTTTCAAAAACTGTTCCACAATCTCGAGGGGTACCCTTTAAAAGTATAAATCACAGGTAGATGAAACCAGAAATGGCAGGCTGAAAGATGACCTGGGAAAGAAAGCTTCTTAAAGAAAGGATAATAATGGTTTGTTTGTTTGTTTAAAAGGCAGCAACTCTGGAAACTGAGAGCCAGCAGTTGAGAAGATGAAGATGATGCAATTCATCAAGGAAGCCGTAGTTAAATACCGCTTGTATACCTAACTTTGGAAAGGTCTCAGTGACTAAGTACTATTGTTCAGATTCTTTCAGTGGTGACACTTTCCAGTGAAGAAAATGACTCTCTTTTCAGGCCAGAATGCTGTGTCCTCAGTTAAGAAGGCTGGAGTCACAACTTTATTGTTTACATTTCAACTGCCTGTGGCCACTTCTTTCTTTCTTTCTTTCTTTCTTTCTTTCTTTCTTTCTTTCTTTCTTTCTTTCTTTCTTTCTTTCTTTCTTTCTTTCTTTCTTTCTTTCTTTCTTTCTTTCTTTCTTTCTTTCTTTCTTTCTTTCTTTCTTTCTTCCTTCCTTCCTTCCTTCCTTCCTTCCTTCCTTCCTTCCTTCCTTCCTTCCTTCCCTCCCTCCCTCCCTCCCCCCCCTCCCTCCCTCCCCCCCTCCCTCCCTCCCTCCCTCCCTCCCTCCCTCCCTAATTTGTTTTTTCTTCAAAAATATGGAAGCAATGAACAGATAAGTAACTTACAGTTAGGACTCAAAGAAACCTAACAGAGCCAGTGTGGAAAGAAGCCACAAAACTCACTGAGTCTATATCTCAGCCTAAACCTACCTCACAAGGTTCTTGTGAGAATAAAATGGGAAACATTTATCCTCCCACTTCCTGGTCAGTGAAAATGCTGAGATACAACTATGCTTACATCTTTTAGTTTTGTTGTTTTCAATTTGGAGTATTTGTTGCATACTTTAAATTAGTAAGGTAAAGGGACCCCTGACCATTAGGTCCAGGTGTGACCGACTCTGGGGTTGCGGCGCTCATCTCGCTTTACTGGCCGAGGGAGCCAGCGTACAGCTTCCGGGTCATGTGGCCAGCATGACTAAGCCGCCTCTGTTGAAGCAGAGCAGTGCATGGAAACGCCGTTTAAACATCCAGGGGTCCTTTGCCTTTTTACCTTTTACCAGGGGGTGGAGTAATCCTGTGGTACAAGCCTACTTCTGCTCACAGTTCCTAGGTCCCAAGCCAAGACCTTAATGGAGACTCATGCGATCCCTAAAATCCAGTAAAGTGTGTTCTCCTTCATGGAGAGCACGTGTTGCGGTGGGGGCTGACAGGACACTCCAAAGTAGTGGGGCGGGCTAATTGATCGTTGGCCACTGATGTGATTGGGCTTCCCTTGTTGTTGGGAAGAAGTTAATGGTGTGATTTGTTGATTGACAGCCAGAAATGCTAAAACTCCTTGCACGAGGCGTAGAGCTTCCTCTTTTCGCCCGT
Source organism: Podarcis melisellensis (assembly GCF_964234715.1). NCBI lineage: Eukaryota > Metazoa > Chordata > Lepidosauria > Squamata > Lacertidae > Podarcis > Podarcis melisellensis. The sequence continues at coordinate 116,689,895 of NC_138528.1, forward strand.
GCATCGGATTGCCCGTCCCACCCTCCCTATATTTAGGGTTAGTTACAGATAGGTAGCCGTGTTGGTCTGCCATAGTCAAAACAAAAAAAATTCCTTCCAGTAGCACCTTAAAGACCAACAAGAACTGACTTAGTTGGTCTTTAAGGTGCTACTGGAAGGAATTTTTTTTGTTTTATATTTAGGGTTGTTCGCTTTGACCTTGCTATGCCTGTCATGGGGTCGTCTGCTCTTGAGGCAGGGGCCTGGTAGGAATTTGTCCATCTGGCTGATTGGCTGGGGCCATTTGGTTTTTGCCTACTGCGTATAAAATTGTCACAACTTGTAAGGTTGCGGTTAGTCATTAGTTTATGGTTTGGTTGGTTGAGGGGCATGGATTGGCTGTGCCTGCCCCTCTAATGCTGCTGCAATGGATTCCTTTAAAGGAATACATCAGCTCACTATTGCTTTTGTCCACCCTGTCAAGGGGCTCGGGCCATGCAAGAGCCCCTGGTTGCATTTGGGGAGGGCTGAGGGCAGGTTCCCTGCTCCGTCGCTACCTCCAAGTGTATTCCCCTTTTCTGACTTCTGCAGGCATGCAGAATGTCAGTCTGTCCCCCATGGGGGGGCAGATAGTCGCAACCAATTCCTAAGCAACCACTCACATTTTTGTATTTTAATAAAGTTGTGGCCAAAATTATGCCAAAAACCTTAAACAAAATTTCTGTGTGGTGTGTGAGTTATTGGGGTGGCTCTGGGGACCTCGACACGCAACCAGAGAGTGGCCAGACAGCAAATATGGCTACTATAGGCCTTGGGTTTGTGGTCCTGGTCAAACTGCCACAATTGCATTCACTCCTGGTGGATTTCCATATTCTGTGTTTTGATCCATTGTGTGGTGTTTCCAACCATGCAAGAAAAGGGAATGCACAAAGCATGGTAAATAATGCTTCTCTCCATTTTTTGTTTTGTTTTATGTCTGGTTTCTTGCTGGAATACCGAAGGAAGGCAGAGAGACTGCTGTTTTGCTGATGTAAGCAGAAATGCGACGGGAGACAAGGCCTGGCCTTTTCACATGTTGGCGGTTGTGCATTTCTGAATATATAGCAAGCATGGGGAAGGGAAGAAGATGTTGTGAAACTGCTCCTCTCAGACAACTTGCCACTTACCAGTGCAAGGAGATCTGTCATCACAAGAGCCAAATTTCCTCCACAGACTGTCAGGATGGAGAAAAGTATTTCCAGTTGAATTCCTGGCAGACTTTCAGTATCTTACATTGAAACATTTGTTTTTCTTGAGACAAAGCATTCCAAATTCTGTCAGACAGTCTTCACTGTGTAACATCTTCACTCACCAAGCAGTGTTCAGATGGACACTGAATGACCCATGCTTACTACAGTTCTACTGTAGTTTATAGTCATATTGCTTACGTACATTAATACGTGTGTCTGTGTGTGTGTGTGTGTGTGTCTACGTCTATAATACACACACACACACACACTTCCATCCCTCAACTTAGCACTGGATATTTTAGAATAGCTTTGGGGTTGGAGAGAAAATCATCCCTTTTCTACATTTAATATTTGGAAATGCTCTAGGGTTTGAGGAAAACATTTTCATTAAAATGTTTGATGTTGTAAAAGTGCTCCAGGGCAGTTAGATTGCTTCAGTCAACATTTCAGAATTGCTTCAGGATTGGAGCAAAGATTTGATGAAGTGTCTCTGTTTTAATTTTTTCCAGCTGGAGTATATATATATATATATATATATATATATATATATATATATATATGCAAAAGAGTTTCATACGGAAAGAAAAGGGATAAATGAACATAGCAATATTAAATATCACCCTGTCTGTAACCGAATAAAAGGAAGGAAAAACCCCAAGAGATTTTTTTCTTACCATTGATTTCTATTGTTATAAGTCTTCCTGAGGAAATTTCAGGATTAGGAATGCCCTCTGGAAGAATATGAGAATAGAATTTTTTTCCCAGAGGACATTCCTGGAGCATGTAGGCAGGGATATTCTAATTGCTCCTCCAGCAGTTGGGGCTGCCCTAACTCCTAGACCAGGCTTTTATACCCCAGGGATAACAGAAAACAGGACATGGGTACACTCTAGAAGATGAGACCAGCTTCTAGGGAGGGTAGGAGAAGACCTCTTGGAGGACTGGGAGCTTCGGGTCCTTTTACATTTGTAGGGCTGCCATGTTTCGAAGAGGAAAAAAGTTGACACATTTGCCGACTTCTACTTCTACTTTTAAATAGGGACGTGGGTGGCGCTGTGGTCTAGAAGGTCAGTGGTTCGAATCCCTGTGATGGGGTGAGCTCCCGTTGCTCGGTCCCTGCTCCTGCCAACCTAGTAGTTCGAAAGCACATCAAAGTGCAAGTAGATAAATAGGTACCGCTCCGGCAGGAAGGTAAACGGCGTTTCCGTGCGCTGCTCTGGTTCGCCAGAAGCGGCTTAGTCATGCTGGCCACATGACCCGGAAGCTGTACTCTGGCTCTCTCGGCCAGTAAAGCAAGATGAGCACCGCAACCCCAGAGTCGTCCATGACTGGATCTAGCGGTCAGGGGTCCCTTTACCTTTACTTTTAAATATAGATTGCTATGACGACTCTACCCATGGAAAAGAGGATGTATCCTGGAAAAAGAGGACATATGGAACACCCTAACATTTGTGTTTGGACTTTCGTCCGCTCCCATGCATGTTCCTCCTTCATTTCAGCTTGTGCTTCTTAGAGAAAGAGTGAAACCTAGGTGTCAGGGAACGGGCTGAATCAGAGGATTGGGGAAGACATTCTCAGGCAGATAAGCTCTTCTCTGAAGAGGAGCTGCAGGGGAAAGATTCGTCCCCCCCCCCCTTGTCTCCAGTGGTTTCAGAAGCAGGGAGAGACACAGAAACCAAGCAGCTTCGGCAGGAGTTACCTAGCTACGAGATAATGGAAAGAGAAACAGAAGGGAGGGAACAGCCAGCAGAGACATCACTCTCCCTACAAACTAGGAGGTCCATCCATATTAGAGAACAAAGAATGCAGAGAGGAGGAGGAGGAACTTTTCGTTGGCGCCCAGGATGTTGCTGCGGACGGAAGGGGGAGGATTTAGTGTAGCCAACTACTCTCCTTGTGGAGAGATGTGGATTTTTGATTCCAACCAGATTAAATAAATAAAAAAACATCCTATAAATTATAAGTTGCTCGTTAATTCTTGTCTGTGAAGTCACCGAAGGGAGGGGAAGACTCTCTACGCCTGGCACTAGAACTGTCCTTAACCAACCGACCTAATTGTTTTACATCTATTTAACTTATATTATTGACACTTTATAACGTACTGTGGTTTGGGTACTGTTTGAGATCCAAACTTCTGTTTTGGATTAAATTTGTTAATTTTGTGAAACTCTCAACAAGTAGAATGCATTTTTGTAAAAAAAACCAGATGTTGAGATTTTAATCAACTTATTTGTATTATCTGTGCAAGACTTTTTTTTTTAATGGAACGTGTATTTCCTTTAATTAGTATTTGATACAGTATTAATATTCCTATTTATCTTTTATATGCCATATGGATTAAATTCTCATTACTTTTGATCTCAGTACTTTTAAAATATGTAAATCAGGAGGCATCCTCTTTAAAGCAATATTTGCTTACCACATCCATTATTGCCTTGGGCTACAGGAAAATATCTGAATTGCTAAAATTCCAGTTTCACAGAAAACCCAGATAGCCAAGCATTCAGACGACTCATCAACACAAATAACTAGCAGGATATTGTTATGAGTAGGGGGGGGGGCAAATCCCCCTAAATGTGTTATGAGTTTGTACCAGCTCCTCCCCATAATTATTGGATTTAGTAAAAGTGAAGAATTAAGTAGGGTTTGATTAAGGTAAAAGGTAAAGGTAAAGCACCCCTGGATGGTTAAGTCCAGTTAAAGGTGGGTATGGGGTTGCGGCGCTCATCTCGCTTTCAGGCCAAGGGAGCCGGCGTTTGTCCACAGACAGCTTTCTGGGTCCTGTGACCAGCATGCCATACCGCTTCTGGAGCAACGGGACACTGTGATGGAAACCAGAGCGCACGGAAACACCATTTACCTTCCCACCACGGCGGTACCTATTTATCTACTTGCACTGGTGTGCTTTTGAACTGCTAGGTTGGCAGGAGCTGGGACAGAGCAACAGGAACTCACCCCGTTGCAGGGATTCGAACCGCCAACCTTCTGATCGGCAAGTCCAAGAGGCTCTGTGGTTTAGATCACAGCATCACCCACTCCCAGGGTTTGATTACACTGTGTCAAACGCGGAAATTCCTGGGTTTAGCTTATGCAATCGAACCTGACTAGCCTGGCAAGGCCAGCTGAGAGCAAGTCACTAAGGAATAAAACTGAATAAACGGCCCATAAATGGAAACCATAAACAGGGCACAGTAGCATGGGAAGGCAGGGGGGCAGAGCACACCAGGCGTCATGGGGGCTGGAGGGTGGCAGGGTGCTGGAGCCACTGTCCGTCCCGGTTGCCCTGCTCTGATAGTGCTATCTCCCAAGAAAAGCTGTTCCCAAAACAACTTTGGGCGATCTCTCCGCAGGGGTCACTACACCTGTGCTAGGTCAGAAGACTCCTTGCCAATTGACAGAGGTTTCCTAGGTTATGGGGGCAGGGGCGGAGGAAGGGGTGCGTGGTGGGGACGGGCTGCCCTGGGTGTCACCACTGAGGAGGGGTGACAAAATGCCGGGCGGCACTCACCACAGGGCCTGCAGCACACCTGAGCCATGCGTCTCTCCTGGGAGTGGCTTGGGCGCCCGCAGGCTCTGCGCTGCCCCAAACAGTCCGTCCGCCGCCTCCCCCTCAGTTGTAGGGCGGCTGAGTGGGAAGAGACAGGCAGACTCCTCAGAGGCCCCACGGAGTGTCCTGCCCCATGGATGGGTGGCCACGCCCCAAGTGCCCAATCAGCTTGCTCTGCTGTACAGGGGTCCCTTCTAGGTGCTAATGGACACAGAGAAAAAGGCCTGGTTTAGGGTTTAAACTTTGAATGATGTAGGCTGGGGGGTGGGGGTGGGAAGAGAGGGAAGTCCTTGGAGCCAGGAGCAAGGAGCAGGAGGAGGAGGAGGAGGAGGGGCAGACCTCCAAGTGAGCTGGGGATGACAGACAGGGGTGCTGATTTGAATAAAATATTTGGGGAGCAGGCAGGTAAGCCCAGCCCCACATAATCGATCGCATGACGCAGCAATGCCCATCAGTTTTGGGGGTTCCCAGCCCCCTCAAATATTTTTTGGGGGGTTTGAAGGGACCTTAGCCCCAAGGATCTGACTCCTATAATCACAGACTGGAACAAATATAATAATAATAATAAAATTATTTATATCCCGCCCTCCCCAGCCGAAGCCGGGCTCAGGGCGGCTAACAACAAAGAGAAACAGAGGGTGACCTATTGCTGTCTTCTGAATCCAATGCTGCCCTAAAGGGGGAAACCAGACCCTCCTAGGATGGAGGAAAGCTCTGCAATCCCCAATGATCTGCAACAATGAAAGGAACACTATCCTTTATAATATTCCAGGGAATCTTGTGCATAAGAATTACTGTGTCCCTTCTATTTTATAAAAAAATTCTACCCCACCTTATTTCCCCCATAGAAACTCCAGGAAACCAATACAACATAAACCAATCAACATCCCATACTAAACGCAATACAATCAGTGCCAGATTTACGTCTAAGCTAAATAAGCTATAGCTTAGGGCCCCTCTCTTTTGGGCCCCCCCCAAAAATGTAAAGGAAAAACACACACCTGGATGTACATTTCCAAAATATAAGATAAAACAAATTTAAAAAAATCCTACATACAGTTAGAGCTTTATTTAACAACAACAACAATAAACTTTTACAGTGGTACCTCTACTTATGGACGCGATCCGTTCCGGGTTCCATTTGCACCCCGAAAAGTCAGTAAGCAGAGCGCTGCTTTTGCATGTGTGTGTGATGAGATAGATCGCTCCTGCGCATGCGCGAAGTGGCGAACCCGGAAGTAAACACTTCCAGGTTTGCCATGTTCATAACCTGAAAGTACGCAATGTGAAGCAAACACAACTCAAGGTATGACTGTATTTGTAGCCCGCCCTCCCTGGCAGAGACTGGGCTCGGGGCGGCTAACATCAAATATATAACATTGGTATAAAATCAAACAATAATTAAATTACCTCCTAAAAACAAGTCAGGATCAGATTAAAATCTAATTAGATGGCTTTCTGCAGGATTAGGGTTGGGGACAGTAAAGTAGGGTTGGGAAATAGTAAATTTCACTATTAATATACTTCTTCTTAATTGTATTTCACTATTAATATACTTTTTAATTGTATTTCAGTTCAACAATTACTTTGATAAAATACATACTTTGTTATGTGCAAATGGCTTTAGTTACCTATTAGGTCCATAAATTACCATATAGCATATACAGTGGTACCTCAGGTTACCTACACTTCAAGTTACATATGCTTCAGGTTACAGACTCCGCTAACCCAGAAATAGTACCTCAGGTTAAGAACTTTGCTTCAGGATGAGAACAGAAACCGTGTGGCAGCAGCAGGAGGCCCCATTAGCTAAAGTGGTGCATCAGGTTAAGAACAGTTTCAGGTTAAGAACGGACCTCCGGAACGAATTAAGTATGTAACCAGAGGTACCACTGTATTCAACACAAAAAACAGTGAGAATTTTGTTGTTGACAAAGGATAGCTGGGCATATAGGTAAAGGTAAAGCTACCCCTGCCCATACGGGCCAGTCGTGTCCGACTCTAGGGTTGCGTGCTCATCTCGCTCTAGAGGCCGGGAGCCGGCGCCGTCCGAAGACTCTTCCGGGTCACATGGCCAGCATGACGAAGCTGCAGCTGGCGAGCCAGCACCAGCGCAGCACACGGAAATGCCGTTTACCTTCCTGCTATAAAGCGGTCCCTATTTATCTACTTGCACTTAGGAGTGCTTTCGAACTGCTAGGTGGGCAGGAGCTGGGACCGAACGATGGGAGCTCACCCCGCCGCGGGGATTCGAACCACCGACCATACAATCGGCAAGTCCTAGGCACTGAGGTTTTACCCACAGCGCCACCCGCGTCCCAGCTGGGCATATAAAGGGCCCCATTACCTTCAGTAGCTTAGGGCCTTATCAAACCTAAATCCGGCCCTGAATACAATAGAACACCAGAAATTAACAAATCCTGCGAAACACAACCCATGTCAGTACAAAAAAGGTATTTTAATCTGTTGATAGTCTTTCTATAAAACAACGTCTTCACCAAGCACCTGAATGAATAAAATCAATCTGAAACAGACCTTACTTGCCCTTTCCTCTCTTTCTCAATGTTCAGCCAAGCTTCCACCCAGAAGCTGGGATAAGACATATATCATAAACACAGGTGCAATAACAGGCTTCCTCAACCTCGACCCTCCAGATGTTTTTGGCCTATAACTCCCATGATCCCTAGCTAGCAGGACCAGTGATCAGGGATGATGGGAATTGTAGTCTCAAAACTGTGAGATGTGAAACACAAGAGCAGTCAAGTACAACATTCCTAGAGGGAACATGTTTACACATGGGGAGGAATGTTTGTCTAGCCAGCAGGTAAACTTCCTGTTTCCTTCTGGGCCAGGACAGACTTCCTCTGCATGTGACTAGAGGTGGGCGTGGCCTCACCTATGCAGGTAATGACAAAAGCACAGGGCAGGGTAGCCATCTCTCTCTTTTTGACTACATGCATCGAAGAAGCAACATCTGCTTAGCCAAAGATGCTCTCTTGGCTTCCAGCCAAGAGAGGACAAAGGGACTGTCTCCTTATGAGATAGTTTCCAGGTATATGTTACTTTTCTAAGCCAAGTCTGCCTTCTGGGATCCTATTGTGAACAGAATGATGTGTGAGTAAACCTTTTTATACTTTTATAGAAGACTGTGTCGTGTCTTATCTTTTTTGAGGAAATAAGGGGAAAATACCAGAACAGTTATTATAGAGGCTTTAGCAAGCCTGAGCAAACACATCCGCTGCAAGTTTAAAAAGGGGAATGTTACTCTGCTAAATTGTAAACTTGATGGAAAGGCTATTATCAGACAATATATCCTCTCCTGCATCCCTGAACATTCCCACAAAAACATCTGGAAGGCAGAGATTGAGGAAGCCTGTGAAATAAGCTACTCAGCTGCCACATGTGAGCTCTTAGGGCCAAGTTAGACAACCTGTTAGCTCCCTTCTCATGTGATCTTTATACTGCTCCACTGCAGTGTACACTAGTTTGACTGCCCTCTCCCTCCAGCTTTAAAAAAAAAAAATTGGCTCAAGGAATGATCATGCCCTTTGCATTGATTAATGAAATATTGTTAGTAATTGTGAAGCAGATAATCCAGGACTGGGTTTGCAGAATCTTTACTGCCTTATAATTTTATAAGGATTAATTACCTTTCATAATACATTTAATACATTATCTATACAGGTGCCGTCTTCTAGCAACGCACAACTCTCAACGTAGGCCAGGCCATCAATGAGCTATTATCATTGTTTTTCACAGCTGCGTGTGATTATAGATTCACCGACGAGTGAAATTCTATATAGCAATTAATTCAGGACAGCTGAGAGTAAGGTTGGCAACATGCATAATAGCCTGGAATAAAGGGTGCCTAATAGCTCAGAATATGCCACAAATATGCTTTGTGAACACAGGACTTGCCAAAACTCCCTTATGTATTGGCAGAAACACCTTAGAGGTTTTATTTATTTACAGCAAAATTTGATAAAGAAACGAATAAATCGAAACAAAAAGATGAACATGCGATTTGCAAACTTGTGGCCTTCAGGCTACGGGAAGTGCATTTGGGACTAAATTTCTGAGTTTATTTTAGTTATTTATTCTGTAAAATTTGTATAGTAAGGTAAAGGAGACCCCTGACAGTTAAGTCCAGTTGCAAACGAATCTGAGGTTGTGGCGCTCATCTTGCTTTACTGGCCAAGGGAGTTGACGTTTGTCCGCAGACAGTTTTTCCGGGTCATGTGACCAGCATGACTAAGCTGCTTCTGGAGAACAAGAGCAGCGCACGGAAACGCCATTTACCTTCCTGCCGGAGCGGTACCTATTTATCTACTTGCACTTTGACATGCTTTTGAACTGCTAGGTTGGCAGGAGCAGGGACCAAGCAACGGGAGCTCACCCCGTCGCGGGGATACGAACTGCTGACCTTCTGATCGGCAAGCTCTAGGCTCAGTGGTTTAAACCACAGTGCCACCCGCGTCCCAAAAAAATTGTATACCACTTTGTAAAAAAAAATCAAAGAAGTTTACAAAAAGAATAAATGAATAAATGAACAACATTATCTATAGGTAAAGGTAAAGGGACCCTTGACCATAGGTCCAGTCGTGACTGACTCTGGGGTTGCGGCGCTCATCTCGATTATTGGCTGAGGGAGCCAGCGTACAGCTTCCGGGTCATGTGGCCAGCATGACTAAGCTGCTTCTGGCGAACCAGAGCAGCGCACGGAAACACCATTTACCTTCCCGCCAGAGCGGTACCTATTTATCTACTTGCACTTTGATGTGCTTTCGAACTGCTAGGTTGGCAGGAGCAGGGACCAAGCAACGGGAGCTCACCCCGTCACGGGGATTCGAACCGCCGACCTTCTGATCGGCAAGTCCTAGGCTCTGTGGTTTAACCCACAGCGCCACCCGCATCCCTTTAACATTATCTATAAAAACAGTAAAAAACAGCCATTTAAAACATTCAAGTGATAATTAAAACCAGCAATAAGCTAAAAACAGATTAAAATACATGCAAATGCCTCATATATCTGTGTAGGCTTATCTGAACAAAAATGTATTTAGCAGGCAGTGTACAGTGAAGCTGCCGAGTTAAAAGATCAGGGAATCATATTTGATATTAATTGTAATAAAACTTTAATATAATCCCTATGGCAGTTCATTTGGTCATGAGATTTCTAAACTTGAAAAAGAATTTAGTTTGGTTTGCTTGTTGGACCCAAATAAATTGTTGCACTTATAGGGTGACGGCAAATGGGAAAACCCCAGGGGAGGTTATGCTTCCACTCACGTGTTTTAAAACGAGCCTCCTCTGGTGAGCCTTAAATTGAGCAAAGGCTTTTCCTAATATTGATTATACTGGCAAATTTCCCTCAGCTGTAAGAGTAACCCTAACTATTATTGACTCACCAGCCTGCCTGCTCTGGCTGCCTGGGTGAGCTCTGAAATTTATGCATGATTTTTGCTTCACAAACTAGAGCATGGGTAGGCAAACTAAGGCCCGGGGGCTGGATCCAGCCCAATCGCCTTCTAAATCCTGCCCACGGCCGGTCTGGGAATCAGCGTGTTTTTACATGAGTAGAATGTGTCCTTTTATTTAAAATGCATCTCTGGGTTATTTTTGGGGCATAGGAATTTGTTCATTCCCCCCCTCCCCAAAAAATATAGTCCGGCTCCCCACAAGGTCTGAGGGACAGTGGACCGGCCCCCTGCTGAAAAAGTTTGCTGACCCCTGAACTAGAGGTTTGTATTGGTTCCCAGAGTACCAAGTACCACTGACAGATAACAACCATCATTTTCCATTATGTCATATTATAACTAAATATATTCATAACACCAAACACCAGGTCTATGAGGTCCCCCCCTTCCCGCACCTTGCCCATAGCCTCTGGCAGTATTAACAGGAAACAGCTGTGTGCATTTGTGTGTTTGTGTAGCTGATCTAGTTTGGCTAAATGTTTTGAGGATTGGTCTTTGCCTAGCCAAATTCTGCTTTTAATTACGACTCTCCACCTTGTTCTAGGGACTTCTACCTGTGCTTTTGCTTTGCCACAAAAGACAATCATGTATATCTTAGGCATCCTCCAAATTTATAAATACTGTATATAAATCTGTACAGTGATTTAAAGCAAGTAGTTGCATTTGTTGGCTTTACGAGAACATAAAGAGAAAATATTCTACAAATGGAAGATTGGGAGACAAATACGAAAACGCCACTCTCTTATCTCTAATCATAAAGGAGTATGATTAAAGGAAGCTCAGATCTAAGGTGACTTGGCAGACAAAGAGAGCACAGATAAAAACCATCCTGCAATTTTAATAATTTCTTCAGCAATACACAAGCTTAAGCAAGCTAAAAGAGAGAAGTGAAGAGAAATTAATTGGGGAGGTACAATATTTCAGTGAGGGGACCGTCAGAGACGTATGCAGCTGTTCTGGAGTGCTCACAGCAGTAGCTAAGCATTGGCAGAAAAGCTGTCAGAGGGATTCACAGAGGATATTTAGGAAAACTTTGAGCAATAATAACAGCACAGCGAGGTACAGTACGATAAAAAGCTTAGCCCATCAACAAAGACGTGGTAAAGAAAAAGAAGTACTTAGTCAAAGGCTCCATGTCAGGGATAGAAAATGAGAGAGAGAGTGGGGCGGGGGGAACCCCACATAGACTGGAAAACGGTTAGAAACAAATTGCTAGCTACTTTGATTTCAAATGTGAAAAAGCATTTCTTTGCTACAATATTTTATGCATAATTGCTGCGCAAGTCTTTCTGAACCTTTTAGTCTTTCTTTTTAACTCCACGATAATTAAATCTAATATTAAAAAGCACAATACTTTCACCTACTCTCCAACCCAAACCCCAAGGTTCAATTATATTTCTGCATTTTTTACCATCGCTAGAATACCAAAAGGGATTTTTTTGTGTGTGAAGTAGGAAATGATGATATACGCAAATAGTACACAATTAGTACACAAATAGTGTGGTGTAGTGTATGTATGCAACATTATGTAACGTAACAATGACAAAGCTGCCATTCAAGATGGTTCTTTGTTTGTTCTTCATTTATTTATATCTTGCCTTTCAAAAACATTTAAAGCCATTCAATTATGTTGGGGGTTAAGTGCCTCAAATTTGACTTGGGGGGGGGGAATCTACTCTGATGCTAATGGATCATAATCAGTTATGCCTGAGGGAATCAACCTACCTGTCAAGTTATTAGCCGGATCCCCACAATACCCAACCTCTTGTCCCTTGTTTTGACATGAATTTGGGAATCCAGGTGACTAGAGATGAAAGGCACGAGTAGCTGCTTAGGTTTCCCGAAGCATCCTGATATAAAGTTAAATATCTGTGACAGAGAGTGATAACCACGAAATGCGAAAAGCAGGGGGAGGTGAGGAAAAGGAGATTGCATTGTGACTTCTGTAGCTATGGGGAAAGATGTGAATTTTCAGTAGAAACTGTTCAGTCTAATTTACGTAGTTCTGCATAGACTGTACATGTCATTCTGATTTCCCATCTTTGCATCCTCACCAAAAGATTCAGGCATTAACCAGTTCTTATCAATACTGATAACTGGCTATTTCTCCTGAAAAGTAGTACAGTGGTACCCCGGGTTACATACGCTTCAGGTTACATACGTTTCAGGTTACAGACTCCGCTAACCCAGAAATAGTGCTTCAGGTTAAGAACTTTGCTTCAGGTACCACTGTAGTTGAAATGTGAATGTTTGGTGATGGGCAACAATCTTTTGTTGATCAGCTAGGCGAATCATATGTAAATTGAAGAGCCCCCCCTTTTGGGGCAAGTCGTGTAGCTAAGATGGATAGAATGTTGTTGCTTTACTTGCACATTATTATTATTATTAAGACTATGCTTGACCTTCACCCAAATTTAACAAAGGGATATGATATATGGAATACAAAAGACAACTAAAGTGGAGAGGGCTGTGCGTTCAGCAGCACTTTTATTGAATGCTACAAGAAAAGTATTTCTGTTTTTGTTGTGTCACAGCTGCTAATCCTTCGGTCACAAAAGAGCTAAAGTAAATGATCATAACAATAAACCTTGAGATTTTGCCTTCAGGCTTCCGCTGGACTTGCTGCTGAGATGAAATGGACAAGGGGCTTCTCTGCAGACTTCGTCTGTTGTTACCCAGGAAGCTTAAAGTGTTTTTTGCTTCCATTGATTTGTGTTTGCCTTGAGAATTTCTTGGTTTAACTTCATGAAGACATTGTGCACAACAGGAGTGCACAGACTTCCAGCAATTTTTGTGTGGGTGTTTTAAATTGTAAAAAGGGATCATAATATGTAATGGGAAGGTGAGGGAGAATAAAGTTTTACTCTGGATTTACTTCTGAGTAGGCATGCATAGGATTGCACTGCATAAATCCCCAAAGCAATAAAAGTGTTGACGCCTGCTGATCACATCCAGAGTAATCTGAAGTCCTCCCATGGACTGAAGAAGACAACTGAAGATCTTGTCTCCTTTTGAAGTATCAGCTGAACAAAGTCTTTGCACAGGATACTAACAGTGAAATCCTACATTTGTTTACTCAGAAATAAGCCCCGCTGATTTCAGTCTGGCCTATTCCCAGGTAAGTGACCAGGATCATAGCTAAAGTCAAGAAAACCAGGCCTTTATGATGCTTCTCCTTTACAAATGAAATATCGAACTGTTTTGTTTTCTTCTCAAATGAAAGAGGGCCTTTTCACACAACAATCTTCTCATTTGTTGTACACAAGCCACAGGTTTTTGCCTTGGTGGTGTTGCACTATTCAAACTCCAATATTTCATCACTGATAGAGATGCAGGTTTATTGCAATCAGTATTTGATGGTTTTCTGTGTGTCATGAGTCCCAATTAATCATCGGACATGAATGACACATTTCCTTTCACCATGGTGGACAGATGCAAAAGAGAACAGGGTTCTCAGCACTGTTTGGGAGAATGGGAAACTTCTGCAGGTGATACAATAGTTTTGCAAAAAAATTTTCCTGCCAATTTTAAAATATTGTTCTTAAAGCCATGAGAGGCATGTTACAAGATTTGTTAAAAATAACCCAGTTAGCAGCATGTTTTCACGAGTGACACCGCGATGGCTTATTTGTCTTTAATGCCTCACTTCTGAAACGTAATATAGAAAGTAATGCTGAAAACAGATGAGACTTATGTATAAGATCAAATTCATCAACATTCTGTTTTGCATGGATCATTTTAAAGTTTCAGGAAATGTGTGGGAAAGAGCTGGGAGAGATTTGCAGCTGAACCAATGCGACTTACTCCAAAGTAAGCATGCATACATGGGACGCGGGTGGCGCTGTGGGTTAAACCACAGAGCCTAGGACTTGCCGATCAGAAGGTTCAAATCCCCACCATGGGGTGAGCTCCCATTGCTCGGTCCCTGCTCCTGCCAACCTAGCAGTTCAAAAGCACGTCAGAGTGCAAGTAGATAAATAGGTACCTCTCAGGCGGCAAGGTAAACGGCGTTTCTGTGTGCTGCTCTGGTTCGCCAGAAGTGGCTTAGTCATGCTGGCCACATGACCCGGAAGCTGTATGTCGGCTCCCTCGGCCAATAAAGCGAGATGAGCGCCGCAACCCCAGAGTCGGTCACGACTGGACCTAATGGTCAGGGGTCCCTTTACCTTTAAGCATGCATACTGCACAGAGAGAAACTTTCAGCATTGCTGTTTCAGAGGCGAGGCCTGGATCCCTCACAGCAACGTACTGGGAACATTATAATGAAGGGAAGCAGTGGGGGAGAGGAAGCAATCTGGAGTGGACAGGCAGTTGTGAAATGGGTCACTTAGTCATATAGCTCTTTCCTAAAGCTGCTGTTTGTGGGAAAGGAGCTATCAGGGTGGCTTTGCCTTCATAACTGAAGGAGTGTCTCCACCCCCATCGTTCAGCCCAGAAACTGAGATCCAGCTCTGAGGGCCTTTTGGAGGTTCCCTCCCTGCGAGAAGTGAGGTTACAGGGAACCAGGCAGAGGGCCTTCTTGGTAGTGGCGTCCGCCCTGTGGAACACCTTCCCATCAGATGTCAAGGAAATAAATAACTACCTGACTTTTAGAAGACATCTGAAGGCAGCCCTGTATAGGGAAGTTTTTCATGTTTGATGTTTTATTGTGTTTTTAATATTCTGTTGGGAGCTGCAAGTGACTGGGGAAACCCAGCCAGATGGGCGGGGTATAAATAATAAATTGTTGTTGTTGTTGTTTAGTCATTTAGTCATATCCGACTCTTCATGACCCCATGGTCCAGAGCACGCCAGGCACTCCTGTCTTCCACTGCCTCCCACAGTTCGGTCAAACTCATGTTTGTAGCTTCAAGAACACTGTCCAGCCATCTCATCCTCTGTCGTCCCCTTCTCCTTGTGCCCTCAATCTTTCCCAGCATCAGGGTCTTTTCCAGGGAGTCTTCTCTTCTCATGAGGTGGCAAGTGTATTGGAGCCTCAGCTTTAGGATCTGTCCTTCCAGTGAGCACTCAGGGCTGATTTCCTTAAGAATGGATAGGTTTGATCTTCTTGCAGTCCATGGGACTCTCAAGAGTCTCCTCCAGCACCGTAATTCAAAAGCATCAATTCTTTGGCGATCAGCCTTCTTAATGGTCCAGCTCTCACTTCCATACATATTATCTGTGAATAAATGTGAAATCGAGTCTGCAATCCCATGCACTTTCTTTTAAGGTGACCAGACGAAACAGAGGACGTGACTCCTGTATCTTTAACAGATGTACAGAAGAGGGAATTCCAGGACGTGGGGTTTGCATGACGAGCTTCATCTGCTGAAATTCCCTCTTCTACACAGCTATTAAAAGGTACAGGAGCCCTGTCCTCTTTTCATAGAATCACTGAATTGTAGAGTTGGAAGGGGCCACAAAGGTCATCTAGTCCAACCCCCTGCAAGGCCAGAAACTTTTGCCCAACATGGGGTTCGAACCCTCATGCTCTGCCAGCTGAGCTATCCCATCTGATCACCTTCTGTCAGGGAACGGCCAACGGAGAGTCAGGTGGTGGAAGGGCTCAAGGAGGCTAGGAGACCTTCGGATGCTGAGGAAGGAACCAGTAGGGGGAGAGGGAGAGTTCCTGCAGAAACTCAATCGGAGGAAGGGCTCCAAGATGTTTCCAGTGAGAACAGCGGGGAGGGCTCAGGACCTCTAGTGGGGACGCCTACTCCGCGCAGGAAACTGTCACGCAAAGAATCCAGAAGGAGAGTTTCCGTCAAGGAACTCTTATGTTGGCGTAAATTCCGGAAGCGCCCACTGACGGATTCTGCCAGCGATTGAGGTAGCCATGCACCCATGGCTCCGCGGACTGGGAGAGTTTAGGAACTGATGGCAAAACTTGGAGGGCTTAAACGCTTATGCACGAGCAGCCCCCTTTCCCCATTACACCTTCCTTACTTGTGCAGGACTGGGCTACATGTATGGCACGTTGACATGGCATCCCATTGTATACCCTTACGTGCTAAATTTATTCCAAGAATAATAAACGGCACTGCATTTGCCATTTCATTTTAGCTCAAGCACTGTACGCTCAAAACTACACATCAGGCACTCGGTGCAATTCAGGCTCACTGGGGTGTGAAAGCATTTGAATTTCCAGCTGAAGAGCTGCGCTTTCAAAAGCACTGGAATAGGCTATTAGTCTTCAACAGGTTCATATCTTTAACACTTACTCATTTAAGAGTGATTGATAATCACTGCTTCCCTTAAGTGCTTTAAACACATTACCAAGAAAGGCTGTGGCTGCCTGCTTGTTCCCTCCACATACTTATTTCCTTGATTGATCAAGTCAATGGTGTAGCCGTTTCTTCATCAGAAACAAAATAATAATTGGTGCTCCTTTGACACAGGAGCTGTCGCAAAGCTAGCTTGTATTTGCTCACAATGGACTCTCTATTGCCCCATTTGCAGAATTCTGCCACTTTCACTCAGCGTGGGCAATAGTTTGCTCTGGTAATGCATCTACCATCTTGTTGGGCTACCCAGAGAGAAAGGTATTATTCAGCATTAAAGAGAAAGCCAGGAGTGTAAAAGCGAAGTCTCTTACACAGGCTTTGTTGAGGGGACGGGAAAGGTTTCATTTAGCAGATTTATTGTTTAATATGGAATTCTTTTATAGTGTTCCAGTGTAATGCACACATCCTCAAAAGTCCTGTTCCATGAATATGTTGTTGTTTAGTCATTTAGTCGTGTCCGACTCTTCGTGACCCCATGGACCAGAGCACGCCAGGCATTCCTGTCTTCCACTGCCTCCCGCATGAGTTTGGTCAAACTCATGCTAGTAGCTTTGAGAACACTGTCCAACCATCTCATCCTCTGTTGTCCCCTTCTCCTTGTGCCCTCAATCTTTCCCAGCATCAGGGTCTTTTCCAGGGAGTCTTCTCTTCTCATGAGGTGGCCAAAGTATTGGAGCCTCAGCTTCAGGATCTGTCCTTCCAGTGAGCACTCAGGGCTTATTTCCTTCAGAATGGATAGCATTGATCTTCTTGCAGTCCATGGGACTCTCAAGAGTCTCCTCCAGCACCATAATTCAAAAGCATCAATTCTTTGGCGATCAGCCTTCTTTATGGTCCAGCTCTCACTTCCATACATCACTACTGGGAAAACCATAGCTTTAACTATACAGACCTTGTTGGTAAGGTGATGTCTCTGCTTTTTAAGATGCTGTCTAGGTTTGTCATCATTTTTCTTCCAAGAAGCAGGTGTCTTTTAATTTTGTGGCTGCAGTCACCATCTGCAGCGATCATGGAGCCCAAGAAAGTAAAATCTCTTACTGCCTTCATTTCTTCTCCTTCTATTTGCCAGGAGGTGGAAGATTGTGTTCTTGAAGTGGGGACTTACTCAATAAGGTAAAAGTTAAAGGACCCCTGGATGGTTAAGTCCAGTCAAAGGCGACTAGGGGGTTGCGGCACTCATCTCACTTTCAGGCTGAGGAAGCTGGTGTTTGTCCACAAACAGTTTTCAGGTCATTTGGCCAGCATGACTAAACAGCTTCTGGCACAATGGAACACCATGATGGATGTCAGAGCACATGGAAACACCGTTTACCTTCCCAATGAAAAGGTGGAATATAAAAATGGCAGCCAAATGGAAAAGAAAAAGAGGGAAGCTGTTCCTGCATAGAAGAGGGAATTTCTGCCAAATTTATTATTAAAAAACTGGCACAGCAACTCATTGCTTTACTTGTTATATGCACGCACTGAATATAACTCGAAATTTTGTGGGGCTGTTTCGGTGGGTTGAAAACAATTATATGCAGCAAGATGTCAGGAAGAGGCATCAGATCTTAATCTATGAACGTTGCACTTTGGCTCACTGCTGCAAGTCATGTTTGTTCCCATCTTGCTGCAGATTTGATCTTGGACGTATCTGGTGCTGCTGTCACTTAGGTCACTGCTAACCTGCTGGGTATAAATGCTAAGTGTCAAGGCAGCCTAAAGTTGTTTGCCTGAGCAGCAGTTTCTCTTGGCTTGGTCTTCTGCTTCTCTGCATGCCCCGCCCCCTCTGAACCAGATGCAGTATCCTGATTCTGCCCTCCTTCACGCAGGGCCCTCCTGCTTCTGATTTCTACGCACATTGCAACAGGACTCCATCTTCAACTGCAGGCGTTTGGTTTGACCATGCCTGCATCCTCCTGCTCCCACACCGTTATTCTGACCTCAGCTCACTTGTAACAGTTAATTCCATCTCCCAGCTGGTTTTCTGCCATTTCTGTCTTGGCTGCCCACCTTCCTCTCGGCATTGTCCCAGATCTTCAAAGCACACCAGTGCGAGTAGATAAATAGGTCCTGCTTCAGCGGGAAGGTAAATGGTGTTTCCGTGCACTCTGGCTTCCGTCAGTGTCCTGTTGTGCTAGAAGCGGTTTAGTCATGCTGGCCACATGATCTGGAAAGCTGTCTGTGGACAAACGCCGGATCCCTCTCCCTGAAAGCGAGATGAGCGCCGCAACCCCGTAGTCACCTTTGACTGGACTTCACCATCCAGGGGTCCTTTACCTTTTACCTTACTCACCTGGGCTTCAAGCTCCAAGCCCTGATCCAGAAAATACACAAACCTGTACCTAGCAGACACACACTGAGAGGTGGGGAGACTTCAAGAAACGAACAAACGTATTAACACCCAGTTAACAATTTTCTTTTGAGAATTTTCTTGGATACTATCTGAGATCGTTGCTTTTAAAAGTTAAATCAATAAGCTTACTGAACTGTAGGGGGCCTGGGCCTGGGGTTCTGCGTTTACAAGATGCATGAGGTCCAAAGGGCTTTTTGTTTGTGCATTTACAGTCATACCTTGGGATAAATACGCTTCAGGATAAGTATTTTTGGGTTGCACTCCACGGTGATCTGGAAGTAACGGAGCACGGTCAAAATGACGTCATGCGCTTGCGTGGAAGCGGCGAAACACAACCCGCGCACGTGCAGACGTGCTGTCTCATCTTACGTTCTGTCCAGGATGTGAATGGGGCTCCAGAATGGATCCCGTTCGCATCTCGAGGTACCACTGTATTTATAACATGCAATATCCCACCCTTTAGCTCCAACCAGAGCTCTTAGGGAGGTTCATGATAAAAGCCGGAGGCCTGCCCAATATTTTGTTCCCTTTTCACTCTGTTGTTTGCTGTTTTCCCATTACTTGTTTGGAGGCTTGGGCAAGCCGGGTCGTCCTCTTATATAGCTGCTGGGATTGACAAGGTATATGACCCTCACCTGAATCTCATAGCTCTCCTGGCGAGTGCTTTGGTCTGCCCACCAGATACCAGGCACTCTACTATTCTAATTAGATATTTTGTTGCCATTTGCAACTGTAGCTGCCTCTGATTAGTTATCATTTAACTCTTGGGGAAAATAATTAGCATCACATGTCATGTGCATGGAAGTTGCCGAACCAATTAACCAACTAGAAGGATTGCTGTTAATAGCATCAGTTTTCCTATAACTTGATACTGCTGGATAGTTTTGATAAACTGCAAAAGCATTTTTAGTTTGCTTTCTGTTGCCACCGTGGAACTTTTATTTATTAGTGCCACTTTGTTTTGTACGATTCCTTGCAAATGAAGGAAAACAACTTTTTTGCTTGTATATGTTGATAATAAAATTTTGCTTGCAGCCATACATCAGATGAAAAAACTAAGCAGACTTTGTAAATGAGAAGGCCTTTTGCTGAGAAGTCGCAATATTTGGTATGTCTGCTGGGGAAAGGGCTCCGCAAACAGAGCCACCACCGAAATTGTCCTTTACCTGGTCATCACACATCTCCCCTAAGAAGGATCTCAGCAGAATTCATGACATTCAAGACACTGGATAGAATGTATCCTAAGGCTACATCCTTAAGACAATGGTACAACTGTGAGACCCACTCATGTGATCAAAGCATGCCTAAAATGCACAGCAACACTAACAATGTAGAGATGATAGACAAAGATAGAGTAGATCCGCCATCATGGTGGGTTTCCATTCTTTGGGTGAAAAGCAAGGGAAAAGATTAAAAGGTAACTGACCCTCTGTTGAATTGGATGAATATTGCCCACCATTGCTCGACTGAGCATCTTTCACAAAGAACAGGTATTCTCAACATTAAAGGGTGTTGGGTTTTATTAGTGTGTTTGAATATGTCTTACCTTGTGTTTCATGCGACCTCAGTGGACAAGAGAACTTGTGATCTGTCACTGAATTGGACTGGCTGGTGGGCTGCAAAGTCTTCATTTGGTCTGAATGTCTTAGAACAATCACTGGCGCCAAAGTGTCAGCTGAACCCTTTATTTTTGGTGGGAGAAATGGGAAAGATTTCTTTTAGGAAAGAAAACAACGCAAATCAATATCTGAATTCCATTCAGGCAGGAAAACAAAGTGTGCGAATGGATTTGTAAGAATACAGCCTAAACCTCTGGACAGCTTTGTGCAAATGCCCCCCAGTTATAGATTAGAACCATTTAGGATCCGATCTACCCAGTTTCAGTTCTGTCGAGGCCTCTGGCGCTCCACAGTATGTTGTTATCATTGTTATTTATTTGCTATTTTCTTTTATCTTGCCCTTCCCCTCACGAGAACCCAGGATAGCAAAGAACAACAAAGCCGCAGCGTTGAAATATAAAAAAGTTAAAGCAGAGTACAAAGTCAGCCTTAAATTACATTTTACAAATACAAAGGAGGTTTGAAATGTAAATCGTTCAGACAGTGCTCCAAAGTCCTGTCAGAACAAACAGGACTTGAGTTGCCATTCGAATAGTTATAATGTGGGGTGGATCTGGGTAGGGAAGGAGTTCCACAGCTGGGATACCACCATGGAGAAAATCTTGTTTCATGTGGTAATCCCCCTGCCCCAACTCACCCTCCTCTGGCTTTATACATGAGCACACAGCACCTGTATTTGACTGGATTGAGCCCTGTGTGTTCCCTGGCCAACAGTGTTTTTACACCTGCGTCTCCGAAAGTTTATTTCTTTCCTGCCCCCGGTTCACTCCTGTACAGAGGCAACTAATAATGGCGTATACTGTATGCTGATTTCCCTCTCAAAGTTAATTTGTATCTTTAGAAGAAGAGGGGGAGAAAGCTATAGGAAGGTATTAATCTGCTTAACATTTCTAAGTACATCATCCAAGGGATTTTGTTTTTTTAATCTTACATATGCTCAGCAGAGTTACTGGCGAAAACGGTACATTTTCTTCATTTCATCCTTTCAACATCAAATGGTAAGCAGCAAAAATTGGATCAGACTTCAAAGACTGCGCTGTGCTCCCAGTCACAGAGCGACTCCTCCATTTCACATATTGAATTCAAGCAGGATATCAAAGTGCTACCAAAGAACCTCAGGTCCTTACTCAAAAAGAGGCTCTAACATCTGTAGAAAGTGAAGTGCACAGACAAATCACCTCAGGGAGCAGCTAGCATTTATTCTCAGCAGCAGATTTCCAGCCTTTTGATTCCCTTATTCACTGTACCTCCCTGTCTTTCTACAGAACTAAAGTTCTTAGCAAGCAGCCTTTTGTCTCAAAGACTTCAAAACACCACTAACGGTTTCATGTTCTGATGGTTATGCCAAGCAACCGTGAACACACTTCAGAACTGTAGATGCAGGGATTTCATGTCATTTTAGAGTCTGAGCTTCATAGTACCTTGCTTGTTTGTTTGTCGAGAAAACCCAGCTCTGTAGGAGAAGTTGCGCTGTTGCTTTGCTGCCTAAAACACAACAAGAAGTTATAATCATTGTCATTTTGATACTACTATTTCTCTCTTTTAAAAAAATAAAATAAAATTATCCACATGTGCCCAGCCCATCAATCATGCTTCCTCATTAGTTAAGCAAATTACATGTATACACACACACACTTCTGAATTTACTTTTTAAAATATTAAAAGCATAATGTATATATCATGATTGTGCATGGAACACATTGCTTTAAAATTAATAAAACAACGGGTCTCCTTCAGTAAGAACACTGGTTAGGATCAATAGTCGTGATATGCAGGGGAATTGCACATGCAGCCAAAACTTTGTTTCTTTGCATGTCTCTGCTACCTTTCGAAGAGGCAAGCCCCTTTTTTAATTCAATGCCCTATGTAGCTTGTCTCTTCAGGAGACAACTGCGAGCTCCCAAACACGAAAATAAGAAATAAAGCTCTAAGTAGCTTATGACATTTTCTTCCCCACCCCCGACACACTTATCACCTCTTTGGTTACCCTCAAGTTGAAATTTTACTCTGTAAACATTCTCACATGCTCCCAACTTCGCTGAGGAGGTGGAAAAATCCAGGGGATTGGCTGGAAAATCCCTGGAGACTTATGGCATCTTTGCCATCTTTGCTGCATTCATGAATATACAAGCAGTGTATATACAAGACAAACAGGTACAGTGGTACCTCGGGTTAAAGACACTTCAGGTTACAGACGCTTCAGGTTACAGACTCCGCTAACCCAGAAATATTACCTCGGGTTAAGAACTTTGCTTCAGGATGAGAACAGAAATCGTGCAGCGGCCGTGCAGCGGCAGCAGGAGGCCCCATTAGCTAAAGTGGTGCTTTAGGTTAAGAACAGTTTCAGGTTAAGAGCAGGCCTCCGGAACGAATTAAGTTCTTAACCTGAGGTACCACTGTATTCCTAGAGCAGGGCCCTTAGCCCCCCTCTTCCAGGCATTTCAAACTAGTAACTCTCAGCTCTCATCTATTTCTGTCTCTCAGCTCAAAAATCCTCAACCCCCTAAAAATCATATCCCTAGATCGTATTTGTGTCTGATTCACAACACTGCAGTGTGTTGTCTATTTAGGAAACATCCAAAGCCGTTAAAGGGACATTAATATGTGAGATTCTTTGGTTTTTAAATCAAATTATTAACTTTTGTCAAGCAGCTCTTTAGGCAAAATGGTAACGACCACAGATCCATTCACAGGAATCTGGCAGCCAAACTTATATCAGTATTGACATATGTGCAAATATATTGTGTCTGGGTGAATTCCCCCCCCCCCCAATGCCACGGGGCAGCACTTTCAGGAAACAGAAGTGGATGAGGGCTTTTCATTAATTTATCTTTTTTTCTCCACTGTTACATTTTTACCTTTTTTGTGAGCAATACCTATGGAAATTGTACCGTGTGGCGTCTCATAAACACAAATAAAATCAAGTACTAAATACAGTGGAACCTCGGGTTACATACGCTTCAGGTTACAGACTCCGCTAACCCAGAAATATTACCTCAGGTTAAGGACTTTGCTTCAGGATGAGAACAGAAATCGTGCAGCAGCGGCGCAGCGGCAGCAGGAGGCCCCATTAGCTAAAGTGGTGCTTCAGGTTAAGAACAGTTTCAGGTTAAGAACGGACCTCCGGAACGAATTAAGTACTTAACCCGAGGTACCACTGTAGTAAAAATTAGAGACAAGGGAAGACACGTTGCCACTGCTGCAAGCAGCAACTTGGAAATGTGTCTGGAATGCCCCATGACAGGGCCGGCCCACCCATGAAGCAAACGTGAGGCGACTGCCTCAGGCAGCAGATCCCAATGTCAATCTTTCTTCCTGCCCCTGCCCTCATTCCTAATGTACATCTTCCTTCACCCTTCTTCCCTGCCGGGGAAGGGGGCACCATTTTGAGACCTGCCTCAGGTGCCAAAATGTCTTGGCCCATGAGAATGATAACATGCAATGGTGTAGGGAAAACATGGAGCGGGAAGTAAGTCTGAACTTTTTCAGGGGCATATTTTCTGGGTGTTCCCCCACCCCCACCTCATATCCCAGGGTTAAGTCCTGGTCTTGAAAACAGATGGTGGGAGCTGAACCCTATCACCAATTTAGTCCTGGGAGAAATGAAACAAAACTTGTTGTGTAACAAGAACACAAGTTATGGTTTCCTGGAAGCTTGGTTTAATTAAGGACAACAATGGAAAGAGCCACAAACCATAAAGAGGCAGTAGTTCCTCTCAAGTACCTATTTCCCAGTGTGTTGGCATATGTAATTTGTGGCTTGTGGCTAAAAGGATTTCACTGCACCTCTGCTGGGCCACTTAATTCGTTAAGGCCTCATCCTGCGGCTGCTGAAGTCAAAGGGAACATTCATCACCTACAAATGTACCTTGCAGGACAGATTCTTGAAATGAATGGGCCACTTGACTGTGACAGGAGTTAGTTGTTCGCATAGATCACACCTATACCTGTCCTTTCCCCAAAACGTTGCAGCTTCTTTTTTTATTGAGAAAAATGTTCCACCACCCATATTTGATATGTGGACTTATTATTTCTTTGACTGCCTTCAGCTGTATTATATCCTTCTGAATGTGGTTCTATCATCTGAATTGTGTAATGCACTAGCATTGTTAATATGCTACTGTTGTGAAGGGACGCGGATGGTGCTGTGGTCTAGGTGGTGCTGTGGTCTAAACCACTGAGCCTCTTGGACTTGCCGATCGGAAGGTCGGCGGTTCGAATCCCCGTGATGGGGTGAGCTCCCGTTGCTCTGTCCCAGCTCCTGCCAACCTAGCAGTTAGAAAGCACAACCAAAAGTGCAAGTAGATAAATAGGTACCGCTGCGGCGGGAAGGTAAACAGTGTTTCTGTGCGCTCTGGTTTCTGTCACGGTGTCCCGTTGCGCCAGAAGCGGTTTCGTCATGCTGGCCACATGACCGGGAAAGCTGTCTGTGGACAAATGCCGGCTTCCTCAGTCTGAAAGCGAGATGAGCGCCGCAACTCCATAGTCGCCTTTGAGTGGACTTAAATGTACTGGGAGCCAATGTAGGTCTTTCAGGACCAGTGTTATGTGGTCTTGGCAGCCACTCCCAGTCACCAGTCTAGCTGCCGCATTCTGGATTAGTTGTAGTTTCCAGGTCACCTTCAAAGGTAGCTGCCCTGGACGCAGAATTAACCTGCGCCTCCATGGTCAGCTGTGAGTCCAGAATGACTCCCAAGCTGCACACCTGGTCCTTCAGGGGCACAGTTACCCCATTCAGGACCAGGGAGTTGGGGGACTCTCCAAATGTAAACTGTAGTGGTGGTGCCGGTGACTACAAGGGAAAGAGCCCTTTGGAATAAATACAATAACTTACTTTAAAAAAATGTTTATGTTTATTGCATGTTTTTGGTTTATGCCTTGAGCCATCTCGAGTCCTGCGCTGGGAAAAAGGTTGAATATTAATCAATCAAATAAATAAATAATCCAATTGCCATGGCGGTTCGTGTTGGTTCTTGACCTTGGGTTTATAAAACAATGTCCAAAATCTAGAATCAAGGACTGCACCCCTGTGTGTGCTTTCTTAGAAGCGATCCCCAATAAAGTCTTTACTTCACTAAGTAAACACCCATAGATTTAGGGTACACAATTTTTATATTTCTCATCAGCATCTAGTTTCTGTGAACATATTTGCTAATATAAATACAAAAATTAATAATCAACCGATGAATTATTTTACTTGGCGTTACTGTGTTGCTACCAGAAACATCATACAATCTACATTTGATTTTTTTATAAATATAAAAAAACAGACTCCATCAACCCTTTCAACTTTGTCAATGCAAAAATCAAATACAAGTGCTGTTGCTCCCTTTGATCTGGTGTGGGAAAGGTTTTGCATGTGTTGAATGTATCATGTTCTTTTGAGGCATCCATTAGATCTTGACAGGTACAGTGAGTTGTATTGTAATACTTTGTTTAGAGATATTGTCGGATGAGTTGAAATGATAAATGGTGCCATCACGTGAATGTAAATCATCTGCTTCCCTTTTCAAAATGCCACTCAGACAAAAACTGAACCGCAGAAGAGAGTCTTCTCTTGTGACTAAAGACTGCATATCAAGTGAGCGATTCAGCAACAGGCAAATTCTTAGGACTTCCTCAGCTAAAAAGCGAGGATTTCTCCTCAGAATCACTGCAGGAGGAGATACCAAGCCCATAGCGGGCCTCGGTCCTGTATACCTGAAGGAGCGTCTCCACCCCCATTGTTCTGCCCGGACACTAAGATCCAGCACCGAGGGCCTTCTGGCGGTTCCGTCATTGAGAGAAGTGAGGTTACAGGGAACCAGGCAGAGGGCCTTCTCGGTAGTGGCACCCGCCCTGTGGAACACCCTCCCACCAGATGTCAAAGAGATAAACAACTACCTGACATTCAGAAGACATCTTAAGGCAGCCCTGTTCAGGGAAGTGTTTAATGTGTGACATTGTAGTGTATTTTTGGTCTCTGCGGAAAACCCAGCCAGATGGGTGGGGTACAAATAATAAATTCTTCTTCTTCTTCTTCTTCTTCTTCTTCTTCTTCTTCTTCTTCTTCTTCTTCTTCTTCTTCTTCTTCTTCCTATTATAGCAGCTGTCAACGTTTCCCTTTTTTAAAGGGAAATTCCCTTATTCCGAATAGGATTCCTCACAAGAAAAGGGAAAAGTTGACAGCTATGACCAAGCCTCCCCCCCGAAAAAATAATTTACTATGGGGGACACTTCATCCCCCTGACCAAAATTTGGAGGGTAATCATAAGGGAAAGAGAAATCTGGAAGCCAGCTGAAGCAGATTATTTTTTTTTTGTAGCGATAGGTGACTTCAACTATTCTAGGTAATGGCCTACTTTATAGAAGATGATATTCTGTTTGAAGAGCTGGTGAGTGACTCCTCTATTTGAAAGGTTGTGGTATCTGGATCAAATCTGATTTAAAGATAAGGATTCCTAAGAAGGGAGAGCAGGGGCCTTGAAGTTACCTATCAACATTTAACACCAGACAGTAGACTGAACAGGTCAGTCTTCCCCACTAGGGTGACATGTATTTCTATTTAAATTATCATCATTTCTAGATTTGCATCTTACATGTAAAGTAGCATTTGCAAACCCTGTCCTCTTTGGGGTGTAATAATTTTTCGTGTTTTTGGCAATGCATGATTGACTATCCTGAACTACTCACACAAGCTACGACAAAGAGAGGCATTTCCAAGATTCAATAAATACGTGTGTTAAAGAAGGAATTGCATTGAGTTGGCTAGATTTAATCTTACGCGTTGCTCAAGATTTGAGAAATATCCACTTATAAACAGATCTGTGTAGATAGTCACAAATAAATGGAGATATTTCTCAGAATAGCTTTAATACTACATATGAAAAGAGCAAAAAGCACTCCCAAGTAATGTAGTTTTGAGTTGTTTCCCATTAAAAAAAATATATCATTTTTTTTCTTTTTTAAAAAGGCTAAATAAAAGCAACATACTCTGTGGACAGTGGAATTGAGCCAAATATTTTGCCTGTGCTTACAGATACGCAGAGCTCACTTTGTGTTCTGCAAAGCAAAGCTGTGTGAGGCTTTGCCCAATTTGAGCTCTTCATATTTTCCTTGCAAATATTGGTCATTACATGTGTTTCTGACAGTGGAGCTTCCTAGAACACATCTCTCTCCTCCATGACAGTTTTCCACTGCACAGTGCCAGCAGCTTATTCTTCCTCTCAATTCATTACAAGTCTTAAATATGGTTTTCACAAAAACATAACCATATTTTGACATTCGTGTTGGTAGCCTGCTGACAGCTTTCAGATGTGCTTGGATAATCAAACAACTCTTTCATCAATATAAGAAGCATTTAGCAAAACATTAAAAACCCAAAATATTATATAGGTAGTGAGCTTTCAGAAAAATAATCTTTGAATGATTATCTGTTTCAGGGATTCTTGTGAAAATTGGATAGCCCAGATACAGTGGTACCTTGGGTTAAGTACCTAATTTGTTCTGGAGATCTGTTCTTAACCTGAAACTGTTCTTAACCTGAAGCACTACTTTAGCTAATGGGGCCTCCTACTGCCGCCGCGCCACCAGAGCACGATTTCTGTTCTCACGCTGAAGCAAAGTTCTTAACATGAAGCACTATTTCTCGGTTAGCGGAGTCTGTAACCTGAAGCATAAGTAACCCGAGGTACCACTGTATTGGTATCATCTTTAAAACATCAGTACCCTCCAACACTTTGTAATACCACCCAATGTTTCTGTGTGACTTTGTATTATCTGCTGTGTTTGTCTCTTATGTTATATTGGCAGGGCTCTTTTAAGACAGAACTTACCAGAACTCAGTTCCGGCACCTCTCAGGTGGGTGCCATTGCCATTCTAAGAGAACAAGAGAGACGTTCATTGTGGGTTCCGGCACCTCTTTTTCTAGAAAAATAGTGCTGAATATTGTTTTTTTTTAATGAAGAGTTATTCTATTGTATAGTTTTAAGCACTGGAAGTCACCCTCAGTAATGCACTAGAAAAGTGGGATATAAATTCTCATATATATATGTAATGGTTATAGGGGTTGCTCGTGCGTAAGTTGCCGCCGCTCCTGGCTAGGTTACCTGGTTAAACCCTTTCTGTCTGGACAGCCCTTCACTCCATGGCTGTTTCAGTCGCTGGCAGAATCCGTCAGTGGGCGTTTCTTGAACTTCTTCCAGCAAAGAAGTTCTTTGACGCCAAGTCTCCGCCTACTCTCCCTGCGCGGAAGTCTTCTGCGCAGGGAGGGTGTGGGCAGCGGAGGACCCGTGCTCTCTCCGCTGGTCTCCAGTGAAGAGTCCTGGAGCCCCCTCGCCGATTCCCCCATCTGCCCCCCTTTACCCCTGGTGTTACGCTGATTTCCTTCCCCAGCCGATGAGCTGCCTCTCTCCCTGCTGGGCCCCTCTCCAGCATCGCTTGGGAGCCTTGCCTCCGCCTCTAGCTCTGATGGCAGTTCCCTGACAATATATTTCTATTGATTTCTCAGTTTTGCCATTGATGATAGCCAAATGTAAGACCAGTTCGCAGCATCCTAAAGTATCAAGGCAAATGATTGAATGTGCATTAGCAATGACCACAGGCTTTTTGAAGCTCCACTGTCCAGGTACAGGTTCCGATGGGATATCAGCCCACTGATTGCTGAACCCCACCTTGAGCATTTGCATGTTCAGACCCAGAAACCTCCCCCCTAAATAAATTCACACATGATTCAAATTTTGGTTTGGTTTTTGGCAGAATTTAGGCCACAACTTTATTGATTACAGCATGTGAGTGGTTGCATAGGCTCTGGTTCGACTAGCTCCCTGCCATGCAGATAGCGCTGACCCAGGGCACCAGCATAGGTCAGCTGAGGGTGAACACCTGGATAAGTGGAAAGCCAGGAACGGGCTAACTCTGCCACCCAAATGTCCCCCTGGACTCAGGCACGGGCACAACCCCCTCTCAGGGGTTGACCAAACCATCGAGTCCCTGGATTCCTTTAACGGAATACCCTTCACATAGGGATGGCGAGAGCATTCTCCCATCCCTATCACCTGAACCAGTGCCTATCCGCAACCTTGCAAGTTGTGACGATTTGCTATGCGGCAGGTCGAACCCCAAATGGCAACAGCCAATCAGCCAAGTGGGGGAAATTCCTGCTGTGCCCCTGTCCCAACGACAGACAACACACAACGGCATAGCAAGGTCAAGCGCAAAGCCCTAAAAGTAGGGAGAGGTGGGTGGGTGTTCCGAATGCACACGCCGAAAGAGGAAGCTCTGGGTCACGTGCATGGGCATAAATAGGTCCCTTGAACCGTTTGGACTGCGTCCCATTGGCCAGATTGCACCCAGCTTCGAGGGACCTACCAATTGGGTGTTGTGGCTGACCAATCGTACCCACCCACAACACAGGGTGTCGGTTGTCCAGGTCTCACTGAAATATGTGCCCTCTTTAAGGGAGGACCCGATTTACTTGCTAGCCCTGGATATGTTCTGAACGACACACAGAATTGAATTTTGGAGTAACAATACAGCAAGCCTGCATCTATGGGACCACATGGACATACCAAAAGCAACTAAATTTAACACTGAAATATTATTTTTCATCATCCTTCCTGTTTCCTTTGTAACTCAACAGCCATATGGTTAGCAGCAGCAGCCACATGTGGAGGGGTGGGACTTTTATTGGGCCAAACAAAACTAGAAAATGGGCGTAGATCTTAATTTCCCATGGAACTAAGACTCTTCTTCTGTGAAAAAATGTTGCGATTCTCATATAAATCCAATGGTCATTAAGGCATGTGTCCAGCACTCTACCGAACCAATCTTTCAAAATTCATTGACCATAAGCTGAAGGTGAGCATTATAAGCCACAATTGGCATCTTAACACGATACATACAGCACGATACAGCTGCATACAAGATTGACTGAGATGACCCGTGTGCACGTCTAACAAGCTGTCTATCTCTCGCTGGCAGAATCAGCCAATTGCCAGCACACAAACAGCAGTGACAACCAATCAACTACAGCCCTTCCGCAGCTCTCTAGTGAGTGGCCATACCTTAAGGAGTGTCTTCACCCCCATCGTTCTGCCCGGACACTGAAGTCCAGCTCCAAGGGCCTTCTGGTGGTTCCCTCACAGCGAGAAGTGAGGTTACGGGGAACCAGGCAGAGGGCCTTCTTGGTAGTGGCACCTGCCCTGTGGAACGCCCTCCCATCAAGATGTCAATGAAATAAACAACTACTTGACTTTTAGAAGACATATGAAGGTAGCCCTGTTTAGGGAAGTTTTTAATGTTTTATGTTTTATCGCTTTATTTATTATTATTATTATTATTATTATTATTATTATTAGTAGTAGTAGTAGTAGTATTACAGTGGTACCTCGGGTTAAGTACTTAATTCGTTCCAGAGGTCCATTCTTAACCTGAAACTGTTCTTAACCTGAAGCACCACTTTAGCTAATGGGCCTCTTGCTGCTGCTGTGCCGCCGAAGCCCGATTTCTGTTCTTAACCTGAAGCACTATTTCTGGGTTAGCGGAGTCTGTAACCTGAAGCGTATGTAACCTGAAGCGTATGTAACCCGAGGTACCACTGTATTATTATTCTGATGGGAGCTGCCCAGAGAGCCTGAGGAAACCCAGCCAGATGGACAGGGTATAAATGATAAATGATGATGACGACATCTTTGTGTTTGTTGCCATTTAATGTGCAAAGACGTCCAGTGATTCAGAGAACAAGCATTTTTTGCTTCCACACACACTTTCCCTCTCACCTCTCTTTGGACAGACTAACTAAAACTCACCAGTTTTCTTCGCAACTCAGACCGGAAGCAAAGCTCATGGGCTGTGTATCCGATGGGCAGCCACTGTTCTTCTTCATTCTCATGTATTTTTTGCGAGCTAAGTATCCCCTGAAAGCTAAGCAGACAGAATGAAAGGTAAGGTTAAAACATGGGGCAAGAGTCCCTGTACTGTTGCAGCAGAAGGACAAACATATTTGTCCAAGTCCTGAGAAACAAAATTAATTAGTTCATAGCGCTAACAAAATATGCTCCATTGTGATGGGTGGTGTCTGTATGGAGGGATGGTCTCTATATGTCAAGGGCCCTGCGGTGGGAAAAACACCTTGGCATGGATTCAACTTTCATTGAGTGTGACGCTGCCATGAAATCCCCCTTTCCTGAGAGTTAGTCCCACGGAATTCAACAGGACTTCCTTCTGAGCAAACATGGTTAGGCTTGCAGTCTAAAATGCAGTAGACTCAAGCTGAAGCAAATAGTGGTGCAGGAAAGATTGTTATGTTACAAATGAGCAGAGTCTTAAAAAATAAAAATATCTATCTATTTGATCAGCAACTTATCTTTTTCTGAAATAATTTTTATTTGATTTTACAAGTGTAAAATTATGACAATACAAAATACATCTCCATATTTAGAGATTTATCCTAATCTCTGGACTTCCCACCATCCCTTCCATCGGTCCTTTTCTCAACCTTTTCAACTGCAAATTATTTCATAATCCATGTTCTATATCTCTCCATATTGTCCATGATAATTGCTACATTACAAGTGTTATTAGAATCCTGCTAATGTTTCCATCTGCTTACAGTGGTCTCCTAGATAAATTATAATTTCCCCCCATTCTTTATTGAAGTTTTTGTCTTCTTAGTTCCTGAGCTTTCCGGTCAGTTTTGACATTTCATCTTACTCCAACAGCTTGATTTGCCATTCCTCTCTGGTAGGGACTTTGTTGTCTTTCCATCTCGGGGCTGATCAGCAACTTATCCATCCATACACACACACACACACACACACACACACACACAGTGGTACCTCGGGTTAAGAACTTAATTCGTTCTGGAGGTGCGTTCTTAACCTGAAACTGTTCTTAACCTGAAGCACCACTTTAGCTAATGGGGCCTCCTGCTGCTGCTGCGCTGCCGGAGCCCGGTTTCTGTTCTCATCCTGAAGCAAAGTTCTTAACCTGAGGTAATATTTTTGGGTTAGAGTAACTTGAAGCGTATGTAACCCGAGGTACCACTGTGTGTGTGTGTGTATACACACACACACACACCACTTCTCAAGGTTATGTCACACTCTGCTGTGACCAAGGAGCAGAATCTAGGGGACAGTGTGTGTCTTGTACTACATACATGATATACACTTGAGGAAGCCCCACAAGTATGGAGAAGACAGCCTTGCCTGCACAGCATTAGACCAATGAAGCAATATGAACCATTCACTTAAAAGGGAAAAAGACAAGGGCCCACATGGGGATATGATTGCAACAGGGACTAAACTTGCTGCTTCACTCTGGTCACTCCAGCCATTAAGAACTATTCCCAATCCTGTCCCATCACCTTTTGAAACCATCTATTCTAGGTTCTGCTTGTTGCTCATACGAGAATGTGCTAGAACTTTGAGAAATTGTCTTTAAACACCCACACCTGTTGATTAGATAAACAGATGATTTGTTATTTCAGATTCTTAACTCATTTGTAATGTTGCAATTTTTCCAGCCGCGTTTACTGCCTCAGTTAAAAGCATGCAGCATTTTATTCTCTTAAAACCAAAAAAACCAAACCAAACCAAACAAAACAAAACAAAATCCTCATTCTTGTCCTGATTCATTCTATAGGCTGGTTTACACAACTATTATTTGTCATTTTTATATTTGTTTCAAAGGTTGCAACTCTATGGAGTAACATAAATGCAAACCAGCAGAACCAAACCCTCCAACATTTCTCTGATGAAAATGGGGATGTCTTATTCATCATCATCATCATCATCATCATCATTATTTTATTTTATTTATATGCCGCCCATCTGACTGGGCTGCTGCAGCCACTCTGGGAAGCTTTTAGCACATATAAAAACATAATAAGTCATTAAACATTAAAAAACTTCCCTATACAGGGCTGCCTTCAGATGTCTTCTAAGGGTTGTATAGTTACTTATCTCCTTGGCTCGGGGGATGCATAACTCCATACCCTCCAACATTTCTCTGATGAAAATAGAGACGGCCTAAGAAACATTCCAGGGACACGGGTGGCGCTGTGGGTTAAACCACAGAGCCTAGGACTTGCCGATCAGAAGGTCGGCGGTTCAAATCCCCGCAACGGGGTGAGCTCTCTTTGCTTGGTCCCTGCTCCTGCCTACCTAGCAGTTCGAAAGCACGTCAAAGTGCAAGTAGATAAATAGGTACCATTCGCCAGAAGCGGCTTAATCATGCTGGCCACATGACCCGGAAGCTGTACGCTGGCTCCCTCGGCCAATAAAGCGAGATGAGCGCCACAACCCCAGAGTCAGCCACGACTGGACTTAATAGTCAGGGGTCCCTTTACCTTTAAGAAACATTCTGGGATCAAATCAGAAACCATGATGGCTTCTGTAAATCTGGGACTGACCCTGGAAAACAGGAACACTTGGAGGGTCTGCAGAACACTTTCCTCAATATTGGTGGCGACACGAAGAACCACCATGTTCACAAAGTCACTTTGATACTGCAGTTTCACATGGCACTGTAGGGATAGGTTTGTCAGAGGCTATCATGCAGAGAAAAAGAAGCATTTGTTCCAGCTGTCTGTGAATGGATGTGATGGCAAGATCTGATGCTATGAAACAAAAGACTCAAGGCAGATTCGAAAAGGACACTAAGGTCTTGCAAGGCAGGCGTTATATAGATCAGATGACTAGTGGATCTGGTCCAAATCTGACCCCTTGAGGGGGATGAGGCTTGCTCCTGGTCCCAATTGTGAACGCAGAAACATTAAGAGAGTTGCTACATTGATTTTGATGTATTTTTAATCTTTGTTGGAAGCCACTCAGAGTGGCTGGGGAAACCCAGCCAGATGGGCAGGGTACAAATAAATTATTATTATTGTTGTTGTTGTTGTTGTTGTTGTTGTTGTTGTTGTTGTTGTTATTATTATTATTATTATTATTGGGACTTGCCAGGGATTGCGGCAGAAGCTTGGCCCTAGCTTCAACTCCTTTCCCAAAGTGGCCTACTGGCAGAACTAGCTGCTGATGAAAGACTCCTATGATCTTCCCTGCTTCCCACTTTGCTGAACAAATAATGCCAGCAGCAAATCAATGCAAATATGAATGGGTTTGAAACACGCCACACTGCAGGAATACCAGGGACAGCTCACTCGCTGTAGCGTTTATATAGATGCAAATCATTTCCCAGCAAAGATGTTTACAGAATATCCTGTTAGCGTCAGAAGGCAGGGGTGGGCAGGAGAGAGGGGTGGGAGGGAAAGCTGACGTCAGGTGGAGGAGCCATCACAGCTATTTGCATTGCTGACTATCTCTGGTTTTGACACTAAGCACTTGGCTCAAGGAGTGTGAAATTAGCAGGCACACACTGCTAGTGCCCCAGGAACAATCCCCACATCAATGAAGAAGAATGATTACCAGCTGCCACTTTATTTTCACCTTATGCATTTAATAATATTCTCCGATGCACTGCCATAATGAATTAGATCCCCATCTTCGCATTGCTAATGATGGGACTATTAAGATTCAGGGCCAACGGAGTAAGACTTGAAATGAATATTGCTATCATTTTATTATTAGTCATATAGGGGCGAAGTGTACCTGGTGCACTGGGAATACGGATACAGTATTGACATAAAACAAGACTCCCCTCAGCTTCAACAGACAGCACATCAAGACTGCTGTTACGTACAGGAGACGGGTGCATTGCATTCCTAGAAAACGTGCTGAGGCGTATCGGTCATTCGTAGTGTGGTTCAAATTTGGTAAACAAGAAAGAGGGTGCCTCCAACTCCAATCCCCAATTATCTCCAGGAGAAATCAATGCTGTAGGACCTGATTTAGGCAAGCCTACCGCAACTGGTAGGGACTGGTAGGGATGCGGGTGGCGCTGTGGGTTAAACCACAGAGTCTAGGGCTTGCTGATCAGAAGGTCAGTGGTTCGAATCGCTGCAACGGGGTAAGCTCCCGTTGCTCGGTCCCAGCTCCTGCCAACCTAGCAGTTCGAAAGCACGTCAAAGTGCAAGTAGATAAATAGGTACCACTCCAGCGGGAAGGTAAACGGCGTTTCCGTGCACTGCTCTGCTTTGCTGGCCACATGACCCGAAGCTGTACGCCAGCTCCCTTGGCCAATAAAGCAAGATGAGCGCCGCAACCCCAGAGTCGTCCGTGACTGGGCCTAACGGTCAGGGGTCCCTTTACCTTTTACCCCAACTGGTACCCTCTAGTCTACATCAGTGATGACCAAACTTGACCCTCCAGCTGTTTTGGGACTACAACTCCCCTAATCCCCAGCGAACAGGACCAGTGGTTGGGTATGATGGGAATTATAGTCCCAAAACAACTGGAGGGCCAAGTTTGGCCATCACTGCTCTAGATGGTTTAGACTACAACTCCCATGATCCCTAAGGCGGCAGAATTATGGTAGCTAGGGATGATGGAAGTTGCAATCAAAGCATATATTAAAACTAACATATTTTTAGATGCCAGGTAACAGTAGATTTGTTTGTTTGTACTTCTGTTTAATGTAACTATGTTGCTTAGACTGATAATTCTCTTAATTGTTTGCCATTTTAGATTTTTTATGTGGAAAGAGAGAGAGAGAGAGTTTTTATTCTATCAATGTTTAATTGTTTTACATGATTCCTCCCATGGTTTTGAGCTGTTCTTATTTTTATCTGTAAGCCACCTTTATCTGTAAGCCCTTGTCAGGGGAAAAAGATGGGGAATAATCATAAAAAAGTTAGCTGACTGCTTTTCACTGGCTAGGGTATGAGGGCAGTGAGTGCTAGAGGCTTCACCCATCTGCCCAGATTTTTTGAGACTGAGCAAGGGCCATTTTTTTCATATATGGTGGACATGTAAAAAGAAAGGGAAAAAAGCTAAAGGTTTTTGGGAAATGATAAATAATGAAATGAAGATGTTCAAATGGGCTATTCCCAAAAGACCCAAAGCTTTTCTTATAAGGATAATAGGGACGGACATTCTGAAGAAATTAATCAAACTACTTATGGATGTGACAAGAGTAGCTAGAATGCTATATGCACTGAAATGGAAAGAATAGAAGGTACCAATGAGGAAGGAATGGCTTTTAAATGTAATGGACTATGCTGAAATCGCAAAGCCGACAACAATATTAAGAGATCAAAATGATGAACTTTTAAATAGAAGAATGGAGGCCTTTTTGGGGGCTGTTGGAAAAAGTACTACAATCAAATGAAACTGTGGGCAAGATTCGAGATACGAACAGAGGATGAAAAATGATACAAGTAATCGTTATCAGAGGGATTTCTGGAATAGATAAACGTTTGGTATATAACACAGGAGAAAAGGGATTGAACAAGAACACTGGGGAAGTGGGGGTGGGAAGTCAATATACAGAATCCTAGAACTGTAGAGCTGGAAGGGACCCTGAGGGTCATCTAGTCCAGCCCTCTGCAACGCAGGAATATGCAGCTGCCTCATACAGGGACGCATGTGGTGCTGTGGGGTAAACCACAGAGCCTAGGACTTGCCGATCAGAAAGTCGGCAGTTCGAATCCCTGCGATGGAGTGAGCTCCCGTTGCTTGGTCCCTGCTCCTGCCAACCTAGCAGTTCGAAAGCACGTCAAAGTGCAAGTAGATAAATAGGTACCGCTCCGGCGGGAAGGTAAACGGCGTTTCCGTGCACTGCTC
The DNA here is from genome assembly GCF_964234715.1 of Podarcis melisellensis. NCBI lineage: Eukaryota > Metazoa > Chordata > Lepidosauria > Squamata > Lacertidae > Podarcis > Podarcis melisellensis. The sequence goes on from NC_138528.1 coordinate 116,727,003, forward strand.
TGGTTTGCCAGAAGCGGCTTAGTCATGCTGGCCACATGACCTGGAAGCTGTACGCCGTCTCCCTCGGCCAGTAAAGTGAGATGAGCGCAGCAACCCCAGAGTCGGCCACAACTGGACCTAATGGTCAGGGGTCCCTTTACCTTTTACATACATGGATCGAACCTGCAACCTTGGGGTTATCAGCACCACACTCTAACCTAATGAAACAATGCGACTAATTTGAAGTCAATTTATAAAAAATAAAAAAGGAAATTCAATAATAATTACAGTGGTACCTCAGGTTACATACGCTTCAGGTTACAGACTCCGCTAACCCAGAAATACTACCTCGGGTTAAGTACTTTGCTTCAGGATGAGAACAGAAATTGTGCTTCGGCGGCGTGGCAGCAGCGGGAGGCCCCATTAACTAAAGTGGTGCTTCAGGTTAAGAACAGTTTCAGGTTAAGAACGGACCTCCGGAACGAATTAAGTACTTAACCTGAGGTACCACTGTATATCAAAGCAGAGAGAGACTGAGCAACAATGAGCAGAAATTATTAATCCTGCAGCCACCTCTTTACTTCCAGTTTAAATAAGTGCAGGACTTCAAATTCTAGGATCAGCTTTCTCCTTCCTCAACTCTGCAGTGACTTGTTCTGTGGCAGCACTATACAGTGATACCTCAGGTTAAGTTCTTAATTCGTTCCGGAGGTCCATACTTAACCTGAAACTGTTCTTAACCTGAAGCACCACTTTAGCTAATGGGACCTCCCGCTGCTGCTGCGCCGCCAGAGCACAATTTCTGTTCTCATCCTGAAACAAAGTTCTTAACCCGAGGTAATATTTCTGGGTTAGCGGAGTCTGTAACCTGAAGTGTATGTAACCTGAAGCGTATGTAACCCGAGGTACCACTGTACTTCCTCTCAGGGAACGGATGCTCAAGTGCATTTGGGTTTTTAAAAACATAAATAAAATTTCTATCCCCACTGGAGGATAGAAACAAACATTTGCTCCCCACCCATTCCAACATTTCATCTGATGTCTGCTGCTGTTCTCCTTGATTCCACTGAGAACGCCTAGCCCAGCCGCTCGGGTATGCGAAAGGCATCTGTTTATTTTCAAAATGCAAATGGAGCCCGCCTCAAAAGACCGCACTGCAAGGAAATGAGCAACCTGAACAAATCAGCTCTCCCCCCCATCAGAAGCCATATGTACATTTTTCTATCCGGCCAAGATCTCTTGCTGTCAAAACCACTCAGAGGATATCCTGAAATCTGAATGAAGGCCTCTTCCCCCCCCCCCCCACAACCGCCCCTTGCAACAATTAAAATGAGCAGGCTAATCCTGGAAGAATTATTCAGGCAAATCATTTTTCACACAGTATGAAGCAATGATAAGGTCATTTACAAAAGAAACCACAGCCTTTGAAATGGCAACTTGTAGACAGGGGGACCTGCCTGCAGGAGGGCCATAGATAACACTGAAGACTCTGCGTCCCCCCCGCCCGTCCCCCCGCCTTTCCCCACATCCCAACAACACCAGCCTCATAGTCTTTGGAACAGATTCTGATGAGGGAAGGGTCCAATAAGGTTAATACCCCCCCTTTGATCTCTGTCAAGGCAAGAATTAATTTACATTTCAGATGAAAAAGGTTGACAGCATGAAAAGGCATCTTGTTTCTGGTATGTGAATGTGCTGGTAATAGATCGGGAATTCTGAAAGAAAGTTCTGAGGAAGCTAAAGGGATAAGCCTCAGTGCTGCTTTTACTGGGAAGGAGATGAAAGGAAAACAAATCTCAGTATCAGCCCCGCTGTAGAAACAAGTAAGCCAAGTGCTTCCTAAATTTCAAGACCACCTTTCTTCCTCCCCACCCCCTGTAACATTCTCCTTTTCTTTTCTTTTCGTTTTTCTTCCAGAGACATATATTTTAATTAGATAGTTCTTTGAATGCCTAGGTAACAAGTGCAACCGATGCACTTCGCAGAATCAAAATTCCTCGTGCTTTCAGTGTTAGGCTGATCATATTTCTTGTGAATGAAACATTGTCCCTTAATTACAACCCCATTGTGAGCACTGGGGGGTTGGGTCTTCGAAACACCAAGCAGTGTTGATCTAACACGAGCATTCCTGTGTTTTAAAAATAAATTACTTGACTACCCATCAATAAACATTCCCTGAGTGGTTTGTGAAGGCAATACTGAAAACACAGGATGCAATAATTAAAATCAACAGTAAGCGATAAAAAGGGGGTGGGGGTGGGGCGGACCAAAAGAGAAGCTTTCCTCATAACAAAGACAGTATAACTAGTAGTTTACGGTTTGTATTGAAAGCACACTAAGCCACAGCAGTCTACAGCAGATTCAAAATGTTATTTAGAAACCGGGATGAATAACAAAAGTCTTCCTCTGGCACTGAAAGAGCCATAGAAAAGGCATCATACAGTGGTACCTCAGGTTAAGTACTTAATTCGTTCCAGAGGTCCGTACTTAACCTGAAACTGTTCTTAACCTGAAGCACCACTTTAGCTAATGGGGCCTCCTGCTGCTGCCGTGCCGCCAGAGCCCGATTTCTGTTCTCATCCTGAAGCAAAGTTCTTAACCTGAAGCACTATTTCTGGGTTAGCGGAGTGTGTAACCTGAAGCGTATGTAACCTGAAGCGTATGTAACCCGAGGTACCACTGTACTCTGAGCATCGCACATCTGTAGTCTAGCAAAACCAGAGGGGAAATGGCTACCACATAGTAACTGCTGCTTATATTTTGGAAATATGGATGTAGAGATAAACAAGGGGGACTTGCCTTAACCTGTTGCTGTGAAGAGTGCTTCTGCTCTTGGTTCCTCTCATTCCACTCCATTCTCCCTTTCGTGCTTTTCCATTCCGTAACCCCAACATTCACGCAGTACCCCATGTTCAGGAAACACATTCACATCCCCCCCTCATAACAAAGCTGCTCTCCTCAAGGATGGAGGAAATGACACTATCTTATTGCTATCATTAGTGCTTTTCTTGGTTAAAAAAAATATATGCGGCGCCGGTACGCATCTATCGATAGATGTATTGTGTGTGCCAGCACAAAATGGCTGCTGAAAAGAGTAGCCGGCCTACCATACCAGTGGTGCGATTTGTTTGGGGCAAAAGTGCCCATGAGTGCCCGATAAATAAAATGGTTAATATAATATATAACTTGCTCTATTCGCAGGAATGAATATCCATGTTAACGCTTATGTATTCGGTGGTCTGTGTTTGCCTGAGCTTGAGTCTGGACTAAGGATTCTGAGCCCCTGTGTTCCGATTCGATACATGATATCCAATCGCAGAACATTTCAGGATTTGGACCTCTGCCATTGGCCCTTAAACTCTGAGTCATGATTCGCAGCTTGGAGGTTTAGACAACCAATGGCATTGGGAGTGGGAGGGGCCCAGGCCTTCAGAAATGTATATAAGCAGTTGCTTTGCCCCTGTTGTCCAGTTCTGTTGGTTCAATAAAGGTTCTTGCTGCTATTACTATGTCTTGCCTCATGGGAACACACCTACACTTCATATAACTTGCTCCTTTTGCAGGAATAAATATCCATGTTACAGCATCCAATCCAATACCATGACAAGTCACTTTTCTGGGAGCTAGAATTTGATTTAGAAATGTTTGTTGTCCTTGCTACGCTGCATCAACTGTGGTCTGTCATGCCTAACAGGGAATGCAGGTATTTGTGTCTTGAGGTGGCTCACGCTGCACTAGCCCCCAGCAGAACGGGAAAGGCTCGCAGCCACAGGGTTTCACAGGCAGCACTAGCACCCCTTCCTCCACCTGCCCTTCATTGCTGAACTTCAGTCATTAACACACCGTTATTTTTATTTCAGAGATCTTAGCATACAGGACACAACTCAACTCAGTCACCTAGAAATACACTTTGCCTCCTCTGTGTCCCCCCCACCCCATTTAAAAAAAAAATTCTGGTGCTGTCCCTGCCTGGTTTAGTTATGCCTTCTCAAGTACTACGCGGAGCAACAGCTGGTGCCCAACCATCAAAACCCGTCCTCAGGCAACTGCCTGGCAACCACAGTATCAAACTTGAAAAACAGCTGTGCCTTCCTGTGGGAGCAGCGCTGCCTGTGCATCAATGCAGGGCACAGCGAGTGATAAATATGCCATTCCTTCTGAGCCTGGCAGAAATGTGGAGTCGTTTTCCAAGTGCCGGCTACAGAGGATCAGATGCAGACATTGGCTGAATATGTGAATCGGTCCATTTGAGCATCAAAAAACCCTTTTTATTATTGAATGTGTTTCTAGAAGCAGCACATCCCTCCTTGTGCACGTGGTGGGGAGTGCCTTCTAAGGCCTCACACACCTATGGCAGGTATGGACTGAGTGCCCCTGCCCCACAACCATGGGAGGCGGTGATGAGCTCAGCTGAGCGATGGGAATTTCTGTGCTCAGAGGCAACCCTAGAGTATAAACACCGCAGTATAAACAAAGCTCTCCCAGAGTGCATGATATATGATCCTAGGAAAAGCATTTCCTGATGAATATTACCAGGGAACCTGCATCCTCATAGCAATAATAATGAAAGAGGGACGGGACTGGAATGGAAAGGTAAAGGCAAAAAGGTAAAGGACCCCTGGACAGGTAAAGGTAAAGGTGCCCCTGACCATTAGGTACAGTCGTGCTCATCTTGCTTTATTGGCCGAGGGAGCCGGCATACAGCTTCCGGGTCATGTGGCCAGCATGACTAAACAATTACTGGCACAATGGAACACTGTGATGGAAACAAGAGTGCATGGAAACTCTGTTTACCTTCCTGCCAAAGTGGTATCTATTTATCTACTTGCACTTTTTGGCGTGCTTTCTAACTGCTAAGATGGCAGGAGCTGGGACAGAGCAATGGGAGCTCACTCCGTCATGGGGATTCGAACCGGCGACCTTTTGATTGGCAAGCCCATGAGGCTCAGTGGTTTAGACCACAGTAGCACCCTCATCCCCTTGGAATGGAAAGACGTAGGTATTGTATAGGCTGGTAAAGCAACACCTCACAGTTGTTGCCTTTGTCCAAATTTGGGGGATTCCTATCAGGTTTCGTGTGTTGCAGCCCAGCTTATTTGGAAGCATCCCTTAATGGAGAATTTCCAAGGACTTGTGGGCAGGGTAGTTATATATATATATATATATATATATATATATATATATATATATATATATGCAGGAAGTTGGAGGAACTGAGTTCCCTTACCTTTTAAAAATTATTATTATTATTATTATTATTATTATTATTATTATTATTTGCTCTGGGGAGCCTGGAACAGATATACACCCAATGCCTGAGCCAAAAATCCACCTGTATCAATGAAGTTGTGGCCATTTCTAACACAGATCATGGTCTGCTTGAGTTTATTAATCACATCTTGCATTTAGCCACTGCACGGGGGTGTGGGTGCGGTGGCACCACGATTCAGCCCACAATAGTAAACAAACAAATAACCTTTGTGTTGAACTCCCCCATTTTTATTTTTATTTTATTTTTTGCCTCAAAAAAAGCAGTGGTGGCGGTGTGTGGGTGGGTGTGTTCTGTGAGGAAGAAGCAGGTGGGGAAGTTCTGCACACTTGCCTCTAGTCTAGAACATGCCAAGGCTTTTCTCATATTGGTCCCATTTATTTCAGAGTTCCTAACACCTTGACTACTACCTCTTATAAAAAAAATGGTATGAATCTGCCTACTCTAAAGATGTACAGTGGTACCTCTGGTTACGTAGTTAATTCATTCTGGAGGTCCGTTTTTAACCTGAAACTGTCCTTAACCTGAAGCACCACTAATGGGGCCTCCCACTGCCGCCGCGCGATTTCTGTTCTCATCCTGAAGCAAAGTTCTTAACCCGAGGTAATATTTCTGGGTTAGCGGAGTCTGTAACCTGAAGCTTATGTAACCTGAAGCATATGTAACCCAAAGTACCACTGTATTGCCTCTTTGGATAATGAGCACCTTACCACCTTGTTTGCTTTTTGTGAAGCAAAGTTTTTTTAAAAACCATACCAAGGGTTTCCCCCCACAAAGGTAAAGGTAAAGGGACCCCTGACTATTAGGTCCAGTCGTGACCAACTCTGGGGTTGCGGCGCTCATCTCGCTTTATTGGCCGAGGGAGCCGGTGTACAGCTTCCAGGTCATGTGGCCAGCATGACTAAGCCGCTTCTGGAGAACCAGAGCAGCGCACGGAAAAGCCGTTTACCTTCCCGCCGGAGTGGTACCTATTTATCTACTTGCACTTTGATGTGCTTTTGAACTGCTAGGTTGGCAGGAGCAGGGACCGAGCAATGGGAGCGCACCTCGTCGTGGGGATTCGAACCGCCGACCATCTGATTGGCAAGTCCTAGTCTCTGTGGTTTAACCCACAGCGCCACCCGCGTCCCTTCCCAAAGGGTAGCAATGATATAATACAGAACGCTGGGATGCCTGTAAGACTGACAATAGGGCTGCTGTATTATGAGTTGAGTCATGTGGACCCTGGTCAGAGGCAGCTTCTCCACCAGGTGCCTGAATGCTGAATTTGAACTTCAGGCACAGGGAAATGAGCAGTCAGGAGAAGCGCGTTTAAGTTCCTTTTGTTTTGGCTGCGCTTGATTTCTGCCAGACACAAACACTGACATGGGAAGTTACCCGCAGTAAAATAGGTGTCAGCTGTGAAAATATTGTTTTAATTACCTGCTTGAATATGAATAGCAGCATCAGTTCTTCTGTTCTTTATATCCTTGAACTTCCTGCGTGCATCATATCCTCTCCAGGCTAAAAATACAAAGCCATGTGTTGTGAATTAGGTTCGCTTTAAAGGGAAGGCTGCCGCAGAGTCAGAAAAACGGGCCACCGTTTTGATCCCTTCTGCCCTCAGCCTTCTTCCTCACCCCACCAAAGCGCTCTCCCGGTGAAGTGGCCTGTTGTATGCTGGGCTCATGAGTGAAGTAGGTTTAAGCAGCTCCCTACAGCTTCAAACAGTTCCTTCAGCCTTTCTGTCACAGCATGGGCTCTTTGATTACGTTTCCCACCTCCCCCAGTGGGAAGAACAACAGTGGCCGAACACTTGTTTGCATGTGTTGAGTTGTTTGAATATATGCAAATTCAGAACATGGCGCCCAGCGCTTTAGCAACTAATGGTGAACCATTATTGTTTTTTAAAGGTCAGGGTAGCAGCAACCTTTTGGCCCCCAGGTCCCTACACAGAACAAGCCGTTTTAATACATGAAGCACATCCGTTACATCTTGATGTGATAAAGCACGCAGCAGACCAATGCCACCCCTCATGTCTGTGCCAGCACAAGATGCTCTCTGATATATTTCCAGCTCTGAACTAGGCTACAATCTGCAGGAACATCTGTCTGCCTGCACTGGAGGTCAGCTGTGCAGCTGACGTAATGGAAAGCATTTAGGAGACCATCAGCTGCGGACTATGGGATGCCACTGTGTTCCTGTTTAAATAGGAACCTTTCCTCCCCTCTTAGCAAAAAAATGGACAGGGCAGAGAGAGTCAGAGGCAGGGCTGAGTAACAGATGGCCCACAAATCTCACCGAACCCTTCCCCACATCAGGTTAGAAGGCCTCTCCTCCTCCCAGAGGGGAGGGGTTGTGAGTGGGAGCAGCCTCCAGCCGACCAATAGGGGCAGCTGGTGGGTGGGGCTAGCCGCGTTTAAACAGCCGCAGCAGCGCTCAGCTCCCATTCAGTTCCTTCTTTCTTTGGATCTCCCGCCCTCCCTTTCTCTTAGGTCAGCTTCTTTTGCATATTGACCTTGCTATGGACTTTGGTTGGTTGCCTTGGTTGCCCAAGGGGCCTGGTAGAACTTTTTTTATCCATTTGGCAAATTGGCACCAGCCTCTTGGTTTTTCCACCTACCTCGTAGCAATTCGCCACAACCTTCTGGTATTGGCGGTTAGGCATTGGAATATGTGTGCTGTGTTGGAGGATTGGGTATGGGCCATCATCGACCCCTCCTCTTTTGGGTATTCCGTCAAAGGAATCCAGCGGTCGTAGATCCTGTCCGATGCCCTGCTGGTGGCTAGGGCCATGGCACAACCCCCGGTGATGTCATGGGGGAGCTTCCAGTTGTTTTTGCATCAACAAGCTCCTCCCATTGGTTGTTAATTGGTTGGGAGCCAGCATGGTGTAGTAGTTAAGAGCGGTAGACTCGTAATCTGGGGAACCGGGTTCGCGTCTCCGCTCCTCCACATGCAGCTGCTGGGTGACCTTGGGCCAGTCACACTTCTTTGAAGTCTCTCAGCCCCACTCACCTCACAGAGTGTTTGTTGTAGGGGAGGAAGGGAAAGGAGAATGTTATCCGCTTTGAGACTCCTTCGGGTAGTGATAAAGCGGGATATCAAATCCAAACTCTTCTTCTTCTTAACCCCAATTTGACTACCGGCTGTGCGGGTGGAGTCTTTTATTGCTGTTTCATCCAATGCCTAAGCCAATACTACTCACATGTTGTAACCAATAAAAGTTGTGGCCTGATTTTGCCCATTAACCTAAAATAATGTGTCTTTGAGTCTTACTATAATCCTATGCGGTTGGAGAGTCCTCAACTCACAAGTGACTCATGCTTGCTTTCAACCCAGCAAAGCACTCTCTCTCAACGTGAAAGGAGACAACCCTGGAGGCAGAGGCCCATAAGGAACAATGTCCTTGCTTTCTTTGGCTCTGAGGGAAGGCACCTGCCAGATCAGAAGCTGCTTTCAGCCTTGCACTGCTCATCAGCAGGCAAAAACACAGCATACAACTCTAACATCTCCCCTCAGTGTAAAATACAAATGATAAAATTCCTCTGTGAGGTCTCTTTCATGTGCTGAAAGACTATCCTTCTTGTTGACTGTAGCCTTTAAAAACATCTGAAAGGTAACATTTTCAAGGGCAGGGTATATGGAGTTATCCCACCCTGGATAGCTCATTCATGAGATCCTTAATCTCAGGGTTGTGGGTTGGGTAAAAGAGTCCTGGGTTGCAGGAGGCTGGGCTCAGTGGCGTAGCGGGGGTGGGGCACAGGGGCGGTTGCCTCGGGCACAAAATTGTTAGGGGTGCAAAATTTCAGCACCTGGTGCTGCCTCAATCCAGCTGAGTGTTTCCGTCGTTGGGCTCCACTGAAAACGGCTTCTCAATAAGAACCAAGAAGTGATCTCTCCAGGCAACGGAATGACTCTTATCTCTGTGGCTGTGATCTCCCAGGTGATGCAGATGTCATTGTGCAGCTGAATGCAGATGCGTACTCTGTATGTTTCCCTCTGTGCGGCCCCGGGCGCTGACAACCCACGCTACGCCACTGATTGGACTGGATGAGCCTTGTGGTCCCTGCCAACTCTATGATTCTATAATATATGCAGAGCATTCAGTAGGCCACTGAAAAAATGCAGAAACGGCAGGCAGTTTGTTGGGGATTCTTTTGTGTCCTGAAACAAATCCCTCCTATGCTGAGCATCCTACGAAGTCTAACATAGCCTCTAGACCAAACAGGTTCTGCATTCAAACTGAAGGAATATTCGGCATTCCAGAAACAGGCCCAGCAGACACAGCAATCATTTGGAATGTAGATGTGGGTACTCTTTCCTTAAAAAAATCAACATCACACCAGGCAGCCCCTCATTTCTCTTGTGTGCTTCATAGCCCAGAAGAGACAATTAACAGCACTGCTCTTCTTTTGTTTACAGGCAAAGCCTATAAATGTGTTTAAGCAAAGACATTAGCGATTACAAAGTTGATAAGTTAGCAATGAATCTGCGTAATGCTGGCATCAGTTAACTGGAGAGGAAGAACCCACCACATGTTATTTGGGGTTTAACATCCAGCTATTAAGAAAATGAATAGGCAATTTGTGTGCAATTTAACAGCTTGAAACTCTGGGATCATCTATGATATAGGGGAACTCGGGAACATTTACCTGACTGAATGGCAATGGCACTGTTTGTTCTTTTCTCTTTGAGTTTCTTGTACCTCCTAGCTCCAAGCCATCCTTTCGTATAAGCCTGCATAGTCACCACCCTGCCTATAACTTCACGCAGAAACAAGTTCAGTTGTTCAACGTGGTAATACTTCAAGAAAACCTGCAATGAAACCAACAAGGTCAAACGTGATGTGACACGTAAGTACGAGAAAATAATTAACCAGGGAGTTCTGGACTCTGGAGGGTGACAGCAAAAGGAACAGTGATGATGGCTGTTGGATTGTCAAGTACATTGCCACATTGCTCATAGATGAATGTGTAGCATAGCATTTCTTTATGGTGATGGCTGTTATTATTTTCTAGGCTGGGTTCTGGCAAACATGGGATGGGAAAGGAAACGGATTAAGTTTGCATTTAAAAGCAAACGTACCAAATTCACACTTTGCAAAACAATACGAGAACCAAAACACAGCCATCGTTCAAACTCCTTTAAATTTTGCAGCACGGCTACCCAGCCAATCGATGTGTACAAAAATGCATATGTTAAAGTGCTGGGCAGAAATGCGTATATTAGTGAAAATAATGCATGATGTATGGAGATAGGTGTATGGCAGGAAAAACTGCATACAAACATGTGTTTATTAGGCACACTAAAATCCTGGTGCTTCATGAGGCTTAAAAAAAAAACAACTCCCACATTTCAGCAGCAATTTGTTAATCGAATTTATGATTGACAAAACGAGAGAATGAGAGATCAAAATGGATAAGTCCATCCGTCCCTACAGCAAACAGGTTCTCCTCCACCCACCCACCATGAAAAACAGCTTCTTTTTACTGAGCTCAGTTCTCACTCTCCTGGTGGATAACTGGGAGAATGACAAATCCCTCACTCAACTGACCTGTGAGTACCCCCAAACCTTATTACTTTTGGGAGTAAAGCAACAATACCTGTGTTGAGTTACTTGAAATGTGGGTGGGGGGTTTAGATGTAGAAAGAAAGACAACCTAATCTTCTCTCAGTGTTTCTTTCTACAGTTAGTAAAAGGTAAAGGGACCCCTGACCATTAGGTCCAGTTGTGACTGACTCTGGGGTTGCGGCGCTCATCTCGCTTTATTGGACAAGGGAGCCAGCATACAGCTTCCGGGTCATGTGGCCAGCATTCTGGCAAACCAGAGCAGCGCACGGAAACACCGTTTACCTTCCCGCTGGAGTAGTACCTATTTATCTACTTGCACTTTGACATGCTTTCGAACTGCTAGGTTGGCAGGAGCAGGGACCGAGCAACGGGAGCAAACCCTGTCGCAGGGATTCGAACCGCCGACCTTCTGATCAGCAAGTCCTAGGCTCTGTGGTTTAACCCACAGCGCCACCCATGTCCCTGTTGAATCAGCCCTTAAGTTGCACCATTAAGCTCTGCTGAGAACATAACAGGAGCACCACATACTTTTTTAAGCATTGGTCCTATTTTGCTTTGCCAGTGGAGCATCCTTGATTGCAAAAGCTACTGCCCCAGAAGGTCCCTTGTTTCCCCAAATCTTATAGCAAAAGGAGCAGGAGGCAGCATTCCTCAAGGTTGGCGCATCTCCAAAGAACACTGTGCGGCCACAATGTCATCTGTGTGCATATGTATGCTTGAGAAAGTGCGTGTTGTGTGTGTGTGGACATCCCTTCTCTCCAAAAGCAGTGCTGTTGTCTGGGAAGAAAACAAGTTCACAATCCATGGGAATCTGTTGTGAGGAGGACAGTCAGCTGTCAAGCACAGAAAAGATAAGCGGATTCCTTCTCCCATCCCCTTTGCAAGCAGGTGTGTTACAAGGCTGCCATGTTGAATGTACCTTTTGCTCTAAACAAAGTGGGATAGAACTTATCCTACCTTTGTTTTCCCGAGAGCCCATTTCTCCAGCTTGGCTTTCTGCAGAATAGCAACACAGCTTTCTTTGCTGGGCAGAGGAGTTTCGTGTGCTTTGAAAGCAATGTAATAATACCTACAGAAACAGAAAGGACAAAGAAAGCAAAGGCTGCTGTGCTGGTTGGTGAACAGTGTGTCTGTCTCTCTCTCTCTGTGTGAACCCCACAAAATTCACAGCTGGGTGATACCTTTATTAGCACCGAACATAATGTCACAAAACAGTGAGTTAGTTTTCAAGTTCCCCAGAACTCTTTTTCAAGCTAGATGTTACACAAAGCAGTCTCTCTCTCTCTCTCTCTCTCTCTCTCTCTCTCTCTCTCTCTCTCTCTCTCTGTGCGCATGCATGCGCCTGGAAGTAGAGATAACAATAATAACAACAATAATATAAAAAAGGACAAAATGAAGATGATCACAGTGTTACCTCAGGTTAAGAACTTAATTCGTTCCGGAGGTCCGTTCTTAACCTGAAACTGTTCTTAACCTGAGGTACCACTTTAGCTAATGGGGCCTCCCACCACCGCCATGCAATTTCTGTTCTCATCCTGAGGTAAAGTTCTTAACCCGAGGTACTATTTCTGGGTTAGCGCAGTCTGTAACCTGAAGCGTCTGTAACCCGAGGTACCACTGTAGATAAGCAAATCCCTCTCCCCTCTTTGCTTTGATAACCTTAAGTCGCAGTAAATGTAATAGGTGTTATTGTGAGCGACTAGGTGCAGGAGTTGGAGATGTCAGCATAAATCCACTCACTTCCTATGCATGCCAACTCCCAGCCACTTGGGGTTATGTGCCTCTCAGGTGCAGAGCTTGGTTCTGAGCAAACTGCAATAGGTACTCAGTGTTCAGCAGCCAATACAAATGACCAGCTGGTTGCAGGCAAGAGATGGCCCGCTTGTGAATTTCAAGTATTTTCCCCACCTTAAGTCCTGTTATCAGAAGCAGGCCAAGTCAGGAGCAGCCTGCATGATGTTTTTCAAAGGTTGCTGTACTACAACTCCCATGACTACAGACCATTGGCCGTGTTGGCTAGAGCTAATGGGAGCTGGAGTCTTCAAAATTTCTGGAGGGCAATATGTTGACTATGTCTAATGTCTAATGTCAAATATCTTTGGACTGTTGGTTGATTGCAGGCTCTTCATAAATTTTGTTAAGTTTGTATCTAACCTTTCAACTAGTTGATAATTGTTTAAATAACTTAATTTAATAACTTTAAGTTATTTATTTAAGTTAAATAAACTTTATTTAATTAATAACTTTAAATAACTTATTGAAATTTAATAAAGCAATGCCCCAGAGCCGCCCCCCTTTTACCCATTCCAAGATCAGTGGCACTTGTGTGTTACTTTCAAGTGGAGATTTTTTTTTCCAGGTTCACCCCCCTCCCTAAATTCCATTCTAATATCCAGCAGATAATTGCTAGTCATTCTTTTAGCACACCGACACTGAAATATAGCTAAGCTTGAGATTCTGTTAGTGTGTGTCAGGGCTACAATTAGTTTACAATAAAAATGACTTCCATATCCATCTTCATTAAGAAAGAAAGAAAGAAAGAAAGAAAGAAAGAAAGAAAGAAAGAAAGAAAGAAAGAAAGAAAGAACCACATATTCCCAGTGAATCTTGAACATGGCTCTAGAAATTAAGAATAATTGGAAAGTTAAAGGTAAATGACATTGTCCATCAAACTGCTGAAGTGTTCTCTAGGTCAGTGTTTCCCAACCTTTGGTCTCCAGCTGTTTTTGGACTACAATTCCCATCATCCCTGACCACTGGTCTTGCTAGCTAGGGATGATGGGAGTTGTAGTCCAAAAACAGCTGGAGACCAAAGGTTGGGAAACACTGCTCTAGGTCCCAAAAGAGAGATGAAGATTCTTCCTCCCCTTGGCCTTGAAGTGCCTATTTCAGTGGGACTTGCTTCTGAGTAAACATATATTGGCTTGCCCTGTCAACTTCCCAAGGCTAGAAGACACATATTAAGGAATTCTGACCTGTCTTAGCTTTGCTTAGGACTTCCAAGGGAGGTTGGGTTGAAGTTGTGGCACTTACAGGAAAAGGGCAGAGTCACATTTAGACCAATAATCAAGTCAAGGTTGGCTATGCAGAATCATAACTGGCCTTTCAGTACCTTGGACAGGTCACTGAGGCAGGTACTGGCTGGAACTCAGCCAAGGAAAGGTGCTGTTTTCACCAACAAGAGGCCTTCTGAAGGATGACTGGTCCAAACTTGCTGTTGGCCGTACCCTCTCAAGGACCACTGCTCAATTCAGTCACTGGTTCCTTCACTGTTGGAGTGGTCCCTATGGAATGGGGGTGATGACCCCCCAAGTGATGACTCCTCCTCTTCCATGTCTTCCTCTGAGCCAGAAGGGTGATTAAAGCCAGGCAGCGTGACCATTTTCTCCTCTGCAGAAAGGCTACAGTGGACAGAGAGACGTTCCTCTTGCCAGGTCCCATTCTCAGCACCACATAAGGTAAGAGGGTAAGTAGGAACTCTGAGTATTGCAGCCTTTCAGCAGAGAAAGCCTTTCCACAGAAGCTTATCTTAGATCCTGCATTGAGAGGATTGGACTAGATGACCTGTGACGTCCTTTCCCATTCTACGATTCAATGATTTTATGAAAATAACACATGGCTTATTATTATTATTATTATTAGTAGTAGTAGTAGTAGTAGTAGTAATTATGCGGCATTTAATTCTGGAACACTGTCTTGCAATCACCAGCTGTCTCTTCCTCCCTCCCTCCCTCCCTTTAAAGCTATAGTTTTCTCTGTACACCAGACTATAGTCCACAAGGAACTTTGTTTGGTAGAGGAACAACCCAACTTAACATGGTTCACCAACTACAGTGGTACCTCGGGGAACAGATGCTTCAGGTTACAGACTGTGCTAACCCAGAAATAGTACTTCGGGTTAAGAACTTTGCTTCAGGATGAGAACAGAAATAGTGCGGCGGCAGCAGGAGGTCCCATTAGCTAAAGTGGTACCTCACGTTAAGAACAGCTTCAGGTGAAGAACGGACCTCCAGAACGAATTAAGCTCTTAACCCGAGGTACCACTGTATACAGAACGGACTGGATAGCACGATGCTTATTCTAAACAAACACAGGATGAGCAGGTTTTTGTGCAAGCAAAGATGAAAGGGGAAAACTGGAAATTCCCATTGTGAAGGCAAATGGGTTTATTTTTCAAGAAACAGTAACATCATGATAGCTACTTTTCAGAGTAAGCTTGCAACACTTAAAACCTGGTCCCGTGCATGTTTACAGTGGCACCTCAGGTTACATATGCTTCAGGTTACATACACTTCAGGTTACAGACTCCGTTAACCCAGAAATAGTGCTTCAGGTTAAGAACTTTGCTTCAGGGTGAGAACAGAAATCATGCTCCAGTGGCACGGCGGCAGCAGGAGGCCCCATTAGCTAAAGTGGTGCTTCAGGTTAAGAACAGTTTCAGGTCAAGAACGGACCTCCGGAACGCATTAAGTACTTATCCTGAGGTACCACTGTATTTGAAAACGACTCCTACCAATTCCAGTGGAACATAGTTCCAAGTATGGGTGTATGGAATGGCAACCTAATTTGTCAACAGGATGGTGTAACATTCATCATGGATCAAAGCAAAGCAGCGACTGCAAGCCTCCCTCTGCCCTGCCTCATAAACAAAAGCAAAACCACCTTCGCCTGAAATAAGCCCCCACTTAGCCAGGCTTGTCTATCTTCCATTGCCATACACAGATTTCTTCTCTAGTCAGGTGGAGAAGAAGCAGGTTTTCCACCACCATCACCCTCTCCTCAGGCATCATGGGGGTCTCCTGCCTTTCATCACAGTTCAAGTCCTACAAGTGGCATCAAATCCGTCTCTTGATCTTCGTTGTATCTGAAAGTCACTCCTTCCTTCACCAATGATAAAAGACGAAGTCCACCCGACATCTGATGGTGGACTGCCCCTTACACGCTTACCCTAAGCGTATGTGGTAATTTACTAAAATATGTTTGGTAATTGTGACCATGTTTGGGGTCCTGAAGGACCGTAATGTGACTCTTTCCCCCTCCTCACATTTATTTAGTTGTTTATTCATTCCATCTGTAAGCCAGTCTTCCTTAACTAAGTTCCCAGGTTAATTTATTGCTTAAAATATATTAAAATGGTAAAATTATAGTTTATATTTATAAAGGCAAATAGTTAAGGAAACGTTGGTTTTTTAAAAAAAACAGCCATTCAAATTATTATTATTATTATTATTAATAATAATACCAATACTATTATTACTACTACTACTTCTAATAATAACGAATGATGTATCATACAAATGTTGCGGTGGTCACCATAATAACTTTCACCTAAACAATCAATCAAATATTCCTGGCTATACATTAATATCCTTGTTAGAGGCCCTTCTCTGGGTGCTGCTTTTGACCCTCTGATGTTAGGCGGCCAGTGGTGACCATTCAGAAGATCCTTTTGACTGTAGGGCCATCTCTGGTGAATCTTGCTTGGTAACTTACTAAGTCTTTATCATAGCAAGATTCATTTCCCCAGGCCTTTTAAAACATCAGCCAACTTCTATTCTGTTCTGCTCCCCTAATGGTTGCATACAGCTGAAGGATAGGATTACAAAATTCACAAATAAACACGGTGCTTAGGAGTATGACCTAAGTAGCTCCCCAGAAGCCAAATTCCACCACCACCCTCCAATGCTAGATTAAACGCCCTGGAGCAGGGGTGTGACACAAAGGGAGTTTTGCAAACTGCAGGTGTGAAGGTCTTAAGGAAATGAAGTAAGTTTTTTAAAAATAAAAAACCCACACACATTCCTATGTGTGATGGCCTGGGATTCGGACTCGGAGGCTGAACCTGAGGGATCCCAGCCTGCACAGGATTCCCCGCCTCCAGAACCATGCTGGGGCCTGAGCCTGAAGGGTCCTCACCTGTGCTGGATCCTCAGGTGCAGGCACCAGCTGAGCCTACTCTGGCTCCGGAGGTGATGGAGGACCCATTGCCTGCAGGTGCTCCACTCTCGGCCCCATCAGTGGGGGAGGAGGTTGCCTCTGGGTCCAGTAACCCTCCAGCCTCTCCTGAGCTGCAGAGGCTCAGGGCAGAGAGGCGGAGGGAACTAAGTTCCCGCAGGAGGAGTGCTCACCTCCAGGCCAGGAGAGGCGAGTCACCCTATGCCTCCGGGCAGATAAAAGCCGTCCAGCCCCAGTCCCAAGTTGCAGGAGCAATGTTGTTGGTAGCCTGTTCCTGCCTGCACCCTGTCCTGCTTCTCTGCCGGAGCTCCTGACCTCACCCGACTCCCTGCCTTGGACCCCGCTTCAGCTTTGACGGACTGCACCCTCGACCTTGGACTGGACTCGGACCTCGCCTCACGGTTAACCCTCGGGACCGGGATTACAGAGAATGACGTGCGTGGGCTCTGAGAAAGAACTGAAAGAAAGCTGGAAGTATAGTTCTTTAGCATTCAGCATTGGTGATGCCTTATGCCCTTTCTTTTGAAAGCACACCACAGTTACACAGAACGTCAACAATGCTTCTTATTTGTTGCCACCACAATTCCAGAGACCTTGAAAGAACAGATGTTACTAACTCCACAATATTTTGAGGTGGAGGGGAGAGGGTGCATGGAGTCCCACAGCTAAGAATGCCACACTGTGGGTCTTCTCCAACCCAAATTATGAGGCTGCCCCAGCTGCCAGCAACTGCATTCCTTGCTTCCCTGGGGCCCAAGAGTTGCATGAACTCATCATTTAAATGTTCTCTTAACATACTTGCTTGCATATGAATTGCGTATGCAGCACTCTGCTGTGTAATAAATGGCCCTTCTGAGAGATTTCACAAGCTGGGAAAATTTAAGCCAAGATCAAAGCTATGGGCCTTGTCTTGACGCACTTGTATGAGTCCCCATTAGCATTAGCAAATAAAAGGCAGAAATGCAAATCTGAGCACCACCACTTTCACCCAAATGAAATAGGGAATAAGGACCCTAATCAGTAACAAACTGACGGCTTCTGATAATAGAATGCCGCAGCAAACAGAATTGTTTTTCCTCCTCTTCTGCATTTGCGGTTAGCTCTTAAAAAACTTATATTCATAAGCTTATCGTCTAGATTGGTTGGAAGGAAGGAAGGCGATTGCATTTGTATATATGCTGTCTGCTCAGCTGAATTTTACCTACCGATGTAGAACGTGACCAGGCAAAATTGCAGAAATGGTGCTGAATCTACATGGAACACTATATTTTAAACCATGGGTAGGCAAACGAAGGCCTGGGGGCTGGATCTGGCCCAATCGCCTTCTATATCTGGCCAGCGAATGGTCCAGGAATCAGCATGTTTTTACATGAGTAGAATGTGTCCTTTTATTTAAAATGCACCTCTGGGTTATTTGTGGGGCAAAGGAATTCGTTCATCCCCCCCCCAATATAGTCTGGTCCCCCACAAGGTTGGAGGGACAGTGGACCGGTCCCTTGCTGAAAAAGTTTGCTGAACCCTGTTTTAAACAGTGCCAATCTCCAATGGGGGCCACACAATGACTGACTGGTGCAAATATATTATACAACATAATATTCTAACTGTATGAATGAGTTAGAAAAATCTTGTTTTAAATCAGAAAAATGTCACTAAAATACCCCCCTCCCGTTTGATGTACATATATTTACATTACAGGTTTGTGTATCAGGTCTTTTAGACTTTATTCTATGTTGCTAATACAGTGATACCGCGGGTTAAGTACTTAATTCGTTCCGGAGGTCCGTTCTTAACCTGAAACTATTCTTAACCTGAAGCACCACTTTAGCTAATGGGGCCTCCTGCTGCCGCCGCACCGCCGGAGCACGATTTCTGTTCTTATCCTGAAGCAAAGTTCTTAACCTGAAGCACTATTTCTGGGTTAGCGGAGTCTGTAACCTGAAGCGTATGTAACCAGAGGTACCACTGTACTTGACACAGATAAACACAAAAAATTAGGCACTATCCACACAACATTTTTTAATGGGCAATATAAATGCTGTAAACAAACAAACAAACAAACAATCAAACAAACAAACCCCAAAGGCCTGGAAGTCAGATTGTCTGCCTGCAAAGTCCTGTATTATGACCTTAAATTCATGGACACTCAGAGGTAAATAAAAAATTATTTCATCATGGTCAGAGGCACTCTGTCATTTTCTTCAAAAACAGTATGTCAGCTTCCAAAATTGAAAAGTGGCAGACAAATCAGGTTCTAAACCCAAACTCACGTTTGATCCTAAATCTTAAACTTTTGAGGCTAACAAGCTGGGGAAGCAGTGGTAGGGGAACTGGTGACAGTTAAGCCTTCCGTTCCAATGCAATAAACAAACTTGCAGGTCTGCTGTGTGAAGTCCTTTCCATGCCATATGGAAACAAAAGACAGCCAGAGCATTAGACAAGATTTTAGCTTTTGTTTACCTCAACCTGATAAACCTTGATCGTCTCTGTTTCCTGCCTTTGATTGCTTTGTTCTCATCTTTCCTGCTAAGAGTTTACAAAACAGCAGCTAGTGAACAGGAAGATAAGAAGCGTACCTATTTGTTTAATAACATCAAGGGGGGAAAACTGCTGGTTCATATATTTTGTTGTTAAGTTGCTCAAAAGGATCAAAATACCAATTAACTAGCTGGCTTAGAAAAATCTTTGATATCCTCAGTTTTACTGACATTTCAAAACTCTTGTTCATACTTGCCTAATGGCTTTTTTGATTAGGAACAAAGAAGTGCCAATCTGTTTAGCATTTGACCTGTTTTTCTCAAATGTTTTTATGTACCGTACTCACTACTTAGTGTCTAAAGCACTTAACTTAGTCAGGGCTAAAAATCAGATTCCTGTGCCATGGGCAAATGCTTCCAAAGTTATATTATTTTATTTATATTTTGCAAGGCGGCTTACAATGACAATAAAAGTACTAAGTACAGTACAAAAACTGGCTAAAATGAAAATAGAGACACAGGCTTCAAACTGTCTGCAGTTATTTTCTAGTACTTCTCATTCACATTCATGATGTCTGCATATTAATTATTTTTCAGTGAAGAACCCCAGAACCTCTTCAACTGTGTATTGTCGGATATATCACACTGAGAAGAATTGTTGGTACCATGCCTGCCAATTCCTGGTAAACTGCAAGGCTGACCTACATAAAGCAGACAATGGAGATTGAGAAATCTGACTGAAGGTGGACTTCGCCCAGAAGAGTGATATCAGATTAATCAAAAATTTAAAAAATGACATCTTCTGCTTTCTACATGCAGTGTAGAATTGACATGTACGGTCAGTTAAAACAACAGCAACAACCACAACATCCTAAAAATATAATAAAACCTTAGCATCATTAAATTAAGAAGGTGGGCTTTACTAAAAACCCCCCACAGAATCTTAGAATTGAAGACCTGGAAGGGATCATCCAGTCCAACTGTATGTAGTTGAGATGCAGGAATCTCAACTAAAGCATACATGGCAGATGGCCATCCAACCTCTGCTTAAAAACCTCCAAGAAAGAAGGGTCCACAGCCTCCCAAGGGAGTCTGTTCCACTGTCAAACAGCTCTTACGGCCAGAAAGTTCTTCCTGATGTCTAGGGAAAATCTCCTTCCTAGTAACTGGAATCCATTGGTTTGGGTCTCACCCTCCAGAGCAAGAGAAAACAAGCTTGCTCCATTTTCCATGTGACAGCCCTTGAGATATTTGAAGATGGTGGTCACATCTCCTCCCGGTCTGCTCTTCTCCAAGCTAAACATATCAAGCTCCCTCAACAGTTCCTTTTAAAGCTAGGTTTCCAGGCCCTTGATCATCTTGGTCTCCTTCCGCAATATCATTCTTAAACTGTGCGCCAAGAACTGGACGCAATACTCCAGGTGTGGTCTTAACAAGGCAGAACAGTCCAGTACTATTGCTACCCATTATCGGGACACTATATGTACCCTTTTAGTTACTAATCCCTATTGACTTCAATTGAATTTACTGTCAAGAGAAGGCTGGCAGTTCCAATCCCTGTGACGGATTGAGCTCCTGTTGCTCGATCCCAGCTCCTGCCAACCTAACAGTTCGAAAGCACGTCAAAGTGCAAGTAGATAAATAGGTACCGCTCCGGCGGGAAGGTAAACGGCGTTTCCGTGCGCTGCTCTGGTTTGCCAGAAGTGGCTTAGTCATGCTGGCCACATGACCCAGAAGCTGTCTGCAGACAAACGACAGCTCCCTCGGCCAGTAAAGCGAGATGAGTGCCGCAACCCTAGAGTCGTTCGAGACTGGACTTAACGGCCAGGGGTCCCTTTACCTTTTAACGGAGGTTAGGATGAGGTGAAGGTGTTCCTTTGCTAGGTTCTACCAAGGTCTACTGGCAGACCAGGGAGTTCCACCACCGCAGAGGCCCCATTGCACCCACGGAAAATGTGGCACAACATGCACAACCAACCGCTGGGCTCCTAGTAGTAGCCACCGGAAGGCCCTGAAACAGGGTGGAGCTGAGCAGCCTCAATGGTCCAAAGCTGACCCATTTCTCAGCTGAAATCTGGCTTAGTGAAACCATAAACAGTCCTGCCGCTCATGTTACCCAAGGTGGGAAGTGGGGAGGCCTGGGGCCTTCTTGTGGGATGTGATACATAAGCAGTAGTCAAGTACAACATTCCTTGTTTTCCTTGAGTAGACATGCAAGGGGATGTTTGGTCCAGCCAGTCGAAACTTCCTTGTTCCTCCTGGGCTGGAACATCCTTCCTTTTGCATGTGACTAGAGGTGGGTGTGACCTTACCTGTCCAGGTAACAAAAGGACAAGGCATGCTGCCACACTCTCTCTTTTTCCATCTTCCTTTGTCGTGTGGACTGCGTCTTATGGAGCGAATGCAGGCTGCGCAGCTATCCCAGAAGCCAGAACAGCGAGAGGGATTGCGGCGCAGCACTCCCTCTCGCTGTTTTAGCTTCTGGTTTAGCTGTGCAAAGCCTCCTCAGGGCAGCGGGATGAAGTCTCCCGCTGCCCTGAGGAGGCTTTTCGCTTCCTTTAAAGAGTGTGCGGCTCTTGCTGGCTTTTGCAGCAGGTGGGGGAAGGGACAGAGGACAGCCCCTCAGTCCCTTCCCCCACCTCCTGCCAAAGCCCCCAAGAGCCACGCTCCCTTTAAAGAGCCGCACACACGCTCCGCGCGGCTCCTGAAAGGGAGCGCTGAGCAGGGCCTGGGATGCATACAGGCTCTGCTCAGCGCTCCCTTTAAAGAATATTTTTTTTCTTGCATTCCCCCTCTAAAACTAGATGCGTCTTATGGTCAGGTGTGGAAAAAATACGGTATATACTTTGTAACTAAGTCTGCCTTCAGGGATCCAGCTGTGAACTGGTGACACGAGTAAACTTCTTTTGTATACTTTAAACAAGATTGTGGCGGGTTTATTCTTTTAAGAGGGATATAAGGGAACTTACCAGGAACCTAATAGTGAGGGGCTTAAACAAGCCCTCAACCAGCTATCCACTGTGCGTTTAAAAGGGGAATGTAAAACTCTGCCAAGTAAAGGAAATTGCTAGCGCAAGTTAGGAAGGATATTAATAAACAATATATCCTCTCCTGGCTCCCTGAACAGTCTTACAATTCTGAATACTGCCGTCACAGGAGCCATGTGATTCCCTCCCTCCCAATTGTATAGATTAGAATGGAAGTTCCAGAGGTTCATTCATTCTGACTTTACCCAACACTATGCCGCTCACCTTTTCACAAACTCATCAAAGAGAATGCGGTGAGAATACCCTTGCCGACGTATGTTGATCGTCTCCAAAATGCCAGTGTAGCGCAGCTGCACTAAAACTCTTTCTTGAGAAAACCTCAGCGCCTCTCGGTCATCGTTGGGTTTAATGCAGCGGACAAAATGAGGCTGCCCAATCACCATTTTGGACAACAGATCCATCAGAGAATACTGGGGAAACACAAGCAAAAATGATAATAATAATATGAGGCTCAATGATGCCCCCCTTTCTTTTAAAGGAATGAAATTCTAGCAGTCTGCTCATTCCAGTCACGTCGCATCTAAAAAGCAGTATTAACAAACTTGAAAGAGTTGGGAGGGGGAAAGATGCATAATACTGCAGATCAGATGTCCAAGGTGAATTAAAGTATTCCTTTTGAAAGCAGCCTCGTTCTATCCCGTTTTCATCACCGAGTAAAGCAAAAGCTGCTGGAAAATGTTCTCTTTTAAAAATCTCTTCTTTTAAGGCTGTAATACTATACACACTCACCTGGAGGTAAGTCTCACTGAAGTCAGTGCGGCTTACGACTGAGTAGATAGGTACAGTGGTACCTCGGGTTACAAACACCTCGGGTTACAAACACTTCCGGTTACAGTCTCCGCTAATCCAGAAGTAGTACCTCGGGTTAAGAATTTTACCTCAGGATGAGAACAGAAATCGTACGCTGGCGGCACGGTGGCAGTGGGAGGCCCCATTATCTAAAGTAGTACCTCAGGTTAAGAACAGTTTCAGGTTAAGAATGGACGTCCGGAACGAATTAAGTTCTTAACCTGAGGTACCACTGTATATGATTGCATTGCCACTGAAAACCACTGATTTGGCAAAGAATCCCCTGAACCATTCTTGCCCCTGCACTAAGCTCTTTCCCGATGCTAACCTAACTCTCTTCAACTTTCCTTAAACGATGAGATCATTTCCTGAGCTGCCTTGTGCATCTACAGGAATCCCTTCAGGCTGGGACACTTATCTGCACTTCAGGGTCCCTGGCACACTGCCAGCACTATATAAACGACAAAGTGGGGGGGGGGGTGTCAATAAAGTTATATTGCACTTTTACAATGCAGATTGCATACCCTGAAATAGGAGGCCACAGTTTGCCTCTTCATGTTGGTTGTTTCCTCAGGGTGCCTCATAATCTCCATGGTGTCCACCTGAAAGCACAAGTCAGAAACACACAATGTGTAGAGTCATTTACTACCCAATCCTCAGTATATGTTTCCTAAGATTGTGTCAGCTGTTTACTGCATCATCAAAGGTTCTGCACCCATCCTAAGACCCTAAGTGTGGAGGGAGGTTTCTGACTCCAAGAGGAATTGTCTACCGGGCAACAGCCAGGATGTGGCCAAAAGTTCTTGCCGCTTACCTCAGGTGCATGTCCATAATGGACTCTGAGATAAACACGCCTCTCAGCGACACTTCATGGGTGTGTATCACAAAGAGATGGCAACATTGCAGAGAGGTGTTCTCAGTAACTGCCTCCCTTTTCCCAGCTATGTAATAATTTATCCCTGGAGACTCACCAAGTCACAGCCTGAAGACCTCATGAAAGCCCTTCTCTCATCCACACAGGAGAAAGAGAGGGAAGTATGCGTCTCCGCCCCCATCGTTTAGCCCGGACATTGAGGTCCAGCTCCGAGAGCCTTCTGGTGGTTCCCTCACTGTGAGAAGTGATGTTACAGGGAACCAGGCAGAGGGCCTTCTTAGTAGCGGCACCTGTCTTGTGGAACACCCTCCTATCAGATGTCAAGGAAATAAGCAACTATCTGACTTTTAGAAGACATCTGAAGGCGATCCTGTTTAGGGAAGTTTTTTATGTTTGATTGTGCTTTTAATGTTCTGTTGGGAGCCACCCAGAGTGGTTGGGGAAACCCAGCTAGATGGGCAGGGAATAAATACTATTATTATTATTCTTCTTCTATGTTGTGCATGTGGCACAACACCATGGTTTGGTAAAGGTAAAGGACCCCGGGATGGTTAAGTCCAATCAAAGGCAACTATGGGGTTGCGGAGCTCATCTCGCTTTCAGGCCGAGGGAGCCGACGTTTGTCCCCAGACATGGTTTAGGGTAATGGTGAACTAATCTAAAACGTGTCACTTCACAACTATTCTAACCTACAGGTGGGCAACTATTTTGTACTCAAGGGCCACCTGAGATGATGGGTGGTAGATTGGGGGCTGCATTTAGATGTTGGGGGGTTGACCCATCAGATCCCCCACCACCTCTCACACAGACACACACAACCTGACACAGTCTCCCACAGACAGACAGCCTCACAATCTGTGAGTTACAAAGTACCCCCCTCACTCACAAACACCCTAACCTTTCTCCCTAATATCATTCCTCAGCTCTTCCCAGCACCCACCAGTTAGGCAGCAGGAAGGAGAGAGGGATTGCAATGGGATCTGCATTGGGTTCAGGTGAAGACAAGGGAGGAAGCCTATAGGCCGTAGAGAAGTCAGCTGACGTCCACACTCAGCAGTCCACAGTGCATTAGCCCAGTTTAAAACTACAGTGGTACCTTGGTTTATGAACTTAATCCGTTCTGGCAGTCTGTTCTTATACCAAAACATTCTTAAACCAAGGCGTGCTTTCCCATAGCAGCGGGGGACTCAATTTACAAATGGAACACACTCAACAGGAAGTGAAACATGATCTGCTTCCAAGGCAAAGTTCACAAACCAAAACACCTACTTCCGGGTTTGCAGCGCTCTTAATCCAAGTTGTCTGTTTTTTATATATATATATATAAAACTTCCCTTCCTTGACGTCCTAATCTACAAAAAACCTGATGGCTCCCTAGGACACACTATCTACCGGAAAAAAACACACACCAACCGCTACTTACATGCACAATCACACCACCACCCTGCACAAATAAACTCCGTAGCCAAGACTCTCATCTCCAGAACCAAACGCCTGGCTGACAAAGACCACTTGACAACTGAGTTACAGAATCTCTCAAATGTGTTAATTGCCAATGGATACCAGCAAAACCAGCAAAACAGGGTTACGAAGCTAATCCAAAAAGAAACACCCCCCAAAAACCAAGACACAGAAGAAAACAATGGCATGGCCCTCCTTCCTTATATCAAGGGCACTACAGATAAAATTAGCAAAATCCTCCATAAACACAATATCAAAACAGCCTTTTGCACCAACCAAAAAATAGCCAATATCCTCAGAAACCCCAAGGATAAAATCCAGTTGGAAAACCAAGGGGTCTATGAAATACCCTGCAAAGTCTGCCCAGCCACGTACATTGGACAAACAAACAGACGAATAAATGCACGTATCGCAGAACACAAGAATGCCGTCAAAAAAGAAGAAAAAACTTCCTCTCTTTTCCAACACATGAAAGAAACAGGACACGAAATTAATTTTGCAGATTCCAAATTGCTCTTTAACATGGAACATCACCACAAGAGAATAATCATGGAAGCCATCGAGATAGAGAAACACCCTCACAACATGAACAAGCGTGACGACACATCCCGCTTGCCAGACATCTGGAAATTAGCCCTCCCCACAAAAACTGACACCAGATCCAGAGGCACACAGAACGCTATCACCAATCAACCACACCAGACCCAAACCCAGACCCTCTCCACAGATAAATTACAGACACCATCCAGTAGCCAAACCATGGTGGCACCTCCGGATGCTGCACCCCCCTGCAATCCCTACACAGATCTGGCTGACACAGGCCACAAAACCACAGCTCGCCCCTATACACGAAGCCAAGCCAGAGCACAACTAAGTGCAGTACAGCCATCTTCTCAGAAAAACTCTTCACAAAGTTCAAGAGGTCAAGACACAAAGACTTTAGCAACTAATCCACACCTAATGACCCACCTAAGTGGTACTCAGGATATCACTCAAGAAATCACTCAAGATATCCCTCAAGTAATTAAGGAACAAAAGAAGAAAAGGCACACTAGCCTGGGAACTTCCTCTCTGCCCAGAACATTGGAGGCTATACACCACACCCCCTCAACAGTATTTATAGGAACTCAAACACTGAGATCCTGCTCTGTTGCAGTAACAAGAAGCCGAAAGCACCAGCCTGAAGATGACGAGTGAGACCTCGTCGAAACGTCGCCTAGACACCCCAACTTTTACACGGGAAGACACCCGAGGACACCAAAACCTGCATATATATATATATATATATATATATATATATATATATATATATATATAAAATAATATTTTTTACTTTTAAAGATTACAAAAAAGGAAAAGTAAAGAAGACAAAAGAGAAAAAACAAGAGAAAAAAACAATACAATACAATATAGACAATACAAAACACAACCTAAACCCATTAAACTAAACACATTACGCTAAACTAAACAAAACCCAATCCCTAACCCTAACCCTAAATAAAACAAAAACAATTTAAAAACATACATCACACCTTTTCCATAGTCTATCTTTCATTCCCTTGTTTCCTCGACCTCCTATCACCTCCCTTTTTGAATTCCACTTCTATTAATTGTTTCAGCAAATCCTTTCCATCTTTCTCTATTTTCTATCCTATTGTAAATAACATATTTTTTAACCTTATTTTCCATTAAAACTAAAATGCTTATATATGCTTAACTCCTTATAACATTTCTGCTAAGTCCATAAAATATCATTCCACAATTTTTCTATCACTCATTAATTTTACAATATTTCTATATATAAACTTTAAATTTTCCAATCTTCTTCCACCATCTCCTCTCCCTGGTTTCGGATTCTGCCAGTCCTTTCCGTCAATTCCATATAGTCCCAAGTTGTCTGTTCTTAAACCAAGGTACCACTGTATGCACTTCGAGAAGCAACACAAAAATGAACATGGGTCTCAGCAGTGATTGACGTGTTGCAGGCAGCCATGATAAGCATGAAGTCAGCTATCACTACAGTCACCACATCACCCTTGTCACTGAACACAAAGCAGTATTTCCCTTTTTAAATTACTTTCTTCTTCATTACTTCACGGCTCTATTTGGTTCATGCCACCAAATCACGAATGCTCTCCATTAAAACAAAGCAAAAACATTTTTGTGTGTGTTCAACGTAGTATGCGGGTAACTAGTATATTGTTCATTACGCACCTTACCTTAATTACGCTGTCACTACAGCTGTTCTTTATTTATTTATTATTTTTTTACAAAAAAGAATCAAAGCTGACTTTGTGAATTAAAAATATCACCCCCCTAGTTAGTAATCAAAAGCAGCTTTGTGCTGTTGTATCACATAGTTCAACAAAATTAGAGAAAACAATCTGCCCTCTGTTCGCATGGTGCAATAGAAACATTTTAGCATGTACACACACACATACACACACACACAAATGCTCTGTGGCAGTTCACCATCTGCTGTGAACAGGTGGCATTTGTGTATTAAACTAAGAACATCTGAACCAGAGAATAGCAGCTTTGGCACCTGCGTTAGAAAGCAGTGGCCTTCAGATCACGCAGCGTGTTTCTTACTCCTGATCAAGGCTGATATTTTCAAAGGGGATGCAAGCAGAGGCAGAAAAAGGACTGCTGTTCCCAAGATAGCAATCGTGTGGCCTTACCTTGAGGAGATACTTGGGAGACTGCATGCAAAACAGAAAGAAATGCTAAGCAGCATCACAGCAGATACAGGCAGAAGAGGGTGGGAGGGAAAACAGGCTTTAAGATCAGACTTGGACAGAACGCACAAGGTGAGAGAGTTAAAACAGAGAGCCAGTCTTTCGTAATCCATAGCAGCTGCTGTTTCTTGCCCCCCCTCCCAAGTGTTAAAATGCCCTTTGAATGACTAGGTGACAAAGAAAATGCATGGGGCTCTTTAAATGGCGGGGGAGGGGGGAGATTGTAAAGTGAGGTCCTATAATGTAGCACAAGGAAGAGGAATGCTGCATCAGCAGAGATCACATCAAACATTTCAGAAGGTCACATGACCAAGTAAATATCAATCCTTCTGCTTAGCGTTGCAGGGAACGTCCACAGGGAATGATGCAAAGGAGGTTTTTCAGAACTCTTCTGATTAGGCTGAAAATTTCAGCCTTTCTGGCTAATTTCCAGAGAAGAGATGGGGAAGGATTCCAGGGCTGAATCATGCTTGATGGAAACTGGGAGACAGAAAGGAGAAGCTGATCTTTCTTTCTTTCTTTCTTTCTTTCTTTCTTTCTTTCTTTCTTTCTTTCTTTCTTTCTTTCTTTCTTTCTTTCTTTCTTTCGCCTTGCTCCAAATGTGCCCACTTGACTGCTTCAAGCTGTTGAACTGGCCCTCTTACAAGTACCACATATTGTTCATTCCCTACTTGTGGGAAATCATTTTTTTAACACGGCGGCACCTACATATTCTCTGGAACTCCCTGCTTATTGATATTAGGCAGATACCTTCATTGTGCTGTTTTTGACATCTCCCAAAAGCCTTTTTGTTTAGGTAGCATGTAGTAGTAGTAGTAGTAGTAGTAATCAGTGCTTTTCCCCCCTTAAAAAATGTTTAGGGGTACTCTCATTTTGACTCAAGAACATCACCATTTTATAGTTCAAATTGGGAAAAATAAATACAGTAAATGGACAAAAGTACATAGATTCACAAAACGTTTAGGGGTATGCATACCCCTGCATCCCCCAGAAAAAAGCACTGATAATATAATAATAATTTTACTTATACCCCACATTTCTTCCCGATAGGGAATAAAACACATTTTAGTATGCCTATTATGTTTTAAAAACGGCTTGTTCCGATCCATAGTTTGATCATTTCACTGTCTGCTGTTTTTAAAGTCTGTTTACTTACTATTATGCAAACCATTCAGATTAACTGACCTATAAATCTTGCTAAATAAATAAATTCACTAAAACAAAACTGCAGCAAGCAGCAAGGCAGGGAAACTCTGAGCATGAAGACAGCTTTGCGTGATCTGCTAAGTTTCACCAGATCAGTGATAGGAGAGAGGGGGGAGAATATATCCGTAATGGGCTAGTTCAGCAGGGCTATTGAGTGAATGTTTGTATGCTCCAGGCAAGGCGATTCCTAAGAGTTAATGTTTGGGTATTCCCTCCCATAGTCAAGACAACTAGATACACGGGGAAGAGGAGAGGGTCTTGTGAAGAAGCTTTAAAAAGCTTAGCGGTGTCCCTGGTTTCTGCCAAACTGCTGGTCTGACTCATAACAAAAACCTGATCCAGACAGGCATGTTCAAACCCCTATATGTTTGATGTGGACCAGGATCGGGTGTGGGACCTCAGGGCCTGTGTTTGATTGCTGACAAACTAATGAATCATCCCCCAGAGGAAGATTACAAATTAATCCTCCTGTGTGTGCAACTGAAAGGGAAGTGCTTAGGCAAAAGTACGGCGGGAAAAGATTATGATGATCAAAAGAGAGATTCCCCTATTAAATGGGGAGGGGGATTTAGCAAAAACTGTTTTTTTTAAAAAAAGTGAGGCCCCCCATATTATAAAGTTTATTTGGAGGGGGAGGGAAAGATGATTTGGATTTTGCAAATGAACAGTTTCCAAGAAGAATTCAGTGAAAAGTAAGAAAACATATACAGTGGTACCTCGGGTTACATACGCTTCAGGTTTCAGATGCTTCAGATTACAGACTCCGCTAACCCAGAAAAATTACCTCAGGTTAAGAACTTTGCTTCAGGAGAGAACAGAAATCATGCTCTGGTGGCGCAGTGGCAGCAGGAAGCCCCATTAGCTAAAGTGGTGCTTCAGGTTAAGAACAGTTTCAGGTTAAGAACGGACCTCCGGAACGAATTAAGTACTTAACCCGAGGTACCACTGTAATCTGAATAAAATATAATTATCTTTGTCTGTGTTGTAAACAAACAAACAAACTCCTGATCCCCTGCTAATGTAAACCAAGTGGACGTGAAACAGTAAAGGATCTGGCATTTGGAATAACCGCAGTGCATTATAGATCACTTTTTCAAATATGCAGGCAAAGACATTGGTTGTGTACTGACCTTGATACGACCAGCACTGAGCTGTGGAGGCAAAGACCTGGACGCCGCTGTCACTCTGGCTCTCGCCTGAGCCAAGTTGCCTGTTAAAAAGAGAGAGGAAGGAAGGAAGGAAGGAAAGCAAAAATTTAGACAATGGGCAAAAAGCCTAGGAAAAGCAATATCTGGAAGACACAAATGAATACTACCTGATAGCTGGAACAGGGCAAGAATGGGAAGGTTATTGCAGAATATATTGTATTACATAGCAATGAGCTTTGCAGATGTATGTATACCATCTATGTATACCACCTCTGGGCTGGTACAGGATTGCACTCTCTGCAAAAACTGCAATATGCCATTTCCCCAGTGGGGTTGCCATATTTTGAAGAGCAAAAAAGAAGACACATTTGCCGACTTCAACTATGGATGTCTACAGGGCCGCATTTAGGTTTGTTGAGGCCCTAAGCTACTGAAGGTAATGGGGCCCTTTATATGTCCAGCTCTCCTTTGTCAACAACAAATTGTTGCTGTTCTTTTGTGTTGAATATATGCTATATGGTAATTTATGGACCTAATAGGTATCTAAAGCCATTTGCACATAACAAAATATGTACATCACAGGAGCCTACACAGCACAAAACACTGTTGCTGTATGTAGGTTTTTTGTTTGGTTTTCTATCTTATATTTTGGAAATGTAAATCCAGTTTATTTTTTCTTTACATTTTGGGCCCCCGCCCCAAGCTACAGCTTGTTTTGCTTATACGTAAATCTGGCGCTGGGTGTCTATGACGACACTCATCATGAAACAGAGGAGGTGTCCTGGAAAAAGAGGACATATGGCAACCCTAAAAGGCCTCTGCAAGTACAGGCAAAACACCCATACGCTCACTACAGTGTTTTGATGCATAGTTGTAGAAGGTTGCTTTTCTTCAAATGATTACCCATCACCAGCATATTTTCTTCCAAATTAAATAACCCAGGGCATTTACAGAATAGCCAATACATTTTTAGAATCTGCTTCACCATTTAAAAACCACTTTACAAGGCGGGAGAGAGGAATCTCTGGGAAATGTTCTATGGGGCCTGGTTTAGACAGGACATAAGGAATGACATGCACAAGGCCTTTACTCACCTACACTGCGTGCCCAATTGTCAGTGACTGATTTACACAACTGAATACAAGTTATGTGCTGACTTGCGCTGTTATGCTAACCTTACACACAAATGGACCAACACACAAGATAAGTGTATTTAAGGTTGAAAGAAAATTAAAAAATTCCTTCCAGTAGCACCTTAGAGACCAGCTAAGTTTGTTATTGGTAAGAGCTTTCGTGTGCATGCACACTTCTTTAGATACTGTATTTAAGATTGTCATGCTAAACAGACAAGGGAGTAACCCCAGTGAACAAAATTGGACTTACTTCTGAGTAAAATTGTATAGGATTTCACTGAATAGGGTGATTGGGCTTGTATTTACCATGGCTCACATCCATCCACCCATCAGTTACAAATCACACCAAACAAAAGTGAGCAAGTAGATTTGAGGAGTCCTTTGAGTTGTCCCAACTTAGACTTCAGGAAAAGACAGATTTTTATAAAAAAAAAAAGTATTCTGCATGTTGTAAACTAGCACAGCAGGGGAGTTTAGAATGCAGTGGTACCTCGGGTTACAGACGCTTCAGGTTACAGACTCCGCTAACCCAGAAATATTACCTCGGATTAAGAACTTTGCTTCAGGATGAGAACAAAATTTGTGCTCCTGTGGCACAGCAGCAGGAGGAGGCCCCATTAGCTAAAGTGGTGCTTCAGGTTAAGAACAGTTTCAGGTTAAGAACGGACCTCCGGAACGAATTAAGTACTTAACCCAAGGTACCACTGTAGTACTCTGCCCAATGTACTAGTTCTATTACATGCAAGGAAGTTTCCCAATGGCCGAACATTCAAAACTATGATCTAATTTACCCTCCTATCTGTACTATGAATTGGAAGACTCAAGATTCTACCCCCCCCATTTCTTGTACAGTCATATCTTGGATCCCGAATGTCCGACGGGGCTTCCGCAGCTTCCAATTGGCTGCAGGAGCTTCCTCCATCCAATCAGAAGCCATGCTTTGGTTTCTGAATGTTTTGGAAGTCGAAAGGACGTCCGGAATGGATTCCGTTCGACTTCCAATGTACAACTGCATTATATAAAAAGGTTGTGTGAATATAGTCCATGGGGGCTGCTGCATCTTGGCTTGATAAGCGTTGGAGAATCTAAGTTGAACCTAAGGAGTAGCATTATCTAGCAGAAGTCTAGATAATGAACTGATCACTCATCAACTCTCGCATGCACTGCTCAGAATCCACTGCGTGAATTCTCAAGATCTCTGATGCACTTAGGCGCCGCCTCCGACTCAAAGGTTATGAGAACATGATAAAACCATCATTGATTTTCTGACATTAAAACTTTGCTTGCTCTTCAGACCTAAGTGGCTTCCCCATTGTAGCAGGATCTAATCTGGATGATGTAGATTAACCCATGGGGGCGGGTTGACCTGTGGAGAATTTGCCTTGGGGTGGGATAAGAAGCTTGAACTTCATGACCTTCTGGGGCTACGATTTCAAAGGCCGCCTTGACTAATCGGTTAACAATAATGGGCCTGATCCAGCCCAAGTTAAACACTTTGGAATCCCATTGGTTTCAAAAAGGAAGATTAAGTATGTGCTTAAGTTTTTCTTCTTGAAATCAAGGAGACTGAAAAGTGGCCGCTTTGGTTGGATTGTGCCCATTTTGTGTGATAGATGTTGGGAGTCAACAGACGTGTGTTGATTTATATGGAGAATATTCATTGACAACTTAAATATATATATAGAGAGGGGGGTGAGGCAGCTGGGAGGGAGATTTTTTAAAATAAAACCTTGGAGAGGAAGAAAGGAAGTGATGTGGACCATTCATGTGCAAGCCATTCCAGATACATTTCAAAGTTTTTTTAGTGAGTGGCACACAAGATGTCCAAATGTTTTCTCTGGCTACATATCTTCAGAGGCTAAACTGTGATTAATAGCATTGAAAGAACCCTTTGAAGCAGGATTGGTGACATCAAAGTCCTAATCCATGGGTGGCAGGATTTTTATAATGAGTGGGAAGCATTTTAACACATTTCAAAGGATTTAGAGCATGAATAAACAATAGGCCTCTGCAGATGTGCCACACACCTTTCAGAAACATAACACACAAATAAGTTTCCATTTTAATTTAAATGTAAATAAAGTGTTAACACTTCTTTCAGATGTTAAAAGTGCCTTGTTTGCAGCGACTCCTGCTTCTCCCTCCCCTTCTTGCTTTACAGAAAGCATGTTAATTCTGAACACCCTTCGTTATTCCAAAAATCGCACCCAATGGTATAAAACTGGAAAGGGGAAATATTAAATAAACAAAACCAGAGTCCATGTTTAAAATGCAAGTAATCACCCAAGAAGAAAATTCAATTAGCATAGTAGCAAAGGACATTTGATATTCTCACTTGCATTGCTAGTAAGCACTTTCGTAACTCAAAACATAGAGATTTCAAGGACAACAGTGGATCATCATTCATGTTCAGTTGTTTGTTTGTTTGTTTGCTGGTTTGTTTGTTTTTTAAAAAACAGGCTATTGGGTAGACAGGAAAAAATGCTTCCTTTTGTTCCAACATCTGGGAACTAATAATTTCTTAGTAGGTTTAGATAGCCAATACCGATCCCCAACCCTTGGATGCTCCCCACAGAATTATTGTTTTTTATTGTTAGGGCACATTTAAAAGAAGATACTTTTAAATTATTTTTCCTTTTCTGGCTAATGTGTAAGCAAGAGAAGGGATCTATAGAGGAATCTATATAATCTGTGGAAGTATCATGCCAAAAATGTAGAAGATCAGGTGCAAACTGTGCATAACATGAGTTAAAGCACACACACACACACACACACACACATGCGCGCGCGCACACACACATACACAATTTTGCTAATGGATAAAATCATTTATAGTGCTTGTGGCTTCAGCCCAGCTGCTGAATCTTTTATATAAAACGTTTCCTCACTTAGGCCACTTACAAAAGTTAAGCCCCATTTAACTCAGTGGGACTTTCCCCAAGAAGACACATACATTTGCAAGGACGTGGGTGGCACTGTGGTCTAAACATGAGTGGCACTGTGGTCTGAACCACTGAGCCTCTTGGGCTTGCCGATCAGAAGGTCGGCAGTTCGAATCCCTGCAACAGAGTGAGCTCACATTGCTCTGTCCCAGCTCCTGCCGACCTAGCAGTTCAAAAGAATGCCAGTGCAAGTAGATAAATAGGTACCGCTCTGGCGGGAAGGTAAACGGTGTTTCCGTGCGCTCTGGTTTCCGTCATGGTGTCCTATTGCGCCAGAAGTGGCTTAGTCATGCTGGCCGCATGAACCGGAAAGCTGCTTCTACACCACATTTTGTTCTAGGAGTATTTGCAATGGTACTTTTATATAGCACACAAGAACAATATTATTATTATTTTTTAAAAAAACAAGACAGAGGGGAAGTTGCTAAAAGCTGGTGCTTTTTTCTACATTTAGGTCCAGATTCTTCAACCTTTTACTCAAGAAACAAGACATATTATTATGTGTTCTGCTCTTTTCCGAGAGGAGTGGAGTTTGCAAAAGAGCAGATATTCTAATTTTGCTACTTAACTGCAAAGCTTGCTGCTGAAATCCCAGGAGGAGAACAGCTTAACTTTTACAGACACTAGCATAATATATGTTGCATGATAGAGGCTAAAGTGCCTATATATACCAGAAACACTTTCGATTCTAAATGGAATAGCTTGCAAAAAGATAATGAATAAAACACATTATGACTGTTGCTGCTTAGTTCACACGTGTTGCCAACCCATCCCAAAGGAGACCTGATACAGAACAGCTATGATGAGTAGCTGAAATTGTTGATCTAACCACTCTTTCAAAATCTCCTTCATAACTAAGGCCAAATTAATTTGGCAGTAGTTGATACAGAGACCAGGAAAAAAATATCCAGAAACAGCTGTTGATACATTTTAAAGGCATTTGAGAACCCTGCAAAAATATTTCTCTATCCAAGAGAAGTGCGTTTACTGTAGCCTAAGTAACCAGGTCGGGGAGAACAATTCCCCTGACTTATCAGAGTTGTTGTTGTTGTTACCGTATTTTTCGCTCAATAGGACGCACCAGACCACAAGACGCACCTAGTTTTTGGAGGAGGAAAACAAGAAAAAAATATATTCTGAATCCCAGAAGCCAGAACAGCAAGAGGGATCGCTGCGCAGTAAAAGCAGCAATCCCTCTTGCTGTTCTGGCTTCTAGGATAGCTGCATAGCCTGCATTCACTCCATAAGACGCACACACATTTCCCCTTACTTTTTAGGAGGGAAAAAGTGAGTCTTATAGAGCAAAAAATATGGTAATCTTTATAGCCCACATTTCTTCCAAGTTGGAATTCAAGGCTGCTTACAACATTTTAAAATGTCATAAAACACAGAGCAATAAAAACAAACCAGTTAAAAACAATAATTGAAATACAATTGCCCTGACAGCAGCCCTGTGATCAGAATCAAAACTGTACCTTAGTTTTGAAAGGCTTGTCTGAATAGGAAGGTCTTAGCCTACTGGCAGAAGGATAACAAAGAAGGAGCCAGCTTAACCACTCCTGGAATTCCATAATAAGGCAGCAGCCACAGAAAAGTCTCTCTTTCATATATCACCACCAATGCACTTCTGATATTGATGGAAAGTGGAACTTAGCACCCAGGCAGGTTCATATAAGGAGATATGATCTTTCAGACTATCATTGTTTCAAAGCCAGGAAACCACTGAGGTTGGATATCAATTCTTATTTCTGAAGTAGCATTTAGGCAGTGGCGTAGCGTGGGTTGTCAGCACCCGGGGCAAGGCAAGTAATTTGCGCCCCCTAACCCCCAGATGTTGCGCCCGGTGCGGCCGGCCCCCCCTGCACCCCCACGCTACACCACTGCATTTAGGTTCATGCTGGTGAGCAGTTTTCCCCTTATATAATCTGAATTAGCTACTAGACAAACAAAAAGATTCCATTCCAGAAGCATACAGTTTTGAGGGGGACTAGTTACCCATACCGTCCAACATTTTCCGATGAAAACAGGGACGTCCCATTCCATAATTTTACTACTTGTATCCCACACATCTTATAGAGTTGCCCCAGCCACTCTGGGCAGCTGCCAACATATATAAAAACATAATCAAACATTGAACGTTAAAAAAAACTTCCCTATACAGGATTGCCTTCAGACAACTCAGGGATCGGATAACTCCATACCCTCCAACCTTTCTCCAATGAATATTGGGACGTCCTAAGGAAAAGCAGGGCATTCTGGGATCAAATCAGAAACTGGGACAGCTTCTCTAAATCAGGGGCATCCCTGGAAAATAGGGATACATGGAAGGTCTGGTTACCACCCCTTTAATTAGTTGCTCCTAAAGTACCCAGCCATTAAGTGCGAGCACCGTATTTTTTGTTCTATAAGATGCACCTGACCATAAGACGCACCTAGTTTTTAGAGGAGGAAAACAAGAAAAGCCAGCAAGAGACTCAGACACCCTCGCGCAACACGGCTCTTGCTGGCTTTTCCGGGAGGTGGGAGAATGAACTGGCAGGCTGCCCTCCGTCCTTTCTCCCACCTCCCTGAAAAGCCAGAGCAAGCTGTGCAGCTATCGCTGAAGCCAGCAGAACAAGAGGCGCTGCGCAGCTCTCACTCTTGTTGTGCTGCCTTCAGCGATAGCTGCGCAGCCTGCATTCGCTCCATAAGACGCACACACATTTCCCTTTACTTTTTAGGAGGGAAAAAGTGCGTCTTATGGAGCGAAAAATACGGTGCTATTCAACGCTGATGCTACTCAGTTTTAAGCAATTGAAAAGAGTAAAATTTGTATGTGTGTGTTGAGGTTGAGGTTTTCCCCAACAATATAATATAACAACAACAACAATTTATTATCTATACCCCACCCATCTGGCTGGGTTTCCAGTCTGGGCGGCTCCCAACAGAATAAAACATCAAACATTAAATACTTCCCTAAATAGGGCTGCCTTCAGATGTCTTCTAAAAGTCAGATAGTTATTTATTTCCTTGACATCTGATGGGAGGGTGTTCCACAGGGGGTGCCACTACCGAGAAGGCCCTCTGCCTGGTTCCCTGTAACTTGGCCTCTCGCAGTGAGGGAACTGCCAGAAGGCCCTCAGAGTTGGACCTCAGTGTCTGGGCTGAACGATGAGGTTGGAGACGCTCCTTAAAGCGGTATACAAATTTTACGAAATAGATAATAACAGCAATAAAGGAAACAAAATTCCAAACTCACTAACAGGAAAGCAGGCATGCACACTCAGAAGACCACTGACCTTTGGAGCTTGCTGTGTGGTGAAGGGGCACTGAAGGTGGACCTTGTCAAAGCAAAGTACAAAATCAGAGCACGGCCAGCACCACCACTATCCTCATAGAAAACACTGAATTGAAAATATAAATAAAATCAAGACAGACATGGCAATTAATATTCTAGGCACCATTGTTTTATGTTTTACTAGGGAATTTTATACCTATACACATACACAATCACAAACATACCGAATGGTTAAGCTACCAGCATTTTCCCCTGGATTGCTAGGTTTCCCAGAGAAAAAAATCACATTTTACTACATAGGCAGCAGCTGAGACAATGAAATATTTTGAAAGCGCAGACATTTATTGAATTGAAACTGAATTTATTACAAGGCTTGTCCTAGAAGGTATATGAAGTGCCTTAAAGTTAGGGAATCAAATGTTTAGAGCAGTGCAAAAAAGGAGTAAGTTCCAAGAGTAAGAATTAATAATTCTCTTGTCATATATATACTGTACTTTTCCGTGTATAAGACGAGGCTTTTTTTCTTCTGAAATTATGCCAAAAAGGGGAGAGGGTCGTCTTATACACTGATAGTGCATCAGGGGGACTTGGGATTGGTTGCTGCCGCGACCCGGAGATTATCAGCGGCTATTTGAATTGTTATTGTTGGCTATGGCAAGGGATGGTGTTGATTTGCTGTTGCTGTGGCAATTGGGTGGATGATTGGCGGCTTCTGTTCAGCAACTGTGGGGCACCCCCCCAAAAAAGAAACTCAACAACTCTGGGCAATCTCCTCCCATTTTCCTAATTTGGAGTCCGCCAAAATAGGGAGCGTCTTATACACAGGGGCGTGTTATACATGGGAAAATACAGTATATCTCTGGATGTCAGAGCAGCAAATTTAGATGCACGCATTAGATGGTACGTCTAGCAGCCCAGCTCACATTTGTGAATTGTGCAGACTACACAGGTTTGCTTTTTGTCTTGCTTTCAAAGCTAGCCAATGGAGACAAGCAGCACCTTTTTAAATGTTCCTAAATTTAAATGAACGGTAACCACTTGTTTCTCTCTGTCAGTCCAAAAATTAATGCTAAAGGAGAGCAATGTCTTTCTACTGAGCACATTTGCTATAGTCTTAAAGCTGACAGCAATTTTGAATGCATTTAGGGTAAAATGGACGGTTGAGATAATTATTTTGCATCCTTCTTGGAGATGGGGATAACCTGACATTCACTTATTCATCCAATACAATGACTATCTTTCTTTTTATCCCACTAAGAGGAAAACCACAGTCAAGAAGAGCCTTGTTTGTTGGCACCGGGTGAGGAAATCCATTAGAGTCCTAGAATTGTAGAGCTGGAAGGGACCCTGAGGATCATCTAGTCCAACCCCCCTGCAATGCAGGAATATGCAGCTGTCCCATACGGGGATCGAACCTGCAACCCTGGCATTATCAGCACCATGCTCTAACCCAGCCTTTCTCAACCTGTGGGTTCCCAGATGTTGTTAAACTAAAACTCCCATCACCCCTAGCTAGCAAGGCCAGAGCTCAGGGATGATGGGAGTTGTAGTCCAACAACATCTGGGGACCCACAGGTCGAGAACTGCTGCTCTAACCCATGGGTAGGCAAACCAAGGCCCAGGGGCCAGATCCGGCCCAATCACCTTCTAAATCTGGCCCACAGATGGTCCAGGAACATGAGTAGAATGTGCCCTTTTATTAAAAATGCACCTCTGGGTTATTTGTGGGGCATAGGAATGCATTCATTTTTCTCTCTCCAAAATGTAGTCCGGCCCCCCACAAAGTCTGAGGGACAATGGACCGTCCCCCTGCTGAAAAGGTTTGCTGACCCCTGCTCTAACCAACTGAGCTATCCAATGGGCAGCCTCCCTTCTGAGAGGGTGTGTAAGGCCACTCCAAAAATTTGCTGTAAGTAGCTTTGAACTCAGATTTTTAATGGAAAGGTGGCATATAAACACGGAATAAAATAAAATAATAATAATAATAATAATAATAATAATAATAATAATAATAATAATAATAATACTGCCCTTCATCCAAATAGCTTTCAGGGACCGTTCACAATACAATACAAAACAGTAAAGTCAGTATAACCCAATTATACTGAGGAGATATGATTGCCATCTTCAAATACAGAAGAACCTCTGTTTTCGAACGTAATCCATTCTGGAAGATGGTTCGACTTCTGGAAAGGGTCCGAAAACAGAAGCATGCATTTCCGGAAGCATTTCCTTACAGAAAACTCAATACAGAAGCCACGTGGCACGTTCGACTTCTGGAAAGGGTTCAAAAACCGAAGTAGTTACTTCCAGGTTTTCGGCGTTCGGAAACCGAAACGTTTAATTTCTGAGACGATCGAAAACCGAGGTTCCACTGTATCTTAAAGATTGTCACATGGAAGAGGGAGCAAGCTTGTTTTCTCTTGCTCTGGAGGGTAAAACCCAAACCAATGGTTTCCAGTTACAAGAAAGGAGATTCTGACTACACATCAGGAATAACTTACTGACAGTAAGAGCTGTTCAACAGTGGAAAGCTCTCCCTTGGGAGATTTGTGGACTCTCCTACCTTGGAGGTCCTTAAGCAGAGGTTGGATGGCCACCTGTCATGGATGCTTTAACTGAGATTCCTGCATCTCAAGGGGTTGGATTAGATAATTCTCAGAGTCCCTTCCAATTCTATGATTCTATGTTGATGTGCATAGTTGGATATCACCAATAAGCATTGTCTTGCGCTTGCCTTCTGTGCACATTTCAAGAAGATGGTGATTTCAGACTAGAGCAGGGTGGCTAACCTGTTGCCATTGCACCAGGTTAGTCACCCTTGCCATAAAGCTCAGGCCTGACCCACCATATCTGTTTCCTTCTCTATATGCTACCATACCAGAGAGGGTGGCTTCTCAGAGCCTTAGCAGCAGCAGTATTACACAGCCATACATGCCTATGACACACAAGTTAATTAGTGAAGCTTTACCATGGTGTCCAATCTTAATTTTCCAGATTTTCATAAAGTTTCAAAGTTGAACCACAAAAAAGCTGAAACCAGCCCTCAAAGGTGAGGCACAACATACTGGATGTTTGCTGTGATGCTATCTACTGCCCACAGCTCCAGAACGCTTGGGCCTACCAGTGTTTACTCTGTAATCATTATTTAAATTTAGCTCAAGGAGGATGCTGTCTGCTCAACAACCAAAGCTATTTTCCCCCCTCCCTACACTTATTTCAAGGCTATTTTTGTGTCTTTGTATCAGAAAGGCACCTGGCCAATTTGGTTGCCAATAAATATTGCTGCGAACATTTCTGAGATCATGGTATTTCCAATGAGTGGCTCTTGTGAAGGTTTGTTAATAGTCTTACTTTAAATGTTGTGAGGATCCTATGCCCCTTTAAAATGTGTGTTTTTTTTTGGGGGGGGGGTTAGGAGGTTATTGGGTTGTTGTTTTTATTTTGATTAGGTATTTTGTGGTTTTATATTTTGATTTTACAGTGGTACCTTGGGTTACATACGCTTCAAGTTACAGACTCTGCTAACCCAGAAATAGTGCTTCAGGTTAAGAACTTTGCTTCAGGATGAGAACAGAAATTGTGCTCCAGCAGTGCGGCGGTAGCAGGAGGCCCCATTAGCTAAAGTGGTGCTTCAGGTTAAGAACAGTTTCAGGTTAAGAATGGACCTCCAGAACGAATTAAGTACTTAACCTGAGGTACCATTGTATTCTGTGAACCACCCTGAGACTTCTGGGTATAGGGTGGCATATAAATTCAATAAATAACAACAACAATAACAAGGCCGCTCCACTTCCCTGTGGGGCAGTGTTGCGGGCAGGCCACGCACTCTCTCCATGCACAGCAGGGATGTGGAAATGCCACCGCGTCTTAGGGGCGTCCTGGCCGTGTCACACCCCTGGCTGACCAATCCGGTTGGCCGGGGGCATGGCTTACTGTAATCTAAGCAGCCGCTTAAATTAAATTAAATTAAACCCTGGGGGAGCTCCCAGTTGATGTACATCAACAGGGCTCCCCCTACTGGTGGTTGACTCTTACTGGACTACCTGCATGGCGGGCAGGAGTCAGATATTGTTGTTGTTGTTTAGTCGTTTAGTCGTGTCCGACCAATGGTACCAAATAGAATGGGAAACAGCCTTATTAGAAAAACTAACCATCAAACTGAAACTGACATGGGGACAAAGAGAAGATGATGCCTTCAGCCCGGTATGGCTCCCATTTATCACATACACAGCCCAACAAGACAACGAGAAGAATCCACCAACAGCATATGAATCAATATGGCTGACCTGATTCAAAAACACCCACCTACCCCACTCACACATGAAAACAAAGACCACCATTGTTGTTGTTGTTTAGTTGTTTAGTCGTGTCCGACTCTTTGTGACCAGAGCACGCCAGGCGCTCCTGTCTTCCACTGCCTCACTTCCATACATCACTACTGGGAAAACCATAGCTTTACGGACCTTTGTTGGCAAGGTGATGTCTCTGCTTTTAAAGATGCGGTCTAGGTTTGTCATTGCTTTTCTCCCAAGAAGCAGGCATCTTTTAATTTCGTGACTGCTGTCACCATCTGCAGTGATCATGGAGCCCAATAAAGTGAAATCTCTCACTGACACCATTTCTACCCCTTCTATTTGCCAGGAGGTGATGGGCCCAGTGGCCATGATCTTCGTTTTTTTGATGTTGAGCTTCAGACCGTATTTTGCGCTCTCCTCTTTCACCCTCATTAAAAGGTTCTTTAATTCCTCCTCACTTTCTGCCATCAAGGTTGTGTCATCTGGTTCAATTCCAATGCCTAAGCCAATACCACCCACATTCTGTAACCAATAAAGTTGTGGCCTTAATTTGCCCATTAGCCTAAACTACTGATGTCCATGTTATTCAACAAATGGGGGAGGGCTCGGGGCCTTGACACGCAAACACGTGCTCATGTCATCTTTTGGAAAGAACTGAAAAACAGTACTAATTGCAGTCCAAGGCTACCTTTCCTGTGCCAACAAACCTTCTTACAGACAGACTAGATAACAAATCAATGGGAGGGCCACATTCTCCATGTTTCATCCTGGCAGCCCTAGATACTCTCCCCACACCTCTTGGCGCATGGAGGGGATTTTCCCGATTTCTCTCTGCAGGAATTATTGCTCGAGAGATTTTAACTGTGAACATCAGCTATTTTCCAGTTCAGCTCAGTTTCTGACAATTGTGAGGTAAAGGATAATTGCTGCAATCCTATGCACACTTCTCCTGGGAGTAAGCCCACCAAAAGCCGGAGGGATTTTCTTCTGAGCAAACACGTGATACACTGCACTAAAAAAAAAAAGGCACTACATGATGGAAAACAACTGGTCAACTCAACCCTGAGTTTGAAGGGAGGCCCAATGAAAGCCCACTAAGTGTAATAAAAACTTCATATAATCCCAGACCCAGTTAATCTATATTTAATCAAGTTCGCTAATGTCCCACATCTGCAGACCAGTGTAGTTCACAAATGTTCCTTTGCCCATCTGTGGTTTAAGGCCTGCTCTTTGTGCACAAAGCATTGGCAACACGGCAAAACACAATTAATTTTTACAAGCTTTTTATCATATGGGCCAGACATGTAGAAGCAAGAAAAGCCCTTAAAGTTCTAAGGCAGGCACTATAGACTTTCAATTAACTTTACTCAATTCTTGGAAAATATACATTTTGATTTATCTATAAATGGAGACGTTATCATTGTAATAGCTTTGTTACTGGTCCATTATATATGGGGGAAGGGGAGGGGGAAGTCTGCAGTTATCTTTCAGCCAAGAAAGCATGCAATTCCAAACCTCCATTCCATTTTATTATGAGCAGAATTAATAAACTGTAAATAGCTTTGGAGTCGTTCTCCCCCCTCCCCGCTTTGATTATTCATGGAAATAAAAAAAAGGAGAAGCATAAACTTAAGTGGAAGCATATTACGTTTAAATGAAT
Source organism: Podarcis melisellensis (assembly GCF_964234715.1). Taxonomy (NCBI): domain Eukaryota; kingdom Metazoa; phylum Chordata; class Lepidosauria; order Squamata; family Lacertidae; genus Podarcis; species Podarcis melisellensis. The sequence continues at coordinate 116,770,807 of NC_138528.1, forward strand.
GTATACGATGCGTATCAGGCCACGGAATAAATTCTGTACATACATCAATCACGTTGAGATTGGAATTCAAGTGGCACAGTAAAAAAAAACAACCCCGAACAATCTGTGATCTCAAGTGCCATTTGCTAAAGAAGATGCTGTTAAACCAGCCTTCCCCAACTCAGTGCCCTCCACATGCTTTAGACAACAAGTTCCATCAGCCCCAGGCAGCATAGCAGGGATAATGGGAGTGATACCAGGCTGGGAAACGCCGTATTAAACCTTAACAGAAAAATAATAATTATGAATAGGCCACAGTCCTTCAAGATTTCCTTCTTCTGCTTATCAATACCTCTTCCATTTGCAGCAACACAACACTTCTGAGATCCTGCTTTCAGAGTAGGCAGTGAAAGAGATGGGTGGGCACAGCGGTGGAGCAAGCCGATTGGGTGCCTGGGGTGGCGCTCATGCCCTGTGCCCAGGAGAGAGGCCAGCCGCCTGTGGGGCGGGGCCAGCTGGGGCAGGGCGCTCCACAGGCCTCCAAGAAGTGAGAGCCAGTGTGGTGCAGTGGTTAAGAGCGGTAGTCTCATAATCTGGGGAACCAGGTTCGCGTCTCTGCTCCTCCACATGCAGCTGCTGGGTGACCTTGGGCTAGTTACACTTCTCTGAAGTCTCTCAGCCCCACTCACCTCACAGAGTGTTTGTTGGGGGGGAGGAAGGGAAAGGAGAATGTTAGCCGCTTTGAGACTCCTTTGGGTAGTGATAAAGCGGGATATCAAATCCAAAATCATCATCTTCTTCTTCCAAGAAGTCTGCCTGCCCTACAGATGAGGGGAAGGCAGCGGGCAGACCATTTGGGGCAGCGCGGAGCCTGCGGGCGCCCAAGCCACTGTGTCACACCCAGGAGAGATGCGTGGCTTGGGTACGCTGCAGGCCCCGTGGTGAGTACAGCCTGGCATTTTGTCACCCCCCTCAGTGGTGACACTTGGGGCAGCCCGCCCTCACTGCACCCCCTTCCTCCGCCCCTGGGTGGGCAGGACTGGAGAAGTTGCAATGGCTTAGACACTTGTAGGGTTAAGAAGAAGAGAAGAGTTTGGATTTGATATCCCACTTTATCACTACCTGGAGTCTCAAAGCGCCTAACATCTCCTTTCCCTTCCTTCCCCACAACAAACACTCTGTGAGGTGAGTGGGGCTGAGAGACTTCAGAGAAGTGTGACTGGCCCAAGGTCACCCAGCAGCTGCATGTGGAGGAACGGAGACGCGAACCCGGTTCACCAGATTACGAGTCCACTGCTCTTAACCACTACAGCACACTGGTGGTCTCTTGGTTGCAACCAGTGGTGCAACTGGGACTGGAACTCAGACATGAAGCCCAGGAACCCGCAAATGGGACCCAGAGAATGGCAGGTGATGGGGGCACTTGCAAACAGATGGTGTTATGATTTAAGTGAGTTGAAATGGCAAGACTGCACACGCTTTTCCTATGTCAGGGTTGGCAAGCTGCATTTTGCTTTGCTTTGCTTTTTTTTTTTTTGCTTTAATATATCAAAAACGTAGAAACAATTGTAACCCACCCCCCATGAAGTCATGGGTCCAAAATTACCTAGCTGCACCACTGATTGCAACATGACAGCTTTAACACTGTTGCCCTTACAGCCTGCTAGAGTGGCCCAATGCAAAGATGGACAGGACTCCTGCCCCCTTAATATTTGTGCAGATGAGGGAATTTTTACAGCTGCAGCTTGCATGAACTGCTGAAATTCCCTCTGTTAAGTGTGCAGAAACTGTTAAGTGTGCAGAAGCTCTGTCCTCTTTTTTCATCAGGCTATCCTATGCTCTGCCTGTAAGCTTCCTGTGGAAACAGATTGCAGGGCTAACTAGACCTTTTCCCTCATGCATTAAAAACCGTAAAGGACCCCTGGGTGGTTAAGTCCAGTCAAAGGGGACTATGGGGTTGTGGCGTTCATCTTGCTTTCAGGCCAAGGCAGCCGGTGTTTGTACACAGACAGGTTTCCGGGTCATGTGGCCAGCAGCACTAAACCGCTGCTGGCACAACGGGACACCGTGAGGGAAACCAGAGCGCACGGAAACGCCATTTACCTTCCCGTCGCAGTGGTACCTATTTGTCTACTTGCACTAGTGTGCTTTCGAACTGCAAGATTGGCAGGAGCTGGGACAGAACAACGGGAGCTCACTCTGTCGCTGGGATTCAAACTGCTGACCTTCTGATTGGCAAGGCCAAGAGGCTCAGTGGTTTAGACCCCAGCGCCACCCGCGTCCCTTCCTCGTGCATTAGAACTATTTTCACACACTGATGAATTAACACACAGTTCAGTTCTAATTTGTGCTGCACAGTGCTATATTTTCAGCTGTGAAACATCTTATCCGTTTCCCCTGGGAACCAAGTTCAGACCTAGAGTGGTTACTGTTGCTTTCTTTCTTTCCTGCTCATCTGTTACATTTATCTGGTCATGATAAATGCAAGCACCTGAGGTGCTTCTGGTGTATCAAGCTAAAAATATCCCTGCTTCAGACTGGGGACAGATCCACACAGTACAACTAGAGGACATAGTGAAAGCACATTTCTTTCCCCAAAGAATCTCAGGAACTGTAGTATCCCCCTGATAGAACCATACTTCTCCAGGCCCTCAGCAAACTATAGTTCCCAAGATTCTCTGGGAGAAAATTTAAATAAATGTTCATCCTAGCCCAGAAAGGATCTCCAAATCTAAATACAATTCTCCAGTGTGGAAATCCCAGGAGAGGTAGCTCTGCTGCATTTCACTCTGTTTTAAAGGTAAAGGGTAAAGGGACCCCTGACCATTAGATCCAGTCATGACCGACTCTGGGGTTGTGGCGCTCATCTCGCTTTATTGGCTGAGGTAGCCAGTGTACAGCTTCTGGGTCATGTGGCCAGCATGACTTTACCCACTTCTGGCAAACCAGAGCAGCACATGGAAACACCGTTTACCTTCCCGCCGGAGCGGTACCTATTTATCTACTTGCACTTGACGTGCTTTCGAACTGCTAGGTTGCCAGGAGCAGGGACCGAGCAACGGGAGCTCACCCCGTCACAGGGATTCGAACCGCCGACCTTCTGATTGGCAAGTCCTAGGCTCTGTGGTTTAACCCACAGCGCCACCTGTGTCCCTCATTCTGTTTTACTCACCTGCATATCCTTAAAGCTTAGGAGCAATAAATGATGCAACCAACCCCAAAACAGGGAGATTGCTTCTTGTTCACAAGGAACTATGTGTTGCAATTTTTTTTTGCAACATTTGAAACACCATCTTCTCCCTTACATTTCAAAACAATAAATAAATGAACGATGGGCTCCTAGAACTAATATGCTTAATGTTATTGTAGAGATTGCCACATTAGAATCTTACATTAACCGAGTGAATTTGCCTTTTTAATTTTGTTTACTGCTGCTTCGGTTCTGCTATTGTAAGACTGCAGTCCTGTAAACACTAACCTTGGAGCAAGTCTCGCTGAATCGAGTGGGTAAAGGTGCACTGTAAATAATATACTCACAAACAAACAAAATGTTTTCTGTGATGATGTCAACATGGAAGGGAGTGCTTTAAAAAACCCAGCACCTATCCAGAACAATATTTAGAAAATATATTTTGTTAGAGGCCATCCTTTTCAAAGTAATTCTTTGCTCTGTGATAGCACCACCTAGTGGTACATTCTCACATGGAGTTACTGGGTCCCTATCAGCTTCGAAAATGCAAAAAATCCGCCCCCATGCATTTAACCAGTGGTATAACGAGGCCCTTTTTCTATTTTCAGAACTGTCTATGCTGCACAGCAACAAAAAATGGTGCAATAAACTGAATTGCATCATCAGTTTTTATTATCTACTTATGTATGAAATCTCCATCCCACAGGGTTGGCCCAACTATTAGATAGAGTGAGGTGACTATCTCAGGCGGCTGATTTGGGGTGTCATGAAAGGGACAGCAACTTATTGTTTTATATTTAATGGCAGGAAAGTGAGGAGAGAGGAGCTGGGGAGAGCAGGGGAGCCCCTGGTCGCAGCAGTTCAGGGAGGTACGGTCTGGGAGGTGGGGCAGGCTGGGTATGGGGCACATGGTGCCGGCAGTTAGTGACTGCGCCGCATGCCAGCCCCTCCTCCAACATGGGGAATTTCGGCTGTCCTATTAGCCAGCTCTCAGGACAGTGGCTGCTGTTGCTGAATGCCAGGTCTCATCCAGTGGACTGGGTTAAGGCCAAGAGACTTAAGATCAGTTCAGATGAGACTACAAGGGACTGTTAGTAGCTGGTTCCCTAGACTGGATAGGTAGGAGGCTGTCTGCTCTTTATGGGATCACACTCCCTCTGGGGCTACTCCTGGGTCCATTGCTGTCGCTTGAGGTTCAGGTGGCCTTGGTGGCTTCCGTCAGCTTCGGCTGGTGGCCCAGCTGTGTCCTTATCTGGACAAGGATGGCCTAATTTTTGTTGTCTATGCTTTGGTATCCTCTAGGTTAGATTCCTGCACTGGAGAGCCAGTGTGGTGTAGTGGTTAAGAGGGGTGGACTCGTAATCTGGCGAACCGGGTTCGCTTCCCCGCTCCTCCACATGCAGCTGCTGGGTGACCTTGGGCCAGTCACACTTCTCTGAAGTCTCTCAGCCCCACTCACCTCACAGAGTGTTTGTTGTGGGGGAGGAAGGGAAAGGAGAATGTTAGGCGCTTTGAGACTCCTTCGGGTAGTGACAAAGCGGGATATCATATCCAAATTCTTCTTCTCTTCTTCAATGCATTAAACCCAGGGCTGCCTCTGAAGATGGTTCAGAAACTTCCGCCGGTGCAGAATTCAGTGGCCAGGTTACTCACTGGGGAAAGATGGTTTGAGCATATAACACCAATCCTGGCCCAACTGCACTGGCTGCCAATTCTTTTCTGGGCCCAATTCAAAGAGCTGGTTTTGATCTATAAAGCCTTAAACAGCTCAGGGCTGCAATACCTCAAAGACTGCCTCTCCCCATATGAACCGACCCCGAGCCTGCAATTATTACCTGAGGCCCTTCTTTGTGTGCCTCCTCCATGAGAGGTCTGGAGGGTAGCAACATGAGAATGGCTCTTTTAGGTGGTGGCTCCCTAATTGTGGAATGCTCTCTTCAGGGAGGCTCACCTGGTGCCATTGTATCTTTATGTGCCAGGCAAAAACATTCCTCTTCAGTGTGGTGTAGTGGTTAAGAGCGGTAGTCTCATAATCTGGTGAACCGGGTTCGCTTCCCTGCTCCTCCACATGCAGCTGCTGGGTGACCTTGGGCCAGTCACACTTCTCTGAAGTCTCTCAGCCCCACTCACCTCACAGAGTGTTTGTTGTGGGGGAGGAAGGGAAAGGAGATTGTTAGCCACTTTGAGACTCCTTTGGGTAGTGATAAAGCGGGATATCAAATCCAATCTCCTCTTCTTCTCTTAGGTCTATGGCTAATTAAACAATCTATGGCCTTTTAAGCTGTTGGGTGTGTGTGTGTTTGTTTTTACTGTTTTTGTTTGTTATTATGGTATGTATTTTTGTGATTTTATATTGTGAGCCTCCCTGTGATCTTCAGATAAAATTTATTAACAACAACAACATAACATTTTCTTAGTGAATAACCTAAAGGGCTTGGTCTCCTGTGGCCAAGGTGGTGCTAAACATATCGTTCTGCTTTCCTTTGGACCACATCATCGAAGCCAAGTGGTAGGTCTTGTTGTCTAGGCAGCCCAGGACCTCCATGCACACTACCCAGATTGTGCCCTGGGGAGGCCACTTTGGTGCAGCTAACACAGTGGTTTGGATTCACCCCTGGAGGTGCACTCCATTGTCTCTCGAGACAGACAGATGCCAGCAACAACCAACAGGCACCATGTGAGCTTTGAAGCAACCAGAACTTCTATCCAGACTGCAAATGGCAGAGGAAACTGAATATTCCCCGCTGCCCTTGGCTCAAGATTGGCACAACCTTCACCATATCTATTTTATTTCAAAAAATGTATATACTGCTCGATTGTAAAAAACAAAACCTCAAAGCAGTTTACAGTTTAGAAAACCATGGAAGCTGTAGCCTTCACAAAACTTCACTGACCTTTTAGTGCATGCTGATAATTTCAGTTGGGCATACATATAAGCCTCTGGCAAAGCTTACCACAGTAAAGGAAACCCATGTCTCTCACACATACCCCTTTGCAGGGGCAGGCATTATTACGTGGAAAGCAGTCGGTGCCTCAATTTGAGGTGAAGGGGACAAATCCATCTACAGTGGTACCTCGGGTTACATATGCTTCAGGTTACAGACTCTGCTAACCCAGAAATAGTACCTCAGGTTAAGAACTTTGCTTCAGGATGAGAACAGAAATTGCATGGCGGCAGTGGGAGGCCCCATTAGCTAAAGTGGTGCTTCAGGTTAAGAACAGTTTCAGGTTAAGAACGGACCTCCAGAACGAATTAAGTTCTTAACCCGAGGTACCACTGTACAAAATTTCTCCAGCAGGTTATTTCTCAGTCCCTTGCTGCATTCTCCATTATGTACCTGAGTTAATTATTTCAGACAAACTCATTGGCTATGCAATTCACTGAAGAAAGCATGCTAATCAGCTTTTAAAAAATGAAATAGGTTTGTAGCCCTATGAAAGTATTCGCGGTAGTCTGACAAGAGGGTCGGGCTCTAGCAACACAAATTAGAAAATCAACAGTCTGACATTAAGAAGGAAGTAGATTTATTGCAGAAAGGCATGATAACAAGCACAATACATTTCAAGCTATATCTAAGCTCTTCATCTGGGGATAAATCTCAATCCAAAGAAACAAGCAAGATTCAACTGGCTCAGTTATATTTCACATACATCAGAGCTCTTGGGGTAAAAAACATCCTCTCTTGCTTCAATTACATTACATGTACTTCAGAGCTTTGAAACATCTCAGTCGTCTCAGTTATATTATGTGTAGTTCAGAGTTCTGAAGTGTGTGTAATGTTACAGGAACTGTTGAGACTTGTTTGCTTTTTGGATTCATTCCCCTGCCCTAGAAACTTTCTACAATAAATCTGCTTTGCACACAGGAATTGATGGTCGATTTTCTGCTTTGCACCACAAATACTACAAGCCCTTTGGGTTAACTACACAGTTAAGAAAAATCTGGCAATACTTTGAAGATTTCTGTAAGCCCTGCATTGCTACAGCAGCAGCAGCCCTCAAATTCTATGGAAAAATCGGCATAACAAAGGGGCACCTGTCCTATCCAAACAGTTATCCCCCAGCATTCCTTGGCATCAACTGTTCTCAATGGGATTTCAGAAATGTGAAGGCTCCAACTGTGACAATGAAGATTGCCTTGAGAAATCTAGGGATGCATTCAGATGACGCTGTCCTCTACCTTCTCCCAACACGTAGCAGGAAAGTGAAAATGTGTCTTCCTGCCTCACCTGCCTTAATTTTGGCACCTCCAGATGCCCACACACAGGCATAATGTCTGAACATGGAGTGCATGTGTGAAATCCAGTACAAGGTAAAGGTAAGGGGACCATTAGGTCCAGTTGTGACCGACTCTGGGGTTGCGCGCTCATCTCGCTCTATAGGCCAAGGGAGCCGGTGTTTGTCTGCAGACAGCTTCTGGGTCATGTGGCCAGCATGACCAAGCCGCTTCTGGTGAACCAGAGCAGCACACAGAAATGTTGTTTACCTTGCCACCAGAGTGGTACCTATTTATCTACTTGCACTTTGACGTGCTTTCGAACTGCTAGGTTGGCAGGAGCAGGGACCGAACAACGGGAGCTCACCCCGTCGCGGGGATTCGAACCGCCGACCTTCTGATCAGCAAGTTCTAGGGCTCTGTGGTTTAACCCACAGCGCCACCCGCGTCCCTATGAAATCCAGTATGTGAAATCCAGTATGTGATCCAGTATGAAATCCAGTATGTTTAGGCTCAAATCATGTGGTAGATAACAAGCAATTAGAGCTCACCTGCACTGGCATTTGTGTATGCCCTAGGGTGACCAGGTGCAGAAAAGAGAGTGCAGGGCTCTCACTCTATTAAGAATAAGACACCTGGCTTGCAAGTAGTACATGTGAAAAGGATCTAGGGGTCTTAGTAGACCACAAGGTGAACATGAGTCATCAGTGTGATGCTGCAGGGGAAAAAAGGCTAATGCTATTCTAGGCTGCAACAACAGAAGTATCAAGTGGATCATGGGAAGTAATAGGTAAAGGTAAAGGGGTCCCTGACCATTAGGTCCAGTCGTGACCGACTCTGGGGTTGCGGCGCTCATCTCGCTTTATTGGCTGAGGGAGTCAGCGTACAGCTTCTGGCGTCACGTGGCCAGCATGACTAAGCCGCTTCTGGTGAACCAGAGCAGCGCACAGAAATGCCATTTACCTTCCCGCTGGAGTGGTACCTATTTATCTACTTGCACTTTGACGTGCTTTTGAACTGCTAGGTTGGCAGGAGCAGGGACTGAGCAATGGGAGCTCACCCCGTCGCAGGGATTCAAACCGCTGGCCTTCTGATCGGCAAGTCCTAGGCTCTGTGCTTTAACCCACAGCGCCACCTGCGTCCCACAGGTGTCCCTGTGTTCCACAACAGAAGTATCAAGTGGATCATGGGAAGTAATAGTTCAACTCTATTCTGCCCTGGTCAGACCACATCTGGAGTACTGTGTCCAGTTCTGGGCACCACAATTTAAGAAGTGTATTGATGAGCTGAAATGTGTGCAGAGGAGAGGCACTAAAATGACCAAGGATCTGGAAACCAAGCCTTGTGAGGAACAGTTGAGGCAGTTTGGTATGTTTAGCCTGGAAAAGAGGAGACTGAGAGGAGATACGATAGCCATCTTCAAATAACTCAAGGGCTGTCAACACGGAAGAGGGAGCAAGCTTGTTTTCTCCTGCTCTGGAGTGTAGGACGCAAACCAATGGATTCAAGTTGCAAGAAAGGAGATTCCGACTCAACATCAGGAAGAACTTTCTGACAGTAAGAGCTGTTCGACAGTGCGATGGACTCCTTTTGGAGGTGTGGACTCTCCTTCTTGGAGTTTTTTAAGCAGCAGTTGAATGATCATCTGCCATAGATGCTTTAGTTGAGATTCCTGCATTCCAGGGGGCTGGGCTAGATGGCCATTAGGGTCTCTTCCAGCTCCACAATTCTATGATTCTATATTGCCATGAAAGCTACACCTGCTGAAAATCTGTTTTCTGCACAACTATTAAAGGCACAAGAGCTCTCCTTTTGCATCCAGCCACCCTGGCACATTGCGCATTGTCCCTGCAGAGAACACTGATGTCTAGCATGTTTGAAGAGGAACAGGCATAATCTCATGGCCCAAACATGTGCAGGAGGAGAACATGGAGGAAAACAAACTCTAAAACAGTTCTGTGAAAACGCTAGTATGCTATTTTCTTCAGCTTGTTTCAAAATATCTTGTGACATCTTCTAAACAGTGATCCTGAGATTGTCTATTAAACAACAAACACGTGAGATACCTTTCTCTCATAATCACAATTTCCTAGTAGGACTTGCCTCCATTACACTTCTCTAATCACAAGTGATTTACTTGGTCTTTTCAACTCATTAAAACAATGTCATGTTAGACCTACGAGCCATCATGTATTTTTACAAGTACCATATATCATTTCTATTATGCCACAGATAGGCTTTTACTGTGAAATGAACTATTTTTCTTCCATGCAGTGGTTACTGACAGACTGTTTGCTTCCAACAGTGAGCATATGTACAGGTTATCTTTATGTGGTGTGTGTTACAGAATCGTGCTGTCTAATCCGCAGAGAGGAGAATTTTCTTTTTTCTTTTTGGCACACTCACAAGGAAGGGCTTCCCATTCACTTTCATGTCCGAGAGAGCTCCATGGATGCATCAGGAACACACATGCTGAACTTTTTCCTAACACAGAAGTGAACTGACAAATTATTATTCACAGGGGATCTCTGCATGAGCATTGAAAGCAGAAATCCATCCTGCAGTTCAACATGGTAATGGACCTGAAATGGACCTCTGAACTTAAAAATGGAAAGCGTAACGCTGGTGGTCAACAAAAGAGGTTTAAAGACTCTCTCAAGGCAAATCTTAAAAAAATAGTATAAGCACCGACAACCGGGAACCACTGGCCTGCTAGCGCTCCAGTTGAAGAACAGCCTTTACCAAAGGTATCATGGGCTTTGAAGACGCTCAAACTCAGGACGCAAGGGAGAAACGTGCTAAGACGAAGGCACGCTTGGCAAACCCTCACTGTGATCAAATCCCACCCGGAAACCTATGTCCCCACTACAGAAGGACATGTGGATCCAGAATTGGCCTCCACAGTCACTTACGGACTCACTGATAAAACCGTGTTTATGGAAGACAATCTTACTCGGCTTCGAGTGATCGCCAGAGAAGAAGAAGATAGGGAGTACCTGTTTTGGTTAAAGGACTTGAAAAGAGCTGCTGGAGAAGTCTGTTCTCTGAAGTCCTCAGGACCACCACTATGTCAGCAGGAAGAGTGTCTCTGTTCTTCTCAAGGAAGCCATAAGCATCGTACTGCACCTATACCATATTGGAGGTTAAAAGCAAAACCAGCCATTATAAAATTCTGCTATGTATTTAAAAGCTATAGTTATTTATTGTTTTATTTAAGGAATTTCTCACCTGCTCTTCATCACAAGGTCCCAGGGTGGGTTACAACCATATAATCTTGAAATCCATTTGAAACAGGCATCCCCCAACTTGGCCCTCCAGATATTTTGGGACTACAACTCCCATCATCCCTAGCTAACAGAACCAGTGGTCATGGATGCTGGGAATTGTAGTCCCAAAACAGCTGGAGGGCCAGGTTTGGGGATGCCTGATTTAAAACAAACCAAGGAACGTACATAAAACAATAGAGGTGGCCCCACAAAAGCCACACAAATACCAAATGTCAAAAGCTAGTGTGTGTGTGTGTGTGTGTGTGTGTTCAGGTAGGTCAATAGCCAGCTGTAGACTCAAACTGGATGCATTTCTTGCATGCATCCAAGAAAATGGATATTTCTTGCCCCAGACCATGACAGTAAAGGTTAGAGCATCCTCAAACACTGCTATCATGGTGTTTTGTTTCTTAAAAAAAAAAGTTTCTAGATTTGTGTAATATGAACACATTTAAAACGTTAAAGAGAATCCGAAAGCACTTTAAGAGAAACTGGATCATATACTGCATTTGGACTTGTGTCAAGCTATATATAGCGCCTACCTTTCCAGCGTAGTGTTGAATGCCAAAACACAGCTCCACTCGCTTGGGTCTCCAGAAGTACTTGCATCGTAAATTATCTTCAAATTTATCTAATCGTTTAAAGAAGAGGAAACATAATTACTAGTCCATTCTCTGAACCACAGATGGGCCTTGGCAATTATGTGTGAATGCTTCCTGCCCACATATCCAAACTATGTTGTTTTTCTTTGCAGTGATGGTGGCAGCCCACACTTCTTTCCTTGACAACTCTCACGACTCTCTTTTGTTCTTTCTTTCTGTTTTCTTTGAAAAGGAATTATCCTAGCGAACTAACAGGTAAGTCACTTTCCCCTCGCATTTCTGTCACCCTCCTACAACTACCCAGCTATTTACGGACAGCTACAGGAGGACTGCCAGCAGAGATTGCCAATATCCGCCTTATTTTGCCTTACTTTTTTCTTTACAAAGCAAAGCTACAACATTTAGGCTATCTCTCTAGAACTACTCACAGCCCTACTACAAGCCACAAGTATAAGATTCTGGAAATTCAGAGGGTCAGTAGTCAGTGATGCCTGAAGGGAGATGTGCTGGTCCTGAGAGGCGAGGTCCGAGTCCAGTCAGAGGTCGAGGGTGCAATATGGAGGCAGTCCATCAAAGCTGAAGCTGGGTCCAAGGCAGGGAGTCGGGGGAGGTCAGGAACTCCGGCAGAAAAGCAGGACAGGGTGCAGGCAGGAACAGGCTACCAACAATGTTGCTCTTGGGACTGGGGCTGGCCGGCTTTTATCTGCCCTGAGGCATAGGGTGGCCCCGGTCCACAGGTGACTCGCCTCTCCTGGCCTGGAGGCGAGCACTCCTCCTGCGGGAACTTAGTTCCCTCCGCCTCTCTGCCCTGAGCCTCTGCAGCTTAGGAGAGGCTGGAGGGTTACCGGACCCAGAGGCAACCTCACCTTCCTCTGATGGGGCTGAGAGTGGAGCACCTGCAGGCAATGGGCCCTCCATCACCTCAGGGGCCAGAGCAGACTCAGCTGGTGCCTGCACCTGAGGAGCCAGCACAGGTGAGGACCCTTCAGGCTCAGGCCCCAGCCCTGGCTCAGCTGGTTCTGGAGGCGGGGAATCCTGTGTAGGCTGGGATTCCTCAGGTTCAGCCTCTGAATCTGATTCCCAGGCCATCACAGGAGAAGGTGTGTTGTCCTTGGGTTGGGTTGTGTGTTTTTTGCCAAAGTCCCTTGCCAAGCTTGAGCAAGGCCTGTAAAACAAGGTTGTCTACACTTGTGGTGGTGCTGCTGTTACATCATGGGGCCTGTGGGTTCAGGGCAAACCCCAGACTGGATCGGGGTGGGGGAAAGCCAAGCTGAAGAGCACTGGTGTTGATGCTACAGGATTAAGTCCCTGCATAAGAAAGCAGGGCGCAGCACAAAAATCAAACGTTCAGGGTAAAGAAATAAAGCTGGTGTGGCCCCTTGTTCTTCTAGACCTGACACGACTACAGGTCCTTCTCCCCCACTCTTGGTCAACTAGTTAACATATTATAAAAACTGTGAAACTTCACAGTATTTTTCAAGCCTTAGGGACAATTCCAACATCTTTAATGTCACTTTGTTTCCCTAGAAAGAGTCCTGATTTTTTAAGCCTTACAGTCGTACCTGGAATCCCAAACACCTTGGTACTCGGACGTTTTGGCTCCCGAACGCCGCAAACCTGGGAGTGAGTGTTCTGGTTTGTAAATGTTCTTTGGAACCCCAATGTCCGACGGGGCTTCCATGGCCTCTGATTGGCTGCAGGAGCTTCTGCAGCCAATCAGAAGCCACAATTTGGTTTCTGAACTTTTTGGAAGTTGAACGGACTTCTGGAATGGATTCTGTTTGACGTCCAAGGTACGACTGTATTAGGTTTTCAACTGACCAGTGTACAATTATAACCAGAGCTGGAGTCCAGCAATATCTAGGCAGTACCACCTTGGCTCTCCCTGCTATGTTGCAGTCACTACAGAAGTCCTGGCAGGTTGGTCAGTATTATCTTCCCCATTGTACTGATGATGGCAGTGGTGGGATTAAGGCAGAGAAAAAGAATGACTTCTCTAAGGCCCAGTTCATTGAATACATGCCAAAGATTAAAATAAAACTGCAAATAATTGTTTCACAATTCTGTCCTTTTAACGCCTATGCTGCTGTAGTTGCATTAAGGATGGCAAGACAGTTTATGGAAGGGGAGAGGCCTTTAAAGCTTAGAATGGCCAGATGTTTCACAAACTTAATCATAATCATAATCATAATTTATTATTTATACCCCGCCCATCTGGCTGAGTCTCCCCAGCCACTCTGGGCGGCTCCCAATCAAATGTTAAAAATAGTACAGCATTAAATATTAAAAACTTCCCTGAACAGGGCTGCCTTCAGATGTCTTTTAAAGACAGGATAACTGCTTATTTCATTCACATCTGAAGGGAGGGTGTTCCACAGGGTGGGTGCCACTACCGAGAAGGCCCTCTGTCTGGTTCCCTGTAACCTCACTTCTCGCAATGAGGGAACTGCCAGAAGGCCCTCGGCACTGGATCTCAGTGTCTGGGCTGAACAAACTTGGCCTTTGAAGCTTAGAATGGCCAGATGTTTCACAAAGATCAAACTTTCTTAATTCTGCCCTTTATTGAATAATTTTGCCATGTCATGTGCAACTGCATTAATTTTTTTCACCTGACATTTATTTCATATTTGATATACAGTTAGGTTTAGGACAACAGTTGACTAACATATATAGGGTAAGGTCAAAAAAAGTCAGCTTAGACATTAGCAGAAATAGCACCAGTGTCTATTTTCCTGCTATCACCACTGGAGCAGGAAGTCTAAGTAGAAAACAGAATTTGTTGTCCCAATATTAGCAGATGTCTAGGGTGGGCTGCGCAAATTTCCCAGTGTTTGACCAGCTGGCATAAATTGAGTAGCAACAAACAGTTTTTGTTTAATTAGTAGGGAGCCAGCCAAAGCCAACAGTGTAAACAAGTAGCCAAAAATAATATTAATAAATCTCTGTGCTGCTCTCCCGAGTCCATTCCTGAATCACGCAACCATTTTTGATCCAGAGGAGTCACTGCAAAGTGATCTACTTTTCACATTGCGAAGTAGTTTCAGAGCTACTCTCAAATAAGCTCTGTATATTCAATTTTCGTGGAAAATGCTGATTTTCTAACATTTTTTTTCTGGATGCGGCAAACAGCAGTTGGGCCCTCAAGGAGATGCTTTCACGTGACCATGTCGTTTTCGGCAATGGCAACATGAATCACCCCATGCTTTTTCTTTAACTCACTATTTCCAACGCAGTGGTCTGGTCAGAGATAACCATTCACATCCAGAGATGCTGTTGCACAAACAAAATGAACTTCCATCAGTGGGGTAAGGTAAAGGTAAAGGGACTCCTGAACTTTAGGTCCAGTCGTGGCCGACTCTGGGGTTGCGGCGCTCATCTCGCTTTATTGGCCGAGGGAGCCAGTGTACAGCTTCCGGGTCATGTGGCCAGCATGACTAAACCGCTTCTGGCGAACCAGAGCAGCGCACAGAAACGCTGTTTACCTTCCCGACGAAGCGGTACTTATTTATCTACTTGCACTTTGACATGCTTTTGAACTGCTAGGTTGGCAGGAGCAGGGACTGAGCAACGGGAGCTCACCCCGTTGCGGGGATTCGAACCGCCGACCTTCTGATTGGCAAGCCCTAGGCTCTGTGGTTTAACCCACAGCGCCATCCACGTCCCCTGCCTTTTTTTGATTCTCTTTTCCTGCTATAGTCAGGGAAGGGATATCATTTTTATTTGTTCCTATACTTTTTTTACAGATTGCTGTTTAAAAAATTGTGTAAATGTTTTGAGAGCTGCAGCATGAAAAGAAGTAAACTGGTACAAGCGGGCAAGTCCCCTAACCCCCAGGAATAGGTTTTCAGGAGGGAAAGGGAAGCGAGAAGATGGAAAGTTCTGTTGTATCAGAAGAGTTCTGCTCCAAAAGACATATACACAAATAAAGCTGTACTCGATGGATGAAAGGATATGTGATGTCTGACATGATTGAGAATCGTAGAGCCAGAGACGGAGAACTTTAAAGCGTTCAAATCGAGATGTGGAAAATATGGAAACAACAAGGAGAGGCAGGGTTGAGATTTGGAGATATGCTTCAAGGTCCAGACTATGGGAAGTCCTGAAAAATTAATAATTATAATTTGGATGATAATTTGGTCTTTTTTATTTTAGTTTTTTATTTTAATTGGATTATGGTTTGGTATGTTAATTGGATGTTTTTTATTGGAAAATTAATAAAAACGATTAAACAGAAGAAGAGTTCTGCTCCATTCATGGGACAGAAGCTAGGATCCAAGCCAATGACACCGGAAACGCCTATGCGTCTTCAAGGTAAACTAATATTAACAGTGCTCATAGTAGATAGTAGACCCCTATCAATTAAAACCCAAACTGAAAATCAGTGATCTGTATGGAGAAAATTCCAATTGGCAAAGCTCATGAAGAGCACATGGGGACTTAATAGGTTGACCAAAGCAACAGAAATTTAATACATGGTCATGAGTTAAAGCAATATGAAAATATCTACGGCCTTCTTTCTCTCTCCCCGCCCCTCCCCCCACAAGTATATATAAAATCACAGTTGAGGATTGCTGGACATGGCGTACCGACTAAAGTAAGGTCTGTTGCTTGGGGAAATCGGCTTTCTTCATCAAGCAGAGAAAGTAGCCCCATTGGTTTCTGAAGGAACGTGTCCAGGAGTGGCCTGTTGTCTTCATAGTCAACCATAGGAGCATCGATTCCTTCATTCTGATATTCCATCTAAAGGAAGATTTATAAAAGTCAGCAAATTTAAATGTCACCTCTACCAGCTGTCTCTTCTCGCCCAGTGTGATTTATTTACGAAGGTGACAACAGAGCGAGGCAAACCACTGCAACACACATTTTATCAGATGTTTAAAGGTAAAGGGACCCCTGACTGTTAGGTCCAGTCGTGGCCGACTCTGGGGTTGCGGTGCTCATCTCGCTTTACAGGCCAAGGGAGCCGGCGTACAGCTTCCGGG
Organism: Podarcis melisellensis; assembly: GCF_964234715.1. Taxonomy (NCBI): domain Eukaryota; kingdom Metazoa; phylum Chordata; class Lepidosauria; order Squamata; family Lacertidae; genus Podarcis; species Podarcis melisellensis. Next base: position 116,787,042 of record NC_138528.1, read on the forward strand.
TCATGCGGCCAGCATGACTAAGCCACTTCTGGCAAACCAGAGCAGTGCACGGAAACGCCGTTTACCTTCCCACTGGAGCGGTGCCTATTTATCTACTTGCACTTTGATGTGCTTTCAAACTGCTAGGTTGGCAGGAGCTGGGACAGAGCAACGGGAGCTCACCCCATCGCGGGGATTCGAACCACCGACCTTCTGATCAGCAAGTCCTAGGCTCTGTGGCTTAACCCACAGTGCAACCCGCGTCCCTTAAATGAAGGTAAATCCGCTCTTTTCCAGGCATCTTGCAGACATTTCCGCCCCATGGTTAATTTCCATATAATTAAAGCTTATACAACACTCATATTGTTGAAATATCGCAGAGATCAGTCGTGCTTGTGTTGTGCCCAGCAATGGCATTCTGTTTTCACAAACACTACATGTGAAACCCGCTACAAGTTGCCAAGCCCAAATCGTTGGGGTCCAAGTTGTAGGATAAGCAGCTGTATATAACAAGCGTTCTGAAGATTAATGAATGAATGAAGGGGTTGAGACCATAGAGTAGGCTTAGCTAGGTCACCTTCTGAGGAAGGGTTATCAGACCTTTGTTCTTCCCATTCTACCAGTGAACCTAACCAGTAAGGAAGTCTATGAAGAATGCTCCAAACTCAGACCGCATGGCTTAAGCAAGCTATCTTTCTGCTTCTATACAAATAATTTAGAAACATTTACCACTTTGGAACCTGAGTTTTCCTGCCTGTGTTTTTTATTACTGCTGCATGGAAAAGCACATGAATCTGACTTTCAAAGAGTTTGTAAGTAAACGATTTTTAACTTCCAAACGTGTGGTCTCTTTCTATGCTAAGGGAAGAGGGGAACTCGGGAAGCAACTTAAACAGGGATGATTTAAAGGTCCAACAGCCTATATTTCCACACTTTACTTTGATGCATATTATTTTGAGATTTTAAATCTCTGCTGGGGTTCTCTCACCAAAGAGTACTTGCCCCAAACCTGGATCCAGACATCCACGGAATTCTCCTTTTACTATACACCATCTCTTTTATCTTTAACCAAATAAAAATACCAACACAAATTTCATTAGTCACTTTATTGCTTTTCTCTTAAGTTTATATGGGAAGCCCCCCAAGCAATATTTATCTCTCAAGATATACCCAATATCACTCTAACCATATATAAAGGAGGAGATGAATTCGGAAGTTCCAGTCATCTCCTAAGGTTCACTCCTCTCACAAGCCCAAGGTTTAGCCTAGAGACATTGATACAGAGCTAGCCAACGGTAATTAAGTAAACCTTGCCTGCTCAAGTGCAAAGATGTGCTGATTGAAATAAAACTGGATCTGCTCATTTGCAATGTTTATGCACAGCTGTTCGAAAGAGTTCCTTGTGAAGTTCTCGAATCCGAAAATATCCAGTATACCAACATTCATTCCGCTTTCGGCATTGCTGGGTAGAAAAATATACAAAATCCATAACTGAAACACCATTGGAAACCAGTTTTATAAATGCAAATTCAGCCCTAGTATCTGTTTTATATTTTATTTTAATTGTGTTCAATTTATTGCTTTGAAAACTATTGAAAGGTATGACACTAAATAAAATAATTATGTAAAAAGTTGTGCAAGACTCTCAGCATTGAAAAGATATAGGAAGAATGCCTTGGCAGAAATGCAAAGCATGTTCTGCACTCCCTGAAAGTGCAAAACTATAGTTATTCACTGCACACAAAGTCCTTGCATTCAAGCCTGTGTGAACTGGTCCACTAGATTATATAATTAAATGTTTCCATATACCCATAAAATAATTGTACAACACAATTCCTTATTTATCAGTAGCTCACTAAATGCCATTTTATTATTTTGGGGATCTTAATGCAATTGGCATAATCCACTTACCTTGCAGTCCACCCCACAGCTAAGCTTTGTATATGAGCTGCTAAATCAGCTTAGGTAGTTTTTAGCGACAGTTTTAAGTGGGAGCACATCATGTTAAACGTTTTGTACGCTATAGCCTTATCATTAAAAGGACTTCAGTAGCTTTTCACCATAAAACAGACCAACTTTAAAAACATCGCTTTGTGATGTATTTTCAAAGAGCTGATGGGATTTTAACCCCACACTGATCCCCATTGACCTACTTGGTTAAATCCTAGCCAACTCTTCGAAAACACTGGAGTTAACGTCCTGGAAACCAAAATGCAGAATCACAGCATGGAGGCCATTTAGAGGCATTATCTAAAACAAACAGTAAATTCCTCCCCGTAAAATAAAAAGAAATATATAGACACAGAAGACTCCACCAGCACACATGCTGCTTGTTGATGTGTGGACTTGCCATATATTTTTATCAGGCTGCAGCAGGGTATTAATGCGATTTACGATCCAGCTGAAGAGTCGGCCATAAAGTGCCTTTGACATGGCGTCCCGCACATCGGCTGCTTTGTCTACAGTGTTTGTCCGGATAATAGTCTCGCCTCGTGTCACAACGCAGTGGGAGGTGAGAGCTTCCTGGAGTTCCTCTGAGCCAATACTCAACAGGGCAGCGGCTGAAAGAGGACACACAGACATGTTGGGATGAGATGGGAGCTGTTGGCCTTGGCAGACAATCTTGTGTGAAACGGGTCTTTTCTTATGCATATTCTACTACTGTAGGGCTGGCTAACCTGTGGGTGTTGTTGGACTCCATTTCCCATCAGCCCCAGCCAGCACGGCTAGCTGTCAGGAATGATGGGAGTCGTAGTCCGACAACACCTAGAAGGCCACAGGTTCCCCATCCCTGCCCTACAAAAGTCCTCTGAAGTACAATTCCCGCCAATATTTACCATTATCTAAGGCTTCGGCATTGGGCACTTCGCTTTTATCCGTTTGATGTTGTGAGGAAATGGCGGCGAATTCAATATTTCCTGTATTTAAGATCCCAGCCAGAATTCGGTACACTGAGTGCACTTCCTGCAAACAAGAGGAAGAGGAAGAACTCTTCAGAAGTCAGAAGTCTAAGCGTCAGCAGACTTCAGACTCAACACTTCGAAGCCCACCCACACTCTGCAGATGGAGGATGTAACCGGTGGTGTAGTGTGGGAGGGCCAGAGGGCCAGTGGCCCCGGGTGCAAAATTCTGAGAGGGGTGCAGCCAGGCACCCTGACAGGCTCCCTCAGCATGGATGAATTCCTGCCGCCTTCTGGAGCAAGACAAGTATCTTTGCGGCAGCAGATTGAAAAGTCACTACTTACCTCATCTGTAAACCCTATGATCCTGAAGCAATGCTGAATTGCGTCAAACTGTGTCCCATAGGATTCTTTACTAATAATGTCATGCATCACCCTTCCTGTGTCATTATCAATGTACCTAAATAAAAAAGAGATAAGATTCATTTTTCATTCCTGAAAAGGAAGGTGTTGATACTGGAGGCTGTCTAGAAGTCAAACCCAACAGGTCCTTCTTGGGAACTCTACATTTGTAAGATCATTGGAAATTTGCAGTAAATAAAACACTCTGCACACACTCTCAGATTCATCCTTTGGAGAGCTGAACCACAAAACCGAAACGGGGTTTGGGAGCTGAGCCTTGTGCTCAGATTAAGCCTTGATGAAAGCTTGATTTCAATTAAATTGAACTCAGGAGGTTGTACCCAATGGTATATTTGCACTAGTGAAAAGCACTTCTACTTGTGCAAGGCATGGCAAGGCATGGCACCCAATTTTCACTGACCTCCCTACACCATCAGCTGCAGTCCTCTTGCAACATATTTAAAATTATTCTGGGAGGTCTCTCACTAAATTGTTAGTCAAAAATTTGAAGGAAGAGGGAAAAATGGAGTTAGAACAAAATATTGAGATTGAAGTCCATGAAAAGGTCAAGTATTTAGGGATTTGGTTAACATCAAGAAACATAAACCTATTTAAAAACAATTATGAAAAATTTTGGCTTGAGGTACCTCAAGATACCTGGAGATGCTGGAATTGAACATATGACCTTCTGCATGCAGAATAGGCTTATCCACTGATCTGCAGCCCTTCCCAAAAGGCTGATAGACACACACTTGAAGCAGCAAGCGTCTTGGTGGTTTTCACTGAAAGCAAGGCTACAAACAGCAAGCTGGGGGATAGGCGAAACCTGCTTTCCCTTCCTTTCCTCACAAAACTAGATCGAAAAGTTTTAGCCACTGTCAGGGAACTGACATCGGAGCCAGAGGTGGAGGCAAGGCTCCCAAGCGATGCTGGAGAAGGGCCCAGCAGGGAGAGAGGGAGCTCATCGGCTGGGGAAGGAAATCAGCGTAACACCAGGGATAAAGGGGGGCAGATGGGGGAATCGGCGAGGGGGCTCCAGGACTCCTCGCCGGAGACCAGCGGGGAGAGCACGGGTCCTCCGCTACCCACACCCACCCTGTGCAGAAGACTTCCGCGCAGGGAAAGTAGGCGTAGACTTGGGGTCAAAGAACTTCTTTGCTGGAAGAAGTTCAAGAAACGCCCACTGACGGATTCTGCTAGCGACTGAACAGCCACAAAGTGAAGGGCTGTCCAGCCAGAAAAGGTTTAACCAGGCTACCTAGCCAGGAGTGGCGGCAACTTACGCACGAGCAACCCCATATAACCATTACAGCCACTAATAACATTGTTGAAAACTGCTTTTCTTACTCCCATATATGTGAATGACTCTTTCACTACGGTGAAGAGAAAAGCACTGCATCTGGGGTGAAATGAAAACCTATCTTCCTCTTCTGACACTGCGTAGCCTCACGGGGATTCAACATAACCCTATGTGCAAACACACACACACACACACACACAGAGAGAGAGAGAGAGAGAGAGAGAGAGAGAGAGAGAGAGAGAGAGATTATCTCCTCTCTGCCTATCCTATAATGTTCAGCAAACTGGCCACTGTAGTTGTCCAAAGAGTTGCCATGATGCTGTTATTTTGAAATGGGTATTTCTAGACCATAAAACCAGACAAGTTCATAAAGTTAATGAAGAAAACAACAACAACAACACACACTTGAAAGTTGACACAATGGAATACGTAAATGCAACTCTGTCCTTATAGGCCAATTACCCAAGTAATAATAATGTACAGATTTAAAAACAATTCATTTGGGTTTATTTGCATAATGTTAACACGTACCATTAATTCTGCAACCAACTATTTTGGAAAACAAAGCAGATGCAATTCAAGAGAGTGAAAAAAAAGCTCTTAGTTTTATTTTTGATTCACATAGTTAAAAGGGTGGGGAATCAATATAGCCCAGCAGCCCAGATCTCGACCTCTTCTACCTGCCGTGAGCAAACTTGACAGGTGGGAAGGACCAGCCACTTGTCAATCATCTGGGGTCACGGCGATTTCAGGTGACTGATGTCAATCACATTTCAAAGGAGGACATTGAAGCACAACCTTATTTGAAGATGCTCTCCAAGTATTAGGCAAAATGGATCCCTTCAGGCGACTATCAGCTGATGGTCATTTAGGGGGAGAAGTCTCTTCAGTTGGGAGAATATTCTTAAAATTGTGGAATTGGAAAGGACCCCATCTAGTCTAACCCCCTGGCCTAACATGACGCTCAAACCCACAATTTTGAGATTTAATCTCTTGCTCTACCGACTTAGTTAACATAATACTGCGCAAGGGAATCCATCAAAAATGGACCACCGAGTGGATTTCAACCCCCATTACAGCATGGACTCTTGTTGCGAAAGCCGTTTAGATCTCTAGAACTTTTAAAAAACATGCGCACATTATGCACAAAGGCATACAACATATATTCATGATACAGGTAAAGGTAAAGGGACCCCTCACCATTAGGTCCAGTCGTGACCGACTCGGAGGTTGCGCGCTCATCTCGCTCTATAGGCCAAGGGAGCCGGCTTCCGGGTCATGTGGCCTTTGTCCAGCAAATTTATCCCCTTGTTTCTATTCTTATTGTCTAATTTTCCAGTGTTATATCTCTAATCTTAAATAACCTTTGGCTCAAATCTTAACACATTGCATATAACTTAAAACTTCCCAATATTTAAAATTTTCTTGAAGTTTAGCTTATCTTCATAATTTACTTCCTCTAGCTCAATGGGGCTTTTCTTCTTCTCCTCCCCTGCACCTCTCCAAATTGGCTCGGGGATGGATGGACCCCAGAACAGTGCATGTGGGAGGGAAGAAGTGGGGGGCTATCTTGCAAGGTAAAATGCTTACACGCTGACAGAACAATTATTAAAGTGCTACAATGGATCCTTCCCTTAATCTGCTTCCTATTGTGAATTTTAAAAACCAATGAAATGCATTTCTCAATACAATTATTTTCAAATGGAAATAATTTGCATCTTTGCTACCTGTAGATCTGATCTTCAGTTAAAGTCCTAGCTCCATTTTCAAACTGAGGAGAACCATCCGGATTTGACTGCTCACTTTTGTCCACCCTAAAACCTTGTTTTAAAAGTAACATGAAATTCAAAATTCTCCTCTCCCTGCTGAAATTGTATTGACTTTTAATTAAACTGTCCCATGAGATGGGATGCAAAGTTAAAACTGAACTTTGAAATCAAGGAGGCGAGGCACTTCCGGAGGCGGCGCGAAACAGCAATGGCGGTCCTCTTCGCGCTGTGAAGAGGGGCTCCGCGGAAAAGGGTCGTCCGATACGGCAAAGCGGAGACCCGTTAAGAAAAACCACAGGTAGAGTGAGCCTGTGGTCGTGGGACTCGGCGGGCACCAAGAGCGACCTCGGAAACGAAGAAGGGACCCCGTAAGGGGCTCCGGAACGTGGAGGGGGTAGCGGTGCTGTGAGTTCATCGCTCTTTCCGCGGGAGTGAAGCCGCGCGGCTGCTGCTGATGAGCGCTGACCTTTCTTCCTTGAACATTCGATTGGAATCAACTTACTCGTGAGTAAGGTTTTTGAGATTTGGGACTCTAAATTTCTGAAATTTGGCTGAAAGCGGGAGACGTTAAAAAGGAAGTCCGTCTTCCGGCTCTGTTTAAACACCAAGCAAAGAGCTATAAATCTGAAGCGCTGAGAGGGACTTTTAAGAAGTTGGAGTACACCTTGCAAATTCGAATTAAAGTGCATGGAAAGTTAAGAAAAGTTGAGAATTTCTTTTTTACAAGAGGATATAGGCAGCAACCTCTTCCTTTCTTTTTTGTGTGGATTACAAAGTTTCAAAACAGCTCTCGGGCTGTCTGGATACAAAAATCATCAGACTGCGGTAACTGTATATAAGACTTTAAAGTTACTTTGGGGCTACTTTTGTGGTTACAAATAAGGAACTGTGCATGCACCACTGTAAAGAACACGTACTCTCTGCTAGTTTAAATGAACTTTTGAAGGTTCTACCCCTTGGTTTTCGGTTTTTCTTTAACTTTTGGAACTTTTTGGAACTTTTAAAGAGGGGAATTTAATGGTGGAAACTTTTCACCTTTTTTTTTTCTCTTAACTTTTGGGGAGCTCCCCCTACTGGATTGTGGAATATATAGTCTCTGGGAACTGCAGGGTTTTTTGTAAAGCTTCTGCCTGGATGTTTACCTTTCGGTTTGTCTTTCCCATGGGATTTACAATTTGACCTTGCTACATGGACAGCTGTGGAATGAGTGGAGCCGCAAAAACAAGAGCTGCCAAAAAAGCAAAACAATCTGAGCTAATACAAACAACCTTGCCGGTGCAGCCTCGCAGATCATCAGTTCCAATAGTTACAGGTCTGCAAGAAGGAGAAATTAAACAGCCAGCTTTTCGGGACATGGCTGCAGGAGGACTAGATCCTGTATCTAAGGAAATTTTGGAACAGCTGGCAGCGTTAAATAAAAAGGCAGATGAGCAGGCCTCTAAGTTTGATCAGGTGACAGCCACAATCAACAAATTGACTGACCAAGTTTCTAAAAATTTAGAGGCCATTGGAAATTTGCAGGCAACAACAGCAGAAAATCGTAAATTAGCCGAAGAAGCAAATTTAAAGGCAGACCAAAATAAAAAGAGGATAGAGGAAGTAAGAGGAGAAGTAAGACCACTGAGCAGACAGCTTAATGAACAGCAAGCCTACCTGTCCATGGCAGAATTGAAAAACCGGGAAAGCAACCTTAGGATTAGGAATATACCAGAACTTGAGAAAGAAGATTTGATCAGCTACCTGACGGCAGAAATATCAAAGTTCTGGGGTATCGCAGAAGACAAGGACTTTAAAATTGTCACCGCCTTCAGGCTGGGAAGAGTAGCAAAGAAGGACAAACCAAGAGATTGCTTGGTCATTTTGAGATCTAAGCAAGAAAAAGATAACATACTCGGCCTTCATTTTAAAAATACATTGGTGATTCAGGGAAGAACTGCAGAAATCTTCAGAGACATTCCGAAACAGCTGTTGGATTTAAGAATTGCATATAAAGACCTCGCAAGCCTACTGAGAAACAACACAATCCCTTATAGGTGGGAATTCCCTCAAGGACTATCCTTCAGCATTAAAGGGAAAAAAGTGAGAATTAGATCAGCAGAAGACCAAGAAAAATTTTTGAACGACTACGGGGAGGACCTTCGGAAAGGAGTAGCAGGTGCCTGGCCACCACCTCCGCCTGGTGCAATACCTCCAGATCTTGACAGCAAGAAAGACACTCCTACTGGCTAACAATTTGATTCAAGATGTCTCTGCAGCTATTTAGTTGGAACATTCATGGTGCAAATTCCCCTGAGAAAAGGAAAAAGATTTTTCACATATTGAGAAAGGAACAATTGGACATCATATGCCTACAAGAAACACATGTGACTAGGCTCCATAGGAGAGTTTTAATTAACAAAAAATTAGGCCAAGAATTTGTTTCCTCAGACAAAGTTAAGAAAAGAGGAGTAGTGATTTATGCAAAAGAGAACCTAGCACCAAAGTTGATATTTAAAGATGAACAAGGAAGAATTTTGGCGATTGAAATCCAAACACAAGGAGAAAAATTTTTGATAGTAGGAGTATATGCACCAAATGAGGGGAAAGCGGAATTTTACAAAAAGCTGCATGAGATAATGTTGGATCATATAGACTACACTAACATCATTTTGATGGGAGATATGAATGGAGTCGTCTCTACACATATGGATAAGTCACAAAACCAAAATTTGACTAAAGATGGCAGACTACCTAAATCTTTTTTTGAACTGACAGACAATATGGACTTGATCGACATTTGGAGGACCAAAAACCCACTAGGTAAAGAAGGGACTTTCTTTTCTGAGGCTCACCTATCATGGACAAGAATTGACCAAATTTGGATAACTAGAGGGCTGGCCCCTAAGACAAAAAAAATAGAGATCTGCCCTAAAACCTGCTCCGACCATAACGCATTGAAAATGGATCTGAGACTTGTGCCAGCTGGATCCTTCAGATGGAGAATGAATGACACTTTGTTCAGAGATCAGGAGATTGTGAAGAAGGCCCAAAAAACGTTGAAGGATTATTTTGAAATCAATATGAATACCCCGGTGGACAAGAGAACAATCTGGGACGCAAGCAAAGCTGTAATGAGGGGGTTTCTGATTCAACAAAATTCTATTAAGAAAAAACTCTGGAATGGGAAAAGAGATAAGATTTTAGAGAAGATACGAGAGGGTGAAAAAAGACTTAGACTTAACCCAAAGTCAAAAGAAGTGTTAAGAGAAATTAAGTTCCATCAAGCACAATATGCCAAATTGATAAACCAAGAAGTAGAATGGAAAATTAAACAAATGAAACAAAGATCTTTTGAATCAGCAAACAAATGTGGAAAATTATTAGCATGGCAGCTGAAAAAGAGACACAAATTGAATTCTATTACCAACTTGGAGGTTGATGGAGAAAGTATTCAGAAACCAGAAGAAATTAGAAAGTGTTTCCAGAGATATTTCAAAAAACTGTTTACTCAAGGTCCACAGGCGGAGGAGGAGATTATTCAATTTTTAAAAAGTAACGGATTGAAAAAATTATCCCAAGATAAACAAACAACCCTGAATTACAGAATAACACAGCAGGAAATAGAAAGTGCCATTCAGAACATGCAATTGGGGAAATCCCCAGGCCCAGATGGACTCACCTCCAAATATTACAAGGTTTTAAAAGATTATTTGATTCAACCATTGGTGGAGGTGTGTAACCAAATTATGGAGGGGAAGGGGGCTCCGGAATCGTGGAAAGAAGCATTCATCACTTTGATACCAAAATTGGAATCTGAAAAGACTCAACTCAAGAATTATCGTCCTATTTCACTCCTGAATGTGGATTACAAAATTTTTGCTGACATTCTGGCAAGTAGATTTAAAAAAGTTCTGAATGAAGTAATTCATAAAGACCAAGCAGGCTTTCTCCCTGGTAGACATCTGTCTGACAACACTAGGAACATTATAGATGTTCTGGAGCTACTACAGACAAATTTGAACACAAGAGCTGTATTAATTTTTATAGATGCAGAGAAGGCCTTTGACAATATATCTTGGAAATTTATGAAGAGAAATTTGGAAGGGATGGGAGTGGGAGGGGCGTTTCAAAATGGTATAGAAGCAATCTATTCAGAGCAAAAAGCTAAACTGATAGTGAATAATGTGGTGACAGAAGAGTTCAGAATTGAAAAAGGAACACGACAGGGGTGCCCCCTATCACCCCTGCTATTTATCTCGGTCCTGGAGGTACTGCTGAACTTGATTAGAAAGGATCGGGAGGTACAAGGAATACAGGTCGGAGGTAAACAATACAAGTTGAAGGCCTTTGCAGATGATTTGGTTTTAACACTACAGGAGCCAGAATCTAGTACTAAAAGAGCTTTAGAATTAATTTATGAGTTTGGTCAGGTGGCAGGATTCAAGTTGAACAAACAAAAAACAAAGGTTTTGGCGAAAAATCTGACTTCTTTAGAAATAGATGAGTTTCAGAAAGAAACGGAGTTAAATGTGGCTAAAAAAGTGAAATACCTGGGGGTGAATTTGACCGGGAAAAATTTGAACTTATTCAAAGATAATTATGAAAAATGCTGGATTGAAATTAAAAAGGATTTAGAAATCTGGTCAAGACTAAAACTTACCTTGTCGGGAAGAATTGCAGCTGTAAAGATGAATGTATTGCCAAAGATGTTATTCTTGTTTCAAACCCTGCAGATCGTGGATAGAGTGGAATGTTTTGGAAAGTGGCAGAGGGACATTACGAAATTTGTCTGGCAGGGCAAAAGGCCCCGGATAAAACTTAAAATACTAACAGATGCTAAAGAAAGAGGGGGGTTTGCCCTGCCGGACTTAAGGTTATACTATGAGGCAGCATCCTTCTGCTGGCTGAAGGATTGGTTTCTACTAGAAAACACTGATGTCCTAGATCTGGAAGGGTTTAACAATGCTTTTGGATGGCATGCATATTTGTGGTACGACAAGGTAAAGGTACATAAATTGTTCAAGAGCCATATTGTCAGGAAAGTTTTGTTTAATGTCTGGACTAGATACAAGGACTTATTTGAAAATAAGACACCGAGGTGGTTGGCACCAACGGAGGCGAAGACCACCAAAGTACTTAACATGGAGAGTGGTTGGGCTAAATATTGTGAGATAATAGAAAAAGTTGGAGATAATTGGAAGCTGCAGAGTTTAGAAAAAATAAAGGACAAGGTGCGAGACTGGTTTCTCTATGCCCAAATTCAAGAGATGTTTAAAAAAGATAAAAAGATTGGTTTCCAGGTGGAAAAATCAAAATTAGAGACAGAACTACTTGAACCTAAGACGAAAGTGCTCTCAAGAATGTATAACTTGCTGCTTAAATGGAATACACAAGATGAGTTAGTTAAATCAGCTATGATTAAATGGGCTCAAGACATTGGTTACAACATCATGTTTGAAGACTGGGAAAGGTTATGGAACACCGATATGAAATTCACGGCATGTAGTGCCTTGAAAGAAAACATTATGAAAATGATATATAGGTGGTACATGACCCCAGTCAAACTTGCAAAGATTTACCATTTGTCTGATAAAAGGTGTTGGAAGTGTAAGGAAGCTGAAGGAACGTTCTTTCACCTCTGGTGGACATGCCCGAAGGTGAAGGCATTCTGGGAAATGGTTTATAATGAGTTGAAAAAGGTATTTAAGTATACCTTTACTAAGAAACCAGAGGCCTTTCTCCTGGGCATTGTGGGCCAGAGAGTGACAAAGAAGGATAGAACTTTCTTTTTATATGCAACTACAGCAGCAAGAATTCTATTGGCTAAATATTGGAAGGTACAGGAGCTACCCACGCTGGAAGAGTGGCATACGCAGCTGATGGACTATATGGAACTGGCCGAAATGACTGGCAGAATCCGAGACCTGGGAGAAGAGGCAGTGGAAGAGGACTGGAAAAAATTTAAGGACTATTTACAAAAACATTATAAGTTATGTGAATGTTGAGAATTTGTTAAGTTTTTAGACAACAAGCTTCAGATTTCAAATTTTTGATATTGCTGAATTTAAGTTCTGATGATGAAATGACTAAAGTCTAGGGTAAAGTTTCTATATTGAGGACTGTTGGAATTGTGAACTAACAATATTTCCCCTAAACCTAATATACAATTGAGGAAAGTACAAAACACAGGAAACAAGGTATTAATTTGCTGTAACTTTATTTTATTGAAAAAGATGCAGGGGATGGAAGATGTGGGGAAGTCCAGTAGATCATGAAAAATTGTTTTGTAAAGTAAGATCTCTTTTTTGCTTATAACCTTTTTCCTTTTCTTTCTGTAAAACTGCCTTTGTTGAATAACTGACGATGTATCTGACCTTGGAAAAAAGCAAATAAAAACATTATTATAAAAAAAAAAAATGAAATCAAGGAGGCGAGAGTGGCTGCATTCCTAACCCCACTTACTTGAGAGTAATAATAATAATAATAATAATAATAATAATAATAATAATATATATTCACATGTCATCCATCTGACTGGGTTGCCACAACCACTCTGCGCAGCTTCCAACAAATGATGTATGGAAGTGAGAGCTGGACCATAAAGAAGGCTGATCGCCGAAGAATTAATGCTTTTGAATTATGGTGCTGGAGGAGACTCTTGAGAGTCCCATGGACTGCAAGAAGATCAAACCTATCCATTCAGAAAGAAATCAGCCCTGAGTGCTCACTGGAAGGACAGATCCTGAAGCTGAGGCTCCAATACTTTGGCCACCTCATGAGAAGAGAAGACTCCCTAGAAAAGACCCTGATGTTGGAAAAGATGGAGGGCACAAGGAGAAGGGGACGACAAAGGACGAGATGGTTGGACAGTGTTCCCGAATCTACCAGCATGAGTTTGACCAAACTGCGGGAGGCAGTGGAAGACAGGAGTGCCTGACGTGCTCTGGTCCATGGGGTCACTGCAGTTCAACAGAAAATAACAAAGTGAACTGAGGCATGTTTGTACATCATTGTTTACAGGTCTATGCCTGGCACTTGGACAGAATTGCAAGGCCCCACCTTTACCTGTCCTGTACCTCATATATTCCCCATGATGTCAGGTGTAGAGCAGGTGGGCATGGCTTAGCCAAAACAGCATCGCAGGTCAAATTCCCATCTTATCTATCCACTTTTACACATGAGAGGCTGACAAAGGTTCCTTAAGGGTTGGGGAAGGGTTAATGAATATTCTAACTCAAGCATCAAGCTGGAAGCAACAGCTAATCAATAGCTAATTACAACTGGTATTAAAATCAAATTAGTAATGGGTTACCTGGGAGGCTTTTTCTCAGGCAGCTTATATTCAAAGAGTTTTTTCTGGTGATAAAGGCCAGCATATATATAATAAAATATGTGGAAGTTTTTCTCCCCTCTGTTAAAGAGAAAGAAAAGAAGTTACTTTGATGGCTTATATAGTAACGTATTAAATATGTCATACCTCTATACCCAACACTTTTATTATATGTGCAAACATATACCTACATCCATTGTGCATATGCCTATTCTCACAACAGCACTGTTTCTCTTGAGAGGTAAAGTTAAAGGTAAAGGGAACCCGACCATTAGGTCCAGTCGTGGCCGACTCTGGGGTTGTGGCGCTCATCTCACTTTAATGGCTGAGCGAGCCGGTGTGCAGCTTCCGGGTCATGTGGCCAGCATGACGAAGCCGCTTCTGGTGAACCAGAGCAGTGCATGGAAACACAGTTTACCTTCCCACTGGAGCAGTACCTATTTATCTACTTGTACTATGATGTGCTTTCGAACTGCTAGGTTGGCAGGAGCAGGGACTGAGCAACAGGAGCTCACCCCATCGTGGGGATTCGAACCGCTGACCTTCTGATCAACAAGTCCTAGGCTCTGTGGATTAACCCATAGCGCCACCCGCATCCTCTCTCTTGAGAGAGCATTCCACAAATAGGAGGGCACCTGTGAAAAGTTCTTTTCATGTTGCTATTTTCTGCACCTCCCTCAGATGAGGAACATGGAGAATTGCCTCTGATGCAGACTATAGGATCTGGGCTGGTTTATGTAGAAAGATGTGGCACTTGAGATATCGGGGTCCTGAGTAGCATAATGTGTTATAGGCTGAAACCAGCACTTTTAATTCAGTCAGGAAACTAATTAGCAGATGGTGCAGTCGGGCCTGTTCTGGAGGCTAGGCGATCGTTATCTGATGTAAGGTTTTATCAGAAAGCCTAAAAAGTTTTACCGCTTAGCCCACAGGATAGCATCTATTACTTTGTTTCAACTACAGACTTATTATACTTCTACGGACTTTCAAAGATTGACAGGCATGTGTTCACTTGATTTCAAATATATTAGAGAATTTACAAGTGTACACATTTTGATTTTGTTGTACTAAATTATGTATATTATGCAACAAGAATTGCAGTGCTATCTAGTATACTGGTCATCGTGTTGCTTGTGTTGTTTGTTGTGTTAAGTTTGCAACACAGGGGTTTGTTATTCTGCACCGGTGAGCAACCTGGCTGTGTATACAGTGGTACCTCGGGTTAAGAACTTAATTCGTTCTGGAGGTCCATTCTTAACCTGAAACTGTTCTTAACCTGAGGTACCACTTTAGCTAATGGGGCCTCCTGCTGCTGCGGCGCCGCCAGAGCACGATTTCTGTTCTCATCCTAAAGCAAAGTTCTTAACCCGAGGTAATATTTCTGGGTTAGCAGAGTCTGTAACCTGAAGCATATGTAACCAGAAGCGTATGTAACCCGAGGTACCACTGTACCGTACTTTTCCGTGTATAAGACTAGGCTTTTTTATTCTAAAATAAGGTTAGAAATGGGGGGGGAGGGGCTCTTATACACGGAAAAATACGGTATGCTTGATCTGTGATAATGCCTCTTGCTTGGAAGAAATTGCATTGAAAATATTGCCCTATGTGTGTGTATTTTCTAGGAAAGTAAAATTGCTTCTAGCTGAGGGGCGGGTGGGAGCGAAATATTCAAATTTATACCTACACAGCTTGTTTTATAACTCTGGATTTTTCCAGTAGATATTCGGAAATCTTTGCTCCCATGACGGCTCCTGTTGGTGTAAACATCATTTCCAGGTATTTCCCAAAACGGCTGGAGTTGTCATTGATGGCAGTGCAGGCATTTCCAAAGGCTTCAACCAGGGGGTTCACCTGGAGAATCTTCTCCCGCAAAGCACGATTGCTAGCCTTCACAGACGGGAACAGGTTACAAGGGATTCCCCAGCTGTTTTCTTAAAACATGAAGATCTCTTTACCCCAAAGACGTATAATCATAGCTGTCAACTTACAGATTTGGAAATAAGGGACCAGCAGCCTCAAAAATAAGGGATCAGGAAGCAAAATAAGGGATTTTAGTCAACCAGCAGCTAAATGAAGCCTCAAGCGGTGTTTCCCACAACACAGCAACCCGGCAAAGGGGATGCAGCAAGGAAAACCACCGTCACTTCTCCGCTGGGAAGCGCTGAGCAAAGGCGAGTCCCCAGGCAACACAGCCAATTTGATCGGCACAAAGCATGCAAGCTCCACCCCCCAGTCGTTCTTAGACTCCTTATTGGGTGAGCAACGCAGCCAAGCAACACAGTTGGAGCCTCCCTCCTCCCTGGCTGGCAGGGAGGGAGGGAGAGGAGCTGCTTCCTTTCAAACCCAGGAAATTTAAGGGACATCATCAATAAGGGAGAGAAGTGGGACATTTGGCTGGGATAAGGGACTTTCCCGCCAAATAAGGGACGGTTGACAGCTATGCCTACAATCCACAGGTTTTGTATGACATTGCCAATAATCCTTAAGATGCACCCCTCAAGTCACCTGTGTTGTTTGCAACCCTATCAAATCTTGCTTTTCCCGGCCAGACCATTACCACACCTACTTTTGCAATCAGGCAGGATCTATAAGTGGAACTGCATGAAAGGAACGTTTGCATCTAATGCTAAACTGTGGCTAAGCATTATGCGATCAAATCTAATAGAGGACCAGGATCACACACTTCCCTCCTGCTCCCCCCAGCATAGCGGTGAGGAGGACTTCTGAATCTTTCACTCCCGTTTTTGACTAATCGCTTTGCAGCTTAGTGTGACATCAAAGCCCAGGCAAACTGCAGTTAATGTTAACGGTGAGGGACTAAAACAAGCCGACTTCAAACTGTGGCCAATTGAAAACAGAAGCAGACATTTCCAATCGTCTCCTTGCAGCCATGCTGGAGGAGACGATGGGAAGGGGAGCATGATTTTAGCGCTGTGGACAAATGCAGGCAGTACTTTGCACTGCTGACAGACATTCATGCTACCATGGCAGTCAATAGATACCTTTCCCAAGAAGGTCAAATGCTGCACAATGAGATGGGCACTTTCGGTCTTCCCAGCACCGCTCTCTCCGCTGATGATAATGCACTGACACACAAAACAGAGGTAAATATGCATCACTTACCGCTCCAGTGGTTAATCTCCCCAGACATGCACCTTAACAGACCATTGAGACAGCAGAGCATCTTCAATTTGGCTGCCTTTGAAGAGGTCAACCAGTCATGCTCAACTTGATTTTAAAATATTGCATCACCATCATCATCATCATATATTATTTATACCCCGTCCATCTGTCTGGGTTTCCCCAGCCACTCTGGGTGGCTTCCAACAAAATATTAAAATACAATGGTCTGTCAAACATTAAAAGCTTCTCTAAACAGGGCTGCCTTCATTTGTCTTCTAAAAGTCTGGTAGTTGTTTTTCTCTTTGACATCTGGTGGGAGGGTGTTCCACAGGGCGGGTGCCACTACCGAGAAGGCCCTCTGCCTGGTTCCCTGTAACTTGGCTTCTTGCAGGGAGGGAACCGCCATAAGGCCCTCGGCATTGGACCTCAGTGTCCGGGCAGAACGATGGGGGTGGAGACACTCATTCAGGTATACTGGACCTCTCTTGCTTCTTGCACAATGATAGGCATTGGGTTAAATAACAATAAAATCAGTGGGAAAAGCCGAAAGTATAGTCAGTTTAAAAGCACATATGATACCAAATGCACCTGCCACTATGTAATGCTACAACGTCATGTTATAGCATTATATTCCTCAACCATGAAGAATGTTGTCAATTAGCGTGATTAATGTGTGAAATATCAGGATTGGGAACATTTCAAGATGAACAATCATCATCTCTTGACCTGAACAGTCCTTCTGTCTTTGAATCTAACCTAGTATCCACCAAAGGTTTGACACTACATCATCCATGACCATTGGCCTTGCTGGCCAGAGCTGTTGGGATTTATAGTCCAAAACACCTGGAAGAAACAAGGTTGGGGGTATAGAGAAGCCCCTTTACATTACCTGCAAAAAAAATTTACATTACCTGCAAAAAAATTACCTGCAAAAAACAGAACCTTTCAGGTACTGGGTCTGATCATTCCAGGTCAAGAGTTGGCAAGTGAGCCAAGCAAACATAGAACTGTGAAGCTGGAATGGACCACATGAGATACTGTTGCTGGTCATCTCATTCAAATTGATAAAGATGGATGTGCCAAGTCAACAAGGCTAGGATCAGATTGCCCTGAAATCAACCTTTGTCAGATAGCTGCTATGGACTACCATATTTATACAGCTTGTTCCCTTTGCTGCAACTTGAGCTAGGTAGGGTTGAGTCATGGAAGTCAAGCTTCCATGAGATACATGAAAGTTTAAGGATCAAACCATTAAGTGCAGCTAGGGGGTGCATGTTGAATCTTGACAGGAATGCTGTTCTACAGAGCAGGGGCAGCCACACTGAAGACCCTGTTCCAAATTACAAGGGTGGTGGTCAGATCTCTTTGGAACTTGCAGGAGAAGTTTTCTGGCAAACATTGGTGTGACTACTTAGGTAAGTAAGAAAGAAAGCAGTCTCTCAAAATTTGGACTTTTTGAAAGACATCCTGGGAATCCATTGAAGGGCACAGTATAAACCAAATATATATTTAAGTTTCGTTTGTTTGTTTTGAATTTATATACTGCCCTATACCAGGAGGTCTCAGGGCAGTTCACAGAAAAGATCCCAATATATAAAATTAGAATAAAAGAATAACCCAATAATAGCCGCACAAAAAGAGCCACATTTTAAAAGGGTATAGGATGTCAATCAGGTCAACCAAAGGCCTGGTTAAAAATGAAATTTTTTGTCTGGCGCCTAAAGCTGTATAATGAAGGCGCCAGGCGAACTTCTCTGGGGAGAGCATTCCACAGACAGAGAGCCACTGCAGAGAAGGCCCTGTTCTCATGTTGCCTCCCTCCGGACCTCTGAAGGAGGAGGCACACGAAGGAGGGCCTCAGAAGATGATCTCAGGGTTCGGGTAGCTTCATATGGAAAGAGGCAGTCCTTGAGATATCGCGGTCCTGAGCCGTTTAAGGCTTTATAGCTTAAAACCAGCACTTTGAACTTGGTATTAGGGTGGTGGAAGGAGGGAGCCAAATGGCTGGTGGTTGTTTCTGGCAGCAGCCATACATTTGCTGTAGTATCTTACTTGGCTCTCCTGGAGCATCTCAGAAGAACAACCATCCCCATTCTTTGGCTGTGCTGCTTTTGAAAAAGTTGGTCCTCCTAAATGATCACTGCAACTAATGCATTCTGAAATCCTCACATACTGTAAATTTTAACTCTTTCTCCATTCAGGCTTCAAACTGGGTACACTACTGTTTTTAAAGTGCCATATCCCTGTATTTATTTTCTGGGGGTTCTTTAAAATGCGTATCTAAAAATATACCGACTCGGGATTATTGTACAATCCTGCGGCAAACCATGCCAAGGAGAAAACTGACAAATTAAAAGGGCTGCCTTTTGTTAGAGCCAGCAGCCATCTCTGCGTGCCATAGTTCATGTGGAAAAAGTCTTGCAAGATTGCAATCTTTGGGATATAAAGACTCCTGTTTCTGCAGCACTCGACTGCATTTTCATTAAAATCATTGCCATATAATTGGATTTGTGTCCTCATTACAGTTATATTAGAAGTATCCCTATTGTGTTTTTACCATGAAAATGAGTGATCACAGAGTTAATGACTCTTACTTTCTTTGACTTATAGCCACAAGAGTCTGGTACTTCCTAGTCTTCTCCCAAAGTCCACCAACGCACATCTGACCTAAAGGGAGGCATAAATTGCTCTCTTGGCAGCATGCAAATTAATTATTACATGCCCTGCTGGTTGAAACCCTGAGTCAGATTAGAAGCCTGCTTACAACACAGACTTAAACTAGGGAAATTAATTAGTCGTTCCCTTTCCTGAAAGAACTCAGGGAACTATAGTTCTTTTCATCCACCCTAGTCTACCTGCCTGACCCAGGTCTGCATCAACACACCCTTAAGTGTTCTAAATTGTTTTTAACAAGCTGTGTCATGGGTGGGGGCATTCACTAGTGCACTGCAGGGCCAGCAGCAGATAGCTTCTTGCCCCAATACAAGGAACATTAAACATAATCCCATGAGTTGCTGTGTATGAATAATCTGACCCACAAAATGTTACCTGTGGGGATAATGAAGCTGAATTTAAAATCTCTTGATTTTGACTCCAGATTTTTCCCCAACTGCAACCTCTAAGATAAAGGTAAAGGGGCCCCTGACCATTAGATCCAGTCATGACTGACTCTGGGGTTGCGGTGCTCATCTAGCTTTATTGGCCGAGCGAGCCAGCGTACAGCTTCCGGGTCATGTGGCCAGCATGACTAAGCCGCTTCTGGCAAACCACAGCAGCGCACGGAAACGCCGTTTACCTTCCTGCCAGAGTGGTACCTATTTATCTACTTGCACTTTGACGTGCTTTCAAACTGCTAGGTTGGCAGGAGCAGGGACCGAGCAACAGGAGCTCACCCCGTTGCGGGGATTCAAACCGTCAAACTTCTGATTGGCAAGTCCTAGGCTCTGTGGTTTAACCCACAGCAACACTCACGTCCCGTCCTCTAGGATACACGTTTTCAATCTTGTATTTGTCAGGTTCAAATTCAAAATCATAGGTATACACTTCAAAGCCATGATGTTTGGAGCAGTGCTGGGATCTTCAGGGTTCTATTTTAGCCGTGTGAAACTTCAGAAAGCTCCACACAGAAAGTTTGACGTGAACTAAAAATTCAACATGCTCTTGCATTGTGTAGACCAAGGGTTCCCAAACTGTGGTCCACGAGCTTTGTTCAGGTGGTCTGCAGTGTCTGTGAAGAAGACTTACCATCCGAATACAATAAAATACAATATAAAGAATAAAAGAAGCAATAAAATACAATTAAAAATCACACAGAATCAGGCACAGTATATTGCAATTGCTACAGCAGGTGGGGGTAAAAGAATTAAGACCCTCAGCAATTTTCAAGTGGTCTGTGGGAGAAAGCAGGTGGGAAACACTGGTATAGACAACAGCATTAAAAAAAATATTTATGCATTTAAAACATTTCCCTACCTGGTCTTTGTTGAAAGTTATCATGCCTTGATAAGCGGCGTCTGCAGAGGCAAATATATGGGGTGGGTTTGAGGAGCGCTTCACGCCGTGGTAAAGCTTGGAGAACTAAACGAAAAAATAGAGGTGTCAAAGCACAACATGTGTGCCATGTCATAAGAAGCCCCACCCACCAGTTAAAAAATAAATGAACAAAAACTTCCCACCCCACTCCCATGTGCTGCTTGCATTTTTCAGTGGGATCGCCGAGTCTGCTATATAAAGGTCAGATTATTTGTCCATCTGGCCTAGTCAGGTGACCCATCACCTGATTCTTTTTAAGTGGAGAAACCAGAGATTGAAACTTCTGCATGCAACCCATGTGCTGTTCTACTGAGCTACAGTGTCTCAGTTTTAACATGACTCCCAACACTTCACCGTATAATGAAACAAAGGGCCTGAGGGCAAACAGATTACAGTCGTACCCTGGTTCTTGAATGGAATCCGTTCCGAAAGTCTGGTCAACTTCCAAAAATGTTCAAAAACCAAGGCGCGGCTTCCGATTGGCTGCAGCGCACGGAAACGCCGTT
The DNA here is from genome assembly GCF_964234715.1 of Podarcis melisellensis. Classification (NCBI taxonomy): domain Eukaryota; kingdom Metazoa; phylum Chordata; class Lepidosauria; order Squamata; family Lacertidae; genus Podarcis; species Podarcis melisellensis. The sequence continues at coordinate 116,808,362 of NC_138528.1, forward strand.
TACCTTCCCGCTGGAGTGGTACCTATTTATCTACTTGACTTTGATGTGCTTTCGAACTGCTAGGTTGGCAGGAGCAGGGACCGAGCAACGGGAGCTCACCCTGTTGTGGGGATTCAAACTGCTGACCTTCTGATCGGCAAGTCCTAGGCTCTGTGGTTTAACCCACAGCGCCACCTGCGTCCCTAGCCAAAAGTAGTAGTGGAAGCAAATTCTGCTTGTGCAAGAATCCCTCCTGCCCAGATCCCTCCTGTCCATCGCAGCCTCCCATGTCTCCGCACCCTGTCCCTTCAAACTGCTCTTGAGAAGTGAGGGAACATCTGGAAAGAGAATGGGACAAGGCACAGATGGGTGCAGAAGGGGAGAGGGGTGTGCCTTGGCTCCCATTAGCAGTTCTTTCCACCATCACAAAGCTCCCACCCTGGATACATTCCCAAGATTCTCTTACCTGCGGAGAATATATGCTGAGATTCTGGAAGGGGTTTAAGGCTATTAAGATATCCCCAACGTAAGTATAAATTTGTAAGTCTGCATAGCGCTTCTGCAACTGATGGATAATTGTCTCCTGAAAACATGGGAAGTTTTACAGTTAAGCAGTATTTTGCAGACAGGAAACTCATCACAAGTACATCAACTGCAAGAAGCAATAAGCGAAAATCTCAAATGTTATTTGTCACTTATGTCAAATATTGACTTTGCCGTATCAAACCATTTTTTCCAAGGCTCATATCTCTCTCCGAGATAAATCTATAACGGTAGGCCACATTAAAAGCAATAAACCTATCTATTACATTTCAATCATTGTTTGGGTCAGAGAAATAAACTGTACCACACCGGGAATGGAAAGAGACAACAAAAATATATTTACCGTAACTTCCTGATTTATTTATTTAAAAAAATCCACACAATAACATAACAATCAGCTGAATTTCTTGCTATAAGCACAAAATGTACAATGATTTTGCTTACAATTGAGGCATTTTACCTAAGGCTCAAAGTGAAGCCCTTTTACGTGCAATTAATTTCAATTGCCCACTGAAATCAATTGCCACATAAAATGCACTTAGCGCTGGTACGGCTGAGTCCCTGTTTTCTTCTCAACTAAAATAATAAAAATAGTAAAACTAGACAGAGCTAACAAATCTAATTTTCTACCTTTATGCATGTGTGCCAATTTTTATTAGCTGTAGGACCCTGACCACACTTTGATAAAAGGATCACAAACTATGAAAATAAAGTCAGCCCATAAAGTTTTATTGTGTCAAAGCAAACGAATACTTCTCTGATATGAAAATACAGGTTCACGTTCCACATACAGTGGAACCTTGGTTTTTGAACATAATCCATTCCAGGAGACCGTTTGACTTCTGCAACATTTGAAAACCGAGGCACAAAGGGCTGTCAGCAACTTCAGTTGAGAAAACTGAAAAACACACAGCAGAAGCCGTTCGACTTCTGAGGCGTGTTTGAAAACGGAAGCATTTACTTCCGGGTTTTCGGCGTTCGGGTTCCGAAACATTCGTCAACAGAGACATTCAAGAACCAAGGTTCCACTGTATATACTGACAGCACCTAGCCCTATTTTTGTTACATGTGTGTCAGGCGGGGCAGTGTGGGTTTTGAATCACTGCCTGGGTGCAGTGGGGAGCAGGATAGAGACCAACAAACTGAAGCTGAACGCTGAGAAGACTTAGGCCCCTTACGTGGGTCTAATTTTGGAAGGGGTTGCACCGCCTCTCAAAAAGCAGGTACAGTGGTACCTCGGGTTAAGAACTTAATTTGTTCTGGAGGTCTGTTCTTAACCTGAAACTGTTCTTAACCCGAGGTACCACTTTAGCTAATGGGGCCTCCTGCTGCCGCCGCACGATTCTTGTTCTCATCCTGAGGCAAAGTTCTTAACCTGAGGCACTATTTCTGGGTTAGCGGAGTCTGTAACCTGAAGCGTATGTAACCTGAAGCGTATGTAACCCGAGGTACCACTGTACACAGTCTGGCAGTCTTCTGGATCCATCATTTCCACTGGGGACCCATGTGCAAGGGCAGATTATCCCTGGTGTAACAGGAGCAATTGCGCCAAGGGACACACCTACACGGGGCCCCAGAGATTTATTTATTCAACAGCAAGTCTCTAGTGCTTCTGGAAGGCAGGTTAGGAATCAAAATGTGCAACCTGACCAGGATTTTTATCTGGGGGCAAGAGGCATAGGAGCCAATTCCTAAGGGCCGAAGTGACCTCAACCTCGACCAACAGCGTATTTGAGAAGCAGCCCCCCCCCCAGTTGATGGGCACTGCCATTCAAATGGTGTGCATGCATCATGTCATGTGATCAAATATGTGGGGCGGGGCTTATCTGCCCCACCTATTTTATTCAACTTGGCACCCCTAGAATGGTAGTAGGGGAAGAAAGAAAGAAAGAAAGAAAGAAAGAAAGAAAGAAAGAAAGAAAGAAAGAAAGAAAGAAAGATCCATACACATGTGGAATGTGGGTGACACTGTAGTCTAAACCACTGAGCCTCTTGGGCTTGCCAATCGGAAGGTCAGCGGTTCGAATCCCCGCAATGGGGTGAGCTCCCATTGCTCTGTCCCAGCTCCTGCCAACCTAGCAGTTTGAAAGCATGTCAGAGTAGATAAATAGGTACCGCTGCAGCGGAAAGGTAAACGGTGTTTCCGTGCACTCTGGTTTCCTTTACTGTGTTCCTTTGTGCCAGAAGCGGTTTAGTCATGCTGGCTACATGATCCAGAAATCTGTCTGTGGACAAACACTGGCTCCCTCAGCCTGAAAGCGAGATGAATGCCGCAACTTCATAGTCGCCTTTGACTGGATTTAACCATCCAGGGGTCACTTACCATACATACATACATACATACATACATACGTACATACATACATAAAAAGATAAAGGGACTCCTGACCATTAGGTCCAGTCATGGCCGACTCTGGGGTTGCAGCGCTCATCTCGCTTTACTGGCCGAGGGAGCCGGCATACAGCTTCCGGGTCATGTGGCCAGCATGACTAAGCCGCTTCTGGCGAACCAGAGCAGCACACGGAAATGCCGTTTACCTTCCCGCCAGAGCGGTACCTATTTATCTACTTGCACTTTGACATAGGTAGGTAGGCAGGAGCAGGGACTGAGCAACGGGAGTTCACCCCGTCGCGGAGATTCGAACCGCCGACCTTCTGATCGGCAAGTCCTAGGCTCAGTGGTTTAACCCACAGCGCCACCCACGTCCCACCATCACCAGTTTGCTTGTATGTACATACATACAAGCAAACTGGTGATTGCTTGCTTCATTGTGTTCCGCTGCTTTGGGCAAGACAAATGTGCACATAAAGAAGATCTAGCTAAGCTCTTCCCTGCTGCCTGTTTATGCTACACTGCCCCAGTGCCCCCACCTTGTGGTCTTCCATGGAAAGGGTTGATCAGGTCTACAACATGCTTAGCAGTGCTGTAGCTCAAGCACTCCTTGGCCATTTCGCTTGGGCCCAACAAATCATACAGTTCAAAGCCAGCTAGTGGGTGATCCGTCTATCACACTCCAGAATCACCAAGAAGCGGCACCAGTACTGGGTCTGTGCAAACAAAAGCCAGCTCCTTTTTCAACAGCTTTTGCTCAGTTTTATGAGACAAAGTAAACAGGCTGAAAGAGATGGATATGGGCAACAGGAAGTTGGAATATTTCAGGGCGGAGAAAGATGGAAGAAAATGGATCATTCAAGGAGTGGTGGTTAGATCTCTCTGCCTCTTTCCCTGTCCGATAAATTGCCATGCATTTGTAAGTGTGAAAGATCACTGGAGCTACAAGAACCAAGTTTATGTAAGTGGGAAGAGATGTGCATGGTTTGACTAAAGTTGCTATGTTTATAATAGTGATATACTTTTAATGCATAAGCCCCAATTGAGAAGTAGTTCTGAAATATACACCCTCTTTAATCTTGATGTTTGGAGCTGAGCTTCTCATTGCAGCAAGCACAAATAATAATGTAACCTACTGCCATCCATCATCTGCTTCTCCTGTGTAACAGAACAATCTAAATGCTCAGAATATAAATGAACCCCTGATAGGAGATCATAATCATATGACACAGTTTTCTCATTATGTCAGGACTATGAACAATTAACTTGGTGACATGGCGATATTGTAAGAAATATGAATAACGCCTGGAAGGCAAGAGCAAGCGGTAAGACCGAGTACTGAGAATTCATTAACTTGTCATACCTTACCTCATCCAGGACTTCAAGGTTTACCAGATCATCATCTGGAGAGTATTTGTCAGACGTATCAACACGATACGGTCTTCGAGTGTGTATTCGCTCATGCCTGTAAACAAGAGTATCTGTGTGAAATCTCTGTTCCCGTGTAGGTATTTGGCCATAGGCAATGATCATTGAGCTTGTGATTGGCCTAACTCAAACTAAGGCCCGGGGGCCGGATCCAGCCCAATCACCTTCTAAATGCGGTCCGCAGACGGTCTGGGAATCAGCGTGTTTTTACATGAGTAGAATGTGTCCTTTTATTTTAAATGCATCTCTGGGTTATTTATGGGTCATAGGAATTCAATTCCCCGCCCCCCTTCAAAATATAGTCCAGCCCCCCACAAGGTCTGAGGGACAGTGGAAAGGCCCCCTGCTGAAAAATTTGCTGACCCCTGGAGACATACCTGCACTACAGACAGGGCCGATTTTAGGTTTGATGAGGCCCTAAGCTACTGAAGGTAATGGGGCCCTTTATATGTCCAGCTGTCCTTTGTCAACAACAAATTGTCACTGCTTTTTGTGTTGAATATATGTTGTTGTTGTTTAGTCGTGTCCGACTCTTTGTGACTCCATGGACCAGAGCAGGCCAGGCACTCCTGTCTTCCACTGCTTCCCGAGTTTGGTCAAACTCATGTTGGTAGCTTCGAGAACACTGTCCAACCATCTCGTCCTCTGTCATCCCCTTCTCCTTGTGCCCTCCATCTTTCCCAGCATCAGGGTCTTTTCCAGGGAGTCTTCCCTTCTCATGAGGTGGCCAAAGTATTGGAGCCTCAGCTTCAAGATCTGTCCTTCCAGTGAGCACTCAGGGCTGATTTCCTTAAGAATGGAGAGGTCTGATCTTCTTGCAGTCCATGGGACTCTCAAGAGTTTCCTCCAGCACCATAATTCAAAATATGCTATATGGTAAATTATGGACCTAAAAGGTCCATACACAACATAAAACACGGTTGCTATATGTAGGTTCTATTTTATTTGTTTTTTTATCTTATATTTTGGAAATGTACATCTAGGGTATTTTTTCCCTTTAATTTTTTTTTGGGGGGGGGGCTCAAGAGAGTGGGGCCCTAAGCTATAGCTTGTTTAGCTTATATGTAAATCCAGCACTGACTACAGACCTGAAGATGCTTAAAACCCATTCCCTCTCCTCATGGGGTGCTAGTAACTGAAGTTCTGTGAGGGAAACAACTGGTCTCTCCCCTACAGATGATATACAGCACTCATCAATCTACTGTTACTAGGATCTTTTGGAAGAAAATAAAACAACTAGATTGGTACAAATATACATTTGTAGTGCAAATACACAAAAATACATGTTATAGAAGAAAAAGGTTTATAAAAATCAATGGATCTACTGGGAACAACTGCACAACACACACACACACACGTTTTACCCAAGCAGATCAAACGACAATTCTTAAAAAGTAATAGTTAAGATATGAAAATATAGACTGCATACATTATCCATTGTATGATAGTAAGTTCCTGTGCACAACATGTTTACTAACAAGTGTCCTTGCATCCCAATAAGTCATTCTGGAGTTCACTATATGTCTTTGGTGTCCTTGCTGCTGTCACTGGGACACTCATTCCTTCTTAATAGCATGCATTAAATCTTTAAATCGTTATGGTGTGACCACCTGATAGATTATCCAAACGTTTGCAGTCTCCGTAAAATGAAATAAAAGGAGATAAGGATATGTTGCAGCAGTCCATCCTGAATCCAGGAGATAAAATGGGCAAGAAGGTTGTGATCCTATGCATTCATCCTAGACCCATTTAACTTAAGTGGGGCTTAGAATCATAGAATTGTAGAGTTGGAAGGGTCCACAAGGATCATCTAGTCCAACCGCCTGCAATGCAGGAATCTTTTTGCCCGGTGTGGGTGACTTGTCACCGTTCTACACATTGTGCAAATGAGATTGTAGAATTGTGGGCCATACCGCTCTAGACAGCCGGTGTAATACTATATTTTTAATGCCTGTGCCAACGTAAAAAAATTATCTCCATATTGTAAGACCACACGCCAGGAAGAAGTCTCTTCTAAAACTTTGCCATTGATATGCTACATGCAAGAAAAATGTGACATGGAGGACTACTCACACGTTTCACTCCCACTTTGCAATCGGAAGTGGTGCAGCCCAAAATTTTGCCGCTTAAGTCTACTTGCCATGTATCTCTATGCAAGAATGGCTAATACTGTCAATAAGACACACCCAACACTACACTATGTAGCAGCAAGTCTTTCAATAGAGAACCAAGTATAAAATTCTATATTTTTTTTCAGTCATTCCATCTTGGTGTAAGTTAGTTCCACTTCCGCATACACTCTTGAAGTCACTTCTAGCTAGTCACATTCCTTCTCCCTCATACATGCATTGTGCAATCTGAATGTGACCATGACCAGGGCTATAGTCAAAAATCAAGAGTATTTACCCTGTTACCTCTACGTCTGCCAAAGCGTCGTCTTGCATGGCCCTAGAACTTGTCCAAGATGACATTTCTGAACCACAACTGCTAGGACATGCTAAATTCCAAGAGCCTTCAGCCAGCTTCTCCTTGCAGCTTAAATTATCACCTCTGAGTTACAGAATTAGAAGCAAAGACATACTGCCCCATAACCCCCATATAATCTGATTACATGGGAGGAATCTTTGGAAATGCCAACAAATACCTTTTGCTTTTAAATAGGATGTCCTAATTTATCAAACTGTAAGGCCAGAATTTTTTTTAACAGATTGGTAGTACAGTATGGTACAACACAGTGTACCTGCTGTACATGCAAAAGCCCGAGGGCTTAATTCCAGCGTCCAATATAACCAAAGCGTAGAATGCGGTGCACCCACTGAGATACAACAGCATCCTGCTGGGTACCATTTAGAATTGATCCTCAATGACACTCTTGACAGATTGCTCCTGTGTACGACTTCCTGTACAGAAGGCAGTAGCAATCTGATAAGGCTGGGGTAATAGCATGCAAACCAAACAGAACAATGGTAAGACCTTTCAGGGCATTGAAAGATATGCAATGTAATGCATAGACAATATACTGGCCTCATTTCCAAACAGAAAAGACACTCTGCTTTTTATAGTTGGGTTGGGGTGTGTGTGTGTACAGTGGTACCTCTGGTTACGTACTTAATTCATTCCGGAGGTCCGTTCTTAACCTGAAACTGTTCTTAACCTGAAGCACCACCTTAGCTAATGTGGCCTCTCGCTGCCACCGCCGCACGATTTCTGTTCTCATCCTGAAGCAAAGTTCTTAACCCGAGGTACTATTTCTGGGTTAGCGGAGTCTGTAACCTGAAGCGTATGTAACCTGAAGCATATGTAACCCGAGGTACCACTGTTTGTGTGTGTATATACTTGCATACAGCGAATGACTTTAAAAATTGCACAAAGCAACAGCAACTCAAAATAGTAACAAATGCCATGAGTAATTCAATAGAAAAATGAATGTTTTTTCTCTCTCTATTGAATTACTCATGAATGTATTGGGACAGAGTGATTTTTGCAGCTGTTGTTAAATCTGCAAAACAACGAGGCACGGGAAGGAGCAACAAAGAAATTTCTGAAACAACGGTGGGATATCAGCTCCGCTCAAGGCATGATGGAAAGCAGCAACAGCTGGGAAAGTATAGACATTACATTTTACAAGGACAGGTAAAAACACCACGGAGAGAATAATTGCCACACACAGGAAGAACAAGGATATAGTTTTGAGTGCCTCACTTGTAGTTCTATAAATCATTTAATGTATCAACACGAATGGAAGTTACTAATATTGCAGTTGTTGTATAAGGGATTATTATTTTGACCAGAATGTAATTGAAATTAATAAGATTTGGAACGCAGAAATAAAGCACATATGACTCTAAACAACTCCACATACATGTGTTGTCCAAACTGCATTTCCCCTTCATCTCCTACACCATGAGCAACTGTATGGCATCTGTAATGGTTCTAGGGGTTGCTCGTGCGTAAACCAGTGCAACACCTGGCTGGGTTGCCTGAGTGAACCTTTTCTGTCCGGACACCCACTCACCCGTAGCTGTCTCAATCGCTGGCAGAATCCGTCAGTGGGCGTTTCTTGAACTTCTTCCAGCAAAGAAGCTCTTTGACGCCTAGTCTCCGCCTACTCTCCCTGCGCGGAAGCCTTCTGCGCAAGGAGGGTGTAGGCAGCGGAGGACCCTTACTCTCCCCGCTGGTCCCCGGCAAGGAGTCATGGGACCGCCTCGCCGATTCCCCCATCTGCCCCCCTTCTCCACTGGTGCTATGCTGATTCTCTTCCCCAGAAGATGGGCTGCCTCTCCCCATCCCGGGACGCTCTCTGTTACCCCTCCGGAGCCCGCTCTCTCCCTCTGGCCCTGATGGCAGTTCCCTGACAGCATCCATGCTTTATTGATCAGAAATTGCAAGTTGCCTTTCAACAAGGAGTGAAAGGGGAAAGAGTGGTTTTGCAACTTGACGGGGCGTATTTTGCATTAATGGTTCTGAGTTTCTGTTTCAGTCCTAGTCGAGGTTTATTTCTGACCACCAAAGTGCCTATTAGCATCCCATTTGTTTCAACGGGCTCATTTGAAGCATGATTACATGCATAAAAGGTGTCAGGGAGATTTAAACAACAACAACACACAATCAATTAGAAACATTTAAAAGCTTTTTGTTGGTGGACCCTAAACCTCCCTCAGATACACTATGAAAAGCAAAGCAACAAGATAAGAAGCTTAGCTAATTGGCATAATGCAACTACTTACTGGTGAGCACAATTTTTAAAAAGATACAAATTCATGGCCAATATCTTTAAATAAACCCAGGCATTATGTGTTCTATTGTCTTCGACGCTCATCAATGTTGAACATTTACCAATCTGAAGGTTCTCGGCTGTGCGCAGGTCAGTGTAATGTGCTTAGGTTCAATGTAAAAAATTCACAAAACTGAACCTGAGGTGGCAATAGAGCACTTGGAAGGAATTGCACTTTTGAGCCAGGTGTTCAGGCACAGATGCTAGGTTTTTCTGTACGAAGGCCAACCTGAGGTCAGAGGCTAGGTGTCAGGGACTGGACTGAAGAGGAGGAGGAGGGGGGGGCTGCCCCCTTCTTTTCATCATCATCATCATCATCATCATTTTTTAATTTGTATACCGTCTTTCTATCTTACAATACTCAAGGTGGTTTACAACCTGAAGGAGCATCTCCACCCCCATCATTCTGCCCGGACGCTGAGGTCCAGCGCCGAGGGCCTTCTGGCAGTTCCCTCATTGCGAGAAGCAAAGCTACAGGGAACCAGGCAGAGGGCCTTCTCGGTAGTGGCGCCCGCCCTGTGGAATGCCATCCCATCAGATGTCAAAGAGATAAACAACTACCTGACATTCAGAAGACATCTTAAGGCAGCCCAGTTCAGGGAAGTTTTTAATGTGTGACATCTTAGTGTATTTTTGGTCTTTGTGGAAGCTGCCCAAAGTGGCTGGGGAAACCCAGCCGGATGGGTGGGGTACAAATAATACATTATTATTATTATTAAACAAAAAATGTACATCTTATAACAATCTAATGCAATACAAAAATGTGATAATAAAACTTTAAAACAGGCAACCTACATCAAAAAAGTAACATTCAACAATCATTAGAATAGTATTAAATAACAATAACATGTAAAAGTTGAGCAGAATCCACTCAGCAGTTACAATAAATAATTTCTAAACTAGTAATCAGTAAAACAGTGGCAAGCCACAGTACATAAAATAATGCAGACCAAAGATCCATCAAATCATAAAAAAATAGCTCAACTGGTAAAGCATGAGACCCCTTAATCTCAGTTTCATGAGTTTGAGCCCCGTGTAGGGCGGATGATTCCTGCCTTGCAGGGGGTTGGACTAGATGACCCTTGTGGGCCCCTTCCATTTCTACCATTCTGTTTGCACAGTAGTCAACCAGGTGGCTATAGGAAGCTACTAAGCAGGACTTAAGCACAAGCGCACTCTGATAGAATTCCTGCTTCATGATTGCAGTCATGGGATTTTTGTCTTTCACATGACGGTATATGTTTTGACTCCACAGAGTGGGAAGTGACGGAGACAGGATGTCTGTGTTACTGTGTTCTGTGAAGTGGGACTATTGTCCTTTGTTTTTTCTCTCTTTGCTGTCTGATGCTAGAGAGAGAGGGAGCCATGTTGCAGTGCTCCGTGTGTGTATATATATGTAAATAAAGTAGATTAGCCAAAATGCTGAGTTGCTGAGGTCTGTCATGGGAGTTGTGAAAGACTCTCTAAGTGTGCTGGTGTCGGTTGGCATCGGTCGCTGTGATGTTCAGGCTGAAGAAAGCTTTTGAAGCTCCCAAACGATTGACCAGGAGGGAGAGAACATGCCAGTCGGGCATCTGTCTCTGCCAGGGTCCTACTCGAGTGTAGGGCTGAACTCCTGACACACTCTCCCCATGGGTGATTGCCAGCAACTGGCATTCAGAAACATACTGAAGATCCTTCACATCCAACACATCATAACCATCATAACTAGTAGCCAGTTTTACCCCACCATGCATAATTTTATACAATTCTATCTTCTCCCCCTCTTACTCCTGTTTCTCTAAACTAAAAAGCTCCAAATTCGTAACCTGAGCAGCTCTTTTTTTTAAAAAAAAAATATTGTTAAAACAATTCAGCATTAATACACATATATTGTGAATATACAAACATACATTTCATACAATCCTTAAAAGTGTTCAAACATACCTACACTCAGTCCCACAAATAATTCCTTTTCCCATCACCATCCACCACCCCTCACCCCACCAATCTACTCAATTGCAATTTCTTTCCACTTCTATTGCTTTCTTTCACACACCTTTAACCTAATTTCATACTTCTTTTTCTCTTACACATTGTTATCCATCTTATTTAGTATTCCAGTATTTAAAACGGAACTTGTTTATTCTAATAGGAGTTCTGATTTTTCAATATAGTTTTGCAAGTATCCTTTGAACACCTTCCAGTCCCTGTCTATCTTCTCTTTTGAGATCCTTCATATTTCTCCCATTGTTTTGGATATATTGTAGTACTCCAATAATTTGGCAAGCCACTCTCTATTTTTGTCGGTCGAACACCACTTTTCCAATTTTTCGCAATCTAGCCTTGCGGCTACTGTTGCGTATAAATATAATGTCTTGTCTTCTTCCTTTAGACTTCTTCCTGAGTAGGTCTTCTCCTCTTGATCATTTCAGTTTCCTGTCTCTGAATGGCTCTATTCTCCTTAGATGAAATATTCTGTAAATTAAGAATTATTTGCTCTAATCTGCTCTCACCCAGACCATCCTGTGCCAGCTCAGTTGAAAAAAATCATAGAATCATAGAAAAGTTGGAAGAGACCACAAGGGCCATCGAGTCCAACCCCCTGCCAAGCAGGAAACACCATCAGAGCACTCCTGACATATGGTTGTCAAGCCTCTGCTTAAAGACCTCCAAAGAAGGAGACTCCACCACACTCCTTGGCAGCAAATTCCACTGTCGAACAGCTCTTACTGTCAGGAAGTTCTTCCTAATGTTTAGGAGGAATCTTCTTTCTTGTAGTTTGGAACCATTGCTCCGTGTCCGCTTCTCTGGAGCAGCAGAAAACAACCTTTCTCCCTCCTCTATGTGACATCCTTTTATATATTTGAACATGGCTATCATATCACCCCTCAACCTCCTCTTCTCCAGGCTAAACATGCCCAGCTCCCTTAGCCGTTCCTCATAAGGCATCGTTTCCAGGCCTTTGACCATTTTGGTTGCCCTCCTCTGGACACGTTCCAGTTTGTCAGTGTCCTTCTTGAACTGTGGTGCCCAGAACTGGACACAGTACTCCAGGTGAGGTCTGACCAGAGCAGAATACAGTGGCACTATTACTTCCCTTGATCTAGATGCTATACTCCTATTGTTGCAGCCCAGAATTGCATTGGCTTTTTTAGCTGCCACGTCACACTGTTGGCTCATGTCAAGTTTGTGGTTGACCAAGACTCCTAGATCCTTTTCACATGTACTGCTCACATGGCCCAGTTCTCTAATCTGTCAAGGTCGTTTTGAAGTGTGATCCTGCCCTCTGGGGTGTTAGCCACCCCTCCCAGTTTGGTGTCATCTGCAAATTTGATCAGGATGCCCTTGAGTCCATCATCCAAGTCGTTGATAAAGATGTTGAATAAGACCGGGCCCAAGACAGAACCCTGTGGCACCCCACTAGTCACTCTTCTCCAGGATGAAGAGGAACCATTGATGAGCACCCTTTGGGAAGCCTTGCATTATTTCTGGGACATGGTTAGGCATTGGTGAAGTTTCTAGGGGAAAGGCATTTCAGAGCCAAGGGGTACCCACTGAGAACGACTCCCAAGATACCTTTGCAATCCTTACTTGGTGCACGGATGGGCTGCAAGTGTTGTGTTTGGATTGAGGGTACATTATATGCACAGCTTTTTTATACTAAGCCATTTCTAATTGCTGAGTTGGCTTGCAAATGAACTACTTTTCCGAATAAATAGAAAACTCCCACTGTGTTTCCCCCCCAGGGCAATGAGAAATGTCAGTTTTATTACTGAAGACTTAAAAAGAAAACCAACCTAAAAGCACATGCTGCTAAGAAAACTTCTTAGTCAAATATGAGAAAAGGGGGAGTATCTATTGCATTTGTTTCTCTGTGCATGTTGTACTCAGAAGGACAATACTGGAAGTATAACATCAAATTTGCTTCATGTTCGTCTGCTGGCCTTATCAGTTTTCGCCTATTAGTCTGGGCACTGCTAAAACCAAAGAACCACCAACTCCAGCAAGCACCAGACCAGCCATGTTGGACCAAAATGGAAGATGAAGACAATAATGGAAAAATTCAGCTTTGTGCAAGCTGCTTCACTATTGCTGAATCATAATGTCACAAGAAGAATTGATGCTTTTGACTTATGGTGCTGGAGGAGACTCTTGAGAGTCCCATGAACTGCAAGAAGATCAAACCTATCCATTCTGAAGGAAATCAGCCCTGAGTGCTCACTGGAAGGACAGATCGTGAAGCTGAGACTCCAGTACTTTGGCCACCTCATGAGAAGAGAAGACTCCCTGGAAAAGACCCTGATGTTGGGAAAGATGGGGGGCAGAAGGAGAAGGGGACGACAGAGGACGAGATGGTTGGACAGTGTTCTCGAAGTTACTAACATGAGTTTGACCAAATTGCAGGAGGCAGTGGAAGACAGGAGTGCCTGGCGTGCTCTGGTCCATGGCGTCACGAAGAGTCGGACACGACTAAATGACTAAACAACAAGAAGATTTAAGAAAGAGAACAACCAATGGGCATGGGCTTGGCAGCCCACTAAAGGGCTGACAACCCCTGATACACACACAGTGCTGCCATACTTTGTATTCTTCTTCTGCCACTGCTGCCATGGAAGCAGCAGCAGCAACACCACCTATCAACCTCCTTGCCAAACCCCTTGGTGTTGTTTTAGCCTTGGGGCGGGGAGACAGTGCCACTTTTTGAATGGGAGGGGAGCCAAGCCTGGCTTCTTTCCACAATGTCCCTGGCCCAACGTTGCCCTCAGTTGTGCCCTCTCCGTTCTCAACTTTCACATGTTGGGCAGGGAAGGTCTGGTGGGAGGGGCGGTTCTCTCACATTTGCTCAAACAGGAAGAGACATTTCTGTGCAATCAAGGATCCTTGGAAAGGGCTACAATTTTCTGTGAAAGTGGAGCTGTAATACACATGCATGTTGGGTGGGATAACAACCATACACACAGGGCTGTATTAAGACCTTCAGAGGCCCTAAGACCCCATATAACTGGGCATGTTGTGCGGATGCCTGATTATCATCTTCCAAAGCAACTCCTCTATTCCGAACTTAAAAATGGAAAGTGTGATGCTGGTGGTCAACAAAAGAGGTTCAAATACTCTCTCAAGGCAAATTTTTAAAAATGTAGTATAAACACTGACAATTGGGAAACACTGGCCCGCGAGCGTTCCAATTGGAGAACAGCTTTTACCAAAGGTGTCATGGGCTTTGAAGACGCTCAAACTCAGGACGCAAGGGAGAAATGTGCTAAGAGGAAGGCACGTTTGGCAAACCCTCACCGTGATCAACTCCCACCCAGAAAGCAATGTCTCCACTGTGGAAGGATGTGTGGATCCAGAACTGGCCTCCACAGTCACTTACGGACTCATTGTTAAAACCGTGTTTATGGAAGACAATCTTATTTGGCTACAAGTGATCACCAAAGAAAAGAAGAAAAGAACAATTTTAAAAAGGTAAGGGAACCGAGTTCCCCCAAGTTCCTGCATATATATATATATATATATATATATATATATATATATATATATGCTTTCGTAGATTTTCACGGGTACAGGAATGCAGGTTTTGGTGTCCTCGGGTGTCTTCCCGTGTAAAAGTTGGGGTGTCTAGGCGACGTTTCGACGAGGTCTCACTCGTCATCTTCAGGCTGGTGCTTTCGGCTTCTTGTTACTGGAACAGAGCAGGATCTCAGTGTTTGAGTTCCTATAAATACTGTTGAGGGGGTGTGGTGTATAGCCTCCAATGTTCTGGGCAGAGAGGAAGTTCCCAGGCTAGTGTGCCTTTTCTTCTTTTGTTCCTTAATTACTTGAGGGATATCTTGAGTGATTTCTTGAGTGATATCCTGAGTACCACTTAGGTGGGTCATTAGGTGTGGATTAGTTGCTAAAGTCTTTGTGTCTTGACCTCTTGAACTTTGTGAAGAGTTTTTCTGAGAAGATGGCTGTACTGCACTTAGTTGTGCTCTGGCTTGGCTTCGTGTATAGGGGCGAGCTGTGGTTTTGTGGCCTGTGTCAGCCAGATCTGTGTAGGGATTGCAGGGGGGTGCAGCATCCGGAGGTGCCACCATGGTTTGGCTACTGGATGGTGTCTGTAATTTATCTGTGGAGAGGGTCTGGGTTTGGGTCTGGTGTGGTTGATTGGTGATGGCGTTCTGTGTGCCTCTGGATCTGGTGTCAGTTTTTGTGGGGAGGGCTAATTTCCAGATGTCTGGCAAGCGGGAAGTGTCGTCACGCTTGTTCATGTTGTGAGGGTGTTTCTCTATCTCGATGGCTTCCATGATTATTCTCTTGTGGTGATGTTCCATGTTAAAGAGCAATTTGGAATCTGCAAAATTAATTTCGTGTCCTGTTTCTTTCATGTGTTGGAAAAGCGAGGAAGTTTTTTCTTCTTTTTTGACGGCATTCTTATGTTCTGCGATACGTGCATTTATTCGTCTGTTTGTTTGTCCAATGTACGTGGCTGGGCAGACTTTGCAGGGTATTTCATAGACCCCTTGGTTTTCCAACTGGATTTTATCCTTGGGGTTTCTGAGGATATTGGCTATTTTTTGGTTGGTGCAAAAGGCTGTTTTGATATTGTGTTTATGGAGGATTTTGCTAATTTTATCTGTAGTGCCCTTGATATAAGGAAGGAGGGCCATGCCATTGTTTTCTTCTGTGTCTTGGTTTTTGGGGGGTGTTTCTTTTTGGATTAGCTTCGTAACCCTGTTTTGCTGGTATCCATTGGCAATTAACACATTTGAGAGATTCTGTAACTCAGTTGTCAAGTGGTCTTTGTCAGCCAGGCGTTTGGTTCTGGAGATGAGAGTCTTGGCTACGGAGTTTATTTGTGCAGGGTGGTGGTGTGATTGTGCATGTAAGTAGCGGTTGGTGTGTGTTTTTTTTCCGGTAGATAGTGTGTCCTAGGGAGCCATCAGGTTTTTTGTAGATTAGGACGTCAAGGAAGGGAAGTTGGTTGTTGGCTTCTATTTCCATAGTGAATTGTATTTTGGGGTGTAGGCTGTTGAGATGTGTGAGGAAGCTATCCAGTTTTTCCTTCCCGTGTGGCCAAATTACAAAGGTGTCGTCAACATATCTGAGCCAAAGTTTGGGTTTGTGTTCTGACTTGTCTAAAGCATTGGTTTCAAAGTGTTCCATGTACAGGTTTGCGATGACCGGTGAGAGGGGTGATCCCATAGGTGCTCCTTCTATCTGTTTGTATCTTTGTCCATTGTGGATGAAGTACGTGTTGGTTAGGCAGTGGTTGGTCAGGTCCAAGATGTATTCGGGGGGATTGTATTTGTTTTGAATGGCTGTCAAGGCTTCATTAATGGGCACTTGTGTGAAGAGAGATACAACATCGATATATATCACACAACAACCCTTCTCACAATTCCCTGGAAACTTGCTAACTTTACCATGTTGTTAACTTTACCACTGTCAACACATGGATATCACTTTTTCTCTTTTTCTCTCTCTGGTTGCTTCCACTAAACTGCCCTTTAATCTTCTGGTCTGGCCCAAACTACTCCCAATACTGGGTAGAGTAGTACAACACTTAGGAATGGGGTGAATAACAAGGTCTCAGACTAATTTCTCCCCCAATCAATTATAAGTTTACTTAACGATTTGGGAAGACAACAAGGTAAAATTTTGACCCTCTTATGAATAGCTCCCTGGGTATTGAAAGAACTGGAGTATTGCCCTCTATTTTCTGGCGAAAGGAAATTTACTAAGCCACATTTCCCAAGACAAACACATTTTGCCCGAGAGTGATTGCCAGCATACACCTCATTTTCCTCCTACCTACATTGCCTTTTCCCTATGCAGGTTAACAAAGAATTCTCTCTATTTAAATGAAGAATAGCAACAGTCTGATCCACATTCTTTCTTTCGCTGAAAAGATGGAATTGCAACACTGAACAAGGAAAATCTTCAGCACAGTGGGAGCAGAATAGACCTGGTGACCTCAATTACAGCAGCAATACCAAACTTCCAGTGCAGTTCAAATGCTGACTAGGTCAGTACAATCACGGCAGAGAGCTCTGTTCTTGAGTGTATTTCAGAGGAGTCATAATGACAACACTGGCACAACCTTAATTGCAACATCACACATGCCACGACTACAATAAGAATCTGTGTAATCATTAGCATTTACAATGTAATCAGCCTGCAAAATGGTTGCTTCTTTGCCCACAGTAGGTTTTACAGGTCTGCAATCTGTCCCCTGGTATTCGCCCAGACAATGTGTGGAGGAAACTGCACTTTAAAACCACATTCAATTCTGCACACCCATCATTTTACAACCCAATTGCTATTCCTTTCAGCTTTGCCTGGTGCTATCTCTGAGTCCTAACAGGGTATATGAAGAAAATTACAAGCTGGGCCTAAGCTAGTTTCTTGCAGCTAACAGCATTCAGATTGGTAATGGAATTGACTCCAGCTGCAATACCTCCCTGCTAGAGACAGACTGCTGTTCTTAAAAAAGCTGTCTGATGAGAGCCAGCCTAGAGAGCCAGCATGGACCAGCAGGTAGTGTTAGCTGTTGTTCTAGGGAGTCAAACTTTTGTTTGGCTAAGACTGAATGTTACTTGTAAGACCATCTCGCTAAGAGTTATATCTTGCAAAGCAGGTCAGAAATAACTGCAATATTGCAATATAATATTGTGGATGTGGCCAGAGAATCATTTACTGTCTGTGGGAGAAACAGCTTTAAAGAGAGACCATCTTGGTTGTGAATCCTGGAAGACCTGCTTCCTGCCTCGCAGGGCTTTTTCTACTTTGTTGCTGCTGCATTTATTTATTTTTTGCATCTTTATTTTTTAGATTTTATTATGATTTAATGTGGACATTGTTCAATTTTGTTGAAATTATTGATGTGTTTAATTTATTGTTTATGACTGTTTTTTGTTATATTGTAATTATGTAAGCTGCCTTGAACAATATAACAAAAATAGTCACAAACAATAAATAAAACACTGAACAGCTCTCATGCGCTTGAAGGTATCATGTATTGTGGTCAGTAGCATTGTGTAATGTACCTATCGCTGGCCTCTTCTCACTTCAGAACACAAATGGATGTTTTCTTTCTTTCTTTCTTTCTTTCTTTCTTTCTTTCTTTCTTTCTTTCTTTCTTTCTCTGAACACTGACATAATCTCCCCTTACCATGCTAATTTTGTGTTTGTATGGAATTACTGCAACTTTCAGTGCTCTCTTTGCTGTCTGAAATGGCATAGTCCAGCACAAATACATCAAGTGAAGTTTAGGGTAATGTAGTTTGGCTCTGAATTCTAAAGCTATGGCAGCTCTGTATTATGGGCCCCAATGCTCTTAGTGGTTCTCAAAGAGTGTGGCACACCACACTTGTGTGGCAGAAGAGGATGGCAAATGTGGCGGGAAAATTCAAGGGCAATCAATATTATATTTTGGAAAGGGCATGTCATTCTGTAGCTGCAATGTTTAATACTTTCTGGGTGTCCCAGAATCATATTATAAAGCAGTTGTGTTCTATGTTATAAATCAAGCACTGCTAGGAGTTGCCTCTTTCAGTTTTTCAATGTATTTCTTATCGATAAAAAAAATTCAGTGCGGCACGAGCAAGTTTTTAATCTGAAAGTGTGATCCAAAGAAAACCGTTTGAGAATCACTGGGTTAGTGCATACACGATGAACCATTCATAGCCCTGGACTTTAATGAACCCCGGTTCTGGAATGGAATAGGTCAGGCGTCAGCAAACATTTTCAGCAGGGGGCCGGTCCACTCTCCCTCAGACCTTGTGGGGGGCTGGACTATATTTTGAAGGGGGGAAAAACCCAAATTCCTATGACCCACAAATAACCCAGAGATGCATTTTAAATAAAAGGACACATTCTACTCATGTAAAAACATGCTGATTCCTGGACTGTCTGCGGGCCGGATTTAGAAGGCGATTGGGCTGGATCCGGCCTCCGGGCCTTAGTTTGCCTACCCATGGAATAGGTATCCAGCCTCCAATTCATCTGCTGGATTTCTAATGAATGATAATGTCTCAAACTGATCCTATACAGGAACAAAATATCTGGTACAGTCAGCAGCGGTGGAGCATATGCCTGCACTGCCCAGGACAGGCAGGCTCCTGAGGGGAACGGAGCGCGCTCCCGAGGGGGGCAGGGAGCGGAGGGTGCCCTCGCAGGCACGGGATAGCCGCTCAGGTGCATGGAGCGGTGCATGCGCATTGCAGCCGAGGGTGGAGCGAGCCGCCAATGGCAGACATTCGGCGCGCTGCCCGCCCGCGCCTCCCAAGCCTCCTCTGAGCTGTTAAAACGAAGGGGGAAGGCCACCGGCAAAGCGGTGCAGCTCCTCCCTTCCCCTGACGGCTCAGGGTAGGCTTGGGAGTCACGGGCAGGCGGTGTGCCAAATGTCACCCCCCTCAGCGAAGACACCTGGGGCGATCCACCCCCACCACACACCCCTTCCTCTGCCCCTGACAGTCGGAGAAGAAGTCCAGGAATCCGTTCAGTAGAATGAGCAGGAAGGCCCACAAACACAGAAATAAATAAATAAATAAATAAATAAATAAATAATAAATAAAAAATAATTTAATTATATCCCGCCCTCCCCAGCTGAAGCTGGGCTCAGAGCGGCTAACAACAGTAAAAGTAACACAGCATTCTAAAATCAATTCATTCTAAAATCAATTCAGAATCAAATTAATGGCAACCATTGGGCTAGAGTTCTGTGAGGATTACGAAAGGAGGGAGTCAGGCTGCGCCCTGGCCAAAGGCCTGGTGGAACAGCTCTGTCTTGCAGGCCCTGCAGAAAGATGTCAAGTCCCGCAGGGCCCTAGTCCCTTGTGACAGAGTGTTCCACCAGATCGGGGCCACAGCCGAAAAAGCCCTGGCTCTGGTTGAGGCCAGCCTAACTTCCCTGTGGCCCGGGACCTCCCAAGATCCAAGCTTACTGTATTTTGAAGAAAGTAGTAGTGCACATTGTCATCTAAAGGAGGGGAGAATATGACTATTAAATGTGGAGTCTAAAATTCTAAAATTACCTACCTGCACCACTGAACAAGCTGTCCAGACATTGTATTCAGTATAGCACCTAGCTAGCCACAGACAACTATACTTCATTATAGCAATGATATTCACCCATTGCAGTCTGAAGTGACACAGGTCACTTTTCCACCTCAGAGTTCTCTTTATTCTGCTGGTGCACAGACCAGGCCTCTTACAGCAAACAAGTGGGCTTTTATCACCCATATAGGTATACTCTCAAAACAGATTATGAAACGAGAAATGTGGCTAGTGCACTCAGAGTCTTTTATTTTCTCTATCTGAGTGTGGAATCACGTGTCGATGTTTTTCATTAGTGTTTGGCGCAGCAGCCAAGTTCGCACCTTATGGCAGACTTTTTTCTTTTGAAATTGCAAACGGCAGCCATCAACAGGGAGAGAATTCATAAGACAGTTTACTTAAAAACAAGGAGGGGGAGATGGAAAAGAAACATAAAAGACCAGCCTCCTGGAGCAAGTCTGACCATTCTAGACCCTTGCTTTAGAAGCATGTGGAATAATTCCAGTTGCAGTGAAATTAGGAAAGTCACACTCACCTTGAAACTGCATCTATTACTTTGTTTTTAATGATTTTTTTTTAAAAAAAGGCCTTTGGTTTTCACATAGCACATTCACTCTGGCTGGATATGCACATACATTTTTATGACTTATGAATCATGACATTTAATTTTCTTCATCAACATTAGCAGGTATTTATTTACAATAATGGTTTACAGCTTATCTAGCAGCCAGACGAATTTCATATTACGAAATGATTGCAGAGCAGCCCGAAGAGCCTTCATTTGCATTTAAATTCACTTTGAAAACAGCGAAATCCTGCCACCCTCTGGACAACCATGAAACCAAGAGATATTCCCTGCAGCTAGCCCTAGATTGGACTGGAAAAGAAGGTTTTCCTGATGAATATTAAGTACCCAGCTATATACGAATACTAGTGGTAATATTAGGCCAATGGTGAACCAAAACATCAAGGTTCGGACGCTTAACGTTTCACCACCATTATTCACATTTTGAATCTTCTGCCCTCCCGAAAATCAGAAAACATGAGCATGTTCCCTGCTAAGAGTTCATTTATTAATTAATGAACACTTGCATGCCATTGTTTGTCTTAGCAGTAAATCCAAGAAACTACTGGAATGTGATGCTTCCATTACGGCTGAATGCGATTAAAAGACATGAATGAGAAAGTTGTTTTCCACTGTCTTGAAGCTCTCCATTTATATGGAATGTTGTAATTACTGTATGTAAGGATCCATAATAATTAGAACAATATAGCAGCTCTAGTTATGGGTAAACCTGTCATACATAAGAGCTGGTGGCTCCAGATGAGGCAATGCAGCCCCCATGGTCACCAAGATGCTTCTAGCTGATTCAAGGGCAGCTAAGATGAGCGTCATTGACGGGAATGCCCATTGAGATGTTCCTCCGGTTGGGACACACTGATCCTTCTTGGTGGACCAGGGCAAAAAGCTTTAAGGCATGATATGATATCTGTATAAGCAATATATGTCTCACAATTAAAAGTCATAAATTTCTGGAACTTTGTAGTACGGCTATAGTGAAATTGAACAGTACCTTGTCTTGGCTACGGAGCCTAAATGTTGTTGTGCTTGAATGAGATCTGCCAGCTGTTTTTGGAGTGCCATGTCTCTGCCATGGACCTGTCTTATGAAGGGATGTTCCAAAAGGTGAGTGACAGATGGGCGTTTTTCGAAGTCCTTGATTAGGCACCTGAAAAATCCAGCAGTTAAGTTACTTATACATAGATGGACAGGAGCATTCAGTTCTGTTAGAAACTGTTTATTTGTTTCATAAAAAATTACACACCACTTGATCGTAAAAGGTCACAAAGCAGTTTACAAAAGATAAAACAGTAAAAAAAAAGGGATTTAAAAATATTTTTTGCAACCCTACTTTAAAACATAGAAGATTTAGCCCAGAGATGGAAAGAAGATAAAGTCCCTACCCGAGAAGAATGGCAGGTCAAGTTGATGGATTATGCCAAAATGGCGAAAAAGAATCAGAAATCAGGAAGACCAAAATTTTAATAAGGAATGGGGAAAATTTATAACTTCTTTTAAAGATCATCATAAACAGTTAAGATCGTTAGTAGGATTGGAATATCACTTGTAGTTTAATGGCGAATTTTGGACACAATGGAGAGGTAAAAGATTTGGATTATCACAAAAGATGCAGGAGGAAATGATGAACAACAGGACCCACAAAGAGGAGTAGGGAAGTCTAGGAGATTCCTTGGAATCTCGTTTTTATGTTGTTTGTTGGCTACGTGTAAAATTTTAATCTGAAAAACCAAATAAATAAACTACACCCCCCCATATTTTTCCATGTATAAGACTATATTTCCCCCCTATTTTTTTCAAGTTTAAAACTGGGGGTCATCTTATACACATGGGGGATTTCTTTATTTGGAGTCCCAAAAAATATGGGTTGTATTATACACGGAAAAATACAGTATATATATAAAACATACAAAATCTAAAATACCCAAACAGATTACAGTTACTCTACTCTACTCCCCCATGGTGATTTCTGCTATTTTGCTTTTGCATACAGACTTTTATAATGTGTGAATGCTTGGGTGTCTTATACGGGGGAACAAGCATCTCAACAGAGTCACTAAACCTCATGCAGCACTATACTCAAAAAGTACAAAACATGAATAAAATATTGGGTGATTTCCAACATTCCCCAAGCAGAAGTCTATGTACGTGTGTCTTGAAGAGATTCTGGGAATATGGGATAGGCTACCGCAGGGAGGAAAGGAAGGGGGAGTTGGTATCACCCATACCCTTTGAGAATTCAGAGTGCAACATTACAGCTCATGTCATAGAATCATAGAGTTGGAAGGGATTTCAAGGACAGGAATCTCAACTACCGTATTTTTCGCTCCATAAGACACACTTTTTTCTTCCTAAAAAGTAAGGGAAAATGTCTCTGTGTCTTATGGAGTGAATGCGTGGTCCCTGGAACCGAATTGCCCAGGGGCAAAAAGCAGATCATGTTTTATTTTTTGAAAGATGGAAGTGGGTATTGAAACAAAGCCACTGATCGTTTAGTGATCGGGGAGAGAGATAAGGGACGCTAGAGATAAAGGAGGCTGCCTGGGAGGGGGGAGGTAAAGACAGCAAACTTGCAAAGGGGGGGGGGGGACAGGAAGACTAAAGCAAAAAGGAGAGAAATTAGAAGAAAAGGAGGAGCAAAAAACTGCTCCAGCTAAGAAAAAGACACTAAGGCAAACAAGAGGGAAGGGCGTGTTGAAAGGAAACAACTGATCGGTGGGATCGGAAGAGAGATAAGGGACGCTAGTGGAGGCTGCCTGGGAGGGGGGAGGTAAAAGCCCATGGATGCTCAGGATTTTTACATTGGGTCACCCCAAATTCACCATCAGATCACGTAGCATGTCCATGGCTACAGCCTGCACACACACAAAAAATCTCGCACCCACTGTTGCCTGAAGCCGCAATGGCGCAAAAACGTGGTTACAAGGCACGGATCCACATGGATCCTCAGGATTTTTGCATTGGGTCACCCCAAATTCTCCATCAGACCACATGTCTTGTGGCCACAGCTGGAACCATAAAAATCATATATCCACTGTTTCGTTCAGAATATTTTTTTTTCTTGTTTTCCTCCTCTAAAAACTAGGTGCGTCTTATGGTCAGGTGCGTCTTATGGAGCGAAAAATACGGTAGGTCATACATGATGGGTGGGCCATTCAACCTCTACTTAAAAATCACCAAGGAAAGAGTCCACTGCCTCTTGTGGGAGTCTGTTGAGCACCTCTTAATGCCAAGACCATTAGGTTTAGAAACATTTTAGTAACAATTTTATAACCTATTGTTCACATGTATTATTGAATGATAAATGAGTGAGGTAACTATTTTAGGTGTTGGTTGAATGAAACAAGCCAGCCAAAACTGACCGGAATTATTTGGCATTATATTTTAAAGGAAACACAGTCACTGTGATGCTTAGCTGTAATTGCAGGCAGAGGTCCTAATCCTGCTAATGTTATCTGAGATAAAAGTGTCACAGAAAAGAATGTTAACACGTCAGTCATAACTAACTTCAAGGATGACCAGCTTTTGCTCAGTCTGAAGGGTTCTCAATTAGTTTATCAATATAAATAAATAGCTTAATAAAAGAAACTATCAGAAAAGAATAGTTCATTGCTAAGACGCAGTACAAGGCAGAGAGCTTTGAAGGTCTGAACACATTCTAACTATAAAACTTGACGCTGTGCAATTGGCAAGGCATAAAAGTTGCTAGAATTCAGAATAACATGGCTTCAGATTAAGCAAAAATAATGTGTTCTAAATATATAAATGTCAGAAAAATTCTTTTAAAGCACACACCCTATTATGTCTGATCACGTTAGTTTGTTAAACTTGATTTGGTTCAGTCGTATTAGAGAACCATTTGAGAACCAAGAGAATATAAGCTCTAATGTACCGTGATAATTATTTCCTGAACCTACCCTATAGTTTTCAAGAGTTTCATATTAGTTCCAGCCTGAACTGAATTTGTTTGGCTGCGCATTTTCAGATTCACATGTTTAATTCTGTATTTCAGATTTACCAATGCCCTGTGAAGCAATCGTTTTCACATAAACACTTTTAAAACAGCTTTGGGACAAACAATGAGAGCCATTTTACACAGCCGGGCAATAAAAACAGCATATTTTAAAAGTTCAACAGGTGATCAGCATCAGTGACAATGTAGTGTTTTACACACACACACACACACACACACACACACACACACAACATAACACCTGTAATTATTTCATGAATAAGAAAAGGACAAAATATACTCACGACACTAAGCCCAGACTCTGTTATCTTTAAGGAATCATCCTTAAGTAAAACCTGCCTGTTGAAATACCTTTCAAAAATATTTGGTTGCACAGAGCTCTTCTGTATACTTCAAAGCAAAGCCTAGAAAACATTCTATTTTACAAACAAGCAAGAGACTCTAGTATCCCCTGTGAACTGGAGCTTCCTGATATCAAAGCTAACGCAACAAAAACTACCTTATATCTATCCTCCTGCAGAGGTTATAAATACCACTCCTGCCCTCCCATGGAAAGAAATCAGTCATTTGGCTTTTATGGGTTCTGTGTTTCTTTTGTTTTCTTACCCATCATTTTAAAAAAAGGAAAAAGTCACTGTGGCCCCATCTAAAAAATATTATGCTTGTCAGTCTCTCTTCCAAGTTTATATCCTCCTTTGTAGAAAAGGCGAGAGACTCACTGAATACCAACCTCCAGCTACAGTAAGAGAAAACAGCAATTGAAAATGGCCCGTTTTTAATGGCGCAACTGGTTCTTTATGACGACTTCCTAGAATTAAAGGCCAGTACGAAAAACGAACCCATTTGAACAGTGCTGTGCATACACGTTTCAGCTATAGCTCTTCTCTCTACGCTGCCTAGAATACCAGAGCTTGCTCAGCATTGGAAACCAAGAAGGAGGAAAACCTTCACCTGCAGTAGCTGAGATCACAAACGGTTTCATGATGTGATGCAAAATCTTGATTTCTCCATTACCATGGAAGGAATTCAACATCACACAGCGCAAGCGTTTTCCCCTTTCCTCCTCCAACATGCTGTTCTGTGGGTTCTTCCTGATTCTCCAGAGAGGGTTTGGGAGAGGCAGGGATGCATAAGGGAAAGGGGGAAGCCCTCTTAACAGAAACCATCGCACTGGCTTCCATTAGTGGGCCAGGTTAGTTGAATACAGCTCTAACAAGATGCCCATGGGAAGCATGCCAGCAGGACCTGAGAGCAACCATTGTGGCTTTCCCCAAAGAATGTTGGGTTTTATAGTTTAGTGAGGCTAAGAATTAGCAGCCCCTCTTCATAGAAGACTACAATTCCCAAAACTCCTTGAGATAAAAGCAGTGGCAGCAGATCCTCTTTTGCCATTTGAGATGAAACTGGAAGGGCCTTGGCCCAGTATACCCGAAGGAGCGTCTCCACCCCCATCATTCTGCCCGGATGCTGAGGTCCAGCGCCGAGGGCCTTCTGGCGGTTCCCTCACTGTGAGAAGCAAAGCTACAGGGAACCAGGCAGAGGGCCTTCTCGGTAGTGGCACCCGTCCTGTGGAACGCCCTCCCATCAGATGTCAAAGAGATAAACAACTACCTGACATTTAGAAGACATCTGAACGCAGCCCTGTTCAGGGAAGTTTTTCATGTGTGACATTTTAATGTATTTTTAATCTTTGTTGGAAGCCACCCAGAGGGGCTGGGGAGACCCAGCCAGATGGGTGGGGTACAAATAATAAATTATTATTATTATAATTCCCTGCTGCTGCCACCTGCCCTGCTGCCTATATCACCAGGGGAGAAGCTGTGCCGGCAGCAGCACATATTTCAGGTGTGATCTCACACACTCCACAAGATCTCACCAGAAATCGGGACCAACGCCGGTTTCTTTTCTCCAATGGTGGCGGAGGTGGCAGGTGCCCATGGGGACACTGCCTCAGGGGCTTCGGCCACCTGAGGCAGTGGGCTCACCTCACCTAATGTCTGGGCCAACCTCGAGCAAAGGGAATAGCTGCTATTTGAGTTTAAAGTCTGTAGATATCTTAAGGAACCTGCTTGCACTGAGCTCTGTGTCCCCTTGATAAGTTCTGTAGCCCAGATGGTGGTTTTAGGGTGTCCTACTGAGGAGACTTTAGAACTCAGGTGTCAGGGAACTGACATCGGAGCCAGAAGTGGAGGCAGGGCTCCCAAGTGATGCTGGAGAAGGGCCAAGCAGGGAGAGAGGGGACTCAGCAGCTGGGGAAGGAAATCAGCGTAACACCAGGGATAAAGGGGGGTGGAAGGGGGAATCGGAGAGAGGACTCCAGGACTCTTCGCTTGAGGCCAGCGGGGAGAGCACAGGTCCTCTACTACCCACACCCACCCTGCGCAGAAGACTTCCACGCAGGGAAAGTAGGCGGAGACTTGGCGTCAAAGAACTTCTTTGCTGGAAGAAGTTCAAGAAACGCCCACTGACGGATTCTGCTAGCGACTGAACAGCCATAAAGTGAAGGGCTGTCCAGCCAGGAAAGGTTTAACCAGGCTACCTAGCCAGGAGTGGCGGCAACTTACGCATGAGCAACCCCATATAACCATTACATCAGGGGTGGATCCAGAGAGTGGCAAACTCTTTCAATATCCAAGGCAGCTGCCACTCTTCCCCCTTAAACCAATCTAGCACCCAGTCTCCAGTTCTTTCAGAGGAGATTAATTTAATGTACCATTCTCAAACCAACCTAGCCAGCATCACATCAGCAATTGTTAAGGTTACAAAGCATGCTATTTTATGAGATGGCACTGCTAAATATAGGGCAGCCCAACCACAGTCATTAGGAACTTTCCTCTTGTTCAAAGATAAGCTGGACATGTTTTTTATATACTGAAGAAGCCCTAGACCAGGGAGATTTCTAAGGTTTAGCATTCTAGGTTTCTTAAAATGGCGTATTTCCCAAAACCGTTTCCCCCAAAACATATTTTGAAAGCCCATAGCACTGCTAGCCTTATAATGAAAAGTAATGTATAGAATCAATAATATATAGCTCTAGAGCAGGTGCCCCCAAACTCGGCCCTCCAGATGTTTTGGGAATACAGTTCCCATCATCCTTGACCACTGGTCCTGTTAGCTAGGGATGATGGGAGTTGTAGTCACAAAACAGCTGGAGGGCCGAGTTTGGGGATGCCTGCTGTAGAGAACTATCCCAGATCACCTCAGCGACACCAACTGATGGGACTGTGTGTCAGCTCACAAAGGAGAAGTTCTGTTCCATCTACATGGGAACAAGGCCAGCCCAAGGCATTTTGCTTCCTGAGGTGAAGGACACAATGGTATCCCTACCATTCCACATACAGAAGCCAATTGGCCTGCCCTTCGATTCTTTCTTCAGCACTGATGAGAGGACAATAACTTCTAACTGCTCCTAAAGCAGCAGGTTTAACAGTAGCACTTGAAGAAGACTTAAGGAGTTGCACCTTAACAGTTACTTTAACAAATATTCCTATTAACTAATATTATGGTTCTATTTTGCCCTAATGGTGGATGACCATTGTTAATATGAATAAAATATGTTGAAAAGGAAACAAATATGCTGCACATATTGGCCTCAACGGATGCAAATCCATCACCTAATTTGAAATTCCAGCACCTTCCATCATGTTTTCCTAGCTGAAAAGTAATCCTCAGAATTCATTAGTGTCATTACGTTAAACAGAAGTGGCAGCCATTAGCTGTCTGTTGGGTTACTAGACTCTAATATTACAGGTTCCTAAACAACAATTTCATTCTGTCACAATTACAGGCAGGCAAAGATGAAGCATTTGTTAAGACGGGAACAAGCAACACAGAGGCCTAATTCACAGGCAAGCGGCTTGCATTCGGATGATAACATTGTTGAGGCAGAGAGAGCTATGTGCACAATGTAAACTGCCATTTTTTTGCAGCCAGCAAATCGGAAGAACGAAAGGGGAACCAGCTGGTGTGAACAAATATTTACGAACGAACAAACGGATAGAAATAGATTTCACAACCGAAGCAGAGGTGGTGGCATATCTTGTCAGAAACAGATCTCCTTCACCAAAGAAAACATGATGGTGGCCAGAACAGATATAGGCCAGTGTTTGCATTTATTTCTTGAACTGGAGAAGGGAGAAACATATTAACCAAGGCAGCAGCTATCAAACTTTCCACCTTCCAGGAACAATGAGTCCACATTGAAAAATCTGGTAAGCTTCCGAAAGTATGTATCTGCATGCAGTGAATGAATGTAAAGGGCTCCATGCTAGTTATCATTTCATCAGATGTGGACATCTCCAGAGAGCAGCTCACTTGGGTAGAGATCTAGGCAAATAGGCTTCCCCTTCATAGTGTGCTTGGACATCAAGGAAACGGACAGGATACTTAATCATGTGGATATAATACATGAAGAGGGCTTTAAAGGAAACGGAATACTCCACCCATCTGACTGGATTGGCCCAGCCACTCTGGGTGGCTTCAAACATATATAAAAACATATTAAAACATTAAGCATTAAGGAACTTCCCTATACAGGGCTGCCTTCAGATGGCTCAGGGATTACATAACTTCATACCCTCCAAAATTTTGCCGATGAAACTAGGGACGTCCTATCATACCCCCTGGGATGCGGGTGGCGCTGTGGGTTAAACCACAGAGCCCAGGGCTTGCCGATCAGAAGGTCCGTGGTTCGAATCCCCACAACGGGGTGAGCTCCCATTGTTCGGTCCCAGCTCCTGCCCACCTAGCAGTTCAAAAGCACATCAAGTGCAAGTAAATGGGTACCGCTCTGGCGGGAAGGTAAATGGCGTTTCCGTGCACTGCTCTG
The DNA here is from genome assembly GCF_964234715.1 of Podarcis melisellensis. Classification (NCBI taxonomy): domain Eukaryota; kingdom Metazoa; phylum Chordata; class Lepidosauria; order Squamata; family Lacertidae; genus Podarcis; species Podarcis melisellensis. The sequence goes on from NC_138528.1 coordinate 116,837,824, forward strand.
GTTCGCCAGAAGCGGCTTAGTCATGCTGGCCACATGACCCAGACGCTCTCTGCGGACAAACGCCGGCTCCCTCGGCCTATAGAGCGAGATGGGTGTGGAACCCCAGAATCGTCCGTAACTGGACCTAACGGTCAGGGGTACCTTTACCTTTAAACAAGACGTAATAGCAAAGCAAGGCACACCTATAGCGTGCAGCTGCATGTCACAAAATCAGCTGCAACTCAGATGTTAATTTTCCCCTCCATTAAACACTTCAGCAGTCCCACCAAGGATTCTCCTGATAAGAAAGCTGAACCACTCTGTACTCCCCTGAGGCAGATCCCCGTATACTGATGACAGACGGGGATGTGGATGGAATGATTTCCTCCTGTGCATATAAACAATAATAACAAATGTCCATCTCCAGTCTTACAAAGCTCTTTGCCCAATCTTTAAAACCTCATTGGAATTACAGAGACATTAATTGTCAAAGGAGATCTTAAGATTATACCAGTCGCTCACAGAAGGGCGGAACAGCTATATCCTTCTATGTACACCACAGCCTCATCGGAGATGTTGAATCCATTTTAGGGAGAGAACGAGATAAATTCAAAACAACAAGCAATCCAGCAACACAAGAACAGAAACGTTTATTATTATAAGCCACGTCTTTCAAAGGCTTAAAGGTTGTGGCAGTGGGGATGGGAAGGGTAAACAGGCACAGGGGAATTTTGCTGACTGAGGCAATGAACAAGTTACCCCTCCCATTTAATGTACAAAGCTGACTGGACCAGCAGTTGAAAATGGATTCAACACACAGTGGACACTCAGGTTGCGAACGTGATCCGTGCAGGAAGCACATTTGTAACCTGCAGCGTCCGCAACCTGCAGCGCCGCATCTGCGCATGCACGGGTTGCAATTCGGTGCTTCTGTGCATGCGCCAAAACCTAGAAGTAACCCGTTCTGGTACTTCCGGTTTGGCGCAGTGCGCAACCCAAAGCATCTGTAACCCAAGGTATGACTGTATTCCATTACTTCAGAGGGCACAGGGCTTCTTCTTATGTGGCGATCACTCATAGCCGAGTAAGATTGTGTTCCATGAACATTTTTTTAACGGTGAGTCCGTAAGTGACTGTGGAGGCCAATTCTGGATCCACACGTCCTTCCACAATGGCGACATTGGTTTCCGGGCAGGAGCTGATCACGGTGAGGGTTTGCCAAGCGTGCCTTCCTCTTAGCACATTTCTTCCTTTCGTCCCGAGTTTGAGCGTCTTCAAAGCCCATGACACCTTTGGTAAAGGCTGTTCTCCAATTGAAGCACTCACAGACCAGTGTTTCCTAGTTGTCGCTGTTTATATTACATTTTTTAAGATTTGCCTTGAAAGAGTCTTTAAACCTCTTTTGTTAACCACCAGCATTAGGCTTTCCATTTTTAAGTTGGGAATAGAGTAGTTGCTTTGGAAGATGATAATCAGGTATCCAAACAACATGGCCAGTCCAACCAAGTTGATGTTGAAGAATCATTGTTTTGACACTTTGCTTTTTCCAGTACACTGGCATTAGTTCGCCTGTCTTCCCAAGTGATGGGTAAATTTTTTCGGAGACACAGTTGATGGAATCTTTTGAGGGCAAGCTACAAGGCACATATAGCACTGTTCTCCAACACCTCACCACAACTCACTCTTCACACACCTCAACATATGCTGCCAGAGGCAGACGACACACACTGCCCAACAGCAGGGCTGGTCCTGAGGGAAAGGGACCACATTATGAGAATTGAAAAGCAAACCTTTGGGGAAATGGTTAATCCCTTCACCCTACTATAAACAAGCACCTGCCTGAATGACTCACTTTTCTCCCACCACCCTAGCATTTGCCACCTAAGGCAACTGCCTCACTCTGCCCAATGGCAGGGCCTGTCATGAGGGAAAGGAACAGCATTTGTTACAGTGAGCACTGAAAGGCGAGTTTCTTTGGGAAGATGCTTCGTTTCCCCTCCCATTTTCCCTCATACGCAGCCATCTGCCTGAATGGCTCATCTCTTACTTCTCTCTTGTGTAGCTCTGACTCAACACTAAGCCAGTCACACGCTGCAGACAGGTAGACGAGAACAAGCACATCATGAAACCCATTTGTAATAATGATCCAATGATGCGTCTGCTCTTTCACATCTGCTCATCTGTTCCCGCTACCTGCCTGTCTTCAGACTGCTGCATGATATTGCTGTTGTTGAAAAGAAAATGAAGGAAAACGGGGATAGCTTTGCCTGCGGCCATTTTTTTGCTTTCCTTTTGTCTTTCATTACAATTCCATAGGATCCCTGCCATCACCATGTACCCAGGCAGTATTATCTCTAGAGCAGCACTGCCTTTCAGGAAAATCACCCCCCACCCCCATAACAGAGGTGCCTTGAGGACATGTGTCCAAAAGTAGCATGCCATGATAAACAGCTGATTTATTTTTATTTTTTTGCTACCTACTGCTACACTCAGGTTCCACAAAGCAGGATTCAGTGTATTACACAGTATTCAATTATCAAGTGCATAATATACATTCTAGTACACAAGACACATTTATGTATCTATCGATCCACCCCTTAGAACCAGGTATCATAAATTTCTAATCCTTCCTGCTGGAAAGAGAAACACTCGACTATTGGAATGCCACCAAACTGAGCTGCAATAAATCCTCCGGCAGCAAAATTATTTGAGCACCCGCCCCCCAATAGTTTTAACTTGCTGCAGGCACTGAGAAATGTAAGAGGACACAGGTTCAGCTCTGAGGAAAATATAGAGCTTACAAGTGAGTAAATTCTTAGCCAGTTATCCAAGCTTATGGGAATAAACTTCATTGGGGTGGGGAAGCTTAGGGTCAGAGGCCAAATGCAACCTCCCAGTTCTCTCTGTCTGGTTCCAGTGTGGTGTAGTGGTTAAGAGCGGTAGACTCGTAATCTGGGAAATCGGGTTCGCGTCTCCGCTCCTCCACATGCAGCTGCTGGGTGACCTTGGGCCAGTCACACTTCTCTGAAGTCTCTCAGCCTCACTCACCTCACAGAGTGTTTGTTGTGGGGGAGGAAGGGAAAGGAGAATGTTAGCCGCTTTGAGACTCCTTCGGGTTGTGATAAAGCAGGATATAAAATCCAAATTCTTCTTCTTCTTCTTCTTCTTCTTCTTCTTCTTCTTCTTCTTCTTCTTCTTCTTCTTCTTCTTCTTCTTCTTCTTCTTCCTGGGACTCGTCCATGGTCATCCCTCATTCCCAGGCCACATCCCCTCTCCACAAGTGACACTCTCCACAAGTGACATTGGTTCTGCTCTGAGCCCCCCTCGAGTTCTTTTGCCCAGGTGGAATGTGTTCTTAGAATCATAGAATCATAGAGTTGGAAGAGACCACAAGGGCCATTGAGTCCAACCCCCTGCCAAGCAGGAAACACCATCAGAGCACTCCTGACATATGGTTGTCAAGCCTCTGCTTAAAGACCTCCAAGGAAGGAGACTCCACCACACTCCTTGGCAGCAAATTCCACTGTCAAACAGCTCTTACTGTCGGGAAGTTCTTCCTAATGTTGGACTATGATAATTCCTCTCGTCAGGATGGAGGATGGAAGGATTTGGGGGTGGTAGAAGCCGTTTTTGGATGGCTGGGATGTAGCCTGTTATCCTAAGCTAAGAATCCCATTCATTGCTTCAACCACTTTTCAGTCTGCAGTCAGCAGACCACTTTTCAGTCTGCAGTCAGCAGACCACATGACCCGCAGACATGGGGAGTCTGTGGGTAATATATATAGGTTAGCCCCTAGTGGAATATCTTGACTCCAAATAACAGCTCAGGAGATGGACATATCTTGCTAAAGGGCAATGGGGCTCAACCACAGTGCTGGGATTTCTCCTCCTCCTCCTCCTCCTCCTCCTCCTCCTCCTCCTCCTTCTCCTCCTCCTCCTCCTTCTTCTTCTTCTTTGTCCTGCAAACTGATCTGAATGAGCACTCTGGTTTTTCATAACCAGACACTCTCCATCCAGCAAGCAAACATTTTTCAAAAAAGAAAAAAAAAGGTTCAGAAAATGACCAGGCAAGGAGCAGAAGAAGGTGGCACTTTACTGCTTTTTAAGGCATGGCGAAGGCATAACAAAAATGTGTCCACCAGTAAAACGAAAATCAGATAGGGGGGGACTTGGGGAAGCTCACCTAACAATGTTTAGAAAAAATAAGGATAAGACAAGAATCTGTTTCTATTGTTTGTTTTACTGTTAGTGCTGTTTATTTGTGTTATAAAATGAATACAGTGGTACCTCAGGTTACATACTCTTCAGGTTACAGACTCCGCTAACCCAGAAATAGTGCTTCAGGTTAAGAACTTTGCTTCAGGATGAGAACAGAAATCGTACTCTGGTGGCGCGGCAGCAGCAGGAGGCCCCATTAGCTAAAGTGGTATCTCAGGTTAAGAACAGTTTCAGGTGACGTACGGACGTCTGGAATGAATTAAGTACTTAACCCGAGGTACCGCTGTAAAAAAAAATGGGGGGGGGGAGAATGTGTCCGCCAATCAAAATTTTAAATTAAACTTACTAGTATAGAAAGTTCACAAAATGCCCTGGGCACAAAAGTAGAAGGTAGCATTATGTGAATGGTATGTGGTATCTGTCAGTAGTGACATCACAAGCATTGCCCAATAGGTGCAGTCATACACTTTACTATAGCAATAAAAGCAAGTAGCTGGGGGCAAGTCTTATAATGACTTGCTGACAAAATATGAGGCTTTGGGTGATGAAAAAATGCAATAACGCACAGCAGAAGGGCTACTTTATGACAGAATGCCTGCTTAGCTATTGAATAAAACACCAACAATGATATTGTACTATAGAAACTCTTTTGGAAAAGCCCTTGGTTCAGATTCCACAATGGGTGGCCTCAAATATGTATCTAATCCACTTGTAATTCAGTTGCAAGGATAGATGTGAACAGACACTGAAAAGCTGTATAAGAATGCTTGTAGTAGCAGCAGTCGTTAAAATTTAGGTTAAATATGTATCAAACATATGTTTTGAATAGTTGCAGCCTTTGTTTTTCAACCTGCCCATGAAATATGTCATAGTCATAATCAGGAGGGTTTCGAGTCAATGTGAGATACCCTTTCCAGAGGTTGAATGATAATAAATTAGGATGCGCCTTCTTAATCTACTCCTCCACAGTAACACTTGATCAGGAAATGACCAATTCCAGTTACTTAAGCCTTTTATCTGTTCAGTTCTTCAAAGGGAGCAAACTTTTAAAAAGAATTTTGAACTTCAAAGGGATTGATGGCTAATTGCACGGCTCTGTTCTGCAAGGCTTCAGGGAGGCTTTCTTGAAAGTTTTGTTGTTTTGCAGAGAAACCAAGACAGAATTTGAGGTGTAGCTTAAGCAAACTAATGAAATAAGTGAGAACTTGCTTTTGTCTGAGATTATCTGGATGAATTTTATTTTTGTAATTTAGATAAATAAATAAAGTTGGAGCCTCTAAAACCTTCTTGCCTAAGGTAACACAATCAGATGTTTTCTATGTCACCCTAAACCATGGTTTGGTAGGATTTTCATGAGCAGGAACAAACTGCGGCAAGAGTTGGACTCATTATTCCTCTCCTCTTCTTGCATCACTGGGTGAAAGATTTTGGCAGCTTCCCCCCTTACTTTCTTTGACTCTCATTTTATTGTGCCATCCAGATGTGAGATCCTGGTTTATAAAACAACATGCGGGCAGATTCAGAACAAGCCGGCTTAAAGCTGTCATTTCCGAAGCTGCTTTGGTAACCTAACCAGGGTTTGTTATAAACCACAGTTCCTGGTTTGTCACAACATGACAATCAAGGGAAAACAAATAAAAGCTTTCCTTTTTCTACCCTGCAGCTGTTTGGAAGGCGGTGTTGTAAACAAAAATTGCCCTTTTCCCTTATGGGGTATCCAAGAGCCATATAGAGCCCTTACATTGGTTCCCTAGTGGTATGAGAAGATAACAGAGGCCATATTGAGAATATTGAGAAGCAAAGCAGCTAGTAAGCTTGATTTTTATTGAACTGTTGAAACAGGGTGCTCCCCTCACCCGCAGGAGAGGAGGAGGAACCCAGAAAAGTGGCGAGCACCCCCAGAAACATCATACATACATCACAGAAGGGGTGTAACCTAAGACCACCCCCCAGAATGACCACATAACCATGAATGTACAGCTAAATGGAAGTAAATGTATCACGCTGTGGTTGCAAACTCCTTGCCGTCTCAGAAACTCAACCCCCAAGCCTTTAATAGCTGAGTGATGAACATTAATTCAGTGGCGTTCTTCTCCACACTGAGAAAAGGTAAATTTCTGCTTATTGTAAAAAAAAAAAATGTAAAGATCGGCAGCTGGCAGGCTGGAGGCTCAATCTTGCCTCCAGAGACTTCTTGTCTGGCCCCTGCTGTAGCACCCCAATCAAATCCTTGCCACCCCATTAGGCATGTCAGACATGCCCCTGTTCCCACTTTCCCCCAGTGTGTCCATGGCTACAGTTTTAAAATAATTGCTGACCAGGACTGTGTTCTCTAACTAAATATATAAAGAATCTACTGAACAACACCAATGTGTCAACAATAACAAGGCAATTCTGCACAAGCTAAAGAAAACTGGCATATGGAGCAGAGCACTTGCTCTGAACGAGACCCTAAAAGGATATGGTGATGGCAGCTAGAGGGGGAGAATGGCTGTATTAGCGCTGAATTCAGAAATGCACTTGTCTGAAGATGCACGCTCCCTTCTATGTAGCTACATAGGTCTGGACCACAACTTGAACCAGATAAGCTTGTTATGCAAATTATAGTCAACATCAGGGAGGAGGTAGATAATGGAATTACTGAAAATTCAACCACTCATCACAAGGGTGACGGGAACATCAGGCATGGCCCTAACATTTGGATAAAAGGAACAATGGACTTGTTACAATCATTTCTTTTAATTTATCAAAATGGAACTGTCACAAGCCAGGCACTGACAAATGCATAACTAATGCATATAAATGAGTCCTTTATCACTAATGGCCAAAGAGTTCGATGCTGTATAGCTTGATGCTTTTTAAAAAAAGAAAAAGAAAAGAAAACTTTTTAAGTGGGAATCAAACCCTCCGTATGGAATGACTCATAACTCGAATGGCAGTGGTCACCATATATTAAAAGCTACTGTGGGACTTTGGGACAGCAAGGGAGTCAAAGGTGTGCTAAAGGAGAAAAAGGAGAGGGGGAAAAAAAGCAAAACTGAATGGATTCTTTGCATCTGTCTTTACTGGAGGAGATGTAGGGGAGATCTTGGTGCTTCAACTAACTTTCTCAAGAAGGGAATCTGAAGAACCGAGGCAAAGAGTGGTGATACGTGAGGAAGAGATTCTTGGGGTTATGAACCAACCAAAACCAAACAAACCATCAAGTCAGGGGGGTACAAAGCAGCAGCTGCCACCAGAGCACTCGGGGAGTGTGGAATGAGAAGTGCATAACAGCCATGTGCGCTTCAATCCCAGGCGAGGCTGGGATCAAGGGTGCATGGCTGTTGCGTGCTTCTCAAATGGCCTCATTGAGTGGCTCTACTCATTGAGTGGTCAGCAAACTTTTTCAGCAGGGGGCTGGTCCACTGTCCCTCAGACCTTGTGGGGGGGGGCTGGACTATATATATATATATTGGGGGGGGGGATGAATGAATTCCTATGCCCCACAAATAACCCAGAGATGCATTTGAAATAAAAGGACACATTCTACTCATGTAAAAACACGCTGATTCCTGGACCATCCGCGGGCCGAATTGTGAAGGCGATTGGGCCGGATCCGGCCCCGGGCCTTAGTTTGCCTACCCATGCTCTAGAAGGAGTGTTGTTTTTTTAACAATTTCAACATAACAAAATATCAAAACATATCATCTTCATTATTTCCCCCATCTCCCCAAAGAACCCTCCCCCTCAAGAATTCCCTCAGCTCCTCTCTCTGATTTCTCAACACATATTGTTCTCTGAATACTGTAAAATAGTACAAATCCTTATATTATCTATCTACTGTATTAACCATAAATAAATTTGTGTATGTTTATTCAAATCCTGCCAAGGAGTCCAGTTCATTTTGTTGTCTTTTTAGATCCTTTGTAAAAAGTTCCCATTCTTCTTTGAAGTCACAGTTGTCCTCTACAAGGAGTGTTTCTAAGGCGGGGTGCGAAGGGTGAATGGAGGGCCTTTGCTGCCAAAACAACACCAACCGCTGAAGCAACCCCTCACAAAGTGGCGTAGGGCTGGCTCAGGGAGGGCAGCATGAGTAGTCACCCTAGAAGCCCCCCCCCCCATGCTACAGTCCCGGTACAAAGCCTGACCTACATAATTCATGTATTTGAAGACATTTCAGGGAACACAGAGAACCAGTGTACAGTGGAACCTCGGAAGTCGAATGTAATCTGTTCCGGAAGGACGTTCGACTTCTGAAACCTTCAAATTCTGAGGCACGGCTTCCGATTTGCTGACAGCTAGGCTTTTTGCAGATCGGAAGCTGCATCGGACATTCGGGTCCCAAGGAATGCTAAAAAAAACCCAGAACACTTACTTCAAGGTTTTCGACGTCCGGGAACTGAAACGTTCAGGGACGGAGTGGTTCAAGAAGAAGAAGAAGAAAAGTTTGGATTTGATTTCCCGCTTTATCACTACCCGAAGGAGTCTCAAAGCGGCTAACATTCTCCTTTCCCTTCCTCCCCCAGAACAAACACTCTGTGAGGTGAGTGGGGCTGAGAGACTTCAGAGAAGTGTGACTGGCCCAAGATCACCCAGCAGCTGCATGTGGAGGAGCGGAGAAGCGAACCCGGTTCACCAGATTACGAGTCTACTGCTCTTAACCACTACACCACACTGGCTCTCAGAACCAGTGGTTCCACTGTAATGTGATACAACGAAGTTGTGTGGGGTCTTTTGTGGCGCTGGCTTTATGCTCGACTTTACGCTGCATCAGTCTTGGGAGACTGAGCTGCAACGGTCTATTGAACTATTCTTCTCCTAAGGCCTTATGCTCCTGGTTCACAGACTGAGCAAGAAAGAATCAGGAAGAGGTATATTAAGGATAAGAACAACAACAGGAGGGTATTCAGACCTATACCTATCAATGGCCAGGAAACTAATTTCAAATGCAGATCACACCATGACCTCTGCGAAACTGTAAAGTTTTCAGCGAGACAAAAGTTGAGAAGGAATTATGCAATGTAAACAAAAGCTAAAAAGAGCTCTTGTTTGCAGGAAGGAAATTTCATTGCCAAAGGTTTGCCGCATATCATTTTGCAATAACGGCACACAAGGTTAAGCTGCTTAAAATGGAAAAGGGTTGTACTCACTGGGAAATGAAGTGGTTGAATCCTCTGGACCAATTTTCTGGCTGAAACAAAGTAGGAGGAGGGTTCCTGGAAAATACAAATGTTTTATAAGAACAAAACTAGATCAAATGAATTTTCCTACAGCATCTGGGGTTTGACCTGCTGTTTAAAAGTAGGGGGAACAAATAAATTATTCCATCCTTTTGCCACTACTTAAGAAGGTGCAGGGACACATGCCTTGTCTTTCTAAAGTGAACAAGTTTACTTGTTCAGTGGTACCTTGGTTGTCAAACTTAATATGTTCCAGGAGTCCGTTCGACTCCCAGAACCATTCAAAAAGCAAGGTGTGGCTTCTGTTTGGCTGCAGGAACTTCCTGCATTCAATCGGACACCACGTTGGAAGTTCGGTTTCGAAAGAACGTTCGCAAACCGGAACACTTACTTCTGGGTTTGTGGTGTTTGGAAGTTGATTCGTTCGGGAGCCAAGGCATTCGACAACCAAGGTACCACTGTAAATGTAAACTGGATGAATGATTGCAGTGAAGCATTGGAGTCAAAGATTCCCTTGGTCTGGCAAAGGATGCTTTTCAGGAGAAGACCTCCTTCCATGAGAGGAAGGCTCTTTTCATGGAAGCACAGGAACCTTGGGCTCCTCAACAACCCTATGCAAAGTGGAAAGCAGCACACCTTACAGCAAACATACCCAAAAGCAAGTGACACAGCAACAGTAGGTGGTTAACAGACCATATAACACTGGTCCTGAAAGACCTACTTTGGCTCCCAGTACGTTTCCGAGCACAATTCAAAGTGTTGGTGCTGACCTTGAAAGCCCTAAATGGCCTCGGCCCAGTATACCTGAAGGAGCGTCTCCACCCCCATCGTTCAGCCCAGACACTGAGATCCAGCGCCGAGGGCCTTCTGGCGGTTCCCTCATTGTGAGTAGTGAGGTTATAGAGAATCAGGCAGAGGGCCTTCTCGGTAGTGGCACCCGCCCTGTGAAATGCCCTCCCTTCAGGAAATAAACAACTACCTGACTTTTAGAAGCAGCCCTGTTTAGGGAAGTTTTTAATGTTTGAAGTTTTATTCTGTTTTTAATGTTCTGTTGAAAGCTGCCCGGAGTGGCTGGGGAAGCCCAGCCAGATGGGCGGGGTAGAAATAAATACTAATAATAATAATAATAATAATAATCACAACTTCAGTGTCCCTGCTTGCAAGAACAGGACTGCTGATAAATATACCCCCCCCCATTCAGTTCAGAGCAATAAATAGCAAAGTTTGAAGGCAAAATGAGAGAGCAAGAATCAAAAAGGCAGCATAAACTGGAGCAAAGTTAACGAGCAAATGGGAGTTGGGTTTTACCATTTCTACACATCCCATGCACACACGCACACACAATCAAAACAAATCAAGCCACAGTAAAGACATAATGGCTCCGTAATAAATGGCCCATTTTCATTCATCTGTATCTATTCAAAACCATTTCAGCTATCCTATTTCATTGCAGTTTGTCATGTTATCTGAGCTGAATGTGTTATTACTTTTCTCCTTTGGTATAACGCCAGCACAAAATGAGAAGGGAAAATCCAAAATACTTGCAGGATATGCATCATTTATCACATTTACTATTAGGGAAGTAATGTGATGGGTTATATTCAGTGACATTAATGCCTACTCCCATGTTCCATTAAATGCACTCCTACCACCAGCACCTGCATCACAGAACCAGCAGCAGTGCATACAAATCTCATCAGCAGAGGTTAATTCAGAAAACAGTGAACACAGGAAAACATCTACCTGCAATTTCTGTTTTAAAAAATCCACGTCGAGGTTAGCAGATTACTATTAAACAAGCAGGTGCTGATGAGGTCATGAATACACTGTACATTTAAAGCACATGACTTCCTCCAAAGACTCCTGGGAATTTCCCATACTACCTGATACCATTGGTCCATGCTTACTCCTGACAGGTCTCTCCAGCGTCTGGTTATGATGATTCTGGCTGCTGAGAGCAGGTGGGTTATAAGCTCCTTGTGATGTGAGTGGGCATTATTGTCTTGGAAGGTAGAGACTCTCTGTTAACTCTACCAATCTCTAAGGCAGGCATCCCCAACCTGCGGCCCTCCAGATGTTCTGGCCTACAACTCCCATGATCCCTAGCTAACAGGACCAGTGGTCAGGGATGATGGGGATTGTAGTCCAAAACATCTGGAGGGCCAAAGCTTGGGGGTGCCTGCTCTGAGGCAAAACCACCATATGAGATCCACCCACCAAGCAAAAGGAAGGAAGGAAGGAAGGAAGGAAGGAAGGAAGGAAGGAAGGAAGGAAGGAAGGAAGGAAGGAAGGAAGGAAGGAAGGAAATGTAGCATATGAGACCAACAAAGCCTACCTTTTCCTTTTCTCTACAGTGGTCTGGGACCCTTTGTTATGCCCCTCTGGATGTTTAGTGAACTGGAAACGTTTTAATCTATTGAGTTTTATGTGTTCTCTGTCATTGAACCTGCCGCCAATGTCACAGCTGGTAAAACCAAATGGGTCATTTTTTATTTTATTTTTTAGCCATGAAGGCGAGCGCCATGGTTCAGTGGACACCATTTGTTCTTTCTTTTAAGCTGTGCACCTAATTACAGATCACAGCTAATAGATTTACAATGGGCAACAAAGGAAGAGGGAGGGAGTCGCTGCATTGATCTTGAATACTTCTCTGAGAGTGAGCTTTTGCGCGGAGAGGGGTGTGGGGGAAATGGGACAAAGCTGGAGGGGGAAAATATTTGATAGGCAAAAAACATGCACTGTTTATTTCCTCAATCAATACAGCAATATATTTTTCCAAGAAAACAACCACCAGGCATGCAGAGGTATATTACTGGAGGCAGCTGCATTGTTTTCAATGGGAGAATTAGTACCTGAGCATCAGGCCCAGGAGCTGACTCAGGCAGACAGAAGAGCCAGGTAGACGCATGTTGTGAATTCACTTTGAGGAGTATGGAATGTTGTGGTCAGAGATATGGCCATATGTCAGCAGTTGAAGGTTTTTTTTAAAAAAATAAAAAATTATTGGGGTTTTTAATAAAAGAAATACAAAAATAATAAACAGCATTGCTTTGTTTTAACAAAATTTCATAACTTCTATAGACTTCCTCACGTCTCCCGCTCCCACTTACATCGTTAATAATTTTTTTCAAGCAAATTATCATCTTATTTGCAATTTTGTAACCACTCATTTAAATATAATATAACAGTTCTCCAACAAATTTTGTTTCTCTTAATCTCACATATCATCAAATTCCGATCCAGTTTAGTGATGGCCAATTATTTGTAACCAAGCATCCTTTTTAACATTCCACTAAATCACAATGTTTCTGTAGATAAATCTTAAATTTCTTCCAATCTTCTTCGATCCTTTCTTCTCCCAGGTCTCGAATTCTGCCAGTCATCTCCGCCAGTTGCATATAGTCCATCAGTTGCATCTGCCATTCTTCCAGTGTGGGTAGATCTTGAGTTTTCCAGTTCTTAGCGACAAGTATCCTTGCTGCTGTTGTTGCATACATAAAGAATGTTCTGTCCTTCTTTAACACCTTCTGGCCGACAATACCCAGAAGGAAGGCCTCTGGTTTCTTAGTGAAGGTATACTTAAATACCTTTTTCAACTCATTATATATCATTTCCCAGAAGGCCTTCACTTTAGGGCAGGTCCACCAGAGGTGAAAAAATGTTCCTTCATTTTCTTTACATTTCCAGCATTTATTATCAGACAAATGGTATATTTTGGCAAGTTTAACTGGGGTCATGTACCATCTGTATATCATTTTCATTACATTTTCCTTCAAAGCATTACATGCAGTAAAGTTCAGCCCAGTGGTCCACAACCTTTCCCAGTCTTCAAACATAATGTTATGCCCAATATCCTGTGCCCATTTTATCATAGCCGATTTAACCATTTCGTCTTGTGTATTCATGCTGACATGTGACATGAACTGCTGACAAGACACAACACATGTCAGCAGTTGAAGGTTAAGGGACCCCTGAGCATTAGGTCTGGTCGTGACCGACTCTGGGGTTGCGGTGCTCATCTCGCTTTATTGCGAGCCGGCGTACAGCTTCCGGGTCATGTGGCCAGCATGACTAAGCTGCTTCTGGAGAACCAGAGCAGCGCATGGAAACACTGTTTACCTTCTTGCCTAGCGGTACCTATTTATCTACTTGCACTTTGACGTGCTTTCAAACTGCTAGGTTGGCAGGAGCAGGGACTGAACAATGGGAGCTCTCCCCGTCGCAGGGATTCGAACCACCGACCTTCTGATCGGCAAGTCCTAGGCTCTGTGGTTTAACCCACAGCGCCACCCACATCCCTATATCAGCAGTTACTGGGTCTTAAAATACATCCCACTTGAACTTAAAGCTAGTGTACTAAATGAGCACCTTTTTAAAAAAATGGTGTGTGGGGGGGGGAGAGACTAATCATGTGTAATAACGAGACTTTACTACACACCTAATTGCTTGCATTAAGAAATGTAAATTCCTTAAATGGAATTTCATACTCCATATGTTCCCAGATAAAGCATACTGATGCAGAATAGTTAGTTGTTAATCTAAGGGGTCGTGAACATGTTTCATTTTTTAAATCTCATTGGTGGCTGCTGGCCAAGAGGCAAATGTTGAAATTACCTGTCTTCGTTAACTAAGTTTGTTATCCCTCTTTTTTTTTTAGAGGGGGACATCCTCTTCAGTATCTTTTCCATTTCCCCGTACCTTTTGGCCTTTTGGCACTGGCGAAACGTTCTTGGGAAAGCTTTCGTAGGAGATTTCTAGCGCGATTGTAAGGGCATGAAAAAGCGAGCCGGATTTGGAATAGGAGCAAAAGCAGAAAGACGTTATGGATAACTATTTAGGATGTAAATAGGATGTATCCTATGTCCTTTTAAAATGAGGTCCAGCACCAAGGGCCTTCTGGCGGTTCCCTCACTGTGAGAAGTAAAGTTACAGGGAACCAAGCAGAGGCCTTCTCGGAAGTGGCGCCCGCCCTGTGGAACGCCCTCCCATCAGATGTCAAGGAAATAAACAACTAACCAACTTTAAGAAGACACCTGAAGGCAATCCTGTTTAGGAAAGTTTTTAATGTTTGAAGTTTTATTCAGTTTTTAGTGTTCTGTTTGGAGCCGCCAAGAGTGGCTAGGGAAACCCAGCCAGATGGGCGGGGTATAAATATTATTATTAATATTAGGGTTATTGTTTTTTATCCTGATTATATATTTTATGGTTTTGTGTTCTGGTTTTGTTGTGCCTTGAGACCTCCGGGTATAGGGCGGTATATAAATTCAATAAATAATTATAATAATAACTAAAAAGCTGTCTCTAAACAGCAGGCAGGACTAAGCGAAATTCTGCCAACCAAACACACTGGGTAAGGGATTAAAGATCAAACAGGTGTAGTTCTCAGGTACAGAAATACCTGTGAATGGCTTATAATGCCCCAGTCCCATGTCTAACATAAGCTTCATGACCATCACCATTTTATCTGCAAGCCATTTTCCCATAGTTAAAAAAGTGATCAGGGTGGCTTGCAACATGAAAATACAGTGGTACCTCAGGTTACATACGCTTCAGGTTACATACGCTTCAGGTTACAGACTCCGCTAACCCAGAAATAGTGCTTCAGGTTAAGAACTTTGCTTCAGGTTGAAAACAGAAATTGTGCTCCGGCGGCACGGCGGCAGTAGGAGGCCCCATTAGCTAAAGTGGTGCTTCAGGTTAAGAACAGTTTCAGGTTAAGTACGGACCTCCGGAACGAATTAAGTACTTAACCCGAGGTACCACTGTATTTCCATAATACAGGCAATGACTGATTAACATGCATCCGAAAGTCATGTATTCACGCACATGTCCACAGTGGTAAACACAGAAGTGGCTGAAAATGTCACAAAACACATCACTAAAGGTGCACAACAGGGGTGGAGGGAATGTATGAGAACCACATCTTTCCAATGAACTGAACGGGGAAGCCAAGCGGGGCTCCGTGTATGAACTGAAATTCCCACATTCACAAAGAAGCAAAGGATTTGGAAGGCTTTTTGTGCCTCCTTCTCAGATGTACATTTTCACACTTCATTGTGTCCCCTGAGTGTTTTGGGCCAGCCTGGTATTAAACTGTCACAATCAATGGAGCTTCCCCAAACCCCTTGAGAGACATTTCCATAGTCTTTACAGGTCACACCACTGGGAAATCGTTATTTGCTTCATTTCATCCAATAATTTGTGGTTATACACACACAACCCAAAAAGGCTCCCTTGGCCTCAGACAGCAAATACGCAAGGGTGAAACCGATGACACGCTTTGCACCAATCTCTTTGCAATAAAAAGCAGAGGCTCTTCCAGTTGCCAAGACTAGAAGACTTTCAATCATCAGTGTCGCCTACAGATGTTTCAAGTAAATCATATGCCGTTATTTTCTCCTGGTGAGATGGGTAAATGAAAAGAAAAATGGTTGACCTTCCAAAAGTGGAAGTCAGGTGTGTCTTTTTTAAAAGTTATTTTTATTGTCAATTAGCAGATTTTTCATTCACAACAGAAAGCGGCATTCTACTTATCTGCTTCTGTACAGGAAATGAAAGCCTCTGAGGATACAGAAATTTATTAGATTTATTTTAGGTTAAGTGGGTGGTTTATGCATGGATAACACTGGTTTTACAAATGCATATTTGAATTCTTTTATACATTGAATGCGTATGTGGTTACATTCACATAATTATAAAACATATTTGTTATCCCAGGGGGCTCCTTCTTGTTCTTATTATTCATACTCCTGATTCAGAAACAAAATTAATTGGACTTTTGTTTACTTTCTCCTTTCCTGAAATGAATGGGAATGGCTATTTGCTGGGCACAGTGAATAATAAGCTTTCATTGTTTCGTCTCTTACAACCATCACCACCCTCCTCTATGCATTTTTTTTTTAAAAAAAGGTAAGTATTTTCAATTCTGTCAATGGTTCTGACAACTGGAACATCTAGGGAAAAAAGAGGGTGATTGTGGTGTGGTGAGGGCGACAACTCAAGATGCTAAAACAAATGCTTAATCAGGAATGTCTCCAGGACCGAGTAGTTTTCTTGCCACACTGATGAGCTATTTCAACAAATAATTCAGTCGCAAAATTATGCAGAAAACATCCGGCATTTCGGGAAGCCATTTACAAATCGCTGCATGAATTCGTTAAAACACACACAGAGAGAGACAGCAGTGTGTTTTGATAGGCAAACACAGACATTTGAAGTAATATTGAAGTTGCAGGTCATAAGTCTCTTCTAAATTCAGAAGAAGGTATGTGTTGCAATCAGAATATCACATTAGGCGGAAGGGGAAATCATAATCTTTAAGTAACCCGGTTAAGGCTGCAATCCATGTTTACCAGCAAGGAGTATACCCCATTGGACACAGTGGGATTTAATTCAAATTCAGTGATTGGGACTGCCCTGACTGGCTGCAATCCTAGGAATGAGCAAGACTGAACATAATGGGGGCTTATAGTCTTCTGAGTAAAGATGCATAGGTTTAAGCAAGCCATTAAATTATAAAATCAACACAATATGGGCTACCTGGTGTACAACGGGAAAGTATTCTGCTTGGAAACATCTGGAGTGGTTTTCACATTTTTCCTCGTAATCCATGGGCCTTGCAGCTGCCAAAATCTCCAGGAAGATTTTGGCAGCTGCAGGTTTTTATTAGTCTTTTGCAGAATCTGTCATTTATTCCTGTCAATTTCTTCTCAGTTTTAGTTTCTAGCTAAGGTCAGACGGGGTGGGGTAGTCAGGGAGTGGGGTATGTTTGTGTAGGTGTGTGTGGAGAAGCTCATTTCACAAATGCAGGTGAATAAACCCAGTTAGGATTTCCAGTGGTCAAGCTTCATAACACATATTTTAACCTGCTTAACTTTATGGTTTCCCCACAAGACATTCTGCTTTTTCAAGGAGTTGAGAGGCAATAGGGATTAAAAGCTGTCTACGACAGCAAGGAAGGAACCTGAATGACTGCTTGCTTATCATCAATGCGTGCCTTTGTTGCAAATTAATATGTTGCTCTTTTATCCTTTTGTTAGTATCGGCAGGCATGCAAAATACAAGCATTTGCCAAATGGCAAAGAAAGACAAATGAGTTGGGTGTGTTTCTGTGTCCAACTAAAATACATAGTCATTCAGACAATGCAATTTTGCAGTTAGACTATTGCCATTTCTATTGTAGAATAATGTATGTGGGCTTTTCTTTTCTTTGTTTAGTGTGAGGAATGACCTTCAGGGACAGCACTTGGCATGCATGAAATAATAATAATAATAATAATAATAATAATAATAATAATTATTATTCTTATTATTTATTACATACCCCGCTCATCTGTCTGGGCCTTTCCAGCCACTCTGGGCAAACAAACAATAAAATATCAAACATTAAAAACTTCCCTAAACAGGGCTGCCTTCAGATGTCTTCTAAAGTCAGATTTGTTTCCTTTACATCTGATGGGAGGGCGTTCCACAGGGTGGGCACCACTACCAAGAAGGCCCTCTGCCTGGTTCCCTGTAACTTTGCTTCTCGCACTGAGGGAACTGCCAGAAGGCCCTCAGAGTTGGACCTCAGTGTCTGGGCTGAACGATGGGAGTGGAGACGCTCCTTCAGGTATACGTGGCCAAGGCCGTTTAGGGCTTTAAAGGTCAGCACCAACACCTTGAATTGTCCTCAGAAATGTACTGGGAGCCAATGTAGGTCTTTCAGGACCGGTGTTATATGGTCTCAGCAAGCCATGCATAGGATCAACACATCTGAGACAGCATAAAATCGTAGAGTTGGAAACGACCCAGAGGATCCTCTAGTCCAGCCTTTCTCAACCTGTGGGTCACCAGATGTTGTTGAACCACAGCTCCCATCACCCCTAGCTAGCAAGGCCAGAGCTCAGGGATGATGGGAGTTGTAGTACAACAATATCTGGGGACCCACAGGTTGAGAACCGCTGCTCTAGTCCAACCCAATGCAATGCAGCTGTCCTAAATGGGGATCAAAACTATGACCTTTGTATTATCAGCACCATGTTCCAACCGACTGAGCTATCCAGTGGTATATGATGTATGGAACATACATAAGCTAGGAAGGCACAGTACAATGGTGTGATCCCATGGGAAGGATGCACATTGCACACTACTCCCTTGTGAGCTGTGGCTTCCAATTTGGTGGAATTATGCAGGAAGCAGATGTACTGCAGTGGCCTCTGCGATAACATCAGGATGAGCCTGAAGGCAGCCAGGTGGCCAAGTGGCCATGTGGCCATGTGTGTCTTTTAGCACCCATGTAGCAAATATGCCATAGGGACGTGGGTGGTGCTGTGGGTTAAACCACAGAGCCTAGGACTTGCCGATCAGAAGGTCGGCGGTTCGAATCCCTGCGACGGGGTGAGCTCCCGTTCCTCAGTCGCAGCTCCTGCCAACCTAGCAGTTCGAAAGCACGTCAAAGTGCAAGTAGATAAATAGGTACCGCTCCGGCGGGAAGGTAAACGGCGTTCCCGTGCACTGCTCTGGTTCGCCAGAAGCGGCTTAGTCATGCTGGCCACATGACCCAGAAGCTGTACGCCGGCTCCCTCGGCCAATAAAGCGAGAGGAGCGCCACAACCCCAGAGTCGGTCACGACTGGACCTAATGGTCAGGGGTCACCTTTACCTTTACCCCCTGAAAGCTACAGGATTCCTCTTCATTGCCACAAAACCAAGTAGGGACTTGCCTGTTTGAATGAAATATCCCAGATCAAATGCCACGTGCATTAAAAACAACCTGATATCCCTTCACATGCAATGCCTTTTGAAGGAGAGTCATTGCACTCGCATTGGCGGCCAAGTCACTGTACTGAGCAATCCAATCAATGGGCCAGGTTAGAGTGCTGTTTTAGCAGTCTCTTTAGCCGTATGGTTTATAACAGGGGTAGGCAACCTAAGGCCCGTGGCAATCTGGTAGGCAATCTGGCCTACGGGAGGTCCGGGAATCAGCGTGTTTTTACAGGAGTAGAATGTGTGCTTTTATTTAAAATGCATTTCTGGATTATTTGTGGGGCATAGGAATTCGTTCACCCCCCCCCATATAGTCTGGCCCGCCACATGGTCAGAGGGATGGTGGACCAGCCCAGTGGCGTAGCGTGGGGGGTGCAGGGGGGCCGGCCGCACCAGGCGCAACATCTGGGGGTTAGGGTTAGGGGGCACAAATCCACGGGTTAGGGGGCGCAAATCCACGGGTTAGGGGGTGCAAATTACTTGCCTTGCCCCGGGTGCTGACAACCCACGCTACGCCACTGGACCGGCCCAAGGCTGAAAAAGGTTGCTGACCCCTGGTTTATAACCCTCTCCCTACTCCAAGACATTTTCTAGCACTGCAAGCGGAAAAACTGGCTCTGGTTACCTTGGTGATAAACTAAAGCTAAAAATTACACATAATTGTTGCTGATGTCACCGCTCTCTTACTGTTTCCAAGGCTACAAAGTACCTCAATTAATTGTGATGTTTCATTCCATTTCTCCTCTGTACTTAGAAGCCTTTCCCCTCTTTTGCTCGGGCAAATTGTTTAGAAGAGGAGGTAATCTATCTAGGCCTTAGCTAATAAGGCATTCATAGCCTCTCAACCGTCTTTGGTAATGACGGGGATTTATAAATTGAAAGCAGGGCTTCCTAAATTCTATAGAGCAATTTGATTCCCAGATTACCCCATTCTGTCTCCTACCCTGCAGAAAGGGAAAATCACCATCGCAGAGTCCTAAGAATCTGTTTTCATAAGCAGCTTGGTTTTTTATATGTTTACAGAAGTATAATATAAGCTAGCAGCTAAGGAAACTGCTTTCATTGATGAAAGCAAAATATGGCATATATAAAAGTGTGGGGGGGAGGGTGTTAGTCCATGTAGTTCAGCAAACTTTTTCAGCAGGGGGCCGGTCCACTGTCCCTCAGACCTTGTGGAGGGCCAGACTATATTTTTTGGGGGGAAATGAATGAATTCCTATGTCCCACAAATCAGCCAGAGATGCATGTTAAATAAAAGCACACATTCTACTCATGTAAAAACATCAGGCAGGCCCCACAAATAACCCAGAGATCCATTTTAAATAAAAGCACACATTCTACTCATGTAAAAACACCAGGCAGGCCCCACAAATAACCCAGAGATCCATTTTAAATAAAAGCACACATTCTACTCATGTAAAAACACCAGGCAGGCCCCACAAATAACCCAGAGATCCATTTTAAATAAAAGCACACATTCTACTCATGTAAAAACACGTGGGCTGGATTGAGAAGGCGATTGGGCCGGATCCGGCCCCCGGCCCTTAGTTTGCCTACCCATGCTTTATGCCATAATAAAAATTTCATTTAAAAGCATTCAGCCTTAGATATCGACTTGGGACCCAGAAATTGCCCTGCTGAAAGGAAGGCATCAGCTCACATTGGGGTTTTTTCTATTAAATGGAACCTGGTTGGGAATTTCAGGAGGTCAGAAGGTTAGCATATTGGCAGCCTGGCTATTCTCCTTCTACTTACTGCAGCTGCTTCGTGGTAATTTATGGGGTTCAGAAAAGCTCTAGGGTGCACTAATATCTTACGCGACGGTAAAGAATTGCATGTACCACCATCGCTACAGGTTCTTCAGCCTGTGTCTGAAAAGGAACTGTGCCGCTGAGTGAGGATGTAGATGAGTTAACTGCTCCCCAATTTTACGTCTTCAGTTCCAGAATGCAACATGCTACTGCTGGGCAAGCTAACTCGAATTACCGTATTTTTCGCTCTATAAGACGCACCAGACCACAAGACGCACCTAGTTTTTGGAGGAGGAAAACAAGAAAAACAATATTCTGAATCTCAGAAATCAGAACAGCAAGAGGGATCGCTGCGCAGCGAAAGCAGCAATCCCTCTTGCTGTTCTGGCTTCTGGGATAGCTGCGCAGCCTGCATTCGCTCCATAAGACGCACACACATTTCCCCTTACTTTTTAGAAGGGAAAAGTGAGTGTTATAGAGCAAGAAATACAGTAATTGCTTTTGTAATTCCTTCCTTGCCCACGTACCCTGATGGAGTTGTTGATTCCTATGGGGAAAGAGAATTCTCTCTCCCCCCCCCGCCTCTTCTGTTGCTGCAAAAATGTCCCCAGACTAGAGGGATATCTCCTGCCCCCTAGCGGCATGGCCTGTAAATCTAACAGGGTCACAAATGCATAGGTAGGCTAGCTCGGTGGGGAATAATTAGTGGCTGTCCACCCTCCACCTCTTAGGTGGTTGGTGTGTCCTTCATCACTTGGCTGCACTCAGACTGCAAGAGCCTGACCTTGTCAGCACGGAGTGTTCCACCGGAGCAAAACAAAATTGCAGTTACCGTATCCTAGCAGCTTGTGCTCATTTATGTAACAGCTTCTGAAGAGTGGTGATTTATGTAGGAACTGGGTGTCCCAAACAGGGTGTGAGAGTCTACAAGGCAGGAGAATAGCTACATATAGATTCATACAGCAAGGCCAGAGGGCAGTTGCCCACCTTTCCCAATGGATAAAGGTGTAAATCGGTGAATTCTGCACTATATCTTCATCAATACCACAGAGCCTAGGACTTGCCGATCAGAAGGTCGGTGGTTTGAATCCCCGCAACGGGGTGAGCTCCCGTTGCTCGGTCCCTGCTCCTGCCAACCTAGCAGTTCGAAAGCACATCAGAGTGCAAGTAGATAAATAGGTACTGCTCCGGCGGGAAGGTAAACAGTGTCTCTGGATCACCAGAAGCGGCTTAGTCATGCTGGCCACATGACCCAGAAAAACTTTCTGCAGACAAACATCAGCTCCCTTGGCCAGTAAAGCGAGATGAGTGCTTTACTCAGAGTTGTCTCGACTGGATTTAACTGTCAGGGGTCCTTTGCCTTTACCTTTTTACTTACATCATCGTCGAGTCACTTTCTGGCTTTGCTTTACACAATTCAGCAGAAAAGAATATATTTGCTAAAAAAAAGTATGTTTAGAAGCAAACATTGGGTACAAAGATACGCTTTGAGCTCGTAAATAAACAAACAAACATTGCTGGGTGGAACAAAATTGTGAAAAGTGTTTATTCTAGGCAGAGCAGGCACCAACTCTAAGGGGCCCAGACCCCATTGGCACCCAAAAAAATATTCCACCCCCCTCGATTGACCACGCCAAGCCACCCCGGCCTCCTTCTTTGCCACCACTGTGTGAGAGTACAGCTAAGGTGCCTAATCACCCACATGCCTCCCTCTCTCCTTGGGTGCCCTTCCTTCTCTTCTCCCCTCAGGCAGCCTTGGCTTGTACCCAGCATCCCACGAGCCCCCTGCCACAAAGGGGACTTGGCCACCACCTGCTGGCTTCCAGGCGGGGAGAGGAGGGGCTGGTGTGTGGACTGGGCCTACTGCTGACCCCAGTAACTGCCCAGATCAGCCTCTCGGCACCAGCCCCAGCCCAGACAGCTGAAATGTGCATAGCCCCATTTGGAAATACGAATTCAGATTTCTCCTCACGCTTATCTCTAATACGTGGCTAGCATGATGGGCACAAGAATTCTTCTGCTGGGTTTTAAGGCTAGGGAAGATCTCAGATTCTGCCTCCAATCTCTCTCCCCCATGCCAAACCTTTACAGTGGTACCTTGGGTTAGACGCTTCAGGTTACAGACTCCGCTAACCCAGAAATAGTACCTCGGGTTACGAACTTTGCTTCAGGATGAGAGCAGAAATCATGCGGCAGCGGTGGTGGTACCTCAGGTTAAGAACAGTTTCAGGTTAAGAATGGACCTCCAGAACGAATTAGGTTCTTAACCTGAGGTACCACTGTATCTCTAAACACATTGCAAAATTCATTATTGCAAATAGATCCATCTACCTGGTTAAGATTGTCAGAGGCAAGTATCAGAAGGTGAGCCCTGCCACTTTCAAACTCCACACACACTGAATTCACTCAGGGTTGGAATGCACTGTAGGGACGCTGTTTTTCCCCATGGGGCTTGAACTGGGTGTTCTGCAGATGCACCCCTCCCTTATTTTCCATGCCACTGGGCTTGCTAACCAGAGAAAAGAAGTCCAGAGAGTTCAAGGCAGAACACAGACAGCATAAACTAGAATTGTCATGAAGCTGGAAGTCACGTGACCCAAGAGAACCAATCTCACCGTTGCTAAACCCATAGCACTCTCCAAGTAAGGGCAATTTGTTGACAAGATTAACCAGTTGACTTCCCCAGTGCACTTAAAGCTTATTTAGCAGCAAACCCAGAAAGCAGGCAATGCTCTGGGCTCTGCTGCACACAAAAAAGGAACTGTCTGCGTTCCTTATTCTATTTGTTCATGCACTAATTCAATTTTGTTTGGTCTCCATACAAAGTTGGTCTGAGACCTACAATGCTTGTTGTTCTGTCAAGTCTGTACACAACAACCAGGGCGCAATCCTTTTAATTATATTCAACAAAAAGAAGGGCAGAAGTAACATGAACAAGGCTGGCTTGCGTAACCGATCGTGAGAAGGAAACCTAGTATTTAAAGCAAATGCTAAAGTTTGATTTCTCTCCCCCCCTCCCCCAATAAACACACACATTCCATGTCATCAAAATAGATTTTGGGGCCTAGCTCATAAATCTCCCAAACAGGGACCTCCATTGCCTAAAGTTAAAGATAAATCATACTGTGAAGACACTCAACCATGAAATGATTCTGTTAACATGTCATCTGTCTAGAATATTTTCAAATCTTCAATAGAAGGGTCTAAATTATGAAGGTGGCCAGATCTAGCAAATTTGACAATTGGGTATTTGATATTTTTAACCTCATCCATCTCTGTGTGTATGCCTGCACATATAAACACCTCTCAGTGTATGCTTGCATATATAAGCAAATGATTATCCAATGCTGAACTGACCATTTAAAAGAAAAATAGGGTTAATAAATTCTTCAGTGTTTATCTTGTGCAAAGCATTACATCAGGGAGATAAATATATTTTTCAGCTGGGATATGCTTGTGAAATTTTTAGGGGGAGGGTTAATGACTGAGGTATACAAAAATGATGGAATGAATAAAAACAACACTATGTTGCAGTAGAAAAGGCATAGAGTGTCTAATGTACAACAGCTTCATAATTAGATGCATTGGTGTTATGAATAAAACTTAATTGTTTCTGACAATGAGTGGAAGGAAAAAGTGAACTGGTCTTTGGTCAGAAGAAAGGATTAGTTGCTCAGAGCACCAAATCACATTTTAAAATCAATACAGCCACAAAGATGCATAGTTGCCATAAAAACCATCAAGACCTTGCACTCTGCTTGAAACTGATGCTACAAAACTGATGCTGAGCTTAAGACCTCTGCCTTCTGTTTGGTGTTACTGCCATCTTACTGCCATTACCAACCTGGGGCTCTCCAGATGTTGGTGCATGCTGGCTGACTGGGGTTGGTGGAAGTTGCAGTCCACAACATCTGGAGGCCATCAGGTTGACCTAGGCATGGATGGGGGGATCTGCAACATAGTTGCTGAAAGGAGCACAGACAACAGAACAGCCACAGCTTTCCCTCCAACTGCCATTATATATATATTTATATCCCGCCCATCTGGCTGAGTTTCCCCAGCCACTCTGGGCAGCTCCCAACAGAACATTAAAAACACAGTAAAAGATCAAACATTAAAAACTTCCCTAAACAGGGCTGCTTTCAGATGTCTTCTAAAAGTCAGATTGTTGTTTATTTCCTTGACATCTGATGGGCGGGCGCCACTACCCAGAAGGCCCTCTGCCTGGTTCCCCGTAACCTCACTTCTCACAGGGAGGGAACCACCAGAAGGCCCTCAGCGCTGGACCTCAATTTACATGGGGCAGTCAATGATGTTCTGAATAGCTGGCATCTGTCTGTCTCAGGAGACAAATGAGTGCAGTTCCGTTGGTGAAGTCAAACGGCTGTGTTAACCGCACCAAAGTGACCTCCTCAAGGTGCAATCCTGTATGAAGGTCCTGGACTGCCCGGACGACAAGACCCCCATCTTGGCCTTGCTGATGTGATCCACAGAAAAGGAAAGCAAAACATGGAAAAAGGAAAAGGAAAGCAAAACAAATCACCATCCAACCGTCTTAGGGATTCTGCTCTAGATTTGTGTAGGGTTTACTCCATAGCCTTTTCTTCTCCCGAAGAGGCAGCCGAAGTTTAGGATCAGAGTTTTTCTTCTCCTAGATAGGCTACCCTCCCAGGTGGACGAGCCCCATCTGCCCCTCACCTTCCCTCTACAAACACAAGCAAAAACCTCCATCTTGACAGGAAAAGCCCAACCCTTCAGCTGTCCAGATTTTAAAGAAACATCTGGGTTTGTGTGTGTGCTATTGACACCACACATGTGTAAGGTAACTAACGCTGGAGCCCACGGATGGCTGGTTTGGGTAATTATGAAATTTTTTTTTGTTCATCTGGTGTGATTTTTTCATCTGTTGCATTATGCGCAAATGCAGCGGGGTAGAACAATTTACGTCTCTTTTGGCTGAATGGGATTCAATGCCATCTTCTGGAGGACAAATACTAGAAGGTGTGAATATAACATTTGCGATGACCCAAAGCTTGCTGTAAGGGATGTGGGTGGCGCTGTGGGTTAAACCACAGAGCCTAGGATTTGCCGATCAGAAGGTCGGCGGTTCGAATCCCCACGACAGGGTGAGCTCCCGTTGCTCGGTCCCTGCTCCTGCCAACCTAGCAGTTCGAAAGCACATCTAAGTGCATGTAGATAAATAGGTACCGCTCTGGCGGGAAGGTAAACAGCGTTTCTGTGCACTGCTCTGGTTTGCCAGAAGTGGCTTAGTCATGCTGGCCACATGACCCGGAAGCTGTACACTGGCTCCTTCAGCCAATAAAGCAAGATGCGCGCCATAACCCCAGAGTCGGTCACGACTGGACCTAACAGTCCCTTTACCTTTTAAAGCTTACTGTGGGATGCACAGTTCCAGTTCCTTATTATTTTCTACATATTATGGCGATTATTGGAATGGGAGCACCATGCCTGACAGTGTGTTTCACCCAAACAAAGCCTTGGGCAGGTTTCATCTGTCGTATGAAACCAATACTCTGTCTACTGATAAGGCTTTCCCCATCTCCTACTGAGCTCATTGCAATTTTCTTATTTAGGAATATAAGGAATTTCTCCCTGCCATATGTAAACATACTGCTGATACGATTAGTCGTGGGTCAATTTTTGGAGGTGCAGCAGTTTATGCAGTTTCCATTTACACAGAACTGTTCATTAGATCTGTGTCATGTCACAAAGAACTCTGCGTAGCTCCAAAGTATGCAGAGTGCTGTGCCCACTAACATTGATCCAGGCCTACGCTCAAGCCTGTGGTTTATCATGATGGGAATAAGCTTATACAAACCTTGGACTCACGCATTCCCCCACCCTCATTCCCTATAAATCCCTCACGCTTTACCCCTGGGCCACACCAGATTTCATCCTGAACAGCCTTAAAGTAAGTACTCATGCCCAGGACTGCCCCTATTTTCACCTGGCTAAGATCATATCCTCCAGAAATGGCTAGAATTGTGCAAAATATAAATCAGGAACAGCTACTACCGTAAGGCAGTAGAGGTGAAATAATTTTTAGGTTGCTGAAAACCATGGTGCTCAGTCCCTTGGCTTGTGATTGGCATTTACAGCCCCTCAATTAGAAGGCAGATCAGTCCAGTCAGCTAAAACGACTGTACAGAATTAATGAAGTCAAAATAATAGGAAAAGAGAATGCTTTGCAAAAATGAGTCAGGTACAGCAAATCAATACTTCATATTGTTGCCTGTCCTGATTCTGAACTCAGCTGCCTCCCTCTATTTCCAGACAAAATGATGCCCAACTCTATACTATGTTACTGTCATTAATGCAGTCTCTTCAGCTGCAGATTTCAGAACTAGCCTCATTTCTCTAGCCTCATTTCTATGTCAATATATTTTAGCAAAACAATTAGCACTTTTAAGAAATCAAGAGGTGGTGGCGTTTTGTTGGGGGGGGAAGGAACTATTCTAAGGGAACAGGAGAAGTTATATCGAGGGGGACACAAAGCTGAACCCTAGATCTACCTCCAGTCAAAGAAATTTGTGAGCAAAAGGCCTGGACAGAAATCACAAAGAAATGTTTATGCTCATGCTATATAATAATAATAATAATAATAATAATAATAATAATAATAATAATAATAATAATGGCCCCCTCTGGTAGCCAGGCTATAATGGAGAACAGCCTTTACCAAAGAGGTCTCATGGGCTTGGAGACACTCGAACTCAGGACGAAAGGGAGAAACGACCTAACAGGAAGGCACGTTTGGCAAACCCTCACCGTGATCAACCCCTGCCTGGAAACCTATGTCCCCATTGTGGAAGGACGTGTGGATCCGGAATTGGCCTCCACAGTCACTTACTGTTAAAACCGTACTCATGGAAGACAATCTTACTCGGCTACGAGTGACCGCCAAAGAAGAAGAAGACCGTTGGGATATGTTGTGAGTATTTTCAAACAAAGAAAAAAAACCATTCCCAAGGCATTTGTTTTTGAAATAAATTGATGTGCTGGAAATAAGTAACCCAGAAGACTTCTGTTTAAATAGTGTGAAGGTGTTTTGTTTAAAAGTGTGAAGGTGTTCAGATGCTACAACAAGTCCAAAGATCTGGAGACGTGGCGCCAACAGCTGGCTTGGAATCTTACTTGGCTACGAGAGATCGCCAAAGAAGAATAAAGGAGAATGGAGGCCCAACATGGAGGCCCAAGTGGGAGCTATCAGTGAAATCTGGACAGAAAGACTAGTCAGCAGAGGGAGACCAAATTCCTTCCCTCCTGAAGTCCCCCAAGATATCCAGCTGCATGGAAGCTTCTGGAAGCTGCCCCGGTTCAATATCCCAGTTTTATCCTTTTGAGGGCAGTAGATATTCTCTGAGCAACTTAACGTTCCTGAAGTCAGAGTCAGGATATTGTGAGGAAGCGGGGGCTACATTAACATTTTCTCATCGTAACACCCTTTCCCTCTTCCCTAATATAGTGGGCAAGGAGCTACAAAGGAAGAATATGCTCTGCGTGTTTTACTTGGAGACATATATAGACTATTGTACTGGTGGATGAAAATATGGCATCTGAAGGTTGCTAGGCAACTGCCAATACCTTCACCTGCAATTTCCTAATAATCCACTGGGGGCAGCAGGTGAAGGCACTGATGTTGTTGCTTCATTCCCCAACTCTTTGCCTGCCCTTCTTACAGAACCAGCCTGGTAATACTATGCAGAGATTGGGGGATATCTGGCTAGACAAGTGAGACACAGTTATTTTTCTCGGGGTAGAGGCATCTGTTCTGGAAACTGCGATGCCTCTGGCTACTAGAGGAGCCTACCTTGAACCCAGCGATCTTTGGAGAACCCAGGGGAAAACATAATGTTTGTATTTAGCGTTTTTAATTTTAGCCATAAGTCTCTCCAAAGAACATTGTGGAAATGTGGTCCTTTAACAATTAATGCCTAGTCAACATGCCTGAGCCACGTCCTGGAGTTATCATGTCTTTTCATGGATGCTCTTTATTATGATGCTACTGATCAGTGGCGTAGCGTGGGTTGTCAGCACCCGGGGCAAGGCAAGTAATTTGCGCCCCCTAACCCGTGGATTTGCGCCCCCTAACCCTAACCCCCAGATGTTGCGCCGGTGCGGCCAGCCTCCGCTGCACCCCCCACGCTACGCCACTGCTACTGATGGTTATTTATTCCGTTTCTAAATGGCCCTTCATCACTTAAGGTAAAGGTAAAGGTAAAGGACCCCTGGATGGTTAAGTCCAGTCAAAGGCATCTATGGGGTTGCGGTGCTCATCTCAATTTCAGGCCAAGGGAGCCAGTGTTTGTCCACAAACAGCTTTCCAAGTCATGTGGCCAGCATGACTAAACCACTTCTGGTGCAACAGGACACCGTGATGGAAACCAGAGTGCACGGAAACGCCGTTTACCTTCCCGTTGCAGCGGTACCTATTTATCTACTTGCACTGGCATGCTTTCGAACTGCTAGGTTGGCAGGAGCTGGGACAGAGCAACGGGAGCTCACCCCGTCACGGGGATTCGAACCACCGACCTTCTGATCGGCAAGTCCAAGAGGCTCAGTGGTTTAGACCACAGCACCACCCACATCGCTATCATCACTTAACATCCTATAAGCAGTATTTATTCCTAGCTAGGATTGAGCTTCAGACATTACAAAGATTTGGTGAAGAATAAAAAAATAAGATGGTTAGGAGCTTACTTAATAAATTCAGTATTTTGTCCTATGGAAATAATACCAGAATATATTATTTCGTCATGCAGATTTATATGCAGTTTTGGGGGAAGAAAGAGATAAATCATAGACTGAAAGACAACCATTCCCATGTCCTGTTCTATATTTCTTCCTATCACCTGCTGATATTTTACAGTACTTCATCATGACTGTTGTTCTTTAAAGCTGTTTACAGCCTCTATCTGATAAAAATTTATGGGTATTAGTTTAGAAACTTGAAGCTTCCCTCACTGCTTTAATTGCTACAGCCTGTTTTACACATGTGCAAAGGGCAAAAAAGAGAGGGGGAGAAAAGAGAGAGAGATGAATTGCTGCTTAAGTTTGAATAATTTTTGAAGGGGGGGATGGCAGTCTGGGTTGTGCAACAGAGATAATACGATGCAGAATGTTGGAGAGCCTCATCTGCATATAAATAGACCTAATCAGAAATGCAAATAGCAATCAGGAGAATTCTTTTTTTCTTTTTTTGTACACCCCATGGTAATTGTGCGATTGTACAGATAATAAAAGGTCAAATATTTTCATTGCCTAAGCTTTCAAATTGCTAGTAGCAAGTAACTATCCTTCCCTTTGCACAATGGAATATGGAAGAAACCGGCATATACCAGCTGGCAATCAACTGTCCCCATCTTTCATTCATATTCCTTAATGGTCTTTATAATCCTGGGTCCCTCGGCCAGGTGGAAACAAGACAACCACCTAACAACATGTGAACTCAAATGCTCGTTTATATTCAGGAATGGCAAGAAAGCGTTCCATATTTTTCATGTGCATTTTTCATGTGCAAATAAGCAGTAAGAGAAGGGTGCAACTGATCTGGCACACATAACAGTTTCAAAATTGCCTTTGCTGCATAATAACACAAGACCTTTCCCCCATCAAAATAACCTTGTAATGTGCTGTTTATTTTTGGTAGCGGCCTTTACTTCTTTGGAAACAAATGGTATATGCAGTATGAGCTCATCTTAAACATTCTGTGGCATGCTATGTATTCTTTACTAGGGGCTGTGCGCCTGTTCACCAATGCCACTGCCATTCCCCCCACATTGACCTCCTAGGGCTTCCCCTTCAAACTACTAAGCTTCATTGTCCCATTCCTGTTTCTAAAGCCATTTCTATGCCTCCTCTCCCTGCAGCGCAAAAACTTCAGGATAATATACGCTATTGTCTCTTTAAGATGAATGGGATGCTAAGAGCCAGCCTGTCAGATACCCTGTTCAGTCAGAGAAGGTTCAGCTCAGCCCATCAATGCTGTACATATCTGGGGGGCACTGTGGGTTAAACCACAGAGCCTAGGACTTGCCGATCAGAAGGTCAGTGGTTCGAATCCCCGTGATGGGGTGAGCTCCTGTTGCTCGGTCCCAGCTCCTGCCAACCTAGCAGTTCGAAAGCACGTCAAAGTGCAAATAGATAAATAGGTACCACTCCAGCGGGAAGGTAAACAGTGTTTCCGTGTGCTGCTCTGGTTCACCAGAAGCGGCTTAGTCATGCTGGCCACATGACCCAGAAGCTGTATGCCGGCTCCCTCAGCCAGTAAAGTGAGATGAGTGCCACAACCCCAGAGTCGTCCTCGACTGGACCTAATGGTCAGGAGTCCCTTTACCTTTACCTTACTTGTTAATCAAGTATCTATTCTAAATTGCCACACTGCATCTGGAATGTCATATTGAAAACAACACTTGGTACCAGGAGTGAAATGCATGATTGTAGGAAGATACCATGGAATATTTGAGGACTCCGTGTTCTTTACCATTCTCACAAGAGGCTGCTGAGAAATGGAAGGAGGAAAAGTTTAAGTGCAGTAAGAAGGGAGAGACACTGAAACACAGCTACTCCCAACTCCCTGTACTCAAACATCTGCCCAAAGCACAATTTCCCTTTCAGTTTCCTCCATCCCTGCTTTATTGAAACCCGCTGTTTATTAAAATCACCTCTTTCCCCCGCTCAGTGTCCCTCCCTTCTTGCTCCCATATTACAGGCCACTGCCTTCACTTTTGCTTCCCTGCCCTGCAAATCCAGGATTGTGATCTGGCACTAGAAATCCTTCAGTGGTGTGATGACAACCTTACATTTTTATTACATAGAGAAATAGAGAGAAAGCTTTATTTAAAAAAACAACCCTATGGAAATATTATATGTTCTTATTCTGGGAGAATGCACTACTTGCATGTAGATCAGGGCAAGCAAGAATCTAACAACAACAACAACAACAATTTATTATTTATACCCCACCCATCTGGATGGGTTTCCCCAGCTACTCTGGGTGGCTTCCAGCAAAATATTAAAATACAATAATTCATCAGACCTTAAAAGCTTCCCTAAACAGGGCTGCCTTGAGATGTCTTCTCAAAGTCAGATAGTTGTTTATTTGCTTGATATCGGATGAGAGGGTTCCACAGGGTGGGCAACACTACCGAGAAGGCCCTCTGCCTGGTTCCCTGTAACCTCACTTCTCGCAGTGAGGGAACCGTCAGAAGGCCCTTGGAGCTGGACCTCAGTGTCTGGGCAGAACGATGGGGGTGGAGACGCTCCTTCAGGTATACTGGGCCGAGGCCGTTTAGGGCTTTAAATGTCTTAATAGTAGCATTTCTTAATCAGGGTTAACTTACGATGCAATGATGTACCAAATTTCACAGTTGCATTTCCCTGTTGAAATGCTGCTGTCTGCGTGAGGAATGGCAATCTAGCAAGCTAAGAGAGCCACCTAGTGCCATACCTTGGGATCTTGAAAAGTGTTTTCACAGGATGCATGTCGAATAAAGGCGGGTCCCCGTCACCCAGTTCAATGGCTGTGATCCCAAGAGACCAAACGTCGCAGCGAGCATCATAGGAGTAGTCATACTGCTGTTCACAAGCAATGACCTATCAAATACAAAGGAAGACACCATCAGAGTTAACAATTGCCCTATTGTCCAAGCAGGGCATACAAATGCACTCCATTTAGTCTACATCCACACCAAACATTTAAAACACATTGCTTCCCCGCAAAGAATCCTGGGATCTGTAGATTTATGAGCACTAAACTACAGTTTCCAGAATTCTTTTTTTGGGGGGGGCAGGGGGGATTCTGCTTTAAGTATTTGGTGTGAATGTAACCTTAGTTACCAATTCCGATTCAAGTCTGCCATTGACAGACACACCCGTTTGAATTTTCTGCATAAATTCAGGGTGCAAGTGTTCTTAATTTTTAACGGTGGCCACAGAATGCACAAAAAAAATTAATTCTTGCCATCGGATGCTAATTATTCCAAAATAATTACAGTCTTTGAAATCCTCTGGCAACATTTCCTTTTGAAAACAATGTTGCTTTTTTATCCTCTTTAGTGCATACATTTGCAGAGCGAGAAAGAAAGCATGGGCATCTAAAGGGGAAATGTAGTCTTCCTGCAGGAATTATTGCATTTTGCTCATTTATTCTTCCACATTTACATCCCACCATCATGGAATCCCAATGCAGCTTTACATGTGGATCAAATCTCAGCATTTCAAATTATTAATATTCACATTTTCCTGACAAAAAGGCAACGGTTTATTCCCCACAAAAATATTAACAGAGAGCAAGAATAAGTACTTAAAAAGCAGCTCCTCCTTTTAAAGGCACAGGGGATGGAACAAGGCAGGTGGAATAGTTTGTCCCTGATCGTTCCAGCAGTCTCTCTCCTGTAAAGACTGACCAGAGAAAGAGATCTCAGTGGACAGCTCAGCAAATTAAGTGCCAAAGAAACCAAGCTAGAAAACCTATTCCATAGTATAGATCAGCCTTCCCCAAGCTTGTTACCCCCCAGATGTTACTGGGTTACAGCTCCCATCATCCCTGATCACTGGAGGTAGTCCTGCCACATCTGGAGGGAACCAGGTTAGTGAAAGCTGGAGGAGAAGGTGCCGCCATGATGAAACCATGATCCAACTGTCTTACCTCTAAGGGAATGGGAAGATACATACAGAAAGAACTTCTCCCCAAGCATTAACACCAGAGGTTAAGTTTTTGGTTTTTGTTTGTTTAGTCGTTTAGTCATGTCCGACTCTTCATGACCCCATGGACCAGAGCACGCCAGGCATTCCTGTCTTCCACAGCCTCCCGCAGTTTGGTCAAACTCATGTTCGTAGCTTCAAGAACACTGTCCAACCATCTCATCCTCTGTCGTCCACTTCCCCTTGTGCCCTCCATCTTTCCCAACATCAGGGTATTTTCCAGGGCATCTTCTCTTCTCGTGAAGTGACCAAAGTATTGGAGTCTCAGCTTCAGGATCTGTCCTTCCAGAGAGCACTCAGGTTTGATTTCCTTCAGAATGGATCGGTTTGATCTTCTTGCAGTCCATGAGACTCTCAAGAGTCTCCATACATCACTACTGGGAAAACCATGGCTTTAACTATACAGACCTTTGTCAGCAAGGTGATGTCTCTGTTTTTAAGTTAAGTTTGAGGTGGCTGCAAATTGTGGCTAGGTAGAAGCCATAAGTGCCATAGGGTTTCAGGGTCCTTTCAAGGGAAATGAAAGAAAAGCAGAAACCAACATGACTAGTGATGGGGAGCATGTGGCTAAGCTGATGTTGAACTCCAACATCTGTCAGCTGAAGACCCATCTTTCCCAGTAGTCAAGGGAAGATGGGGTCATAGTTCTAACAACATCTGGGTCCCCGTCACTGATAGAACCAGTTTCACGCCCAGAATCCATGGGAATCCTACCAGCTTGGGCACAGGTTATCCACCCCCCACCCCCACCCCACTTTAGATACCACTTTCAGTATGTGGCAATGCCGAGAGAGAGAGAGAGAGAGAGAGAGAGAGAGAGAGAGAGAGAACCCAAATCCACAAAAATTCTATATGTTTATTTGGAAAGGATAATGGTGATGATTATGATGATATATTTATATGCCACTCATCTGACTGGGTTGCCCCAGCCACTATGTTACTCTAAAAAAAAGAAAAAAAGGTAAACTACCCCTGGACGGTTAAGTCCAGTCAAAGGCGACTATGGGGTTAAGGCACCCATCTCGCTTTTCAGGCCAATGGAGCCGGAGTTTGTACACAGACGGCTTTCTAGGTCATGTGGTCAGCACAACTAAACTGCTTCTGGTGCAACAGAACACCATGACGGAAACCAGAGTGCATGGAAACGCAGTTTACCTTCCCACCGGAGCGGTACCTATTTATCTACTTGCACTGGCATGCTTTTTGGCAGAAGCTGGGAAAGAGCAACCTGAACTCACCCCATCACGGGGATTCAAACTACCGACCTTCTGATCAGCAAGCCCAAGAGGCTCAGTGGTTTAGACTACAGCGCCACCCGCATATGTTACTCTACTCCTATTCCAACGATATGTCTGGCTTTCATAGACTGATGACTGACTGTCATAGAAAATTAGCATTTAAATTGACACAAAACTATGAGAAACCGGCCAAATGTAGACACATGGTTCAAGAGGGTCTATATGTTTTGCATGATTCAAAAAACAACAAGGAAGCACAGAGAATACAGGTTTGCTCAGCGACTCCTTTAAAAAGTATTACTGGATTCTACACTGCAAAACTATCCACCCGCCTCCTCCTCCTCTCCTCTCCTCAGAATACACAACACATGCATTCAAAAAAACATAGCCGCAGGCATACAATGTATAACACGGCATGATTATGGCTGTGGCGCGAGACTAGCTGGAGACCTGAACTGGACAATTAGCACCGCTGACCCACCAAGCTGGGAAGAAGCTGGAGTTTAAAAGGTCTGAGCCTCCTGGGGGGAAAGCTGGTGATGTTACTAGCTAAGCAGCTTATGAGGTATGCCGGCATTATGCTGAAAAATGGATCAGTGTACACACATTCAAAACCCTGAATATGGCACAATCTAGTTACCCTTGCTCCAAGGAGAGCAAAATTCACCGTCCAATTTTTGTAATGTTACGACACGGTTTAATTTAATTTACAGCACCAAGGCAAGATGCTATACATATTATACATGCATGCAACTCGGTTTTGTATGTTCTATAGAGAGCCACTGTGGTGTAGTGGTTAAGAGCGGTGGACTCGTAATCTGGTGAACTGGGTTCGCTTCCCCGCTCCTCCACATGCAGCTGCTGGGTGACCTTGGGCTAAGTCACATTTCTCTGAAGTCTCTCAGCCCCACTCACCTCACAGAGTGTTTGTTGTGGGGGAGGAAGGGAAAGGAGAATGTTAGCCGCTTTGAGACTCCTTCGGGTAGTGATAAAGCAGGATATCAAATCCAAACTCCTCCTCTTCTTCTTATATGGATTCTGTGCTAGGGAGACTATCTTCAGATTTCTAACTTGCATGGATCATGACAGCAAGTATGTGTGTGTGTGTGTTGAATGATGGTAGTGGGGGATTGACTGATGTAAGACAGAGTGGTTTACATCGCATTTTATATTTTAAGAGCTGGAGCAATGCTCTTTCAGTCAGCAGACTGGCAATAGGAATGAATGGCGTTTAAATGGCGGGTGTATCTGAGCTAAAATAAATCAGCCTCATTTGGCTCTCAATCCAATCACACTCTTGCTTTCCATTTGCCATACAACTATTTGAATATACATAAAATGCTCTGTATTCAAATACACAGGAGCTACGAGAAAATGTAAGGATAATAGGCATGGAAATATATTGCTGCTCTCTTTTCTAACCAGAAAAATCAGGTACAAACACGAGGCTTGCTTAAGAGGACAGTCTGCTCCACGGTAACTCAACATATAGCTCAGGGGTAGGCAACATAAGGCCCAGGGGCCGGATGAGGCCCAATCGCCTTCTCAATCCGGTCCGCGGACAGTCCAGGAATCAGCGTGTTTTGACATGTGTAGAATGTGTGCTTTTATTTAAAATGCATCTCTGGGTTATTTGTGGGGCATAGGAATTTGTTCATTTTTTCCCCCTTCAAAATATAGTCTGGCACACCACATGGTGTGAGGGACAGTAGACCAGCCCACAGCTGAAAAAGGTTGCTGACCCCTGATATAGCTCTTCTTCCAGTTCAAGAAAAAGCTTTAAACAAGGTATGTTTCATCTACGGAAGAATACAGAGCTGGGAAATAGCAGCCGGATTTTATGTTTTTAGAAATGGACACGATATGCAAGGATGGGGGGGGGGGGAATGATCCAGTTTTCATTTAAAAGCAAACTCATCTAGTTTGCACTTTCCCAAAAAATATGTGGATTGAAATACAGTGGTATCTCAGGTTAATTACTTAATTCGTTCTGGAGGTCCGTTCTTAACCTGAAACTGTTCTTAACCTGAAGCACCACTTCAGCTAATGGGGCCTCCCACTGCCACCGCGTGATTTCTGTTCTCATCCTGAAGCAAAGTTCTTAACCTGAGGTACTATTTCTGGGTTAGCGGAGTTTGTAACCTGAAGCGTCTGTAACCTGAGGTACCACTGTACAGTACAGCCATCCTTTGACATTCACACAGAATTTTGCAATGCAGTTGTTCAGCCAAGTGATGGGCAGTGTGCAACTAAGTTTTACTTAGAGTAGATCCATGGAAATTAATGACTCTACCATACTCATGTCCATTGATTTTACTGGGTCTATTCGGAGTAAAGCTTGGTAGAATACCATCCAATGTGTACAAAAACGGATATACTAAAGTGTGCATTTAAATGCCCGCATTAGTGAAAATGGTACAAAAATACGTTGAGGAATTTTCATGAGGAATTTTAAAAGGAAATCAGAAACTGATGCAGAACTGTAGAGAATTGAACTAAAGACGAGAAATAGAGAAACTCACCTGTCCTAAACCATATGCTTCTCCTTCCATCCTAGCAGTTCTAAGAATCTGTAAAGCACCCAGCCATCAGCCCCAGGCAGCATGACCTATGGTGGTGTAATGGTTCTAGGGGTTGCTCGTGCATAAGTTGTCGCCACTCCTGGCTAGGTTACCTGGGTGAACCCTTTCTGTCTGGACAGCCTCTCACCCGTGGCTGTCTCAGTCGCTGGCAGAATCCGTCAGTGGGTGTTTCTTGAACTTCTTCCAGCAAAGAAGTTCTTTGACGCCTAGTCTCCTCCTACTCTCCCTGCGTGGAAGTCCTCTGCGCAGGGAGGGTGTGGGCAGCGGAGGACCCGTGCTCTCCCCGCTGGTCTCCGGCGAGGAGTCCTGGAGCCCCCTCGCCGATTCCCCCTTCTGCCCCCCTTCTCCACTGGTGCTACGCTGATTTCCTTCCCCAGCAGATGGGCTGCCTCTCTCCCTACTGGGACCCTCTCCGGCATCCCTCTGGAGCCTTCCCTCCGCCTCTGGCTCCGATGGCAGTTCCCTGACAGGTGGGGAAGATGGGAAGATGAGAAGCCCTCCTAAAATCATGATTAAAAGCAGACTCTCCTCATGATTCCTGTCAACAGTTCAGCCTATACATGAGTAGGACCCTGGCAGAGACACATGCCCGACTGGCATGTTCCTTCAGTCCTGGTCAATCCCTTCAGTCCGAACATCACAGCGACTGATGCCAACCGACACCAGCACACTTAGGGATCTGCAGAGTCTTAGCATCTTGCGTGACAGACCTCAGCAACTCAGCATTTTGGCTAATCTACTTTATTTACATATAAACACAGAGCACTGCAACATGGCTCCCTCTCTCTCTAGCATCAGACAGCAAAGAGAAAAAAACAAAGGACAATAGTCCCACTTCACGGAACACAGTAATATAAACATCCTGTCTCCGTCACTTCCTACTGTGGAGTCAAAACATATACCGTCATGTGAAAGACAACAATCCCATGACTGCAATCATAGATCAGGAATTCTAACAATTCCTGCATCAACCAGCCGCCATCTCCATTTTCTTTCCCTTCTAACCTGATGGAGAATTATGGAGAACTCAAACACGTTGCACACTTTTTTGTAACATATAGAATTGTGAAAATACAGATTCTGGAATTTTCTTCCAGTGTGCCACAGAACCCATGTAATAAATATGAGAAGTCCTATTTCTTATATCTTTCTGCTTCCTAGGTTCCCCAAATTTTCATCCACTGCCATATGCTATGGAAGTTTAGGAACTGTTTAGAGAGAGCAATAAGTTGCATAGAGAGAATAACTCAAAATCATTAGAGAACAGGCTGAAGAAGATATGGTGAAGTAAAACTGCACACAAAATGGTTAATGTTTGCCATTATGAGTTATGCCTGGGCAAAATTTAAAGGAGGAAATGACAGATATAGCTTTTATTTTTAAATATATATAATTTATTTGATTGTGAGGCGTCCTCCCAGAATGATGACTCAGCGTTTACATCCTGAATAAAAACCCGTCATATCCTGGCATTTACCATTAACAGAGACTGTCAAAATGCAAGGGGCAACTCTATGGCAGGAAGCTTAACACATTTCAAGCTTTTGAAATTTCTTCACCCTCTTTCCAAAAACATCTGTTCCCAATATTGTCACTTCACTG
The DNA here is from genome assembly GCF_964234715.1 of Podarcis melisellensis. Taxonomy (NCBI): domain Eukaryota; kingdom Metazoa; phylum Chordata; class Lepidosauria; order Squamata; family Lacertidae; genus Podarcis; species Podarcis melisellensis. Next base: position 116,876,828 of record NC_138528.1, read on the forward strand.
AAATCATGTAAATGAGAGACAGTAACTCTGAAGGAAGTCACAGCCAATTTTGCTAGGCATAGCAAAATCAATTGCCTTTCATTTTTAGCCCTCCCATTTTGAAATATATATAAAAAAATAGTCATCGGTTCGGTTATAAGGCAGCAAAACAGTATCTATGGAGGCTGTCCAATCATTAAAACACATCCCCAGCCCTGAAAAGAAACCAGACAGTTTTATCTATAGTTAATCAAAGGATCCATAGTAATTTGCTAATGAAGTAGAATCATGTAGAATTGGAAGGGACCCTTTGGATCATTTAGTCTAAAAGCCTGCAACCTTGGGGTTATCAGCACCATGCTCTAACCCAGTGTTTCCCAACCTTGTGCCTCCAGCTGTTTTTGAACTACAACTCCCATCATCCCTGACTAGCAAGACCAGTGGCAAAGGATGATGGGAATTGTAGTCCAAAAACAGCTGGAGGCACAAGGTTGGGAAACACTGCTCTAACCCATGGGTAGGCAGCCTAAGGCCCGGGGGCCGGATCTGGCCCAATCACCTTCTAAATCCGGACCACGGCTGGTCCGGGAATCAGCGTGTTTTTACATGAGTAGAACGTGTCCTTTTATTTAAAATGCATCTCTGGGTTATTTGTGGGGCCTGCCTGATGTTTTTACATTAGTAAAATGTGTGCTTTTATTTAAAATGCACCTCTGGGTTACTTGTGGGGCATAGGAATTCGTTCATTTTTTTTTCCAAAATACAGTCCGCCCGCCCCCCCCCCCAAGGTCTGAGGGACAGTGGACCGGCCCCCTGCTGAAAAAGTTTGCTGACTCCTGCTCTAACCAACTGAGCTCTCCAGAGCTATCCGCTTCAGGCAATTCACACCGAAAAGTGAGCTATGAAGATCAGAATTAGACGTCCCTATTTTCATTGGAGAAAAGTTGGAGGGTATGGAGTTATCCAACCCCCAAGCCGTCTGAAGGCAGTCCTTTAAAGGGAAGGGTTTTTTATGTTTGATGTTTTATTATGTTTTCATATATTTTGGAAGCTGCCCAGAATTCTGGGGCAACCAAATAAGATGTGTGGGGTATAAATAGTAAAATTATCATTATGGAATGGGATGTCCCTGTTTTCATCGGAGAAATGTTGGAGGGTATGCGAGTCCTCTCCCCTTTCTCTCAGGGGCTCTTATACAAACAATGGTTTATCTGAAGCAATGCCACCCACTTCCCAAACCAAACATGACTCCGTTCTGCAAAAGTACCAGCAAACTGGGAGAGGAGTGAATCTGCAAAATTACAGTTACAGCGAGACACTGCCTAATAAGCATTAAATTTGCCTTCTGTGTTATAAATGGGACATGTATACATTCTTTCCTTACTGCAGAGAAACTGTCTTCCCCCATTCCAGCAATCTGCATGTGCACAATGACTTTCAGATGCCTTTGAGGCATCAAAAAACCAAATGGATTTTGTACTTTATTTGTCTAAATGTGCATCTTTCCCTTAGAATTTGGCCGACATAAACTCTTGAGAGCCAGTGTGGTGTAGTGGTTAAGAGTGGTAGTCTTGTAATCTGGGGAACTGGGTTCGAGCCTCCGCTCCTCCACATGTAGCTGCTGGGTGACCTTGGTCCAGCCACACTTCTCTGAAGTCTCTCAGCCCCACTCACTTCACAGAGTGTTTGTTGTGGGGAGGAAGGGAAAGGAAAATGTTAGCCACTTAGAGGGGAGTGAAAGGCGGGATATCAAATCCAAACTCTTCTTCTTCTTCTTTTTCTCCCTCTTATTTAAATGGTACTCGGGCAGAGAACAAAACGTCCGTCCGGATCAGGGAAGCTAATGTTAGCTAAATAGGAAGTAAAGAAACCTCAAGCTATTAAGCTGCGACTGACCTTGAGCCCTGTGATGCGGGCCACTGAACAGCAAATAGGAGATGCTGGAGGGGAGAAAAGGGAAAAGGCAAGCAAGGCCCCTTTTTAGACTGTTTGTATGCATTTGGCGTGATGTTTATTTCCAGTGAATTATAAAACCGAGCTTGCTGTTTCCAATTACTGTACGTAGAATCCTGCCACTTTTGCTAGGCATTTGCTTTTTTTCATTGAAAGGTATTTAAAGCCTTTTAATTAAAGCTGCCCGGCACATTCCAGTTGCAGCGTCATTTTGAACGTAAGATGGATATTGAAAGTTATCATTTAAATAGATCCATCAAAAGAAATATGTTTTGATTAGATAAGAAGTTTTGCTTTAAAGCAGCAGCCGGAGCTTCTAGCTGGGAAGGCTGGTTCAACAGGACATTTCTAGAATGCCATTGAAGATTACATTGTTTTTCAGTAAGAACGTTATTTTTGAAATCTCGAAAGATCCGCCTTAAAAATAAAAAGTTGTTTTAAAATGCATTCGGACATTTGCTGCTCACTCATTTATTGCTTCTCGTGTACAGGCAATGAGTGTTTCACACAGGGGTGGCATTCTTGACCCCTGTGCACATCGGTGGAGCGCTAACAAGTAAATAATAATAAAAAATTAATAACAATAATAATAATAAATTATATACACACTGCCCATCTGGCTGGGTTTCCCCAGTCACTGGCAGCTCCCAACAGAATATGAAAAACACGATAAAACATAAAACATTATAAACTTCCCTAAACAGGGCTGCCTTCAGATGTCTTCTGAAAGTCAGGTAGTTGTTTATTTCCTTGACATCTGATGGGAGGGCGTTCCACAGGGCGGGCGCCACTACCAAGAAGGCCCTCCGCCTGGTTCCCTGTAACCTCACTTCTCACAGTGAGGGAACCGCCAGAAGGCCCTCGGAGCTGGAACTCAATGTCCGGGCTGAATGATGGAGGTGGCAATGCTCTTTCAGGTATACTGGGCTGAGGCCATTGAGGGCTGTAAAGGTCAGCACCAACATTGAATTGTGCTCGGAAACGTACTGGAACCAATGTAGGTCTTTCAGGACAGTGTTATATGTAAATAGGTCCTTGTTTCAAACAAGTACAAGGGGATCAGTCCATCTCTGGTCCTTTTCCCTCTTGACATATTGATTCCATCCAATTTTGTGGGAACTTTTTTTTCTTTTTAACAAAACTCCAAAAAAAAACAAACCAAAAACCCTTTACATTCACAATAGTATACATTTCATATTCATTTCTGTATGTTTTCCCCAAAATATCAATTCCCTATGCATTTCCCCTTAAATATTCATGCATTGCATTGCCACCCAAAATATTCATTTTAATACATGTTTTTGAGCCGAGAAGTGCACTGGAAAATTCAAAGAAGTGTGCAGCGCATGTAGGATGACTGACCAGGCAGAGGTTGTTTGTGTGGTGTTTAAAATGAGGTGCTACTTGTGTTGAACATTGCATAGGCCCTGGTGTCGCATTTATTCTGGGTCTAAATGTTTTAAAGGGACCAGGTGCATCTCTCACCATCCTCCTCTTACAGAATAGCCCACTTTGTTCTGTGTTGAGTGACAGGCTCAGAAGGATGGAGGCGATGCAAGTCTTCAGTGGCACCCTGGACAGCTCCATGCATGGCTCCGCAAGAGCAATGCTCAAATGTTGTTTCAGCAGCAGTCACCCTCAGACTGACCCTTAAAAAGGTGTTCTGCATCATTTCAGTAGCTAGCTCTATCTTGCATGAGTGGTACTTCTGGATTTAAAGGGGACAAGTCTACTTTAGCAGCCATCGACCCAATGGAGGAGGTAAAAATGTGGCTCTCCTTGGGCTCTGAGTCTTAAGAGTCAGAGGAAGAAGAAGAGTTTGGATTTGATATCCCGCTATATCACTACCCAAAGGAGTCCCAAAGCGGCTAACATTCTCCTTTCCCTTCCTCCCCCACAACAAACACTCTGTGAGGTGAGTGGGGCTGAGAGACTTCAGAGAAGTGGGACTAGCCCAAGGTCACCCAGCAGCTGCATGTGGAGGAGCGGGGAAGCAAACCCAATTCACCAGATTACGAGTCCACTGCTCTTAACCACTGCACCACACTGGCTCTACAATGTGACTTCCTAAGGCTAGAGATGTACTGGAACAATAGAACACTCTGGACCAGGTACTTCAGCTGCAGTTTTCTTTCTCCTAATCTGAATTCCTGACCTCCTCCCCTAAAGGGGGGGGATCTGACTCTATTGCCGTGACACTGACACATTCATGACACTCATCATATGAGTTCACTGTTGGAGGGAGTGTTGCCAGATTAGAGAAACTGTAAAGGGAAAGGGAAAGGGACCCCTAACCATTAGGTCCAGTTGTGACCGACTCTGGGGTTGCGGCACTCATCTCGCTTTATTGGCCGAGGGAGCCAGCGTACAGCTTCCGGGTCATGTGGCCAGCATGACTAAGCTGCTTCTGGCAAACCAGAGCAGCGCACGGAAACGCCGTTTACCTTCCCGCTGGAGTGGTACCTATTTATCTACTTGTACTTTGACGTGCTTTTAAACTGCTAGGTTGGCAGGAGTAGGGACCAAGCAACGGGAGCTCACCCCATCGCGGGGATTCAAACCGCCAACCTTCTGATCAGCAGAAGGTTTAACCCACAGAGCCACCCGCATCCCTAGAGAACCTGTAGCATTTAACAAATTCCTCTGATGACCTGCTATAGAATCAGGTTGGGTGTAAAGCAGATTCAGTGGGAAACTGCCATTCACCATAGATGTGGGTTCAAACTTTGCTGCCCTGTTTTTGGCACATAACTTCGGTCACCTCAGCTAAGTCCCAATCTTCTTACTCGGCTTATTCTTAAAGATGGATGGCTAGTATCCTATATATGAAGGGGGTTTGAGAATTCAGATCACATATATCTCAAAGCCCTGAAATCTTAAAACTGGCTTTTTATTTTTGTATTTAATATAACTTGTGTTCTACTTGATTGTCAAAAACACACACACCAAAAGAACAAATAACACGATAATGAAATTAGCAGTTTAAAAAAACCAGTTCAAAGCAGCAATTTAATAGAAATAAGCGTACACACGATAAGCAAACTCTAGCTCACCTCAGGAGCCATCCAAAATGGGGTTCCAACTGATGTGTTTCTCCTCAGTCTCGTGCTGGTAAGCTGTGCAGAAACACCTGTAATGATAAAATGCATTCCAAATATTGGCACAACGGCATTCCTTTTTGAAAACTGATCCTTATTGCCCTTTCAACACAATGCCAAAGAGGGCAATCAAGGTCAATAGATTTACACAATTCCCCCCACTAAGGGGTGACTTTATGCAAGTCAGGCAATTCTAAATTCGGTGGATTTTGGAATTGCCTAGCCAAGATGTCATTCCCAGAATCAATTGAGGCTTCTGTTTGAATAGAATCAATCACCTTCTATGGTGGCGCATCTCTGCCATTTGGACAGATGTCAACCAAATTGCATTTGAGATTGGCAGATCATTTGGCACAAAGTACACCATATATATATAAAGGTAAAGGTAAAGGACCCCTGGATGGTTAAGTCCAGTCAAAGGCGACTATGAGGTTGTGGCACTCATCTCACTTTCAAGCCGAGGGAGCCGGCGTTTGTCCACAGACAGCTTTTTGGGTCATGTGGCCAGCATGACTAAACCGCTTCTGGCGTAACAGGACACCGTGACAAAAACCAGAGCGCAAGGAAATGCCGTTTACCTTCCCACCGCAACAGTGTCTATTTATCTACTTGCACTGGTGTGCTTTCGAACTGCTAGGTTGGCAGGAGCTGGGACAGAGCAACGGGTGCTCACTCTGTCGTGCGGATTTGAACCACCGACCTTCTGATCAGCAACTCCAAGAGGCTCAGTGGTTTAGACCACAGCGCCACCCGCTCCCTTTTTACATTATATTGCAGCTGTGGAAATCACGATGGGTCCCTCTAGACTGGTGTCTTATTGCAGATGTATACTGAAACCTTTTATTGACACATTCATAGTGCATTAGTGATGGATTTATTACCCTTCAGTTTGATCTGCAATATAGGCATCCCCCCAATGTGTGATCGACTCATGCACAACCATGTACAGTGGTACCTCGGGTTACAGACGCTTCAGGTTACAGACTCCACTAACCCAGAAATAGTACCTCAGGTTAAGAACTTTGCTTCAGGATGAGAACAGAAATTGCGTGGCAGTGGCGCGGCGGCAGCGTGAGGCCCCATTAGCTAAAGTGGTACCTCAGGTTAAGAACAGTTTCAGGTTAAGAATGGACCTCCAGAACGAATTAAGTTCTTAACCTGAGGTACCACTGTATACGCATGGTGCCAGAAAATCATTCCATTCAAACCCGGAAATGGCAGGAGAGAGATCATGTCTTGCGAGTGCACTCTTCTTGGAGCCTGAAGACGACATCAGTGAGGGAACCCTGAAGCAACCTGGAGGCTCATTGTGGCTTTATTTACACTGCTCAGTCTCCCTGCCTAACAGCTGATCTGCAGGGCTGTGTGGAGAGAGTCTCTTCCTTTAAATTCCTAGGAGTTTATCTCAGTGAAGACCTTACTTGAAAAATCAATACAACCCAAGTGGTTAAGAAAGCCCAACAGAGACTCCATCTCCTCAGAGTATTGTGAAAGAACGATGCCAATCAACATTTGATGATCTCCTTCTACCGTCCACAATAGAAAGTGTCCTTTCATACTGCATCACAGTGTGGTACGCTGGTTTGACATCAACTGATAGGAAGTGCCTACAGAGGGTGGTGAATACAGCACAAAATATTACGGGCTGTCCCATGAATTCGCTGGATGACATAGCGGAAGAACGTTGCCTGAGGAGAGTGAGGAAAATTCTCAGGGAAGATTCACACCCTGGCCGGCACTTTCTTGATCTCCTGCCCTCAGGCAGAAGATACAGAAGCATGATTAGTCTCACCAACAGGGTAAAAAACAGCTTCTATGTGTGGGCTGTTAGGCTGCTGAATGAAAAGATAACAACAGGGCAACTGACTTTCGGGTTTGGTGGGTTTGTGCCAGTAAATGAGGGGAATTAAGACTAAGAGAGCTGAGTGGGGGGTGCTCGAGTAATCTCACTGTATGCAAGTTGTACAAGTGACAATAAAGTATTTCAATTTCAATTTCAAGTGCAGCAGCAGCAGCAGGAGTTGCTTTTCCACTTATCCCCCAGCCTCCTGCCAGCCCCAGAGCTTCAATGTCAGTTGTGGATATTTTTTACATACGGCATTTTGGGTATGGATTGAAGAGAGAGTGGTGGAGAGGGCGTTTAAAGGGTGCTCCCCACTTTACACAACTTCACTTATGCACACAGGGGCCTGGAACATAACCACTGCATAAATCGCCTGTACTCCTCCAATGCAACCATGTTATTGCTGCCCTGAGGCACTTTAACACAACAAAAGCAGGAAAGTTATGGGATTTCAGGGGGATATCCACTGACTGGAAATGAAGCAGGTTGACCACCTCAAATTGCTTGTATTGGAAGTGGAATCACAAGTAACAGCATCGTAAGCACAAATCATGGTAAATGTGCAATAAAAAGGATGTCTGGGGGAGCCTAATCTCCACCTGTATTTGGGAACTGAAGACCTTATAGAGTCATCCAACAAGGAACAAATTATGTACTATAAGAGGGATAACTTAGAGAAGTTCGGAGTAATTTGGCAACCATTTACAGAATTGTTCACTAACTGAATATTGATCTCTGTAGTTCTCACCCATGTGCAAAAATTTCCTTTTCTGTAATTTGCTGTAGATCGCCTAGAATCTGTATTCAATTTTAAAATGGCTCTCTTGGGCTTAATAGCATGTATTGATCACAACCAAAAGTGACAAGTACGGTATATAAGAGTAAACAGGTATTCAGCAGTCATGTCTGCATCAGACTTAAACGAGACTTAAAGGCCCTTCCCTTTCCTTGGGAATGGTAGTTTTCAAAGGGGAAGGTGGGGACCCCAAAAATGGAATTTTCAGCACCTTGACCAAACTATAACCCCCAGGATTCATTGGGGAAAGCAGAGACGATTCAGTGTGTGAAACCAATGGGGTGTATTCAATGGTGGTTTTGTGCTGGGAGGAAGTGGGCCACCCTGTTTTCAACTTAACCAGGCTATATGGGGTGTTAGCGGAGGGGTAGTACACTGTTGGGGGACACATCATACACCTTCTGGGGTAGTTTTGCATCTTTGGTCCCCAACCCTGCATTCAGCTAACACCTGTGGCTCCTAGAACAGCCTTTCTCAACCTGTGGGTCCCCAGATGTTGTGGAACTACAACTCCCATCACCCCTAGCTAGCAAGGCCAGAGCTCAGGGATGATGGGAGTTGTAGTCCAACAACATCTGGGGACCCACAGGTTGAGAACCGCTGCCCTAGAAGCTGTCTGCATGCGACAGCAGCCACACCCTGGAATGGCTTCCACTGGCTGGCTAAACCAGGTGAGGGTAGCCAATGGGTCTCAAACCCTCAGTGAGGTAGGGACTTGCGCTGCACATGAAGACAGGCTCTGGTGGATTGAGTCGCGTTTCACCGCTTCCACACATGCGTGTGACCTCATTTTGACCGTCTGCGCATGCGCGAATGGCGAAACGCGGAAGTAATGCGCTCCATTACTTCCGGGTCGCCGTGGAGCGCAAGCCGAAAGAGCTCAACCTGGAGCGTATTTATCCCGAGGTATGACTGTACTTTGTAAGAATTTTGGCCACTGCATAAGTGCAAACACACTGAAATCTGAAATTGTACCTCTGCCATTCTGTGGACTGAATGGACAGCGCTTAGGTTTCCTCCAGTTTCAAAATGGATTTGAAATGCAGGTAGATTTCATTTTAGCAAACAAATTACGTTTTGTGCCATCAAATATTTTGCAAGAGGATTTTTTTTTGAAATGTCAGAAATGTATGTCAAAGGATCAGACAAAAAGCCACCTAAACATATGGCTCTCTCATCCAACTCTTCTCTCACTAAAGCACAGCCAGTTGACAGCATCAATTGTTTGCCATTCTTGTTCTGTTTTGGATTTTATATCCCACTGTGGGAGTGCAACATGGCGATTAAGTACAAAATATTGAAAAATGCTACTCAACCAATATTGTTCCCTTTTTCCCCCGATGTGCTCTTTTCTTTTGGCATTGACGAGTTATTTCCTGCAGCTCAAGCAAGCTGCTGGTGCTAATTATTGTCCCAGGAAGACAGCATCGGATAAAATGTGATTTCCACCCCTTACCCTTTAGATGCCAATGAGACTACTCAATAAGCTGTTGCTTTAGGCTAGTTGTTTGCCCAATTGGCTCCTCAAAACTGTGTGTTTCAACTACTCATCAATAACGAATTTCTGCACCTCCCTGCAATAAACAGGCATCTGCTCTCACATTCCTTGCACAAAGCAATCACAGAGCCTTTGCTCTTAAAATAAATTCAGCTACTTTGGAAGTACCAGGGAATTAGCACTTATTGAAGTGCCAAATGGGATGTATATAAAGCAGTTTATTCTGCTTGGCGATTGCTGCCCAGTAGGGTGGTTTTTGAGAAGCCACATTTACATACTGAAAGGTTTCCCCCCCCCAAAAAAAAAGATCGTGGTTTCATAGAATCATAGCAATCTGGAGTTGGAAGGTACCCTGAGGATCATCTACTATGCAGGAATGTGCAGCTGTTCCATACAGGGAATCGAACCTGCAACCTTGGCATTATCATCACCACACTCTAACCAACTGAGCTACTGACCTGATGTGAATTACTTTTCTGTCTTGTTCTGTTAGCTCAGTGTTTTCCAAACTTTGGTCTCCAGCTTTTCTTTTCTTTTTTTACTGCAGTTCTCATCAGCCCTGACCACTGGTCCTGATAGCTAGGGCGCAACATCTGGGGGTTAGGGTTAGGGGACGCAAATCCACGGGTTAGGGGGCGCAAATCCACAGGTTAGGGGGCACAAATCCACGGGTTAGGGGGCGCAAATTACTTGCCTTGCCCCGGGTGCTGACAACCCACGCTACGCCACTGCTCTGGACAGGAATTGGGGTGGGGTGGGGCGAGTGAGTGTGGAGGTTTATTGCAAAATCCCCAGATGGGCAATACCTTTATAGGAGCAACCAAAAATGCCACGAAGTCATGAGCAAGCTACACCAGATGTTAGAAGTAAAAATAGAAGGGGTTGGAAGAAGAGGGGGGAAAACACACCATTGCCCAGCTACCCGATTTGTTTCTCCTGCCTGCAACCCCATCAAACTCCATCAAATTCTATGAAGCTATCTTCTGCACATGCACAATGAACATCTGCACTGCACACACTTCTGCTTAAGTGTGGCCTCCATTTTCAAATTCAATAGAAGATGGTTTGAGGGCAAATGCACCATCTAGGAGTATTTCTCAAGAAGCTACAAGGTAAAGATGGAATGTTGCTGATGTCACGTGTAAAAAGGTAAAGGTAAAAAGACCCCTGACCATTAGGTCCAATCACGGACGACTCTGGGATTGTGACGCTCATCTCGCTTTACTGGCCGAGGGAGCCGGCATACAGCTTCTGGGTCATGTGGCCAGCATGACTAAGCCGCTTCTGGCGAACCAGAGCAGCGCACGGAAACGCCGTTTACCTTCCCGCCAGAGTGGTACCTATTTATCTACTTGCACTTTGATGTGCTTTCGAACTGCTAGGTTGGCAGGAGCAGGGACCGAGCAACGGGAGCTCACTCCATCATGGGGATTTTTACCACCCACCTTCTGATTAGCAAGCCCAAGAGGCTCTGTGGTTTAGACCACAGCGCCACCTGCGTCCTACCCGTGTCATGTGTACCTGGCTTCAAACACCAGCAGTGGAAGCACATTGGAGCCAAACTAATCAGTAATGTGTGCATAGCTTCTGTCCCAAGATGGCGATTGCGAACTGATTGCGTTAGTTGCTGCTAGGCGCTTGCAAGTACAGTGGTGCCTCGGGTTACAGACGCTTCTGGTTACATATGCTTCAGGTTACAGACTCTGCTAACCCAGAAATATTACCTCGGGTTAAGAACTTTGCTTCAGGATGAGAACAGAAATCGTGCTCCGGCGGCGCGGCGGCAGCGGGAGGCCTCATTAGCTAAAGTGGTGCTTCAGGTTAAGAACAGTTTCAGGTTAAGTACGGACCTCCCAAACGAATTAAGTACTTAACCTGAGGTACCTATGTCTGGGGTGATGGGAGGAAGACGTAATGTGCTGACCCCATTTTTGAAGACATAAAACTTGGCTGTGTGAGTCACATCTATCTCGTCTCTTTTTATTATTGCTATTGTTATTACTTGAATTAGCATCCTCCTCAAGAAATCAGCAAGCTTATTCAGAAGTCTGCTGCAAAACCCACTTCTTCCCGTCTCTCTTTCATCCTTTTATGGAGGCTTCCAATTTTCAGTCACACTCATATCTTACAGCTGTAATTGCAAATTAAATGGATCTGTTAGCTTTTGGACCCAGAGGACCACTTCAGCTTCTGCCGAGAGTGAATAAATATGCTATAGGCTAGTCAAAACTGTTTTAGAAAGAACAGTGCCTTCTTTTCATATGGAAAAGATAATATTTAAAATCTAGAGATTTCCTCTTTGCCTTCGCCGCACTGGGGAAAAAGAGCCTCTCCCCAATATTATTTCTGTGAACAAATGCTCTGATCTAGCAAGCAGCATGAGGGAGAAGCATGGAAGGTTCCTGGCCTGATTCGATTGCCAGGGATGCCCAATCAGGTAACTGTTGGGAGTCCTGATCTCACCACCGACACAAAAAACCTGGGTGTTACTATTGACAATTAATTGAGCAAGATATGGGCACATAGCCACAGCTGGTGTGCTTTAAGTACAATCGGATCAGGACCAGAGTTTTCCCTCTCTTCCTTCCAAACTGTTTTGTAATTTCTGGGGGTTCCATCAGAGCAGGTAATAGACAGCATCTTAAAAAGCAGAGACATCACCTTGCCAACAAAGGTCCGTATAGTTAAAGCCATGGTTTTCTCAGTAGTGATGTATGGAAGTGAGAGCTGGACATAAAGCAGGCTGATCGCCGAAGAATTGATGCTTTTGAATTATGGTGCTGGAGGAGACTCTTGAGAGTCCCATGGACTGCAAGAAGATCAAACCTATCCATTCTGAAGGAAATCAGCCCTGAGTGCTCACTGGAAGGACAGATCCTGAAGCTGAGACTCCAATACTTTGGCCACCTCATGAGAAGAGAAGACTCCCTGGAGAAGACCCTGATGTTGGGAAAGATGGAGGGCACAAGGAGAAGGGGACGACAGAGGATGAGATGGTTGGACAGTGTTCTCGAAACTACCAGCATGAGTTTGACCAAACTGTGGGAGACAGTGGAAGACAGAAGTGCCTGGCGTGCTCTGGTCCATGGGGTCACGAAGAGTCGGACATGACTAAACAACAACAAATGTTTGGGGAGGCAGTTCTGCTATCTTTCTGCCGGATGGAAATAGCTGGACTCCGCGGGGAGAGAAAACGCCCCCAGTTTACCCTTCCCATCAGCACAGGAGCGATCTGGCTGGTTCCTCCCTCAAACAGCAGCTCTGCCTTCTCTAAGCTTCTCCTCTGCCTTCTCCCTCCCATGACTCCACCCAAGACTTATAAGCCACCAGGAGGAGGCTGGGAGCTTGTGTTATTTCACCAGCTCCACCCTCCATCTTGTTTGACCTGATTGATGGTCAGGCTTCCTGAGAGTAACCAGATAGACTAGCAGCTTCTTCCTCCTCTTCCCCATACCTGAGAACACAGGAGGCTGCCTTATTGTTATGTGCTGAGTTGAATAGGATCCAAAATGCAGTCGTCTGATTGGTCCTAGAACAATAGGATTCAGAATGCAGCAGTCTGATTGGCCCTAGAACAATAGGATTCAGAATGCAGCAGCCTGATTGGTCCACAGGAGCCACCCAATCCAGCTCCAGGTTGAAGTGAATCCGCAACCTGATTGGCCTACAGGAGAATCCCGGAATTAGCCAATCACATGGGGCCCATTGTGCAAATAATGTATATAAAGCAGACATTCTGGGGGAACTTCCATTTCTTCTCACCACTATGAGCTGAACATAGAGCATGAAATCCACTCTCAACTCCGAATATATTTCACTTATAGTGAGCAGACCTTTGGGTGCAGCTCCAGGATTTCAAACGAGGCCTACTGGGAGATTCCAGATATCAAACCTGGGCACTCTTGCCTGCAAAGCGTGAGCTCTGCTGCCTCTGGGCGATGAGCCCTTCTCTAGCACTGCTACGTTCGTGCATTTTGTGCCTTCTCATTTCAAGGTTCCACCCCGAAAGAACACTCAGGGACTTCTCTGCTTTCCCATGCAGTCAAAAAACCCAGACACCCTGGTTTAAAGAAAGAAGCTGTTCATTACCAAAATCAACAAGCTTGACTCCTCCTTCTGTCGTCAGGAGAATGTTGTTCCCCTTGACGTCACGGTGAATGATCCGGTTGTTGTGTAAGTGCTGAAGACCCTGGTGCCAAAAAAAAAAGAGGAGGAGAAGGGGAGGGGGAGAGAGAAGATGCTAACTCCTATTTTGAAATGTAATTTCCCTAATTTTAGGGAGGTCAATCAAAACAATCTGCAGGCACACTGTTAGATGCATCACATCCTGCAAACAGCCCCCCGCTGCTGCTATAACAAAATCTGTGTTTTACTGTCAGCTGCGCCATCATTTATAAATAGAAAATGTCATCAGTTGGGTAAATTGCACCCTCTGCTGTCATTAGAGGCTTAATGAACATCCTTACCAGGAGAGCGCCATATAAGATGTACGAGATTATAGCTTCATCCAACTGCTGGCCACCCTTCAGCAAGCCTTTGACAAGGTCTGTGACAGAACCTCCGTTGCACAGCTGCAAAAAGGGGGCGGAAGAGAAGCAGAGCAAGACCCCCTGTTAGTCACTCAACAGGCCTGTTTAGCTTGCAGATCTCTGCTTTCACGGATCAAGTAACAATATATACAAATGATAATAATAATAATAAATTTTTATTTATATGCCACCCTCCCCAGCCGAAGCCGGGCTCAGGGCAGCTAACAACAATAAAATAATACAACATTCTAAAATCATTTCATTATAAAATTAATTCAAATCAAATTGATGGCAACCATTGGGCTAGCGTTCTGTGAAGATTGCCAAAGGAGGGAGTCAGGCTGTGCCCTGACCAAAGGCTTGGTGGAACAGCTCTGTCTTGCAGGCCCTGCAGAAAGATGTCAAGTCCCGCAGGGCCCTAGTCTCTTGTGACAGAGCATTCCACCAGATCGGAGCCACAGCCAAAAAAGCCCTGGCTCTAGTTGAGGCCAGCCTAACCTCTCTGTGGCCTGGGATCTCCAAGATGTTTTTGTTTGAAGATTGTAAGTCCCTCTGTGGGACATACCAGGAGAGGCGCTCCCGTAGGTACGAGGGTCCTAGGCCATATAGGGCTTTAAAGGTTAAAACCAGCACCTTAAACCTGATCCTGTACTCCACCGGGAGCCAGTGCAGCTGGTATAGCACCGGGTGAATGTGATCTCGCAGCGAGGAGTCTCGCCACGTAAGGAGTCTCGCCGCGGCATTCTGCACCCGCTGGAGTTTCTGGGTGAGTCTCAAGGGCAGCCCCACGTAGAGCGAGTTACAATAATCCAGTCTGGAGGTGACCGTCGCGTGGATCACAGTGGCTAGGTCAGGGCGAAAGAGGTAAGGAGCCAACTGCTTAGCTTGGCGGAGATGAAAAAATGCCGCAAGAGAGAAGACTGGGAGTACGAGGTGTCAGAAGCTGAAGATGTAGCAGGGTTTAGTGAGCAGGGAAGAGTCTGTGGCGGTTCAGAATCAGAGGCAGAAGCTGAAGGAGAGCGGAGAGAGGGAGGCCAAGAGGCAGAGAAGAGTCGGGCTGGTGAAGAGTCACGGGTGTCTCCTCCTCCTCCTGCGACAAGCTCCCTCCCTCTTGGCCTCCCAGAACCAGAGGAGGCATGAAAAGAGTGGAGCAGGGACAGACTACACACTGGCGCAGCCTCCGGTTGCTTGGGGGAAAGCCCTGGAGAGGAGGGGACGTAGACAGCTGTGTGGAGATGGGGGACTTTCAGTCTCGGCAACTGCTTTTCACGGAATAAGACCACCAAGAACGAGCTGCCCATTAGGCCTGACATTGAACCAAGTCTGTGGAGATCATGGGGTGTTTTTTTTTTTGGCTAATAAGGAGTTAACTCCAACTTTGAACTCTGTGATTATTGACCGGCATGCTTCTGTGGCACTTGGAGAGGTGGGGGACCGAACATGAGACCTCCTCCACATAACACAACATGTTCTCTACCACTGAGCTTTGGTCCTTGCCCAAAGTTAAAAGGCAAAGGGACCCCTGACCATTAGGTCCAGTCATGACCTACTCTGGGGTTGCGGCGCTCATCTCGCTTTATTGGCCGAGGGAGCCGGCGTACAGCTTCCGGGTCATGTGGCCAGCATGACTAAGCCACTTCTGGTGAACCAGAGCAGCGCAGGAAATGCCGTTTACCTTCCCGCCAGAGCGGTACCTATTTATCTACTTGCACTTTGACGTGCTTTCGAACTGCTAGGTGGGCAGGAGCAAGGACCGAGCAACGGGAGCTCACCCCATTGCGGGATTTGAACCGCCGACCTTCTGATCGGTAAGTCCTAGGCTCTGTGGTTTAACCCACAGCGCCACCTGCGTCCCACCACCTAAACTGAATTGAGTGTTGTTGTTTTTAATGGGATTCATCTCTGTTTTAAAATATTGTGTATGTGTATCAGAAGTGGTATACTTTTATACTAACGTATATTTTCTAAAACTACTTTTTGTATGAAGGAAAATCCAGGAGGGTGTGTGTGTGTGTGTGTGTGTATGTGTGTGTTTAAGGGACAAGATTGATGGACTTGATAACTGGGAGGCCACAAATTACAGTCATTTCAAACCTTCACTCCATCAATACTCCTGCTGGCAGGCAATATAAAATAGATGGCAGACATCTCTCTATACTCGGGCTTGATGGCGCATTCTGCCAACAACCGAGATGAAACATTCAGAATCCAGAAAAGCACAGCTTATTGCAAACATTTCCCCCCATCTATAGTTTTCCACACACTAAAAGAAAAAGTAAAATTAAAACCTTTCTAAATGGATTTTTGCCCACATCATTAGTTCATCACTCATGTCTCTCCAGTAGCTATTTTGCTATCACTCTGGTGTCTTTTTTCTATGGCATTCACCAGCAGAATATCTCAGCTATAAAACCACATAGTTCTAGACGGACCAGTATATCTCCTCGAAGCAGCTCTGACCACCGTATGTTTGCTGTTTAGATCCATAACAACCCTATTAAGATGAGGTGTGAGCTCAAGAAGAAGAGGAGGAGTTTGGATTTGATATCCCACTTTATCACTCCCTTCCTGCCCCACAACAAACACTCTGTGAGGTGAGTGGGGCTGAGAGACTTCAGAGAAGTGTGACTGGCTCAAGGTCACCCAGCAGCTGCATGTGGAGGAGCAGGGAATCGAACCCAGTTCACCAGATTATGAGTCTACCACTCTTAACCACTACACCACACTGGCTCTCAACATGAGTGGCCTAGGAACATGTAGTATGGCATGAGAGGTACAGTTGTGGATGTTTCTTTGCTTCTGTTTTGGTGCCTCATACTGGGGTTAGGAAAAGACAGGCTTGTGGCCTCACAGTACAAAGTGGCCTTCATCAACTTTAGGCCGTCTAAATCAAGGTTTCCCAAACTTGGGACGGCAGCTGTTTTTGAACTACAGTTCCCACCATCCCTGAACACTGGTCCTGGTATCTGGGAATGATGGGAGATGTAGTCCAATAACAGCTGGAGACCCATCAGCACCAACCAGCATGGCCAATGACATACCCTCCGACATTTCTCCATTGAAAACAAGGAGGTCCCATTCTAGAATGATGATTTTCCTATTTATACCCCACACATCTTACTGGGTTGCCCCAGCCACCCTGGGCAGCTTCCAACATCTATAAAAACACAATAAAGCATTAAACATTAAACAAACCTCCCTATGCAGGATTGCCTTCAGACAGCTTGAGGGTCGGATAACTCCATACCCCACAATATTTCTCCAATGAAAATAGGGACATCCTAAGGAAAAGGGGATCAAATCAGAAACCGGGATGACTTCTCTAAATCAGGGACATCCCTGGAAAATAGGGAGACTTGGGTTTGCAGTGACTTGGGATCATGAGACCTGAAATCCGAAATATCTGTATGTAGCCATGTTGAGGGAGGTTGAGAAAGTTGGTGCATGAGGCCAGGGGGAGGCGAGGGGTTGGGGTGTGTGTGTGTGTGTGTGTGTGTGTGTGTGTGTGTGGTGGTCGCTTTTGTAAATAAGTGAACAGGGCTGCAGGAGTTCCTTTTTCCTCCCCTCACATTGAGGTAATAATAACACTTTAGTCATGACAGGTCCAAGTGTTCAAAGGAGCTCTGAGTGAGAAACATATTGCTCACAGAGTATAAGCCTGGCAGAACGAAGATGCCCCGAGGGGAAATAAGAACTTTTAATTACATTTTCACCCCCAGAAGTTAGCCACAACACAAAGAATATATGATTTCATCAAAGAAACAGCAACAAAAGCATTTGAGCCCTTTTGTATGGCATTCCTTTCATTGAATTCAAGGGTTATAAATAGCAATTGCAGCACAACAGAGACAAAATTGGTATGCAAATCCTGAAGTGCAGGGTATTTCAGTTGGGTCAATAATGCTAACATTTTGCTAACTTTCTCCCCGCCTGCAGTTTGATGACTGCAATCCAGAGGGGGTGTGAATTATTCTGAAGGGCAAACTGGATGTGATTCAGAAGATGCCTCAACAGGGGCTCCTGCAGGGTTTGGAATTTTATCAATAAGCAAAGCAGCAATACAGTCATGAAATCAGTCTCTAGGGGAGGGTGTGTTTAACCCTTTCTGCTTAAACCTGCTTTCCTGATTGAAATCAGGTGTGGGCAAGTGGTAGCTCAGGGATCTACTGGCAGATCTCTGGTTGATTTGTAATAGATAGGAAATGGCTCCTGAATCCCAGTTTAACAATAACAGCAAATCAACTTTCCCCACTCGAATTGGGCTGCAGAAATGAAGGACACTTATGCAAGAGTGGGCATCTGCATGAAAGTGCTTTGAGCTCAGTTCCATTCTGGTACCGAAAAGAAATCAAATCCCTAATCCCCAAACATGATCTAAAGCCCCCTGTTCATAAATTCTTTTGCCACGTGGCTCTGTTCAGAAGATTTGTGGGTTCCAGTAAAACAACAACAACAACCCACAACAGGCCTGAAGTCTGCGTACCCGCCAACATTTCTCCGATGAAAACAGGAAAAGTGGGACTTTCAAATCAGAAACCGGGATGGCTTCTCTAAATCAGGGATGTCCCTGGAAAAGAGAGACACTTGGAGAGTCTGAACCTGTCCACTCGTGATCTAAATCACTCTTCAAAGCTACTACCTGTCTCGTGAACAAAATCATACTTGGGTCAAATTGGAGCTTGGAGTGACCATTTCAGCTAGGAGAAAGCGGCAACCAAACCCTCTCTTCTCAGCCTTATTTTTCCAATGCTGAATGGGCCCTATAAAGGAAACTAGGAAATCATCTTCACTGATTATGGTTTGGCACACTGAGAGCTTCCCTCTTGGAAGATGCCTCCACCCCAAAAATGGATTTTTCAGCTACCCCGAGTCTGCAGTATAGCTTTGGGTGACACTTATTGCAAAGCAAAATGAGAGGGGGGTCTGGAGAACAGTGTAGATGGCACCCACGGGTGGTACTCCTTTCAACGACTCTCGCCACCCAAACCTTCCTTTGCATTTGCATGCTTCTTCCCTATAAGGCTACAACCTGATCAGGAACCACCGCCTAGTATGTCTCGAGAGGATGACATCCCAAGAAACATGATGCTGTATGATTTAACTGCCGGTCGGATCAATTGAAAGAATGGAATGAGCTTAGGAAAGCTAATAAGCTTAGAATGGAATGAGCTTAGAGTTTAGGAAAGGCAGTTGCCGTGGTTCAGTGGCGTCCTTCAAACTGTGTCCTCCTTCAAATTCTCACCCAATAACTTCATAGCCCACACATGAGACAAATAGCAGCTTCCAAAACATGGGCATTAGAAATTGCACAATGAAGTTTTGTTTTGAATTTTCAGTGGAGAACGTGTCTCTCGACCATTTCAGATCAGCGTTACCACCAGTATGAAAGGCATAAGGGAGTCCTTCGTTGTGTTCAAAGCTAGTGAAACAGTAGGTGTTGGGGTGGGTTTTTTTGGGGGGGGGCCCTACTGGATCTGTACTCCATGGACAGGCAGCCAGAGGACATTATTGCTGTCATCTAAGTAAAAAAACTTCCTTGACATGTGTGAAAATGGAGTACACAATAGAGTTTGCTTTGCTTGAATATATTCCTTCAGTGCCCCTCCCCAAAGTACTGGGATCAGAGAGCCTTTGCAGAATGATTCCCTGTGGTTAAAAGCTATATTTGTCCATCACAAAACTGTACCCCTTCCTCTCTCACTTCTCCCTCACAGGGGTTTTCTTCATTTGGAGAGGTTGAGAGAAGTATATATTTTCACAAATATGCTGACTGATTCCCTCTCGCCTCCAAATCAGTCCCAAATCTTTAGGAAGAGCCCAAATGAGTATGAATCAACTTGCCATCTACCTAAATTTGGATGAAGCCAGATTCTCTCTGAAGTGGCCCACTTCAGTTCAGGCATATGCAGAAGCAAATATGCATTTGTAAATGTACAGTGTAAATGCTAAGTCGAGGGGACATCTGGCACTGTATTTCCTTCCCAAAGGAACCCTCCGATTAATCATCACGAGCAGAAAGAGACAGAATTCTTCTGAGAATACCGGTCAGCCAGTATTTCTGCTTCTACATTTTTGGAAGAAGCAGTTAGCTCGTAAAAAATCTCTTTTAATTAAGATTTAGTCTCACAAAATATCTTACCTCAAGAACAAGCCACAGCTGTCCGCCCACATATTGATCTGCTTTGTAAAACATTCCATAGAATTTAACAACGTTGGGGTGATTTGGAAGGAATTGCAAGATGTTGTATTCTGCTTCAATTTCTTCATCCACATCCTAAATTGGAGACACACAGAGACGGGCACTTTACAAACATAACAGCTTTGTTGGGGATGGGTTACATGACATAACACATCTAGAGACTGAACAGCAGTCACATAAACATCGCTTTGGGGCAGCATTAGAAATATTAAAGGGGTAATAATAATAATAATAATAATAATAATAATTTATTTATATCCCACTCTCCCCAGCCAAGGCCAGGCTCAGAGCAGCTAACAACAGTAAAAATAGCACTGTTTACATAAAATCACAATCAATTAATTGAAATACATTCTAAAATCAGTTCGGAATCAAATTAATGGCAACCATTGGGCTAGAGTTCTATGAAGATTGCAGAAGGAGAGAGGGGGGTCAGGCTGTGCCTTGGCCAAAGGCCTTGTAGAACAGCTCTGTCTTGCAGGCCCTGCGGAAAGATGTCAAGTCCTGCAGGGCCCTAGTCTCTTGTGACAGAGCGTTCCACCAAGTCGGGGCCACAGCCGAAAAAGCCCTGGCTCTGGTTGAGGCCAGCCTAACCTCCCTGTGGCCCGGGATCTCCAAGATGTTTTTAAGACCGTAAGGTCCTCCGTGGGGCATACCAGGAGAGGTATGCTGAGGGGCCTTGGGAAGCTCTGCTACTGGATATGGGGAGTATGTCAGTGGGGCAATTCTTTGGCCAGTGGAAATCCCCTAGCCCTCCAATGGGAAGCTTGTTCCAGTAATAGCTTATCTTCCAGGGATATTGTGCTAGCAGTGTAAGGGGGAGGCTGTGTATCGGGGGCAAAGGGCGCAGACACTGAGATGCCAACACACCCCGGGAAGGGACCCGTGGTTAATAACCTCCCGCTGCAGTCAATGGGAAGGTAAATGGAAAGACGCCCCTACCTCGTGGCCTGCTCTTAGCAGCGTGTAATGGTTGCATTGCCAGCAAATCTCCTCAATCACCTATTAAGGTAAAATACGATTGTTCTGCCTGCCTACATACTTAAGAAGACCTGTTAGGTAATAAATTCATGGAATGCAATGAAACTTTCTTCTGATGTTTCAGATTGGGCTCTTATTCCCATAAACACCTGCCATAGCGGGTGGCGCTGTGGTCTAAACCACTGAGCCTCCTGGGCTTGCCGATCAGAAGGTCGGCAGTTCAAATCCCCGTGACGGGGTGAGCTCCCATGGCTCTGTCCCAGCTCCTGCCAACACAGCAGTTCAAAAGCACACCAGTATAAGTAGATAAATAGGTACGACTGTGGCGGGAAGGTAAACAGTGTTTCTGTGCGCTCTGGCTTCCGTTATGGTGTTCCGTTGCGCCAGAAGCGGTTTAGTGATGCTGGCCACATGACCTGGAAAGCTGTCTGTGGACAAACGCCAGCTCCCTCGGCCTGAAAGCGAAGATGAGTGCCGCACCCCATAGTCAAATTTAACTGGACTTACCCGTCCAGGAGTCTTTTACCTCCTTTTTTTTTTTTTACCTTATTCCCATAAACTACTTTTCCTCAAACCATTTAGGTTTCATTTATAAATCATTTCACTTGACTCTAGGTTTATCGGATAACTATTTTTTCATTAAAAAATAAATGAATTACCTATGTATCTCCTTAAAAAAAAAAACAAAAAACATTACCTATGCATGTCCTACACACATACGGTACCAAACCTAGACACTTGTGGCGTATTGAGGAAGATTATGGGTCTTTTGCTGCAATATGTTGAAACCTGAGAACTCCACCTATCTTCAGAATTGACTTCTTAAGCCTTGCAAATGCAGAGGCACATGCAATTTGTGAACCCAGTTTAATTTTCAGAACCAAACAAAGTGCAAGATCCTAGCACAGACAGAAGTCCAACCTTTGCACACAAACAAAAGCGCCTGAGTTCAGTTGGGATTAAATGCAATTTTGGAACAGCTACCTCCCTTACTTTCTGTCATAATGTGATTTTTGTACACCTAAACAATTACCCCAAAATACTTGCTTTTCCTCTAATTACTGAGTATGGGTATCACATCTGTTTGTCCAGGGGGCCTTGGAGGGGGAAAGGGAAATCAAATGGTTAACTTTCCTCTTTACTTACACTGATCGGATCCAGAATCTTCACTGCTGCCAAACTGCCATCCTTCTTATGAGTAACTTTATAGACTTTCCCATATGTTCCCTTTCCAATGGTCTCAATAATTTCCCAGGTATCTGAGGGATCGGGTAACGATTCCAGCCCAATCATATTCTGATTATACTGAAACAATCCATAGAGTGGCTTCCTGCGGAAAGGAAATGGTTAAAGCAAAATATTACCGGGTTAGCTTCACATAAGCAACTCTCCTTGCCTCAGAGGCTGTTATGAGGAAAACTATGTTAATTAAGGGGGGGTTGCCAAGTCTGGAAGCTAAATTGTGGTGACATCTAGGCTTCAGCTCCAGTCCCTGCAGTCATTGACATTTAGAAGCCTTTATAACTTCTAATTTGGGATTCTATTGCAAGCAACATCTCACTATCCAGCCCATTCGTTTCCCAACACAGATGTTAAGTTCTTGACTTGGAAGAACATACTCTCTTCCACAACATAGCTGTCAACTTACAGATTTGAAAATAAGGGACCAGCAGCCTCAAAAATAAGGGATCAGCAGCCAAAATAAGGGATTTTCAGAGCACAGGTATGTTCAACTTCGGAGCCCCTCCAAGCCAAAGGCAGAAAGCCCAGCCAGCAGCCAAACAAAGCCTCAAGTGGTGGTTCCCACAGCGCAGCAACCCGGCAAAGGGGATGCAGCAAGGAAAACCACCGTCACCTCTCCGCTGGGAAGCGCTGAGCAAAGGCGAGTCCCCAGGCAACGCGGCTGATTTGATCGGCACAAGGCATGCAAGCTCCACCCCCCAGTCATTCTTAGACTCCTTATTGAGTGAGCAACGCAGCCAAACAACACAGTTGGAGCCTCCCTCCTCCCTGGCCGGCAGGGAGGGAGGGAGGATGAGGAGCTGCTTCCTTTGAAACCTGGGAAATTTAAGGGACATCATCAATAAGGGACAGCAGTGGGACACAGCGCTGGGATAAGGGACTTTCCCACCAAATAAGGGACAGTTGACAGCTATGTTCCACAATCTTGTGTTCCTGCAGCTTGACCACTGAAGGTCTCCTGCGCCATCAAAATCCTCCACCAATTTTGTCATATTGCATTTTATTGCATGCAACTCTCTTCTTGGATATATGGATGCATTATAAGAAAATTTTCCTATTTATACCCCACACATCTTACCGGGTTTAGGTAAGCTTTTAATGCTTAATAGGTTATTGTATTTTAGGGAAGCTTTTAATGCTTAATAGGTTATTGTATTTTAGTGTTCTGTTGGAAGCCTCCCAGAATGGCTGGGGAAACCCATCCAGATGGGCGGGGTATAAATAATAAATTATTATTATATTATTATCAGCTTGAAAGGAACCAAATATTTACACAAATAAAATCCAGCTTCTCATTATTTTTATAACCAGCACTGGAAGTAGCAGTCTCCTCCTTAAGTGTCTATTCTGCATATGGACGCATGCTGTGGGTATAAAAAAAAACATACACCCCTCATAATAAAATGTGCTTCAGAACAGGATAAGACCACAATTTGGTTGCAGGATGGCAATGCTTCTCTAAGTATGGAAATAGCCCTTCAGCTGACTTCCACAGGCTTTAGGCCTGATGATACAAGCAAGCTGTTCTCCCCCACCCCCTTTTACTTTTTTAAAGCTCCAAAATCTATAGCTGTTATGTACTGAGTTGAATAGGATCCAAAATGCAGCAGTCTGATTGGCCCTAGAACAATAGGATTCAGAATGCAGCAGTCTGATTGGTCGTAGAACAATAGGATTCAGAATGCAGCAGTCCGATTGGTCCTAGAACAATAGGCTCCAGAATGCAGCAGTCTGATTGGTCCACAGGAGCCACCCAATCCAGCTCCAGGTGGAAGTGAATCCACAACCTGATTGGCCTACAGGAGAATCCCGGAATTAGCCAATCACGTGCAGCCCATTGTGTAAATAATGTATATAAAGCAAACATTCTGGGAGAACTTCCATTCCTCCTCACCACTATGAGCTGAACAAAAAGCATGAATCCACTCTCAACTCCGAGTATAGTTGAATAGCTTCCTGATACAAGATGAACAGGAGATAACTCTTCTAATTTCCACAAAGGATTTTTGCTCTTCCATTAAAAAAAAGATGCTTAGAAGAAAACAACAACCCCAGATCTGCAACATCTGTCTTTGTGCTCTAAAAACCTATTATCTGCCAATACAAATTAACCCAGGCCTGGCGCGACAGTTTTGCAAAAGTTGAGAATACAAGCCAGAACACATTTTAACTTCAGTTATATAGATAGCCGGTTCCCTGTCTAAGAAAGATGAGGGCGCAGGTATCATTCATTATTGGATAGATACACCCTCAGTGCCGAAGTCGCCCTGCAGGCAAAGGGAGGGAGAACTTAGAGTCAATCTCTCACTCTTAATAATCGTAAACATTAACTTGACAATAGAGGATCATCTATAAAATGAATAGTGCAGCCAGAAAACAAATAAAGTACTGCAAGCCTCTACATCATTATACTTATAAAGAATGTTAACTGGTAAAATTCAGACACAATTATATTCTCCTTGATGTTCCTTTCCCAACATCAGGGTCTTTTCCAGGGAGTCTTCTCTTCTCATGAGGTGGCCAAAGTATTGGAGCCTCAGCTTCAGGATCTGTCCTTCCAGTGAGCACTCAGGGCTGATTTCCTTAAGAATGGAGAGGTTTGATCTTCTTGCAGTCCATGGGACTCTCAAGAGTCTCCTCCAGCACCAGAATTCAAAAGCACCAATTGTACCGCAAAGCAAAACATGCGTCGGAATTAGCAATGCCAGATGTAAACAAATTAGCCAGTAAAACAATCAACAGCAAGATTGCATCAGCATTGCATAAACAGTTTCCAGGGAATTCAAAGGCCCTCTTCTATCACCAGTCCCCACTGCTCATTCAACACATAAGGGGACAGGATGTGTCAGACCAGTGAGCAAGGATAATAGAGCCACGCTAGCACTTCCTGACCGATGGTGTTATTTCCAGCACAAGCCCTCTGAAACTGTAAATATCTTTACAGTTTTCAGCAACAGTAGCTGCCTTTCAGTGGAGAATCATTATCCAGTCCTCAGTAACATAAGCCTTCTGGACAGATCGGCCCCGAAATTAGTTCTAGGCTCGGCTCCAGAGCCGTATTTTACTGAGGAGTCGTGATGTAAAACGCTACGCGTTTCTGGGACTCTGCAATCGGTGGTGGAGGCAATCCTAGCATTGCAGCAGATACACTTGTGCAGCAAAGCAGAAAATATTGTTTTATTGTTCCATATGCACATCTCCACATGGTGCTGAGAGCGTCTGCATGCACAATTAGCTCTGGCACATCGGCTTCACCACCACATGGAAGAGAGAAGGCTGAAGCTGCGTTTGTGGGATAATCGGCTGCGGCCTTTCAATGCCTCAAATAGAATAAAATTGCTAAAGAGAGAGGAGTGTTTGGCCAGATTGCAGTGCTTCCATGTTCATGCCCGCAAACAGGCCAGATACTTGGACCGCTGTCACCTTCCATGAGCCTATAGGCAGAGGCAGTCTGGAAATCCACGTAGAAGGAAAATGTACAAAACAAACAAACAATTTATTATTTATACCCCACCCACCTGGCTTGGTTTCCCCAGTCACTCTGGGCGGCTCCCAACTTGGCTTCTCGCAGCGAGGGAACCGCCAGAAGGCCCTCAGCGCAGGACCTCAGTGTCCAGGCAGAACGATGGGGGTGGAGACGCTCCTTCAGGTATACTGGACCGAGGCCATTTTTAAAAAACTGGGCAACGGCGCAACACTCGCCCGTAACCACCAAGCCTTCCTCGATCTCCTTCCCCCTTTGTTTTGACAGATTAGGGAAGGCTCGGGAGTCACGGGCAGGCGGCCGTTGCCCAGGAGGGGCAGTTGGCTCTGGCTGGCTTCAGGAGCTGTTCACTGCCGTGGTGCAGGAAAAATGGCGGTGCCATGGCAGCAAGCAGTGAGCAGCGAGCAGCAAGCGGCTCCTGAAGCCAGCCAGAGCCAACTGCTCTAACAGGCTGGCTCTGGGCTGCTGAGGCTGCTGCTGCTGCCATGTTTCCCGGGGACAGATTTGCAAATCTGGGGACTGTCCCCGGGAACTGGGGATGTCTGGTAACCCTGTCTTAGCCTTTCTTCTGAGAAAGTCCACTCCAACTGTTGCATTAAATGTTCAACAGTATACCTGAAGGAGCGTCTCCACCCCCATCATTCAGCCTGGACACTGAGGTCCAGCTCCGAGGGCCTTCTGGCAGTTCCCTCACTGAAAGAAATGAGGTTGCAGGGAACCAGGCAGAGGGCCTTCTCAGTAGTGGCACCCGCCCTGTGGAACGCCTTCCCATCAGATGTCAAAGAGAAGACATCTGAAGGCTGCCCTGTTTAGGAAAGCTTTTAATGTTGAACGGACTACTGTATTTTAATACTTTGTTGGAAGCCGCCCAGAGTGGCTGGGGAAACCAAGCCAGATGGGAGGGGTATAAATAAATAATAATAATAATAATAATTATTATTATTAATAATAATAATAATAATAACAACGCTGCACATTTATGTTTCACAGGGTGCGAAAGAAGGGCTTTGCACCTTTATACAATATGCATGTGTGCTTGGGCCCAGGGTCTTTTGCCTCGCCATCCCCACTACTGACTCCCTGTTGCTACTCAGCTTAAAAAATACAGTAATAATTAAAAATGTCCCTGGATTCATTGAAAAAAATCTGGTAATCAGAGTGTAAACAAGCATCAGGGATGGGCAGGAGCTTGAGGATTGGGCAGAGGAGACAGGTGGGAAGAAGGAGGATCAAGGGGAATGGACCAGTGATTTGTGGGGTGCTGTGCCATCTTAA
This sequence comes from Podarcis melisellensis, assembly GCF_964234715.1. Classification (NCBI taxonomy): domain Eukaryota; kingdom Metazoa; phylum Chordata; class Lepidosauria; order Squamata; family Lacertidae; genus Podarcis; species Podarcis melisellensis. The sequence continues at coordinate 116,903,705 of NC_138528.1, forward strand.
GGCAGCTGCAGGAGGAAGAAGAGATCAGGCTGCTCTCCTCGCACAACAGCACAACCAGCGCTTCTCAGCCAGCATGGCCAGGCCTCCTTGGCTGGCGCAGCTGCCAGAATTGGTGTGCCTGCTTCTGGAAGTGTGCTTTCAATCGGTGTATCCGCTTCCAATGTACAGCAGCAGCGAAGGCTGCATCGAAGGCCGAGGAGGCGGATGGAGGCAGAAGCTGGACACCTAGGATTTCAAACAGAAGCTGGGCCAGCTTCTGTGAATCCGGGATTGGGTGGTATGGAATTTACCTGGCTCTTTAGGGTATGTGTGGTGGTTTTGCCCCAAAATCACCCCCTTTGGGGAACACGTTTTTCAAACAATCAAATGATAGATCCTCCAAGTGTCTCTATTTTCCATGGCTGTCCGCGATTTGGAGAAGCCATCCCAGTTTGCTATTTGATCCCAGAATGTCCCACTTTTCCTTAGGACATCCCTCTTTTCGTTGCTGAAATGTTGGAGGGCATGGAATTATCCAACCCCTGAGCCGTCTGAACAGTACTGTACAGTATAGGGAAGGTTTTGTGTTTTTTTAATGTTTAATGTTTTGTTTGTATATATGTTGGAAGATGCCCAGAGTGGCTGGGGCAACCCAGTGAGATGTGTATAAATAGGAAAATTATCATTATGGAACGGGACATCCCTATTTTCACCAGAGAAATGTTGGAGCGTATGAAATGATAGGACAATTGCTACAAGCAGACCCCAAACTGGCCCTACCATCTTATTTTACTCCTCAGATCAAGAACATTCTCCATTTATTAAATGCAGTTAGATTAGTGATTGTCATTGTGCTTGCCAGTAGTGATTGCCATTGTGCTTATGGACAAATTAACCATCTCTCTCACAAAAGCAATATTGATTGGGGAGGAGGGAAGACTCACACCTTCTATACAACATGGCATCCTTTTATTAGCTTCGTTAAGACAATCGAACATGCTTTTCACCCTCCATCGACTCACAGAACCTTATGGAGAGACACTTCCATTTGATTGCCTTTCTTGGAACGTGTAAAACTACAACCAGCCACTATCTTTCTTTCTTTTCGGTACAGCTATTAAGCTCTGTTTTCCATGTATGGCTACGTTTCGCTACTTGACATTAAAAATCAATTTTTTAAAAAAAGTTTTTTTTATTTAAGGAGAACTTATGGCCTAAATTTTCACAGCAGGAAGGGGATGGACAGGAGGACAACCAAGTGGGGAGAGGAAGAAGGCTTTGTAAAAAGGATGAATACATAATGCACAAATGCCATTACATGAACTTGGGCTTAATTCTTACTCTCCAACATTTCTCCGATGAAAATAAGGACATCCTATTCAACAACATCATCATCATTATTATTATTATTATTATTATTATTATTATTATTATTATTATTATTACCCCGTCCATCTGACTGGGTTGTCCAGCCACTCTGGGCAGTTTCCAATATATATATAAACATAATTAAACATTGGGGATGCGGGTGGCGCTGTGGGTAAAACCTCAGTGCCTAGGACTTGCCGATCGCATGGTCGGCAGTTCGAATCCCCGCGGTGGGGTGAGCTCCCGTCTTTCGGTCCCAGCTCCTGCCCACCTAGCAGTTTGAAAGCGCCCCTAAGTGCAAGTAGATAAATAGGTACTGCTTTCTAGCAGGAAGGTAAATGGCGTTTCCGTGTGCTGCTCTGGTGCTGGCTCGCCAGAGCAGCTTCGTCACGCTGGCCACGTGACCCGGAAGTGTCTCCAGACAGCACTGGCTCCCGGCCTCTAGAGTGAGATGAGCGCACAACCCTAGAGTCGGACACGACTGGCCCATACGGGCAGGGGTACCTTTACCTTTAATTAAACATTAAAAAGCAGCCCTATAAATTGCTGCCTTCAGGTGTCTTCTAAAGGTTGTAGAATTACTTATCTCCTTGGTTTGGGAGTCACAATAACCAGACCCTCCAAAATTTCTCCAATGAAAATAGGGACTTCCTAAGGAAAAGCTTAAGGACGCGGGTGGCGCTGTGGGTTAAAACCTCAGCGCCTAGGGCTTGCCGATCAAAAGGTCGGCGGTTCGAATCCCCGCGGCAGGGTGCGCTCCCGTTGTTCGGTCCCAGCGCCTGCCAACCTAGCAGTTCGAAAGCACCCTTGGGTGCAAGTAGATAAATAGGGACCGCTTTCTAGCGGGAAGGTAAACGGCGTTTCCGTGTGCAGCTCTGGCTCGCCAGAGCAGCGATGTCACACTGGCCACGTGACCCGGAAGTGTCTTCGGACAGCGCTGGCCCCTGGCCTCTTGAGTGAGATGGGCGCACAACCCCAGAGTCTGGCAAGACTGGCCCCTACGGGCAGGGGTACCTTTACCTTTAAGGAAAAGTGGGACATTCTGGAATCAAATCAGAAACTGGGATGGCTTCTGTAAATCCAGGATTTTCCTTGCTCTGTCAAGTGCATGAGGCCACAACAAGACTTTTGCAGATGTTTATAACAGATTGTCACAGAGAAACTCAGAGAATGATAACAAAGCAAACAAGCAGAGGCTAGATACCGCCTTTCTTTTCTTTGACGGAGTTCCTACTTCACACTAGCCATTTAAATTGTTGCACTTCTTTGCAAGATTTTTTTGAATTTCTACTTAAATATTAATATTTGCCCTTCAGTGAAGTTCAATGCGTTTCAGAAACTGAAGCAATGCAAACAGAAGCAAGCACCTGCGTCCAGTCAAGTCCCATGCTTATCCAATGCACAGAATTGCAGTTCGGCTGCTCCAAATAAATTGCACCCTATACTAAACCATGAATCAAAATTATTCTGCTACAAAACTGAGAAATCAGCTAGCCACCATTCTGTGGAATCAGCATGAAAAAGATATTGAAAGAGAACAATCAAATCATTTAACTAGTTGGATATTATACCCAAGTCCTGCAGTTGATAATGGGAGCAACCCATTCCCCATTGTACGGAGTATGAATTAACAGCCATTAGTCTAGCAATTCTATTAAGCAAATGAGATTTTTCTGCAGCCTCAAAATGTTGTAAAGCTGAAGAACACGGTACCACTTAGGTGAAACGGCTGTTTGGGTGATTTAACTACAATTCCTGTAAGTTAAGTAACAGCAACAGCACGCACAAAAAGGGAAATAATCGCTGGTATTAGCTAGCAGAATTCAGCTCTGCCCTAGGGCATGGTGCTGAAATGAAGTTTATAATCTCCCGAGTCCACTCGGTTACAAACTGCAGGTGGCAAATCAAATAGCTATGAACTATGTTCCCTGTATGTGAAAATCAATACCCGAGAAGGTTCTTTGGCTACACCTCCTTCGACAGCAATTTAACAGCAAGGACAAAACACATGTGCCAGTGAAATGTGAGATGTAAGGAGGGCAGCCGGCCGCAGCAGAACAGTGACCCTGGCAAACCAAAATCAGTCTCTCTCCGCCTTCTGTTTGAAAGTGTTTGGGGGGTAGGGAGTGTGCACAGGCGAGGAAGGGAAATCCGAAAGGAAGGGAAACTGGAAAGAAAATAATAATAATATCACTGCAGACTTAGCAGGAGCTACCTAATTTTCTAAAGCCAGCTTACATGATGACGCGCTTTTGTCCCACAAACAGAGGACCAGACTCCTTCAGCATTTAAACGGTTGCCTCCTTTTCCCCAGGGATGACTTTCCTAAGAGCTACGGAAAACAGCTCCTTCTCCATATTTCCTTCCCGGCGTGTCCCCTGCAGTGCGCGGCGCGCAAGGTTTGTGCTTCCGACTTAAGATCCTCGTCGCGGAGGCCACAGCTCAACTGGTGCAACCTCCAGCGGCTTCGCTTCATTATTGCTGCAGATTAATGTGACACTAATTGGTCCTGAGGCTGATCTATTTATCGAGTCTTTTACACGTATTGGGCTGCAGAATAAAAGCCACTTAGCTATTAAGCGACCAGCAGCAAGGGCTGGCTGTTTTATTCGCTCCTTTAATGCATTTGATTATGGCTTTCCAAGGCACCTTTTCGCTTTGAAGGGCAACTGGTCACCTCTCAGAATGTTTAAGTGACAGGTTTATTCGTTTTTTCCTTTTTGAGGAGGTTCCCCCCACCTTAAAAATAGCCATCAGTCTTAGGCCATTTAAAAAAAAAGTGAATATGGACTAGACTCCTAAATGCAGATGATTGTTCTTGCTCAAGATGAAATATTTTGTCATCAGACTGGCTGTTATGCATTCCCAGCGTGTGTGCAGAAGCCTAGCGTGACACCAATTTACATAATTTCTCTTCTCCGAGCGGCTTCAAACAATAATAATAGGCATCTGAGATAGAATCTATTAATTTTAAAGTTACTTTGTCGGATATCTTTATGGAGCGAGTTATCAAAAGGAACCTCCTGTTAAGATCCATAAATTACAAATGCGTTATCACTTCCAGGCCATTTGGGGAGTCGGGGGGCGGTTTAATTCCAAAAAGAGGAGAGAGAAACGTTTCCAGGTTTCCCCTATGGGAGCAGCTGGGAGAAAATGGCAGGAGGAGACGAGCATCCAATAATTACCTACATCAGCAATGAATTGGAAAATTAAATTAAGTCGGGACTGTCGTGGGTGGTTCATTGGCTGGGGAAGAGACATACAGACACACACATCAAAACTGGGTTTAGCTCAAGGCTGTCCTAGGAGATTGCCTATCCTAGAGCAGCCCATTTGCAGTGGCTGGAGCAGAGAAAAAAATACAGTGGTACCTCTGGTTGCGAACGGGATCTGTTCCGGAGGCCCATTCGCAACATGAAAAGAGTGCAACCCACAGCGGCGCGTCTGCACACGCACGGGTTGCGATTCACTGAATCTGTGTGTGTGCATGACGTCATTTTACGCTTCTGCGCATGCGCGAGCAGTGAAACCCGGAAGTAACCTTTTCCGGTACTTCTGGGTCGCCACGGGACGTAACCTGAAAGAACTTAACATGAAGCAGACGTAACATGAGGTATGACTGCACAGTGGTACCTCGGGTTAAGTACTTAATTCGTTCCGGAGGTCCGTTCTTAACCTGAAACTGTTCGTAACCTGAAGCACCACTTTAACTAATGGGGCCTCCTGCTGCTGCCGCGCCACCGGAGCACGATTTCTGTTCTTATCCTGAAGCAAAGTTCTTAACCTGAAGCACTATTTCTGGGTTAGCGGAGTCTGTAACCTGAAGTGTATGTAACATGAAGCGGATGTAACATGAGGTATGACTGTACTACTGCTTTGCCCACATATGAATGGTAGCCAAGAAAGGTTAAGATGAGTACAGTAGAGATGTGGGGATTCAGCTCAGCATACAAGAACCTACCAAATCTGCACAATTCAAAAAATAAATAAATATGTGAACCAATGCAGGACTGTCCTTCAGAATTCCCTGAATCTTGCAAGGGAGTCCTCCAGCCAAGTAATGTGTAAATAAATGCTAATAATAAATAATAATAATAATAATAATAATAATAATAATAATAATAATAATAATTTATTTATACCCCACCCATCTGGCTGAGTTTCCCCAGTCAGTATTAAGATTATTAAGGGAAAGTGTGTGTGTCAATGTGGGGTGTATCTTCACTGTAGCAGTCAAATACAACATTTCCTGTTTCCTAGAATGGACACACAAGGGGAATGTGGCTCCAGACAGGGAGGACTTCCTGCCATACCTGCTCTGGAGCCTCCTCCCCCTGTGTGTGACCAGGTAGATGGGCGTGCAAACCCTATAAACGGGCTAGTCACGCAGCCATCTTCCTCTTTTGCTGCTCTTTTGGCCCTTTGGTTCTTTTACCACCTTCTGCTGGCTCTTAGCCATCTGAAGAAATGAACCTATGCTGCCAATTCTCATAGTAGACCAGTATTAACTAAGCAGCACATAAGTGTCACACTACCAAACCATTCTATGTTCTAAATCTTATATTAATAATCCAAAAATTGAGGTTTTGGTTCATATCACCAGTGAATGTATGTAAATACACCAAAATCTTGAGGGATAATTTCCTGACGAAAGAAATTAAATATTGTAGCTTAAGCCAAGAAGGAATGTAACATATGGACTGTAAGTAGAGACTTTTGTACTTGTCCGTTCAGATATTATTTAGAAATTTTATTTAAACACTAATAAGTTTTGGTTTGTGCCACCAGTGAATGTTTATAAATATATCAAAACCATGAGAGAGAATTTACTGAAGAAGCCTGAGACTCTTCATGGGAGAAACAGGTGACAAACACGGGGACCCTGTCTAACTCTCGTGCATAACATCACGAACACTTCGTTTGATCAAACTTATCTTCATTGATATCTAACCCTTGAGTGTAACATCGACACTACGTTAAATCAAACTTACCTTTGTTGATATCTACAGGAGCCTGGCTAAAGGAACTTTAAAGACTGAATCTTCCTTTTGGACACAATTTGAATGAGTTTCCTTTTTGTGGCTTCTGTAGTAGATCTTGTACCTTGTTCTCTACAACTGTAACTGTAACTACAAGATAAAGCCTGCCTTCAGGACAAGACTGTGAAATGAATGTAAGTAAACGTCATCATTACTTTTAAAAGAAGACTGTTGTGTCATTATTGTTTTCAAGAGGGAACTAAAGGGGAAATTTACTAGGAACAATCCAATCTGGACAAGCCAGGCTGGATTGCTCAACTTATATGATGGTAATGAATCCATCTACTTGCTTCTGGGAATGTGCTCTGCTACTAAGCTCACTAGCACGAGTGAGGAAGGATAATATTTAATCAATATATCCTCTCCTACTATCCACAACATTTCCACAGTACATACCCAAAGTACCATACTAAAATTGCTTTTCCTGGCAGTCAGCCAGGAAACAGGAAGAAGAGTGAGCTAGAAAAATCTTATCTTCATATGGTTGGGAGAAGTATCGTGCTCTGACGCCTTATATGGTCCAGATCCAATCATGGCCCAGCACAGGGTCAGGTGGCCTTGCGGTTGTCACAGTCGGCTGTGTGACCAGCATTTTTAACACACACATTGGCTTCACAGCAGGAAGACAAAATGGAAAGAAGCAGAACATAACAGACCATTAATCAGATCACTTGGCCGTGTGGGAAAGAAGCGGCAGAAGTCTAAAAGAACACGCCTTCCCTATGATTCTTAGTGGAACAACTGACAGATCTCAGCTGGCAAACAAAAATTGCTGTCCCCTACCCCAATCCACAGACACCGCTCAAAAAATGGAACTTGCCATTTTAAATGCCTGTGTATAGTAAAGCCTAAGGCCTAATGGCTACATGCCTTTAAAATAAATAACCCCGAGCAAATAAAAATATGCTGCCTTCAAAGTACAAACTAAATCAGCAGTTTTCATTCCACCTCAAGTTTCTGTGTCATGCCCTTTTTCTTCATAAAATAGGCCATGATTCAAAGGGATAGACAGTATACTTCTGCTTGCACAAATACCTCCTTTTCCTCGGCTGCCTCACTGACTAACCACCCATGAAACTCTGAGGATGTTTGGTAGCAAAATCTGACACAGCACCAGGAGCCATGGCTGTTAGGTACTGAAGTTCTCACCCTGGGCCAGCAGGGGGATACTGTAGATAGTTCAGTTCCACATATGCAAATAAGGGATCGAAAGTGACGTTCAGTGATTGGATAGTTACAGAAAATGGTTACTGTTGCGTTCTAGTGGAGCTCTATATAAGCAGGCTGGCTGAACCCTTCAGTTCAGTTCTTTTCTGGCCTGTGAATAAACAAGAGCTGTTTGAAGAATTACTGTGTCGTCTGATATGTTCACCCACAACTTAACACTGGCCATGTTGGCGAAGCAAGGAATTAAAAAAGAGGAATGATTCTGCAGCAAGAGTCTTATCAACAGAAAGAAAGGGTGCAGGGAAGCCTTCAAATGTTAAAGTAAAATATTGTGAATCTGATACCCTACCTGTTTCAAGCTCTCTCTCTTTCCTGGAGCAACCTCTGAACGACAGCTCTGATACATTGTCAATATGACAGCCAGGGCTGTAGTGGTTAGAGTGCTACACATCACCTGGGAAGACAGGCGAACTAATTCCAGTGTACTGGAAGAGGTAAAGATCACCTGTGTCGAAGCAATGATTCTTCAACATCAACTTCACTGGACTGGTCGTATGGTGTGGATGCCTGATGATCGTCTTCCAAAGCAACTACTCTGTTCTGAACTTAAAAATGGAAAGCGTAATGCTGGTGGTCAACAAAAGAGGTTCAAAGACTCTCTCAAGGCAAATCTTAAAAAATATAGTATAAACACCGACAACTGGGAAACACTGGCCAGTGAGTGCTCCAGTTGGAGAACAGCCTTTACCAAAGGTGTCGTGGACTTTGAAGACGCTCGAACTCAGGACGCAAGGGAGAAATGTGCTAAGAGGAAGGCATGCTTGGCAAACCCTCACCGTGATCATCTCCCTCCCAGAAACTTATGTCCCCACTGTGGAAGGATGTGTGGATCCAGAATTGGCCTCCACAGCCACTTACGGACTCACTTTTAAAACCGTGTTCATGGAAGACAATCTTACTCTGCTATGAGTGATTGCCAATGAGGAGGAGGAGGAGGAGGAGGAGGAGGAGGAGGAGGTTAGAGTGCTGGACTAGGACATGAGAGACCAGGGTCCACTTCTCAGCTCAGTCATAAAGCTCACTGGGTGACCTTCGGCCAGTCTCTCACTCTCACAGAATCATAGAGATGGAAGGAACCCCCAAAGGTCATGTATTCAACTCCCTGCAATGCAGGAATCCCAACCTAACCTACCTCACAGGGTTATTGCCAAAGATAAAATGAAGAGAAGCTCAGGTAGTACCTAACACCAAGAAAACTAGCGCTAATTTGCCCAGGAACCTCACCAAAATGCTGGAGAGGGTGCACCTCCACAGGCACATATCTCCAAAATCCAACTATTCTGGACAACAGCCATACGAGAAATATGTAAAATAACTAAGCAAGTATTAGAAAACACCCCAGAATTGGCCCTACTAAACATCTTCCAAGACAATAATGCCTATTTACACCACAAAAAACTTATAACCCACCTCCTTTCAGCAGCCAGAAACACCATAACCAGACACTGGAGAGACCTGTCAGGAGTAAGCACGGACCAATGGTACCAAATAGTATGGGAAACAGCCTTACTAGAAAAATTAACCAATAAACTGAAACTGACACGGGGACAAATAGAAGAAGACACCTTCACCCTGGTATGGCTCCCCTTTATCATATACACAGCCCAACAAGACGACAAAAATCCACCAATAGCATACAAATCAATATGGCTCATCTGATCCAAAACACCCACCCACCCCACTCACACGTGAAACAAAGACCACCACAGCCAACCACAAATGAACAGCCACACCCTAGGCCAACCCCAACCACTCTCACCACCAAAGGAACACAAGTGAACAGCAGAGAACCTGCACAAGCAACGCTGACACAAAACCCTACAGTGGTACCTTGGGTTACATACGCTTCAGGTTACAGACTCCGCTAACCCAGAAATAGTGCCTCGGGCTAAGAACTTTGCTTCAGGATGAGAACAGAAATCGGGAGGCCCCATTAGCTAAAGTGGTGCTTCAGGTTAAGAACAGTTTCAGGTTAAGAATGGACCTCTGGAACGAATTAAGTACTTAACCCACGGTACCACTGTTCATATATTAAGTAAAATAGAAACATCACTACCCGACCCCACCCCGACCCATCTTTCCCCCCCTCCACACCTTTCTCCCTTTTCTTCCTAATGTCTCAACAAATGAAACTGATTTGTAAAAATGTTACATGAAAAGAATACGAGAGAGAGACGTTGCACATTTTTTCGTAAATCAAGAAAATCTTTAATAAAAATACATTTTTTAAAAAATGAAGAGAAGCATGTGCACCATCTTGATCTCCTTGGGGTATAAATGTGATGAATTAATAAAATAATAAATAAATGCTCAGTACAATGATGTTGTCCTGAACCCCTGGCCTACCTGGCGACAAGTCGCGAAGTCGAATCCCCAGTCCAGGTTTGAGGCACGTGTCTAAAGTCCAGATCCTGGAGCTCCCAAGCTGAGGTCCATCAACTTGGGCATTTGAGCAGACACAGTACCTCAGCTCTGCTTCCCTGTTGCGCTTTACATGCTGATTGCAGCATCTGGGCCTGATGAGGCAGGTGACCCTCACCTGTTCCAAGCCACTTTCCAGAGCTAGCGAGCCCCACCTGGCCAGCTAGGGGGCTGGGCTGTGGGCCCTTGCCTACCTCAGCCTCCTAGAGCACCCTGCCGCCTTCTCCATACACCTCAGAGCCCGCAATGTTCGTGGAAGAAGAGGAGTTTGGATTTGATATCCCGCTTTATCACTACCCGAAGGAGTCTCAAAGCGGCTAACATTCTCCTTTCCCTTCCTCCCCCACAACAAACACTCTGTGAGGTGAGTGGGGCTGAGAGACTTCAGAGAAGTGTGACTGGCCCAAGGTCACCCAGCAGCTGCATGTGGAGGAGCGGAGACGCGAACCCGGTTCCCCAGATTATGAGTCTATCGCTCTTAACCACTATACCACACTGGCCCCTGGAGACACGGGGACCCTCTGGCTCCTGCTGCTCTGCTTCCTGTGCACTGAACCCCCATCCCCTCATTATCCTCCACCAATCTGTGAGTACTTCCTACACTAACCTCTACTTCCCCATCCCCTGCTTGCCCCAGCATGTCCCAGTCCCAGTGACACCCCTCACTGGGATTCTCTTCCTCCTTTTTCTTCTCCCCGTTATCCTGCCAGTTCGTGACAGATGTCTTTCTACAATTCACGAGAAATAAAACAATTGACACGAAATTTAAAAGAACAGCTCGTAACTATACACAAATTAGAGGAGAGAGGGCAACATTTTATTAGCCTTGAGTGGGTGAGTAGAACTAACTTTCCCCTCATTTTTCTGTCAGAAAAAAAAAAGTCTCCATGATGCATAAACATAAAGGGGCTCTTTCGATTGGAGCCAGAAACGCTTTGCCCTTCCAGCATAATAGCTGGCAAAAGAACCTGTCAACACCATAATATTCCACTGCTTTTTTCTTTTTGCACACATGAGAGTGTGCACTTGCACGGTTCTAGAATAAATACGCTGGCTGTTTTGTCACAGATTACTAGACTTCTGCACCTGATGATTTTTCAGGCTCGGTTTTGATATTTTCGCCCTCGATGTATCAAACGGCGCAAAGGTAATTTTCTGCCATGAATTATTCATATTCTGTGCTTTTGTGACATTTGATATATTCTAAAATATTTAGAGAGCCATTTAATTTACTAATGATAAGGGAACTGATTCTAAAAAATGATAAGCTCCCTCAGAGGCCTGAATAAATAGCTGGCACCAAAACCTGCTTCTTTGCTTCCTTTTGTTGTTGTTTGAGCAATAAGCTCAAAATGATAGGGATTCTATTCTGTTATCGACCACGGGATTCAAAAAAGGTAAAAGCTTTGCCCTGAAATGATCATCATTTCTTCCCTCACAAAGTCTGTTCAGATGACAAGACAGTATCTGTAAACGTTTGTGCTAACAGTGAAACTGTTCTGTGACTGCTTTACATGTTTTTAGAAGCTCCTTAATGTTTGTTAGCGCTTTTTAAATTTATTTAATTTTTTGTATTGCATTAGCACTATGACATGTGCCACCCTGAGCTATCTGGGGAAGAATAATGAGATGGAGAATGTATGAACAAATGACTGTATGAAAAGATTGCCTGCCATCACTGCAGATTATTAAAAATGAGTCCTATGCTGAAGATTGCTTCACCTTTTGTGGTTGGATTTACAGCAGGAGTTCCAAAATAGCTCGCCACAGGGACCAACAAAAGGTAAAAAGAATTTTTTGTCCTTGTTTCGGATCCACTTGTCAGTTTCAACCATTGACCTGAATGTGGGAATCCTTAAATGTTACAAGAGGAATACTGCTGCATCAGACCAAAACCCCATCTAGTCCAGGATTCTGTTCTCGCGATGGCCAACCAGCTGCACACAGGACGCACACCAATAAGACAACTGCGCAACAGCGCTCCTCTACTTGCATTCCGCAGGAGCCTCTGACATGGGAGGTAAAGGTAAAGGGACCCTGACCATTTGGTCCAGTCATGGCCGACTCTGGGGTTGCGGCGCTCATCTCGCTTTATTGGCCGAGGGAGCCGGCATACAGTTTCCGGGTCATGTGGCCAGCATGACTAAGCCGCTTCTGGCGAACCAGAGCAGCGCACGGAAACGCCGTTTACCTTCCCGCCGGAGTGGTACCTATTTATCTACTTGCACTTTAAGGTGCTTTCGAACTGCTAGGTTGGCAGGAGCAGGGACCGAGCAACAGGAGCTCACCCCGTCACGGGGATTCGAACCGCCGACCTTCTGATCGGCAAGTCCTAGGCTCTGTGGTTTAATCCACAGCGCCACCTGCGTCCTGACATGGGAGTTACTGACCCTCTAAGTGTCCCTATTTTCCAGGGACGGTCTCGGATTTACAGAAGCTGCCCCAGTTTCTGATTTGATCCTGAAATGTCCTGCTTTCTCTTAGGACATCCTTGTTTCCATCGGAGAAATTATGGAGGATATGGAGTTATGGTACCCTTGTGCCCAGGAGAGAAGTAACAATAGAACCTTTAGAAGGACCGCCTCTTCCCATATGAACCTACCTGGACCCTGAGATCATCTCCTGAGCCCCTTCTTTGTGTGCCTCATCCTTGAGAGGTCTGGAGGGTGGCAACATGAGAATGGGCCTTCTCTGCAGTGGCTCCCTGTCTGTGGAATGCTCTCCGCAAGGAAGTGCCTGGCGCCTTCATTATACACCTTTAGGTGCCAGGCAAAAATGTTCCTTTTTAACTAGGCCTTTGGTTGACCTGATTGACATCCTGCAACATTTAAAATGTGGCTTTTTTTGGGAGGGGGTGTTATTGGGTTACTTATTTTTATTTTATATATTATATCATTTCTGTGAACTGCCCTGAATTCTCTGGGCATAGGGTGGTATATAAATTCAATATAATAAAATGACTATGAAAAGCTGTAGAAGTATGAGATTATCAGAACCCTCTGAACTTGAAGCATGAGAAGTCCTATTAAAAAATTATAATTTGGCTGAATATTCAGACTATTTGATATGTATGTGTATAATTTGGAATATATAATGTGATTTGATTGGATTGTTAAAGTGGAAAACTTAATAAAAATGTTTTTTTTTAAAAAAAAATCAATATAATAATAATAATAAAGACATCCGAAGGCAGCCCTGTATAGGAAAGGGTTTTTTTAAATGTTTAACTTTTTGTTATGTTTTTATGTATATTGCAAGCTGCCCAGAATGGCTAGGACAACCCAGTCAAATAGGCACGGTATTATTATTATTATTATTATTGACATCCCTATTTTGATCAGAGACATTTTGGAGAATTCAGAAGTATAATCCCGATGACTTGTTGCTGTTAATTGTCTTATCCTCCATGTATTTCTATTTGCTTGAGTTGGCAAGCATCAGGTAGTCTATCTTTAAGGCTTCTGTGATTTCCTGGCGACTGTCACTCCTCTACAGTGGTACCCCGGGTTACATATGCTTCAGGTTACATACGCTTCAGGTTACAGACTCCGCTAACCCAGAAATAGTGCTTCAGGTTAAGAACTTTGCTTCAGGATGAGAACAGAAATTGTGCTCCGGCGGCGTGGCAGCAGCAGGAGGTGTTTCAGATGTGCTGTACCTTTGGCCCTCTAGACATTGCTGAACTACAATTCCCACAATCCCTTGCATTGGCTGTGGTAGCTGAGGCTAACAAAAGTTGTATTTCAGCCACATCTGGAGGACCAAAGGTTCGCACGCCTGAGCTACTTCCTACAACACTGGGCCTCTCCCCCCTGCCCCCGGCATTCTGTGCCCATCAAACCCACTAAATGCCAAGTGCAATTTTGAAATACAGTGGTACCTCGGGTTAAGTACTTAATTCATTCCGCAGGTCCGTTCTTAACCTGAAACTGTTCTTAACCTGAGGTACCACTTTAGCCAATGGGGCCTCCTGCTGCCGCCGCGCGATTTCTATTCTCATCCTGAAGCAAAGTTCTTAACCCGAGGTACTATTTCTGGGTTAGCGGAGTCTGTAACCTGAAGCGTATGTAACCCGAGGTACCACTGTACTTAAAAGCCAGTGCCCATGCACTTTCGGTGCATCAAATCAGCAGGACTCAGGATGGAACACTGCAGACAGAAGCAGGCTTTAGTTTCAATGGACAAAGGATCACCGGGGTAAGGAACCTGTTTAGTACTGATTGCGGCAGTGTGTATTCCCATTTACTCTCGCCTATACAGACAAGCAACTGCCTTCACCCCTGTGAGAAGAAATGGGAAGTGTTCCATTAGACAACACTATTATGGCGAAAGGCATTTTTTTTCTTTCCAACACGGTGACACACGACACATGCACCCTACTCACTCGCTTCCTGTTCCACACACACACGTCCCATAAGGGCAGACAAAATATTGCCAGGGCTCATATACCGTATTTTTCCGTGTATAAGATGCCCCCATGTATAAGACGCCCCCTATTTTGGGGGACTCCAAATTAAGAAAATACCCCTCAGCACAACCTGTGTATAAGACGAGCCCCAATTTTATACCTAATTTTTTGGTAAAAAAAACCAAACCCCCTAGTCTTATACACGGAAAAATACGGTAATTGTCATGCAGTCAATGCAAAGCAAAGGCAGACTTCGTACCCTCCTCTGACATTTCTCTGATTAAAATAGGGATGTCCAATTCCATCATCATCATCATCATCATCATCATCATCATCACCATCATCCTTTTATTATTTATACTTTGCCCATCTGATTGGATTGCCCCAGCCACTCTGGGCAGCTTCCAACATATATAATAAAATATATAGAAACTTCCCTAGACAGGTCTGCCTTCAGATGTCTTCTAAAGGTTGTATAATTATTTATCTCTTTGGCTTAGGGGTCCCATAACTCCATACCCCCCAACATTTCCCCGAGGAAAATAGGGAAGGCGGGGCATTCCGGGATCAAACCAGAAAAACCGGGATGGCTTCTGTAAATCCGAGGCTGTCCCTGCAAAATAGGGACACTTGGAGGTTCTGCTCAAATTTCAGTGGTGCCCTGTGTGAGGCCAACATCTGGAGCCCCTCGCCTTCAGTTTCCTACTTCATAGTTGTGACACCCTGTGGTAGCCTTAAGGCTCGGCGCCTGGTGCTGGTGTGTGTGTGTGTGTGAACAGCCACTCTGCCCTAAACCCACCTCTGTGCCGAGAGATCACTTTGGCCAGCACTTAGGCAACACTTTTGCCTAATAAACATCACCTTCCAGTAATAAGTTCACCCAACTGGACATGAGCGTTCCAGCCTGGAATTTACAATCAAGGAACCCATCAACCTACCTTCCGGTCGAGCTCTCCTTGATATTACATAGGTCTCGTCTGCAGTCACGGGGGAATCCCCTGTGCCTTATGCTCTGGTGTTTGCAAAGAATGGAGATGTCTAGCAGATGCAAGCTCATAAGAAGCGCACCTGAAACGTAACAGGATACTGGCTTGGCTGATAAAATATTCATGCTGATTGTCATCAATCAATTGCTGGTGTTTTTAGCGTTGGCTGTAAGCTTCCCTGGCTGAACTGTGTGTGGTACATTTTGTTTGTAGTGGTTGGAAATGAGCTGGCCATGAATCTTCATATTCATAACACTTGAGCTGCACCTCCAAAAGGTGCTCAATCAGATTTTTAAAATACAGTGGTGCCTTGGGTTAAGTACTTAATTCGTTCCGGAGGTCCGTACCTAACCTGAAACTGTTCTTAACCTGAACCATCACTTTAGCTAATGGGGCATCCTGCTGCTGCCGCGCTGCCGGAGCACAATTTCTGTTTTCATCCTGAAGCAAAGTTCTTAACCTGAAGCAATATTTATGGGTTTTATCCGACTCTGTAACCTGAAGTGTATGTAACCTGAAGTGTATGTAACCTGAGGTACCACTGCATTAAGTAAAGACAATGGGTGACATCAGTAGAGTCAGTCTGCCAGTGTAACAGAAACCACCTACAAGAGCACACCAATAATCTTCTTTAAAGGAAAACCCCAGAGAAGATTTGGGGGGGGTGAGACTACAGGAGTGAGAACTGGAAGGAGGGTATCCTATTAGGCTTGTGTGTGTGTGTGTGTGTGTGTGTGTGTGTGTGTGTGTATCTACCATATTTACACAAGTATAATGCACCATCGAATCTAACGCACACCTCAGTTTTCAAAACCTTGAAACCAAACAAGTATTTGCTGGCACCATCAAATCTAATGCGCACCCTAATTTTTGTGACGTAATTTGGCCAAAGAAAGGTGTGCATTACATTCGCGTAAATACGGTATATCTATATCTCATTTAAAACAAAAAAGGTAAAGGAACCCTGACCATTAGATCCAGTCGTGACCGACTCTGGGGTTGCGGCGCTCATCTTGCTTTATTGGCCAAGGGAGCCGGCGCTTGTCCGCATACAGCTTCTGGGTCATGTGGCCAGCATGACTAAGCCGCTTCTGGCGAACCAGAGCAGCGCACAGAAATGCAAAAACCAACAAAGTGAGCAGTAATCGTCATTGCCAGTAAAAGCATCAGCGGCAATATTCAGGCTGCAAACTGCAAGTGATTATACAATGAATTTGAGAGCTTCTCTTCAAAAGTCCTGTCCTTCTCTGGTACCTAAAGAGCCACAGGGATGAAGCAGGATTAGCTTCCCCCACAGGAAGGGAGTTCTGCTAATTTGGTGCCACCATGGAAAAGGCCATGCTCCCCATACACTGACTTGAGCCTCAGGGAGGATCTTAATATGCACGTGGTGTTTCCTTTTCGGCCAATAATTATTGTTCATATTAACTTTGACTTGGAGAAATCCTTGATATATGTGTGCAAACGTTCATATATTCTTAAATTCTATCCCTGCAGTTTGGGGATTAACTGATGGACGACAAAAATGCATTTTGCGAATACTTGTGGTGGGCAAGAGATTTACGCTGAAAGGCTAGAAGGGTAAAAACCCACCAGACCAACAGCCACCACCCACTATGCTGTAGTATGAAGATCTCATTGCCCTCTCTATGTTAGAACACATGGCTTATAACCATCAACCTCATTTATATACCTATTTTGAAATATGGACTGACTATATGTTTAAATGGAAATTGATGGAATATTCTTAAGGTTAATGTCAGCTGGCAAAGTTTTAATTTTTTTTAAAAAAATGCAAATAATTTTGAACTAAACAAGAAAATGAGAACAATGTGAACTTAATTCCTCTTGCCCCATTCCTTTTAAACTGAAATTACAAAAGGTGGGGGTGAGGAAAACTATAATTAACTCTGTTTTATCAGCTACAGTCCTCTGGACTAATCTTGCACAAAGGCCAAGAGAAAGTTCAGAAGGAAGGATACAGTTTAGGCTAGACCCGATTTTCACGGAGTAAACTCCTCTTGGTCAGAGGAATTCCGCCATTACCGATGGCGCTAACCCGGAAGTTCAAAAAGGTATTTAAATATACCTTTCTGAAGAAACCAGAGGCCTTTCTCCTGGGCATGGTCGGCCAATTGGTGCCAAAGAAGGATAGAACTTTCTTTATGTATGCTACAACAGCAGCAAGAATACTTATTACAAAGTACTGGAAGACACAAGATTTACCCAACCGGGAAGAATGGCAGATGAAGGTGATGGACTATATGGAACTGGCGGAAATGACTGGCAGAATCCGAGATCAGGGAGAAGAGTCGGTGGAGGAAGATTGGAAGAAATTTAAAGACTATTTACAGAAACATTGTTCAATTTATGAATGTTAGAATGATGTTGGAATGAATTTATGTGATTTTAGCAGAAATGTTACAAAGATTTAGGAGAAAACAGACTGTTAATTGGTGAAAGGAGGGAAAGTAAAGTTATATTAATATCAAGATAAATTACAGGACAAAAATTTGAAAAGAGGGAAAGGATTTGCTGAAATGGATAATTGACCTAGAATACAAAAAAGGGAGGTGTGAGGAGGTCAGGGAAATAAGCTAATGAAAGATAAGTAATGGGAAGATTTGTTGTATTTTTCCTTGTTTTTTCTTTTTGCTTCATGGATTTTAATTCTCTGCTCTTTCTTTTTTATTTTTATTTTTGTATTTTGTTTGTTTGTTTAAAATTATGTTCTTTGCTTTTTCTTTTTGTAACTCTTAAAATTTCAATAAATATCTTATATATATATATAAAAGGATACAGTTTTTAATGCAAATCCGAGTTTAAAAATAAATAACACTAAGGCAAGAGGTGATCTTAATGAGTATGGCTGTTCCAGGATAATGATGAGAGATGGGAAAGGAGCCGCTATTATTCAGTAATATTCCCGACAGTGTTTTGCTCAGCTGCAAAAGTCCAGTCAAAGAGCTTGGGACATCCGCCAGCCGATCTCCGAGTGCAATCTCAATCTATTAAAGTCCATGGGAGCTTTGATATTTTTAATGCAATGTAGCACATGTACACTGAGGGAGACAGGAGCTGATGAGCAGGGACAAAAGACAATTAAATTTGTTTCTTTATTTGTAAGGTCATAATCAGATAGGCCTGCCGAGGAATGAGGAGATAAACATTGCACAAATTCTTCAGCCTTCCCTTTGCTTTGTACTGTGTTATGTCTCGGACAAACGGAACAGCCACTGAGCAGTCTCAAAGCTTATATACACATCTATATTAAGGCAGGCGCTCGCTGGACCCTTGCTGCTCTGTTATATGGCGTTGATTGCTGGTTCATTTCCCAGCTGCTTCTGCAGCTGGAACTCTTCTTCTGCCAGTATCTTGGCTTTCACAAAATTTCCTTTTGCGGTGCTCCTGCTGTCTTGCAGGCATGGTGCTGATTGCTGGTGCTCGCTTGCAGGAGATTCCCAATCTCACTGGAGCTAAGACAAGGCGGAACAGCCTCTCTCCTGGCTCGCCTTGCTTGCAGACAGAACAAATCCCTGCAGCTCAGCTCCCTCCGGCGCAGTCTGCCAACCTTTGCTCTCAAAGCGGGGAGTGTATTTCCCCCCCTTGTGCTACAAATGCAGACTTTGGCATTCAGAAGAAACTTTGTTTCAATACCCCTCCCCTTCCAAATAAATAAATATAAAGCCCCCCCCCCAGAAGAACACTCAGACACATTTGATGGACCTGCATCTCTGTTGTGCCATGCAGTCAGAAGACTTGGAATTAAAAGAATAAATGAAAACCCCTAGAAAGCTCGTCAACAATCCAATTATCCGAATGTTTATTTTGTTAAATCTCCTAAGTATTCTACTCATTATGTGCCATGGCTGCTGCATACCTCTACAAAAAATAGCGCTTGTATTTATGAGTTCTGCTCATCAAGATTTTCCAACGGTCTTAAAGGCAATTTTGAAATTTAATTCTAGGAGACAGGAGTCCCCCATCACTAGGCTCACTGGTTTCTAGCAGATCCTGAAGCTACGTCAGGGGATAAACTGAGCAGATTGCAATTGCTACAAATTTTGCAAATGTCATTCGAATCATTTTACCTCCCAGCATGAGACTGATGCCATTTCATAAAGAACCCAGATTAACTTTTAAAATATCAGTCAGCTAAACGGTATAGTTAAAAACAACAACAAAATTATGTCTCTGTAATAAGTATTACATTCTAGCCAACAGCTCTGATTAAAAGTAATGTGGTTTTATAGACCTTTTTTAATCACTTAAGGCATCTACTTCATATACTTTATCTCCTGTGATCGTCCCCTTTTCTTGTCCTGCAACATAGACATTAGGACAATACTCAGAGTGCTGCAGTACCTGGCACACCAAGTGAAGTTTATGTTAGCTTTGTCTCTTTGGGGAAAAAATGAACTGGAGGAGGTGTCTGGCAGTTCTTTACTTCTCCGATTCCACAGTTCAGATGGTGCAAAGGTGTCAACTTCCCTCATGCAATTATGGCTAGAGAGCCCAAGCACAGGTTGAAAAGATATGCTTTGTTTAAGAATAAAAGGTAAAAGGTAAAGGAGCCCTGGACAGTTAAGTCCAGTCAAAGGCGACTATGGGGTTGCAGCACCCATCTCGCTTTCAGGCCGAGGGAGCTGGCGTTTGTCTACAGACAACTTTCTGGGTCATGTGGCCAGCAGGACTAAACCGCTTCTGGTGAAGAGAGGACTGTGGCAAGTTCCAGAGCACACGGAAACGGCGTTTACCTTCCCGCTGCAGTGGTACCTATTTATCTACTTGCACTGGTGTGCTTTCGAACTGCTAGGTTGGCAGGAGCTGGGACAGAGCAACAGGGGCTCACCCCGTCACAGGGATTTGAACCACCGACCTTCTGATCAGCAAGGCCAAGAGACTCAGTGGTTTAGACCATAGCCCCACCCGCGTCCTAAGAAGAATAAAATGTAATCAATCAATAACCACTCATCTGTTTAGATTGGCTCTTTCTTTGGGGGTGGGGGTCACTCAATGGCGATAGCCACTAGCGATGCAACAAAACTACTACCCTAGCACTGTTTCCTCTTGCCCACAAAATTCAGGAATTATGTGACGAGGAGTCAGCAAGCCATAGCGCTGTATCCTGCACATTAGTGCAAAGACTTATGTCTATGTAATGGGATATCTTGTGAGAGAACTGATGGCAATGAAAAGACTGAAGAAACACAGACCCTGGTCCTTGTGATATAGACAAATGAGGCTGAGGGACCGGGGATCCCTGGCAGGCAGGAAAGGGGAAGCTATGGTTCTCCCAGATGTTGCTAGACTAAATCTTCCATCATCCCTGACCATTAGCTGTGCTGGCTGAGGCTGATTGGAGTTGGGGGACGCCAGATTCCCCACCCTCTCTTTAAATAGCACAAGTCCTTCCCCTCTTCTCAAAATAAATGGTTGTCTTTTACATTTGGGGTCACTTATCATTTGCATTGCTTTCATATATCACAGCAACACATTTGTATCATATACCTTTTGGTAGACCCTCGCAGTTTGCAAGTATATATGTTTTTTTCTTTTCTTTTCGAAAGAGTAGAATGAAGAAGTCATTGTTGTTGTTTAGTCGTTTCCGACTCTTCGTGACCCCACGGACCAGAGCACGCCAGGCACGCCTGTCTTCCACTGCCTCCCGCAGTTTGGTCAAACTCATGTTGGTAGCTTCGAGAACACTGTCCAGCCATCTCACCCTCTGTCGTCCCCTTCTCCTTGTGCCCTCCATCTTTCCCAACATCAGGGTCTTTCCCAGGGAGTTTTCTCTTCTCATGAATATTGGAGCCTGAGCTTCACGATCTGTCCTTCCAGTGAGCACTCAGGGCTGATTTCCTTCAGAATGGATAGGTTTGATCTTCTTGCAGTCCATGGGACTCTCAAGAGTCTCCTCCAGCACCATAATTCAAAAGCATCAATTCTTCAGCGATCAGCCTTCTTTATGGTCCAGCTCTCACTTCCATACATCACTACTGGGAAAACCATAGCTTTAATTATACGGACCTTTCCCAGTAGTGATGTATGCATAGCATCATAAAATTGTAGCGTTGGGTCCCTCCCTGAGGGTCATCAAATCCAACCCATTGTGCAATTCAGGAATTGAATGCTTACCCCTTCCACCCGGTGGGCGGCTGTTGCAGATCCTCGCTCAGTCGCCATTCCGGGGGAAGTAAAAAAATCAAACAAACAGAATGCACATGGCCAGGCAGCCATTGAAGGAATTCCGCTTGGCTGCCTGGGCAGCTGGCTCAAGTTCCGGCCAGCTGCTGCATTTCACATTGGCCAATGAGTGACCTTCTCAGGGGGTGTGCCTTGCTGGCTGAAAGGGCATTGGCTGCACGCATACCCTGGCAGCCAATGGGGCATAAAAGCTGGCCGCGCCTTCCTATTTCAGCGAATCGAGTCCAAACCAGTGCATTGCGGGAATATGTGGCGTTCCACATGGGGATCAAACTGGCAATCTTGGCGTTACCAGCACCATGCTCTAACCAGTTGAGCTATCCAGGAAGAAAAGATGCCCAACTGCTTCATGTTTCTATGCGCACTTGTCAAAACGGGCATCTGCTCGTCAAGTTTCTTTTTACGTGCATTTCCAATGCATGCAACACATACCGTTTTCCATCATGAACTTGTGTGCAGCTGATCTCCACTTTGATCCCCAAAGAGCACTTTGTCAAGGACAGAGGCATCTGCTACTTAACAGGACTCAGAACTTTCACACAGATGAACAACTTTGCCTAGCAGTATAAAAATGTGCTAGTCTAAACTACATTCTGCCTTGCAAGAATGAAGATCACCTTAGCGCAACAGCCCCAACTGTCGTGTTTTCCGACTGCGTTAATGCGCTGTGGTAGAAACTGATCAAGCTTCCTGCTAATGGACTCCTTCTGCATCTACAACCCCAGGCACATAGATTTGAAAGCAGTGGAAGTAAATCTGATCTAAACAGAATTTACGCAAGTGCGGTGATCCTTAGAGGTCTCCCCTCACTCCCCGCGAAAGTTGATTGCTTGGTCCCCGGAGGGTATGTGCAATGAATGAGTTTGATGTTGAGGTCAGAGGACAGGTGCAAGCGCCGGAGGCCGGATGGGAACACAAGGGTAAGAAGTTGGTTTTTGACCTATGAGTGTTTAGATAGTTATTATAAAGAGAACCCAGAACCGGGGACTCCAGCTGCGTCGAAAAGGGAGGGGGTACACCTCACAAAAACCTTTTGCAATCCATGAAAATTACACAGCGCTTTAGTGATTTTTCAAGGGGAATGGGTGCTAAGGGGGGCAAAAATATTTACTTTTTCAAAATAAGAGTAAGACTTATTGCCCACAGCCTGAACTTGCCGCATATCATCATCACATTGTCAAATCCAGTTACAGATAGGTAGCCGTGTTGGTCTGCCATAGTCAAAACAAAAAAAATTCCTTCCAGTAGCACCTTAAAGACCAACTAAATTAGTTCTTGGTATGAGCTTTCGTGTGCATGCACACGAAAGCTCATACCAAGAACTAATTTAGTTGGTTTTTAAGGTGCTACTGGAAGGATTTTTTTTTGTATTGTCAAATCCAATTAGCTGCATAGCGCCATTATGAAGCCAATTCAGAATAAGTGCAAGAAATATTTACGTTTCTCTGAATGAGCTTTGTGAGGGCCTCATGCCAAGGCAACACAAAACAGGTTCCATTATCACGGCAGAAGCAGAGGCGGGAAATCAGTTCTGAGGAGAACAGTTCTCAGAAGACCAAATAATTTCTCAGGAGAACAATTCTCACAGAGCCAAACTGGGCATTTCCAGATTTGATTCCATAAAATTTATATAGTGCTTGATTGTAAAACAACAACAACCCTCAAGTCAGTATACAGATATCCTGCTTATTGAGCATTCATCCTGATTTGTTTGTGGGAAGGTTAGATTATGATCACATCCAAACCATACATTTAAAGCACATTCCCCACCTCCCGAATCCTGGGAACTGTACCTTACCCTAGCAGAATTACAGTCCCCAGAACCCTAAACAAACTACAGTTTGATCTTTTTTTTGGGGGGGGGAATAGGTTTGTTGCTCAAGATCTCCCAATCAACTTTAGCTGTGCACCCCAAATCTGCTGGTCTGTGACTGAATCCCACCCAAACACAGCAACTGTCTGGAAGTTGCTCTCTCAAAACAAATCCAAGCACATCAGACACCATCAAAGAGAATGGAAATAGAGAGATTGGGGACATAAGGAAGAGGTTACTTAATGCACACAAAAAGATGAGCCAGAGAACTCAGCCAGGTAAGTTATTAGTTCTCACTCTGCAGAATACAAGCTATGTGTCCTTTTGTTCCCTGCTCCCCTTATAGCTTTTCTTATTATTGAGCACGCTTTCAGCTCAATCAAATGCATGTGTGTTTACACAGAAGTAAACCCCACTTTGAATTATGGTGCTGGAGGAGACTCTTGAGAGTCCCGTGGACTGCAAGAAGATCAAACCTCTCCATTCTTAAGGAAATCAGCCCTGAGTGTTCACTGGAAGGACAGATCCTGAAGCTGAGGCTCCCATACTTTGGCCACCTCATGAGAAGAGATGACTCCCTGGAAAAGACCCTGATGTTGGGAAAGATGGAGCGCAGAAGGAGAAGGGGATGACAGAGGATGAGATGGCTGGACAGTGTTCTCGAAGCTACCAGCATGAGTTTGACCAAACTGTGGGAGGCAGTGGAAGACAGGAGTGCCTGGCGTGCTCTGGTCCACCGGGTCACGAAGAGTCAGACACGACTAAACGACTAAACAACAACAAAACCCCCCTGAATACGTGTGACTATGATCGCAGGCTTTGAGTGAATGAATTTACCTGATTCCAAGATGAAGCAGGAATAGCTACTTGCTATTTGTCCGGATTATCATTATAACAATAATTTATTATTTCAGTCACAGACCAGTTCCAGCCCACATACAATATCAAGGAGGTCATAAAACACGATAGGGATACATTTGAATTTGCAATTAGGTATAACAGGGAGAATACAGATATAGCAACAGTTAAAAATATATATAAATTAAAACTTAGTCACTAACATATAACCTAAAATTATCATTTAAAACCTTAATCATTATAATGGCACAGCTTGTTCCCTAAGTTTTATGGCAATCACACAGAATTTGGCTACTCTGAACGTGATCTCAGAATCCTTGTCCTCCACCAGGGATTTTAGACATTGAACTTCGGATTCATTTGGAGATTTTGCATAGCGGGGGTGATACTTGCTATTCGTCCAGATTCTCATTATAATTTGTTAGCCGGATCAAACAAGGGCTGTCTGATCCCCAACCCTTGCGCTGGAAGCAAAGAAGCAAGTGGCTGCATAAAACACCTTTTTGCAAAGGCCACACACACTCCCATCCCTTCCTTCCCAAATGTCAGCCGACAAACTTCCTCATCTTTGCGTCTTACCCGCTCAGATTCGCTTCAGGGCTTGGCGCCTTCTCCAGAGGGGCTACAAAGGAAAAACAAAACAAAGGAAAGCAAATGTGAGGTGCAGGGGGGAGCAGAAACAGGACAGCCTTCAAGACATCTGAGACCTTTGGGCATTGCTCCAGCTGAGGAAGGATTCAAGGCGGCCCCCTGTATACATTGCGCTTGAACTCTAAAGTACAGACCTGGCAGGGGGAAAATATGGATAGTTTTTGGGAAGAAAAATGCATCCGCTTCCTACCTGCCATAGTTCATAGGCTACACTAAACAAGAGGCATTGTCCCTTCCCAGCAATAAATCTAGGACAGATAGAAGATTTAATAATTAACAAGAACTTGAGGAGGAACTTGAGTGTGTGGTGTAGTTTAGAAAGGGAGAAACTCAAAACTGGGGGTGGGGGTGGGGAGTCCAGTTCAATTGTGCAGGGGCTTCAGAGATCATGAGATCATGATTATTACATGGCTCACAGCCTGATCCAGCGCACACTTTTGCTGGGGTGGGACATATTCCTGGATAAATGCGTTGTACAGTTCTGCAGCCTAAGCTGGCCCATCCGAAAGCTGACACCAGGGGAAGAGAGGGAGATTAATCGACTGCATCTTTGTGCAGACACATATGTGCGTAGAGAGACAGACAGACAGGCAGGCAGACAGACACTGTGATTCTGCAGCCTAGCATTTTAAGAAGCTTGATCACATCTCTAAACTTTATATCATTCCAAAAGCTTCAACTTTTATGATCCCTTTCTCTTTTTTACAAGATTCCATTTCAGCCGTCACTCCTTCTTACATTGATTGGTAGATAATGTGCTTCCAGAATTACAGCTTGTGTTACTGAAGCCAAACCATTTTGTTTCCTGATTTATTGATACTGCGCTTGCAAAGCTGCCATTTGGCCCAATCAGACCTGCCTTGCGCTGCCATTAGGAAACTGCTTATATTTCACATTGGTCCGCAGATGCCACAAGCATCTAAACTTTACTGGGCGCAGTGACCACCCAGCCACACAACTAATCTCTGGGTGAGCTGAAAAAGATTTCCTTCTGTGTTCTTTTCTGTTTGGAAAATCAGCCCCATTATTTTTAGCATATGAAAAACATACTTGCAATTATTCAACACAGGCGCTTTCTATCCTACATTCCTTCATCTTTACCCTTGCAGGCATCTGCAACATTTGCCCACGCAACCAATTAATCCTAAAGGCTGTCGCAATTCTTTGTGATTTTGTTTATGAGGTCTCAATGCCACATTCAAAGTTACGTCACAGAAAGGGTTTTCCCTCCCCCCACCCCAGCTGGAGCTCACAAGAGCTCAGCTCTGGCACCTCTCAGGTGGGTGCCATTGCCATTCCAAAAGAACAAGGGAGGGGTCGAAGTGTAGGTGGGTTCCCACGAGGCAAGAAACAGTG
Organism: Podarcis melisellensis; assembly: GCF_964234715.1. Lineage (NCBI taxonomy): Eukaryota > Metazoa > Chordata > Lepidosauria > Squamata > Lacertidae > Podarcis > Podarcis melisellensis. The sequence goes on from NC_138528.1 coordinate 116,930,018, forward strand.
ATAACAGCAAGAACCATTATTGAACTAATGGAACTGGACAACAGAGCAAAGCAACTGCTTATATACGTTTCTGAAGGCCTGGGCCACTCCCACTCCCAACGTGATTGGCTATCTAAACTTCCAAGTTGCGAATCATGACTCAGAGTTTAAGGGCCAATGGCAGAGGCCCAAATCCTGAAATCTTCTGTGATTGGATATCATGTATCGAATCAGAACACAGGGGCTCAGAATCCTTAGTCCAGACTCAAGCTCAGGCAAACACAGACCATTGAATACATAAGAGAGGTATTCATGATGAGCCCTGGCACCTCTTTTTCGAGAAAAATAGCACTTCTGTGCTGATCCCTTGGGCTACCCGAGAGGCGAGGTCCAAGTCCGGTCCGTGGTCAAAGGTGCAACGTTGAGGTAGTCCATAGTAGCTGAAGCTGGGTGCAAGGCAGGGAGTCGGGTGAAGTCAGGAACAGGCATGCAAGCAGGGAGCCAGGATGGGCCAGGAGCTCAGGCAGGAAAGCAGGACAGGGTTCAGGCAGGAACTAGCAACCAACAATGTTGTTCCCACAACTTGGGACTGGGGCTGGCCGGCTTTTATCTGCCCCGAGGCATAGGGCGGCCCCGATCCTCTGGTGACTTGCCTCTCCTGGCCTGGAGGCAAGCACTCCTCCTGCGGGAACTTAGTTCCCTCCACCTCTCTGCCCTGAGCCTCTGCCGTTCAGGAGAGGCTGGAGGGTTACCGGACCCAGAGGCAAACTCAGCCTCCCCTGACGGGGCTGAGAGTGGAGCACCTGCAGGCAATGGGTCCTCCATCACCTCAGGAGCCAGAGCAGGCTCAGCTGATGCCTGCACCTGAGGAGCCAGCACAGGTGAGGACCCTTCAGGCTCAGGCCCCAGCCCCGGCTCAGCTGGTTCTGGAGGCGGGGGCTCCTGTGCAGCCTGGGATTCCTCAGGTTCAGCATCCAAGTCCAAATCCCAGGCCATCACAACTTGTTACAGATATGTATAAATAAAAGCAGTATGATTCTTTGTGTGGGCAGCAAATTGGGCTAAGGACTATGATGGCAAAGGGTTAGGGATGTGGAGAGGAGCGAAAACAACACCAAGAAGCAGCAGTTAGTGGAACAGAATGAAGTGGGGAGCCTCAGGACCCAGAAAGGAAATGGAAGTTGCTGGGACAGGAAGTCATGGAGAGGTTACAACTGCCCACATTTGCTGAAAAACAGTTAAGTCTAAGAAGAGGCCAGAGAATGGTGCACAATTGTTTCATGTCCAAAATTTAGCATCCCTTTAATAATTACTTTAATGAGTACAGTAATTATGCTGAATTGGCAGAAGGGCAACCCCCTCCAACTATTTGTTTCACTCAGTGCCTAATGTTAACATGCACAGTTACTATGGAAACAGGCCTTGCTTCACCTTTCACTTTCCATTCAGAAAAGTCCAATGCATATGTGCACATGCTGTTAGCAAGAAGAAAGGGATGTGAGAAAGGTTGTTTTCTGCTGCTCCAGAGAAGCGGACACGGAGCAATGGATCCAAACTACAAGAAAGAAGATTCCACCTAAACATTAGAAAGAACTTCCTGACAGTAAGAGCTGTTCGACAGTGGTATTTGCTGCCAAGGAGTGTGGTGGAGTCTCCTTCTTTGGAGGTCTTTAAGCAGAGGCTTGACAACCATATGTCAGGAGTGCTCTGATGGTGTTTCCTGCTTGGCAGGGGGTTGGACTCGATGGCCCTTGTGGTCTCTTCCAACTCTATGTCTCTATGATTCTATGATTGGCTGTGCTGTCTTTCACTGCCATGTGTATTAAAACACCCTCCTTGTATTCAAGGTTAGGCTGTATGCAAAGCTCAGCTTTTCCTTGATGCATCAGCCAGGCAATTGTGCATAATGTTTGGGTGGGTAAGCCCCCTTTTTCTTGTTAAAAGCGTAACAAATTTCAGAGAAAGAGATATGCATTTTAGCTGTGGTGGAAATGGTCAGAAGACAGTTCAAGGGACGTAATAGTACCACTCTATTCTGCTTGGTCAGACCCCACCTGGAATACTGTGTCCAGTTCCAGGCACCACAATTTAAGGATGTTGACAAGCTCAAAGGTGTGCAGAGGAGGGCAACCAAGATGATCAAAGGTCTGGAAGCAAAGCCTTATGAAGAGCGGTTGAGGGATCTGGGTATGTTTCGCCTGGAAAAGAGGAGACTAAGAGGAGATATGATAGGGGGCTCTGGGAATTGTAGCTCTGGTGAGGGGAAACATTATGATGAATGGTTGAAGGAGCTGGGTATATTTAGCCTGGAAAAGAGGAGAGGAGATATGACCACCATCTTCAAATATCTCAACGGCTGTCCCATGGAAGAGGGAGAAGCTTGTTTTCTCTTGCTGGGGGGGGGGTGGACTTGAAGCAATAGCTTCAAGTTACAAGAAAAGAGATTCCAACTAAACATCAGGAGAAACTTTCTGTTTGACCACAGATGATACAATGGTGGTTGGTTTAATCACAGCTGGAGAGGGGGAGGCGGCCTATAGGAAGGAAGTTGAGCAGTTGGGGGAGTGGTGCTGCAAAAACAACTCACTCCTTAACTTAAAGAAAACAAAAGAGATTATTGTGGACTTTAGGAAATGTAAATTGAATACTCAGCCACTCATTATTGAGGGGAAGTGTGTGGAACAGGTCTCGGTGTTTCAATTTCTGGGAATAGAGTTGAGAGATGACCTAACCTGGGGAGAAAACAGTAAAGACCTGATGAAGAGAGCACAGCAGAGGTTATATTTTCTGAGACTCCTCCGGAAAAATAATCTCTCAAAAGACCTGATGATGGCATTTTACCATTGTACTGTTGAGAGTGTATTAACTTATGGTGTCTGTGTGTGGTTTGGGAGCTGCATGGTCAGGGGAAAAACAATGTTGTCCAGGGTTGTAAAGACTGCAGAAAGAATAATTGGGTGCACTCTTCCCACCTTGGATCAAATCTATGCTTCCAGGTGTCACAAGAAAGCTGCAGAGATAGTGCAGGACAGTGCGCACCCCGGAAATGATCTATTTCAGCTTCTGACTTCTGGAAGAAGGTACAGGATTATAAAGACTAGGACTAGCTGCCTAAGAAAGGATTTCTGTCCAAATGGAATTTTGGTTTTTAAACGCAGTGTAAGGAGTCTTTGTGGGAGTATACTGTATTTAAAAATGGGGTATCAGAATTTTTAGGGGGCTAACCAGGCTTGTTGGTTTTTGAACGTCTGATGTAGATTTTTTCAATTTCATTTTTCTGTATGGGACAATGACAATAAAGATTATCATATCATATCGAACGGTCTCCCTCAAGAGGTTGCAAACTCTCCTTCCTTGGAGATTTTTAAGCAGAGGTTAGATAGCCATTTGCCATGGATGCTTTGACTGAGATTCCTGCATTGCAGGGGGGTCAGCCTAGATGACCCTTTGGGTCATTTCCAACTCCACGATATTGTTATTCTTCCAACTATTAGCTTCATTAACTGCCTACATGTTCTGGTATTATGAAAGGGGAAAACGTTTCTCTATTCACTTTTTCCAGAACAGGACCAATGGGTGGCATTTTTTTTCTGGATTAATTAATACAAAACACATTATGTTTTTTGTGAATGTCTCGAAATACTCCACAAAATGCTGGAGGGAGTTACCTTGTGGTATACTTCAATAAACACGTTGCACACCCCCTCCGTTTATCATGCAGTCAACAGAAAGCTGCGCAAGCCGTCCATGGCATCCTGATAATTTGCTGTGATCAGCCCTTCTCTGAAACGAGAACAGCAAAGCTCTCTTCTACACTACAGTTGTCACCCCAGGAGCAGGTTCAGTTTAGCACCATCAAGATCGAGCCTCACATCTACCGTAAGGTGTTTAAGAAAAGGAAAACTCAGCGTTAAAATGATCAGAGGCTTATGCCACAGTCATGTCAGCGTGGCAGGAGTGCGGTGATTCAGCTTTCCCTCCGACGCTGTCACCGCAAGGAAGGTCAGCGTGACCTTATGCAGTGTCTCCACCTGAAAGCAAGCTGTTAATTGAAAAGAAAGAAAGTGCCTTGAGAAAATTGTCTCCATTTGGACTCAAGCACAAAGCTGTTGGTGCAGGTGTCATTTTAACTCATGGCTGGGAACTAGAAGTGAGATTCACTGGGGTCTAATTAACAGGTAGTTCAACTTCGTATGCTTACAACGTCACCTCATCCTTGAAATCATTTTGTGCCTGCATGTCTCCTCCAAATCCGTTCTGGAGAGTAGGATGAACCCCCAGAACAGATGTGGGTGTATGGGGGAAGAGAGTTACAGGAGGCCCTGCTTCCTATTTAAAGAAGGGGAAGGGGAAGGGGAAGAAGAAGAAGAAGTAGAAGAAGAAGAAGAGGAGGAGGAGGAGGAGGAGGAGTACATACCCTCTGAAGTAAACAAGATCCACTAAATAGCTTGTCACTTCCATGGAGAGCAAGGACCCTTAATGTTTGTTTTAAATGTACAGTGGTACCTCTGCTTACGTACTTAATTTGTTCCGGAGTTCTGTTCTTAACCTGAAACTGTTCTTAACCTGAAGCACCACTTTAGCTAATGGGGCCTCCTGCTGCCGCTACGCTGCTGAAGCACGATTTCTGTTCTCATCCTGAAGCAAAGTTCTTAACCCGAGATAATATTTCTGGGTTAGCGGAGTCTGTAACCTGAAGCGTATGTAACCTGAAGCATATGTAACCCGAGGTACCGCTGTATATATAACTAGACAATTGTCCCTGTGTTAGAGTGGTGATGTACAAAAGTCCTTGAAGAATCTGAATGGTTTTTAAGGTAAACAAAATTTGTAGCATGGTACCAGCATCTGAGGAAAATTATTTCATAAGAATGCGAGAATGAGAGCACTGCTGGATCAGACCAGAGACCCATCAAGCCCCGGAGCCTCTTTCTCACAGTGATCAACCAGATCTGTTTGGGAAGTCTTAACTAATTGCATCCCATACAATGTCCAAAGAGGTCCATTACACCTGTGCGGCTTCTATGAAAATATCTGCAGAAAATATCCCATTTCCCCATGCAAACATATTCTAGTCTGAACTGGGTTTCTTCTGGAAGATATGCAGCCTTAAAGGTTGTCAAGGAAAGTGTGTGCAACAAATAGGGAGCGAAAGCACATAATAATAATATTATAAAGCATAATAATATAATGCATAATAATAATACATAATAAATGGATTACGAAGGCAGATGAGTCTTTTGCAAGTGAGTAGAAAATAGCCAAAAGTTTAAATTAAAGTTCCAACACTCACCTGATCCCCGGTGTGTGAAACTGACACAGTTGTTTCTCTCGCATCTTTCCCTTTGCTGTATTGTCTGTTTCCTTTTCATCGTTCCTGTTTTCATCTTCCTTTTCTTTTCTTGATGAAACATTTATACTGTCATTTGGACATACCTAGGGTTCAGGAGCTTCTGGTCTTCAGCTGTCTCCCTAGATTTGAGTTATCCAACGCACAAGACCTCAAAGCAGGTTTTAAGAGTTCCTAAATATTCTGCTTTCCTCTCCAGTATAAGTACTTTTATGGTGCGTGCCTTCTTTGGGAAAAACAAGAAGCCATTCTGAATGTCCTCATCCTCGTGTGGATTCCTCCCTGTCCTTCACCCCCTCTTTATAAAATTCTGCTTTCTTTTGCAGCTTTCCAGTGCTCAAATTCAAGACCTCCTTTTGGCGGGCCTCTTCAAGAGTAAGCAACTACACGCCGTAGGAACGGTCACCATTGTCTTTGTCTTATTAACTTTTCTACCGCCATCTACGTTTGGCAAAAGCACAAAACAAAACTGCTTTCTGGCATTTTCTGGAGTACCAGGATAGAAGCAGCGTCTCTTCTGGAAACTTTTTAACATTGTTAACAGGCAGATGGTCAGCAACACAAACAGCCCATTCTTGCAGTTCATGATTTTGGCTGGTGAGTAATTAAACACAAGGAAATTGCAGGAGCAGAGAAATTGTCCGCTAAAAGAAGGTAGAAATGAGTCACACGTTGTTTAATAACTTTTTATGTGTATCATCACTAGAGGTCATACAGGTGAAACTCGGAAAATTTGAATATTGTGGAAAAGTTCGTTTATTTCAGTAATTCAACTTAAAAGGTGAAACTAATATATGAGAGAGACTCATGACATGCAAAGCGAGATATGTCAAGCCTTTATTTGTTATAATTGTGATACTATGGCGTACAGCTGATGAAAACCCCAAATTAACAATCTCAGAAAATTAGAATATTAAATGAAATCAGCAAAACAAGGACTGCAAACAGGGCAATATTGTACCTCTGAGAAGTAGAAGCATGCATATGTATTCAGTGCTTGGTTTGGGCCCCTTTTGCATCAATTACTGCCTCAATGCGGTGTGGCATGGATGCTATCAGCCTGTGGCACTGCTGAGGTTTATGGAAGACCAGGAAGCTTCAATAGCAGCCTTCAGCTCTCTTGCATTGCTCAGTCTCATGTCTCTCATCTGTCTCTTGGCAATGCCCCATAGATTCTCTATGGGGTTCAGGTCAGGCGAGTTTGCTGGCCAATCAAGCACAGTAATCCCATGGGCATTGAACCAGGTTTTGGTACTTTTGGCAATGTGGGCAGGTGCCAAGTCCTGCTGGAAAATGAAGTCAGCATCCCCATAAAGCTCGTCTGCGGAAGGAAGCATGAAGTGCTCCAAAATCTCCTGGTAGATGGCTGTGTTGACCCTGGACTTAATGAAGCACAGTGGACCAACATCAGCTGATGACATGGCTCCCCAAATCTCTTTTCTGATGAGAGCAGCTTTTGCACCTCATTTGGAAACCAAGGACCCAGAGTCTGGAGGAACAATGGGGAGGCACACAATGCCAGATGCTTAAAGTCCAGTGTGAAGTTTCCACAGTCTGTGTTGATTTGGGGAGCCATGCCCTGCATCTTTTAATGATAATCCAAATCTTTTATCTCTCCACCGTGTCCACAATTCACCATTAAACTACAAGTGATATTCCAGTCTTACTAATGCTCAGATGCATTGGCAACTTATTGGAGGTGACTTTGTGAAGGATAACTTTCTTCCTGGTTCTCAGCTCTTCCCTCCCCCTGCCTTTTTCATGGACTCGTGCCAATGTTAGGAGCGGAACATTAGCAGGGTTTCTCAATAACAATTTTCTTTGCTTCTTGTCATTGTGCTTGGTGATCAAACACTTATCCTGGCTGTCAAGCCATTTAATGCCTTTCTCCTTCTCCCTTCGGCTCAAACCAGAACAAGCCTCAGTTTTTGGGCTGGAGGCAGGCCTTTTCTTTGGCCGGAACCCAGTTCTGGCCCCTCTCAGGTGGGTGCCATTGCCATTATATGAGAACAAGGAAGGTGTTCATGGTGATTTCTGGCACCTCTTTTTCTAGAAAAACGCACTGGCTGGAGGTATGGCATAAGAGACACATTTTTGCCACACACATCTCAAGGGGGTCATCCCACAGCAGGTATTCGGGGCAAATTTTTTGGCTGTACAGTGGTACCTCAGGTTACATACGCTTCAGGTTACAAACTCCGCTAACCCAGAAAAAGTGCTTCAGGTTAAGAACTTTGCTTTAGGTTGAAAACAGAAATCGTGCTCCGGCGGCACGGCCCCCATTAGCAGCAGGAGGCCCCATTAGCTAAAGTGGTGCTTCAGGTTAAGAACAGTTTCAGGTTAAGAATGGACCTCCGGAATGAATTAAGTACTTAACCTGAGGTACCACTGTACTGGTTTAGAGTAGAATTAAAAATGAAAGTCCTAGAACTGGGATACCCCATTAGGGCTTGTTGAATTTTTCAACATTCAAAATCCCAAAATAAGTGCTAAAAAGTTGTAACATTACTTAGGAATTCAAAAGGCATTTCGGTTAAATTAATATAATTTAGCTTTGCTTGGTAAGTAAGATGTGCGTAAGATTGCATAGAAACCATTAAAAATGACTGCCAAATCCTTGCCATCATTCATTCATTCATTTATTATTAAGCTTTACCCGACATTTTCAGAAGGTAAAATTAACATTCTTTATGTGCTTCTTCATCCAACGTAGACCTGCTAAGCTAAATGTTGTCCAATCACAAAAATAACAGCAGATTTGAATTCCCCACACCCAAAAACATATTTTAAAGACCCCTCACTGAAGAAATTTGTGTAAATTAAGTTTCACCCCCTAAAATGGAACACCCTGCTAACCCATATAAGGTGGACATTTTGATCTTTATACAGTGGTACCTTGGTTCTCAAACACCTTGGTTCTCAAACGCTTTGGTTCTCAAACTCCTAAAACCCAGAAGTGTTCCAGTTTCCAAACATTTTTCGGAAGCTGAACATCTGATGCGGCTGTCGGCTATTGTTTCCAGGGCACCTGCACCAATCAGAAACTGTGCCTTGGTTTCTGAACATTTCGGAAGTCAAATAAAGGCCCCATTGCCTTCAGTAGCTTAGGGCCTCATCAAACCTAAATCCGGCCCTGGGCTGGACAATGCATTCTGCCAGCGCATGGATGGGTTTGTGTGTGAGAGATACACTCCCTTTTTAGCTGCTTAAACAAAAACATGTGATCATGTCAAGCGAGGCTGAGGATGTTGCAGTGGCTCAGCAATTGTACTCTTAGCACTCATTAACCTGCACGGCAGTTTACAGGAATAGGTTATCCGATGACAGCACTTAATTGAAAAGGTCTTTCCTTCGATTTATCTATGTGGACGTGAGGCGCCTGTTGCAAGCTAGGGAAGACAGTACTTTGCAAATAACTGAAGACATGGAGCTGTTTCTCCTCTCAGAGCCAGAGGGGTTATTTCCATGAAACTTATCTGCACATTGAAAGCACATTTTTACCATTTTCAAGTGTCACGGCTTCCCCCAAAGTATCATGGGGGAGGTAGCTTGTTGTGGGTGCTGAGAGAAGTTAGGAGACCCCTTTCCCCCTCATGGAATCATAGAATTGTAGAGTTGGATGGGACCCTGAGAGTCATCTAGTCCAACCCTCAGACCTCACCTGGAGTACTGTGTCCAGTTCTGGGCACCACAGTTCAAGAAGGACACTGACAAATTGGAACGTGTCCACAGGAGGGCAACCAAAATGGTCAAAGGCCTGGAAACGATGCCTTCTGAGGAACGGCTAAGGGAGCTGGGCATGTTTAGCCTGGAGAAGAGGAGGTTAAGGGGTGATATGATAGCCATGTTCAAATATATAAAAGGATGTCACATAGAGGAGGGAGAAAGGTTGTTTTCTGCTGCTCCAGAGAAGCGGACACAGAGCAATGGTTCCAAACTACAAGAAAGAAGATTCCACCTAAACATTAGAAAGAACTTCCGGACAGTAAGAGCTGTTCGACAGTGGAATTTGCTGCCAAGGAGTGTGGTGGAGTTTCCTTCTTTGGAGGTCTTTAAGCAGAGGCTTGACAACCATATGTCAGGAGTGCTCTGATGGTCTTTCCTGCTTGGCAGGGAGTTGGACTCGATGGCCCTTGTGGTCTCTTCCAACACTATGATTCTATGATTCTAATGCAGGAATCTCAGCTAGGTCATCCATGACAGATGGCCATCCAACTTCTGCTTAAAAACCTCCATGGAAGGAGAGCCTGTTCCACTGTTGAGCACCTCTTACAGTCAGAAAAGTCTTCATGACATTGAGTCGGAATCTCCTTTCTTGTAACTTGAAGCCATTGGTTCAAGTCCTAAACTCCAGAGCAGGAGAAAACAGGCTTGCTCCATCTTCCATGTGACAGACCTTGAGATATTTGAAGATGGTGGTCATATCTCCTCTCCTCTTTTCCAGGCTAAATATACCCAGCTCCTTCAACCATTCATCATAATGTTTCCCCTCACCAGAGCTACAATTCCTAGAGCCCCCAAGAAAGAAGGATTGTTAAACTTCTCTGAAAATTGCAGCTCTGTGAGGGGAATAGGGGTCTTCTAACAACTCCCAGCGCCCTTAGCAAACGCCAGGATTCTTTGGGAACAGCTATGCCTGTTTAAAGTGGTATAAAGGTAAAGGGACCCCTGACCATTAGGTCCAGTCGTGACAGACTCTGGAGTTGCAGCGCTCATCTTGCTTTACTGGCTGAGGGAGCCGGCGTACAGCTTCCGGGTCATGTGGCCAGCATGACTAAGCTGCTTCTGGTGAACCAGAGCAGCGCACGGAAATGCTGTTTATCTTCCCGCCGGAGTACTACTGCTTTAAAGGCATAGTGGTGACTTTGGTTGAGAATGTTGCGTAAAAAGAAACATTGACGCATCTCGCGCCCCTTTTTATTCCAGAATCATGTCCCTCAGCCGTACGGAAGTTACACGCAGAACTTGGCGCTCTGAAACAGCGCATGAAATGCACACTCACCTCAGCCAAATCAGCAAGGATGGCTGTATAGTAAAGGTAAAGGTAAAGGGACCCCTGACCATTAGGTCCAGTCGTGGCTGACTCTGGGGTTGCGGCGCTCATCTTGCTTTCCTGGCCGAGGGAGCCGGCGTACAGCTTCCAGGTCATGTGGCCAGCATGACTAAGCCGCTTCTGGCGAACCAGAGCAGTGCACGGAAACACCGTTTACCTTCCAGCCGAAGTGGTACCTATTTATCTACTTGCACTTTGACGTGCTTTCAAACTGCTAGGTTGGCAGGAGCAGGGACCGAGCAACGGGAGCTCACCCCGTCGCAGGGATTCGAACTGCTGACCTTCTAATCAGCAAGTCCTAGGCTCTGTGGTTTAACCCACAGCACCACCCGCATCCCGGCTGTATAGTAAGGGGGTGGAAAAAAAAGTTTTGGCACGGGATTCATTCCCTCCATTGAGGGAAAAACCAGGCAGAGCAATAGCTGTGGACTCTTACCATTGTATAGAAGCAGCCCAGTTGCACGAGAGTCAGAGGTTTCCGCAAAGCTCCACCCTTCCTGGCAAAGAAGGAGAAACCATCATAGTTCAAGGACATAACCCATCCAGGCCAAATCACCATGGAGGGCCTGAACATGGGTCCCCAGAGCCCGATAGAGCCCAGAGAGCTTCATTTCACCTCTGGGCCTGAGGCTCCCCACACCTGCTGCAAGGTGTGTAAATGGTGGAAAATACACAGCTGGTCCTTGATGAGAGGAAGAGGTGGTGTCAGCAAGCAAAGAAGGCCCAGTTTCTCCTCCTTTCTGGCGTCTTGCTGTATGACAATGACATATACTCCAACGTACCTCTGATGAACATAGGGACCCTCTGCTCAACAACAACAATTTTACTATTTATACCCCAGCCATGTGACTGGATTGCCCCAGCCACTCTGGGCAGCTTCCAACATATGTAAAAACATTAAAATATATATATTAATTACACACACACAGCTTCCCTATTATACAGGGCGACCTTCAGATGTCTAAAGGTTACACAGTGGTACCTCAGGTTAAGTACTTAATTCGTTCTGGAGGTCCGTTCTTAACCTGAAACTGTTCTTAACCTGAGGCACCACTTTAGCTAATGGGGCCTCCTGCTGCCGCCGCACTGCCAGAGCACGATTTCTGTTCTCATCCTGAAGCAAAGTTTTTAACCCGAGGTGCTATTTTTGGGTTAGCGGAGTCTGTAACCTGAAGTGTATGTAACCTGAAGTGTATGTAACCCGAGGTACCACTGTAGTTACTTATCTCCTTGGCTTGGGCGTTAGAGAACGCCATACCCTCCAACATTTCTCTGATGAAAATAGGGAAGGAAAAGGACACTCCGGGTTCAAATCAGAATCTCGGATGGCTTCTGTAAATTCTGGACTGTCCCTGGAAAATAGGGACACTTAGAGGGTCTGTAATGGGAGCATTCCTCAGCTTGCCTTCTCTTCAGCTGAGGCCTAGGAGATGGCTGGGGTTCCAGTATGGTGGGAGCTATAAACAGGCTTCTTTCCCATCTCTGTAGTGTCTTCCTGAGCCCAGAACATGATGGAAGGAAGGCCATAGTGATCACACCGATTCCTTTCAATTGATGGGTTGATTTGTCCCCCTCCCCCGGCTTTTTGTTTATTCTGTATCAATGGGAGTATCTCCCATCTCCCTCACCCGTCCCTCAAGTAGCAAGAGTACCCATAGCTATCGGCAGAGCAAATGCAGACATATTTTAAGAGGCAGAATTTAACACCTCTGGAATTTATTAGGAACAAATGAGGTGTGTTGGGAGACACCGGACTGAACCGGCAGGTTCTGTTGTTACAAAGTGACTTATGTATTAGAATTATTCTGAGATATCCAAGAATATTCAGTCGGGGTGGGCAGTTCATGTTCGTCAATACAACCCATTCCAGTAACTTACTTAGTGTTCAAGTCCATATGTGATGCTCAGAGGACTCAGAAAGGTAAATCACCCAAATTGGGCTAGCTTTCTCCTGTTTATTGTTGCCATGACAACCGCTCTTTGGTATTCAGGACTGCAGCGTGTCTGTTCCTGTTGCATTTTTGGCACACACACACACACACACGAGTAGCAAACTGAACAACTAACTGATATGCAGAGTTGGAAGAGTTAAGGGCACAATATCAACAAAAAGGCATTTGTAGAACATAAACAAGAGCTCATACATATAAATTACCCCTACCACCCTTTTTGTCTGCAAATTTGCCTCGTTCGGTATTGATTTGGGTCACAGAATCCTGCATGTATTTCCTAACCTTTGCTGCAGCGCTTTAAGGTATGCAAATTGTTAAAACCACTTCTTCACTCGGTTGACGGGAGAAAGTATAGTGCCGATTTCTCACCTTCCACCTGCTTTTGTGTTTGTCTAAGCTACTCTGGCTTGAAGGGTCCGGAAGGTCATTATGACGACAATACGTTATGCCCAGGCACAAATATTTGTGTTATTTTAGCATCTGATCCCAGGAAGTTGTGATCTGACTTGTTTGTTGTAGCAAGTGACTTAACACATACTACTTCGAGGCTTTAAAAATGACGAGCGCAGACTTATTAGAAAGACTCACAATTAAGTCATTTCTTCGTGTAACAAGGTAGAAAGGATTTATGTACAGGGCAAATTCTAAGGAAATCTGACCAAGACTGAGGCTTTGACCACATTTTAGGGTAAGGTATGCCACAACTAAGGGAATCCATTAAGATCCCTGTGGCGTTTGCCCTCCTAGGTGGGTCATAAGGAAAGGGTTAAATGAGTGTGAAGTGATTGGCCAGTGGGAACCCAAGGAGAGGAGTTAGAGTTAGAGTTGGAGCTGTTGGGAAGTTAGTTGGGAGTTGGGGAAGGAAGAGGGAGGATAAGTCTGTGGGTTGGTCTAGTTTTGATGTGAGAGAGTGAGGGAAACTGTTAGGAGGAGTTAGACAGTTGGGATAATCAGTTAGGAGTTATTAGGGAGGTATAGGCTGGTAAAGAAACTAAGATTAAGAAACTGACAAGAAAAATTAGCTGAAGCCATAAACTTGTTAATGCTTATAAAATAAACTTGCTTATTTGATTTAATGTTAACAACTGTCTGGACTCCGTGTGTACCTGAGAGAAACGGGTTGGTGGCAGCGGGGAAGTGATCATAGTGGTGGCACAGGGATCAATAGACCGTCAAACGTCCGGGGACCCTGTGTGATCGCCACAATCCCTTTTCTGTCAACCTTCCAACATCCATGCCTCTCTAAATCTGGCCATTGGTACTCTGCTCAGGTCACACCCTCTGCACAGGCTGCCTTGCACCTTCCTTGTGTTTTTGCCTGGCTGGAATGTGTGCTTGGACTCAGATAACGCTGCTTGCTAGCATGGCGCATGCAGAGGGGCGTGTGTTAAAACTAGCCTTTTGCTGGGCGAACCACTTTTGCTTCCGGATCCACTCATCACTGGCATGTCATCATGGACTGGTTGGTCACACAGGAATAGTGAGAGGCACCAACTGGGGAACCCCCAGGGGACGAAGGCTCAGAGACCCAGGGGCTGGTGGTGACACGACGGTGAGCGGCAAGAGGAAGACTGGGAAGAGGTGGTGTCGGAAGCTGAAGAGGTCACAGGGCTTTGTGAGCAGAGAGAGTCTGTGGCAGAGAGAAGTTCAGAATCAGCAGTAGAGGCGGAAACAGGAGAGGAGGGAGGCCAAGAAGCAGAGATGAGCCAGTGTGGTGTAGTGATTAAGAGCGGTAGACTTATAATCTGAGGAACCAGGTTCGCGTCTCCGCTCCTCCACATGCAGCTGCTGGGTGACCTTGGGCTAGTCACCCTTCTCTGAAGTCTTTCAGCCCCACTCACCTCACAGAGTGTTTGTTGTGGGAGAGGAAGGGAAAGGAGAATGTTAGCCGCTTTGGGACTCCTTCAGGTAGTGATAAAGTGGGATATCAACTCCAAAATCTTCTTCTTCCGGTTGGTTAAAGAAGCCAGGGTGTCTCCCCTCCAGTGGCAACCAGCTCCACTCCCCCTTTTCTCCCAGGGCCAGGAGAGGCATGAAGAGGGAGCAACAAAAGCAAGCATGTGTGGCAGTCTCAGATTGCTTGGGAAATACCTGGGAGAGGAGGAGAGTTAGGCAGCTGTGGGAAGAAGGCCTTTAGCCTCCACAACTGCCTCATGGGGCAAGACCTACTGAAGAGTGTTGCTGTGCTTCTTAGACCTGTCACTCCTTTGCCAATCCTGTTTTTCGACTAAGGAGTCAACCTCACCCACTCTTGTGCGATTTACTGTGGGCTCTCTTCTGACACGCATGGTCCCTTGGCAGGTTGCCTAGAAAGGGATGCAGCCCTCAAGGCTGAAAAAGTTGTCCTCCTCCTGCCTTAAAGGTAAAGGGATCCCTGACCATTAGATCTAGTCATGACTGACTCTGGAATTGTGGCGCTCATCTCGCTTTATTGGCCGAGTGAGCTGGCATACAGCTTCCGGGTCATGTGGCCAGCATGACTAAGCCGCTTCTGGAGAACCAGAGCAGCGCACGGACTTGCCGTTTACCTTCCCACCGGAGCGGTACCTATTTATCTACTTGCACTTTGACTTGCTTTCGAACTGCTAGGTGGGCAGGAGCTGGGACCGAGCAACGGGAGCTGGGACCGAGCAACGGGAGCTCACACCGTCGCGGGGATTCGAACCGCTGACCTTCTGATCAGCAACTCCTAGGCTCTGTGGTTTAACCCACAGTGCCACCCGCATCCCCCTTCCTTAACTGAATGCAAAACACATGTTTGGTGCTTTTTCATGTAAACTTAATATCATAATATAATACAACTAAAGAAGCCCATACACACATAATGACAGTAGACTTTTTATTAACATATTTTACAATGTTGATTACGGTATTTTTAGTTTTGCATTTTGATGTGTCAAAGACTGATTCTGTTTCCACAGTAATGTACTGTACTTAAAATGATCGTTCATACAAGATACCACACCAGTACGTCGGAGGAATAGCAGCAGAAGCAGCAGCACACACACACACGCGCACACACCCATTCTAGTTGGACCTGTTATTTTTCAAAGTAAGCTTTACAAAGCAGGTTTTCAAAAAGTTATAGGAGTAATCAAAGTTCTAGTTCAGCAGCATGCAGGTATATTTCAAGTAGGATTTCCAAACAAGTGCCTTTTCTTTTTCTTAAAAACTGACCAGTGACTAATTCACCAGTATAAAAATGAACGCCATGAAATCCGAAGGTTTTAAGGTTAAGGCTAATAATTTTACCTCACACTCATATACACAATCATAAAACATTCCATTTTAAATAGCACATCTCATTCAGTTTCTGGAGGTTCTTGTTTCCTTTGACATCATCTCTTGTGAAGTTTCAAACCACACAGAGCAAATCCAAGACTCCTGTAATCGCGTTATGCTGGGAAATGTCAGCAGCTTTTCTGCCTGTCCGCTGTGCTTACAAAATGGCTGGGTACTCATAAACAAGCAATGCAAAAATATTATAGGCAGAATATACGATACAATATTAAAAATGTAGCAATGTTTTGGAAAAGACCCTATTTCAGTTGGTGAATGAAATGCAGGCTCCTAGGTAGAACCCAAATATGTTTGCGTGTGCTTATATATAAATATTCACACGGATAAATTTATATAAATAAAACAGCAAACCATTGCTATGTGTTTTTCTTAAGGTTTTGTAAAAACTTGGTGGCCTCTAAGGTTCATCTTGTGAACATCCCCACTTCCATATTATTATTTCCTATCCGAATTTCAGCAGCTGATTTCCTATCAGACGTTTGAAAAGAGAGCAGCTTTCAACTGAATACATGGTTATATGGCTACAACTCTTTCTTTCTTTTTTTAATGGTAGTTTACATATATAAACTTCACTTTACAGAAAAAAGCTATGTTAAGTCAAAGGATGCAAGTGTCAGAAATGACCAACAGAAGTGTTAGAAAGAGTCCAACAGCTGTTTGAGTATTATGTGAAAAAGACGAAAAAGGTTTTGGCAGCAAGATAGTATCCATCTGTTTTTCCCCTGCCTGGTTAAAAGTGTGGTATGTGGTGTGTTCCCCACCCATCTTTCCGCAATGATGCCCGTTCTTGTGGATTTCAAAGCCATCTAAATAAATATAAGTGTCCTACGGTCCACTATGAGTGGAAGCACATATAAATATATATATATATCTCCAGCTTGAAGGACAGCCGCACATGGGATTCTCCTCTGTGATCCAGTATGATGATCAGCTGTTTCTTTGAGAGGAGGGCTCGATTCAGGCTGCTCCTTGATCCCCCCCCCCTTCCATTGCAAGCAACTGGATTTTCATGGATTTCCGCTTTTTAAGAAGAGTTCTCTGTGTACAGCCTTGACTGCTCCATGCAGACTGGAGGATAGTTGTAAATATGCCCCAACCCCCATTCAGAGGAGGAGCAATTCTTTTTAACCACTGCCACCTCACATTTTAACTCCCCTACCAAAGTCCCCTATTAAGGGAAGTCAAGCAGAAAGGGCAGTGCTCGCTCTATGAATATAATACAAAGATGCTTCTTGAAACTCACTGGAAAGTCCTCAACTTATGCTTCATTTGCAAGGAACTCAGCAGGACTTTCGCCTTCCCCTTACTGAAACCTACGGCTAGGTGGGAACGAGACAGCCATGATATGCTCGGCTGGGATTGTGATCTACCATTTGGGGGCATCTTACAAAAGTCGTATGTACACAGACCATCAAATGGATGCGTTAGTAGTTACCGGTAAATAAAGCTAACTGAAATGGCAGAGACAGAATACTGTATATGTACTGTATTACATTAAGAGCAGCAAGCTAACTATTTTACAGCTAATTTCACTAATCTCTCTGGAGTATATCTATGAAATTCCTGAGAATGAGTAAGGTTTTCAGTATTGCCTGAAGCTTCTTTCCATAGCTTCGCGGCAGTAAGTGAAATATTCTCTAAAAACCCTTTAGACCAATTTCTATACAATTTCACAAATCAGAAGTGTTACAGCTCTTGTATACTTACAAATACATTATCAATCAAAATCTTAAAGCAACACAAAGAAGGGTAAATGGGGGAGCAGTATGTTTAGCAGGTGTGTACTACACATATATAGTGCCTCAGCATACACAACCCCAACCCGGGGCAAAACAAAACGCTCATCCGCCATTTAGTGGCATTTTTAAAGTACAATTTGTGCTTGTTTATTAGTGGATTATACAGCAACAACTATCAAATGAATTTAGATCCCGTACTCGGATTAGGAGGACTAATTGCTTTGTGTTTTTAATTACTGCACGTCTTATTACCAGGACCTGGTTAACGCAGGGCTTCGTACAAAGGTGCCAGTTCACACCTTCCCCAGGGAAGTGACTGAACTCCCATTCACTTAAAGCTCATGCCGGTAGCGCTGATAATAAGGGTGATGTTACAGCAGGGTGGTTAGTGACCTACAAACCATTATAATGCGGCCCCCATCTTTTGTTGATGTGGTCAAAGGTGTGCGAAACCCACTGCTGCTCAAGGACTTTGTATCTTTCTTTACATATATAGAGAGGTTTGCCACGCCTGCAGGAAAGAATAACATAAAAATTAAGATCAATAATCGGTTGAACAGCGGGAGCCCAATGTCATTTGCTACCTTAAGCACCTGCGTTATGTAATGCAGGAGATGCCCCCAACCAGTCTTTGGGATGCTGCAAGGGCCCCTGATTGCTGCCCCTTCGGACACCCTTAAGTTACCGTATTGGCCCGAATATAAGCCGCACCTGAATATAAGCCAAACCTTTAAAATTTGGGGCGGGGAGGGGGGAAGCCACTCCCTTAAAATTCCACACGCACTCACACCCATTCCGTTTTACCATATGTCTGTTTCGGCAGCGATATTGCAAAAGCCAACTTTTGTAAGGTCACAAATTTAAACCACAGTTTAGCTTTTCACGGTCAGAATTTTTTTGGGGGGAAAAGAGTGCGGCTTATATTCAGGCCAATACGGTATCCTGCCTCAAGCAGCTTCAGTTAGGTTGACACTGAGAATAGCTTAAATCCTCCTTTTTCATACAGAACCATCCACGCGTGAGTTTTCTTCTTAGCAGGTGCCCTCATATTAGCCCCCCAAAGCCTATTTAACCCCCAGTTTTTTAAAAAGCTTGGTGATTTGGCCTGGGAGCTTCTGAAGGGGAGGTGTGATATTATTACGTGGAATTGTTTCCCCTGATTTGCCAAACACCTTGGTTACGAGAACAAAACAGTTCAAAAGGAGGGTAGCCCTATGTTAAAAGCAGTGCAAATTATCCCGTATTTTTAAAAAGCTTACCTGAGATCTCTGTCTTCTTCACCATGTGCATCCAGGTAAACGGAACCCCAAAGGCAAAAGCGATGACCACGAATGATGATGATGACGGATGCGTTGATCAAGAGAAATATGCCTGTTCCAGCACCGCAATTTTGCGAGTGCTGAGGTTTTGTTTTGGGAAAGAGGGAAGAGTTCTTTGTGAATGGCTTTATAACAAATGTAATGATCTGTAGCAAAATACAGTGGACCCTCCAGATACGAATTAAATTCGTTCCAGGGGTCCGTTCACAACCTGAAAAGTCTGTAGGCAGAGGCGATGCTTCTGCGAATGTGCGCAAAGTGCACAGAGCGCTTCTGCACATGGCGAAACTTGGAAGTATACACTTCCGTGTTTGCCGTGTTTGCAACCCGAAAGTTACATATTCAGAGTGGTACGTAACTAGCAGGTCCGCTGTATAACAAAAATGAGCTCAAAGGATTATAAAGGCTGGTGTTCACCTAATGAATCCTTACCTCTCTCGCCCTGACCTAGCCACTGTGATCCATGCAACGGTCACCTCCAAACTTGATTATTGTAACTCACTCTACATGGGGCTGCCCTTCAGACTGATCCAGAAACTTCAGCGGGTGCAGAATGCTGCAGTGAGATTCCTTACGGGGTCCTAGCCATGGGATCACATTCATCTGGTGCCATACCAGCAGCACTGGCTCCCGGTGGAGTACAGGATCAGGTTTAAGGTCTGGTTTTAACCTTTAAAGCCATATACGGCCTAGGACCCTCGTACTTACGGGACCGCCTCTCCTGCTATGTCTCACGGAGGACCTTACAGTCTTCCAACAAAAACATCTTGGAGGTCCCAGGCCACAGGGAGGTTAGGCTGGCCTCGACCAGAGCCAGGGCTTTTTCGGCTGTGTCCCCGATCTGGTGGAACGCTCTGTCACAATAGGGCCCTGCGAGACTTCACATCTTTCCGCAGGGCCTGCAAGACAGAGCGGTTCCACCAGGCCTTTGGCCAAGGCACAGTCTGACCCCCTCCTTTGGTAATCCTCATAGAACTCTAGCCCAATGGTTGCCATTAATTTGATTCTGAATTGATTTTAGAATGAATTGATTTTAGAATGTATTTCAATTAAGTGATTGTGATTTTATGTAAATTGTGCTACTTTTACTGTTGTTAGCCGCTCTGAGCCCGGCTTCGACTGGGGAGGGCTTGATATAAATAATTTTTTATAATTATTATTATTATCATCAGCAGAAACTCACACATGGACTTCCTTCCGCTTGTGCAAGGTGGGTTTCCACCCTTTCTTCCCCTCCGAGTCCCTTAAAAGTGGCTCTGGTGGGATTGGGAGAACCCTCAAAATGGGGGGACAAATGGGGGATAATTCCATCTGGCAAGCTGAAATGCTTCTCTTTTTGGAAGAACCGACATAGTGCAACATTTCATTCCTCCCATAGCTTTCCCCTGGGTCCACAGTCCTCTCTGCTCAGAGTTTCTGCATGGCCAGGGGTGCTTCATTCATTTCAGTGGGTAGGGCAGTTCTGCACAGAGCCACACATAGAAAAAACTCTTCTCTTATATAATCTATAGGACACAACCACTAATATGAATGGGGAAACCTTGCAAGAGGAATTCCGTGTGCACTCTAGGCCATCTGCAAGAGATCCCAGGATCACAAAAACCAAGTGGCAGCATTATTAGGCGTGCTTCCTTTCCAAATCGCTTTTGGGAAACAGGTAATGTTTATTACTAGTTTCTTACCAAGACACATTCACAGTAGCTCTGTTGCTTGCAGCAAAGTCCTTTCAAACACACAAAAGTGCCACAGACTAGACAAACGGCCGGGTCTTTAGGAACTTTGGAACAGACTGAGCAACTTTTTCTGTGATAGTATTGGAAAATGGTATTATAATTTTCAGGCAGTTGTAGGAGACGTGGCAAGTCCCATTTAGCTTCTTGTATAAGTAAAATCTGGAAGAAATAATGGGGAAATGTGAAAATGTTTCTCCAGAAGTACAGAAGTTAAATTTCATAAATCTTAGTTTTCCAAAAAGTTCCCAGATAAGCAAAACCTTAAGAGAAACTGAAGGGCAAACACACCAATTCTCAGAATTATAATACATCAGAGAGATTACAATATTATCTCTGCAAACCTTTCAGTTTCTGAAATCACTCTTTCAGTTTCCTGTAGCTCCATCTGTAATAATGCCCTTCTATTTCTTTCCAGAAAATGTTTATGCTAAGTTATTCTTTTTGCTTATGGTGGCCATTTCCAATCCAATTAAAATGATTTATTTAAACCATCTATAAAGTTGATTAGCTTCTTGAGAACAATTTGGCAGCACAGTCCGATCAAAAATTTGCTAAAAAGGAAGCTGCTGTGTTGCTACTTTGTAACAAATAATTTTTGAAAATGATTTTTAAATAGGGTTAAATTTGAAAGTGAAAGCAGAGTACTGTATTAAGCCGCAGCAATTTTTATTTATTTCACCTACCTTTACTTGGGTTGGATGCTTGCCTGCAAATGAAACCAATTCTGAGCACCATTGGGATATTATGTCAAAGGCTGGCACAGGCCAGTCAAGACAAGAGGCACTGGAGAACTCTGATGACTGGAAAGATGGCGGTAATAAACCCAGGCAGTTAGCAAGCACGGTAAATTCTTCGTCTTCCTGTTAAACATAAAAGGAAGAAGAGCCAGATGCGTCAGATACAGTGGTACCGCAGGTTAAGTACTTAATTCATTCCGGAGGTCCATTCTTAACCTGAAACTGTTCTTAACCTGAAGCACCACTTTAGCTAATGGGACCTCCTGCTGCTGCTAAACCACCGGAGCCCAATTTCTGTTCTTATCCTGAAGCAAAGTCCTTAAACTGAAGCACTATTTCTGGGTTAGCCGAGAATGTAACCTGAAGCGTATGTAACCCGAGGTACCACTGTATTAAAAAAAAAAAAGGAAGCCCAAAGAGCCCAAAGAACAATGCTGTCAGCTTGAGCGCATAAATTCAACTTCATCAGTGGTGTCAAAACTTTTTTCAAAGAGGGCCAGATTTGATGAAGTGAAGGGCCGTGAGGGCCAACCAAAGTTGTTGACCTTTTTTTAGGATTAAAGTTGTTCACCTTTTATAAAGATTTGTTGAGTTTTTTTGAGGATTGAATGAATAAACCGACCGGTGGACTGCATTAGGCACCTGAAGAAGACTTTGGACATGCCTGAACTTCATGATACAAATTCATACTGTGCCATTATGATAAATACACACACATGATCAAGTTTAATCTTGCATCTTGGAAATATCGTCAGTATTTTCTCTATACAAGCGCATTTCCTAGATAACGCAGGATGCTTTGTTAGAGTGACGTCAAAGATTATTAGAACAGATTAAATGAACCAGTTTTTCATAGTACCTGACAGCTAGGCAGCTCTGCTCCAAAGAGATGGTGCTGAAGAAGACTGGTAATCCTGAGGAACGGCAGACAGAACTGCTGCAAATAAGTCTCTATGGAGTGTGGGCACCAAGCGCTTGTGCTGTCCTAAATTAGAGTTTTGAAAAAGAAGAAGAAAATCCGGATTGATTTAACTCCTGAAGAATCAACGGCGCTCTTTGGTAATTCTATTGATGGTTTGCAAACTTAGTAGTGCTACGAATGGTTTGCAAACTAATGCTGATTTCATCCTCATGTATTTAGTAACCGTCAAATTGAGCTACGGCTGACAAACCAAAAAATATATAAACCGTACCATGGCTAGGTCTTCAGTTTCCTCTTGCTCATAGATCTTCCCGTTATAGAGTTCACTGATCACGTGACTCAGTAATACCTCCCAAGACTTTTTTGCATTTGACATGCTCTGTGATTAAGAAGAAATTTATCAGACAATTAGGAAAATAAGCAAATGCTGTCACCCCAATCCAACAATAGTTCAAATACATGTACGAAATCCCATGTAAATATGGGTTTCCATATTCTGGTATTATTATTATTATTATTATTATTATTATTATTGAAAATGAATATAAAACAGTATGAAAAAGGGAATTATAAAACAGTACAAGGGAATATACTAAAGCAGCTTAGCAAGTGATTTAGAGAACTATACTTCCTTAATATATTGCTGTTATAAATATTTAAAGCCAAACCAGATACTTCTAATTTTGACTATAACCTTACCTTTTCAGATAGTACATGTCTTTCAGAAGGGCATGAAATAAATTCCTATCCCTAAAATTCCTAACTGGGTTATTTAGCATACCCATTTGCAAAAAGTTTGTTTAATTGCCTTAGTTACCATACTCCAGGATATTTCCATCATAAAACCAACACTGGCCATTTACCCTGTTATTTCACTTTTTCAAGGCGTCCAATGCCACCCCATTTCCATCTTAACACAGTTTTCCTTTAGGTTACAGTGAAAGTTGTTTTACATATCTTTATTCCATTTTTCTCTAAGGTAAGGCTTTCCTTGAGAATGCTCTTTAACAGATCAAAAACTCAATAAAGATTATTTTTAATAATAATAATAATTCTGCATTTAATAAGATTTTAGAATAATACAATAGATTGGATGTTATCCAAGGTAAATAATAGCAGGCTATTATTTATCAAATTGACTGTGAAAGAACACAGTGGCTGTAGTTGTATCAACGTCAATTTTACTGTATCTAGTATATAACAACAGAGATGTCTATCTCATTTAGAGAAACAAACTGTGGACATGACACAGAAGTGACTTGGGTTTCATGACATTCTGACAGGTTCTGTAATGTAAAACCTGCAGTAATAATAGTACATGATGGAGTATTCATAGAAGTTGTGGCAGTAGATTAGTGCTGAAGGCTACATATCACAGCCCAATGCCCTAATTCTTGGTGATGCCAGAATCGGGCAAGCATAGAGTTCTGATGATGCAGATGCAAAGAGCTTTTCATGCATCCCGATTGTGCCATTTCTTCTCATTAGGGTGAGAAGGATTGGAACAAAAGGAGAGAAGCACAATCCCTTCAGATCTGTGAAAAGACCAGTTAACTTTAGGAATAACGGAAAGGGCAATTCTAAACACTGTTTCTTGTTGAGCACTGTTGACAGTTCCATGTTGACTCAAAGGGTATCAAATTCTGAGTTCCTATATGGGTGGATGGAATCCTCAACCAGAAATGTTATTTTGAGGGTCAGATCAAAGAAGAAGCTCAAGGGTACATATAGTCAGATGTTGAAAAACAGATTTGCCCCACTCTCCAAAGACCCATTGTAGAGGCCTCCGGAGAAAGTTCCAAAATGGAGTTAACTTCTGCTCTCTTCAAGTTAAAATGACCCAAATGAGGGCAAATTGTCTAATTCTTAATCCTCAATGTTCTACCTGGATAATCAAGGCTATGTAAAAAACAAAACAAAACCCAGGAGCAGGGGAAAGGCCAAAGGGCTAAACTTTGTATTGGATATGCCTTGCAAATCATCATGAAGCACCACTGTAGGTTCAATAACTTGCTAAGATTGGTCTCCACAGTGCTCTGCGTGTTTGTCATGGTGGTGAAGTCAGGCAGAGGCAAACCTGTTCTCAAAATACCTGGTTAGCTATCTCAGGCAGAGGAAACCTGACACTTAATATGCTTTGCTGGAAAACATTTCAAAAACTCATCACCACCAAAGCAGGTCTGGGATGGTGAGGAGCTCTTCGTCCTGGTAGACTGGCACTGTCTTTCAATCGAGATGTAAAAAATCTGAACACTTGGGAGAAAATGCAGTATAAAGGTTGCCCAGATCTGTATTCCAAAGAGACTAACAGGGCTTAAATGTGCTGAGCTGGATATAGAGTTGAATCATTAGCAGTCTACTTAGCTTTTCATAAACCAACACACCTTTTTCAGAGCTCCTGAGTTCATCCACGTCACCCTGTCTTCAGCACTGCATTTAACCGAAAGTGCGACAAGAGCTTGTATGTACAACAATGTGAAGAGCACCTTTATGATACAGGTAAAGTGTTCTACAAAAGTATGAAAACAGACAATGTCAGTCAAGCATTCTAAATCAGATCTCAATTTTGTATACAGCAATTCTGCACTCTACAAATTTGTATTTTCCCCCCAAAGGAGCCATCCAAAACTTGAAACACATCAAGTTATATTTTGTAAGGAGCTAAACATACACCAATACATTAAAACCTAAAAGATGCAAGTATTACATTTATCCCTGCTGGTCTGAATCAGTGTTTTATTGCAGCTGTAATGGTTCATTTTATTTATTTTTATGTGTGGTTTTATTGCTTTGTTTTTACTGATGTTAGGTTTCGGACTGTGAGCCACTTTGAGCAAACTGAATAAGATGGGATTTAAATGAATATGTACATTTTCAGAAATGATAGCTTCTGCACTGGACAATTTAACAGGTCTCAAAACAACTATAAAATCAGGAGGTCATGTTTAAAGAAAGAAAATGAAAATAAGGCCTTCCACTGTAAACCAGTTATCAGCTTTAACTGGAGCACTTAACAATGTGCGCAAACAGAGATTAATGCAACAATATTTAAAATAAATTGAACAAGGGTTTTCTTTTCCTTATCAGGAGTGTTGATAGTACATGCAATAGGAATGCAAGTAAAATGCAATAGGAAACAAGAATAATAATTTGGGGCTAGCATTTACTGCAGTGGTACAGCTCTACAAACAACCTTGTAAACAAATGGTCTTTTGCAATATATCCCTCAGGAACTCCACAAACTTTACCAATGCTCTGAAGGCTTTCACTTTCAGCTAAAGCCACTTTTTACAACTCAGCATATCCTGCCTGCCTGCCATTAAATGCCACATTAAATGTCATCTGCAGAAAGGCTACAGCTTCGGGAAAGAAGCTTGTCTAGTAAGCAAAATAGGTAAAAGAACGGCTATTTCACAGTTAATCTGGAAATTGACTGCCAATATTCCACTAAAGCTTTATTTGCTCCCCCAAAGAGAAAAAAAAGAATGAAAGCCAGCAACTTCAGAACAACTCAGGGAACCGGTACGTTTCCGTTTCCGCAATGGAAAGTAAACACAATGGGCGAACATGGACCAGAACTTCAGGTATTAAACCAACTGCTTAACGGTGCCACATCTGCACACAGAACCACATTCAGAGAACAGGTGCTTTTATTTGTAACAGTTGGGTGACTGCATACAATTGTGACTGACTGGCCACTTGATGTTTTTAAGAGTGCTTATTCCTGTACTTTACACTTTAATGTTAGCCATCAATAAATTAATCTGATCTCCAGGCTGCACACAATTAATGAATCACAACCACCCTCTCAGCACACACGTTTCTTCATCCCCTCTCAAAGATCCCGTCTTCTAAAATGTCTCATGCTCCTACGAATCCTTTCGAATGTGTCAAAAATATTTCTTACCCCTGGGATTCACAGCTGAACTCCCAAGTAAAGCCTTACTGGTCTTACTAAATGCTGAACAGAGCCATGTGGCAACTGCTATGTTCTTTAAAATTACTTCCCTGGCGGTGGTACATGCCGAAAAGGCAGTGGCTTTCTCTTCTACACAGGTCCAAAGCAGACATCATGCTGACTCCAGGTTAACCATAATTAATTTAGAAGTTAGCCTTGGGAACATGGCAGTTCAATGGGCAACAAATATCATTATCAAGTTTAACCAGCACCACCACACAAAAATCTCTTTTTTACATTTTAAACATGCACCCATTTCCCCCATCTTAATATTCTGAACAAAATTCAGCCAACTAAATATCTTCAGCACTGCGCTTAATTCCTTAGGTCACACGAAATGTGTATACAACAAAGAAAACTTATAGCCTCTTACTCTTTGAGCCCGTATAAAACGATGGAACTATTGACAGCACTGACCTCTAACATGATGTTCTCCTACAATCAAAGGCTTAGATTTGTGTTTTCTCTTTAGAGGTGGATTCGGATCAAATTTTCCTTTCAGGATGAACAGCCTGAATGGTGTAATGGCATTTACTTTGCTTTAATCAATGCCGGATTGAATAAAGATAGCCAAGGCCATTCAACAGTTAATAAGTTAGTTAACAGAATTCCCATGGCCTTGCTTGAAGGACAGGAGATGCTATTAGGACACTGCTTATTAAATGCTAATTTTCTCAGAGAATACCATGTAGGTATTTTTAAACAAAATGGAGCTTTGTTCAAATAACTACCTGACAGACTACATTCCAAAAAAAGGGAAGGGTATAAAACCACCCAAGAAATATCAATCAGATGTGCCTTCCAGAACTAGCAACAGTATATGTTGTACTTGTAATAGTTAAAATTGGCTTTGCTGCCACATATAAAATGTGCTATTAGGCACACATTAAAGTACGAAAGATTCTTTCTGTCGGTACCTTGCCAATAAATTCTTTAAGCAGCTAAAGACAACCTGTGATTCTCTTCCGATTTAAGACACAGTTCTGTTAGAAGGCCCAAACAAATGCTTTCTTGGGAATTTTATTTACAAAGGTGCAGCTATATATGAAAAGGCTGCTTTCATGGCTGATTATACCTTTATACGGAACGTCCCTGACATTAAAAATATCACAGATGAAGCCAATACCATGTCAACAAATTATAAAACTGTTAAAAAGAGGAATTCTATCCTGTAATGCCCATAGTAACACTTTTATCAAAATGTACCTGTATCACTACCGGGGGGGCGGGGGGGGGAAGAATTGGGTTAGTATTTTCAAATAGTAAAATTAATGGTTTTAAAAACCTGACAAAATAAGCAGTGATAAATCATTTCTGCTTCAAAAGTATCTTGGGATTCCAGTAACTTATGCTCAGATTTATATATGCAGCGACCATTACAGATACTGTATTATAGCAATTATCTTTGTCGGGTGTGACACAATTGCCACAATTTGAGCAGTTAAATTGAAACGAATTATTCTCTTTCACCCTTAGGCATTCGCAGTTCAATGTGAAATATTAAGCAGCCCCACTGCAGTAAATGAATGAAGGTCAAACGAAAGGACCCAACCTCTCTCTCTCTCT
The DNA here is from genome assembly GCF_964234715.1 of Podarcis melisellensis. Classification (NCBI taxonomy): domain Eukaryota; kingdom Metazoa; phylum Chordata; class Lepidosauria; order Squamata; family Lacertidae; genus Podarcis; species Podarcis melisellensis. Next base: position 116,957,626 of record NC_138528.1, read on the forward strand.
CCCCCCCCCCCATCTCAAGGAACTTAATAGTCATTCTCAGGCCTCCTGGTTTTACTGTACTGTTGTCTGATAAAGGTGAGAAGACAGGAGTCACAGATAAGCCCGTCAAACCACAACAAAAAATTCTGTTTGATGCCAACTTCTAGAGATAAGGCAAAGTCATTATTTGAGCACACACAGCAGACAAGGTTTATTTGCTGTGCTGCTTTAAAAGCCACTGACAAGGGAAACACACCGAGACTTATTATTTATGCATTTTTCCCCCGAAACATACCTTTGCGCAATGGCTGTGGCATTGTTAAAATCTGGATGAGCAAAAGGGATGAGGCATCTCTATAAAGTACTGGGACTTCTGGCTGCTCCTCACTGCAAATCCTGGAAATTATGGAAATAATTATATTTGGCACAATAATCCCATTTCCTTAGGAATTTATGCAAGCTTCTGGGAGCGATACTGTTATAGACTGTAAACATATAAGGACACACTATATTTGTGGAAAGGGACGCGGGTGGCGCTGTGGTCTAAACCACAGAGCCTAGGGCTTGCCGATCGGAAGGTCGGCAGTTCGAATCCCCACGACGGGGTGAGCTCCCATTGCTCGGTCCCTGCTCCCGCCAACCAAGCAGTTCAAAAGCACGTCAAAGTGCAAGTAGATAAATAGGTACCGCTCTGGTGGGAAGGTAAACGGTGTTTCCGTGCGCTGCTCTGGTTCGCCAGAAGCGGCTTAGTCATGCTGGCCACTTGACCCGGAAGCTGTACACCAGCTCTCTCAGCCAATAAAGCGAGATGAGCGCCGCAACCCCAGAGTCATTCGCGACTGGACCTAAGGTCACGGGTCCTTTTACCTTTATATTTGTGGAAGCAGAAGTCTCTGCTTTAAAACCAAAAATTGGGTGTTAAGATACTCATTGAAAGTTCACCTTTAAGCTCGTGGAGGGAGATAGAGAGAGCAATGGAGAATGGAGCTCACTATTGGGTTACTTTTACATGCAAGATCACCTGAAGCGAACATGTCTGTCTATCCAATATAGAACTAGCGATGCAATGGTGTAATGTGCAGGTCAATTATTATAAAATGTTCTGCCCAATTATTTTAGTGAATTAATAAAACTGCCCCAAGATGCTGTATTTAATTGTTGCAATTTTACTTTGCTTTTGGAAAATTCAGGACTGTTTCTGATAAATTTCAATACAATAACAAACATACAACAAGTATATTGAGTCATTTTTTATACAAATAACTTTTAAAACATATGCTCAATTTTCAAGTGGAATAAAGTGATAGCAATAATTTTGTTTTATAGGATGCAGGTCAAATAATAATGTTTGCACAATCAAACCTTTAAATTTAAATGATTTATAGGATGCCTGGCAACATTACAAAAATAGGGAAGGCTTGCAGGAGCAAGTGAAACATCTGACTAAATATATTCATTTTGCTAGAACGGAAGAAGTGAAATGATATAAAATGCCAAGAGATAAGCTCCTTTAGTTTACGTCAAGCACCAGAGCACATTAAGCTCTTAAAAATTGCTCTGTCATTTATTAAAAGCCTAAGCAACTTGTTCACCGTGACACTGAAAACTGTCTTTTATAAAGTCTGTTTGGAATATGGAAATGAACCACCCTGCTAATCCCTTCAACGCATATGAGGAAGGCAGATAAGTGTGGCTTCCCAAAACACTGCTACAGAAGTCTTTAAGAAAAAGCAACCTAATGTAAAGTCTGATAGTGATAAAGCAAAATTATTGAAAAGAGAATCAAATTGCACCATGCTGCAGGCATAAACAATCTATAACTATAAACTGTATTATATTCCAAGATACTGACAAATTAGTTACCCGGCGTGTGTGTTTGCATGTTTTTCTCTCCCTCCCTCTCTCTCACACACTCATACTCTGAACCCCCATTGAGCATAAAGGGACTTTCCTTCTGAGCAAAATGCATAGAATTTTACTGCACAATGTAGTTTTAGAAGAGAAGAGAAAGTAAACATAAATAAATGCACGGCTTAAAAAATTAATATGGTCTCCAAATCTTTACTAGTTGAAAAAATGGATGGAATGATTGTTTGGGTATAAAAGGTCTTTGGATAGGGGTAGGTGAAGTGAACTCTATGTTTCTAACACTGCAGCAAATTCAGTCCCTTAAAACGGTATGTTCAGCAGAGATACACTGCTCCACTTGGTGCCTCACAAGGTTAAAACGCTACAGAGAAATTGGTCTATAGAACTGTACTTACTGCAAACTCTCGTCATTCTGCATCAATTGGGTTAGTTTCTTCCATGGGTTGTAAGCAGAATCAATGCTGTAGAGTCGCATGTGCATAGCCAACACATGAAACAGCTGATCTGAATGGATGAAGGGAAACAACTAATGAGTTAATTATTTGGTTGAATGAAATTAAAATATTTCATAGTTCTTTGCAACTGATTGTTTCATTTTCTAGATTACTGTGGCTCCTTAACTCATTACCAGCTGTTAATATTTGACAACCCAATCAGCTATAGCTGGCTTTAGCATGCACCGAGAGCCATGTAATAGATAGTGTGGTGGATTTAGAACAGGAAGACCCGAATTCATATTCTACATGAGCTACGCAATTTACTGGACGACCTCAGACAAGTCACCATCTCTTGGACTTAATGTACCTCACAGGATGCTGCAAAGATAAAAATGGGACAAGCGCTACTACGTAAGAAGAGTTTGGATTTGATATCCCGCTTTATCACTACCCTAAGGAGTCTCAAAGCGGCTAACAACCTCCTTTTCCTTCTTCCCCCACAACAAACACTCTGTGAGGTGAGTGGGGCTGAGAGACTTCAGAGAAGTGTGACTGGCCCAAGGTCACCCAGCAGCTGCATGTGGAGGAGCGGAGACTCGAACCCGGTTCCCCAGATTACGAGACTACCGCTCTTAACCACTACACTACACTGGCTCTCATAAGCCACCCCGTAATCTCATGTAAGCCACCCTGAGCACTTTGGAGAAAGGGGCAGGATACAAATACAATAAATCAAAAGTTTTACATTGTAATTGCTCGAGTCACATCCATGCAAGAAAAGGAAATGAGGCTGAACCATGGTGTTCAGTAGCTTCCCAAAGGTTTCTGCAGGTGAGATACAGTGGCTTAATAAGGGCCTTTTCTAGAGAGCTGCCATTACACAGCAAATCACCATTTCTATATCCATTCAAGAGGCAAATTCTACTATCTGTTTTCAGTGTGGGGTTCTCTTTCGGATGGAGTCTTAAGCACTCTCTCTTTACAGTAACACTGAATAAAGCAATACAGTCATAAAAATGCAACCGATAATGAAGTACGAGAAATGCAACAGAATGTCACACACCACTTTTCTTGGTGCATATATAGCTAATCTGGTATCTAAGACAGAGGTGGCTGTATTTTGGTGCAGAGAACAGTTCATTTTCCCTTGGGGATCATTTGTAACCAAATGAGCCAGTTTAAAGAGAGACATTTCCTAAATTACACGACTGCCGAGTCTTAGATCTTGTCTAGATCTACAAAACCAGACTGATGAGAGGAGAGAACTGCAAAATTAATCCAGATAAGGAAATCTACGACTCATAATTGCTCTCTTCTATTTGAGCCAGGCTGCCACAATGCAGGCAGGATCATTAGAGTTGCCCCGTGTTATGGGATCCCCTGCCATGTTTTGAATTTCTTTTTGCATGCTTCTTCACAACTGAATCTATAATGGGAAAATACACATTTTTACACACTTTTTAATTCCTTCAAAGAGCAGTTGGTTTTTGTTGATTATTTCACGACACCATCATTTTAGTTGACAGTCAGCTCATAGTCAATCTACCATTTCCACACCCAAAGAAGTTCTCGTATCTATTTCCTTTGCAAAATATAAATCCTTTATTGCTCACACTTTCTTTTATTTACTATCTCTCATTTCTGTTCTTCTATCCCTGGCTACCAGCTGAACAGACCAGGAGATACCACATTTAAATATAAATCACAAGAGGAATTAATTTATTTTCCACAAATAGACAATTATTCATAGGCACTTGGGAGGCCAAAAGAGTCTCATGCTTATGTCAGCTGATTTTAGCAGAGCTTGAGGGCTGTAATTAGTTCCTGGGGTTTGGGAAATAATTGAAGGCGCAGATGACATTGGAACTGATTGCCGTCACCTGTTTTCTGAATCAGATGCAGTGAATGAGGGCAAAACAAGTTTCCTGGCAAAAGCCTGGCATTTTTATTTATTTATACTGACAGTATTATCCTACATATGTCTATTTTGAAGTCTATGAGGAAAAAATACTGAATTATGTTGAAAAAATGGTATTGAAGCTGTAGTAAAAACATTCCCTTCCCTAGTTCTAAATACACACACACACACACACACACACACACACACACACACACACTCTTTATACCATTCATGTTGTTGTTATGGAAACAGAAAGCACTAGCTAGCAGAAAGGAGTTCAGCAAAGGTTTACGTGTTGTGTACACTAAACCATGGTTTGACAGTACGTGCTGTCCCCAAAAGGCTTTAGCTTGCGGGTTGTACACTATTTTCTCTCTCTCCTTCCATGCGATGCAATTTCTGCACCTTCATCCAGGGCCTTAGCAAACCACAGCTTGCATTTCATCCAAATCAAGGAAACAGCGGTTTGCTCAAACACAGGTTGCCCACCTAGAGCTGCAGTGAGACAAGATACTCTTATTTTAAAAGTTGTTCAGGGAGTAAAAAGTTCACTGGACACCTGAGGGCTTATGCTATTGTCCCAACTTCATGTACCAGGATGCACCCATACATTTTATTAGGCAGGACATACACCTATTTCAGGTGAATGAAACAGGACAGGTGATAAGTTAGAAGAACTTCGTCAGCTTCATAGCATCCCCTCCCCCAAAGAATCGCTATGCCCTTTGGGCAGGGAGTTTGACCTAGCTGTCCCATGTATTTGTGGTGACCACTGAGTGCAATGGTTTCAGATGACATTCCCACTCCTACCTAAAACAAAGTTGTCCAAATAGTTAAGTAGAGCTACTTCCACCAAAGATAACTGTCAATTTAAACATGGAGACAGCAGTCCTAGATTCATTTACATGGGAACAGCTCCCATTGCACTCAATGGGGCTTACATCTGAATATATGTGCATAGAATAGCACTGTTCAGTCAGAGAGATATTAAATCCTGGCACCTCACAATGTGGATGCCAACCAAATAGCGCCATTCCTGTACAATCTCTATTTATTCCAGTGCTGCTTTTGCAAAATTCCCTTTACTTGTACATTATCCTTGTAAATTGTAGCTTTTCTCTTTTAGATAGTGAAAAATTTGCACAGGTGCATTTTGGCTCCCTGGCAGCATAAAAAAAGAAAGAATTATTGCTTCTCTGGGCCTAGCAAATGCAATCTTACTCACGCTAAGATCATTTCAGTATTAAATTAGCTTTATTCAGGTCACCCTCTAAGACTAACAACCATAAAAGCTAGCTAAACTGAAGACACAGTTACCTTGCTTCTAGAGAAAATTTATATATTCTATAATTGTTGCAAAACAAAAATGATTCTCTAGATTAGAATTTAGTTCTGCTGTTCTATCACTGGACAGAAACAAAAAGACTAACATTGCCCCCTAATGGGAACACAGCAGCAAAGAAAAAGGATCAGAACTGGACCTTTAACAGTGTTCATAGTTCCCCCCAAAACCCATTTATGTTTTCACAAATCAGAGATGGCTAGCTCTTTGTTTCTACTCTGCAAACTTTTTTTTTTTGCTTACTCTAATGTTATGGTGTTTAGCACTCACTTATATCAGCATTATATACTGTATACACATTACAGAGCAGAAAGTCACTATACTTTAGCAGTGCAGATGGTAGTCCGATATTGACCAAAGGACAATTAGTACCCCCAAAATACTCTACTGCCACAGTCAACCCTCCCCACTCCACGAAAAAAACGTAAGATGCATATCAAGAACAAGCACCAGCACCCTGATCATTCATATTAAACCACAGTTCATTTTAAACTATGGTTTAATTTGATCTGGGCTGTACCATGGGTCAATGGAAAGCAAGATATATAAACAGAAATGCTTGACAGTACAGTCCAAAGCATGTTTTCTCAAAAGTTCGTCTGACTAAGAGCAATTGGGCTTTAGTCTCTAGTAAGAATGCCTAGGCCAGGCTTCCTCAACCTCGGGCCTCCAGATGTTTTCGGCCTACAACTCCCATGATTCCTAGCTAGCAGGACCAGTGGTCAGGGATGATGGGGATTGTAGTCCCAAAACATCTGGAGGGCTGAGGTTGAGGATGCCTGGCCTAGGATTACAGCTTGGGTTGCAAATTTTGTATTTGTGGTTGTTGTTTTTACAGTCTGATCCCTTACACACCAAATTCCAAGTATGTAAAGCCTAAATCACATGTAAACTCCTTTTCAAGGCTAAATGAACCCCTGACACCAGCCTAATGGCGCATTCACACATGACACAGAGGCGGCATTCATACATAAAGCTAAAGCATAGTTTAGCACTATATAGCTCAGTGGAAAGAAGCCCACACTAAGCACTGGAGAAACAAGCTGAGGCTTCAAAAGCTGAAACAGCCAATAACTTTCTTTGAAACACCAGCATTCCGGCCTCTGAGTACTGGGGCAAACTTAAACCCAGCCAAGGACATCTTGTATCTAAGGGAGAACTATAGTTCATATTTGTTTTCAAATATAAAGGATCCTAGCTAACTAAGTTATACCCAGAGCAAACCAGTTACTCGTGTCCATTGAATTCAACAGGCTTCAAGTATGACAAATGTTGGATATCACCCAAAACTAATAGAAAATTTATAAACAGCTCTGTTGGAAGACAATGAGACTCTTAATTTCAGAGTCGTGGGTTTGTGCCCCACACTGGGCAAAAGATTGTGCTTGAAGACTTGCAAAATTCAAAAAGCATTTGCAAGCTTTTCTATAACAGCTGACAATAGTCACTCTTTTTGGCTTTCCTGAAACCAATAAAGATCAGCAGATTATGTAGTATTAGACTACCAGCATGCTATGTACTATGTCTAAAACACACCTGAAGTTCCAGGCCTTAAAAAGGAGCCATTTAAATAGCTAGATTTAGTTCACTGTTCTTGTCACCCTGTCTAAGCCAACGGCATGAACAGCTACATTAATCATTCCTAATTTTACTTCTCAGCGTACAGCTGCCCCCTCCGCACAATCTTCTAAAACAGCACTTGACCTATTTGTTCCCACATCTTCACTGACACTCGCAGCTGTAAGAGCTCACCTGGGACACCATATTCCATATCTAATCAACAAACTTTACAATTGTTACAAGACTTGTGCAGAACACTGTACTCAATCACAAGGGGGGGGGAGGGAGGGAGGGAGGGAGGGAGGGAGGGAGGGAGGGAGAGGGAGAGAGAGAGAGAGAGAGAGAGAGAGAGAGAGAGAGAGAGAGAGAGAGAGAGCGCGCTAGCTCATTACGCAAAATTCAAGAAAATGACTGAAAGATCTATGGGAGTAAAGATCTGCAAGGATTTTCATTGGGCTGTACTTGAACAGAAGCATATTGTTGAGAGTGTAACAAAACGGCCTATCCCACTCAATACAATAAGTGTATCACAGATTTGAATCTAAACAGGGAGAAAGCAAATTTGGGTTAAAGCCTTTCTTGCTTTAACCCAGCTGGAACATCTAACTTTTCAACCCTGCGGCCTGCTTTGCAGCCTGTTTACGGCTCAGCTTTTTGGCTGAAACTGGTTGATACTTCTAGCTCCTGGTTGGATATTTCTGTTAATAGAGGATACATTGGGCCACAGGGAGGTTAGGCTGGCCTCAACCAGAGCCAGGCCTTTTTCGGCTGTGGCCCCAATCTGGTGGAACGCTCTGTCACAAGAGACTAGGGCCCTGTGGGACTTGACATCTTTCCGCAGGGCCTGCAAGACAGAGCTGTTCCACCAGGCCTTTGGCCAAGGCACAGCCTGACCCCCCCTCCTTTGATAATCCTCATAGAACTCTAGCCCAATGGTTGCCATTAATTTGATTCTGAATTGATTTTAGAATGAATTGATTTTAGAATGCTGTGTTACCGCTCTGAGCCCGGCTTCAGCTGGGGAGGGCAGGATATAAATAATTAATTATTAATTATTATTATTATTATTATTATTATTATTATTATTATTATTATTACCTTCTCCCTTCCCCACATGGTGGGAACCCCCACAAGCCTGCAGCTAAGCCCCGCACATACAATGCATGATGTAAAGTCCTCTGGCCATTCTCAGCAACCCAAGGACCTCCCACACTTTTTGTAATTTAATAGCCTCTATAGGTGTACAGGGCTGATTTCCTTAAGAATGGATAGGTTTGATCTTCTTGAGTGCTCACTGGAGGGACAGATCGTGAAGCTGAGGCTCCAGTACTTTGGCCACCTCATGAGAAGAGAAGACTCCCTGGAGAAGACCCTGATGTTGGGAAAGATGGAGGGCACAAGGAGAAGGGGACGACAGAGGATGAGATGGTTGGATAGTGTTTTCGAGGTTACCAGCATGAGTTTGACCAAACTGCGGGAGGCAGTGGAGGACAGAGGTGCCTGGCGTGCTCTGGTCCATGGGGTCACGAAGAGTCGGACACAACTAAACGACTAAACAACAACAACAACAAATAGGTGTACAGTACAAGTACAAAGTGTGGAAAGGTGTACATCCTACTAGATGGCGGAAAGGGAGGTCATTGGGTTTACATGTGATCTTAGAAAGTTATCCACTTCATAAACACGGTCAATCTATACAGCCCTAGGTTGTACTACCAAACCCAAATACGGTTGTACCTTGGAAGTTGAACGGAATCCGTTATGGAAGTCCGTTTGACTTCCAAAATGTTTGGAAACCAAAGCTCGGCTTCTGATTGGCTGCAGGAACCTCGTGCTGCCAATCGGAAGCCGCGGGAGCCCCACCGGACGTTCGGCTTCCAAAAATAGTCACTTCTGGGCTTGCAGTGTTTGGGAGCCAAAACATTCGAGAACTAAGCTGTTCGAAAACCAAGGTACGACTGTACCAAATAAACCACATGAATTAAATGAAGCTGTCTAATACGCCGTCTGCCGTAACGTTAGAAACATTGCCACACACATCAGTGTAGTCTGAGTTGACATCATGGATCTTTAGGGCATATCGGCTCATATCCCCATATGAACTGAACAGGACCCTGAGAACATAATATGGAATGCGCTCCCCAGAGAGACTCACCTGGCGCCTTCATTACATATATTTAGACGCCAGGCGAAAACATTTCTCTCCAACCAGGCATTCAGCTGATTAACACTCTTATGGCCTTTTAAATTTGGGAGGGGGGTTATCGGTTTGTTTTACTATGTATTTTGTGTTCTCATTTTGTATGTTTACATTGTGAACCGCCCTGCGATCTTTGGATGAAGGGCGGCATACAAATTTAGAAAATTAAAAAATAAATATTTAAATCAATCTAAATTAAACTGAGACAACTTTATACATACGTAAACACGATCTCTTCCCAGCTGTGCTTGCACCTCCTAGACACAGATTGCCTCCCCGGTGAACCAGTTCAAGTTCCAAGTTGGTCCTGAATAAAAAGAATACAGTAGGTTATATGTAAATTATCTAGAGGTTTTAAAGAAATGAAACTGTCCCTGTACGTTTCCCTTCACTTTGATCAAGGCTGGTGCATCTATTCTATTCCCCCACTCCCCTTTTATTGTTTTGCAACCAGAAGATTTGGTAGAAAGAGTGTCTCTCGACCTATAAACCCCAGTGCATAATCCAACAATAACTATGCAAATATTGTCCTTTATGCAACTTTCAAAAGTAGCTTACCACGGAGTATGGGTGGGACTACTGCAAACGTATTTCTGTAAATATATATTTGTGACGCCAGCCACCAGCTATTGCATTATTAGGAGACGTCTCAGCCTCAAATACGCACAGAACCCTCCCCACGAAATATGGGCAGGACAGTATTTGACAAAGTCTCTCCAGAGCCACCTGATTTCAAGCTGCCTAGATTTTCCAGAGCTATTCAGGAAGCTGAGCAGAAACCCAATTTCTCTCAGTGCTTTAAATTTCTAGCCAACAGCTCAATCAATTGCGATTTCCTTCCCACAGTGAGAAGGAGTAAGAGGGAGGAGAGAGGGAAGAGGTTTTGTCACTTTAACAGACCCCCTTAGGTGTGCTGTGTTAGCCACTAAACTGCGGCATTACACTGAGTACAGCTAATCAGAAGAATGCAGGGAAGCTGGAAGTATTTCATTCAAAGCAAAATATTTTGCAAAGATTCCAGCTGCATCAGTCAGAAGATGACTTTCTTTACAGAATGTTTGTTAAAATATATTAGCACATTACTAAAATAGTAACGTTTCAAAATATTAATATCCCTAAGTTTGCAGTGGCTTATGTCACCAATTTTTGAAGGAACACTTTAATCCTCCCCACTCCAAGAAAAAGCAATTTAACATTGATAATGTTTGGGCTCTGAGCTCCATCTGGTTGCTGCTGATAAGGCCATCCACGTGACAAGGGAATTTTCCACTCTTCGGGCGATTTGCAGCGCTTGCTGAACTTCTAAAAAGCTACCAGCAAAGAAGCTGGGACACGAATTTCGTATTAGTGGACAGAACAGGAAACACAGATCACAGGTTAATTCACTGTGGAATATTAATGAGACAAGTGTTTATTTGCACACCTTTTTCATTTTTCTAATTTACTGCCTCAAGTAAAATCGCCTGCACTTACTGTATGGAAAATATTTGCTTAACGGTTATTGGAAATCTTTTAAGCAGTCCATTTTGTTAGATGTCAAAGGTTTCTCACCTTTGCTTCTCAGCAAAACATGCATGTCCAGCGTAAAAGCAGACACTAACACTAACACAACTTCAAGAATTGCTCTAAATGAACAAGACACACTTGATGTGGCAAAAATGCCTTCCACAGATATGTAGGAGGTGGCCACTGAAATTGCGTGTCTCGTTCTACAGCAGTTGAAAGTCACTCACTTCCAAAGGGTTTAGTCTTCATTGCAGCAAGGACACAAGTCCTCTGCTGTGAGATGTCACTCTCAGAGAGAGAGAGAGAGAGAGAGAGAGAGAGAGAGAGAGAGAGCTCTGACAATGGGTAGATCACTGCCAGTTTTTTAATACTGTGAGTAGATCGCAGACTCTTGAAAGTTGGATGCCCCTGACTTAGTCCAATGCAAATAAATTCATTTTGGATGTGCTTCCAAACATTCTCCTCCATATGGCTCCAGAGCTTTACTGGACAGTTTTCCCCTGACAGAATATTCAGACCTCACAAAAGCCTGTCTGAATTTTTTCTCTCTCTCTGATTTAAGCATGACTTTCATCTGAACCCTCAAATGCCTAAAAGCAACCTTTTCCAGCAGTGGGCTGGTCCACCGTCCCTCAGACCAATGAACGAATTCCTTTGCCCCACAAATAACCCAGAAATGCATTTTAAATAAAAGGACACATTCTACTCATGTAAAAACTAGCTGATTCCCAGACCGCCCGCGGGCCAGACTGAGAAGGTAATTGGGTCGCATCCACCCCACCCCCGGGCCTTAGGTTGCCTACCCCTGCCTAAAAGTGATCCCACATGAGTGCAGGGCCAACATTTCCCTCAAACACATTGTTTCCCCTGCAGTGATCCATTCACATGCAGAGAACACAGCACAAAAGGGTTCTCTTAGTAACCAGCTTTTATTGTACTCTCTGCCAGCAATTACATAACTGGATTCCTGTCAAGCATTCATGTCATGCCCTCCTTGAGAAACACTTGGGGACAAGAGGGAATCAAGCCTCCTTTTTCTTAATGTTACATTTCTTAAAATGCTGCTGAAAAACTTATGGAATGACAATTATATAAATAAACTTAAAATATGTTTTTAATGAGAAACACATGGTCAAATTCAAAGGGCCATAATCAATGTTATGTGAAGACCAATTCTTTTAAAACTACCCACACTTAGCAGGCTTTTTTTTTTTAATGAAATGATGTTGATTATCTCTATTTTGAATCACACAAAATTTTCCCAAAAAAGGTGTTTGAGAGTTGGAGGAAGATGTTCTTTGATATGTATCTGAATGACCAGAGTAGGCAGAAAACTCACAACAGCATATACCGGTAACAATAACTGTAAGCTTAACTGTTTAGTTCACATGTTTTCTAATATTTATTACTAAAAATTTGTGGTTTTGTGAACAAGCCACAGTGAGTCTCAGAATTGTATGCTCCTTTCTTTTCCCCCCGTTTACTGCTACTAGGCAGCAAACAGAAGAAACTGCTTCCACTTTTAAAGAGATTTCCCTAATTCTAGGGTCTCAGCAGTGGTTAAATCAAATACAGAGAACTTGGTTTGTTTAAACTCTGTTTAGTAAGAACAAGTCAGATCCAAACCATAGTTTCAGATACTGGCTCATTCATGGACTTCTGGCCACTAGGCTACTGCTATAGAAGGGCTCAGGCCCAAAGTTAGCTTTCTTGTCTCAACAAAAACTTGAAGCTGGTCCTATAATGACGGGAGAATCAAAACCTGCATGTGATATATGAGAAAAATGGTTCAAGGGAGACATCCCCACTAGTCCCTGGCACAAACCTACGCAGTTTTTTAAAAAAACAATGTATTTTTAAGTTAGGGAGACGGGTGGCGCTGTGGTCTAAACCACTGGGCCTAGGGCTTGCTGATCAGAAGGTTGGCAGTTCAAATCCCTGCAATGGGGTGAGCTCCTGTTGCTCGGTCCCATCTCCTGCCAACCTAGCAGTTCGAAAGCATGTCAAGTGCAAGTAGATAAATAGGTACCGCTCCGGCGGGAAGGTAAATGGTGTTTCCGTGCGCTGGCACTGGTTTTGCCAGAAGTGGCTTAGTCATGCTGGCCACATGACCTGGAAAAACTGCCTGTGGAGAAACGTCGGCTCCCTTGGCCAGTAAAGCGAGATGAGCGCTGCAACCCCAGAGTCGTTCGCGACTGGATTTAACTGTCAGGGGTCCTTTACCTTTTTTTTTTTTTTTACTTTTAAGTTACCAACTTAGGAAGCAAATTAAAAATGCTCTTTTCAAAGCTACTTCAGCTAGATCTTATTCTCCACGAACATTGATTACGACCGGTTCTGTACAGTGATTTTTTCTTCTCTGCAAAGGGTTGCACCGTATGACCTTTAACGACCTCTAAAGTCCACTGATAAAAGCCAGAGTCCTGAAATTCTCTGCTTAACAAAAATGCCCGCTTAGGAGTAAAAGGCAAGAGGTTTGAGGGTTGAAGTATGCGTTTTCCAAGCACATTCAGTTCCTAATATTTTTTATAAAGGTCAGGGTATAAAACCATTCATCAATCTTGGGGGCGGGGGGGGGGGAATCACTGTTCTTTATAGCTTCACTGGATTTCTGAAGGTTCAAGAAAATGCTGCACAAACTTCTGTTGAAAGACCCACATGCACCAATAATTTTGATGTATTATGCTTAAAAAATGAGATAGGGGGTGGAGGATGCCTTGGGGCACCTCCACTGACTTGTAAAGCAGCTGGTGATGTGTACTGTTGGGGTAGGGGGAAGAGAAGCTTGTAGACAAATGATCAAATTATCAAAGGTGAATGAGTACATGTGTACAACAGCAACTTAATTCAAAACAGACAAACTAGAAAGAGCTTATTATGGGGGGAGGAAGAGGTAGGCCATAGCCTGGATGGTGGAGGCACCAGAAGAAATCTGGAAGCAATAGTATCTCTGTAACAAAGCAAGGAATCGGAATACTAATGGTAATCAGTAGGTTGGCTTACAGGGTGAACTAGTTGCTGGCATGGTTTTACAGAAATGGACTAAGTTATAAATGAAAATCTGGGGAAACGTTTCCACCACAATCAGCACTCTTATCTGTCAGCTACTCTCCTTCCCACATTTTAAACACTTTGAAGATGGGGGAAGGGAATAAGGAAAACCGCAGTCAAGAAGGCTGATCTCATGCTTTCAGCTTTCTGCAATGAAGGCTTCTGAATGTGCTCAAATGTCTTATCAATGGGAATTCTTTTTTAAAAAGTTTTTCTCAGTGTGTTAATTAGGAAATATTAGAAATATATATTTTCTGGAGTCAGCAATTTAAGTTTCCTGCTGATGAGTGAGGAACAGCTGACAAAACAGCTCTCATCTTAACTCTACAAAAACTGCAGTCTTTTATTCTCTCTGGTCTATATGTTACATAAAGGTAAAGGTAAAGGGACCCCTGGCCATTAGATGCAGTCGTGACCAACTCTGGGGTTGCAGCGCTCACCTCGCTTTATTGGCCGAGGGAGCCGGCGTACAGCTTCCGGGTCATGTGGCCAGCATGACTAAGCCACTTCTGGAGAACCAGAGCAATGCACGGAAATGCCGTTTACCTTCCCGCTGGAGCGGTACCTATTTATCTACTTGCACTTTGACATGCTTTCGAACTGCTAGGTTGGCAGGAGCAGGGACCGAGCAATGGGAGCTCACCCCGTCGCGGGGATTTGAACCACTGACCTTCTGATCAGCAAGTCCTAGGCTCTGTGGTTTAACCCACAGCGCCACCCATATCCCATATGTTACATAGAGAAATACAAATATACCCATTTGGGCTTGGGCTCAGGGATTTCTTCCACTACCCTTATTTCCAGAACTGCTCTCTGTTCCTACAACAAGGACGGGGAACCTGAAGATAAATACAGGCCAGCCAGGGGAGTCAATGTGGTCTACTTGGCTGTTTTCCCCAAACTATGCCCATGGATGATGTCACAGCTGAAGGGCAGGACGACAGGGTTTATTTCTGCATAGGCTGATAAACAGAGATTCCAGCCCTTTCCCTGCTCCTTTTAAGTTTCAAATTTGTCCTGCAAGGTCATTCCTGATAAGGATCTTGCCCAAGGAACCAAAAAAGGTTCCCGACTCCTGCCCTAGAGCTAAGTACAAAATATCTTGTAAGAAGCGCTTGTATTACCTTAAGCAATAAATTGAAAGTTCCAGGTCTAAAGTAGTTAAGCACTCTCCACTGCCTTACATTAAAAATCCAAACATCCAACTACCCAAATTACATTATCATGTTTATGTGTGCACATGTTCATGCATGACCCCATAGTCAAAGTTTTTAATGTTAATGCAGAAAAGATAAAAATTAGAAGGAAAAGAGACGAATGAAATAGAATCTGCAAGCAACACTTGTGGCTGTAGGTAATAAAGCAGGATTGAGAGCTGCAAAAACCACTTGCTTCAATGTACATGGACTGCACTCCATGCACAGACGTCCAGCCCCTTTTTGCAACATAGAAGCTGCAATCAAACCCCGAGCCCCCAAAACACAGGATGGCACCCCGCTTTCACTCCAAGGAAAAGTGGAATGTATGTGTATTTGAGCATTGAAGATAATGGAAAAATTTGCTCAAGTACAAGTGCAAACATTTATCTCAAAGGGAATGGGTGTAACATTAGTTATGAAGAACCTCTGACTCTATGCATGACACTGCCAGAGTCCTCTTCAAAACTCAGTTAGTCAAGGGAGCTTTGCCACGATACAGGAAAAATAGAAAGCATGCAGTTTATTTAACCAAAGAGGTAACAAGTAGTTGACAAACAGGATGTCTTACCCACCTGGCTACAGAATACATGAAAAGAAAGTCATTGTCTGGTGATCCAGGAGACTTGCTATAGTCAGTATATTTCTTCTGGGTAGTACTTTTGATATCCTTCATCACAGACTCCATTTCTTTACTTAAATTGGTTTCTGACTGTAAAAAAGAAAGATGGCTGAGTTCACTTAGATACAGTAAGAGGTGATTACAGATTTAAGACACCCTCGGAAAGTTAAGAATTACTTTTACGAATTACGTAACAGTCATACATCAACAGCGGAAATACCGAATTCTACAGAATGAAACTAAATCTAAACAGTTATGGAAATGGACGAAGCACTCTTAAAATCCTACAATTATTTCTATGTTTTATTGTAAACTGCCTTGAAGGAATTTGCCCTCAAAGGCACCATATGCATTTTATAATAAACATATTCAACTAGGCATACATTGGAATAAAACAATATGAACACAGAATTTTAAAACACTAATATGTCTCAAGAAAAAGTACCCTAACCCTAATCTGCACTCTTGATTGACACACTTCAAATGGTTTCTAGTTACAAGTGATTGATGCTTTGTATCATAAAGAAATTATGAGTTCCATGTAATACAATTCAGTTCTGTATAAGATGAGAAGCTGGAAAGAATGACGTTTAACGACCAATAAATACATAGACTGAAATGCGGGAGCAAAATCATCTCCTATTTTAAAGGTGATGTAACAGAGCTTAACTGTTTAAATGTTAACGTTATTTAAGCTCTTAAGTGCTTAACAGAGAGATGGGAGAGGATATTCAGCTTTAAAATTCTATAAAATGCAAATGAGTTTGGGGAAGGAGAGAGAAAGAAAGAATGAAAAGGAATGTTGAAAGATGGAGACAAATTAACGAGGATCTTTCTGCCTTACACTGATGCTTACTGGGAAAGTTCCCAGCTGCTCTTGAAGATCTTCCACTTCCTTTATGAGATCTTGCATAGTCTTGTTACTGTGACATTGCCAAAGGCTCCTCTCCACATTGTTGCCAGGATAGCACGGAAGAACGCTGTTAGCAAACTGCCTGCACAGAGGACAAGTAAATTCTCCTTTGTCCACTGAAAAGCCCTGGAGAACCTGGTCGTTCTAAAGGAAATAAAATTACAAATGAATTCGTGAAGCGACACTGCTAAGTTCTAGCGACAGCAAGGCCAGAAATAAAAGAACAATTGCTCAGCTACAAGTTAAAGTGTAGTTATTTTTGTAACCAAGCAATTTACTGAATAAATGCTTAATGTTAAGACTTCTAATTATTCAGACAACCATTTCATCACTGTAATGCAAACACGGAATGCCAGTGCAAGGTCCATTTGCAGAAGAAAATCAACAAGCACGAGAGGGATATTAAGGGAAGAGCATGTTGGGGGTGGGCGGGGGGGGGAGACACTTTCTTTTTTTAAGGGTCCTTAATAATAAGTACTCTCTACTTGTAAATTATAGCAGCAAATATTCAATTCTCTGTAGACATGGCAACAGCAATTTTTACGAAAAGAGAACTGAATCATCATTTTCTTCTCCTTGGTATCAGTAACAACCTCAACAAAACACTTGCAAGACTATGGACTGGGTTCAGCTAATGCTTGCGCTGATGGGTGGCGCTGTGGGTTAAACCACAGAGCCTAGGACTTGCCGATCAGAAGGTCGACAGTTTGAATCCCTGCAACAGGGTGAGCTCCCGTTGTTCAGTCCCTGCTCCTGCCAACCTAGCAGTTTGAAAGCATGTCAAAGTGCAAGTAGATAAATAGGTACCACTCCGGCGGTAAGGTAAACGGCATTTCTGTGCGCTGCTCTGGTTCTCCAGAAGCGGCTTAGTCATGCTGGCCACATGGCCCAGAAGCTGTACGCCGGCTTCTTCAGCCAATAAAGCGAGACAAGCGCCGCAACCCCAGAGTCGGTCACGAATGGACCTAATGGTCAGGGGTCCCTTTACTTTTACCAGTCTCCATAGTGTCACATTGACTTCCTCCCATAAGCTTTTCCCTAAGCCTAATTCTCTCTCTGTTACAAGGCAAAGGGAGACATGTGATGCTTTTTTAGCCAGGGGCTTGCTGATCAGATGGTCGGCGGTTCAAATCTCCGCGACGGGATGAGCTCCCGTTGCTCTGCCCAGCTCCTGCCAACCTAGCAGTTCGAAAGCACATCAAAGTGCAAATAGATAAATAGGTTCTGCTCCGGCGGGAAGGTAAATGGTGTTTCCGTGTGCTGCTCTGGTTCGCCAGAAGCGGCTTAGTCATGCTGGCCACATGACCTGGAAGCTGTATGACAGCTCCCTCGGCCAATAAAGCGAGATGAGAACCGCAACCTGAGGGTCATCCATGACTGGACCTAACAGTCAGGGGTCCCTTTACCTTTATAGGGAGGGGGGACTCTGTCACAAGCAATGGAGGGCAACACTGGTGGCTAGAAAAAATTGTTACTTTCACTGATTGTCTATCTGTGACTACACTTCCTTTCACAGAACCAATGAGAGCTCAGGTGAGTGAGGCTTTCATCGTGATAAGCACAAAGCAGTTGTTTGGCAGGGACCCCCCTCTTAATTTTTAAGACCACTGAACATACCTTGTCCAGGTTGTGAATTGTGATCATTTTTTTAAACTGTTAGATCCCACACCCCATTCCCCACTGTCATAGAGTGGTTGCTGCAAGCCACTTTGATTCAAGTATGGAAATTATCTTATTTGAATCAGTTAGATGAGGCCTGGGAAGCAATAATTTAAGCTCCATTACTGCATCACCTGCACAGCCCATCACTACCGACCATCGTCCGATGTTTCTAACATAGCAGCAAATTCAAATGTTATCAAATACAACAGGGGCAGTGTGAAGCCCATCCAACTTCAATGAAATAGTACAGCATTGAAAACTTATTTTTCATGGCCAATACCATAATGCATTATATACGAGAATATTTAAGGGGGGGCATAAAGAACTGCATTATATTTCAAAAGATGAATTTTGCAGCTTGTTTAAAAAACCCAGGTGGTACATAAAGGCATCACTGAGATTCTATCGATGTCAACAGCAAAGCCTATAGTACTTAATGAGTAAAAAAGCTCAATATCCAGAAATGTCCATTTTAACTTACCCGCAATGATTCCATGTAGGATTTATGGCAATCTATGTGTAACGTGTGGCCACAGGTTTGTACATACACACCTCCTTCCCAGCCAATTGATACCGATTGCAGACAGGAGCTCTTTTAAAAAGGTAAAAAAAGGGGGTAAAAATAATTCATATATATCTCCACCACCAATTAAAATGTAATTAATCACAATTAAAATGAATTACATGTAATTAGTAGTCTAATTTAAACATAGAATGTTATTCATAAAGTGAAGACCAAGAAAGAGCCAGGGCCAAGAAAATCAGGGGGGTTTTTTATCCCTAATCATCTATGTGTTTATCAAAAAATCTTCGAATAAGGTTCCTGTTCAACTTCCAATGTATGATGCATATATTTCTGTTACATCTAAGCCTGGTAAAGACCATGACAAATTTTGCAGGTTATAGGCCAATTTCTTTAACTGGAATAGATGTTAGGGTATGCACAGAGATTCTGGCTAATAAGAGTTAAGGCAGTGGTATTAACCGTACTGCATGTGAATCAAGCAAGTTTTATTCAGCATAGACAGGGAGCTCATCACCCAAGATTGGTGACCCAACCAGCTGCTTTAAACGGTCTTAGAACTGATCCAGCTGCACCTATTTCCTTAGATGCTGAAAAGGTCCTGTTAGCACTCACCTGAAAAGTGATTCTCAGCGGATGCTAGGATACCACCAAGGCACTTTATGTTTGCTACTTTGGACAAATTTAGATTTTCTAAAGAATTTATAACGTGGGTTAAAATTTTATACCTCTCACCTAAATCGCAAATAAGCCTGGAAGGATTCAATGGTCTGGGGACCATATTGCCTGGCTACATCTGAACATATTTATTACAGATATCAATTTCATGAGGATACCTATTTGGACATATGAGAGTTTATATGAATTTATGTTTATTTTAAAATGACCGAACTGATTGTTAATGTATAATAGATGTGGCCTGCTGCTGGTTTTTCCTATTATTATTATTATTTTACACAGTATTATTATTCTAGAAAAAGAGGTGATGTGAACTTCTCCCTTGTTCTCTTAGAATGGCAATGGCGTACACCTGAGAGGTGCTGCAACTGAGCTCCATTGAGGTCCAGCTGAATAAAAGCCATGTGTGTGTGTTTAAAAAAATTGGAAAAAAGTAACTTTAGAAAAACAGGATTTGTTCCCCTATTCCTTAGCTCAGGTGAACAAACTATTCAAGGGCTTTAACAGAGGTTTCTGTTTCTGCGCCAAGAGAAATTTAAGGATTAATTCTTTCCTACTGTGACCATTTTGGCACAATAATGATCTGGAAAGCTGAAAGAAAGCAAAAACATTTGATCCATGTAATATCTGAGTTGGACTATACTTTTTTTAAAATCCAAAAATAAAATAAAAAATTAAAATCCTAGTAATCCAGTTTCCTAAAGGGGAGGACTCCCAGTGCACAAGATGCTGTATTTCAGAAAGATCTATAATTGCTAATAAAGTGCTCTGCTAATAGATACCAAGGCACTTCAGATCTTTTCACACAATCAAATGCATGTGGCCCCCTTTAACTAAACAGTAAAAATGACTAAAACGTTTGAAATGTATGAAAATGTTCTTTCTGTGCCGTGGGTTATGCATGCACCCCAAACTATTCATTCATCAGTTGGCTAGAAAGGAAGGAATGCTTTTATATTTTATATTACAATTTAAGTACAGTGGTACCTTGGGTTACATACGCTTCAGGTTACAGACTCCGCTAACCCAGAAATAGTGCTTCAGGTTAAGAACTTTGCTTCAGGATGAGAACAGAAATCGTGCTCTGGTGGCGCAGCAGCAGCAGGAGGCCCCATTAGCTAAAGTGGTGCTTCAGGTTAAGAACAGTTTCAGGTAAAGAACGGACCTCCGGAACGAATTAAGTACTTAACCCGAGGTACCACTGTAAATTCTGGTTTTATAGGAATATTTTAACTAGATGTAGTAATAAGGTCTACATGCTAGAGTTGTTGAAAAGCCATGTTTTGTGCCTCCCATTTGCTGTAAGGAAAGGGTATAAGGATATGAAATTATTGTGTTTCCCCTCTACAGAAGGAAATGTTCTTGCATGTAGCTTTGCTCCTTTCAGCAAACAATGTAAATGAGAAGTAGTAGATATGGCAACAAAATGAAGCAGAAAATGACACCTGATTTCTTAGTGCATCACTCCAAACATTTTTAAAAATTCCTTCAGTTGTATACTCATTTCACAAACAAGGAGTTGTAATCAGGACCCAGCCAAATTCACCATTCCATTTGTAGGTGACAAATGATGTGAAACAATTTCAGTATTTTTTTCCCTGAACTACAACTACTGGGCCCTGAAACAATTTGCCAGGACAACAGTGGACTCCTCTCTCCGTTTTTTGTGCAAACATGCTTATATAGTTCAAGAGACATTCTTAGGAGGAAATGTGATGAAGGTCAGGGCTCTGTTCCATCACTGCTGATCCCAGTACCAGAGTCAATAGTTTTTGAACGGGGTTTTGTTTTTTGGAGGGAGAAGAAGAAGAGGAAGAATGGAGATGAAATCACTGGCATAAAGAAATGCTCTCTCTCTTTCAAATTGCACTCCTCTTCTGGGAGACAAAATGCCCTTAGAACTGCTGGTTTGCCACAGTCCTAATTGTGACACTGATAAACAACTCTTTTCACTGCTGAGCAAGCATTTTAACATACATGTCCTAAACCGAACAGTGTGCACAGTCAGAGACACAGGTTCTCGCATCCCTGTGGAACACTCACAGAGATAATTTGAAGTAATTCGTATTTGCTATTAGAATTCAGAGAAGTCGTAAGAAAAATTATAGCAGTTAACGTAGCTAAATATCTAAACGAAGCGCAAGAAACAGAACACCATTGCAACATGCTGCTGCAGAAAACTTACATCTTTAAAGAAGTGCTGTAAAGTGGCGAGGCGGGCTTCATACACTGCCGCACACGTATCCCAAGGATAAATCTGCTCCTTTTCAGAGGTTGGCAGCTTCTTGGGCTCAGTAGTATTGCGGCATTGCCCCAAAACTGCAAGAAGAAATAATGTCATCATCAGCAGAGCGGGAAACGAAGCGCAACTGAGGTAATTCTACTCTTTAGTTACAGGTCACATCCGCACACCATATTCTCCCAGCAGGACACGCACTCTTGCCTGGCTAGGTCCATGGCTTCCTAACCAGAGATTTTTTGCTGGCAGAAATGTGTTTGCGAAGTGTGATAATGCACCTTGCTTTCTTGGATAGCAGGTGGAGAGGGTGTGAGCATGGATAGAAACCTCTGGCTTCTGCATGGTCTAGAACACGGCGTCCAGTGCAAAGGTAAGAATCGTGTCTGTTGCCCCACCCACTTGTGTCTCTGACCCTGTCCGTAAGGGGCATGTGGAGGTTGCCATGCTTTGGTTTTATACAACAAAAAGCTCAAGAATATAACCATGTGAGATGGCCATATGTACACTTTTCTTGCAGCTCCTATGAAGTGCAGCAATCACTAAACAGTAAAGGGACCCCTGACCATTAGGTCCAGTTGTGACCGACTCTGGGGTTGCGGTGCTCATCTCGGTTTACTGGCCAAGGGAGCCGGCGTTTGTCTGCAGAAAGCTTCCAGGTCATGTGGCCAGCATGACTAAGCCACTTCTGGTGAAACCAGAGCAGCACATGGAGACGCCATTTACCTTCCCGCCGGAGCGGTACCTATTTATCTACTTGCACTTTGACGTGCTTTCGAACTGCTAGGTTGGCAGGAGCTGGGACCAAGCAATGGGAGCTCACCCCGTCGCGGGAATTCAAACCGCCGACCTTCTGATCGGCAAGTCCTAGGCTCTGTGGTTTAACCCACAGCGCCACCCGCGTCCCTGCAGCAAACACTAGCTGCCATTAAAATATTCTCAGATATCTACCTATCTTCTTCCAACTCAGTAAGCTGTTTCATCAGCCCTACCTGAAGAGGCCTGTAAGAGCACAACTAATCCAGCCGGTCGCTCCTCGGTGGAAGGGCCGCTCTGTCCACAAATAACACAATCATACACCGCTTCAGGGACATGCTGTTCTGCTGTTGCTATCTCCATAGCAATTTCTGCATCTGGTGACTCTAAAGATCAGAGGAAGGAAACTCTATTAGTGAAGAACTGACACTCTCGTAAGTGGGTAAAATGCAAGGTAGGCCTGTCAGTTGGATCATTATACCAATTATAAAATGCAGCGTGTTACTATTTTCCACCTAAGGATGGCCCCTAAATTTAATTTTGTCCACACTGAGCTTTATCTCCATGCTACTATAAATCATGTTTATATTATACACACACACAGAGAGAGAGTAAAGCATGTTCCTTGCAATATTTGGGTGGTAGGACAAGCTTGTCCCCACCTCCACTGCAGGAAGTGACTGAGAAGCTGCTGTATCAGCCAGTTTTGCAATCTATATAGCTGCAGCCAACTTATGTACACAAAAAGAAAAGAAAAATGCACATCAAATAAAACAACCACCACCATCACTGATTTAGTAATTAATGTGCAGGCATTGGAATGTTCTGTGTGTTTCATCTCAATAGCCCCTTATCTAATTCCTGTTTTTTCAATCCAAACTTTGAAAAGTTGGGACCTGGCATGAGACAACGGATGAGAAAAACCAGAAAAACATTTAGAAAGCATCACGTGGGATGTTTCTCTCACTGAGGGACTAGAACAGCGGTGAGGAACACTTACGGCCCGTGGGCCAGATCATTATCTGTCCCCACCCACTTGGACCAACTTTGGCAGGGGAGTGAGACAACCCAGCAGCCAATAAACTGATGTAATCAGATAAATTATAAGTGGGCTGTTCTGCCCACCTGTCAAAGTCCCTTGCAACAGCCAGGTGGTTGCCAGGGACCACAGCACGAGGAGCTGTGCCAGGGCTATGGTGAGCAAAACCCCAAGCATTGGGCTGGCAAAACAGCTTTCTGCAGAGATTGGGTGCACATTCAAGTCCCTGATGGGTAACTCCATTATCACAGGCAAGGAGAAAAGTGTAACCTTGGTCGCAGGGAAGATGCTGTTTTCCTTTAGTTTCTTAATGGCAATGCTGCCAAAATCTAGGGGGGAAACCAGGGAGCAGGAGGAAAAAGAAGCATATTGTCTTTGACATTTAAGATTATTGTTTTTGACACTATATGCACTTTTACCACCACCCAGTGGCAACTGAAAGAACAACAGATGAAATGAATACGGTAGTTTTCATTTTTAAAAACCAACTCATTTCTATATTAATTTCTCTAGTTATGCGCTATAGAAGTGACCCCTGAAAGTATAGTCTTTCCATATTAATTTCTCTCAGGGAAGCTAGACATTATGTAAATAGGAAATAGGAAAACAACATTTCTCCTGTATGTTTTCAACCTATAAAGGAATCCAGGTCACCGTTTCCAAAGATAAAAAAGAATCCCTTAGGAAAGCTTTCCTAATAAATCACTAAAAAAAGGGCTTTTTAACGGCTTTGGAAATATAACGGCAAGTATTTTCAATTGAGTATTGAATATAAACACATTCAAATGTTAAGGCTTGCTGCGACAAGAGAAGTCAACCACACTATACAAATCCAATCATCAATCTACAGAATCATAGGATATACCTCTGTATAGAAAACAATTCATTATTGTTTTAACCATTACATCTGGTTACCCCTCCAGCCACAGGCTGTACAGCCATGCAGAAGGAACACCCTGCACTGAGTATTCCTGTACTTTGACAGATTATTAAAATGTGTGTTTCAACTTTTCCTGCTGAAATCAATAGGATTTGAATACGCAATGTTTTGATTACTAACTACATAACAGCAGGACCAAAGCAACAATAAGGAAGTCACCTCTGCTGTTCAGTATAGGAAAGGAGAAAGCATCTTCAATAATATCACTGATTTATTAGGCAATTGCTATAGCTGCATAAAATTGATTAAATCAACCACTCAACTAAAGATAGCATATCTTGTTAAAGTCTCCTTATTGCTGTAGTGCATGAAAACAGAACACGGTGAGCTACTTTAGATTTTGGCACAAAATCCATGTGCTGTTTAATAACAGCTAAAAAAAAAAAAAAGTTTTCCAAACCAGATTTCAAAGCCACTGCAGTACCGGCCTAAATTAAGAACTTGAATATATTACTTTAAATATAGCAAATGCATAGTTCATAGTTATGCAGTTAGATCATACAGACTAGAGAACATTATATGTAGGTCTAGCTAAAAGGCTACAGCAGCTCAAAAACAGTTATGTGCAAGTGTTATTATTAATTAGATTTAGTGGAATCATGCTCACAGCTTTATTATTAGAGAAGGGAACATTCTCGATGGTTCAGAAATAGCCATTATTTTCCATTATGACCTTTAAAACGGCCTTGGCCCAGTATACCTGAAGGCGCGTCTCTACCGCCAACGTTCAACCTGGACACTAAGGTCCAGCGTCGAGGGCCTTCTGGTGGTTCCCTCACTGCGATAGGTGAGGTTACAGGGAACCAGGCAGAGGGCCTTCTTGGTAGTGGCGCCCGCCCTGTGGAACGCCCTCCCATCAGATGTCAAGGAAATAAACAACTATCTGATGTTTAGAAGACATCTGAAGGCAGCCCTGTTTAGGGAAGTTTTTAATGACTGATGTTTTAATGTATTTTTAATCTTTTGTTGGAAGCTGCCCAGAGAGGCTGGGGAAACCCAGCCAGATGGGTGGGGTATAAATAATAAATTGTTATTATTATTATTATTATTAGTAGCAGCAGCAGCAGCAGCAGTAGTAATGGGTCATATTGAGATTACCCAGGCATTTGTAAGCAACTGGGAAAATAAATGTATACCAGGCTTCCTCAACCTCTGCCCTCCCAATGTTTTTGGCCTACAACTTCCATGATCCCTAGCTAGCAGGACCAGTGGTCAGGAATGCTGGGAATTGTAGTCTCAAAACATCTGGAGGGCTGAGGTTGAGGAAGCCTGATGTTCCTATTACCACTACACTAGGGCAATTGCTACCACTAGCCACAACTGGTTTTTTAAACAGCTAATAGTAGATTACTGTGAATAAAGGAACTGGGGATAAAATGTATGGTTGGTACTCCTAATTGCCCATAGACAGCTTTCAACAATGTCAAATGTACAAATCTTTAAAAACGAAACAGAGCAAAACCTTCAAATCAAATATCAAGTAGCACTAGGTTACTGAAATTATGTTGACCCTTGAGAATAATGCATAACTTGACACTAAATATTGTATGTTTCTGCAACGCCTTAGCTTAAGCACTGGAAACCCCACATGCTAAGTGTGGTTTTTACAATCTGTTAACTGGAAGCAACACTGCTCTTGCAAAGCACTGTGTCCAAGCACAGAAGCAACTCTCAGAATGTTAATATCTTTTGCCCTAGCACAGCATGTGTATTCCCAGACGACGGGTAGAAGCTAATCTATTGTCCTATAAAACCCAGAAGGAAAACCTGTGTCACCTTGCTGTTAAAATGAGTATGTACCTTTCCTACCTGCAACTCCTCAAAAATAATTTGCTCCAGGAATTGAAAGCTGGGCTGCAGAATCACGCTGAGTTAATAAGAGACTAGAAAAAGAGTATTATCCACTTGTCAAAAGGATGTTCCATATGAATTCTCTGGATTAATATTAAATCACAACACATTAAGTTCTGTATATATATATTTTTAAAAATCACAAGAGATAAAATTCTAAAATGAGGTGATTCCACTTGCAAGTCAGACAGTTTTGAAAGTCAGCCATCTGCTGCAATATGGACTGAATGTGTCTTTCTCCACTGACAATAGCAGTGTCACAAAATCCAACCGCTTATACCAGGGATGGGGACTGGTGGGTTTTCCATCAGGTCCTGCTATCCCTGACTTACACCATTGGTTGGCCACTCATGAGTTCTTATGTATGTATTGCATTTTTATTCTGCCTTTCCCACAAGGAACTAGGGAAACCCAGCCAGATGGGCAGGGCATAAAAAATAAAATTATTATCAGTATTATTACTATAAGGAACTCAAGGTGGCATATCCCCAGTTTCTCAGGTAGCTTCCCAACCATGCAGCAACCAGACTGCTTAGACAAAAGCAATAGAGATGACAGATGACTTTGCTGCTATTCTAGCCCTTACACAAAATTGTTTCAGGTCAACACAGAAAATGTCCTACTTCTTGGCTTGTCTTCTCACTCTCTCCAAATCACTTCTGTTTGGCATCAGACACTGGATCTACCAGTTTATCTGCTGAGCCAGAACCTGGGTCTTGGAGCACATTATTGTCTTGATTATTTGATGATGATGATGATGATAAATTATTTATAACCCGCCCATCTGGCTGGGTTTCTCCAGCCACTCTGGGTGGCTTCCAGCAAAATATTAAAAGCACAATAAAATATCAAACCTTAAAAGCTTCCCTAAACAGTGCTGCCTTCAGATATCTTCTAAACGTCAGATAGTTGGGGGTGGAGACACTCCTTCAGGTATACTGGGCCGAGGCCGTTTAGGGCTTGAAAGGTCAGCACCAACACTTTGAAATGTGCCCGGAAATGTACCATCCACCAATACTCCCCACCAAAGTACCCACATCCTACCCTTTAATGATTTCTCGGGGTGGCTTACAAAATGCTCAATCAAGCGATGTGGGAAGTATCTCCAGAATGGACTGGCAAATCCACCCTGGTTAGCACAGTCTGGCTAGAGGAAGTGGAAATGATACAAAGGTTGACTGGGCAGTGCTTGATCAAAAAGCCACTTCCTGAACTCCCTTGCTTAGCTAGAACCCAATCTCCCACCTCTCTTTTTTGAGAAGTGGTTTGGGTAGTAGCCCTGAAGCTTCAGACACACACTATGTGGATACGGTGCTGATAACTCCTGTGTTTCTGACGGATGCCTAGGAGAGATCAGAGAAAATGGTATCCTGTCAGTCCGACAAAATCATCCAGCCATATTTGGTAGTAGTGATGGTATGGAAGTGAGAGCTGGACCACAAAGAAGGCTGATCGCCACAGAATTGATGCTTTTGAATTGTGGTGCTGGAGGAGAGTCCCACAGACTGCAAGAAGATCAAACCTATTCATTCTGAAGGAAATTAACCCTGAGTGCTCACTGGAAGGACAGATTGTGAAGCTGAGGCTCCAATACTTTGGCCACCTCATGAGAAGAGAAGACTCCCTGGAAAAGACCCTGATGCTGGGAAAGATTGAGGGCACAAGGAGAAGGGGACGACAGAGGACGAGATGGTTGGACAGTGTTCTCGAAGCTACCAGCATGAGTTTGACCAAACTGTGGGAGGCGGTGAAAGACAGGAGTGCCTGGTGTGCTCTGGTCCATGGGGTCACGAAGAGTCGGACACGACTAGGCAATAACAATATCTTGAGTGCTAGTAATATAACTGAGGTCCCTGCCAGGTATTTGTGGAGCAATCCTTCAGGAGTTCCATTCACTCTTGGTAGGAGCACTGGGAGATGGCATTTGCACATCATCTCCCCAGAACCTTCAGTGAGCTTGGGGGGCTCCATTTACCCTCCCCTACCATTTCAACCCCATGCACAAAGCTGCTGGGCAAGTTTATATGCAGGATTTGAATAGATTTGAGTAGAGGGCAATCACTACAGTTATGTGGCTAAACCAGAAGACTGAGCCACTTCTTTTATGGCAACAGCAAGAACTTTCCTTGATGGTTCTATGATGAACTCCAGTGGGGAAGCTGTTTCTCGCTCCCTTCAATCTAAATATTCTGTTTCTTATCATTAAATGTGCCCTAGGAAACAATACTTCTTTAGCCTCATTTGCAAAGATCTTGAGACCTGAAAAAAACAACACATTAAGAAAAATGGAGAATAAAACCTTACCAACATCCATGGCGGTTTCCATAAAGCTTTTCTGCCTTGATGCAAATTCAGCCAACAACTTTTGTTGCCTCTCCCTGGCCTTCTGTCGCCTAGGTGAAAGAGAAGAATTGGCAATTGTGAACAAATGCCAAGACAGCTCGATTCATAAGCTCAGTTTTTAGGTTGGTAGAGTACAAGAAGATCTTAAACGTTGCATAAAACCTGAAACTATCATTTTGCCAGATGTTATTGCATGTCAGTCTCCCAAGACCCCAAAGCTTTAATGACCAAATATACCAGAAGCCCTTGATGTATGCTTGCCCTCTACCTCTTCCTTCTCCTCTTAGTTGAACTCCAGACAAGTATAAGACAAGAGTAGAACATGCTCCATCCGCACTGCAGAGAGGGCTTTATTGACCACACTTTATTAATTGATTAAAATATATCCTCCATCCAAGCATTTCAGAGTGGGACACAGTAGTAATTAAATCAACAACTCCCAACTGCAGATCAGGAATGGATGCACAATGAAACAGTAAAGAATCTTAAAAACAAGCAATGGCCACTACAAATGGCTAGAATAACCCGGTTTTAGCCTGACACCAAAATAAAAAGATTGGTGCCAAAGTGGAGGACATTCTGAAAGTAGGGCACCACTACAGAGGAGACCCTCTCCCACATAACAGCATGTTGTGTAACACATCAAGACAGTATGCTAAGGAGCCTTGGCCTTCCCTGGAAAATCTCAAGGCTTGGTCAAGACAGTGTGGGGAGAAGTGTGATTGCAGATGTGTCAGATTTATTATTATTATAATCAATTAAATTTGTATACCACCTTCTGTCCATAGATCTCGGCGGTTCACAACATAAAAATCCAAGATTTATTTTAAAAAAGCATTCACAGCAGGATGAAATGTACGCAGAAAATGAATGTTGGTATTATTAGGAACCTGACTCAGTTAAAACGCACAACCAAAAACCATGCTTTTACTGTCTCAGAGAAGGATGTGAGCTTCCCTAAAAACTCTAGAGAAACAGCACAAAAGGCTGCAGAAAACGTAATTACACAGCTAGTAGAATTGTTAACTTGACAGCACAAACCTCTTGTCAAGAACAAATCAGAATTCTTCTGCCCTAGATACAATGCTTTTTTGCCATTATCCTGTCACAATAATGGACTAATTAGCTGCCGATATACGCAAAGGACATGGCACCAAATATTTTTCATAGCTTTAACAAGCGCGTAAATCCTCTCATACAAATTGTGGCTTTCGGTGAGAGGAATACTACACAAGGAAGTTTTTATTCCCATTTTTTAAAAATTATGTAACTTATGCAGTTAACCTTCTAGATCTTCAAGGATACCAAAGATTTAGCTTATGCAATTTAAAATCACCGTCACATCGTCAGCATCACTTATTATATGACAAGTGCAACTGAGTACCCAGTTAAGCACAATTTAGTCCCATTTAAGGAGGGTGTATCAGGGACATGAGGCAGCTTTCATAATACTGAAACCCCCCCCCCCCGGGAATTCCTCTCAGCGCATGCTATGCCTTTGCTAAACAGGCTAACTGTAAATAGAGACCCTTAATAAGGAGGCCATAGCAAACTGACAAATTCAGTACAGCTCAGTGATTTTCTACCATGGCCCAGGGGGCTCCGCACCATGATTGAAAAAATATTGCAAAGCAGCACTGCTGAATTCTTCTTTAGCTCCATGCCTTGGTTTCTATGGCAACGACTTATGTGGGTGATGTCAAGTTTGTCTTTGCAGGATGAAGAAACCAGAAAATAGGTCATCATTGACTGCTCACAGCCTGCTCCGTCTTCGTTATGGCAAACTGGACTCTGTATTCCTACCGACTTCCTTCCACACACTGAGGTCACACAAAACAGCTTAATTGCCTGCGGAGATTCATCTTCGTTTTGGATTTACACAAAAGCATATGTACGCAGCACCCCGCTCCCCTCCCCGTCCTCTCCTGTCAAGGCTTTTTGCAAGCATCATTTCCTCTACTTCCAGGAGTGAGCTATTGCCGTATGTAGCTAAAACAGCTGCATGGCCTATACAAACGTATGAAAAGGATCTGCAGAACTGAGGGAGCCCCAAGGTGTGTGCAAGTGCAAGGGGGGGGGCAACCCCTAAATATCAACAGCAACAAATGTTGCAGTGCGAGGAGTGATCCTTGCTCCGGGTTCCAGCCATTCAGTTCCATATCCCCTCCTCCCCAAAATAGTCCTTCAGAATTCTGCAGCCACCAGGCACACTCAATCCTCATTAGGCCAATTTGGATTTTTAATTAATTGCCCACCCTTCCCCTTAAGGTCGCAGGGTGAATTACGACAATTAAAACACAATATTTTTGGGGGGGAGGATTAAGCAATTTGAAATCATGGAGATAAGGCGATTCCTAAAAAAATATACATTTCACGGCAGCTCCCACGCTTTCCCAATACAGTGGTGCCTCGCTAGATGAAAAGAATTCGTTCCGCGATTCTCTTCGTCTAGCGGTTTTTTCGTCTTGCGAATCAAGCCCATTGACAGCTTAGCGGATTAGCGCTACAGCTGTCAAGCGGCTTCCAGTGATCAGCTGTTAAGCGGCTTATCAGCGGAACAGCTGATAAGCGGCTTAAGAAAAGGGCGAAAAAAGCGAAAAAAACCCGCGGGGGGGATGCAAGATTTTTTTCGTCTTACGAAGCAACCCCATAGGGAAATTCGTTTTACGAAGCGCCTCCAAAACGGAAAACCCTTTCGTCTAGCGGGTTTTTCGTCTTGCGAGGCGTTCGTCTTGCGGGGCACCACTGTATTTAAGAGTCTGCGGAGAGGAATGGCAGCATGAAACGGATCGTCCAGTTAAGAGATGACCGCTTTGGGCTATTTTGGATCTGTAGGGGAAGCGCTAGGGCTATGCGAACCTCTGAAAAAAACCCATGGAAGAGTGGGGTGTCGAGGAGACCAACTGAACGGGGAGTAACTCGCCGCAGCTTCCCTGCTACCTTGCCGCTGTGTTAGCAGCGAGTTGGGGGGGGGGACAAGAAGCGGCTTGAGTCCATTCAACAGGGAGGGGGAAAACTAGAAAATGAATGCTAAGTGGTGATATTGAATGTTATGAGAAAAGAAAATCAATAAAAATTATTTTAAAAAAATATATATTTAAGAGTCACACAGTATGTTTGCGGCATGGAGTAGCTGCAGCACAACTCTGTACAAATACAATCAATCAATCAATCAATCAATCAAACCACCATGAGCATTGTTTTCAGAAGCCCCATGGCAGACAGGAGTGAGGAGAGGAGTTTTCCACATCCCAGCATTGCCCCAAATGGTCACGGAGAATCAATGCTGGTTTGGGGAGGAACTGCCAGCACAGGTCCTTCCACATGCCCCATGACTTTTGATGTTCTTTCCTCTGCAAAGAGGGACACAGTTGGCGCTGTGGTCTAAACCACTAAGCCTAGGGCTTGCCGATCAGAAGATTGGTGGTTCAAATCCCCACGACGGTGTGAGCTCCCATTGGTCTGTCCCAGCTCCTGCCAACCTAGCAGTTAGAAAGCACCCCCCCCCCAAAGTGCAAGTAGATAAATGGGTACTGCTCTGGTGGGAAGGTACACGGCGTTTCCGTGCGCTGCTCTGGTTTCGCCAGAAGCAGCTTAGTCATGCTGGCCACATGACCTGGAAAAACTGCCTGTGGACAATTGTCGGCTCCCTCGGCCAATAAAGCGAGATGGGCGCCGCAACCCCAGAGTTGTTCGTGACTGAACTTAACTGTTAGGGGTCCTTTACCTCCACAAAGAAATGCTGCAATGGCTCCCAAGTAACTTCGTGATTTGATGGTCAGGTGGAGTGAGAAGCAGCATGAAAGGCGTGGAGGGAGGGGCCTGGCCCCCATTTCACCACACACTGGGGGTGGGGATCCACAAAAAGAGTCAGGATGACACACAGTCTTGCCTGCTCAGGTTATTCTATCAGGTAACTGCTAGTGCAAAGAAACGCAACAGTATAGGTCGCAATGTGACTCTTATGAAAGCTCATGTGTGGGTATCACACTAAGCACACACTGCCAGTAAGGTTTAGAGGGGGGAAATGTGTTTTATAGCACTGTTTGGTTTGCAAACAGTCTGGTTTGCATACGTTTTGGATTACAAACACGTCAAACCTGGAAGTGCGTGTCCCGGTTTGTAAACTTTTTTGGATTACAACCCATTTTGGGGGGATTACAGTGGTACCTCAGGTTACATAGGCTTCAGGTTACAGACTCCGCTAAGCCAGAAATAGTGCTTCAGGTTAAGAACTTTGCTTCAGGAGGAGAACAGAAATCGTGCTCCGGCAGCGTGGGAGACACCATTAGCTAACGTGGTGCTTCAGGTTAAGAACAGTTTCAGGTTAAGAACGGAACTCCGGAATAAATTAAGTACTTAACCCGAGGTACCACTGTACAAACAATTATGCTTTGGAGGCCCCATTGCCGA
Organism: Podarcis melisellensis; assembly: GCF_964234715.1. NCBI lineage: Eukaryota > Metazoa > Chordata > Lepidosauria > Squamata > Lacertidae > Podarcis > Podarcis melisellensis. Next base: position 116,990,642 of record NC_138528.1, read on the forward strand.
AAGTGCGCCTTGGGTTACAACCTGCTTTGGTTTACAAACAGACCTCTGGAACGGATTATGGTTGTAAACCAAGGTACCCCAGTAGAATCAATGCATGCACGCCCACACCCTTAGAACTGCAGCCCTGTTAAGACAGTGGAGGGCAGATTATGGCAACATTTTCCCTCTTGAGACATGGGTAAAAGGGGAAAGGAAATGCAGCAATCACCCATTTCCCTAGCTCCTCCTGCCAGTCAGTTTTCTTCCAGCATCAACAGTAGTTGACAATAGTCAAGTCTACTGCCAACCAGTGCCCTGAATTCATAAAGGTCTCAGATGAAGAATTAGAAACCTGTTAACACAGAATACTGTCAAACTTCCTAATTGGTTCAAACACTGAAATAACCCCCCTCCCCGGCACCGCCGCCACCAATTACCTTTCTTCTTTGTCCAAAATTTTCTTCTCTGCCGGACTAATCTTTTTTGGTGGTACAGGTGGAGTCACTTTTCTACATATTTCTTCAATTATACGTTTGTTCAATCTGCTCTGAAGTGCAGCTTTCAATAAAATCCTTTCCACCGCAGTCATTCCATCCCCATGTAAGTACTTAGGGTTTTCGCACTGAATTAACGTTTCCATGTCATCCAGCCAGGGTGGGTAATAAGAGTTCTGCTTTCCTGACAGTTTATGGTGAAGCTTCACTAGCAAAGACAATATGCTTTCCTTGATTTCCAAGATAGCTGTTGTCAGCTGGGGAGTTGCACCTGGAGCAGACCACTTCATTGAAGTCTTGGGTCGAACAGCCTGGTTGGCTTCCGTAGTATTCCGATTGATGATTTCCTGAAACTTCTTTCTGCGCTCTGCAACCAGACTGAAGACTTGTGCTGTTCCTGAATTCTTAAGGGGGAAAAAATAAGAAAAGGGCATTAGATACAGTAATCAGTAAGTATGAAAACTACAAGCTAAACTAAAATTACATTTAAAATAATTTCAATTTGTTACTTAGCTGTCTAAAACAAAAACTGCCACACCTTAAAAGTACATTCACATTTAAAATATACTTCACAATCTCCCAAGGCTGGTGCACACATACAACTCCCAAATGCTTAACGAAGTAATGCAATTAAAAGCAGGCCACAGGATCATCTGCCTCTCCAGCTTTCCCTTCTGAAGAAGCCATCCTGCCCCCCGCTTATCTTACGCACAATTAAGTACAGTCGTACCTTGGTTTTCGAACAGCTTAGTTCTCAAACGTTTTGGCTCCCAAACACTGAAAACCAGAAGTGACTGTTCTGGTTTGTGAACTATTTTTGGAAGCCAAATGTCTGACGGGGTTTCTGATTGGCTGCAGGAGCTTCCTGCAGCCAATCAGAAGCCACACTTTGGTTTCCAAACATTTTGGCAGAGGCATGGACTAGGATTAAGCCACGATACTGAGTTTGGATACAACAAATCACAGTTAACACAAGCCAACGTAAAACCATAATTTCAGGCAGTGGTTTGTTGACCTCACACAAACCATAATTAGTTGGCTTGGGTGGGTTAAAGCTGAACAAGCTATGGTTTAGGGTTGTATCCAAACCCAAATATGATCAGCAGTTAAGTGTAACCAAGGTTCTCTCAGATTTCCAGTCTTGGTTAGCCTTAATCATAACCAAATGTAGTTGCAGATGTTAAGCTCAGTCACGGTTAAGGGCAGCAGAGGAAGGACTGGGGAAATTAGCACTTCTAAAGGCAGGGGGAAAGTAATCCCACAGCCTGCTCCAAACTGCTTAACACTTTTGAACATTCCAATATGTATGCAGTAAAACAAAACCACCCCCACCCCCCCAATACACAAAGTTTACAGCTAAAAAACTTTATGATTAAAAAGGCTCCAGTCCCTTTTCAAAAGCTTGGAATACCACTGTGTACATTCTACTATGAGAATTGTTATAAATTTGAGATAGGTATGTAGAAAAAAAGAGCACGTTGCTTTATTTAAAGAGGGACTAGGGGGTGTTATCGGCTCTGCAGGTGGGTCAAAAAAACCATGTGCATTTTACAGCTGCAATTTTTGTTAAAATTTGTTCTATACCACAGGGGTGGCCAACTCCCAAGAGACTGCAATCTACTCACAGTTAAAAACTGGCAGTGATCTATCCCCTTTTTTGGGGTTCAGGTCAAAGTTGTTGAGTTGTTTCTGGGAGGAGGTAAAATGTTGTGCTTTTTTTTTTAGGGGAGCCAGAGTTGTTCAGCTACCTTGGGGGGGAGCCAATGATCTACCAGTGATCTGCCACAGACGTCCAGTGATCAACCGGTAGATCACAATCTACTTGTTGGACATACCTGCTATACCATGACAAATGTGATTATTTTACGGAGTTGCTGCTCGGTCCTTAAAAAATAACTGTGACGCTTGCCTTCCATTAAGCATTTTCCTTTTAGCATAGCCTTGCTGCTAATGAAATATGTAGTAGTGTATACTTGATTTACTATAAGAAAATGAGCCTTAGCTCTGTTCTTCGCCATCCCTCCACCCGAAAAGGTGGCAACCCCATTATGAATTGGCTATAAATCATTCAAACAAGTTAATCCTGTGTTCACAAAGATGAATCAACTAACCATTTATCATTTCAAGTAATTTCTAACAAGATTGAGGGCCAGGCTTATTGAAAATGGGAAGCTAAAGAGCAGGAGCATTATTAAATGTTAGCAAGAACCGCAGCAGAAATTCACACACACTCAAAGCAGCCAGTATTTATTCCAACAGGCTAGCAATTCTCCCCCCCCTTTTTTTTAAAAAGGTTATCTCCAGCAGATGGCACAATTAATTTGCAACCAAAAAGGATTGCCATGTTCTAGGCCAATGCACTTTTTTTTTAACACAATCGTTAGAAATATGCAATGGCGGCTATTTCTTAATAACATTCTTGAAAAGACTGTGGAATTGCAGGGAAGTTAGGGTCAGCACAGCTAAAGCCATCTTGCCATTAGAACGCAAGATACACAGAATTCTACCTCTCTCTGAAGTCCTTTAGGCCGCCTGGGATTCTGGGAAGTTCAAGGGAAAAGGATGGTATTAAAACAGCCTAGGAAATGTGATTATTACATACCAGGTCTTGAAGTATCACATACGAACAGCTATATGTTCAGCAGAGCTTAATTCAACCACATTGACCAATATTGACTTATGAGATCCTAAACCGTAATAATAAATCTGCAAGATCTCATCCTTACCTGAGAAGCTGCTGAGCCATCGGCGCTCGTACTTGCAGGTGGTTCTCTTTTCACCTCTGGGGCCGTCTCTGGGACTCTGACGCGCACGTAATTAATGAAGTGGCGCATGTTAGACACCAAGTTATTCCCTGGGAACCAACTATCGTGGCAGCGCTCTTGTCCTCCCATGGAATCCTGGCACATCAGCCATTAAACAAACAAAAACAAAGCAGGCCATCAGCACCAGATGTGGTCAGTCCGCACATGGAGGAAAATTATTCCTAAATAAATGGGGCTGCCATCTTAGTATTTACAGAGCACTAAGTGCTGGGAAAAATACTCCCGAAATACTAAGGTGGCAGTACTATGCAATGTTACGCGCCATATACATTCTCCCAATATTATTATTTATTGAATTTCTATACCGCCCTATACCTGGGGGGTCTCAGGGTATAATAAAATCACATAATAAAATCCAGATATAAAACCACAAAATACATAAGAAAAATAAAAATAACAACCCAACAGTGCCCTCCACCACAAAAAAACAGATTTTAAAAGGGCATAGGATGTAAATCAAATTAACCAATGGCCTGGTTAAAAAGGAACGCTTTTGCCTGCGCCTAAAGGTGTACAATGAAGGTGCCAGGCGAACTTCCCTGGGGAGAGCATTCCACAGACAGGGAGCAACTGCAGAGAAGGCCCTGTTCTCGTGTTGCCATGATAGCCTTGTGAAGTATTGCTATCCCTGTATGGCACCTGGTGAGCTGAGGCTGTTTAGCTTGCCTAAAGCCACCCGGTGGGCTCATGACTGAGTTGGGATTTTCAGGCTCTGAGCTCACTGCACTAGAAGTCTTTGAGTTACTCCTAGGGGCCAACTTCCACCCACAATGAGCAGCCCACCATTAAAATAAGGCTTTGAAATGATAGTGGATTACATCCAGAATGTCCTCCCACCAACAGAGGGACTCATTCTGCCTGTGGAAGGGCAGTCTTCTCCAACCCAGAGTTCCCAGATGGGAGTGTAGTCCATCTGAGGACCCAAGGCTGGAGAAGGACGGTCTGGGGCCTTCTTTAATGAGCTCACTTTTCATGCAAGGAGTTCAAAGTGGTGAACATGCAACCCTGTGAGGTAGGTTAGGCTGAGAGTGAGTAGCTGCCCCATGGTCACCCCATGAGCTTCATGGCTGAGTGGGGATTTGAACCCTGGTGTGCGGGTGGCACTGTGGGTTAAACCACAGAGCCTAGGACTTGCCGATCAGAAGGTCGGCGGTTCAAATCCCCACAATGGGGTAAGCTCCCATTGTTTGGCCCCTGCTCCTGCCAACCTAGCAGTTTGAAAGCACATCAAAGTGCAAGTAGATAAATAGGTACCGCTCCGGCGGGAAGGTACACGGTGTTTCCGTGCGCTGCTCTGGTTTGCCAGAAGCGGCTTAATCATGCTGGCCACATGACCCGGAAGCTGTACGCCAGCTCCCTCGGCCAATAAAGTGAGATGAGCACTGCAACCCCACAGTTGGCCATGACTAGACCTAATGGTCAGGGGTCCCTTTACTCCCAGGGCCAAAGGCAGCACTCTAACCACTACGCCATGCTAACAGAGGCGCCAACTGCAGGAAAGGGGCAATTTTCAGTAATGTTCCCCTCCTCCTACAGTCCACAGTGCCACCTCCCATGCTGTTCTGGAGGGTCCCCTAGCCCACCCAAGTAACTTTCCAGGGGACACAGGAGGGAGGAAGGAATGAAAATTGCCTTACCCCCACCCCTCCATTCCAGTAAAAGTTTGCTGTGAGCAGAGCAAATATATTGTCTATAAAATAAAAATGTAGTTCTAGATACAAGCACAACACCAAAAAGGTACAGAAACGTGAGCACTTACTTCTTCATCAGCTTCCTGCTCCGATGAGTTCTCTAGTCCCAACTCAATCAAATATAAAACCATGCAAAGGACATGTTCTGACAGATTCTGATGATCCATTAAGATCTAAAGCAAAAGTAAATGTTACTTTCCTTTTTCCCTTTCAAAATTTTTCCACTTCAGAATTCGGTGGGAGGGGAGGGGAAACAGAAAGAAATAATATATAGCTACATCAGTTCCACATGATTCAGTATTCAGTACAGGAAAACCTCTCAGAATGACAGCTGCTAACGATTTACCAAGAGAAAAACGGTGGTCACAATTCACAAACACACAGCACCACCTTCCCAAACACAACTAGAAAATGTTTGTGTTGTGGAAATATGCATACTTTAATTTTAAGGAACAAATTAAAGAAGTACACAGAGAGAAAGCGAGAGGGAGGGAGAGAGAGAGATGAGCCCAAGGTGAGGTTTCAAAAATTCTAGTTTGGCCACCTAATTTAGCTTGAGCCTGTATAGCTGAGAAAATGTGCAGAGTGTTTCAGGACAGGAGCAAAACAAGAGGGCTTTGTGGCACTATTTTCTCTTAACAATAATCTTAAAATGTATTCAGTTACGTTCCATTTCCCCTTGGAAAAACAAGTTTTAAAAATGGATCAGGGTATTACTTGGCTTAACTTTTTATTTTATTTTTTAAATCACTGTTTCAAAATTGTACCCAAGCAAACATCCTCCAGAAACCAAAATTATGTGAAGTCTGAAGTAGCTTTGTGTCCCTTGGTTCCCCCTCCCTACTCCAACAATTCAGTAGTACCTTGTAGAGCAGAGTGAATAACACAATGTGTAAAGTTTTGCAGTGCAACAGCCTCATGAGTCCTTTGTAGCTTGGGTGTAAATGTGTCCGTTTCTTGTAAGGAGGCCAGGGGTTTCCATGCACTTTCCCACTTTGCTTTAAGCTGTAAGAGAACCAGAAAATAACCTGCTCAAAGTTAATGCTACAGAAGATACAACTGAGAACTGTGATACTCAATGAATGCCCATTGGACTGCATGCGCTTTTCAGCATTTCTGGTAGTAAATTAAAAATTTAAAATGTTTGCGCCGAACATTTTGAAAGCCAGGTGCCAATTATAAAATAGGCTCAAATGCATTATGGGTTTTCACCATAATCCAGGAACAGATTTGAGGGGGCTAGGGAGAGATGGGAAGCAGAAATCCTTGCACTAACATGGTGCCTTCACTGGATACAACCCTGGATAAAGGGCTCTGACTCTTCTAATACTAAAGCCAACAGCAAATCAGATAGAATGGTGAAAGCTGAGAATTTTCATTATGATCACAAAAAGAGTGAGGCAACCATCACCTTCATATCTCAACAGATGTACTAAGTATGTAAAAGGTAAAGGTAAAGATACCCCTGACCATTAGGTCCAGTTGTGGCCGACTCTGGGGTTGCAGTGCTCATCTCGCTTTATTGGCCGAGGGAGCCGGCATCCAGCTTCCGGGTCATGTGGCCAGCATGACTAAGCCACTTCTGGCGAACCAGAGCAGCGCACGGAAATGCCGTTTACCTTCCCGTCGGAGCGGTACCTATTTATCTACTTGCACTTTGACGTGCTTTCAAACTGCTAGGTGGGCAGGAGCTGGGACCAAACAATGGGAGCTCACCCCGTCGTGGGGATTCGAACTGCCAACCTTCTGATCAGCAAGTCCTAGGCTCTGTGGTTTAGAACACAGTACCATGTACTCGAAAATAATTCTTGAGTTTTCTCTCTTTTGAGTGTACTTATGATTGTGGTCTTAGATTTCACCAGCACAACTGATACTACCCATTCCTCCTTCCACATGGGCTCCACACTCCTGTCCTTGTCAGTGTTAACCTAAGTACAGCAAGATAAAGTATGCAACAACAGTGCTACCACGGGAAATACTAATGGAAGGGGAGGAGAAATTCAAAAGGTTTGCAAGCCAGTTTCTAAGCCTAGGTTTACAGTTAACATTAATACTGGTGCTGATGTTCTGGTGCACCATGGTTAATACCAACAAAGAAAAGTGGCCTGCTGGCAATCTCTTAACTCTGATTAAGACAGTTAAGCATAACATCTGTACTGAGCTCAAGTCCAGATGTGCGGGAGGAGGCAAAATCTTTTCAGGTAACAGGCTGTTCCCATTTTTGCCAGAGTGCGATTCAACTCAAAGAATTTCTCACAGCTGACAAAAGGAAAGCAGAAACAAGGAAGTGAAGAGACTTGAAAACAAAAATGTTACTTTGTTTTCTGACCAGGTTTCCCAATGACAAATCATCCTTTTAATAATATGGGTAGTAATCATAGATGTACCACACAGATGGGAATGAAGAACAACTACAAATCTCTAGATGGGTAACATTTCCAGTTAGTATATCTAGAACAGTTCTTCAAGATGCAAGTATTGGGTAGGAGGGGAGGAGATGGGAGGGAAGGATAAATCCAAAAGGTTGACTTCCAATTTGTTTTTACATGGCTTCAAGGAACATATTATTCAGTTCACTAAAAATTGAAAAGGTTATGTATTTCTTCAAAATGGCAGGCAATACATCATTTTGACATGCCACTTCACAAAACGAAGTTTTTTTTAAAAAAAAACTTAAAAGGTACACGTTTCACAGAATTGCACCAGTGAAAAGCACAAAATTATACTTGTAAGGACTTCAGCCGTATACCGACCCAAGCCAGCTGAATAATAATTTGTTTCAAGTGAGTGGCAACAATATGTAATTGGAATGATTTTGCCCTTGCTAACTACGGCAGCAGATTGAGTATCAATCTACTTTTAAGGATGTACTCAGACAAGTCATAGTATGGAACATTTTTGTATTCACACAAACCACGAGCAGTACGCAAGAAATAAAGTCAGTAACAAAACTGGGCTTACTTCTGTCTTATTTCTCATGGCTTGTTTGAAGCGAACAAACAATTCACAATTAAGAATCACGATTAAGCCACAATTTAAAACAAATTGGCTTTGCATGACATGCCAACGGGTTCACTGCCTAAGAATAAAAGGCACTGTATATTGCTATTACATAATATAGTATTCATTTTAGAATACATTCAACTTACAATGCTGTATATCTGTCCATCGCAGATTGCACATCTCTACGGTAAACAGTTCGGAGAATTACCATGACTGGGTCAAACTCCTTATCCCAGACTTCAGCTATTGTTAAAGAGATAGAACATGTTTGACATTAAGTTCTGAAATCTATTCAAGATTTGTTATAAAAAAAGACAAATAACAAATTACTTCACACACAAAGAATCACTTACAAACATACCATACCTTCACCTGATCATATAAACATCTAAACACACTAGACAATGAAATCCAATTAACAACCATTAAAACCCTGAGTTTATACTGGTGTGCTTGAAAAATATTGAATGATTAAGAACTAAAGTAGCTGACTATTTTGTTTATTCATGTACATTGGTACCTCGGGTTAAGTACTTAATTCGTTCCGGAGGTCCGTTCTTAATCTGAAACTGTTCTTAACCTGAAGCACCACTTTAGCTAATGGGGCCTCCTGCTGCCGCTACACGATTTCTGTTCTCATCCTGAAGCAAAGTTCTTAACCCGAGGTAATATTTCTGGGTTAACGGAGTCTGTAACCTGAAGGCACATGTAACCTGAAGCGTATGTAACCCGAGGTACCACTGTACTTCAAATAACAAGACGAAGAAGGACACATTAATGAGAAGGAACTCTTAGTTTTATCCAAAAGGTGTTTCTAAGTGGGCACTACGAAACCACCAAGTGGGACTGTACTTATCCAGTTACCAGAGGCAGGAAAATATTGTCACTCTACAAGAAGCTCTCTCTTACCTCTCCCTTGGAGTATCGGTTAAAATGCCCATTTGCTTTCTAATCAAGCTTGAAAATAACCTAAAACTGAGTCAAACCACTCTCATACCACAACTGATAAGAAATACAGTGGTACCTCGGGTTACATACGCTTCAGGTTACAGATTCCGCTAACCCAGAAATAGTACCTTGGGTTAAGAACTTTGCTTCAGGATGAGAACAGAAATCGTGCTCTGGCGGCGCAGCAGCAGCAGGAGGCCCCATTAGCTAAAGTGGTGCTTCAGGTTAAGAACAGTTTCAGGTTAAGAACGGACCTCCGGAACGAATTAAGTACTTAACCCGAGGTACCACTGTAACGTAATACACATAACGTATGCACACACAAGACTACTCAATGGACAGTCCACTCCTCAAATGCAATCTTAAGTATGGCCACACTTATGTCGGATCTTGGAGCTCACTCTGAAGCACCTTTCAGATAAGAATAATGGTCCCCTATCTGGTAGGCACAAGAGCACCATCAAATGGGATGCTCTAAAGCTGGCCCTGAGGTTTATGGTTTAAAACCTTGTTCTAGATACAACTGTTGGTTTGTCTAAAACAAGACAAACCGTGAGGCTGGGATCACACATAATGCTAAGCCAAACTGCAGCTTAGCACTGGGTAGCATGAAAGCAGTAGGACCAGGGAAGGAGTAGCACAGTCACAATTATTTTTTCCCTCAGTGCCCACATGTTTGTCTATGTTTAGATAAGGTTTGGCTTAACCTACGTGCATGCTGAACCACAATGAAGGTTTTTAGCAACTGTTTCAGTTTTGTGCCAAGATCCTCAAACATATATCTTTATTATCATTACTCAACATACACAATTACAATGTATCCTGTTCGCCGATCAACTATTTTGGTTCTTGTACATATCATGATGGTGTTCAAAGTGTGAAAAACAACCACTTGTTTAAAGAGAGGAATTAGGGAAGGAAAAGCAAAAAAGTTGAAAGCATGTAACAACACCGAAATTCTGAAAATAATTATTAGTACACGAAATTTCACATAATACTCAACTGAAGTCAACTATCTCTAAACTGTTTACATCTTAGAGATACCAGGCAGAGGGCCTTCTCGGTAGTGGCGCCCGCCCTGTAGAGCGCCCTCCCATCAGATGTCAAAGAAATAAACAACTACCTGACTTTTAGAAGACATCTGAAAGCAGCCCTGTTTAGGGAAGTTTTTAATGTTTGATGTTTTATTGTGTTTTTAATATTCTATTGGAAGCCGCCCAGAGTGGCTGGGGAGACCCGGCCAGATGGGCGGGGTATAAATAAATAAATAAATAAATAAATCAACAACAACAAATTTCTAGAGTTGTAATTAATACCAGCTCATAAAGAACCCATACATATATTGCAGATTCACACTAAAACACCCATAAAGACTGAACATACCTTTAGGTGTATACATTCCCTGCTGCATAGAGCCCCCAGGTTCAAACACAGGAGCCTTAAAATCAGCTACAGCTGACAGCATTGATTCAAAGCTTAAACTTCCAGGAATAATGCCACTTTTCGGATTTGGGTTTTCTGGAATGTGATCCTCGTGTTAAGGTAAACAACAATTACCCAATATTTTCAACAAAAAGGTGTTCGTTCCCATGAGCGTTGCATATATTAACTTGATTCGGGTTGTATCCAATGGTGGCCCTGAACTAGTAAGAAAACACTTCTGCAAGATGGGGCAGCTTATTGTTTTTCAACTCTCCCTGGTCACTCTAGCACCCACTCTAGCTGTACTTGAGGGTTGGTTGATCCTCTGCAACAGTATACATATATGGGGCACTGTGGAGGCCTGCCAGTGTGCATGCGTGGGGTCAGCAGAAATTGCACGCCTTGCCTCGTGTGAGAAGTGCTTTCCGTTACAAGAAGTCACCACTGCATTGTGGGTTGTAAAACTGCAGTCAATGGCAGATAAAGATGATGGACTACCGTATTTTTCGCTCTATAAGACGCACTTTCCCTAAAAAGTAAGGGGAAATGTGTGTGTGTCTTATGGAGCGAATGCAGGCTGCGCAGCTATTCCTGAAGCCAGGAGAGCGAGAGGGATCGGTGCACAGCAATCCCTCTTGCTGTTCTGACTTCGCTTCGCTGGAGGGGCGCTGCACAGCTTTCCCTCTCAGTGCAGCACCTCTCCAGTGCTGGAGAGGCACTGTGCAGAGAGGGAGAAAATTTTTTTCCCTTGTTCTCCTCCTCTAAAACTAGGTGCGTCTTATGGTGGGGTGCGTCTTATAGAACGAAAAATATGGTATATAGAACTTGCTGAACTGACTGGGAGACTCCGAGACCAGAGAGAAGAGACGGTGGAAGAAGACTGGAAGAAGTTTAAAGATTTTTTGAAAAAATATGTTAATGTTTAAATCTTAGAATAGCTTTGGAAGTGGATATAGGCTGTAGGGTTAGAAGTAGAAGATAGCATATTTTAAAATAGTATTACTTGTAAGGGATAGAATGTGAAGATTTTTATGGTAAAAGTAAGTGTGATTTAAAAAATGGTTAAAATTATGATATATGTAAACTGCTAAAGATTAGGTAAAATGAAAATCAGATAGGGGAAGCTCACCTAACAATGTTTAGAAAAAATAAGGATAAGGGAAGAATTTGTTTGTATCGTTTGTTTTTCTGTTTATGTTGTTTATTTGTGTTATAAAATGAATAAAAAAAATTGGGGGGAAAATAAAAAATAAAACTGCAGTCAAGTACAACATTCCTACAGTGGACATGTTAGGGGATGTTTTGAAGAGAGTGTGGTCTGTTGTACTAGCATGGAGGAGAACACTGCCTCCATGTTCTGATCAGTGTGTGTTCTCCATTTTGTATGTTGCTGTGTGTTTGGAGAACTGACTGCTTAGTCGCGGTCACTTGGGACTAACTTCTTTATGGAATAGTTCTAGTTGTTATGCAACCTAAGCCTGCCTTCAGGGATAAGTCTGTGAACCTGAATGAATCTGTGAGTAAATATTAAGGTTAATCAGATTCTTGTGTTTATTCTTTTCAAGAGGGATTAGACAGGATTTTACCAGGAAGGAATCTTTAATAGTAAGACTCAGATGAGTCAGCAACAAACTGATCGCTGTGTAATTTAAAAATGGGGATGTTTGGAACTCTGCTAGAATATGGAACTTGCTAGCGCAAGTTAGGAAGGATATCATTAAAGAATATATCCTCTCCTGCCTCCCTAATCATCCCCACATGCATACCAAACTTCATTTAGAAATACACAGCCATTTTTTAAAAGCTCAGTAGGTAGAGCATGAGACTCTTAAGCTCGGGGTTGTGGGTGAGAGTCCCATGTCGATCAAGGTTCCTGCATTGAAGAGGGCTGGATTAGATGACCCTCATAGTCCCTTCCAACTCTACGATTCTACAGTGGTACCTTGGTTCTCAAACTTAATCTGTTCAGCTCCCAAAACCGTTCGAAAACCAAGGCGTGGCTTCCGATTGGCTGCAGGAGCTTCCTGTACTCAAGTGGAAGCCGCATCAGATGTTCGGCTTCTGAAAAACGTTTGGAACACGTACAATCAGGAGCCAATTTGTTCTAAAACCAAGGTACCACAGTGTAAGCATGTCTTTTGGTGAGCAGAAGCAACAGGGATTTCTGCAGTTGCTTCACTTCACCAGAAGAGGTCTATATTGCACAATTAAATGGTGTTCGATCCATCATTTTAAGTGTTAATGTTGATAGTTTTCTTGGAGGCAGCACATAGATTTCAAATACAGTGGTACCTTGGGTTACATACGCTTCAGGTTACAGACTCCGCTAACCCAGAAATAGTACCTTGGGTTAAGAACTTTGCTTCAGGATGAGAACAGAAATCGCGTGGCGGCGGCGGGAGGCCCCATTACTTAAAGTAGTGCTTCAGGTTAAGAACAGTTTCAGGTAAAGAACGGACCTCCAAAACGAATTAAGTACGTAACCAGAGGTACCACTGTACGTGTTTGTACAATTCAGACTAAGAATGGTTAGATACATAACTAAATGCTTATTCCAGAGGTGCTAGGAAGCTGTAACACAAAAAAACCAAAGAATGTCCATCATTTTGAAAAACGACCCCATCACAGTTGCAAAATGTTAATTGGTATAAGGACATAATTGCAGGAATATTACTAATCCATCTTAATCCACATTACACTAGATTAAGGATATGCAGATTGGTAAGAAAAAGAAAGCCGCGCAACAACACTACAGCCTTGGCTAGTTGTGGTTTTTTAAAAATCTCACCCTTTGGTTGCTAACAGGGGAGGAAGACAGATTTCACATGTTTAAATATGGAAGATTATCTCACCAGAAGGAGAACACTATACTGCACCCTTCTGGGTCTTCGTGTACATTACAGTTTTTTAAAAGACTGAAATATGGATTTCAAACAAACCAGATAACACTAATATTTATTTATTTTTGTCCTGGCATATTGCCCAATTACTCCCTGGAGTGCAAGAACCCAATCTGGGGAAGGCAGTTTAATTCAATGGAAAGGCAAACACAGCTGTAAACCCCAAATCTATCCTTTTGAATCAGAAGGTTGGAAGAAAGGTGATGATTTATATTCCTAGACCAGAGTTAGAAAGACTAGAGTGCTTATGGTATATATATGATATATGTGTGTGTGTGTGTGTGTGCGCGCGCGCGCATGTATATGATTATATATATATATATATATATATATATATATATATATATATATATACACACACACACAAACATATATACACACACACACACACACACACACACACACCGTATATATCTATATATCTATCTATCTCCAACTCAGTACAACATCAAATTTCATTGCAAGCTCAACATGAAACTTTTCATATGAAAATTATATGCTAATATTGTTTGAAGGCATTCAAAATTGCTTCTAATAGTCTTACTTGTTGTACACCAAAGGGAAGAACAATACATGCATCCTGTTAATTAGTCACAGAAAAAATGCATTTAACAACGTTCCAAGGATATGAGGTCCAGTAGAGAACTATGAGTCCTGTCATTCATGCAAAGCTGAGCTACCATCTCTGCCCGAAGAATCTCATCATCAGTCATTCCTAGGAGAAATTGAAAGGTAAATTAACAGAACCATATAATACATACCATAAGATAGGAAGCGGAGGTGGAGTTATTACTACCTAGAAGTGCATTCAGTTTTACATTAAAAGAGTTTTTAAAAAATACTATGACTGATTTTTTTAAAAAAAATAAAAAAATGGGCTGTTAATTCACAGAGTATCAATAAGAAAGAAGGATTTAGAGCAGGCATAGGCAAACTCGGCCCTCCAGATGTTTTGGGACTACAACTCCCATCACCCCTGGCCACTGGTCATGTTAGCTAGGGATGATGGGAGTTGTAGTCCCAAAACATCTGGAGGGCCGAGTTTGCCTGTGCCTGATTTAGAGCCTTATGAGGGATGGTTGAAGGAACTGGGCATGTATAGCCTAGTAAAGAGGAGACTGAAAGGAGATAGGATAGCCATCTTCAAATATCTAAAGGTCTGTCACAAAGAGGATCAAGCAAGCTAGGACCCAAACCAATGGATTCAAGTTACAAGAATGGAGACTGACTAAATAAACACAACTTAGTGGGCAACCACAACTTTTGGCTTCCACCAAGAGGGACTAATAAAGGCGAAGGTCCCGAGAAACAATTCAAGAACATGAAGAGTTAGCAAGTGCTTTTGGTTGAGGTTTCCATCACCATTCCTACCTAAACACTGGTTGAAACTTAAGATTCAGTACGTGCCTGTGACCATTCCTACCCCGACATAGAAATTGCTAGGAGTAAAGCAGAAAGCCAATTAATCTTACCCAAGTGTAAACGGAGACTTAAAAGAATGACAAGAAATGTTAAGGCGCCTTCTAACATTGATCTCTCATGCTCTGAATCTAGCACTGTATTCTGATGTTGGGAAGCCATTGTTAAGAGGTCAACCACCTTGAACCTACAGGAGAGGAAAAGACGAATTTTAGAAAATCTAGTACGGTTAATAATTTGAGAACATTTCCTGTTGCTCCTCCAGGAAGCTCACAAGGCTCCCAGGCATTTGCCCATGCAGACGTGATCAACTGGAGACCCCTTAACTTCACACAACGCAGCAGCAGCGCACATTGAAGGGCAACTTACTTACTTGCCCAGATATTTTGATGTTCTCTATCATTTAGCCTGCTTGTTTTTGGTTGCCTCTAACTGTTCTTATGAGGATGACTATTACTCTGTTGTGGTTTTGGCACGATATATTTTACTCATGCCTAGTGTATACCATCATGAGATCTGTGAGGATAAACAACTGTCTATTTTTTTTAAAAAAAGAAGTAACAAATGTCTCTCTGTGCCATTACACTCTGCAACATCTGACGCACAGTACGAGATTCAACCTTCCATTAAAATTTTGATATTTTTTAAAAATGGGTTATTGCACACTTTGTGCTATGTTTGCCTACAGATAGCTCTACTTTTCTCCTTCCCTGCATGCCCCAGAGCTGCCATGCAGCATCTGTTCCTAATACACAGTCTGTCAGCCTTTTACCAAACCTTAACACAGAGGGAGCAGGTCGGAGGGTGCTTAGATACATTTGACACTGAGTTTCCAACTAAATGCAATACAGTGGTACCTCGGGTTAAGAACTTAATTCGTTCCGGAGGGAACTCCTGCTGCACTGTGAAGGCTTGCGGATAGATGCCTGAAACCCCGGAACGCAGCGCGAACTATCCCTGCAAATGTGCACAAACTGTTTCCGGTGCTCCTCCGACCTGGAAGTGGGTCCCCACGCCGCACCACACTGGTAAGAGTGGGTGGCGGGGGCTTGGATAAACAAGGGTCTTGGGCCTTATCCGGCCCCTGGGCCGGACATTGGTGACCCCTGCTTTATTGTGTCTGCTGCTGACGACTACAGATTTATCCCTGCTTGTAGATTTATCTTAATACTACTTTGTTTTAAACACTCTTCCAATTGTTCCAACTCACTTGTTACTATCTTCCCATCATTATTTCTTATTTTGGCTACCATACATACTAGTTCGACATATTCTATTAGTTTAAGCAGCCATTGGTCCTTTGTTGGGATAGCCTTTTCTTTCCACATTTTTGCGTACACTATTCTTGCGGCTGCTGTTCCGTATAGCAATAGGTTTTTAACTTTGTTTGGTGTTTCCTGACCGTATATTGCTAACTGGAATGCTTCTGGGTTTTTGGGGGAAAGTGCACTTTTAAAATTTGTCATATACCATTACCCATATTTTATTTTATTTTGCGAATCTGCACTGCCACCACATGTGAATTAAAGAGCCCCCTATGGTGCATTTAAACCACAAGGCAGACATTGCTTAGACGGTGTGTTCTTTCCAACAGTAACTTACCTTTCAAAAACTGAGGAAATGAAATAATCTGGGTCAAGTCTTGAAGCGCAAACCTGTTTTCGGGGGTGGGGTGGGGAGAGAAAATATATATATATTAGTTATTATTGTTTAGCTATCTAATAACATAGAGCAGATGAGGTTACGAAAAGTACTGACCTACCTGTAACAGATAAATGTCAGGATCAATCATGGAATTACAGAAGTGGGACTGCACATAAGTCATGGCTTGTCCTTTAATCTGCAGGCCGTTCCTTACCCACATATTACTATGGATTTCAGAGAGGCTTGCCTACCAGAAAGAGCAAAAAGAAAGCTGTTTCAGCTCAACATGCTACCTGTTGCTTAGGCATACTATTTTGCAGTGTTAAAAACTTGAAAAGCTGAGAATATATTTTTGTAGCTGATCACACAGCTTTTTGCAGAATATTTCAATCCATGGTGGCACACTAGACTTCGGCGGCACTGCAAAAACAACATAGCAATCTTTCTCCCCTGTGACTTTCACTAATACATAGAATGCCATCCAGACAAAATGTCAGCCACAACCAAGGATGTAATCACATTTTTAACTATAACCATTGAGCAGTTGTTCCATAGGATCTGAATATTTTCCCTGCTTATTTATACCGCCTAACTTTTTTCTGTGTTGTTCTCAGATACACTCCTGCTTTTGGCCTTCACTTTACCTCTTGCTAATTCAACATAATCACCCAAACATTTATCACTCGTTATTGTGATATATATGTGGAAAACAAAGAGTGCTGTACATACAATGTGGGAATAAACTTGCAGTTATTCAAATATCCATGCCCTTAGCACTCAGTTACATTCAGCCACAAATCAATTGCCTCCAGTGGGGAAAAACTGTCTGAGGCAATGAACCATGAGTGAAATCCAATGTAGATGCAACGGGGCTTCTCCTTCCTTTTCTCCCCCTTGCAGCCCCCTCCCCAATTTGCTTTGGAGGATTCGGAGAGCCACCAAAGCATCTTTTGGGGCCACACAAGAAGCTAGAGGGGGAAGAGGAGAAACCAAAAATTCCCATTGTGCAAGCAAATTTCTGTATTGACTGTGGGTGTACCTGCTTACTATTTGCGATTCCCGCTTTACACACCACAGAAGTGCATAGGCGCCGACTCCATGGGGCCTGAGGGGGCCCGAGCCCCCTCAAAAATTCGTTGGGGGGGCTCTGCCCCCCCAATAATTTAAGAAAATTATTAGTTATATTATGCTTTGTAAAATCACAAAATTATGTTGGTATTTTTTATTTTCCTTGTTTGACGATAGTTACCTTTTAAAATACATTCAGTAATGAGTTAAAACAAAGCCACTCCTGATCTAGAGAGGGGGTGGGGTTGCGGGCTCTCGACCCATCAACAATCTCGCGGGGCTGGCGTCAGCCCTGTGAGAAGCGGGGATTCCCCCTAGCTCATTAATATTCACCGCCCACGGCGGCAGCCAATTGGCTGCCGCAAAGGGCGGGCCCTCACAGGTTCACTTAAGGTCGGGGCAGCCCGGGGCTCGCCCCTTTCGTTCCCCCAGCAGCAGCGGTCTGGAGGTCTTGGGCGCCCCCAATATTTTTTATAAGTCGGCGCCCCTGCAGAAGTGATATATGCAGAGAGAGAAAAATACTTGGCCAACTTACCTGAATCTGAAGTGGGTGAACCATGAGCTTCATCAACATCTCCTGGTCTGGAAGGAGGGAATCAAGATCTAGTTCTTGGCATTTAACAGCCTACAAACAAAATATGTACATATTTGATCCGGACTTGTATACCTAAATAATGCCTCCCCCCCCCCCAAAAAAACCCTACCCTGCAAAAAAACATTCACTTACCTTACTTAGAAACATGGCATAGTAACGATGCAGAGGCAGATGAAAAGTGACCTGATTAGGAGTAGGCTGCAATGGAAACAAAGGTCGCTTACAATTCAAAGGAATAAACAATTCCATTTTGCGCACTATTAAATCACTCATTATTTCCTCTCTTCTGGTAAACCCCAAAACTTCGACATGGGCTCATACACTTCTGCTTTTACTCCAGAAAATGTGACGCTGCGCTCTTTTACTGCTACAGACACAAAAGCAACCCTCCACCAGGTAGCTTGGCTCAGGGAAATCTCTTGCAATAAGAGAGGGTGGAATGGAGGCACATGCAATAAAGGTTTGAAGGGAAGATGCTTCCAAATTTTAATAGAAGACCCTACTCCGTAATGCAAAGTCAAATACATTAGACACACAAACCTCATCCACAAAGTTGATAGCATCAAACCAATCCTGGAGTGCTTCTAGGCAGTATCTCACAACGTTTCGTGTGTATTCCTGCGTCTCCTGAAGTGGGATACAAAGGTTGCACAAATGGAAAAATGAACTCTCCGAAGTTAAACGACACAGCAAAATTTGCTAGAGGGCACAAGCTTCCCTAGCCACTGTGATCCACGCGACAGTCACCTCCAGACTGGATTATTGTAACTCGCTCTACGTGGCGCTGCCCTTGAGACTCACCCAGAAACTCCAGTGGGTGCAGAATGCCGCAGCGAGACTCTTTACGGGGTCCTCGCTGCAAGATCACAGTCACCCGGTGCTATACCAGCTGCACTGGCTCCCGGTGGAGTACAGGATCAGGTTTAAGGTGCTGGTTTTAACCTTTAAAGCCCTATATGGCCTAGGACCCTTGTACCTACGGGACCGCCTCTCCTGGTATGTCCCACAGAGGAATTTACGGTCTTCAAACAAAAACATCTTGGAGATCCCAGGCCACAGAGAGATTAGGCTGGCCTCAACCAGAGCCAGGGCTTTTTCGGCTGTGGCTCCGATCTGGTGGAACACTCTGTCACAAGAGACTAGGGCCCTGCGGGACTTGACATCTTTCTGCAGGGCCTGCAAGACAGAGCTGTTCCACCAGGCCTTTGGCCAGGGCACAGCCTGACTCCCTCCTTTGGCAATCTTCACAGAATTCTAGCCCAATGGTTGCCATCAATTCAATTTGATCTGAATTAATTTTATAATGAAATGATTTTAGAATGTTGTATTATTTTATTGTTGTTAGCCACCCTGAGCCCGGTTTCGGCTGGGGAGGGTGGGATATAAATAAAACAATTTTATTATTATTATTATTCCCTTTCCTCTCCTCTCCCAATGTATGATTTGGAACCTGAGTCCTGTTTCTAGTACACCCTCATGTACATCCTCAGGGTCGAGAATCAATCTTTATTTATGGATATGATCGGCAATCTGATATCTGGGAGAGGGGGATGTTTCAACCTACTGATAACAGTTATACCACAATGTGTGATCAAAGTAACAGAAACAGAAACCAAAACGAAACCATGGTCTTTGGCAACAATTCTTCAGGAATGTTAACTCATTCTGTGCTCTAAATGTACTTTCAAACTGGAGTCACTGGACCTGCATTTCTGTTTGATAAAAAGGCACATTTTTGAAGGACTTCCATCAAAAACATGAAAGCATTCTATTTATTATTTGCACAGCATAACTAATAAAGCACCTGAACATATTTTCAGTAACAGGACAACAGATTAACGAGCATACCCTCAAAAGGAGTTTTACTGCTCACCTTGACGAATATAGCTTGATTAAATAAAAATTGAAGGGTGTTACTCTAAGAGCACAATGCTATCATATTAACCGCAAGGTACACAACAGGCCCTGGGGTGTGTGTGCTTAACACAAGGAGAGTGTACAACTTTCTAAAACTGCATATTTCATATTTAAAATATTTAATCACTAGAGAACCAAAGGGGGAGGTAGTGCTCAGCTTACCCTGATTTTGCAGTGTGATAGTAGCCCCCACATTGGCTGGGCACAGGCCTCAAGCTCAGCGGCAAAAGCAGCATAGTAGGTCTGAGATTCAAACTCAACATGCTCATTAAGTTCTCTCTTGTTTAAATTCATTCCTTAAAGGATCAAGACAAAGTTGCACAAAGTTACAGTTAACCAGTACACCATCTTTTTCGCACCGTATACAATTCAAACACACAGAAAAGGACATTTAGTAATCAAAACCCTATCTAAGGTAAAAGGTAAAGGACCCCTGGTGGGTTAAGTCCTGTCAAAGGCAACTATAGGGTTGTGGCGCTCATCTTGCTTTTCAGGCCGAGGGAGACGGCATTTGTCCACAGACAGCTTTCTGGGTCATGTGGTCAGCATGAGTAAACCGTTTCTGGCGCAATGGAACACTGTGACAGAAGCCAAAGTGCACAGAAAAGCTGTTTACCTTCCCACTGCAGTGGTACCAATTTATCTACTTGCACTGGTGTGCTTTCGAACTGCTAGGTAGACAGGAGCTGGGATAGAGCAACAGTAACTCACCCTGTTTGCGGGGATTCGAACTGCCAACCTTCTGATCAGTGAGCCTAAGAGGCTCAGTAGTTTAGACCACATCGCCACCTGCATCCCCTAAACCCTATCTAATACAGGTATATATAGTTGGACAGTCAATACTAGGGCAAATTAACAAAAGTGATACATACCTTGGAAAAATGATACAAAGTTCATCCATGTTACTAATAGCCTGTGGTCTTCCAAGAATTTCTTAGCCACGCTCTGGTGTGAAAGGATATTTATAAAGTCGCTGACAAGTGGCCAGTAGGTGTTGTTCTTGAGTAGAGCTTCCCCACAGTTCACTACTACATGCAAACTGTTTTCCTCATCTAAAAGGCAAGCAAAGTGGTTTTGAGGACATAAATGTTAAGACTGCCAATGTTAAGACATACACACTGATGGAGCGTGCAAAACAGAGCTTCTACCTGTATCAGTACTTCCTCATTCACTTTACAACCACCTTCCTTGTTTCTCCCAAACCTCACAAGGAGCCTGCATGCTAGTTAAGTTCCATGCAGACTTTCAGGATGCAGTGAACTCTGAATCTGGTCTTTATGTCTAAGACTACAGCAGTAATGATCGTCTCTGACATTTTCTCTCTTTTACGCAAAGAAGTCTCTCTGTCTGCACGTTCTGGTAGAGGAATGGAAGGGGAAGGATGATGGGGCTGTTTTCCTTCTATTTTAGCCATTTTTCACTCTTTCAGCTGGAAAGCTTAAAACAGACCCTCCACTATAGCCCACAGGTGGGTAAACTGTGGCACTTGGGTCTAATTTCATGGGAGTGCAGAGGATGGGGAAATAAGCTGGAAAGAAGACAGCAGGGTAAGAGAGACGAAAGGGACCTTGGACTCTAGCCCTGCAAACTGCTAGCATGGAGTCCAACAGATTACATCCCCTTACAGAAAGAAGCCTAAATGCAGGCTGAGAATATTCTGTGTGCGCCTCTCTAGTGCTCTTAAAGCAAATTCTGAATTTGACTCACCTTGCAGCTCACTTTTAATAAGGCAACTCTCCATCATGTACAGTAGGACAGTAACCATAATATCAAGCAGCTGGCATTCCTCTGTCACTTGGCGTGCCAGCTCCTCGTTGCTGAACAATTGGACACTAATATGTACTATTCTGTTAGACATGGTATCCGATTCATGGCTTTTCTTCAGGGTTTTCATAATAAAAGCATAATGCTGCACAAAAGTTTTAGTAAAAGCAATCTGCAGGGTATAAAATAAAGGTTAGCGTTACCATTTGCATTCCCAACCCCTGAAAAAGTCTCAATAAGAAATGTTACTGAAAGTATATTAAACCAGTTGTTGCACAAAACCAAGACTAGGATGCCATGCGGTGCAATTACTTTCCAAGTACATGTTGCCCAATGCAATTATTTCAATGTACTTTATGTGTGTGCCTCACTCTGCAATGTATCAGGCTATACTTCTACTAACATAAATGTTTTTTTCAAAACTGTTAATGAGGACCAAATGTCATCTAGAGGACACAATGGGCATGTTTGTACAATTACATCTCAATGTAACCAGGTGGAATATGAACAAACTTTCTGCCCCTGAACACAGTCATTTCACTTTAATTCTGTGTCCAGGGCAGCTGTCTACCAGCTCCATCTGGTACGCAGGCTGAGACCCTACCTGCCCGTGGACTGTCTCACTAGAGACAGACTCTAGTTATCTCGTGCTTGGACTACTCTAGTTATCTCGTGCTTGGACTACTGCAATGCACTCTACGTGGGGCTACCTCTGAAGAAGATCCGGAAACTACAAGTAATCCAGAATGCGGCAGCTAGACTGGTGACTGGAAGTGGCTGCCGAGACCATATAACACCAGTCCTGAAAGACCTACATTGGCTCCAGTATGTTTCTGAGCACAATCCAAAGTGTTGGTGCTGACCTTTAAAGCCCTAAACAGCCTCAGCCTAGTATACCTGAAGGAGTATCTCCACCCCCATCGGTCAGCCTGGACACTGAGATCTAGCTCCAAAGGCCTTCTGGCGGTTCCCTCATTGCGAGAAGTGAAGCTACAGGGAACAAGGCAGACGGCCTTCTCGGTAGTGGCACCCGCCCGGTGGAATGCCCTCCCATCAGATGTCAAGGAAATAAACAACTATCTGACTTTTAGAAAGACATCTGAAGGCAACCCTGTATCGGGAAGTTTTAAGCCACTTTGAATTGTGGCTTCATATCCTGAAGCAGTTAGTCATAGTTTGTTGATTCAGATGAAATGGAAAACCTAGAGTTAACAGAAGACTTGCAGGTTTATAAGTCAATCCAGCAAAGAAAGAAGAGAATCTGCTGTGTGAAAGGGGAATGAGCCTTGTTCGTAATGCAGCTTATTAAGCAGAGTCTGAACTGGCATCATATATGATAAGCCCTTTGTAATAAGTTGGAGCTATCCAAACCACTCAAGTGCTAAGAAACCATCAAATGCGTACAAATCTTAACCTTTTCTTGTGGGCTCCATTAGCAGTTGAAATTTCGCATTGTGTTTCAGAAAACTAAAGGGGCAGCTAGTTTCCACACCCTGGCTCTGCAACTCAAAGAACAGTAACTGCAAGCTATTGCATGCCAACCGTGAGGAAGCACCAGCTACACAGACAGCACTCCTTCCAATTATGGCTCATAAAAGAAACAGGCATTTTTACAGGTTTTTAAATTTGTTCCTTCTAACTTAGTCTGAGCTATTTATGTTCTTTTGCACTATTTTCAACCAGCAACCTTATGCTACAGTAAAAATAAATAAATGCTGCATTCAAAGACCTTCTGCAATACCTACCCCCGTGCCAAATGCAAACTGGATTGGGGAACTGTATGCAAACTGAAGCGGGGAAGTGTTTTGACAGGAAAAGGAAAGAGGAAACACACAAATACCTTATAATCCTGATCTGGAAGCATGTTGAGTAAGAAAGTTACCATCTTCTGGGGAAATTCATATTTTATTGTCCAAAATAATAATTCTTCTAGAAAACATTTATGCTTCAAAACATCCATAATGGATTGATCTGTACAAAAACAAGTAATAAAATTGGAAGGAGGTTGTTAAGAAATATTGTTAACTCTTTAATATTTTTCTACTAACAAAAAAGAAAGAGTCTGGAGTTTATTACTAAGAGAAAAACTAGACTGGGCAAATCAGTACATCTGGCTGGCCCAGAGAACTTTATTTTCAGAGGGTTGTTGTTGTTTTTTGCAAAGAAGACTTCAGTACAAATCTTCCATACAATTCAAATCACACACAGCAACTACAAACCCCATCATATAACAGGCCAGTGTTTTTCATCTCATCTGTTCAAAGCTTAAAAGGCTGCTTAAGAATTAGGTACCATGGTTGCAGAAAATGGAGGACAGGAAGAAAAGTGTACACAATAGCTTGCTGATCATTCATAGTGAATAATTAAAGGTTACAGATACAGGAGTATACAAGCAATGATCTGCAGCCCACAGGTCCCCAATGTGCCGGGGCCACTTATCTGGTACATGTGGGCACTGGTTAGAATTTCAGCTTTATTCTGTTCCTATTATTCTACCGAAGTCAAGGCGCTCCAAACCCACAATCTTGTCCTAAAGTAGATCCAGCAAGCATTAAAAATCAAAACACAACACTATATACCCTTTTCACACAGAGTAGCCTACTGTTTTTTAAAAGTACTGTAAAAAGGTGCATTACTGAGTGCATTACTGAGTACTGTAAAGTAATAGGGGGAAAACCAAGACATATCTAAATTAATTGTTTTTCCTAACTACTGATGGCTGAATGGCTCGTGGGGAGTTAAGGATAACAAAGTGAGCATAATAATACTGAGAACCGGCACAACACATCCATCAACTGCAGTTTGACACACACCATATCCATGAAAACGATGTGCAAATTATACTAATTGCATGCCATCTGGCAGCTAGGTTACAATCTTTTCTTTCTTTTTTTAGACAGTCATCTTTCATGTCTTGTCGCATCATTCAGTGTAATTCTGAAGGGGTCAGCCGTTCATAACAATTTGAACCGAGGTTTCACAAACAGCAGGGGACCCGTCAATGCACCCCGGGGCAATTTCAGAGGGGCCTCAGTGTGCCCAATGCCCAGTCGCTTGCCTGTCCTTCCCCCTAAGGTAAAGAGTAAAGGGGACCCCTGACCATTAGGTCCAGCCGTGACCGACTCTGGGGTTGTGGCGCTCATCTCGCCGAGAGAGCCGGCGTACAGCTTCCAGGTCATGTGGCCAGCATGACTAAGCCGCTTCTGGCAAACCAGAGCAGTGCACGGAAACGCCGTTTACCTTCCTGCCGGAGCGGTACCTATTTATCTACTTGCACTTTGACGTGCTTCCAAACTGCTAGGTTGGCAGCAGCAGGGACCAAGCAATAGGAGCTCACCCTGTCAGGGGGATTCGAACCACTGACCTTCTGATTGGCAGGTCCTAGACTCTGTGGTTTAACCCACAGCGCCACCCGCGTCCCTTGTCCTGCCCCCTAGCCCATGCCAAAGCCTTCTAGTTGAACCAATGCCTGGAGCTCTATGCTTGCTGAGTGAAAGTGAAAGTGGCCAGGAGAGAGAGTGGAGGAAGGGAAGGGAAGGGAGGCCTCCAGGGGTGTTGTTGAAGAGAATTAGAAAGTGAGATATAATTATAATTATTAGTGATAAAATAAACTGAGAATAGAAAGGAAGGCGCTAGAGAGTAAAGCTGCTAAAGGAGGAAGAAGTGGAGGGAAAGGAGCATAGAGGAGGGATGAACGAAAATGATGGGGGCGGGGTTGGCCAGTGGGGGCACAGAAATAAGGTACAAGTTGAGTATGAAAGGAGAATAATGAGAAGAAATTACAAGGTGAAAAAGTTACGGGGAGTGGATAAGGAAAAATATAATAGAAAAAGCCTTTTCCATGTAGACCCTCTGGTTCAGCAACCTCTGCCTAAAACAGGGGTGGTGAGGCACAAATACCTCCAGATCAAAGGCCTGTACAGCGGTACCTCGGGTTACATACACTTCAGGTTACAGACGCTTCAGGTTACAGACTCCGCTAACCCAGAAATAGTACCTCGGGTTAAGAACTTTGCTTCAGGAGAGAACAGATGAGAACAGATTAAAGCCTTTTGGGAAATGATCTATAATGAAATTAAGAAAGTCCTTAAGTGGACCTTTCCTAAGAAACCTGAGGCTTTTCTCCTGGGCATGGTTGGCCAATTGGTGTTGAAGAAGGATAGGACGTTTTTTATGTATGCTACCACAGCAGCAAGAATCCTTTTGGCAAAGTATTGGAAGACGCAAGAACTACCTACTCTGGAAGAATGGCAGACAAAGGTGATCGACTTCATGGGACTGGCAGAGATGACCGGCAGAATCCGTGACCAGGGGAAAGAGACAGTGGAAGAGGATTGGAAGAAATTTAAAATATATCTTAAAAATTGTTGTAAAGTTGAGGAGTGTAAAGATGTCAAGGAATAAGAAATAGAGAATTACAGCTGTAACTAATAAGTTAAAGAAAATTTAAGGAAAGGGAATTAAATAGTTAATTGACTGGAGGAGTTGCTAAAGAAATGTAAAACAAGGATGCAGCGAAAGGGAGGTATGGGGAAGTCAGGGGAAAGAAGGTGCACGAAAAGAAGACTATGAAATTATACATGTTTAAATGTTTGTATGTTTTTGTTTTGTGTTTTGTTTGTTTTTTATTATGTGTTTGGAAAATGAATAAAAATTTATTTTAAAAAAAAAAGAGAACAGAAATTGTGCGGCGGTGGCGCAGCAGCAGTGGGAGGCCTCATTAGCTAAAGTGGTGCTTCAGGTTAAGAACAGTTTCAGGTTAAGAACGGACCTCCGGAATGAATTAAGTACGTAACCAGAGGTACCACTGTACTTAGCTTGTAGAAAGCTGAACCATGGAATTCCTTGTCCCAAAGAAAATATTGTGTAATACACACACACACACACACACACACACACACGGGCAGACAGAATTACATTTTAAGGGTTGTATCAAACACTGCAGCTCTGCTGCTACATCAGATTTCCATGCAGACACCAGAATTTCCTCTTCTGTTCTTGTCCTCTCCAGCCCCCACCATGCACCCTCAAAATCAGCTCCAGAGGGTTGGGGGACCTACCAAAGAAGATTATGGGGGGATGTGGCAGCGTGGGGGTGTGGAGAGGAAACAAAAGCCCTGTATGGTACAACTCTAAGAACTCTCTTCATCATTCGATCAAGGGGCATTTTGCAAACTTACTGGCCGCTTACAGGAAGCATATGCAACCAATACAAGACACTGGTGGCAGCAGTGAATTCTGGTGAAAGTATGTCATGCCGGCATATTTCTCAGTCTTTTCTCATACTGCATTCTTCAGTCAAGACTGATCAAAAACTGATCAGGCTTGGTGACCTCAAGATACAAAAACACGAAAGTAGCTGACAAACTATATGCCATGTACCTTTGGTGCTGCTGCTTAGTTTTACCCTCTTGCGTTTTCCCACGTCTTGGCCACCATCTTGGTCCTCCTGAGATATGGGAAGAGTTTGAAAGTGGATCAATATAAAATGTCTTACTGTCAAAGACTATATATGCTATCAATATGCTTTTCAAAGAAAAAAGAATGAAACAAAGGAACCGTTTAATTATTGCAGCAACTCATTCCAATAATACTGTAGGAACTCAAACTCTTAATAACATATTCTTCATTGGATTGGTCTTTAATAATCTTCCTTTAACATTCCTTCCACTGCTTCTAATTATGTTTACAAATGTATAATCTGAACTATGGGGATTTGTTATTGTTGTTATTTGATTCTCTATGAATTGACTTCAACTTGTGGCTTTAGAACCAAAACAAAGAATGGCACAAGTTCAAGTTCTGGAGTTAAAGGTATTACATGTCAGTTGCCCCAATCCTAAATATATTTACTTGGATGCAAATAGTTAGTTTTAATGGCACTTGCTTAGAAACATGTACACTTAGAAACGTCTAAGTGTGTACAGTCTAAGTAGAAAGCGACCATAAAACATTTGAATGCTTAAATACTATTAGCATTTTCTAATAATTAATTTTAGTCAGCAGCACAATGAATAAAATGAACATACTTGGCACCAGTATGTTGAAAGCTTGGATAACAGAAAGGGTGGTATCTGAGTGGTAAGTCTTTCCTAGTAATCTATCCTCCCTAGATGTCAACCATATATAATTTTGCATCCCTTGCTTGTTATCATAGTCTTGACTATAGATACACAATTATCACTAGGTAAAGGTAAAGGGACCCCTGACCATTAGGTCCAGTCGTGACCGACTCTGGGGTTGCGGCGCTCATCTCCCTTTATTGGCCGAGGGAGCCGGCTTTTGTCCACAGACAGCTTCTAGGTCATGTGGCCAGCATGACTAAGCCGCTTCTGGCGAACCAGAGCAGCACACGGAAATGCTGTTTACCTTCACGCTGGAGTGGTACCTATTTATCTACTTACACTTTGATGTGCTTTCGAACTGCTAGGTTGGCAGGAGCAGGGACCGAGCAACGGGAGCTCACCCCGTCACGGGGATTTGAACCGCCAACCTTCTGATCGGCAAGTCCTAGGCTCTGTGGTTTAACCCACGGCGCCACCTGCATCCCTATAATTATCACTAGAGGATGTCTCAAATCCAGCTCCTCCTCATACAGGGCTTTGGGGGGGGGACAGCTTTTATGTCCCCAGAGCCAACTCAGAATAGTCACTTAAAACTGCAAGAATTGTTAACTGTGCAAATGGGAGGAATGGGAAAGAAAGACCTCTCACATAGATTTTTTTGGCCCCTTGTGGGAAGTCTGTCATCATATGCAGTACCTGCTTACCAATATGTGGCAACACAGAAGTATATGGAGGCAAAAACAATTGAAATACATCAATGTTTTAAGGAAAGCAGAAGCAACAGAGTACATTTACTCGCTTGCAGATAGATGCAACTAGATCCGCTTAGTATTTGCAGAGTTGAAAACGGAAACTCTGATAAAACACAAGCAACTGAAGAATTTACTAGTATCTCACCAGATGTCCTTGTTTTTTAGATTATTTACATGTAGAAGCCTTGAACGAGACATGTAAGTGCTAACTCACAGTTTTCTGGATAAGATTACAAGTGTGTTATTTGAGACCTTGACTTTGCTGTCTCGTAGGCAAGTGCTCTTTGGTTTAATAAGCTTGCCCATAATATGCATTTTACATCTACTTCAGAGAGAGATATACACACAGGATTGTATCTAGTTGTGGTTCTGCACTAATGGAAACCATTTCTGATAATGTAAGGAAGGGTACACAACTTTTGTTAATCCTCCCTATCCACTACACCCCTCTGCCATATCTCATAACGGGAGGGTCTCCTAAGCTCTAGGAGCAGCTCTGTGCAGCAAGAGACTATAGTGAAGCGGGGGGGGGGGGTGTTAAATGAAAATTAGGTGCTCTGTCTTACATAAGCAAGAGTGCTTTTTGCTGGTACAAACCACCACTTGGTTCAACACGGGCACACAGAAATGGGTTAATAAGCTGTGATTAACAAAAATTGGGTAGTCTTGCCTTCCACAAGCACTTTTTGCTAGCAGACATTATTGGATATGCACACACACAGGTTAATAAACTATTTAGTGATCTGCATCCACTTAAATACTAGAAAGGTAAAATTAAATAATCCAGCCACCAGCAAGTACAGCGGACGCTCGGGTTGTGAACGTGATCCGTGCGGGAGGCATGTTCGCAACCTGCAGTGCCGCGTCTGCGCACGCACGGGTTGTGATCCAGCGCTTCTGCGCATGCGCCAAAACCCGGAAGTAACCTGTTCCAGTACTTCCGGGTTTGGCACAGTGGGCAACCTGAAGCGTCTGTTACCCAAGGTATGACTGTATAAAGCACTTAGATTTGGTTCCTGTACCATTTAATTAAGTTTATTTGAAAATTCCCATATTTGCATCTTGTATTGAAATGATCCTTCCCAACACGACAAGCAGTAAGTCAGGGTGTGCTACCCTCCTATTCCCACTTCCCCCTCTAAAGATCATTGCACCAGATTCCTGTCTAAATCCTAACCTTACATATTCCTTCCCTCACAATAAACTGTGCGAATATGAAATGTCTTAAGTATCATTTTTAGCTGGGCCTCATTAATTCAGGGATTTAAGTTCACCTTCGGTTACACTCCTGTTTTTTAAAAATAGCTTTGTTTTTAAAAACTGTGAAAGTACAGCAGCACTTTGAAACATATTTAGCTTATAAATAGCACTGCTAAAAGCATAGCAGACTCTGCTGTACAAACAACAAACTTCTAATAAATTATTCTGGATATAAACCAATTATTTCCTTCCTCCCAAACTGTTTAATTACAGTTCAGCATTAACCAGAAATCATTTGCAAATGTTATAAACATGCAACATGTTAATTTTGCCATTACATCTGAAAATGACTCTGAAGCAGCCATCAATATGTTCATTTTGTTCCTGAAGCTGGAAAAAAAAATCGTAAATACTGCAAAAAGTTTTGAACTAAGGTTTTTAAACAAAGATACTTTTCTTTTCTTTTCTTGCATTTTATTCTGGCAACTTTTACTGCAGCCTGTTATGCAGAAATTGAGTTTATAAAGCTTTTCCTAGCACTGATATCAGTATCAATGAAAGGTTCACTGGTTATACAGTCATATCTCGGGTTGAAGTTGCTTCAGATTGAGCACTTTCGGGTTGCGCTCTGCGACGACCCGGAAGTAATAGAATATGTTACCTCTGGGTTTCGCCGCTCGCGCATGCGGTAAAAATGACGCCATGTGCATGCGCAGAAGCAGCGAATCGTGACCCGCACAGACACAGGTTGCGTTTACTTCAGGATGCGAACGGGGCTCCGGAACAGATCCCGTTCGTATCCAGAGGTACCACTGTATCCTGTTAAGTCAGGCTACTGTTAAGAACCTTTTATTTTTAAGATGGAGTATTATTTGCCATGGGAGATTCCTGTCATTTACATGTTAGAAAAAGTAGGACTTCAGCATCTAAGTGTACGAAAAACTAGAGGATGCACACAGTTGCACCATATGACTCCTGGTTGCATGCAGAGGTGGGAAGAGCTTCAACAAAATCTTTCCTGTCCAGTCGCTAAGAACCCAGTTCTAGATTAGAACCAGAGACGGAACTACTGAAACAGCAGGCCGTTTCCCCAATTTCCCACTTTTCTCACTTTACTCCTCTCCTTTACAAGGTAAAGGAATCTCAGGAAGATGCTTATTCAGCATCTATCCTAGCAAATTTACAGAGTCCTACCTCAGGTTTACAAGAGCTCTTGGGAAACATCTGCAACTCACAGGTATTTTATTATTTCTGTTTTAAAAATGTGTATATATACACACACATATGTTGTTAGTTATTTGCCTAGCATAGTTAATGTGCAGAACAATGTTCCTACTCAGGGTTCCAACAGGACTTACTCCCAGTTAAATCCTAAGCATGCTTTCTAGGAAATAAACCTCATCAACATCAGCAGGACTTATTTCTGAATAAACACGCTTAGGAGTGCTCAGTTAGAAATAAGTTTTCCTATCCTACAAATTCTAAGAAAAGGAACCTGGTTAAGAACAAGCCGTTGTTGTCAACACAAGAGCACTAGAAAGATGCAGTTGAAACACAACCTTCGCTGCCTTAACACTAGTGAAAACCTGCCCCAGCATGTGAATCTGACATAGTAATGAGTTAGCGTTATTTCCAGAAGTTGCTATATACACTCCGATCCCCAGTGTTGCTAAAATTAGTTCAACGAAAGCAGTATTAACAACAACCCTCCTAGGGGAGAAAGCAGAGAGGGACTGGCCCTACATAAATACAAAGACCTGTGTTTTCTGCTTAATGGCTTATAGGGCTGACACCACCAGTCTTCAGTACGTGTTAGCAAAGGCAAGCATGATAAAAATTAGGGTATTTCAATTTATTTCACATATTATTGTGCTTTTTTTTATTTCTGAAGAAATCTCACCTCATCTGAAGAGTCACCTTGCCCTGAAGCTGGCGTAGCACCTGCAAAACCTTGAGAAATTAAAGATTAAATTATCTTTTCTAATTCACACACAACTAGACAAAAGAATAATCAGATACTTTCATAAATACCCCCATCTATCTCTCCATGTCTGTTTGGATTTATCTTTCGAGCATGGGCTGCATTAGGTCTAGCAATATTGGAATTAAAATACTAGGAGGAAAACGGTAAATACTTCAGGAAGTGCTACGTGTGGTTTGGGACAATGCCTGGAACAGTGCAGAAATACATGTTGCTGGGGGTAGCGCTGCCGCTGATAATGAAATGTGACCTTGTGCCACACAATTACTAAGCGCTCATTCAAACTTACACATTTTCTAATGGATAGGATCAAAGGGACCCAAAGCTTCCATTTGCAGTTTACTTCTGTAAGAATTGAGATACTCCCCCATTGTAGCAATTGAAAAGGGGTTCTGTTTTCCTCTCTGTATCTGGTACCGTGTAGTTTCGATGGCATTCTGTCAATTATTTCAGAAGCAGACCTGCGGCAATGCTGTAAGTCTAAGAAGATTCTTCAAACAACAAAGATATTTTTAATAGAGAAATAAATAAACAGAGAGACCTTGAACTACTGAAGAGCTTGCTCCTCCAGCTGCTTGCTCCTGCCCTCCACATGCAGCCTTGTCTTCGGGAAATGTGAGTCCAGAACCTTTCAGAGCTACAAGATACTTCTCGTGGCTTTTCTTTGCACATGCATTTTCTGCACCACCTGGAATGAATTTCAAAAGGTTCACTCTAGGGACCAGCCTTACCAAGCCTTATTGCAGGGGTGGCCACCTGTCTGCAGATGTGGTGGTGTGCAGCTGGTCAGGGGCTGCATGCCAGTGGGCAGGGCAGGGCCTGGCATTCCTCCCCCTTGCACACATATTCTCCCCACCTCACAACAATAGTTTAATCTTCCCCTTTGCAGAAAGTGAACTGGGCTTCCTGGGGCTTAGAAGGCTGCACTATGAGCAACCGAGGAGAAACACAAAGTCCTTGAGTTGCTCACATGTGCCTAGTAGCATGAAATGGGTTAGAAAATTTGACTAGAGATTTCCAAAATAAATTTAGCCCACAGAATTAAATACATTTTGGGCTTTGCAACACAATAAATGTCCTATAACTTGTTTGATGCATGGGATTCACATACTTTGGCTCCCAGTACGTTTCCGAGCACAATTCAAAGTGTTGGTGTTGACCTTTAAAGCCCTAAACTGCCTTGGTCCAATATACCTGAAGGAGCGTCTCCACCCCCATCGTTCTGCCCGGACACTGAGATCCAGCGCCGAGGGCCTTCTGGCGGTTCCCTCACTGCGAGAAGCAAAGCTACAGGGAACCAGGCAGAGGGCTTTCTCGGTAGTGACGCCCACCCTGTGGAACGCCCTCCCATCAGATGTCAAAGATATAAACAACTACCTGACATTTAGAAGACATCTGAAGGCAGCCCTGTTCAGGGAAGTTTTTAATGTGTGGCATTTTAATGTATTTTTAGTTTTTGTCGGAAGCCGCCCAGTGTGGCTGGGGAAACCCAGCCAGATGGGTGGGGTACAAATAATAAATTCTTCTTCTTCTTCTTCCTTCGAGTAGTGTTTTCAATGTGCTTTGTCATAAGGAAAATTTAACCCTTCTGTTGGCAGCACACCTGCAACTACCACAAGACCAGTGTGGAATTGTGGTTGTGTGTCACAGACTGTGACATCACTGGCAATAATAAATGCCACTCCCATCTCCCATGCCCACACTATTTTGTGACTTCTTAAAGTACAGAATGCATAGTTAATACCAAAAAACTCCTCAAGACGTAATAACACACCAACTCACCAGAGCTAAGATCTTTATAGAACTGCTGATTTGTTAAAACCTGAGTAAGGACTGAACGCATCGCTCCTCCCATTTTTGTCAGATCTTCCAGAAATGAAATGTGGGATTCCAATATCTGAAGGACTTTTTGAAGGTCTTTTTCTGATGGAACATCTAGAACTGAAAAACAAACAAGTAGGAAGTTTGTAGCAGATTGAGCAAACCATTCTAGCTACTTTGTGGCTCTTTACTTGTTATTCTGTTACGACATCACCCCATCCCAACACTTAAAATTTCATACACCCCTTGCTGATTACAATATTTGTATGAGACATAAGCTGCTCACATCTATATGATCAATAAAGGAAGGAAAAACAGTATTTTTTTTTTTAAACCAAGCAACTGGCTTTTCTTTCCTTTTTATATTGAGCACAGGATGTTGGAAGTTCTTGTTTACTTTCCACAGAGTGATGCCTTTCATTCTCTCAATTCTAACATTATCAGGTATCTAAATTCTTCCCTTACTCTCAAACTATCATTATGGCTCTCAGTTATCTTAACCTCTATCTCAGCATTCACACCATGGCTTACTCTACTCAGAGTATACTTCTCTCCCACTCCACTCTTTTCTGTGTAACCCAGGACACTCTGCATCAACTTTCTCTAGGGTTTCAGCTTTTCTCCTATTTTGAAAAAATATAAGGAGTTGCTTACATGGGTGGCAGGGAGCAGACTAACCTCAGCTTCACTGATCATATTCAGCTTCACAATCCTGACATCACACTTTATTAAAAGCCCACTTGCAATTCACCAACAGTTTGAAATCATCCTTACCATCAGAACAAAACAGACTGTCACAAAAATGAAACTATCAACACTTATTAGTTGCACTGGGAATCTGCCTTGTGAACTTTCCCAAAAATATTAATAGCATCCATACCTGGTTCGTCATAGCCTTCCCGTAAGTACTGAATGAGACAGAAGATGAACTGTGGAAGAACTAGTTCTGACATTATCAACAGATCTTTTGGAACAGACGGGACTTCTGAGCTTGATTTTATCCGATGCCTTTTGCAAAACCTACAAATAAAGTTATACAAAGTTAAACATACTCAGCCACCTAATTAATAACAAAGAACTGATAGTTGCTAATTTTGAAAAACCCCATGCTATGGCTGTGTATGTAAACATGAGCTAAGTAGGGCTTTTTTTTCAAGGGGAACTCACAGGAACTAAGTTCCGGCACCTCTCAGGTAGACGCTATTGCCATTCTAAGAGAATGAGGGAGGTTTTCCAGCACCTCTTTTTCTAGAAAAATAGCACTGATAATAATATAAAAAGAGCATACTGGATCTAGCATCCTGTTGTCACAGTGGCTAACCAGATTCTTACAGAAAACCAAGAGGCAGGACATGAGTGCAATATCACTTTCTTTCCTTGCAAGTTCCAATAACTGATACGGTGGTACCTCAGGTTAAGTAAGTACTATTCATTCCGGAGGTCCGTTCTTAACCTGAAACTGTTCTTAACCTGAAGCACCACTTTAGCTAATGGGGCCTCCTGCTGCCGCTGTGCCGCTGGAGCCCAATTTCTGTTCTTATCCTGAAGCAAAGTTCTTAACCTGAAGCACTATTTCTGGCTTAGTGGAGTGTGTAACCTGAAGCGTATGTAACCCGAGGTACCACTATATTCAGAGGCACAGCCATTGTTACTAGTTGCCACTGATTACCATTTCCTCCATGAAACTGTCCAATATTATTTTAAAGCCATCCATGCTGGTGACTATCTTGTGGGAACAAATTGTACAGTTTAACTGAGTGAAAAGGTACTTTCTTTTGTCTGCCCTGACTCTTCCAACATCCAGATTCATTGGATTTCCCCAAGTTCTGCACTGTAAGAAGTGAAAAACCTTTCTCTAGTCACTTTCTTCACACCATGCATAGTTTTACTCACCTTTTCTCTAAACTTAAAAACGCCAACTGTTGTCAACTTTCCTCACAGGAAAGGGAAGTTGCTCTATCTCCCTGGTCATTTTGGTTGCCCTTTTCTGAATCTTTTCCAGCTCTATTGAGCTGAGGAGACGAGAACTCTTTATACCCACCAAGTAATGCAAAATTATCCAAGTGATGGGAAACCTGTGACCTTCCAGATTAGGCATCGGCAAACTCGACCCTCCAGATGTTTTGGGACTACAACTCCCATCATCCCTAGCTAACAGGACCAGTGGTCAGGGTGATGGGAACTGTAGTCTCGAAACATCTGGAGGGCTGAGTTTGCCTATGCCTGTTCCAGATATTGCTGGACTCCCAACTCCCACAACTACATATGGTCGGCTACAGATTCCCCATTCCTGCCATAAACTGTAGAGAAACTGGGAAGAAAGTTCAAAGAAAAACTCTAATCATAGCATTTCTCACAGCTCACTGATATAGGACTTGCCATACAACCATCTGTACTACCAGACAAACAACTACTGGATTTTGCAGTACTAGTTGGAATGCTTTTGTTTGCACACATTCAGAAAGCACAGTTTCTCACCCAACTTTAAATGCTACAACAGAAGCAGAGTTACAATTTCAGGAGAAACGAAAGAGAAAGAAGGGTTATAATGTGTATTACATAATGCTTACATCAAATGCAAAAATACAGGTCTGGAAGTCAACTGAAGCTCTTTCAACACAAAAGGCAAAACACAAATCCAACACAGAGAGAAATCAAACTATTTGCAGATAATTTCAAGCTTATGTAAGATGTGATTTGCCTTGACCACACAAAAAACACTGGTCTATCCTTGCAGCAGCAAAAAATACAAACAAAAGAAAAGCTGCAGATACCTGTACATTAAATGGTTGAGAAAATAGAGACTCTACAAATTACAAATAAGTTTAGAAAGTTTAGTTTGGCAAGAGATTGTGTATGGGTACACAGCACTGTGAATCATAGTTTTATTGAAAACCATTTATTGACTCAGCAGCCAAGGAGGTTGTTTTAGGAGACGTTACACTGGACACAATCAACCAGGGATTTCAGCAGAAAAAAGTAGTGTCAGGCAGAATATGTCTTGAACTTTATTTCTTTGCATGCTAGAAATTTTTGCTGTGGCAAAAGTACCAAGAAACCTGATCTTTCACATAGCTGTTAATGTTGACCTGAAAGAGAGGTCAACTGCTTGCTCTGATGGAAAACTTAAAACACAAAACAGATAAAGGATTATCTTGACTAATACAGTCTTGATTGGTCTGCTGGATATTCACACAGACCATGGGAAGGGTAAACAATATTAAGGAGAGGTGAAGAATGAATGAGAACAATGAGAAAGAGAAAAATCTAGAATTGTAGAGGCAAATTCTTATTCCAGAACTTGAAACAGTCCAAAAGATCTCAGCTGTAAACTAAGAAGCAACACACAAAATACAGTAGCTCACTTTCCTCCAACCCCTTCAGTTACCCAATCAGGACTGGGGTTTTATCTTTTATACTTGATAGCTCCTTAGCTTAAATAGTGACGTCTATCAAGTCAGTGGGAAGAATCAGCAGATTTGCCAAGACATAAAAGCGACCACAAAGTCTCACTGGATATTGGTTACTACAGCAATTAGCATACTCCTCTGTTATAAACACATTCACTGTTTTCACAAGATACATTAATGAATGCAAGACTGTTGGGAATTAAATATTAGTTATTACAAGTATCAGAGGAGGTGGTAAGCCTTTTTCTGGAAAGTGGGGTTCACATGTTTGAATTCTCAATTTAAAAGTTTCCCTGAACATAGAAACTAGACTTGTTTCTGACATGCCTGTTTTCTCTCTGTGTGTACATATATAATATATAGCATTCAGTCAGGTGAGCTCCCAGCTGCACTTTGAAGTGGGAGATTTACCCATTCATTTTTCAGTCAACTTTATTGTACAAAGCCAAAGGCCTTTACAATATATAAAATTCCAACACAACACATGAATTAAAAGAAAGATTTGCTATGGAATCAAAGAGCAACCATTAACAACCATGTATGCCATCCCCCAGGGGTAACAAAACATTGGATAAAACAGGGGTCAGCAACCTTTTTCAGCCGTGGGCCGCCCCACCAGCCCTCAGACCATGTGGGGGGCCGCACTATATTTTTGGGGGGGAAATGAACGAATTCCTATGCCCCACAAATAACCCAGAGATGCATTTTAAATAAAAGCACGCATCCTACTCATGTAAAAACACACTGATTCCCAGAACATCCATGGGCTGGATTGAGAAGGTGATTGGGCCGCATCCAGCCCCCGGGCCTTAGGTTGCCTACCCCTGGGATAAAACTTTACAATACACTATAATTCTTGATATGACTAGAATGCAGCTTCTTGGCTGCTAGTGCAAATTTATTTTGCGGAACTTCCATATTGTACTTTGCTCCAACTTCCCAAATTTCTACATTTGTGCTATAACTTTACCAATAAAGATCTTGAGAATAGCATTAATTCATTGGTTTTCTTTTGTACAGAAAAATCTGCTGAGCTGGCCAATGGACCTGGGCTCTTGATAATTTAATGGCACCCAGATGTAGCTTCCATGAGTGTTTCTCATTGACATGAAGTCCAAAGTATTTGAACAAGTGGTACAATTCAAGGAGATAGCCATCTAATGACCACCTGAATTTAGGTTCCCTATGGCCACATGTAACAACCTTACAATTCCATTTGTTATTTCTGGGAACTAGGCCTAACTGAGTTCATTTGCACATCAACTTCAAGTATATAATCCAGGAAACATCTTTATTGACTTTTGCTACATCTCCTTCAAATGTGATGATATTGGATTTGTCAAAACACACGGTTACTTGTCATCCAAAAGAGTATTTGGCACATCTGAAAACCTAAGTGCAGACAGCCACTACACACTATCACTAAATTAAAATAACCCCAATCAGATCCCGCATTCCCACTTCATTGTCCCCACATTCACATTGCATCGATAATCAACGATGCAAACTTCAACAAGAAGAATCCAGCAACACACGGCAGATTCTCATAGCAATTTAGCAGTCAAACAGATCAGGAAGCAATCTTTTTAGACACTATGACAACTGCATTATGTTAT
The DNA here is from genome assembly GCF_964234715.1 of Podarcis melisellensis. Taxonomy (NCBI): domain Eukaryota; kingdom Metazoa; phylum Chordata; class Lepidosauria; order Squamata; family Lacertidae; genus Podarcis; species Podarcis melisellensis. Next base: position 117,029,156 of record NC_138528.1, read on the forward strand.
TTTCCCCCCACTGAATTTATAAGGCACAGCTACATTTTAATTATAGGCTTGCCTGCTGTGATGACACAGCATTAGCACACAAAAATAAAAACAGCCAAGTTCCACAGCTGGCACTGCCAACAATGGACAGCGTCTATCATGGTGATCAGACGACACTTGGGAATTGTTTACATACTGGCATACCTTCAGAGTTCACACTCCAGTCCTTACTAAAATGAGAGTAGGGGATAGGATGACTCCAGCTATCACATGTGTTCAATATGACAGCTAGTGACTCTTCCATAATTTGGCAGCACTTCATCGTCTCGCCCTGCCAATAAAACACTACTGCGCTGCTGAAATTACACCCTCACAGCTTTACATCTGTCCATTACTGCAGCAACAGCAGGTACTCCCACCCTCGAATGCTTCAAAAAACAAGAAGCCGCTTAGCACATTATACCCTTTGACTTCTACCAGGAACCACCACACTGCAGGGAATCCCCGCAGTGGTACCTCTAGTTACGAACTTAATTCGTTCCGGAGGTCCGTTCTTAACCTGAAACTGTTCTTAACTAGAGATGTGCTTTCACTAATGGGGCCTCTTGCTGCCGCTGCACCGCCAGCACTCAATTTCCGTTCTCATCCTGGGGCAAAGTTCTCAACTCGAGGTAACTTCCAGGTTAGCAGAGTTTGTAACCTGAAGCGTTTGTAACCCGAGGCGTTTGTAACTTGAGGTAGCACTGTACAATTAAATAATGTAGAATGGGGTGGTTGACTCCTGGCCTAGAGGCCAAATCATGCCCCCACAAATTTTTCTGCCCCCCTCCCCACTCCATAAGACTCCACCCATTTTGGAAGTGGTGCCAATAAGACAAAACTTTAAGGAGATACACAGCACTATGTTTCTGACCAGCTCAGCAAAGTAAAAAAAGCTAAAGGGTAAAGGACCCCTGGATGGTTAAGTCCAGTCAAGGCGACTATGGAGTTGCAGTGCTCATCTCACTTTTCAGGCTGAGGGAGCCAGCGTTTGTCCACAAACAGCTTTCTGGGTCATATGGCCAGCATGACTAAACTGCTTCTGTCGCAACAGGACACCATAACGGAAACCAGAGCACACAGAAACGCTGTTTACCTTCCCGCCGCAGCGGTACCTATTTATCTACTTACACTGGCGTGCTTTTGAACTGCTAGGTTGGCAGAAGCTGAGACAGAGCAACAGGAGGTCACCCCGTCACACAGATTTGAACCTCCAACCTTCTGATCAACAGGTCTAAGACGCTCAGGGGTTTAGACCCCAGCGCCACCCGCTTCCTGTGCCAGCTCAGCACCTTGCTCGGAAGGCAGACTGTTCATTCCTGGTCAACAGACTGATCATATAGATTAGTGGGAAGGGGCTGATAATGGATCAACTGAGGAAGGGGGCTCTGTGTATATGTGGGCTACATGCATGCACAAGCAAGACTGCAGGGAGACTGCAGCAGCATCCATAGCACCTAGAGGTTTGGCAAAATGCATAAGTGGTACTCAAGCCGAAACAGGTGTGTTGCAGGAGCAAACTTGGAAGTACCTCCTTTCCACAGTTACCTTCTACCTGTAATGAGGGGAAAGAGGGGGAGCACACACAAATTTTATCCTGGGACAAAGTAACACTTGAACAGGCTGACAGTGCTCTAAGCATCACTCTTCCCCACAAATTATTTCTGCATCCTTACCTGTGTGTCTATCTTCCCCTGCCCCACAATTGGAGACCCAAATTCTACATTTTTTTCACGCCTTTTAAGTACGTTAATGTACACAATATTTCTACTTTATGCCACACAAAAACAGGAGCAAGAAGAACTGGGTTGTGAAACATGAAGACTGTACAACAGCCAAAGGGGGGGGAGGGATCCTAGGTGTAAGACTGTACACCAAACCTTGCAGCATCACTCAGTGCCTACATGGTCTATAAAACCCGCCCAGGCACATACAGACCAACACAACCAACCAGTAGAAGGTAGAATTGTATTGTACGTATGGCATGGTTTGGAGCAAAATCTAAAGACTGATTTCTGGATTAGTTACTCCTTATCATGCTTTTGTGCATAAAACCACATGGATGGAAGGTGTCTGTAAAAACACAAGATCATAATTTTGCTGGCATTCTTGATCAACGTGATGAAATGTGTGATCATGTGTATTCATTCCATGGACATGCAGCCATCTGTCTTCTCCAATACATACATTTCTCTCATTACACATACCCCCAAAAATCATACATACAGTGGTACCTTGGGTTACATACGCTTCAGGTTACAGACTCCACTAACCCAGAAATAGTGCTTCAGGTTAAGAACTTTGCTTCAGGATGAGAACAGAAATTGTGCTCCGGCAGCACGGTGGCAGCAGGAGGCCCCATTAGCTAAAGTGGTGCTTCAGGTTAAGAACAATTTCAGGTTAAGAATGGACCTCCAGAACGTTTTAAGTACTTAACCCGAGGTACAACTGTAAATACATTTCTCTTATTTCACATACCATCAAATACTCAGAAAATCCCTGGTTTGAAACTCACCTCTCTGTCAGATAACTGGATCATGTTACGCATTTAGACCATTTGAAAGTGCTACAGAAATGTTTGCTGTTACAGTGCTCCACTTTTTACTCTTTAGTACTGGTTTCACTCTCAATGCTTTCACATAAGCATGCGCACGCCATTAACTTGTAACACGCATCAAGGATGCATTTACAAGACCGCCATCCATAGATTACATACCAGCAAGATTCACCTGTCAAGATTTGCATAATATACGCTTGATGATTGCTATTTTCTCCCCTTGGAATGCATACTTCTGGATGAAGCGAGAATTTCAACCCACATGACAAACCGCACAGAGGTAGCAAACAAATAAAGAGTGCTGTGACATCTTAAAGCCTTTCACATTGCAACACAAGCAGTGGAAGTCGGTGCACATTAAGGACAGAAGGCAGAAAGGTCAACCGTGGGTGGAGCAACAGCAAATGACACACAGAACAAATTAATTCTAGTTTTGCCCCAATCCTACCAAGTTATATAACGAGGAGGCTCCAGAGAAGGAAGCAAATGATCAGGGCCACCTCATGGGCTGGATACAAGGCTGAAGGAGGGCAGGTGGAGACTGCCTAAGGCCAAACTGAGGTCGGTGGTGCACAGCCACCTTTGCCCCAGTGAAAAAACCTCTGCTGGACAAAGTTTCCATAAAGCCCACTTCACCAAATACAGTGGTACCTCAGGTTACATACGCTTCAGGTTACATACGCTTCAGGTTACACACTCAATTAACCCAGAAATAGTGCTTTCAGGTTAAGAACTGTGCTTCAGGATAAGAACAGAAATCGTGCTCCGGCGGCACGGCAGCAGCAGGAGTTCCCATTAGCTAAAGTGGTGCTTCAGGTTAAGAACAGTTTTAGGTTAAGAACGGACCTCCGGAACGAATTAAGTACTTAACCCAAGGTACCACTGTAAACTTATTCCGCAAATAGGCTGCAATTCTGCATCCATTATTACTGGTATCGGGAAGTTTTTAATGCCTGACTTTTATTACGTTTTTATATGTGCTAGAAGCCGCCCCAGATAATGAGCAGGGTATAAATAAAACTATTATTATTATTCAATCAATGTGTGCAGCACTTTACAGAGTACACAAGTCCCATTTAGTTCAGTGCGGCTTTGCTTCTGAGCAGACACGCCTAGGATTACGCGGCACATATGCCCTGTGGAACGCCCTCCCAGCAGATGTCAAACAGATAAACAGCTATGTGGTTTTTAAAAGACACCTGAAGGCAGCCCTCTTCAGGGAAGTTTTTAGTGTTTGATGTCATGTTGGGTTTTTACTATTTTTTGTCGGGAGCTGCTTGGGCCAACCCAGTCCGATGAGCGGCATATAGCTAATAATAACAATAATAATAATTGTTGTTCATCTGTGGAGTCAAAACAGAGCCCATGAGCGCAGAAACATGCTTGCTCCGGGTTACTTAATGGGATGGATTAGGTTTTTGCACACACTCAACCGGTCCTCCCTGGTACTATTATTGTCCGTGAAAGGGAGGGAGGGTCTCTCGCTTTTCTCCCAGATGCCAGGGGTGCCAACTTGAATAAAATATTGTGTGTTTTTCCAGGTAAAGACCCACCCCACATAACCGATCGCATGACGTGGCGCACACGCACCATTTGAATGGCAGTGCCCATCCACTTTGGGGGTGCCCCCTCGGGTATTTTATGGAGGGGTGGGGGATTGCCACCCCCTGGCAGACACCCGCCTGGGAGGCCTTCCCTTGGCCTTCTCCCCCCCTCCCCACAGCCCTAGACAAGTGTCTCCCCTCACCACCCCCAACCCAGTCAACTCACCCGGCCTCCCGCATGACGTTGCCGTCGCCGCAGTCGCAGGCTCCGCCGGCCTGGCTGCGGAACATGTTGTAGTCGTGTCCGGCGTGCTCGCCTTGGTGGAAGCACTCGGCGCAGAGGCTCATGCAGGGCGAGATGCCGCACGTCCGGCACCGGTAGGCCACGAAGTTGGCGGTCCACACCAGGCCGCACAGCGTGGCCGGGTCGTAGGCCCGCACCGCCTGCACGAAGCTGTCCCACGGCTCGCCGCCCGCCAGCAGGCAGCGGCACCACGCCAGCGCCTCCGACACCGACTCGCCGCTTCCTCCTCCGGCGCCGCCGCCGCCGCCGCTCGGCGGGCTCAGCACCGTCTCCAGCAGCGCCCGCAGCTCGCCCGCCGCGGCCTCGCTCTCGTCCGCGCTCAGGCTGAGGGCCGCTTTGAGGCGCGACGCCGTGGCCCGCTTCTCCTGGGCGCTCGAGCCCCCGGCGGCGCCCGCCATGACGGCGGCAGCGGCCTTCTCTTCCCCCCCTCAGCAACCGCGACGCAGCTCCGGCCGCCGGGCTCCTTCGCTCGCGGCCCTCTCGGCTCCGCTTTCCCCTCCCTTCGCCGCCTCTCGCGATAGCCGGGAAAGCCGGCGCCCTGCCCGCCCGCCTCAGGCCGCCTCCTCGGCTCGACCCGCCGCCGCCGCCTCCTTCTGCCACGGCTGGCTCCTGGCGGCGCCTCCCCGCCCTGATGTTACTGTACACACACCCGCCCCTCCGGTGTGCAGCCTCCGAGGAACCTGCGTGTTTCTATATGTACGTGTGTACAGGGCGGGTGGGTGCGCCTGCTAACACGCGTGAAACGCAAAGCGCTCGCGGCGTTCACACGACACACGGCCAGCCAAGCGGCGCGTTTCGGCCAAAGTGTCCACTCAAGAAGCGAGACGCGCGTCACGGAGGCCCGACCCAACTCTTTAGCTTCGGCCCCTAGGAGCCAACTTCTAGGGGCCGAAGGGATACCCCACTTGCCATAAAACATTTGAGGCCAAAGTTAATGGGCATTTTGCGCCGCATCAGGTGATCGGTCATGTGAGGTGAGGTTTACCTGACCCACCCCACAATATTCAAGTTGGCTCCTCTGGGTTGTGTTGTTGTTGTTGTTGTTGTTGTTGTATACCGCCCTATGCCCAGAGGTCTCAGGGCAGTTGACAGAACAAAATCAAGATATAAAGCCACAAAATGTAAAATCAAAATAAAAGCAACAACCCGCCAGGTACTGTCCCCCAAACTTGGGATACCACAGCTGGTTTTTTTTTTGGGGGGGGGACTACAATTCCCATCATTCCTGACCACTGGTCCTGCTAACTAGGGAAGATGGGAGTTGTGGTTCAAACACAGCTGGAGACCCAAGCTTAGGAAACGCTGGTTTTAAGGCAAGCATGTCCAAAGTCTGTTTCTAGGGCCTAATCCGGCCCCTGTGGCAGTTTATATTATTTCAACAACTTCAATTCTAAAGAAAGCTCAACAGCTTGGGGGTAAAATCGTAAAAAAAGTTCAACAACTTCAGTCCTCAGCAACTAAGATCAGTTTTCACGCATGTTCAGTTTATAAAATCTGACCCTCTTTTACAAAGGTTTGGGCACCCCTGGGGAACAATCGTGTGGTGGCATTCACATGAACGGCCCTTGAGCCACGCATAAGGAAGGTTGATGATGTTTTTTGACCGATAGTCCTTCGCTTCAGGCACCCACTAGATTTGGAAGCAGTGCTAGATTACCAGAAAGGTAGAGTAGGCCATGGGCAGAGAGGGCTGCTGCTCCCTCCCCAAAATTAGTAAAAATCAAATCTGAGGTTCTGTCCCCCGGTCAACAAAAATCCTGGCTATCCCCATGGAGTAGGCACCGCCTATGTGTCCCATGCCTTTTAGGGGCCCCACAACAACGGATTAAAATAATATGATTTGTTCTTGAAAGAAAATAATCAAGGAAGGGTATTCCACTGTATATACTGTTGCCTTGGATGCACCCCACTCCTGATAGCACTCTGTTAACCTCTGTCGCTGCAGGCAGCGGTATAGAAGGCCCAGCACAAAAAGTGGTGAAACAAATGGTTGCAAATATGCAAAAGCCACAGAAAGTTTTGAATCAATGCGCCTGGGTGTCTTCAGTGCCGGATTACCAAATTGGCAGAGTAGACCTAGGGCCCCCATACCTTATAGGGACTCCACGACAACAGATTGAAATAATATTGATTTGATCTTGAAATAAAATTACAATTAAGTATTAGGAGATCATTTGCTAGGGGGGCACTGAGATTCCGACTACCTAGGGGCCGCCACAGGGTTTAATTGGACACTGGCTGCCCTTTCACCCCAGATAGCTCCCCAAAAGCTACATCAATTTGGGAGTAAATCCCAATGAACTCAACAGGACTTGCTTCTGAGTAGGCATGCATTGGCTTGTGCTACCGGCGGGCGTTAGGTTTCCGAAAGCAGCTTATTTGGCCGAGAATTGTATGCTGCTTCCCCTTAATGTTATGTACTGGGCCAGCAGGGGGATATTGTAGATATCACTCAGGTCCACATATGCAAATAAGGGCTTGAAAGTGACGTTCACTGATTGGATAGTTACAGAAAGTTGTTGCAGTTGCGTTGTAGTGAAGCTCTATATAAGCAGGCTGGCTGAATCCTTCAGTTCAGTTCTGTTCTGGCCTGTGAATAAACAAGAGCTGTTTGAAGAATCACTGTGTCGTTTGATATGTTCGCCCACAACTTAACACGTAACATCTTACATAAGCGGCTTACATGAAATGCAATAGTTAAAAGCTGCCTTCTGTACTGAAGTTAGCATGTTTCAATTCTGGGCTTTAAGCGGGTTTGCAATCGCTTAAAAATCTGCGCATGACTGGGTGGATTCACCACTCTGATCCAATGGGGCTTTTAGGCAGAAGGGAAGCCAACTGTGCTGAATCAATCTCGCTCCCCAAACCGTTTCTCCCTGGTGTAGGACCGCCATACGTCTGGATTTTCCCAGACATGAACTGGATTTCAAAGGCGGAATTGACGTCTGGTTTGAATTTTCAAAAAGTGGTGCTTTGTCCTGGATCTTAGGCAAGTTGATCGAAAGCAGATGAAAACATTAGCAGGGTTTTAACTTCGCTTGTAATGTAACAAATATCATGGACAATATGGATAGATACCAAACACAGACTATGAAATAATATGCAGTTGGAAATGCTGACAATAGGACCCATGGAGGGGGTGGAGGGAAGTTGCGAGATTCAGAGAAATCTCATTTTATGGATATGTATTCGGCATTGTTAGGTTGGCAGGAGCAGGGACTGGGCAACAGGAGCTCACCCTGTCGCAGGGCTTCGAACTGCCGACCTTCTGATTGGCAAGCCCAAGAGGCTCAGTGGTTTAGACCACCTGCTCGATCCCAGCTCCTGCCAACCTAACAGTTCGAAAGCACACAGTGCAAGTAGATAAATAAGTAGTGCTCCGGTGGGAAGGTAAACGGCGTTTCCGTGCGCTGCTCTGGTTCGCCAGAAGCAGTTTAGTCATGCTGGCCACATGACCCAGAAGCTGTCCCTTGGCCAATAAAGCGAGATGAGCGCCGCAACCCCAGAGTCGGCCACGACTGGACCTAATGGTCAGGGGCCCCTTTACTTTTATTAGGCATTGTAACTAATTTTTCATTTGTAAAACCAAATAAAACTATTTCCAAAAGAAAAATCGCAGTGGGGTTTTTTTGGGGGGGGGTGTCTTCCTAAAAAATAATTTTAAAAAAGCCCCACAACTTTCGCAGTGTCCTGGGTTCTTTACTTTTTGAAATATATACATAGCTGTCAACCTTCCCTTTTTTTGCTGGAAATCCCCTTATTCCAGCGCCGTTTCCCGCTGCTATCCCGGATAGTTAGATATCCCGTAGACTGTCCCTGGGACAGATGAGGCTGCTGATCCCTTATTTTCTAGGCTGCTGATCCCTTATTTTCAAATCTGAAAGTTGACAGCTATGCTTGTGCATCGAAAGTGACAGTTTCCATCCCATTTCTCGCGCTTCCAGGGCAGGCGCCGGATTCCTGCTCCGGGTTTTCGCTGCAGCAGCAGCAAGAGGAACTAAAGCGAGGGGGCTGCTGTTTCTTTTGTGTACAGGGGATCCCTTAAGAAACCGCACAAAGCGGAAATGTGATCTTCCGTGGCGTGGAGGCTGCAGCGAAGAAGGTAAAAGGCATCTTCCTGGAAGACACTTCGCGTGCTTATTCTTGCGAACAACTATTTGACTTTTAGAAGGCATCTGAAATTTTTTCAGGGAGTTTTTTTGAATGCTTGAAGTTTCATTGTGTTTTTAATATTTGGTTGGGAGCAGCCCAGTCAGATGGGCGGCATATGAATGATAAAATTAGTATTATTTTATTTTCCAAAAAAAACCAAAACTCGTTGCTGCTGTTGCTTTTTGCCCTATCTTCTCGGGAACACGAATACAACGCTGGAAGAGAAGCTCCTTTTCCCTTTGGGACGGTTGCTATCCTGTTCAGGCTTCATTCAGGTGCAGCTTTACTTCCGAGTGAGCGTGAAAAGGGGCTCGATTTAAAAAAAATAATAAATAAATTTTCAATTGCAATCCAATAATAGCCTCATTATAACAACACCTAATTGTAATACAATTCCTAATGCCAGTTGTTCCAATACCAGGGGGCTCGATTTTGAGCTCTCCCTAATTTTGATAATTTCCCCAATGATCTCACGATTCTTGAAGCACATTAAAAAATATTGGTCCACGTATACTGAAGGCCTGATGGCTTCAGTTTCATAAGGCCTGGCACATTTTTCTCTCCTGCCTGTTTCTCTCCTTATTAGTATCCAGCCTGAGAGTTTGTGCTCTTTTTAAATTGGCCTAAATGAAAGTTTTACTCTATTGTAGGGTGGGGTTTTGTTTTTGTTTTAGTGGGGTGCTACCATTTCACATTATTTTGGTTCTTTGTTCCAAGTGTCATAGCGCTGCAGCATTTCCTTCTCTTGGCAGTTTTCAAAAGAGTGATTTGTTTGGTTTTACGGTCATGTGTTTTCTGTATTTAATTCACAAGCTTGTTTTATAGCATTGTCGTCGTACCTTGTATGGTGCCTGGAGGACTGTTATATTGTGGCTTATAAACTGAACGGATGAATAAGGGAAAAATTCTAAGTGTTAGAAATTGAAAGAAAAGTTGGAAGGCATTTGAAGACAACCCTGCATAGGGAAGCTTTTAAATGCGGGATGTTTTATAATTTTTAAAATATATGTTGGAAGCCACCCAGAGTGGCCAGGACAACCTAGTCAGATGGGCAGAGTATAACTATTAAAGTTGTTGTTTTATCGTGCTTGGTAACACTTTATCTTTTTTTACAAATTTAATCTGTTGACTTGCCGCTGTATTATTTATGTTCTTTCCTAAAACTTTAATAAATACAGGTGGCAGAGGACAAAAACAAATTAAAGAAAAACAGGAATTGTGCTCTTGAACCCAGTGCATGCATGTAACAACCACGTCCGTGTTTAATTCCTATGTGTATCTGATTATAAATTTCCCTTCAAGCTTAAACTAAACATGAAGAAGTTAAAACTTAAAGAACTGGAGAGCAATCTTCAACAAGTTGATGATTTTGAGAATCCAAAACTTCTGCTTGAGCAATATCCAACAAGACCACATATTGCAGGTAAATCTCAATATTTTTTCTATTTCTTAACAGTATGGCTAACATACTCAGAGGAGACCTTTGAAAACAAAAGGGTTAAGCTAATAATGACTAACTTATTGATTTAAATGGATTTACTGTGGCTTGGATGCAACCCTATAAATCTATTCTGCAAACGCTAATTCAAGAAAGCACCCTCATTCTAGAACCTATGGTTGTTGGTGTGGATGATGTATATAGCAATCATGTATATTTAGCATTAAATTTAAGTCATGTGGGCAGCAAAAATTCTCATTAACAAGCTGTAAGTTGTGGATAAAACATGTTTTTCTCCTGGGGCTGTCAAGGAAGTCAAGAGCTTAATTTGTATCCCTGGAGCTTAACTTACTAATTGATGGTGAATATTGAATTATGACTGTTTTGTTATGCTCTTGCACTCCTCTGAAAAGCAAGAGTCAGTGTTCGAAACAATTTAGTGGAAGAAAACATGCTGCCAAGATAATTCCCATATTTTGGGGTCATGAACAGAAACACCTTCTTGTTTGACTTGTTCTGTGCTAATCACTGGCTTGAGCCACCTGGATTTTTTACAACCTGTCTTGCAAATATATTTACTTTAGTCTTCTTAGCTTGCCTTGCCCACTTGCTTTTCCAGCTGCATTGGCTCCCGGTGGAGTACAGGGTCAGATTTAAAGTCCTGGTTTTAACTTTTAAAGCCCTTCACGGCCTAGGAAGCTTGTACCTACGAGACCGCCTCTCCTGGTATGCCCCACTGAGAGCCTCAAGGTCCATAAATAGCAACACCCTAGAGGTCCCGGGCCCTAAGGAAGTCAGATTAGCCTCAACCAGAGCCAGGGCCTTCTCAACACTGGCTCCGGCCTGGTGGAACGCTCTGCCTCATGAGACCAGGGCCCTGCGGGATCTGATTTCTTTCCGCAGGGCCTGTAAGACAGAGTTGTTCCACCTGGCCTATGGTTCGGAATCAGTTGGATTCCCTCCCCCTTGTTCTTTTTCCTTTCTCTTCCTATCATGAGATTGCTCCCTAATTGTTTTAATATTCTATCTTAATCTTTTAAATTGTATTTTAATCAACTTGTTTTTATTATTGGTTGTTAGCTGCCCTGAGCCTGGTCTTGGCTGGGGAGGGTGGGGTATAAATAAAAAATTATTATTATTATTATTATTTGGTTGGCTGGGAGTGCTTGGACTTAATAGGAAACTATTCAGCTGGCAAAAAGGGGATAGATTAGAGGCCTGCATTTCATTCCAGCCTTACAGTATGGTTTTGTATTTGCCCGGAACCTGTCACCTGTATTTCTTTGTTTTTGTCATCTAGCATGTATGCTTTATACAATTCACAATACTTTTGGTGATATTGAAAACAAGACTGTTGCAGATCTTGGGTGCGGTTGTGGTGTGTTGAGCGTCGGAAGTGCCATGTTGGGAGCAGGGTAGGTCTCTTACAGCAATGTGTTTCTTGCTTTCTCATAATGTGTGCCGATACTGGATGTATTTCTGAAAAATGATAAGAGTGTGTAACCAGAAAGTCTTGATGAAGCCAACCAACCTATAAAAGTGCAGTTAGTAAATTTTATGAAGGGTTTTACGTTAAAGGCTAGCATCCTGATATGGACCTATACTAAAGGACCTGGACCTATTATACATGTGCATTAGGAAATCCCTAATACAGTGGTACCTTGGTTTACGAACTTAATCCGTTCCAGAAGTCCGTTCTTAAACCAAAACCATTCTTAAACCAAGGCACACTTTCCCTAATGAGGCCTCCCACCGCTGGTGCCCGTCCACCGTTCGGATTCCATTACTAGATCGAGGTAAAGTTCTCAAACCAAGACACTATTTCCAGTTTTGCGAAGTTTGTAAACCGAATTGTTCTTAAACCAGACTGTTCTTAAACCGAGGTACCACTGTACTGAGTAAAACCATTGGTCTGTCTAGCTCAGTATTGTTTATAGTGAATTGCAGTGGTTCTGCAGAGTTGCAGTTTGGGGACATTTCAGTCCCACCTATTGATGCTGGGGATTGAACCTGGGACCTGCTGGCGTGTATCCATATTGATTTGAAAACTGCAGGCATAAATTGGATACACTGCTGAGTAGGGATGCAGTCTAGCCATGCTTTGTTGCTTTGAATATAATGTGTATTCCTAAATACACTGGCTGCCTTCAAACGCCACACTGAGCCACAGAGTATGGTTTGTTTATCTTGACTGTGCACAAAGCTCATGTGTTTTCTCACTTTGCTCCTCCCTTAGTCAAGTGGGGAAAGTAAGACCAATCCTTCTTTCACAGTACACATATACCAGGAATAGGGACGCAGGTGGCGCTGTGGTCTAAACCATTGAGCCTCTTGGGCTTGCTGATCAGAAGGTCGGTGGTTTGAATCCCCGCCACGGAGTGAGCTTCCAGCTCCTGCCAACCCAGCAGTTTGAAAGCACACCAGTGCAAGTAGATAAATAGGTACCGCTGCAGCGGGAAGGTAAACGGTGTTTCCGTGCGCTCTGGCACTTGTCACGGTCCTCCGTGTGCCAGAAGTGGTTTAGTCATGATGGCCACATGACCCGGAAAACTAACTGTGGACAAACGCCGGCTCCCTTGGCCTGAAGGCGAGATGAGCACTGCAACCCCATAGTTGCCTTTGACTGGACTTAACTGTCCAGGGGTCCTTTACCTTTACCTTTTACCTATACCAGGAATAACAACATATTCGTAACTGAAACAAAATTTTAAAAAATCTGTCCAGTAGCACCTTACAGACCAACTGAGTTTGTTATTGGTAAGAGCTTTCGTGTGCATGCACACTTCTTCAGATACCACTTCAGATAAGTGTGCATGCACACGAAAGCTAATACCAATAACAAACTTAGTTGGTCTCTAAGGTGCTACTGCAAGGAATTTTTTTTTTTTTTGTTTCGACTACGGCAGACCAGCATGGCTACCTACCTCTAACTAGAAATATTCGTGTCTGTAATTGCTGTTTTTCATTTTCCCCTTTTCCAGGTTATGTATAGGATTTGACATAGATGCTGATGCCTTGGAAGTATTTAGCAAGAACGCTGAAGAATTTGAGCTGACAAATATTGATTTGGTCCAGTGCAATGTGTGTTCTTTGTCTGACAGAATGCCAAAAACCTTTGATACAGTAATTATGAATCCTCCCTTTGGAACGAAGCACAATAAAGGTTGGTAATGATGCAGCCTTATTTCCAATGATAAAGCAACTAGCTTTACAAACTAAATGTTTTGTAATTACACTTCTTGGCAAATTCTTTCAGGACTTACTTTTGTATTGTGTAAGAGTGGCGATATCTAAAGTCTAGTGCCATTTTTTTAGGCTGCATGTGTGGTGCTAATAAGGATTTGTCCTCATGCATCTTCTATATATTGGAAGACTCATGTCACCAATCCTGTTTTGCTCTCCTCCCAGGTTGTGCAAACCCAATTCCTTCTGTTCTTCAAAAGTGTTCACTTTCTTTCTACATTTAGCACTAGATTTAGGATGGATGCTTGTGATGTTCTGCTTGTTAATATTTCCAAGCATATGCTATTTTATCCAGCATATTGTAGCCATCTAATAGGGGGCATCTAAAAGGGACGCGGGTGGCGCTGTGGGTTAAACCACAGAGCCTAGGACTTGCCGATCAGAAGGTCAGTGGTTTGAATCCCCGGGACAGAGTGAGCTCCCATTGCTTGGTCCCTGCCCCTGCCCACCTAGCAGTTCGAAAGCACGTCAAAGTGCAAGTAGATAAATAGGTACAACTTCAGTGGGAAGGTAAATGGCGTTTCTGTGTGCTGCTCTGGTTCGCCAGAAGCGGCTTAGTCCTGCTGGCCACATGACCCGGAAGCTGTATGCCGGCTCCCTCGGCCAATAAAGCAAGATGAGCACCACAACCCCAGAGTCGGTCCCGACTGGACCTAATGGTCAGGGGTCCCTTTACCTTTATTTAATAGGGGGCAAAACCTTCCCTGTTTTTTTGGGTGGGGGTGGGGTGGGCGGAGTAAGTCATCTGAAAATGGCAAAAGTTTAACTGAAGCTTAGGCATATCGCTTCTGTTCCTTCCCACTCGTCAGTAAGGTCTGTCATCTTTTGTGGAAAGAGGCACTAATTCGTTTAAGGTTGTAACTAAAAGCATGATGTTAGACAGGAACAGGTAGCTAAAATATTTACTCTTCTTGGGCAGGGAAGCTGAATATTCAAATATTCTGTTTATTTAGGCTTTCAATGCTGAAAACCTGGAAGAGACACATTTGGCTTCCAAATTAAACAAAACATTTTTTCCCAAAGTTACCAAGTTTCACTTAATGCTGACGGACAAAGCTTAAAATCAATTTAATGTTTGTCATCGCACCTTTTAAGATTGCTACCTGTTTCAGTAAAACAAGTTTTGCTTTGGCTCATTCAATAGGCAATTTGAAACTTAACAACCATCTTTATTTTCCTAGGCATGGATATGGCTTTTCTCAAGACAGCATTGCAGTTGGCAAGGACAGCCGTATATTCCTTGCACAAGACTTCGACCCGACAGGTACATCTCAGTCAAGTTTGTCTTCTTTCCACCTATATTACAGGAACTGAGTGGGTCAGAACTTATGGGAGCTCTAGCAATACAAAGATCACACTTTGGAACATAATTTCACGCTCAGCTACATTACAAGTCAGTGTTTAGGATTCTTACCCTTTGGTCACGATGGAAGCAGTCCTATTGCAGCTGTTGCGTCAGTTCAAAAGATCAGGCATGCTTCTGCCGATTGCCGAGGTGACCACTAAACACCCTGCATTTCTTCCTTGCTTAGCATATCCAGAAGAAAGCAGATGAATGGAATGTGAAAATGGAAGTTTTAGCAGGTAAGAGCTGACTGTTGAGATCAGCCTTAAAGGCACATGGTTCCCCTTGCTGAAGCTTTGGGCTAGATGGGAGACTGCTGGGAGGAAGAACAACTTGAATTTAATAAAAAAAAATGAAACACAGATTATGACAAATACAGTCAAACCTCAGTTATTGAACGTAATCTGTTACAAAAACCCGTTCGGCTTCCGAAATGTTTTGACAACTGAGGCGTGGCTTCCGATTGGCTGCAGGAGCTTCCTGGACTCAAGCGGAAGCCGTATCAGATGTTTGGCTTCCGAAAAATGTTTGAAAACTGGATCACTTACTTCAGCGTTCAGGAGCCGAAACGTTCCAAAACGGAGGCTTTGGGTAACCGAGGTTTGACTGTATTTGGGTTGTCTTATAGTGCCTTAAAAAAATGAAACTCAAAAGAGCTGCTTCCAAAGTCACTCTGTAAGAGCTACAACGATGCTGACTTGATTACATACGATATAGGAGCCACTTTTGCTTTTTCCGGTTGAGTTGCCCTGAGAACTTGGCTATTAAGGGAAATAAGTATGGTTAAATAAGAGCAGACAATTTTTAAAAATCTTTTAAATTGCATTTTAGAAGTAGATCAAGTGATTTACTGCTTGTCCGATAAGGTAGCCCCCCCCCCATCCAAACCTTAGACAAATAATGTCCCTGACCTCCAATATTCATTTTATTTTAATTTATATCCTGCCTTATCTCCTGCTGTTTTTGGACTACAACTCCCATCATCCCTCGCTAGCAAGACCAGTGGTCAGGGATGATGGGAATTGTAGTCAAAAAAAACACCTGGAGACCGACATTTGGCAAACACTGGGATAGATTCTTCTAAGACAGATTGTTGTTGTTTAGTTGTGTCTGACTCTTCGTGACCCCATGGACCAGAGCACGCCAGGCACTCCTGTCTTCCACTGCCTCCCACAGTTTGGTCAAACTCATGCTGGTAGCTTCGATAACACTGTCCAACCATCTCGTCCTCTGTCGTCCCCTTCTCCTTGTGCCCTCCATCTTTCCCAACATCAGGGTCTTTTCCAGGGAGTCTTCTCTTCTCATGAGGTGGCCAAAGTATTGGAGTCTCAGCTTCAGGATCTGTGAGCACTTGGGGCTGATTTCCTTCAGAATGGATAGGTTTGATCTTCTTGCAGTCCATGGGACTCTCAAGAGTCTCCTCCAGCACCATAATTCAAAAGCATCAATTCTTTGACCACCAGCCTTCTTTATGGTCCAGCTCTCACTTCCATACATCGCTACTGGGAAAACCATAGCTTTAACTATATGGACCTTGTAAGACAGATTACAGATATCAAAATGCTTTTTTAAAAAAAATGCAGCATGCATAACAAGCCTGCAACAACCTTCCTGGAGGGCAGCAGATGGTAGATAGTCCTCCTTTGTGGCGAGTGCATTATTCATCTAGCTCAGGCTTCGTTTCTTTCAGCTGCCTGCTTCCCTCTCCCAGAATCCTTATCATACAGCATCTAATAGCCCTGGAAAAACAGGCCGTGTATCTAAAATGCATTTAGTCCGTGGAAACTTGTGTTTTCTTCCTTATTCCAATTAACCTGCTTTCACATCATTATTCCCTAATGCTTTTGCAGTTTACACCCAGAAACATAATTGCCTGATACCATCCATTACAGGTTAATGTGTTTACTCATTTTGTTTTCAGAACTGAGATATGACCTGCCAGCCTCATTCAAGTTTCACAAGAAGAAATCGGCAAGTATTATATCACTCTTGAGCCAGAGTGAATATAGGAACTTGGTAGTTTTAACTGAAGCACGCGCTTAGGACCACATATGAAAACCTTTTAGGCAAAGAGCTGTGTGAATTCTGTGAATGAACTGTTCAGGCACTAAAAGTGGATCCGGGAACAGAAATCAGGATCCCGAGAATCAACTCTGTGGGAGCAGAGACCTTAAGAATGGCTCAGCCCTGGAAGCCACTTAACTCCAACGTATAACATGAAACCTATTTTGAACATGATTATGTATACAGTAGTACCTTGGTTCTCAAATGCCGAAAACAGGGAAGTGTTCTGGTTTTCGAACAATTGTTTTTGCTATTTATTTGGCGTTTTTGAGGCTTTTTCAGTTCAGCTGCTGATTGATTGTGTGACTGCGGAAATGGATAAAAGCCCCCAATCTAAACATTTTTTATCATCTACAATACTGTCTTATTTAGTTTATAGTACAGTACATTGATTATTGCTTTCATTTTATGGATCAGTGGTCTTGTTAGATAGTAAAATTCATGTTAAATTGCTGTTTTAGGGGTTGTTTTTAAAAGTCTGGAAGGGATTAATCTGTTTTGCATTACCTTCTATGAGAAAGCGTACCATGGGTTTGGAACGCTTTGGTTTTGGAACGGACTAAGTTTGAGAACCAAAGTACCACTGTACAGGTACACATCCCCCTAAACAAACTGGTGGTGATACAAGCAGGTGGTACAACCTTAGTGTTGGCCAGCAGAGATCCAGGTAAACATTACACTAAGCCTCTGTTTACTAACAAGAGCATGAAGTAAGCTTTGTCCTCCTGGTCCAGATTACGGATGTGCTGTTGATAGAAAGCACCATATTCAAGTAGAAGCAAAAATATACAAGGTGGATACACCCACCTGTTTTCACACAGGCAACCCCCCCCCCCCCAATCTTTCTCACATATACAGTGGTACCTCAGGTTACATACGCTTCAGGTTACAGACTCCGCTAACCCAGAAATAGTACCTCGGGTTAAGAACTTTGCTTCAGGATGAGAACAGAAATTGTGCTCTGGCTGCGCAGCGGCAGTAGGCAGCCCCATTAGGTAGAGTGGTGTTTCAGGTTAAGAACGGACCTCCTGAACGAATTAAGTACTTAACCCGAGGTACCACTGTATATGTGATTTTAAAGGCCCTCTGCAGTACTAAGCAACTCCCTGCTGGCAGGCAAGCAATAACTGCGCACGCAAGGTGGCCCTTGTTCCTTCTCTTCCCCCATTTTGGAAAAAAAAGGCACTCTAAGGGGCTCTATGTGGTTGGGGGGGGGGAAATGGCAGTTTCCCTTCCTTGACCCTCCCCATCTAAAAAAAAAAATCCCATGTGGCAAAGCAAGAAAAAGCAACTTAAACGGCAGGTGCCCCGATTGCTTGAGGGATGCCAGGAAAGGCTTTTACAGGCACGAGGTTGATTACACACACAACCCAACTCCCAGTGTTGTGCTAAACAGAAAAAGCAAATGAAATTCAAAGGCAGCTATTTAACAGAAGCATTGGCAAGCAGTTCAGAATCGAATCACTCAAGTCGGGTAACTGTACACATTTTGCTTTATTTAAGCCCACCTTTCCCATCAAACTCAAGACGGTGGTACACCTGTTGTTCCACTTCTGAAACCGAATGCAATATAATTCGTTGAATTCCAACACTGAAGCACGTTAAGTTTATTTGGTATCTACTAAATACAACTTTTGTACATAGTTTTGAATGAAGGCGGTTCAGTTTTCTTGAGCCTTTCCCCTTTGGCCCAGGAGTTACGGAGGTGGTGCCCTGGGGCAGAGATTTTCCTGCAGAAGCCTTCCCTGGTACCCACGGCTGCCCTGCCTTTCCCCACCGCTGAAATTAGGCTCCAAAAGAGCATTCAGTTGTAGCTAATAGAAAAGGCTGCTGTAATTAGTGTGTGTGGCCTACAAAAAGAGTTGGCAACTCCTGGTGCATTGTATAACAAACAACTTACGCTTTTATCCAGGCCACAGTCCCTGCCCCCAATCCTCCAGAGCATATTGGGGGGGGCATGCAGGGGGTGGGTTGTAAGGGGAGAATAGAGGAAAGGGAAGTCCCATTTATGTTAAGAGGGACAACACAGTTCGATTTCACTCCAATAGCTATTATAAAAAGGTATGTTTTTTTAAAAGAAAACAATCCCAAAGAAATAACCTGATATATAACTCTTTCTTCTATCCCCTTTTTGCAGGTGGACATCGAAGTCGATTTTATTAGATTCTCTTGCAGAAAACAGGATGAACGGAGGAATGATTGAAAACAAATCATTTGTTTCTTTAAAGCAAAACCCTCAGTGCTTTTTTTGGAGGACTATTCTGCATCTCCAGCTCCATTTTCTGTCTTTAGCTGTTTGCGGGCAGGCTCTTCCTTCTCAGCCTCTTCCAGTGGTCTTTTCTTTGGGCTCGCCGCCCCTAAAAACATCCAAGAGTTAACTCAGTATTTGATCTATAAAACAGCCAGATCCGTACCTCTGCCAATAAAGCAAGTATTACTGAAACGTCCTTGGTGCCTCTCTCAGAACAACAACAAATGCTTATGCTACGTATTTGGATGGAACAATACGGAGGAATACTTGCGGCCCTCAGACAGCCATTCTGCCCTTTGACTTGCAGCTGTTCAAGGTGAAACAGATTCAGCTGTAAAGTGACTATTTTGAAGTAACAGAGGCCTCTGAGCCTATTTTGACTGATCAGCCATTTCCCTCCAGCTGCAAAAAAGCCTGAACAAGCTGGATGGTAAACACAGCCCAGTGTATTTTGCCATTGAACTATGAGTTGCCAACCAATCTTACTGGCCTCCTGGCTTTTTCGTGGAGATTAACATTGCCTTTTTATTACTTGCCCTGTCAAGGCTCCTTGAAAGATCAGGTTGGCTGGAGCCTCTATTGCACAGCACTATTTTTGCCTGTTCCGGGTAAACCGTTCTGCAAAGACATTTAACCTAAAGTATGTGAGTTGCTGAGGCTTATTCCTTACCTAGCCCTTTTATTCTGCAGTGGGAAGCTGCATTTGGAACCAGGAAAACCCCCAGCCAGTATTAAAAGTATGTGATACTAAACCCAATGCGTGCATTCAGAATCTTGTTCTAATAAAGGAAACCGCTCACCTGTCGCACTTTCGTCTTCCCCCTCTTCTTCATCTTCACTCTCAAACTTCGTTTTCTTGCCTTGGAATTTCACTTTCCTGTCCTGCGCACCTTGAGGTCCCTTGCCTCCTTTTCCTTTACCTTTGCGGCCTGTCAGGCAAGAATAGGCACGTCTTAGGCCGCTTAATATTCAGCTTTAGGGGCTTCCCGCAACGCATCTCAAGAGGATAAGAAAACTGCAACCTCAACTATCTAAGCCAAACGTTGACAGGCAGCGGTTTTCCACTTTTGCCCTGCCCTGAACTTGAACCCTGGACCCTTCTGCAAAGCATATCCACGTGCAATGCTCCCCAAGCATTTTGCCGGTATGTGAGGGTGAGCCTTCATAGAGCAAACCCCACCGGCACAACTCGTGCATCCCTTCCACGCACGTTGCTGAGAGTTGGTCTGCCCATCCAACAACGAACAATGAGGTGTGCGAATCAGTTGCAGAATTCGGATTACATCTCTCACTGCCCCAGCATGATCTTATTTCATAGGCTTTCCCCTCTGCTACACAGTCTAGTTCACCACCAGTTTTGCAGTCCCCTCCAAAGCCCCGCCCCCACTGCTGCTCTTCCAGCATTCCTAGAATCGGGACCACAAGAGTCACCTAGCCCAAGCCCTTGCGATGCAGGTATGCTTTGCTCAAACACACAACCCTGAGATCAAGAGAGTCATGCTCTGCCAACTGAGCTATTCCAGCACTGGACCGCCCCTCATGTCTGGCTTGCAGGTTTCCCAAAGGCATCTGGTCCACCGCTGCATTAAACCATTTCTGGACAACATAGCTCCCTGGTCTGATCCAGCCAGACTCATCTTTGTGTCCTTATATGGCTTCTGTGGGTCCAGAAAGGTTTCCACTGCAGATCCCAAGACTGGGACCCTACTTGAGAAGAGCAGCCCACTACTTTGCTCAACACCGGCTATCCGCATAATAAGGCTTCCAAGAAGGTAAACTAAATGAAAGAAGACGACAAAATCAAGGCAAAACGTCACCTTTTCCTTTCTTTTTGTTCAACAGTTCTTGCTGCCCCTCCATGATTTTCTTGAGCGCTTCTCTCGCCACGTCTCCTTCCAACACGTCCCACGTCACCTCTCTGCCTCGCAGCTGCAGGCTCCCGTCATTTGCCGCCTGGGCTTTATCCAGCGCTTCTTTGGCGCTGCTCTTGAACAGGATGGTTCCCTGTGTGCAGAAACGCAAGGTGGTTATCTCAATACGCAACCGTTCGCTCAGACATTTTCTTTCTATGGCTTCCCTACGGTCAGAAGAGATGGCCAAGGTGGCGGTTCGATAGCTAAAATTTGCCGCCGAGTCGTAACGGATACAGCGGTAAGGACCACGCAGGCCCAAGCACTTCCATGAGGCCTCGGCCTAAATTAGGTTTGTTGGGACAGTTTACAGTGGAACCTCAGCTTGCGGACATAATCCATGATGGAGGCATGTCTGCAACCCGCAGCGTTCGCATCCTGAAGCGCTGCGTCTGCACAGGCGTGATTTGGCGCTTCTGCACATGCGGTAAAACCCGGAAGTAACCCATTCTGGTACTTCCGGGTTTCTCATTGTCCACAACCCAAAAACACGTAACCTGAAGTGGCCATAACATGAGGTATGACTGTATTTGACATCAGTTGCCCAGGAACATAACTGATCACTCGTCTGAGCCCTCTCAAGGTGGCCCACTGTTAAGTACAGTGGTACCTTGAGTTACATACGCTTCAGGTTACATTCGTTTCAGGTTACAGACTCCGCTAACCCAGAAATATTATCTCAGGTTAAGAACTTTGCTTCAGGATGAGAACAGAAATTGTGCTCCGGTGGCGCAGCAGCAGCAGGAGGCCCCATTAGCTAAAGTGGTGCTTCGGGTTAAGAACAGTTTCAGGTTAAGAACGGACCTCCGGAACGAATTAAGAATTACGTACTTAACCTGAGGTACCACTCTACTCCTATTTCGTTTTTAGCGCTGCAGCAGCATAGCTGGCATGTCATACACTTCTTCAGAAAAGCACCAAATTCACACCATGCGCAGACTCATCTATCACAATAGCTCACAGATATCGGGGCATGTGGTGGCATTTAACAGGTGTGTGCATGCAGTAGCCGACGCAAGAATGGTTCTACTGGGGTGTGGCATGAACACAGTGCACAGATACAAGACGATAGCTCTTTTAAAAAGTTCAAAGCCTTGAACAACTATACAAATAAATCCTGACATTGTATAGGTGTGCACAAACACAAGCGGTATTTGCGGTATTAGGTCTGTATTGGCCCTATGTAATACAACTTGGACGGAGGTTAAGTGGTATTAGATGCTTATATAATTATTACATTACAGTTTTATATTGTGCTCATCGGTGTCTCCATATCTGGAAGTCATTATGCACTTGGTGTAAAACTGGTGCTTTTATGAAAAAGCATGTATTTATTATTGTGAACAATTGAGATAAGCCACTACAGTGGTGCTTTGGGTTACAAACACTTCAGGTTACAAACTCTGCTAACACGCAAGTAGTACCTCGGGTTAAGAACTTTGCCTCAGGATGAGAACTGAAATTGCGCGCTGGCGGTGCAGCAGGCCTCATTAGCTAAAGTGGTACCTCAGGTTAAAAATGGTTTCAGGTTAAGAATGGACCTCTGGAACGAATTAAGTACATAACCAGAGGTACCAAAGTCGTACCTTGGTTTTTTAATTTACCGTATTTTTTGCTCTATAAGACTCACTTTTTCTCTCCTAAAAATTAAGGGGAAATGTGTGTGCGTCTTATGGAGCGAATGCAGGCTGCACAGCTATCCTAGAAGCCAGAACAACAAGAGGGATCGCTGCTTACACTGCACAGCGATCCCTCTTGCTGTTCTGGCTTCTGGGATTCAGAATATTTTTTCCTTGTTTTTCTCCTCCAAAAACTAGGTGCGTCTTATGGTCTGGTGCGTCTTATAGAGCGAAAAATATGGTAATCTGTTCCAGGAGTCCGTTTGACTCCCAGAACAGTTCGAAAACCAAGGCGTGGCTTCCGATCAGCTGCAGGAGCTTCCTGCAGCCAATCAGAAGTCGTGCCGGACATTTGGCTTCCGAAAATCCTTCAAAAACTGGAACAATCACTTCTGGTTTTCGATCCTTTGGGAGCCGGAACGTTCAAGTTCAAAGGTGCTTGGCTTCCAAGGTATGACTGTACTGGCATTAGTTGCTGTTCTTTTCATTTGAGGCCTAAGCCGGGCAGGACAACCTTATGACCCGAAGAACAGTGGCTCAGTGCCAGAGCATCAATTTTGCCCACAGAATGTCCCAGGTTTAATCCCTGCCATCTCCAGCTAGGGCCGGGAGAAATTTCTGTCTGAAATCCCAGATAACTGCTACCGGTCAATATAGACAATACTGCTTTCTATCTTCCTAAAGCAGCACACGGGTCACTACCCACAACTCTACCCTTTAGCTATTCTCTCTTTCCCAGGAGAAGATGCTATAGCAGACTATAGAGGGGAATCAACCAGTTCCAGTAGATTGTGAGCATAAAGCAGACCTCCCCGAGCTAGATGTGGCTCCTTCAGCTAGTAGCTTCCAGAATTTCCTGGGGTGTTTTATACTAGCTCTGGTTCCTGGGACAAGGCTGGTGTGGCAAATCCATGGGAGGTATTACTCAAGAGTTGAACCATTGAAATTTATGGACCTAACTTTGTCATGCTCACTAATTTCAATGGGTGTACTCTTAGCTGAAATACCACCCAATTTGTTTAAGGCAAGGATGGGAAAAGCAAGACACCCTTTAGGTGCTGTTCGGACTAGAACCTCCATCACTTGTGACCACCAGCTGGGGCTAGAGGGAGTGCAGAACATTTTAAGGCAGGCCACAGGTCTCCTAGGTTTGAGACCCATTGTTAAAGTTATTCACCACAATGCAAAGTTTTACCTCTACCTATTAATTTGCTGCTTAGAAGAATAAAGCGAAGCAATCACAGCATTCTGTCTAGCAAGCAAGAATGAAATTTATGCTCCCTGTTTTTATGAGTGCGCCTTGGATAGGAGGAATCAAATGTTTCTGCCAAGTTTTCCATTCTGATTTTCAGTAATAGATTGTATATACCAGGGATGTCCAACAGGTCAACTGCGATCTACTGATCGATTGCGGTTGATCGCTGGCTTTCCCCCCTTTGCTGGGGAAAAAGAGCATCTGGCCTCACCCCCTCTCCCCGTCCTCCATTTGCACATGATCACTAGAACGCAAGATGGAGTTTTCGCTGTGAGGCTGATTGTTTCCTGAGCAATCTTTCGGTGAGCGACTTTTTCCTTTCTCCCCTAAAGAAAGCTCAACAATTTTCTACCTCCCCATCTAAAAAAAAGCTCCACAACTTTGTCTTTCCTCCCTAAGAAAAGCTCCACTTTGACCTGAAGGGGTAGATCACTGCCAGATTTTTATTCTGTGAGTAGATCGCAGTCTCTGGGGAGTTGGACATCCCTGGTGTATACGTTTCGAGGAAAACCACCTTCGTATCGGGCAGCGAGTGCAGCAAAACCTGAAAACATCGCCCCATTTTGTTGTTAACATTTCGCCAGATGCAGCAACGCCTCGGGTCTGACCTCTTTTGCACCTCTGACAAAGTCTATCCATTTAATTTCGCCATGGCCAGAGAAAAGGGCATGGAGGTCTTCTCGGCAAGTCTGATCTTCCAGGTCTCCAAAGAACTTCAGCAAGCAGCCTTGCTTCTCCTCCAGAGATTTCTTTCATTTACAAAAGGGGAGGGAAAAGATTCCATTAGACAGGACAGACATTTGTATCCCGCAGGATTGAACAAGACTTCAAGCAAGAGATGGGTTTTTAAGCTTTCCAGCACTTGGGCGATGAGATGTACACAAACTTGGAACGTTCCAAGGTGGGGGGGGGGGGATCAAGCTTGTAGATAAGACCATTAGCGAGTTCCCAAGTTTCTGGCTGTTAAAATAGCTCCATTCAGAGATTTTCATGCTACCATAATCACATGGAGGAAGGGGGGGGGGCACACCACTGTACTTCCACACTTCTCAGCTGGCTCCATGGCCCTGCACCCCCCACCCACACTTTGGGAGGACCCATTCCCCAAACACAGCTCCACCCCCTTCCACCGTGTGATTATGATTTCATGAAAGAGAATGCCTAAAGTGGGACATTCCTTCAGTGCTGTTGGCTGCATAGTGCTGCTGGTGGCTCGTAATAGCCGCCGCATTTTGAGTTGCATGCTTCCAGCTATGTGCTGGTTTATTCTAAGGTTCAGATTCCCAAGCATGCTCCAGCGATCTACCTCGGTTAAGACAAGAATACCCTGGATCACCCCTTCCTGCAGTATATAGTGGAACCAACACAAAACCAATACGCTCAAAGTCTTGCAACCGCAACTTCAAGAATGTGAATTTGTTTGGCATTGCTCATCTCCCTCCCCCAACCCATGTATACAAAGGTACCCATGATCACATAAAATCTGGAATGGGGAGGGGGTGCCCTGCTTCTTCCAGGAAAGCTACTTTAGCACAGGACACTGGTATGAGGAGGAGTATTACACTCCAGTCTGATTGGAGCGCAACTGAAATTTGTAAGATTCTGGAGCACAGAAACAAAGTAAATCACTAAACCATCAATTCTATCACGGGGGGGGGGGGGCACCTAAATTGTATAATTTGGCATCTCAATGATTGTTATTATTCATTGTATTATAATTTGGCATTGTTGTAATGAGGCTATTATTGGATTGCAATTGAAAATTAATAAAAAGTATTATCCCCCAAAAGGGGACAGACAGACAGACTTTGGCAATTGAGTTTTTCTGTCTCCGAAAGACTTATTTTGGAAGAAGCTTGAAACCAAACAGTACTGTTGACTTTAGCCTCACCCACACAACATTTACAAACCTTTTCATGACAATTCTCTCCCATCTGGGTCAGAACAGCCTTTTCCACTGTATGGCCTAAATGTAGCCTTGGCTAATTAAGTTTGTGACTAGCATGCTGACTAGCTTTTTAAATAAACCCTTCTACCAAGTGGACTGGAAGAGAAGGCCCTTCCTCCTCCAGCCAGCTCCTTTGTCTCAATCAATTCCAGGTGATTTTTGTCTATCCCTCAAGGTGTTAAATACAAGGCCGACCTAATGACAAAAAAAGGAGTAGAACTGCTTTCCAGGTCTCCTATACCTCCAGCAGCACCAGGCAAAGAGCCCTTATGAATGAGGCACTCGGGATTTAATTTCTAGAAGAATCAGAGAATTGTATTGTTGGAAGGGACCCTGAGGATCATCTAGTCCAACCCTCTAAAATGCAGGAATATGCAGCTGTCCCGTACGGGGAATTATCAGCAGAAGAAATGTTGTCAAGGTTCAGGTTCCTGTGCAAACCCTCCTTACAGCTAGTGCCAGTCCACGGCCAGTTACTCCTATCTGGGACAAAAATGCACTCTGTACCTGCTCAGGGGCATTTCCTACTTACTTCATATGCTCTAGGATTGAGCCTTCGCACTGAAAACGGATGTTGGGGCCGACTACTGGCTCAGTCCCAGTATGTGTAGGAAATCAAGTGCGTACGGGGTGAGCTCCCATCGTTCGGTCCCTGCTCCTGGCAACCTAGCAGTTCGAAAGCACGTCAAAGTGCAAGTAGATAAATAGGTACCACTCTGGCGGGAAGGTAAATGGCATTTCCATGTGCTGCTCTGGTTCGCCAGAACCGGCTTAGTCATGCTGGCCACATGACCTGGAAGCTGTATGCCGGCTCCCTCGGCCAATAAAGCAAGAAGAGCGCTGCAACCCCAGAGTCGGCCACGACTGGACCTAATGGTCAGGGGTCCCTTTACCTTTAATTACCAAACAGCGTCGTGTGTTTTGGATAACCGAGGTGAAAATTTCCTGTTTTTTTTATTGTTCTTATCAGGTCCAGGAGAGAAGACTCAAGCTGGTCTTAGCTAATTGCTTTTCAAGTCTTTATTCTTCCACCATATCCTTCTAAATTACACAGGGGAAACAGAGGCACTGTGGATTACACAGTTTTGTCAGTGAAATCAAGGGGCATGTACCATTTCCGCATCTTCCGCTTGCTTCTGTTTCTCCTCTTTCTCCCTGCGACAAAAAAGAAAAAAGAAAGAAAGAAAAAAAGAAAAAGGGTTGCGTAGTTAAGCAGAGGGCACTGCTGGCAAACAGAGGAGATGATTATTGTGAGGTTAAAAAGTCTCCGCTTACTGCTTGGCTTTTGCTTTTGCTTCCAATCTGTTCCGTTTTTTCTCGTCGTTCTTCTTCGCAAAGTAATCATCCCTGCACAGAATATATAATTCAATTACGCGAGCCAATTTAGGGGTACTATACGCAACGGAAAGGAATATGAAAGCCAACCTTAAGATGTCTGGCTGTTCTTTGAAGCAAGCTAATCGCCGCCTTGGCGCTGCTATAGACAATGGTGACCAATTAGCGTTGACAGAAAAACTGGCTTTGTAGCAAGAAAAAAAATAATCAGCTCTTATTAAAACTGGCCATCTGTTTTCCCCTCAAAGCACGATGAGACTCTTCTCCCCACTGTCCTCTCTTCCTCAGACTGCAAGAAATCGCTACCATTGCCAGTGGAAAGATCTCCACCGGGAGGTTGTGGATTCTCCTTCCTTGGATAGTTTTAAGCAGAGGTTGGATGGCCATCTGTCATGGATGCTTTATAGCTAAGATTCCTTCCAGCTCTATGATTCTATGATGCTAGAGGGCAGGCAGGCAGAGCAAGAGTGAAGACGCCCCCCCCCCAGACCCATTTTCTAGCACTTGGTGTAATGGACTACAGCGCAGCACACCCAAAAGGAAAAGCGTCTGCCAAGAGACTCACAAGCCAACGTCCACTCCAGCCTTGATAGTAGGCTCCTTTGCCAAGGCTATCAAAGCTTGCCTTTACAACTTGGTGTGGGATATAACATAAGCAGTCAAGTACAGTGGTACCTCAGGTTAAGTACTTAATTCCTTCCGGAGGTCCGTACTTAACCTGAAACTGTTCTTAACCTGAAGCATGACTTTACCTAATGGGGCCTTCAGCTGCTGAAGCACTATTTCTGGGTTAGCGGAGTCTGTAACCTGAAGCATATGTAACCTGAAGCACCACTGTACAACACTTCCTGTTTGCCCAGAGTGGACACAGACAGGGGGGTGGGGTGTTACTCCAGCCAGGAGGACTTCCTGTCACACCTGTCCAGAGCATCCTCCCCTGAGTGTGACCAGGTAGATGGGCATGACTCTGAATAAAAGGCCAGTCACGCAACCATCTTCCTATCTGACTTTTGCTGCTCTCTTCTAATACTAATGTATTTTGCTATCTGCTGGCTCTCAGCCAGCAGCATGTGAGCTCCAACTCTCTTCTGTAACTCCCCTGCCTTCGGGGAACCAACTGTGAACTGAATGTGAGTAAACTTCTTATTGCTTTTAAAAGAAGACTGTTGCATCTTTATTCTTTTTAAGAGGGATAAAAGGGGAAATTACCAGGAATCTGGACAAAGCCAGATCGGATTGCTTAAGTCAGGCATGTCCAAAGTCCGTTTTGGGGGCTTAATCCGGCCCGTCGGTCGGTTTAAACTGGCCCCTGTGGCAGGGTAAAATGCAAAGAAATCCTCAACAAGTTCAATCCTCAACAACTTTGGGGTAAAATCTTAAAAAAAAAAAAAACTCAACAACTTCACTTCATCAAATCTGGCCCTCTTTGAAAAAAGTTTGGACACCACTGGCTTAAGTAAAGAGATTCAAACGAATCTACCTATGAGCTTCCTGCAATATACTAGGGAATGTACTCTGTTACTGACTCACTAGCGTTGAGTGAGGAAGGATAATATTTAATCAATATATCCTCTCCTACTATCCACAACATTCCCACATCGGGTGCCCTACAAGTCCCAATATCCAAGGCCACCTATGCAGATGAAGGGGGTTGTATTCAACAATATTAGGAAGGGCTCCAGGTCAGGGAAAGCTGCCTTGGAGGAAAGTGATGGGAGCAGGAAGGCGGAATGGGATTCGGACCTAGGCCGGATTCAAATCCGAATTTCTGGGGTGGCTAGCCTGCCTCCCTTCAGATGTTGCTGGACTTCCATCAGCCCTCAGTCAACAAAGCCCACAGGCATGCTGGGAAATTTAGTCGGGGGGCTAACAGTGACTTGGGCCAGTTGGCCACCATCTTTCAGGTTAACATATTTCACTGAGTTACTATAAGGATCAAATCTAGAGCAGTAGGGAGAAAGAGAGACTGTATACTGGTCAGAAACACAGAGAAGTCTGATGTATCTGATGGTTAGAGTAATACACCTCCCTGTCCTTAGCAGGCTGCTAATCCTACTTCAAAGTTAAGTCTCGGGGGTTTTATTTCATAAAATGTATACACCACTTGATAGATTATTATTTGCCGATTTTTACTGTTTATTATAATATTCTAATGGATTACTGAATATTGCTTTCTTTGACAAAAGTTGCTTATTTCAAAGTTACTGTGACTTTTTTTTGCATCGGATCAGATTATTATCTTTGCTGACTATTTTGTTGCTTCTTCTGCTTGTAAACCACCTTGCGGTATACAAATTAAAGGTGAAATAAAATAAAATGTAATTCTTTTTTTTTTTAATAAAGCCCACACACCTCAAAGCAGTTTGCAAAAAGAATAAAACCAATAAATTGGTTAAGTACAACAATTTAAAGTGTTTTGTTATTTAAAAAATCAAATCAGCAATAAACTAAAAACAGATTAAAACACGCAATACTCTACATATACCTGGATAAGCTCGTATAACAAGAGTGTTTTTAGCTGGCGCCAAAATGGGTACAGTGAAAAGGCCTGCCTTGTGTCAACAGACACAAGGTTTCCAAGGTTTAGAGTTCCAAGGTTTAGATGCCATCACACTAAGAGATCAATTTCTGACAAATGTGGATCTGGTATTCTGCGACAGCTCCAGCTCCGCAGATCAAAGAGGTCAAGTGGGCATATATGGGCAAGGCGATCTTGCAGGTAAACTGGTCCCATATTGTTAAGGGCTTTGAATACTAATAGTAACACACTGGATGACTAGTAACAATCTATAAGTCCAAAGCATTACGATATCAAATACAGAACTTACCTGAAAAGTACAATAAGCTCTGTGTCCTTGTATTTTTGGTTTGGAGTTTCAACGAACTGTTTGGCAGATTCGACGCTGTCAAAAACTGCAAATATTGATCCCTGAAGGAGGTAAGAAAGGAGGTGTTTTAATTTAGATCGGTGGAATATTCTCACAGGAAAAAAATAATAACTGAAAAGAGCTTCGACGAAAAGGAGTTACCTTGAACGTTTTCTGAATGGTTTTCCGCATCTGAATGTTTTCAACTTTGCCTTTACTATCTAGCCATTCCTTGATATCATCAAGGGTTGCATCCTGTGGGAAACCTTTCTGAAAATTGAGGATTCGGTCAGTGACTTCATATTCAGAGACATGTTTATGCAAACACCTATCTGGAGACATTTAGGGTATTTACATGGGTGTAGTCTTGCCGCCAGTTTGTGAACAATACCCATAAGCTGGAGGGATAGCGGTAAAGAACGATATTTGAGAGCCTCCCTCATGATGAGCAAAAATCGAATGTCAAGCAGAATTAGCCAACTTAAGCTAAACTGCTCGTTTACCAGGTAACATAATATGGGGCACAGTGGATAAAAATCAATGATTTTTAAAATAATAAAAAAACTTATTTTTAAAAAAATTTAAATTGGAGGTTTTTTTTAATTCAAATTGGATTTTTAAAATAAAATGCTTTTCAAGGAAAAATCTTTCTAAAGATCGTTTTCTATTTAAGTTACATTGCAGTCCAAAGAAATAAGGATTTGTTTTTCATGTGTGTTAAAACTCAGTCTAAGGTGTTTCTTTTTGATGTTTAACCACATCAGTTTACAAACATGGATACATGTTATTGTTTTTGTTAAATAAATTGTTTAAATTGTTATTAAGGAAATGATTATTTTTCTCCTTCCAATGAAGTACAGCAGAAAAGTTGTCCAAATATAAACAGTTAACTTATTAAACCTCACAATAATCTCTGTATTCCTAATAGTATAACCAAATCAGCCATTTTTGATACAACTGCAAAAACTACTCTGAAAATTTCTTATTCCAAAAATGAAACCTTCATCTGGTTGTAAATATTGAGATTATACCAGAAAGAATGAGTCTTTCTGTAAAAAAATATGATTTAAATCAAGTCTTACTGACTAGTGATTTAAATTGATGTGATGTAAATCAAATCCACCCTGAAATATATACAACCAAAAAATAATCAATTTGAGTCGTACGACTCAACTTGCGTCGACTAGACCCAGCTTTTTTAAAGCATTGTGGGCTAAAGTCGTTTCTGAGGCTCCTCTGGGATTAGGGGCCCCGAAGCCTCAGCTTCATCATTTTCATAGTACAGTGGTACCTTGGTTCTCAAACGCCTTGGTACTCAAACAACTTGGAACCCAAACACTGCGAACCCGGAAGTAAGCGTTCTGGGTTGCAAACTTTTTTCGGAAGCTGAATGTGCTCCGCTTTGAGTGTTATGCTTCCGACTTGAGAGCCACACTTCCGTTTTGAGTGCTACGCTGAGGTCTGTCTGTTTTTGCTATTTATTTTGCATTTTTGTGGCTCTTTTTGTTTTGCTTTTGTGACTGTGTGGAACTCAGTTCAGCTACTGATGGCTTGATTGTGTGACTGCAGTACATTGTTTATTGCTTTCATTTTATGGGTCAGTGGACTCGTTAAGATAGTAAAATTCATGTTAAATTGCTGTTTCAAGGGTTGTTTTTAAAAACCTCGAACGGATTAATCCATTTTGCATTACTTTCTATGAGAAAGGGTGTCTTGGTTTTGGAACGCTTTGGTTTTGGAATGGACTTCCAGATCAGATTAAGCTTGAGAACCAAGGTAGCACTGTAGATCTTCCCTGAGGAAGAGTGCATTTTCAAGTCACTGAGCCTAGTGAAACCCAGGGCCTACAATATGCTTCCCAGAATCCTTTGCAACACGCAGGGTGTCAAAGAAATTTTCATGCAGGACTGGGGTCCTCCAAACTAGAACGTTTGAAATCCGGCTGCATTAAAACACATATCGTTCCCACTTACAATATACACAGATCTGCTTTTAACCGCGTTCTTATATTGCTCCGTCACTTCCGGCAAAGGTTTGTTTGGAGATCTTCGGACTTTAGCTTTGTCTTCGCTAATTTCCATAAGCTCAGTCGTTGATTTTTTCAACGCTCCCACTATTACATCAAAGTCTTTTGTGAGGCGATTTAACCTAGGAAGGAAGGTAGAAAGGTAGGTAAAAAGAGCTTATTTTCGTCTTTTTTAAAAAAAATAAAGATCAATTATATTATGTCTCCTCTAAATACAACCTGAGCGAAAATGTGGAAGCGTAGGTGCCCTTTATGATTGGATTACATCAGGAAAAATGAAGAAATAGATGGAAAATCAATATATCACATAGGAAACGTATTGGACACAAACTCCTTTTGCAGAAACGAAAGTTAATAAATTTGCAACTACAAATGAAAGTCAAGATACCAGTGGCTGTTAACCAAAGGATTAAGATCGGAACTGCTGTAAATGGATTAATGAAGATTATGAAAGCAGGAAAAAATAAAGCACCTCATATCCTGAAACCCAATGAACAGAAGTCACCTCAAATTGTTAATTCGGTTTTTAATTGGATTGTGATTGGGTACTGTGATAATGTGGCTTTTATTGGCATTGTACTAAATTCATTAAAAATATTATAAAATATTGTTTGCATTGCATTCAGATAACATGATGAAGGCTGCACAAATTCTTAAAACTGAAACCATTACCTTCTACTGAACATACTGGCTTGGATGCCAAATTAAGGTTACGTAAGAAGCTCATAGAAGTAGTTTTACTCCTCAACCTGTAGTTTTCTCCTCAACCTCAGCCCTCCAGATCAGTGGTTCTCAACCTGTGGGTCCCCAGATGTTGTTGGACTACAACTCCCATCATCCCTGAGCTCTGGCCTTGCTAGCTAGGGGTGATGGGAGTTGTAGTCCAACAACATCTGGGGACCCACAGGTTGAGAAAGGCCACTCCAGATGCTTTTGGCCTGCAACTCCCATGATCCCTAGCTAGCAGGACCAGTGGTCAGGGATGATGGGAATTGTAGTCTTAAAAAAACATCCGGAGGGCCGAGGTGGAAGAAGTCTGCCATAAAGCCTTGCTGGACAACATGGGATGCAGCATAGGGAAGATGATGAGGGAGGCAGGACTCATAAAGGTAAAGGGACCCCTGACCATTAGGTCCCGTCGTGGCTGACTCTGGGGTTGCGGTGCTCATCTCGCTTTCTTGGCCGAGGGAGCCGGTGTAGAGCTTCCGGGTCATGTGGCCAGCAGGACTAAGCCGCTTCTGGTGAACCAGAGCAGCACACGGAAACGCCGTTTACCTTCCCGCTGGAGTGGTACCTATTTATCTACTTGCACTTTGACGTGCTTTCGAACTGCTAGGTTGGCAGAAGCAGGGACCGAACAACAGGAGCTCACCCCGTCATGGCAAGTCCTAGGCTCTGTGGTTTAACCCACAGCGCCACCCGCGTCCCTGGCAGGACTCATAGGACTCAACAAAAACCCCGTCACCACTTTCCCTTCCTTTAAGTTAACTTTGAATAAGCACCCATAGATTTACCTGTTGAATTTGATTAACGTTTCCAAAGTCACCCAGCCGTCGTCCAGCTTGATCTTCTCCTGGAGGAACTTGTCCCGTGGCAAGTTGTGGTCGCCAAAATAGTACTATGACGCAAGTACGAAGAGCAACACAAATATTAGAAGCCAAAGAGAACCTACTGCTTCATTTAGCACCGAGAAATCAGCTTCCATAAGCCTTTCTGAAGAGCGTCATCAGAATTTACGGCATAAATTTCTGAGCGCCAGGTGAAAAACGTCCGGGTTTCCGTTCAACATTTTAAAATTCCTTAACGTCGTTCCCTCAATGGTTTTATATTACAAACTGCTTGCCAGAAGCTTGATGTATGAAAAATATCAGCACAGATGAAGCTACATTATTAAGTTCAACCCCACGCCCCAAAAGGCAACTGTGACACTGGTCACAATTTGTGGATGCTTAAAATTGTTCTGACAATTCAATTCATGACTGCATCTCAGTCTCCTGAACTGCGTCTCGTCTCATGCATCATCAGAACAAACGGAGAATTTCTGCAGCTGCAGAACCCTTTATAGCTTCTTGCCTGACTTTTCAAGGCTGTTTTTAATCTTTGTTTTTACAAAAGTCTGTTCAACTTAAGAAGTATTGTACTTTATCAGCGATCAGCGAGCAAAGCTGTGCAGATGAGGGGTCCTATTCCAAAACATCAGGCTGATACTAGGAATAAAACAGTTCTAAGCTGTGAGGAATCCTCATTTTAAGTGCTCAACCAAGACAGCTACACAAATTTTATAATAGGCCTTTTGCATTAATGCTATGCTAGTCTCAATATTCATACCTCAATCTGCTGGCAGACCTTCCTTTCCAAGTCAGACATGTTTTCGCTGTCTCCATTTTCGGCCATTTTTGCCACCTGTAATCAGAGCGACATTTCGCATCATTTAAGCACTAGGGCTCATTTAAATGGTATAGACCACACTTTATCAGCAATTGCCTCTATTATTATAGAATGTTCTTCATTTAAATCTTTGTTAGGAACACAGATATATAAACTAGGCAGCAAACAGGTTTACAGTGACCAGGGTGGATGAAAATCAACAATTTTTTTTTTTTTTAAAAAAAGAATTTTAAAAATCAGAATTTTTCAATTTAAATTTGTTTTTTTTTATTTAAATGCTTCTGGATGAAATTTTTTTCTAAAGATAGTTTTCTGTTTAAGTTACATTATAGTCCAAAGGCTATTCATCAGGAAATAAGGATTTGTTTTAAGTTTTTCATGTGTCTTAAAACTCCGTCTAAGTTGTTGTTTTTTAATTGTTTAACCACATCAGTTAACATGGCTACATATGCTATAATGTTATTGTTTTAGTTAAATAAATTGTTTAAATTGTTATTAAGGAAATG
The DNA here is from genome assembly GCF_964234715.1 of Podarcis melisellensis. NCBI lineage: Eukaryota > Metazoa > Chordata > Lepidosauria > Squamata > Lacertidae > Podarcis > Podarcis melisellensis. The sequence continues at coordinate 117,063,926 of NC_138528.1, forward strand.
ATTATTTTTCTCCTTCCAGTACAGTAAAGCAGAAAAGTTGTCCAAATATAAACAATCATTTCATAAAAACCTGTCTTTTTATTTCTAATAGTATAACCAAATCAGTAATTTTTGATATAACTGTAAAAACTACACTGAAAATTTATTATTCCAAAAATGAAAGCTTTATCTGGTTGTAAATATTAAGATTATACCAGCAAGAATGAATATTTCTGTAAAAAATGGTTTAAATCAAGGCTTAATGACTAGTGATTTAAATCTGTCTGATTTAAATCAAATCCACCCTGACAGTGGCCAAAACAAAATGCCTAGTTGCCTTCTTTTGGCCAGATGGCTCGAAAGTAATGTTTTTCAATATGACTGTGCAGATAAAATATCACAGGTTGAATTCTACAGGATGTGTTGCCAGTGTATGAAAACAGGCAAGACCCAAGGATTCCCAGGCCAGATGGCGGAAACATCAGGCGCCATCCTGACACCCGGGCATCTTCACTTGGTCGCAAGTGGCCGATGACCGGGTGCAAAATGCACCTGGCAAATTTCAAACGCTGTTCAGGACATCCAGCATCTCCCCATAGTGCCTAATGAAAATAAGAAATAGCGCTATCCGTTACCCAGTGGCAGGGCCGGCCCAATATATTTTGCCATTTGAGGCGAGCTGCAGAATGCAGTCCCCCTCCAAGCCAGGGAAGTAGGGCTGGGTGAAGATCGACATCAGGATCAAGGGGGACAATAAATACCTTATTTTTCGCTCTATAGGATGCACCCTATTTTAGAGGGGGAGAACAAGAAAAAGAAGAGAAGAAGAGTTTGGATTTGATATCCCGCCTTTCACTCCCCTTCAGGAGTCTCAAAGCGGCTAACATTCTCCTTTCTCTTCCTCCCCCACAACAAACACTCTGTGAGGTGAGTGGGGCTGAGAGACTTCAGAGAAGTGTGACTGGCCCAAGGTCACCCAGCAGCTGCATGTGGAGGAGCGGAGACGCGAACCCGGTTCCCCAGATTACGAGACTACCCCTCTTAACCACTACACCACGCTGGCTCTTTCCCTTTCTGCGCAGCGCCCCTTCAGCGAAGCAGCAGGAGAAATGGAGCCCCTTCCATTTCTCCTCCTGCTTTGCTGAAGGGGAGCTGCGCAGAGAGCGAAAGCTGCGCAGCACCTCTCCAGCGAAGCAAAGCCAGGAGAGCAAGAGGGATCAGTGCACACCAACCCCTCTCTCTCTCTCCAGGCTTCAGCGAAAGCAACGCGAAGCCTCCTGAGCACGGAGGGAGCGCTCCCACTGCGCTTTGGAGGCTTCGCATTGCTATCGCTGAAGCCATGGAGCCTGCATTCGCTCCATAAGACGCACACACATTTCCCCTTAATTTTTGCAGGGGAAAAAGTGTCTCTTATAGAGTGAAAAATTACGGTATCTACCTTGGAACCTACCACCTGAGGTGATCGCTTCCATTTGTCTCACGGGTGGGCCGGCCCTGCCCTGCCCTTTGGGCAGAGGACCATGAGCCCCTGTTAGAAACTCAGGTGTACAAGCTAGACACCAAACAGCTCCTTAAAGCAAGATTAGTCACCGAAACAGAATGTCTAGTTGCCATTTTGGGGCAAGGCAACTCTAAATTATTATTTTCGAAGGATGGACAGGTTGTGACTGATTATCAGTTAAAACACCTGGCAAGTTCTGCTGAGAAGCTTGAGCTGGGTTAAGAAATTTGAGAACTTAAAAGAAGAAAAGTCACTTTATCAAGGGACACTCCACATATATCCTGACTTCTTTTTCTTAATGGTGACACAGATCATTCATAACATGAGAACATCCTTCACAACTATGAGAAAGGCAGCGGGGTGAGGTACCATACTTTTCCGTGTATAAGACTAAGTTCTATTATGTAAAAATCATGCTAAAAAATGGGGTTCGTCTTATACCTGGGTAGTGCATAAGGTGGACATTTGATTGGTTGCTGCCGCGGCTGTCACCAGCTATTGTGGGTGTTATTGGTTGCTGCATCAATGAGTGGTGTTGACTGGCTGATGCTGCGCCAATTGGGCGGGCTACTGTCAGCTTCTGCTGGCAAGGGGACAGACGAGAGTCGGATTTTGCTACGCGTGCAGGTAAGCAATTTTCGGCAACCTCCCCTTTAAAAAGCTGAACAACCCAAGGTAATCCCCCACCCCAAAAAAGCTCCACAACTCTGAGCAATCCTTCGCAAAAATAAAACTCAACATCTCCCCCCATTTTCTTAAATTTGAGCCCCCCAAAATAGGGGGCGTCTTATACATGGGGGCGTCTTATACACGGAAAAGTATGGTAAGCGAAGACAAGCTGCAACAATTAACTACAGCGTTGTTCACTGCTCTTGTTAAGGCTGCGCACTGAAAGCATTTCGGTTCCTGAAATTGTGCAGATAAGATATGGCCGAGTTCTATAGGATTGTGGGTACAGTGGTACCTCGGGTTAAATACTTAATTCATTCCGGAGGTCCGTTCTTAACCTGAAGCACCACTTTAGCTAATGGGGCCTCCTGCTGCTGCTGCACCGCCCGAGCCCAATTTCTGTTCTCATCCTGAAGCAAAGTTCTTAACCTGAAGCACTATTTCTGGGTTAGCGGAGTCTGCAACCTGAGGTACCACAGTATTAGTGTGTGAAAACAGTCAAGATCCAACGATCCCAAGATGTGCACCTCCAGGTGATATCAGATGCCATCCTGGTGCCCAGGCACCTTCACTTGGGCGCAAGTGGCCAATAGGTAAAGGGACCCCTGACCATTAGGTCCAGTCGTGACCGACTCTGGGGTTGCGGCGCTCATCTCGCTTTATTGGCCGAGGGAGCCGGCGTACAGCTTCTGGGTCATGGCGAACCAGAGCAGCGCATGGAAACGCCGTTTACCTTCCCGCTGGGGCGGTACCTATTTATCTACTTGCATTTTGACGTGCTTTTGAACTGCTAGGTTGGCAGGAGCAGGGACCGAGCAACGGGAGCTCACCCCGTCGCGGGGATTCGAACCGCAATAGCTCAGTGCAAAATACGCCTGGTCAATTTTGAACGCTCTGAACAATATAACACAACACGAGGGCCAATAACAGTGGCACTAAACACTATTTATAGACTAATACAAATGATCAGAAATTACAGCCGAAGTCTCTAAATCTTCTTCACCAGTCGCCGCAGAATAATTCAAAAGTTTGCTATGTACATAATCTGTTACCAAATATCGCCGGAACAGAGTTTCTGGATAACCAATCTGTTTCGTTCAATGCTTCATCTGCCAATCTTGATCAATTCTTCATCAGCCAGGCTTGTAAGAATTAATATGAGGATGCAGTTCAATTTCTTAACAAGCCAATCTTACATGTAAGGAAATACAAACACTGTACAAAATATGCTGTGGGCCACTGCTCCTATGATACTGTAGTCACTGATCAGTAAGATTGGCTTGTTAAAAAAACTCTGTTCCTGTTTCTGATAATTTGTATTAGTCTCTATACCCTCCCCATCATTCTCACATGGTACCCAACCTCCCATTTCAGCATTTAGGCAGCCAGCTAAATCTTCTCCCCTCCACCCCACCCCCCAAAACTGCCCCTCCCACCAATCTCTCCATTTTTAATCAAAGGGATGGAGGGTAAGTAAGCAAAAAGATAGTCTCCTTTAAACAACAACAACCCCTTCCTTTCTGATATGGAGGAAAGCTATTTAGGGAGAACCAACAACATAAACACAACCAGAAAATGAAAATAAAAAACTCTTCCCTCTCTTTTTTTCAGGGGTGAGGGAAGAAATGTTTTCCAGTTCTTTGTTTACTTTGCCTCTTTGCCTAGCTGGGGGGGGGGGGGTCCCTCCTGTATCGTAAGCAGGCTCTGAATAATTAGCTGTGCTCTAAGTGGCACACTATGTAAGCCTAAGACTTGCCAATCAGAAGGTTGGCGGTCGAATCCCTGCGACGGGGTGAGCTCCCGTTCCTCGGTCCCTGCTCCTGCCAACCTAGCAGTTCGAAAGCATGTCAAGTGCAAGTAGATAGATAGGTACCCATCCGGCGGGAAGGTAAACGGCGTTTCCGTGCGCTGCTCTGGTTCGCCAGAAGAGGCTTAGTCATGCTGGCCACATGACCCGGAAGCTGTACACCGGCTCCCTCGGCCAATAAAGCGAGATGAGCGCCGCAACCCCAGAGTCGGTCACGACTGGATGTAATGGTCAGGGGTCCCTTTAACTTTAAGCGGAAAGATGATTTCTTAGCAGTCAGGAGGGATGAAGGAGAGGGCAAACATAGCTGAAGACACCATGCCTGCAAATTATCTGCAAAGTATTCTGTTCAGCAGAGCTACCCCCTGGGAAGCTGTTAAATGTCCACCTTTTGTTCTAGCTATATTGCCATGTTCAAACATTTATCACAATGTTATTTCAATATCGGTACTCAATGGTATGGCAATTTATTGCCCAGCCCTACTAAACAGCCTGTGCTGCTGGACCCTTACCTTAAAACTGGGGTCCCAGCGGTTGTTGGACTACAACTCCCATCATCCCTGACCACTTGGTCCTGCTAGCTAGGGATGATGGGAGTTGTAGTCCAACAACAGCTGGATATCCAAGTTTGAGAAACACTAAGAGATTAAAGAGCGCCACTAGTTCTAGATACCGGCCACCGGTTCCAAGAAGTCACGCCGCATGGCTGATATCAGCCTGAGCTCACTTTTACCAAATGAGATACTACAAAAAAACCAGAGAACTCTTCTCTTGTGTATTACTCAGGTGAGAAAGGGAAGCAAAACAAAAACCCGAAGGATCGGAAAGTCGAGCCTTTGCCACTCCTCCGTGAGCATTTGCAGCAAAGGACTCCCAGCTGCCAATCAAACCATCCTCCACGTGGTCCAAACCTGCGCGCACAAGAGCGCAGCGTGGTGCTCTTCCTTGCCGGCCACCTCCAATAGGAAAAAGCTCCCTGGGTGTTTAAAATGCAAGTTTCTCTCTTGAACACGTCGCCTGCGTGTTCCGAGAAGTTCCCCGCTCCTCCTTCGCGTGCGTTAAAAGCAAAGCCAAGAAAAAACACGGGTGGGAAGCCTTAAAGCGGGGAAAGAGACGGATTACTCCCCCCATCCGTGCTCCCCAAAGAAACCCCACGATCACCACATTCCGGGGTTTGACCTACAAGTGTAGGTAACGTCTGGAGAGCGTTACAGCGAGCAAGCGCCCGGGGGAAAGAAATCTCAACTCTCCTGGGCTTTGAACCTCCAGCATTTCCTTCTGCTGCGCGCACACGGGCCCTGTTTGTAGCTCAGCTCCTTCCCCCAGAAAAGAGCAGGCCTCGTCGTGGGAACCCGTCGCCGGCGGAGGCGCGCAAGCAAGCCGACCCTCCTCGCTCCCCACCCACCTGCCCACCCGGTGCGGCGAAGCCCGAAATCCCACCCGGGGAGCCCACCCGGGACGCACGTGGGGACTTCCACGCAAGCCTGGAACGAGCTCCGAGCAGCCGCGCGCAAGGCAGGCGCTCCCCAAAAGCCCCGGAGCCAGGATTACGCGCCCGCGGAAACGAACCAACCTTCGCCCAAAGCAAACCCCGGCCTCTAGAGGACTAGATCGCGTAGGCCGCCGGCGCCGCTTCTCCGTGCGCCTTTACGCGCTCCCGTCCTCCTCTCGCCGGCCAGCCCAGCAGCCTGTGCGACGCTGGCCGCACCCCTTTCCCCGGCCCAGCCCACGAGGGCTGGGCTTCCGCGGCGCCCGCCTCCTGAATCCGGATCCTCGGAAGGTGCCCAGCGAGCAGCGGGTTGTCAGGACGGTTTGCGAAGATCTCTGCCTCCACCGGCAAAGGAAGAGGAAGCGGGCGCGCACCGTGCAGCTCCTAATATGATCGTCTTGCGTGCGATTCTATGGCTAAACACCAGGAAGAAATTTCTGGCAGTAAAAAATATTCAGGGTAAAGCCAGCCTCGTTTGTTTTTTTTAGCATAGCTAAACTATCGATTTTGTTAAAGCTGGAAGTGACGACAGCCTGGCAGCCCGCATTGGAAGCTAGGTAATCAATAAAAAAGTAAATAGAGCACCTCTCTGAGCATGTATGAAGTACACATCTCTGATTATTGATTGATAATAAGCTGCAGCACCCACCTGTTTGTGATTAAATTAATGTATGTAACTATAGTCAGATAACACATTCACTGAGAAATGGGGTATATTTCTAATGCATGGGACCTAAACGTACAAAAGGCACGATGGCGTACTATTGATGTATTGCGTAAGTATACCCCACCACACCCCACCCAGACTGTAGCCAATGATATAATTATTTATTTGATCGCTTCTTGAAAGTCTGTTCGCATGGTTGAGAAAAAATGGCTGAGGTTACTTCAAGGAAACGGTATTCTTCCCTCTTGGTCCTAAACACATTTCCAGATGTACTAGAGGCAACTCCCATTTTAGGCACTACCAATACTGTATGTGGGACGCGGGTGGCACTGTGGGTTAAACCACAGAGCCTAGAGCTTGCCGATCAGAAGGTCGTCAGTTCGAATCCCCATAACGGGGTGAGCTCCCGTTGCTCGGTCCCAGCTCCTGCCCACCTAGCATTTCGAAAGCACGTCAAAGTGCAAGTAGATAAATAGGTACCGCTCCAGCGGGAAGGTAAACGGCGTTTCCGCGCGCTGCTCTGGTTCGCCAGAAGCGGCTTAGCCACACGCGGAAGCTCCCTCGGCCAATAAAGTGAGATGAGCACCGCAACCCCAGAGTCGGGCATGACCGGACCTAATGGTCAGGGGTCCCTTTACCTTTACCTAATACTGTATGTGAACAATCATTCACATGCACACATCACCAAACCCTGAAGTGCCCCAGGATGAATAGGGGTGGAATAATGGGGTGTTTGCAGGCTTTTTCAATTGCACATGATTTCATGGAAGCGAGCGATGTCCCAGAATGCAAGCCCTGCACAAGTTGGGGGTTGCCTGTGTTTTCAGTGGGATAAGGTATTAGATTAGTCTTTTATTTTTCCCCCAAAGGTAATGAGCACATCTTGAAAAAGGGTTTCAAGTAGTGTATTCCTTATAATTTAGAAAACAGTGCAGCCTTTTGTTTACTTCTGAAAGTAAACCACACTTTACAAATATTTATCAAATGCACAACATACTAAATGTGAATTAAATATAAATTAAATATAAACAACAACAACAATAAATACAATTGTAACGAGAACCTGGAAGCTCTACATTCTAATCCTTTTCCGCTTCCATAAATAATAATGTTCCAGGTATAGTAATAACTCTGAAGTCGTGACTGGAACAGTGGCACTCGCAGTTTGTAAACATTTATGCTGATGTCTCCTGCATTGTCATCCTGAAACCGTTACAGGTGGGCTACTTTTCTTAGTATTTTGCTATCATTGTGCTGGTGAAGCAACTTTTTTGGAAATAAGAAAAGTACTGAAGTGATATTACAGTGCTGGTACTTTTGAACTAAAATCCAAATAGTTAGTAATTCTTAAAATTCTTGTGAGTGCTTTGCTCCTCACCCTCTCCATTCCTGTGGTTGCCATGCTTCCAGGAACCAAGCCATTAACATTATGTGCCAACCTGGGCACATGCTTTGTCTTCCTCAAAGCTCCGCAATGAGCTGTCCCCAAGGTTTGTGCTTGACTTATCAGGGAAGACAAACCATGAACTCAGGTTTACATGGAATGCTAAGTCAAACCATGGTATAGGTGTCTGTAGCATGGTAGCTGCAGGACCAGGGTAGGAGTGAAGTGGCCATGACTTCCTAGTTGCACACTTGCTTGTTCATGGTAAGGCATAGTTTGGCTTAGCATTTGGTGCTATGTAAGCCAAATAAAGAAAAGGCAGCAACGTTTTATAAGCAGCTGGTTATCGTCAGTGGCCTAGACCACAAATTCAATTGTTTACATTTTCAAAAAGTCATTTTTAGATCGTCATTCTGAAACACAAACGCGATATGCAAAAGTAGTTTTACAACTATGAAAGATAAACGAAACATTTCTAGTCCAAAATGCATTTGAAAAGCACATTGTTCAAATTTTAGGGTAGCGAGTTAGGTAATGTACAGAAAGCGAGGTCTTCTGCCCAGTCAGATCCAAAAAAGTACCACTGCCTAACCTCGTATGACCCTAAAATTAGGGAGTTTTGCTCATTTCCACACACCCCACCTATATTTTATTTTGATAGCTATTGTACCGTTCATACACAACGGCAACACAGTAGTAGCATAAAATTAATAAAGGAGGTCAACCTGTAGCGTAGATGCCACCTATTGATTAGACATAAATTGTAGTCAGTGGTGTCTGTCTCTCGGACAAAAATCCAAAAGCAGCAGTAGCACACTAAATATTTTAGGGCCGATTAAAAATATCACAAAATACTGACCAACCTGCTGAGTTCACCCTAACCCTTACAGAGCTTGTACGTAAAGCCAAACAACTTTCCAAATGTCAAGGGCAGAGCGGGGAAAAAAGGGGGGATTGTGCTGGTTATTATGAGAATCCCAAGTCTGCAGTTTGCTATGGTCCTGAGATAAAATGGAGATGTTATACCAGAAATGGAGAACCTCTCCCAGATGCCTTGGGCTGCAGCACCTATCATCTATGACCATCAGTCATGCTGATGAGACTTGGAGTTTAGCAATATATGGAAGGTTAAAGGCTCCTCCTCATCCCTGTTTAACATGGGCTTTAAGACCTCATTTGGTGCAAAAAATAACTTGGTTCATACACACACAACCAATGTTTGTCCTCCCTTTAGAAATATAAAACCCTAAGCCAGGCATAGGCAAACTCCGGCCCTCCAGATGTTTGGGACTACAATTCCCATCATCCCTGACCACTGTTAGCTAGGGATGATGGGAATTGTAGTCTCAAACACCTGGAGGGCCGGGGATGGCCTATGCCTGCCCTAACCCCCCCAACAGTTAATCAGATCTGACTCTGGCAGCAACCAAACATTCACATTGCTTGTAGGGCAGAGAACAGTAGTAACAAAAGAAGTGGTAGCCCTTCTTTCAAAAATATTGGAGCTTAACTGGAGTTGATGCACTAGGCTTAGTGTCAATAAAAGCCAAACGGAGTAGTGTTCCATAGTGACTGAATACCATAGGCTAAGTCCCATCATTAGGCGGTGGGTCACCTTCCTCTAGTTTTGGGCTTCCTTATATTATTAGTTCCTTGTCCCATAAGTGGCATTTTCAGCCTCTAGCACACTGTACAGGCAGACACAGCCATGCGAACGCATAGAACTGGGGAGATTCCCCACAATTTCCCATGTATCGCATTCAGGATCGTACTTCTCAATGTTCTGCAAATACGACCCTTTGGAAGAGGAATAGCCTCCCGTCACATAGATGCATCCATTCATGACGACAGCGCCGCACTCCATCCTTCTTTCTATCATATCAGCCTTCTGTTTCCACACATTCTGCTCTGGGTCATAGCAATCCGTCACCGTCGATTGTCCACCCACAAGATAGAGCTTGTTCTCCAGTGCAATGGAACACAGCCCATATTCTAAAGGTGAAACAGAGAGTGCCGGAAAACACTGAATAAGCATTTGAAGAAAAGGAAGAAAAAGGGCAGGCAGCAGGATTGCTCAGTTGGTTAGAGCGTGGCACCGATAATGCCAAGGTTGCAGGTTCTATTCCCGTATGGAACAGCTGCATACTGTATGCATTCTGTGGGAATGTTCAGGGAGGCAGGAGAGGATATATTGTTTATTAATATCCTTCCTAACTTGCGCTGAAGGGACGTGGGTGGCGCTGTGGGTTAAACCACAGAGCCTAGGACTTGCCGATCAGAAGGTCGGCGGTTCGAATCCCCGCGACGGGGTGAGCTCCCGTTGCTCAGTCCCTGCTCCTGCCAACCTAGCAGTTTGAAAGCACCTCAAAGTGCAAGTAGATAAATAGATACCACTCTGGCTGGAAAATAAATGGCGTTTCCGTGCGCTGCTCTGTTTCGCCAGAAGCGGCTTAGTCATGCTGGCCACATGACCTGGAAGCTGTACGCCGGCTCTCTCGGCAAATAAAGCGAGATGAGCGCCACAACCCCAGAGTCGGCCACGACTGGACCTAATGGTCAGGGGTCCCTTTACCTTTACCTTAACTTGCCCTAGCAAGTTCTATAATTTAGCAGAGTTTTAACATTCCCCTTTAAACGCACTTCGGGTAGCTGGTTGCAGGCTTGTTTAAGCTTCTCAGTACAGTGGTACCTCGGATTGCATATGCTTCAGATTACATATGCTTCAGGTTACAGACTCCGCTAACCCAGAAATAGTACCTCGGGTTAGGAACTTTGCTTCAGGATGAGAACAGAAATCGCGCAGTGGCAGTGCGGCAGCAGCGGGAGCAGTGGCTTAGCGTGGGGGGAGCAGGGGGGGCCGGCTGCACCGGGTGCAACATCTGGGGGTTAGGGTTAGGGGGCGCAAATCCACGGGTTAGGGGGCGCAAATTACTTGCCTTGCCCCGGGTGCTGACAACCCACGCTACGCCATTGAGTGGGAGGCCCCATTAGCTAAAGTGGTGCTTCAAATTAAGAACAGTTTCAGGTTAAGAATGGACCTCCGGAACAAATTAAGTACGTAACCAGAGGTACCACTGTATGGATTCCTGGTAAGAGCCCTTATTTCCCTCTTAAAAGAATAAACACGCCACAATCTTCTTTAAGATATATAAAAGTAGTTTATTCACATCAACAGTTCACAGTTGGATCCCTGAAGGCAGACCTAGTTACAAAGGTATATATACATGTGGATGTACCCCATATGGGGGGTTCACCCCAGTGACTGCAGACTGACAGTCTGGGCAGCTCACGCAACAAAAGGAAGATGGAGAAGGAAGGGATCTTACCAGAAACCTATGGTTGCAACCAGCTACCCGCTGTGCGTTTAAAGGAGAATGTTAAAACTCTGCTAAATTATAGATCTTGCTAGCGCAAGTTAGGAAGGATATTATTAATAAACAATATATCCTCTCCTGCCTCCCTGAACATTCCCACACCTTCCAAATCTACAATCCCTAAATGGTAGAAGTACAGCAGGAGCAGAGTGTGGGGGCCATAATACAAAAGCACTGGGGGAAAACTGAACAGGCAGAAACAGCAAAGGAAGGGGGAGCAACAGGTTCTGTGAGTCAGCAGTTGGCTCCCTGCAAGGAAGTGGGTTACTCAACAATGCCTGTTAATACCCTAGTATTGCTAGCTGGCTGTGAGCTTTTGAATGTTAACGTGTGGGTGCAAACCAGCAGAGCAGCTGCAGATATTTCTTTTCTTGGAAGAAAAACAGGCAAATTGCTGCTTTTGGAAGGCAATTATTCAAACCACCGAGCGGAAGTAAAGCTTACCTGGATACGGACTGGTGGTGATGACATTCCATTCATTAATATTAGAGTGGTAACTTTGAACTTTGTCGTAAGTGCAGCTTCCCCGATAACCGTAGTGACCTCCAGTGACATAGATAACTTCATTCAAGACACAGGCTGTGGCATTCCCAACCCCTAATTAATAAAAACTGAAATTGTTAAAAAGCTTTAAAACTGAGTAACATTCACCATCAAGTTAGTAATACAACTAATATATAAATAATGGTACAATATATAAGCAATGGTATAATGGTATAGAAATACAGAACTATAAAATCAAGATTTAAAATGATTTCATAATAAATTGTACAATACACTAAAGGCATTTTCTGGTTTATCTAAGAAGTTTTTCCAATAATTTTATATATGTGCATTTGGTCACAGTGCTTAAGAAGAAACAAGGTAGGTATGGCAATATATTCTGCTGATCAAGCTTATAAGTGAGAATGCACAAGTTTGTATATTTTCATTTGAAATTTGTTGAGGAAGGCAACACAAGAACTTCAAATGATTTAACAGAAGACAATAATATCCAAAACATTAAGAGAAATGTGCCCCTGATAACGAGTTATGAACAGCTAATAAGCACAATGAATGCACTTGAAGTTTAAGCTACAGTGATAGATTGTACATTCAGGTAGGTAGCCATGTTGGTCTGAAGCAGTAGAAATAAAAATAATAAAATTTTTAAAATGTCCAGTAGCACCTTATAGACCAACTAAGTTTGTTCTGGTATAAGCTTTCGTGTGCATGCACGTATCTGAAGAAGTGTGCATGCACCCAAAAACTTATACCAGAACAAACTTATTGTAAGATTGCGTTGGAGCAGAAATTCCGTTGTAATAGCCAAACATAAATTCTAAGTGAAAAAGGCAACTGACAATGTTTCTTCACTCAAGCAATTGCATCTCACACATTTCTTTTCATGGGCAGAAGGCTGATCAGGCTGTCTTTTAAAAGCTTGAACAAAAAAATAAATTGTGTATCCTAGGGGAGAGGGGAAAAATATTCATTGATTTTTTAAAAGACACATGCGAAAATACGAATAAGCATGCAGGATTCCACTTACCTTTAATCATGTTTGCAATAGGGACCCATCTCTTTTTTAAAGGGTCATAGAATTCTGCTTCTTCAGCTGGAGCCCCTTTTCTGTAACCCCCTAAAGCGTAGATGCAGCCGCTCAAGGTAACTGCGCAGTGGTAGTACCTTGCATGAAGCATCGGGCAGCCTTCAACCCATTCATCGGCTTCACAGTTGTATATCCACATGACATCCAGGGATTCTATATTGTCTGTTCTATAGCCGCCTGTCACATAAATGTTGGGCCCCAGACTAGCAACTGCATAACTTTCCCTCGCGTGGTCCGGCATGTCAGCTCCCTGGATCCAGACATTGGCGACTGGATCCCATGCATGCACCTCCGATAAAGGATGCCAGTAGTAACCTCCAATAACGTACATAACAGCCGTAGACCTCGTAGGAATTGCTTTTGGGTTGGGGCGCAGCGCGTTGTGTATTAGAGAGCGGATCTTGTTTTCATTCAGCCGGCTTTTCTTGTGCAAACTTAAAGCTGACCTCAGATACATTTCATCTAAATCTGCTTCGAGGCAGCTCAGCAGATCATAAATGCAGTCGGTTCTCTTTTCCACGTCGTAGGCTATCCACTTAACAATGGGTTCCACGGCTGCCCCCTCTTTCCAAAGGCCGAGGTTCTTTCTGGAGAGAATAAACTGGAGCTTCTCGCTGCCGATTTCCAAAAATTCTTCCTGCGCCCACACCTCATCGAATCTTGATAACATTATCCTTCTAGATTCCTTCTCCAGCTCTGAGCAGACGTGGTATTCTGCAAAGGAGTGCATTCCGAGGCAGTTGTCGACATCCAAGTGCCGTATCAGAAACCGCTCACAGGCATTTTTCACAGAGGCAAACTGAAGGAGGTCTGCTGCTTGGAGCAGGCTTTGGACATTTCTCTTTGTTATTTGAATCTCTGATGTGTAAGCGTAAATCACCAGGGATTCCAGTATTGTGGGACTGAGCCCAGAAAGTTTGACCTGGTTCTTAGTCTTCTCTTTCATGTCAGAGGTGAACATGGCCTTGAAATAGTTGCTGCAAGCAGCTAGCACAGCTTTATGGCAATGGAAAACCACACCTGACGCACACTGAAGGGCAATATCAGTGAATACACCTTCAAGGTAGAATGTTCTGAATGCATCCAAGAACTCCACCGGGTGAGAGCTGTCTCTGTATATATAGGTATATTCCTCCTGCTCAGTCAGTGCCATCACTGAAATAAAATGTCAAGAAATGGTAAAGCAATGAAGATTGCAGAGCCTGCTTACTCAGAAGTAAGCCCCACTGAATTAATATACAGTGGCACCTCGGTTTTCAAACATAATCTGTTCTGGAAGACCGTCCGAGTTCCGAAACATTCAAAAACCAAGGTGCAAAGGGCGGTCTGCAAATTTAAGAGAAAATTGAAAACGTAGCAGAAGCCGTTTGACGTGTGAGGCGCATTCGAAAATGGAATCATTTACTTCCAGGTTTTCGGTGTTCAAAATGTTTGACTTCTGAGATGTTTGCAAACCGAGGTACCACTGTATTCATTCTGGGCTCATCCATACTGTTGTTTAATGGAGACATTAAGCTTCCTGTATCTCCTCCAAATCACTGTCCTCCCACACTTCAATCCAGATTTTCTCATACCAGAGGTACTCCAAAAAGGAGAAGGTATAAGAAAATCCAGATCTGGCTCCCACAATATGGTAGAGTCCATAAGGCGTGAAATACAAAGAGCTAAGTCTAGTGTTAAGTAACAAGTAAATGAGGTGTAAATAAGTAAATGCACACTTATGGAAGAATGACCTCATAATCTTCTTCTTTATCTAGTTCCAGTATAAATTGCATTTTGTGGACATCATCTCTATGTCTTGCCATATTTTAGATAAAGGTGTATACCCACCTGAAGATTAAAATAGTGTACAGTGGTACCTCGGGTTACATATGCTTCACGTTACATACGCTTCAGGTTACAGACTCCGCTAACCCAGAAATAGTACCTCAGGTTAAGAACTTTGCTTCAGGATGAGAACAGAAATCGTGCGGCGGTGGCGCAGCAGCAGCGGGAGGCCCCATTAGCTAAAGCGGTGCTTCAGGTTAAGAACAGTTTCAGGTTAAGAATGGACCTGAAGAACGAATTAAGTACGTAACCAGAGGTACCACTGTACTACTGATATAAGACTGCAGACAGAATATACTTGAGGAAAAGAAACTTTAAAATAAGTATTTCCCTTGAAACATCATTTTAAGGCCCTCCTGACTCAATGGAAGTTGTACAGTGGTACCTAGGGTTACAGACGCTTCAGGTTATAGACTCTGCTAACCCAGAAATAGTACCTCGGGTTAAGAACTTTGCTTCAGGTTGAGAGCAGAAATTGTGCGGCGGCAGCGGGAAGCCCCATTAGCTAAAGTGGTGTCTCAGGTTAAGAACAGTTTCAGGTTAAGAACGGACCTCCAGAACGAATTAAGTTCTTAACCCGAGGTACCACTGTATATGCAAGTACTAGAACCAGTCACCCTGGTCCCATCAGCTCTGGCAAGCATGATGCTGCTGAAATAATTAATCATGTTAAATCACTCTTTGTACTCTCCCGAATCCTAAACAAGCTCCTTATCCTTACCTTGCCCCCTCCCATCTCTCCCATGGATTTCAACACATAACTCCACCTGTCTGGATTAAAACTATTTTATTTTTAATAATTTATATACATTAAGAAAATATCAAAATAGGATACATCAGGCTCCTGCCCAGGCACTAACTATCTTGTTTAACAATGGAACAGCATCAAATTATCCCAGACAGTGCTCTATTTCTCTTGAAAGAAAGAATATATACTGTATAAACAAACATACTTATATAGCAATACATCTCTCAATTAACAGGCACCAGATGGGATGGTTAAAATAGAAATAAAATAAAATTTTGACTTCACAGTTTCCAAAAACTTGTATTCGGTTCAATGACCAATCATTGAATTTTTATTTTTATTTAAAGCATATGAAACACGAATCAGTGCAATCCTAAGCACACTTATCTGGGAGTAAAACCCATGCAACAAAATGAGGTTTACTTCTGAGTGGACATGCGTCGTAGGATTGCACGGCTAGTAGGGAGTGACTCCCGTTTAATGTAATGGGACTTACAGCGCAACATTAAACAGGCTTACTTGGAACTAAGTCCTAGGTGGAATCGAGACACGTATAAAAAAGGTTGTGAAAATTCTTATTTATTCTTATTCTGTCAGACTTTTAGAAGACATCTGAAGGCACATTTTTAATGTTTGATGGTGTTTTAAATATCCTGTTGGGAGCCATCCAGAGTGGCTGGGGAGTCCCAGCCAGATGGGTGAGGTATAAATAATAATTATTAGAAGCTTTAAAAAAAAAATTAAAACGTTTTGAAAAACAAATACAGTATTGAATTTGCCATAGCTCGCTATCGCCATCTAGTGTCACATTTGTACAATGCAACTTTACAGCACCCTCCTAACGTTTTATTTGCAGCTGCGTAACCTACTGGATTCAATGGGGCGTCTTCCCCCATTAAGTGGGATTGCAACTTCTCCCTTAGGATCACCGGACGCAGCACTGCACACGAGAGCGCAAGAAAGTCTGGGCTCCTGCTGTTATGCACGTGTTCAAAAACACAGTGCCTGCCAGGGCCAGATTTAGGTTTGATGAGGCCCTAAGCTACTGAAGGCAATAGGGCCCTTTCTATGTCCAGCTGCCCTTTGTCAACAACAAATTGTCACTGCTTTTTGTGTTGAATATATGCTATATGGTAATTTACGGACCTAAGAAGTATCCAAAGCCATTTGCACATAACAAAATATGCATTTT
This sequence comes from Podarcis melisellensis, assembly GCF_964234715.1. NCBI lineage: Eukaryota > Metazoa > Chordata > Lepidosauria > Squamata > Lacertidae > Podarcis > Podarcis melisellensis. The sequence continues at coordinate 117,080,154 of NC_138528.1, forward strand.
ATCAAAATCATTGTTGAACTGAAATACAGTTAAGAAGTATATTAACAGTAAAATACAATTATGGTACAGGGAACCAGGCAGAAGGCCTTCTTGGTAGCGGCGCCCGTCCTGTGGAACACCCTCCCACCAGATGTCAAGGAGAACAACAACTACCAAACTTTTAGAAGACATCTGAAGGCAGCCCTGTTTAGGGAAGCTTTTAATGTTTGATGTATTACTGTATTTTAATATTTGGTTGGAAGCCGCCCAGAGTGGCTGGGGAAGCCCAGCCAGATGGGCGGGGTATAAATAATAAATTATTATTATTATTATTATTATTAAGTATATTAATAGTGAAATAATTATTAAGCTTTAATTTAAAATGATTTTTTATCATTTTTTATCATTTTATCAAGACATCTGAAGGCAGCCCTGTTTAGGGAAGCTTTTAACGCTTGATGTATTACTGTATTTTAATATTTGGTTGGAAGCCACCCAGAGTAGCTGGGGAAACCCAGCCAAATGGACGGGGTATAAATAATAAATTATTATTATTGTTGTTGTTGTTATTATTATTATTATTATTATTATTATTATGTATATTAATAGTGAAACACAATTAAGAAGTATATTAATATTGAAAAAATTAAGCTCTAACTTAAAATGATTTTTTATTCATAACAAAAATAATGCAAACACACTGGCATTTGGAAATAACAAAAGTTCCTTTAGAAGGACAATTTACAGACTCGTGATTTTTTTGGGGGCCCCCCAAGAGTGCGGGGGGGGGGCTTGTTTAGCTTATACTGTACCTAAATCCGAAACTGGCGCCTGCAGACAAAAGCCAGCAGTTTGTCCTGCACCGGCAGCGAGACAAAAGGGAGCCAATTCGAAGTCACGCGTCTGCCGCGTTTCGTTCTGCGCGCTCGGGAAGAAGACTAGTAGGGAGGGAAAAAGCCCTCGCCTTGCCTTCGATAGGAAACGGGCTTGGTTTGGGGAGAGCCAAGGTGGTCGCCTGCCTCTCCAGACATTTCCCAAAGGCCGAGAGCGCGACCCAAACAGACACCCCTCTCTCTCGCGCGCGTGTATCGTGACAGAGACACCCCGCCCCACGCAAACAAACACACAGCGCCGCGCGGAAACCCACCTGCTCTCCACGCGCAACCTCGGCGGCGGCGCGAGCGCGGAGGAGTGGAGGCGCGCGCCCGCCCGCCCGCTTCCCGAAATTAAGGGGGAAAGCGCGAGACAAAAGGCGGCCCCCTCGCCGCGCGCGTCTATCGCCTCAGGCTGCTGCGCGTGGAGCGCGCGCTCCCCTCAGGATGGCCCTTGTGCGCGCATGGAGGCGGGGGGGGGGGCTGTCATTATTGAGGTTGCTGGAGGAGAGACCCCGCCAGTTCGCCTCTTGCTGCTGCCTTCTGACCTAGGGGGACCGGCAAAAAAATGGGCTCGCTGCGCGCCGGCTGCTGCTGCGCCCCCGGGCGACCGGTTGCAATTCCCCCGCGAGTGTGCGCGGGTCAGAAGTATTGGCCGCGCGACCCGTTCTTTGACCATCTTTGGGAAGAAGAGGCGCTGTTAGCCAAGCTGTCCGCGAGCAGATGGCCTGCACCGCGGCAGCAGAAGCACCGGCAGCAGCAGCTCCTATTTTGGTGCCTCGGCTGCCTCTCCCTCCTCCCCGCGAGGTGGTGTCCACTCGCTGCTCCCTGGAGGCCGAAGGCAACGAGGCCCTTTTAATAGCTCCTGCCTCAGGCTTTTGAATGATGGTGTTGGAGGAGACTCTTGAGAGTCCCGTGGACTGCAAGAAGATCAAACCTCTCCATTCTGAAGGAAATCAGCCCTGAGTGCTCACCATAGCTGTCAAGTTACAGATTTGAAAATAAGGGACCAGCAGCCAAAAGAAAGGATTTTAGTCAACCAGCTGAAATACGAAGTTAAAAGGGACCAGATAATTTTGGAGAGCAGCGCCGGTTTTTAGCCCTTCACTTCCAGAGGTTGCTGCTCAAGACACCAGCTGATGAAACACTGCAATTAAATAACTACAAGCAGCAACCACTTTTCGCGCAAAACAAAGTCCAAGCTACGAAGATGCTGCTTCAGTTCTGGATCTTTTCTCTCCTGCTCCATCTGCAGCTCTCAGTTCCATCAGGTGGGGCAGAAGGAAGGGGGGGGGGGGGAATAGCGCCCAAAGTAAACCCGCAGATCAGGCCATCTATGCTAGTCTACCACTACAAATCTATGGGAGAAGTGCTTGCGGTCCTTCCCTTGTGGCCCTTGGAAAACCTGCCCGCGCCTCCGCTTCCGCCTCCTCCTCTTCCTCCTCTCTCTGAACTGCTTTCTCTATGGTTGCCCTTGATCTCCTCTCAAGGCACCTCAGCAATTCATAGGCCATGCCGGGTCCTTCGGCGGCACAGCCACAGTACGGCCTATCGGGAACAGGGGCGACGGGCAGAGGGGAGGCCCCAGGCAGAGTTGCTCGGTTAGGCGGCCGTGAGGAGGATGGCGGCGGAAGGGCCCAAGGCTCCCCCCAGTCCCGGCAGGGAGGGGCTCCCAGGGGCCGAGGCTGGTGAAAGGAGGCTGGAGGGGGGCGGGCAGGGCAGCCAAGCAACACAGTTGGAGCCTCCCTCCTCCCTGGCAGGGAGGGAGGGAGAGGAGCTGCTTCCTTTGAAATTTAAGGGACATCCATCAATAAGGGACAGCAGCGGGACATGGCGCTGGGATAAGGGACTGTCCCTCCAAATAAGGGACGCTTGACAGCTATGGTGCTCACCAGTACTATTTTAGACATGTGGCTTATATACTTACGGTATGTATGTGTGTTTACCTTGTGCAATTATCAACATTTATTCTATATTTGAGACCTTAGAATTCCTATAACATCCTGAACCTAAACGTCCACTTCTCCTACCACCTTCTCATGTAAGGAGTTTACACTGAAAGTAGCGTGCTACAGCAGAGCAATTTTTCTAAAAAGGGAGCATGCAAGGATAGGTTAATGTTTCCAGAACTTAGCAGCAGCTTGGCAATGACTCACAGCAAGTCGTTTTCTGTGGCAGCACAACTTTGGAACGCCTTCCCTGCAAAACTTGACATTTTCATAGTTTTTAGTAGGTGGAAATGTTATTTTAGAAGGGTTTTGAAGTGCTGACTGAGACCAATTACAGGTTATTTTTATTAGTTGATTCAATGGGATTACTGCCATTGTATTTTTGTTCTTTCACTGTCAAGAGTGCAAAAATCTCGAGTATCTCTGTAATCTCAGATCTGTTTATACAAATGTAGGTTGCTTCTGTTTATTTCCACTGCAGCAAGATTTTACATTAAAGCAAAAGACCTCAAACTGTAATGTAGTTACTTAATAAAATATTTAATTAAGTATTCTTTGTATAAGCATGAATCCTTAAATACAAAACTACAAACAGGATAAATTAAATTTATATCTGTCTTATTTTTTAAAGAATATACATACTCCAAAAATTGCAGCAGGCACATTGTATACAGACAAAATAACAACTGGGCAAGAAATGGATCTTCAAGGAAATCCACTGATCACTGTACTGTACCTCAGTATTTGAATTTTAGCAGTTTGCTAAGTAAACTCATCAAAGGGATGTTTGCCACCAAACTACTAGAATCTGGAAGCCTACCAAGTTATGCTCTTTACTCTTTGTGTATGCTTTCAAAAACTGGAAGGAAAAGCAATTTATCTAAATTTTTTTTCCACATATTAAGCAAAACATTTTAACACAATCACCTTTCACGATAGGGTAAAAGGGTCAACACAATACTGTTTATCAATATACAGTATGCCACTTTTCAAACCTTTCATTTCAGACACACCATTCTAATGCTAATAAAATGTCATAGGAAGATGGACCACAAACTCCTGGGTAATATCCTCAGAGGTATTACAAAGAGGTACAAAACATGGTGTCTCAGTCACAGGAACTTTCATTGAGATGCATCAAAATCGGATTGATACATTCTCCTTTCCAACATTATCATACACAGGACACTCGTTTTAGCAAAACTGACTTCTGTTTTAAGGCTGCAATCCTATGCACACATACACGGAAGTAAATCCTATTGAAATTAGCGAGAATTACTTCCAAGCAAACATGGAAGGCTGCATTAATACGAAGCACCTTTTTGCCTGTTACGAGAAGTATAGGTATCATTCCATCATCTCTTTTAATTTCCTCACAGGGCATATGCAATTAAAGCAGACACTGCATGGGCACGTGAAGTCAGACAACACAAAACCTTCAAGTGTTGCTCACATTTATTCCTTGTTAATGCTGCCTACAAATGGTATCAGCTTTCACTTTGTGATTAGTGGCTGATGCTGAATTATGCTGGCTGTTTGCTAAATAATGTAAAAGAGCCACGTTGGGATGAGATGCGGGGGGATGAGATGTGTGTGCGACAAAATTAGCTCCCGTTTCTAGGCTGATTTTGTGGCTAAGGGAAGCAACTCTCCCTTAAGAAAGAGATTCAGAAGGTTATACAGAAATGGCTTGCTACATACAGTGTGGAAGTTCTATGTTTCTTGCAAATAGCAACTGAATCATAATGATTGCAAGGGGTGAGGGATGTTCACAAGATGAGAAGTCAAAGCCACATCCCACATGATATTAACAACCTTTTAAAAGTTAGCTCATAGGGATACCTATCATATCATCTTAAATGGATAGCTGTTGCTGAACGTAGCACTGAGGCCAACAGTGCAGTGTTAGCTATAGCTCTGGCTGCATTTCTCCTCTCCATCAGATAATTTAGAGGGAAACAGTTTCTATATCTCATAAAACATACCCTGCCGACAGCTTATCTCATGTAACATAGCTATTACATGGCAACTACATTTAACAATGACTTCCAGTGCAATCCTATACATGTCTACTCAGAAGTAAGCCCTCTAGAGTTCAACGGGACTTGCTGGTAAGTGTCTACAGAACTGCAACCTTCGGAACCTGCTGCTTCTTTTAAGAATTTCCCTCCTTTCTCAGGAACCTCACCCCACCGAGTTTGCACAAGGGAAGACAATGAATCAAAGTAGCATAAACAAAGTGTTATTTCCCCCCCTAACATTCATAAAGAAACGATTCTGCTGTGAAAAGATTCAGAGAGCACCACCCATTGGCAGTATTAATTAGTTCTATCCTTTTGTAAGTACTTCTAAGTAGGCCAGGATCTCAAATCCAGATGACCAGACGACAACCGAAGCCTCCACGGGAACAAGATTCTGAGACAACTGAGAAATCAAGCTTTCCAACATATACCCTTGTCTTGGCATAACAACATCGCTTTTCTTCAAACACATTACTGGGCACAGGTCATTCCCACCGTCGCCTATATATATAACTTGTGAGTATTTCACCTTGGGCTTTAAATGTTCTAAGAATTCTTCCAAGACTTTTCTCTTGCAGAGGTTAATAGGACACTTTGCACAATTATGAGCGTGACAATTCTGCACAGTGAGAGAGCCACAGTCATTGAAACTTGCGGGATTTGTAAACACTTCATCAAATACTTGAGATACATCAGCAGCTTTTAAAATCCAATCAATAAATATTGCATTGGAATCCGATATAATTATGCAGTCAAAAAAGTCTTTGTGCTTGCCAATAAAATCTATCAGCTCTTTCATTCCTGTAGTAAAAGGGATTGCTGTCATAGTTCTTTTCATCTCATCTTCTCTTATGCCAATGTCACCCAGGTATCGGAAGACTCTGCCCATATATTCTGTCCAGTATCCTTTGCGATAGGAATTTTTAATTTCATCAGGAAGCTTGGAAGCTGGTGCACATTTCACAATCCAAGTATCACTGTTTTCATCTACAACTGTATGGTCAAAATCAAAAACTAGAAGAACCTTCATTGTTGTTGGATAAATGTAAACCTGGAAATGAGAAAGAATTATTTGCTTAAGTATGCAATTACTGTATTATATTACAGTCTGACCATGATCTTAGAAATGGAATTATGCCAGAAAAAAATATTGTCTCTCATTCAGAAATCAGGTTGTGTGTGGCAGTATTCAAGTGTGCTTTTGAAAGTACTGTATGACAATCTACAGTATCCTATGATATGAAACCCATTTGGAATATGCAATTATTTACCATACTCTATGGGGAATTTTTGACTCTTCAGCTGATGTTGGATTCCAGTTCCTTTCAGCCCCACCCAACAAGGCCAACGGTCAGGGATGACAGGAATGTAGTGTGGTGAATCTCGAGGCCATAGGTTCCCCATTCTTGCCTTATAGGTTTCAGATCAAAGTCTGATAGCAAGCCATAGTTTGGTGCAGTTGAATGAAACAGCAAACTGCAGTTTATTACAAATCAGATTCTCAGGTTTTAAGCTTTGAATCTTTGAGCCAACTTGCTTAGAATCTTGCTTTTCATCCCAGCAGAACCATTACGAAGCACTGTTTGGTTGAACATGAATAATTTGGAGACAGTGCGAGACAAGAACAGATCAAGAAAATAAATATGCATTCACACAATTGCATAAAGTAAGATAATCCACGCTAGACTATGAACCACTTTTGCGTTCTTTAGACACAGGTAGAGGGGTTTCTGTGACAGTGCTCACCTATATGGAGTCAGTCACTTCTTTTTTTGCAATCATTGTGTGCTCAGATGCGCAGCACTTTTATAAAGAGATGAGTAGTGGCACCTCATATATATATATATAGCCAAAGAAAAGTACTGGACACAGGCAATAAACAGGGAAGTGACTTAACCTTACTTCCCATTCCCTGTTTATCAACATAAACTGCATGTAAACATCCTCAGCCCTCCAAACTCCTTGCAATCTCTGCAGCAAATGACAGTTGCATTTAGGGATAAACACTCTGCTGCGAGGGCAAACAGTTGACAGACCTCTGGCATGTACAGTACAGTTCTTCATTCAGCTGGCAGCCCTGCTCTTCCTAAGCAGCGGGCAGTTTGGGTCAGTGCTCAACATTAGAACACTATTTACCTTGTCCTGAGGGGAAGGAAGAAACAACAGGAGACAGAAACAGTCTGGTAAGCTGCTCCACTATTCAGCTCCCTCCCAGCAGTTCCCAAGCAAGCTGCCGTCTGAAGCTTTCCATCGCTGCCTCCACAGATCTAGTAAGGAAGAGAGGCAAGAAGAGCCAAGGAAATTCAGGTGAGAGCATACATGTGTATATTTAAGCCTATGAAGGCAGTTACTGCTTTCTCAGCTCCCCAACAGCTGAGTCGTATTCATAAAATTTACAACATACATTGCCTTGCACACTTTTTGATTATTATTTTTTAAGGGAAGGAGCAGTTCAGTAAGGCTGTGGACAAAGTCCCCCATGTTATTCTTGCAAAGAAGCTGGTAAAGTATGAGCAAGGTGAGGAAACTGTTAGGTGGATTTGTAGCTGGTTGCCTGATGGGAACCGAAAGAGTGCTCACTGATGGTTCCTCATCATCCTGGAAAAAAGTGACAAGTGGGGTGCTGCAGGGTTCTCTCCTGGGCCTGTTGTTGTTCAACATCTTTATAAACAACTTGGATGAAGGTATTGAAAGGATGCTCATAAAAGTTTGCAGATGACACCAAACTGGGAGTGGTAGCCAATGCCGCTGAAGGCAGAATTGGGATTCAAGAGGACCTTAACAGATTGGAGAACTGGGCCAAAACTAACAAAATGAATTTCAACAGGTTCTGCGCTTAGGCAGGAATAATCCACTGCACAAATATTAGATGGAGGACACCTGGCTTGCTGGTTGTGCATGTGAAAAGGATCTAGGGGTTTTAGCAGACCACAAGGTGAACATGAGTCAACAGTGTGATGCAGCAGCAAGAAAAGCGAACGCTATTCTAGGCTGCATCCGCCGAAGTGTATAGTGTTCCAATCAAGGGAAGTCATAGTCCCGCTCTATTCTGCCTTGGTCAGACCATACCTGGAATACGGTGTCCAGTTCTGGGCAACCACAATTTAAGAATGACGTTGACAAGTTGGAACGTGTGCAGAGGAGGGCAACTGAGATGATCGAGGGTCTGGAAACCAAGCCTTGTGAGCAACAGTTGAGGGAGTTGGGTATGTGCAAGTTGGATAAGAAGAGAGGAGATATAGGACAGCCACCTCCAACTAACTCAAGGGCTGTCACATGGAAGAGGGAACGAGTTGGTTTTCTCCTGCTCCAGTACCAATGACTTCAAATTACAAAGAAAGGAAAACTGCTGGTATAGGGTAAAGGCAAAGGTAAAGGGACCCCTGACCATTAGGTCTAGTCGTGACAGACTCTGGGGTTGCAGTACTCATCTCACTTTACTGGCCGAGGGAGCCGGCATACAGCTTCCGAGTCATATGACCAGCATGACTAAGCCGCTTCTGGGGAACCAGAGCAGCACACGGAAACGCCATTTACCTTCCTGCTGGAGCGGTACCTATTTATCTATTTGCACTTTGACGTGCTTTCGAACTGCTAGGTTGGCAGGAGCAGGGACCGAGCAACGGGAGCTCACCCCGTCGCGGGGATTCAAACCGCCAACATTCTGATCGGCAAGTCCTAGGCTCTGTCTATTAACCCACAGCGCCGCCTGCGTCCCTTCGCTGGTATAGGGTGATAGGCAAATTTAATAAGTAAGTAAGTAAATGAAAATAAAAAACATCAGGACATCAAGAAGAACTTTCTGACATCAAGAGCTGTCCTGACAGTGGAACAGACTTTCCTTCCTTGGAGGTTTTTTTAAAGCAGACATTGGATGCTTGGCTGGAGAAGTGGGGTTGGAATGGATGACCCTTCCACCTCTCTATAATAATTGGGCAGACCAGCGCCGAGCGCTTTCATCGCATAATAATAATAATTTATTATTTATACCCCGCCCATCTGGCTGGGTTTCCCCAGCCACTCTGGGCGGCTTCCAAAAAAACACTAAAATACAATAACCTATTAAACATTAAAAGCTTCCCTAAACAGGGCTGCCTTCAGATGTCTTCGAAAAATTTGGTAGTTATTTTTCTCTTTGACATCTGGTGGGAGGGCGTTCCACAGGGCGGGTGCCACTACCGAGAAGGCCCTCTGCCTGGTTCCCTGTAACTTGGCTTCTCACAGTGAGGGAACCGCCAGAAGGCCCTCGGCGCTGGACCTCAGTGTGCGGGCAGAACGATGGGGGTGGAGACGCTCCTTCAGGTATACTGGGCCGAGGCCCTTTAGGGCTTTGCAGGTCAGAACCAACACTTTGAATTGTGCTCGGAAACGTACTGGGAGCCAGTGTAGGTCTTTCAGGACCGGTGTTATATGGTCTCGGCGGCAGCTCCCAGTCCCCAGTCTAGCTGCTGCATTCTGGATTAGTTGTAGTTTCCGGGTCACCTTCAAAGGTAGCCCCACGTAGAGTGCATTGCAGTAGTCCAAGCGGGAGATAACCAGAGCATGCACCACTCTGCAGGCAGGTAGGGTCTCAGCCTGCGTACCAGATGGAGCTGATAAACAGATGCCCTGGACACAGGAGTCCCACATCATCGGAGTCCCGCACACAAGGCAAATATGGGGGAAAGCCTGCGGGGGAGACCCTGCCCGGTCCCTTCTTCCCCACCCCGCCACCCCACATCCACCCAACCCGGGTCGTCTCCCTCCGGCTTCGGACCGCCTGCGGGCCGGATCCCGGCGGAAGAACGGAGGACGAGGCAGAGGGACCGGCTGAGCGGCGGGAGGGGGGGGCGCCGCGCACGCGCACGGAGCAGGAGGAGGAGGGGGGGTAAAGAGCCCCAACGGCAAACAACAACGACAACAACAACCGCTGCCGCCTCAGCAGCAGCAGCAGCAGCAACAGCTGGACTCGCCCGGCCGCACTGACCTGCAACGTCTCCTTCCAAGCCGGGTCACGTGAGCGGCGCGCGGACAACTCTCGCGCCGCCGCCGCCTCAGAATGTCGCGTCACTTCCCTCCCGGCCGCCGCCGCCGCCGCCGTCCCGCCGTTGCCTGGCAACCGCCGCACGCGCGCTAAGGCCCCGAGTCGCGTCGGCGGCGGGTCGCCTCACGCCATGAAGGCCGCCGCCGCCGCCGCCGCCCGCCAGGCCGTCAAGAAGCGCCGAGGGCAGGAGCGCCCAGCCACGCGTGCGTGTGAGGGGAAGGAGGCGCTGCTTGGGGGTCCGAGGAGGAGGGCGGCGTTGGTCCCCCGTTGATGCGCCTGGGCCCGCTGCCAGTTTGAGCCTCCTCATGAGGCTCGGCGCCTTCGCCCTGGCAAAATGCGGGGCGAGTTTTCTCCGTCGTCATTCTATCCTCTCTCTTACTGCTGGGTTGTTGGTCAGACAAAAAGAGATTCGGTGAAATCAGAATCGATGGGTTTTGTCTGCAAGAGGTGGCTGCAACACGGCATACATGGGCAGTGCAGGGTTGAAAACAAATTTTAATTGAAGAAATATTATTATGTATTTTGTGGTTTTGTCTTGGTATTTTTATCATAGCTGTCAACTTTTCGGATTTGAAAATAAGGGATCAGCAGCCTCACTGTTATTTATTTATTATTATGAAATAATTATGAAATAATAAATAACTTTGATCAAGCTAGAAAAACAAAATACTTATATACCTAGGTATTACCGAAATGTATACCTACTGTTTCCCTAAAGGACTTTCGACTTTGTGAGCTCATTTACCAAAGACTCGCCACGCCAGCTTGTCATTCACAACGGTGGCGCTTGTCAGACTCAACGATGGCCCTTGTCATTCTCAACAGCGCTGTGCACACGAAATTAAATCTGGGGGCGCTGGGCGGATTGTTGCACCCTGGCGGCGCATATGCTAAAGACCATAGCTGTCAACTTTCAGATTTGAAAATAAGGGATCAGTAGCCTCACCTGTCCTGGGGACAGTCTACGGGATATCTAACAATCCAGGATAGCAGCGGGGAGCAGCGGGAAACGGCGCTGAAATAAGGCAATTTCCCACAAAAAAAAGGGAAGGTTGGCAGCTATGATTTTTATGCTGTGAACTGCCCCAAGATCTTTGGGGGATGCAAAGCGAATAAATAAATGGGGCTGTCCCTGAAGATGGAGATTTCAGCTTTGCTGCTTGAATTTAAAAGCTGTAGTTTGCAGGAAAATAATACGTGTCATTTGGGTGCTGCCACTAACCCAGGTGGGGCCTTCCCTATCCTCAGAGGAACTGTGGCTTATATTCTAAGCATTTCATTTTTGCCCTGCTTTCCCGCTATCAGCATTTTCATTTATGCGGCCTTAACTGTGATAAGTTTAAGGTGGGATGTCTGGGAAAATCTTAAATAGCTTATTTCCCTAACAGTCTCCTAGCGTCTCATAACAGAATCCTAGATAGGGACCTTTTGCCACTTCTGTTTTCAGATCATAACTTCCTTCACATAGCCAATGGCCTCTGGGAAATGTCCTCAATGTTGTGGTTATTATTCCACTATGAGGAATCCATAAGTTGACTAAGGCTGAAATCTTATATTGCTGGGGTCACCTGTGTGACATAGTGACACCATTGGGGACTTACTTCCTTGGTAGCTGTGAAGCCTCTGAGCACCCACAAACCCCATCATAAGGAGGAGAGGGTAGCTATCTTCGAACCCCCGGTGGGAAAGTAGTAGGAATGATTGAGCTGGAGAAGGGCAAATAAAAGCTACCAGAGAGGGTGGTGCCCATGGCGCCCTCCCAAAATACAAATGTACCCAATGGCCCAAATATTTTGACAAATCCTGTCCATTGTCATTTATCTGGGCATAAGTCCCTCTGAACTCTGAAGTGTTTGCATCTCAGCAGACCTATAAGACTTTAATTCTATGAACATTTACATGGGAGCATTCTCACTGAAACCAGAGAATGAACATGCTTTTAGGGTTGCAGTGTGAAGATGTCTCCATCATACAGCGTGCCCAGGGTTGCTATCTCAACCTGGTATGAAAGCATGATCGTTTTGCCTAGAAGGTGAAAGAGTCGTAATTATTATTATTATTATTATGATTTATTATTTATACCCCACCCATCTGGCTGGGCTTCCCCAGCCACTCTGGGTGGCTTCCAACAAAATATTAAAATACCGTAATGCATCAAATATTAAAAGCTTCCCTAAACAGGGCTGCGTTCAGATGTCTTCTAAAAGTGAACGGCATTTGACAGAATTTTTTTTTTCATATCTAGCAAACGAAGATGATGTTGTGGAGGGAATATTTCTTCCGGTGGGAGTAGATCTCCGCCAAATAACTATACTCCCCAAAAAAGAATGGGAGAGGATTCACGATAGCCTCACCGCCCCAGCAAGAGAAGCAGCCAGGATTCGTGCTGAAAGGAAGGAGCGGAAAGATCTGCACTTAAAGTCTCAAGCACTTGTGAAAAACTGGCATAACACTATTGCGGTAAGTGACACACATACATTTCAGTGCTTGTGGAATGTTTATGACAGTCCTGGTTGTATTTCTATCCTTGTTCTTACTACTGGGTTGGTCAGTCAAAGGTATTTCATAAAATCAGAATATATGTGTTTATCAGCAATAGATTACTGCAACATGATATACATGGGGCTGCCTCTGAAGATGGTTCAGAAATTTCAGCTGGTGCAGAATTCGGCAGCCAGGTTGCTTGAGCATTTAACAACAATCCTGGCCCGACTGTACTGGTTGCCAATCAGTTTCCTGGCCCTATTCAAATTGCTGTAAAGCCTTAAATGGTTTAGGACCACAATGCCTCAAGGGGCACCTCTCTCCATATGAACCTACCTGGACCCTGAGATCATCTTCTGGTGCCCTTCTTCCTATTGTGCGAATAGATATCGATCTGGCCCTTGATCGATAGAGCCGCGACTTCAGACAGCTTTACGATCCCAATCAATCACTTACAGCGGTCCGGCACGCTTCCTCCCAAGCTGCGCAATAACTCCTGCTGTCTCTTCTCAGTCACGGCTTTTAGCAGAGTAGAACACAGCGTGTAAAGCAGTCTTGCTCCTTGTAAGCACACATAGACAGATTCGTCTATTTACAGCTCTTTATTAAAACATTACAGCATCAAAGTCCGTCACTGCTGGCAGCCATTGCTGCAAAACATGTCTCCCTCTCAGATACACAGAGGGAACATCCTTCTCCCCTCAGAGTCTCAGGGGGAACTGAAACTATACAGGGAATAGTCCCTCCCAGCTTCTAAAGCTTCTGTCTCCGCCCAGCTTCTGTAAGCTGACGTCAGCAGGTGACACACACCAGGGAATTTAACCAGTTAAGTTCTGAACTATAACACCCCCCCTTGTGTCCCTGCGTGATACCTGTGCAACATCTTCAGTAACACCTTGTGAGATCAATCCCTTCCCCAATGCCTTGCGCCCTCCCTTGGCAAACCTGTTTGGCATTTGTGGAACCACCTCACAACTCTCAGAATCGCACTGTGCGAAACTTACCCACGCACCTGTGGCCTGGTACCTCTCTGGTGGGATACCTTTAGTTGTGCGACTGGACCTCCTAGGCACAAACTCAGGTGTTCCCTCTGACTCACTTTGATCAGCAGGTGTGTCCTCTGCATCATGGGATTCACCCTCTGACTTAAAGCGTCTTCGAATCCTCTCCATCACACTCACAGGAGAACTAGGCGCACTCTTGGGCTGTCTCTTAACAACTTGTGGAGATGCCCTATCCTGCTCCTGACCCTGGTCGGTGACCTGGTCGTCATCAGCAGCCTCAGCCCCTTCTTCCTCTGCCTCATCAGAACTGTCTTCTGGATCAGAGAGACATTCTGAGAGAACATCACGCCTGACAGGAGTCTTTGACTTTACAACCTCCTCTAAGAACTCAGCGTGTTTACTGATCAGCACCTTACTCTGATCACCTGACGGGTAAGCAAACCGCCATGCACGGGCTTCTGGCTCATACCCACAGAAGATCATTTTCTGGACTTTGGCTCCATCTGGCCCTTGCAAAGCTTTAGGCAAAGAGACAAGCGCAGGAGTCCCAAACGTCCGCAGAAAGTGAACCTGGGGTTTTCGGCCATTTAACAAAGAGAACGGTGTGTCACCTACCAGTGAGTTGTAGACACGATTCCAGGTAAATGACACAGCCCTAGCAGCCTCCAACCAAAACTCAGGAGGTAACCTGGCTTCTTTCAGCATCACCTGTGCAGCCTTAACCAGAGCTCCACTTCTCAGCTCTGCCACCCCCCCTAGCTGGGGTGAAATAACTGTGTGTCATATCCCTTTCTTCTGAAAGAACTTCTGCAAAGCAGAACCAGTGTACTTAGCATTTCTGTCACTGATGATAGCTTGAACCCTGGTGGAAAACCTCTGTTCCACCCCCTCAATCCAGCTCTTGATCAGCTGTGCTGCATCCTCCCTGGATTTGAGACCGTGAGTCCAGGAATTCTGCGAGAAATCATCCAGAAAAGTTAGCAGAAATCTGGCCCCCCCTAGACTTGGTTCCTTGACAGGACCGGACAAATCTATGTGTACCAGCTCAAAAGGTTTGGTGGCTACACGTTCCACCTTTGGGTAACTGCACCCTCTCACCTTTGCCTGCTTGCAAGTGGCACAATTAATGGCACTTTGACAATTTCTAATCTTACAACCTGTAACAACCTCAGGTAACGCCTGCAAATCCTCTAAAGGATTGTGAATCGTTCTCTGATGCCATACGCATGCACATGTAACATTATGAGCGGGAATTGTAGCACGCTGGTTGGGAACTGTAGCACGCAACGCTTGTGCTTTCTCAACCTTCCCCTCACCTCCAAGAGACGTTTTAAGAATGAAAAGATCATTCTGTCCCTTCCGCACTTTGGCCAGTAACCTCCCCTCTCTGGAGATTGTGCAGACATCATTTTCAAAACAAACCTTGAACCCCTTACTTAACAAATAAGGCACAGATAACAAACAATGATGAACCTCTGGAACAATACAAAAATCCACCGTCTCCTGTAAAACAGAAAGATAGGCATTAGTACACTTGGAAACTCTAGTTTTCTGTCCATTCGCGAACTTAATAGTCTGTCCCTTCGGAACTGCCGTGCAATTCCACCTCTCGACTGCAGGGGTCTCTGGAACCGTGTTGCGGTTAGCTGCAGAGTCAATAACAAAGGCCATCTCGGAGTTTTCCACTCGGCCGTCTTCAAACACTGCCATACTCGCAGAAACTTGATAAGACTCTTCTCCCTGCTGTTTACCACGGCCACCTGGCTCAGTTCCACGCCTGCCTGTCTTCCCAGGCCTGTTGCCATGGAAACCCGCCTGATTCCCATGGGAAAAAACTTTGCAAACATCCTGCATCGGCTCTCTGCTCCGGTGGGGGCAACTGCCACGCCGACGTTGAACTCCAGTGGAAAAACACTGCCCGGGGCTCCTCCCAGCTGGCCTGGCCTTCCTTCTTCTGGAACGGCGCCTCCCACCAGCCTGGCCCCCCCTGAAGCTGCTCTCTGCTTCAGCACAAAGGGAAAGTCCTTTAAACTTGCCTTTGGAACTCTTCGCCCCCCCCCGATCTGCTCACTAGCGCTCCTAGAGGCTAAGACATCGGGAACAGGGCCTGCCAGTCCAGCCTCTCCAGGACTCAGTCCATCACACAGACGTGTAGAAGCATTACAACAGCTCCCCAACACTGTCCCAACCCCCATTGGGCTTTCTGGGCATCCTTCAGCCTCTCCAGGGCTTCCTCCAGGGCTCTGGCCTTTCGCTGACGCCTCACACAAGCCCTTCAGCAAATTCCAGGCAGCCCACGCTGTCGTTACGCCCTCCAAATGAGGCCTCAGTGATGCATGAACGCATGCTTTGAGCATCTCTAGCTCTTGATGCAGCCTCTGGCTATCTTCAGCCAACACAGCCCCACAGCTTGCTTCACCTGCTCCAGCTGCTGGCCAGCCAAGGGGTGATTTTGGCTCCCATTGGTTTGCTTCCCAGAGCCCTTCAACCAAGAACAACCCCCTTATTTTTCTGGACCACGTTGCCCAACTCTTTAGAGTTAGAGGCTCCAACGGTATATCCTGGCTTTTGGCCATCTTCTCCCGTTCTCCCGTTCTCCCAAGGGGCCCCTCAAGCTGTACTTACTCCGTACCAGCTGCTTGGCTCTCCCTTCCGTGGAGAAACGTTATCGGCTGCGTCCCAGCCTCCAGCTCTTAGCTGCTTTTTAGCTCCAGCTCTCTGTGTCAGAAGCTCTCATTGCCTCTCGGAAGCAGGCAATTAATCATTCTTGCTCTCCGGCATCCAGTCAGCTCCCGTTGGCCTCCGACGGCCCCTCAGCCTCAGAACGCTAACTTCAAAGCATTCCTGAGGCTCACAGCGTCTGCTTTACGAGCGTTGGCTGATCTTCCATAACCTGTGCGAATAGATATCGATCTGGCCCTTGATCGATAGAGCCGCGACTTCAGACAGCTTTACGATCCCAATCAATCACTTACAGCGGTCCGGCACGCTTCCTCCCAAGCTGCGCAATAACTCCTGCTGTCTCTTCTCAGTCACGGCTTTTAGCAGAGTAGAACACAGCGTGTAAAGCAGTCTTGCTCCTTGTAAGCACACATAGACAGATTCGTCTATTTACAGCTCTTTATTAAAACATTACAGCATCAAAGTCCGTCACTGCTGGCAGCCATTGCTGCAAAACATGTCTCCCTCTCAGATACACAGAGGGAACATCCTTCTCCCCTCAGAGTCTCAGGGAGAACTGAAACTATACAGGGAATAGTCCCTCCCAGCTTCTAAAGCTTCTGTCTCCGCCCAGCTTCTGTAAGCTGACGTCAGCAGGTGACACACACCAGGGAATTTAACCAGTTAAGTTCTGAACTATAACACCTATGCCTTCTCCATGAAAGGTCTGAAGGGTGGCAACACAATAATGTTCCTTTTCTGCAGTGGTTCCCTGTTGGTGGAATGCTCTCCCCAGAGTGCTTTGCCTTGCACCTTCATTATTTATCTTTAGGTGCCAGCCAAAAATGTTTCTTTATAACCAGGCCTTTGACTGATTAAATATCCTATGGCCTTTTAAATATGTTAGTTGCCGGGGGGGGGTGTTGGTTTGATTTTGTTTTTTATTTAGGTATCTTGTGTTCTCATTTTGTATTTTTATGTTGTAAACCTCCATGTGATCTTCAGATGATTTAATAAATAATAATGATGATAATGATAATTTTATAGTGTGAGCTGGGAAGTCCTGGGTTCAGAACTTGCCTCAACCATTAATTTTTCAGGTCAACTCATATTGCAATAGATAAAAAATAACACTGATTTACTATGCATACTGTTGAGCACTATTTACATGTGTAGGCCCCACTCCTCAGTCAGGAAAGCTCCCAAAGGAGCTTACAAATTGATAAAAATAACACAGCCTCTGCCCTCAGGTTTACAGACTAAAAAAAATAGGAAAATGGGATATGGCAAGGATCAAAGAAAAGACACCCAAGCACCACAATCTTAAAGGTACAAGGTTTTTTAAATCAACAGATTGGATGGAAATGGGCTGATCATTGTTTGTTTGTTTGTTGGTGGCTCCTGAGAAATAGCCTGGCAACCCAACCTACCTGGAAGTGACTGCAATGCAGCCAGAAGTTGTTGACCTTACTGGGTGAGGCCTTCATCTCCTGGGGCCTAAATGAAATCTGCCAACATTTTGTGGCATCATAGCAGGTAGGCTCATGGCTCATAGACGCCCAATACTGTCATCCTCAGATCAGATGGTCCTGCTCCTTCTCGCAGGACAAGCCTCTGTGAAGGTGAGAGGAGGAGTCAGCCCAGCCAGCGAAAACAGCAGTGGCTGGTGATGGCAGATCCTTGCTCTCTGCTGCTCATTCTGCTGAGTATTAGTGTTATTGATGCTAGTTTAAACAACAACATTCTGATCCTCAACATTGACATTGTATCTGCAACATTGGGTGCCTTGCATGGTGTCATAATGTGCAGCATGCGTATGCCAGAGCAGTGGGTTATACAAAAAAAAAGTTTGTAGTTAGTAGTTTATAAATGAACAAATGCCTGTTTACTACTCTAGACCAAATGTCTTAGTTGAGTACTTTATTACAATGCATCATGCAAGGAAGTTGGGTGCATAGGGTTATGGGGAGGGGTAGCACCTCTGGCCACATGACCCGGAAGCTGTACGCCGGCTCCCTCAGCCAGTAAAGTGAGATGAGCGTCGCAACCCCAGAGTTGGTCACGACTGGACCTAATGCTCAGGGGTCCCCTTTACCCTTTACCCTAGTACCTCTGGTGGGGTACGTGCCATACTCCTTCTGGGGTAGTTTATCCACCTTTGGTCCCCACCCTGTCCTCAGCTCTCATCTGTGACAGCAGCAACTCCCTGGGAGCAGCTTCAGCTGGCTGGATAAACCAGGTGTGGGTAGCTGATGGGTCTCAAAGCCTAGGTGAGTTAGGGTTTGCAAAGACAGGCTCTGGCGGATTGAATGGATAAGACTAATAGTGGGTCCAGTTGTCAAGAAGGCAGTTTCTATATGTGCTATAGAGGGACGTGAGGACAGATGGGGCTTGTTAACCTGGGAAGGTAGCCTATCTAGGAGAAGGAAAAAATGGATCCTAAACCTCTACTGCCTTGTGGGATATCTTCAGGAGAAGAAAAGGCTAAGAAGTAAACCCCACAGTCCCTAAGACGGTTGGCGCCTTGTATGATTCTTTTTGGCAACTCCTGCAGCCAAGCTGGTGCCAATCATATCACTCTGCTTTTCTTTGGACCAAATCAGCTCGGCTGAGAGGGGGGTGGGGTGGATCTTGTTCTCTGGGCAGCACAGGTCCTCTATACACACTGCCCAGGCTTGTGCCCCGATGAGGTCACTTTGGTGCTGCTAACACATCAGTTTGACTTCATTCCCAGAGGTGTACTTCATTTTTTCTCGAGACAGACAGATTGCAACAATATTGAATGAATGAATGAATGAATAAAATATTGCATTGCAGGGTATGGCACAAGCGAAACTGAAAGCCAAGAAAGAGCGTCAGGAGAGGGATGAGGAAGAAAAAAGAAAGGTTGACCTGGAAGAAGCAAAGTATGAAGCACAGAAGCGAAAAGAGGCGGTGGCGAAATCCAAACTCTATCAGTACTATCAGAATGAGAGAGTGAAAGACTTCCATGTAACATTTATTATTATTATTATTTCACTTTAACGTGGGCGATATGTTCAACATAGAAGCTGTATTAAATGAGGGAAATAAGCACAATCAAAATGGCTGTTAATAAGCTTTTCTTGGGGGTCAGAAGAAGCCAAGAGTATCTGGGAAAACATTGTCTAATACAATAAGCAATGGGGGGAGGGGCTAGCATTCTCATCAGTAAAAAACTGCTATCAGGTAGCCCTCTTAACAAATTTGAAAAACTGGTTTCATTGACACAGATCATTAATATTGGAAGAAGGTAATAGCTCTGTGTGAGGCCATGAGAACCAGCTTATGCCTTTCTTTGCAAAGCAGGCCAGTCACATCCAAACTGTCTAGGAATGGCTGCCACCCCTCACCTCACCTTAATGTGTATAGGCCCCAGACAGGAGCAGATTCCGAGGCTATTGAAGAAACACTGGTACAGGGACTCTGAGATAGCATCCTGTTTACTTGACCTTCCTCAGTTGAAAGAAACTTGCTTTCCTCCGTTAACTTGTTTGATGAAGCAAGCAGAGCCAGCACCCAGCTCTCTGCCTCGACCCAGAGATCAGAGCAACCTGCTTTCCCATGTCGGCTCCAATCCCTATACCTTTGTGGCATGAACCAAGTGACCCCCCCCCCTCCAACCTTGTGAGTTGGCAAACTTCTCTAATTATATAACATTTAAACTTATATCTCAGTAGTATAAAGGTAAAGGACCCCTGGCCGTTAGGTCCAGTCATGGATGATTCTGGGGTTGCGGCACTCATCTTGCCTTACTGGTCAAGGGAGCCAGGGTACAGCTTCCGGGTCATGTGGCCAGCATGACTAAGCCACTTCTGGCGAACCAGAGCAGTGCACGGAAACGCTGTTTACCTTCCTGCCAGAGCGGTACCTATTTATCTACTTGCACTTTGACGTGCTTTCGAACTGCTAGGTTGGCAGGAGCAGGGACCGAGCAATGGGAGCTCACCCCATCGCAGGGATTCAAACCACTGACCTTCTGATCAGCAAGCGCTAGGCTCAGTGGTTTAGACAGATCGCCACCCACGTCCCTATATCTCAATAGTACTTTACACTATTAAGATTGAACCATATATCTGGGACAACAAGCAATATATGCTGGTTATGTAAAGCAACAAATTCAGATATGTATCATATTTTTTGGACTTGTCCCAAAATGAAGATTCTTTGGATTGAC
This sequence comes from Podarcis melisellensis, assembly GCF_964234715.1. NCBI lineage: Eukaryota > Metazoa > Chordata > Lepidosauria > Squamata > Lacertidae > Podarcis > Podarcis melisellensis. The sequence goes on from NC_138528.1 coordinate 117,100,342, forward strand.
GTATGTAAAAGAAACTGATGTTATAGCAGGGTATACATTTCTAATGAACCCACATACCCAATATTGTTTGGGTATGTGAAGGATCGTGTTTTAACAGACAATAGAGAAATGGTCATAAATTTATTGACTGTTGCTTCCTAAGTGGAAAGAAGAAAAAACGCTTACCAGCAGAGAACTGGGTAATCAAAATATGAGATGTTGTAAATATGATAAGATCGACAAACATGGTCAGAGTTAGAAAAGGAAGACAACCCCATGATCATTTTATAGAGTAATTTATTTATAATATATTGGAATAACAAAGCACAAGACAATATAAACCCACACATGTTATTAAGTATAATGTAACTTAACTTTTAGAGTTCTCTCTCTTAACACATTAGAAATTGTCAACTACTGTTGTTAAGGGGAAACATCATTTGTATAATACTTACATCACTGGTGCATCGTTTATTGCTTTAAAATATTGTTTGTTGTTTAAATAGAACAATAAAAAGAATGCCTATCAAACGTTGCAATTTTATCTTGCAGAGAGCCCTCTTACTTACCGAATGCTTAAAAGAAAGAGATGCTCAGATTGAATTTAAAAAGGTAAAAGAAAATCTGTACCGCTGCAGAGATGAAGAAGTAGAACGTGAACGTCAAAAAGCCGTACAAAAAGAGGAGGAAAAGATTAGAGAGAACCGTAGGAAGAGAGTGCAACTCAGCAAGGATCAAATGGAACAGTAAATATAATTAACAAGAGGTCTTTTTTTTAAGCCCACAGAATAAAATAAATGTGTCATTTGTGGCACATTTGCCCCATAAAGCAACAACATAGAAGCTGATCTGTTTTAACATTTGCTGGGGGATGGGGCAGGAAACCAAAACATACCATATTGGACCATGTTCTGAATTAGCAGCTGTAACTCCTTACTCCCTCTCACTGCTGGAAGGAAGTTGTACTCCAAGTACTATTTGCCCTGGGACTCTGAAAGTGAGGGGAAGGCCTCTGCTGCTAGTCAACAGAATAAGGTCCTTTGCAGGGATGTTGCATCTCTTCTCTTTTAGGAAGAATACAAGTGGCGACTTGAAGGCCAGTCAGGCCTCAACCATTGGCCAGACAGTGATGATGATGATGATTTATTATTTATATCCTGCCCATCTGGCTGGGTTTCCCCAGCCGCTCTGGGCGGCTCCCAACAGATTAAAAACATAATGAAACATCAAATATTAAAAACCTCCCTAAACGGGGCTGCCTTCAGATATCTTCTAAAAGTCTGATAGTTGTTTATTTCCTTGACATCTGATAGGAGGCCGTTCCACAGGGTGGGCGCCAGCACCGAGAAGGCCCTCTGCCTGGTTCCTTCCTCCCCCACTCCTTAAATTAAAGAACACTTGGCTCCAACTGCCATTTGATCTGAGAGTTCAGAATTAAATGGCTAAGGACCACAAAACCTCAAGGACCGCCTCTTTCCACTAGAACCTACCGGACCCTGAGATCATCTTCTGAGGCCCTTCTTCATGTGCCTTCTCGAGGGGTCTGGAGGGTGGCAACACAAGAACAGGGTCTTCTCTGCAGTGGCTCCCCGTCTGTGGAATGCTCTCCCCAGGGAAGTTCGCCTGGCACCTTCATACCTTTAGGCACCAGGCAAAAACGTTCCTTTTTAACCAGGCCTTTGGTTGATCAAATTTGCATCCTATGCCCTTTTAAAACGTTTTTGTTGTTGTTGTTGTTGTTGTGGGGAGGGGGGCTATTGGGTTGTTTTTATTTTTATTAGGTATCTTGTGGTTTTATATCTTGATTTTATTCTGTGAACCGCCCTGAGACCCCCGGGTGTAGGGCAGTATAGAAATTCAATAAATAATAATATTGGGAGAATGTATATGGCTCATAACATTGCATAGTACTGTCACCTTAGCATTTCGGGAGACCTGTGTATAGGGCGGTATATAAATTCAATAAATAATGATATAATAATAATAATTTAGAGGAAGGCTACCCTAGCCCCTACTTGTCAGCCAGAGGAGCAAGGGCACCAGTAGGATTTTTAATTTTCTGAACTGTTTTAATGTTTTAAAAATTGTATTGGAGATAATTTGATTGAAAAGTGGGGGTACACCTTTCGAGAGAGAGAAAAAGGAAGTCCTGCAAATAACCACAACCCACCTGTACCAGTCTTCTTGAGCATCCAGAACTTCTGCCAATTGTAGAGGAACTTTAGACCTGGCTCATTGACCAATCTTTTCTATGTTTTAGGATAAAAGAGCATGAACGTCTAGCAGAACTGAGCAGGCTGGAAGACAAAAGGGAAAGGGCAGAGATTCAGGAGCAGGTCTTGCTAAATCAACAGGAAGTGCTGCAGAAAGAGCAGGAGGAGCGTGAAGACAAAATCAGGCGTAGAAAGGAGCATCAGGTATGAAATGGGTGTTAGTAGCCAAATGTATGGAACTTAGGATCTGAAAAAACGCATTTCAGTTTCCACTGGACTTTGGCTAGGTGCTTAACTTGGACAAATTACCAGTCAAATTACTCACAGGCTTGCTTATGACTAACAGAGGGGAAGTTGGTTTCTGGTGCTTAGGCCAAGAGCTTGTGTCATTGCTTTTCAGATATGACTTTGTAGGGGAGCCTTTAGTTCAAAGGTCAGGAGAGAGAGGCTGCCTCCATGCACAATTTTCTTTGGATAGGTGATTGTTAGGGATGTGCTAATTCAACAGCTGTGAGGCTCACACAGATGATGGTGCTCTCTACTATTCCCAATGGCAGATTGGATATTGGCAATACAGTCATACCTTGGAAGTCGAACGGGATCCATTCTGGAAGTCCGTTCAACTTCTGAAACATTCAGAAACCAAAGCGTAGCTTCCGATTGGCTGCTCCTGCAGCCATTCAAAAGCCGCAGAAGCCCCTTTGGATGTTCAGCTTCCAAAAATAGTTTGCAAACCGGAACACTCACTTCTGGGTTTGCGGCATTCGGGAGCCAAAACGTTCAAGAACTAAACTGTTCAAAAACCAAGATACGACTATATTAGTGAAGGTGGTGCAGTCTAAAACTCTGCTATAGTGTCAAACCACCTGTTGACAAAGCTTCCTTCTGGGAAAATCTAAAGGGCATTTCCCATTCATGTTTCATCACCTGTTGATATCTTTGTGGAACCTGCATATGAAACAATGCCAGTAGTCTCCATACTTGACAGAAATGATTTCTCGTTAGGTGCACAAAGGGCAGGGATTTGTAAGCAGTGCAAAAATTGGAGTTCAGTCATATTTTTGCAGTGAGTTGTCTCTATCGGGACCAATATAAGCCACAAGGTGCACTTTTTCAAGGACAGGCTGTCAGGAGCTCCATAACAGCTACACAGCTCCAACACTGGTACCCATGTTTACACGAGATGACATTAATATGCTGTCTTATATTTGCACTGTCACTACCGCTTCTTGCTCCTTTGATGTCGAAAACAGCAACAAATCCCTATAAATCTCCTTCTCCCAACTCTGTACTTTGCATAAATACATAACATTCTTCATGATCTTTTCTCTCATCTTCCATAGCTCGGGCCTAACTGGTGCAAACGCAGTGAAGCCTTATGTAAAGATTCTGCGCCACCCCTCTGCAAACACGCACCCGGAAAGAGTTAAGGATTGGGCAGAAGTGTCATTCCAGCCCCAGTTTTCCCAGTGAAGGCACAGGTCATTGGAGAGCTACTGCTGGTGGTGCTCCCACTGATGGTAGCTGGCCAAGCCCTTAATACAGGGTGTTTGGGGTCTTTTGTCAAGCAGGGCCGGCCAAGGATCAGCAAAAAACAAAAATCCACCTTCTACCCTGACCAGCAGGAGGCAGCAGGGCTTCCTCCAATTCTCCTCCACCCAGTCAACTCTACAGTGTGCTCTGCTCGACACTTATTTTGGTAAACAAAACACGCATTCTGAGTTTTTTCGTGTGTTTTTTTAAAGGCACATGTTGCTGACCAGGTGACACTCAAGGCTATCGAGAAGCAAAAAGAAGAGGAAGAGGATGATAAAGTCCGAGCACATTATAAAGCAAAGCAGGCTATGGCTAAGCTGAGAAAAGCAAAAGAAGATGAAATGCACAGGTAGGCAGAATGTGAGCGGGAAATGGAAACACATTACCCAAATAAAACAAGGTACAGTTTTCTAGCATTACAGTAGAGACCCCATCTTGCACACTGATATTATGAATGGAAAGTAACACTGCTGCTCTTCTTGCATCTGCGCCAGCGTTTCCGCTTGCCTGACAACAATCCCCACTCCTCACCATCATATTCTTCTAGGGGTTCTTCTTGGTCCCAACAGAGCCAATTTCAGGGGAATGGGGGGGGCGGGGGGGGGGTAGTACTGTTGCACTAATGAAGATTCTTAGAAGCCTCTGCTAGCAGGACTTGTTTGTTGAATCCTGCTCTGTGGGACCAAGGGCTCTCGATTCAGTTTTATTCTGCTGCAAACTCTTTTTAAAAATTTTATTTGACTGATAACATTTGCATCCTGCATTTCTTCCGTCGCGGAATCCAAGACAGCATACATGGAGTTGCCAAGCAATCTCCCAACCGTAAGATCACTGATTTGAGATAATGTTTTAAAACTGTTTTTTTAGACTGCCGTGTCTGCTACCCTGGGTGGAAGGGCAGGATAGAAATCAATAAACAAATGTGCCTGCAGACCTGCCTAGGAACCAGTATAAGAGATGAATATTATACAGAGGCATGGATGAGGAATAGGATGTAGCCAGTGGGCCAGATAGTTACCTCGGTGATGTACTGTGGGCCATTCTGACAGGTCTGTCAATCACCCGACGTCACAAGTGACTCCAAGCTACTAGAATTCCTTTGCAGGTGCCGCTTGAACTGCAACCGCAGAGAAATATACTTCTATCACCAGCTTCAATTCAAGCCAGCCCGTCAAAGAGATACTTGCACTTACAGCAAACTATGTTTGGGGCTTGCTGCAAGTGCAAATTCCAGCTAGCTTACGAAGCCCACTTCAGGCAAGCTCCATAGTACATTTGACCCCAGTGGGCTTACTTAAACGCTAGTCAGCTGATTGACGCTGATTTTGGGTAGGCACCAACAGGTAGGGAACACTGGTGCAGATTGATTGATTTACAGGCAACTCCTGATTTGCATTCTGGGTCATCACACACAATGGCAGAGTGCCCATAAGCCCCCCTCCTTTTCTGGCCACATCCGGGTCGCTGTGATGTGCGTGTGCACAGTCGTGCGCTAGTTGGACACGTGTAATTCAGCTGTTGCTTGTGTTTACTTTCCATTCTGCCCTTCCCCTGAGGCTCACAGGGCAGTTTACGAGCGTTAGGTTTGCTGTCAGCACCAATCAGCTGAAGATCGCTGACAGCAAGCCTCCCTCACCGAGGAACAACTGGGAGCGTTTTAAGGCTCCTGGTTGCTCCTTGGCAACCAGCTCGCCACCTGTCTGGCACCAGATGTCACATATGGGTAGAGATACAGAGCATCAGTCCTTCCTCTGTTTGGCGTGGAGGAGTGTGGTTTTATCCAGTTTGGTAGTTTGTCCAATCAAGGCATGCCCCAGGCCTCCCCTCACAGCACGCAGTTGATGAATCTTGGCACTTATGGCTGAACCATTGCAGGTTAATGGAGGAGCACAGAGACAACATTACTAGCCGCCTCCTGGCTCATATGAAAAAGGAGGCTGATGATGAAGATGAGCGTATCGCTAGGGACATTGCAGAGACGGACGCGCAGCTGGAGAGAGAACGCAAAGAGAAAGAAGAAAAGAACAATGCTGAACTGAAATCCATCACAGAGCACAGAATGAATGTGGTAAGAAAAATAAAATTAAGCATGCTTTTCTGTTTCACCATTTCCTATTTAGAAGTTGGGATGGAATCCAGCATTGGGTCAGCAGTTTGCTTGCACAACTGGATTTCACTTTTACCTCTTCCCCCGTGCACCCCATAATAGGTTTCAGAGGATCCCCCAGCCATGCAGAGCAGATTTTGAGGGTATGTGGGAGACCACACGGGAGGGAGAGAAAGGAAAAGATGCATTGATAAAGTAGAAGTTCAGTTTGCAAGTGGACAGTGTTGGATGCAAACTTTCATCTCAAAAAATAGACTTCTTTTACATAGGCGCCATGTTCCTGAGCAGCTTTCATGAAAGCAAATTCCCTTAAAATAGTGGGACTGGCTTACACATAAGAGTATTTAAAAATTGGATGCCCTGAATATCAAAATTGCATATATGTAACTCTTAATGTTAGCAGCAGGTTAGAGAGTCATCAGAGCTTAGGCTTCACTACCACAGGATAAGAACTGGATTGTGTTGTTATAGATTAAAAGGAAAGAAGAGCAAGAAAAACAGGACAGACTAGAGGCTCAAGAAATACTTCGTGGACAAATAGAAGCAGATCGGATTTTCCAAGAACTGGAGAAAGACAAGAAACATAGAAATCATTGTGCAAACTTAAAATTACAAGACTTCCATGTCATGCAGATAGTAAGTATGGGCATTAAGTTTACAAAGTAAACTTCTTTAAAAAGGGCGGAAATGGAATATGACTTGTACATTTCTGTCTAGTGCTTGAGAGGGCAGTCTTGTGTGAGAAAACTGCCCTCTGCATCTGCAAATGGATGAAGTCCCAGAGACAGGCTTCCTTTGTCTCCAGATGACAAATGCCTTAGAGAAAGGAACCTTGCATACTGTCAGAAATCAAAGAAAACAGGGAAGATCATCACTGTAGTGTAATAGTCAGAGGCTTGAATCCTGAATATCATGAGCAGAAAACTCACAGAAGTATTCTTTCTTTCTTTCTTTCTTTCTTTCTTTCTTTCTTTCTTTCTTTCTTTCTTTCTTTCTTTCTCTCTCTCTCTCTCTCTCTCTCTCTCTCTCTCTCTCTCTCTCTCTCTCTCTCTTTCTTTCTTTCTTTCTTTCTTTCTTTCTTTCTTTCTTTCTTTTTCCGTCTCTGTCTCCTTCTGTCTCTCTCTCCCTCCTCTGCACACCAGTCCTCTCTAGAAGGTTATAGGGGGTCCTGCACAGTGTAGGTTTCCGGGGCGCTGCCAGAGGAAGGAGGGGAATTTCCCAAAATCAGATGAGGGGGATATTCCATGTTTTGGAAGTGTAGGTGGTATTTAAAATATTTAAATAGGCAAAAACTGACAGGTTCCCTGCTCCCAGGCGGCAAACAACAGTGGCAATGAATGAAAGAGACCGCGTGAGCGCAGGGAGGGAAGAAAATAGACAAATGCCATTACAGATACTTAAAGCTTAGTTTCAATGGTTTAAACTGGGATTCTCAGAATGCTGAATTTTACATTCGGTAGTTAATGCTGTACTTGTGTCCCACTCACAATGTTTATTAACTTTATAGAACAAGGATTGCACCCACACGATATCATTTATCCTAGCTAGTGCTTCAGTCGTACGCTAATTATTATTATTATTATTATTATTGAGGGAATCAGGACATCTATAACTTTATAGTTTCAGTTTTAATATATTATAAAATTATTGTTGGATATATTTAAGATTTCCCTCCTCCCTTCCAATTCAGGTCGAAAAAAAGTTAAAAGAAGATCGTGAGAAACAAGCGGAGACGGACTATGTCAGACAAAAAGAACGCATTTTATTATTCAAGGAGCAGGAATTCCAGAAGTATGCAAAGAAAATCATTGATGAGCAATCCAAGACAACTCGGAATCTTTACCCTCTTTTGAAAGCACTCAGTGAAGGTGACTCAGGTATAAACAGACCAGTTTTTAGAGAAAATGAACAGCCATGTGAAAAGCAGCCTACTAAGCTGCCATTTATAGGTGACACAGCTCAAGAAATGAAATGGTTAAATGAATATGAATATGGTCACACTAAGGGTCGGCTTGGTTTTTCATGGTAAGGAAAACCCTTCTGAGTGCTACAGTGAAAGTCTAATGCATTTTTAAATAACCCCAAATTGTAGTAGAAAATTAGCAAGTTTAAGATGCCTTAATAAAGGTTGCAACCATCCAAATATATTTACATATAACTTTGAAAATCCATAGCTCTAATGATATGTAGCATTTAGAAGTTCCAAAATAGCCATTCACACCTTTCTATTCAGTTTTATTTCAGGAATTTCTACTCCCTTATTCCTTCAGTTTCTGCCACCTGTACAAACACCAAAAATAACATGCACTTCACAAACAAACCATTTGCTCTACCTCTTCCGTTTAAACCTTTTAGGCTAAAAGCATTAACTAGCCACTTAGTTCTAAACATAGGATTCCTGATCAGGTATTTGCCTCTTGATGGCCAAAATCCCACCCATGGCTATTTTTCTTTCCACAGCCAGCATGCCACTCCCTGATCCCGATCAAGACTGTGGCATTGTGGGGAGGTATATGCCATTTAACCCTCGCTGTGCTCTCAGTCTGGATTGGACTCCCCCTCTCCTGCTTTTTGCACTCGAAGCTAATGGATCTTCCCCTGGCGCCCCCATGCACATAGGAGGCAGTGATCTGGATTGGGACCACGGTGGGAGAGGGGCAAAAAGAATTAGAGCCCACCTACCCTCCATTGCACTGGTTATTTGTGAAAGAGAGAAACGTCATGCATTGGAGGGACTGCGGCACTCAAGGTAGGGAGCCATATACAAGGAAGTACCTGTAGTTGGGAACAGAGGTGCTTATCTTTTCCCTCCCCCCTTGACTGGGAAACCTCATCTTGGGCCAGACGGAATATAAAGTAGTTAGGGTTGTATATCTCTCCTGCTGCCTTCTGTTGTTCCTTTTCAATTGCCCCTTGCTGCTTTGCATGTCAGATTGGGAAGTGCCATCAACTTGGAAGATTAAAAGGAAGTTGAGCAGTGGCTGGTTTTCTACACAAAGTAGGAATGGTTCGACCCTTAGTATGCGTAAGTCATGAACTATGTACCTGTAGATCTTCTGTCACCCCTTCTTGATCAATCATCATCTAGCCTTTAAGCAATATTTTAATCAACAGATAAGTAAGGCCTCAGTATAAGTGCCTCTTTGATGAACAGTGAAAAGAAACAATAGTTTATCTTAAGTGTGAGATGGCTTACAACGTAGTAAAGGATAATTTCCAGCAATGCACTGTTTACTTGTAATAAAAGCTTTGTTATGACATCATTTTGCAGTTTTGGAGTTGACATAGCACCCAGGGAAGAATATTGTTCAGTGTTGACTTTTATAAAGCAAAACTGTTTATAGAAATGCATTGGAAACCTCTTTACCAAAAATCGAATAGCAGTGGTGTTTTAAATAAAATAAAAACAAATTGCAGCATTTATTTATTTCATTTCCGTCCTGCCTTTCCTCCAGGGAGCTAAACGCAATAAAAATGGGATCCCATCCAGGTACTGACCAGACACAGAGCTACTTAACCTTAGCGTGGTTCCTGTATCATGAGCTTCAGATGCTGCCTAAGGCCAATTTAAATTGGATCCCCCAGCCCAATTAGTGTCATACCTCTGGTGTTGCAAAGGAGATATGCAGACAAAATAAGTTTTCCTTTCAGGTTTGGGAATTGCTTGCACAAGGTGGGTGCAGATATACAACTGGCGTTGGGAATTTAGGCATCTAGTATTTGCATTGCATGTAGGTAACTTGTTGGTTCCATGCCTCTCAGTAAGGCACAATACGAGGCCACCTACAGGCAAGGTAGGGGGATCTACCTACTGGGGAACTCCCCAGGTATAAAGGGACACATTAGTTTGTGGTTTTAGTGATGTCACCCGGAGATAGTAGCTTAGCTTCAGAATTCTATTTATTAGCAGCTGCCACAAGGCCAACCAGTTCAACAGCGAAGAGCCCATGGAAAATCTTGATGCTGAAGCTGGTGTACAGGTTACATTCCAGAAAAAACCTCTCCACAAAGGCTGGTATTCAAAATCTTATTTTGTAGTAAAACAGGGTCCTTTGGGGATGCAGAACCAGAGACATGCAAAGTGACATACCACAGAGACCAGGCCTATAGTGCAGCCTATCGTATAGATGTTTGAGACAGCAGCGATCATGGTTGAGACACTGAACCACTTCGTATAGCTGAAACAGGACCTCATTTCCCCAAATGGTCTCTTAGAATCAAACTGTAAGATACGGCTGCTAGTCTGAATAGGACTTAATTTCGAGGCAGCTCTTTGGATCAGGAGATTCATGACCTAAACAGAGAGAAAATTAGACAAGTAGGATCAATTATATATATCAGCTTACGAGAATAACTCGTACTGCTGTTTGACTTCCCTAGCTTGCTGCATTACTGTAGACCAGGGCTTTCCAAACTCTTCACACTTTTTTAGGCATTTCACGACACAGTAATTCAGTTTTACTAGCAAACCAGAGGTTAAACTAATCCCTTTCCAGCCCTGGGAAGAGCACAGGGAGCGTTTGCGCACACTGAAGCCGACACACTAACGTGTCGCAACACACAGCTTGGAAAGCATTGCTGTAGACTGTACTGCTGCTAGTTTCTAGTATCATGTTTTCTGCCATGAGCAATGTCAAGCCAGCCCTTGCACATGACAGCCAGTTTACTCTATAGCCAGAAATATCACGTGGCATAGCTTTGCTTCCAACTTCAAGTTGTGGGTTGCCTGCTAGAATACACCTCCCTGCATGAAGAAAACAAACAAATCAGGGGGAAAGCAGCCCTTTTGCACATGCGAGAATGTGTTTGTTTTAGATAAGGAAATGAGGCAGGGGAAACACAATACCCACTTGCAGTGTGAGTTGATAGGGTCTTAACAGTGTGCTACTGCATGATGACTGAATATGCAGTGTAAATTCTTTCAGGGGAGGGGTTTAAAACACTGCTAGTGGATACAGTGGAATCTTATTTGAGTCTCAAGGTGCTTTCAGGCAGGTGCTTACTGTGGGATTAATGCTTCCCATGCAAAAAAAGGTAAAGGACCCCTGAACGGTTAAGTCCAGTCAAAGGCGACTGGGGTAGCGGCACTCATCTCGCTTTTCAGGCCAAGGGAGCCGGCATTTGTCCACAGACAGCTTTCCGGGTCATGTGGCCAGCATGACTAAACCGCTTGTGGCGCAACGGAACACCATGATGGAAACCAGAGTGCACGGAAATGCCGTTTACCTTCCTGCCGCAGCGGTACCTATTTATCTACTTGCACTGGAGTGCTTTTGAACTGCTAGTTTGGCAGGAGCTGGGACAGAGCCATGGGAGCTCACCCTGTACTGTGGATTCGAACTGCCAACCTTCCAATCGGCAAGCCCAAGTGACTCAGTGGTTTAGACCACAGCGCCACCTGTGTCCTGCTTCCGATGCAAGCAAATTTAGGGCAGTGTCTGCACAGCGTTTATTTAGGATTTACCCTTTCTGAAAGGGGAGGCTCGGAGAAGTTTTTATAACTATTGTCAATTACCCATTTGCAATATCTCAACAACCTGTCTTCAAATTAAGCCATCCAAACACCCTCACTGAGTGATAATCATAGAATTATAGAGTTGGAAGGGACCATAAGGATCATCTGGTCTATCCCTTGCAATGTATGCATCTTTCATGTAATGTGGGACTTGAACCCGTGACCCGAGATTGAGTCTCATGCTCTGTCCTCTTGGATATCACGGTGAGGGCATAGGTGCTTCACATCGTTCACGGCAGCCAAAGCAAAAATATATGAAGAAATGATTTGGCTGTATATTTCAAGCTACTCAAACTGTATCCTGTTTCCCTTTCTCTTCTAATTTCCATTGCAGTTATTACCCTCACTTCCAGTCATTTCAGTTTTATGAGGCGACTCAAAGGAAATGGTGACAGTCATTAGATGCTTTGTAAGTCAACAACGTACATGGAGCCATCAAAGCAAAAATAGAATTATTATTCCATTGTCTTATTTTTTATCAGAAATACTCCCCAGGACAAGAATATGGAAAACCTCACAAATAATTTCAGGGAAGCATATGTAAAACGTGTATGTCCGACTACTGCTACATTTACTTAGGACAGGCAAAGTACAGTAAGATACTTGAAATATTTTACATACTGTAATAGAATTTTTGTTGGTTTAGAATATGAACATCCCCTATATATATTCCTAATTGCACTACTGTTTGGTTCCATTTGATGTTTGCATTTGGTTTTCTTGTGGTCGGTACTGACCTGACCTTGAATAAAAACCAGATGTCTGTCTGTCTAGCAGCCAGCCAGCTTTAAATAAATAAATAAATAAATAAATAAATAAATAAATAAATAATAATGATTAACAGCCTGATCCTATGCATAGGTGAAGAAACAGCTGTAGTTCAGGTTCAATCCTTCCAAAAGCATTGAAATATCCCTTATCTGGAACCTTAGAGAGCTACAATCAGCCACAACAACTAGATGATACTGACCTACATGAACCAATGGTCTGACTCACTATAAAGGCAGTTTCTGATGTACCTGGAAGAAAGTCCCACTGATTGTTTGACATTTAAAAATGCTTTTAAAAGTTTTTGGAAGAGGGTAAAAATAATAGCTCACATCAATTTATTTTGGCATCGTGCTGTGCCAGAAAATGTCATACGGCTGATTACCAAAGGAAAATATATAAGTGTATGCAACACGCTGTTTTTCTTTGGTCTGTGTGCTACTTTGGACTGCATTGCCTAGAAGGACTAGGCGAAAGTGTACAAAAGTGCTTATCTAATGACATTTTGACTGACAGTTTTTTTGTTTGTAAAAAAAAATATTTCCTAAGTAGGGCCAGCCCTCATAGTCAATTTCCTCCAGCAATATCTGGTAAGGATCAGATAAGGCTATGCAGCTTTCCATAGATCGCGGGGCACCGTCTTCGACTTTCTCGAGCAGCCAACAACAAAGTCGAGCAGATGTTATCGCCATCGCACAGGAAACTCTGTTCCCGCTTGTGTTCAGCAAAGCACAAACGCAGGAAGAGTGTTGGGTTGGTTAAAACCTAATGAAGGTTTGCTGAGATGTCTTCAGCTAATAACATATCATGCGTCCGATAAGGTTTGACAGCTAAGGTGCCACCCAACATGTTGATGCAGGCACATGAAGGAAGCATCGATCTACTTGGATATTCTCCATGTGTACAGTTAACAAGTGGAGGAAGGAGGAGGACCATGCTGCTAGACCCATCTCACGTCCAGCTTTTGCACGTAGACATAGCATAACACAGTGGGTTGGGCCACTGTGTGAGTTCAGCAACAGGGCAATGAGACCAGGGCAAACTATTCTCCCTCTCCTTTGACCTAAGAAGTTACCAAACTCCAAAGCAATTAATTCAACAAACAAATATATTCAGGTAGGAAGCCAACTGGGGTATACATTGAAGGAGTTCCCTTTGGGGCTCCCTGGCTGGTACTTCCCACCATTTTTCTGCATCTAGCTAGTCTATGACATTGCCTTACTGTAAGGTGGAGCGTCTCCACCCCCATTGTTCTGCCCGGGCACTGAGGTCCAGCGCCGAGGGCCTTCTGGCTGTTCCCTCACTGCGAGAAGTGAACTACAGGGAACCAGGCAGAGGGGGAAGGATGAAATCTTTTAATATGATTAGTGGTAAATTAGATTTTGAGGATTCTTTTGGCAAATCATCTATAATTCACAAATACTGTCCCATAATGACATTTTAGCTGATAGCAGCTGAAAGTTTGATCACTGACAGGTGCAGTGTCATCCAAGCCAAAAAGTGGGTTGGAAAAGTGGAAATAAACAACCATTGATTTTTCTTCCTGAACACCGAAGGGACAATTTTCTATTTTGCTGATGCGCAGGGAAGCAAAGTTGTACGAGTCGCTGTTTTGCTCCTGTCAATTACATTATCTCATCCAGGGAGGACTCTTGGATCAATGCTCCATCGACTGGAGGAATATATTTATTATTGACAAAGTAACACATTTATCTCTGCCCAGAGTGAGCTGCATTGAGACACTGGCTCCTTCTCTTTCGACATCCATGCAAACTGATTGCTTTCCTAGGTACACAAAGTGCACACACACACACACACACACACACACACACACAACTGAAGATGGCTTCTGAACCTTTCGTGCCTCCAATGGCTTGCAGAATGGAGGGTTGGGAGGTGCAAATAAATGTATTGTTTATCTAGCTCTCTGATATTTTGCATTGTTATAAAGACTTAATAATACCAAAAAAAAAAAACATTGCCAGAGATAAGGCAGTATTTGGGGTGTGGGTGTATTTGGGTGTTTAAGTCATATAACCCAAAGCTCCCCCCTTCAAGTGAAATAATTAACATTAATACATAGCATGTGTTAATATTCCATCAAATAAAATAGGTGGACCAAGCACCAGATGTTTCACTTCATTCTTATGGTCTGAACACAGGCCTTTTGTTCCTCTGCACCTGGGTAGAAGGTGTTGCCCAACTAACTAACTTACTTGCTTTCAAAGCTGCAGCAGCTGCGACCCTTGGCATTGTTGTGCCAGTGAGAAACATTGGCAGTGGCATGGTCTGCAAGGAGAATAGACCCTGGCATTCTCACGAGGATGCCAGGGGCTGGGCAGAGGAGGAGTAGTAGTGGATCCTGACCCTTCCAGGGAGGAGGAAGAGGAAGACAGTATAGATTTACAACAGGAGGTCATAGCTCAGAGGCAGATGTGGGGAAAAGTTGGGAAGTCATGGGAGAGCCAGAACAGCTGGCTGACGCGTTGTCACTAGAAAGCATTCCAGACCCTCCATCTCCCGGAACCTGGCGAGCCTTGAAAGTAGGAGAGCAAAGAGCTTGGAGACAGAGGGCACGTAGTGTCACACGTAGAGGAGGTGATGGTGATGACGAATGAGGAAGTGGGAGAGAAGTGGGGTGGAGATTCACTCGGGACAACGCCATTATCCAATAAGTTGGGTTCTATAGCCTCTCTCTGTAAAGTTTGAAATAAAAAAGGTCTGTAAGGAACTTTTCCTTGTCTTTATACCTTCCCAGGCAACTAGCCAGGAGCTGCTGACAACACCCTGGCAGAGGGATAGGGAAGTATTTGTGTGATACGCCAGGAGAAGGCATCATTTTCCCAAGGATCTTTGTAAATTGACACCGTGGTGGAATCTACGCCCATATAAAAAAAAACGCTGTGAAGATGCTTTTTTTTAAAAAAAAGTTTTGAAAAATACATTGAGTTTGCCATAGCTCGCCGTCGCCATCTAGTGTCACATTTGCATATTGCACTTTGCACGACACTTCAAACGTTTTATTTGCGGCTGTATAGCTGAGTCCCATGTCACTATACTGACTGTCTATGTGTACCTTGGCACCTGTGTTTAACATTGCACAGAAAGATGCAGCAGCGAAACAGGATTCCTCCAGAGACCTGAGTCTACACAGTTCCATAGAGTTGACTTGGGGAGTCACTTGCTACTTTGTCAAGGAGATCTGAGACTCTTCTCATTGTGAGGTTCCTACGATGCATCATCGTACAGCATTCATCACCCTCCAAAATCCTAGAGCCACGTCCCCTTTCCTTAGGGTATCTCCACACCTAGGACTGCATAGTTGCTACACTCAAAGTCCTCTGTTTTAGCTCTCCATGCTTTAAGTCTCCTTTTCTCTTTGCTGCCTCTGAGGTTGTGTCTCTTTCTCCCAAAACCTTCATTGTTTGCCACTGCCGTGTTCTGGATGGCCATTAATGAAGCAGCCTATACAGTGGTAAAAGGGACGCGGGTGGCGCTGTGGGTTAACCCACAGAGCCTAGGACTTGCTGATCAGAAGGTCGGCGGTTCGAATCCCCGCAATGGGGTGAGCTCCCTTTGCTCGGTCCCTGCTCCTGCCAACCTAGCAGTTCGAAAGCACACCAAAGTGTAAGTAGATAAATAGATACTGCTCTGGCGGGAAGGTTAATGGCGTTTCCGTGCGCTGCTCTGGTTCGCCAGAAGCGGCTTAGTCATGCTGGCTATATGACCTGGAAGCTGTATGCCAGCTCCCTCAGCCAATAAAGCGAGATGAGCGCTGCAACCCCAGAGTCGGCCACAACTGGACCTAATGGTCGGGGGTCCCTTTACCTTTTTTATACAGTGGTACCTCGGGTTACATATGCTTCAGGTTACATACGCTTCAGGTTACAGACTCCGCTAACCCAGAAATATTACCTCGGGTTAAGAACTTTGCTTCACGATGAGAACAGAAATTGTGCAGTGGCGGCGCACTGGCAGCGGGAGGCCCCATTAGCTAAAGTGGTACTTCAGGTTAAGAACAGTTTCAGGTTAAGAACGGACCTCCGGAACAAATTAAGTACTTAACCCGAGGTACCACTGTATTGTCTTTACTCTGGAATCTTTGCTGCCACTAGACCACAACATTTATTTGTGTCTATTTTCCCCTCTCAATGCCACAGAGGATGGCTATTGGTATTTTGTGAATCGAAAAAGAAAACACAAAAGCATATTCGCTTTGCCTTAGTTAGTCACAAGAGGGAACCAGAGACCTTTGTAGCACAGTACAGAAAAGTATAAATTCTTTCAGAGGACTCTTTCCTTTTCTCTGCCCATGTCTTAGGGGGAGCATGCAACAAAAAATAGTCCAAGCCAAACCAGATCCCTGCTGCAGTGGGAGATCTGTTTTTGTTTCACTTTAAGCTGCTTTTATGCAGCAGGGAACCTAGAATCATAGAATTGTAGAGTTGGAAGGACCCCGGTGCAGGAATCTTAGCTAGATCACACATCCAACCTCAGCCTAAAAACCTCCCAAGGAAGGAGAGTCTGCCATCTCTCATGGGAGGCTGTTCCACTTATGACCAATAAGATAATAAATGATAAATATGTGGTGTAATGTATTTAACAGATATCAGCCTGTGGGTTGTTTTGTTTTTTAAGTTTAAAGCATGCAGTTATATTCAGAACTTTCATTTCTCCCCATTAAATCATCTGGGCAACAGCTTCTAATCTACCCGTTCGATTTCCCTTTCTTAAATTACACATCTCTGGTAAAGGTAAAGGTAAAGGACCCCTGACAGTTAAGTCCAGTCGCAGATGACTCTGGGGCTGTAGCGCTCATTTTGCTTTACTGGCCGAGGAAGCCGGCGTTTGTCCGCAGACAGTTTTTCCGAGTCATGTGGCCAGCATGACTAAGCTGCTTCTGGAGAAACCAGCGCAGTGCATGGAAACGCTGTTTACCTTCCAGCTGGAGCAGTACCTATTTATCTGCTTGCACTTTTTGGGGGTGCTTTCTAACTGCTAGGTTGGCAGGAGCTGGGACCGAGCAACGGGAGCTCACCCCGTCACAGGAATTTGAACCACCAACTTTTTGATCGGCAAGCCCAAGTGGCTCAGTGGTTTAAACCAGAGCGCCACCCGCGTGCTCCAAGACGGTTTGGGGGGGGGGAAATTGGCCTCATTTTCATTTTTCACTTTAAGAGTCAGCACTGATCAGCTATGACTTTATTTTCCATGTGATATTGCCCTGCCTCTCAGGGCTGTTGTAAGGATAAATGTCTTCTGAAAGCCAGATAGTTGCTTGTTTGCTTGGCATCTGATGGAAGGGTGTTCCACAGGGAGGGCACCAATACCGAGAAGGCCCTTTGCCTGGTTCCCTGTAACCTCACTTCTCGCAGTGAGAGAAGAAGAGGAGGAGGAGGAGGAGGAGGAGGAGGAGGAGGAGGAGTTTGGATTTGATATCCTGCCTTATCACTACCGTAAGGAGTCTCAAAGCGGCTAACAGTCTCCTTTCCCTCCCTCCCCGACAACAAACACTCTGTGAGGTGAGTGAGGCTGAGAGACTTCAGAGAAGTGTGACTGGCCCAAGGTCACCCAGCAGCTGCAGGTGGAGGAGCGGGGACACGAACCCGGTTCACCAGATTACGAGTCCATCGCTCTTAACCACTACACCACACTGGCTCTCAGGGAACCGCCAGAAGGCCCTCGGAGCTGGACCTCAGGTGTCTGGGCTGAACGATGGGGGTGGAGACGCTCCATCAGGTATACTGGGCTGATGTGTGCAAATGATGTTGGGAGTTTGTACTGAATATCAAAGGACCACAGTCAAAAACTTAGACTCTTTCTTCCAAGGCAGCCTTACTTTGACCAACCCCTTTGGAAACTCTCTCGAAGATGAGTTTCCTTTGGAGGGAGAGAAGACTCCAGCCTATAATGATGTGTTTCAGGTAGGGAGGGTAGGACTTTTATCTAAATCTGCAGATCGATAAAGAACTGCAGGGGTGTGCTCATGGCGAACAAAAGCAGGAGGGGTATATGCTAGCATGATGGAACAAGTCAGCTGCTCCCTTCCTTCCTACAGAATCTAACAAGCTCTGTTTCTGCCAGCTCAGGATGCTTCTGTAAGCTTCAGTTTCCGAGCAACAAGTCCGGCCAGAACCAAACTGACTGTGCCAGCACCCCTGCCATCTGCAGCTTCCTATCAAGTTATTTCAGGAAGGCCTTTGCATTCTTCTCAGCTGGACACCCAAAACAGGTTTCAAGAGGCACTCGGCTTCCGCTGGAGATAACTCTCTGACCTGCTCCCTGATGCTATACAGACCAGCTCTGTTGATTTCAATTGAGGACTTGTTTCCAAGTCATGGATGGTGCCTAGGATTGAAAGCTAGTCCCCCTGATGAAAATGATGTGCCGTTGGTGTTTAACTCCTGGAAAATTAGCAAAAACGTGTAAAAAGGGGTCAAATGTATGCTGGAAAGGTTAGGAAAAAGAAGGCACCTTTTATCATATGTGGTGGAAATGTAAGGTAGTAAAGGAATTTTGGGAAATTTATTATTTATTATTTATTATTTATTATTTATTATTTATTATTTATTATTTATTATTTATTATTTATTATTTATTATTTATTATTTATTATTTATTATTTATTATTTATTATTTATTATTTATACCCCACCCATCTGGCTGAGTTTCCCCAGCCACTCTGGGCGGCTCCCAAACAAGTGTTAAAAACAGTACAACATTAAATATTAAAAACTTCTCTAAACAGGGCTGCCTTCAGATGTCTTTTAAAGATAAGATAGCTGCTTATTTCCTTCACATATGAAGGGAGGGCGTTCCACAGAGCGGGCGCCACTACCGAGAAGGCCCTCTGCCTGGTTCCCTGTAACCTCACTTCTCGCAATGAAGGAACCGCCAGAAGGCCCTCGGCGCTGGATCTCAGTGTCCGGGCTGAACAATGGGGGTGGAGACGCTCCTTCAGGTATACTGGACCGAGGCCGTTTAGGGCTTTAAAGGTCAGCACCAACAATTTGAATTGTGCTCGGAAACGTACTGGGAGCCAATGTAGGTCTTTCAAGACTGGTGTTATGTTGTCGTGGCGGCCACTCCCAGTCACCAGTCTAGCTGCCGCGTTCTGCAGTAGTTGTAGTCTCCAGGTCACCTTCAAAGGTAGCCCCACATAGAGCGCATTGCAGTGGTCCAAGTAAGAGATAACTAGAGCATGCACCACTCTGGTAAGACAGTCTGAGGGTAGGTAGGTCTCAGCCTGCGTACCAGGTGGAGCTGGTAGACAGCTGCCCTGGACACAGAATTAACCTGTGCCTCCATGGACAGCTGTGAGTCCAAAATGACTCCCAGGCTGCGCACCTGGTCCTTCAGGGGCACAGTTACCCCATTCAGGACCAGGGAATCCTCCACACCTGCCCGCCCCTTGTCCCCCAAAACAGTACTTCTGTCTTGTCAGGATTCAACCTCAATCTCAAAATGACATACAATAAGTTGAAAAAAATGTTTAAAATAACTTTTTCTTAAAAACCCAAAGCCTTCCTTTTAGGAATTCTAGAAGCCGAAATCCCAAGGGAGCAGAAAAGGCTATTTATGTATGTGACTATGGCTGCCTGGATGTTATTGGCCCAGAGATGGAAAGAAGATAAAGTCTCTACCAGACAAGAATGGCAGATCAAGTTGATGGATTATTCTGAAATGGCAAAAATGACCGGAAGAATCAGAAATGAGGAAGACCAAAATTTTAACAAGGGACAGAGAAAATTTATAACTTATCTTAAAAACCATCGTAAACAGTTAAGATCATTAGCAGGACTGGAATATCACTTGTAGTTTAATGGTGAATTTTGGACACAATGGAGAGGTAAAAGATTTGGATTATCATAAAAGATGCAGGAGGAAATGATTAACAATAGGACCCACAAAGGGGAGAAGGGAAGTCCAGGAGATTCTTCGGAATCTTGTTTCTGTGTTGTTGGTTGGCTATGTGACTGTGAAATTTTAATCTGAAAAACCAAATAAATATCTTTTTAAAAAAGAAAAGAAAGAAAGAAAGCTAGTCCCCCTGAATTGTCTTATTTAATTAGCAATGTTTCATCTCACTTTGTAGATTATTCTTATTCATTCCAGTGGAAACATCTGACTGTACATTCCAGGAATCCTTTCGTATCCGATTTTTAAAAAAAGAAGACTCAGAGAAGTGGTTAGTGTTATGTACTGAAGTTCTCACCCTGGGCCAGCAGGGGGATGCTGTAGATAGTTTTCACTCAGGTCCACATATGCAAATAAGGGATCGAAAGTGACATTCAGTGATTGGATAGTTACAGAAAGTTGTTACAGTTACGTTGTAGTGGAGCTCTATATAAGCAGGCTGGCTGAACCCTTCAGTTCAGTTCTATTCTGGCCTGTGAATAAACAAGAGCTGTTTGAAGAATCGCTGTGTCGTCTGATATGTTCACCCACAACTTAACAGTTAGACTCTTTGAGAAGAAACTAGTTGGACGTAATGAGCCACGATGTGAGCAGTTTCTTAATAAATCTCACAGTTGGGTTAGATCTTCTATCCCAGCAGATATTATAAAAACGTTACACAACAAATTAGCTCAGAATGAGAGGCCGGAGCTCAAACAGTGCAGGAGGCACAACCCCAACATTTCAGGCCGATCAACATCATGCATTTAAAGCAACTGTCTCCCCCACCAAGAATCTTGGGAATTGTAGTTTGTTAAGGGTGCTGGGAAATGTAGCTCCATGAGGGGAAACAACAGTTTCCAGTTTTTTTTTTTAGTGGGAAGCAGTGTACTTTCATTGTACATTGAATGTTCTAGGCAGTGGTGATGATTTTATGTATTTGTATTTTGTAACAAGCCGTGGGATCCTTGGAGAGGAAAAGTGGGCTATAAATAACCTTAACAGAATCCACCGATTAAATAAAACCATCAGGCTAAAACAGGCATGGACAAGAAGAAAGGAGAAAATTTGTGTGCGGAAGTCCACATCTATTTGTAGGGGGGGAAATCTAACCCCCTACCCCAGGTCCTTCTGGTTCTAGGAAGGATTAATACAAGCCTCTTTGAAGTGCCCTTTCTTAAGCCTTTAATTCTGGCCGAGGGAACCTTCCAGAAGGGTTTGCTCAGCCATGTGTCTGCTATGTTTTCATAACATTTCATACTCCAGTCTGTTGGCCTGCCCGGGAGCAGGGTTCCTCTCAAAATGAACTCGGCCATTTCGGACTGGTTCAAGTTTCATATGCAGATGGCAGCCGTTCAAGTCCTATAAATCTTCAGATAGACCCCCTGAAGGCACATACATGCAGAAGCCTCCGTTCATACTTTCAGTGTAGGATTGTCGTCCCTACAAGAACTGCTCTCCTTGCAGCCTCTAAGTGTCCCTATTTTCCAGGCACAGCCCCAGATTTACAGAAGCCGTTGCGGTTTCTGAATTGATTCCGCTTTTCCTTAGGATGTCCATATTTACACCGGAGAAATGTTGGAGGGTATGGAGTTATGTGAGTCCTGAGCCGAGGAGATAAGTAACTATACAACCTTTAGAAGACATCGGAAGGCAGCCCTGTACAGTGGTACCTCGGGTTAAGAACTTAATTCATTCTGGAGGTCTGTTCTTAACCTGAAACTGTTCTTAACCTGAAGCACCACTTTAGCTAATGGGGCCTCCCGCTGCCGCTGCGCTCCAGCTGTGAGATTTCTGTTCTCATCCTGAAGCAAAGTTCTTAACCCGAGGTACTATTTCTGGGTTAGCGGAGTCTGTAACCTGAAGCGTCTGTAACCCGAGGTACCACTGTATAGGGAAGTTGATTTTTTAAAAAAATGTTTACTGTTTTGTTATGTTTTTAGATATATAAATAATAAAATGATGATGACGAAATAGGACTGATATGTACTGAGGTTCTCAGCCTGGGCCAGCAGGGGGATACTGTAGATAGTTTTCACTCAGGTCCACATATGCAAATAAGGGATTGAAAGTGACGTTCAGTGATTGGATAGTTACAGAAAGTTGTTACAGTTGCGTTGTGGTGGAGCTCTATATAAGCAGGCTGGCTGAACCCTTCAGTTCAGTTCTGTCCTGGCCTGTGAATAAACAAGAGCTGTTTGATGAGTCGCTGTGTCACCTGATATGTTCACCCACAACTTAACAAGGACATCCCTATTTTCATCCGAGAAATGCCCTGAACCTTCCAGTGTTCACCTCCGGTGGATTGCTCCATTGGGTCCTAGTGTAATGAGAGAGACCTCTCCATTTACTCCAGCCCTGTGCCTAATACTCTTGGCAAGCCTTGCCTCTTGAGATCTGGCCCCTTGAGGTGTGCAAAGTATGTCGGCAGCCACTGAGGTTGGAGCTGCCTTACAGGCCAGACTTCATTCTAGGAATGCATTTTCTCCCCTTTGCACAAGTAGGGGCATTCCCCTGCCTTTGCACTAGGAATTGTAGTTAATGCTGCAGAAGACAGAATCAGAATTCAAAATGCTTTTAAAATGATTACTTAGTTAAATATGTTAAGTTAAATTAACTGAAAACAGCTTGCAGACACTTAATTGGCTTAGGATTTTCTTTATGTTAAGTGACGAACTAATATGTTTAATTTCATAATGTGAAGATTTAAGAATGTTAATGTTTAAGTTAAATTTTATACGAATTGTGATTTGGAAAACCATTAAAAGGATATGCAATGAAATTCAACCAAGGGCAAGCGAGGAAGTCACTTAACGATGTTAATAAGTGTAATTTTCAATAAGGCTATGATTTATGTTTGTTTGTCTTATGTGTTTGTTTGTTTATAATATTGTGAAAACCAATAAATTAAAAAAAAGAAATGTTGGAGGGCATGCTCTCCTCATTTTGGAGAAGGGCAGAGAGCAAGCTGGCAGAGCTCACACCTTGCTTCCAGAAGGTTCCAGGCCCCTGGCATCTCCTGAGACTTTGGAAAGCCATTCCCAATCAGAGAAGACAGTACTAGGCTGTATGGGCCAAATAGTCTGGCCTGGTATTTATTTCATTTTTCTCCAAAAGAGACTCAAGGCTGCGAACAAACGGCAATAAAAAAACAGAGCAAAGCAAACGTAAGATGCTCAAACCTCTCTGCCCTCACTCCAGATTAATGATTTAACACCCCCTTGAACAAATTCCACTGGCACAAGAGTCAATGCAGAGCCAGGGGTGCAAAAATGACACAAAAGCCTCATCCCGAATTCAGGTGGAAGGCAGCTTCCTCCCCTATGCATACTCTCCAACCTTTCTCTGATGAAAATAGAACTGTCCTGTTCCATAATCATCATAATCATAATTTATTATTTATACTCCACCTATCTGATTGGGTTGCCCCAGCCACTCTGGGTGGCTTCCAACATATGTAAAAGCATAATAAAACATTAAACAACTTCCGTATACAGGGCTGCCTTCAGATGTCTTCTAAAGGTTGTATAGTTAATTATCTCCTTGGCTTGGGGGTCTCATAACTCCATAGCCTCCAACATTTCTATGATGACAATAGGGACATCCTAAGCGAAAGTAGGACGTTCCGGGATCAAATCAGAAACTGGAACGATCAGCCAACCAGTAGCCAGAACGTGGTGTTCTGAGAAGAGAAATAAAGGATGAAAATTCTTTAGTCAGATGTAGTTTATGGTCAGAGATGCACCATATATTTTAACATATGATCGCCGAAGAATTGATGCTTTTGAATTCTTGTGCTGGAGGAGACTCTTGAGAGTCCCATGGACTGCAAGAAGATCAAACCTCTCCATTCTGAAGGAAATCAGCCCTAAGTGCTCACTGGAAGGACAGATCCTGAAGCTGAGACTCCAATACTTCAGCCACCTCATGAGAAGAGAAGACTCCCTGGAAAAGACCCTGATGTTGGGAAAGATGGAGGGCACAAGGAGAAGGGGACGACAGAGGACGAGATGGTTGGACAGTGTTCTTGAAGCTACCAGCCTGAGTCTGACCAAACTGCGGGAGGCAGTGGAAGACAGGAGTGCCTGGCGTGCTCTGGTCCATGGGGCCACGAAGAGTCGGACACGACTGAACAACTAAACAACAACAACAACAACAAATGTAATAACGAAATAAATGGATTCAAATATTCAACATATGGCAAAATTTCCTATCCAGGCAAGGCAAGGCAACAAGTTTCTCGGGCTGAAAGGTTGGCTTGGAAAGAAATGATTTATAGGGCCCAGTGTGTCTGCATTGCCTTGTGCCCAAAAGATGTGCGTACATAGTGTTGCCTTTTCCATGGTAATTCATGAGCATGCTCTCCAATGAAAAACCCGGTGCAAGCACCAGAAATTTCAGGAGGCCCTGGACTGGGCAAAGAGCTTTTTTCTTAAAGACAATCTCACAAACAAAATTCAGGTGAAAGGTTTTTGCAAAATAAGGGCTTTGCATCTGAGGTTTTCTTAATTTTCTATACGGCACTTGTTTCTTTAGGCTCATAAAGTGTATGCTCGGCGGGAAGGCTATAAGCAAAACTACACTATTTGAACAGCTGAAGATCAGTTCAGAGAGTTTTTGATGGGAATATTGTGACCTCCGGACACTCTCTTTTGGCAGCTGTTCTCAAAAGCTGGAGAAATTCAAGGGGCACAAGGACTCTTCTCTTAATTCAATGAAGATTAAAAAGACACAATGTTTTTGGCTGAGACACCAAAAGTGCATTTCATTATAACTTTTAAAAAATAGGCATCTTTTCTGACAGATTATTATACATGTTATGAAATGTTCTCATTTATATCTACAGTGTCCATCGTTACACAAATATCCTCCTGCCTCATGAAGGCTGCAGTCCCATACAGTGCAAGGAAGAATGACCTAACTCAATGGGGCTTGCCTCTGAGTATATATGTATGGCATTTTGCTGTTAATTAAGGTCTACCTACTTTCTTGGGCTCCATGATCACTGCAGATGGTGACAGTAGCCACAAATTTAAAAGACGCCTGCTTCTTGGGAGAAAAGCAATGACAAACCTAGACAGCATCTTAAAAAGCAGAGAAATCACCTTGCCAATAAAGGTCTGTATAGTTAAAGCTATGGTTTTCCCAGTAGTGATGTATGGAAGTGAGAGATGGATCATAAAGAAGGCTGATTGCCAAAGAATTGATGCTTTTGCATTATGGTGCTGGAGGAGACTCTTGAGAGTCCCATGGACTGCAAGAAGATAAAACCTATCCATTCTGAAGGAAATCAGCCCTGAGTGCTCACTGGAAGGACAGATCCTGAAGCTGAAGCTCCAATACTTTGGCCACCTCATGAGAAGAGAAGACTCCCTGGAAAAGACCCTGATGTTGGGAAAGATGGAGGGCACAAGGAGAAGGGGATGACAGAGGATGAGATGGTTGGACAGTGTTCTTGAAGCTACCAGCATGAATTTGACTAAACTGCAGGAGGCAGTGGAAGACAGGAGTGCCTGGTGTGCTCTGGTCCATGGGGTCACAAAGAGTCGGATACAACTAAACAACAACAATTTCATCATCAGTTCTTTAAGACAAAGGCAGGTGATAGGCTGACCGGCCTGTAATTTCCAGGATCCCCCTGGTTCCCCCAAAGGGTAAGGTTTATTGACTGCCATCTATCAATACTGTATCTTGAGAATCCTCTTTGATTATTTTGTTTATATTAACAATTACTGAGTTATATATTTTGGAATCAACGTACCTAAATATTTAATAGAGCTGGCACAAATTCAGAATTGGTATTGGTTAAGTGAATGGGCAATTAAATTTTCACCTATTGGCATCGGTTCCAATTTGGACCAATTGGTAGAGTAACCTGATATCTTACCAAAAGCATCAATTGCTTGCATCCCATTGGGGATACTGGTTTGAGGCTTCGAAAGAAACTGAAGAATTTCATTCGCAAACGACATCAATTTGTACTCAACTGAATTGTGAACTGCTCCGTGAATCTTACAGTGTTGTCTAATAGCGCGAGCCAGGGGGGGTCTAAACATATATTAAAAAGCAAGGGGGGAGGGGGACATCCTTGTCTAGTTCCTCAGGCCAATGGAAAAAGAGCAGACACAACACCGTTCACTTAAACTCTAGATGCATGTGAAACGTACAGTGCTCTTTTTTTTGAAATAATTTTAATTTGATCTTACAAACATAAAATTATAACAATACAACCATACACATCCACATTTAAAGATGCCTCCGTATCTCTGGACTTCCCACCTTCCCTTTCGTGGGTCCTATTATTAAACCTTTTCTACTGCATCTTTCTCAATAGTCCATATTACAAGTGTTATTCCAATCCTGCTAATGTTTTCATCTGTTTACAGTGGTCTCCAAGATAAATTATAAATTTCCCCCATTCTTTGTTAAAGATTTGGTCTTCTCGGTTCTTGAGCTTTCCGGATAGTTTTTGCCATTTCGGTATAATCCAGCTGTTTAATTTGCCATTCTTCTCTGGTAGGGACTTTATCTTCTTTCCATCTCTGGGCTAACCTGTTTTATAAAGTCTAACGGAGATCCAAATTTAGTTAAAGCTACTTCTATATACTCATTTAAGGCATCTAGATCGATTACCACTTTGCCGTGGCTGGAATACATGTGTAGCCAGTCTGTGCGAGGGTAGGTGAAGTCACCCGTTACTATAACATTCAGTCTTCCCTTGATTTTGGTATTCATCTCAAACTCTCCCTGAGGATTTTGATCAGGGGATGACAGCATGTTCCCAGAACTAAATTACTCTTCTGCTGCGAGGCTCTTTCCAAAAGCAGCTCATAACATGAGGACCCAGAAGGAGTCTTGCAAGAAGATGGACTGGCGATGTCAGAGAGATGGTGGACAGCAGCTCCCAATGGGGTGGCGAAAGCAACTGTTTTGTCTGTAAGACCAGCCCCAACAACTAGGACTTCAATCTAAAGCAGTAAATTTTGGTACGAATAAGACTGCACATTAGTGTGGGAAAAGGAAGGAGTGTGGGAAAATCTAAAGAGTGCTGGGAGGTGGCATAACTTTGACCTCTGCTCAGCATTCCCAGAGACAAAGTGTACTGCAAAGCTCATAAAATTGCGGTATCTTCCTGCACAGATGCCCAATTTGATTTCTAAGTGCTACCCATCCTCCTAAAAGCAATACAGTCGTACCTTGGAAGTCAAACAGAATCCGTTCTGGAAGTCGGTTTGACTTCCAAATGTTTGGAAACCAAAGCGCGGCTTCTGATTGGCTGCAGGAAGCTCCTGCAGCCAATCGGAAGCTGTGGAAGCCCCATTGGACGTTCGGCTTCCAGAAATAGTTTGAAAACCAGAGCAGTCACTTCCGGGTTTGCGGCATTTGGGAGCCAAAGCGTTCGAGAACTAAGCTGTTCGAAAACCAAGGTATGACTGTAGATTTGTAAATGATGAACACCATCCAGCAGATATACTCTGCAACATTTCTCCAATGAAAATAGGGGTGTACTATTTAATAATAATAATAATAATAATAATAATAATAATAATACTCTGAACATCTGACTGTGTTGCATGTCATACTCTCCAACATTTCACCAATGAAAATATGAACGTCCTATTCCATAAGCATAATCATCATCATAATAATTTTATTATGCATACCCCACCTATTTGACTGGGTTTCCCCAGCCACTCTGGGTGGCTTCCAACATATACAGAACCATATTAAAACATTAAACATTTATCTATATAGGGATGCCTTCAAATGTCTTCTAAAGGTTATATAGTCACAGCGGTACCTTGTGTGGCGTTTGCCCATTCCTTCTGATTTGTTTGTGCAGGGGGATGGAAATGGTTAATGTAGACTGACCAGTGAGAAAGCTCAGAGGCGGAGCCTACCTGGTTTTAAGGCTCAGGCCAGGGCTTTACCATGGGGAGATAGAGGAGTGAGGGTCAGACAGAGGCAGAAAAAGTCGAACATACTGGTTGTGACAGTTAGATTAGAGTGAGGGACAGGGATAGAACTGAGAGAATAGAGTGTGACAGTGTGAGATGGTGCCACATCTAGTTAAGGGCACACATTTGAGAAACCGTTCTGAACATATTTAATAATAATAATAATAATAATAATAATAATAATAATAATAATAATAATAATATATTTCTACCCCGCCCATCTGGCTGAGTTTCCCCAGCCACTCTGGGCAGCTCCCAATCAAATGTTAAAAACAGCACAGCATTAAATATTAAAAACTTCCCTAAACAGGGCTGCCTTCAGATGTCTTTTAAAGATAGGATAGCTGCTTATTTCCTTCACATCTGAAGGGAGGGCGTTCCACAGGGCGGGCGCCACTACCGAGAAGGCCCTCTGTCTGGTTCCCTGTAACTTCACTTCTCGCAGCGAGGGAACCGGCAGAAGGCCCTTGGCGCTGGATCTCAGTGTCCGAGCTGAATGATGGGGGTGGAGATGCTCCTTCAGGTATACAGGATTGTTCTTCAATAAACTTTAATCTTCGTTGTTGACTTTACAACCTGACTGAGACTCAGTATTTCACCAGAAGAAACCTGGTTGGTGGCAGTGGAAGAATAAAGTGTACAGGTCAATAGTCCATGAAACGACTGGGGGCTCTGTCCAAACGCCACAAAATGGTTCTTGAACGGCTTAGTTGTCTAACACATTGGCTCCCGAATGCCACAAACCTGGAAGTGTTCTGGTTTGCAAATGTTTTTTGAAAGCCGAACATCTGACGCGGCTTCCGTTGGAATGCAGAAAGCTCCCACAGCCAATTGGAAGCCACACCTTGGTTTTTGAACTGTTTTGGGAGTCGAACGGATTAGGTTTGTGAACCAAGGTACCACTGTACTTATCTCCTTGGCTCGGGAGCTGTATAACTCCATACCCTCCAACAATTTGCAGATGAAAATAGCGATGACCTAAGGAAAAGCAGGACAAATCACAAACTGGGATGGCTTCTGTAAATCTAGGACTTGGAGGGTTTGGGCATATGGGCAACTCTTGCTGTGTGAAAGTGGAAAAGCTGAGCTCCCAAGCAAGCCGAGAATCTCTGTTGATGCTACCTGCCAAAAATATATCTAGTAGATGGTTAGAAATGGAAAATTATCCACCGGAAAATGCAATTTTTAAAGTACAGTGGTACCTGAGGTTAAGTACTTAATTCGTTCTGGATGTCCGTTCTTAACCTGAAGCACCACTTTAGCTAATGGGGCCTCCTGCTGCTGCCACGCCACTGGAGCACGATTTCTGTTCTTATCCTGAAGCAAAGTTCTTAACCTGAAGCACTATTTCTGGGTCAGTGGAGTATGTAACCCGAAGCGTATGTAACCTGAAGTGTATGTAACCCGAGGTACCACACTGTATTCTGTCCCACACCACTTTGTGAAGCTCTGGTTAAGTGTGGACCGTATTTTGCCAAATCCTGGTGATACGCCACAGGTATGAGTGGCAATTCAACCATCAGCAAATCTGCGACAGTGTCAGATTTCAACAAGGCAAGCAGAAGTTGCGCACATGGTCATTGAGCTTGCGGGGAATTAATTCACATGCATGAAATCCAGTTAATTCTAATCTGCCTGTAGCTCTGTTTTCTTTCGCTTTGTTGTAACCATATAACCCAGCAGTGCTGCCAAATATAACATTAGACAAAGACAGTTGGACTTTTCTCTGAAGTAAGGTTGCTGTACTTTCCTTATGTCTGAACTTCTCTGATACTTCTGTCTGCTGGGTGCATCTCCCATCCTACTGGAGTCTTTGTTTGAAGTACAGGCGATTTGTAAACAAGCCATACCCTTAAGTTTCTCCAGTTTAAAAGGAAAAAGGACAGATAGCTGGATTCTGGTTCTTTTCTTGGATGCGTAAATAAGACTGCCCACAGCCAGATTGTGTGCAAATAAAGGAGAACAAGAATGTATTCGTTTGGGTTCAGGGCCTCCATCATTCCTTACTTCTTCCAGAGTTTGACCTACATATGCCTGCCCAGATTTCAAAATCATCCACTAATGCCAGCAAGCAGGGCAGCATCCATGACTGTGGATAGCTCCGTCAGTACAGCATGAGACTATTAATCTGAGGGTCATGGGTTCAAGCCCCACATCAGGCAAAAGATTCCTGCATGACAGGGAGTTGGGCTTGTGGTCCCTTTCCAACTCTGCAACTCTGCAGCCAGCATGGTGTAGTGGTTAAGAGCGGTGGACTCGTAATCTGGTGAACCGGGTTCACTTCCCCGCTCCTCCACATGCAGCTGCTGGGTGACCTTGGGCCAGTCACACTTCTGTGAAGTCTCTCAGCCCCACTCACCTCACAGAGTGTTTGTTGTAGGGGAAGAAGGGAAAGGAGATTCTTAGCCACTTTGAGACTCCTTAAGGGAGTGAAAGGCAGGATATTAAGTCCAAACTCCTCCTCTTCCTCCTCCTCCTCTTCTTCTTCTATGGTTCTATGACTGGGGGTATTTTCTTGCTGGTAAGAAACTGACCAAGTACTTTGAGGAGAAATGATTTCCTGAAATAGTTTCCCCAGTGTTGTTTCATGACAGCGTTAGCTTCGCCAAAGGGGTTAGCAGGAGTACAGCATCTCCTCTGCATTCAGAAGGTTCTAGGCTTAAGGTAAAAAAGAAAAGGAAAAAGGACCCCTGGAGGGTTAAGTCCAGTCAAAGGCAACTCTGGGGCTGTGACACTCATCTTGTTTTTCAGTCTGAGGGAGCTGGCCTCTGTCCACAGACAGCTTTCCGGGTCATGTGGCCAGAATGACTAAACCGCTTCTGGCGCAACGTGGGACACCGTGAAGAAAACCAGAGCACACGAGAATGCTATTTACCTTCCCGCCGCAGCTGTCCCTATCTATCTGCTTGCTCTGGTGTGCTTTTGAACTACTAGGTTGGACAGAGCAACGGCAGCTCCCTCCGTCGCAGGAACTCGAACCGCCGACCTTCTGATCGGCAAGACAAAGAGGCTCAGTGGTTTAGACCACAGCGCCACCCGCGTCTAGGTTTAATCCCTGGTGTCTTCAGGTAGGAGTGAGAAAGACAATGCTGGCCTAGACAGAACAGCAGTTTCACTCAGCACACGGCAGATTCCTATGAATGTTCCAATTTTGACAGTTCATCAGCATATACACTTAGGACTACGTCTCACTGATCTCAATTAGTCTTGCTTCTTTTGGATTAGACGTGCCTGGGGCTGAATTGTTACTCTCCAACCCCACCTTCACAGTCCTCTTCTGCCATATCCTTGTCTTTGTTTATAGCTCTACTGAAGGAATGGGTTTCCAAAACCTGTGTACGTACGCCGACGTGGTTGGGCTCCTAGGGGAGGAGTGAGAGGGTGCCTGGAGGATATATAAACTGCATGAAACCTGTCATTTCTTTGTACTTGCTGTGGACTCACCACGCAAGTGCCTTCTGCTATCCGGAGAGCAGAATAAACTCTTTCTTTGAAACAACCTCGGTGTCATTTTGACTTCCTTCCTCCTGTCCCAGAGCAACGCAGACCCAATCGGTGAACTCTAATAAGGCTACATTTCTTGGTGCGTTGGCCGGGAATCCGTGTTCTCTGAGGACAAGGACGAAGGACCGGGGCGTCACTGCTCAGCGAACAGCTCGGTCGGCGTCGGTGGCTCCAAGCGCGCACCCTACATCTTCTAGGGGGAGCCCCCCACCCCGTACCTGAGTGGAGACGCAGCAGAGACGGAAGAAAGACAGCAGCTGCACGGGAGAAGGGTACCCAGGGGAAAGGTAGGCTCCACAGCTTGTTTTGTGGGGGTCAGGGGTTTGATCAGCCCCGCCCAGTAGGAGCAGTAAAGTGCCGCTGGGTTTAGCCAGTAGAGAGCAGTAGTGTGCCGCTGGTTTGCCGGTAGAAGAGCAGTAAAGTGCCACCGGTCTTGGGAAGTTTGTGGGTAAAGGGGATTGGGGAGGTGCATGGGGTTTGTATGTGTATGGGGTTTGTATGCATGTGTATTTATTTGTGTATGGGGACACTCCAGTGAATGTTTTGAGTGGATGAGACGTCGAGGCTCAGAGCCGCTGACGAAGCGAAGTGTGGTCCTCGTAAGGTGCGGTTCTTAGCAACATGAGTCCGTCTAGGCCAATGACAGGACGCGGAGAAAGGTGACTGAGTGGGAAACAACGTTAGGTGGACGGAGTGTCCCACAGGTTAAGGGAAAGAAAAAGAAAAAAAAAAGAAAAGAAAGGAAAAGTAAACCGACCCCCTAGCAGTCTTTGTTCTTTTTGGACAATTGGAAATGTCAAGCTACAGTTGAAAAAAAAAAAAAAGGATATGTGCTCTGCAGAGGCAGAAATAGAACCCTGCATGAAGGGGTTCTCAATTCTGCCACATCTACTGTGCTGTGTCTTAGGGGGTTGGGAAACAGACCTTAAAACACCTAGAATCTTGCAGAGTACAAGTATTTAAAAAAAGGGGTAGGATTATTTGGTCTTTAACATTAAAAGTGACATGAGTTGTTAATGAGGTCAAATTTTATATTTTCATGATAAAGGTGGGAAGGTTTCAATTACTAATATAATCATGTACTGGTTTCAGAATTTGAATGTCATCAATTCACTGTGCTTTGAGCTACCTGGTATGTTAAGATGTTTTTGTTAATAAGATTGTTTCTTATTGACTCTGTTGCATAAGGTACCCTGGTGGATTTAGAAACCGCTTGTTAAATGTTGATCAAAAGTAAAAATGTACAAATGTATGGAAAAAGGTAGTGTTGTCAAAAGGGATGGGGTTTTAACCCAACCCCATCCCATGTTCAGACAGATGAGAAGAGAAGTAAGAGGGTTACGGGGACAAAGCAGTAAATCATCCCCCTTGCAGTGTCTGTGTTTAACACAGAAACAAAGACGCTATGCAGCCCTTGGTGGAGTCTGGAAACCAGATCCTTCAGCTGTGAAAGAAGAAGAGCCTTTGTCCAAAGAGACAGGGGTTGGAGAGCTCAAGGCCATAGAGAAAGCTGGCCATACATTTCCTGGCATTTTCTGGAGAACTGAAAAATGTGATAAGATGTCTTCAACAGCTTCTAACAAGTTTTGCAAGATGAAAGCAAAAGTAAAGTATGTGGAGAGACGGCCGCTCATCAGTAGGACCACTTTTGGTAGTGAAGTAGCTCCCAGTTTTAGCAGAGGTGGTCTGTTTCCAGAAGAACAACAACAGATTAAAAGACTCACATTTGAGGCACTGAAGGAAAAGAAACCTGCTTTATAGATGGCCTTGGAGGTAGAAAAATCTCCTTTTGAGGCATCGTTGAGTGCGAAGGCCAAATGCTATGGGAGGTGGAACTACCGAGAACTCGAGATGGACCACTCTGAACTAGTTAGCAAGGTTTGCCAACCTTCTCTATTATTAGAAGAAGGTATTAGGAAATAGATATATCCCTGTGCCCAAATGATGCAAGTAGGGCTGTGGGGGACATGGTTTTAGCCGGGATGGTAGTCTTCTGATTTCTGGCCATCGCCGCACCCACACCACTTAAGGTAACCCAGAGGCTAATGAGAGAATGGGGTGCCCGCAACACGCAGAAATGGAAGCCTATTCTGCAAAACCAAACCAATTGCATGGTCTGCACCCGGGACCTCTCACACTCTGTGACCTACAGATGCTTTGGGAGGAGTACCCCTCCTCCCTGTGCCTTGGAATGAGTCCTCAGTTATGGCCCCGATTTTGGGTTCCGCCAGATTTTGGGCTGCGTTAAATTTGACAGAAGGAGCCTGTGGTTTTAACACTTCTGACCATGGTGTAGCTATTCGACACCTGGCAACAGAAAGAGAGAAAGTAGCCCATGTACCTGTCCCAACCAGGAAGGGATGGGACATGTCTTCTTTGACTGAGTGGCTTCCAAACCTTGGGTGGCTTAGAGGACTTGTAATGATGTTAATAGACTAATATTGCTTCTTTTCTGCTCCTGTATACCCTGCTTAACGCAATGCCTGCAAAATATGATGCATAAAATGATGTTACGAATGATTCGGCCCCAGATTACAGCACTGACATGAGAATACCAGCCAGTACCTTGGGACGAGCCGAAAGGCTGTCCAAAAGAAGAGTAGGGAATGAAGGAATGGGTTTCCAAAACCCAAAACTGACTGTGCAGGCAGTTTTTAAA
Source organism: Podarcis melisellensis (assembly GCF_964234715.1). NCBI lineage: Eukaryota > Metazoa > Chordata > Lepidosauria > Squamata > Lacertidae > Podarcis > Podarcis melisellensis. The sequence continues at coordinate 117,134,477 of NC_138528.1, forward strand.
CTGCACCAAAATCCCCATTTCTCCTTAGCTAAAATGCATAAACTTCAGCCGTTGAGCAAATGCAAAACAAGAACACAGCGCTCTCCCTTATCAGTTTGACGGCAAGACTGGCCTTGACTCTACCAGTAGAACAGACACAGACATATCTTATGTTCTGAACACAAATGATGCAGAGACCCAAGTCTGGGACTAACGCCAGAGCATGTTCTCGGAAGTAGTGACCTCTTGCTCCAAGATAGGAGTAGGAACAGGAATATCCTTTTATGGTCAGGAGTGCAGGAAGGAAGATCCCTTTATGGTTGAGAGTACCAGAGCAGGAACATATGTGATGTCAACCTGTGTACGTACGCCGACGTGGTTGGGCTCCTAGGGGAGGAGTGAGAGGGTGCCTGGAGGATATATAAACTGCATGAAACCTGTCATTTCTTTGTACTTGCTGTGGACTCACCACGCAAGTGCCTTCTGCTATCCGGAGAGCAGAATAAACTCTTTCTTTGAAACAACCTCGGTGTCATTTTGACTTCCTTCCTCCTGTCCCAGAGCAACGCAGACCCAATCGGTGAACTCTAATAAGGCTACACTACTACGCAAACGCGAGTCTTTCCCCACTTAACTGGCTTTCTTTAAAGCAGGAATGAGGAACCTGCCACACTCTCTGATGACGAGGGACTCTAACTCCCATCAGCCCCAGCCAGCAGGGACAATTGTCCAGGATTATGGGAGTTGTAGTTCCAACAAAGGACACGGGTGGCGCTGTGGGTTAAACCACAGAGCCTAGGACTTGCTGATCAGAAGGTCGGCGGTTCGAATCCCCACGATGGGGTGAGCTCCTGTTGCTCCTGCCAACCTAGCAAAAGCATGTCAAAGTGCAAGTAGATAAAGAGGTACCACTCCAGCAGGAAGGTAAACGGCGTTTCTGTGCGCTGCTCTGGTTCGCCAGAAGCGGCTTAGTCATGCTGGCCACATGACCCAGAAGCTGTACGCCGGCTCCCTTGGCCAATAAAGCGAGATAAGCGCCACAGCTCCAGAGTCTGTCACGACTGGACCTAATGGTCGGGGGTCCCTTTACCTTTACTAGTTCCAACAAAATTGGTAGACCTGCAGTTTCCCCATCCCTGCTTTTAAGGGATTGTGTTTGCTCAGAACTAGATTTTAATGGCATCTAAATTTGTCTTGCACTCAGACGACTGATTCACGATTCCTGTACTGTCGGCTCTGATTGACAGCAGCTCTCTAAGGTCTGGTGAGAGAGGTCTTTCTCAGGGCTTCATTTTCCCAAGCTTTCCAATGTTCCCTTGGGACCTTCTAGATACAAAGTACTGTATGTATTCTGCCACAACCGGTTCACAACCAATATGAGAATGGTACTCTTGTGTGCCTGTCTAAGTAAGCAATATTTCTAGCAGGCAACTGTGGCATAGCATTTTGGAATTTAACGTTTGCTAGCTGCATAAAGAAATTAGAACAGCTTTCTAGACACTATGATCTCTCTACAGTAAACAAATTTCCACCGAGAGCATCAAAATCAGCTTACAGTGGTACCTCGAGTTAAAAATTTAATTCGTTCTGGAGGTCCGTTCTTAACCTGAAACTGTTCTTAACCTGAGGTACCACTTTAGCTAATGGGGCCTCCCACTGCCGCCGCACCACTGCCGTGCGATTTCTGTTCTCATCCTGAAGCAAAGTTCTTAACCTGAGGTACTATTTCTGGGTTAGCGGAGTCTGTAACCTGAAGCGTCTGTAACTCGAAGTACCACTGTACTTCACAGTGAAAATGTGCAGTCAATAGCTTTATCTCAACTTCAACACTATCCTCTCAAAATAAATATCATCGGTGGAAAAAGGGTCATAGGTGCTTACTGTTAAGAGATTTTAAAGTTCAAATGTTGGGTACACTTTCATAAGCCCTATCTTCCTTCCTACCATAGAAAATTTGTGAGAAAAGCTTTTGTGGAGCTATTTTTTGCCATTTACTTAGTTGTGCATTATCCTTGCCAGTGGAAACACCCTTTTTTTTGGATGTGGGAAAGGAATGCTCTTCTTCTCCACAGACTTTTGAGTGCACTGATGGTATCTCTAGGAACTACTGAACAATGTCTTTATTTCTGGACTTCTTTTTTTAAGACTCAAAATGAATGTGTAGTGTTTGTCTGCTAGCTTTTCCTTGCTCTTTTTATTCATCTAGATAAATATCAGGCACTAGGGGTGTGTGAAAGGGGAAGGAAGGAGAAAATGAAAGCCTCAGGCAAGCAGATTTATATCTGTTCCTGTATTTAAGTCCAGGTACTGTAGTTCACCAAAATACACGTCTTGTTTCACTTGTGGCATTTACACCCAGGGGTAGATTTTGGTCTTTCAAATTTCAGCGGTGCCGTGTGCCAGGCGAAAATTTGGCACCCCTCACCTCTTGCTTCCTGTTCTGCACAATTCACTTTGTCACAGTTGCAGCACCTTGCAGCGCCCCCTTAGGCTCGGTGGCGGGTGCAAGAATCAATCACACTGCCCTGAAGCCGCCTCTGTTTACGCTGTCAAAATGGAAACCTAAATCTCCAATCTACTGTGCTGGAGGGAGTTTGGATGATGCAGAGATGCCTTTGGACCCAGCGCTGCCAGCAGGGAGACTTGTGGGGTTCCAATACAACACAGAGAACCTGCCCAAATAGCAGGTGGGTGAAAGCTGTAGCTAACTACCAGCAGTAGCCACAAGAAACTCCAGAAAGGGGGTATTTGGGGAGCAAAATGGGGGCAAAACTGGGCCAGCTGTCCTGCTGCCCTCAGCTGATGGTATTGGTTCCAATCCAGGCCTCTACCCTGCACCAGTCTTGGAAATGGAACTGGTACCCAAGTGCAGTTCAAAAGCCTTGTCGCGAGCTGTTTCTGAGATGGTGCCTTCTCAACATGGCCAGTGGTCAGGGATGATGAGATAGAATACCAGCCTCTGGAAGGCCCTAGGTACCTCACCCTGCACAAAGATTTCTCTAGGCAGTTATGTACATAATCGCATGGTCTTCATCATTGTACTAAGACAGGACTGCCATATGTCCGGAAAAACCTGGACACTGCCAGGATTCGGCTGCCGAAAGTCTTGTCCAGGTGGAAATTCTGGCAGCTGTTTAAAATGTCCAGGAAAACCCGGGCGTATGGCAAACCATTGTGCTAGTGGGTCTTTTTTTTTTGACAAAATGCTTTTGAAATTGCTTAAAAACTGGTTTTTTGAGGAAGAGACTTTGGGAAGCTCAACAACTTTGACACACACAAAAAGAAAAAGCAGCTCAACAATTTTTGTGTCCAGATTTTCACTTCCAGAAGTATGGGAACCCTAACTAAGCACCAATGCTTTTTTTAAAAAATCCTTTCCCTAGGTAGATTGGTCTGTACTATTTATATCAGACACGAGGATTTCTAGATGCCTTGAAAAAATAACCCAGACTTTATTTTCTGTCACTCATGTTGCCATCGTTTTCTCTCTCATGTAACTCCTACGCTTTTAACAAAAACAAGGAAAAATGCCTAAAGTTGGCCATTAATTCTAAGTGGAAAATCATCTCTGTGATGATTTCCATTTCTGTGATTTCCTTCCATTTCTGTGTTTACATTCAAAGTCCCTTTGACTACTGACACACATACACTTAAGAATGCTTCAAACAGTCTCACTGACTCCCGGCCAAAAAACATTTGGAGTTCCACTCTGTCAAAGACAAGTGAAAGCAACACATGTTCTATCTACAAATGGAAGGGGGGGAAACGTTGAAAGGCTTTATAAATATATGTTCCAACTCTCAGGAAGAATGTCAATTTCATTTCACGTGAAGTCTTTCTGCAACGCTGGAAGCCTTGCTACATCTGTCAGCTCCTGTATTTTAAGAATGCTACATGCTGTTTTTGCAGAAAGTGCTTGACATAATACAAGTATGAAACCCACAATTCATTAGTTGTTTTTTCTTTAACAGCTATATAATCCCATGGCGGAACATGAAAATTGCCTGTCTGAATCCTAGTGACAATTTTACAAAGCTGAATAATGTTTGCTAGGTATTGCCCACACTGTGTCGCAGGGATGGGGAATCTGTGGCCCGGCAGATGTTGGTGGACTCCCATCAGCAGCAGCAGCCAGGGATTATGGGAGCTGTAATCCAAAAACATATGGACAGCCACAGGTTCCCACCCCTGCTGTATCACTATACAGTCGTACCTTGGAAGCCAAATGGAAACCGTTCCGGAAGTCCTTTTGACTTCCAAAACGTTTGACTTCCAAGGCGAGGCTTCCGATTGGCTGCAGGAGCTTCTGTGTGTGAACAGATGATTACTTGTGAGTAAACGTTTTATACAGAAGACTGTGTAGCATCTTATTTTAGGAGGGCTTAAACGGGGAAAATACCAGGAATTTTTTACAGAGACTCTAACGAGTCTGAGCAGGCTATCTGCTGTGCGTGTGTTTAAAAAAGCGGAATGTTAACTCTGCTGATTTTCTTGAACTTGTAAAGACAAGTTGGGATAGGATATCTTAGACAATATATCCCCCCCCCCCGCAATACGACTGTATTTCCATTTCATTGCTTTTTATTCCGCTATCAGGCAAGATTTTCATTGCCCCTCTTTTTAACATTTTATTTGAATTGGGCTGCAATCCTAACCCCATTTATCTGGAAATAAGCCCTACTGAATTCAACAGCCCTTAGATCTGGGTAGACTCCCAGAGGGGCTTAGTGATTACTTTTGCTGTTTGTTTGTTTTGCTAAAGCCAGAGAATCCCTATCTCAGACCCTCCAAGTGTCCCTATTTTCCGAGGACAATCCTGGATTTACAGAGGCCATCTTGGTTTCTGATTTGATCCCACTTTTCCTTAGGACATCCCTCTTTTCATGAGAGAACCTTTAGAAGACATCAGAAGGCAGCCCTGTATAGGGAAGTTGTTTACTGTTTACTGTTTTATTATGTTTTTATATATGCTGGAAGCCACTGACAGTGGCTGGGGCAACCTGGACAGATGGATGGGTGTAAATAATAGCCACAAATTAATTTCATCCTTCTGCTTTGCACACAGAGCTACTTTTCAAAAATGCCATTCTGAAGAACAGATGTGATTTCACCATAAAGGTTACCAACAGTTATATATCTGAAATACCAAGTAGTGTTTATTTAAATGTCAGCTATATTGAAGTTAATTACCTTTTTGTTGTTGTTGTTTTATGGGTCCCTATAATGGCCAATAAAAAAGGAATTAGCTTTGTGGGTGTTGTTATTTGCATCTTACAGCATTTCTTCAAAAATTGCCCAGAATCTCTACACACATTTCACAAAAGGCCATCAATTCCCAAACACTTAATAAGATGTGGATCTTTTGCCAGTTGTTAACCCTTATCCCTTAATTTGCCTAGGTATTGAAACGCACTTTAATTATTCTCCCCCTTCCCAGCTCATTATTTCAGAGGCTGTTCTATAGGAAATAGCCCTGTTACGATTATTCCAATTATAATAGTGTAAATGGGTGGTGGTTCGCAGCCTTTAAGCTTAACAAAGTCCTTTCCAAATGCCACAGCGATTATTAAGGTTGCATCTTCTGCGGGGACCATTAAATAGGAGATGCAAAGCATGACATGAAACAGGGGTGCCATCATCCTGAATAAAATATTGAGGTTTGGGCTTGCTTTACATAATTGATCCTAAGACACAGCACACACCCACCCCATTTGAAAGACGATGCCCATCAACTTTGTGCAGCCCCTGGCCCCCTCAAATATTTAATAATAATAATAATAATAATAATAATAATAATAATAATAATAATAATAATTTATTTATACCCTGCCCACTCTGGGCGGCTTCCAACAAAACACTAAAATACAATAACCTATTAAACATTAAAAGCGTTCCTAAACAGGGCTGCCTTCAGATGTCTTCTAAAAGTTTGGTAGTTATTTTTCTCTTTGACATCTGGTGGGAGGGCATTCCACAGGGCAGGCGCCACTACCGAGAAGGCCCCCTGCCTGGTTCCCTGTAACTTGGCTTTTCGCAGCAAGGGAACTGCCAGAAGGCCCTCGGCGCTGGACCTCAGCGTCCAGGCTGGATGATGTGGGTGGAGATGCTCCTTCAGGTATACTGGACCGAGGCCCTTTAGGACTTTAAAGGTCAGCACCAACACTTTGAATTGTGCTCGGAAACATACTGGGAGCCAGTGTAGGTCTTTCAAGACCAGTGTTATATGGTCTCAGTGGCTGCTCCCAGTCACCAGTCTAGCTAGGGACCTTGGCCCCTAGGAGTTGGCTCCTATGGCAATGAATTAAAGACCAGTTGTGGCTGGTTAATTAGGGCAAGTGGGGTGCTGCCCCAGAAGCTTCATTCTGCCCTCAGGCAGTCCCACCTTCCTCCATCCGTACTTATAACCAATCCAGGGAGTGGCCTGGCTGTCCACTTCCCCTGTTCCTTTGTAGGACGGCAAGAAAACTAGAATTAGTTGGCTCCGTCTGTCGTTGGCTGACACAGCAAATACTTAACACTTTATTGTCAAAAGCGGACACTTACAGTTGTTTCTACGGCCAACACACACCTGTCTAGTCTCCAGGCAGCCATTCCAAGGTCTGCAGTTGCTGCAGCAAAGGTCCACTGCCTTTCCAACCATTTATGTACTTCTCCCTGGCAGGCCGCACACACACAGCTGGAGACTAAGCCTGCCTAAAATCTGCCTCTGCTCTTCCCTCTGCAGTCCCCTCCTGGTTCTGGGTGGCAGTGGTGCAGCAGTGGGTAGGGAAGCACCCGACCCTTCTCTTTTGCCTGATCCACTTCTTCCTCCTCTTCCTCCGACTTATCCTGTGCTCCACCCTCCAGCTCTGAAGTTTCCCCTGCCTCTGACTCTTGCCTCCTGACTGGTATATTTCCCCACAAATCGCTGGCCCTCTACCCTGAATCTGACTCTAGCACCCCTTCCCCTGATGTGCACTCGTCAGTGTCCTGCCAGCTCCCCCTACTGTTAACCTCCCTGCTTCCCACTCCAGTTGCCCCTGCTATGGATTGATTCACGCCTGGATATGGGATAATCAGGGAACCCCACCCATGCGGACTTGAGTTCCAAAATGGAAGAGGGAAAGAATCTAAACATAACAAAATAAAAGAGGGCTTGGAGATAGCTTCCCAACACACCACATTAAAAGCCCTTTGGCAGCTGCGAAATCACTTACATGTAGACATAGTGGTTGTGGGGTTTGGGCGGGGAAGAGGAGACAGGGAAAAAGTCTCATTGTGTAAGTGGACCCCGTTTTATGCATGAAACTCAGTTGAATCCTTCTGTTCTGCTAGTGGAAGCAAAGATCACCAGTGTCAAAGCAATGATTCTTCAACATCAACTTTGTTGGACTGATCATGTTGTGCAGATGCCTGATTATCATCTTCCAAAGCAACTGCTCTATTCCCAACTTAAAAATGGAAAGCGTAATGCTGGTGGTCAACAAAAGAGGTTTAAAGACTCTCTCAAGGCATAACTAAAAAAATGGAGTTATATACACTGACAAGTGGGAAACACTGGCCTGAGAGTGCTCCAGTTGGAGAACAGCCTTTACCAGGGCGCAGGGTGCCAGGGCACCAAGTTCTAGAGGGCGCTGGGCGAGAGTCCGGGGAACACCAAATGAGCGCGCTAAGTGAGCGAGGGTGTGTGCACTGCTCCCGCCGAGTGCCGACTCGGTTTTTTCCCTTTTAGCCTGTAGGCGCCAAATTCTGCAGGGCGCCAGAAAGCTAAAAAGAAAAAACTGAGCCTACGCTTGGCGGGAGCGGTGCACGCACCATCGCTCGCTCAGTGCAGGCCTGCTCACTCGGTGTGGTGTGCTGCCTGCCGTGGCCACTGCTGAGCCAGGAGGCACCATGTTCAGCCTCTGCCTTTTCCCTGCTGGAGGAGCTGCCCTCTAGCTGCTGCCTGCCCCCTCCAACCCTATAAAAGGTCAACAACTCTGGGAAGGGGGGGGGCGCTGGAGGGATCTTTGCACCACGGCGCTGGATATGTGTGATGGCCTGGGATTCAGACTCGGAGGCTGAACCTGAGGAATCCCAGCCTGCACAGGATTCCCTGCCTCCAGAACCAGCTGAGCCGGGGCTGGGGCATGAGCCTGAAGGGTCCTCACCTGTGCTGGATTCTCAGGTGCAGGCACCAGCTGAGTCTGCTCTGGCTTCTGAGGTGATGGAGGACCCTTGCCTGCAGGTGCTCCACTCTTTGCCCTGGCAGAGGAAGGTGAGGTCGCCTATGGGTCCGGTAACCCTCCAGCCTCTCCTGAGCTGCAGAGGCTCAGGGCAGAGAGGCGGAGGGAACTAAGTTCCTGCAGGAGGAGTGCTCGCCTCCAGGCCAGGAGAGGCGAGTCACCAGAGGATCGGGACCACCCTATGCCTCGGAGCAGATAAAAGCCGGCCAGCCCCAGTCCCAGGTTGCGGGATCAACATTGTTGGTAGCCTGTTCTTGCCTGCACCCTGTCCTCCTTTTCTGCCAGAGTTCCTGACCTCATCCGACTCCCTGCCTTGGACCCCACTTCAGCTCTGACGGACAGCCTCCTTTTTTTTTTTAATATAATTTTTATTAAGTTTATAGTATACAAAATCCAACTTCCAAACACTTATTTCCATAAATCTAGTGGACTCCCCCCATCTTCCGAACACTGCATTCTCTGTAAATTTAAAACCTCAGCAAATTGTTAACTTATTTTAAACATAATAATATATCTTCCATTTTATCGTGATATCTGGTCTCTAAACATTTCAGTCCAAATCCATTGTTTTAGTTTCAACACAATAAAATTATTTCATTACACCACTTCTGTCTTGTTGTTCCTTATTTTCCAATTCAAAAAATTAACCGATGCTGAAGCTGTAATTTCCTAAAAAGGAGCATTTTTTAACATTCATACAACTTATAATGCTTTTTCAAATAATCCTTGAACTTTTCCCAAACTTCCTCCGTTTCTTCTTCTCCCGAGTCTCGGATTCTGCCAGTCATTTCAGCCAGTTCCATATAGTCCATCAGCTGCGTCTGCCATTCTTCCAATGTGGGTAGATTTTGTGTCTTCCAGTGCTTTGCCATCAAGATCCTTGCTGCTGTAGTAGCGTACATAAAGAAAATTCTATCTTTCTTTGCCACCCTCTGGTCCACCATGCCCAGGAGGAAGGCCTCCGGTTTCTTGGGTAAGGTAAATCTAAGCACCTTTTTTAGTTCATTATGTATCATCTCCCAGAAGGCCTTCACCTTCGGGCAGGTCCACCAGAGGTGTAAGAATGTCCCTTCCTCCTCTTTACATTTCCAACATTTGTTGTCAGACAGGTGATATATCTTTGCAAGCTTGACTGGGGTCATGTACCACCGGTATGTCATTTTCATAATATTTTCCTTCAGGGCACTACATGCCGTAAATTTCATTCCGGTGTTCCATAACCTTTCCCAGTCTTCAAACATAATGTTGTGCCCCAAATCCTGCGCCCACTTTATCATGGAGGATTTAACAATCTCATCCTGTGTATTCCATTTAAGCAACAAGTTGTACATTCTCGAAATTAACTTAGATTTTGGCTCAAGCAGCTCTGTCTCTAATTTCGACTTTTCCTCCTGGAAACCCACTTTTTTATCCGCTTTAAAAACTTCCTGAATTTGAGCATAATGTAACCAATCTCGCACCTTGTTTTTTAACTTTTCCATACTCTGCAGCCTCCAATTATCTCCAATTTTTTCAATTATTTCCCAATATTTAGGCCAGTGGGCCTCCATATTGAGTCTTTTCCGTGCTTTGGCCTCCATCGGTGAGAGCCACCTCGGAGTTTTACTCTCCAATAAGTCTTTATATTTTGACCAGACCATAAAAATTGCCCTTCTGACAATATGGTTTTTGAATGATCTATGAACTTTAACCTTGTCATACCACAAATATGCATGCCACCCAAAAGCATTATCAAATCCTTCCAGGTCGAGGACATCGGTGTTCTCCAATAAAATCCAATCTTTCAACCAGCAGAGGGCTGCAGATTCATAATATAACCTCAAGTCCGGCAGGGCAAACCCCCCTCTTTCTTTCACATCCGTTAGTATTTTAAACTTAATTCGGGGCTTTTTGCCCTGCCAGACAAATTTAGAAATATCCCTCTGCCATTTTCCAAAACATTCCACCTTGTCCACGATCTGGAGGGCCTGAAACAGAAATAGCATTTTCGGCAATACATTCATCTTTATAGCAGCTATTCTACCCAACAAGGAAAGTTTCAGTCTTGACCATATTTCCAAGTCTCTTTTGATCTCTGACCAACATTTCTCATAATTGTCCTTAAACAAATTCAAATTTTTGGAGGTCAAGTGCACCCCTAAATACTTTACTTTTTTAACCACATTTAATTCCGTTTCTTTTCTGAACTCCTCTATTTCAATAGTTGTCAAATTTTTTGCTAGAACTTTAGTTTTTTGTTTATTCAGCTTAAATCCCGCCACCCGACCAAAGTCAGAAATTAATTCTAACGCTCTTTTAGTGCTAGAGGCTGGCTCCTGTAGTGTTAATACCAAGTCATCTGCAAATGCTTTCAGTTTATATTGTTTCTCTCCGACCACAATTCCCTGTGCCAACCGGTCATTTCTAATCTTGTTCAATAGCACCTCCAGGACTGAGATAAACAACAGAGGAGACAGAGGGCACCCCTGTCGTGTCCCTTTTTCAATTTTGAACTCCTCTGTCACCACGTTGTTCACTATCAATTTAGCTTTTTGTTCTGAATAAATTGCTTCTATTCCATTTTCAAACCCCCGCCCTACTCCCATCCTTTCCAAATTTTTCTTCATAAACATCCAAGAAATGTTGTCAAAGGCTTTCTCCGCATCAATAAAGATCAACACCGCTCTTGTATTTGAATTTGTCTGTAAAAATTCCAAAATGTCAATGATGTTTCTTGTGTTGTCAAATAAATGCCTACCAGGGAGAAAGCCTGCTTGGTCCTTATGAATCACTTCATTTAATACTTTCCTGACGGACAGCCTCCTTGACCTCGGACTGGACTCTGACCTCGCCGCATGGTTAACCCTTGGGACAAACACAACACACCAGCATAGGAACTGTTATCCAGGCATATGTGACCCAGATTTGACTTCACAACTCACCTCCATAAATGATCTACAGATAAAGAGCCACTATCAACAGCAGGTTCATGTAGAGGTACTACTCTGACAGCACACTTATCTCCCTTCCAGCTCACCGGCATCCTGGAATCCATATGGGTAATGTTTGGTCCACTACCTCTATTTAAGTTTGAAATATTTAATTTGTGCCTATTTTTTGGACTGACCCCCAAAGATCAAACAAGAGGTGTTGAATAGCTTACCTGGGCTGATGATGTGTGCTACCGCAAGGAGCAGGCGTACAGAGGACTAAGTCAAAGAGGGCTTTCATAAACCATTTTGAGGTTGTTGTTTTTTAAAACAATTAATCCCAGCCATCCAGGGTGTGGACTCTTCCACACTTCTGTTTGTCTTGAGATTTCTAGGCACAGGTCTGAGAGGTTTTTTCTTATGCCCTTCTGCTTTTTCTGGGAAAATCTGTGGTTTACTGCTGAATCGGAAGAAACATCAATTCTACAGGACACGTGGGGAAAATTGTGAGACAAATGGGCATGGTAACAAGTCCTGTGTCTATCAGAAGCCAGAGTTGGAGGTAGGTGAGCAATAAAACACCCAATGTTTATTCAAAGAAACCAAAACAGTGCCAGCCTAGTGATTGCAGCAACTCTTCCAGAGACGTGGAACGTGTCCAGAGGAGGGCAACCAAAATGGTCAAAGGCCTGGAAACGATGCCTTATGAGGAACGGCTAAGGGAGCTGGGCATGTTTAGCCTGGAGAAGAGGAGGTTAAGGAGTGATATGATAGCCATGTCCAAATATATAAAAGGATGTCACATAGAGGAGGGAGAAAGGTTGTTTTCTGCTGCTCCAGAGAAGCGGACACGGAGCAATGGATCCAAACTACAAGAAAGAAGATTCCACCTAAACATTAGGAAAAACTTCCTGACAGTAAGAGCTGTTCGACAGTGGAATTTGCTGCCAAGGAGTGTGGTGGAGTCTCCTTCTTTGGAGGTCTTTAAGCAGAGGCTTGACAACCATATGTCAGGAGTGCTCTGATGGTGTTTCCTGCTTGGCAGGGGGTTGGACTCGATGGCCCTTGTGGTCTCTTCCAACTCTATGATTCTATGATTCTTCCCAGTAGGTCTTGCCCTAATGAGGCAGTTGTGAGGACTGAAGTTCCCCACCTTCCCACTGCTCTCTAAGACTCTTCCCCAGCAGCCTATGGCTCCGCCACCTTGTCTCTCATTGCTCTGCTCTCTTCATTTCCCTGCATGTTCTGTGAGACCAGGGTGAGGGGAGCTGGTCACAGCAGGAGGGGGAGACTCTCTGCCTTCTTGCCAGGGAGCCTGCGTCAACTCTGCCTCTTCGCCTCCTTCTTTTCCAGCCTCTGCTTCTGCCTCTGTTTTTGGACTGCTCTCTTTCGCGGCCTCTTCCTGCTCACGAAACCCTGTTGCCTCTTCAGCTTCCAGCACCTCCTCCTTCCAGTCTGCTCCTTTCTCTCCCTCCAAGCACTCATCCTTGTCCTACCGCCACTTCCCTGGCTCTGATCCTTCTTCCCTGGGGGGTTACCTTGGGGGCTCCCTGGCTGGTACCTCCCACCACTTTTATGTATCTAGCTAGTCCATGACATTGCCTTACTGTAAGGAGGAGCGTCTCCATCCCCATCATTCTACCCAGACACTGAGGGCCTTCTGGCTGTTCCCTCACTGCGAGAAGCAAAACTACAGGGAACCAGGCAGAGGGCCTTCTTGGTAGTGGCACCCTCACTGTGGAATGCCCTCCCTTCAGATGTCAAGGAGATAAACAACTACCGGACATTTAGAAGACATCTGAAGGCTTCAGGGAATGTGACATTTTAATGTATTTTTAATCTTTATTGTTAATCTTATTATTATTAGAACAGGCTCTGCCACAGGTGGTGGGGTTGACTACAGCAGAGTCATCCTCAAAGAGGGTGACACCAGAGGATATCATCACTTTGGGTCTTCCCATGGTCATGGGTGCTCCCCTGTCAATCAGGGTATGGAATTAGAAAGCTAGGCATTGTGGGAGACAGGCCCCTGCTCTTACCCTCACCTGGGCTGAGAAGCTGGAAGAGGGCAAGTTTGGTTTGAGGGCGTTCCACTGGTCTAACCCTGCTATTTTTCTCAGTCTGTTTAGCTTCTCAGTCTATAGATTTCTCATTTTCTCGCTGCTTATTTCCAATCTTGTCTGGGCTTTTCAGCCTGCCTTTGCCTTCTGTCGCAACTCAGTCAATGGCAGCCAAAGATCCTTCTATGTGCCCCTCTCCTCTGTGGCATTACAGCATCTCAGACCCTCGCTGCCAAAGACTTCACCACAAAATCCCTTCGTGTATTACAGTATTGTTTCGTTTCCCCTCTTGCCTCAACAAACAAAGTTCAGGAGAGCCTTTGTGTAGTAGTGTCAGTTTTCCTTGGATTCAGGATAGAAGAAGCTTGCGGGAAGATTACTCCCAAGTATTTCCCAAGTGGTGCAGGAGAAAATGTTCCTTGCTTGTTATAATGGCTAAGGGATTCATCTTCAGAGACAGGCCTTCATCATATGGCCAGAAGTTTACAACAGGTTGTTTTTTTTAAAAAAAAAATAAATCATTCTGGTAATGTCTGTTATAACGCAAAGTTATCCATCTTGGTTGTCAGCTAGACTGCATCAGCCAAAAACGTAATGGTTGCTAAATATCCATTCATCATTATGCTTGTAGCCATCACTGGGTGAAAGTATTAATCTTGATTGCCAGACTTGTGTTGTGTCAAAAGATTGTGATTACTAAATAGCCCTTAATCAGCCTTCCTTCTCCATCTTCTAGACAGTTTGTCCAGGATCAGGAGAGATGGAAATTTAATTCTTCCATTTTGTATGACAGGAGGATCACAAGAAGATGATATTTTATTGTTTTCTGATTAATGTCCCTCTTAAGGCGAAGTTTTCTGTCCTGGTGATCAACTAGCCTGCATCCATCCAAAACACAATAGCTATCAATTGTCCATTCATAATTATGCCTGTCTCTATCACAAACCTTGCTAGCCAAACCTTCAGTTCACAGAATGCTTTTGTCATTCTTAACCAAGTTTGCCCCCATCCCTAAAGGAGTTCCAGCTATAGATACGCCTCCTGAGTTTCCTAAAGAAATAAGTGAGATTAAGCACATAGGCAGATGTGAAAACAAATTGAGTTTGTGCTGGCAACAGCGGCTTTGCAGTTCGACGTATAGAATGTCTCTTTTCTCGTCAGGCTGAACAGTGGCTGAGTCTTTGGCAAGCTTAATTCGCACTAATCCCTTACGGGGGTTATACTTCGGGTTCATTTACATGACGCATGGAGTTTTGTATGTATGTGTTTGGTGAGGGATCCCAACATGGGAATTGAAACAGCGAAGAAGCCAACATGCTGTGATGTAAAAACGTAAATTGGATTTGATATCCCGCCTTTCACTCCCCTTCAGGAGTCTCAAAGCGGCTAACATTCTTCTTTCCCTTCCTCCCCCACAACAAACACTCTGTGAGGTGAGTGGGGCTGAAAGACTTCAGAGAAGTGTGACTGGCCCAAGGTCACCCAGCAGCTGCATGTGGAGGAGCGGAGATGCGAACCCGGTCCCCCAGATTACGAGTCTACCGCTCTTAACCACTACACCACACTGGCTCTCAATAAAAAATAAAATAATGGTAAAATATGAGCACATGATGATGGTAAAATAAGAGCACAGAAATATGAAGCAGGGCTGCAACCCTTCAGGGACCCTAAGCACTTGAAAGACTTTGCTGCCCCCATATATATCTAATTAAAAATATATACAACAATAAACTGCGAAACAAAAATTTATTTTTCAACGTATGCTTCAACTGAGAAAATGAACTCTCAGCTGAGCAACTCCACCCCCCACCCCCAATAATTTTCATTTGTTCTCATGTAAATACAAGAACAACATAGAACGACAGTAACTTGTCCCGTGGTACATTCTTATTACGTTTCATGTGCATCACACAAGTTAGAAGTTTATTGATGCATTATCAATTCAATTGTTCTCTCCACGGAGATTCTTGTGTTGTGGGTGGTATAAAAGTATCTTCCGTCTTATTAGTGAAAGGGAAAGAAGCCAAATCTTGTCAAAAGCGAGCAATTTGCAACCATGAATGTTAAAAATATACGAAAGCAAATGTCTACATTTGGAAAGGCACGCTCAATACTGTCATATATACATGTAGGTTTTTTTCATTTATTTTGGGAGCCTTTTTTGTAGAACCTGGTTCAGCCGCACCTTATGGTTCATAGCAAATCCAGCAATGGAAAATTCCTGTGGGTGATAAAAACACTCTGATCTTGGATAAGGGCATATCCTCTAGTTACTTCCTTATCTTCCATTTCAAGGGACCCCCATCATTCAAAATGCACCACTCAAAGAGGGTTGTGAAAACAGCTTCCTCCATAACATGCATGGCTTCCTTATCCTCTGATACTTTCTGATACAAAGCTTTGCTATGATGAACTGTTAGGATTTTCCCGCATGAGCCCTCACTGACCTGAGATCAGCACCCCATAGGAAAGAGCGATATGAAAATACCACCTGCTTGTTTGATGTGCTTTGAGGTGGGTTTACAAAAGAGATGCTTTCTTGCCTTTTTTAAAAAAAACCACAACCTGATTTTGAAAGCTTTAAATTTGATTCTGGGACCTTCAGCACTATTGATGCAGCCCACAGTCCAATGCTATCCCGGGCCCTAGGGCAGAGCTTTCCAAACTTTTCAAACTGGTGACGAAAGACTTCTTAGACACACATCGTTTTGCAACACAGTACAGTGGTGCCTTGGTTCTCAAACGCCTGGGTTCCCAATCACCGAAAACCTGGAAGTAAGTGTTCCAGTTTTTGAACATTTTTCAGAAGCCGAACATCTGATGCAGCTGTTGGCTATTGTTTCTGGGGCGCTTGCACCAATCAGAAGCTGCGCCTTGGTTTTCCAACATTTCGGAAGTCAAACTATTTATGCTGCTTTGAGCTCAGGGCCAAATTTACATTTGATGAGGCCCTAAGCTACTGAAGGTAATGGGGCCCTTTATATGTCCAGCTGTCCTTTGTCAACAACAAATTGTCCAGCTATTTTTTGTGTTGAATATATGCTATATGGTAATTTATGGACCTAATGGGTATTTTTTTTTAATTATGGTGCTGGAGGAGGCTCTTGAGAGTCCCATGGACTGCAAGAAAATCAAACCTATCCATTCTGAAGGAAATCAGCCCTGAGTGCTCACTGGAAGGACAGATCATGAAGCTGAGGCTCCAGTACTTTGGCCACCTCATGAGAAGAGAAGATTCCCTGGAAAAGACCCTGATGTTGGGAAAGATTGAGGGCACAGGGAGAAGGGGACAACAGAGGACAAGATGGTTGGACAGTGTTCCTGAAGCTACCAATGTGAGTTTGACCAAACTGCAGGAGGCAGTGGAAGACAGGAGTGCCTGGCGTGCTCTGGTCCATGGGGTCACAAAGAGTCGGACACAACTAAACGACCAAACAACAACAATAGGTATCTAAAGCCTTTTGCACATGTTGCCATGCAACCAGTTCATGCAGAATGTAGGCACCCTACATACAGAAATGAACAAACCAGTGAAAATTTAGGGAGCGGGTTAGCAGGCCATTACCTACACCATAGGAGCCTACACAACACAAACACTGTTGCTGTATGTAGGTTTTATTTTATTTGTTTTTTATCTTATATTTTGGAAATGTACATCCAGTTTTTTCCCCTTTAATTTTTTTGGGGGCCCCCAAGAGAGTAGGGCCCTGAGCTATAGCTTGTTTAGCTTATACGTAAATCCGGCACTGTTTTGAGTTCTTTAGGGAAAAGGCAGGATATAAATATAGATGATGACAATGACCCCAATAGTGGCAATAGGCATTTAATACCAGAAGCATCAAATAAAATGGCATTTTTCATTTCTCTGATGTGAGAGGATGCTGTTTTTTTTATTAAAAAAAACCAAACTGTACAGATAACAGGAGGTCTGTACAGCGGTTCTGCACTAAGGAGGGAGCCTTTTTATCTAACCACGAGCAAGCATAAATCCAATTATCTGTTGTCAGCAAAGAAGAGAGCTTCCATTTGTGTGGTGACAGGGAAGAAAACTGATGAAATAGTTCAACTTTTCAAACTGTGGGGTAAACCCTGAGAATATGTGAACAGCCTGTTCCATTCGAACCAGTTTTTTGAACTTCAATTTTTTGAACTTCAATCACCACAAGTGAGGCTTGGGCTGACGTGTGACCAGAATTTACAAACTTCTGGTTGAATTCTACCCACCTCAAAGTTCCCAATTTTGAAGGAAAGAATAAATAAACACTGCAAATCATTTCAGTGTGTGCCAGGTAATTAAGATCTATTTCAACATCTTAATAAATTCATCATTTGCTCCAAGATACGATATAGCTGATCCCCTTTCACCAGCTGTAAGAATTTTTTTTGGCTCAGTATGACAAGGTTGAAAAATCTAGTGAAAGCAGATGATTTCATTTTGATACATGGAGAGAAGTCAAATAAATAGTTTCAGGGTATGCACGTTGATCTCCAAATAAAATCCAGGGTAGGCTTTTTTAAACACATACACACATGACAGCAAAATATTTGGTTGCTCATCTAAAATCGGCAACATATTTTACAGAAACCATGATTTAAACAGCACTGCTTATGAACTTGTGGCATAAATCTGCACAGAATGCACATTATTAGTTACTTATGCATTTCTGTACAGCGTTGGGCATAAACTTACTTTGTTTCACAAGAAATGAGAATTTGCTTTTGATAAGCCTGGCTTAGCTTTGACTGATGATTGATCTTGACAAACACACAGGAAAACCTCTCTCTCTCTCTCTCTCTCTCTCTCTCTCTCTCTCTACTTAATGGCTAAACAAAGCCTAGCTTGTGTCTGCATGAAATTTAATAATAATAATTAAAAAAACCAGCTAGAAGTTATATCAAATACATATATTCATTTACTCTGGATTAATTAGTCCAGAATTATTATCCTTCCCTTCTCTCCACTCCACTCACAATTACTAATATGGATTTAATTCACCCAAAAGGATGTATTAGGAGTTGGGTGGGAAATCTAGTCAATGCATTGTGTGTGCAAATATGTCACTAAAATATATTAAGGGTAGCAAATCCATATTAAGAAATCATGAGTTTTGCACCCTTACATGCAGTCATGCCAACGAGGTTGCAAAAAAGGGGGTGAGCTAAATTAATATCCCTATGTAATTAATGACTGCATCATTGATTGCCATCTCCATCTTTACTGAGGGGCAGACTTCTAGGATATTTTATTTCCCAGTGGACCTCTTGATTAAAATGTCTTACACGCACACACACACACACACACACAGAGAGAGAGAGAGAGAGAGAGTATTTACTCAATAGAAAACCTCTAAACTGTCATTTGAGGCCCCATGGGAGAAAAAACTGAGAGGAGGGGCAATTTGGAGTGGGGAAAATAGCAAACAGAGCAGGGGTTCCCATATGTCCTCTTTTTCTAGGACACATCCTCTTTTTCATGGGTAGGTAAAATGAGAGTCGCCATAGCGATCCATAGTTAAAAGTACAAGCCGGCAAATGTGTCCTCTTTTTTGCTCTTCAAATTATGGCAACCCTAGAAAGTCACCAGAGCCCAGAAAGAAAATACGTCCCAATAAGACCTCACTGAGGAAACACAACAAAAACACTGTAAAATGTTAAAAGAAAACAGAGCAGTTTTGTCTTCCTTCGGTCTGTCCTTGTACATAGCAGGGAGATACTGAACCAACGCAGCACTCAGCTACATTGTTTTTCAGTCGTGTCTGACTCTTCATGACCCCATGGACCAGAGCACGCCAGGTAAACAAAAATAGCAATAAAATGTTATAAATGCATTATAACACTGTGACACCAGATGGTGCTGCAGAGCTGGAATCAGAACTCTCTGAAATTTTCCAATGTGAGCTTTCAAACGCCCCCCCCCCCGAGCATTTTCATAGTGTTTTTTTATAGCTGTGTAGATGCAGCCACAGTCTCCCTCAGAACTTCATAGCCAATCAGAGCATATGCTATTGGGATTGCCCATCAGAAGGTTGGCGGTTTGAATCCCCATGGTGGAGTGAGCTCCCGCTGCTCTGTCCCAGCTCCTGCCAACCTAGCAGTTCAAAAAGTATGCCAGTGCAAGTAGATAAATAGGTACCACTGTAGTGGAAAGGTAAATGGCATTTCCGTGCGCTCTGTGTTCCATCACGGTGTTCCATTGTGCCAGAAGCTGTTTAGTCATGCTGGCTACATGACCCGGAAAGCTGTCTGTGGACAAACGCCGGCTCCCTTGGCCTGAAAGCAAGATGAGTGCTGCAACCCCATAGCTACCTTTGACTGGACTTAACCGTCCAGGGGTCCTTTATCTTTTCATTAATGCTTCTTCAGTGACGATCATGTCACTCTGCCTGGTTGCTAAGCAGCGCTTGCCCTCCTCCCCTTAGCTAACTGATCTCAACATTGACAGAATTGACTCCTAAACTGCACACAGTTGCCACGTCCCATATAAGTGAATCCCTGCATCTCAACATTCTGGAACTTTCTGTGGAAAAATAAGGCTGCCAATCTACCTTATACGTTATATAAACGTATAATTCAGCCCCAGCTCTACATCCTGTGTGTGTTAGAGCGGCGCGGTGAAACCCTTAGTGGGAGCTGGCGTTACCTGGCATCATTATTGACTTTTCATTACTGCGCTTGCTTCAGGAGTGGAGATGCTAGGCAAATTAAAGTATTCCTGCAGCAATATAAGGAAAAGCCCTTTGTGCCTCAGTGACATATGTTCTTCTAGCCCTTTCAAAGACCTGCTGCTGCTTACAGAATTTATGTTTGCAATGCACTGCAGTTAGGAACTCTTCCTCCCTCCCTTAATGAAGTCAAAGCATTGCCTGGATAGCTCAGTTTCTTTCTTTCTTTCTTTCTTTCTTTCTTTCTTTCTTTCTTTCTTTCTTTCTTTCTTTCTTTCTTTCTTTCTTTCTTTCTTTCTTTCTTTCTTTCCTTCCTTCTTTCCTTCCTTCCTTCCTTCCTTCCTTCCTTCCTTCCTTCCTTCCTTCCTTCCTTCCTTCCTTCCTTCCTTCTCCCTCTCTCTCTCTCTCCCTCTCTCTCTCTCTCTCTCTCTCTCTCTCTCTCTCTCTCTCTCTCTCTCTCTCTTTCTTCTTCTTCTTCTTCTTCTTCTTCTTCTTCTTCTTCTTCTTCTTCTTCTTCTTCTTCTTCTTCTTTCTTTGGTGATCATTCATAGCTGAGTAAGATTGTCTTCCATAAACATGGTTTTAACAATGAGTCCGTAAGTGACTGTGGAGGCCAATTCTGGATCCACACGTCCTTCCACAGTGGGGACATAGATTTTCGGGAGGGAGTTGATCACGGTGAGGGTTTGCCAAGCATGCCTTCCTCTTAGCACGTTTCTCCCTTGCGTCCTGAGTTCAAGAGTCTTCAAAGCCCATTGACACCTTTGCTAAAGGCTGTTCTCCAACTGGAGCGCTTGCAGGCCAGTGTTTCCCAGTTGTTGGTGTTTATACCACATTTTTAAAGATTTGCCTTGAGAGAGTCTTTAAACCTCTTTTGTTGGCCACCAGCATTACGCTTTCCATTTTTAAGTTTGGAATAGAGTAGTTGCTTTGGAAAACGATCATCAGGCATCCGCACAACATGACCAGTCCAACGAAGTTGATGTTGAAGAATCATTGCTTCAACGTTGGTGATCTTTGCTTCTTCCAGCATACAGTCATACCTCTTCTTGCAAGTGCTTCATGTTGTGTTTTTTCGGGTTAAGAACACGGAAAACATGGAAGTGTTTACTTCCGGGTTTCATCACGCGCGCATGCACAGAAGCGTTCTGCGCAGTTTGCACATGCGCAGAAGTGTTCTGCCGGTTCGCGCATGCGCAGAAGCACCACTCTGGTTACGGACTTTATGGGGTGCAAACGGCACCACGGAACATATCGTGTCCGCAACCAGAGGTACCACTGTACTAGCATTAGTTTGCCTGTCTTCCCAAGTGATGTGTACAATTTTTCAGAGACACGTTGATGGAATCTTTCGAGGAGTTGGAGATGGTGTTTGTAAGTGGTCCACGTTTCACAAGCATACAGTAAGGTTTGTAGTACAATAGCTTTGTAGACCAGAATTTTGCTTTCCCTGCGAATGTCCCAGTCGTCAAACACTCTGCACTTCAATTGGGAGAAAACCATACTCAGGCATTGCTGGTGTTCATAACACCAAGGTTGCAGGTCCGATCCCTGTATGAGGCAGCTGCATATTTCTGCATTGCAGGGGGTACTTTGGACCAGATGATCCTCAGGATCCCTTCCAACAATACAGTTCTAGGATTCTATCAATCTTGGATGCACGTGGTATTATTTGGTGATTCTATGATACATCTGTAACTGTAACTGTGCAGACGCAAAGTCTCCTCCTCATCTGCAGCCCACATCTTTGACGTTAATCCATCGTTAGCTTAATGTGACCTTGCCTTGACATAACATAAGTAAACAAGGCTTGTTATCATGTTGGGTAGCGCTTGGTTTCACATCATAGTAGCGACGTCTTAATAACTAGACCCTGGAACAAGCAGGAGAAAGGAGCCCTGATCTAATTAAGAAGTTTTGAAATGGTTGCCTGATCTCTCTTCTGTTCCAACCGACAGTAGCGGCTCTTTCATCTTTTAAAGAGGAATTTCCTGTGGGTTTTGGGTTGTTGTTTTTTAAACTGTTTGTCCATTAAAATGATCATCTAGGCCTGTTTAGGTATCTCAATTTGATGTATGCACTGGATAGCTCAGTGCATGGCAGCATTCATGACTGTGGATAGCTCCGTCAGTACAGCAGGAGACCCTTAATCTGAGGGTTATGGGTTTGAACCCCACACTGGGCAAAAGATTCCTGCATTGAAAGGGGGCTGGAGCAGATGACCCCCATGGTCCCTTATACTATTCTATCACCTGCCATTTCTTATTGCGTGTGTAGGTCCCCAGGCCACCCCTCAAATAACTTCACACATAACACGTAATTTAGTTTTGGTTTTTGGGCACTATTTTGGCCACAACTTTATTAAAATACAAAATCAGTGAGTGGTTGTTTAGACATTGGTTATGACTATCTGTCCCCCCGCCTGGGACAGAACTGACATCCCGAGGTCCGATCGGTAGCCAGTAGAAGTGAAAGTCAAACTGGGGGTCATTTGAGCTAAGCGTCGGACCCACGCCGCTCACCCCAGCAGCTCCCCGATAGCTTGCCGGCCCAGATCCGATGACAAGGATTCCCATGACAGGGATTGGGCGGCCCTGGTCCCATGACAGGGATTGGACGAAATCATGGCAAGCCCCAGGATTCCTTTAACGGAATTCCCTTCAGTGCAATAGGAGGGGCAGGCACAGCCTATCCTGACCCCTCCACCACCAGCATATTATAACCAATGCCTAACCGCAACCTTACAAGTTGTGACGAATTGCTGCGTAGTAGGCAAAAACCAAATGGCACAGCCAATCACCAAATGGCAAAATTCCTACTAGGCCCCTGCGCCAAGGCAGACGACCCCATGACAGACAAAGCAAGGTCAACCGGAAAAGAGGGCGGGCGGGCGGGCGATCCGATGCACTCTGCAAAGAGAAAGAGAAACCAGACTGCACCAATATTTAAAGACTATGGTCCCACCCACCCAATTTGCAACATACAATTTGCCCCAGCAACCTGGTTATCCAATCACAATGCCAGGCAACAACTATTAACCTGCCTGGCAACAAGAGGTCTGGCCCGGTGGCCCACACCGCAACACGTGCTCTCATTTATTGGAGAACACGCTTTATCATATTGGGCATTGATCAACATGGTCCTTTTTACACACACACACACACACACACACACACACAATGTGTGTCCATTTCTGCTCCCCTTGTGCCCTAGCCACACAGCTTTTATTTATGCCTCACATTTTTGATGGAAAAATTCAAGTGGCTAACATCAAAAGAGGGCAGCCTGCGCCCTGGACACACTCTTAAATATGTCAGAGGCTGAGCAAGGCTGAGCTACAGAATGGTTTATTACGACTGGAATTTACTAGAAGGAAACACTGGTAAAATAATGTGGGAAGACTGCATTTTCTTTCTTTTTATGAATTCTTATTAGTTTTTTTAAATATAAAATTAAGTTTTCTATGTATAAAACAGAACATTCAGCTATATTTTTCTTTTTGACTTCCCACCCCTCCTGTGCCGATGTTTTCATCCTTATCCTTAATTGTTGCCTTATACTTGTTACTAAACCCCCTAACTCCATTTTAACATCGTTTCATGTTCCCCCTTATATCTAATAATAATAATAATTTATTATTTATACCCCACCCAACTGGCTGGGTTTCCCCAGCCACTCTGGGTGGCTCCCAACAGAATATTAATATTAACTTCCTTAAACAGGGCTGCCTTCAGATGTCTTCTAAAAGTCAGATAGTTGTTGATTTCCTTGACATCTGGTGGGAGGGCGTTCCACAGGGCAGGCGCCACCACCGAGAAGGCCCTCTGCCTGGTTTCCTGTAGCTTCAATTATCCGAGTGAGGGAACCAGCAGAAGGCCCTTGGAGCTGGACCTCAGTGTCCAGGCAGAACGATGGGGGTGGAGACGCTCCTTCAGGTATACTGGGCTAAGGCCGTTTTTTAATGGGATTTCATATCGCTAAAATATTTTGACGGATGGTCCAAAAAAGTCCCCCATTTTCCATATACAGTTCATCGTCTTGATCTCTTTAAGTTATACAATCAATTCTACCATTTCAGCACCATTAATTTTATAAGCCCTTCTTCTTCAGTTGGAGTCTCTTCCTCTTTCCATTCCTGAGCACAGAAGAGTCTGATGCCATTGTTGCATACGTAAAGAAATTAGGAAGACTGCATTTTCCAAGCATTTGCAAGGCGCTATTATTTTTCCCCCTGGGAAAATGTGGCGATTCCACTATTATTATATGATGCGTACCAAGGGCTTTCTCGGTAGTGGCGCCCGCCCTGTGGAACACCCTCCCACCAGATGTCAAAGAGAAAAACAACTACCAGACTTTTAGAAGACATCTGTTTAGGGAAGCTTTTAGGGCTGTTTAGGGAAGCTTTTAATGTTTGATGCACTATTGTATTTTAATATTTTGTTGGAAGCTGCCCAGAGTGGCTGGAGAAACCCAGCCAGATGGGTGGGTTATAAATAACAAATTATTATTATTATTATTATTATTATTATTATTATTATTAGTTGTGCAAGCATCATGAACACCAGTAACATACCCTTTAAAAAAACAACAACCCTTTTTTTCTGTGTTCAAAAATTCCTTAGAGATTTGCTTGTCTTGCACTTTCTTAACTTCTATTCAAGCCAACAGCTGCAACAATCGAGTTCGGGGAAGACTGCACATAAACGGCTTACTCCTGGAAGCAATAATTTCTAAGGGAAGATATTTTACGGAAACATCTTGAGCCCAGTCCAAACCTATGCAACCGCAGCAGCTGGGCGAAGCACACAGAGACCCAGCTGTTTATTTGTATTATTTTAAATATTGTCAAGGAACCTCTCAGGTCAAGCTTCCCAAGATGGCTTTGCATTAGGGGCGAGCTGTGGTTTTGTGGCCTGTGTCAGCCAGATCTGTGTAGGGATTGCAGGGGGGTGCAGCATCCGGAGGTGCCACCATGGTTTGGCTACTGGATGGTGTCTGTAATTTATCTGTGGAGAGGGTCTGGGTTTGGGTCTGGTGTGGTTGATTGGTGATGGCATTCTGTGTGCCTCTGGATCTGGTGTCAGTTTTTGTGGGGAGGGCTAATCCCTACACAGATCTGGCTGACACAGGCCACAAAACCACAGCTCGCCCCTATACACGAAGCCAAGCCAGAGCACAACTAAGTGCAGTACAGCCATCTTCTCAGAGAAACTCTTCACAAAGTTCAAGAGGTCAAGACACAAAGACTTTAGCAACTAATCCACACCTAATGACCCACCTAAGTGGTACTCAGGATATCACTCAAGAAATCACTCAAGATATCCCTCAAGTAATTAAGGAACAAAAGAAGAAAAGGCACACTAGCCTGGGAACTTCCTCTCTGCCCAGAACATTGGAGGCTATACACCACACCCCCTCAACAGTATTTATAGGAACTCAAACACTGAGATCCTGCTCTGTTCCAGTAACAAGAAGCCGAAAGCACCAGCCTGAAGATGACGAGTGAGACCTCGTCGAAACGTCGCCTAGACACCCCAACTTTTACACGGGAAGACACCCGAGGACACCAAAACCTGCATATATATATATATATATATATATATATATATATATATATATAAAACACCAATTTCTGTCCAGACACTGCTGACGAATGCAGTATTTTGGATATGTCTGGGAAATTCCAGACGTACGTTAACCCGAATTTAAGGGCCAGAACTGAAGGGGTCTGGCATTATCTCCCTTGGGATGAGAATTTCCTGCTAATTTGGTGAGTAGGGTGGGCAGGTGGGGGTGGGGAAAATGAAAATCCAAAATTAAAAACAATTCAAAACAAATTTCATTCACAAGAGCAGACCCTCCAAGTCCCTATTTCCCAGGGACAGTCCCGGATTTACAGAAGCCATCCCAGTTTCTGATTTGATCCTGGAATGTTCCACTTTTCCTTAAGACGTCCCTATTTTCATCGGAGAAATGTTGGAGGGCATGGAGTTATGTGACGCCCGAGCCGTCTGAAGGCAGACCTGTCTAGGGAAGGTTTTTATTTTTAAAAAATGTTTAATTATGTTTAATGTATGTTGGAAGCCACCCAGAGTGGCTGGGGCAACATTCTACTCATGTAAAAACACCAGGCAGCCCCCACAAATAACCTAGAGGTGCATTTTAAATAAAAGGACACAATCTACTCATGTAAAAACTAGCTGATTCCTGGACCGTCCGCAGGCCGGATTTAAAAGGTGATTGGGCCTGATCCGGGCCTTAGTTTGCCTACTCATGGAATAGGACATCCCTGTTTTCATTGGAGAAATTTTGTAGGCTATGCAAGAGTGGGGAGGGGGCTGATAATAAACCTCTCAAATGTCAAACAGGATAATGAATCTCTCTCTCTCTCTCTCTCTCTCTCTCTCTCTCTCTCTCTCTCTCTCTTGATCAATATGGGTATTGATCCCAAGGAGAAAGGGATGGCAATTTTTGAGTTGGCTGGAAGAGAATAAACGAGTGCATTTGTGCTGATTATAATGGTTTTGTTGAGGTCTTAATTGTATTATATGATTAGTGTTCCTCCTTGTTTGTTTGTTTTTGATAGGCATAAACTTCATTGAGGTCACTCACAATGGTGAGCAGCGTACAAAAGCTTTAAATGAAAAAATGGGGGGGGGAGTGAAAAGCTAATTAGACCAGAATTGATATGGGTAGTGAATTTGGCGGAGACGTGATTAGCTTGTCCTTGCACGGCAACAACTGTATTTTGTGACTAACCAGGTCCAACTGCGGTAGGTATTTTGTGGTAGTGCACATGACAGTTTCTCGAATTTGCAAATGGGCCCCGGGGCCAAAAAGGTTGGCGTCCCCTAACAGACAACGATTGGCCCAAGTTTACCCAGCGAGTTTCATTGCTGTGGTCACATTTGAACCCAGGTTCCCAGTGGCAGTCCAAAATGCTAACCACTACACAACACCAGTTGTACACTGTGGACTCAGCTACACAGCTGCAAATAAAACATTTTAAGTGTGTTGTAAAGTGCAAAATGCGGGGACGCGGGTGGCGCTGTGGCTAATACCTCAGTGCCTAGGACTTGCCAATCGCATGGTTGGCGGTTCGAATCCCCGCGGCGGGGTGAGCTCCCGTCTTTCGGTCCCAGCTCCTGCCCACCTAGCAGTTTGAAAGCATCCCTAAGTGCAAATAGATAAATAGGTACCGCTTTATAGCGGGAAGGTAAACGGCGTTTCCGTGTGCTGCGCTGGCTCACCAGAGCAGCTACGTCACGCTGGCCACGTGACCCGGAAGTGTCTCCGGACAGCGCTGGCCCCCGGCCTCTTAAGTGAGATGAGCGCACAACCCTAGAGTCGAACATGACTGGTCCGTACGGGCAGGGGTACCTTTACTTTTACCTTTAAAGTGCAAAATACAAATGCCACACTAGATGGCAAAAGCGAGGTATGGCAAATTCAACATATTTTTCCAAAACTTTTTTAAAAATAAAAGTATTTTCACAGCGTTTTTTATGTATCTAGATTCTACCTGTGTGTAGGCTGTGTTTTTGTTTTTTACAGTTTCTGTGTTTCTCGTTAACACGTGAGCCTTTGAACACACCGTTCGCCTGGCATTGCAACTCCAGAACACTGAAAACACAATACAAGGTTACTTTTAATGATTTTGCAACTAACTTATTTATTGTAGCGGAAGCCTTATTAAAAGTTTACAGTACATTGAATTAAGCTGGGATTTTTGCACGGCTAGTTCTATCCTTTAGGACTCTAACTACATCAAGGATGAGCTTGACAGGATATTAAAAGCCTAAGGGCATCTTGTTCTCCACTTCCATGTTTCTACTCTAATCACAACATAATGAAATTCATAATAAAAAACAGGATTACTTGAGATTAGACGGCAATTGTTGCTTAGTTTTCTCAGCTTGGGTTCTGGTGCTGTTTAGACACTTACCGTAATTGTTTCATGATTTTTTACAATAAAAATGATAATGCTTCCATGTTCTTCCAATAATTCCTATATGATTTCAAGTGACCTTTGTCTTTGGTTGCATATAAGCATATAGTTTAAAAATAAAAGCTCTCTGTAAGTGAACCACTCCCTTTTCAGTTTACAGCTACCTGCTACAATCAAGGCCACATACCGTACTGAAGACTTGGAATGGATTTACCCAACAAGGGAATGGTGTATGTCTCTGCGGTGACGACGACGACAACAACAACAACAACAACTTTACTATTTATACCCCGCACATTGGGCTGGGTTTCCCCAGCCACTCTGGGCGGCTCCCAACAGAATATTAAAAAGATGATAAAACATCAACAATAAAAACTTCCCTGAACAGATGTCTTCTAAAAGTCAGATAGTTGTTTATTTCCTTGAAATCTGATGGGAGGGTGTTCCACAGGGTGGGTGCCACTACCGAGAAGGCCCTCTGCCTGGTTCCCTGTAACCTCACTTCTTGCAGTGAGGGAACCACCAGAAGGCCCTTGGAGCTGGACCTCAGTGTCAGGGCTGAACGATGGGGGTGGAGACGCTCTCAGGTATACTGGGCCAAGGCCGTTTAGGGCTTTGAATTAATAGTAATAGTATTAATAATAATAATAATAATAATAATAATAATAATAATAATAATAATAATAATAATATTTATACCCTAACCACCTGGCTGGGTTTCCCCAGCCATTCTGGCTGTCTTACAGCGCATATAAAATATAATAAAACATCGCACATTAAAATATATGGATGGGATATGTTTGGCTAAAAATATGTCCCAGGAGCTCCAGTTGTTGTTGTTGTTAAATTTATATACTGCCCTTCATACAAAGAACTCAGGGTTGTTCACAGTTGATTGAGATCCCTGCGTACTCAACTGCCATGTGTTTACAACTCTCTCTCTTTTCCATGGGATGTCAGTGCAGACCGTCCCTATTTTCCAGGGATAGTCCTAGATTCACAGAAGCTGCCCTGGTTCCTGATTTGATCCCAGAATGTCCCGCTTTTCCTTAGGACCTCCCTATTTTAATGGGAGAAATGTTGGAGGGTATGCCAGTGTGGACGTGGGGTGCTACTGAGTTTGCCAGTACAGTGGTACCTCGCAAGACGAAATTAATTCGTTCTGCGAGTTTTTTCGTCTTGTGAATTTTTCGTCTTGCGAAGCACGGATTCCCATAGGAATCTGGTTTTAAGAAAAAGGAAACAAACTTGCAAGACGTTTTCGTCTTGTGAAGCAAGCCCATAGGGAAATTCGTCTTGCGAAGCAACTCAGAAAATGAAAAACTCTTTCGTCTTGCGAGTTTTTCGTCTTACGAGGCATTCGTCTTGTGAGGTACCACTGTACCACTAAAAAGGTCTCAGAATGTATACCCTCAAAAATCCACAAAGCATTGGAGTCTGTTCTGGAGAAGTATCAGTGGGTTCCCATGAGGCAAGACACAGCGATAACAGCAAGAACCTTTATTGAACTACATCACTGGGAAACAGGGGCAAAGCAACTGCTTATATACATTCCTGAAAGTCTGGGCCACCCCCACTCCCAACATGATTGGCTGTCTAAACTTCCAAGCCGCGAATCACGACTCAGAGTTCAAGGGCCAATGGCAGAGGCCAAATCCTGAAATGTTCTGTGATTGGACATCATGTATCGAATCAGAACACAGGAGCTCAGAATCCTGAGTCCAGACTTAAGCTCAGGCAAACACAGACCACTGAATACATAACACTTCCTTTTTTCTTTTTTCCCCTAGTGTCAGAACACATTTATTGTTTGCTTGTTTGGAAGATTTTAAATACTGCTTGTTCTCTCTCTCTCTCTTTCCTTTTTAAATAATATTTATTACATTTTCAATTTTTGTAATCACAACATCCATACATACCTCAATAAACCTCGCTTTTACCAAAGCATCAACCTCCTCCCGCCCCTCTTCCTGACTTCCATATATATTTACTTTAATCTTAGCATTTCTATAACCACTTTTTTACCTTCTCTCTTATTTTTATATTTCCCCTTGTTAAATGTAAATCAGTTCCTTATATTGTCATTACAAAACATTTCATCTCAAAGCTACAAACGTTTTCAGAGATTTACAATATTCTTTAATATAATATGATAATAATATAATATAATATAATATAATATAATATAATATAATAATATAATATAAATATATAAAAACATAACACTTCCTAACCACTTCCTGTTTCCTACAATACTGAGTTAGATGGACCAATGGGCTCTATGTTCCCAAGAAAGCGTGTTCTCCTTCATGGAGAGCACGTGTTGCGGTGGGGTCTGCTGAGCCACCCCTCTGTTACCAGGCAGGGTCTCTAAAGATGGCCTGGGGCAGTGAGTGGTCCACTGGGTTGCTGGGGTAAAAGTTATGTTGCAATTTTGGTGGGAGGGGTAAAATGTTTAAATACTCTGCATGCAGCCTGGAGCTTTCTCTTTGCTGTGTGCAACCCGCCCACCCGCCCTAAAGTAAGGGGTTGTTGCTTTGACCTTGCGATGCCTGTCATGGGGTCGTCTGCCGTTGGGGCAGGGGCCTGGTAGGAATTTTGTCCATCTGGCTGATTGGCTGGGCCATTTGGTTTTGCCTACTGCGTAGCAAATCGTCACAACTTGTAAGGTTGCGGTTAGGCATTGGTTATAAATTGGTGGAGGAGGGGTTAGGATAGGCTGGGCCTGTCCCTCCATGGTTGCTGCAGAAAGGGAATTCCGTTAAAGGAATCCTGGGGCTTGCCATCTTTTCGTCCAATCCCTGGAATGGGACTAGGGCCGGCAAGTCTTCGGGGAGCATGCGGATGAGAATTGAGGGTCTGTGACTCAGCTCCATTTCTCCCCGACTTGCTTTCCCCCGCACTGTCTTTCGGTGGTGCCCGGAAGTCAGTTCTGTCCCCAGGTGGGGGGACAGATAGTCTTAACCAATGCCTAAACAACCACTCACGGTTTTGTATTTAAATAAAGTTGTGGCCAAAATTATGCCAAAAACCTTAAACAAAAATTAAGTGTGCGTTGTGAGTTATTTGGGGGGTGGCTTGGGGACCTCGACACGCAATAATGTCTGCAGCGGAGGTCTGCTGCAAATTTGTAGCCCCCCCCCCTTGTGCTTTGAATCCTCGAAGATTTTAAGTGAGGTTAAAACTCCAGACTTCCTTGGAGTGTTAGTATTAAGAACTGTAATAGAAGTGTGTGTGCTTGTAAGTTTAGGGTGCTGTCGTAAACTCTGGCTTCACTATTTTAAGCGGGGAGTGAATTTTACCATGAATCTGTTTTTTTTAAAAAAATAAAAGCTAAATGGGCAATTCCATTACCACAAACACCGGCGCAACTCCATTGCACTTAGCATGCATATTGCTTCATAAATGCAACAATCAGAGAAAAGAAAAGAAAAAATGCAAGAGTTGTTTGCTTCCGCATTCCCATTGGTACCGCTTAAATGCAGTCCACCATATGCTAAAACTGTCAAGGGCAAAGCTTGGGGGAGTGGAATGATTAAAAATTTATCCATGGACTATGTGATAATACTTCTCAGCTCTAGAAACTATTTGCTTCCTAAAGGATGCAAGAAACAAAGGGAGGAGTGAAAAGTAATTTCCTTTTGACCAAATCAAGGAAGCTGTAATTTCTGAGCCAGCCGCTCTGTGTTGTTTTACATCTTTTATAGGACGCAGCCCACAAAGAGAGAAAAATGCAGTGAAAACACCTTGCCTAGCTGATTAAACATTTACCTTCACAAATATTTACTTCATCGGACTGTGATGAATTCAGAATGGGATATTGCATTTAGTAACAGCTCAAGAGCAAAATACGTTGCTGATTGCTAAGTGTCATTTTGCTCATCTTCCTCTCCACAGCAATAACATCAATGATTTCCCCAAATCTTCAGCGTGGAAGAATTGAGACTGGTTTGTCTTATTATCGGGAAGGAATAGGCCGACACTCCAGGAATTAAATTTAAACACTTGATTTCCTGTGCGATTCTAGGCTGACGATTGTGTTACCTGCAAGATGCGTGTGGAAAACAGAGGAATGTCATTGGGGGCCAAGCTATTTTGCAGATCTGAAATGGTAAGTGGAGATGGCATATTGAGTGAAATTCCAAAAATATGATTGCAGTTAATTATAAGCTGCATTAGCATTCCAGAGGAAGGCAGTGAAGGGGAAAGGCAAGCATTTGAGAAGCAGGTGTTTATGAAAAATGGTAAACATTTAGATGAAAGAACCTAGTTAGAAATAATATTGAGATGACAAATTGTTGCCGTGACAGATTAAAATCCTATGCATATGGTGGCCACTTACACTTCACCAAAAGAAGGCCAAAGGAGGGCATAGATTTGCATGAAATTTGCATAATTGATATGCATAGATGCAAATCTACAAATAATTGCTATACAGTGGTACCTCCGGTTACAGAAGCTTCAGGTTACAGACTCTGCTAACCCAGAAATAGTACGTCAGGTTAAAAACTTTGCTTCAGGATGTGAACAGAAATTGTGCGCCGGCGACGCAGCGGCAGCAGGAGGCCCCATTAGCTAAAGTGGTACCTCAGGTTAAGAACAGTTTCAGGTTAAGAACGGACCTCTGGAACGAATTAAGTTCTTAACCCGAGGTACCACTGTAATATAAGCAGAGGGGATGTTTGTGGGTGGCTGATCTGCTTTTTCTTTATATTTACAGCAGAACCTTCAGTTCAAATACAGTTTGCTGTAAACTAAGACTAATGGGTCTTGCCAACAAAGGTCCGTATAGTTAAAGCTATGGTTTTCCCAGTAATGATGTATGGAAGTGAGAGCTGGACCATAAAGAAGGCTGATTGCCGAAGAATTGATGCTTTTGAATTCTCGTGCTGGAATAGACTCTTGAGAGTCCCATGGACTGCAAGAAGATAAAACCTATCCATTCTTAAGGAAATCAGCCCTGAGTGCTCACTGGAAAGACAGATCCTGAAGCTGAGACTCCAATACTTTGGCCACCTCATGAGAAGAGAAGACTCCCTGGAAAAGACCCTGGTGTTGGGAAAGATGGAGGGAACAAGGAGAAGGGGACGAGAGAGGACGAGATGGTTGGACAGTGTTGTCGAAGCTACCAGCATGAGTTTGACCAAACTGCGGGAGGCAGTGGAAGACAGGAGTGCCTGGCGTGCTCTGGTCCATGGGGTCAGGAGGAGTCGGACACGACTAAACAACTAAACAACAACAGGATTAATGGCTATCATACCTGTGTGCATTTACAGTGGTACCTCGGGTTACAAACACCTTGGGTTACAGGCTCCGCTAACCCAGAAGCAGTACCTTGGGTTAAGAACTTTACCTCAGGATGAGAACAGAAATTTCTGCGGTGGCAGTGGGAGGCCCCATTAGCTAAAGTGGTACCTCCGGTTAAGAATGGTCTCAGGTTAAGAACGGACCTCCGGGAGGAATTAAGTTCGTAACCAGAGGTACCACTGTACTTAGAAGCAAGCCCATTGCAGTAAATGTACCTTCTTTCTGAGAAGCCATGTATAGGATCTCAGTGTCCAACACTGGAAACATAAGCAGCCAGCTTTGCCTGGGCATCCTTAAGATCTTCGTGACGAGGCATGAAATCATTGCTTCCAGATGGCAGGCTATCGATTTCAGGTGTGTCCTTTAATATGCAAATATTAAGCACATTGCCAGCACAAACATGCCCTGCTGCCGTTTGCAAATAGCACTTTCCCCATTACTGAATTTCAATTCCAGGTAATGCTTGTGTTGATTCTTTTACCTGGAAGAGTCCTGCCGGATCTGACCAAAGGTCATTCATTGATTCATTTCCTTTATTAGACTTCTTAGCCACTTGCCAGCAGAAGGTCTCCGAGTGACTTACAGCAATAAAATAAGTAAAATGTACAATACATATTACCATAGGAGGGAAAGTGGGGGGAATTGACTAATACATTTTAAATGTTTGATGTTTTATTCCGTTTTTAATATTCTATTGGGAGCCACCCAGAGTGATTGCGGAATAAATATATTATTTATAAATTATTATTATTATTATTATTATTATTATTATTATTATTATTATTATTACAGTGATATCTTGGGTTGAAGTAGCTTTGGGTTGAGTGTATCGGAATGCATTACTTCTTGGTTTTGCCGCTTGCGCATGCGCAGATGCTCAAAATGATGTCACGCGCATGCGCGGAAGTGGCGAATTGCGACCCATGCATGCGCAGACGTGGGTTGCGTTTGCTTCAGGATGCGAACTGGGCTCCAGAACGGATCCCGTTCGCATCCAGAGGTACCACTGTATTATTATTAGTGCTTTGTTCCTAAAAAAAATGTTTAGGGGTACTTTCATTTTCCTACTCATATTGAAATACTGCCCCTCAATGAGGCCAAACTTAGATTCACAAAATGTTTAGGGGGATGCATCCCCTCAGAAAAAAGCAGTGATGATGATGATGATGATTACTATTATATTATAGGGCAGCATTTAAAGACTACAATACTAACCACTCTAACCAGGGAGTGTAATTCAAAACAATGAGAGCAACTTCCAAACTCCTTCGCCCCCCCCCAATAAAATACAGTGGAACCTTGACTTACGTACAGCTCTACTTAGGTATGATTCCAGTTAAGACCTTCAGTAGGTGTTTCGACTTATGAACTTTCTTCTAGATATGAACAGAGGTCTTGCCAGCAGCCCGGAGCTCGTCCAGCCGGCTGCGGAGCAGCGCTGAGGGCTCTGCTGCTGGGGAGAGGGCCCCTATCCCACCCCCGAAACTGTGGAAGAGTTGCCCCCACAAGAGGCACAGCAGAGTTCACTGCAGCCCCAAACTCCACCCAGGAACTAACCTGAGGAAGTCCAGAGAAGAACCTGGCCTGGCAAGAAAAAAAATTGACCCTGGTGGAAGTGAACCAGCTCTTTACTGACTCTTGCCCCCACCTCCAGCTTGTAGCCAGGTAAGCCCACCCAACCTCAGTGCACGTATTCCCCCCCCATCTACAATACTGTCTTATTTATTTTATAGTACAGTGGTACCTCAGGTTACAGACGCTTCAGGTTACAGACTCCGCTAACCCAGAAATAGTACCTTGGGTTAAGAACTTTGCTTCAGGATGAAAACAGAAATCGCGTGGCGGCAGCGGGAGGCCCCATTAGCTAAAGTGGTACCTCAGGTTAAGAACAGTTTCAGGTTAAGAACGGACCTCCAGAACTAATTAAGTTCTTAAGCTGAGGTACCACTGTACAGTACATTGATTATTGCCTTCATTTTATGGATCTATGGTCTCGTTAGACAGTAAAATCTGTGTTAAATTGCTGTTTTAGGGGGTGTTTTTCATCGTCTAGAACGGATCAATTCACTTTTCCATTACTTTCTATGGAAAAGTGCACCTCTACTTATGTACGTTTCTAGTTATGACCGGACCTCCGGAACTGATTATGGTTGTAATTTGAATGCACCGCCCCCCAATTGATGGCCATTGCCATTCAAATGGTGTGCATGCGCTGCATCATGTGATAATTTTGTGGGGCAGGCCTTACCTGCCCCCCCAATATTTTATTCAAGTTGGCACCTCTGCTTCCAAATGGACTTGTGCAGGATTTGCACTGCAGTTTTTATGACGATCCATTTGTTGTCTGTCTGTCAATGGAAGGACAAACATCACCTGCTGTTTGTTTTCCTTTTCTCTTTCTTAGGGTCAGGGTGCAAAAAAAAAGCCCAGAAAAAAAGACAGGCAGCTAGGCTGCTTAAATCCCATGGATTTCAACAGAACTTAAGCAGTAAAACTCTGGACAAGAAGCAAAAGACTATAAACATGGGTTTTTATGTCT
Organism: Podarcis melisellensis; assembly: GCF_964234715.1. Classification (NCBI taxonomy): domain Eukaryota; kingdom Metazoa; phylum Chordata; class Lepidosauria; order Squamata; family Lacertidae; genus Podarcis; species Podarcis melisellensis. Next base: position 117,170,085 of record NC_138528.1, read on the forward strand.
TCCCCATTACGAGTTGCGAGTGCCAGCATCATATCTATGACAATGAGTCCCGCCGTGACTAAGTGCTAATGTCCTATTGATGGGGTATTAAGAAGCAAATTAAATTCAAATCATAAATTTTAAAAGACAAGATAGTATGAGGAGCATGATTCACAACTCATAAAAAGATCCATGGAAAGAAGCCAGTTGATTTTAGTGTTTCTTACCCACCCCCCTCTAGTAAATATTCATTTAGTGCGCCGCAATCTAATACTAAAAAGCCAGTCTCCTCCTATAATATTCAGTACAGTGGTACCTCGGGTTACAGATGCTTCAGGTTACAGACTCCGCTAACCCAGAAATAGTACCTCTGGTAAAAACTTTGCTTCAGGATGAGAACAGAAATCGCACGGCGGCAGCGGGAGGCCCCATTAGCTAAAGTGGTACCTCAGGTTAAGAACAGTTTCAGGTTAAGAACAGACCTCCGGAACGAATTATTTTCTTAACCCGAGGTACACTGTATATTATATTCAGAATAGCAGCAAAGTGGCACACAAGAGCATATCTTACTGGAATGCAGGCATAATCCTTATACTGGCCGCTCATCTACCTTTGTGGAGAATGCTGTAACATTTCCTTCTTCTCGGCATATTTTTGAGCATGTCTGGAGGGAGGGAATCAACCAATTTAAACTGCCTGATTTGAATTTGAAACGTTTTTGCTCATATGGATGATCCTTGTGGTTTATACACAGGCAGTGGCGAAGCTGCATGCTCCGGCCCCGGGGGCGGAGAGCAGACAGGGGCGTGGCTGGCGCGCGTCTTGGGGTGTGACACATTTCCTGGGGGTGTGGTGTGCACCCCGGTGTGTGACATGCTGCCCGCGGGAGCATTGTTCCTGGCATGGGGGGGTGCGCGGTGCGTGTCCGGGGGGCGGCCGCGATGGTACCCTCCTCCCCGATCGTGCCGGGGGTGATGCGCTCCCCTCGCCTCCCTGTTCCTCCAACAGTGTACACACAAAAGGTCTCCTCCACAGAAACACATTTTAGGGGTGTAGAACGAAGGAACAGATGCAGAAATTAACACTGGTCCTGAAAGACCTTCATTGGCTCCCAGTACGCTTCTGAGCACAATTCCAAGTGTTGGTGCTGACCTTTAAAGCCCTAAATGGCCTCAGTCCAGTATACCTGAAGGAGAATCTCCACCTCCATCGTTCATCCCAGACACTGAGGTCCAGCGCCAAGGGCCTTCTGGTGGTTCGCTCGCTGCGAGAAGTGAGGTTACAGGGAACCAGGCAGAGGACCTTCTCGGTAGTGGCACCCGCCCTGTGGAACACCCTCCCAGCAGATGTCAAGGCAATAAACAACTATTTTACTTTTAAAAGACAACTGAAGGTGGCCCTGTTTAGGGAAGTTTTTAAATGTCTGATGATGTATTGTTTTTAATATTCAGTTGGAAGCTGCCCAGAGTGGCTGGGGAAACCCAGCCAGATGGGCTGGGTATAAATAAAAAATTATTATTATTATTATTATTATTATTATTATTATTATTATTAGGCACCGTTCCAATTAGTTCCTCATTCCCAGCTGTGGAACGCTTAGTGCTGAGATCAGAATTTGATGAAAAACCAAAAATGGAGACTGTGCAATGCTGTGCTTTACACCCAAGAAGACATTCTGCCTAGGGAAGGAAACACATGTGGTTGCCTTCCTCTGTTTTGTTTTTTGTTTTTGTTAAAACTGCCAAATTACCACCTTTAAATAGGCCCTGATCTGCAATAACACAGGAGTAGGCTCAGATCTTTATCTCCCTCCTGTGGGCTACCTTTGACAGGTAGGTAGGATCACCCACCAACCAATCTATCATCTGAATAATAATAATAATAATAATAATAATAATAATAATAATAATAATAACAACAATAATAATTTATACCCTGCCCATCTGGCTAGGCTTCCCCAGCCACTCTGGGCAGCTTCCAACAAAATATTAAAATACAGTAATGCATCAAACATTATGTGTTACAGCTAAACATTGATATGTTAAAGCTTCACCAAGCAGAATTAAACTCTGCCTGAATTGCATAATTTGGCATTTGAAAGACTGGCATTATTAATTGTATTATAGTTTGGCATTGGCACAATGAGGCTTTTATTGGAGTATTGTAATTGAAAACTAATAAAAATTATATTTTTTTAAAAAAATAAACTTTGCCCGCCAGCTGCTGAGCAGAGACTTTAATCTTGCTCTCTGCGGGGGTCTGCTTTGCCATTGCATTCTCTTGACGACCCTTCAGCAGTTATATATGGGTGTTTGCCAAATTGAACCCTCCCCACCCCCAGTGGGCCAATAATAGTTAGCAGGCCAGAGAATCCCCTCTTTGGGTCACAGGATTATGGGTTTGTAGAGTTGGAAGGGACCATGGGGGTAAACTACTCCAGGAATCTTTTGCCCAGCGTGGGTATTGAACCCATAACCCATTACCCTGTTTTTGCCCTTTAAACAAAAACCATGCTTCATTGTGATCTTCCCGTTACACTAGGTATCTCTCACCTCTTTGCATCTTGGTCCTTCATCTTCTGCCTCCTATCTCTCACAAAAAGGTGAGTGCCCATCATGTCTTTGCAATTAAAAACTTACTAGTCTTATTCAGTCTTCCAGTATTTCCTTATAAATAAACCATGCACTCTGTTGCACCTTCTGGAAGCCTGAGAGCACGCATTCTTGGCAAGTTCCATACATTAACATCGCCCACAATTCCTCAGGCTACGATAAAGGTCTGGAGAAAAGGAATTAGGAAAAGTCTGTGTGATGTCAGTTTCTGTTTTAAACATGCATGCCCCTGTCTTTTTGACATTTACTGAGAAGCAACAGGAGCGGGAAACCTGATTTTAAGAAATTGTATTAAATTAATTTGGTTTGGTTTGTAATAATTTAATAATAATAATATAATAATAATAATTTGGAAAATTAATAAAAGTAATTGGAAGGAGAAGCAAGTCTCACAGCTGTAAATGGGATTTGCTTCTGAGAAATAAATGGGCTGTGCTTATTAGGTGACAGGCAGCCTCTAAGATCATCTAGTGTCACAGACATTTCTGCCACAGTCTGAGGGAAACTGGTGCCTGTTTGTCACAAAAATTTGATTTTTTTGCTTTTTTAGGTCAAAGTGGTTGAGGGGAACATCTCCCCCAAAAGTTAAGTTTTCAGGGTTTTTTGTTTGGGGGTGGATACTAATCCCTCTTGCCATACGAAAAAATCCGGATGTATGGCAGAATAATAATAATAATAATAATAATAATAATAATAATAATAATAATAATAATATTTATACCCCACCCATCTGGCTGGGTTTCCCCAGCCACTCTGGGCGGCTCCCAACAGAATATTAAAAACACGATAAAACATCAAACACTAAAAACTTCCCTAAGCACCCCTAGATTCCCACCACCAACATTTCAGAGATACCCAAGTCCCAGTGAGTATGGCAGTAGAATCATAGTTTATCTCATTGAGAGGATTTTGTTTTCACCTGATTCCAAAGGCAAGAACTCCAACAGTCAGTGAGTGGCCTTTTTAGAAGAAAGAGGGTTTGAAGTACCTCTTTTTTGGGCAGTTTCTGATCTGCATATGATATCAAGGGACAAAATACACTTGTCATGCATTACTTACAGTGTACGCATATTTAAACCACCCCCTTTCACAGAGAGAATAATGGAAGCAGTAGTGATCCATGTCTGACAAAACCTGCAGTTTCAAGGTGCCCGCATATTTTGTACTTGAGCTGCCTCTTCTCAAGAGACAAGTGAATTATTTTTCTGCCAAACGCTTTGATAAACATGTTCCAAAGTGATCCTCCGCGCGTTTCCCTTTCCCGCTGAAACATGTGGGAGTTTGAAACGCAGGCCGTGAGCTTCCAGCAATCCCACACCTTCGGCCAGAAAATCACGATGCTGCTGCTGTCGTGCCTTTGACCTCGGTCTACTTAGTTAGAGGGGAACATCTCCTGTTGCTAGCATCAGTTCAGTTACACCCAGAGGCCTAGCTCTGTCAACTCTCTAGTGATAGCAGCTGTCTGTAGCTTTGTGTCAGATCAATTGCTCAGAGCCAGAATTTCAAAAGAAAAAAAGAGAAAGGAGAATGCATAAACACCAATTGTTTTGTTTCACATAATTCTCTCTCTTGTTTAGTTTTTCGTACGGGAGGAGGAAGAACCTCATTAGGGGCAAAACGCTTTGCAGAAGCCCTGAGTAGGAAATGAACAAAACGAGAAAAGCAAGGTGGAGGGTCTTGCACACACAAAGAGAGAGAGAAGAATTGAAGATGCTGCCAGCTATGAGATACATACAGGGAGCATTGGACAGGCAGACGAAAACCTGTGTTGATTATCTCCAGCGGGAATAGGTCCATGCAGAAGGGAGTTCAGAAACACCAGATGTTTACTTGAGTTGAGGCCATGGGTTGCTCTGTCAATCGTTCATCCAGGCACATCATGAACTCCGAGTTACTTCAGTGGGAGTTCTGGGAGCAGAAGAATTATAGGATTCAATCCATCATGTTGACATGCTGAGCGGGACTGTCCAGATTTCTGGGTCAAGGAACCCTGTCAAATAAATGTAAACCAGTAGGAGACAAATTGCTTTCCCTGCTCTAACGTCCTGATCCTAAAACGGCTTTGAATCAAAAGCCTGCCCCAATGTGCACCCTGAGCTTCTCCTATCCATGCAGATAACCCTCTTTATTTCACTGGACAGGGCAATCTACACAGCGCAAAGTCAAAGGATGGAATTGGCCACCAAAGGAGGCATTGAGGACCCATGACTTGCACTGGCTCTCAAAAAAAAGGAAGCAGGGCTTTGAGGCTACTTCACAACCATTTTGAATCGTTTTGTTCATTTCAGCTGCTTGTTAGCTATTCTTGACCAGAACATTTGGGTTTTTCTGTTTGCTTTGTATCTGTGGATCTGTTTTCGTTTACTGTTCTTTCCTTGTTATTGTTTCACTTGCTTACATATAATAGTCATTTGGTCCTGATTATGCTGGGTACTGCAGAAGGGGAAGGAGGAAAGAGAGGCACAGTTATTTAACTTTTAAATCACGTAATGCAGCTGCAGTATTGGGGGGCATGATTCCATGACCAAGTGAAGTTCTGAATGTGTCTGTGTGCATTTGTTAAAATATATACAATTAGTGATAGCATAAACCTAAGGCAATGAAATATTTCATGAAGGACATCTCCTGTCTCGCCAGCAGATTGCCCTTCCTCACCTCCTGCTTGTACTCTCTCCTCATATTTGTTGCAGTGTGTCCTCCAATCCTCGCAGGTGATGCTGAGCCTCTTGGGCTTGCCAGTCAGAAGGTCGGTGGTTCAAATCCCCGTGATGGGGTGAGCTCCCATTGCTCTGTCCCAGCTCCTGCCCACCGAGCAATTCGAAAGCACGCCAGTGCAAGTAGATAAATAGGTACCACTGCAGCGGGAAGGTAAACGCCGGTTCCGTGTGTTCTGGAACTTGTCACAGTCCTCTGTGCACCAGAAGCAGTTTAGTCCTGCTGGCCACATGACCCAGAAAGCTGTCTGTAGACAAACGCCAGCTCCCTCGGCCTGAAAGCGAGATGAACACTGCACCCCATAGTCAAATTTGACTGGACTTAACCATCCAGGGGTCCTTTACCTTTACTTTACAACCCTCTGAAGCAGATGTTGGGGGAGTCATAGGGTGCTGAATTGGTAGGAAATGCCTTCTGCCAAATGTATCCATTTTGCTGGTGGATGGACACTGTTGGATTTCACCCAACAAAAATAAGAAGCATTGTTTACCCAGAGGGAAAAGACCACTTCCTGTTCTCGGCAGCAGCAGCCCAGTGCGGTTGTAGGTGAGCTCTGGGGGGGTGACAAAAACCTTCCCTTGTGGTTGGCTGACAGCCTCATCAGCCCCAGCCGGTCACAGAGAGTGACGGGACTCTCCTACTTTTGCCTTTGAATTGGCCAATCAGGGCCAGACTGTGGGGCGGGACTTTGAAGACAGACCTAAGTCAATCCTGTTTCCACTAAGAGCATAAAAACCAGCAGCACAGCCACACCTGGCAGATTACAATAGCACCCCTTGTTTGATGTAGGGCAGTCTCATGGTTGAACTACACATTATGCATATATTGAGGATGACATTACCGGATATAATAAGTCAAGTTAAATGAACCCATATCACCACCACCTTGGAGACTCCAGATAATAGCGTTCAGAATTCATCAGATCAGTTCAAACAACTTGTTCTCCTCCAAGCACTAAAAGAAGGAAGGAAGGAAGGAAAGAGGAAGGAAGGAAGGAAAGAGAAAGAGAAAGAACTCTATCAGTTTTTAACCTTCTGCTAGAAAAAAGCTACCTCAGTGTCTGGTGACTACTGATGACCAGCTATAATAACTATAATAACTATCACAACTCTCCCTTCTTTTACTGTTGTACTTGCAGCAAACAACTAATATTGGTGAACTTGTGACCTATCTATTAGAAGTAAAAAAGGGGGGGGGAAAGGGGGAGGGAATTGTCCATAATTAAGAAGTAGATGTGTCACTTTTACAATATAGTTTTCTAGAACTTGGAATACAGCCAGCTCTGCTTAATTTGCAAATACAATCCATTTAAGGCAAGGAAGGCAAAACAGATTGTTGTTAATTGAGGTTTATTCTTAATGCACCGGAACAACCAGTGACAGCAGTTAATTAATTTCCATGTGGCTACATAACAAGATTACAACGTTCTCTTTTTAAATCTACTGATTTTGTGTGACATCTCTCGTAGTGCTTTGTGAGTGAACCGAAAAAGAGGACAGAGAGTCTCCCAGCTGGTCATTGGATTGGATCACATTGTAGATTCCGGCTCTTTGCTTAAGAAAATATACGGCCACCCTCCCTTTCAGAATCCATTTGTGTATTGACATTCTCGGTCTCTGCTGTGTTGTTGGATACAATGTGCTGATGCGTCAGTGTAAGATGAGCGACGCCTCGCCCAGTTATGTCAACCTTTATCATGGCTTTCATCATTGGGTGGGACACGTCAACAATAACCAGACTTTTGCAACTCGAAATTTTGTACTTCTACTTAGTTTTGATGGCATCATGGCAACAAAAACGCACCCAGAAACAGCGGACTCTCAGCCGTGAGCTGTGAAAATGATACTTCAGTCGCAGATTTGGGAGAATACCCGTTCTATCCATGGATCTCTGCATGTAGCAACAAAGGCTAAGCATGGCTATCAATGAAAGACCTTGCCAATGGAAATCAGCTAGATAGCATTCAAATAATGTGCTATTTTGTACTACTTTTCAGAAACAACTGACACTTTACAACGGGATGAATAATGGAAAGTTGGTAAAAATGAGTGGGTTGTTTTTTATAACTTGTTCGTCTTTATTTGTAGACTTTGATTCACTGAAACTTAGAGGCAGACTCTTTGATTATTCTCACTAAATCTGCATCTATTTTAAATAAAGCCAGGGATGGGGAAACCAGTGGCCACCCAGAAGTCACGACACTACAAATGACCTCATCCTTCATGGGTCATGTTAGGGAGTTGGGAATCCAGCGATAGCTGGAGAGTCACAGTTTCCCCCCCCAATGCTGTATTTAAGCCATCCAGTGTTGCATTTTAAATTTCTCTCTTCTTTAGGCTAACCAAAGAAAGGAAGGAGTCTCTGTGTTTTCATTTAGAATTCAATGGCTCAAACTGAATGGACTGAGTATATCATAGAATGCCAATTGTAAGCCTATCAAATTTCTGCAGGGAAAGTGCAGTGGTACCTTGGGTTAGATAAGCTTCAGGTTACAGACTCCGCTAACCCAGAAATAGTACCTCAGGTTAAGAACTTTGCTTCAGGCTGAGAACAGAAATCGTGCAACGGCGGCGCAGTGGCAGTGGGAGGCCCCATTAGCTAAAATGGTGCTTCAGGTTTCAGAACAGTTTCAGGTTAATAATGGACCTCCGGAATGAATTAAGTTCTTAACCCGAGGTACCACAGTACCAACAAATCATCACAGGGCATAATGGGATAATTTGACTTGTTAATATTATTTGGCCACTTTACCATAGATAAGCAATGTGTGGCTTGTAGGTGTGGATCCGGAGAAGCAATCTCATGGAAGAGGACTTTCACATCCACTTCTCCTCCTTGAAACCTCCTTTGTCCACTGAAAAGGCTCTCTGGAGAATCTGGAGGCCCTTTGGAGTAGGTCAAGGGAGAATTGCTCAAAATTGGGTGAGGACCCCTCACCCTACTGAGGCTTCATTTCCATTAGCTCTTAGCAGCTCGTGGCATCCCATCCAAAGCTGTCCATGTGGGCTCCTTTGACCATCTTGAGAGGCTCTTCAGTGGCCAAGTTCCTCCAAGTGTCCCTCCATTGTCAGCTCTCAAGATCCAAGCCATGGTCCTGAAAGACCTACATTGGCTCCCTGTACATTTCTGAGCACAATCCAAAGTGTTGGTGCTGACTTTTAAAGCCCTAAACGGCCTTGGCCGAGTATACCTGAAGGAATGTCTCCACCCCCATCGTTCACTGAGGTCCAGCTCCAAGGGTCTTCTGGCAGTTCCCTCATTGCAAGAAGTGAGCTTACAGGGAACCAGGCAGAGGACCTTCTCGGTAGTGGTGCCCGCCCTGTGGAATGCCCTCCCATCAGATGTCAAGGAGATAAACAACTATCTGACTTTTAGAAGACATCTGAAGGCAGCCCTGTTTAAGGAAATTTTTAATATTTGATGTTTTATCATGTTTTTAATATTATGTTGGGAGCCGCCCAGAAGGGCGGAAACCACTCTGGGTGGGGTATAAATAATAAGGTATTATTATTATTATTATTATTAGAGTTTGGACTTGATATCCTGCTTTATCAGTACCCGAAGGAGTCTCAAAGCAGCTAACATTCTCCTTTCCTTTCCTCCCCCAGAACAAACTATGAGGTGAGTGAGGCTGAGAGACTTCAGAGAAGTGTGACTAGCCCAAGGTCACCCAGCAGCTGCATGTGGAGGACTGGGGAAGCGAACCCGGTTCACCAGATTACGAGTCTACTGCTCTTAACCACTACACCACACTGAATACACACTGGTGTATTCTATCCACTTGACCATGGTCACATCCACAATCTATATTTAATGAACTCTTATGCCACATTAAGAGTCTTGGCCTGGTACCCCGACCAAAAAACCAGGGAACTGTGGTTTACGTAGGATGTTAGGAATCAAAGCTCCCTAACAACCAAAGCTTTTGGTTTCAGGAACCAAAGGAGACCAGGCTTCCAGGTGGCTAGTCATGTTCCCTTTGGAGTTAGTGGCAAATTTCCCTAAGGTTGAAATCTTCTTCACTCACAAAAAGGAGTGTGGGAATTATATATTGATTCTATTTAAGTCGAGTTTTTTGGATCTATTCGAGATTCATTAAAACGACTCATTAATTTGCATGCCCATGAGTAATAGAACATGCAAAGTGTCAATACACAGAGTGCACCTGTAGAGATAGATGCGAATACAAATTCATTTGGGATTTCAGAGAACACAGACCGATACGCAGGTGATATGCTAGCATTTCTGTTGTGCATATTACATTTTCTTTTGCAATCCAGATGTGAGAGAAATTCCAGCATCTTCAAATATCTTCAGAAACAGATGTATGAGTCAATCCTGACTGTCACTTCTTCTTCTTTTTTTTGGCAATACGTTGCTTTCTGAAAGACCTAAATTTTCAGTTTTTGGAAATATATTGGCAGAAGAAGAAATACCCATTTTTGACATGCAGGTCATCTGGACCCATTTATCATTTTATCCATTGCACTGGAGCTAATTAAAAAGCAAAGCAAACATAATCTTTCAGACCACCTGCATAATATTAATAAAATTAAGGATTTGTGTGGAAACAAATAATTGTGCATAATGCTTGGCTTGCACAGCCTTCTTAGAGTTATAAAAATGTGAGAATTCAACGTGTATTTTTTATTTGTGATGCCAGTATCTAGAAAAACATCTGTTTCGGTTATACTCCATCATTACAAATTATCCAAAGAGAACACAACATCCCTCCTACTGAGTACTGAATGTACCTCGGGTTGCTTTAGTCTAATTACTCATACATGATAAGGGCTGGAGTGAATTTCAATGAGCTGAGGACAGAATTGGGTGTTGGGAGCCACACGCTAAGCCAGGGGTGAAGAACAACAGTTCTGGTGGCTGAATGTGACCCCCCAAGCCTCTCTAATAGGGCCTCAAGACTCTCAGGCCACACCCCTCTCCCTAGGCCACCCCCCTCTTCCTAGGCCACACCCATGCTGACCCTACTTCATGCCCTCCTTGAGTGCTTTTGCCAGACTCAAATATGTCATTGAACTGTAGTCATTTCACTTGCTTGCCTGGACGGAAAGAGGCAGCAGGGTGCATGGGTTTGTTTGTGTGTGTGTGTTTATGTTGAAGAGTGAGCCGGCAGTAAATCACACCGTTCAGAGTTGGAGATAACTCTTTCATATGTGGTGGGATTGTAATGTAATTAAAAATTTTGGGGAAATGATATACAATGAATTGAAGAAAATGTTCCATTTAACATTTATTAAAAAACCTGAAGCATTTTTGTTAGGGATTGTAGGGAAAGATCTGCCAAAAAAGCTGAAAAATATCTTCATGTATGCGACAACGGCCACAAGAGTTTTAATAGCACAAGGGTGGAAGACTGAAGAAACCCCAACTAAAGAATCATGGCAAGAAAAATTGATGGACTATGCAGAACTGGCAAAATTGACATATAAGCTACGGGACAAGGATAACTGTGACTTTAAAGATGAATGGGAACCCTTTACAAAGTACTTGAAGACGCAACAAAGCGAACTGGACTCCTTGGCTGGCTTTGAATAAACATCCACAAACTTTTTTATTGATGATAATCAGCTAAATAGTTTGAGGATCTATACAACTGTGTAACATGCAGAAAACAGCATTCTTAGAGAAATCAAAGACTGGAACTGAGGGAAGCCAGGGGGTGGGGGTGGGTGGGTTTTGTGTGGGAGGGTGTGGGGAGGGAGGAAAAATGGGGAAAAAAATAAGGATGATATGTTTCTGGATAATATGTTTTGTTTTAATTCTGAATTTTAAAAAAGTTTTTTTTAAAAAAAACTAAGTTGGAGTTAACTCTTTATTAGCAAAACCACAATCTTTGCAGACTTGGCTGAGTGTCAGGCCTAATGAGCAACAGCCTCTCCAAGGAAGGAGATTCCACAACCTTCTGAGGGAGACTGTTCCACTGTCGAATAGCTCTAACTGTCAGAAAGCTTTTTCCTGATGTTTAGTCGGAATCTCCTTTCTTGTAACTTGAATCCATTGGTTCAAGTTCTACCTTCCAGAGCAGGAGAAAGCAAGCTTGTTCCCTCTTCCATGTGACAGCCTTTGAGATATTTGAAGATGGCCATCGTATCTCCTCTCAGTCTCCTCTTTTCCAGGCTAAACTTACCCAGCTCCTTCAACCGTTCCTCATAAGGCCTGACTTATAGAGTGAAGGCATTTGTCTGGTGTCAATGGGCAGGGAGTTCCAGAGAATTCTAATCATCATTTTGTCTTTTGCCACAAGTAACAAGCCCAATGTTTGTTTCCTTAAAAAAAAAATATCCAGATATTTTCTACCGATCAATATTTTCCATCGTAAAATGAATCAAAGCTGCAAAGCCCAGTTCTCTGTATCCACCCCCTGTCCCATGTCAATAAATCCCTAACCCCCCTCCTTGCTTCCACCTCCTCCTTGGCATTCCTTTCCTCTGCCCCCAGTAAAAGGATCCCTGTGAAAGCTGGCTCGATGCACTAAAAACGAGCTCCGGTCTATTTATAATTTCGCAGAAGAGGTGGTGATCCCGAAGAATTTAGTAAGTGGCTTCGCGAAGCAACTGTGTGCTGGCCACCCTGAATGGATTAGTTTCACTTCCCTCTACCAGACAGTTTAAATAGCCACACAGAGTTCACACCAGTTCAGTTTAATTTATCTGACGATCGGGAGGGTGTCGGTTACATTTTCGCTTGGAAGGCGCTGCCTGAAAATAAACCAGGTTGTTCTGCCCTTGAGTTGTGTAGGAGGGAAGCTCGAGGCAAAGTGTGTTGTGGAACCGGGGTGTATGTGTGGTTTCAAGGGAAGGATTAGCAGCCCGGTGGAAGAGGCTTCTGCTGTTTTGATGGTGTGTGTTGGGGGTTGGGCTACGTGTTTAGGCCAGTGTGGTGTAGGGATTAATAGCGGTGGACTCGTAATCTGGTGAACCGGGTTTGCTTCCCTGCTCCTCCATGTGCAGCTGCTGGGTGACCTTGGGCTAGTCATACTTCTTTGAGGTCTCTCAGCCCCACTCACCTCACAGAGTGTTTGTTGTGGGGGAGGAAGGGAAAGGAGATTGTTAGCCGCTTTGAGACTCCTTCGGGTAGTGATAAAGCAGGATATCAAATCCAAACTCTTCTTCTTCTTGTAGGGTGGAGATCAGAGCAGCTCTGGAGGCGGGGGCTGCATAGGAGTGGCACAGCAAGGATGTCGAAAACATACAAGTGCATACTCTGGCATCTCACATTAAAGTGGAATGCACAAAGATTCAATGAGCTTTCACCGGCAACCAGGTACATCACATGCTTAATTTAAGTGTCACAATTTTTCCTGGGACATTCCTGAAACTGCAGAAGCCATCTTGCCTTTGGGTTTTATCCTAGAACAGCCTTTCTCAACCTGTGGGTCCCCAGACGTTGTTGAACTACAACTCCCACCACCCCTAGCTAGCAAGGCCAGAGCTCAGGGATGATGGGAGTTGTAGTCCAACAACATCTGGGGACCCACAGGTCGAGAACCGCTGTCCTAGAATGTCCCACTTTTTCCTCTCCAGCAGCGGGACAAGCCAGAGCTTGCAGCTAGCTGGTGCTTGCGCTTGCAGGGGAACCCACATGAAGCGGAGGCAGGAACCATGTACAACGCTCCTTGAGGGCCCCTCTCTGCCGCCACTGAAGCTGCCACCACAGTTGTAGCAGCGTGAGGTGCATCCTGGGCACAGGAAGGGAGCGATGAGGGAAGGGAGTGAGCAGCTTCCAGGTAGGAGCTGCAGCAGGGGCCAGCCGACTCACGGGGCAGCGCAGCACCAAAAGAAACGCATCCCGATTTTCAGCTGAAGGATATCGGAGGCGTGCAATGTACAAGCCCGAACACATGCTCTATGGCCAAATGCAACCCTCTAAGGGCTCTCTAAACTTTCCCCATGCTGCCTCCCTCTCTACAACCCGAGCGTTCTTCTTGTTTTGCCTGGCTTGCATACTGTCAGGGGCTGAGCAGAGGAGGAGGAACGGTGAAGACTGCCTCCCCATCCTGACCCTTCTCGGGAGGAGGAAGAGGAAGACAGTATAGATTTACAACAGGGGGTTGCAGGAGGTCACAGCTCAGAGGCAGAGGAGGGGAAAAGATGGGAAATAATGGGAGAGGAGGAGCAGGCAGAGCTGACTGACATGTTGTCCCTAGGAAGCATGCCAGACCCTCCATCTTCCAGAACCTGGCAAGCCTTAAAAGCAGGAGAGCAAAGAGATTGAAGACAGAGGGCACTTAGCATCATCCGTAGAGGAGGTGATGGTGATGACTACTGAGGAAGTGGGAGAGATGGGCAGTGCCAGATTTACATATAAGCTAAACAAGCTATAGCTTAGGGCCCCACTCTCTTGGGGGCCCCGAAAATTAAAGGTAAATATTAATATGAGAGCCAGTGTGGTGTAGTGGTTAAGAGCGGTAGTCTCGTAACCTGGTGAACCGGGTTCACTTCCCTGCTCCTCCACATGCAGCTGCTGGGTGACCTTGGGCCAGTCACACTTCTCTGAAGTCTCTCAGCCCCACTAACCTCACAGAGTGTTTGTTGTGGGGGAGGAAGGGAAAGGAGAATGTTAGCCGCTGTGAGACTCCTTAAAGGGAGTGAAAGGCGGGATATCAAATCCAAACTCTTCTTCTTCTAATATTAATATGCTTCTTCTTAATTGTATTTCAGTTCAATAATGACTTTGATAAACTACATAATTTGTTATGTGCAAATGGCTTTAGATACCTCTTAGGTCCATAAATTACCATATAGCATATATTCAACACAAAAACAGCGACAAATTGTTTTTGACAAAGGACAGCTGGACATAGAAAGGGCCCCATTACCTTCAGTAGCTTAGGGCCTCATCAAACCTAAATCCAGCCCTGGAGACAAGAGTGGGGTGGGGTGGAGATTCACTCGGGACAGCGCCATTATCCAAGAGGCTGGGTTCTATAGCCTCTCTCTGTAAAGTTTGAAATAAAAAACTTTGGAGCATGAGAGCCAGGATTGGGATCAGAACCCAGGGCGGCTTCTGTCAATCTGGGATATCCTGGTTAAATCGGGACACTTGAGGAGTATGGGCTTGGACAGGGGTAGGCAACCTAAGGCCCGGGGGCCAGATCCGGCCCAATTGCCTTCTAAATCCGGCCCACAGACGGTCCAGGAATCAGCATGTTTTTGCATGAGTAGAATGTGTCCTCTTATTTAAAATGCATCTCTGGGTTATTTGTGGGGCATAGGAATTCATTCATTCCCCCCCCCCAAAAAAATATAGTCCGGTCCACCACATGGTCTGAGGGACGGTGGACTGGCCCATGGCTGAAAAAGGTTGCTGACCCCTGGGCTTGGATATGTCCCAGGATGGTGACGATGCCTCTTCCTTTTCTGGATGAAGGATAGAGAGGCGTGTCCAAAGGTGTGTAGAAACCATCAAAGGGTAAAATTCACATTTGTTGCTCTGCCCCTATCATGTGGCCTTGGAAGATGACCCAGTGTGCTGGTCTTGTGGGTTACCCAAGAGGCGAGGTCCAAGTCCGGTCCGTGGTCAAAGGTGCAACGTGGAGGCAGTCTGTAGTAGCTGAAGCTGGGTGCAGGGCAGGGAGTCGGGTGAAGTCAGGAACAGGCATGCAAGCCGGGAGCCAGGATGGGTCAGGAGCTCAGGCAGGAGGGCAGGACAGGGTTCAGGCAGGAACTAGCAACCAACAATGTTGCTCCCGCAACCTGGGACTGGGGCTACAGGCTTTTATCTGCCCCGAGGCATAGGGCCGCCCCGATCCTCTGGTGACTCGCCTCTCCTGGTCTGGAGGTGAGCACTCCTCCTGCGGGAACTTAGTTCCCTCTGCCTCTCTGCCCTGAGCCTCTGCAGCTCAGGAGAGGCTGGAGGGCTACCGGACCCAGAGGCAACCTCAGCTTCCCCTGACAGGGCTGCAAGTGAAGCACCTGCAGGCAAGGGTCCTCCATCACCTCAGGAGCCAGAGCAGGCTCAGCTGGTGCCTGCACCTGAGGATCCAGCACAGGTGAGGACCCTTCAGGCTCAGGCCCCAGCCCTGGCTCAGCTGTTTCTGGAGGCGGGGAATCCTGTGCAGCCTGGGATCCCTCAGGTTCAGTATCTGAGTCCAAGGCCATCACAAAAGGTGCTCAGAAAATCCCAGCTTCATTCAAAATGCTCCGGCAGCTGTGCCAAATGTCTGGCTTTCGCACACGAAAAGAAAATCTGACAAATGGCACAGAGGTCAAAAGTCTGGTTGGGCTAAGCTTCCCTCCATGCTCCCAGCCAGCCAATGGCCCCATCAGGCTTGGATCCCTTTTATACTCTTATGAAAAGACCCTGGACTTCAGGGAAACAGAAAGCCTCTGGAGGTTTTTCAGCCGGTCGAAGGACAGTTGGCAGAGAAGACTGCTTGAAATGGTCCATTGTGGCAGCAGCTACCTGAATTAATGCGCCATAGTGGCTAGAGCATCAGCTGAGTGAGAAGCAGAAAAAAATTATATCCAATTCATGTTGCAAGGCAAGACACAGCATTGGGAGAAGTATGAGTGACAGTTTTTGTTCACACAGTGAAGCAGCAGCAGCTGACTGTATGAGGAAAACCACCCCAGAGAGTTTTCTAAATGCAGTCTTGGAAGGCAGGGATTTTGTACCTATTAGCCCTGAGATGAGTGCCCTGCAGTTTGAAGGCCTCTGATCTGACTCAGTGTTATGCATGACTTTTAATCAGCTGTGATCCCATCGGAACGACATGTGTAATTATCGCTCCCATTCAAATTAACAAATCGCGACACTTTTCTCTGCAGAAACACATTCTGGGCTCCTGGAATTCTTTAATAGCTGTATTCAGCGCTTATTGGCAAATCAAACATATTTTTGGCATTGTGGCCCTCCGTGGACAAGCTTGGTTTTGTGATTTGCCAGCTAACTCACCAGGAATTGGATTAATAATGTTTGAGCGAGACTGGGATGGAATCTAGACACATATAAAAACCGAACTGAAAATGCTTTTTAAAAAAGCGTTTTTTAAAAAAATACATTGAATTTTCCTTAATACATTGAAATTACCTTCTACATCTAGTGCTACATTGTATACTGCACTTAAAACACACTACAGTGGTACCTCTGGTTAAGAACTTAATTAGTTCTGGCGGTCCGTTCTTAACTTGAAACTGTCCTTAACCTGAGGTACCACTTTAGTTAATGGGGCCTCCTGCTGCTGCTACATGATATCTGTTCTCATCCTGAAGCAAGGTTCTTAACCCGAGGTACTATTTCTGGGTTAGCGAAGTCTGTAACCTGAAGCGTCTGTAACCTGAGGTACCATTGTATTTTATTTGCAGCTGCATAGCTGAGTCCTGGTTCTGTTTAGGGCAGAGTCTTGTCTTCCCTGTTCTGCTCAATTTTAAAACCTCACAACACTTAAATTTGACTTTGCCACCTCAGCTCACTTCGCTGTGTGCCCAAGACATTTATCATTGGAGAGAAAGGGGGGGGGACCCCTGCAAAGTTTTTCTTTTTTTAAAAAATTTTTTTTATTAACCGACCAATCAAATCACATCACATAAATTCCGAATTACAAAGCCGAATTTTAAAGTTTTGTTGCAGGGACCCATATTTCAAGTTTCGAAGGGGGATTCCGATCATCTTCTTGCTACTGCGTTCGTATCCAAATCAGTCCAAATAAAGTTCATAATTCTATCCAGTCTTATCTTGCTGTTTCCACATCTCATCTTATTTGTACATTTTTCTTTTTCTTTTTCTTTATGATCTCTTCTGATAAACACCAATTATATCCTGTGTGGATAATCCTCATATCGTGATGGTTTCCATATATCATCACTTTCATAAATAACATCGCTCTTTCCATCATTAATCTCAGGATCTGTCATTTTTTAGTCCCACTGAGGAGTCTCACCCACAGTATAAAAACAGCTCTTTTCCTCCTCCCAGACTCAAGTCCTCCGACAGAGCTTACCAAGATGGCGACGGTATTTTTACCTGCGTCATTCCAGAGCTCTTAAACTTTCCACGCTTTTCTTAAAACATGCTTTGGTTAGAAAGATTATCTCCACACAGACGTAAATCCACAGCTTAAGTCATTAAAGCGGCATTTCTGACTTGTGAGGGGGGGGGTCTTGTTTTATCACATAGAGGAAAGAAAGAAAGGTTTTTCCCCCCTCCCCCATCAGTCCCTTTGCCATACCGAGTCTTAGCTGTCTTCTCATGATTGATTCTTATTCTTCCGACTCGTCTTGCATATCAGATAACTCTTCAGTTAGCAGTCTTTACTCCCCCCCTCCTTGAAATATGTGCATTCACTTCTTCCTAATTGTTCCTTTTGAAGTTCTTGCAGCTAGCGGCGTGGATCAGGAACGGCGTCCAGGAGCACCGAGATCCACAGGGGGCATTCTGCCTAGTGCCCCTAGTGCCCCTATCAAATTCGGGGGTGGTATAGGGCACAGCAGACCCCTGCGAAGTTTTTCAAAAGGTGTTCCTATTCTTGTGCCATACAGACTAGCAAAACAGGTGACATAGAGGCTGCTTTCACATTCAACAGGAGAAGGAAGAATTCATCGATTTAGCTGTTTTGATTGCTGCCTTTATGTCTTGAGCTCTGAGTGAAGCCAAACACCAAAGCATTAAAGTGGAACAGAAAACAGCAGCTCTTTTCCACAAATGCCAGCTTTCAATGTTACCGCTGAAAGCCAGCCTGGATAAAAAGCTTTTAAAGCACTGCTATGAAATGTAAGTCTATAAGTGGGGTATATTGTTTTGTTCCCACCGCTTCCAGGCAGGCTGGAACACAATGAATGCATCTAGTTTTGTTTCGTTTAGAAGGCCTTGGGAAACTTGTGGCGTTTTGTAGAGTGGGTTTGTTTTTCATGCATTAGTTCACTAATGTGTCATACCTTGGATCCCAAACACCTTGTGAGTCAAACGTTTTAGCTCCCAAACACCACAAACCTGGAAGTGAATGTTCCGGTTTGCAAATGTTCTTTGGAACCCAAACGTCCGACGCGGCTTCCGATTGGCTGCAGGAGCTTCCATTCGACTTCCTGAATGGATTCCGTTCGCCTTCTGAGGTACCACTGTATTGTAGCACTGTACAAATATACCTGATCGTTAATGCATTGCATTGAGTTCTGTTTCGTACATCGTTTTGAGATTCTTCTGAGTGTAAAGTAATTGACACATTTTCTTATTTATAACTCTACAGGTTGAGCATACCTGGGAAGTGCAACTTAATCAACCCAGACAAAACCTGCTGTTCCTGCATATCTGAATTTGAGAGAGAGAGCATCTCCAAATGCTGTCATCTTAAAGGTAAAGGTAAAGGGACCCCTGACCATTAAGTCCAGTCATGGCCGACTCTGGGGTTGCGGCGCTCATCTCACTTTATTAGCCGAGGGAGCCGGCATACAGCTTCCGGGTCATGTGGCCAGCATGACTGAGCCACTTCTGGCGAACCAGAGCAGCTCACAGAAACGCCGTTTACCTTCCTGCCGGAGCGGTACCAATTTATCTACTTGCACTTTGATGTGCTTTTGAACTGCTAGGTTGGCAGGAGCAGGGACCAAACAACGGGAGCTCACCCCGTCGCAGGGATTCGAACCGCAACCTTCTGATCGGCAAGTCCTAGGCTCTGTGGTTTAACCCATAGCGCCACCTGCGTCCCTCTGTCATCTTACAGAGCACAAATTCAGCTTCCGGTCTATCTCTCTCTCTTGGTTTATTGCAGCCCATTATCCTTTTCCCACAGAGAAAGCTACATTACAGCATACTTAGCTGGGTGTGAAGGAAGGGATTCAGCTACATACGTTGAATTTGCCATAGCTCACCATTGCCATCTAGTGTCACATTTATATAATGCACTTTACAACACACTTTAAACGTTTTATTTGCAGCTGTGTAGCTGATTCCCAATACTGACAGAGATCTGCTGCTCACCTGTTTGTTTCTACACTACACTTGATCTTAGCCAAAAGGCCGAGAAGCCACCAACTGTAAAGGAGATGAATTTATCTGACCCTATCTACCTCAAACTATATTCTATCTTTATCACCAAACCCCGAATATAATTGCACATTGTATTAATTAACATTATTTTTTAATATATTAGTGGCCATGTGACGATTTTAGCCTGTAAATTTTATTGTTTACTGTCTTAACCTGTATATTATACTTTTATAGCTCTGTTTAGAGTAGGTAATGCCTTGATAATATAAATGTTTCATGTTTTTTGTATTAATCCAGCATATATATTTTTTAATTGTTGAATGATTCTGTGTACATTGCGGCACCCTTTGGCTATGTGCAATAAAACTGACTGACTGACTGAAACTTTAAATTCCTTTATTGTGTGGGTCTCTGGAGGGCATCCACAGTCCCACGAACACCAATTTAAGCATAAGCCTCCCTCACACGCCGAGGCCTACTCATGATCCTTTGCCGAAGAAGCCACCACCTCTGGAAGCCAAACTGTTCAACTGAGCCTAATCAGTTGCACTTCTGCATAACTGGGATCAGTTATCACCTGCCTTTTGCCAGGCCTGGCAACAGCCCTACTCAAATGCTTCTGCTAATGCATTGGAAGTTTATGTGAACAGCACTTAAATGTCTTCTTTCTAATGGAAATAAGCTGTTTCATTCCGTTATTGCTAGTATTTCATTATTGCCGTGGTTTTAAATGGTGCTTTTGGAAGGCTGTTTTGTTGCTCTGTGATTCTCCACGTCCAGCATCACTGTGAATGGAAAACTGGTGAAGAGAATTTCAAGCGAGTAAAACAAACAAGCGTGTAAATGGCTTTGACTCAAAGAGCCATGGCAGAAATGAAAATAACAACAGTGCAATGCAGTGTGTTTTTACTTGGAAGTAAGTCCCACTGTGTTCAGTGGGGTTTGCTCCCTAGGAAGTAAGTTTAGCAGTGCAGACCTTTTACAGCAACCCTAATCACTGCACAGATGGTGACAGCAGCTACGAAATTAAAAGACTCCTGCTTCTTGGAAGAAAAGCAATGACAAACCTAGACAGCATCTTAAAAAATAGAGACATCACCTTGCCAGCAAAGGTCCGTATAGTTAAAGCTGTGGTTTTCCCAGTAGTGATGTATGGAAGTGAGAGCTGGACCATAAAGAAGGCTGATCGCCGAAGAATGGATGCTTTTGAATTCTGGTGCTCTAGAGAGTCCCATGGACTGCAAGAAGATCTAACCTATCCATTCTGAAGGAAATCAGCCCTGAATGCTCACTGGAAGGACAGATCCTGAAGCTGAGGCTCCAATACTTTGGCCACCTCATGAGAAGAGAAGACTCCCTAGAAAAGACCCTGATGTTGGGAAAGATGGAGGGCACAAGGAGAAGGGGACGACAGAGGACGAGATGGTTGGACAGTGTTGTTGAAGCTACCAACATGAGTTTGACCAAACTGCGGGAGGCAGTGGAAGACAGGAGTGCCTGGCGTGCTCTGGCCCATGGAGTCACGAAGACTCAGATATGACAAAACGACTAAACAACAAAATCACTGCAAAAATGTTTTTAAAATGGAGAAGGAAGAAGATGGCTGAACAGGCCTGTAAGTATGTGCTATGTAGCATGACGTAGGGAAACGACACAGCTGCCTCCTGCGGACAGCAGTTATGGCACAGTCCTGGAGTTCACCCTGGGGTGTCCTTTAGGTACAATATTCGTGTAAGACTTGTAATAGCAATAATCATTGCAGTTCAGGGCACTTCCTGAGGATTAGTTGGAGCTGACAGGGCTTGGCTGAGATCCAGACTATGAATATCCTCCCAAGAGACATCAGTTCCTACCAGCTGGTCACTAATCCCCAGGAAATGCTCCCGGTCTCCATTGCTGCTTCTTAATTAAGAGTTTCCCTGCTAGAATTTTGGCGCCATCTTTTAAAATTCTTGATAATTTGGTGATACGGTATACAGAATCCCAAGTACAGCAGCCCAAGGCCCATACCCCCGCCAAAAAAAAGTCCAGAAGCTTTCCTTCTGGGAATAATAACAACAGAAATCCCAAAAAAACAAATAACATTATGGATGTACGTGACCACAGCTGACGGAATTCTGGAGAACTGATGCAGTACAGTGGTGCCTCGCAAGATGAAAATAATTCGTTCCGCGAGTCTTTTCGTCTTGCGATGTTTTTCGTCTTGCGAAGCACGGTCCGTCGCAACTGCGCCTCTTCAAGCGGCTTTAGGGAAAAAGCGAACAAACTCGCAAGACGTTTTCATCTTGTGAAGCAAACCCATAGGGAAATTTGTCTTGCGAAGCGACGCAAAAACCGAAAAACCCTTTCATCTTGCGCATTTTTAGTTTTGCGAGGCATTCGTCTTGCAGGGCACCACTGTACCGTCAAGAGAAGAATGCCATCTTTAAATATTATAATATATAGAATTAGCCAGCATGACAGATAGATTAAGAAATAAAGATGATTAGACTCTAAGAAAAAGACTGGACATTATACATATCAACCATATGGAAAAATATCACAACAAGAAAATAATTGCAATAGGCTGATAAATACTCAGTGGTCAGTATTGCAACGCGAGAGATTGTAAGGTAATGAAAATAACCTTGTAGAGAGGAAGAAAGTGCAACTAAAATGATAGCAAATAGGAAACCATGGAAAGAGTGGAAGGGGAGTAAAAGATATGTTACAGTCGGAGAAATAAGTTATGTTACCGTTGCTATTCACCTATATATGTCTTTATGCGATTCCTTTCTGTTTATCCGATGTTTGACTGTAATATAGTATGCGTCAATGATGTGATAGAATAGAAAATCAATTTTTATTTTTAAGGAAACGACAGGAAAGATATCTCTGTGATGGCCCATTTGCTCGTGGAAGTCGTCGCTGGATGTTGTCGTGATCAGATGAGGAACATGTAGGCAAGGGCTGGTCCTAGCTTCTTGCTGGATTGCGCCCAAGGCCCACGGTTTGCTGGCCGTCTGCCTGGTGGCCCAATCAAGACGGCATTTGGGTGTGGTGGGGCAAATATTGGAATTTCCCCAGCTCCGATTTGGCACCCGCCCTAAGGAAGCCACGCTTGCACACTGAGAAGCGTGGCCCGAGAGGTCACTGCTCTGTGGGCTGCTTGCCAGAGAAGCTGCCATGGAGCATGTCCTTCAAAACGTTCACATTTTGGGTTCCTATATTGAGCCGGACAGCAACGGATGACCAAGGAGTGCCGCAGGAAAAGTCAGAGGGAGGCGAATCTGGAAAGTTTGCCTGCGTCGCCCTCCGAGGAAGTGACAATCTCTCTCTTTCTGTGGTGTGTCAGTCAGTTTTAACCGGCTTCCTCTAATTCATGGTTGTGTAAGTGAAGCCCCACTAGGTGTGTCTCGACTGGATTCCACTGCCTCCTTCTAGGAAGGAAAAAAAAGAAAGAAAATCCATATTTCTGCCATTTCCTGCGATTGTTCTGCTTCAAGCTGAATAAATGGGTGTCTGTATCTGGGAAAAGGCGGGAACCAGGAATTCTTCATTTCCCTTTACACCTGAATCACTGCCAGGGGGGTTGGGGAGAGGCTGTGACAGTGGAATTTTACAGGGAAATGTCAATTTTTTTTCAGCCAATCAACAGTTTTAATACCTTTTCCATTCATAGAACTGCTGTCCAGAAAGAGACCAGGAGGCACTAGGACCAAGAAACAATCAAGAAACTTCACAACAGCACAAATTAGCTTGCTTGCATGTTTCTATAGAAAGCCTTAAAAGCCTTGTCTGGAATTGAATATCACATTTCTGGATGCCTTAAGGTAAAGGTAAAGGACTGCTTAGGGACGCGGGTGGCGCTGTGGTCTAAACCACTGAGCTTCTGGGCTTGCCGTTCAGAAGGTCGGCGGTTCCAATCCCCGCGACGGGGTGAGCTCCCATTGCTCTGTTCCAGCTCCTGCCAACCTGCCTCCTGGTGCCTATAGCAAGCAATGGCATTAGGTTGGTCACACCAAGCAAACATTTCGGCTCAGTTTGTAATAGATAAAAGGCAATCTGGTCATGATTGTCCACCCTGCTGAAATCTGAGGTGGTGGTAGAGAGATGGAAAGATGGAGATAATGCTATTTGGGAAAGGAAGAAGTAAAGTGAAGAGATGGAGACTACAGAGAAGGAAATGCCTAGAGCCAACTGTCTAGAGCAATCTCATTGTTTAGCAAAACGTGTTCTCCCTAGCAGAGAGTGCGTGTTGTGTTGGGGGATACAAGCAACCCCATTGTTGTTGGGTGGATTTGCAGAGGAACCCAGGCAGTGAATTGGTTAATTGGGTTGCTGGGGAGAATTGCTTGTTGCCAATTTTGAAGGAGGGGTCAGAGGTTTTAAATACTGGACGCCCAACTTTGGGCGTCCTCTTGGCTGCTTGCACCGGATCACCCGTCCACCTTCTCTGTATTGGGGGGGTTGTTCGCTTGACCTTGCTATGCCTGTCATGGGGTCGTCTGCTTTGAGGCAGGGGCCTGGTAGGAATTTGTCCATTTGGCTGATTGGCTGGTGCCATTTGGTTTTGCCTACTGCGTAGCAAATCGTCACAACTTGTAAGGTTGGCGGTTAGGCATTGGTTCAAATTGGTTGGTGGAGGCGTAAGTGCCTACCCCTCCAATGGTGGTGCGGAAAGGGAATTCCGTTAAAGGAATCCAGGGGCTTGCCATTCTTTTCGTCCTTGGCCCAGGCATCGGACTTGGGCCGTGCAAGCCACCAGGAGCATGAGGGTGAGAAATGAGGGACTGAGGCCCAGCTTCATTTTCTCCCCAAAAATTGTTTCCCTAACTGGCTTCCACTGGAATCCGGAAGTCAGTTCTGTCCCTGGGCAAGGACAAATAGTCGGAACCAATGCCTAAGCAACCACTCACTTGGGTGTATTTAAATAAAGTTATGGCCAAAATCATGCAAAAACCAAACCAAAATTGATGTGTGAGTTATTGGGGGTGGCTTGGGGACCTTGACACGCAAAGCAGCATGATAGTCCATATTCCCAAGGAAATGGTGCTGTTATTTTGCAGAGTTTTTAAAAGTTGGGTTTTCTGAGCTCAGGGTGGAAGTGGTGGAGGAAGACGACCTGGCAAAACACAGAGGGGGCAGGTGTGTTTTGTTCACAACATAATGCAGATGCTTTGCAGCAAGTGAACGGACAGAGCACGGCTATTTCACATTAGATCTCTAATGTGGGAAGTTTTCTTTCTGCATCTGCCAGCAGAGAGCAGTGTGTTTCCTTGGCTAAACCATTTCTGCTCTGGCTATTTCCATTGTACACCCACCCCAGTCCCTACCCCAAACCACCTGTAGATTACTGTGAGCTTTCGGGAACAAACATACAAAGTGCCATTGAGGATAAAGGATTCCATGCTGGGCCATTAACAAAACAGATGTGGATGTTTGACCAAAAAAATAAAAATCAGCAAGAAATAAAAATTCTTTTCCTAGCACTGTCTCTTGCCAGCTTTACTCTCAACTGCACACATGTGAATTCTGCACATGTCATCTGAATAATTAGGTACTGAGAACCCTTTTGAATATTAAGTACATGAGTATTATTGCTGGTCCCGGGAAGCAGAAACCCCTGTTACCCATGTATATATTTAGGGATGTGGGTGGCGCCGTCGTCTAAACCACTGAGCCTCTTGGGCTTGCCAATTGGAAGGTCGGCGGTTTGAATCCCCACGACGGGGTGAGCTCCGGTTGCTCTGTCCCAGCTCCTGCCAACCTAGCAGTTCGAAAGCATGTCAATGCAAGTAGATAAATAGGTACCACTCTGGTGGGAAGGTAAATGGCGTTTCCGTGCACTGCTCTGGTTCACCAGAAGCGGCTTAGTTATGCTGGCCACATGATAAACGGCATTTCCCGAGAGCACATATTGAAACCAACAGGTATTGTGTACATCTGGATACTCTGGAGGCATTGAGATAAATTCAACAGTGTAGATATGTTTTGATGGATGTAATAATGGAATACTGAATGGTATAGTTTTTGTAAAATATGCGTTCCAAAACCAAGGCGCGCTTTCCCATAGAAAGTAATGCAAAATGGATTAATCTGTTCCAGACTTTTAAAAACAACCCCTAAAACAGCAATTTAACATCAATTTTACTATCAAACGAGACCACTGAGCCATAAAATGAAAGCAATAAGCAATGTACTACAGTCACAAAATCAATCAATCAATCAATCAATCAATCAATCAGTAGCTGAACTGGATTCCACACAGTCACAAAAACAAAACAAAAAAAAGAGTCACAAAAACAAAAACACATAATAAATGGCAAAAACAGATAGACCTCAGCGTAACACTCAAAACGGAAGCGTGGCACTCAAATTTGAAGCGTAACACTCAAAATGGAGCATGTTCGGCTTCTGAAAAACATTCGCAAACCAGAACACTTCCGGGTTTGCAGTGTTTGGGTTCCAAGTAGTTTGAGTATCAAGGCGTTTGAGAACCAAGGCATCACTGTGTGTATGTGTGTGTGTGGAGAGAGAGAGAGAGAGAGAGAGAAAGAAAGAAAGAAAGAAAGAAAGAAAGAAAGAAAGAAAGAAAGAAAGAAAGAAGGTGAGCTCAGAAACTCACCTTGTAGATTTTGTTTCCATATTTTCACTTTTTGAAACAAGGCAACGGTATAGGAATGGTAGTTTGCCACCCAGAGCTACAGTTCCCAGCACCCTAAAGCCACAATTTAAAGCCATGTGCTTTAAATGTATGGTGTGGGCATATCGCCTCAAACCAAACATTGTGGCTAGAGACCACCTATAGCCTTAACCCCCATGAATTTGTTGAATTGTCTTTTAAAGCCATCCAAGTCGATGGCCATTGCAACTTCCTCTGGAAGCAAATTCCACAATTTAACTATGGGCTGTCTAAAGAAGTCCTTTCTTCCATCTTGCCCTGAGCCCTCCTGGTGCTGCCTCTTTCAACACTGCATCCTGATGCCAAAGCTAGACTGTATCTAAACAGGACAATCGAGCCCTACATTTGAACTTATTGAGATTTCTCATGGGAAAATTGGAAGCAAACATTATCTCTAGCGGTAGCAGCGTGTTGCCATTGTTTCAAAGTCCCCTCCGCACAATGGCCAACATTCAGCAGGCAACAAAGGGCAGAAGAAATGTTTCCATTAGTGGTTTCCCATCTTCCCAACTTCTGTTGATTTGCTGGCGACTGAATGTGCTCATGGAAAGGAAAACAAGCCCAGCTACCCATTGAGTCTCTCTCCGGTTGGCTCCTTGCTTGGCCTGATATCATTCAGCACCACCCATATACCGCTAGACAATGAGAGGGGGGGAAAGAAAAGTAATGCCCTTTTTCGGAGTTGCTGTTTCAATAAAACAGGTTTGCAGGTTTGCAGTCCACAATGGGATACAATGGACCCTCGGGACGCGAACATGATCTGTGTGGGAGGCCAATGAGCAGTAACATGGGTGCGCTGAAGTTCTGGTTTTCTCTTCAAAGCTGCTGTGGATGGTTAATTATTTCAATTTTACAACTACCCCTAACTAAAAAAGGTAAAGGTAAAGGACCCCTGGGTGGTAAAGTCCAGTCAAAGACGACTGTGGGGTTGCGACGCTCATCTCGCTTTTCAGGCCGAGGGAGCCGGCGTTTGTCCACAGGCAGCTTTTCAGGTCATGTGGCCAGCATGACTAAACGGCTTCTGTCACAACGGGGGCACCGTGATGGAAACCAGAGCGCATGGAAATGCTGTTTACCTTCCCGCCACAGCAGTACCTATTTATCTACTTGCACTGGCGTGCTTTCGAACTGCTAGGTTGGCAGGAGCTGGGACAGAGCAACGGGAGCTCACCCCGTCATGCGGATTCGAACCACCAGCCTTCTGATTTGCAAGCCCAAGAGGCTCAGTGGTTTAGACCACAGCACCACCTGCGTCCCCTAACTAAAGTGAAAGGTGTCTCACTTTGGTTCAGAAGGCATCCCCAAGGGATTCCCATGCCTTTTAACAAGTGGACATCTTTGTTTCATTTCCAAGTCTCCTTCCATTCAGAAAAGTTAATTTCTGAAATTAAAATGATTGCATTATCATGTGATGTGTTTCATCAACTTCTGACTGGTTTATAGGAAGTTCTTTAGTTCATTTTCACAGTGACTATTTATAATGTGTCTTTAGTCTCGGAATACATGGCTGACAAAGTGTGAAAGGCAGACTTTCCTGCCTGGGAACTGGACTCACCTATAGTTCCTTATCAAATAAATAATAATAATTTTTATTTATTTATACCCCACCCTTCCCGGTTCAAAAACTGGGCTCACGGCGGCTAACAACAAATTTAAAACACTTAATTATAAAAGCAGCATAAAATACAGTATAAAAACATGAATAACAATAAAATTCAAAAATCAGTTTAGGGGAAATAAGCATTAGATAATCCCCAGGGCTAGCAGGCTCGATTGGTCCTACTTGGGCCAGCAAGGAGGCCAGGGGAGAATTAGCTGTGGGGTCTCAGAGCAGGTGATAAAAGGGGAGGAGGAGGGAAGAGAAGGGAAATAAAAGATCAGGCTGAATTCAGATTAAAGGCCAGGCGGAATAGCTCTGTCTTACAGGCCCGACGGAACTTGGGTACCAAAATCAGGAGTTAAGAGTGCAGACTGGAAGGGATAGTGGGGGAGCAATCAAGGCAGCTGATGGAGGCATGTGGGAGACAGATGCCCAAGAGCCTCGTTGCCAGGGCGAAGGCTAGGGTTCGACTAGATGACCCTGTGGTACCTTCCAACTCTACAATTCTATGATTAAATGGGATGGATTTGCCCCCAACTAGGGATTTCCCCCTCCATCCCTACTTACAGAGAAACAGAGCTTCCTATAAAGATACCACCAGTTTCTCACATTCAAGGAAACCTTCCGTTTGAATGTTGACCTGAAATTCTCCTCATTTGCAAAAACAACGACGAAATTCCCACACGAGCCTATTTGCCTGTGAATAAAAGAGCCGTTAAGTTTTACTTCAGAACACATAATCATTTACTGACCCGTTTTTTCCCTTTTTCTTTTTGGCTTTAAAACAAATAGAAAGATAGTTTCTCTCTGTCCTGGGGAGCAAGTGAAACAGTTCTCGCTTTGTTTGAGAGCATTGGTGTTCAGGGATAATTAATGAAGTGCTTACCAGCTGAATTGGAATAGCATCCAAGCCACTTAAAGGGAGAAAGGATATTTTCTCCTCCCAGAACAAGTTTTCATTTGTTTAAGCTGAAATAATAATATGCAACTCCATGCTTAGACTGCAAGGGTGAAAGTCAAATATCACTGTAGCCTTAACTTGATGATAACACAACAACAACAACAACAACTGAGATCAATTTATAACTGTCCTCCCTCTGTCTCAAAAAATATATCTTGTAATGAAACTACTGCAGAACTGGCAAAATTAACAGCAAAATTATTTTTTTTTTTAAGAATAATTTTTTATTAACCGACCAATCACATCAAAGCAAACCAAATTACATAAATACCAAATTACACAGCCGAATTTTAAATTTTTATTGGGGGTACCCATATTTCAAGTTCTGAAGGGGATCCAATCAACTTCTTGCTTCTTACTGCTGTTTTAATGTCCACAAATCTAACCTTATGATGTTCACAGTACTATCCAGTCCTTTCTTCTTGTTTTTCCACATCTCTTGTTGTTATTTTCATATATTTTTCCTCTGATAGTGTCCACAAGCTGGTTAGACAGTTTGTAATCCTGCGTGGATATTTTTTTTAATCCAGAAGCCATATCCAGACATTTTCCATATAACATCACTTCCATACATCAAAACAGTCTTAACGTCATTAATCTTCACCAATCTCCCTCCTTTCTCAAAACCTCTGAGGAGATTCACCAGGAATGCAGTCTGAAAACAAGTCCGTTCCTTCTCTCGGCTATAAATCCTTTGGCAAGATGGCGACTCCGAATTAATTGCTGCGCCATTCCCAAAAGCTCTTATTGCTTCTCGATCTTCATAAAGCATACTTTTGGTTAAAGTTTATCTCCACACAGGCCTTAATCATCCTGCTTGGGTCAGTTCAACCGACGATTCTAATGAGGAGGGGTTCTTGTAAATCACATAGAAGGAAAGTAAAAAAGGTTCCCCCCCCATTCAGTCCCATTGTCAACATACCCAGCCTTTGGTGTATCTTCATCGTAAAATATTCCTGTTTCTCCAACCCATCGTCTTCTTTCGCAGAGGTCACTTAAATTAGCAGACTTCACTTCCCTTCCTCACTTGAAATATGTGCATTTGCTTCTTTTGTAATTAATTATTCCAAATTGCTGCAGCTAGCGATCAGAGACAGTGTCCAGGAGAGCCGAGGTCCACATTGGGGCATTCTGCCTAGGGCCCTCACCCCCTTCTTTCGAATTAGGGGGTGATTTATGGGCCCAGCAGGCAAGGGCAGTGTTCCCCATTTCCTTGGGGCAACAAAGGAGGCTGCCTACTCCCATAACAGCCTCTTCATTACCCCGTGTGGGTCGGAGAAATGGTATTGTCGGCCATCTTCCAATGCACCCCCTAGTGGCCCCCCAATTAAAAGCAAAATTAAGAGAATCTAATGATGAGTGTTTTATGGAAGAATGGATGCCTTTCTTGGGCTATTTGAAGAAATATTATAGTATGATGAACTCATGAGCAGGATTTGAACAACAACAACAACAATAATTTATTTATACCCTGTCCATCTGGCTGGGTTTCCCCAGCCACTCTGGGCGGCTCCCAACAGAATATTAATAATATTAATAATAATAATAATAAAGCAATAAAACATCAAACATTAAAAACTTCCCTAAACAGGGCTGCCTTCAGACGTCTTCTGTAAGTCAGATAGTTGTTTATTTCCTTTACATTCCACAGGGCAGGCGCCACTACCGAGAAGGCCCTCTGCCTGGTTCCCTGTAACCAGGTTCCCTGTAACCTATAAGCAACAGAAGTAATTAGATTATAATATTGTGGTTAGGATTTAATACATAGGGAGCAGCAGAAAGGGAGAAACAATAACTCCATGACAAATGGGAGGGGGGGGTAAGGAATAAGATAAAAGACGAAATCGATTGTATATGTGTAATGCTTATATGGGGTTGCTCGTGCGTAAGTTGCCGCCACTCCTGGCTAGGTAGCCTGGTTAAACCTTTCCTGGCTGGACAGCCCTTCACTTCGTGGCAGTTCAGTCGCTAGCAGAATCCGTCAGTGGGCGTTTCTTGAACTTCTTCCATTAAAGAAGTTCTTTGACCTCAAGTCTACGCCTACTTTCCCTGCGCGGAAGTCTTCTGCGCAGGGTGGGTGTGGGCAGCGGAGGACCCGTGCTCTCCCCGCTGGTCTCCGGCGAGAAGTCCTGGAGCCCCCTCGCCGATTCCCCCATCCGCCCCCCTTTATCCCTGGTGTTACGCTGATTTCCTTCCCCCGCCGATGAGCTCCCACTCTCCCTGCTTGGCCCTTCTCCGGCATCGCTTGGGAGCCCTGCCTTCACTTCTGGCTCCGATGTCAGTTCCCTGACAATATGTTAAAAATGTTGAAACTTAATAAAACGATGAAGAGAAAAAGGAAAGGAACTACTGAACTGAATTTCACTGTCTGTTGAACTGAACAAGATCTTTTGTTTTTCTCTAAGGAAGTAAGAAAATGAAAAAATCAAAATCATGAGGATCTCTATCATCTATCTACTATCTATCTATCATCTATCTATCTATCATCTATCTATCTATCATCTATCTATCTATCATCTATCTATCTATCTATCTATCTATCTATCTATCTATCTATCTATCTATCATCTATCTATCTATCTATCTATCTATCTATCTATCTATCTATCTATCTCTATCTATCTATCATCTATCTATCTATCTCTATCTATCTATATCTATCTATCTATCTATCATCTATCTATCTATCTATCTATCTATCTATCATCTATCTATCTATCTATCTATCTATCTATCTATCTATCTATCTATCTATCATCTATCTATCTATCTCTATCTATCTCTATCTATCTATCTCTATCTATCTATCTATCATCTATCTATCTATCTATCTATCTATCTATCTATCTATCTATCTATCATCTATCTATCTCTATCTATCTATCTCTATCTATCTATCATCTATCTATCTATCTATATCTATCTATCTATCTATCTATCTATCTATCTATCTATCTATCTAATCTATCTTCTATCTATCTTCTATCTATCTATCTATCTATCTATCTATCTATCTATCTATCTATCTATCTATCATCTATCTATCTATCATCTATCTATCTATCATCTATCTATCTATCTATCTATCTATCTATCTATCTATCTATCTATCTATCATCTATCTATCTATCTATCTGTCTGTCTGTCTGTCTGTCTATCTATCTATATCTATCTATCTATCTTCTATCTATCTTTTATCATCTATCTATCTATCTATCTATCTATCATCTATCTATCTATCATCTATCTATCTATCTATCTATCTATCTATCTATCTATCTATCATCTATCTATCATCTATCTATCATCTATCTATCATCTATCTATCATCTATCTATCATCTATCTATCTATCTATCTATCTATCATCTATCATCTATCTATCTATTTATCTATCATCATCTATTGATATCTATTTCAGTTTACCTTTCAGTTCTTCATGTCTTGTTCTAATGGGGTTTGGTTGATCCAAAAAGGAGTCTTTTTTGGAAGGGCTGAGGGTTGAATGGTGCGCCATGCTAAAGTAAAACGGCCGTGCAAAAATAAATGCTGACTATGGTTTAAGAAAGCCCGAGACAAACATCCTTCTGTCACCACCTTATGTGAAAATGTTTGCACATTTCGGCTGCCTGTGCCAGTGATTGATTGCATTCAATTTGCTCCCGGGGTCTCATGTGTAAACTCATTTCCGTTTTTGCCCCTGCAGCTTCCTTATTTGAGCTTCAACAGTACTGCCACTTTAAATCACATTGTATGCTGAAAAAATCTGCTAGCTGACCTGGGGCTGGGGTCACCCTACTTATCTCCTGCCAGTCTAAAATTAAACTTCTGCATAATGCTCATATTTTACAGCCCAATATATTCTTTGGAATCGCCTACGTGTGCATGGCGAACTACCAGTGACACTGTGAGCGTTAATGACTTCAGGTGTTTGAAAAAACGAAAATGCTAAACCTTTCATTCGGAGAATTGTTGCAGCTGCGCTTTATTTATTGAAGGCTGGAAGATGCACTTGATTTACAGGCCAGCAAATGGTTTGGAATGTCCCACTGGCGGAAGGACGATGAATGGAAAGGAGAAAAAAGATGCAAATAATTTTGATTGTGTGTCAGATGCTACCTTTTTCTGCCTCCGGATGAAACATTCTTTTTTTTTTAAAAAAAAATTCTTTTTATTAAGCTGGTTTTTGTAAAAAAGAAGGACAACAAAAAGAAAAACAAAACCACAAACATACCAAGAAAAAGAACAAAGACATATAAACAAAGAACAAAGAAAAACATCAATTTATAACATAACATTAATTGACTTCCCTCCATCACGGTTTTGAGCTATATCCCCACAGTATCTTCTTGCGGTATCTTTTTACAACCTTTATCTATACATCACAGGTTTTATGTTGCACCTACTGTGATTTTAATGTTTCCTAAATTTGTTTCTATGTATGTAATGAATTTATTCCAGTTGTTAATAAATTTTACGTTTTTTTGATGCCTGATCTTCTGTGTCATCTTTGCTAGTTCTGTATATTCAAATAACTTAGTTTGCCATTCTCTAATAGTTGGGATATTAGGTGTTTTCCAGTTTTGCGCTAGCAATATCCTGGCGGCTACCGTTGCGTATTGGAACATAGTTTGGTCTTCTTTCCTAATCTCATCTCCAACCATTCCTAGGAGAAAGGCTTTGGGTTTTTTAGGAAAAGTATATTTCAGAATTTTTTTTAGTTCATCATAGATAAGTCCCCAAAACCTTTTCACTTCTTCACAGGCCCACCACATGTGGTGGAAATCACCCTCTTTTGTTTTGCATTTCCAGCACGTTTTGTCCCCGGTCTTATACATTTTCTCTAATTTGCTGGGGTGATGTACCCGGATGAAACATTTTAGATGCACACTCCAAACAGTTCTGCCCATTGTGCTTAGGAAGGAATGCCTCCTTAAATATGAGCAGAATTGTCCCTGTGTTGGTTCAGTTGTCGAGGAAAACATTTCGCGGGAATGAGGAAAACTAAGCTCTGAGAAGACTTGCCTTAGTTTCCAGCAAGCCACAACGGTATGGACTGTGGTGGCGGGGCAACTCGGTGGTCCCTAACTTTAGAATAGAGTATTTTTTTTATTTATTTGGATACAAACTGCAAGAAACCTGGCTTCAGAGTCATACTTGTGATACAGTGGTACCTCGGGTTACATACGCTTCAGGTTACATATGCTTCAGGTTACAGACTCCGCTAACCCAGAAATAGTGCTTCAGGTTAAGAACTTTGCTTCAAGATGAGAACAGAAATCAGGCTCCGGCAGCGCAGCAGCAGCAGGAGGCCCCATTAGCTAAAGTGGTGCTTCAGGTTAAGAACAGTTTCAGGTTAAGTACGGACCTCAGGAACGAATTAAGTACTTTAACCTGAGGTACCACTGTAATATGTTTGTTCAGAGGTGGTTGAACCTGCAGGCTTAAGCTGACTAGCCAATGTGGACTGAAATAATAGTAACAACAACAACAACAACAAATTATTATTATTATTATTATTATTATTATTATTATTATTATTATTTCTACCCCGCCCATCTGGCTGGGTTTCCCCAGCCACTCTGGGCGGTTTCCAACAAAAGCTTAAAAATACATTAAAACATCAGTCATTAAAAACTTCCCTAAACAGGGCTGCTGTGCTGGTCCCAGGGGGGATGAGGTATTATTACCGTAGGCCAAGATCAACAGGGAGCCGGGCAGGTCAGCAGGAACGGAGGTAGGGCAGAAGCAGGAGTCCAGGTGGGGAAGCAGGAACACTGGTAAGGCAGAAGCAGGAATCCAGGCGGGGAAGCAGGAACACTGGTAAGGCAGAAGCAGGAATCCAGGCGGGGAAGCAGGAACACTGGTAAGGCAGAAGCAGGAATCCAGGCGGGGAAGCAGGAACACTGGTAAGGCAGAAGCAGGAATCCAGGCGAGGAAGCAGGAACACTGGTAAGGCAGAAGCAGGAATCCAGGCGAGGAATAGGCACACTGGGAGTGCCAAACAAGGACTGGGTAAAG
The DNA here is from genome assembly GCF_964234715.1 of Podarcis melisellensis. Classification (NCBI taxonomy): domain Eukaryota; kingdom Metazoa; phylum Chordata; class Lepidosauria; order Squamata; family Lacertidae; genus Podarcis; species Podarcis melisellensis. The sequence continues at coordinate 117,204,580 of NC_138528.1, forward strand.
CAGTTACTTCACAACGACGTTGCTCCCGCAACCTGGGACCGGGCTGCCTGGCCTTTATCTTCTTCTAAGGCCGGGGGCGGTCCCGGCCCCCAGAAGCCCCGTCTCTCTTGGCCTTAAGGCGAGCACTCCTCCTGGGAGACACCAGTTCCCTTCGCCTCTCTGCCCTAAGCCTCTGCAGATCAGGAGAGGCCGAAGGGTTACTGGGCCCCGGGGGAGGCTCACCTGTAGCCACTGAGTCTTCCAGCACCTCTGGGGCCTGAATGCTTTCACCTGGTGCCTGCTCTTGAGTTTCCTCAGCAACTAGGCCTTGCCCCAGTTCAACCGGCCCTGGAGGCGGGGACTCCTGTGCCGGCTGGGATTCCTCCGGATCGCTCTCAGACTCGGAATCCCAGGCCATCACACCATCCCCCCTCCCAGGCCCCCCCCTCACTTGAGGGCCCGGACCCGGCTTGCTGGGGTACGCTGCATGAAACTCCCGGATGCAGGCAGGTGCGTGGACGTTGACCGCTGGTTCCCAGGAACGGTCCTCTGGCCCATACCCCTTCCAGTCAATGAGATACTGCAGCCTTCCCCTGCGGTATCGGGAGTCCAGAATGCGTTCCACCTCGTACTCAGGCTCTCCCTGCACCAAAACTGGCTGCGGTCGGGGACGGTCCGGGTGGAACTCGTCGGGTGGGGCCACCGGACTCAGAAGGGACCTGTGGAATACCGGGTGAACCTTCAGGTTTGCTGGCAACCGGAGACGGAATGCCACCGGCGAGACCTGGTCCACGATACGGAACGGGCCGGTGAACCGGGCGTCCAGTTTCCGCGAAGGTCGAGAAGGGTGGAGGTGACGAGTGGAAAGCCATACCAAATCACCGACGTGAAGTTCCGGCCCCACCTGGCGGTGGCGGTCGGCCTGGACCTTGTACGCCTCCTTGGCCTGGCGCAGCTGCTCCATCAACAGCTGTTGCTGGGACTGGAGCTCCTGAAGCCACTCTGTCACCGCAGGGACCGCAGATGCCGGCAGCACATCCGGAAACAACCGTGGATGAAGGCCATAACTGGCTTGGAACGGGGTCTGCTGGGTGGACGCATTCACCGCGTTGTTATAAGCGAACTCCGCCAATGCTAGGTGGTCGACCCAGTCGTCCTGCTGGTAGCTGCAGTAACACCGGAGGTACTGTTCCAGTACCGCGTTCGCCCGTTCCGTCTGGCCATCAGTCTGTGGGTGGTAAGCAGATGAGAGACAGACCTCTGTTCCGAGGGCCTGGTGCAAAGCACGCCAAAACCGGGACGTGAACTGAACGCCGCGGTCGGATACTACACGCTCAGGTAGGCCATGCAGGCGGAAGACATGCTGAAGGTACAGCTGCGCGGTTTCCTTAGCTGAGGGTATGGATGGGCAGGGGGCACAGTGCACCATCTTCGTGAAGTGGTCGGAGAAAACTAGAAGGCAGGTGCAGCCACGAGACGGGGGTAACTCCACTACAAAGTCTAGAGAAACTGTGTGCCAAGGACGTGGTGGAACCGGCAACGGCTGAAGGAGGCCGGGGGGTCGCCCGGTAGGCCCCTTGGCCCGCCTGCAGACGTCACAACCAGCGACGTAGCGAGCCACGTCAGCCTTCAAACGGGGCCACCAAAACTCACGGCTTACCAGATGGGTGGTCCGATACCGCCCAAAGTGCCCCGCCGCTGGAGCGTCATGGGTCATCCGGAGAACCTCAGCCCGCAGCGGCCCTGGTGGGATGTACAGGCGCCCGTGGTGCAGCAGAAGACCCTGATGCGAGACCAGCCCTGGATACTGAGGGCATGATCCTTCGGCCAGTTCCCGGAGTCGTTCCTGGGCCCAAGCGTCGACCCGCTGCTGTTCCCGCACCCGAGCCTGCAGTGGCCCGACCTCCTGGGTGGCCAGGAACGCAGCTGGTGGTAGGATCGTGGTGGGTGCTGCTTGCTGAACCGTGTCTGCGTTGTCTTCAGGTTTCCGGGACAGGGCATCCGCCTTCTGGTTTTGGGAGCTAGGGATGTAGCGGATCCGGAACTGGAACCGGGAAAAGAACAACGCCCACCGGATCTGCCTTTGGTTCAGCTTGCGGGTGGTCTGGAGGTATTCCAGGTTCCGGTGGTCGGTTCTCACCTCCACCGGGTGTCTCGCTCCTTCAAGGTGGTGGCGCCAAACCTCAAAGGCCACCTTGATGGCCAGCAGTTCCCGCTCCCACACGGTATAGTTACGCTCCGCTGGAAGGAGCTGGCGGGAATAGAAGGCGCAGGGTAAGAGTGGCGCTTCCGGTTCGTGCTGCTGAGACAGGACGGCACCGAGAGCCGTACTGGAGGCGTCTGTCTCTACCACAAAGGGTCGAGAAGGATCCGGATGTTGCAAGATTGGCGCTCTCTGGAAACAGGCCTTCAACCCTTGAAATGCCTCCTCCGCCTCCTTGTCCCAGGAAAACGGCGTCTTGGGGCGCAGAAGCCGGGTCAACGGGGTGGTGCGGTGAGCATAATCCGCAATGAAGGTCCGGTAATAGTTGGCGAACCCCAGGAAACGCTGTAGGTCCTTGCGGTTCCGAGGTGCCGCCCATTCTCGAACCGCTGCCACCTTCCCAGGATCCATTTGCACCCCACCTGGTGAGAGTCGATGACCCAGGAAGTCCACTGACTGCTGATGGAACTCGCACTTGCTGAGCTTTGCATACAGACGATGCTCGCGCAAGCGCTGCAGCACGGTCCGGACATGGCCCTCGTGGCACGCCGGGTCACGAGAGTAAACCAGAATGTCATCCAGGTACACCACCACGTACTTGTCTAGCAAGTCCTGGAACACGTGGTTGATGTACCGTTGGAACACAGCAGGCGCGTTGCACAAACCAAAGGGCATAACCAGGTATTCGAACTGTCCGTACCGGGTCCCGAATGCTGTCTTCCACTCATCCCCGGCGCGGATCCGAATCAAATTGTAGGCTCCCCGGAGGTCTAGCTTGGTGAACACCTGCGCCCCTTGCACCCGCTCCAGTAACTCCGAAATAAGGGGCAAGGGGTACTGGTCCGGGATGGTAATTTTGTTCAGGGCCCGGTAATCATGGCAAAGGCGGAGCTCCCCACATTTCTTTTTAACAAAGAGTACTGGCGCAGCAGTGGGCGAGGTAGAAGGTCTAATGAACCCACGCTCCAGGTTCTTGCGCAAGAAGTCCTGCAAAGCCTCGCGCTCTGGCTCTGTTAACGAGTATAAGCGACTCACCGGTAGAGGCGCTCCGGGCTGGAGGTCTATGCCGCAGTCGAAGGACCGGTGCGGCGGCAGCTGATCTGCCCCCCGTTCCTCGAACACGTCGTGATAGTCTCGGTACTCAGCGGGGAGCGCCGCAGCAGCCTCCTCAGTGGGCGCAGCTGCTAGCATCTCAGTCTCAGCAGGAGAATTGGGGTCTGGGAAGTGTACAGTCCGATTGACCCAGTCAATCTGCACATTGTGAGCCTCCAGCCAGTCCATCCCAAGCACCAGAGGGAACCGGGGCATGGAGGCAATATCCAGAGTTCGCATCTCACGGTGCTGCTGGAGGCACAGGACCAGGGGCTGGGTCTCTTGAGTGACGGCGCCCGAACGCAGTGGCCGCCCGTCGATTGCCTCCACCTGTACCGGTTCTGGCTTGTTCCGAAGTGGCACCCGATGCTGGGCAGCAAAAGCAGCGTCCATATAAGAGCGGGTTGCCCCTGAATCCACCAGAGCATGGGTAAGAATCCATGGCCCTCCTGGAGGGTATAGACGTACCGGAACCATAAGGTGTTGTAATTCAATTGGCGCGGCCCCATTCTGTGCTGTTTGGGACCCCAGGTAGCCAGGGCCTTCAGCTACTGGGGTTGGCGGTTTCCCTGCGGCTGGCGTTTCTCGGGACAAGACCGAGCGAAGTGTCCACTTCCGCCACAGTAAAGACAGAGATTTCCCTCCCGACGCCGCGCCTTCTCTGCGGGGGAAAGGCGTGGCCGCACTGCCCCGAGCTGCATAGGCTCCTCCGTTACATCAGTTGTGACCGTGGGGCTGCCGGAAAAAGCTGGAGCCGTGAACTGGAAGTGTCGGCGACCCCGGGCCTGACGACGATCCTCCAACCGATCGTCTATTTGTAGACACCGTTGAATGAGAGTATCTAGCGTGGTGGGGCGTTCCATTGTGGCCAACTGGTCCAGTACCTCGTCTGAAAGCCCTTCGAGATACTGGTCCCGCAGTGCCGAATCATTCCAGGTCAAGTCCTGTGCCAACAGCCGAAACTCCGTGGTATATGCGGCCACCGTGGACTTGCCCTGTTTCAAACGCCGGATCGCCCGGTTGGCTTGACTCCCTTTCTGGGGATTGCCGAACGCGGCCTCTAAACGATTGCAAAACCCCATATAGTCTGCCAGCAAGGGGGAGTCTTGTCTGAGTAGCGGCAACGCCCACTTGGCCGCCTGGTCCTTTAACAAACTAATCAAAAAGTGCACCTTGGTGCGGTCGTCAGGAAAGTTCCGGGCTCGCCCCTGAATATACAGCTTGGCCTGGGCCAGGAACATGGGAAAGCTGGCCGGGGCTCCATCAAATTTCTCAGGCAAAGCCACTGGGTACTTGCCAGGAGCCGGGGCGTCGGCCCCAGGAGCCGGCAGGGCTTCCAAGCGTTGCTGAAGTGCCACAACCGCGTCACTGAGCTGCTGCACGGTGTGAGTCAAGGTCTGGTTCCTCTGGGCCAAATCCACCAGTGCAGCCGCCTGGTCAGCCATGGCCTCTGGCTCTTCCCGAACGCACCCCTACGAAGGGGGGGGGGTGCAAGTGAGGGCGGGAGCAAACTGTGCTGGTCCCAGGGGGGATGAGGTATTATTACCGTAGGCCAAGATCAACAGGGAGCCGGGCAGGTCAGCAGGAACGGAGGTAGGGCAGAAGCAGGAGTCCAGGTGGGGAAGCAGGAACACTGGTAAGGCAGAAGCAGGAATCCAGGCGGGGAAGCAGGAACACTGGTAAGGCAGAAGCAGGAATCCAGGCGGGGAAGCAGGAACACTGGTAAGGCAGAAGCAGGAATCCAGGCGGGGAAGCAGGAACACTGGTAAGGCAGAAGCAGGAATCCAGGCGAGGAAGCAGGAACACTGGTAAGGCAGAAGCAGGAATCCAGGCGAGGAATAGGCACACTGGGAGTGCCAAACAAGGACTGGGTAAAGCAGTTACTTCACAACGACGTTGCTCCCGCAACCTGGGACCGGGCTGCCTGGCCTTTATCTTCTTCTAAGGCCGGGGGCGGTCCCGGCCCCCAGAAGCCCCGCCTCTCTTGGCCTTAAGGCGAGCACTCCTCCTGGGAGACACCAGTTCCCTTCGCCTCTCTGCCCTAAGCCTCTGCAGATCAGGAGAGGCCGAAGGGTTACTGGGCCCCGGGGGAGGCTCACCTGTAGCCACTGAGTCTTCCAGCACCTCTGGGGCCTGAATGCTTTCACCTGGTGCCTGCTCTTGAGTTTCCTCAGCAACTAGGCCTTGCCCCAGTTCAACCGGCCCTGGAGGCGGGGACTCCTGTGCCGGCTGGGATTCCTCCGGATCGCTCTCAGACTCGGAATCCCAGGCCATCACAGCTGCCTTCAGACAGAGCCCTGAAAATCCAGACCTCCTTATGGTGTGGCACCGTTCGTAGGAGGTCTTGGGGCTCAGGAAACTGGAAGCAGCATGTGTAATTGTGTGTTGGTCACACATAGGACTCAGCCACACAGCTGCAAATAAAACATTTTAAATGCGTCGCAAAGTGCAATATACAAATGCAACACTAGATGGCGATGGCGAGCTATGCCAAATTCAATGTATATTTTCAAAACCTTTTTATAAAAGCATTTTCACAGCGTTTGTTTTTTTATTCCAGTTGGCACCTCTGCTCAGGCCCTCGAGTGGGACTAGCAACATATCGCCTCCCCTACTTTGTGCCAGCCAGGAAATCCCTCACCTCCTGCCCTAATTTCGAACGCTTTGATTTCATTGTCGTTGGCTGAAGAAACCCTCTCCGAACTTCCGAGCTCTGCCTGTTTCGATTCCTTGTTTACCCATTTTTGTTTCTCCTCAAAAGCGAAAAGCTACGTTGTACGTTCTCATCAAACTCTCTGGCAGGAAAGAATTAGAATAAGGTAAATCATGATCACAGAGATGTTTCAGAGAGGTGACATGCAAAAAATAAATCACGTTTTTGGTTTTGTTAAAATGCACACAACCATCTGGGGAATTGTAACTTGTTTTGACACGTCGTTTTTGATACCAAGACAGCCTGTGGGCTTGTAGGAGTTTGAAAATTATACTTCGTTTTACTGTTCCTGAGGGAATAACAGCACAATTACATTCCTGCCTACTCATAAATAAGTCCCAATGTGTTTAAGGGGTTTATGCCCTAGGAGATTTGCACTGCAGAAGGGGCTGGTGGCAGCAGATTGTCTCCCATCCACAGAAGAGCTGCCATTTAGTGAGAAGGATGATGAAGTGGGGAGATTGAAGCTATGCAGATACCTGGGTGGACACCTAGAGTGTGCCATTTTAGGGGGTGAAACTGAATTTTTGCAAACTTATTCAGGAAGGGGACTTAAAAATAGGTTTTTTGGGGCGTGCGGAATCCAAATCTGCTATTGTTTTTGCGACCGGACAACATTTAACATTTATGCAACCAAATATATTTTCTTATTCCCAGCAGGAATTGCTTCTTCAATAGTTAAACCAATTAATTGCCTCAGTTTCCAACTTGTGAAAATATAATGCTTGTTGCTGAAAGGCTACATGTTTGAAACTAGCCACTTGCTCTGACAGGTCCCTAAATTGTAAATTATATTTTCTGTTCCCTTTTTGAACTTCCTCCAAACAATTATGTTTTTTCTAAGTCATTGTCCTGTTCTTTCAAACTGGTTTTGATATGGTGCAATTACTTCCTCATTCTCTTTTATTTATGCATCCTGTTTTGACTGGATGGGTTTGATTTGTTCCAATTGCTTCTCATACTCTATAGCTCATTTATCAAGCAATTACATATTTCCAAGTATTTTGTTTTGTTTTGCTTCTAATAACTTTTCACTCAAACACTTTCTTTGTCTTCCATCTTTTCCTCAAAATGCCTTTCCCTTCAACACTTTCACTTCCTTTCTGTAATTCTGAATTCTTATGTTCTTTTGTGAACAATGCTTTCAAGTGATCTAGTGAACCCTCACTCTTTTTCTCCCAATCTAAATTATTTTCTTCCTGATTTCTTTGTATGCTTCTCAATTCATTTAGAGAATTTAGACCCATGCTTTAGGAAAAAAAAGCTGTTTTATGTGATTCTATCGGAAAATTTCTAATTCCATTTCAATAATATAAATATAAACTCACATTAGCTATCCTTAATTACTTAGAACAACTGCTCTTATACCAAATTTCAAAAGAATGCGTTGTTTGATAATTAATTTATCTTACATTTCATTTCAATGCAAGTCAATCTCAATGTCTCAAATTCCAATTCGTTAACAGCAAAGTCCTCTACAGTAGAATATTATCAGCTAATACTATATAAAAATAATGACAAATCTTAAGAGACTAATTATAAGATTTATACTCAAGAGCAAGGTCCATAGTACTTTCGTTAATTATATCAATTCATTTCTAAAATATTCCCCCCTCTTTATAAGTCATTCAGAGAGAAAATTAATTAGACCCTATGCAGAATGAAACACCTTAGGTTAATTAATCCAAAAGTAATTACAATAGTTATAATAATTTTGTTCATCATATGGTTAGTTCAAAATATTTGGGAACAGAATATTAGACTAGATAGGCCTTTGGCCGTAAAGAAAGTGAAGGAACATTCTTTCACCTCTGGTGGGGACATGCCCTAAAATGAAGGCATTCTGGGAAATGATATATAATGAACTGAAAAAGGTATTTAAGTATACCTTCACTAAGAAACCAGAGGCCTTCCTTCTGGGTATTGTCGGCCAAGGGGTGGTAAAGAAGGACCGAACGTTCTTTATGTACGCAACAACAGCAGCAAGAATACTTCTCGCGAAGCACTGGAAAACTCAAGATCTACCCACACTGGAAGAATTGCAGATGCAACTGATAGACTATATGGAACTGGCCGAGATGACTGGCAGAATCCGAGACCTGGGAGAGGAGAGGACGGAAGAAGACTGGAAGAAATTCAAGATTTATTTACAAAAACATTGTAATTTGGTTGAATGTTAAGTAGGTTGCTAAATCAGAAATAATTGAGCACCACTAAACTAGATAGAATTAGGAAGACAAGTGAGACTGAGAAAGTATAAAAACTTTTGGAGAACTATTAGATTATAAACTAAGTTTGTGGGACATAAAAATGCAAACAAGATGACAAATTGCTGATAAAAACTTTTAATGATGAAAATGGGAGCGGGAGACGTGAGGAAGTCCAAAGAAGTTGTGAAAATATGTTATGACATATATTGTATTGTGAGTTATTTATGTATTCATATTGAAAACCTTAATAAATATATATATATAAAAAGATAGGCCTTTGGCCGGGTCTGATCCAAAACGACTCTTCTTGTTCTCAGCCCCTCCATGTGTCCCTATTTTCCAGGGACAGTCCCAGATTTACACAAGCCATCCCGGTTTCTGATTTGATCCCAGAATGTCCCACTTTTCCTTGTTGTTGTTTAGTCGTTTAGTTGTGTCCGACTCTTTGTGACACCATGGACCAGAGCACACCAGGCACTCCGGTCTTCCACTGCCTCCCGCAGTTTGGTCAAACTCATGCTGGTAGCTTCAAGAACAGTATCCAACCATCTCGTCCTCTGTCGTCCCCTTCTCCTTGTGCCCTCCATCTTTCCGAACATCAGGGTCTTTTCCAGGGAGTCTTCTCTTCTCATGAGGTGGCCAAAGTATTGGAGTCTCAGCTTCAGGATCTGTCCTTCCAGTGAGCACTCAGGGCTGATTTCCTTCAGAATGGATAGGTTTGATCTTCTTGCAGTCCATGGGACTCTCAAGAGTCTCCTCCAGCACCATAATTCAAAAGCATCAATTCTTCGGCGATCAGCCTTCTTTATGGTCCAGCTCTCACTTCCATACATCACTACTGGGAAAACCATAGCTTTAACTATACGAACCTTTGTTGGCAAGGTGATGTCTCTACTTCTCAAGATGCTGTCTAGGCCTGTCATTGCCCTTCTCCCAAGAAGCAGGCGTCTTTTAATTTCGTGGCTGCTGTCACCATCTGCAGTGATCATGGAGCCCAAGAAAGTAAAATCTCTCACTGCCTCCATTTCTTCCCCTTCTGTTTGCCAGGAGGTGATGGGCCCAGTGGCCATGATCTTAGTTTTCCTTAGGACATCCCTATTTTCATCGGAGAAATGTTGGTGGGTATGGAGTTATGCGCCCCCCGCCCGGCCAAGGAGAGAAGTCTCTGAGACCCTTCTTCCTGTGCCCCCTCCCCGGGAGGTATGGAAGGTGGCAACACAAGAACGGGCCTTTTCTGCAGTTGTTCCCCTTTTGTGGAATGCTCTCCCCAGGGCAGCTCGCCTGGCGCCTTCATTATACACCTTTAGGCGCCAGGCAAAAAAAGTTCCTCTTTAACCAGGCATTTGGCTGATTGATATCCAATGCCCTTTTAAAATGTGCTGGGGGGGGCGTGTTATTGGGTTGCATTTCTTTTTATTTTGATTATGGTATTTTGTGTTTTTATCTTGTGATTTTATCTTGTGAGCTGCTCTGAGACTTATGGGTATAGGGCAGTATAATAATAATAATAATAATAATAATAATAATAATAATAATAATAATAATAATAATATATAACCTTTAGAAGGCAGCCTTGTATAGAAAAGGTTTTTAAAGTTAATAATAATAATAATAATAATAATAATAATAATAATAATAATAATAATAATAATTTGTATTGTGCCCATCTGGCTGGGTTTCCCCAGCCACTCTGGGAGGTTTCCAAGAGAATATTAAAAGCACAATAAAACATCTAACATTTAAAACCTCCCTAAACAGGGCTGGCTTCAGATGTCTTCTAAAAGTCAGATAGTTGTTTATTTCACTGACATCTGATGGGAGGGTGTTCCACAGGGCGGGTGCCACTACCAAGAAGGCCGTCTGCCTGGTTCCCTGTAGCTTTGCTTCTTGCAGTGAGGGAACCGCCAGAAGGCCCTCGGAGCTGGACCTCATTGTCCGGGTAGAACGATGGGGATGGAGACGCTCCTTCAGGTATACTGGGCCGAGGCTGTTTAAGGGTTTAAAGGTCAGCACCAACACGTTGATGTTTAATGTTTCATTATGTTTTTACATATGTTGGAAGCTGCCCAGAGTGGCTGGGGCAACCCAGTCTGATGGGTGGGGTATAATTATGAAATTATTATGATGATGATTATTAGGGAATAAAGGTAAGGTAAAGGGACACCTGACCATTAGGTCCTGTCGTGACTGACTCTGGGGTTGCAGTGCTCATCTTGCTTTATTGGCCGAGGGAGCTGGCGTACAGCTTCCGTGTCATGTGGCCAGCATGACTAAGCCAATTCTGGCGAACCAGAGCAGCGCACGGAAACGCTGTTTACCTTCCTGCTGGAGCGGTACCTGTTTATCTGCTTGCACTTTGAGGTGCTTTCGAACTGCTAGGTTGGCAGGAGCAGGGACTGAGCAACGGGAGCTCACCCCGTCGCAGGGATTCAAACCGCTGACCTTCTGATTGGCAAGCCCTAGGCTCTGTGGTTTAACCCACAGCGCCACCCGCATCCTTATTAGGGAATAGGATGTCCCTATTTTCAAGGTTGGAGGCTACAGGTTTTTATGGCAGGTATTTTGCTAGTGTTAAAACTCAGGGGCACAGCACTGTAGCGGCTGACTCCAAGGTAGCAATAGGTAGTCTCTTTGCCCAAGGTAGTCTCTTTGGCAGAAATCCTGCTCCGAGGGTATGGCGTTTAAACCCCACTGGAACTGATTTATGCACTTTCAACTGTGCGGAGGGCTGGAGCCTTTGTGATTCTCCCCACCCTGACCACCGACAACTTTCTCAACTTTCCGAAGCAAATTCTGCTGGCGCTCTGCTTGTCACGCACTCCTAAACAAACATAGCTCTGCAATCAATCTGCGAAAAGAGCTCTTCTAGGGGAAAGGGTCCAGGCTGCAATTTGGAACAATGGCAGGAAGTGCCCTCTGAACTGGGGCTGCTCTCGGATTTCTGCAAACACGGCAGAAACAGGGGTGGCGCGGAAAGGGGGGAGGGATTCTCTTTGATACCAGTTGCTTCCCAAGCGTTTATGGCTATTCTTTTATTCCATTCCCACGTTTCTTTCCCTGCTCCCTACAGAGGCAGCAAAACGGTTATAAAGCCATTTCACGCCGTGTCCCAACACACAGGTTTGTAATAAACTGTGAAACCCACACATAAGGTAGCTAGCGGATTCGTTCCCTCGCAATGTTAACAAGCCGTTTTAATGATTTGTAAAGAGCCATTCATCTCTGACATGGCTTCCTCTCTCATTTTATCATTTCCTTCCTCCTGTTTTCATCTGTCACAGTTTTCAATAACCAACAGCGAGGGTAGCTTATCTACCAGTGGGGAAAGGGAAAAAAAAAGTCTATATAATCTTGGCCAGACTGCCTGGGCTGCAGTTTCTTGGCAAGCGGTAATGAATCAGTGCTGTAATTGAAAATGTCACAAGTTAAAAAACATCCCACCCATTTGTTTATACTGAAATCAATTGGGCCTTGCCTGGGCTGTTTGCCAAGCAGGCAGCCATGTGTTTAAAATGTGGGGTTGATTCACTCATCCCCCAAGAAGTGGCCCTCATAACAACTTGCTGGTGTGTAAGCACAACACAACAATAAGGATGGTCTTGATTTTTTGAAAGTACTTTTTTTTTAATATACATCCTGGTTCCCGGAGCCCCGTATGGAACCAATCAAAACGATCCTGTCTTGCAAGTTGTATTTATTTTAACTGCGGAATGTGGAATAAAATTAGACTGCTGAAAGCGACTTTAGGAGTGTGCCTTGACAGTGTAAAACTTGATTCTGTGTATGTTGCATGCTAAGAAGTAAGTCCAGCTTTGTTCCTCGGCACTTGCTTCCAAATTATGGTAGCCTTTGGTGCTAGGATGAAAATTTCTGCTGCGTTTCAACCCTGACCATTCTCCATCAATAAATTAGAAAAGAGTTTCCATTGAAAAAGTCATCAAAAGAGAGGGAAAACATGCAGTGAAATCTTCATGGGTGTGGAGTGAAGGGTTGGGTCCCCCGCATGCTTCCCATATTTTTGAGACACCCGGGGGTGTTTGTGGGTATCCTTCCTTTCATTCTGCAAAGTACAGTATCTGACCAGTGGTCTGTTCTCTGAAGCTTTCATGAGCGCCCAAACCGGGGGATGTTTGGGAAGAGTAAGCAGTGGGAGAACACTGCAAAAATGTTTACTGAAATTCTAACGTGCCCTGAGAATGGGGCAGGGGAATAACACTTTTGAGAAACTGTGAAGAGATTTCAGCACAGTAGCCATAGGACGAAAGAAGACCTCAGCAGCTAACATGCATCTTAGAACAGATGCTTCTTCTTCTTCTTCTTCTTCTTCTTCTTCTTCTTCTTCTTCTTCTTCTTCTTCTTCTTCTTCTTCTTCTTCTTCTTCTTCTTCTTCCGCATGGCGGAATTGGGGTGGGGCAGTGCTTTTAAATATCAGGACATGACTGGCGAGAGATACTGTGAGCTGATCCCTTGTGGGCCTGGGTACTGTCTCAGTGGCAGGCAAGCCCAGGGACACCCTTGGGCAGTGGCCTTTGTTTGGAACAGACTGGAGAGGTGAAGGGTGAGGCTCCAGAAGGGAAGCCATTTACAGGAAAAGGAAGACCTGAGACATTTAGGCACTCGAAAAGAAGCTATTCATCTGCTTCTCCTCAAGAAATAAGAGCAACATTTGTGCGGGAGACAGCGCCTCTAAGAAACAGAAGAATTACTTTGCAGTCTTCTTACACTTTAATTGCTTGTGAAAAAATAATTCATGCAGTGGAGGTTCACATCATCCACCAGTTCTGCGGTACTGAGCGCAGTACACCCACACACCCCACACCTTCTTTTTTTACATGATACACACATTTAACTTGTGCACATTCAGCTTTACATGCTTGGAAAATCAAATCAAAATAGAGCAGAAAGGGGGTGACGTTCCAAGGGAAGTGACTTTGGCAATCCCTCCCACCATTGAAACCAATGGGTTTTGACTATACATAATTTTGGTTTTAGGTGTGATTCCCCGAATGTAACCCCCATGCAAGTTGCAGGCTTGGAATAGAAGGATCCTGCACACAATCTTCTCTCTCTTCCCTCCATTAAATATTCCCATGTTGGTTAGAGCCATTGCCGTAAGATCAACGATGGTCTCTGGGTGGGTAATGACAAGTTAATAAAAACAGAGCAACACCATCTTTAAATTCAGTGCAAACATGACAAAACACAGTGCAAGTAGAGTGAAAACAGAACAGCTCAGTCACTGTTGTCATTGTTGATGAGTTAGAAGACGACTGTGTAAAGCAGGGACACTCCTGTAGCTAAAGCTCCCAGTACATTTCATAATTCTGCGTTTTAAACCTTGTGGGCAGTGCTTAGGGGTAATCTCATTTTCCTGCTCATATTGAAATAGTGCCCCTCAATGAGACCTGTCAGGGAACTGACATCGGAGCCAGAGGCGGAGGCAAGGCTCCCAAGCGATGCCGGAGAAGGGCCCAGCAGGGAGAGAGGGAGCTCATCGGCTGGGGAAGGAAATCAGCGTAACACCAGGGATAAAGGGGGGCGGATGGGGGAATCAGCGAGGGGGCTCCAGGACTCCTCGCCGGAGACCAGCGGGGAGAGCACGGGTCCTCCACTACCCACACCCACCCTGCGCAGAAGACTTCCACGCAGGGAAAGTAGGCGTAGACTTGGCGTCAAAGAACTTCTTTGCTGGAAGAAGTTCAAGAAACGCCCACTGTCGGATTCTGCCAGCGACTGAACAGCCACGAAGTGAAGGGCTGTCCAGCCAGGAAAAGGTTTAACCAGGCAACCTAGCCAGGAGTGGCGGCAACTTACGCACGAGCAACCCCATATAACCATTACAAGACCAAACTTAGATTCACAAAATGTTTAGGGGTATGCGTACCCCCAGAAAATAGCACTGCCTGTGGGGGGAATCCCTATAAGCGCAGAAGGCTCCCCATTTCACACAGTAGCCCGGCAAATTGTGGAGGATAGCAGAAAGAAGGGAAACAGGAAGCGCTAACATGCCTATCTGCATAGCACCCCTTCAGGTGATTAGAGTACCGTAATCTGGCATCAGCATGTCTAAACAGGGAGTCTGACACATCCGTGTTGTACACATGTTTGTGACATACACACATTTCTTCTTCTTCAAATGTTTAAGTCAAAAAGATGAGATATGAAGTGGCTCCATTAGACTGAGAACTGAATCTCCAGCCCAATGTCTCGCATTGATTTGAAATTTGAAGATAAGAGCTTCCCTCTCATTTTAATTTTTCATGTGTTTGATAGGTAAAAGGTAAAGGACCCCTAGACAGTTAAGTCCAGGCAAAGGAGACTATGAGGTTGCGGCACTTATCTCGATTTCAGCTCCTGTCGATGCTGATTTCAGCTGAAGGAGTTTCTCTTTGAAACTGGGGTCACCAGGCTCCAGTCCTGTTTGCTACAGCTTTTCCGCCACTTCCAAGAATTCCCTCACGTTGGAGATAATGAAAACCTATCACTTATTGTAATATGGTACCTATTTTGATGATTCTGGAGTACTGCTTCTATTTACTGTACGTCTTGTAATAGCAGGTGACGAATACCGGTACAGAGGTACCTTGGGTTACAGACGTTTCAGGTTACAGATGCTTCAGGTTACAGACTCCACTAACCCAGAAATAGTACCTCGGGTTAAGAACTTTGCTTCAGGATGAGAACAGAAATCGTGCGGCGGCACGGCAAGAGCGGGAGGCCCCATTAACTAAAGTGGTACCCCAGGTTAATGGACCTCCAGAAGGAATTAAGTTCTTAACCTGAAGTACCACCGTACATTCATTGTCCTTTGCTTTCCTGTCTTCGTATGTTGGCCTGAACCCTTGGTGGTTTTTTTTGCCTTTGGTGTACTGAAAGAAGGCAATGGGCTATTTATATATCCAATATATGGGCAGGTTCTGCAAATACAATACATTCCCCTTCAGAGGCTGAAAATTCAGTGCTTTTCTAGAGTACCATAACAAAAGTAAAGGTAGATAAACCCCCCTGTTAAACCAAGGGGGATTTATAACCAATTCTCAGGCTGTCATGTTATAATGACTTATGAAATTGTTAGCAAGGGTTTGTGAGGAGGTGAGGTCTCTTTTCAAGCAAATCATATCATCTGGGATTAGATGAGGCTCATAGCTGCTCTTCCCATAAATGCAGGAAATGGTTGTGTCATCTCAAGTGTTCGGGACTTGCTTGTTAAATGGGTGGAACAAGGTCTGCAGAGGAAATCTTTTGAACCTGCATAATTAGTGCTTTTGGGTGGGGATTGGATTAAGGCATTGCTCCATTTGCTCGAGCTTTCACCCCTGGAGCTGGAGCTCAAATATAAGCCAGAGTGATGGAATGGAAAATTCCTTTCAATAGTACGCTTAAGTTCAACTAATAACCCACATAGCGAGGATGTAGGTAAGGAAAGATGAATGCTAATAGGCATTAGTTTTTATATATGCTTCAAAACTTTAACTGATTTATGAATCCATAAACAGCAAACATAGCAACTATAATCCAGGTAGCCATTTTTACATTTCGCTCATCTAGCTTTTCAGGCTGAGGGAGCCGTCATTTGTCCACAGACAGCTTTCCGGGTCATGTGGCCAGCATGACTAAAAGGCTTCTGTCGCAATGGGACACCATAACGGAAACCAGAGCACATGGAAATGCTGTTTACCTTCCCACCACAGCGGTACCTATTTATCTACTTGTACTGGTGTGCTTTCGAACTGCTAGGTTGGCAGAAACCGGGACAGAACAATGGGAGCTCACCCCATCGTGTGGATTCGAACCGCTGACATCCCAATTGGCAAGCCCAAGAGGCTCAGTGGTTTAGACCACAGCGCCACCATCAGTGGCACAGCACACTGGTTGAAAACCACTGCCCTAAGGTGTTGCACTTCATGCAATTGAGGAATGAGGGGTCTTCATGCGAGCCCTGCCCTCCCAATGCCGGCACATTTGCTTACGATGCCATTTGTGTTGGCGTAAGCGATTAAGGGACCCTCCAACATTAGACTTTTCTAATAGGATCCCTGATTGGCCAGGAGTTATGATGCTGTCCCACCTAAATGCATTCAATTCATGTGCAGATTCTTGCTCAGTGTGAAACCAATGACCATGCAATAGATATCTGCTGTAGTGGGGAGATACAGTCTGCTGTAACTTTTGGTCAGTAAAGGTAAAGGGACCCCTGACTGTTAGGTCCAGTCGCGGACGACTCTGGGGTTCCAGCGCTCATCTCACTTTACTGGCCGAGGGAGCGGGCATACAGCTTCTGGGTTATGTGGCCAGCATGACTAAGCTGCTTCTGGTGAACCAGAGCAGTGCACAGAAATGTCGTTTACCTTCCCGCTGGAGTGGTACCTATTTATCTACTTGCACTTTGACGTGCTTTCGAACTGCTAGGTTGGCAAGAGTAGGGAGCTCACCCCGTCGCGGGGATTCGAACCGCCAACCTTCTGATTGACAAGCCCAGGGCTCTGTAAGCTCAGCTAAACTCAGGGACGCTGAAAACAACTATGCAGCAGAGTGATCCCTGTGTGCTTAGTGGATCTTTGTTTTCAGTCACAGAATCCACACAAGGGGGGATCAAGAAGGAGCTTCTCTTTCCCTTGTGAGTTAGCTTACTGTGAGGTTGCACTTAATCTACACTGGGCGGAACAAGTGCAGCGATTTAGGGGCTCGTACGTGTTCAAAAGCACCGCAGAAAGCACAGCGAACGCTTTCCCCCTTTCTTCTTGATCAGTGCTATCTCCAAGCAAAGTTAAAAATAATGTATATCTGATGATTATATCATGGGAAATTGAAGGTCGTGTCAAGCCAAGTGCTAAAATTAGACACATAAGAGGAAACAGATTTTCCTAGATTTATTTTTAAAGTATCCTGTAAGGAAAAAAAGAGTGCCTGAATACTTCCAAGCCACTCACAATAAGATCAGGAAGTAAAAAAATATGAAATGCTTATCAAGGGTATTTCTGTAGAACTGCTTGTCTCACTCAGAAGATAGGAAGCTGGCTTCTCTTAAACCAGACCACAGGTTTTGATTGAGCTCAGTGTTGTCTATATTGACCAATGGAGACTCAGCAGGGGACTTTCTCATTCCTACCCAGAGAAACCAGGATTGGGACTTGGGTCATTTTGCATACAGAAGGTTGCCACCTGTCTTCTAGTCATAGTTGTGGCAAGGAAGAAGTCACTGGAGCTGCTCCATAGAAATAAGTTGCCTGCACATACATATAAACACCAAGATCAGACCATCAAATTGTCCCTATTTTCCGGGGACAGTCATAGATTTACAAAATCTGTTCCAGTTTCTGATTTGACCCCAGAATGTCCTGCTTTTCTTTAGGACGTCCCTATTTTCACCCTTTTAATGAAGGTGAAAGAGGAGAGTGCAAAATATGGTTTGAAGCTCAACATAAAAAAACCCCCCCGAAGATCGTGGCCACAGGTCCCATCACCTCCTGGCAAATAGAAGGGGAAGAAATGGAGGCAGTGAGAGATTTTACTTTCTTGGGCTCCATGATCACTGCAGATGGTGACAGCAGTCACAAAATTAAAAGACGCCTGCTCCTTGGGAGAAAGGCGATGGCAAACCTAGACAGCATCTTAAAAAGCAGAGACATCACCTTGCTAACAAAGGTCCGTATAGTTAAAGCCATGGTTTTCCCAGTAGTGATGTATGGAAGCGAGAGATGGATCATAAAGAAGGCTGATCGCCGAAGAATTGATGCTTTTGTATTCTAGTGCTGGAGGAGACTCTAGAGAGTCCCATGGACTGCAAGAAGATCAAACCTATCCATTCTTAAGGAAATCAGCCCTGAGTGCTCACTGGAAGGACAGATCCTGAAGCTGAGACTCCAATACTTTGGCCACCTCATGAGAAGAGAAGACTCCCTGGAAATAAATTTGTGGGCAAGTCTTTTGTAGCCTTATTCCTTCGGGAGCTTGCACTGGATTTCAGTCTTAATTCTGAGAGAGAGAACTACCTGCAACTGGAAAGCTTTTAAAATGTAATTGCATTCAATTGATTAAATGTTGCTGCCCTTTGCCGTGAGACTATACATAGAGCGGAAACAGTACTCCTGAAAAACCTCACGGTATAGAAAGCAATTACGGAAGAGTCTTCCCCTTTCACCTTTTCCTCTATAAAGCAAAACATGTGGACAGGAAGAAAAGCCCTATCAAGGCGCATTCCCATTCCCCAAACTGCAGCCCGTATGTAAGTTTGAAGGACGGCTAATGACAGCGCTAACATCTGCTTCCCCTGTGTGTACCCTTTGCCAAAACATAGACCCTGGTGGAAGCCAGCATCCCTTCTCATCCTATGTGTAAAACATTTGTCTGTTCTAGGATCATTAGCATAATTGTCTCCTGCTCTTCCCCTTGGTCTCTCCAGATGTTTGCAGACTTTTTGTTTGTCCCATTGTTCAACATTCAATGACTAACAGAGCAATCAAAAGAAAACCCCTTTGGCCACGCTGGGGGAGAGGGGTTGGAATAGGCCGAGGTGTCCCTCTGCTCAACTCTCCCCAGCTGCCAAACATATGGGCAGGCAGGAAATCTGCTGGTCAAAGCCACAGGGAAGCACCCAAATGGGGTATTGGAAGGGAAGGGATAAGATGGGGCTGAGCCAACCCAAGATCCCTGAATCCTGAGTCGCTGGTCGCTGTCCAATTGTGTCAGCCATCCTACCCCTTCTGTTATGTACTGAGTTGAATAGGATCCAAAATGCAGCAGTCTGATTGGTCCTAGAACAATAGGATTCAGAATGCAGCAGTCTGATTGGTCCACAGGAGCCACCCAATCCAGCTCCAGGTTGAAGTGAATCCGCAACCTGATTGGCCTACAGGTGAATCCTGGAATTAGCCAATCACGTTGGGCCCATTGTGTAAATAATGTATATAAAGCAGACATTCTGGGGAAACATCCATTCCTTCTCACCACTATGAGCTGAATAAAGAGCATGA
Source organism: Podarcis melisellensis (assembly GCF_964234715.1). Lineage (NCBI taxonomy): Eukaryota > Metazoa > Chordata > Lepidosauria > Squamata > Lacertidae > Podarcis > Podarcis melisellensis. Next base: position 117,223,750 of record NC_138528.1, read on the forward strand.
AATCCACTCTCAACTTCGAGTATATTTCACCCTCCTTTCTGCCGCGGCCATCATTATGGTAAGAAGAAGAGGGGTTTGGACTTGATATCCCACCTTTCACTCCTCTTAAGGAGTCTCAAAGCAGCTAACATTCTCCTTTCCCTTCCTCCCCCACAACACTCTGTGAGGTGAGTGGGGCTGAGAGACTTCAGAGAAGTGCGACTGGCCCAAGGTCACCCAGCAGCTGCATGTGGAGGAGCGGGGACGCGAACCCGATTCACCAGATTACGAGCCCACCGCTCTTAACCACTATACCACGCTAGTGTAAGGGTGTGGATGCAGTGGGGAACCCCCAAAGCCCTTCCAACTGGGAGGTTAGGATTGTGTTCTAAGAAAACCTGCTTTAAATGATCAAATTCAGAACATCATTCTGCATTTTCATGTTAATTTGCTTTGGGCCACGGCCGTCATGATTGGCAACTATGCCAAGGTGACTTTCAATGAAATCTAACCATCAGGACTTTATTGGACTTAGAAGTGAGGGATAAGAAACCTGTAGGAAACTTGTTATAGGACTCCAGGTCCTGTCAGTCCTAGGATCCTGGGCGTGCAGGATCCAGCCAAGGGGGTGCCTTGTGCGTGCCAACCTGTGCGTTTTTGTGCTGTTTGTGTGCGTGCATGTGAGTGTAGGAGAGGGAGAGAGAGAAAGAGCAAAAGTGAGGGGGGACCGAGAAACAGGCAGCTTGTCTTTCATCGTACAAAGTCTGGTACCTCGCTTCATTTAAAGATTTCCAGAGACTTTGAGACTAAAGATTTCATTTCGTACTTGTTATGGTTTGAAGGAATTCTATAAAAGATTGTTTATTGCGTATGTACATGGTCGTCGTGTTGCCGAGACAGGGCTGACTAATTAGCAGCCTTGCAGCTGTATTTAAACAATAACTTGACTAAAATAAAATAAAATAAAAACCAACTGTTTTGGTGTGTTAACAGAGTGTGTGATGGTAAGAGGAGAGGGAGACTGCGACTGTTTAAATCGCACACCCTGTATATTTCCCCCATGCATGGAAAAGAAGTTGTGTTTGTAAGTGATTTATGTCTGAAGAAGAAATAGTTAAGCAGTTTCCCTGCTGCTCCGCTTTCCAAGCCGGGAGCCACCCATTGGCTCCTTTTCATTAAAAAATAAAATGAAACCCAGTCCCTTTGGGAGAAGGTTGAATGCCTCCGCTGTGTGATGTCTGCTTTAGCTCTTAGATTCCTAACATTCGATTAATTAAATTTCTGTCAGCTTCAGTAAGAGCCTGAGCTGTGACACCTCTCGTCTTTGATGGAATGATCTCATTTTACTACATTTTCTAGCTCACTAGTGACAATCGGGATGCAAATTCATCCCTCAAGTCTAGGGGCACAGCTGGAAAAGACAGATAGCAAACGCGGTGAGACAAAATGTCTCTTCCATTAGAGGCAACACCTGCATCGTAACAATGTGGGTACAATATTTTCACAAGTCGGGGATTTGACTAATAATAATGACAACAACAATGATTTTAATATTTATACCCCACCCATCTGGCTGCATTGCTCCAGCCACACTGGGCGGCTTCCAACACATATAACAACATAATAAAACGTCATACAAAAAATAGTCACAATAACTTTAAAATAAGCAACTTGTACCAAATAAAGCAAAATTCAATCCAGTAGAAAATACAGTGGTACCTCGGGTTACATACACTTCAGGTGACATACGCTTCAGGTTACATACGCTTCAGGTTACAGACTCCGCTAACCAAGAAATAGTACCTCGGGTTAAGAACTTTGCTTCAGGAGGAGAACAGAAATCGGGCTCCAGCGGTGGAGCAGCAGCAGGGGACCCTATTAGCTAAAGTGGTGCTTCAGGTTAAGAACAGTTTCAGGTTAAGAACGGACCTCCGGAACAAATTATCGTATTTTTCGCTCCATAAGGCGCACTGGACCATAGGGTGCACCTAGTTTTTAGGGGGGGGGAAATAAAGAAAAATTCCCCCCCCCCAGCCCCAAAGAGCAAAGAAGCCAAGACAGTGAGCGGGATCCATCCCGCTTGCTGTCTTGGCTTCCTCTTTAGCCGCGCACAACCTCTCCAGCCGGGAGAGGCTGCGCGCGGCATCGTTTTTAGAAGGGGGGCCGGGGCCGGGGGAAGCCCGAGCTTCCCCCGACCCCAGCCCCCAGAATGGGTCCTCGCCTTTGCTCCCGGAGCTTGCTGCTATCCACAAGCCTTTTGAGCCCAGCAGGAACTCCCGCCAGGCTCCGAAGGCTTGCGGATACGTTCCTGAAGCCCGGGGTGTGCAGCGGGAGTTGGCGCTGTGCTCCCCGGGCTTCAGGTTGCAGGCTGCTATCCACAAGCCTAGGGAGCCTGGCGGGAACTCCCACGGGCTCCCCAGGCTTGCAGATAGCTTCCTGAAGCCTGGAAAGCGAGAGGGATCGGTGCACACCGACCCCTCTTGCTCTCCAGGCTTCAGCGAAAGCCTGCATTCGCTCCATAGGACGCACACACATTTCCCCTTCATTTTTGCAGGGGGAAAAGTGTGTCCTATAGAGCGAAAAATACGGTAAGTACTTAACCCAAGGTACTATTGTAATAGTAAACAGTACCAAGTAAGATTCTTACTGTATAGGATCCAAACTCTGTTTCAGTGTATTATTGTTGTTGTTGTTGTTGTTGTTGTTGTTGTTGTTGTTATTATTATTATTATTATTATTATTATTATTATTATTATTATTATTATTTTCAGTTTATGAAGCAATTCTATATCCTCCCACCTTACTGATGAAGAATTCTACGAAACAGTAGTCAATATCCGAATCACTCTTCAGTGTTGGACATCATATTTGCTGAATACACAAAGCTTCACAGCTTGTCTTTCATCGTACAACGTCTGGTACCTCGCTTCATTGAAAGATTTTCAGAGACTTTGAGACTAAAGATTTCATTTCGTACTTGTTATGGTTTGAAGGAATTCTATAAAGATTGTCTATTGTGTATGTACATGGCCATCATGTTGCCTAGACATTGCTAAATTCCTTTGGACCACATCAGCGAGACCAGGGAGAGGAGTCTTGTCTTCTGAGCAGCCCAGGATCTCCATAAACACTGCCTAGACTTGAGCCCCAGAGAGGTTACTTTGGTGTTGCTAACACAGTGGCTTGGCTCCACCCCCAGAGGTGCACTCCATTGTCTCTCGAGACAGACTGATGCCATCAACAACTATTGACTTTCCACAAAAGGCTTAACCCAAAATATATGGGGGGTAAAACCACCTGCAGGTACTTCTCTTCCCATGCATTTGTTACAGAAGGGAATGTGTGCAGTAGAAACCAGTCAAAGGTAAAACTTACCATACCTTAATTTTTCTGCACACTTTTGCCTCTGACAGTATCCACCGCTGGCCTGGGTTTGCCTAGAGATGATACCAGAAAGAGTTTGCTCAACCCCTGATAATAATAATAATAATAATAATAATAATAATAATAATAATAATAATTTTATTTATTTAACAACAGTAAAAGTAACACAGCATTCTAAAATCAATTCATTTTAAAATTAATTCAAAATCAAATTAAATTAATGGCAACCATTGGGCTAGAGTTCTGTGAGGATTACCAAAGGAGGGGGTCAGACTGTGCCTTGGCTAAAGGCCCGGTGGAACAGCTCTGTCTTGTAGGCCCTGCAGAAAGATGTCAAGTCCCGCAGAGCCCTAGTCTCTTGTGACAGAGCGTTCCACCAAGTCAGAGCCACAGCCGAAAAAGGCCTGGCTCTGATTGAGGCCAGCATAACCTCCCTGTGGCCGGGGACCTCCAAGACGTTTTTGTTTGAAGACCGTAAAGTGATGAGGAATGAAAATGGTTAGGAGAAAGGAAATGGGGCAGAAATCCACGCTGCTGGGAGCCGAATGGAAGGTCAATCGATCTGATGTGTATTTTAAGGAAATAATCACTTCCATTGTGCTCAATGTGCTCCATTCAAAAGTAGCTAAATCTTTGAGTTTGGCTCCTTGGCGTCTCACTGCTCAGGGAAGTGGTGAGTGTTTTTGGATATTCCTCAATGCAGAATAATAAAGTTCTGCACAGGATTAATAAAAAGCTAGTCAGACAGATTTGATAAACGTTTGGAAAGTTGCAAGCTTGAATTTGTTTCTTTATTTGAAGAGATTCTATTTTTTAAACTGATTGGGATAATTCTGTTTCTAAATGCTGCATCCCGGTCCCCACTGTCTGCTTTTTATACCTGTAGTTGCAGAGTAAAAAATCTTGTTCTTTTAAAGGTTGCTCAATGGCACACAGTGGCTTACTCATGTTACAGAATAGCTGTCTTTCTATTTCTGGCTGAAAATTCAACAATTTACAGGGAGTATGGCTGTAATCCTAACCCCAACTGCCACTGAACTGAACAGGATTCACTCCTGAGTAGATATAATTAGGATTGTACCTAGTCCAATTGAATTCAATGGAGCTTACTTCTGCGTAGATATGTATAGAATTGCACTGTTGGCCATTTAAATCCAGAGAAGCTTGGCAGGGGCGGCTTGAAAAATCTGTTTTGGACAAAATGGCAAAAGGTTTTCTGAGTTAATTTGAGCTTTCAGTTCTGCCAAGCTGAAAAGAAAACCAGTGAGTGACATCACGGAAGTATCAGCCAAATCTGGCACCCATTTTCCATTGGCTTCTAGTTCTTCTAGTTTTCCCATTTTCATGGAAATGACCTTTTTGTTTGTAAATAGCTCATCTGGCCCCATTGCTAGTCCCCTCCCAATATCATGAGTATAAATATTTTTTATTTTTATTTTAAAGTTATGCACATAGCAACCTATTTTTGAAGCCAAAGAGTAGAATGACTTAAGTCAGGTGCACAGAATGATCATCGAAGATGATTCCGGTTTCTTTCAAATATAGCAAGTCGCAGAAAATGAACAGGAGAGGAAAAGAACACATAAAACAATGAAATGCAAATATAACTTCATGCAGCATGTGGAAAAGGCAAGATTTACATCAAATCAATAGCTCTTGGAACTTCATATACATGGTGAGGGGGCACATTTAGTTCTATGGGGTCTGCCAGTCACATCATTGTCAAGGTAAAGGTAAAGGTAAAGGGACCCCTGACCATTAGGTCCAGTCGTGACTGACTCTGCGGTTGCGGCGTTCATCTCGCTTTATTGGCCGAGGGAGCCGGCGTACAGCTTCCAGGTCATGTGGACAGCATAACTAAGCCACTTCTGGTGAACCAGAGCAACGCACGGAAACATCGTTTACCTTCCCACTGGAGCGGTACCTATTTATCTACTTGCACTTTGACGTGCTTTCGAACTGCTAGATTGGCAGGAGCAGGGACTGAGCAACAGGAGCTCACTGTCGCGGGGATTCGAACCGCCGACCTTCTGATTGGCAAGTCCTAGGCTCTGTGGTTTAAACCACAGTGCCACCCGTGTCCCGTTGTCAAGGTAGCCCCATATAATCATCTCTTTGTATGTGCGGAGCTGCTCATCCATAGAACTGAATGGGAAAGCTTCATCCTTGTCAGGGGCTGGTCTGAGGAGGAATGGTGGAGTCTGTCCGTCTTCTCCTGCACTTCCCAGACGACAGTATAGATTTACAACGGTGGTTTGCAGAAGGTTCAGAGTCTGCCGAGGGGAGAAGCTGGGAAATATTGGGAGAGGAGCAGCAGGGAGAAGAAGCACCAGGGGGGAGACAGCTGACAGACTCAATGTCTTTAGAAAGCATTCATGACCCCCCCCTTCTCCTAGGACCCGGTGTGCATAGAGAGTAGCAGAACAGAAAGCTCAGAGGCAGAAAGCACAGATCAGCTGGCTCAGGGATGACGTACAATAGGAGAGACGGACAGGGTGGGCCTTTACTTGGAGCAAGGCCATTACCTAAGAGAGACTGCATTTCTACATCTCTCTCTCTGTGAATTTTGAATAAAAGACTGGTAAGAACTCTTCTTGTTTATCTTTCTCTTGGCTGCCACCCTGGGAGGGATCCGATTCCCGGAAATCTGACATTCCTGCAACTTCTATTCTAGAAGAATCGTTGGACCCACACTTCTCTGACCTGTGGAGAGTAGGGTTGGATGAATGTGTCCGTCTCAGTTCTCTCAGTTTCTGCTTTTCAGTCTTCAAATCAGTTCTCCACATTTCTGTAGCAGTTCATGATTTATTTATTTTTTAAAAATCTTCACAAAAACTTATTTTCATTTCAATTTCTCCAAATCAACACATTTTTGTATGCAGGTTTTGACTAGTATGCACATTTTAAAGTGAGCTCCCATTGTTTGGTCCCAGCTCCTGCCAACCTAGCAGTTCGAAAGCACACAGTGCAAGTAGATAAATAGGTACCACTCCAGCAGGAAGGTAAACGGCATTTCCGTGTGCTGGTCTGGTTTCACCAGAAGCGGCTTAGTCAGGCTGGCCACAAGACCTGGAAAAACTGTCTGCAGAAGCGGACAAACACCGGCTCCCTTGGCCTTTAAAGTGAGGTGAGCGCTGCAACCCCAGAGTTGTTCGCGACTGGGCTTAATTGTCATGGGTCCCTTTACCTTTTTACTCTAACATAATGCATTTTTGTGTGTTATTTGCACTAATATGTGCAGTTTATGCACACTTTCCCCCAAGATATGCGTTTTTGCTCATGCTGGTTAGACAGCTGTATCACAAAGTTTGTATGTATGCGTGAGATTCAGTCGACTTCATTCTCTCATCATTGCCATCTACAATTTCTTCTTAATTGTTGCCTTCCTTTGCTATGATTGCAAGGAGGCAGGCAAAAGTGCTTTTGTGCAAGAAACATAATCTCCATCAACCCTAATCAGTCACTTCCCCTCTTACGAATTAAGTGTCCTTTGCTTGTACATAAATGAGGGCACTTTCATTTAGACCTGTTGGAAATTGCACAGGCTCTGCTAAACAGACACCTCAGATTTATTGAGCTGCTGTTCTAATTATGACTAATGATTTCCTTTCATGGTGGATCCGCTTGCTTGTTTAAGCAAGCCTATATAAATACCAGACATGCTTTAATGAGAAAAACAATTATTCAATTAAAGCCAATGTGAGCGGTTTTCACACGTACCTATTATGCTTGCCCCATATTGACAGCAGTGGGCAGTTAATATTAATGATAGGGATATATCTGTATAAGTAGAAGCCCGTGAAATTTCACAGGAAGATTTGTTCTTATTAGTCGATTCTAATTTATGACCTCGGACTCAGCTACATGGCTGCAAATAAAACATTTTAAGTGTGTTTTATGTGCAATATACAATGTGACACTAGATGGCGATGGCAAGTCTTACAGAAAATTCAATGTATTTTTATATCGCTTTAAAAAAAAAGTATTTTCAGAAAGTTTTTTATATGTATGTAGATCCCACCCTCCTTCTCTGGAACTTCTCCTGCTCATACAGCTCCTTTTTCTCCAAGGCTGTGTCCATGCTAGGGTATGAATGTGCATGTGGGTCATTTTTTTCATGTGCTCATTTGTCATCCCTGTATAGGTTCTTTCAATTTTATACTTCTGGAATCTAACTTGATGTTTCCTGGCCACCCTAGTGCTTGGTGGGATGTGCTTGCACTATGTGTTGTTGCCCCATCCCCTCAATTAATACTTTCCCACCCCCATGAACCCCAAAGGTTGTCTGTGGATTTGCACAACAAGCGTCCACCAAAGTCAAGGTTTCATGAATGGCTTCCTGTGAGTAAAACAGCCATTTAACAGCAACAGCAACAACCAACAACAGTGTTTCGAACTACCAAATGTGTGCCAAAAAGCAAGTTAAACAACACAAATGTGTGTTTAGTGCCTGGTCACGCCAGCAATCCCCTGAGGGGCACCTTGCAAGGGCAAGAACGGCCACAGAGGCAGGAGCAGGGGTGCCATTGATGGTCAACTAAAGAAAAAACCTCCAGGTAAAATAAATGGGAGCAAAGGACACATGCCACTCACACAAAAGGCTCCTGTTCCCGCTTCCAAAGCGAGAGAGAAAATGGGGGACCGTGTGTTGTCTCAGGAAAGCTTTCATGTCCTTCTATTCCTCCCGTTCCCTTCCTCCTGTACCTGCAAAGGCAATTTTAGTTTTGATTTTTAATAGAGCTGCTTTGCACTAAGGCAGCTCTTAGCTGTTTTTCAGACAACAACAACAACATTTTATTATTTATACCCCGCCCATCTGACTGGGTTTCCCCACCCACCTGGCTGGGTTTCCCCAACCACTCTGGGCGGCTTCCAAAAACGATTAAAAATACATTAAAACACCAGTCATTAAAAACTTCCCTAAACAGGGCTGCCTTCAGATGTCTTCTAAAAGTCAGATAGTTGTTTATTTCCTTGACATCTGAAGGGAGGGCATTCCACAGGGCGGGTGCCACTACCGAGAAGGCCCTCTGCCTGGTTCCCTGTAACCTCACTTCTCGCAGTGAGGGAACCGCCAGAAGGCCCTCAGAGCTGGACCTCAGTGTCTGGGCAGAACGATGGTGGTGGAGACACCCCTTCAAACAAACAAATGAACAACCAAGAAGGTTGTATCCTTTTCTTTGGGCAGAAGTAGTGGGTGTCGATGACAGACAGCATCCAGCAGGGGTGCCAACTTGAATAAAATATTGTGTTTGGGGGGGGAGTGTTTGGGGGGGGAGAGGCTGGCAAGCCCCACCTCACAGAATCGATCACATGATGCAATATACACATACTGTTTGAATGGCAGTGCCCATCAATATTTTTTGGGGGGTGGCCGCCTGGCTCCTCCAATATTTGACCTCAGCCCCTATGGCACCCAGTGAAATGTCACCAGATGCGTTTAATAATAATAATAATAATAATAATAATAATAATAATAATAAATTTTATTTATATCCCACCCTCCCCAGCCAAGACTGGGCTCAGGGCAGCTAACAACCAATAATAAAAATAAGTTGATTAAAATACAATTAAAAAAAACAAGATTAGAATACAACATTAAAACATTAAGATGCAGCCTCTTCACAGGAAGAGAAAGAAAAAGAAAGAGGGGCAGGGAATCAAACTGATTCCAAGGCAAAGGCCAGGCGGAACAACTCTGTCTTAAAGGCCCTGTGGAAAGAAATCAGATCCCGCAGGGCCCTAGTCTCATGAGACAGAGCGTTCCACCAGGCCGGAGCCAGTGTTGAAAAGGCCCTGGCTCTGGTTGAGGCTAATCTGACTTCCTTAGGGCCCGGGACGACTCGGGTGTTGCTATTTATGGACCTTAAGGTCCTCCGTGGGGCATACCAGGAGAAAACATACATGAAAAACCCATGTGTGTCTTTGTCTTAGAACCTATATACAGTGGTACCTCGGGTTATAGACGCTTCAGGTTACAGACTCAGCTAACCTAGAAATAGTACCTCGGGTTAAGAACTTTGCTTCAGGATGAGAATAGAAATCGCGCGGCAGCAGCAGGAGGCCCCAATAGCTAAAGTGGTACCTCAGGTTAAGAACAGTTTCAGGTTAAGAACGGACCTCCAGAATGAATTCAGTATGGTATGACTGTACTGTCCAGTAATGAATAAGTAAGCTTGTAAGTAATGATTACTTAAATTTCCTCCTGAAGCTTGAGCTTGGCCTGAATCCTAAAGACACAACGAAGCTGTCATAAAGTTGGAGTCTTGGGGACTATTACGAGTATCCAAAGGTTCCTCCCTTCAGCTCACTTCCTCCTTTATCACAGACGTAGCTGATTAGATAGGTAAACCTGCAGCTTGGCGCCTTCCCATCCTGTATGTTTTTAATATTTTAATGTTTTTAATGCTGCCCAGCCGAAAGGTCACGTTTTCATTCCTGCTGTATTCTCCTTCCTCGCACAACACCCTTTTCAAACTGCTATTTCTTTTGGTTACTAAAGGTTACCAAAATGGGGAAACAAGGAAGCTTTTGACATGACGATGTGGGATACCTTATGCAGCTCTCTTTTTCTTTCTTTCTTTCCATTATACTTTTATACATTTCAATAACATTACAATCGTTTTAACATTTCAAAACTCGACTTCCTTCCCCCTCTTTCTACTGTTCCTTCAATTTATTTTTTCTATTTTTCTGCATATTCCAAATCAATTTAACTTAATCCTTTATTCATCTACTTTTAATGTCTACTCTTATAAAATTTCAGGTTATTGCAATAATCCTGCCAATGTTCTTATCTGTTTACAGTTTGTTTGTAAATATTCAATAAACCATTTCCAGTCATGACCAACTCTGGGGTTGCTGTGCTCATCTCGCTTTATTGGCCGAGGGAGCCGGCGTACAGCTTCCAGGTCATGTGGCCAGCATGACTAAGCCGCTTCTGGCGAACCAGAGCAGCGCACAGAAACGCTGTTTACCTTCCCGCTGGAGCGGTACCTATTTATCTACTTGCACTTTGACGTCCCTTCAAACTGCTAGGTTGGCAGGAGCAGGGACCGAGCAACGGGAGCTCACCCCATTGCAGGGATTCAAATCACTGACCTTCTGATTGGCAAGTCCTAGGCTCTGTGGTTTAACTCATAGCGCTACCCATGTCCTCATTTCCCCTCATATTTCATTGCAAATGTTATGCAAACCACTTAAATGATTTTTGATCAGCCGTAATGGAGCTTCCAAGTGTCCACAACACAGCTAAGCAATAAAGAACTGTTACCTGGGAGGCCTATAAGCATCAGCCAGTATCCTCAGAGGTATTGCACAAAGAGAAGAAAGAAAGAAATATTCTCTCATTCCTGGAAGCGGTGTCTTCCCTCTGCTTGTTTTGGCTCGCCGTGACACTGCAAAATAAAGAAAAGCAACCCTTTTTATTGTCAACAATTCTCAGAATCTCGTTGCCGTGGAGGAGAGAGGGAAATGTCAGATGTATGGATCATACTATGTTTCTTGACTCACCGAGGATGATCAAATACCCTTACACTGAGCTTTGATAGAAACGGAGCTGAACTAACAAAGCATGGACAAATATATTTTCCAAACAGCGCTGCAAAAGTTCAAGGAGGTTTGCTTCCACAAAACTTATGATTCTGGGTTGGGAAAGCCTCCAACAGACATGGAGAGAAACCCTCATCATCAACGGAGGTCCAGGTGGACCCATATCATCTTAGCAGTCCCATCAGTTTTCAGTGATGTTGCTTCATAGTACACATGGCTCCATCCATTGCAAGTATTGGGAGATTCGGGACAGGCAAGAGGAAGTTACTGCTTCATATGGAATTGGCTACCACAAGCTGTAGTGATGGGCACCAACTTGGATGGCTTTAAAAAAGGATTAGACAAATGCATTATTATGATGATTTATTATTTATACCCTGCCCATCTGGCTGGGTTTCCCCAGCCACTCTGAGAGGCTCCCAACAGAATACAGTGGTGCCTCGCAAGACAAAAATAATTCGTTCCGCGAGTCTCTTCATCTAGCGTTTTTTCGTCTTGCGAAGCACGGCCATTAGCGGCTTAGCGGATTAGAAAAAGAGGGGGAAAGGGAAAAAACTCGCAAGAGCTCGCAAGACATTTTTGTCTTGCGAAGCAAGCCCATAGGGAAATTAGTCTTGCGAAGCACCTCAGAAACGGAAAACTCTTTCGTCTAGTGAGTTTTTCATCTTGCGAGCCATTCGTGTTGCGGGGCACCACTGTATTAAAACATGATAAAGCATCAAGCATTAAAAACTTCCCTAAATAGGGCTGCCTTCAGATGTCTTTTCTGAAGTCGGATAGTTGTTTATTTCCTTGACATCTGATGGGAGGGCGTTCCACAGGGCGGGCGCCACTACTGAGAAGGCCCTCTGCCTGGTTTTTTATTGTGTTTTTAATATTCTGTTGGGAGCTGCCCAGAGAATAAATGATGATGATGAAACCATAAAATACTGTCTTCTACAATTACAGTGGTACCTCAGGTTAAAAACTTAATTCGTTCTGGAGGTCCGTTCTTAATCTGAAACTGTTCTTAACCTGAGGTACCACTTTAGCTAATGGGGCCTCCCACTGCCACCACGTCACGCCACACGATTTCTGTTCTCATTCTGAAGCAAATTTCTTAACCCGAGGTACTATTTCTGGGTCTGTAACCTGAAGTGTCTGTAACCTGAAGCGTCTGTAACCCGAGATACCACTGTATTCTGTAAAGTTCACCCTGAATCTTGTTTTTACATTCTTTTGTTGCACTGAACTTATGATGGAACCTGGTTTAGCTACACCATAGAGTCCATGGATGACTTCCCTGATTTTGTATGTGAGCTGGAACTGGTCTGTGACCAAAATAATAAATTCATTCATGGTATTCATGGTAAATCCGGCAATGGAAAATTTCTGTGGTGCCCCACTTCCCTTGATGCCCTAAGCATGGGCTCCTTTTGCTTAATGGATAATCCAGTCCTGGGTTGATGGCTTACCTCCAAGCAGGCCTGTGAAGAGCTAGTCTGAGGCCCAGGATGGGAGTCAAACACATGTTGGAAATGTAAAGAAAAAGAAGATACTTTCTATCACATGTGGTGGGAATGTAGAGAAGTTAAAACATTTTGGGAAATGATATATAATGAATTAAAAAAATGTTTAAAATGACATTTGTAAAAAAACCAGAAGCATTTCTGTTAGGGATTGTAGGACAAGTCCTGCCAAGAAAAAAAAATATGTACACTACAACAGTGGCAAGAGTCTTGCTAGCACAAGGATGGAAGAATGAGGAAATCCCAACGAAAGAACAATGGCAAGAAAAACTGATGAGCTATGCAGAATTGGCCAAGTTGACATATAAACAGCATGACAAGGACAATCATGACTTCAAGGAACTGTTTACAAATTACTTAAAAAGACAACAAAATGAATTGGACACCTTGGCAGGTTTTGAATAAACATCCCCAAATTTATTTGTTGACTATATGATAGATAAGGCAATGCTATGTACAATTTTACAATATGCAAAGGACAATAATGTGCAAAGAAACCGGAGACAGGAGCTGAGGGAAGTCCTTGGGGGAGGGAGGGGAAACGGGGAAACGGGGAAATGTAATTGGATATATTGATTGATAATCTGGTTGTTTAAAAATTTCAATAAAAATATATTTAAAAAAAGAAAAAAAGGAATAAACATGACAGCATAAGTTCGGAAGGCTCCGGGTGGGGCTTCCTGGTTGGCTTAGCCTTGGATCCAAGCTATCTGAAAGACCACATTCCCTCACACAAACATGCCCAGGTTTTGAGATATTCAGGGGAGGCCCTTCTGTCGGTTCCACCACCCTCACAGTCCTGTTTAGTGGGGATGCAAGAAAGGGCCTCCTTGGTGGCTGTTTCCAGACTTTGGAACTCCATACCTAGAGAAGCTAAACTGGCCTCCTCTTTGCTGTCCTTCAACTGGCAGATGGAGACTTCCTTGTTCCAACAGCTTTGAGGAATTGACTGCTTTTAATGGCTGGTACCATGCCGTTTTTATTGCAATCATTTGAATTATTTGTATGTTTTAAACAGCTCTTAGATATATATACAGTTCAAGTCTATCAATGTTTGATTGGTTTTCTAATTATTGATCCCCCCCGCCCCGGTTTTAACTGTTCTTGTTTTAATCTGTATCGTGCCTTGAGTCCTGTTGGGGGGAAAAGTTGGGTAAAAACAAATATATGTAATAATAATAATAATAATAGTGGTTAGATCTGGGAGAAAATATCAGAAAGATTAATTGAAGGTGCAAATTTTTTTTTAAACATCCTTTATGTTTATCCCTGGCTAGTTATTAGGAAACACAAAAAATGAAGTCAGTGCACTCAGTAACCACAATATAAAGTGTTCTGACTTCATGAGGGGAACAACATGTTGTTCTAATGATAAGCATTCTTTGAAGATAAATCCTTATCATTGTAGCAACAAACTGAGAGGAGCAAGATGTTGTTATAATGATAAGCATTGTCTGAGGACAATATTGCTGTTGGGGTCTGGATATTGCTACACTTTATTTTTATATATATAATTTTTACTAAAATGTTCTGTTTTACAATTTAAAATACTCATTTTTACATTCTTTAGATATCAATGACTTCCCTTCTTCTCTTTCCATGGTTCATTTTACATATCATAAATCCCTGCATATTTTACAAAAACTATACCATTCAGTACTCCATTATTGCATCCATCAAAACTTATTTACACTGTTGAATTTATCTTAATGCTGCCAGTCTTTTCAGTTGCACACAATTATTTCCCATATATTCAATGAACATTTTCCAATCTTCTCTAAACAAATGTTCTTCTTTTTCTCTTATTCTATAGGTTAAGTATGCAAGCTGCACGTATTCCGTCCACTTAAGTTGCCATTCTTCTTTGGTTGGGACCTCGCTCGTTTTCCATTTTTGGGCTAACAAAACATGGGCCTCATAAATAACCTTTTCTCTTTTTTTGACACCTGGGAATTTTAGTCTGCCACTTTAGACCCTAAAAAATCAAAAATCTCGCAATGGCATGTCCCAAATATGATTATGCCCTCTGGTCCCAAACACAAGGAGAGTCCTCTCTTTCTTATGTGCTACTGAAGGAGACATTGTAAATCAAAATGTGTTTGGCATAGTCATCATCTTCAGGCATACCTGGCTGGTGTAGTTACTGCCTTCAGGATACAATAGCTGCAGGAAGTCACCCTTGGGAGGACAGCAAGAAACCAGATGCCTGAAAGAACAGTGGCAAGAAAAATTGATGAGCTACGCAGAGCTGGCTAAATTGACATTCAAACTGTGGAACAAGGAAGAATGGAATCTTTATTTATCTAAAAAGACAACAAAATGAATTGGACTCCTTGGCAGGTTTTGAAAAAACATACACAAATTTATTGGTTGATAACATGGTAGATAGATAATGTAAGAATATGTGTAATTTTATAACTGCAGAGAATAATATGTGGTGAGAAATCAGAGAGAGGAGCTGAGGGAAGTCTCGGGGGGGGGGGAATAGGAATATGATATGTTTCAATAAAGGTCCGTACGGTTAAAGCTATGGTTTTCCCAATAGTGATGTATGGAAGTGAGAGCTGGACCATCAAGAAGGCTGATCACCAAAGAATTGATGCTTTTGAATTATGGTGCTGGAGGAGACTCTTGAGAGTCCCATGGACTGCACGAAGATCAAACCTATCCATTCTGAAAGAAATCAGCCCTGAGTGCTCACTGGAAGGATGGATCCTGAAGCTGAGGCTCCAATACTTTGGCCACCTCATGAGAAGAGAAGACTCCCTGGAAAAGACCCTGATGTTGGGAAAGATGGAGGGCACAAGGAGAAGGGCACGACAGAGGACGAGATGGTTGGACAGTGTTCTTGAAGCTACCAGCATGAGTTTGACCAAACTGTGGGAGGCAGTGGAAGACAGGAGTGCCTGGCGTGCTCTGGTCCATGGGGTCACGAAGAGTCGGACACGACTAAACGACTAAACAACAAATGTTTTGATAATTTGTTATATTGAAATTGTTAATAAAAACTTAAAAAGGATCTATAGGTGGTACATGACCCCAGTCAAGCTCGCAAAGATCTATCATTTGCCCAATAACAAATGTTGGAAGTGTAATGAGACTGAAGGCACTTTTTACCATCTGTGGTGGACCTGCCCAAAGATTAAGGCCTACTGGGAAATGATCTATAATGAAATTAAGAAAATCCTTAAGTGGACATTTGCAAAGAAATCAGAGGCTTTCCTCTTGGGCATGGTCGGCCAATTGGTACCAAAGAAAGATAGGACATTCTTTATGTATGCAACTACAGCAGCAAGAATCCTGTTGGCAAAGTATTGGAAGACGCAAGAACTACCCTCTCTGGAAGAATGGCAGACGAAGGTGACTGAATACATGGGACTGGCAGAGATGACCGGCAGAATTCGTGACCAGAGGAAAGAGACAGTGGAAGAGGACTGGAGAAAATTTAAAATATATCTTAAAAACTATTGTAAAATTGTGGACTGATAAGATGTCAAGGGGTGAGAAACAAAGAATTACAGCTGTAAATGTTAAATCTTAAGTAAATTTAAAAGAGACCTGATTAAAATTGACTGAAGGGTTGCTTGAAAATATGATAAAATAAGGATGTGGTGAAAGGAAGGCATGGGGAAGTCAAATTTTTGTTGTATGTTTTTGATGTGTGTACTTTGTTTGGTATTGTCTTTTATTCGTGTAAAAAACCAATAAAAAATATTTAAAAAAATAAAAATAAAAACTTAAAAAGAAACCAGATGCCAAGAGGAATGTTGATGTTGTAGTGATGCTCATGAAAGTGGAACAGGAGAGAGGGTGTATGGTAGAGGTAGCATGAATCCTGAATTGGGGAAGGAAGATAACAACATGGGGACCCCTATTTCGTGCTGGAATGGCTCACCTGGCAGGCCAGAACTGCAGCAATAGTCTCCCAGCAAAGGTTTACCAGAGGAAGGGGAAGGGGCCAGGTGGCAGCGATCTGCATCTGCGTTGGAGCAACCATAGGATTCCCTGGTGTGCCTGCACAAACCTGACCTCAACGCCACTGCCTCACCTCTCTCCCTCCTCCTCTTGGTATGTGGTAACAAGGATACTGCCAGGAGGCTATTGAGGAGACTCCACTCTACCAGGTGAGCTGCTCCTGACTTCACGGCAATGAGACAATCCTATTTCGAGAAAGAGGCCTGGAAAGCAAGGAGGAGGGAAGTTGGGAGTCCTATGCAGGATACTGAAATTTTGACCACTGCCTCTGGCAAAAAAGGGGGCTTCTTGCATCAAGGAACTGAATTACTGTACTGAATCCACCGTTTTCCTGGCTCTAGACGGATTCTTGAAGTTCTCCATCCCATTTGTGCACAGAAAAAAATTGTGAGTGGGGAGGATTTCACTGAGGGGAGCAGAAATTCTCCAACAGCTTCCAGGTAGGGTTTACCATTTGCCGTGGCAACAGCACGTCTTCTCCCTTCCTTCCTAAGACAGTAGCATCATTGTGAGCGTTGGAGGGGAGGTGGAGCAATGAGACCCATCACACCAAAAATGGTGGAGAAAATTATTGGAGCTATCCAAGGTCCTGCAGTTTTGGCCTGACACTACCTAGTGTCTGACTCTCTAAACCAAGGTAGAAAACAGGATCCGCCCAACTGTGAGCCACCTGACGTCACCATGATGATGGAGCCATAGTCCAGGAACATCTTGAAGACCACACAGGTCTCCCAGCTCTGTTTTAAATTAACTAACTGGAAGGGAAGGGAGAATGGGACTGAGTTGCATACCTTCTTCTTTGGCAATCACTCGTAGCCAAATAAGATTGTCTTCCATTAACACGGTTTTAACAGTGAGACTGTAAGTGACTGTGGAGGCCAATTCTGGATCCACACGTCCTTCCACAGTGGGAACATAGGTTTCCGGGAGGTAGTTGATCACGGTGTAGATTTACCAAGCGTGCCTTCCTCTTAGCACGTTTCTCCCTTGCGTCCTGAGTTCAAGCGTCTTCAAAGCCCATGACACCTTTGGTAAAGGCTGTTCTCCATTTGGAGTGCTTGCAGGCCAGTGATTTCCAGTTGTTGATGTTTATACTACATTTTTAAAGATTTGCCTTGAGAGAGTCTTTAAACCTCTTTTGTTGACCACCAGCATTATCCTTTCCATTTTTAAGTTCGAATAGAGCAGTTGCTTTGGAAGATAATAATCAGGCATCCAAACAACATGGCCAGTCCAACCAAGTTGATGTTATAATAATAATAATAATAATAAATTTTATTTATATCCCGCCCTCCCCAGCCGAAGCCGGGCTCAGGGCGGCTAACAACACCAAAATAGTGCGACATTATAAAAACATTATAAAAATTAATTAAAATCAAGATTGATGGCAGCCATAAAGTTTTGTAAAGGTTGCCAGAGGAGGGAGTCAGGCTGCGCCCTAACCAAAGGCCTGGCGGAACAGCTCTGTCTTGCAGGCCCTACGGAAAGATGTCAAGTCCTGCAGGGCCCTTGTCTCTTGTGACAGAGCATTCCACCAGGTTGGAGCCGCAGCCGAAAAGGCCCTGGCTCTAGTTGAGGCCAGCCTAACCTCTCTGTGGCCTGGGACCTTCAAGGTGTTTTTGTTTGAAGACCGTAGGTTCCTCTGTGGGGCATACCAGGAGAGGCGGTCCCGTAGGTACGAGGGTCCTAGGCCGTATAGGGCTTTGAAGGTTAAAACCAGCACCTTAAACCTGATCCTGCACTCCACCGGGAGCCAGTGCAGCTGGTATAGCACCGGATGAATGTGATCTCGCAGCGAAGACCCCGTAAGGAGTCTCGCTGCGGCATTCTGCACCCGCTGGAGTTTTTGGGTCAGTCTCAAGGGCAGCCCCACGTAGAGCGAGTTACAATAATCCAGTCTGGAGGTGACCGTCGCGTGGATCACAGTAGCTAGGTCAGGGCGAGAGAGGTAAGGAGCCAACTGCTTAGCTTGGCGGAGATGAAAAAATGCCGCCTTTGTAATAGCTGCAATCTGCGCCTCCATGGAGAGGGAGGTATCGAAGATTACACCCAAACTCTTAACGGACGGTGCTGGCACTAATTGCACCCCCGCAAGAGATGGGAGCTGCCCCCTCAGTCCCATATCATCCCGTCCCAGCCAGAGGACCTCTGTCTTCGAAGGATTTAACTTCAACCGGCTCCCACGCAACCATCCAGCCACAGCTTCCAAGCATCTGATCAGTGTGTCTGGGGCCGAGTCAGGATGGCCATCCATCAACAGGTAGAGTTGGGTGTCATCAGCATACTGATGGCAGCCCAGCCCAAAACTCCTGACAAGCTGGGCGAGGGGGCGCATAAAGATGTTAAAAAGCATCGGGGAGAGAATCGCACCCTGAGGCACTCCACACACCAAGGAGTGGCGCGATGACAATTCCCCCCCAAGCGCCACCCTCTGTCCCCGACCAGAGAGAAACGAGCGCAGCCATTGAAGGACTGTGCCCTGGATCCCCACGTCGGCAAGGCGGTGGTCCAGAAGTTCATGATCGACCATGTCAAAAGCTGCTGACAAATCTAGAAGAATCAGCAGCCCCGACCCGCCTCGATCCAGCTGTCTACGAAGATCATCTGTTAGGGCAACCAGAGCCGTCTCGGTCCCATGGCCAGCGCGGAAGCCGGACTGGAATGGATCCAGAGCCGATGTTTCATCCAGAAACCCACCAAGCTGTTCAGCAACCGCTCTCTCAATCACCTTACCCAGGAACGGAAGATTCGAAACCGGGCGGTAATTGGATAGATCTAAAGGATCTAATGATGTTTTCTTTAAGAGCGGGCGCACCACTGCCTCCTTCAGTTCCCCTGGGAATGTCCCCGTGCCAAGGGACAAATTGATGATATCCCCCAGGAGGGCCCGCACCTCGTCTGGACACGCTCTAATCAGCCAAGACGGGCACGGGTCAAGAGGACAGGTGGTGGGCTTTCCAGCTCGGAGGAGTCTGTCCACATCGGCTGGGGATATCCGGTCGAAGTGGTCCAATACTGGACCCGAGGACAGTCGAGGGGCCTCCAGTTCCTTTATTGTATCCAAATTGGCAGGGAGGTCATGGCGGAGCGACAAGACCTTCTCCGCAAAAAAGCTCGCAAATGCCTCACAGCTGTGTGTCAATTTGTTATTTAAATTTGGCTGTCCTTCGAGGGACGTTAAAGACCGAATTATACTAAATAATTGCGCCGGGCGAGAGCTAGCGGATGCAATGGAGGCCGAGAAGTAGGACTTCTTAGTGGCCTTCACAGCCATCTCGTAGGTTTTCATAAAAACCCTATAAGATGTTCTTGAAGCTCCGTCACGGGCACGCCGCCATACTCGCTCTAGCCGTCTGAGGTCCCGCTTCATTTTCCGGAGCTCCTCGGTAAACCAGGGAGCCCGGTTTCTGCGGGGTCGCAGAGGGCGCTTAGGTGCGATCTCATTGATGGCTGCCAGGAGATGGGTATTCCAGCCCTCAACAAGCTCAGTCAATGAGTCGCCAGGGGGAGAAAGGTCCCGCAAGGCTTGACGGAATCTATCAGGATCCATCAGCCTCTGCGGGCGAGCCCAAATTGGCTCGCCACCTAAGCAGGGTGGGGGTGGAACGTCAATCCTGGCTTTCAGAGCGTAGTGATCAGACCATGGCACCTTCATCGAAGGAAACATGATCACATCTATACCAGCGCCAAAGATCAAATCCAGCGTGTGGCCTGCTTGATGTGTGGGGCCCGAAACAAACTGGGAGAGCCCTAGTGTCGCCATGGAAGACACCAGGTCCAGAGCCTGTGAGGAGGGAGTGGCATCAGCATGGATGTTGAAGTCCCCCAATACCAATAGGTTAGGGAACTCCAAGGCCCAGCCGGCCACCGCCTCCAGCAGGCCTGGCAGGGTGGCTGCTGGTGCGCTAGGTGGCCGGTACACCAGCCAGACAGCCAAGCTCACCTCGGAGCCCCACACTAGGCCAACACATTCAATGCCGGGGATCGATGGCGATGGTAGAGCCCTGAAAGAACAATCTTCCCGGATTAATAATGCCACCCCTCCCCCCCGGCCCACAGTCCGCGACTGGTGGAGGACGGAGAAACCTGGGGGCGCCATCTCTCGTAAAGTAACAGTATCCCCTTCGCGCACCCAGGTCTCCGTCACACAAGCCAGGTCGACCCCCTGCGAGATGAAGAAATCTCGCAGGGTGGCGGTTTTGTTGCCTATAGACCTGGCATTGCACAACACCAGTTGAAGAATCATTGCTTCCACACTGGTGATCTTTGCTTCTTCCAGTACACTGACATTAGCTTACCTGTCTTCCCAGGTGATGTGTAAAATTTTTCGGAGACATCCTTCATCCACTCCCTTCTGCATACCATATATTGATGAATGGAGCTGCAGTTTGTTTTGTTAAGGGCTACAGGCCCATAGTCCTGGCTCCTGCATGGATCTGGAGAACTGCATTGAAGTGACCAACTTCATGTGCAGGAACATAGGAATCTGCATTAGGCTAAAAAAAATAGACAATTGGTCTATCTAATTCAGCAGAATCTACATTGACTGGCAGAAGCTCTGCAGGGTTTCAGAGACATTCCTAACCTGACCTGGAGATGCCAGGGATTGCATTTGCCTGCAAAGCAAATGATCTGCTATTGCTCTGTGGCTCTTCCCCGTTCCTCATCTAGATAGGGATCTGTGCAAAGAAAGCTGCTCAAGCAACATACAATCTCCAATTAAATCTGGCTGCATGTCAGTAGTGTGCAGTCAGTGGATAAGGGAGGCTAGTCTGGTCTCCTGAATGTTCCCTGGTGCCTCCTTCCCAAAGCCCAGGAAATTCTGCCCAGCTTAGGGAGGGAGCCATGATGCTCCAAAGGGTCCAATAGCCCTTCCACAACCTTCCCAAAGCTCGTCTGGCTTTGGGTAGGAGGCAGGAGGGCTCCAGCATGTTCACAAGATGGCATCTCTGGCCCTAACTGTTCCCCTACTGTTCCCGCCACTGCTGTATGTGTGTAACAAGATTACAAAAAGTATGACTAATTACTAATTTTTAAACAGGGGAGAGAAAAGGGCACTGAGCTGAACTCAGTACATTAAGTTTACCTAGGCTGTAAGCAGGAACATAAGGGACGCGGGTGGCGCTGTGGGTTAGGACTTGCTGATCAGAAGGTCAGCGGTTTGAATCCCTGTGACGGGGTGAGTTCCCGTTGTTCGGTCCCTGCTCCTGCCAACCTAGCAGTTCGAAAGCATGTCAAAGTGCAAGTAGATCAATAGGTACCCCTCCGGCGGGAAGGTAAACGGTGTTTCCGTGCGCTGCTCTGGTTCGCCAGAAGCGGCTTAGTCATGCTGGCCACATGACCTGGAAGCTGTACGCCGGCTCCCTCAGCCAATAAAGCGAGATGAGCACCGCAACCCAAGAGTCGACCTCAACTGGACCTAATGGTCAGGGGTCCCTTCACCATTACCTTTAAGCAGTAACATACCTTCAACAACAACAACAAAATTGTATTTGACGTGGTACGAAGGTTCGTGTGTTTGCAGAAATGTCCCCGCTTCTTCTTTCTGTCTGTGCACAAGTATTCAAGGATCATTTCATCTCTCTCGAGTAGACATGTTATTACAACTGAGTCTTCTTTTGTTGTTCTACTGACAGCCATAAATTAAACTTTACTATGGTGGCGTGAAGCCAAGCGACTGACTTGAAATTTCAGTGTGTATGATAACAAATCAAATGTGGTCTTGGCCTGCAGTTCGGACACATTGCAAAATGCTCCCTGCTAATTGACTTAGGCCTGCTGAAGAACAAGTCCAACAAATGCTGGCAGAACTCTCCTCTTTGTGTCTCGCGTCCAACAGCTTGCGTCATGCCCAACCAGCATTTATTGGGAGACAGAGTCATTGTAACACCCAGGAGGATGATACAAGGAGACAGTTACACCCAACCAGTGACACATCTACACCTGCGTTTAGCACTATCGTATGAACTCCACTCATTCTGATCCTGCTAATACAACTGGACAGACCTTAAGTCTACAATCCTATTCACACTTACCCGAGAGTAAGTCCCATTGAACACATTGAGCTTACTTATAAAACAGAATACAGTGGTACCTCGGGTTACATACGCTTCAGGTTACATACACTTCAGGTTACACACTCCACCAAGCCAGAAATAGTGCTTCAGGTTAAAAACTTTGCTTCAGGATAAGAACAGAAATCGGGCTCCGGCGGTGCAGCGGCAGCAGGAGGCCCCATTAGCTAAAGTGGTGTTTCAGGTTAAGAACAGTTTCAGGTTAAGTACGGACCTCAGGAACGAATTAAGTACTTAACCCGAGGTACCACTGTAAAAGGATTGGACATATATAAGATTGCACTGTTGTTGTTGATAATGCTCAATGAGATCTAAGTGCTCCCTATTGTCATTATATATTTTTTTCCTTTTGCATTCTCAGTGCTGCAAGTTTCTTATGAATGCAGCTGCTGCTGGTCACAGATGCTTCTTTGTATGTCAGAGAACCTTCTCTTTTTGAGTTTTTATCGTGGCATGTTAATTACCAGCTACCCACAAGCAGTGCTGGATTTACGTATAAGCCAAACAAGCTATAGCTTAGGGCCCCACTCTCTTGGGGCCCCCCAAAAATTTAAAGGAAAAGAAAACTGGACGTACATTTCCAAAATATAAGATAAAAAACGAATGAAATCTCCATACAGTGACAGTGCTTTGTATTGTGTAGGCTCCTATGATGCAAGTACAGTGGTACCTCGCAAGACGAATGCCTTGTAAGACAAAAAACTCGCAAGAAGAAAGAGTTTTTCGTTTTTGGAGTTGCTTCGCAAGACGAATTTCCCTATGGGCTTGCTTCGCAAGACGAAAACGTCTTGCAAGTTTGTTTCCTTTTTTAAAAAACCGTTAATACCCAGGGAATCTGTGCTTCGCAAGACGAAAAATTCGCAAGACGAAAAAACTCGCAGAATGAATTAATTTCGTATTGCGAGGTACCACTGTAATGGGCCCTGCCTGCTAGCCTGCTCCCTAAAATATCACTGGTTTGTTGCTGACAAAGGACAGTTGGGTATACAAAGGGCCCCAATACCCTCAGTAGCTTGGGGCCTCATCAGACCTAAATCCAGCCCTGTCCACAAGCATGGAATGCTCCTCGTTTCACCACCTGAAACAAATGAGCTTGCAATGAATTTTGCCACATCAGAAGCATGGGGATTTATTTTTACTGATGATGTAGATCTACATACTTCCCTTGCACAAGCCCCAGGGCAGTTTACATGTAACACCCACCCCCCATAAAATAACACAAACCTTTAAAAAGTGAAACAAATCACTCAGAACAGTTACTGAAAACAGCAAGACATCAGTTCTTCTTCTGCCCAATGCTGGTTGAAAATGTTGTGCCTTAGCTGCTTAAAACTATAAAGAGATGGGTCTCAATACACCTCAGTATAGAGGGAGTTTCACATATGAGTAGCTGCCACTGAAAAGGCCCTTTTCCGGGCCCACACACCGTGTACTTCATACTGAGCAGGGAGTACCAGGATGGCCTCACCAGCTGCTTTAAGAGCACATGAACTGAGCAACGTTGTTCCTGCAGATATTTGGGTGCCAGTTTGAATACAATTTACTGGGGGTGGGCAAGAAGCTTGCACTTCCCAAAACAATACACAAACCACGATGCATCTATCCCTTGAAATCCACACCGCTCCAAATTTCGCCATGCAGTTCTTCGACCCAAAAAATGCTCCCAAGAATGTGCAGAATGAAAAGCGTGCCTAGAAAGGCATATAATCATGAAAACGGCATGCAAATATGCATTAATTTGGGAGAAATTGCTTGCAAAACCATGCCTAGTAGGGGAAATATCATACAAAAAAATGTGTGTTGTGGAAAATTTTCGAGAGGCCTTAAATCCCCCAGAAGCTGATGTAGAAGTGTGCAGAACTGAAATCCAGATTAGGGGGAAACAAGAAAAACGGACAGGAACTAAAACTGTTGGATCTGTCCATCCCTAGAGACAGTCTAAGAAAAATGAAGCACATTTGAATCCCTTTGATTTCAGTGGAAGAAAGTAAGATTCTCATTTTTTTCCAGTAAAGCAAGGATGGGTCCCACTGATTCCAATGGAAGAAAGATAAAAATTTGGATCCCATTGATTTCAAAGGAAGAATGCGAACACTAAAAAAAAAAAAAATGGGTAAAGAAAGGCTGAATCCCAATGATTTGAATGGAAGAAAGTCTTGGCTTCATTTCCCCCCAGTAAATAGACACAGTGGTGTAGCATGGGTTGCCAGAGCTTGGAGCCAGAGTACACATGTGCATTCAACTGCCTAACAGCGTCCATCCCAGGAGATGGCAGCCACAGAGATAAGAAAAGAAGAGTCATTCCATTGTCTGGAGAGGTCACTTCCTGGTTCGCATGAAGAATCAGTTTTCAATGGAGCCCAGCGATGGAAACGTGTAGCTGTATTGAGGCAGCACCTAGTGTTGAAATTTTGCACCCCTAACAATTTTATGCCTGAGGCAACCGCCCCTGTGGGACCCTCCCCAGGCTATGCCATGGAAAAGAGGCACCCTCGACTTGCTGACGCACAAGGAGTAAACTGAGGGGGCTGGTTTTTCCACAGTGGGGACGGGACTGAACTAGAATGCTGTTTGGGATGACGTGCTTGCTTTGACAGCAATGGTGGCTCCTTGGAAAAACTGCTCAATGCCAACACTCGAGAGGGTTTTGGCCACACAGGGCTTCTTCTCCTCTCTGCCACGCCCCTGCGTTCCTCTAGTTGCTGCTCTGTTTCTCTCTCATTGCTGCTCTGAGAGCCAGTGTGGTGTAGTGGTTAAGAGCGATAGACTCATAATCTGGGGAACTGGGTTCGCGTCTCCGCTCCTCCACATGCAGCTGCTGGGTGACCTTGGGCCAGTCACACTTCTCTGAAGTCTCTCAGCCCCACTCACCTCACAGAGTGTTTGTTGTGGGGGAGGAAGGGAAAGGAGAATGTTAGCCGCTTTGAGACTCCTTAAAGGGAGTGAAAGGCGGGATATCAAATTCAAACTCCTCTTCTTCTTCTTCTTCTTCTTCTTCTTCTTCTTCTTCTTCTTCTTCTTCTTCTTCTTCTTCTTCTTCTTTCTTCTTCTTCCCCACACCAGCCTACTTGGCTGGTTCCTGGCAGCAGGGAACAGAGAGAGGTCTGACCTTCTTGTGACACTGGCCCTAAAGCAGCCAGTTAGTGGGATAGCTAATCATTTTTAAGGCAAGTCTAGTGCTCTGCCCACACGCACTTGGGCCTGAGCCCATGTCTTGAGTAATTTTTCTTTTGGTTACCACACCACGATAGCAGTTGTACCACACACAACAATATCAAGGAGCGTGAGGTCACCTCCTTCAGAGCTGGGTGCAGTTAATTCAAACATCATTTCCATGAGAAACAAAAGCAGCCCGATATGAAACAATGCAGAGTGAGCTGGGGCAAAAGATCAGATAAACAACCCCATTCCTTTGTTGAATAACTCCAGCTGTACGCCCACTTTCTTAATGGAGCAGGATATCAGGTATTTGGTGACTGGCATTCTTATATAAACCATTTTTGAATGCTCCACATCCTTTTCTGGGTAAGCTGCCAGTCAGCTCTTGGTGGAGCCGTCTGGTCCTGCTGTCGGGCGAAGAGGTTTGCTTCAGGCGGTGCCGTTCCCTGGGGCAGGAAGAACGGCGCAGGAACACTTCCCTAAATAGTTCACCCTAGCAGGGGGCACGCAATTAGGTCTCTGCTTCAGGCGGCAAAATGTCGTGGGTGGCATCAACTGTCCATCAAACCCCTCTTTTGGCTTTAAGACACTTGTGGCTTAAGTTTAACATTAGGTGAGCAACGCACAGCGGTGCACAGAACATTTTTGGTGGACGCATCAAAAATATCAGAGGCATCAAAGGGCTGAAACTGATGGGTTTTGGAGGCAGCTGGGAAGGTTCTTCATCTTCATTTATGTTACTTTTTCATGCTAAAGCGGGACATAATCCAGCCCGGACACTGAGGTCCAGCGCCGAGGGCCTTCTGGCGGTTCCCTCGCTGCGAGAAGTGAGGTTACATTGAACCAGGCAGTGGGACTTCTCGGTAGTGGTGCCTGCTCTGTGGAATGCCCTCCCATCAGATGTCAAGGCAATAAACAACTATTTTACTTTTAAAAGACAACTGAAGATGGCCCTGTTTAGGGAAGTTTTTAATGTCTGACGCTGCATTGTTTTTTATATTCGGTTGGAAGGCACCCAGAATGGCTGGGGAAACCTAGCTAGATGGGTGGGATATAAATTATTATTATTATTATTATTATTATTATTATTATTATTATTATTAGTTAATCTAAGCTAGTGGCAGCAAGATCCCTCCCTCCACGCCAGTCTGTAACTGGTTTGGTCTTCCTGTGTCTTCCCAGTGAAAGCCTGACCATTTCCCAAAAGGATCTTTCATGGTTGGCATAGCTGCTGCTGGTGTCTTGAGAGCCAGTGTGGTGTAGTGGTTAAGAGCAGTGGACTCGTAATCTGGGGAACCGGGTTCGCTTCCCCGCTCCTCCACATGTAGCTGCTGGGTAACTTGGACTAGTCACACTTCTCTGAAGTCTCTCAGCCCCACTCACCTCACAGAGTGTTTGTTGTGGGGGAGGAAGGAAAAGGAGATTGTTAGCCGCTTTGAGACTCCTTAGGGTAGTGATAAAGCGGGATATCAAATCCAAACTCTTCTTTTTGCCCAAGCATATGATTGCACTGCCCTCTGGGAATTATTGTTCAGTTGTTGTGACATGTTATGAAACTCGTACATGTGAGAGCTGCCTCATACAAGGATGGATAATGGCATGTCAGTGCTGCCGTTTTTCACTTAGCATGAGGACAGAATACAGAGCAGAATAGGTAGAGATTAGCTGGAACATTGCACTACCTTTACGATGGGATAAATAGGGGCGATTATTCATTGCATATGTTAAGGACTGCCCATTTGCAGATGTTGACACTGGAACCAAAACCTTATGACAGCTCAAGGGCACCAACTGGATTCCCCACAGTATTTTGTTCAGAGACCAACAATTTCCATTCACTTTTAAAAATGTGAATGTGATTTAGATAAATCTCCTTTTCCTAGGTCATTTACACTATCTAAAACAGGGACCCGGGTGGCGCTGTGGTCTAAACCACTGAGCCTCTTGGGGTTGCCAATTGGAAGGTCAGCGGTTTGAATGCACACAACGGAGTGAGCTCCTGTTGCTCTGTCCTAGCTCCTGCCAACCTAGCAGTTCGAAAGCACACCAGTGGAAGTAGATAAATAGGTACCACTGTGGTGGGAAGATAAACGGTGTTTCTGTGCACTCACAGTGTCTTGCCCCATGACCCACAAAGCTGTCTGTGGACAAACACTGGCTCCCTCGGCCTGAAAGCGAGATGAGTGCCGCAACCCCAGTCTCCTTTGACAGAACTTAACCGTCCAGGGGTCCTTTACATTTACTTTACCTTTAGACTATCTAATGTGAATTAGATCATTCTTAATTCTAAAATGCAAAGGTAATTTAGATGATTCTCTTTCCCCCCAGTATATCTGGCACTGGGAGCTGAGAATTTATCTCTCGGCTAATGTATTCTTTTATTGAATCCAATTTTGCTGTCACGCAGATCCTTTCAGCCCAGTCTGCCTTGTCATCTTCTTCTAAACGGTACTTAAAATAAAACTTTCTTTGGTCCGTGGAGAACGCTTTAAATCCTTTAACATCAACAAAGGAAGCGGTTTTGCTGTGACTTTGACTTTTTTTTTAATCACTGCAGACAGTCGAAGAGATGATTTCAAAAGAAAGAATTTGAAATGTGTATTGAGAATGCTGAGCTGATCTCTCTCCTGCCAAATATGTTTTTATGTTAAATAGCTGAAGGCAGCCCTGTTGAGGGAAGTTTTTAATGTGTGACATTTTAGTGTATTTTTGGTCTTTGTTGGAAGCCACCCAGAGTGGCTGAGGAAATGAATTATTATTATTATTATTATTATTATTATTATTATTATTATTATTATTATAGTTGAGCATTCACCCGGCTGCTTTTGCCACACTTCCACTAACTGTGCTCGGAAATTAGATGGTGCAACTATAGGCGCATGATCATTAGAGCTTGCCACATTTCAGATAATCCAACATGCCCCCCTGCCGCAATGTTTAACTTTCATTAAAATGTGAGTCATAAGGAGAGTCCTAATGGATCAGGCCATCGCAGTAGCCAAACAGGTGTCTCTGAGAAGCTCTCAAGCAGGAGCTCAGTGTAACAGAAGTGTCCTCAATTCAGGAGAGTCCTGCTTCTCCAAGAGCCACAGCCTTGGATTCCAACAGAAATCAGGCAGAGTTGTTTCTACCAGCTGCCCAGCCTGAGCCTTGCTTCTAATTTCCATCTCTTTCAACTCCCTCACCTCTGTCTTTCTAACTACCAGTGAATTGAGAGAGGGTCTGTTGCCTTTGTAACCTTGACATGCCACTTGACTGCCCCATTTTAAGCGGGACATCCCAGAATTACTTCCGAATAGATTCTGGAATGTCCAGTATTTTGGGTCTGGCGTGAGACAACCGGGTCAAGTGCTTCATGATATTGGCATAGTTCAAATCCTCGCCTTCTGATCCTTCAGTCCTCCCGAGCCTGAGAAGATAGTTCTCCGATAGTCTCCTCTGTCTGTTCCAAGGGGGAAAAAAGAGGTTTAAGTGAAGCATGAGAGGCAGATCCACTGACTCATCTTCTTAACTGAAGTGTGCCTGGCCAGTGCTTCACACAGTTATCTCTTATCAGCCTGCTGCCGATGAGAGAAAAATCAATCTGCCACGATGCTCCCTCTCCTGAAAGTCCAGAAGGTACAGTGGTACCTCGGGTTACAGACGCTTCAGGTTACAGACTCCACTAACCCAGAAATATTACCTTGGGTTAAGAACTTTGCTTCAGGATGAGAACAGAAATCGTGCAGCGGCGGCATGGCGGCAGTGTGAGGCCCCATTAGCTAAAGTGGTACCTCAGGTTAAGAACAGTTTCAGGTTAAGAACGGACCTCCGGAATGAATTAAGTTCTTAACCTGAGGTACCACTGTTCTTCTATTTTTTTGGTGTGGCGTTCTGGCATGAGATAGGTGGGTTGCGCCAGAGTACTAGAATGAAAGCCGCTCACTTTTTTTTTTAATCTCATGAGACTCGGGACCAAAAAAGGAGTGTCCCAATTTTGGTCCCTAGGATTTTGGAGGGAATGATTTATTTATTTATTTATTGAATTTGTATACCACATACAAAGATGGCCATTACCTCACCAGGAAGCTAGCCTGGCTATCCCAGGAATTGAATCTGTGTCAGATCCAGGAATTAGAAGGAGGCTCAGGCATCCAGTCTACCCCCACCAAACTCATAAGAATAATCTTATTATGCTTCGGTCTAATGTGCTGCACAGCACTTTGTTATGTACTAACCTTGGATCCTAGAACAATAGGCAAGTTGGATCCTAGAATGCAACAACTGATTGGCTTGCAGGAGAAGACCAGTCATGCTCCAGGAAGAAGTTAATCAGCCTATTAGGCTGGTAGGATCGTAGAGTGCAACAACTGATTGGCCTGCAGGAAAAGACCAATCAGGCTCCAGGAGGGAAGCAGAATCAGTCAATCAGACGGGACTCATTGTGCAAATAATGTATATAAAAGCCTGAGGTTTGGGGGCAATTCAGTCACTGTTTTACAAGCTGCAATAAAGAGCATGAAATCACTACAGGACTCCGAGTATATTTCAGTTTCGTTGGGAGATAAGAGTGCATCTGCACTCCACTTTAGGGCTTAATGCTGATTCATAGCCTGTGTACTTCAAATGAGCCAGAGTAAGAATTAAGAAGAAAGTGAACCTATTCACAAACGTTTTACGAGGGGCAGAACCTCTCTCTTTCTTTCTTTTCCGGCCCTAGGCCATGTGTTTCAGTGGGAAAGGTTAATAAGGGGAAAACACAGCATGTAAACATATATCCTGTCCCCAACCCCAGGGCATTCTTGTTTTATATATATAAAAGAAAGTCATACTGGTTGGAATAATGCGGTCACTTTGATTGAGGAAATTGCTAGAACAATTGGGGCCCACCCAACTTCAAAACAAATTCTGGCCTTTAAAGTAATAATTTCAAAAAACCCATAAAAATATGAACAAGAATGATATTCTTTGGGGAAACAATGGGCATTCCCAGCATTTTCACTTGCTTCGTTATAGAAGCTGAAACAAGGTGCAGAATTGAGGGGTGCAGAATACGGCTGATTCTCGCAGGTGTTTGGATTATGGGCTCCTAACATACAAAGGAACGATGTTCCTTTCTCCTCCCTACTGATTCCTGCTAGCCAAAAAAGACAACAAAAGCAGATTAATGTCCAATGAACTGCAACAAAGGCTGAAGACAGACCACAGATTTAAAGTACCACACTTTTCCGTCTATAAGATGAGGGTTGTTTTTTTTTACTCAAAAATAAAGTTAAAAGGGGTAGGCGTGTCTTATACATGGGTAGTGCAATGGGAGAACAGGCAATTGGTTGCATCCGCAAGCAGGATTTAGCGATTGGGTGGGTGAATGGTGTCTGCTGCAAGGGCTGCGTTAGACTGGCTGCTGCTTTGTCAAATGGGTGGGTTATTTGTGGATGTGTAAACGGTTGCTTTGGATTGGCTGCTGCTTTGGCAATGTGGCTTGCGTTGCTTGCGATTGTTAGCATTTGCCACTTGGGTGAGTGATATTCGATTCTGAATTGTGCCCCCCCCAAAAAAAATTGCTCAACATCTCCCCCCATTTTCTTAAACTTGAGTCCCCCAAATTGGGGGCGTCTTATACATGGGGGGACGCGGGTGGTGCTGTGGGTTAAACCACAGAGCTTAGGGCTTGCCGATCAGAAGGTTGGCGGTTCGAATCCCTGTGACGGAATGAGCTCCCGTTGCTCGGTCTCTGCTCCTGCCAACCTAGCAGTTCAAAAGCACACTAGTGCAAGTAGATAAATAGGTACCGCTCCGGTGGGAAGGTAAACGGTGTTTCCGTGTGCTGCTCTGGTTCTCCAGAAGCGGCTTAGTCATGCTGGCCACATGACCCGGAAGCTGTAGGCCGGCTCCCTCGGCCAATAAAGCGAGATGAGCACCGCAACCCCAGAATCGGTCACGACTGGACCTAATGGTCAGGGGTCCCTTTACCTTTACCTTATACATGGGGGCATCTTATAGGCGGAAAAGTATGGTACATTTAAAGCACACATACCTAACAAGGAATCGGAGGTAGACTTCAGTGTATACGGGGGCAGCAGATCCCAATCTTAATCTTTCTTTCCCCTCCTTCTTCCCAATGTAGATCTTTCCTCACCCCTTCTTCCCTCACCCCACCAATATGGGGTTTGCCTCACGTGCCAAAATGCTAGTAAGCCGCTCCTTCCCACCTTTACTCAGCAGGCAAGCAGAGGCATAGCATGAGGGGGCCAGGTGGCAGTGGCCCCAGGGGCACATTTTTGAGGGGATGTGACTAGGCACATCCACAATTTTGTGTCGTTCGTATGGAGCCCCTGGTTGTCTCACAGACTATTGACCCATACACAACTAATCCACTGCCACCAACCAGGTCCTCCCTGGTAAAATCACTTCAGTCTCATAGAATCATAGAATCATAGAGTTGGAAGAGACCACAAGGGCCATCGAGTCCAACCCCCTGCCAAGCAGGAAACACCATCAGAGCACTCCTGACATATGGTTGTCAAGCCTCTGCTTAAAGACCTCCAAAGAAGGAGACTCCACCACACTCCTTGGCAGCAAATTCCACTGTTGAACAGCTCTTACTGTCAGGAAGTTCTTCCTAAAGTTTAGGTGGAATCTTCTTTCTTGTAGTTTGGATCCATTGCTCCGTGTCCGCTTCTCTGGAGCAGCAGAAAACAACCTTTCTCCCTCCTCTATGTGACATCCTTTTATATATTTGAACATGGCTATCATATCACCCCTTAACCTCCTCTTCTCCAGGCTAAACATGCCCAGCTCCCTTAGCCGTTCCTCATAAGGCATCGTTTCCAGGCCTTTGACCATTTTGGTTGCCCTCCTCTGGACACGTTCCAGTTTGTCAGTGTCCTTCTTGAACTGTGGTGCCCAGAACTGGACACAGTACTCCAGTCTCAGTCAGCTTCTCAATTAATAAAGAAGAATGTACAGTGGTACCTCGGGTTAAG
Organism: Podarcis melisellensis; assembly: GCF_964234715.1. Lineage (NCBI taxonomy): Eukaryota > Metazoa > Chordata > Lepidosauria > Squamata > Lacertidae > Podarcis > Podarcis melisellensis. The sequence continues at coordinate 117,256,345 of NC_138528.1, forward strand.
TACTTAATTCGTTCCTGAGGTCCGTACTTAACCTGAAACTGTTCTTAACCTGAAGCACCACTTTAGCTAATGGGGCCTCCTGCTGCTACTGCACCGCCTGAGCACGATTTCTGTTCTCATCCTGAAGCAAAGTTCTTAATCTGAAGCACTATTTCTGGGTTAGCGGAGTCTGTAACCTGAAGCGTACCACTGTATTTTATTTCAGACACAAACAAAACTTTTACAGCATTCCAAACATTGTTGCCCTTTACTTTCTTAGTCTTATTTTCCTCTCTCTATCTTCTACCTCCCCACACTCAAGAACCCACTGCCCTAACTGTCTCTCTATTACCAACTGCCTTTCCCAACCAGCCAACCCACTAAAACCATCCAACTACCCCCAACAGGCAAGGAGCCCTGGCAGCTGAGACCCGGCAGTGGGCAAGGCTGGGAGGCGACACTTGCCCTGCCATGGTTGCCTGCAACCCACTGCATGCAAGCTGGTCAAAGCAAAAGGCTAAGCGTTGAAAAAGCTTGTGTCAGTTTGGACAGACTTCCCCCCCTTTTTTGTAACTCGGGTTCTGCTTCTTCGTCTCTCCCCACACCAACACCTCAGAAACAACATCTGCTCCACAAGGCCTCATAACCCCCTGGAGCAGATTTTGAGGGTGAATGGGAGGGGGCTGCCTGGGGGAGGAGAGGGAGGTCTTCTTGCAGAAGTGGAATTCTGCTGGCTGCGCAAGTGGAAAAGCAACCCTGGATACCTTTTGCCCTCTCTCTCAAACTGCCAGCACAGTCTCAATAAATGAGTTGAATTTCTTTCGAAGCAGCCCTACACATGTCTTCTCAGTCCCAGTTTAAATCGGTAAAGGACTGCAGACCTAACAGTGTTATTGCCTGTTTGACCAGAAAACAGTTGCCAAAAGGAGACTTTAATTCCAGCCATAGGGTTTCTTCTTTATTATTTCCCAATAACAATGGATTTTAACATAACTGCATAAAAAATGAGATTAGGATTCATATTCCAACCCAACCCTCTTTTTATGGGGCTTTCCTGAAGTGCTTACCCTTACCGTTTTATTTCCACAATTAAACCTCGGCAACATGTTCTGCCAACTTGTCAGACCACTTCCCAAAATGTTCACAGGAACATTTTCAAAAATGAAAAGAAATCTAGGCGAGGTGTTTATTTTTGTAGAGGCTATCCACTGTGGCCACAAAATCAACTAAATCTGGACCATTTGCAGTACTTAGATCTTTATCGACACTTTCTGCTAAAAAGCTGGTAATTTAGTTTAAATACACCCTCTGTACTGATCCCTAAATTACTGCTGCAACATCTAAAGGAGAAATGCAATCAGTGGCGTAGCGTGGGTTGTCAGCACCCGGGGCAAGGCAAGTAATTTGCGCCCCCTAACCCATGGATTTGTGCCCCCTAACCCGTGGATTTGCGCCCCCTAACCCTAACCCCCAGATGTTGCACCCGGTGCGGCCGGCCCCCCCTGCACCCCCATGCTACGCCACTGAATGCAGTGCCAGATTTACATATAAGCTAAACAAGCTATAGCCTAGGGCCCCACTCTCTTGGAAAAAGTAAAAAACCCTGGATGTACATTTCCAAAATATAAGATAAAAAACAAACAGAATAAAACCTACATACAACAACAGTGTTTTGTGTTGTATAGGCTCCTATGATGTAAATAATGGGCCCCGCCTGCTAGCCTGCTCCCTAAAATATCACTGGTTTGCTCATTTCTATATATAGGGTGCCTACATTCTGCATGTGCAAATGGCTTTAGATACCTGTTAGGTCCATAAATTACCATATAGCATATATTCAGCACAAAAAACAAGGACAATTTGTTGTTGACAAAGGACAGCTGGACATAGAAAGGGCCCCATTACCTTCAGTAGCTTAGGGCCTCATCAAACCTAAATCCAGCCCTGTATATACGCTTTATAATCTGAGACAGCTCCATATATTTTTAAACACCTCCTGAACTTGCTTTGCTACCTGCAAATTGAGCAGTGTACATGGGATGGAGATGTAAGCTAGACTGAAGATTCAGAAATATCACCCTCCTCTTTTGTTATGTCTCCTGTTCTGTAGGATTTTTACTGATGCCTGTTTGTTTCACGGGCTTGAGGGTCCCAGCCACGCTGAAGAACTCGCTCCATGAGAGGAACGGCATCTGTGTATACATGTTTCCATGGTGTCATGAAACCTCATTTTGCTCTCTTAAGTGCACTTCCATGTCCACTTGCCCCGTCTTCCAGCCCTTTGATATTCATGTGTTCATAAGCACAACAAAGGACAATGAAACCATGCCTTGGTGAATATCAGAAACATCCACAACATCCTTCATATCAGGTTTCCTCCTTCTTTTAGTGGATTCCTTTGTCAATTCATACCACTCACTAGGCATATCCCTGTTCCTGTTTCCTTACATAAATATTATTATTGAAATAAAAGGCAGACTTCCTCGCTGTCTCTAAATGTGAAGCTGATATTGATCTTAAGATGCCAGCTTTCGGTGGTAACAATTTCATTTTTTATGGAGAATTTTGATTCGTTTGCTTCTTTTGAGACCAAGGACTCATCTACACGGCTGCAAATAAAACGTTTTAAATGTGTTGTAAAGTGCAGTGTAGAAATGTGACACTAGATGGCCACAGGGAGCTATGCAAAATTCAATGTATTTTTCAAAACGTTTTTTAAAAAATCATTTTCATAGCATTTTTTTAAAAAATATGTGTGTAGATTCCACCAAAGAACAGAACAGGATGTCCACAAGGTTGCTTATGCAAGAGCAGAGATGGGGAATCTGTGGCCCTCCACATACTGTCAGGGCCTGGATGAGAAACTCTCAGGAAACCACGTGTACATTGCCTTGGGTTCAATGGCGGAAAACACTTAAGATATAAATGTAAGAAGCTAATAAAAGTAGAGAACAGTTAACCATGCATGTGTCATAACATCTAGTTCCAGCTTCCAAAGCTGGGCCAAATGCAAAACATTTTCTTCTAGTACAGCACTTTGAACAACAATTCTGTCGTTCTTATTTTCAGAATGCTCTCATCACTGAGGAGCCAACAGGATCAATATTACATACTTGTGATTTCATATAGTCTTCTAAAGGCAGAATTCCCTTGGTCTGTTTTCAAAATAAGGCTTACACAATGTCTGCCTTGAATGTTTTTCCAGTTCAAATAGTCCCGGAATCAACATGGGAGCAATTAAACATTCACTATGACATTATCGTAATGCCATTAATTGCATTTATGTAACTCTTGTTGTGTTCAAAAATGTAGTAAAAGTACCAGCAGCAAGTCTCCTGCATGCTGATTAATCGTACTGAACAAATCATGCTGTTCCATCACAAAAACTGTCCACTTCTAATATCCTCTCTTTCTCTTTCTCTCCTTATCTTTTTGAAGTGAATATATAATGCTGAAAAGGGATTATTATTATTTTTTTACCCAATGAGAACAGGGAGAGCTTACAAAGCGAAAAATAGTGAGCCCCAGAGGTAAGCCTTTAGACTTCAAAGAAGCATATATTTTCATAGTTCAGAACCACTGCAAATACTACCCTATCAGAAAATGAATTTGATGCTACCTATTTTTGCATTCATGTTCATCTTCAATTCACTGGTCCCATGAGAGACACACATTTCATACAGAACAGTTTTGTGCTGCACAATAATTCATGAAGAAAAATTCAAGAGCTCAAAGCCATTGTTTAAAGTTGTTTTGCATATTGCAAAATGGGCTTTTCCTATAGAGGCAAGGACTGGTGGAAGTAGAAGTGATCCTTCTCAGTTAGAAATGCAAGAAGGCATCGATTTCTGCTCCGACTCCTGTTTAACGCATGCTGCACTGTTTCCATTCTACTGCAGTTCAGTTTCTGACAAAACTACATTATTGGCCTCGCTGTCTGCCGTGGAAGATTTTTACCAAATGAATTACACTGTCATTGCATTACTCCTTGCCATTCATTTCAGAGCAAAGAGGATTTGTTATGATGCAAAGGAAACACGAGGCAATACCAAACACAGCAATTCCTCTGTGCACTCATACAAACTGCCTAGGCCGGCCCACTGTACCTATGCTACCGTATTTTTTGCTCTATAAGACTCGCTTTTTCCCTCCTAAAAAGTAAGGGGAAATGTGTGTGCATCTTATGGAGCGAGTGCAGGCTGCTCAGCTATCCCAGAAGCCAGAACAGCAAGAGGGATTGCTGCTTTCACTGCGCAGCGATCCCTCTTGCTGTTCTGGCTTCTGAGATCCAGAATTTTTTCCCCCCTTGTTTTCCTCCTCCAAAAACTAGGTGTGTCTTGTGGTCTGGTGCGTCTTATAGAGCGAAAAATACGGTACCCTTTTAATGTTTGATGTTTTATTGTGTTTTTAATATTCTGTTGGCAGCTGCCCAGAGTGGCTGGGGAAACCCAGCCAGATGGTCAGGGTATAAATATATTTTTAAGTTGTTATTATTATTATTATTATTATTATTATTATTATTATTATTGGCAGCATGGGATGTGACAGTGAGACCAAGCAAGGATGATCCTCCTTTTCTGCCTTACACAACCATCGCCACATTTCCAGATTGCACAACTAAGGCTGATGTTTCTGCACATTTGGTCTTTCAATATCACAAGTGGAAGTAGTCTATGGCAACCATGCAGGGGGGGGGGGAATGCTGCTGTACTTAAGAAGCAGTAGAAACCAGGGCTTGGCCCAATGAGCCCCAGTGTGCAATGGTAGCCCAATTGCAGCCCAATATGCGTCCCCAGTCCTGAAAGCTCTGCTCTGGCTGCCAATGTTCTACAAAGCCCAATTCAAGCTCAACTGCTTGGGACCCAAGTCCCTGGAGGAGGAACTCCTTCAATATCAATCATCTGGGTCCATGAAAAGGCATGTCCGGCCCTGTAGGTGGTTCTGCCTCTGGCTCCTGCTGGGTTGGCATTGTCCCATGGCACTACCTTCTTGGTGGTGGCTCCTTGGTTTTGGAACGCCCCTACTGGAGAAGCACATCTGCCTCTTTCATTGACTCACAGGAACAATCTAAAAACGTATCTTTCAGCATTTGATGGCTGAAAGATACTGGCCATAGTCACTTTGAAATTAGAAATGGCGAAAGTATGTAATTGCTTTTAAATGTCTTTAGATGGTTTTGATTTTTAAAATAGGCTTTTATTCTATTTTATATGCTTTGACCTTTGACCTGGTGCTGGGTTCCTTTGGGAGGAAGAGTGGGAGAGAAATTTAATAAGGTTGTTTTTCTTTTTAAATGTAACCTTTGGATTTAGCTGCGTGGAGTTTGTAATGATGCAAATGAATACAGGAAGTTGTTGGGGATTGGTGCAGTGGCACCTAATGTCACAAAAGCACTGAGGTTTGGGGAGGGCTCTCTCCTGTGTGAGAAGACAGTTTTACTGAGAGTAGATCCCTTTATATTACTGGCCCTAACTCAGTCATCTTAATTCATTTCATAGGGTGTGCTCTGAGTAAAATCTAGCTCAACGGCTTTTTCTTCTATGGTGATCACTCATAGCTGAGTAGGATTGTTTTCCATGAACACCGTTTTAAGAGTGAGTCTGTAAAGGACTGTGGAGGCCAATTCTAGATCCACACATCCTTCTCCAGTGGGGGCAAAGGTTTCCAGCGGGAGTTGATCATGGTGAGGGTTCACAAAAAGTTCCTTCCTCTTAGCATGTTTCTCCCTTTTGTCCTGAGTTCGAGTGTCTTCAAAGCCCATGACACCTTTGGTAAAGGCTGTTCTCCAACTGGAGTGCTCGCAGGCCAGTGTTTCCCAGTTGTTGGTGTTTATACTACATTTTTTAGATTTGCTTTGAGAGAGTCTTTAAACCTCTTTTGTTTATCACCAGCATTGTGCTTTCCATCTTTAAGTTCAGAATAGAGTAGTTGCTTTGGAAGACGATAATCTCGCTTTCAGGCCAAGGGAGCCGGCGTTTGTCCACAGACAGTTTTCCGGGTCATGTGGCCAGCATGACTAAACTGCTACTAGTGCACAGAGGACTGTGACAAGTGCCAGAGCGCACGGAAACGCTGTTTACCTTCCCACTGAAGCGGTACCTATTTATCTACTTGCACTGGCGTGCTTTCAAACTGCTAGGTTGGCAGAAGCAGGGACCGAGCAACGGGAGCTCACACTGTTGCGGGGATTCAAACTGCTGACCTTCTGATTGGCAAGCCCAAGAGGCTCAGTGGTTTAGACCACAGTGCCACCCACTTTACTCTAAATGATATGTATCCAAAGATTGCACCCACAAGCACAGCATTGTACCTGCCCGCCTGCATAGTTCCTGCACAGAGATGCTTAATGAATGTAGAACAATTGCAGAGAGAGTCAAATGGATCAAATCCCCCCTCATATTGACCATGTATAATAGTCTCCTGCTGTGCTTCATTTCAAAGTGAGAGATGCTAAGAGGACCAGTATTTCACAATGACTACTTGTGGAGTCACCCAGCACCTTGTTACTGCATGGCACGGCCTAGACTACCTGTCCTTGTGAGTTAGCATACTAACCTAAGTGGTTGTTAATGCCATTTAAGCCATGCTAATCTCTACCGCAAGGATGCAAGTACCATGTCAGGTTTAGTTTGGGTTTGCAAATATTCTGTCAAGTCCTGTTTCTGCGTTCTCCCAGGAATTTATTTGCTGCTAAAACTATGTAAACTAAAAGGAGACTGGTTTACAGGCAAGTTGCGAGCAGACAGAATAGTCCTGCTTTTTGTGAACTTTTGCTCTTAGAAAATGAGATGGTTAAGGAGAGAGATCACCCAAAATAGTTCTAAGAATATTTTTAGCATGCATGCGTAGAATTATGAACAGTAAAACAAGAAAACACAAGGATGTTGGTCGGATCTTTTTGTGCTCTGTTAGACAGAAATAAAATATTTCATTTACCATACAGTACTTACTTATAAATTTATTTCCTCATACTTATATTCCTCCCTCCTTCCTAAGGAAAACACAGAGTGTCTAGTAGCAACACAGTATCACCTATGCATCAGTACAACACAGTGAAATAATGGATTATAGCACATTATAACTGGCTATGAGAACAGAATAAAAACAATAAATTCAGATGTTGCTCAACTTCAGATATGTTATGCTACAGACCTTAAACAAATCTGAACAAATAGAAAAATACAAATTGCATATCACATATTCATCACGCCATGACTAAACATACAGTTTCCTCCCCTCAAATATATAAACGATACAAAATACGACACAGTGTTACAATGTTTTTGAAATATTTACAACAAACTAAAAGAGAACTTTTTTTTGGAAAGCTACATTTTGCAATCTTTGTAAATAACTCGTGTGTTTTCTGAAAGGTTGGTTTCTTAACAAGCTTTAGATTTTGATGCTGTCCACTGTGATATTGCATAAATAATACTTGCAGCAGTAAGCAAGCAGTAAGCAACGTGAGTTGATTGCGAATACTAGTAGGTGAGGCATCTTTAGGGCTGCCATATTTCAAAAAGTAAAATTCCTGACACTACCCAAAGCAGCTCACAAGGGCTTGCGATTTATTCTTCACCCGAATCTGATGCACACCCATAGCTTCTATCCAAGAAGTGTGTACCAACTCAAAACTTAGTGCAATGAGAGAAGTTTGCATTTGCAGTGCTATCCGTTCTGAATTCAGCTGTTAAGATTATTAGTAAACAGACTATTATGTAACTGCACTAAGAAAAAAAGCTAGAAGGTATGCATTTGCAAATCCTGAGGATATGATTAGATATAGATTTGTGTTCACTGCCAATCACAAAAGGATCATGGGGGAAAGTATTCAGGGAGCATGAAAGGAATTGTAAAAGGCATCTGCAGAACCTCACAGCCCACAATCAAATGGGGGCGAAAACCCTCTGCATTGGATACTGAGAAATTTATTTCCTGTAGGGCAGGAAAGAGAGGTCACATAAGTCCAAAGAAGAACAAGCCACCTTGATCACAAGGGAAAGCAGACAGACATGCACACCCAAAGCCCACAAAATGTGCTTGCTGAGGCAAATGACACCTCTACGAGCTTGCCTTGCATTTTGGTCAAAATATCACAGATGTGGGAATGTGAATCAAGTAAATTATTTCAAACCGTTTTAATCTGTTTCATTTCGATCATTTAAATGTTTCTCGCAAACGGCTTACGGGTTTTGCCACAATCAACGGGCATATACACTTTCTTTTTACAATAAATAAATGAAATCATTGCTCTTCTATGTCCAGAACAAATGGCATGGGAAGGTGGAAAAACCACAGGTCTCTTTCTGAGTTTATTAGTCTCTTTCAGTCTCCCAGGGATAAATTATACAGGTTATCCTAGATGAGTAGCTGTGCCTATAAGTGCAGTTTAAGCACACAAAAATTGCCGCTGTGGGGCCCACAATCCAGATAGAATGGGGGTTTGGAGGACTTTAACCCTTGTTCCTGCTGTGCCCTCCCCAAAGTCAACAATTTGCATTCAAAATAACCATCCATCTTGCTTCACTGCCCTCCCTTGCTCCCCCATCAATACAAATCACACATATTAGGTCCATGGCAGCTCTCTAGGCTTTCAGAAAGGAGTCTTTCCCAACCCTACTGGGAGATGTCAGAGACTGAATATGGGATCTTTTGCTTCTATTCCCCCCCCCCCAATTTCTTTTTATTAATTTCCAGAAAAAAATTAAGACAAACAAACAGACAAACATACATCCTAATTGTGGTTAAACCAGTCTTAATAACATTGTTAAGTGACTTCCTCAAATCCCCCAGGTTGAATTTCATTGTATATCATTTTAGCAGTTTTCCAAAATCAATCTTTTCAAAAAATTACTGTATTTTTTGCTCTATAAGACTCACTTTTTCCCTCCTAAAAAGTAAGGAGAAATGTGTGCACATCTTATGGAGCGAATGCAGGCTGCGCAGCTATCCCAGAAGCCAGAACAGAAAGAGGGATTGCTGCTTTCACTGCGCAGCAATCCCTCTTGCTGTTCTGGCTTCTGAGATTCAGAATATTTTTTTTCTGGTTTTCCTCCTCCAAAAATAGGTGCGTCTTGTGGTCTGGTGCATCTTATAGATTGAAAAATATGGTAACGAGATCACTTAGCATCTTTCATTCTTTCTAATCTAACTTTAAACATCTTAATTCCTATCCTTACATATTTAAATCCTAAACCTATCTAATATTTGCAAGCTTTTCCAATTGAATTATCTTAACATATTTAGCTAAATAGTCTTTAAATTTTATCCATTCTTCCTGGTACTCCTCCTCCTTCTGGTCGCGGACTCTTCCAGTCAGGTCGGCTAGCTCCGAAAAATCCATCACCTTCATCTGCCAATCTTCCACTGTTGGTTCTTTTGCTTCTAACACAGGTACTCTCATACCCCACAAGTGTCCTGGAGAAATGGGACATACTGTTTTCTCATGGAAGAGCATGGCGGCCATTTTGAGTACTGCAATCTCACGTGATTTCACATCGAGATCTCATGCTGAAACTCCCCCCAGAAAAATGCTTTCTTGGGGGCCACGATCTCACACAGTACCCCAAAGCATGCATTTTTGGGCACCATGTGAGCACTGCCTTGAAAAACCCCGTCTTTAGGTGATCTCTCACAAGTCAAATGACTCACACAGGAGCACTGGCGGAAAGATTTGCATCCTGGTTTGGAGGAAACCTTAAGGCATTACATAAGTGCTGGTAGACTTACTCTGTTACCATTTTGCCACAATTTTTTTTTACACCAGTTCTAGTTTGTAAGAAGGAAGCTGCCTCACTCACTTAAAAAAATAAATAAATAGTACACTCTGCCTTGTCATCCCATTTATTATTAAAAAATTGAAATGCTTCCCAAAAACGATTGTTCGAAACATATTGTCTTAATATGTTGCACAGTTTTTCATAACACTGTTACTCAACGTTAGCAGAGATTCATTACTCAGACCATCTGGAAGTGCCAAAACTAGTAACAGCACCGCTCAGTCATTTTTTAAGGGACCAAAAGCTCTCTGCTGAACTCCACTGTTTTAATTCTTCCAGGCATTGCACAAATGTGGCCCATGGGGCATGACAGATAAAACTCTGAGAATATCCAGAAATTGGTGGTAGCAGCAGGGTTTGCTTGGACAACATCTGTTGTGTATAGGACCATTGGCGTGGGTAGACATCAAAACATAATCACCATAGCTGTCAAGTGTCCCTTATTTGAAGGGACAGTACATTATTCCAGCACCATGTCCTGCTGCTGTCCCTTATTGATGATGTCCCTTAAATTTCACCCAATAAGAAGGGGGTGGAGCTTGCATGCCTTGTGTGTGGCTAGTTAATGCAAGCTGAGGGGTTTTTTGAATGCTGGACGCCATTTTGTTGCACGTGCTGCTGCAAACTTTGCAGTGCAAAGCCAGGCCGGGGAGCCATCTTAAGTTGAGGCTGCATAGGCCTTGTGGTGCATGTGATTCAGATTCTATTCAGTTGAACCTCTGGTTACAAAGTTGGTTGGACAGTGTTCTCGACGCTACCAGCATGAGTTTGACCAGACTGCAGGAGGACAGGAAGACTGGAGTGCCTGGAACAGGTGAGGCTGCAGGTCCCTTATTTTGGCTGCTGGTCGCTTATTTTCAAGGCTGCTGGTCCCTTATTTTCAAATCTGTAAGTTGACAGCTATGATAATCACCGAAGTTTGCTGAGCGAGCAAGACAGAGGAATGAAGAATTGTGAGAGTGAGCTCCTGCTTTATGGCATTGCATGAGCGGTTTCTGTCTCGTTAACAGTTCTGATACTGAAAGCACCACCGTTAACGGGAGGCATTTCTGCTGTGTCAAGACTTTGTCGTACATATGTCACTAGCTCTATTGCCAGTTCCTGGAACGGAATCACTCGTTCGTTTCCAACAGACACATGGAACAATAGCTGAAATATTGGAAGATGCTGCACATTTGTCTTCCTGTGGGGATCAGAAGAAAGAAGCCAGGGCATCTTCCAAACATAGCAATCCATGGGAAATGCAAAGGCTGTATCCTATACTGCAGACTGAAGCTGGTTTCATGACAATCTCCATCAGCCGCAACTAGGAAGCTGTTGTCCAAAGTATCTCCAGTATAACTGAAGGAATGTCTCCACCTTCATCGTTCAGCATGAGGTCCACCTCCGAGGGTCTTCTGTAGGTTACCTCACTCCAAGAAGCGAACTTACAGGGAATCAGGTAGAGGGCCTTCTCGGCAGCGGAACGCCCTCCCATCAGACGTCAGAGAGATAAAGAACTACACAACTTTTAGAAGACACCTGAAGGCAGCCCTGTATTGGGACGTTATTAATGTTTGATGTTAAGTTTTTGTATGTGCTGGAAGCCGCTCAGAGTGGGTGGGGCGACCTGGCCAGATGGGCGGGGTATAAATAATAAAATTATTATTAAATCATTATTCTCTGGTGGGCACCAGCTTGGGGAAGGCTGGCTTAAGGCCAGTTCGTCTGCCTAGGGACATATTTTCACCACCTCACGCTGCAGATGGTAACATTCTGCACACTGACAGGAAGAGCACATCCGCACCACCAACAAGAAAGAGGCAAAGACAGCCCTGCCTGAGGGCGACGCAACTCAAGTTAGAAAAGGCACAAAATAACTACTTTGTTGTTTTTCAAGGTCTCTGTCAGGTTTTGACAGTGGATTCATGGAGAAGTATTAATGATTCATGTGGGATTTAGCCCTCTTTACAAATCCTGCATTCGGCCCAGTTCAAATCTTGTGAGAGTGACACCCTGCTCTGCTCTTGACTGCTGCGAAGTGGTTTCTGTGTACAAAGCCAAGTGCCTAAAGGAATAAAAAACGAAGCAGGAACTGTTCTGTGCTTCCTTAGATTAAGGTTCAGATATATTACAGCGGTACCTTTGGTTAAGAACTCAATTCGTTCCGGAGGTCCGTTCTTAACCTGAAACTGTTCTTAACCTGAAGCACCACTTTAGCTAATGGGGCCTCCTGCTGCCGCTGCACAATTTCTGTTCTCATCCTGAAGCAAAGTTCTTAACCTGAGGTGCTATTTCTGGGTTAGCGGAGTTTGTAACCTGAAGCGTCTGTAACCTGAAGCATCTGTAACCCGAGTTACCACTGTATACCATTTCTGTCCTGCACAGCATTTGTGATTCTGTGTGTACAACCCACCCTGCTACCCCCAGCTGCATTTGCATGCCAAGGCACCTGAGCCAGAAAGTTCCCAGGAAAACAATAAATCACACTGACACGGAGCATTTTGGTTTAATGGTTTGAATAGGCATTAACTTTAATGAGTAGAATGTGTCCTTTTATTTAAAATGCATCTCTGGGTTATTTGTGGGGCATAGGAATTCATTCACCCCCCCCAAATAGTCTGCCCCCCCACAAGCTCTGAGGGACAGTGGACCGGCCCCCTGCTGAAAAAATTTGCTGACCCCTGGATTAGTTGGAAACTGCTCTGAGTGTGTGTAACTGATGGAGCACTGTGGCTGGGGAAAAGTCTAATTCTCATCTATTTGAGAATTTATTAGAATTAGATTACTATTACATTTTTATTAGATTTTTATTATTTTATTATTATTATTTTGATTATTATTATTATATAATTATTATTATTAGATATTTATTAGATTACAATTAGAATACTAATCAATTTGATTCCCTTCCTCTCTTTTTTTTCTTTTTCTTTTCTTTCTTTTCCTTCTCCTCCTGCGATGAGGCTACATTTTAATATTTTAATGTTCCATTATTTTAATGTTGTATTTTATTTTTGTTTTTAAGTTGTAATCATTCATCTTGTTTTTATTATTGCTTGTAAGCTGCTCTGAGCCCGGCCTTGGCTGGGGAGGGCGGGGTATAAATAAAAAAAAATTATTATTATTATTATCTTACCCTGCACTGTGGCTGAGGCCAAATTCAGATGGGTGAGGGTTCTGGTGCAGTTGATGAGCGGCAAAGAGGGAGATCCCCGGCTGCGTCCTGACTTTATAGGGCAGGCCACGCCCCCTGAGCCCACTGATTGGCCGGCCAGGGGGTGATGTGGCTGGGAATCCCCCCAATCATGCAGGGACTGGCCTCCACCCACCTCGCGCATGGAGGGGCCGTGAAGCCCACAACCCCACCTCCTCTGAAGGACGGAAGTGGCTTTCTCCAAATAGGACCCTGCTTTCCCACAAGGGAAATAAAATAAAATAAAATAAGGTTTTTTGGTATGTTAAAAACTAACAAATTTATTATGGAATAAGCCTTCATGGACCAGAAAAAAAAAATATTCTGAGCATGTGCAGTTTCAGAATTCTTAGCAAAACACATGCACAACCCCCCCCCCCCCCCCAGTATTTGTCAACCTCAGTGAACAAAAAGGAAATTCCCTGAGTGTATAAAGTTTCACATTTTAAAATCACTTCCATGGAAATAAACAGTAAGCCCTTAATGGAAGGGAGGAGACGCCTTTCATACAATTACTGGAATTGAACGATGTCTCAGTGACCATATGAAGGTAATAATTGTTGCGTGAGAGATTTTTGAGTCTTTTTTATTCATATTTATTAATAAATATATGTAACAGTTATTACCACATTTGCAATATATTTTTTCTCCTGTGTGTTCTTATTTATTATCCCCTCCATGATATATTGTATCTCTCCCCCCCCCCCCATGCTGCTGGAATTTCTGGGATCAAACTTTCTGTATAACTACACATGGAAAAAAAATGATTAAAGAAAGGAGAAAAATTAATTTGTTTCCATTTCCAATAAAAAAGAATGAAAAACTGAATATTTGAGGATCTTAGCTTGTTCAACTTACTTTCTCAACATTCATTTGTTGTATGAGAGACAAGGCATTGAATCGACTAACATTTTCTCTTTGCAGAAATTGTAAAACAGAACTGTAACATTCATCCATTTTTATCTGGACTGTTGTTTTGAAGGAAACAACAAATAATTTCCTCATGCCAAAACAGCACATCCCTGTGACCTGCCAAAAAGACTGGGTTATCCAAGCTCTCTTATGTATTCGAGTTTGATTTTTTGTTGTTGTATTATTATTGTTGCTTGGCTGTTTATCAGAAAGTGACTTCAGTAAGGGAATGGAACAAGTCTCCATCAGATTTTCCTTATTTTAACTGTCAAGAAAAGCTTGAGCCCAGGTCACCAGAGAAGGTAAGGTTTGACAATGCAAATGTATCAATAGTAAAGCGTGTTCTCCTTCAGGGAGAGCACGTGTTGCGGTGGGGTCTACTGAGCCACCCCTTTGTTGCTGGGTAAGTTCTCCAAGATGGCCAGGGGGCATTGATTGGATTGCCGAGTTGCTGGGGCAAAAGTTATGTTGCAATTTTGGTGGGAGGGGTAAAAGGTTTAAATACTCTGCACGCAGCCTTGTACTTTCTCTTTTGCTGCGTGCAACGGATCACCTGCCCACCCGCCCTAGAATAAGGGGTTTGTTGCGTTGACCTTGCTATGCCTGTCATGGGGTCGTCTGCCTTTGTGCAGGGGCCTGGTAGGAATTTTTTCACCTGGCAAATTGGCTGGCTGGGTGGTTTTTGCCTACTGCGTAGCAAATCGTCACAACTTGTAAGGTTTGGTTAGGCATTGGTTATAAATCTGGTGGAGGAGGGGTTAGGATAGGCTGGGCCTACCCCTCCGTGGAGGGGTTCAGGATAGGCTGGGCCTGCCCCTCCATGGTTGCTGCGGAAAGGGAATTCCGTTAAAGGAATCCTGGGGCTTGCCATCTTTTCGTCCAATCCCTGGAATGGGACTAGGGCCGGCAAGCCTTCGGGGAGCAGGCGGGTGAGAGTTGAGGGTCTGTGTCTCAGCTCCAATTCTTCCCCGACTTGCTTTCCCCCGCACTGTCTTTCGGTGGTGCCCGGAAGTCAGTTCTGTCCCCAGGCGGGGGGACAGATAGTCTTAACCAATGCCTAAACAACCACTCACAGTTTGTATTTTAATAAAGTTGTGGCCAAAATCATGCCAAAAATCTTAAACAAAAATTACGTGTCCGTTGTGAGTTATTTTGGGGGGTGGATTGGGGACCTCAACACGCAACTAACAGGCAAAAGCAAAAGCAATATTGCTCCCTTTTTTGAGGCTGGCTGCCATATCGAACTCATGTGGTTTTTCTAGTAACCAGGGAGGAATAGGGGGTGTTTCGGGCTACCGTATGTCTGGATTTTCCCGGACATTACAGGGATTTCAAAGGCAGAACTGACGTCTGGGGGGAAATTCTGAAAGGCGAAACTTAGTCCTGGATCTTAGCCAAGTCAATCACATTTTTTGTGTCTGTCTAAAAAATGCTCAATAACTTTTGGATCCCCTCCCCCCCAAACTGAACAACTTTCAGGGTGTCCTGGATCTTACTTTTTGAAGTATGGCAACCCTAGGGGTTGTAGAAGCTTGTTTTATTGTGGCAGCTTTAGCAGCTGGGGGAGGGGAAAAAAACTCATGAGAAGCAGATTTTTTGGCTTTATATTCTCAGAGCCTGTTAACTTTCACATCTGGGAGTGATGTTATTTTGGAGCGGACACTGCCTGTTCTTGTAGGACGCAACCCTATAAATCTCTTATCTGGAGCATCTGTAAATAAACCAGGCTTTTATGAAGACACAACAAAGCATTTTAAATTTCTCTGCCTTGCAGGCTTTGCTTATTTTCTATTTTCCGCTTCTTAAGGGCTAAAATTTGAGCAATCACACCTACATTTATTAGAACACCCCAAAGTAATTTGCAGACAATTAATTAATGAATGCGGGTGGCGCTGTGGGTTAAACCACAGAGCCTAGGACTTGACGATCAGAAGGTTGGCAGTTCGAATCCCTGCAACGAGGACCCTTCTCCTGCCAACCTAGCAGTTTGAAAGCATGGCCGTGCAAGTAGATAAATAGGTACCGCTCCGGTGGGAAGGTAAACGGTGTTTCCGTGTGCTGCTCTGGTTCTCCAGAAGCGGCTTAGTCATGCTAGCCACATGACCCGGAAGCTGTACATCGGCTCCCTCGGCCACTAAAGCGAGATGAGCACCGCAACCCCAGAGTTGGTCGCAACCCCAGAGTCGGCCCCACAACTGTGGGTGCCCAGGGTTGTGGGTGCCATGTGGCGTGCCTGGCCCTGGCACCAAAATTTGTGGGTGCCCGGCCCCTTCATGGGGAATTTTGTGGGCCCCAGGGAGTTGGCCGCTATGAGTGATCCTATCCTGTGATGTTCTTCAATGAGTTATTATATCCCCGGATAACGTTGGTGCACTTTGCCAAAGGAGGAGAAGGCAGGAGGACTCTTCTGGATGGGCCGTGAAGTATCCAAGATATGGAACGATGAAGCAGCGCTGTTTAATTTCTCAAAGAAATGGCCGGGCAGAAATTATCCGGGTGTCTAGATGAATGAGCGCAAGGGTATAAATCTGGGGACCGGCAGCACAATTAGAAATGTGAGCAAAGCACCCAATGGATCTTAGAGAGCCAGTGTGTTGTAGTGGTTAAGAGCAGCAGACTTGGAATCTTGTGAACCGGGTTCGCTTCCCCGCTCCTCCACAGGCAGCTGCTGGGTGACCTTGGGCCAGTCACACTTCTCTGAAGTCTCTCAGCCCCACTCACCTCACAGAGTGTTTGTTGTGGGGGAGGAAGGGAAAGGAGAATGTTAGCCGCTTTGAGACTCCTTCGGGGTAGTGATAAAGCGGGATATCAAATCCAAACTCTTCTTCTTAGAGGGAAAGAAGGTGGAGATATTGGGCAAGAGTTGCAGAAGGAGGAAAAAGGAAGGGAGGGAGGAAGGAGTCAGAAGGAAAAGCCGCGAGTGGAGGGAGGAAGGCAGGCAAGCAGGCAGATGGACCGACAGAGGAGGGAACAGAGCACACCCAACCCCAGTGGCCACGGAGGAAGTCACTGGCAGTGTGAAAGGTGACAAAAAGCAACCTTTTTGAGTTTCTGGTCCATGGTTTCTCCCTGCTTCAGAGGCACTGATGCAGGTCCTCCATCCTAAATCTGGGGCTAACCCTGCCCTTGTAAATTATCTATTAACATGACTCAGTCTTGGATGTTGCTGATTGACCATGCGTTGGAAAAAATGTGCAAACTCCAAGAGCCCAGAAATGCAATGAAAGTCCCTGAAGGGCAGGGAGAGATTGAAGTGTGTGTTAACCTTGGTGTTGAAGGAGAGCAACTAAGAATCTTTTAAGGATCACACACAAATGGTAGTTTCTGACATTTTATTAACTGAACGCGTCAGCAGCAGAAGGAAAAAAATAAAACAGATATTCATTCATTTGAAGAAATATCTAGTAACACTAAAATTTAGACATTCGTTGTTATTAGATACCAGATGTAAGGCGAAATACTTTTAAAAAAAAATCCCTTTCTTGACTTCTTAGTTACTAAAATGATGACTGTCAAAGAATGTTGAACCACCTTCAAAAAGTGTCATTATTCCAAGATGCTAGTTTACTAACCACATTTATAAGAGGATACACCATCCATGCAAGAACGCCCTGCAGGTGAGGAATAACCCTGGGTTCAAGCCACTAAGGGCTGGCTCATACAGGCATGGTTGTCCCATGGCTGGAACATCAAACAACAATCTGCATGTCTCAATGAACTATCACCGATTAATCACCACAGAGAGAACTTTCTTATCACCCAATATCTACTCAGTTGCAATATATTTCCATACAGAGAGCTCATATACAGTCGTACCTTGGATCCCGAACATCCTGAAACTCGGATGTTTTGGCTCCCGAACGCCGAAAAACCCAGAAATGATTGTTCCGGTTTGCGAACATTCTTTTGGAACGCGAATGTCCGACGGGGCTTCCGCGGCCTCTGATTGGCTGCAGGAGCTTCCTTCAGCCAACCAGAAGCCATGCTTTGGTTTCTGAATGTTTTGGAAGTCGAACGGACTTCCGGAACAGATTCCATTCGACTTCCAAGGTACGACTGTAGCCACCTGAGAATCCACAAGTGATGTCTGGATCACGTAATGTCCATGCATGTTTGAAAAAGGCCTCAGCCGATAGCGTCGTAGCACTCAAGTTACAATGACCTAACATCCAGGCCAGTGTACGGAAATGATATGTGGGTCTCAAAGAAATTTAGAAATTTTTTTTAGGGGGGAGGGGAGCAGAGGTGGAGTTACTTAGAAATAAAGAAAGGAATGGCTGTTGCTGAGGTGCATCATGGCATGCATGGCCACAATCCAAAGTTCTGTCTTTCCAGGGCTTTCCATTGTCTTTTTTGGAAGAAATATTCCTGATTCCACACTGTATATGCATAGCCTTCTCACCCTACTTACAAAAGAAAATCACAGCATGTCCCGAGACCCACAGCTTGGCCTTGGGTGCAATGAAACGATTCTGGCTTTTCCTCAGATTTGGGCCAACGCAGCAGCCTGCTAGATTAAAATCTACAGACAAAATGACATTTCAAAGCTCTCCTTGTATGGCTTTTGAAAAGGAAGGGATGGACCCTGAGGTACCACACCCATGAGCAAGCTCCACAGAAAAGAAAATGGTAAAATAAACATCTGTCCTTCAGTGACACCGTGGGTAGGGCAAATCTGTGTGTCATCTCTCCAAGAAAGATGTGCCTAATAGAATTAAAACATGTTTATTGTGCAACTTGAGGCCCAGATGTGTTTCCAGATGACACACTGTAAGTACAGCACTGTCAGCTAATTAGATTTAAAAACTCCTTTACACCCAAAATCTGAATCCTGTGACCTATATAAAACAGAATATATTTGCATAATTTAGTCAAGGAGAGGAGGAGGTACCCAAAGGATCTTTCTGTGGAAGATTTCCCTCCGACCCCTGGATTCTGAGACCGGACCACACATTTTCAAACATTTTTTTTATAACTCTAAAAAGAAGATATTCTTAGGAACATGAATCCTGTAGACTAGAGGTTCTCAACCTGTGGGTTCCCAGATGTTGTTGGACTACAACTCCCATCATTCCTGAGCTCTGGCCTTGCTAGCTAGGGGTGGTGGGAGTTGTAGTCCAACAACATCTGGGGACCCGCAGGTTGAGAAAGGCTGCTGTAGACTTTACTGCCATGGAATCACAGGCAACACACAACCTTGAATAAATCCATGCTTTTTCAAATGACAGGAATGGCGCCAAGAACCCAACGACTTTAATTTTGTAACACCACACAGCCGCTTCAATACATTTCATTACTCCGTCAAATGCCATCCTAAATAACAAAATAACAAGAATTCGCCGAGCTTTCCCTAAAGCATCTGAATATGATTATGCAACCGTGACGACAACCATCCAAAGCTTTTTCAAGCCTCAAAAGCATTGTAACGGCTCACAAAATTAGCTGCCTACCGAAGCCTGTTAAATGACAATTAATGTGCAGCCTTGAAAAAAAAATGAGGGAATTGAATACTTCACATTGCACCGTGGCATTTATAGGCAGATGTTGTTCTGAGAAAGACAAAGGGGCTTCATTTTGCTCCTTGCCAGTCCTTTCATAAGAAGTCAGAACCACATTGGTATGAGACTGTTCCATCACCAGTAGCAGTGACTAGACAGTTCTCATTTTTTCTCCACATTAAATACGCCGCATATTATTTATTTATTTTAAAGAAACTGCCCCCCCCCCCGCATGCCCATTTTCTTTGTTCCTAAGTCTTTTGGGGAATTTATTTCACTTAGGTCCGTGTGCTCTGGTCGCTTTCTCCTGCTACTCAATATACATGATTTAAAATAAAAATACCTCATCATTTAAAAATGCATCAGTGGTGTCATCCACAGAGCAAAGCCCTTCTCAGTGTAAGTGGAGACAGCAGAATAAAGTTTGGGAAAGGCATGAGAAACAAGAATATCACACTTACATGCAGACCTCAAGAGGCTAAGTCTCCCAGAAGGTTTTCCTGCATGCAGCTAAGCTACATTGCATCCCACTGACTTCTGCTGGACTTAAGTACTTTAGGGGGTGGAATGAGAGGAGTTGCAGTCCAGCAACATCTGAGGGGCCGCAGGTTCCTCGTCCCCAGGGCTTTTTTTCCAGCCAGAACTCACCGGAACTCGATTCCGGCACCTCTCAGGTGGGTGCCATTGCCATTATAAGAGAACAAGAGAGGCTTCCCAGCACCTCTTTTTCTAGAAAACTATCCCTGCTCATCCCTATTAGGGCTGGGCAATATAGCGATTTGAAGTCCAGTTCGAAGTCCATATCACGAGATCGTCTTCATAGTTTTTGACCTGGCAATACATTGCAAATCATGATGTGTACACGCTATGCAAAAAATCACAATGTGGGGAGAACCGTGAGGCCGGTCAATGCCTTTGCATAGCTAGACATCGTGATAGATCAGTATATCGCGACGTTTCGCTGGTGATACATCGGCAAGTTTAAAAACAGCTCCGTCTTCATTTCAGACATTGTGATAGATCAGTTTATCACAATGTTTAGCAGGTGATGTATCACGAAGCTGAAAACCAAATACTGCCCAGCCCTATTGTTCACCTCTATATACTGTATTTTTCGCTCAATAGGACGCACCCGACCATAGGACGCACCTTGTTTTAGAGGGGGAGAACAAGATTTTTTTTCTCCCCCTCTCTGCTCAGTGCCCCTTCAGCGAAGCGGGAGGAGAAACGGAGCCCCTTCCATTTCTCCTCCCGCTTGGCTGAAGGGGCGCTGTGCAGCTCTCCCTCTCTGCTGAAGCCAGGAGAGTCCTGCTCTCCCGGCTTCAGCAAAAAGAACCTGAAGCCAGCAGAGTGCAGCGGGAACTCGCGCTGCACTCCAAAGGCTTCAGGCGGCTATCCCTGAAGCCTGGAGAGCGAGAGGGGTCGGTGCGCACCAACCCCTCTCGCTCTCTAGGCTTCAGCGAAAGCAACGCGAAGCCTCCGGAGCACGGAGGGAGCGCTCCCTCTGCGCTTCAGAGGCTTCGCATTGCTGTCGCTGAAGCCTGCATTCGCTCCATAGGATGCACAAATATTTGCCCTTAATTTTTGGAGGGGAAAAAGTGCGTCCTATGGAGCGAAAAATACGGGTAGTTCCATCCTTATTTCAAACATTGTGATAGATTGGTATATCGTGACGTTTGGCTGGCAATATACCATCATGTTGAAAAACAGATATTGCCCAGCCCTAATCCCTGTCCTATGCCTTCTATACCAAATTACTGTCAGCGCTACTGCCAATGCAGACTCCTGGGTCCATAAGCCTTAGGAAAGGTGATACCTGAGTCAACTCATGAATGGGTCAGGGCTGCTGTACCCATCTCCACTATCGCGTTCTGAAGAGCCAGCTTAGCTATGGCCAACTCATTCTCCGATCACTGCCTTTCCCATCAGTATATAGTCAGCCGGGTTTCTGTACCACAAGAAGAGTGAGCAGCTGCAGTACACCCAAATCTCCTCTGGCTAAAACATCTAGGACCCAGGAGACAAACCAGCTGGAAATGATTCGTTGTATTGTGTTGCGTTGCATTGCATTGTGCATCACAGGATGTGTGTTTTAAGTGCCTGATTTTCTTCTTCTTGCGAAATACAAACCTGCTACTGTCTCTAGTGCAAACTTCAGGTATACCATTCGACAATGTGCACCAAGGAGCGCACGGAACTACGGTCCAAGCATTCGCTTCACTTTGTGCACATTCAAAAACAGATCCTTCTGCAAAAAGGAAAGGGAAGCTCCATGGAGAGAGAGGAGCTGAATGAAAAGATGAAGAAGCATAGCATAGCATTCAGGCCCAAAGATTCACCATGGCTTTGCGACACCCTCCATTCAAAATAGTGATCAATACAAGCTAAATCATTGGGTCAGAGAAAGCAAGTTGTGACTAATGGCCCAATTCTGTTCATCTATACCCAGGAGCTGTGCACATCTAATTCCATGGGTCTCAATCTCAAGTAAGGGTACACTGTATTCTAGCATGTCCCATTGAAGCCAATGGAGCAGGTTAGTCACTGATTAACGCCAATCAAATCAGAGCCATTGTCTATACTGCAGATTTATATCTATCTTTGTCAGAGTTAAATGTTGCACAGTCAACACGTAGAATACTTTACAATCATCGCATCCTTTCCAATACTTAATTAGGTTGCTCTGTTGGCTGAACTTAAGACGAAATGACATGATAAATACAGCATTTACAAGTTCTTCTGAGCAAACAGAACGACCTCTTGGACAACCCCCAGTCATGATACAAAACCGCTGAAAATAAACCAAAACTTCCCTTGATTCCCGTCATACAAAAGAATTGCCCACTTTGTCTACACGGTAGAAGCTGAAGAGGCAACATCTATCTATCCCGACACATATCTATATGTACAAAACACATATGTAGATCTAGAGCTTGATTGATCCCCATGAAAACTTCAGCCAGTATTTCTCCGAAGGTTGGGCATCCCAGAGGTCAGAGCATGAAACTTCAGTTGGTGGGCAAGACCAGCTCCAGTGTACAAACAAAGAGCAAGCACTCACATGCTGAGATATGCCAAGGCATGAGCGCATGTGAGAAAGAAATTAAAATCCGTTGCGTCCTTCAAGAGTAACTGAGTTCAAAGACTGACCAAAAAAGTGTGGGTGGGTGGGACTGTCTTGTTGGCTCCTGGAGTCATCCACTCAAAATGTCGTGAGGGTGGGAAGAAAGAGTCCTTGCTAATCAGCCGTACAGCTTTTCGGCTTTAAAAACAACGTTTTCCGTGTCGTAAATGCTTTTCCCGTTCGTATGTTCCCAGTTGCACTCGCTATTGTAGCTTTGGCTATCGACCATCGTAGAGGCTGTGTAGGAAGGCGGGTTGTGTAGGAAGCACTCACGATTGTAGCTGAAGCTTTGACCATCGACGATCGAGGAGGCTGTGTAGGAAGCCGAGCGAAGGGCGTCTGAGTGAGAAAAGCTGTGCCCAAGCTGGATCCTGTGTTGCTTCCAGTGTCTCCTCAGAACAGACTGGACCTATTTCAGGGAAGAAGAGAACAGAGAACAGGTTGACAAAGATGGCTGTCTCAGGTGCCATATCAGAAATACGATACGATAATCTTTATTGTCATTGTCCCATAAAGAACAACGAAATTGAAAATCTACATCAGACATTCAGAAACCAACAAGCCTGCTATCCCAGCTATCCCAGCCTGGTTAGCCCCCTAAAAACTCTGATGCCCCATAATTAAATACAATATACCCTCATAGAGACTACCTTACACTGCATTTAAAACCAAAATTGCATTTGAATAGAAACTGTTTCTCAGGTGGCTAGTCCTAGTCTTTATAACCCTGTACCTTCTTGCAGAAGGCAGAAGCTGAAAGAGATCATTTCTGGGGTGTGCACTATCCTGCACTATCTCTGCAGCTTTCTTATGGCACCTGGAAGCATAGATTTGATCCAAGGTGGGAAGAGTGCACCCAATTATTCTCTCTGCAGTCTTTACAACGCCAGACAGCATTGTTTTTCCCCTGACCATGCAGCTCCCAAACCACACACAGAGACCATAAGTTAATACACTCTCAACAGTACAATGGTAAAATGCCATCATCAGGTCTTTTGAGAGATTATTTTTCCGGAGGAGTCTCAGAAAATATAACCTCTGCTGTGCTCTCTTCATCAGGTCTTTGCTGTTTTCTCCCCAGGTTAGGTCATCTCTCAACTCCATTCCCAGAAATCGAAACATAGAAAATGGCACACATTTGCTTTCTTCGCCCAGTGCCAGATTAAACCCCATGGAGCCCCCTCCCCCAGCAAATTATCTTCTAATATGTTGGTGGTTTTTTTTAAAAAAAACAACGAAAAAAAAACCAGAATTTAAATAAACCAATTTCAAGATCAAATTAATATTATTTTGATTGGCTGTCATAGGACCCATAGGCTGGTGCCTACTCTGCTTATTTGATAATCTGGCACTGTCTTCACTTTATGCTCCTAATTTCGAATAGGTTATATATTTGAATTACGCAGGGGCTCAAGGACCGGAGGCACTGATTCCATGGACTGGCTCTCCCTCCTCCTCAATTCAGATAGGTAACCGTGTTGGTCTGACGCAGTCAAAATAAATAAAAATTTGTCCAGTAGGACCTTAAATTGGTCCCTAAGGTGCTACTGGACAATTTTTTATTTATTCCTCCTCCTCAGTGTGAACAGCAACAGACACTATGGTGGAATCCTTCCTCATGAACTGACTCAAGGGGAGCCACACAAAGAATGCTGTTGATCAAAGGAGCCGTGGACTCGAAAAGGTTGAAACCCTCTGGTTTAGTTTCTGAAATTAAGTAGGCCTGGACCTGGTGACCCCTGGGTGGGAGATTGCCTGGTGACCTCTGTACAAATGGAAACAATAAATATCCCCCAAACACGTTGACCAACGTGAGATGTTCAGCATGGTTTAAAGCACCGTAGCATCCTAAACGTTATGCATCTGCACAATCTGGCAAGAGTTTTCAATCAGCAAACGTGATTCACATTTTTGTGGCGTTGATGGAAACGCCGCTTCCTGAATAGAGCTCCGTCTGCTTTCCTACCTTGTTTAAAAATACATGGGATAAAACAGATGAAGGCACACGAGGCCTGCGTTTGTTTGTAGAAGGACTATGGAAGGATGTTCTGTTTTACAATAGTTTCCGTTTATACAATATGGGAGGCCACCTGTGCAACAGGAAGCGGAGTTTACCAGCAGCCTTGGCAAAAGGTATGCAAAAGCCATCCCCTCAAAGAACAGTTGACATCGGGAGTGGAAGGTTACTGAATCTGCTTTGTCAAATATTGGACGCGATAGCAGCTAGGATACCTTATGCTCGGAAATGGAAAGATGAAGAAGTTCCCACTAAATAAGAATGGATAAGGAAAGTAAAGGGCTATGTTGAATCAGCAAAGCTAAAATAAGATAATTTAATGATGGCTGGGGTTTTTGGGAGGTGTTTGTGTGTGGGGAGAATGGAATCCCTTTTCGGATTATTTGAAGAAATATTACAATATGAAGAACCTGCGACCAGGCTTCGAGCTACGAGCAACAGAAAGAATGTGAGATTATTGTGTCATGATAATGATGAAAAGAAAGGGAAGATGAGGTGCAGCAAAGAGGGGATAAGAATAACATCACAGAAAATGGGTTGGGAAGTTAAAAAGAAAAAATAATTTTTATTATAATGTGTATTGGAATTTTATGTGCAATTTTTGGAAAACTCATTAACCATAAATAAATACCCACTAAAAAAAGAGAAAGATTGAATGTCATCATGTTGTGCTATGTGTGCAGAATGATGCTAAAAAGTAATCAGCTCCCGAACGGTGCCATAAGTCTGGATTTCCCCAGACATTACTGGGATTTCAAAGGTGGCGCTTTGTCCTGGATTTAGGCAAGTTGATCGAAAAATTGTGGGGTTTCTGGCATTTTAATTTTAAAAAAAGAAAAAAACCCAACAGCTTTCGGGGTGCCCTGGTTTTTACTTTTTGAAATATGGCAACCCTACCCTAGTATTATAATACCATCCCCATTTAAAGTGGCCTTGTACCCCACTTCATAGAGGGCCACCATCTATTTGAAAGGCTGCCAGTCTTCTGTTTAGAGTTGCCCTCTGTTTGAAGGGTTTTCCTGTCTGAGTTGGGTTTAAAGATAAGCAACCATAGTAAGGAGGAGCAGGAAGAAGAAGAAGAGTTTGGATTTGATATCCTGCTATATCACTACCCTATGGAGTCTCAAAATGGCTAACATTCTCCTTTCCCTTCCTCCCCCACAACAAACACTCTGTGAGGTGAGTGGGGCTGAGAGACTTCAAAGAAGTGTGACTGGCCCAGGGTCACCCAGCAGCTGCATGTGGAGGAGCGGAGACGCGAACCCGGTTCACCAGATTACGAGTCTATCGCTCTTAACCACTACACCACACAGGAGGGAGCCTGAAGCTGCTGTGAGAAGCAGATTCAGTTCTCACACCAGTCAACTTGCTCATGGTCTTCCTTATTATGGTGGGATGTACTGGGATTCTGTTTAAAAGATCGTTGTGATGTCTAAATTTGCACATCAGGCAAATTGCATGTGCAAATTGTACGCACAACCGTGTCCTCTTTTGGCTTCTCTTTTTTTATGGGGAGATGCTTCAGTTGCTATCCTGCCCCCCTCCCTCGGTGAGGCAGAAGCGGTGCATTGCTGCACATTCATCATACTGGAGGAAACAGAAATATCCGTGTGTTTCCACAGCCGCTTATATAAACTGGGGTTTCAATATAATTTAAGGAAGTCCATGGGAGGAAAGTTTCCCATCACTGTCCCACCCCTTCCGTTCCCTGCATCCCATCCCAAATGGGCCCCTGACACTCCCCCCCCCCACTAGAAAGGGTTTTTTGGGGGTGTGTGTAAGTAGCTGCTGGTCTCAGAGGAAGGGAAACTTTCCTTCCACAAACGTCCTTAAATTAACTTAGAATTTGAGCCACATAATTCCAGGAATCCATTTATTGGTAACAGATTCTCAGTGGTATTACCACTCCTCTGTGAATCCAGTACTGAATGGTACGGAAGTGTATTTCCTTCTTCAAGAGGGATTTTCCATCTCATCCCAACATCCGTTTTCTGTAGCAAATGACTAAAGGAGACCGATAACCCTAGCTTGCACAGGAGGACCAAGTAGTTTGTGAGGTACATGAAGAAATGGCCACTGTGGGAGCTGATCAAAACCCAGCTATGTGGAAGCTGTCCCACATTTTGAGTCTTTTGTGCATAGCAGCTCACTATGTACACAAAGTGTTTTTTTAAAATGTATTTTTATTAAAGATTTTCTTAGTTTACAAGAAGTATGTGCAATGTCTCTATATCTCTTTTTTCCTCCCAGTAACATTTTTTACAGATCCGTTTCATTTGTTGAGACATTAGGAAGAAGAAGGGGAAAAGGGGGGGGGAGAGATAGGTGGGGTTGGGTGGCGGTGTTTCGATTACAGTGGTACCTCGGGTTACATACGTTTCAGGTTACACACTCCGCTAACCCAGAAATAGTGCCTCAGGTTAAAAACTTTGCCTCAGGATAAGAACAGAAATCGGGCTCCAGTGGCGCAGCAGCAGCAGGAGGCCCCATTAGCTAAAGTTGTGCTTCAGGTTAAGAACGGACCTTCGGAACGAATTAAGTACTTAACCCGAAGTACCACTGTATACTTAATATATGTAGGGTTTTGTGTCAGCGTTGCTTGTGTAGGTTCTGTGCTATTCACTTGTGTTCCTTTGGTGGTGAGAGAGGTTGGGGTTGGCCTAGGGTGTGGTTGTCTGTTTGTGATTGGCTGTGGTGGTCTTTGTTTTAATGTGTGACTGGGGTGGGTGGGTGTTTTGGATCAGGTTAGCCATATTGATTTGTATGCTGTAGGTGGATTTTGGTCATTGTCTTTTTCGGCTGTATATGTGATAAAAGGAAGCCATACTGGGCTGAAAGCGTCTTCTTCTATTTGTCCCCGTGTCAGTTTCAGTTTATTGGTTACAAGTATTAGAAATCACTCCATTATCACAATAATGCCCATTTACACCACAAATAACTCACAACCCACCTACTTTCAGCAGCCAGAAACACCATAACCAGACACTGGAGAGAGCTGTCAGGAGTAAGCACGGACCAATGGTACCAAATAGTACGGCAAACAACCATGTACACAGAGTTCACAGGGCTACAAGAAATGTTTCTCCTCAGCTTTGTGGTGGAAAATGGAAGCAAGGGCCAACGAGCATTTCACACAAATGTATCACGATATGAAGTTACCTTCATTTGTAAAAGTAAAGAAATCAGTTACTGTACCTCGCCATTAAAAAAGCAGAAAATGGTTGCCACCAACAGGCCCTGTGGAACAAAACAATAAGCTGTAAATCTAATGAGACAAATGCGCTTAATAAAATTCAGATGCAAGTAAGGGTGATTCAGAAACTCAGAGGGACACATTTTCTCGCACTGGTTCTTGGCTGCTTTGAGCTCTGATTTTCTGCAACGTTGGTGCCATTCTCTTTTATTGAAGAACAGGATATTTTAATGCCACCAGAGGTGTCTGTGTGGGGAATATATTAAGTGGAAACGTCTAGCAAACCAGATCGGTAGTTGGGTTCCTACTGAGGGTATTCAGTGAGCCAACATGACAGTGACGAGGGATTAAAGTTTGGAGCGATCATTCTGTGATATTACGACAGTGGAAAAAGCTGTATTGTAACTTTTGAATAAATGTGTATTAATTTTTTTTTAAGGGGGGGTTGCCCTTTTTTTCTAGTGAGGCCCTCACTCTGAATATTTTTCTCTTGCCATCACCAGCCTTTGCTAACTTCATTCTAACTTGGGCTGAGTGGAGTTGCAGTCCTAAACATCTGGAGCTCACCCAGTTGGCGAATGCTGGAAACACCATCAAATAGACAAATCTGGTTATCAGGAAGAAGGTCCTTAACAAAAAAAAAGGTGCCAAAGCAGTAACTGGTAAAGAGTTGAAAAGAGCTAATTTTCAGGAACGTCAGGGCCTAAATGCAGGGTAGAGGGAAGTATGTTTTGAGGGTATGGTCCAACTATACAAACACAGCTGCTCAATTTCTCCTGCCTTGCAAAATTGTGCAAAGTGGAGGGCACATTATTCTTAGAGGAAGGAAATGTTGAAACAACTGTCTGCTCCCCTCCCCAATCCTTGTGAATCAGCTTTGTATAAAGTAAAGGTTAAAAATGTAAAGGACCCCTGGACGGTTAAGTCCAGTCAAAGGCGACTATGGGGTTCTGGCACTTTGATGTGCTTTTGAACTGCTAGGTTGGCAGGAGCTGGGGCCGAGCATAGAATCATAGAATCATAGAGTTGGAAGAGACCACAACGGCCATCGAGTCCAACCCCCTGCCAAGCAGGAAACACCATCAGAGCACTCCTGACATATGGTTGTCAAGCCTCTGCTTAAAGACCTCCAAAGAAGGAGACTCTACCACTCTCCTTGGCAGCAAATTCCACTGTCAAACAGCTCTTACTGTCAGGAAGTTCTTCCTAATGTTTATGGGAGCTCACCCCCGTCGCGGGGATTCGAACCGCCAACCTTCAGATCAGCAAGCCCAAGGCTTAGTGGTTTACACCACAGCGCCACCCTATCATCAGTGCTTAAACAAAACCAAAAATTGGAATGCATCTGACAAGGCTCGCAAGGGGCATTTGGATCAGTTATTGATCATCACGAGCACATCACTCCTTTTTTATTTTCTTTTTTGACATTCCTGTACCCCAAGTGCAAACTCCACATGCAGATTTGATACCTGATAGTGTATAAGGATATGCATCACATAGTCATAAATCTCTTCGGCGATAGGGCCCACGGGCCGCCAGGGAAACAGTACAAATTCGATGCCCAGAAGTGGCACTAAAATGAGGGTGGCTCTGACGGCCTTCATGTAGAGATTGGATTCTGCTTGGTGGGTGACCTTTAGCTTGGTGATCAGCACTCGCACAATGTTCAAGAGGAAAAAAAGATTCACCTACAAGGGAAGCAGAAGGACAGTGTTAACATGGATAGATTTTGTCATACGGTATCGACGCACTTGTTTTGGGTGAGGCTCCATAACTCACTGTGAAAATCCTATTGGATTGCGGGCAATTCCATGGCAGAACAATCGCAGCATGCACAGCTCTGCCAGTTTATGGAAGCCAGGGCAGGATGGTGGCAGTAGTGGTAGGGAATTTTCCAATTTTGGGGGGCATTTCAGGGGGAAATGGAAGATTATTGGCTACTCTAGTAGACACACACACAAGCTCATTTTGGCTGTTGGTGGAACACAGCGAGCAGAACATCTATGTTGATGGATATTTCTGGGTACACATGGGCCTCTGGTGGTGTAAGTATAATTCTGCCTGAGGATGATGGAATCATAGGCCAGTAGAGCTGGAAGGGACCCCAAGGGTCATCTAGTCCAACCCCCTGAAATGCAGGACTCTGAGCGAAAGCATCCATGACAGATGGCCATCCAACCTCTGCTTAAGAACCTCCATGGAAGGAGAGTCCACCACTTCTGAAGGGTGCCTTTGTTCCACTGTTCCTCTTGCACTTGTGCTGACAGCCAGCCTCAAAGCTGCAGAATTGCAGTCTAATAAGTATTTTTTTAAAAAAATAAAAACTATTTGGCAATTAAAATTGCAGTGAATATCAAAATAAATTATTTGATGAAATATAAAAGCAGGCCATTTTGCATCCACTGTCCAGAACACTGAAACTTTTCAGCAAGTATTCTTACAGAGAATCTAGTTAGCAGAAATATAACTAACAACACACACACACAAACACACACACAGGGTGCGTGTGGATCATCATTACCAAAAACCCCAAACTCAGGCAAGAAGTTGGACTGTAAACCTATGGGGAGAAGGAATATTGTCTCCATCTATCTAAACAGGTTTATCTTGCCAGATTTATGTGTCCCAAGGGACAGATGAAGGACAAATTCAGCACCCGGGACTCAGGCTGCCAACCCCTGCTTTAAGGCCTACTCCCTTTTAAGTAGCAAATCATGCTGGTCCTCATGAAAGCCAAGACATAAAACCAGGATTGTTTTTGTAAAAATACAATATTTTAAAAATTCATACCAATAGAGCAGCGCAAATAGGACCATGGACGATGTACAATAGATTAGTCTCTGAACTGATCCAGCAGCTGCAAGGGAGAAGAAGAAATCAGAATTAGGGAAGAAGAAGAATCTGTCTTCTCGCTCATAAGAGGCACTCTTGAGATTTGATCCAAAGATAGAAGGCTGAATTGCGTTTTGACTTACTTGTCGTTGTAATATAGGATCCTTGCTACAGCATGGATGCAGGCCGGAATGAGCGGGAATCCTGCGAAGAGAAAATGGGATCTTCGTTACTAAGAAAAAGAAGCAGCAAGGATTCCTCTGCTGCCACAGGAATAAGGGCCGCTGGGAGGTCACCATCTCCCCTGAAGAAGATTGTGGTCAACGGAAGTCCAGGCTGGCCGAAGCCATTGGCCAGAGAATGAGATCATCCTCATTTCCCTTCTTGTCAAAAAGACCTCAGCTTTAACTGCCAGACAGCAAAACTGAGAGGAAGCAGACGTTCGCCAGAGGAAAGACAACAGGAACAAGAGCGGCTGGGTTAGTATAGAACTTCCATCCAAAGCAAGTGTACATAAAAGGGGAAATCATCCCAGTGCTATTTGCCTGGAAAAAGAGGTGCTGGAACTCGCCATGAACACCTCCCTCATCCTCTTAGAATGAACACCTGAGAGGTGCCGGAACCAAGATCCGGCTGAAAAAAAGCCCTGCATCACCCTAGCATAGCTGTCAACTTACAGATTTGAAAATAAGGGACCAGCAGCCTTGAAAATAAGGGATCAGCAGCCAAAATAAGGGATTTTCATAGCACAGGTAGGTTCAACTTCTGAGCCTTCCGAGCCAAAGGCAGAAAGCCCAGCCAGCAGCCAAATGAAGCCTCAAGTGGTGGTTCCCACAGCGCAGCAACCCGGCAAAAGGGATGCAGCAAGGAAAACCACCGTCACCTCTCCGCTGGGAAGTGCTGAGCAAAGGCGAGTCCCCAGGCAACACGGCACAAGGCATGCAAGCTCCACCCCCCAGTCGATATTAGACTCCTTATTGGGTGAGCAACACAGTTGGAGCCTCCCTCCTCCCTGGCCGGCAGGGAGGGAGGGAGATCTGCTGCTTCCTTTGAAACCCGGGAAATTTAAGGGACATCATCAATAAGGGACAGCAGCGGGACACGGTGCTGGGATAAGGGAGTTTCCCGCCAAATAAGGGACGCTTGACAGCTATGCACCCTAGCTCTGCATGTAAATGAATGACTTCTTAGCAACTGGGGATCGAGGATTCTGTTCACATTTAAAGGTGAGCCTACCAAATCTGAACTCTCCGAAGCCATACACAAACAGAAACACTGGAGGGAGCACCAAACTCTGTGCGGGCAAACTACCTGTCCCTATTTTGAATTCCAGCTTAACTAGGGGCTCTGGCTATAACCCGAAGACCAACTGATCTTCCGTTCCCAGATCTTTACCATAAGGATAATAGTGTATTATTCCTCAAAACAAGACAGAAGTTTGTTTGGCAGATAGGAGCACGCGCCCGAGTCAAGTGATGCCACGTGGTAATTCACCTTGATGTTATTCCGTGCCAGCAGAATCAACATTAAAAAATAAATAAAAATAATCATGTGCAAACTTGAACTTCCTTGAACAAAATGTCCCGAAACACCCTAAAAACAAATTTATTGTGAGACAAGATTCTGTAGATTAGTGCCCACTTGATGCAGGAAGAAGTCTAGATATGTGACCATCTGGCAAAAGCAGCTTCTATCCCATCAAAACACATCCCCCAATAAATCTGTTAATCTTTAAGGTGTCATAGGACTCTTTGTTGTTTTTGCTCCGCAGTTGCCCGTCTGGAATTCTTCAAGAGAACCGCAAAGCAATTTCTGTTTGGGAAATGAAAAGATGTTGTTTGTTCAAGCTCCAGTTTTGGCACAACCAATTCTTTTATTTAATAAACCTCACTTGATTGAATAAGCCTGTTTAAGTTACTTGGTAACTCAAATGTGATCTTAGCCTGAATATGGCCAGAAGGATAGATTGAAAATTCAATTGCTAAGCCCATGAATTTTCCCAGATTTCACATGCAGTTAGGCAAACCTTTAAGTGCTTTGCTGGAGTGGAGCCCATGAAAGAAAAGCACGGACAAACTTTCTTCCTCAGTGTTTATGGATTTGTTTTGTTTTGTTTACCCAAAACAAAAGAAAACTAATTACAAATGGGCTGACACCAAGTTTTGCTACCCCTGCAATGATGGAAAGGGTGAATTGTAAGTGCTGCATCAATGAAGCATCCTTAAAGGTAAAGGGACCCCTGACCATTAGGTCTGGTTGTGGCCGACTCTGAGGTTGCGGCGCTCATCTTGCTTTATTGGCCGAGGGAGCCGGTGTACAGCTTCCGGGTCATGTGGCCAGCATGATTAAGCCACTTCTGGCGAACCAGAACAGCGCACGGAAACGCCGTTTACCTTCCCGCCGGAGCAATACCTATTTATCTACTTGCACTTTGACGTGCTTTCAAACTGCTAGGTGGGCAGGAACAGGGACCGAGCAATGGGAGCTCACTCTGTCGCGGGGATTCGAACCGCCAACCTGATTGGCAAGCCCTAGGCTCCGTGGTTTAACCCACAGCGCCACCCGCGTCCCTTGAAGCATCCTTACACAGATATAAAAACCACCTGTGAAAATGCTTTTTTAAAAAAATGTTTTAAAAAATACATTGAATTTCCATAGCTCACTTTCGCCATCTAATGTCGCTTTTGTATACTGCACTTTACAACACACTTAAAACCTTTTATTTGCAGCTATGCAGCTGAGTCCCCAAATTCTGAACTAGCTATTTAGACTTAGCTTGCAGTTCCCTTCTAATCAGTAAAACGAATCTATAATGCCAATGTAAGGTGAGAGACATGTTTATAAATGAAGAATGATTTAAAATTAAACTGTTTATGTTAACACTGACACCTTCTAGACGATAAATCAAACTCCGATTGATCCCTGTGGAGTCTAATTAAAAGTGACTCATTATAATGTCTGTGTATCTGAGCCTGCGTCAATCAAAGATGTCAGGGATGTCTATGTTAAATAGTTATTAAAAGCTTTAAAATTAAAATAAGGCACATGGTTCCGAAAAGCACAAAAATAGATTTTCGGAAGCTACCCACCATGCTGTGCCACGTACTTTAAAAGAGATGCTCCAAACCATTATTTATCATATTCAGATTATCTTTAGCATTTGGCCTGGGGTAGGACCTTGAGTTTGTTCCTTTGACCAAGGTGGCAATTTTGTACATGGGGAAAAGGGTCACAGGAGGATGGTATGATAATCTCAGAGGATACTCTGATATTCTTTCTGAAGGGCTGTGATGGTACATAATGGAACCCTCATCCGATTCCTCCCAGCCTCGGGCCTTAAAGGTGCAGAAAGTCATTTAAGAATGAAGACCAAAAGATCCAGCTTAGAGCAAGCCATGTTCTCGCTCTGGGGCAGGAGTGAGGGTGTCAGATGGCTCTGCTCAACCTACAGATAACCCAGCCGTCACTGCTATTAAATCTCATGATCTGGAAATGGCTTCCGAAGGAGCCGTGTTTTTATTAACTCACAAACTTATAATTAAAAAATATATAGCAAGGTAGAGTACAGCATGTAAGGGTAAAATCAACAAACGATCCATAGAAACATATATAAATATCCATAAATACCGAATAATTAAAAGGGAGAAAAGCATGTCATAAAGCAGAACTTTCCAAACCACACATTAGTGTGTTGGCTCTGTTGTAAACAAAAATCCCCCCCTTTTCCCCTTATGGGGCATCCAAAAGTCCTTATAGAGTCCTTTGTAGGTTCTCCATTGGTAGGAGAAAATAACAGAGGCCAACCAGAGAATATTGAGGAGCAAAGCAGCTAGTAAGCCTGATCTTTATTGATCTGTTGCAACAGGGTGCTCCCCTCACACTCAGGAAAGGAGGAGGAACTCAGAACAAGTGTGCGCCTGCCCTTATATAGACAATTTAAATTCTCTCCCTGGAGTCCAAGGCCACCTCCAGAAATATCATACCTACATCACAGAAGGAGTGTAACTCAAGATCACCCCCCTCAAGATACATCATACCTACATCACAGAAAAGGCGGTCTACAGCGGAAATCTGAGTGCTTTGTTTACCTCCTGCCTGCCAGGTTACCTGTTTAATGGTCACTTGATTGGATTGCCTGGGGAGCCTGGCCAGTCTTTTGTAATGATAAATACTTAGTTCCTGGGCCAGGTCACAGGCTCACACCCTATTCATATCTTAAATGTGCCCTTAAGACAGGATTTGTGAGGAAAGAGACAATGGGGAGGTTTCCCACTTTGACCTTGCAGAGAAATAATTGAGGTCAATTTGTTCAATACTTTTTTCTGTGGGGGTTTCAGGCATGTGGTTTATATATTTATGTACATGTTTGCTTGGTACATTTATGAACATTTATTACATATCTAAGACCTTAAAATTCGTAACACAGCTCTACTGGGAAGGTGTGTTGCATGAACACTCCCCGTGCTCCTCCCGAGGCTGGAAAGAGGTTAGTTTAACCTCTGGTATGCTAGTCAAATTGAATTGCTGTGTCATGAAAAGCGTGTAGCCAACATGAAAAGTTTGGAAAGCTCTGTCGTAAAGGCTTGTCTAAACACCCCTCCCCCCAGTGGAAAGATGGGGGGATAGTTCCTGTTGAATCTCTCCAGAGGCAGGAAGTTCCACAGGTCAGAGTCTGACACACTAAAAGCCAGATCCCAAGTGAAGAATAACCAAACCTGCTAGATTGCAGCAATGATGCAGTTTTGAGCAGGAGGTGTTTGCTTAGTTTGTCTGTGTGAACAGCAGATAAAAGGTGGAACACCCTGGGAGAGTAAAAAGCAATGGAAGCTGTTGTGGTCCATAAGAATAATAAAAATAAACTAAAATTCAAAGAGGGAGGGGCATAAGGAACTAGTACACTACGGGCCACTGAGTCACCAAAAGAGCTCATGTGATAGGACCAGGAGCCATCTTAAATCCAAGTTGAATTTGGCTCTTTTTGTGGATCAAGTTCCCCAGTGTTTATGCTCACAGGGATAAGGCAGTTCACATGGGTCTAATTTTTCTTTAAACAGAAAAGTCCAAAAAGCTAACTGGATTAACTTCAGAAATTTCAGCCTACAGTCTTCAATACTGTTCTCCGCATCAGGTTTTTCATCTCAATATTTTTTTATTACTTTTTTTGCTTTCCTCTGAGAACAAAGCAGGTCAAGAGGAACTGCTGGAAAAATAGAAGTTGGTTCGACCTCCTACCATAGGAATGGCGAGACTTCTTTGAAAACAAACACTCATTCCTGTATAAACACCTCGGAGATCAGAAACAATGAATAATTACCCCTGAATGCCTTTTCACAATAGAAGACTATTTTTTCTCCACAAAAGAGGAGCTGTTTCCTGATTAGGCTAAATGTGCATTGTCTTTTTTAGCCAAGATAAAGATGGCTGCCTAAATGCCACGGCAAAGGTTTCTTCGCCAGACTAAAACAAAGGGGCAAAGAAGATTGACATTCTAAGTTGACTCTGGTTTTATTTCTTAGCTATGAGAGCAAAGCAGAAAGGCTACCAACTTCTGATTTTCTCCCTTTGAACACAGAGCTGGTGCGCAGATTGCCATATTTCAAAAAGTAAAAACCAGGACACCCCGAAAGTTTGACTCGCCTAAGATCCAGGACAAAGCGCCACCTTTCGGGAATTCCCCCTGGACTTCAATTCCACCTTTGAAATCCCAGCCATGTCCTGGATGAGAGAGTTGTTGCCACTGTCCCTTCCTCTGCCAAACACTTCTTCCCGATCCATTACTGATATTTCTCCCATAATAGTAATAATTTATTATTTATACTCCGCCCATCTGGCTGAGTTTCCCCAGCCACTCTGGGCGGCTCCCAATTAAGTGTTACAAACAGTACAGCATTAAATATTAAAAACTTCCCTGAACAGGGCTGCCTTCATATGTCTTTTAAAGATGGGATAGCTGCTTATTTCCTTCACATCTGAAGGGAGGGCGTTCCACAGGGCGGGCGCCACTACCGAGAAGACCCTCTGTCTGGTTCCCTATAACCTCACTTCTTGCAATGAGGGAACTGCCAGAAGGCCTTCGGCGCTAGATCTCAGTGTGTGGGCTGAACGATGGGGGTGGAGACTCTTCTTCAGGTATACAGGGCCGAGGCCGTTTAGGGTTTTAAAGGTCAGCACCAACACTTTGAATTGTGCTCGGAAACATACTGGGAGCCAATGCAGATCTCTCAGGACCGGTGTTATGTGGTCCCGGCGGCCACTCCCAGTCAGCAGTCTAGCTGCCATATTCTGGATTAATTGCAGTTTCCGGGTCACCCTGAAAGGTAGCCCTACATAGAGCGCATTGCAGTAGTCCAAGCGGGAGATAGCTAGAGCATGCAGCACTCTGTCGAGACAGTCTGCGGGCAGGTAGGGTCTCAGCCTGAGTACCAGGTGGAGCTGGTAGACAGCCGCCCTGGACACAGAATTAACCTGCGCCTCCATGGACAGCTGTGAGTCCAAAATGACTCCCAGGCTGCACACCTCTTCAAACTCCTGCTCCCATTCTCGCCCACCCACTCCATGCAAACCCTCTGAATTAGAGATCCCTCCTCAGAGAGAGGAATTATGTACAAGTTTACCCTTAAGGAACCTCCACTGCTTTGCTGCGACGTCCGCAAATTACAATGTAAAGTGACAAAACTGTTCAAAGGCGAATGGCAACAGCATTGGGACTGAGTCCCTTATGTGGCTATATAATTTGCATTTAATGAATCCCTCCCCTGGGGGATTTCCTCTGGGTTTTGGTTTTTTTTTAATTGCTTTTAGGATTAGTTCCTTACTGATTTATTGTGGCCTCCAATGGACCACACATTTATTTTTATTATGACTTGCCATTTTAAAATGAGGAATATATGAGGAAAAAATATGTCAAAATTAAACTAAAATTTGCAGCAGTTACCGAGTGGTTGTGGTGCAGGCTCTCCTAAGGTGACCTCAATTCACTTAGAGAAGAGCTTTCCCAAACTTTTTAGACAGGCATAATTTCGTGACACAGCGATTCAGTTTTGCTAGCAAACTGGAGGTTAAACTGAGGAGATTTCACCCCTCCCATATCCAAGAATCTCCTGATGAGTCTGCTGATTCTCCAGAGAGGAGGGGCAGTGTTCTGCTCTCTACTTATTCTGCCCCAGCACCACATCAAAGACTCAGTCAGTCAGTATCACAGAGAGAGAGAGAGAGACTGAGTGTTAGAGATTGTGTGTATAGATAAGCTTGCTGCTAAGAGCAGCTGCAGACACTCAGTGCAGTTTAGCATTCATTTATGCGATGCTTAGACCTCATTTATCTCTGTATATAGTTGTATAATAGTTGTAGATAGAATAAAAGGAAGATATTCTACAGAGCTGCTCTCCGAGTCGTTTATGCTCTGCTAGATTCTGTTATACTCTGCTGTGTGACGACTGGAGTGAATCCGGTGCTCACAACTCTAAGTTGTGAGTTCACAGCACTTTGACCTGTTCCTGTGCAGAAGGTGGTCTCTGGAAGTGCTACCCAGCTCGCCTAGCCCAGTCGGGGCTGAAGTGGATGAGTCCAGTTGTTGACACTGGCTCAAGGCGATGCTGACATAAACTAGCTCCTTTATGACTCCTGTTATGTTTGTAATTGTGTAAATCTTGTCATGTTGTGAGCCACCTTGAGCATAATTGCAACTATGGAAAGGCAGCATACTGCCCAGTCCCTGACAGTTAGGGGGTTGGGAGGAGCTGGAACAGATGGCATCAGATGGCCCAACCAAATAGTAGATGGCAGGAGCAGCAAAATGCCAGCCAGCCATTTGGAAGTGGCCTCATCAGGGCTGTCTTACCCATAGAGGCTAGTGGTGCGGGAGGGCGCCAAGTTCTGGAGGGCGCCAGGCGAGCGTCCAGGGAACATGGAACGAGTGCGCTGAGTGAGCAAAGGTGTGTGTACAGCTCCCGCTGAGCATCAGCTCAGTTTTTCCCACTTTAGCCTGCAGGCGTCGAATTCTGTGGGGTGCCAGAAGGCTAAAAGGGAAAAATACTGAGCCGTCGCTCAGCGGGAGTGGCACATGCTCCCTCGCTCCCTCGGCACAGGCCCGCTCGCTTGGTGTGCTGTCTGCCGTGGCCACTGTGGCACGAAGCAGCTAGCTGAGCCGGGAGGTGCCGCGTCCAGCCTCTGCCTCTTCCCCGCCAGAGGAACTACCCTCCAGCCGCTGCCCGTCTCCTCCAGCCCTAAAAAAAGGTCGACAACTGTGGGAAAGAGGGGGTGAGCTGGAGGGATCTTTGCACTACAGCGCCGGATATGCTTAAGACTGCCCTGGGCCTCGTGTTTGGTGGATGGGAGGGTGTCGGGCACACAATCTGTCACCTGTCTCAATCCGTTGCCTGAACCATGTGCTTCGGGACAGGCTTGCTTCAACCATGGCATTGCAAATCTCTTAAATGAAAGCACCATTATGCTTGTGCTCTCCAGCGGATATTGGCAACTCTTTGGGATTTAAGAAGAAAAAGAAGGAGGAAAATAGCATACCCCATCCGAGAAGGTAATACCACAGTAGGTGCTGCTTTTCTGCAAATACAGCCACCACAATGAGCGTGTGCAGGTAAATGCCTTCGCAGAGCATCCAGAAGTAATTGCAGATCATTAAATAAAGATGGAAGAACTGAGCCACTTTGCATGTGATCTACGGGGAAAAAATACCACCGGAATGACGTCAAATCATTTGGAAAGTAGAAACAACCAAATAAGAATTGTTTGGGGCATCAATTTTAATGTGAAGAAAAAAAAATTAATTCTCCAAACTGCCATGTTTTGAAATAGATACATTTGTAACTTCCAAGTGTCAATGCTATATAGGCTTGGGTGCTAAAATAGCTAAAATAAACTTGCAAAAGGAAAGTTTCCTATTGTGTCCTCTTGCCATGCAGCCATCTATGCTCTCCAACAATCTGAAGGTCAGGAGGCCCCAGGATGGATAGGGGCAGGGACGAGGTGGCAATGAGGTTGGCATGGTGGAAACGCGCTGGCATGAGCCATGATTGATTCTGCTGGTGCTTTAGCACTGCACCAACCTGGCCATTTCCAGTCTCCCTCCTGGTATGCAGCAGTGACCCAGCTGGAGCGAGGTCAGGTATAATAATAATAATTTATTATTTATACCCCGTCCATCTGGCTGGGTCCCCCCAGCCACTCTGGGCGGCTTCCAACAAAAGACTAAAATACAATAACCTATTAAACATTAAAAGCTTCCCTAAATAGGGCTGCCTTTAGATGTCTTTTAAAAGTTTGGTAGTTATTTTTCTCTTTGACCTTTGGTGGGAGGGCGTTCCATAGGGCGGGCGCCACTACCGAGAAGACCGTCTGCCTGGTTCCCTGTAACCTGGCTTCTCGCAGCAAGGGAACCACCAGAAGGCCCTTGGCGCTGGACCTCAGTGTCCGGGCAGAACGACAGAATAAAAAGGTAAAGCAGAATAGCCCTTCCTTGCCCTCCATCTAATCTGTAGGTATCAAATTTGCCATCTAATTACTTCTGCTGGAAAAAGACTCACTTGCACTGCCTATCAGACTTTTGAGACTGGAAGGCTGCTACTTATGAAACAGTAAAACCACCAAAGGCCGGCCCACTTACTGGATTAGCTTTAACCAGCTGTTGGTTGTTGGCAACTCCTGTGAGAGAAATGACTGTAACGATGGAGTTGAAAACAAAAGAGAAAAAGAGATTTTTATGCAAAGTGATCCTCTGGCAACTCAGGCTCCTGAAAGGAAACATACACAAGAGGAAATTAATGTGGATGGTCAAGAGATTTGCAACAGTAGCAATGCAGTTATATGCTGGAATATAGTAAACCAAGAAAGGAGCAAGCATTTTCCTGTGCACATCCCTTTGTAGTACAAGCAATCGAACTAGGAAGCTTCCAATCAACCACCGTTTCCTGTTTCATCCAAGTTGGGAAACTATGGCTACTGCACTTCAGCATAAGCCCTGGCATTAAAACAACTTCAGACCATGGTTTAAGTTCCTGGTTTGTTTTGATACTGATAACCCTAGTTTCCTGGCTAGGATAAAATACGAAACTATGGCTTCCTGGTTTCGTTGCTTAGGCTATGAAGGGAAGAGCAATCAAGCCGTATGGGCAGGGTAGAGATTCGTTCATATTTTGGCTTACTGAGCTGTTCAAACATGGTCACTGTAAATTACCGTTAAATGTGAATGCATCAGTAAAAATTAATAAATGACAGTCGTCATTGCTAATAGTTGTTCAAAATGATTTTAGATGTGCGAAATGGAATGATTTATATGTCATATAGATTTATTAGTGTTTGTTTCCATAATAATAAAACTATACAAAGTCAGGGAAGAGCAAAATATAAACAGAATTATACTTACTTAAAATAGGCGAATATGCCAAGGGAAATCAAAAGTGAAACTATTGAAAGGCTATGACCAATGATAGTGAGATAATACAAATTCAGAGCTGTCTGCAATAAAACACAGAGAAGTTGTTGAAACCACAAAGCCCATGAACTAAATAGGTACAAAGCATTCCAAGGTAACACGACTAGTACAAAATAGGATATTAGCAATAGTTCATCTCACTACTGTGACTGTCTACACCAGGGACAGGGAATCTGTGGTCCCTCAGGAGTTGTAGGATTACAATTCCCATCACCCTCGACCAGACTGGCTGGTTTCCAGCAATATCCAGAGGCCACAGTTTCCCCATTCCCGACCTACACATTTAGAGTCCTAAAACCAGCTTCCATGGTTGGGCTATCTGAGTCACCATTAAGAACCATCAGGCTGGTGGGCATGAAGGCAGGGAAGATTCAGTGGTGGCCTCGTGTCTTTAGATACCCCCCTCCAAGCACCTCATTTGCCTCCCTCATTTCCGGGAGCAACCCTACATATGCCTATTCAGAAGGTCCATTGAATTCTGAGCTGCTTACTCACAAATAAGAATGGTAGCTGTTATGTACTGAGTTGAATAGGATCCAAAATGCAGCAGTCTGATTGGTCTTAGAACAATAGGATTCAGAATGCAGCAGTCTGATTGGTCCTAGAACAATAGGACTCAGAATGCAGCAGCCTGATTGGTCCTAGAACAGGGGTCTGCAACCCGCGGCTCTGGAGCCGCATGTGGCTCTTTTACACCTTTGTCGCGGCTCCGGGGTGGATACTAGCGAGGGGAGGAGGCGCATTGTGCGCCCTGACACTCCCCACTGTGGCGGGCGCTGTACTGGCTGTGACGTCGCATGGGGGCGGTGCGTGCGTGCGTTAGTCACGCACCGTCCCGACGTCACCTTCCCACCCGCCCGCCCGCTACATTGTAAGAGGCATGTACGCTGGTAACTGTTTTGAAGGGGAGTGAAGAACACACACACAAAAAGGTAACTTGTTAATTTAATGTTGATTTCTATGAGGAGGAGTAATTCTGAGGGGTCAAACAAAGAAATAATTAAAAAGTGACAAAAAAGTTATTTTTATAATGACGAGTTTTGCGGCTCCCAGTTTTTTTTTCTTCGGAAACGGGTCCAAGTGGCTCTTTTTGTCTTAAAGGTTGCAGACCCCTGTCCTAGAACAATAGGATCCAGAATGCAGCAGTCTGATTGGTCCACAGGAGCCACCCAATCCAGCTCCAGGTGGAAGTGAATCCGCAACCTGATTGGCCTACAGGAGAATCCCGGAATTAGCCAATCACGTGGGGCTCCTTGTGTAAATAATGTATATAAAGCAGACATTCTGGGTGAACTTCCATTCCTCCTCACCACTATGAGCTGAATAAAGAGCATGAAATCCACTCTTGACTCTGAGTATATTTCAGTAGCCTTAAGCCCACTGGTGTAGCGTGGTGGACAGTGACCCGGGGCGCAAATTTCTGAGGGGGCGCAACAGGTGCCCTTACAACAGGCTTCCTCATCAAGGCCGGAGCCATTGGCCAGGACTTTGGGACTGGGCGGCAGCAGGGCCTGGCTTCTCTTCACAGCTGGCGAAGGGATGCCTGCATGCGCCCCACCCCTGAGCCGAGAGGGAGGGAGGAAGAGCAAGGCAAGAAAGCATTGCTAGAGCCATGTGCATTGCCTAGAGAGCCTCAATGCTAGCACAGAAAGGTGAGGCGACATAGCGGCACTCCTAGCTTTGTGTTTCTCTGCCTTATCTCTGCTGCCAGGTTGGGGCTGGTTTTAGAGAAAAGACTCCATGGATTAGACACTGGCCAGCGAAGGGACTGACCGCTGCCCCACCCCTGGGTGCCAGCAACCCAAGCTACGTCCCAGCTCAAGCCAGAGATAGTTTTCCGTTTCGCTGAGCTTCTCGTTGATTTGCCAGGTGTTTTTTTTTTTAATCTGTTTTCTTCCGCTACCGCTTTCAGTAGTTTATTATGTGGTTTTGCTATATTGTTAATTTTTTTCAGGCACTTTGGACACCGAGCTACAGAGCTAAATGATAAGCTCCTTCAGATCCAAAGACCCCCGAACCCCCCGCCCCCCACCTTCACACCAATAAAAGCTGTAACAGGAATCATGTTCAGCTTTTGTTCAACTTTGCTTATTTGCAGAGTAGCTTCTTTGAAGCCGGGGGGGGGGGGCACACTGCATTTTGAGAACAGCAGCCATTATTTCATACTGCAATCTTTTTTTAAAATAATAATAATAATACTCGTCTGCTGTTGCATAATTTGAGTTTACTTTATTGAGTACAGCTATGCATTAAACTTGATCCATCTCATATTGAGCCCATTACAAATGTTCTGCAAATGAACGGGCTTCTAAAGTGCTTCGATGAAATCCATGTGTACCGCAAAAGGAT
The DNA here is from genome assembly GCF_964234715.1 of Podarcis melisellensis. Classification (NCBI taxonomy): domain Eukaryota; kingdom Metazoa; phylum Chordata; class Lepidosauria; order Squamata; family Lacertidae; genus Podarcis; species Podarcis melisellensis. Next base: position 117,299,653 of record NC_138528.1, read on the forward strand.
CTTAAAACGGCAAATGAAAGACACCTAAATAAACTGTGATTGACATACTGAACTAATACTTTTCCATCAGTGTTTTTTTTTAAAAAAAAAAAAAGAGAGAGGAGAAATACCGTATTTTTCGCTCTATAAGACGCACCAGACCACAAGACGCACCTAGTTTTTGGAGGAGGAAAACAAGAAAGAAAATATTCTGAATCTCAGAAGTCAGAACAGCAAGAGGGATCACTGCGCAGTGAAAGCAGCAATCCCTCTTGCTCTTCTGGCTTCTGGGATAGCTGCGCAGCCTGCATTCACTCCATAAGATGCACACACATTTCCCCTTACTTTTTAGGAGGGAAAAAGTGAGTCTTATAGAGCAAAAAATACGGTAAATGGAAGCTGGTGCAAATGCAGATGAGATAATCTGATACTCATTGTAAATGGTGGAATATATATTTCTGAATTATCACATCTGTATCAAGCTTGGAGTGGCGTCTCTTGCATCCGTTTGCCGGCATTCACCGATTGGCAAATAGCGGTTAAGGCACTACGCTGTGGTTCTCAGCATAAACCACTCAGGACATTGGCTGGGAGATCCCATATCTCTTCTCGGTCCCTAAAACTCTCTTTGGGAGATTCCCAGGTTCTGTGCTGGTGGGGCATTCTAGGACTAGTTCAGTTCTGCTGACGGCTGCTTCTGCCCTTCGTGCCAGAAAGCAGAGCTGGCCTCCACGATCAACACAAGTCCCAAAAATGTATCGTATTTTTTGCTCTATAAGACACACTTTCCCCCTCCTAAAAAGTAAGGGGAAATGTGTGTGCGTCTTATGGAGTGAATACGGGCGGGAGGCTCTGCTCAGCGCTCCCTTTAAAGAGCCGTGGAGCGTGTGTGCGGCTCTTCGGGGCTTTTCCCCACGGAGAAGGGCTGCCCTTCTCCCTCCTCGGGGAAAAGCCCCTAATGCAAAGCTTCTGCAGGGCACGGGGAGCCTTCACGGGGAAAAGGGCACTGGGAGCCTTTGCGTGGCTAAGCCAGAAGCTAGAACAGCTAGAGGGAGCGCTGCACAGCACTCCATCTAGCTGTTCTGGCTTCTGGGGTAGCCTGCGAAGCCTCCGCAGGGCACATCCTGCTGCCCTGCGGAGGCTTTGTGCGGCTATCCCTGGCTTTTGTGGGAGGTGGAGGAAGGGATGGAGTGCGTGGCTCTGTCCCTTCCCCCACCTCCCAGAAAAGCCCCCAAGAGCCAGGGGAAAGCCTGCATGCCCCCCCCCACTCCACACAGCTAGTGTAAGGGAGCGCTGAGCAGAGCCTGGGATGCATACAGGCTCTGCTCAGCGCTCCCTTTAAAGAATACTTTTTTTCTTGCATCCCCCCTCTAAATACTAGGCACGTCCTATCATCCGGTGCATCTAATAGAGCGAAAAATATGGTATTCACTTTAACATCTGGCCTGAGTCGCTTGTGAGACATTGCGATGAACTGGAGCCTGCCTCTGGTTATTACAGCTTGCTGGGACTTCTAAACACAAAGGGAATCGCCATCAAAGACTTTGCAGGTTGCACAAACATGGCTTACTGCATGGGCAGGCAAACTAAGGCTTGGGGTCCAGATCCGGCCCATTCGCCTTCTAAATCCGGCCCGCGGACGGTCCAGGAATCAGCGTGTTTTTACATGAGTAGAATGTGTCCTTTTATTTAAAATGCATCTCTGGGTTATTTTTGGGGCATAGGAATTCATTCATTCTCTCCCCCCCCATATAGTCTGGCCCCCCACAAGGTCTGAGGGACAGTGGAGCGGCCCCCTGCTGAAAAGGTTTGCTGACCCCTGAGTTAGGGTATATGAGACTATACTCAATTCTGAGGACCACAAAAGATGCAGGCTGGTTCTAAACAGAGATTGCTGCATGCCTGCTTCTCGATCCCTTATTTTACAAGAGGCTCTCATGTAACTTTGAGATCATGAGCACTTAACAGGTTAAATCTCTCTCTCTCTCTCTCTCTCTCTCTCTCTCTCTCTCTCTCCCTCTCCCTCTCCCTCTCCCTCTCTCTCTCTCTCTCACACACACACACACCCCAGCTTGCAAGGAAGCCACAGGGTGATCAAGGCCTATATTAATAGACCTTGCAAAATCCATGAGACCAACTGCACTGTAACCCAATAGGAACTTCATGGGTCTCAAGCTGTCATTAAACGAAATGTGTTTCCCAAACATCAAACACCTTTTATAGTTGGCTATGCTCCATTCAACAAAACAGCTTGAAGATTAGGATGCCGGGGTAGGGTGAGGGGAACTTCACTCTTAAATGCTCATTAGTAGGATTTGTCGTCTTGCCTATTCCATGGAACCAGTGGGCAGAATGGCCCAGCACTCTTTCACAATCAGTGCTGCTAGGTTGTTGGTCCATTATAGTGAATGGGGCACTGGTCTACCAAGCTCAGTTGGTAAAAGGTAATGGTAAAGGACCCCTGGATGGTTAAGTCCAATCAAAGGCGACTATGGGGTTGCGGTGCTCATCTCACTTTCAGGCGGGGGAGCTGGTGTTTGTCCACAGACAGCTTTCTGGGTCATGTGGGCAGCATGACTAAACCACTTCTGGAACAACGGAACACTGTGACGGAAGCCAGAGTGAATGGCAACGCCGTTTACCTTCCTGCCACAGCGGTACTTGCACTGGTGTGCTTTCGAACTGCTAGGTTGGCAGGAGCTGGGACAGAGCAATGGGAGCTCACTCTGTCGCAGGCATTCGAACCGCTGACCTTCTGATAGGCAAGCCCAAGAGGCTTATTGGTTTAGAATACAGCACCACCTGCGTCCCTAGCTCAGTAAACCATCAGCTAGCCACCTTCCTGCCTTCCTTCCTGTGGGTGGCATCACCTGCCATCCTTAGGCTATGTACACAATACAGGCTTAAAACCAGCAAAGTTGTTCCCCCCCCATTGTGTTTCAAGTCGCATTTGCACGATGTGGTGCACATCAGTAAGGTCCAATGTGCTTCTAAGCCACCCATTGCCTGTCCACACCAGTGGGTAGAGACTGGGTCAGGCTAGGCACCCCTCTGTTGACTCCCAGTTGTGAAGCTGTCATCGGCATATATGCTGTCATCTGAGTATGTGCAATGGCTGTTTCAACTGTACAGAATTTGCCTTAACTGCACAGTGAACATGCCTTTAAGTTTTCCGTTCGGACGGAAGCTGGTTTGAGGGAAAACATATCGAGAAATTTCTCAAGTAACTTCAGGATAGATACGGATTGTGGTTAATGTTGTGCCTTCTGAGGATCTATGGATTAAAAATTTGACCAAGAATGAAGTTGGAGCATTTGGAACATCCAGACTTAAAAGGATTAAGAAACAAGATTTGAGTTCTACTTTTAAATATAGAGGTCTGGATGGAAGAAAAATGAACATTTTTGAGACAGAACTTCTCCGAGACCTGGCGCTTGATATAAAGGACTACAAAAAAAAACCGGCAAAGAGGAACTGAGAGAGAATTAAGGGCCTCGGATGTGAGGTCTCCAGGCTGACAGCAGATAGACTGATGGATACAGGGGATCAAAACCGGGAAAGGGGGGCTGGAGTTTGGGAATCCAAAGGGTGTACAATTATATTTTGAATTTTTCTTCCTTCTTTATTTTGTTTTGTTATGAGTATTTTTAAAAAAAGGGGAATTCGTGGAAGGGAATTGGGGTTGACCTTAGAAACAGATTCTAATGTTTAAAGATTGTGGACTATAAGGGGAAAGTGGCTATATAAATTGAATTTAATTGAATAATGGGCTTAATACAATAAGGTTAAAATTTGGGATAAGAACTTGTTGAAATAAACAAATGGAAATGGAATACAAGAAAGGGAGGGGTGGGGAAGTCTTGGAAAGATGTTATTGAAAGTAACGTTTAAATGTAAATGTTTTCTTTTTTCTTTTTCCTTTTCTTTTGGATTTTTTGAAAATTTCAATAAATATGTTATTGGGAAAAAAAACAAAAACCAGTGGTGCGTTATTTATGTATGCCACTACAGCGGCCTGTGTTTTGTTAGCCCAAAAATGGAAAACAAGCAAGATCCCACCAAGGAAGAATGGCAACTTAAACTGATGGAATATGTTAAGCTTGCAGATCTAACTTATAGAATAAGAGTACAGCGGTACCTTGGGTTAAGTACTTAATTCGTTCTGGAGGTCTGTTCTTAACCTGAAACTGTTCTTAACCTGAAGCATCACTTTAGCTAATGGGGCCTCCTGCTGCCACCGCACCGCCGGAGCACGATTTCTGTTCTCATCCTGAAGCAAAGTTCTTAACCCGAGGTATTATTTCTGGGTTAGCGAAGTCTGTAACCTGAAGTGTATGTAACCCGAGCTACCACTGTACAAGAAGAACATTTGTTTAAAGAAGATTGGAAAATGCTGGGGACGACGACTGTGCACACTTGAAAACGTTGGCAGCATTAAGATAATAAGTTTTGAAGGAAGTAATAATGGAATATTGAATGGTTTGGTTTATATAAAATGTGCAGGGATTTATGCAAAATGAACCATGGAAAGAGAAGAAGGGAAGTCACTGATAAGGTTGTTTAAATGAATATTCTAAATTGTAAAACAGAATATTTAATTATATCCCCCAGTGCTGGGAGAGCAGTGCTGGGTGCAGAGTCAATGGTAATGTGTACACAGCCTGAGACTTAGTACTGCCTTTTTCAAAATCAAAAGAGAGGAGGATTAGAACAAAACTAGAATTAGTTGGCTGTGCCACTCATTGACTATGGACCTCCTTGCCTTTGTCCTACCAATTCCAATGGGCACCAGTTTTCACTGCCTAGGAGATCACAGTGCAAAAGTGTCTTCAAAGTGGATTCTTTTTTAAAAATATTTATTTGGTTTTTCAAATTACAGTTTTACAATCACATATCGAACATACAACATAAAAACAAGATTCCAATGAATCTCCTGGACTTCCCTGCTGCCCTTTGTGGGTTCTAATGTCAGCCATTTCCTCCTGCATCTTTTATGATAATCCAAATCTTCTATATCTCCATTATATCCTTAATTCACCATTAAATTACAAGTGTTATTCCAGCCCTACTAATAATTTTAAATGTTTACAATGGTTTTTAAGATAAATTATAATTTCCCCCCATTCTTTATTAAAATTTTGGTCTTTCTGATTTCTGATTCTGCCGGTCGCCATTTCGGCATTAATCCATCAACTTAATCTGCCATTCTTTTCTGGTCGGGACTCAAAGTGGATTATTCCACCCGCAAGCTTCTTGAAGCCAGCATAAAGGACTTAACCGTCCTTTCGGCATCATTCTCACAAGTCTGCTTGGGCCTGTAAGAACCTAGAAGGGAGCAATGAGTTTTCCCAAGCCTTCGTCCACCATGGAGAAAGTGGGCTTAAGGATCAAGAAGGGCATCAGGTGGCGTAGTGTAGCTTGTAGACTGGGAAGTCTAATCTACCAGATTAACTGGCCTCTCATCTCTATGATCTCTTAAGGTGTCAAATGTGTACTTCATGGCAGCCAGCACTCTGCTTCTGCATAATAGCCAGAGGAATATTATTTCCACCCAAAGGGCAGAGTGGAGGTTGGATTCTATTCTGTAAAGAGAACACGGACATACTCTATGGAAGAATGTTGTAATGGGAAGACTGTTCTGCACAATACAGTGGTACCTCGGGTTAAGAACTTAATTCGTTCCGGAGGTCCGTTCTTAACCTGAAACTGTTCTTAACCTGAAGCACCACTTTAGCTAATGGGGCCTCCCGCTGCCGCCACACAATTTCTGTTCTCATCCTGAAGCAAAGTTCTTAACCTGAGGTACTATTTCTGGGTTAGCGGAGTGTGTAACCTGAAGAGTCTGTAACCTGAAGCATCTGTAACCCGAAGTACCACTGTATTTTGGTAAATAATTCAGTTCTGCTGGAGTGAACCCTCACCCGCAGTAAAAATATAACAAAAAAGAGATTGCTTCAAGGATTGGTAAGTTTCTGTCATGTTTCTAATGTCCCTTTATCAAATAAAAACTCATGAAAACTGCTAATGTCTCCCCTCCAACATGCAGCAGTTCCTTAAAAACAACAACAACTGTTTATGATCCTGCCCTCACTAATTTATGAGCCCCTCTCTCTATATAATGCATTACTATATGCCCAATTGGAAGGGGCAATAAAAGAGCCAGGGGTCAGCAAACTTTTTCAGCAGGGGGCCGGTCCGCTGTCCCTCAGACCTTGTGGGGGCCGGACTAGATTTTGAAAAATAAATAAATGAACGAATTCCTATGCCCCACAAATAACCCAGAGATGCATTTTAAATAAAAGGACACATTCTACTCATGTAAAAACACGCTGATTCCCAGACCGTCCACGGACTGGATTTAGAAGGCAATTGGGCTGGATCCGGCCCCCGGGTCTTAGTTTGCCTACCCATGAGTAAAACCAATAGTAACCATTTGGTAAAATACTACATGCATTTCAAACTTCCCTGAAATACAACGGCGGTGTAAAACAAAGGTTGCATATCAAAAGGCGCAGGATGCCATAATAACATCAGTTCCATGTGCTTTTGAAATGGATCCCATCCCCCGATAATATTCATTTTTCAGCCTACCTGCACTTTATCATTTACTCCTAAACTACAGCGCGTGTAGTTTGTCCATGTTCTGTTGCTTTCGGGGTGTACAAACCATTGCCCATTTTCTTCACAGGTCTTAAAAACTTTTTCTTGTTACGGAAAATTAAGGAGGGGGAAAACACACACATAGTCATTACTCTTGTTTCTGTATTTAACAAGCAGATGTAGAAAAATAAAAGAAGATGTCAAAATTTCAGAGAAATTGAAAAACAAACAAACCCGATCTATCTCATTATTTGACTTGGGAAGTAAATGTGAATATATCACTTAAGGTTGCCTTAACGCAATAACGCAGCACAAAGGTTATGTGCACTCACATTGAAATAGAGAAACATGCATTAAAGTGGGTTGTAAACATACATAATTGCATCCTGGATTAGAATCATGACACCTTTTCAGATAAATGAAACACTCACTGCCCTATAGTATATTACAAATTCCCAGGTAAGATCCTCCCTCTATTGTGTGGGCAGGTAGTCCCTCCCCTCCCTCGCCTGGTCTCCTTGGCAACGCTTCCCCCAGGCGGGATTGGACGACTGACTGAGGTAGGCGGAGACCTCCAGGTATCCCACCTGGGGGAAGGCGAAGCCAAGCCTGTGCTGATGGAGCCACTCCAGGTCCAGGAGCTGCGCGCGTCCATGCAAAGGTCGCCCCCCTGTTTTATGCGAGGAGCAGTCATTACAAATTAAATGGCATAAATGTCCAATAACTGTTGAATTGAAGCACAAAGTTCAAATGACATTATTTAGGCGCAAGATGGTCTTGCGGGACCCACTCTCACCCTTGGGCTCCAGTGCAGTGTAGGAAGCTTCGAACAAGCCACTTGGCTGTCCTAACCTTGGTTGTCTCACCTCTGGGTGAATGGCAATTCTGCCCTGGTTAGGCATTTCAGCATCAGGAGAAAAAGTGCACAATATGTTCCGGCCTACAGAACGTAAATCCTTTCAAGCTAAAGACAGCTCTGTAGCCAAGCAAGGCACTTTCAAAAATCTTTTTTAAAAATGCAAAGTGATGTGGGAATGCAAAGAACCAGACCTAAGACTCGAAAAATGAGAAAGTGGGGGAAACTGAAATTGACCCATTTGCCCATTTGTAGTTAGGTATAAATAATAATAATAATAATAATAATAATAATAATAATAATAATAATAATAATAATAATTTATTTATACTCCACCCATCTGGCTGGGTTTTCCCAGCCACTCTGGTTGGCTCCCAATAGAATATTAAAAACACGATAAAACATCAAACTTAAAAAACTTCCTTAAACAGGGCTGCCTTCAGATGTTTTCTAAAAGTCAGGCAGTTGTTTATTTCCTTGACATCTGATGGCAGGGCGTTCCACAGGGCGGGTGCCACTACCGAGAAGGTCCTCTGACTGGTACAATGTGAAGGAACCAATGTTGGTCTAAGTCTGGTCTTAAATGGGCAAAAGAGTGCCTTTTAGAAAGGCACAAGAGCAGCACCTCAAACAGCATCTTCCTCGTGGTATTGGTGAGACTCGTTCACATTTTTATATATTTCCTCAATGGCAGAGATTTACCTGAGGGGTCAAAGTCCTGATAGTAATCAGGGCAGTTCTGGACGACTGTTTTCCCTAAAGCAGTATCATCCCAGCACAACCAGCCATCCCATGTCCTATTGCAATGAGGACCTAAGCAAAAGACGAGAGAAGAAGTTATGAAGTGTTTGATCCTAAGTCACCATGAAGAATGTCCTCCTGCGGAAGGAGACTTCCTTTGACAGAAGGACTCCTTCCGTTACAGGAAGCTGACCTTTGGATCAAGTCCAGTGGATTTGCAATGGCTACATATCTGCTTTCGAGGTAAACAAAAAACCTTCCCCCATGACCACTACATCTGTTTCATCTGGGCTTTCAAACATCACTACTATATCTTCTTGAGTATCTATAGATTACTGGGAGCTCTTGAGGCTCTGCCACCCTACAATATGATACAATAATCTTTATTGCCATTGTCCCATAAAGAACAACGAAATTGAAAAATCTACATAAGGCATTCAAAAACCAACCAGCCTGCTATCCCAGCTATCCCAACCTGGTTAGCCCCCTAAAAACTATGATACCACATTTTTAAATACAATATACTCCCATAGACACTCCTTAAAGGTAAAGGGACCCCTGATCATTAGGTCCAGTCGTGACTGGCTCTGGGGTTGCGGCGCTCATCTCGCTTTATTGGCTGAGGGAGTCAGAAAGTTGACAGAAAATGCACAATTTGCAGACTTAACACACAGAATAAGAGAACAAGAAGAACATGCATTTAAAGAAGATTGGAAATCGTTGGTTGAATACATTGGGAAATAACTGTATACAGTTGGAAATGCTGGCAGCATTAAGATAAATTCAACAGCGTAGACAAGTTTTGATGGGTACAATAATGGAATACTGAGTTGGTATAGTTTTTGTAAAATATGCAGGGATTTGTGATAGGTAAAATGAACCATGGAAAGAGAAGAAGGGAAGTCATTGGTATCTTAAGGATGTAAAATGAGTATTTTGAATTATAAAATGGAAAATTTAAATATATATACGAAGCAGAATGCTAGAATGCAGCTACATGACAAACTGGTTTGCTCTGCCAGGGCCTCCGATGCAGCTGGTCAAAATTAGGGGTGGAGGGTCTACATGGTCCCATTTCTTTGAGGTCTCGTTGATTTGCTGAGACCTGCATTCCGCACTTTCAAAACCCTGATTTAATTAGGATAATTTCTAAAAATATGTAATCCCATGAACCGTGTGCTGAAGCTTTCAGCTCCCTGAGTTTGTTTGCTCCGTGTTCTTTCCCTCCTCCTCTGAACTGTTTGCAAGTGTCAGGGAACTGCCATTGGCTCAGAGGCGAGAAATAGAAGGGCAGTTGTCTTACAGGGAGCCTCCGAAAATCTTGCGAAGCAGTTCCTCTTCTGGGGAGGAGGAAAGCCCCACATCCAGTGGGGAAGAGGTGCAAGGACCAGATGATGCTGATAAGAGCCTTAACACCGCTTCTGGGCAAGCCGGTCAGGAGGGAAACATGCCCTTGCCATCACCCATCCTGAGCAGTAGTCTGAGGTGCAGGGAGGGGCGGAAACAGTTGGGGGTAACAAAACTCTTATGTTGGGGGAGGTACAAAAAAAGACCACTCCCGGATTCTGTTAGCGATTGAGCCAGACATGAGTTTTGGGACTCTTCACTGTAAATAGTTTTGCACCAAAATAAAGCCTGTAAAACACAGATTGGAGTCCTGCCTGGTTACTCTCGAGCAACTGCAACAGCACCTGACAGCAAGGGATCCTTAATACCATATTTTTCCATGTATAAGATGCCCCCATGTATTTTGGGGGACTCCAATTTTTGGGAGAGTTGCCCATAGTTGAGCTTTTTTGGGGGGGGGAATGCCAAAAATCACTCACCAGGCTGACAAACGCTGCCGATCGCACGCGCGCGTCACAAAAGCCACAGAGCGTCTGCCCACTCACCACCAAGCGCACCTACATTTGCCGCAATGGAAGCCAATCCACAGCAGCCCTTGCCACAGCCACCAATTGCCAACCCAATGGACACTCGACTTATACACGTAAAAGTACGGTACATAAAGCATCAAGAGTGCTTTTTAAGCAGAGACTGGATGGCATCCTACCAGGAAGACTGTACAAGTCTGCTTCTTGCATTGGCAGGGGATACAACTCTAGAATCCTATAATTACACTGGTCTGAATGAGATATTATGCTTGCATGGGGATTGCCTTTGTTTTTCAGAATGTAATTTTAAGTAACAACAGATACAATGCTTTCATTCAGAATATATGGGTGGGTTTGTTCAGGTTTTTTTTAATAAAAAAATAACATTTCAGTTTTTGGGGTTTTTTTACCTTCATTCTTTGGAGAAGGCGTTTGCATAATTTTCTGGTAACATTCAAACTGTGCTGTCATAATTTTATTCACAGTTACGCTTAGTCCATAGATATCTTCGGTTGCGTTCGTATCCCCTTTTATATAACCTTCCTTGGTTGCATTCTCATCCGGAACCGCCGTGACAAAAATCTGAATAGAAAGGGAGAAAGAAATTGCCACCGTTCTCAGGAGGGATGCAGTATTTCATCGATTAATTAGTTAGAATAAGTGGGGCGAAATATTCCAAGCGATTAAAGAGGTCTCTTCCAAGAAACCAAGCGGGATATTTTTTAAAAGAGGTTTATGCGTCTACCTGTAAAAACCATTGGTCGCAACTTACAAGGCTCTACCCTTCCGCCATTTCTCTTGCACAGCAGGCATGACTCTTTAAATGTAGCCATATGCCTGTGCCAGTTTAAAATAAGCAGGTGGCGGAAACACTTTTTGTCCGTATGCAAATTTATGCAAATGAGATCTATTCATTGATTTAATTCCCACAATTAACTAAGACTTAACAAGACCGATTTCCTTGTGAGATAATGACTTTCCACTGCAGTTTGCAACTGGGAATTCACTTTTTAAGGGACAGAAAGAATAGTGGCTTCTCTGAGATGGGGCTGTTCCACTGCCACCACAGATCTTGTGCGTGCACAGAGCTTCCTCTTCCTCTTCTGTTACCTCCAGCCACTTCATGCACCCTCAAAATCAGCTCCAGAGGGTTGGGGGGTGCACACAGGGGGAGGAAATAAAAATCAATCCCATTGCAGCAGTGGAACCAGGCATGTGGCGCATTAGACACAACACATTGTTTCATTGCTGAAATGTTGAAAGCTTGCAGAAATGAATAAATTCATTGACTTGATCCACAGGAGAAATGTCAGTTTTCAGATTATTATTATTTTTTTTTTGAGGGAGGGATATGCTATCAGAGTGAAAAGCATGAAAATCTGAGGCCTGACCTGATTTTGATGGTGTCAGTAACGTAATATGCGTGCTTTGCATATGCATATTGTAAAAGAAGAAGAAAAACACCATTATTATACTGTATGAGTAACTTCAGGGAAAGAAAGGAACTCACCAAGGTCTGAGCTAAGAGGAACACCATCTGCATGATCCAATTTGTCTCCATCACTCAATATAGCTAGTGTAGTTGTTGCTCCGTAGTTCAGAAAAGAAGTGTAGCTGAAATTAAGACAAACACATTTTTAAAAATAAAATAAAAAAGCAACCTTAATCCAAATAGACATAATATTTCACTGGAAGAACAATAACCAGCCAAAGTTAAGCACTTTCATTTCCATTTTTTTTCACTGAAAGGGAGAAATTAAAATATATGGTTAATTACTCCCATTGTAGTCAACTTAAAAGTGACAAATGGTTTAACTGTGTACTAAATATTTAGGAAGGGACACGGGTGGCACTGTGGGTTAAACCACAGAGTCTAGGACTTGCCGATTAGAAGGTCAGTGGTTCGAATCCCCGCGACGGGGTGAGCTCCTGTTGCTCGGTCCCTGCTCCTGCCAACCTAGCAGTTCAAAAGCACGTCAACGTGCAAGTAGATAAATTGGTACCGCTCTGGCAGGAAGGTAAAGGGCGTTTCCGTGCACTGCTCTGGTTCGCCAGAAGCAGCTTAGTCATGCTGGCCACATGACCCGGAAGCTGTACGCCAGCTCCCTCAGACAATAAAGCGAGATGAGTGCCTCAACCCCAGAGTCGGCCACGACTGGACCTAATGGTCAGGCGTCCCTTTACCTATGCACAACAGACTTTTGTTTCCACAAGTGGAAATTACCCTTCTTCACCTCCATCTTCCTATTTGCCCCTGCCATGGACTCTAGTACAAATCTGGGGGCAAGGGAAGAGCCTGCAAGACGAAAGATGAAATGGTACACAAGCCAGGACTGAAATTGTGCAATTTTTATAAAAGCAACAACCCCAAACCCAGAAGCTTTTCTCTTGGGAATGATGGGATCAGAGTTACCTAAACAATATAGATATTCATTTATGTGTGCAATCACTGCCGCAAGAATAATATTTGCCCCAAAACGGGAAGAAGAAGAAGTCCCGACGAAAGAAGAATGGTTACAGAAATTCATGGACTATGCAGAAATGGCGAAACTTACCGGAAGGAAAAAAAATCAAGACAACAGACTTTTTATCAAGGAATGGAAATCGTTTATTGGATCTTTACAAACAAATTAAAACATTAGCAGGATTGCTGTAAAAACTAGCAGTTTCTAAAACCTGTATGAAATGGATGAGGAAAAGGATTGATAGTGTTTATTGGGATATGCCAAAGGGCGTAAAAAAAGAGAGTAAATTCATGGAACCGCTGAAAGAGGGGGAGGGAAGTCAAAGTTCGATATGTGAGAATTGTTTTAATTTCTTTCTTGAAATGTTTATTTGTTATAAATGAAAATCATAAATGAACTTTATTTTTTAAAAAGGACCAAAATGGTGCTGAATAAGATTGCTTCCCTTTCCACATCAACTGTCACCAATCCTATTTTTCTCCTTGGTCCCGGTTACGCTTCTGAAACCATTCTTCCTGGTTCCCTTCCCAAACTCTGCATTCCATAATGGCACAAGCGAAGTCATTACACATGTTGTGCTGAGTCTAGCAGACATTGCATGGACCAGGTTCTTTGGCTTATTTATTGTGAAGAAATATTGAATTATTTGATGATGGCCTGAGGCTGTTCTGGAAGGAGATCAGACAATTTCAGAGGACAAGTCTCTACCAACCAGAATTAACCATAGTAGCTACATGCAATTTCCAGGATGTCAGTGAGTACTAACTGTGTGATGTAAAGGTGAAGGAAAACAAAACAAAACAAAACTTTTTTGAAAAACAAAAATGCCTTCGTTTTAATCAGCTTCATTTTACTTTAACTGCTCGCTCACTGGTTTCAGCAGGGACCCCGCTGCATTCCAATGCCCATAACTTTGGTGTTTTCTGTTCAAACGGCACCAAATGTGCAGAATTCTACGATTCTCTGAGGGCACCAAACTTGAAAATTTCAGACAGACTGGGCAAAAGGTCCTTGGGACTTAATATCTCGCTTTATCACTACCCTAAGGAGTCTCAAAGCGGCTAACAATCTCCTTTCCCTCCCCCCCCCCACAACAAACACTCTGTGAGGTGAGTGGGGCTGAGAGACTTCAAAGAAGTGTGACTAGCCCAAGGTCACCCAGCAGCTGCATGTGGAGGAGCAGGGAATCAAACCCGGTTCACCAGATTACGAGTCCACTGCTCTTAACCACTACACCACACTGGCTCTCCTTGTTTTAGAGGTGATGAAAAAGGACAGGACACCCGATAACCTTCCTTTTAGAGGAGACCCACCCTCTTCTCCAGATTGTACCTTTGGCGTTTTCCAGACAAAAGGCATGAAATATTCACATGTTGAACTGCTACCTCTGCACATCGTGCCTGTCAATTTTCAGGCGGTTTGCATGCTCACAAATACAAGTGAAAATGAAAATGAACGGGGGAGCATTCATTTGCCCTTTGCCTTTGTTTTTTTGAAATAAATGCATACCCCTACTGACTGTCAGCTGTTAGACTGGAGGAGAAACAGGAGAGGCATTTTGCCCCCATGCCCAGCTTGTTTGCATCCCAAAAACATCTGGGTCACCACAGATAGAAATAGATTTTCTGGGAAAGACGGATCTCTGATCCGGAAGCCCCTATCATATGTTCTTAATTTGATCATCGAAAGGAAGGAGAAATATCCTCAACAACACTGAGCACTGCTCATCCATCTTCCATTGCTTTTGTGGCCAATGGGTGATAGCCATACAGTGTTACCTTGTTTCGCAAACTTAATCTCCGTTCCAAAACAAAAGCGTTCCAAAACCAAGGCGCGCTTTCCCATAGAAAATGGATTAATCCATTTCAGACTTTTAATAACAATCCCCAAAACAGCAATTTAACATGAATTTTACTATCTAATGAGACCATTGATCCATAAAACGAAAGCAATAAACAATGTTCAGTGGTACCTTGGGTTAAGAACGTAATTCATTCTGGAGGTCCATTCTTAACCTGAAACTGTTCTTAACCTGAGATACCACTTTAGCTAATGGGGCCTTCTGCTGCCACCGGAGCTCAATTTCTGTTCTTATTCTGAAGCAAAGTTCTTAACCCGAGGTACTATTTCTGGGTTAGTGGAGTGTGTCACCTGAAGCGTATGTAACCTGAAGCGTATGTAACCTGAGGTACCACTGTAATTGACCGCCTTAGTGTTCTTTGTAGATCCCCCCCCAAAATAGCTCAACAACTTTGGTCAACCCTGCCCCCCCAAAAAGCTCAAAAACATTGTAGTCTACTCTCCACAAAAAAAAAAAAGCTTAACAACTTTGGCCAACCCTCCCCTAAAAAAATCTCAACATCTCTTGGCAATGACAATGGGTAGATCACAGCCAGTCTTTTTATACTGTGAGTAGATCACAGTTTCTTGGGAGTTGGGTGTGCCTGGTGTACAGTGGTACCTCAGGTTAAGTACTTAATTTGTTCCGGAGGTCCATTCTTAACCTGAAACTGTTCTTAACCTGAAGCACCATTTTAGCTAATGGAGCCTCCCGCTGCCGCCGCGCTGCTGGAGCACGATTTCTGTTCTCATCCTGAAACAAAGTTCTTAACCCGGGGTACTATTTCTGGGTTAGCGGAGTCTGTAACCTGAAGCGTATGTAACCTGAAGCATCTGTAACCCGAGGTACCACTGTACTGCAGTCACACAATCAATCAGTAGCTGAACTGGGTTCCACACAGTCACACACAAAAAAAAGAGCCAAAAAAATGCAAAATAAGTCGCAAAAACAGACAGACTTCAGTGTAACACTCCAAACAGAAGTGTGGCACTAAACTTGGAAGCGTAAGTCTCAAAACGGAGCACGTTCAGCTTCCAAAGAAAGTTCACAAACCGGAACACTTACTTCCAGGTTTGCAGTGTTTGGGTTCCAAGTTGTTTGAGAACCAAGGTGTTTGAGAGCCAAGGTACCACTGTATTAAGAGAAAACCCACAGAAATCAATGGCCTTGGGTGGGTTTTATGCCAATAGCTAGATATCGCCCCATGGCTTTGCGTTGTTTAAGCAACTCTGTTTTGTACCATGGAAATTTAAATTCCTACATGCACAGCTCTGTCTAGACTCCATCAGCATTTTCCCATACGCTCCACTCTCTCTAATCTTCAGATTTATTTTCTCCAACAGTCAGTCATGACCTACAAGATAGATTTATGACAGTAAACAAACAGTTGACTCCATGGATACTATTTTGGACAAATACAACTCTTTTAAATAGGTATGATAAAATTCTTCTCAAGCTAGGACTGGGATAGGAAGCATATTTACTCAGTTCTGGGCATGTTTATTAGACATATGTGGCATTAATCTGAATGGGTTTTACTTCCAAGTAAGTGCATAGCATGATTTCACAACCTGATGTGGTGTCTTTCACAAAAACCTACATATAATGTACATCAAAAGATTTTATTTTATTTTAAAAAATCCTGATTTAACTTAATTGTGCTGGCATCCTCTACCAAAAAACAAGTGTATATTGGTTAACAAAGATGTAAGTAATCTGTCAAATTCAGGCAAATGTAGGAAATCTGCCAAATGCTTAACACTTACTGAAAAAACGATCACGTAAAATGTGTGGACTCTCAGCCTAACCATGCCACCTGGATATAAATGTAATAAAAAAATGAAAAAAATAACTGCAAAAGCTCAATTACCCTCATTCAATTTCTTCACTGCATAGTGACACTAATGGCAAGAGGTAAGAAGGGAGTGAAGGCGTAACAAAAATATTGAGTATAAGGGAATAAAAGCATGTTTCTAGGATAGATTTGACATATGATAAATGCATTTTTGACATACAATTTCACTGAAGCAAGGAAGACTCTGTGAACCAGTTTCTGTTGCTTCATTACTATTGCAAAAGCTAGGCAGACAATATGACTTTATTTTTTTTATATATATACAGTGGTACCTTGGGTTAAGTACTTAATTTGTTCTGGATGTCCGCTCTTAACCTGAAACTGTTCTTAACCTGAAGCACCACTATAGCTAATGGGGCCTCCCACTGCCGCCGCGCTGCCGGAGCACGATTTCTGTTCTGTGACAAGATGGCCATCCGAGCTCTGTTTAAAAACCTCCAACATAAAGGTAAAGGACCCTTTGACTCTGCGGTTCTGGAGCTCATCTCGCTTTACTGGCCGAGGGAGCCCGATGTTTGTCCGCAGACAGTTTTTCTGGGTCATGTGGCTAGCATGACTAAGCCGCTTCTGGCGAAACCAGAGCAGCGCATGGAAACGCCATTTACCTTCCCGCTGGAGTTGTACCTATTTGTCTACTTGCACTTCCTGCTTTCGAACTGCTAGGTTGGCAGGAGCAGGGACCAAGCAACGGGAGCTCACCCCGTCGCAGGGATTCAAACTGCCGACCTTCTGATTGGCAAGCCCTAGGCTCTGTGGTTTAACCCACAGCACCACCTGTGTCCCTTTAGGTAAAAGGTAAAGGGGCCCCTGACCATTAGGTCCAGTCGTGACCGACTCTGGGGTTGCGGTGCTCATCTCGCTTTATTGGCTGAGGGAGCCGGCGTACAGCTTCCGGGTCATGTGGCCAGTATGACTAAGCTGCTTCTGGTGAACCAGAGCAGCGCACGGAAACACCGTTTACCTTCCCGCTGGAGCGGTACCTATTTATCTACTTGCACTTTGACATGCTTTTGAACTGGTTGCCGGAGCAGGGACCGAGCAATGGGAGCTCACCCCGTCGCTGGGATTCAAACTGTCAACCTTCTGAACAGCAAGCCCTAGGCTCTGTGGTTTAACCCACAGCGCCACCTGCGTCCCTTTACTTTTAGATTTATTTCACACAGGTGGAAAATGAACAAAGATGTGCTTTAAAACTGGTCCAGAATTCCACAAAGAAACCCTCTACTTTCCTGCGCTGTGTGGCTCTGAACTGAGAACTGGCTTAGAACATCATGTTCCATCTCCTAGTGATGGCAAACCCATTTAAACTGGGTTAACCTTTTGCGGCAAACTATTATCAACTCAGCGCCGTGTTTTTTCCTGTTTTAAAAACATGTCCTCAATGGACATTTAAAATAACTTTCTTTCCTGAGCAACCTGGTGCCAAAAAAGTACAAGCAAGAAAGCAACACCCTATTTCAAACAAAAGCCCTGCTAGAAAAGAAATGCATTGTCATGCTTGAAAGAAGACATTTTGAAAACACTTGCTCTTCCTAAAGGCAACACACATTCATTACCGGGCAAAATAATCTGGGAAACCAAAGAAGCTCATTTCTGAAGAGATAGCATCTCATCATCACATCATCTGACCGAAAAGTTCTCTTCGGGCATTTTACTTGCGTGCAAAGCCAAGATGCAAGCGGGGAGCGGGGAGAAGAGGACATGAGTCCAAACACAAACACCCATCTCTGCCTCCTCCATGCGTTGGGGGTCAATGCGGGGGGAGAGAGAGCAGGGGGGTGGAGCTCATCACAGTTTCCCTGCACCCATGTTGGCTTCTGCATTCAAGCAGAATGGCTGAAAACACCCGAAGACGGCAAGCCTTTCTTGCTGGTGAACCAATATTGCGGAATTTTAGCACTTCCTATCGGTAGTCCCATGGACTGCAAGAAAATCAGACCTATCCATTCTGAAGGAAATCAGCCCTGAGTGCTCACTGGAAGGACAGATCCTGAAGCTGAGGCTCCAATACTTTGGACACCTCATGAGAAGAGAAGACTCCCTGGAAAAGACCCTGATGTTGGGAAAGATGGAGGGCACAAGGAGAAGGGGACGACAGAGGATGAGATGGTTGGACAGTATTCTCGAACCTACCAGCATGAGTTTGATCAAACTGCGGGAGGCAGTGGAAGACAGGAGTGCCTGGCATGCTCTGGTCCATGGGGTCATGAAGAGTCGGACACGACTGAACAACAACAACAATTGGTATTAACACTCCAGCTCTTGTAGATCCACCTGTTTAGAAGCAAGCATTCCCCTGAACTTGTGCCCTACTTGTTTTTATTAATTGTTAGGCAACCCTGTATTGGTAAATTTATCATCTTCCAAAGCAACTACTCTATCCCGAACTTAAAAATAGAAAGTGTAATGCTGGTGGTCAACAAAAGGGGTTTAAAGACTCTCTCAAGGCAAATCTAAAAAAATGTAGTATAAGCACCAACAATTGGGAAACACTGGCCTGCGAACACTCCAATTGGAGAACAGCCTTTACCAAAGGTGTCATGGGCTTTGAAGACACTCAAACGCAGGACGAAGGGGAGAAACATGCTAAGAGGAAGGCACACCTAGCAAATCCACACCGTGATCAACTCCTTCCCAGAAACCTGTGTCCCCACTGTGGAAGGACATGTGGATTCACAATTGGCCTCCGCAGTCACTTGCGGACTCACTGTTAAAACCGTGTTCATGGAAGACAATCTTACTCAGCTATGAATGAAGAAGAAGAAGGTCTAATGCTTTACAATTTTTTATGTGTTGTAAATAGTACTATTATTGTTGTTGTTATCATCATCATCATTAAATTGATTTGCTTTATTGCATTTTTCAATTGCAGATGCTTTCATTCCTTTGATGGAATTCTTTTATTGTATTTTAATTATGCACTTATACATTTACTTATGCATTTTAGTTACGTCGTATTTTATACTTGTAAACTCCTTAGAAGCTATTTTACCATGCAAGTGCATAACCTCCAACAATTCACCAATGAAATGAGGGACGGCTTCCAACATATATAAAAAAAAACTAAAACAAAAAACTCCCCTATACAGGGCTGCCTTCAGATGTCTTCTAAAAGTTGTGTAGTTACTTATCTCTTTGGATCAGGGGTCCAATAACTCCATACCTTTCAACATTTCCCCGATGAAAATAGGGACGTCCTAAGGAAAAGTCGGACATTCCAGGATCAACTCAGAAACCAGGATGGTCCCTGTAAATCTAGGACTGTCCCTGGAAAACTGGCACACTTGGAGGGTCTGCAAGTGTTATATAGACCATTAAATTAATAAACAAGAACTCTGGAACCACCAAAATTCTATTTTTTAAAAAAAGTGTCACGAGGAGGCAGAAAAAAATAAGCCTCTTTCCTAAGAGAAGACTACTTTCTAGAAAATGGAGTACACAGCACTAGCCTAGATTCTGCAAAGCTTGCTTTATGCTCGATAATCAAGCTTGCTGCATCAAAGGAAATGTGCCTTGCAAAGTGCACTTAGCAAAGCAGAAATGCGCTCGCTCTGTAGTAAAATGCTTTGCATTGATGCCAAAACCTGGACAGCCTTCGCTAAAGTTGAAACTGATCACAACACAAGCACAGTTAAAAGCAGGACCAAGGAAAGAGGAATAAGCAAACATCCGTACAGAAAGAAATGTGATGGGTTTTTCGATTCAGACATGCATCTGCAAATATCAAAGGGGAATCAGATGTCTGCATAAAGTCAAGGGATGCTCTCTGCAAGGGCTGACATCAAAAGTGGGCAAATGCCATTCCAGCTTGACTGGAAAGGACCCTTATTCAATTCAGTGCTTTTTCTTTTTTCTTTTTTTCTCAATTAAATGCATTTTTATAAGGTATGGATGTCCCTATGGGTACATCTTCATACATTAAAAAAAGTAAAGATAAAGGACTACTGGACGGTTAAGTCCAGTCAAAGGCGACTATGGGGTTGCAGCGCTCATCTCGCTTTCAGGCTGAGGGAGCTGGTGTTTGTCCACAGACAGCTTTCCGGGTCATGTGGCCAGCAGGACTAAACCGCTTCTGGCACAACGGGACACCATAACGGAAACCAGAGCACACGGAAACAAGTTTACCTTTCCGCCGCAGTGCTACCTATTTATCTACTCACACTGGCAAGCTTTCGAACTGCTAGGTCGGCAGGAGCTGGGACAGAGCAATGGGAGGTCACTCTGTACCACGGATTTGAACCGCTGACCTTCTGATCGGCAAGCCCAAGAGGATCAGTGGTTTAGACCACAGCACCACCTGCGTCCCTCTTCAAATGTCACTAGTTTAGGAACATAGCAATCTGCCTAATATAGTGGTACCTCGTGCTAGAAACAGGATCCGCTCTGGAGGCCCGTCCATAACGTGACATGCCCGCAACTCGGAGCGGTGAGTATGCGCAGGCATGTGGCGTGATTTGGCACTTCTGCGCATGCACAAAGTGTGATTTAGCGCTTCTGTGCATGTGAGAGCGGCGAAACCCAGAAGTAACCCATTCTGGTACTTCCGGGTTGCCGCAGGATGTACCGCGAAAAGATGCAACATGAAGCGGATGCAACACAAGGTATGACTGTACAGTGGTACCTTGGTTTACGAACTTAATCAGTTCCGAAAGTCCGTTCTTAAACCAAAGCATTCTTAAACCAAGGCGTGCTTTCCCATAGCAGCGGGGGACTCAATTTACAAATGGAACACACTCAACAGGAAGCGGAACATGTTCTGCTTCCAAGGCAAAGTTCACAAACCAAAACACCTACTTCTGGGTTTGCAACATTCTTAATCCAAGTTGTTCATAAACTACCGTATTTTTCACTCCATAAGACACACTTTTTCCCTCCTAAAAAGTAAGGGGAAATGTCAGTGCGTCTTATGGAGCGAATGTGTGGTCGACCACTGGCTCCCTTTCTGGCCCCGCCCCCTTGCCCAGCCCTCCATTGTTGAATGTTCTGCAGGTGGAGGCTGTTTGTTTCCCCAGCGACATGTGACTGGCTGATGAGATTATCTGTCTGGAAACTGTAGAAATGGCTCCCTTTCCTTTCCTAAAGGAGCTGCAGAACTGTGAGTTGAACCCCATAAAAACAGGATTTTTTCCCTTTGCAAAGTAAGCTCAACAACTTTAAGCTGACCCCCTCAAAAAACGGGGCTTTTCCCCTTTGCAAAAGAAGCTGCACAACTGTGAGCTGATTCCAAAAAAATGGGGCTTTCCCCCTTTCCTCTTCTAAAAACTAGGCGCATCTTATGGTCAGGTGTGTCTTATGGAGTGAAAAATACGGTAAGCTGTTCTTAAACCAAGGCACCACTATACAGAGTCTGACAAAGGGTACATCTGCACTGTCTGTACAGACTTGTAGTGGCTCCCTCAGTAATTTGACGGAAGAGCTGATCTGCTGTCTTTAGGATTTCAGAGCCAAAATGAAACTGAGTGGTACTGACTACAATGGTAGCTCAGGTTACAGACTCTTCAGGTTACAGACTCCGCTGACCCAGAAATAGTACCTCTGGTTAAGAACTTTGCTTCAGGATGAGAACAGAAATTGTGTGCTGGCAGCAGTGGGAGGCCCCATTAGCTAAAGTGGTACCTCAGGTTAAGAACAATTTAAGGTTAAGAACGGACCTCCAGAACGAATTAAGTTCTTAACCGAGGTACCACTGTACATGCTTATTAGGAACACTCTCAGGGCCCTTGAAAGTGCAAGAAATTAGATTTTCTTATTCTTAAGATAAAGAAATCATGGGTGAGCAGGGCCAGGACTCGCTAGCACCTCTCAGATGGGCGCCATTGCCATTCTAAGAGAATGACAGGAGCATTCATGGTGAGTTTCGGCACCTCTTTTTCTGGAAAAATAGCACTGCGTGTTTGAGAAACAGTGAAATATCATAAATTCCGAATTCACTGAAATTGATGGCTTTTATATGGCTTTTATATGTTATTTTTCTGCTGCACCAGTCATATCAAAATAGTGTTCTTTGCCACCCATAAAGCCAGTGATACTAATCCAATCAGATAGCAAATGGTTGAATGTGACTAAGGGAGCAGTAGAGCTCAGACTGAATTATGGAAACATACTGTCATATCTGCTGATCATGATTTAACTGCCCTGCTCTCAAATAAACCTAAGCAAGGATAAAAGCATTGTTGTGTTGTTTGGTTTGCCCTGAAAGTACTCAAGCATAATGTGCGGTGCAATGAAATTAATGTGGTGTCCTCATAAACCATAGATTAGAGCCGCCACTCTGCAAACAAACACACAGCAAGTGGGAAAAAAGGCAGCAAATTCACTGGTTTTCCAGACTTTCGCCAAAGCGTGTTCTCCATAACAGAGAGCACGTGTTGCGGTGGGGGCCAAAAAGGCCACCCCACTGTTGTTGGGCAAATTGGCCACATGCTGTGATTGGGCAAGGAGTGTTGCTGGGGAGAATGTTATGTTGCTAAAGTGTGGGAGGGGTCAGAGGTCTTAAATACAGGGCTCGCAGCCTGGGGCCTTCTCTTGGGCTGCGTGCACCGGATCACCCGTCCACCCTCCCTGAAAAGGGGGGGTGTTGTCCTCTGACCTTGCTATGCCTGTCATGGGGTCATCTGCCTTGGGGCAGGGGCCTGGTAGGAATTTTGTCCATTTGGGTGATTGGCTGTTGCCATTTGGTTTTTGCCTAATGTGTAGCAAATCGTCACAACTTGTAAGGTTGGTGGTTAGGCATTGGTTAAAATTGGTTGGTGGAGGGGTAAGTGCCTACCCTTCCAATGGTGGTGCTGAAAGGGAATTCCGTTAAAGGAATCCAGGGGCTTGCCATCCCTTTCGTCCTAGTCGCTGGCATCAGACTTGGGCTGTGCAAGCCCCAGGGGGCATGAGGGTGAGAGATGGGGGACTGATGTCCAGCTTCATTTCTCCCCAATATGGTTCTCCCTGACCGGCTTCTGCTGGAATCCAGAAGTCAGTTCTGTCCCTGGGGCAAGGACAGATAGTCGTAACCAATGCCTAAGCAACCACTCACGTGTGTGTGTATTGAAATAAAGTTGTGGCCAAATTCATGCCAAAAACCTTAAACAAAAATTGATGTGTGAGTTATTGGGGTGGCCTGGGGGACCTCGACGCGCAAATGGCCCCTGTAGACAAGAATATTTCAAGGTTCAATCACAGGATTCATGCCCAGTGAAATAACACAAGTGACCTGATGGCTTGCGAGCTTATGAATCCACTGCAAAAGAGTGTATGAATACGACAGGCTATTGGAGACATCTGATCTCTTAACAACTCGTGGACAACTCATTTATTTATCACTTGGTGCTCTAGTAAACTAGCTCTTAGTGAAAGCAGAGGCAGTTCCCGGGGGGGGGGGCGACGACTCCTCTCATTCCTTCCAACATTCCAGTTCTAGTTCATGCAATGCAACATTTGTATTTATTATTATAATCTCTGTACTTGTGAGATCCCCCAGTTACCTTATTTTTTGCTCCATAAAGCGCACCGGACCATAGGGCGCACCTAGTTTTTAGAGGGGGAAATCAAGAAAAAAAAAATCCCCCCCCAGCCCCAAAGAGCAGCGTACAGGCTGCGCACAACCTCTCCCTGCCAGAGGGGCTGTGCGCGGCTATCCCTGAAGTCTTCCGAGCGCAGCGCAAGTTCCCGCTGTGCTCCTCAGGCTTCGGGTTCCTTTTGCTGAAGTCGGGAGAGCAAGACTCTCCTGGCTTCATCGAAAGGAACCTGAAGCCTCCAGAACGCAGTGGAAACTCACACTGTGCTCCAAATGCTTCAGGCGGCTATCCCTGATGCCTGGAGAGCGAGAGGGGTCGGTGCACGCTTCTCACTCTCCAGGCTTCAGCGAAAGCAACGCGAAGCCTCTGGAGCACGGAGGGAGCGCTCCCTCTGCTCTTCAGAGGCTTCGCGTTGCTATCACTGAAGCCAAGGAGCCTGCATTCACTCCATAGGACACACACACATTTCCCCTTAATTTTTGGAGGGGGAAAAGTGCGTCCTACAGAGCGAAAAATACGGTAGTAACTGGTCCACAGTGACTGAGTGAGACTGTTGGCCCATCTAGCTCAGAAAGAATTCTCTAAAGTTTCACAGCATATCCCAGCCTTACCTGAAGATGCCAGGGATCAAAGCTTCCCCCTTACAGACCTCCGCATTTGCTGAAAATAACCTTCTAATTTTTTTGCTATCTGCCTTCAATTTAATTCCCCACCTACATCTTCAATAATGGAATTATGAGAATTAGCATTAGTCATAGATGAATATGATGCACTGCGCTGTCATCGAACCTGACAAAGACAAAGGAGAATGTTTTTGGCAGAAAAATAATACTGAACACATCTGATAGTTTTCTAAAAATTGTAAAGATCTGGGCTTGATGGAATGAGACCACAGACTCATGACTCCCAGGCTGCGCACCTGGTTCATCGAACCTGACAAAGACAAAGGAGAATGTTTTTGGCAGAAAAATAATACTGAACACATCTGATAGTTTTCTAAAAATTGTAAAGATCTGGGCTTGATGGAATGAGACCACAGACTCATGACTCCCAGGCTGCGCACCTGGTCCTTCAGGGGCACAGTTACCCCATTCAGGACCAGGGAATCCCCCACAACCGCCCGCCCCCTGTCCCCCCAAAACAGTACTTCTGTCTTGTCAGGATTCAACCTCAATCTGTTAGCAGCCATCCATCCTCCAACCGCCTCCAGGCACTCACACAGGACCTTCACCGCCTTCACTGGTTCTGATTTAAAGGAGAGGTAGAGCTGGGTGTCATCTGCATACTGATGAACACCCTGCCCAAACCCCCTGATGATCTCTCCCAGTGGCTTCATATAGATATTAAAAAGCATGGGGGAGAGGACGGAACCCTGAGGCACCCCACAAGTGAGAGCCCAGGGGTCTGAACACTCATCCCCCCCCCACTTTCTGGACACGGCCCAGGAGAAAGGAGCGGATCCACCGTATAACAGTGCCCCCAGCTCCCAGCCCCTCTAGACAGTCCAGAAGGATGTTATGGTCGATGGTGTCAAAGGCCGCTGAGAGATCCAGCAGAACTGGGAAACAGCTCTCACCTTTTCCCTAGCCCGCCGGAGATCATCAACCAGCGTGACCAAGGCACTTTCAGTCCCTTGAGGTGACTTCCATAAACATGTAAGTACAACGAATGCAACTAGCTCCCTTTTATCTCCTGTCACTCTTCCCATGTTAAAGGAAAGCCTCTCCACTTAACCCAAAGCAACAGCAAATGTTACAAAGGATTAACAACCTTAAGTGAGGGATTAAAGGATTACGTTACCTGCAGGGATCTGCCTTTTATTTGCGAGAGGAACTGAACAATCTGGTCATTCTCCTGGAGAAATGCCAGCTTTTCTTCATTCCTACTATCTGGTGACTGACATTGCAACATGACATGTCTGTTTGTCTCCAGAACTGCTTCTGGACCCCATTGCTACCTCCTATGCTGTGGAAGCAAATTCCATGCCATCATAACAGAACAGAGCCACAATACGAGCTTCCTGGCAGTTGTGTTGCTGCTGCTGAACAGAGGTGGCACTCAGCTGAGGTGGCAGAATGGCTGGAGACATGTGGGTTCCTTGGTGGAACCCATAGCTGTCAAGCTTCCCTTATTTGGAGGGACAGTTCCTTATTCCAGCGCCATGTCCCGCTGCTGTCCCTTATTGATGGATGTCCCTTAAATGATGTCCCTTAAATTTCAAAGGAAGCAGCTCCTCTCCCTCCCTCCCTGTCGGCCAGGGAGGAGGGAGGCTCCACCTGTGTTGCTTGGCTGTGTTGCTCACCCAATAAGAAGTCTAAGAACAACTGGGGGGGTGGAGCTTGCATACCTTGTGCTGATCAAATCGGCTGCGTTGCCTGGGGACTCGCCTTTGCTCAGCGCTTCCCAGCGGAGAGGTGACGGTGGTTTTCCTTGAGGCTTCGTTTGGCTGCTGGCTGGGCTTTCTGCCTTTGGCTCAGAGGAGCTCAGAGGTTGAACATACCTGTGCTGAGTGCTCGGATCAGAATCGGATGGATACATCATCGATGGCCCACTCACCTTTGCTGGCAAAAAGGTCTGTCTGGAGTGGGGGCACATGGTGGGGGGAAAGGAAAGGAGATCTTGTGGGGGGGGGAGGCTGTGTGTGTGTGGCTAGTTAATGCAAGCTGAGGGGTTTTTTGAATGCTGGATGCCATTTTGTTGCACTTGCTGCTGCAAACTTTGCAGTGCAAAGCCAGGCCGGGGAGCCATCTTAAGTTGAGGCTGCATAGGCCTTGTGGTGCATGTGATTCAGATTCTATTCAGTTGAACCTCTGGTTACAAAGTTGGTTGGACAGTGTTCTCAAAGCTACCGGCATGAGTTTGACCAGACTGCAGGAGGACAGGAAGACTGGAGTGCCTGAAACAGGTGAGGGTGCAGGTCCCTTATTTTGGCTGCTGGTCCCTTATTTTCAAGGCTGCTGGTCGCTTATTTCAAATCTGTAAGCCCACACAGCTATTCTCATTTCCTCTTCCCAGCAAGCAGTAACAACACGACCACTTGGAAGTTAGAACTTCACTCTGTCCCACCAGGCAAGCTGCTTTAGAGGTGTGGCCAGCATTGGCTAATGGTCAGGTAAGGTAAAGATAAGGCAAAGGACTTCTGGACGGTTAAGCCCAGTCAAAGGTGACTATGGGGTTGTGGCGGTCATCTCACTTTTCAGGCTGAGGGAGCCGGCGTTTGTCCACAGACAGCTTTCTGGGTCATGTGGCCAGCAGGACTAAACTGCATCTGGCGCAACAGGACACCATGATGGAAACCAGAGTGCACGGAAACACCCTTTACCTTCCTGCCACAGTGGCCCCTATCTTTCAAACTGGTGTGCTTTCGAACTGCTAGGTTGGCAGGAGCTGGGACAGAGCAATGGGAGCTCACTCCGTCGTGGGGATTCGAACCAGCCACCTTCTGATCAGCAAGCCCAAGAGGCTCAGTGGTTTAGACCAACAGGTCTATCGCTGTTTGTTTCCCCTGCGATCTGCTGGTGATGTTCCTCTTTTTCTCTCCAAACCAATAAAAATGGGAGTTGGGAGTTAGCCACCTGCGTCCCAACCAGTCAGGGAAGATTGGAGTTGCAGTCTGACAACACCTAGCAGGCCACAGGTTCCCCATTTAAGGAAAAACATGTTACAGAAAAAGGACATTTTGCGGCGCTAATTGCAGAATAATTACAGGACAAAGGCCCAGATGGTCTCAGCTGTACTTTGGCTGCTCGCACTCTGGTGAATTATGGAGGACACTGTTTGTACTGTCTTTCTGCATTGGGTCCCATTTCTGCAACATGCAGGATCAAGCAGCCCCCAGACTGTACTAACTGCAGGTGGAAGGCTGCATATTTGAATGCTCCCAGGCTATAAACGCAACAAGGAAGACTCGGTTAAAACACACCCCACGATGTGCTGCTGTTCCACAGGCAATGAGTCCCCAGTGGAAGAGTGAATTCAAACATACTTTCTTCATCCTGCAGTCTAAATTGGTACAGTCCAGGGAGGGGAGGAGAATAGCAAATTGACCAATGAATACAGGCATGTGTGCACGGCACACAGAGTATTTTCTTCACTACACGACATTTGATGAAGAATGCCAGCATCAGTCTCTGAAAAGCAGGCACAACGCTGGGGTGAATTTGAGCTGGGCTCCCATGCTTAAGGCGTGGCCGTGAGAAAGTCTGCTGCTTCTTAGACTTGGCCCCTGAAGTCCAATTAGCATTCTTCTTAAGTACAAGCAGATTTCCACACACACACACACATCCTTTAGCGTTACTCCACCCTGTCGCTCTACCTGACAACGCAAAGTAACAACATTTCTCCTGAATATTGAAGCGCATGAAGCCAAAAATCAACAACGGAAACATATTTCATCCAAGAAATCTATGCGAGTTGCCAATCCCTCCTGAGATTTAGGCGGAGCACTCCATCTGTGGGAAAGTCGAAGCGGAGCAAACGAGACATTGGATGGGACGTTGGCGGAGCAACAATATGGATGGAATCAACTGACTTGAGACTGAACTCAAGATCCTGCAATCTAGGAGGCTCCACATAAGGTAAAGGTAAACTCTGGGGCTGCAGCGCTCATCTTGCTTTATTGGCCGAGGGAGCCAGTGTACAGCTTCCGGGTCATGTGGCCAGCATGACTAAGCCGCTTCTGGCAAACCAGAGCAGCGCACGGAAATGCCATTTACCTTCCTGCCAGAGTGGTACCTATTTATCTACTTGCACTTTGACGTGCTTTCGAACTGCTAGGTTGGCAGGAGCAGGGACCGAGCAACGGGAGCTCACCCCATCGTGGGGATTCGAACCGCCGACCTTCTGATCAGCGAGTCCTAGGCTCTGTGGTTTAACCCACAGCGCCGCATGTGTTATATTCAGTGGGTGTATACATATTTTGAGCGGTGAGCCCCCAGGCACCATTTCTGGGCTGAATGCACAACCTTCCTCAGAGAACTGAGCTCAGGAGAAGAAGGTTCTTCCTTTTTCCATCTAAAGCTAGCTGCGCAGAGCGCCGACTGCCACATGGGTCAGCCAGCCACAATGCAGGGGCACCAAGTATAGGGGGCTCTGGGTGCCTGAGCACCCACAAAAAATTCATTGTGAGTGCTCAGCACCCGCACTGCAGCCCCCCCAACTTCCGAGGTCTTGCAAGGCCTCGGATAGCATCTCTGAGGCCCTGGAGATGCTTTCTGAGGTCTTCCTAGACCTTGGAACTTGACTTCCGGTGCCACTGAAAGTCAGGTTCCGAGGTCTTGGCAGGGGGCGCAGCATCATGACATCATGTTATGACATCACACCATGACATCACGCACACTGGGCACCCATAACCTGGGGCCCAAGTTGGATCTCCTGCCACACTTCTCCTTTCCAGTAAGGTATGCAAACAATCACATAGTTATTCCTCCACCCTGAAGCAGCATTTCCAGTCTGCTTACTGGGCAGGCTGGGAGAGGGACTGACTGGCTTGCCAAAAGAGGTGCTGAAAAACATTTGAATGCCTAAGCATGCTGGGTGTCTGATTAATTATTTTAAAAGCTGGAAGCTTGTATGGGTCAGCACCGGATTCAGAGAAAGATATGCTATTGACTACTGGAGCAAAGGGGAGGAAAGCCAGGGTTTGAATTATGGAGAGGACTTCATTAAATGCACCACCCCAAACCCATGACATCCCTCATTATTATATATTTTTTTGACCCATACCCTCTGATCGTCATCTAAAAATAGTAGCCAAGTGGCTGTAACACAGAACACACCCTCAGCAGGAGAAAAAGAATTGTCTGTTAAAGGTTGGATCAGTCTGTGTTCACCTTTACAATAGAATTAGCATTGTTTCCCTACATTTCATGACTATGCTATGAGGAATAAGGAGATTTTACCTTTGGGTTAGACTAGCTGGTGGTAAACAAAACTAGGAAAGAAAACCTAGATTCTGGCCTCGTTTGTGTGCAATACTGGGCTATGGTGAAGGTTAAGTAATGTTATAAACCAACAACAAACCAGTCTTGGCTTATGAGTGTGATTTGTTTGTGGTTAATAAATCATAGTTAAGTCACTGGGCAGGGTTTGAGATGATCAGCTGAAACTATGATTTACTCAACTATGTGCCCCAGTTTCAAAGGCAGAATTGACGTCCAGTGGGAATTTCCGAAAGGCAGCGCTTAGTCCTGGATCTTAGGCAAGTCAATGGAAAAATTGTGTTTTTTTGGCATTTTTGTAAAAAAAAGAAAAACACAACTCAACAATTTGGGGGTCTTCCTAAAAGAAGCTTCCGGTGTGTCCTGGTTTTTACTTTTTGAAATACGGCAACCTTACAAGCTCTGAATTGGCCCACCTCAGCCTCACTTCTGCTAAGAGCTGCATTTGTGCTTCCTGTTATCCAACAGCAACATAAAATTCCACTTGCCAGCACATTTGCTCGCAGCTGCTAACTTGGCAGCCTTCTGAAATTGAGAAAATTTTCCAGACTGTGGTGGAAACATTACAACAAAGCTTTCATCATCAACGGCCTTGATGGCCTTGAAAAAGAAATAGCGCCCAACGTTCTTCCCATGTGACGAGAACACTAAAAGCTCTCCTACATTGACTTCCTCCGGGATACTGTGAGCCAATCTTTTTTTTTATTTAAAGGTAACAGCCTATCGTTTATCCTCAGCTTCCTCTCAGTGCTGATGGAGTGGGATATTCACAGATGCAGCCGGCAGTCCGAGTGCTTCTGGATCCATCAGCACAGAAAATGAGACGGTATTCTGCGTCAAGCTGCCATGTGATAAAAGAGCTATTCTAAAACTCACTGGGAGATGTATCTTTCCAATAATGGAAGACCGATTTACCAGCGGCTACAACCATCCCTGTTGTATGCTGCATGACACACATGAAATGGAAGGAGGGCTTGGTCTCCAGATGTCAGGGACCGTGCTGAGGAGGGCTGCACTGAGGAAGAATGGTGGGAACCATCCCTCCCCCTGATCACGATCCTGAATCTTCCCAGGAGCAGTAGGACAGTATAGATTTGGAACAGTGGTTTGCAGAAGGGCATCGTTCCGAAGGCCGAAGCTGGGAAATACTGGATGGGGAACAACTAGCAGAAGAAACACTAAGAGAGAAAGAGTTAACAGATTCACAGTCTCTGGACAGCATTCACCCCCCCCCCTTCCCCAAAGACTCAGAGAGCTCAGAAAGTGTTAGTGCAGAGGGTACAAGCTCAGATATAGGAGTGATGTAGTTTAATAGGGATGGAGGGGGTGTAAGCCTTAATTGGGAGCACCGCCACTTCTAGGAGATGTGTTCTCTGTTCTCTCTCTGCGATTATAAAAGTTTCTAACTGGTAAGATGTTCCTTTCTTTGATCTTCTTATCTGCCACGGGGGGAGGAAGGCGATTCCCCAAAGCCTGAAACCAGAAGGGGCTACACAGCACATCCAGAAGTGCATACCCATTAAAATTCCTCAGATGAAAATAGGCACATTTCTCACTCCTCGCAACTGACCCTCCTTGATCCCACCCCTATTTTTTGTGTCCTCACCCCACCCCACAGAGCATTTCCTACCAAAAGGGTGAGTGTCACCAGCACAACACCATTGGGGCACAGCTCACACGCCCTCCTGAGAAAGCTCCTTAATCCTGATTTGATTTAATTCTTTGGTAGATTTACAAAAAAGCCACACCCACCCACCAATAAATCAAGTTCAGAAAGGGGAAGGTTAGAAGCGGACACACAAAGCATTTATAGATGATAGATCGATAGATGATAGATAGAGAGATGATGACAGATAGATGATAGATAGATGATGATCTATAGATGATGATAGATAGATGATAGATAGATAGACTCTGCTAACCCAGAAATAGTACCTCAGGTTAAGAACTTTGCTTCAGGATGAGAACAGAAATCGTGCTCAGCGGCACGGCAGCAGCAGAAGGCCCCATTAGCTAAAGTGGAACAGTTTCAGGTTAAGAACGGACCTCCAGAACGAATTAAGTTCTTAACTCAAGGTACCACTGTATTGTGCAGAACACTCTTCCCATTACAACATCTTTCCATAGAGTATGTCCGTGTTCTCTTTACAGACTAGAGCAGGGTGGGGGACTTGCTGCTGGACAAAGATAAAGGACTAGGGCTGATGGAACTTGGAGTCAAACAACATCTGGAGGAATCAAACAACATCTGGAGGGCAATAGGTTCCCCACCCCTGATCTAGAACTAAGAAAAAGATCTCTGAGGTTCCCAAAAGCACACTGGGATTTGGCAGGTCCACTTAGCTGTGACTGCATGTTAGCAATATGATGTTCTGATTGAGCAAAGGAAGAGCCAGATGTGGACAGTGGGAGCCAATGATGCTGAACAACCAATGCCAGATGCAGTTAAACATCTGTGTTTCCATTTGTGTCCACATTACCATACTCATATGGGCCCCATTGGTTATGAAGAACCTGGATGTGTCTCTTGATATGGATGGGAATATATATCCCCATCCAAAGTTGACTAATACGTAAGGCAATATGCTTGTAACTGGACGTGGATCAGGGCCATAGCATTTTAAGAATGTAAAGCTGCCAATCTGTACTGATTATGCATATCTGACTATGTTCACATACTGCAGCACAGAATAGTTCAGTGTTTAAAAAATGATTCAGATCATAAGATGCAAATTGTACATCTGGATTTTCGTGGACATTATCAGGACTTCAAAGGTGGAATTGATCTCTGGGAGGAATTTCCGAAAAGTGGCAGATCTTAGGCAAATCAATTGGAAAATTATGATTTTTGTCCAAATGATGCTCAACAACTTTCAGGGTGTTCTGGTTTTCACTTTTTGAAATATGGGAAACCTATACGTAAAGGTTATCCCATATCCTGGTGTTTTTAAGAAATGAAAACCTCTTTTACGGGCCAATAAATGGTGGCACACTTGACAGACAAGAACACACACACAAAAACCACACACACAAACATTTAATCTCCGAAAGGCTGTCAAAAGTTTCAGAGCAATAATTCAGAAAATTCGGAAGAACAGTCTGCAACCAAAATTCAGTGTTACATATTTAAGGATAGCATAGTCATAGTTGACTACAGCTGCAATCTGAAACACACATACTAATGAGTGAACTTAGTGTGATTTACTTCCATGTAGATGTGCTACTTCTTGGCATGTTATATAGAGTGCAAAGGCCAACCAAGGACTGACTGAGAGAATTCTGCTGGAATTCTAAGACAAGCCGACTGGAGACACATTAAATAATACCAATATTACTCACAAACTTACGTTCGTCTACACCCTAAGTAACTTACTCAGTTCCTACATTCCAGCTCTAATTGAATAGTCACTATCTGCCCATTTTGTATTTCATTTCCCTCTGACTTCATTGCTTACAGTCCACTCCCCACAATTCCATATATGCTTCTGGTGTGTGTTTGTGAACATACAATGACACACCCCTGCAACTGAAGGTTGCACTCCATGCATGTGATGGAGTGGGCTCTTAATTATTACTACAATCAATTTATTGATCACATTCTAAACCACCATCTCAAGGTGATTTCTGCATAAAAGAATTGAAAAACAATTGAAAACACAAAGGCAGCAATTATTTAAAACAAGACTCAAACCCTAACAAGTGGACACTCATGGTAAATATTATTTGTAAGTTGTTATTGTTGATGATGATGATTAGAATTATTAGAATTTATATACTGCCGTATACCAGGGCGGTTCACAGAAAAGATCAACATAAAAACCACAATATATTTATATATACACAGTGGTACCTCGGGTTAAGAACTTAATTCGTTCTGGAGGTCCATTCTTAACCTGAAACTGTTCTTAACCTGAGGTACCACTTTAGCTAATGGGGCCTCCCGCTGCCAACACACCTCCGCCACCGCACGATTTCTGTTCTCATCCTGAAGCAAAGTTCTTAACCCAAGGTACTATTTCTGGGTTAATGGAATCTGTAACCTGAAGTGTCTGTAACCTGAAGTGTCTGTAAGCCGAGGTACCACTGTAATCAAAATAAAAACAACCCAATAACACCCCCTCAGAAAAGAGCCACATTTTAAAAGGGCATAGGATGTCAATCAGATCAACCAAAGGCCTGGTTGAAAAGGAATGTTTTTGCCTGGCACCTAAAGGTGTATAATGAAGGTGCCAGGCAAACGTCCTTGGGGAGAGCATTCCACAGATGGGGAGCCACTGCAGAGAAGGCCCCGTTCTTGTGTTGCCACCCTCCGGACCTCCCAAGGAGGATCCGCAACAAGTTAGGGTCCACAACACAGTTGAGGATAGATGACCGAGTAAAAACAGCAAAACAGTAAAAGAAAGCACTTTCTTCCACTGCACGTATAAGCCTCATTAAATTCCTTAAAAGTGTAGAAAGAAGAAAGCGGCATGTCAAAACTAAAGTAGTACCACAAGACAGACAAATTACAATACCCCTGGGTTGAATATTGATGGGGGCTACTGAATGACAGGCATTGAAAAGCAGCAGAAGTATACTGTGAACAGTGATAGCCATTACGTGAGCAACACTCGCGACCTTGTCAGGAGACTCGATAAGAATAATATTATTTTTGCAAAGCACCAGAGCATAGAACGTTAACGAAACGCAAACTGCAACTGACTGAATTTGAGTTCAGATAATGGGCTGAAAAGGCAAACAGGTTCAGAAGAGTGAGACTCATCCTTATCAGGGACTGCTGTGCTGTAAAAAAAATGGGGGTAGGTCTAAAGCAAGGGTAGGCAAACTAAGGCCTGGGGGCCAGATCCGGCCCAATCGCCTTCTAAATCCGGCGCACGGACAGTCCGGGAATCAGCGTGTTTTTACATGAGTAGAATGTGTCCTTTTATTTAAAATGCATCTCTGGGTTATTTGTGGGGCATAGGAATTCGTTCATCCCCCCCAAAAAATAAAGTCCAGCCCTCCACAAGGTCTGATGGACAGTGGACCAGCCCCCTGCTGAACAAGTTTGCTGACCCCTGTTCTAAAGGAAGGGAATGCCATAGCTGTGAGGCTACCATAGAGAAGAGCGGGTGGTGCTGTGGACTAAACCCCTGAGCCTCTTGGGCCTGACGATCAGAAGGTTGGCGGTTCGAATCCGCGTGACAGGGTAAGCTCCTGTTGCTCTGTCCCAGCTCCTGCCAACCTAGCAGTTCGAAAGCACACCAGTGTGAGTAGATTAATAGGTACCGCTGCGCAGTGGCGTAGCGTGGGGGGTGCAGGGGGGCTGGCTGCACCGGGCACAACATCTGGGGGTTAGGGAAATCCATGGGTTAGGGGGCGCAAATCCATGGGTTAGGGGGCGCAAATCCATGGGTTAGGGGGCGCAAATTACTTGCCTTGCCCCGGGTGCTGATAACCCACGCTACGCCACTGCCGCTGCGGCAGGAAGATAAATGGCGTTGCCATGCACTCTGGCTTCTGTCACGGTGTCCCATTGCACCAGAAGCAGTTTAGTCCTGCTGGCCACATGACCTGGAAAGCTGTCTGTGGACAAACGCCCTTGGCCTGAAAGCGAGATGGATGCCGCAACCCCATATTCCCCTTTGACTGGACTTAACCATCCAGGGTGTGACGTTAACATATGAGAGTGCTGGAGGTGAAATAGTTAAACAAGTTACCCAATCAGAACCCAGGGGGGTGGAGTCAGAGGGACTATAAAACCAGCTCTGGGAGGGGTGAAGGAGGAGTTTGTTGGGAGTTGGGTGGTTGGTTGGAGTGGGAATGAATTGGGATAGAGTCTGTGGGTAGGTCAAGTTAGTGTAGTGAAATAAGCTGAGTCAGGAACAGTTAGGAACTAGGAAGACAAGTAAATATCTGAGAGGTGGTTTAATAAGTAAGAGCAGGTAGCAGAAGTTATAGGTCTGGATAAGGACCAGATGATTGTAATTGACCGATACCGTTTATGAAACCACACACTTGTTAAACTGCAATAAATAAAGAGAAGTTTATGTTCCAATTTAACCCTGACGGGACTCAGTATTTTACCAGGTAGGGCCTGAGTGGTGGCAGCGAGAAATAAAGTGGTGACACAGGGATCAACAGACGGTGAAACATCCAGGGACTCTGTGTGATCGCCACACAGGGGTCCTTTACCTTTTTACCATTTTAAGAGAAGAGCTTCTCCCCCATGGCCTTAGGTGACTTAGATGATGGGCACACCAGAAGAGGCTCCGCCACAGATCTCAAAGTTCAGGCATGATGCCACTAGTGGAAGTGAACTCTTGCATATGTTTCTGTGCTTCTGTTTCTGAGAGCTTTGCTCAATGGAAGCACTCTGCATGCTATGCGCATTAAAAGCAACTCTTCCGTTTAAAATATAAAAAGTACAGAAGCATCTATCTGTGTCCATCTACGCTGAAGTGTAAACATGGAAGGCGGACAGGGGTGGGGTGGGGTGGGGAGGAGAACAAAAGAAACAATAATAAAAATAAAAATAAAAGAAATCCCTGAAAGGGGTCAATGTACACAAAGAATTGCAAAATGTAAGCAAAGCAGACGAGAATAGACAGAAATAGTATTATGAAAGTTTTCGGCTGGAGTTACATGACTGGGAGGGATGTCAGAACTCAGAAGACATCTGGAGACGAATTGGCAGCCGAACCTAAGCTATTAAAACAATTGTTAGGGCAGAGGAGTACTGCCAAGAGCGCTCAGTTTCGTCCCATCTAGATAGTGTCTCTTTGTAGCAACACATCAGCAAAGCCAGTTTGCAGCCAAAAGAAGGAAATTGAGGATATTCCTCTGTCAGCTGCGCTGCATCCAGGATCTGAGATGCCCTGGGGAAAGCTGGTCTCAGTGGGGGTCTCTTTCTTCAACAGGCCTCCGCCCCACTGGCATCGCCCGCTGCTTCGCCTTGCTACTGATGCCAACTGACTTATGAGAGAGAGAAAGAGACAAAAAGACGAGACAGACAGACAGAGATGCTAGACAGACATACAGTGGTACCTCAGGTCACATACGCTTCAGGTTACACATGCTTCAGGTTACAGACTCCGCTAACGCAGAAATAGTGCTTCAGGTTAAGAACTTTGCTTCAGGATGAGAACAGAAATCGTGCTCCGGCGGCGCGGCAGCAGTGGGAGGCCCCATTAGCTAAAGTGGTGCTTCAGGTTAAGAACAGTTTCAGGTTAAGAACGGACCTCCAGAACGAATTAAGTACTTAACCTGAGGTACCACTGTAGAGGGAGAAGGGAAGACAAGATAAGAAAGCAGAATTTCGATCACCACCGTCCACAGCTTTTTAACATGGTTGCTCTTTGGCTTGTGTAAATGGGCAGGAGCGATTCCATATCAAAATGTATGAATCTGGAGAGTGTTCTGGAGCCACCAGGACTGGTAGACCCTCCCAAACCTTTGCATTGGCATCAAAAATACAAGGGCCAGGGGCGGGCAATGTAATAGTTGGGTGTGTGTTTTTTGCATATACAGTGGTACCTCGGGTTAAGAACCTAATTCGTTCTGGAGGTCCGTTCTTAACCTGAAACTGTTCTTAACCTGAAGCACCACTTTAGCTAATGGGGCCTCCTGCTGCCGCCACACTGCCACTGTGTGATTTCTGTTCTCATCCTGAAGCAACGTTCTTAACCCGAGGTATTATTTCTGGGTTAGCAGAGTCTGTAACCTGAAGCGTCTGTAACCTGAAGTGTATGTAAAGCGAGGTACCACTGTATACCTAAAGGAGTGTCTCCACCGCCATCGTTCAGTCCAGACACTGAGATCCAGGGCCAAGGGCCTTCTGGTGGTTCCCTCACTGCAAGAAATGAGGTTACAGGGAAGCAGACAGAGGGCCTTCTCGGTAGTGGCACCTGCCCTGTGGAACACCCTGCCATCAGATGTAAAGGAAATAAACAACTGACTTTTAGAAGACATCTGAAGGCAGCCCTGTTTAGGGAAGTTTTTAATATTTCATGTTTTATCATGTTTTTAATATTCTGTTGGGAGCTGCCCAGAGTGGCTGGGGAAACCCAGCCAGATGGGCAGGGTATAAATAATAAAACTATAATCATCATCAGTGCTATCCACATTTCATAGAATTCTACGTTCAGGGTAAGTTGCTGTACTTCATATCAGACCAATGGAGACAGACAGCTTAGTTGGTGATATTACCCCATGAACATGGTATACCAGATCCCATCACCACCCAATAAGAAATAAATATGGCAGGCAGGGTGAATTTGAACCCCTTGCTGCCTGACTACGTCTGTTAACCCACACCAATGGCCACACTGATGGGAGTCAAACGACATCTAGAGGTCCACAGTTCCTCCATCTCCGATATAAGGCGACCACCTGCAAAGTGGTCCGTCGATTTAACTGTAGCAGGATGAAAACATTCCTTTCTCCCAATCAACAGCCCTCTTTCTTTTATATCTGGCCAATTTAGCAA
Source organism: Podarcis melisellensis (assembly GCF_964234715.1). Lineage (NCBI taxonomy): Eukaryota > Metazoa > Chordata > Lepidosauria > Squamata > Lacertidae > Podarcis > Podarcis melisellensis. The sequence goes on from NC_138528.1 coordinate 117,337,777, forward strand.
CAAATCAAGACAGGATTGTTGAAGACACCAACCCGAATGGCCAGCATTGTCAAAGTCACCTATTGTGGCAGAAAACTCAATTTGGATCCGCTTGCCACTTGTACCATCCTGTGACAAAACATGTCGTCTGCATCCTTTTTTCCAAACAGGATTTGGAAGCTAAAGACATGGGATTATTTTAGTGGGATATGCTGGAGGTGATGCGTTTGATATATTTTGTTATCTATAATAATATTTGTTCGCTGCCTCTCTTTGCTAATAGATATCCTAGAAGGAGAACGTTGGTTAAAACCATCAGCAAACAGCAAAACAACAGTCCTATGAGTACCGCCGTGTGGTGGGGATCAAAGCAACGTCACAACTAATAAGGAGCACAGAAAACCTGAAGAGGATCCAAAAGGAAATCTAAGCAGCAGAAAAATCAAAAGCTCGATGGAACAAAAACAAAACAACTTATCAAAGGTAGCTCATGATAAAACAAAATCTCAGCATATACTTCTTCTGTGTTAAGGCTTGAGAACATCAGACATAAACACATCTATGTCTGGTGAATTTAAATGTACTACCTTTGGGTAACATATTGTACAATCAATGTGTCGATGCAGACAATCAGGAATATGGGTTTGTGGGCTCCTCCTACTCTTTCACACTTAGATTTCCTTCTCCATTTCCAGTTTGCTCTTACTGTAGCCTACTGGTCTTTGACCGGTTAGACACTGATCTAACCTTGGTTGTAACAGGAGCAAAACCACCATATAAATATATGGCAAAAGATTAAGAAATGGATCCTCAGATGCGTGCTTGGGTTATTTATTTATTAAATTTATATACCAGCTTTCATCCAAGGATCACAGGGTGGTTTATGGTGTAAAAACACAAAAATATAGAACACTTTAACAAACAAAACACCCCCCCCCCAAAAAAAAAACGGTTTAGAAGGCCGTAGATAGTTTACTTAGCCAAAAGAGGAAGGTTTTTGTCTGGCGCTTAAAGAGATGTATGAAAAAGGGCCTCAGACGAAGATTTCAGGGTCTAGTTCAGTTCATACGGGGAGAGACGGCTCTTGAGGTATTGCGGTCCTGAGCCATTTAAGGCTTTATAGGTCAAAACCAGCACTTTGAATTGGGCCCGGAATCCTGAGGCTCCACTACTTTGGCCACCTCATGAGAAGAGAAGACTCCCTGGAAAAGACCCTGATGTTGGGAAAGATGGAAGGCACAAGGAGAAGGGGACGACAGAGGACAAGATGGTTGGATACTGTTCTCGAAGCTACCATTGGGCCAGGATTGGTGCAATATGCGCAAAACATCTTCCCCACTGGTGAGCACCCTGGCTGCCGAATTCTGCACCAACTGATGTTCCTGAACCATCTTCAGAGGTATAACATGTTGACATAATCTAACGATAAAAGTGGGTCTTGACTCTTAAAAATCCTAGTCCAGTAGTCTGCTATACCATATCCACACTGAACAACTAATGTTGAGACTAAAATCCAAGCTTGCAAGTTAGCGCTAATTCGGATGCTACAATTTGAATGTCTGGTTATCGCAATCTAAGAAAAGTTGGGGCAAGGAGCCTTTGAGCTCGAGGAGGAAGAGGAGGAAGGAGGAGTGCAAAGCCCATGACGAGGAAGACTAGAATTCTACATCTGAACTGAGCTATTCTCCGTAGCTTGCTGCAACAGGCACAGAAGCAGTGCTGATTAATTTTGTTGCTATTAATGGCATTTGTAGCTAAGGGGAACCAAATATAAGACTTTTGGGAAGCGAAAGTACTTGAAAATGTCAAGTTCCCCCCTCTCTCCCTTGCTTAGAAATGTAAGAGAACTCAGTATCATGAATCAGTGGAATGAGCATACTTACGTGGGGGTGTGCTTATACTCTAAGCCTAATTTAGACATTTGTCCTGGCTTTCACCCTGCGTTGCTATAATTCTACGTACAACACTATCATTATTATTTTATGGGGAAACATTCAAAATATACAGTTCCCAACCTACAGTCTGGAGAGGCCATGTCCAGGAAAGTGGTCTTGTCTGGGCTTTGCCACCTGATTCCATTTTCTGTACAAACTGCTTCTTATTTGCACCAGATTGCCAGCAGACCATTCAGGATTGGGTCTAATGCACAGCTTATATTGGAGGGGGCTGGGCAAGAAGCCAATTATAGCCAGGGAAAACCCTCTAAGTAACATGGAGAGATGGAAATGCTCCAGAACTTCCTTCAGTTCTGACCACTTAGGTGGGAGTTACATTCCTGGACATCACGTGTATAAGCCAAACTGTGTAAAACCACAATAATAATAACAACAGCATTGTTTGTTTGTTTGTTTGTTTATACATACATACATACATACCCCACCCATCTGGGGGTGGAGACACTCCTTCAGGTATACTGGGCCAAGGTCGTTTAGGGCTTTAAAGGTCAGCACCAACACTTTGAATTGTGCTCGGAAACGTACTGGGAACCAATGTAGGTCTTTCAGGACTGGTGTTATATGGTATCGGCACCCACTCCCAGTCATCAGTCTAGCTGCTGCATTCTGCATTAGTTGTAGTTTCCAGGTTGCCTTCAAAGTTAGCCCCATGTAGAGCGCATTGCAGTAGTCCAAGCGGGAGATAACCAGAGCATGCACTACTCTGGCGAGACAGTCTGTGGGCAGGTAGGGTCTCAGCCTGCGTACCAGTTGGAGCTGGTAGGCAGCTGCCCTGGACACAGAATTGACCTGTGCCTCCATGGACAGTTGTGAGTCCAAAATGACTCCCAGGCTGTGCACCTGGTCCTTTAGGGGCACAGTTACCTCATTTAGGACCAGGGAGTCCCCTGACCTGCCCGGCCAATAGTTCCCCAAAACAGTACTTCTGTCTTGTCAGGATTCAACCTCAATTGTGTAAAGGGCACAAATCCATCCAACCCCCTCTGATGACACTCCAACCTCCTCCACAACTTTCTCTGGCCTCCTCTGATCTCTCTCCAACTGCTTCCAAAACTCTCTGCTCTTAACTCACACGCCACTTTCCAACCACACCCAAACACTCTCCCAATGCCCAATGGGATTGCTGGCCATCCCTGCTGTCTGCCTATTATTTTTTGGTGATCCACGTAAAGCTGCGATTGTGTGTGTGAAATCCACAGAAGAAGAGGACTACCTGTATCTTCAAATGGACACATAGCTGTCAAACTCCGGTCCCTCAGGAGCTGGCAATGGCCACTAATTATACCTAGAGCACCCACACGGAAACATAAGTTGAAATTAAGAATGTGTCATGGCCGTTAGTTGCCCTTATGTGATGTGCTGAAGAAATGCTTTTTACAATACATGAAAGGAACTCTGCTTTATCATATATATTGGCGCGTCAGTATGGTTTGTGATTGCAGAGCAACGGTGGCTAAGCTTTGAAATGTTTCATTAGAAACCTTTGCCATCACATCTTTAAGCTGACCTCTCTAACAGCTTGAAGTGCAAGAATGGAATTCAGTAGCAGAAGATGTGGTTTCGTGCTCTAACTCAGATTGCTGTCATAGGAGATGGGTCAAATTCATAGAGGCTATCAAGGTTGACTAGCAGGGCCGGCTCACCTGTGAGACAAAGTGAGGCAACCACCTTGAGCTTTGGGATCCATAGGGGCAGCTGATCTGCACCACCCGCTGCTGCAGAGCCTCCTTGGCAGCCGCCCCCTTCAATGCCACCTCTACAGTTGACCCCTTGGTGAACAGGAGGCACCGCTGGTTTCCTCCCACTCTTGTTCCCATTGTAGATCTTTATTCCCGGCTTGGTCCTGATGTAGATCTTCACACATCCCTTCATCCCTGGTGGTGATGGGAAGCATCATTTGTGGTTTGTCTCAGGTGCCAAAATTTCTTGACCTGGCCCTGAGCATGATGGCTATATGCTGCCTCCAGGATCAGAGGCAGTATGCTGGGGAGCAGCCATGGTGAGGGAAGCTATCCCCATGTCCCACATGGCCTCTGGTTTGCCCCTATGTGATGTCCCTGCAGGGTCTCTTCTTGTGCTGGTGCGGTGTAGTGGTTAAGAGCGGTAGACTCATAATCTGGTGAACTGGGTTCGCTTCCCCGCTCCTCCACATGCAGCTGCTGGGTGACCTTGGGCCAGTCACACTTCTCTGAAGTCTCTCAGCCCCACTCACCTCACAGAGTGTTTGTTGTGGGGGAGGAAGGGAAAGGAGAATGTTAGCCGCTTTGAGACTCCTTCGGGTAGTGATAAAGTGGGATATCAAATCCAAACTCCTCTTCCTCCTCCTCCTCCTCCTCCTCCTCCCCCTCCTCCTCCTCATCTTCTTCTCCTTCTCCTTCTCCTTCTTCTTCTCCTCTGAGCAATTCACTATCCCTCAACCTAATTAACTCCAAGTGCAAAGCAATCTGAGGAGCTTGACAAAAATAGGATATTTTATCAGATCAGATTCTATCCATAAGACGGGGTGCTGTCGGAAGCTGGAGCCCATGTCGGCAGTGTCATTTTTGCTGAACTTCCTGCCCCCCCCAAAAAACAACTTTCAGATTTTCACTGTTTGAAATATGTCAACCCTACTGTAAAACAGTGTCCATTTGAAGGCTGGAGAACAGCATTTGGAAGAAGGTAAAACTTCATGCTCCCCTCACAATTAGAAGTTGGTCCCTACCAAATAGATGTAAACCCTATAACCTAATTGTCCCTGCTTCATTTTTCCTTTAACTTTACGGAAAATATTAGTCATCTAATGACACCGGGGTCTGGGAACGGAAAAGGAAACCGACGTACACATCTGTTTTGTTGATGGGCAAAAGCTCGAGAGCTAAGGAAATGCAAAGATGTTTCCTCTCAAATGCGCAGAAAATGAAGACGAAGGTTGGGAATGGAGGGAGGGGAGCAGGTAGGAATTAAGAGTAATTCAGTGGTCTGATCCTATTCAGATATAAGTAGAGGCCATGTTGTTTAAGAAACTATTCCAGATTTCTTTGGCCAGAAATCCAGGATGGGAACCTCATTAAAACGGGTTTTCTGGTAAGACCGTAGATACTTTATATGTTATAATCATCATCAAGCTATAAATAACGCAGCAGAGAGGGGGCATTTGCCTTCCCCACGTGAGGCATTTTAGTACTTCCGCTTGCATTTGCGGCCCGAGAGTAGGAAGTACACAGGAAAGGGAACATTTGATATATAAGCAACTCAAAATTTGCATTTTTCCAGTTCTCTGTTTATCGGCAGACGGGGGAAGCTTTAATTCCAGTTTCATCTCCACCCAATAAAAAAACCATGGCATGAGTCCCACTCCAAACACCCCCCCCACAAAAAACTAGCAGACATCAGGAACCTTCCAAATGGTTGCCTAATCAGGGAGTCGTGCCTTTGCAGACATTGACCCAAGAAAGGGAACAGAACAGCTAAATTCTCACAGGTTCAAGGAGTTCAGAATCATTTATTTTTTTAAGACACTAGCAAAAGTGCTCAAAAATGACAAGCAGGAAAGAAGGCCTGCGCATTGCAGTAACCACTGTCAGGACAAGGATAGCCCCTGTGTGTGTGTGTTGCTTCCCCTTCACCCCAAACAGGACTCAAGCTACAGCCAATGTCACATGGGCCACAGAATTCAGCAGCACCACTGGGAACTGAAGCCCAGTGTCACCTCAGTCGCTGGAGCATGAGACTCTTAATCTCAGGTTCATAGGTTTGAGCCCCACGCTGGGAGAAAGATTCTTGGGCTAGCCTTGCCTTCCCTTTCAACTCTACAATACTATGATACTATGTCCTAGTCAGATGTGCAACCCTTGGCTTTGCAAGACCAGGGCTTCCCTTTCTTGTTATGATCCCTTTACCTGTGAAGTTTTGCTAGTGGGTCAGCACAAGAGATCCTGCTGTTTCATGTACCCTCAACGTTGGGTCTGATTCCAGGACTGATAATGCAGCATTATCCCAGAAAATCCTGCCTGTATCTGAAAAAAGCTCTCTGTAACAAAGCAGTTTTAGGATTGTGGTTATCACCTTCCTTTCTATCCACACCTCCCATGTTGGGCTTTCCTGGCCCAGTACTGTTTATCCACATTATGGACAACCTGGCTGAGAGCGCTTTAACCAAGAGACAGCTCCAGGTGTTCAATTAGACTAATTTCAGCCACCCGTTTAGCGCTAGAAAGTAATTAGGAAGAAAGTGTGTGCTTGTGTCTGAAAGGAAGCATCTGAAGCGTAACTAGAAGGGGGCAATATGCAACCGAATTAAAAAGATAAAGAATGGAGGGAACGTTCTTTTATATGCGGTGGACTTGTAAAAGGGTAAAAGAGTATTAGGAAATTATCCATAATGAATTGGAAAAAAATGTTTAAAAGTACTTTCCCCAAAAACCCAGAGTCCTTTTGTTGGGGATAATTCAAACTGAAATTCCCAGGTGTCAAAAATGTTTATTTATGTATGGTACTACTGCGGCCCGTGTTTTGTTAGCCCAAAAATGGAAAAAGAGCAAGGTCCCAACCAAAGAAGAATGGCAACTTAAGTTGACAGAATATGCACAACTTGCAGACTTAACATATAGAATAAGAGAGCAGGAAGAACATGCTTTTAAAGAAGATTGGATTGAATATATGGGAAATTACTGTGCACAGCTGAAAAATGCTGGAAGCATTAAATAAATTCAACAGTAAATAAGTTGATGGATGCAATAATGGAATACAGATTGGTATAGTTTTTGTAAAATATGCAGGGATTTTTGATATGTAAAAGCGAAGTCTTCTCTCAAGGATGGAAAATAAGTATTTAACAAAATTATATACATATATATATATATGCTTTCGTAGATTAGATTATATATAATCTAATCCCAAACTTAAACCGATCCGTGCATTTTTAAAAAGAAAAAGAAGAAAAGATTGACTTTTAATATTTGAATATTAGCATGGGGGAGTCCTTGATAAGTATTAACGGTTTGAGTGAGCTGTCAGCTGTACTATATAAATTAATACCTGACAAGCTGTCCAAAAGAAATTTACTAAGCAGAGGAGCTCCAGGTGTTCGATTTCTATAACTTATAACTGCATTTGCCCATCACATCCTTAGAAGTCATTAGGCTCCTTTTCCTTTCAGAAAGGAAGCTTTCAGGGTACTTCCATGTGCTGCTAAGTGCAGCTGACTCAGGAGGAGCCCAGCAGGAGACAGGCTTTTCAAAGATTGATTCCCGTGACTGAATTTAAAGATTCGCTTGCTCCTGTCTACCTTCGCCTCCGGCAAACTGCCCCCTGAATGCTAGTTCCTGAACAAACAGGAACAGAGGAAAAGGAAAACAAAGCTGTTTGTAGCCTGGATAGCAGCAGAACCAGTGTGTGTAGAGAGCCAGTGTGGTGTAGTGGTTAAGAGCGGTAGACGTGTATCTGAAGAAGTGTGCATGCACACGAAAGCTCATACCAAGAACTAACTTAGTTGGTCTTTAAGGTGCTACTGGAAGGATTTTTTTTTGTTTTGACTGGTGAACCAGGTTTGCTTCCCTGCTCCTCCACATACAGCTGCTGGGTGACCTTGGGCTAGTCACGCTTCTTTGAAGTCTCTCAGCCTCACTCACCTCACAGAGTGTTTGTTGTGGGGGAGGAAGGGAAAGAAGAATGTTAGCCGCTTTGAGGCTCCTTCGGGTAGTGATAAAGTGGGATATCAAATCCAAACTCCTCTTCTTCTTCTTCAGAACGATTCTGGTCGCTCTTGTTACCTCAAGGATTTCTTAAGTCCTACCAAGCTTCCAGCCCATTCATCTGGTTGGGTGAAGAGTAGTACAGTGGAACCTCGGGTTAAGTACTTAATTTGTTCCGGAGGTCCGTTCTTAACCTGAAAGTGTTCTTAACCTGAAGCACCATTTTAGCTAATGGGGCCTCCACTGCCGCTGCACCGCTGCGGCACGATTTTTGTTCTCATCCTGAAGCAAAGTTCTTAACCTGAAGCACTATTTCTGGGTCAGCGGAGTCTGTAACCTGAAGTATATGTAACCTGAAGCGTATGTAATCTGAGGTACCACTGTACAAACATTCCCTAGATCACATTGGCCTTGTCTCTCAGGCCTTATCCAGACTGTCACTATTTCTTGGAGGGATCCAATCGCATACCAGCAAATTCAGGAAACACAATTATAGCTGGTGAGGAACTCAGCAAACCCATTACTTTGAAGGACTGGACTTCTTGCAGGAAGGAAAGTGATTGGGGAATGTACTGTGACACTAGCTTTGGCTTAAGATCAGATGTGTCCCGTCCCCTCACAAAGAATAAATGATTGTTATTTATCTAATCTCCCTGCAAATTAATCAGGATGAAGAAACAGGTCATCCTCAGATATCTTTTCTTTTGTTCCTTGGTCAGCTCTTTGACATCAGCTACAGAATGCTGGCCCCACACTGGCCTATATGACTGCAGCAATGAGCCACTATGGGGTTCACCCACGGTGCTCCAACTTACCGTATTTTTTGCTCTATAAGACTCACTTTTTCCCTCCTAAAAAGTAAGGGGAAATGTGTGTGCATCTTATGGAGTGAATGCAGGCTGCACAGCTATCCCAGAAGCCAGAATAGCAAGAGGGATTGCTGCTTTCACTGCGCTGCGATCAGAATATTTTTTCCCCCTTGTTTTCCTCCTCCAAAAACTAGGTGCGTCTTGTGGTCTGGTGCGTCTTATAGAGCGAAAAATACGGAAGCTGCTATTCTCAGGCAGGCAGGCTCACACCCACAGATGTGTATGTTCCCCCCACAGAGCTTTCTTAAGCAAACCAAGATAATAGCCATATCTGCATCAGTTTGGTCTTTCAGCGGCCTGAACTGATTCTGTTAACTTGGATGATTTGTCCTGAGGAAGCAAAAATATGAAAGAAAAGCCAATCCACCAAGAAGGTGCTTTTTCAAACTTTTCCATCTTACTGTGCAACATCCTTTGCTTGTGATCGTTAGTAATAACTTGTTTCTTCAGCCAAGGACGTAATGGCCAATGGGGCCTAAAACCAGGGTCTTCTTATAGCTTCTGAAATTCCAGAATCGGTTTAGAAGCACCAGCTATTCCCAGAGTCAGGTCCCCTGCCACAGGCACGCACACCAGTTGCCTGCCAAAGGTAAAGAATGTGCTATACAGATATTTTACTCCTCATATAACTGAGTCCATCTCGCTACATCCGTGTCTGTCAACGTGCTGTAATGCGACTCCGGGAGAAGCTCAGTGTGTCAGCAGATTCCTGGCCTTATCTTTCCGCCTCTAAATAAAACAGGCCAAGTGGAGCTCTGCAGGTGCAGGGCAAGTTTCACCTTTACACAATGTCTGAAAGAACGTAATCGGTATAGAGATATATCTTGCGCACCCCCCTCCATAGATCAACAGAGTTTGTATATGACTAAAGGAGAGGCGTTAGCTGGAAATTAATCATTTATCTTTCTCTATCTTGGGAAAGGGCAAGTGTTTATAACAAGCGTCCATGGGAGAATGACAGGGAGATTTTACCTGATGATACAGGTAAAACTCAACCTTGTACTTGAGCATCAAAGCCAAGCCAATCCATCAAACGGTCCACAGGGAACGAGGAGCAAACCTCACCCAATATTGCTTCTGCAGTTGTGGCCAGGCCTCAGAGGAAGAGAAAGGAGACAGGGATGTTTCATTTGTAGAGGGTTGGAGTCAGTTTCAAAACATCTCCAGCATGTTCAGAATGTGCCCTTTTCTGTCCTTGCTTGAGATATAAGACAAAAAACCCCACAATTATTCTGTAGAACCTCACATGGATAACACTGATTGACAGATGCCCATGACACCATAAATATGCTCGTCTCTGGCCTCAAATACCTGGAGTAGTTTTGCAACTTAAAAAACAACAACCACACACACTTAAAAATTAATGTTAACAGACAGATATATGATTTTTTTATATATACATAAGGCAGGCAACTCACTTAAAAATATAGGGGTGCAAGACTGATGACTTCAACCAATGTTCAGTTTGTTTGCATGTGTGTCTAACATGCACACTGCAAAGCCAGGGGAAACCAGACTGAAAACCTCACTGCAGGTCCTCTTTTTAAAATACAGCTATCTTTATTCAGAGAAATGCTTTATATTCACTCAGTTCCTCTGTGATCCAATAGAAAGTGATCCAATAGGATGACTTTCGTAATGTTTTAATTTCTGCATTTCAAGTTTGTGGAAACTCTGCCTATTCTTTAGACAACCTTTTTTTTACAAAAATCATTATTCTTCCTGCTGTTAAAAGAAGAAGAAAAAAGGTCATGCATCCACAACCTATTTCAGAAACGGTTTAATTAAAGAGCTAATTAAAGAGCTAATGACAGTGATTGGACCAGGGGAATCTGGGTTTGAATGTCAACTCAGACGGGAAGTTCACTGGGTGATCTTTTGTCAATTACTCTCTCTCACTGTCTAAAACCACTTTTCAAGGTTTCAGAGGAAATATGGGACAATCCCCATGGGTGCTGCCCAGAGCTCCTTGAAGGAAGAGAAGGATATAAATGTGAGAAATAATAAATCGCCACAGGTAACATGGCCACTTAACACATTTCCCAAAAGGAAAAGGGAAAAAGGAAGCACATCTCTGAAAAAGAACACAAAGAGATCACTTGGATACAATACGTATAACTGAAATGGAAGTTCAACATGTATCTCTGTATGGGAGAAGACTGAATAGGTGGCCTGTTTAAAGCGGACAGCCCTTTAAATAGAAGACTGCCCACCCTAAAGTGGTGCTTCAGGTTAAGAACAGTTTCAGGTTAAGTACAGACCTCCGGAATGAATTAAGTACTTAACCCTAGGTACCACTGTACAGTGGTACCTCAGGTTACAAACGCTTCGGGTTACAAATGCTTCAGGTTACAGATTTCACTAACCCGGAAGCAGTACCTTGGGTTAAAAAAATTACCTCAGGATGAGAACATAAATCGCGCACTGGCGACGCAGCGGCAGTGGGAGACCTCATTAGCTAAAGTGGTACCTCAAGTTAAGAACAGTTTCAGGTTAAGAACGGACCTCCGGAATGAATTAAGTTCTTAACGAGAGGTACTACTGTACTCGAAACCAGTAGTGATAAAGATTTAGGAAAAACATGGCCGGTTTTTATGGCTTGCCAAAGCATCTCACTCAACACCATCGCTGGAGAGGAAATAGAACAAAATAAGAAAGGAACAGGATGGATCTAGAGAGGAAAGAAAGGAAACAGAAATGCTTTATGTGGTCTGAGGTTGCACACGCATGTGATTGACTGTATTTACTGTTTCTCTCTAGCTCAGTGACAAAGTGGTTAGAAATTCTAATAATATCTTAGATTCATAGGAAGAGGTTCAGAGATAGGCTAGCTGTGGTTCTAGCGGTGGTTGTATTCAATGTAACAACTTGATTGTAATCATACATTGTAGAAGTTTTTGCTTAACTCTTGGCACATTTCGTTCCATGGAAGACAAGGAGCATAAACTGCTCTTAAAGCCAGATAGCATGCGTGTATTCAGTGCTGGATTAACGTATGAGCTAAGCAAGCTATAGCTTAGGGCCCCACTCTCTTGGGGGCCCCCATAAATTTTAAAGGGGGAAAAACTGGATGTTTATTTCCAAAATATAAGATAAAAAACAAATAAAATAAAACCTACATGCAGCAACAGTGTTGTGTAGGCTCCTGTGATGTAAGTAATGGGCCCTGCCTGCTAGCCTAAAATATCACTGGTTTGCTCATTTCTATATAGAGGGAAGCTAGCCGACCTGACCGGAAGAGTCCACGACCGGAAGGAGGAGGAGCACCAGGAGGAATGGATGAAATTCAAAGACTATTTAGTTAAATATGGCAAGATAACTTAAATAGAAATACTTGCAAATAACAGATAGGCTTAGGATTTAAATATGTGAAATTATAGAATAATATGTTTAAAGTAAAGATGAAAAGAAAGAAAGATGTTAAGTGATTAAGTAAATTTTATGAGAAACCTGCTTTGGAAAACTGTTACAATGATATATACTGAAATTCAGCCAGGGGGGTTTGAGGAAGTCACTTAACAATGTTACTAAGATTGGATTAAATACAATTAAGATGTATGTTTGTTTGCTTGTTTACAAATTTTGGAAAAGCAATTTTTTTTTTGGAAAATATATATAGAGAGAGAGGGTGTCTACATTCTGCATGGACTGGTTGCATGGCAACATATGCAAATAGCTTTAGATACCTATTAGGTCCATAAATTACCATATAGCATATATTCAACACAAAAAAACAGCAACAATTTGTTGTTGACAAAGGACAGCTGGACATATAAAGGGCCCCATTACCTTCAGTAGCTTCGGGCCTCGTCAAACCTAAATCCGGCCCTGCATGTACCCTTGGAAATGCATGCCACTGGATTTCAATGGAATGTGCAGCCAACTCTAGGGGCTGCATGCATGACTAAGGCTTGCCCATTATTAAGCCAAGTTTTGATAGTGGTTTGCACAGTAGTTTTCCAAGAATAACCTATGTTAACAGGCTGGGTGCTTTTAGATAGCTTCAGATTAGTGTCCTCAAGAAACAGGGCCATTTTAGCAGTGATTCCACAGCAATGGAACTCCCTTCCAACTGATTTACACCCCACCACTTCAGTTCAGGGGCTTAAACAAGGCTTGAATATTTTTCTCTCTACCTCTGCCGAAAATCACAAACAGTCATAAAAAACTTAGGGAACAAGCTGTGCTACCATAAAACTTAGGGAACAAACTGACAATTTTAGGTTATATTTTAGTGATCAAGATTTAATATACAGTGGTACCTCGTTCCGGAGGTCTTTTCTTAACCTGAAACTGTTCTTAACCTGAGGTACCACTTTAGCTAATGGGGCCTCCCACTGCCGCGCGATTTCTGTTCTCATCCTGAAGCAAAGTTCTTAACCCGAGGTACTATTTCTGGGTTACTGGAGTCTGTAACCTGAAGCATATGTAACACGAGGTACCACTGTGTATTTTTAACTGCCGCTATATCTGAATTGTCTCTGTTATACCCAATTGCAATTCATTGTATTCCTGTTGTGTTTTATGATTTTCCCGATATTGTAAGTGAGCCGGAACTGGTCTGTGACCATAATAATAAAATTCAATTCAATTCACAAACAGTCTGTATGATTCAGTTTGAGCTTTCTTACATATAATGCACACATCATTCAGATGTCTTCTATCTCATAGCTCTCCTTTTTTTTGTAGATTGTTTTGCGAGGGCAATGTACTTATAAATAATATTGACTTATTAATATTTGGAATGAATGAATCAAGTAGCCAAGACCAACAATTCACAGTACGTACAAACAAATCATTTGTCTCAACAAAACATCCAGCTTCCCAACAGGAACAATACAGCAAATCAGTTCCCCGCTGAGCTCAAAGACATATTTCTACAAAGAGGGACCCACACCCTTTCATAAAAACACACACCTGCTGCAATCATTTTTCATAAATGCATGACCTTTTTGTTGACAAACCAATAAAGTTCCCTATGTTATTGCTATCAGACATGGAAAATGTTATGGCTTCCTTCTTGACTCTGTACACTTCTTTGTGGATTTAGCATCTCAGAACACACACACTCCTCTTACCGTGGGAATATCCTGCGGCATTATCAGTTCACCTAGTGAGACAGACCATAGGCTCAAGCTGTAGCCATAATCAGTGTTAGAAACTGAGATCTGGCAGCTAGAAGCTAAATGGCACCTTAAACCGAAGTTATGGGTGCCACAACGGAATGTCTAGGTGTGCATTTTTTTATAACAAGAATACAAAGCGGAAAATGAATGAAGCCAAAATAGTAGGTTCCTTTTTCACATGGTCTAGTCCTTCCCCGGGACGCGGGTGGCGCTGTGGGTAAAAGCCTCAGCGCCTAGGGCTTGCCGATCGAAAGGTCGGCGGTTCGAATCCCCACGGTGGGGTGCGCTCCCGTTGCTCGGTCCCAGCACCTGCCAACCTAGCAGTTCGAAAGCACCCCCAGGTGCAAGTAGATAAATAGGGACCGCTTACTGGTGGGAAGGTAAACGGCGTTTCCGTGTGCTGCGCTGGCTCACCAGATGCAGCTTTGTCACGCTGGCCACGTGACCCGGAAGTGTCTCTGGACAGCGCTGGCCCTCGGCCTCTTAAGTGAGATGGGCGCACAACCCTAGAGTCTGTCAAGACTGGCCCGTACGGGCAGGGGTACCTTTAGTCCTTCCCTGCTCACCCCCTGATATTCTTAAGAGGGTCCCTTCTCCAGTCTTCAGAGAGCAGCTGGAAGTGGGGAGGCAGAAAAAGGTCCTCCTTTCCTTCCACTCTACAGTTTTAATCTGAAATCTCAGGTGCCACCCTGCGCCCAGAGCTCAGAAGCTGCTTGCACTTATGGAATTCCCTGTCGCAAAATGCGCCTGGAACAATGGGAGTTTCAAACACTGGTCATAATCACAGTTATCTGCAGCAACCCATTGTGTATGTTTGCTTAGTTGAAGCAGCTGATTATAGTCAATGAATGCAAGCACCATATCCAGGGCCATGTGTGTGTCATTCTTAAAGTAGATCGCACATCAAAGTTACAACAGAGGAGGAGGAAGGTCTTGAGAAGCAGCTTAATGCCAGCTTAAAAGAGAGGGAGATAGAACTGCAGTAAAAGGATTTCTTATGGGTTATGAAGAAAATATCTTTCTGCAGCACATCCTATCTTCTGAAAAAAAAGTCATTTTAACATCTCCTTCATGTTTAGTCCCCAGAGTGACACCTGCTGGACTCCATTGACAAAACCCACCACAAAAGTTAAGATATTCCCATAATAAACTCACAAGTATGGTACATTTCCATTTGGAGGATCTCAGTGTTTATGATAAAGGCTGTTTGCTCAGGGCTATTTTCCCTGCATATCAAGAACTGAACTACTGCACTCGGGAGAATGCCTTCTTTTTAAAAAGTTTATTTTACTTTTGTGGGGTCCAAGCTAACTTAGTTGCACTTCATTCTCAACAGAACTCAACGGGACTTACACCCTTGTGCAAATAAATTGAAAAAAAAGCACATTTTCTATCTTACTTGTAATCCTATACTCAAAACAAACATGAAAAGTCAGTTGATCATTATGGTGTCGGAAGCCTGCAGCCAATAGAAGGAGTGATGCGCTCGCTGCAATATATTGAGGTTCTAAGAAAGAGGGTTATTCCAGAGCTGGAAAAGAGGTATCCTGGCAGTACTGGGATATTGCCCCTTGTCACACATCGAAAGTGGTGAAGAAATTCATGACACAGCAGCAAATACAGGTACTTGATTGGCCAGGGAATTCCCTGGACGTAAATCCCATTGAGAATTTGTGGGCTTTATGCAAAAGTCGTCTCTGTGCTGTAGACTGTATGACTATGGAGAAGCTCATTCAGGCGCTGATTCAAGTGGTACAGGGATCCAAAAATCAACAGTGACTGTTCAAAACTAGCAGATTCCATGCCAAACCGTGTTCAAATGCTGCTTAAAAATAGAGGTGGTCATATCCATCACTAATGTACATATATGTGAGTTTTGTACATATATATGTGAGTTTTGTACAATAAACTACATTGTTTGTTTCAATTAATTTGCACAAGGGTGTAAGTCAGGACTAACATGTCCCATCGGTTTCAGAGGGACCCCGAGGTTTGCGCATGTAATGACGAGACAGTGCTCCTGTTAAGTTGTGGGTGAACATATCAGATGACACAGCGATTCTTCAAACAGCTCTTGTTTATTCACAGGCCAGAACAGAACTGAACTGAAGGATTCAGCCAGTCTGCTTATATAGAGCTCCACTACAACGCAACTGTAACAACTTTCTGTAACTATCCAATCACTGAACGTCACTTTCAATCCCTTATTTGCATATGAGTGAAAACTATCTACAGTATCCACCTGCTGGCCCAGGGTGAGAACTTCAGTACATAACAGCTCCAAAACAAAGACACTCTAAAATCGTAATTCTGAATTTTTAAAATGGCAGCTGCCGGGTCAGTGGCAGGTAAGTTGAAGTGGGAAGCAATTGCTTTTGTGGCTAGCAAAGAGGGCATGGTGTGAGAGTTAGACTCCTTTAAGAGCAGAAACGGAAGGAATAAGGCATGGAAGGAAGTTACATCATGAAGAAGGTCCTTTGTGTTAAAGTTAAATTTGTTGGTAGCGTTCAGCGGTTTTCAGCTTTTATTTATTTATTCCACTTGACTGTATCCCGCGCCCCCCGGCAGCCCACCTCAGAGCAGTACACAACGAACAATACATGTTGTTGACTGAGCCACCACAAGCACTTTGCCTGTTTCCTCAGACCTGGAAAGCTGTCGTTGATCCCATAAAATCTCATTACATCCTGGCACATCAGACCTTTATTAGCCATGGCACCTGAGCTGTTGTGGCGATGAGCAATTTCATCCTCAAAGAACCTAGCACATCCATTTGCATCCTCGCCATTGTTGGGCCTGCTTCATTCCCAACAATGGCTTAAGAATCAGCCCCTCTTCCCAGGGAACTCTGGGAATTGTAGTTCTGTGAGGGCAACAGGGGACTCTTAACAACTCTCAGCACCCTTAACAAATGACAGTTGGGGAGCCATGGCAGTTTAAATCCCGACGATAGTGCTTTAAATGTAGAGTTGCCATATAACAAGTTGTTGAGCTTTTATTTGACAAGATAAAAAAAAGCGCACAGTAATTTGGAACTGGACCACTTTACATAGTGCTATTATTAAAACCTACCCAACACTCTGTGTTTAGTAAACAAGAAACTGTCTTACTGTCACTAACCTTCAGGCAGACAAGAAACACAGCTGCTTTAAACCAAAGACTTCGTTTTAGATATAGAGGAAACGAGCGTTCTTTTTTCTGGTGTTACTAATTATACAACAAGCTGCTCTATTTACTATTTGCATAACTACTTAACTTCTTTCCCACACTGCCCAATAAACAACCTATTTACTTCAAAGAAGTACTCCAGCTAGGGTTGCCATATTTCAAAAAGTGAAAACCCAGACAGAAAAGTTGTTGAGCTTTTACTCTGGCAAAGTCGCACGGAGATTGGACATTTTTGAGCTGTTTCTGAGGCAAACAACACACCAACATAGGCTTTCGTACGTCCGAATTTTTCCAGACATTCAGCCGAGTTCTATCCAGACACTGCTTGCAGCTGCAGTATTCCGGATATGTTCAGGAAATTCCGGACGTTTGGCAACCCTAACTCCAGCTGAATGGCTTCAAAGAAAATGTTTCAGGACCATATTTGCTGCAGTCAACAGACACACTACATATGTAGACACTGTCACGGAATTCTACTCAATATTGATCCAGAACAGAACTACAATATATAGTTTGTTGTTGTTTAGTCGTTTAGTCGTGTCCGACTCTTCGTGACCCCATGGACCAGAGCACGCCAGGCACTCCTGTCTTCTACTACCTCCTGCAGTTTGGTCAAACTCATACTGGCAGCTTCGAGAACACTGTCCAACCATCTCGTCCTCTGCCGTCGCCTTCTCCCTGTGCCTTCAATCTTTCACAACATCAGGGTCTTTTCCAGGGAGTCTTCTCTTCTGATGAGGTGGCCAAAGTACTGGAGTCTCAGCTTCACCATCTGTCCTTCCAGTGAGCACTCAGGGCTGATTTCCTTAAGAATGGATCGGTTTGATCTTCTTGCAGTCTATGGGACTCTCAAGAGTCTCCTCCAGCACCATAATTCAAAAGCATCAATTTTTCAGCGATCAGCCTTCTTTATGGTCCAGCTCTCACTTCCATACATCACTACTGGGAAAACTATAGCTTTAACTATACGGGCCTTTGTTGGCAAGGTCTCTGCTTTTTAAGATGCTGTCTAGGTTTGTCATTGCTTTTCTCCCCAGAAGCAGGCGTCTTTTAATTTCATGGCTGCTGTCACCATCTGCAGTGATCATGAAGCCCAAGAAAGAGTTAGCAGAGTAAAAACTTAAATCTCGTTGCAGGATTCCCAAAAAATAGACCAGAGGCAATTAATATTACATCCAGCAGGGCTTTATTGCTATTGAAGGCAAATGAGCATAATGGCCACAAATCCAATGCCTATATATGTAGGCAGAAACGGATCATCTGAATTTTAAAAACTGTGCTCAATGGCGGAATTATTATTAAATGTTCTTAACAGCTATGTGATTGTACTTTCCTTTGCTCAAAACCCTTGCATTTAAAATTCAGTAAGCTCTGCCACTTGAATTTAAAGTAATCAAAATTATGTTTTCCGAGTGGATTACGCAGAACGATTTTGGCCTCTTTCTTTGCCTGGAAACGTTAATAATCTGAATCTGGGCTGCAAGATTTGAAGTCTTTATCACACACACATAATAAATTCATACCCTGAGGAAAAGTTGCTTCCCCATGATCCAAAACGCCTATATTGCTCAGTATATTTAAGTGAGAGTGGTAAGGAACTGCTGTTGAGGTGGGGGACAACATCTCATGAGACATTTTGCACTTGGTATGAACACCAGGAAACAAAATTAACGTCCCCATAGAATTAAAATGGTTAAATTGCCAGTTTCTTTGGAAAACCCACAGAGGTAGAGGCCTGAGCTGTTCCTGACTGCTACTTCTGTGTGTTTTCCTGGGAGAAGTTTTTATTTATTTTTTTATAATAATTTTTTATTGATTTTCCAACACAAATTAAAAAATAAAACAACGCACAATACATAGACAAACAAAACATATAGACATGTATAATTTCAAAACCTCTTTTTCATAAACCTTACTTCCCAGACTTCCCTGGGAGAAGTTTTTATGTGGTTCACAAGAGCCACGCACAATGGATGCACCCTTTGTTTTTACACTGCTTTTCACACCCCTCACAATCCTCCATTCAGACAAAAAAAAGTGTCATTAGCAGAGTTTAAGGCATGGGTAAGCAAACTAAGGCCCAGGGCCGGATCCGGCCCAATCGCCTTCTAAATCTGACCCGCGGATGGTCCAGGAATCAGCGTGTTTTTACATGAGTAGAATGTGTCCTTTTATTTAAAATGCATCTCTGGGTTATTTGTGGGGCCTGCCTGGTGTTTGTTTTTACATGAGTAGAATGTGTGCTTTTATTTAAAATGCATCTCTGGGTTATTTGTGGGGTATAGGAATTTGTTCATCCCACCCCCCCAAAAAAAAATATAGTCCACCCCCCCCAAGGTCTGAGGGACAGTGGACTGCTTCCCCTGCTGAAAAAGTTTGCTGGCCCCTGGTTTAAGGAGTTCTGGCCAGGTAAATCACTCAAGGAGAAGGTGAAGCAGGGCCAGTCAGGAGTGCAAAGAAAGCTCCCAAGGACCAGAGTGAGAGTGCTGGAGTATTTGGCTCCCAGGTCTGAGGTCCACCCCCCTCCCACTTCACGACAGAGGAAAACCACTTTGTTTTGCCATGCCACAATGCTGTGTGTTGCCTACACAGAGATAAGATACAGAGTGGGCTGGATCTGGGCTTCCTTCCAGAAAGTTTATGTAATGTACACATATGCAGCTGACTGCGAAATAATAAAGCTCAGCGAATGTTGTGGTTACCAGGTTAAAAATCAAATATATATATATGTATATATAAGGAGAATTGCACCTTATGTAAAGAGGCCGAGCTGCAAAGCAGGAAGTCCTTGCTTTTAAATGTCACATCTGCTGTGAACGCGAGGAGAGCTTTGAACAAGCTGCTTTCAAATTCTTGGACAGAAGTGCTTCCTGGGTTCTTCAAACTTTTCAAGACACAAGCGTGCCAAACGGCAAGCCCCGTCTTCTCCTCCTTTATCGGCACGAACGCAGTTTCAAAGCCATCAATAAAACCATAAATTGACTTAAGTCACATTGCAGGTTTGCTCTATAGAAGCACCAGAAACAGGGCAGAAGCTTTCAAACGCCAGGGCCCTTTTGGTAAATCTGTGCAAAAGCCTAGAAGCAAAGGGAAAGGGGATAGCTACTTGAAAGACATGGGGCAGAGGCTCACGACACAAGCTTGCACCTGCTAATTTATATGTAGATGCACACTGAGGCTGCCTTTTAGGGGGGTAACTCTGGTTGTCGGGGGCGGTGGGGGGGGGAAGCTCTGGGTGTCATAGGGCAAAACAACCTCTGCATGTCAGGACTTAAGCTGAGCGATGAGGTGCTTAAAGGATTTCCTAGATCCACAACATTGTACGTGTGCACTGGTAAAGGGATGCGGGTGGCGCTGTGGTCTAAACCACTGATCCTCTTGGGCTTGCTGATCAGAAGGTCGGCGGTTCAAATCCGCACAATGGGGTGAGCGCCTGTTGCTCTGCTCCAGCTCCTGCCTACCTAGCAGTTTGAAAGCACACCAGTGCAAGTAGATAAATAGGTACCACTGTTGTGGAAAGGTTAACAGCGTTTCCGTGCACTCTGGTTTCCGTCATGGTGTTCCATTGTACCAGAAGTGGTTTAGTCATGCTGGCCACATGACCCAGAAAGCTGCCTGTGGACAAATGCCGGCTCCCTCGGCCTGAAAGCGAGATGAGCGCCGCAACCCAATAGTCACCTTTGACAGGACTTAACCGTCCAGCGGTCCTTTACCTTTTTTTTATGTGTGTGCTGGGTCCTCTACCCTGCTCAGGTTGAAATATTTCAATAACTTTTGTCTCTGTGTGCAAGAATTGTGCATATGTACTTGAACATTTAAAAAAGTCCTCTGGGTAAATTAAAACAGCAAGTGGCTGGGGTTTCGTTTTGGGTACTCCAACACGTAGCACACCCAGTCACCCTGATTTTATTTTATTTTTTAATTAAGTTTCCAAAATGAGGAATGGGCCAGCAGATTTGCAGCCTGCCACAAATATCCCCTGAAAATCCCTCTTCATTCAAGCAACAATATCCGCATCCATTCAATCTAATTTTCCCGAGGGCTGTAAACGTGAACTTATTTCTGCATGATTCACTCAGAAACTACAAACACGGGCAGAAGGTGAATAGAAGGAAGGAGGTTACGTTTGCAAAAGTGTAACTCCGAGGTGCGTTGAAACGACAATGCTGACCTGAAGCGGCGATGAAACTTTTTAAAATACCATTTAACAAAACTGCATTGGGAATTTAGAGTGTGTATAAAAAGCAGCTGTGATGCAATGGCTTGTTGGTTGGGTGTGGATGTGGGAAAGTTGACATTCCTGCTCCCCCTTCCTGATCAACATGGGATTTTGAACAATACAGCTAAAGGTTAAAGGATGCTTAATTATTATTATTTTAACCCTAGCATTTGGCCAATTTGGCCATTCCAGGATGAACCAGCCAGCCTCTATCGCTCACCACACCTCCACAACCCTGTGGTGACGGTTCAGCTGGCTTCACTGAAAAGGACTGAAATATTTCGGTGAGCTTCTGTTCAACACATTTGCAGATCTTCAAAAAGAGTAAGTATAGACCTGCCACTTAGAGGGAGACGCAGAGATCAATGGCCTGCTGGAAATTACGAAAGAAGTGAAAACTGCTTCACCTTGTGAATCTTATTTGTTCCAAAATATTGTGCACATACCATTTTAAAACCACCTCAGCTTTGGCAACTCGTGTGTAACACAGTTAAAGTTATCCCCCTAACTTTCCACTTGCCCACGTCCTCAGATTCTATTAAACATAAAACCAAAGACACCAGAAGATTTGCTCTAAATTTTGACTTATGAAAGATCAGGCTGAGGTTTCAAACAATTGTTTTACTTTCTAAAGTAACCAAAATTAGCCAGCATCACCACCATTGAAACATAAGTTTTGTAGGCTTAATAACTAACCACTGAAGAGCTACAAAATGTCCTCTTGCATGTCCTTCTCAAAGTGGATGAGCCAACGGCTTGAATCGAATGCTGGTGGTACTCTCTTTCATTTTCCTAGCTACAGGAGCACAACTGCCTATACCACGTCAGTACTGAGAATGTTAACAAGCAACATAAATATAATATACAAAATACAAAGTGGAGACATTAAGGAAATCCAAAGGGAAAATATGAAGACCAGAGGTTCTGACGAACGGATTATTAAAAACATGTGAGGTAAACGGTGGAAGTCTTTTTTAAAAAAAAACCAAAACACTTTATTTAAGGTAGATAAGGACAAGATGAAATTATACAAATGAATATAAATATAGATGGGAAACGGCTATGTATTGTGAGTACTTATCTACTTTTAAAATTTTTCACCTATGATCTTTTTCTTTTACTTCTTTATTCTTTCTTTGTTCTTTTTTCTCTTTTCTGATATATTATCTTTCATTTCACTGCTTTTTTGTGAATAGCATTTTATAGAGGTATAAATAACTGTAAATATGAAAAGAGACAAAATATTCTCTAATTTTTTCCCCTTGGTTAGAAGTATTTTCTTTTGTTGTGAATATGTATGTTTTCTAATTTATACTTAATAAAATTTTTTTAAAAAAACAAGCAACATATCCATAAACAACAGAACAATCCATCTTCTTATATCTACCATTTTAAGCAAACGAAAATAAAACGTTTATATCCCAGAAAGCAAAAACGTTTGCATTTGAACCCACCATTGCTTTCAGTTTATACTTTCTTTCCTTCCGGGATTCAACTGCAAAAAATATAGGCTGAGAAGCCCCTTTCAGCCTTTCCTGTGCCATGTGTGAATTATAGATGGATCTTTGGTTTGATCCAGAAGAGGTCTTCTTACAGTCCCAAAGTGGTTAATGCCGGACCAAACGCAGGAGAAAAAATTGAATGTAGATTTTTTTATTAATGAAGTTTCCTATTCACATTTTAGAGGATGTTCAATG
Source organism: Podarcis melisellensis (assembly GCF_964234715.1). Classification (NCBI taxonomy): domain Eukaryota; kingdom Metazoa; phylum Chordata; class Lepidosauria; order Squamata; family Lacertidae; genus Podarcis; species Podarcis melisellensis. The sequence goes on from NC_138528.1 coordinate 117,360,465, forward strand.
CAAAGGGTGATTTAAGCCTTAGACATGAAAACTACTGCAGATTTCAGTTCGCAAACAAACTTGTTTGACAAATTTATGATGTTAGATTTGGATTTTACAGGCTGCCTAACCACCATACATTCAAAGCACACACAGAGAGTCACAAAAGGTGTTTGCTGTAGCTCTAATCTGGATAGTTTATTCACTGACTGTGATAGGATTTGGTTTTGTGGATAAAGTGGCTTTCTAAGCACCTTGGGCCAAAATTAAATGATACTGCAGGTGCCGGGTGGCCACTGAAAATAGGAGCCCTGTGTCTTATTCTCTCTCCTGCTCTTCTTCCATGGTGCAAAATGTGCTGCATTGTGGTGTCGTGGTCAGAATTCCCCTGCCTCAAAATGCTACATAGAGTGACATGAGGTGAGAAAACCTTGAGGATGAAGCCCCTGAAAACTGCACACAGCTACCGTTCCCAGAACCCATAACAAACTACAGCTCCCAGGATTCTTCCTGCCCCCCCCCCCGTGGTGCTTTAAATGCATGGTGCATGTGAATCCCTTTGCGACACGGGGAGAATCATATTCGCCTGCCTTACAGGACTGTGGTAATGATTCTTGAGTGGTGAGGAACCTGTGGACCTCCGATGGATTTCATGCAGTTGGGGGGAGCTGGAAGGAAGAGAAGGAGCGCAGGGAAGCAAAACACACAAAGCCAAAATGGGTGGAGGATGGATGGATGGAAATCCCTCTGGGAGCAATCATTTGAGACCTCTGGCAACAGTAATCTGTCCTTTCCTGGTAGTTCTCTGGGCAGGGAGGAAGAGAAAGAGGGAGGGAAGGAGGGAGGGAGGGAGTAGCAGGGAAGCAGGTGGCAGAAAGACAGAGAGAAAACACAGGCCATGACCTTCTTTGCTTCTAGCCTCACTGTTATGTAGCCCTCACCACCATGTTTCCAAGAGCTTGTGGCCTTGGAGTGGAGGAGGTTAACCGCTGCGGTGTTCATGGCTGCACTGTGAGTGCTGGAAGGAATACTACTTCAAGGCCCATTTTCACCTGTCCTAGGGGATGGAGCCCAGACTCACCTTGAGCAGCTAAAAGAGGCTCCTGGGAGGCCATTGAGACATTGCTGGAACAACTCTTGGGTTGGGGCAACTGGCTAAATAGTTTCACAATGCTTTAACCAGTTCCACCTAAACATTAGGAAGAACTTCCTGACGGTAAGAGCTGTTCGACAGTGGAATTTGCTGCCAAGGAGTGTGGTGGAGTCTCCTTCTTTGGAGGTCTTTAAGCAGAGGCTTGACAACCATATGTCAGGAGTGCTCTGATGGGGTTTCCTGCTTGGCAGGGGGTTGGACTCGATGGCCCTTGTGGTCTCTTCCAACTCTTCTATGATTCTATGACTTCCAATTTTGGTTCCTCTGTTTTGTTTTTGTCAGGTTGGTGTTAGTTAAATGTTTAGTTGGGTTTGGTGGTTATTTTAATTTGAACAAAATGTAAACTGTTTGTTATTGTTGTTGGTTTCTATTTATTTATTGGTTTGTTTGTTGCTTGTATAGGATATGTGGTTTTTTTAATGTTTGATGCTTTGTTGTGTTTTTATATATGTTGTAAGCTGCCCAGAATGGCTGGGGAAACCCAGCCAGATGGGCGGGATATAAAATAAATAAAAATTAAATAAATTCACATTCCCCTTTACAGTGCATTCGCTGCGTTTCCAGTGCTGGGTTTTGAACCTGTGTTCACACAGCTCAACGCCATCCAAAATATAGTTGCATCCTGTACTACTGTCATAAGAAACTATTCACACAGGTGAGAGTCCTTTGGCCATTCCTAGCAAAGGTGTGAGGATCCCTGCCCATCAATGTCCCCTGTATACAAATAGACACAAACATGACACTAATGAAGTCATGTTGATTTGAACATCTGAGGAACACACAGAAAAGAAACACACACACAACTTCACCATCCTCTAAGATGGTAATGTGAACTATAGTAAAGGTAAAAGGTAAAAGGTAAAGGCAAAGGGCCCCTGGAGGGGTAAGTCCAGTCAAAGGCGACTATGGGTTTGTGGCGCTCATTTCGCTTTCAGGCTGAGGGAGCCGACGTTTGTCGACAGACAGCTTTCTGGGTCATCTGGCCAGCATGACAAAACCACTTCTGGTGCAATGGGACACCGTGATAGAAGCCAGAGTTCACAGAAACACTGTTTACCTTCCCACAGCAGTGGTACCTATTTATCTACTTGCACTAGTGTGCTAGGTTGGCAGGAGCAGGGACTGAGCAACAGGAGCTCACTCCATCATGGGGATTTGAACCAACAACCTTCTGATTGGCAAGCCCTAGAGGCTTAGTGCTTTAGACCACAGCGCCACCCATGTCCTGAACTCTAGTTTTGCATCACGGCTAAGTACTACTCAGTGGCCGGTTTCTTTATAATCCAAAGAAAGATATTCGGGTCTGATGTTTTAGATCTGTGAATGTTTTTGAGAACAGATACCAAATCCCCTAGTCCACCCTCTGAATGAACTGGCAGAAATACCTCAGTCAGCACTTATCTGGATCATGGCAACAAAGAGCAGGATTTTATTTGACCATTTGCAAAGCGTCTCGTTCCTTTTTCTTTTCTTTTTTTAAAAAAGGTCAAAAGTAGTAATACAAGCAGACAACTGGTATCCAGCAGACAAAAGGAAACGCTGAAATGTAGAGCAATAGCCCATTATGTGTTACAAGCAGCAAGGGACACAACAAATGACACAATTTCTAACTATTAAAACGGACAGACCTTTGTAGGCGCAGTCAAGAAACGTGAGACATGTGAAGCAATTCATGCACTTCTGAGCTATAGGGATTTTTCCTCCTGGGGAAATGGAGACAAGGTACCAGCCTGAATTACCTCATAGGGTTCACGGATGAAAGTTAACCCCGTGCCATTTGAGTTCCGAACAAACAACAGCAGTGCTTAAAAATATGATAAAACCAGGTGTAACTCTTAACTCCAGAAGAACAACTCCAATCCTTTAGCAGCTACTCTTGTATGAAGGGGGTTTACTTGCATTTTCCAATCTCTGGCAAAAGAAAACCCCCAAACAAGTCTATCCGAAGCATTTCAGCACTCTCTGTGCCCCAGATATTTCTATTGGGGGTTTCTTCAACGACCCCTTGACCTTCCAGGTACGTGGAGTCCTGCTCCCCAGTGCTAAGAAGGGTTAATTTCAAATGGCCAAAATAGCAGTGGAGCCTTGGACCGCACATCTATTCTGCACTCACAAATTCTCCATAGAGTTTAAATGTAGGGCTGCCAACCTCCCTGGGTGACCCAAAGGCATTTCTTTCCCTCTATACACCTCAGTAGGATTTTTGTCATTGACAACTCATCACACAGGAGCCAATCCTCCTTAAACAATCTCTTCCTTACACACAGAAAGTCAATCCCCAAAGCTGAACCTCATGGAAACAACAACAATTTTATTTATAGGCTGGCCATCTGACTGGGTTGCCCCCAATTCTGGGCACTTCCTAGTCGAATATTAAAAACACAATAAAACACCAAACATGAAAACCTCCCCTATATTCATATGCTGCTCCCTCTTTGCTACATCCGAATCAAGAGAAGTCTAACCACACGGGGATGGGGAGAAAATGTAACCCTACAAGTCCACACGCTTCCACATTTTCACGGCTCCAATGGTTTTGAGGCTGAAGGAGGAAAAGTGGCAGTGTTTGTGGTGAACACATGACCCGCTAATACCCCAGTCCTAACCAGGCTTACTCAGAAGTCCTCTCACTTAGTGTGGGATTGCCAATTGCTTGGGACTGCGACCAGGCAGTCCGATTCAAACAATGTATGCCTACTCAGAAGAGTGACCAAATTGAATCTGGCTTGTTCCCAGGTAAGCGTAAGCAGAATTGCAGCCCTGGGCAGAAATTCTAGGCACATTGGCACCTAAAGGACTGGCAGCAGCAAACAAGGCTATGGATCTTAAAGCATCTTTCCTGGAAATAGCAAAGCCGGCTGGATTCGGGACCTAGGCTATTCATACATAAAATCAGAAATAGCAACATCTGGATGCAAATGTGATTAGTACCAGGTATTGAACTTTATCTACAGGTGTAGGGTGATATACAAACAACAGCAACAATTTATAAATATGATGCCCCTCTGGGCAGCTCCCAACAAAAAACAATAAAAGCCAATACAACATCACACACTAAAAACTTCCCTGAATGCTAATAACGATGTTAAGCCTACTCAGGCACAAGTGCCACAGTGCATGGCCTCAACTGTGTCTCCTTAAGAGCCCCACTGATCTCTCTGGGTCTCCCAGAACAAGCTTTCCCCCGTTTACTTGAAGGAAGTCCCAACTGAGAGCAACGAGGCTTATTCCCAAGTAAGGACGCGCAGGTTTAGAGCCCTGAGTCTGATCTGAGACGAACAGCAAAGGGCTACCGGGGGTGCCTTTTCGCGCGCTCGTCTCTCTCCACGCCACCCTCTCCTACAAGCCAAGGAGCTCGCAATGCGCGCAAGCCCTCGCGCCGATTCAGCCACCGAAACGGCACCGAGGCGAGCGCGGCTGCAGCGCCGGCATCGCCCTCGTCCTCTTCTTCCGTTCGCCCCTGCTTTGCCCAAAGCCGCCTGCTTTCCACGCCGGGCTTTGCTCCAGAGGGATTCTGAAAACTCCGAAGGCGCCCAAAGGATTTCCTGCATTTCCCCAAGGCGAAACCGGGTGCGCCCCGGTGTCGCTTGCTGCCAACTTGGGGTCTGTCTCTTTACGCGCAGCCAAGTTGCGTGTGGTCCCACCTCTCTCACCCCTACACGGAGGCACGCTTTCGAACAAAGGGGTTTCCCCTCTCCCTCCCTCCAAATAAAGTTCCTCTCCACGGCTTGTGCAAACCACACGCGCGCGGGGAGCCCCCAACTTCGCCAGCGGGAGCGATTGCCTCTCGCGCGCGTGGGTCAAGAGTGATCCGTATTAGGATCGATGCTCACCCAAAAGCTCTTCCTCCCAGCGGCACCGTAGGCAAGGCGATCGGACGTGCGTCCAACTCTCGGTGGGTTCTTCGTTTCGGAGACAGCTTTGCCCCCTTCCACACACACACAAACACACACACACACTCCAAAAAGACAAATGCGAAGCGGAGTCGAAGCGCACAACAAAGGAGTCGATCAGGAGAGGCAGGTACAATCCAAGTTGGGAGATGGGGCGAAGGGAAGCGGCTCTGCTGCGCTCTGCCCTCCGGAGGAGGCGGCTGGGTCTGAGGAGGGACTGGCGAGCGTGGTCCGGTTGTAAGCGATCCGCAGCGCAAAGGAAACATCCCCGTTTCCTGTTACATCAGCCCCAGACCCCGCCCGCCGGGAGGATTGGGTTACTTTCTTGGCAAGGCAAGCGCTGCTCTTTTTCTCTTCCCGGAGACGCGCTCTCGGTAGGAGCGCAGGGCTGCTGCTTCTTGCTGCTTTTCCCACCTTTTTTAAGCCGACCGTCCTGAAATTGCCTGCGCGCACCCAGGAGCTGAAGTGAGGCGCGGGACAGCGAGATCCCTCCACCTAGGAGGCATAGAAAACGGGAGTGGTGCAGCAAGAAAGCCGCTGGAACGTTTCCAAAGCTAAGCAGGGTCCGGTGTGGTTTCAGATTGGATGGGAAACCCTGCGTGGAGCTGGGGTTGGGCTAGATGACCCTAGGATCCCTCCCGACCCTCTTAACTGTTAGATCACACAGGCTCTCAAGGCAGCGAAGGTGGAAAGCTGTCATAAATCCCCTTGCAGCCTCCCTTTCTCCATTGCATCCTGCCTTTCTTCTGTGGAGCTCAAGGCAACATGCAGACCCTCACAACCACCCCAGGAGGTAGGCTGCTTAGGCACAGTGATTGCGCATGACCCAAGGTCATCCAGCAAACTTCAGGGGAGAATTGGAACCTGGAGACTCCCTGGCTGTTGCTTGATGCTCAGTCTAAGCCACTCCATGGGGCATGGAGGTGCAACAGAGGAGAGGCAGTGTGGTGTAGTGGTTAGAGCGTTGGATTACTGCTGGGGTTCAGAATATGATGTGGAGAGGCCTCTGATTGAATTGCATGTGATTCCTCACCCTGCCTCAAAAGTCAAAGCAGATGCTTGAAGTCTGTACTGGGCAGGTTACTCGTTCCTTTACAGTGGTACCTCAGGTTACATATGCTTCAGGTTACATAGGCTTCAGGTTACAGACTCCGCTAAGCCAGAAATAGTGCTTCAGGTTAAGAACTTTGCTTCAGGATGAGAAGAGAAATTGTGCTCCGGTGGCGCGGCGGCAGCAGGAGGCCCCATTAACTAAATTGGTGCTTCAGGTTAAGAACAGTTTCAGGTTAAGAACGGACCTCCGGAATGAATTAAGTACTTAACCCGAGGTAGCACTGTACAGTGTTTTCCCAGCCACATCGCACATTTACAGCACATAGATTCCCTCCACCAAGAATCATAGGAGCTGCAATTTGCCTCTCACAGCCAGAACTACAATTCCCAGCTCCCTTAACCAACGATGGTTGCCAGGAAGTCTTAAAATGCCTGGTGTGGATGTGGCTATGCCCAAGCTATCATTTGTGTATACATGCCATGAAACTCACGGAGTGACTTGAGGCACTCAGCATAACCTCTCTCGCAGGGGTAATGTGAAGATAGAGTCATCATGAGGGTCTAGATTGGGTATATGCTTGAATAACTATGCTTGTGCGTGCTGTGATGGAGTAAACACATAATTAAGCAGCACTTCCTTTTATCCAATTCCTGGATAAAGCTACACTTAGTACTCTTGAGTGATTGAGACCAATCACTCAAAGCCCCATTATCTTGAAATTCTGCCCTCACAACAATGCAGGGCCTTTCTAGAACTAAGGTTTCAACAGATGCCCTCAGCATATTTAGAGGGGAGATAGCAGACAATGTGCCCTATGCAGGGCCGGATTTAGGTTTGATGAGGCCCTAAGCCAGGCACAGGCAAACTCAGCCCTCCAGATGTTTTGGGACTACAACTTCCATGATCCATAGCTAAAAGGACCAGTGGTCAGGGATGATGGGAGTTGTAGTCTCAAAACATCTGGAGGGCTGAGTTTGCCTGTGTCTACCCTAAGCTACAGAAGGTAATGGGGCCCTTTATATGTCCAGCTGTCCTTTGCCAACAACAATTTGTCACTGTTTTTTGGGTTGAAAAGCTGGGGGGGGGAGGATCCCAGAATCGACCAGGGGCACCCTGCGATCGACCTGTTGGACAGCCCTACTACATGGTAATTTATGGCCGTAATAGGTATCTAAAGCCATTTGCACATAACAAAATATGTATTTTATCAAAGCAATTGTTGTAATTGTTGAAGTGAAATACAATTAAGAAGAAGTATATTAATAGCCAACAAAGGTCTGTATAGTTAAAGCTATGGTTTTCCCAGTAGTGATGTATGGAAGTGAGAGCTGGACCATAAAGAAGGCTGACCGCCGAAGAATTGATGCTTTTGAATTATGGTGCTGGAGGAGACTCTTTGGAGTCCCATGGACTGCAAGAAGATCAAACCTATCCATTCTGAAGGAAATCAGTGCTAAGTGCTGACTGGAAGGACAAATCCTGAAGCTGAGGCTCCAAAACTTTGGCCACCTCATGAGAAGAGAAGACTCCCTGGAAAAGACCCTGATGTTGGGAAAGATGGAGGGCACAAGGAGAAGGGGACGACGGAGGACGAGATGGTTGGACAGTGTTCTTGAAGCTCAACTGCGGGAGGCAGTGGAAGACAGGAGTGCCTGGCGTGCTCTGGTCCATGGAGTCACAAAGAGTCGGACACGACTAAACAACAACAACAACAATTATTAAGCTCTAACTGTATGTAGATTATATATATTTTTTTATCTTATATTTTGGAAATGTACATCCAGTTGTTTTTTTCCCCTTTAAATTTTTTTGGGGCCCCAAGAGAGTGGGGCCCTAAGCTATAGCTTGTTCAGCTTATACGTAAATCTGGCACTGCCCATATGGATCGCAAATGTATATATGGATGCAATCAGGTAGAGGACATCACAAACTATCTGCTGATTTTCCCCCTGTATGCATCGCCCAAAGGAAAATCTATATTGCCAATTCTTCATTGGTTTCTAGGTCAATTCACACTGGAAGTGAGAGTTCAACTCCTAGCAGACAAACATCTATATACTATACACCAGGTAGCCAAATTTGCGCTGACAGCCAAGAAGCCCCATTCCAGCTATGTGAATGCATGCCAATCTTAAGTTTTAATGTTGTAAATTTCTTTTTATGTTATCTGCTACAGGTCACGTTGTAGGGTTTTAGATTAAAGTTTCCTTTAATTCTCTGCCATCCATTGTAAAGGCCTTTGGCGATATATGATAAAATTGATTGAGTACTCTTAGCCTAACTGACTTGTCTCTCTCTAAAGAGAAAATTTAATCCCTCAAACCCCTAAATACTCACATACATGCTTTGCCGAAATGGTTGAAAATTTACAAGAAACTGAGCAGCAAAGAAAGATGTGACCATCCTCAGATCTGCTTTGGTCTTTTAGGCTGCGTAAGTCACCCTCACGGAAGCTAGTGGGATTTAGTTCCTAGTACAGTGGTACCTCGGGTTACATACACTTCAGGTTACATATGCTTCAGGTTACAGACTCTGCTAACCCAGAAATAATACCTTGGGTTAAGAACTTTGCTTCAGGATGAGAACAGAAATCGTGCTCCGGTGGTGCGGCGGCAGCAGGAGTCCCCATTAGCTAAAGTGGTGCTTCAGGTTAAGAACATTTTCAGGTTAAGAACGGACCTCCGGAACGAATTAAGTACTTAACCCAGCATGGTGTAGTGGTTAAGAGCGGTGGACTCGTAATCTGGTGAACTGGGTTCGCGTCTCCGCTCCTCCACATGCAGCTGCTGGGTGACCTTGGGCCAGTCACACTTCTCTGAAGTCTCTCAGCCCCACTCACCTCGCAGAGTGTTTGTTGTGCGGGAGGAAGGGAAAGGAGAATGTTAGCCGCTTTGAGACTCCTTCGGGTAGTGATAAAGTGGGATATCAAATCCAAACTCTTCTAACCCGAGGTACCACTGTATACCTATTTGGGATCCTGCCCCCATAAACACACATACGATCGGTCTGCCATTGTGTCAAATGCACATAAGCCCTCGCAAGCCCAGGGTGGATCTCAGCCCGCCTGCAGATTTGCCTCATGCAGAAGATGTCTCAGCCGTGCAGGGAATCCCCATACCATATCGCACCTATTTTTAGCATGCACGGAAAGACCTTTCGGTGGGAGCGTCCCCCATGGTTCAGTTGCAGCCCTGAAGCACCTCTTTGGAAATGTGCAAAATTCTTGGCCAAGGAGGCAGACCCATGGCATCTGAGAATGCCGGAGCAATCCAATCTGTGCAAATCTCTTGGCAACCTCCAGCTTTCTGCAACTAGTTGCTGCAGAGGCGCAGCTTCGATGCTGCTGTCGTTCTACCTAACCTCTCCCCTGTTCCCCTCGCTGTCATGTCTTTGCCCTCTGGTTCTAGAAACCTGGTGGTGGTGACCCCAATGTTCTGGAACTCAGAGGTGCTTAAAGCTGGACAGAGGCCAGCAAACACCAGCAGATTCCTTCAGGATGAGCTTAAAGAGACCCAGTGCTCTGATGGGCAAGCCCTGCCTCTCTTCACAGGACTATCAGCTCTGCAAAGCAATGGACTGGGAAATTTGAACAGTCATTTTATGCCACATTTCTTTCTTTTCTTTTCTTTTTTAAAGGAAGGTGTTCATAATAATATACAGGGCTGGATTTAGGTTTGATGAGGCCCTAAGCTACTGAAGGTAATGGGGCCCTTTATATGTCCAGCTGTCCTTTGTCAACAACAAATTGTCGCTGTTTTTTTGTGTTGAATATATGCTATATGGTAATTGATGGACCTAATAGATATCTAAAGCCATTTGCACATAACAAAATATGTATTTTATCATAAAATACATATTTTATGTAGGCACACTATATATAGAAATGAGCAAACCAGTGATATTTTAGGGAGCAGGCTAGCAGGCGGGGCCCATGACTTACATCATAGGAGTCTACACAACACAAAACACTATTGCTGTATGTGGGTTTTATTTTATTTGTTTTTTATCTTATATTTTAGAAATGTACATCCAGGTTTTTCCCCTTTCAATTTTTTTGGAGACCCCCAAGAGAGTGGGGCCCTAAGCTATGGCTTCTTTAGTTTATACGTAAACCCAGCACTGATAATATAGAAGAAAATGATCAGACAACAGCATTGCAAATCCAATCGTTAAAACCAGTTACAAATCAGAGTGTTTAAAAAACCTGAATCAGATGAAAAACGAGGTAAAATAAAAATAATATGCACCCTATAAGACTTGGATTTTTCATATCATGAAACCAGGAATAAAGGGATCAGAGAAGGGGCTTGAAAGTATGGTTTGGTTTGGATCAAGGTTAAAGCAACGCAGAAAAAGAATTGGTCTGTTGTATGATGCTGACCTCTAGTGTTTAAGCACCAACCAGCCACCTTTTGATACACAGCGCTGCTATACATCCAGATTTTCCCACACATTACCGGGATTTCAAAGGTAGAATTGACGTCTGAGGGGAATTTCCTAAAAGCTGCTCTTTGTCCTGGATCTTAGACAAGTCAATCGGAAAGCTTAACAATTTGGAGGGTGGGAGGAGTGCCGTAATATTTTTTTAAAAAAAGGTAAAGGACCCCTAAAACTTGAAAGAACAATGTGCAAGATCTACTACAGAAGCCACAAACAGAAAACTCATTCAAATTGTGTCCAAAAGGAAGATTCAGTCTTTAAAGTTCCTTTAGCCAGGCTCCTGTAGATATCAACAAAGGTAAGTTTGATCAAACGAAGTGTCGGCAATGTTGCATTCAAGGGTTAGATATCAACGAAGATAAGTTTGATCAAATGAAGTGTTGGTGATGTTACGCACAAGAATTAGACAGGGTACTGGCGTTTGTTACCTGGTTCGCCCATGAAGAGTCTCGGGCTTCTTCAGTAAATTCTCTCTCACGATTTTGATATATTTATAAACATTCACTGATGGTATAAACCAAAACTTATTAGTGTTTAAACAAGATTTCTAAATAATATCTGAACAGACAAGTGCAAAAGTCTATACTTACAGTCTATATGTTATATTTCTTCTTAGCTTAAGCTACAATATTTAATTTATTTCTTCAGGAAATTCCCCCTCAAGATTTTGGTGTATTTACATACATTCACTGATGATATAAACCAAAACCTGATTAACCTTTAAACATTCATCATATAATATCTGAGAATATAGAATTGGAAGCATAGGTTCATTTCTTCAATAATGACAAGACAAGCAGACTTGGCTCCTCTCAAAGAATTCTGGAAAGTGTAGTTTGTTAAGGGTGCTGAAAGTTGCTCGGAAACCTCTATTCTCCTTGTGGAACTACCATTCCCAGAGTGGTTTAACAATCAATTGCTCTTTACAGGGAACCCTGGGCATTGTAGCTCTGTGACAGGACTAGGAATCTCCTCACAACTTTCAGCCCCCAACTTTCAGCTGGGCATGAAAATAGGCAGAGCAGAATTTGACAGAATGAGACCAAGAATGATGGGGAATAACTGGACAACGACCAAGACAAGTTGCAGGCCCCAAATGTGCTCACGGTGGATTGTGCCTGGCTAGAGATTTGCTGCAGACTTTTCTTTTCAAATCCCACGAGCTAATTGCTAGGAAGCAAGCACAGTTTGCCTGCCTGCACTCCTTTTATTTCCTTGGTCCCCAAAGGCATCCTAAACCAAAGGAAGCCCCACATGTTTTCATATACGTCAAGCAAAAAGCTAGGCAGAAGAACATTCTTAAGACACCACCACAAATGGGGGGCGGGAACGGGACTTTTTCTTTTCTTTCTTCACAGCCCACCATTCTTTTGTATTGCATGTTATAGAAATAGAGCGTTTCCGTCACACAACAGCTTTAAAAGCATGTGTCATCATCGCTCATGTCACCAAGTGAGAGCTTGAGACAGTCGATTCTTAGCAAAAAAAGCTTTCAAAGTAAACCCCATCTTACAGCAATTATTCACCAGGCTAAGGAATGGTCTGTCATCATCTATTTCCAGCATATTGGCTGATGGAACTGAAAGGAAATAAATGATGTTCACAGCCTTTCATTACAAAAAAGAAAGATGGAGAGAAAGCAGTGATTGACATATAATTAACGGTGGAACCCCAGTTGCACTATACCATTTCAACAAAATGTGTTATTTTCCATATATCACCTCCTACATTTGCAGCTGTTGATCTGCCCTTCATATCCAGCAGGCTGTTTCGCAGCTTCTATATCTTTCACGCAGCTTCTTGAATGAGGGGTTAATGGCTGTTGTTGCCCCATGTTTTGCCAGCTGTACCCTGAGGAGCCTACCTGAGCATTAAGATCAGCATCTGAAACTGCTCTCTGGCCTGACTTGGGAGTCAGCTTACCTTTATACAGCTGCACGGGAGGTGGGTGGCGCTGTGGGTTAAACCACAGAGCCTAGGACTTGCCGATCAGAAGGTCGGTGGTTCTAATCCCCATGACGGGGTGAGCTCCCGTTGCTCGGTCCCTGCTCCTGCCAACCTAGCAGTTCGAAAGCACCTCAAAGTGCAAGTAGATAAATAGGTACCACTCCGGCGGGAAGGTAAATGGCATTTCCATGCACTGCTCTGGTTCGCCAGAAGCGGCTTAGTCATGCTGGCCACATGACCTGGAAGCTGTACGCCGGCTCCCTCGGCCAATAAAGCGAGATGAGCGCCGCAACCCCAGAGTCGGTCACGACTGGACCTAATGGTCAGGGGTCCCTTTACCTATTTACCTTTACCGTTATACAGCTGCAAACAAAACGTTTTTAATGTGTTGCAAAGCGTAATATACAAATGTGACACTAGATGGCGATAGTGAGCTATGCCAAATTAAATGTATTTTTCGAAACCTTTTTTTAAAGCATTTCGCAGCGTTTTTTTAATATGTGTGTAGATTCCACCTTAGAATCATAGAATTGTAGAGTTCAAAGAAACCCCAAGGGTCAAATCCCCGGCAACTCACATGGAACATAGAAACTTGCCTTGTGCCAATTCTATCTATTGTCTACATTTGAACCTGGGCAGCTTGAAGTCATGGTGGCTTTGAGCAAATGAGCTTACAGTCCATAGGGTTACTCCTGCTCTGCAGAGGCAATATTCACATTTCTGCTATTCTAAAACTAGCAAACATTGCACACTGTGGGTGATTAGGCGTAACAGCTGAGCTTAGCAGAGCGACTGGCATTACCATCATGGAAACCAAGGAGCAGAAGGTCAGGCCTCCACAGGAAGACCATCAAACAGGTGCAACATCTGTGGAAAATGAGCTTATGAGATTTCTGTGGGATACTGACCAGGGATAACCCATTGAGAGGTTGAATCTATTCCTATTCAAAATGCAGGCTGGCTTTTTCATGTTGCTTTTTTTTCTTCCAGTTGCTGAAGATAAATTATAAAGACATGTTAGTCTAATACAAGGGTAGCCAACGTGGTTCGTGGCTTCCAGATGTTGGGAGTCCAACAGTTTCTGCCTAACCTTTCCCTGTGGAATCAAACAAATCTGAACCTTAACATACACAGCAGTCGGCACTTCCTTAAGAGCTGTCCAGGGTCAAGAGACATTAGAAGAGGGGTGAGAAACCTGTGGTTCTCTAGATGTTCTGCAATCTTCTACTCATTCAACGCCACTGATGCAGCCACACAAATGCATTAGCATGTAGCCAAACCTTGTATACATCCACATAGTCCACATTTTCACTTCCCAATTAAGATATCCAGATTGGTTTTTAAAAAATAATTCACAGTGCTATCTTATAAATGTCTTCTCAGAAGTTATGTGGTTTGGTTGAAAGCCACTTTGAGTTGACCCAGGGGCAAGAGGGAGTGAATAATAATAATAATAATAGACGATTGAGTTCAGTGGGACTTGCCCCCAGGTAGCAATGGGGGAGAAATTCAGTTCAGTTTTCCTTTAAAGGCAAACATACATTGTTCATACTTTCTGAAACATGTGAACCAAAATACACCCATCCTTCAAAATTCACAGTTCTCTGAATTTCACAGTTCTCTAGCCAAGTAATATGTTGATGAAAATAAAATCCCCAATAGGGGAAACTGCAAACAGAAATCATATTATATTAGGAGAAATTCACACAAAAAATGCTGGGGGAGGGATTTTCAAGATGGCATTTAATCGCAAAAGGATGTGGAAATGGGGGAAATGAAGACTGCAAAAATGAGAAACTGAAATGAGCAGAATCACCCATCCCTGCTGCCAGGGAAACATGTATAGCATTGAAAGCCATCATTTCACAAAGGATTCAGTCAAATTCCCCCAACCACACCTAGGACAAATATTTGCTTCTCTGTATGCAAGCATCATCTTTGAAATGTTCGTCTTAATTCTTCCAGAGTTCACATCTGATCGGGTTTAAGGCAAAGCGCTCATATGATGTGCCAACAGCTGCAATTTAACCAGGCCCTTTGAGCCTACTTTGAGAAGAGGAGTGAATGAGCAGGGAGAGCAGGATTTGGTATTTCAGCTGAAACCTGAATCCAGAGGCCAGCTGAAGTTTACAGAACACCAGCTGGCCCTACATGCTAAGAATTCTTGACTAAACAAGAAATGGAGTCTGTCCCCCTACGGTTTCCAATGTAATGTTTATTTCTCCTCGCTATTATGGTGATCATACAAATGACAAAAGAAGTAAGCTGCTATAACAAAATATGTTTTAAAGGGCTTTTTAAAGCTACTCTCTCTCTCTCTCTCTCTCTCTCTCTCTCTCTCTCTCTCTCACACACACACACACACACACACACACATGTTTGTCTATGCAAGGACGTTTTCTGTGGGAACTGTTCTTTGGACAAGTGCAGTGTGACAGGAGGTAAAGCTAAAGGTAAAGGGACCCCTGACTATTAGGTCCAGTCGTGACCGACTCTGGGGTTGGGGCGCCCATCTCACTTTATTGGCCAAGGGAGCTTCTGGGTCATGTGGCCAGCATGACTGAGCCGCTTCTGGCGAACCAGAGCAGCGCACGGAAACGCCGTTTACCTTCCCGCCGGAGTGGTACCTATTTATCTACTTGCACTTTGACGTGCTTTCGAAATGCTTGGTTGGCAGGAGCAGGGACCGAACAACGGGAGCTCACCCCATCGCAGGGATTCGAACCGCTGACCTTCTGATCAGCAAGTCCTAGGCTCTGTGGTTTAACCCACAGCGCCACCCGCGTCCCGTAACAGGAAGTACTGATAAACAATGGTTCTGTGTGACTTGTTGTAACTTGTTCTGAGTCTCTTCCTTGCATATTACAGTGAGAGAAGCAGAGAGAGTGTCTTGGAGTCTTGTTGGACTCCAAGCATGCCTTGACCGTGGCAGCGGTGAACATCTGTATATATTTGCTACCAATATGCTTTTATGCCTGTCAAATAAACCTCTACACTCGACCGAATCTTTATGGGGCCCTGAGTGTTTATTGTCTACTGTGTGTACCCCAAAGACGCTTCCAAGGAAGGAGATGTGTTGAGATGTAACTCTGCTGAGTACGGATACTGGCACACACACAGCAAAAGTAATAATAATAATAATAATAATAATAATAATAATAATAATAATAATGTATTATTTATACCCTGCCCATCTGGCTGGGTTTCCCCAACCACTCTGGGCGGCTTCCAACAGAATATTAAAATACAATAATCTATTAAACATTAAAAGCTTCCCTAAACAGGGCTGCCTTCAGATGTCTTCGAAAAATTTGGTAGTTATTTTTCTCTTTGACATCTGGTGGGAGGGCGTTCCACAGGACGGGCGGCACTACCGAGAAGGCCCTCTGCCTGGTTCCCTGTAGCTTTGCTTCTTGCAGGGAGGGAACCGCCAGAAGGCCCTCGGCACTGGACCTCAGTGTCCGTGCAGAATGATGGGGGTGGAGATACTCCTTCAGGTATACTGGACTGAGGCCGTTCTAAATCTGGACTAAATCATCCATCAGAGGTTGATGGATTGATCCAACAGTTTCGCTGTCTGGAGAGGTCACTTTCTGGTTTGCATGATGGAGAAGCTGTTTTCAACAGAGCACAGTGACGGAAGGATGCAGCTGTATTGAAGCAGCACCAAGCGTTGTAATATTGTGCCCAAACAATTTTGCGCCTGGGCCAAAAGCCCCTGTAGCCCTCCCATTCTACACCACTGCCAGTATTATCCAACTTTGTTACCATGTCTCTGATCTCTGACACTTCCCACCTTTCTACCTCATGTCGGAATGAGGGCTTTGCCTCTGCAGCCTGGAAACCAGTGGGGGCAGGGCCAGATTTAGGTTTGATGAGGCCCTAAGCTGCTGAACATGATGGGACCCTTTATATGTCCAGCTGTCCTTTGTCAACAACAAATTGTCGCTGTTTTTTTGGGTTGAATATATGCTATACAGTATGGTAATTTATAGGAACACCAGACTCGGGGGTTGCAGCGCTCATCTCGCTTTATTGGCTGAGGGAGCCGGCATACAGCTTCCGGGTCATGTGGCCAGCATGACTAAGCTGCTTCTGGCGAACCAGAGCACCACATGGAAATGCCGTTTACCTTCCCGCTGGAGTGGTACCTGTTTATCTACTTGCACTTTGATGTGCTTTCGGACTGCTAGGTTGGCAGGAGCTGGGACCAAGCAACGGGAGCTCACCCGTCACGGGGATTCGAACCACCGACCTTCTGATCGGCAAGTCCTAGGCTCTGTTGTTTAACCCACAGCACCACCCGCGTACCTGAGACAATGCTTAGAATCAGATTGCCTCTGTGTCTATGGCAACCCAACAGCAAGGTGGGTCTGCAGCTATGGTTGTGTCTGTGGGCCAGATGATTTTTATATTATAATTATGCCTTGTGCTCAAAACATATGAAAGGGCAGTAGCTCAGTTGTGGAGCTTGTGCTTTTCATGCAGAAAGTCCCTTGTTCAATTCTCGAGATCTCCCGATAGGGCTGAGAGAAACTACTACCAATGTATACAACATTGAATTAATGCACCAGGCTCTGACTCAGTAGGAGGCTGATTCCTATATTTTCATATACGGGTTTGTCTTGCGCAGAACTGATTACTATCATTAAAATGAGCACCTATCAGCCTTGAATTCTGATGAGCACAAATGCCCGCCAGAGGGCAGCATCACCCTGTCAAATAACACAGAAACAAACTTATTTGGAACATACCGACAACTTTTCATTCATGTAGTCTGCATGAAACCTAGACTGAACTTCTCTGTCTAGTCCAGTGTTTCCCAACCTTGTGCCTCCAGCTGTTTTTGGACTACAATTCCCATCATCCCTTGCCACTGGTCTTGCTAGTCAGGGATGATGGGAGTTGTAGTTCAAAAACAGCTGGAGGCACAAGGTTGGGAAACACTGGTCTAGTCAATCCAATTCAACACCTTAATACAAACAAGTTTTCTTGTGTTTTATAGCCTCTGATTTATTGGATAGTAAGGGAGCAATCAGACGTGGGTGGCACTGTGGGTTAAACCACAGAGCCTAAGACTTGCAGATCAGAAGGTAGGTGGTTCGAATCCCTGCAATGGGGTGAGCTCCCGTTGCTCGGTCCCTGCTCCTGCCAACCTAGCAGTTCGAAAGCACGTCAAAGTGCAAGTAGGTAAATAGGTACCACTCCGGCGGGAAGGTAAACGGCGTTTCTGTACACTGCTCTGGTTCACCAGAAGCGGCTTAGTCATGCTGGCCACATGACCCGGAAGCTGCACGCCGACTCCCTCGGCCAATAAAGCGAGATGAGCACTGCAACCCCAGAGTCGGTCAAGACTGGACCTAATGGTCAGGGGTCCCTTTACCTTTAAGGGAGCAATCGTTAATTATTCAACATTGGCTGAGATCTATAGGGCCACATGCACCCATAGTTTTTTGCAGTTGCCTCATCAGGAGCGCATCTTCTCCATCCCTGACCCACTTTGTTCTTTCATACAGCCACATGTTCAACAACTAGGTAAACAAAACAGACCACAGCATCAAATCCAAAAACCCCTGAATGCAGATCGAAGCCAACCCTCACCTTGCAAATGCCTATGTAGAGATATGTCTTGAACTGTTGGTGGAAGGTCATAGAGTCCTAGAATTGTAGGGTTGGAAAAGGGACTGTGAAGGTCATCTATTCCAACACCCTGCAATGCAGACCATCTCAACACATGGTCCCCCATCCAATATGAAACCACACCAGACCCTGCTTAGCTTTGCAAATGTGCTCACAGGTTTATTGCTGCACCACATCAGCCAAAGAAATAGCCATATTTCTATGGCAAGAGAGAGTTATTCAGGGTCCACATCTAAACCACTGAGCCTCTTGGGCTTGCTGATCAGAAGGTCGGCAGTTTGAATCCGCACGACAGAGTGAGCTCCTGTTGCTCTTTCCCAGCTCCTGCCAACCTAGCAGATCGAAAGCACGCCAGTGCAAGTAGATAAATAAGTACTGATGTGGTGGGAGGGTAAACAGTGTTTCCGTGTACTCTGGTTTCTGTCACGGTGTTCAGTTGTGCCAGAACTGGTTTAGTCCTGCTGGCCACATGACTCGGAAAGCTGTCTGTGGACAAACACCGGCTCCCTTGGCCTGAAAGTGAGATGAGCACTGCAACCCCATAGTCACCTTTGACTGGACCTAACCATCCAGGGGTCAGTTACAGATAGGTAGCCGTGTTGGTCTGCCATAGTCAAAACAAAAAGAATTCCTTCCAGTAGCACCTTAAAGACCAACTAAGTCAGTTCTTGGTATGAGCTTTCGTGTGCATGCACACTTCATCCAGGGGTCCTTTACCTTTACCTTATTGGGGGACCATTACAGAGAAACGGCTCTTTGCATATAGGCCAAAACCTTTGGCAGGATCGTGCAAAGAACCTCCCCTACAGGCCTCAGTTGGCTGTCAGAACCAATACCTTGAATTGGGCCTAGTGGCAAACAGGCAGTCAGGATAGCTTCCAAGGGGTCAGTGTAACTCAAGTCCAACTTGCTGCTCTGCTCAAAGTTCTCGTTCCATGTTTTACACTAGAAGCAATTTCCAAACCATCTTCAAGGGGCATAATACTAAAAGCAGAACTTTGTTATGATTTTTTTTAATGACTCAGTTTCATAATAAACAGAAATGGAACCAAGTATTTACAAGCAAAAAGGGGGGGGCATATTGAGTTTTATGAGGTGGAGAGCGTCAAACAATTGTTTCTTCTGGCAAACCTCCTTGTTTCCGAGCTTTTGCTGGTTTTGCAGTCGGCTGTTGAAAGGATTCACGAATCATGAGAAAGCTCAGATTCCTGAGTGTCTAGTAAAGCTATTATGTTACCTTGACACCAGTTCCCTTTGCTAAATACCATTCAAATGCTCCAGAATCACACAGTTATCAAAAGTATATAGAAAAGTGAAACTGGACAATAGCAATGCCATTATTTTATAAAAGCACACGAGGTATAATTTTATACTCCATAATCTAACAAACACCAATCCCTCTGCCTGTTGTCTTTTTTTTCTAAAATAGTGACAGGACATCTGCTCCAGGTCACACAGGCAATGGCCGATAGCCAGGGATGATGTGAATTCTAGTCTTTGGATCTGTTGACCACAAACTGTCACCACTATAGTGGAAATAATAAGGAGCAAGGCTACAGTCCAATATATACTTACAGTGGTATCTTGGTCTACGAACAGCCCTGTTAACGAACTATTCGGTGAACGAACTCTGCAAAACTGGAAGTAGGTGTTCCAGTTAGCTAACTTTGCCTTGGAAGCTGAACGGTGGAAGGGCACTGGCGGTGGGAGGCCTCACTAGGGAAAGCGTGCCTCAGTTTAAGAATGCTTTGGTTTAAGAACGGACTTCCAGAACGAATTAAGTTCGTAAACCGAGGTACCTCTGGACTTGCAAGCAAGCTTCCTTGAGTCCTCAGTAGGACTTACTTCTGAGCAGACAGGCATAGGTTTACTTTGTGCACCTGCAATTCCAAAGCCACTTCTTTATCAAAGCCCATATAATAGAATTTATAGCCTTTGCAGCAATTATTATGGTAGATTAGTCATGACTGCAGATTAACACGGGTTATCAAAAGACGAAAATTGGGAATACCAAGGATACAAAAATTCAGGATCAGAGCCTTATAACCATGGAAACCGGACAACATTTAAATGTGGGGTGGGGGGAGTCCCACTGATTTCTATGCAACCAGCATAGGACAGGCTCACGGCGTTAGTTTTAACAGCGAAAGCTTCCGTTTGTGCCGTCTACAAAATGTCCAGGAGAAAGAAGAAACACAAAAGCAGCAGCATAAAATCTCGATAAATAATATGTGTGAATAAGGCAGGAAATGCAAATGGTAGGCAGAGATGGTAGAAGGGAAGCTATATCCTTTCAATGACAATTTCCCCATCTATCAGCTTCACTTGTTTTTTTCTCTTCCGGCGAATTTTCATTCTGCCTTGGAAACCTGGAGGGAACAAGAAACATAGATGTGAAAAACAATCAGGGGTCGGCAAACTTTTTCAGCAGGGGGCCAGTCCACCATCCCTCAGACCTTGTGGGGGGCCAGACTATCTATCATCTATCTATCTATCTATCTATCTATCTATCTATCTATCTATCTATCTATCATCTATCTATCTATCTATCTATCTATCTATCTATCATCTATCTATCTATCTATCTATCTATCTAATCTATCATCTATCTATCATCTATATCTATCTATCTATCTATCTATCTATCTATCTATCTATCTATCTATCTATCTATCATCTATCTATCTATCTATCTATCATCTATCTATATCTATCTATCTATCTATCTATCTATCTATCTATCATCTATCTATCTATCTATCTATCTATCTATCTATCTATCTATCTATCATCTATCTATCTATCTATCTATCTATCTATCATCTATCTATATCTATCTATCTATCTATCATCTATCTATCTATCTATCTATCTATCTATCTATCTATCTATCTATCATCTATCTATCATCTTTCATCTATCTATCTATCTATCTATCTATCTATCTATCTATCTATCTATCATCTATCTATCTATCATCTATCTATCTATCTATCTATCTATCTATCTATCTATCTATCTATCTATCTATCATCTATCTATCTATCTATATCTATCTATCATCTATCTATCTATCTATCTATCATCTATCTATCTATCTATCTATCTATCTATCTATCATCTATCTATCATCTATCTATCATTTCTCTCTCTATATATATTTGGGGGGAATAAACGAATTCCTATGCCCCACAAATAACCCAGAGATGCATTTTAAATAAAAGGACACATTCTACTCATATAAAAATATGCTGATTCCCAGACCGTCTGTGGGCCGGATTTAGAAGGTGATTGGGCCGGATCTGGCCCCCGGGCCTTAGTTTGCCGACCTGTGGATGTGATGTACTAAACCTGGCTCTGAATTCCCACTCTCTTCTGTCTAATCCTAGGTTGAAACCCCCCCTCAGAACAAGGACCTGTCCTCATGTTGGCTGGTACCCAACTAGCTCGTTCCGTCAGTGCAAGGATTTCGATTTGCACAGAGGAGACCACAGAAGAGAAGATATTACTTCTTATTTTTTAAATAACTTTTTAAAAATAACTCCCCCCTGGATTCTTTGAAAAAACATCTGGTAACCTTATTACAGAATAATTAGAATATGAAGCAAGAATTGGAATTTGGGGAAAACCACAGAGGGGTGGAAGTCCTAAGTTGATGAACTGAATTTTAAATTTGAAATGTTGCTGAATTATCGTTTATTTTTCAAATTTCTATAAATATTTTTTAAAGGTCTAAATTTGCTTGACTTGTGTATCAGATAGTTACTTTACTTTCCCCCCCAGTGGAGGGAAAAATATTAACCCTTATACCTCAGACTGTTGTGTTTATACCTTTCTTACACATCTGCAGGCAGGACTTTCTAGAGGTAAAGTTGTTTTCGTTCCCGCCGCAGCCACTGTAACTGAATGGATGACATTTGCCGGTAGTGAGGTTGTAGAAGAACCTTTTCTCGTTGGCTTTGCAAAGGCCTCTGTCCCTGCGCATCACACAGAGGGAAGGGAGCAGGACTGACTCTAGCACAGGAGGAAGAAGAAGCTCATTAAGGACCCACCAAATTGTTAATTTGGGCACCTCTTAAAAAGATGTGCTCCTCTGCTTGCTGCATTTAAGTTCTCAAAACACTACCAAACCCTTTGTCACGTAAATTCCAAAACTGATAACAACACAACAACCTAACAGGCTGCATGTAACTATATACATTCTTTTTAAATGTGATTCAACATATCATATCAAAATATATGGTTCTATAGACCAACTTATCATATAAGCAAAACATATTATGAGAAATTAAAGTCCAGCTGATTGATCAGGAAATACAATCTATTCAGTTCTTATATTGGCAATATCCACGGTGTGGAATTCTTATATCGGTCTTGTAGTGTCCCACGTGAAGATGCTTTTCAGAATTCTAGTGTTCCTTGTATGCAGGTGTCAGACGAAAAACTTGGAAGAATGACACATGCAGAAAACAAGAATGACACATGCAGAAAAAAAGACAAGGATTCCAGAATAATCGCTTGTTTCGCCCAGCTGGGCTTCGTCAACTGTGCAGCATTTAAGTTCTCAGCAGGTTATTTGGAAAGAAGACGCGTATCTGAAAAAGTATTCTTTCAAAGTGCAGATTAACGTGGACAGAATGAAGGAAGGAATGAAAAAACCCAGTGGCATCATCTGTAAACATTCAGAAGAGATGGTCAAATGGCTGATTACTACTCAGTCTTTTCATTTATTTATTTGTGTGAAAAGATTTGTGTTCTGCCAACACTAAGAAAATATATATATTGTTTAAAAAAGAATGGGAAAAGTTTATACCTTACATACAAGATCATTGTCAGCAAGTTAAAACATTGGCTGGGGTTTTAAACACACTTGCAATATAATAGGGTGCATGGATAACTTAAATGGAGAAGTATTG
Source organism: Podarcis melisellensis (assembly GCF_964234715.1). NCBI lineage: Eukaryota > Metazoa > Chordata > Lepidosauria > Squamata > Lacertidae > Podarcis > Podarcis melisellensis. The sequence continues at coordinate 117,383,487 of NC_138528.1, forward strand.
ATATGCAGTTGAAAATAGGCTCAATGGGACCCATGGAAGGGATGGGGAGTCAGAAGATTCCTTGTGACAGCTCCTGTATCTTGTTTGCCTGCCATATCTAAGCTAGAAAGTTTTTCCACAATTGAATGCCTTTGTTTTGATCTATTCAAGGCCACACCTGCATTTATTAGTTCAGCCCAGAAGTGAAAGTATTTTCCCACTCCCAAGCTGAATCATAAAATTTTCCCTTTACCCTTAAAGCGTTCCCTCCCCCCACCAGTCCTTGTAAAACAGTAAAAAATACACAGACAAAAGGAAGAGCAAAAAATACCCTGTAAAAAACAGAAAATGACTTTAAAAACCTGTAAAAAACAGAAAATGACTGTTATCACTCTCAGGCCCCTTAACCCCCAACCAAATCTTACTTATTCAAAATTGCATGTCATATATCAAACAGGACAATTCTCCCCCAAACTAAAACCAGATATTAAACAAAAACCGGCACAGACTGTTGATATAAAGTTAATATAAGGTTATGTACTACTCTTCAATAGTTCTTTTCCTTTTCCAAAAAAGTGGCGGCAAATGAGAGTTAGTCCAGTTTTGTAATTGTAATCCAGAATTAAATCCAAATGTACAGTTCTGCAATATATTGTGATCCAAATCTTCCAATTTTTAGGCTTGAAAAATATGCATCCAGGATGTCCAAAGATATTAAATAATTGCTTATTGGCAGGTAGTATTGCATAAATTTCCCTGGTCTTCAGTAAGCACTAAATATCAAATCCAACTCCAGCTATTCCAGGTTCTCCTTCCTTCTTGGGGAATTTCTCCCCCAATATGATGGAGAGTTTTCCTGCTTAGCTTCAGTTCTGTGCCACCAGGTTCCAGGGTTTAAAGTTAAAGCTTATATTTCCACAGTACTTTTATGTAAGTCTTTTGGCTTTCTACTCTGCCAAAGTATCAATCTGTCAAATTCTGTCCAGCTGTCAATTTATATCCTACCTTTATCCAGAGGACAACTTGACACAGCTGTAGCCAATATGTATCCAAGAGAAAGAGAGTCTCTCAAATGTCCAAAGTCAAACTGTTACAAAATCTCCATAGCTGCAAGGACTATGCTCTGCTCCCATTCACAAAAAGTCCCCTTCCAGAGCCTGTCCGCAGAAATTGGAAGCTGACTTCCTTTTTGACTTCTGTTTCACCAAACCAATTTAAACCTAATTTCTTCTCTTAATTCTTTATTTGGTTTTTATCTCTAATTGGAAAATCCACTGCTTATGGTGGCGGTGTGTGGCTTCGGCTGTAGAGCGTGCTGGAGCCGCGAGAGGACTCAAGCCTATTCCTTTCCCCCGCGCAAAAACAGCAGTCGGGGGATTAGGATCGGCGAGTTTACATGCTCTGCTGGACCCCTAGAGTCCCCACTCTTCCGTGGGGAGTTTTTCGGGGGGCACCTAGCCCTGACGCGCACCCCCAAAGCTCTTTCAGCCTGAACCGTGTCGTCTTTTAGACAGAAGACACAGAGCGCGCCACCATTGCCTCTGCAGCAAACCGGAAGTCGCTATTATAGAATAATTATACTATACCGCAAGAATTGGAATTTGGGGAAAACCATGGAGGGGGGGAGGGGAAGTCCTAGGTTGATGAACGGAATTTTAAATTTTAAATGTTGTTGAATTATCGTTTATTTTTCAAATTTCTATAAATATTTTTTTAAAGGTCTAAATTTGCTTGACTTGTATATCAGATAGTTACTTTCCCCCCAGTGGAGGAAAAAATATTAACCCTTATACCACAGACTGTTGTGTTTATACCTTTCTTACACATCTGCAGGCAGGACTTCCTAGAGGTAAAGTTGTTTTCGTTCCCGCCACAGCCACTGTAACTGAACGGATAACATTTGCCGGTAGTGAAATTGTAGAAGAACCTTTTCTCGTTGGCTTTGCAAAGGCCTCTGTCCCTGCGCATCACACAGAGGGAAGGGAGCAGGACTGACTCTAGCACAGGAGAAAGAAGAAGCTCATTAAGGATCCACCAAATCGTTACTGCTCCCATTGCATTTGGGCACCTCTTAAAAAGATGCGCTCCTCTGCTTGTTGCCTTTAAGTTCTCAGCAGGTTATTTGGAAAGAAGATCCGTATATGAAAAAGTGTTAATAGGACCATGGAAGGGATTTTACTGTATTTTGGGTTTTTATGGAAGCCGCCCAGAGTGGCTGGGGAGGCCCAGCCAGATGGGCGGGGTATAAATAATAAATTATTATTATTATTATTATTATTATTATTATTATTATTATGAGGGTGGACAGTCAGGAGATTCAAAGTGATCTTCATATTTGAATTCAGAATTGGTTTTGTTGTATGTTTATATTCTTGAAAATCAAATTAAATATTATTTCAAAGATATACCGTATTTTTTGCTCTATAAGTCTCACTTTTTCCCTTCTAAAAAGTAAGGGGAGATGTGTGTGTGTCTTATGGAGCGAATGCAGGTTGCGCAGCTGTCCCAGAAGCCAGAACAGCAAGAGGGATTGCTGCTTTCACTGCGCAGCGATCCCTCTTGCTGTTCTGACTTCTGAGATTCAGAATATTTTTTTTTCTTGTTTTCCTCCTCCAGAAACTAGGTGCGTCTTGTGGTCTGGTGCATCTTATAGACCATGAAGAGCATGAAATACACAATGGCATTGCATTCATAAAAGAAGTACAAAAGACATCACAGATCAGTAGATTGGACTGATACATCAACATTGCTATATCACCTCTGGGTAAACAGGTGAGTGTTAAGCAACTGCTTAAATGCCAATACCGTAGGGGTCTACAGGGTGCCGCAACACTGCAAAATGCTAAAAAGCATAGGCTTTGGATTATACAATATGAGAAACCATATTTATATCATAGGATTAAAAGCCTAGGACCTTTAACATTTGCTATTTATAAAAATTAAATCCAGAGAAACAAAGCATGCATGAGGTAAATATTTTAAAAATCATGTAAGAAACTGAATTGAAGGAAGTAGATAAAAACCAAGGCAATGTTTTGCACTAACAAACAAGTCACAGTGGGGTTCATTAAATTAAATTTGACACCCGAATTCTAACAGTCCTGTGCTGTGGTAGATTCTTCTTCCTTTTATATACAGTAGCACCTCAGCTTACATTACCCTTTTGTAACACAAACTTTGGGTTGCGAAAGCGGCAAACCCGGAAGTGTTTCGCCACATGCGCATGCGCAGAAACGCTCTACTGCACCTTGTGCATGTGCAGAAGAAGAAGAGCAAGAAGAAGAGTTTGGATTTGATATCCCGCCTTTCACTCCCCTTCAGGAGTCTCAAAGCGGCTAACATTCTCCTTTCCCTTCCTCCCCCACAACAAACACTCTGTGGGGTGAGTGGGGCTGAGAGACTTCAAAGAAGTGTGACTGGCCCAAGGTCACCCAGCAGCTGCATGTGGAGGAGCGGAGACGCGAACCCTGTTCCCCAGATTACGAGACTACCGCTCTTAACCACTACACCACACTGGCTCCCAAGTGGTCCCTCCGGTTGTGGAAACCTCAGGATCCAACCGGAGCTCCGGGAACAGATCCCGTCCCCAACTGGAGTACCACTGTATATATAATTTTTATTAAATTTTGTGTTTTGCAATTTTGAATACTCATTTAAGCAATTAAGATATCAATAACTCCCCTTATTCTCTTTCCATCATTCGTTTTACATATCATAAATCCCTGTATATTTTACATAAACTAAACCCTTCAGTATTCCATTATTACATCCATCAAACTTATTTACACTGTTGAATTTGTCTTAATGCTGCCAACGTTTTCAAGTGTACACAATTTCACCCCATATATTCAATAAACATTTTCCAGTCTTCTCTAAACGTATGTTCTTATTGCTCTCTTATTCAAATGTTAAGTCCGCAAGCTGCGCATATTCCATCAGTTTAAGTTGCCATTCTTCTTTTGTTGGGACCTCGCTCGTTTTCCATTTCGGGGCTAACGAAACACGGGTCACAGTAGTGGCATACATAAATAACATTTTTTTTGAAACCTGGGAATTTCTGTCTGAATTATCCCCAACAAAAAGGACTCTGGTTTGTTTTTTTGGAAAAGTACTTTTATTATTTTCAATTCATTATGGATTATTTCCTAATACTCTTTTACCCTTTCAAAGGCCCACCACATATGAAAAATCGTTCCCTCAACCTCATTGCACATCGAGCACTTATCTGATTCAGTCTTATATATCTTAGCAAGCCTACTCAGAGTTAAATACCAGCTGTAAATCATTATCAAGTAGTTCTCCTTCAAAGAATAATATGCTGTAAACTTTTATATCTCATATTATATAAAAGAATTACACGGTCTCGTGTAAAAGAACGTCCTCAGTCCAGTATATCTGAAGGAGCATCTCCACCTCCATCGTTCTACCCGGACACTGAGGTCCAGCGCCGAGGGCCTTTTGGCGGTTCCCTCACTGCGAGAAGCCAAATTACAGGGAAACAGGCAGAGGGCCTTCTCGGTAGTGGCACCCGCCCTGTGGAATGCCCTCCCACCAGATGTCAAAGAGAGCAACAATTACCAAACTTTTAGAAGACATCTGAAGGCAGCCCTGTTTAGGGAAGCTTTTAATGTTTGATGTATTACAGTATTTTAATATTTTTTTGGAAGCCGCCCAGAGTGGTTGGGGAAGCCCAGCCCCAGATGAGCGGGGTATAAATTATTATTATTATTATTATTATTATTATTATTATTACAGACTTTGACAAACTCAGAAAGAGTGCATACAATGTGCAGTTGCCATGACAATATCCATAAGCACCATGCCTCCTGTGTTATTTACAGGCCTCCATTTTGTGCAATAAACCCTCTTGCAGCTACAATCATATGATCCAGAAATATCTCAGATATTTGTGTGGAAAGAAGGAGAGAGACTTCTCACGAGAAGGGGCCCTCCTGGATCTATACTGATAATAAAAAACCACTATAAAAAGAAACACTATAAGAGCTCTCAATGCAAACTCCCATTGGGGATAGATTGATAAAAAATAGTAATAATCCGTTTTTTATTTCTTTAAAAAAATGTTTAGGGATACTCTCATTTTCCTACTCATATTGAACTACTGACCCTCAATGAGGTCAAACTTAAGATTCACAAAATGTTTAGGGGTATGTGTCCCTCTGCGTCCCCCCAGAAAAAAAACACTGATAATAATAATAATAATAATAATAATAATAATAATAATAATAATAATAATTTATTTGTACCCCACACATCTGACTGCCCTATAGCACCACCATCTGTTGTCACATCTTCATAACGCAGCAAAAAAATAATACTGGGGTGGGGCAGGCCATTGGCTAGCAAAGCACAGTCCTGGCAGTAGGGGGCGCACGTTCACACAGATCTGCACTTGCCACCGCCAATCCGGGGCTTCCTGCAAACTCCGTGCCACTCTGCCTGCTCTATCCTGGCACCCTGCAGCCAGGAGGGTGGCGTAGTGCCCTGACTCATGTGCTGCAATTGATCCTGGTTGCCCTCTTATTCTGGTATGTCTCTGCCTTCAGTAAAGGTAAAGGACCCCTGGATGGTAAAGTCTAGTCAAAGGTGACTATGGGGTTGCAGCACTCATCTCGTTTTTCAGGCCGAGGGAGCCAGTGTTTGTCCACAGACAGCTTTCCAGGTCATGTGGCCAGCAGGACTAAACCGCTTCTGGTGCAACAATTGCCAGAGCACACAGAAACGCCATTTAGCTTCCTGCCGCAGTGGTACCTATTTATCTAGTTGCACTGGTTTGCTTTCAAACTGCTAGGTTGGCAGGAGCTGGGATAGAGCGATGGGAGCTCACTCTGCCGTGGGGATTTGAGCCGCTAACCTTCCGATTGGCAGGCCCAAGAGGCTCCATGGTTTAGACCACAGTGCCACCTGCGTCTCTGCCTGCAGTACGCTGTCTGCGATGGAGACTACGGATAGTTGGCAGAATACCTTTGCGAGAGGAAGGGAAGAAGAGATCTCCCAGGGTAGGAGGCTGGGCAAAGAAAGGGGCACTTCCAGGTGAGAGCTGAGAGTTTGCATCTTTGTCCGCATGGGGTAATAGATAGAATATATCGTGAGATAGGACTTTTCATTCTTCTAGCTCTTTTTCTTCTCTTTTTCTAAACTCTTTTTTCTTTAGAATAGTTTGTTTCTTTTTTTTGCATCATGAAAAAGTCTTAATAAAGCTGTAAAAGCAGTACTCAGACCAGAGTGGAATGATTCTTTCCTGAAATCTGGGCACTCTCATTATGTACAATCCTTTACCAGGGTTTTGCAAAAATAAAATAAAATGCAGATTTCCACCTGTTTTTCACTGTGGATATGAATGAACATGTTTTACAGACATGGCTGCAAGTATTTCCCTGCATCTGGTACTGGTTGGCCATGCCTTTTTACTCATGGCTATCTCTTGAATTGGGATGTGGGTGGCGCTGTGGGTTAAACCACAGAGCCTAGGGCTTGCCAATCAGAAGGTCGGCAGTTTGAATTTCCACGACGGGATGAGCTCCCGTTGCTCGGTCCCTGCTCCTGCCAACCTAGCAGTTCGAAAGCACGTCAAAGTGCAGGTAGATAAATAGGTACCGCTCCGGTGGGAAGGTAAACGGCATTTCCGTGCGCTGCTCTGGTTCTCCAGAAGCAGCTTAGTCATGCTGGCCACATGACCCGGAAGCTGTGCGCTGGCTCCCTTGGCCAGTAAAGCGAGATGAGTGCCGCAGCCCCAGAGTCGGCCATGACTGGACCTAATGGTCAGGGGTCCCTTTACCTTTACTTTTATCTCTTGAATGTGTGTTTCAAAAGACAGGATGAAACGAAACACGTCTATCACAAAGCAGACAATTAAAGTTGAGGCATTGAAACACACACCGGAGGTAGAAATTGCTCCTTTTCTATTTAAAAAAAGAAATAAAAGAATAAAGTACTGATTTGTCATAATGTAGGGTTGCCATACGTCTGGAATACTGCCATCAGCAGCTCAACAACTTTTCCGTCTGGATTTTCACTGGTTGAAATATGGCAACCCTATCATAATGCCACTTAATTATTTCCAACACAAATGGCTTTCTTCCATTATCGGGATGTTTGACTGCAGCTTGAGTGGTTTCCTGAGTTTATGGCAAATGGAGCCCACGGTGCAAAATAAATAAATAAACTAATGCAACGGTTTCCAATCATGTGCACACTCAAAACATTTCAAGGACATCTTATTGTGTGGCTTGCATGTTCATTCCTTGTTTTCTAATCACTATCCACACATTACACGCCGGTCCCCAGAAGTACATGTGAGCACAAATGCAGATCGCCAGCAGGAAAACATGGCGAAAGGGATCCGTCTTTCCCCAGCTGTTGCTTTCTGCCTTCCGCACCACTGTGGATCACAAAAACGACAAGCCTCAATCTCCAGTACAGCGAAGACTCACGGAGGAGTACTTGCAGCAGCTCCTTAAAATATGGCTTTTAGAAGAGAAACTAGCAAAGGTCTAAGATAAAAAGGAATTGAGCTAAGGTACTTACTGAAGGTAAGGAAGGGCAGATTGTGGAAGGACAGATGAAGCTGAGGCTCCAATACTTTGGCCACCTCATGAGAAGAGAAGACTCCCTAGAAAAGACCCTGATGTTGGGAAAGATGGAGGGCACAAGGAGAAGGGGACGACAGAGGATGAGATGCTTGGACAGTGTTCTCGAAGCTACAAACATGAGTTTGACCAAACTGCGGGAGGCAGTGGAAGACAGGAGTTGGACACGACTAAACAACAACAACAACAACAATTTACTGAAGGATCAATCCAAACCCAAGATCAGGGGTGGTCTGAGATGCTTCAGTGCTCGAATCAAAATGCTAGCTGCTGCCACTGCTCAGGAGCCAATTGCGCTCAACATTGCAGAGCTGTGTGCGTGCATGGCGAATGTTGCATTGGCAGAGGCCAACCAGACACCATGCCAGGGCCGCACAGCATTGGGGCAACATTCCACCAGGCCTCCTCTGCCCCCTCAAGATTGGGGGGCCTGAACATCAGAGGGCTGTAGAGGCCTCAGTCTCATAAACTTGGTGTGTCTGTGCCACTGTAATGAGGTGGAGGGGGGTGTCATGAGGCTCCATGAGGGCTTCTCCCTAAGCGGGGGAGCTTCGGAAAGCACTTCTTAAGGAGAAGCCCTTTCCAAAGCTTGCCCCAGCCTAGTGGGGTGACTAGACCTTGTGAGGCCTTGCCACCATGCCAGCCTGGGGGTGAAGCTCCCTTCCTGCCTGGCAGCAAAGAGGGGCTTGGCAAGGGGAGAGGCCTTCTGCAGACCTTTGTCACCTGTCCCTCTCTCCCACCGCTACAGCAAGCAGGACCTGAGTGCAAAAGCACTCTCCTTGCTTGCGATTCCCAGAGGCAGAAAGTGCAGATCCACAGCAATCCGCAGCAAAACGACAACAGCACGAAAAATAGACTTATATATGTCTACTCCAAATTAAGTCTTACTGAATTTACAGGGGTTACTCCCAGATAAGTACAGTGGCACCTCCGGTTACATACGCTTCAGTTACAGACTCCCCTAATCCAGAAATATTACCTCAGATTAAGAACTTTGCTTCAGGATGAGAACAGAAATTGTGTGGGGGCAGCGGGAGGCCCCATTAGCTAAAGTGGTACTTCAGGTTAAGAACAGTTTCAGGTTAAGAACAGACCTCCAGAACGAATTAAGTTCTTAACCCGAGGTACCACTGTAGCTGGAGGATTGCAAAACAATTATGTGTGTTTTGAATGAGTATATGGGCATCTGTTAAGTGAGTGAGAGAGAGAGAGAGAGAGAGAGTGTGTTTGTGTATGTGGGGTGGCCCCTGAGCATCCCCCATTGCTGTACATGTGGCCTTCAGAGGCACCCATTAAACCACAGAGCCTAGGACTTGCCGATCAGAAGTTTGGCGGTTTGAATCCCCGCGACGGGGTGAGCTCCCATTGCTCCATCCCTGCTCCTGCCAACCTAGCAGTTTGAAAGTACGTCAAAGTGCAAGTAGATCAATAGGTACCACTCTGGCGGGAAGGTAAACAGTGTTCCGTGCACTGCTCTGGTTCGCCAGAAGCACCTTAGTCATGCTGGCCACACGACCCGGAAGCTGTACGCCGGCTCCCTCGGCCAATAAAGCGAGATGAGCGCCACAACCTCAGAGTCGGTCACGACTGGACCTAATGGTCAGGGGTCCCTTTACCTTTATACTACAACAGAGACCAGGATGCTTAACACTCAGAGATGGAAAGAAGATTGTGTATCAACCAAATGATTTATGCTGAAATGGCAAAGTTTACGGGAGCTATAAGAAACCAAGAGGAGAAAGACTTTATCAGAGCCTGGGGGAAATGTGTGGACTATTTGAAAGGTTATTGTACTCATAGAAGCTGATTAGCAGGGTTAACTTAAACCAAACAATTAAAACGAAATTCAAGGAGAAATCAAGGACTAAATAATAATAAGAGGAATAATGAAGAAAATGCAGTGTCAGAAACTACAATAATATAAGAAACCTCAAACGGGGCGGGAGGAAGTCAAACTATTCATGTTTATTGTAACATTGGATTTGTATTGTTGTTAAAATATCTTTAAAAAACTGAATTTTTTTTTAAAAAAATGCGCATGCACTCCTGCACATTGAGCATCTTCCACCAAAAAGAATCTTGATGCAACCATATATATTCGCATCAAGCCTGAGCTTTTTTGGTATGTTTTATCAAAACATATTTGCATATCAGTGCCATACAGGAGAGAAAGGTATCATGGAAATAAGTTTCTATTTTAGGTTCATTTACATTTCACTTACACTTGACAAAAGTGGTAGTTTATTCCCATTTCCATGCTGATAACTGACAAATACAACAATAGAGAATTCTTAATGCGCTGGTACCTCTTTGAATCTCTTCTCATGCTGATGAGAGAACCCTATAATTCACACTTAATGCTAAATTTTGAATACATACCTTGCTTTACAACTGGAGTAGTATTATTCGTTGTGCTAACCAGCATGTCGGTTATTTGCAATGAATTGGCAGAAAGAACTAAAAGGGACGAAACAATGATAAAAGAAGCTTTTAAGAAGTGTGCATAATTAGTAGAGAAAACAATGATTGACATATAACTCATATAATAAGAGGGATTTATCCGAAACCATCTTCTCACTATTTTATTTAAGCATAAGTTGCTCTTTTAGGCTGATTTATGTTTCAGTTACATTTTACAAAAGGTTTATTCCTGTTTGAAATTCAGCAGTGCAGAATTCTGATACTTTATATTTCTTCCTCCAACTTCTTCACTGAGGATTAAATCACTTCCTCTTCCTCTTTGACTTGCCCTGAGACTAAGAGGAAACAATGGGCTGGATCCAGAGTAACAGTGCAATTCTAACCATGCTTATTTGGAAGGTAGCGCCACAGAGTTGAAAGAGCTTACTCCTAGGTAAACGGGGGAAGGACTGCAGCTCCAATTTGTTGAGCTTGTTGTTGTTTAGTCATTTAGTCATGTCCGACTCTTTGTGACCCCATGGAGCAGAGCACGCCAGGCACTCCTGTCTTCCATGGCCTCCCACAGTTTGGTCAAACTCATGCTCCTAGCTTCAAGAACACTGTCCAACCATCTTGTCCTCTGTCATCCCCCTCTCCTTGTGCCCTCAATCTTTCCCAACATCAGGGTCTTTTCCAGGGAGTCTTCTCTTCTCACGAGGTGGCCAAAGTATTGGAGCCTCAGCTTCAGGATCTGTCCTTCCAGTGAGCACTCAGGGCTGATTTCCTTCAGAATGGATAGGTTTGATCTTCTTGCAGTCCATGGGACTCTCAAGAGTCTCCTCCAGCACCATAATTCAAAAGCGTCAATTCTTCGGCAATCTTTATGGTCCAGCTCTCACTTCTGTACATCACTATTGTTGAACTTAGGTACCATTAAAATCAATTGGCCAAGTTAGTTGTGACCTAAGTCCCACTGATTTGAATGGGAACATGCAGTGCGATCTTATTTATTTATTTACTTATAAAGTACAGTCATACTTTGGATCTCAAATGCCTTGGCTCCCGAACAAATCGGCCCCTGCAGACAATCAGAAGCCGCACTTTGGTTTCCGAACATTTTGGAAGTCAAACAGACTTCTGGAACGGATTCTGTTCAACTTTCAAGGTACGACTGTATTTCTATGACACCCTCTTGCACAACCTCAGTGACATACAAAAGTTTAAAAGCAATACCGAGCAATCATTAAAGCCACAGGCTACTCAGAGAGATATTTTAAACAATCACAAAGGCCTGTCGGCATAAAAGAGACGGCCCCAAAAAATGGAAAGGAAAAGAGGTACCTACAAAAGAAATATGGCAGAATAAATTGATAGAATATACAGAACTAGCATCTATGACCATGAAAATAAGAAGTAATAAAGATGAGGCTAAAAGAAGAGTGGAAATGCTTGGGTGAATATTTTAGAAGGTATAATATTCGATCAAATCTCCAAGTGAGAATAAACCTATGAGCAGCAGATAATATCAAATATGGGAAGACTTGAGACAAAATTGGCTGGAAGATCAGAATATGCAACCGATCAGGGTTTGCATAGAACGCCACAGACAGATGGACTGGGAAGTCTTTAGGAAAAGGATAACTGATGGACAATGTGTGATGTAAATACAACAAAATCCATCTTCAATGGAAAAGAGACATGGTGGACATCATGGTTTCAGGTAGAGATTGGACTTTCTTGACACGGTATAACCATCATACCATCTACTATGGGCACCAAGGGATATAATAAGATACAGTACCAGAAGACAAGGCCACTTACGGTTGTCCTCACAGGTATCTTGGCATTCTTTCAAAGTATGAAAGTTGTTTTGGTTTCCTAGGCAACCACCATACTGGAACTTCTCACACTTCATCGACTCCTTGTTGAAGAAATACCGGGTAATTAATCCTCGGCAGATACCAGGGTCATTCTCCAGAAGGCAGTAAGGAGGCTTTCCTGTGAATGGAGATTGTTTGAGGGGAGAAAGTGTCAGATAATCCAATATGGCCATTAATGAAGGACTTACTGCAGCTTACCAAAAGTGGGCATGATCTAACTCAATTTAAGCATTTTGGCAAGGCATGGGAGACAAATAGGGGCAAAGCAAGCATGCAATGTATTTTCTGCTGCTGAGGATCACAAAACTAAAACATTGATTGAAAAACCAGCTAAGATGTAGTTTAAAGTATCAAAAAGATGAATTAAAATCAGCAGTAGCTAAAAAGAAACAAAACACAGGTAACACACATAGAACACATTTCTTTCAGTTACCTGTCTGAGATTTTGATCTCTTTTTCTTCTCAGGCACATCTGAAATTGAAACAAAATGTTTTTAGTGTAGACCTGGGGGCGGGGGGGATAGCATTTACTAAAGAAATGTATATATGTTTGCCCATAATCATATACCCCAAAACACTGAACCATTTCTCATGGTTCCAGAGTGTTTATCTAACCAAAATTCCATATTTTATTTTAGAAATGCTGCACATGATCCCATTCTCTGTCCCAGCTCCTGCCAACCTAGCAGTTCGAAAGCACACCAGTGCAAGTACATAAATAGGTACCGCTGCGGTGGGAAGGAAAATGATGTTTCCATGCACTCTGGTTTCCATCACAGTGTCCCGCTGCACCAGAAGCGGTTTAGTCATGCTGGCCACATGATCTGGAAAGCTGTCTCTGGACAAATGCTGGCTCCTTCGCCTTGAAGCAGGATGAGTGCTGCAACCCCACAGTCCCCTTTGACTGGACTTAACCACCCAAGGGTCCTTTACCTTTACCTTTTTTTAGGCACAGGATTGCAACAGCAACCTATCTGATTTAATAGTAGATTCAATCAAATCTGCCCCAGCATGAATATTGTCTTATGTGCAGCCATGTCATCTTAATTTTTTCAGAGGTGACATTTGATCAGGAGTAAGGCTCACGTGAAGTATCAACAGCTGTGGACAACTCGGCATGTTGAGATTAATGCAAGAAGAGAAGTGAATGAGAGCAGTAATGGGATGTGATATTTCAGCTGCAACCTGAATCCAGAAACCAGCTGGAGTGTTCCAACACACGAGCCTAACCCATACACAATGAATTTCCTGGCTGATTGTCAAAAGCTAATCTGCAATTTGAATTTGCTGGCCTACAAGTGTTGCCAGTACTGTGTGTGTTTGTGTTGATGTGTGTATTTGCTTCGTTGCAGCTTTCATGATCACATGGAAGGGAAAAAGGGCAACCTGCTATTATGGCGCTAATCAAAGTGGGTGGGATGCTTCACGAATGGTACCCATTCCTGGCACATTAGGGGGTAAGTTGTCAGTCCTCCCCATCAGTTTAAGAAACAGTGTGCTATAATGCTATGTTTTAATGGGCTTTTCTTCATATCCAAGAATTGAGCCAAATGCTTTAAGCAGCTCTTAGCTTTCCGTTGGCCTGATAATAACCACATTCGCTTTGCTCTTTTCCTCTTTTGCTAAAAGGATGCTCCAAACACAGCTGACGTTTTGCCTTTGAAATGATTCACTTGTGTGAGCACTGCAATGTCTGGGTTTGGTTCACGCGCCACATGTTTGTCACGGTGATGACTGACACTTGTGAAATGGTCCCATTCCACACCAGAGTAAGGGCTTCAGGGTAATCTGTTGTCACTTCCAAGGGAACCAATTTCAGTGGGAGCAGTTCACTTTTTCAGTCATCAAGTGATAAGCCTTTGATGAAGTATTAAGTTTAAAAACTATGCATGTAAGAGTGTGCTCATTAGAACTGGTAGGGTGAAAGGCAGGGAGGCCCACAGTAGGTGTCGACAGAGGACATGGCTAGCTCTGCCAGAGCCAGCAAGAGGCAGAGGCACTAATTCTGCTTCCCTGTTGAGTTCTAAAGAGGAAGCTGACATCCAGTTGTCAGCCTCTAGAGTCTAAACCAGTGGTTTTCAACCATCGTGCCATGGCTCACTTGCGTGCCTTGAATGATGGTCAGGGATGTCATGGGTGACACTGGCCTCTGTCCCTCTTTCCTTCCCTCCCTCCTCTGATGCCCTCTGATGCAAACAACATGGCAGTCAGTCCTGCCATTTGAAAACCTGCTGCTCCTATTGGCTGCCTCCAATACTAGACATGAAGTGTAAAGGTAAAGGTACCCCTGACCGTTAGGTGCAGTTGTGGACGACTCTGGGCTTGCGGCGCTCATCTTGAGCTATAGGCTGAGGGAGCCGGTGTTTGTCTGCAGACAGCTTCCGGGTCATGTGGCCAGCATGACTAAGCCGCTTCTGGCGAACCAGCGCAAGCAAACGCCGTTTACATTCCCGCCAGAGTGGTACCTATTTATCTACTTGCACTTTTTGGCGTTCTTTCGAACTGCTCGGTTGGCAGGAGCTGGGACCGAACAACGGGAGCTCACCTTGTCACGGGGATTTGAACCGCCAACCTTCTGACCAGCAAGCCCTAGGCTCTGTGGTTTAGACCACAGCGTCATCCGTGTCCAGACATGAAGTGATGTATCAGTTATTTGTTTACTTATAAAAAGTATTTCCACTTCAGCAAAAAGGCTCCTGGAAGCGCTAACATGCAATCAGTTTTAAAAAGACTGTCTTAAAAATATAGGGGGGAAAGAAAGAGGGGAGAGAAGAGGGAGAAAAGCAAATCCAGGTACCAATTCATAAAGTGAAATAACATTTCCTATAAGGATCCGATGGGAGGAAAATGTGCTGCATTTAACCTAAAGAAAGAGAGAAATGGAGGAAGACATGTACTGACCTGGTACTACGCACTTTAGCTGGCACTCCTCTAGAGTCAGAAAGTTGTTTTCATTGCCTTCGCATCCGCCATAGTTGAAGATTTCACACTGGCGGGTTTGGATGTCAAAGTGATAGCGGACATGCAATGCTTTGCAGGGCCCGCCATCCGCTTTGAAGGCACAGATGGACATGCCCAGTTTCAGTGGGGGCCAAGCAGGACCTGGAGGAAGGTGAAGGAAAGCTCAACATATCATAATCCACTTATAAACGCCATTTCCAACTCCAGCTCTGGCGGGAAGGTAAACGGCGTTTCCGTGCGCTGCTTTGGTTCGCCAGAAGCGGCTTAGTCATGCTGGCCACATGACCCGGAAGCTGTATGCCGGCTCCCTCGGCCAGTAAAGCGAGATGAGCACCGCAACCCCAGAGTCGGCCACAACTGGACCTAATGGTCAGGGGTCCCTTTACCTTTTACCACTGATAGGTAAGAGAGAGACCTGGGTGTTCAAGCCATGCTACACAAAACAGTGCAATATAGATCAGCATTTGTGGATTACATTAGATCAGGGGTCGGCAAGGTTTACCTTGCCCGGGCCGGTTCACTCCAGTGGAGATCCCTCCATGGGCTGGATCGCACTTGCACATGAGCGCGCATGCCCACGATTTCTGGCATCTGCGCATGTGCAGATGCGATTTCCGATACCTCGAAACCAAGTCCCCAAGCCGCGCTGTGCCGATTTAATGCAGTGTGCGGGGACTTGCTGAGTGGGCGGCTTGGTTCAGGGGAGGCTGGTGGGCTGGATAAACGACTCCCCCATGGGCCTTTTGTGGCCCATGGGCCTTAGATTGCCAACCCCTGCATTAGACAGTGTGACACCAATTCCAGTATTTTTAACTGTTTTTCTATGTGGAATTGTTTTTCAACATTTGCATTGTTTTTATACACGGAATTATTTTTTTTAGTCGTTTCATATATTAAGCCTGTTTTTACTTGTTTTTACACTTTTCCTGTTGTATAGCTGCAACCGTTTTCTTTGTTTCAAGATTGCCCATTTCATTGACATAACCTGCCCTGGAGCCTTCTGGTTAAGGGTAGGTAAGAAATCTAACAAATAAGAAATTATACAAATGGCACCCTGGGCTCTAAATGCACGCCTGTTTTTCTTGCAGGGGGCTACGGATATGTTCAATGTGCCACGTCGTCCCTGGACGCCGATGAGCACCAAATGTTCTCCAGAGGGCAGCATTGCCCCAGAAAATAACGCACCAGGGAGTCATAAATTCAACGGACTCACTGGAACATACAGATCTAAAGCCAACACCCACCCACAGTTTTTGCAGTTTCCTAGTAAGAAGCTGACAGGCCACAAATTGATACAGGACCAAGTTTTTAAAAAGCCAATTTGGGGATTAGGTGCAGTTTAAAAGGAAGCAGCTGCTCTTAAATAGACCTTAGACATTTCCCCCCAGGGTGGTGTGTCCCTTTACAGTTTTGTGAAGGCGGAGTTCTGTGAGCGCACCCTTTGAATAAAACATCTTCAAGAACTGCATATTATTATTATTATTATTATTATTATTATTATTATTAGATTAATTTTTTTATACTGCCCTATACCCGCAGGTCTTATGGCAATTCACAAGGTAAGATCACACCATAAAAACACAAAATACATAACACAAATCAAAACAAAAACAACTTAATAATCCCCCCCACAGCACATTTTAAAAGGGCCTTGGATGTCAGTCAAAGGCCTGGTTGCAAAGGAAAGTTCTTGCCTAGTATCTAAAGATCTATAACCATAGCACCAGGCAAGCCTCCCTGGGGAGAGCATTCCACAGGCGGGAAGCCACTGCAGAGAAGGCCCGTTCTCGTGTTGCCACCCTCTTAGCCTCTCGAACCTTTTAATTGTTCTCTGAGATGTGGAGGGAGGAAAAAGTAAAACTGGGATGTTCCGGGATCAAATCAGAAACCGGGATGCCTTCTGTAATTCCAGGACTGTCCCTGGGAAATAGGGACACTTGGAAGGTATGGTACCAGGAGTGGTGGTGGGGAGCTAGTTGAGATGGTGGGGAGTGTTGTGTGGTGCAAACACATACCTGCAGGAGCGATGCATTGGCTCTGCTGGTGTGTCTGCACCACACTGACCAGGCTGCTGTCTTCCCCTTGCACTCCTAGTAAACAGCAGTGACACCCTTGTTGTGAGGTCAGGCAAGTGCAGGCATAGGCAAACTCGGCCCTCCAGATGTTCTGGGACTACAACTCCTATCATCCCTAGCTAACAGGACCAGTGATCTGGGATGATGGGAGTTGTAGTCCCAAAACATCTAGAGAGCCGAGTTTGCCTATGCCTGGGTAAGTGCTTCCACCCAACTAGGCTGTCCGCTGCTCAGTAAATAGCTTCAGGGCCCTATCCCTAAGCCATAGACCCAGCCTCACATACCTTTGAGCTGGTGCTAGATATGGATGCCAATTTTCTTTCTTTTCTTTTAAAAACTAACACGCCAACCGCAGATGCGTTTGGGCCTGATGCCCAACAATTGCTGTTATTTATTTTAAAAAAGAAGCATTAATTAGAATATTCCACCAAATATAAATACAGTGGTACCTTGGTTCTCAAACAACATGGAACCTAAACACTGCAAAAGTAAGTGTTCCGATTTGTGAACTTTTTTCGGAAGTCGAACGTGCTCCGTTTTGAGTGTTACACTTCCGATTTGAGTGCCACACTTCTGTTTTGAGTGTTGCGCTAAGATCTGTCTGTTATTCCTATTTATTTTGTGTTTCTGTTTTTGCGGCACTTTTGTTTTTGTGACTGTGTGGAACCCAATAAATCATCATACTCATCACCATAATTTTATTGTTTATACCCTGCCCATCTGGGCAACTTCCAGCAAAATATAAAAAATAATAAAATGCCTGACATTAAAAACTTCCCTAAACAGGGCTGTCTTCAGATGTTTTCTAAACGTTGTGTAATTCTTTACAGTGGCGGAGTTTCACGCTCCGGCACCGAGGGGCGGAGAGCAGGTGGGGCGGGGCTGGTGTGCGTCCCGGGGGTGTGGCACCACGCCACCCACAGGGGCATGGTGTGTGTCCTGGGGGCATGGCATGCCGCCTGCAGGGGCGTGGCGCCCAGTGCGGGCAGGGGAACAACCGCTATGGCATCCCACCGGAATCGCGCTGCTGGGAGCGGTGCGCTCCCCCCACATTCCTCTTCCTTCGCCAGTGATTCTTTATCTCCCTGACATCTGGTGGAAGGGCACCACTGCCGAGAAGACCCTTTGCCTGGTGTGTGTATATAGCATTTTTGGATTGCTCTTTGGGATGTGACTGTAGACTATCCTTGACGACGTGTCTGTGGAGGTCATCACCATGAACTCTTGCACTTTAAAATTGACCGCTGCACCACCTTGTTTCCAATGAATTGTATAATATTATAGGATAATTGGCAGCTGATGTCATCAACTCTCAAGGCTAAATTACAAATCTGCTTCATTTTTAAGTTGCACGCAAGCAATTGTCCAGGCCTTTGTTCCCTGGGGCCGGGGTCACTGTGAGTGAGACCGCAGTGATTCCTGAAATGGCCCATGTTTTGTTCCTCTTTGCAGCTTATTTCTCTGGGAGCTTCTCCATGACTAACAGAAGCAGAATAAGTTCTGCAAACTGAGGTAGCAGTTATTCCCAGATGACTTCATGAGACAGCATTTTAAGCTCAGTCCTCAGGGGGGTAGGACAGATTTTTTAAAACAACAACAACATTTAGAGAGCCACCCAGTTTCTTGCCGGTTTCTCATGGCCCCGCGTGGCTTTTATTGCTATGGAAGTGTTGGCTGCTATGCATGTGTGGGTTCAGATTTGTTGGAATCCACAGGCAGAAAGTGTGTAAATTTTGAGGAAGGGAACCTGAAAATCAAGCATGTATGTTGGCGGAAATAAGGCAGAGCTAGGATGCTGGTCCTAATAAGTCCCACAGAGACCATGCCTTACGCCAGGGGTGCAAATTGACAAAGACGAATGTTATAAATAAACTATTCCACCAACGGTTTAGCCTCCACTGAATTGCAAAAGCAATATCAGACTTTTTTTGGGGGGGGTGAGCTATCTTTTCAGCATGCTCGCTGCGTCCTAGAATGACACTGAGTGCACTGGAAATAATGCAAGCATGGAAGAAATAGCGATAGCTACATAAGAGATGAAGATACGTTGCTGCATCTCAAAATGAGGTCCTCTTGGGCTGCAAGTTCTGGAAGGCTTATAGAGCCCTTTGCTTCTTTTATTTACAGTGGTACCTTGGTCTCAAACTTAATCCATTCTGGAAGTCCATTCCAAAACCAAAGCTTTCCAAAACCAAGGCACACTTTCCCATAGAAAGTAATGCAAAATGGATTAATCCGTTCCAGACTTTTAAAAACAACCCCCAAAACAGCAATTTAACATGAATTTTAATATCTAACAAGACCATTGATCCATAAAATGAAAGCAATAAACAATGTACGGCAGTCACACATTCAATCAATCAGTAGCTGAACTGGGTCAGCAGTGGTTTAGACCACAGCGCCACCCGTGTCCACTGACTATACACAGCACAGTTCATGAAATATAATATAGAAGGTCCATTGTACTGGAGGTTATGGCAGAATGCTGAAAAGTAGACTTTAGACGTGGATGTCACAAGAAAAGCAGCCTCGCATCTCCTCTACCCCTCTCTTTTGAGAATGTCTAATAAAGCAAAACTACCCAGCCAAAGCAAATCTCTTTCCAGAATGCGGCAGCAATTTAATTCTGCACATCCATTTGTGTACAACGGGCTGTAGATTGGAACAATTGATTTCAAATGGGTACGAGTCGCTACGTCTTTTTGTGGCCTGTTCTTCTGTCAGCTAGCTGCTTCTTTTATAGGAAGGGCTAGTCCCACGTATATGCATTCTGCACAGCTGTAATTGCAAGGCTCTTACCAAATACATTTCGCTGATGAACTTTATCAAGGGAAAACAGCTTGTCACACAGAGAGAAGATGACCTTCATCTTTGTCCCCTCCTTCAGCTTGGTTTGACAACTTGCCAGCCACCCAGGCATACTTTGCTGAAAGCTTTTCCTGTTAGATGAGCCCAATTGTCAAACTGTGATGCTAATACTTCACAGGCCTTCCCATTTACAAGAAAAAGGCATTTTGACTGCTGTGACTCATTCCCTTTGGGAAATGCAGGCGGGGGTGAGGTGGGATAAAGGTTGCTGGACATGATCCAGCACCTCAGTGCTCTCTTTGTAACACACAAAATAACGTGCGCCCAGGAATTCTGGTACAAAAACCACATAATGCATATTTTGTGGCTTTGGGCTTTATTCTCAGTGCTGTTCCATAGTAATTGTCTATCTTTTGCTGTTTTTTCGTTTGGTTCAGATTAGGGACAGAGGAATCAACCTATTTCCATTCCATGCCAATTTCACATGTGCTTATTCAAAAATCTGTTCCATCTTAAAGGTAAAGGGGCC
Organism: Podarcis melisellensis; assembly: GCF_964234715.1. Classification (NCBI taxonomy): domain Eukaryota; kingdom Metazoa; phylum Chordata; class Lepidosauria; order Squamata; family Lacertidae; genus Podarcis; species Podarcis melisellensis. Next base: position 117,403,726 of record NC_138528.1, read on the forward strand.
TCTGACCATTAGGTCCAGTTGTGACCGACTCTGGGGTTGGGGCGCTCATCTCGCTTTATTGGCCAAGGGAGCCGGCGTACAGCTTCCGGGTCATGTGGCCAGCATGACTAAGCCTCTTCTGGCGAACCAGAGCAGCACACGGAAACGCCGTTTACCTTGCCACCGGAGTGATACCTATTATCTACTTGCACTTTGACATGCTTTTGAACTGCTAGGTTGGCAGGAGCAGGGACCGAGCAACGGGAGCTCACCCCGTCGCGGGGATTCGAACCGCCGACCTTCTGATTGGCAAGCCCTAGGCTCTGTGGTTTAACCGACAGCACCACCCACGTCCCTTTTGTTCCATCTTATTTCTACGTTAATTTGTGTTTTTTAAAAAAATTCTGTAAGAAATTTCACACTTAAATATGCCATTAAATTTTAACAGAAAATATGTACGGACAGGTCTTGCTATCCAAACGCTCGTTGTATGAAAATTCACTTATCCAAACATGAGGAATTAGCACCCAAACCTCGCTATGCACACTGCAGATTCAGATATCCCAACAGCCAGACCTATGCGTAGTACTGTAAACAAATAAGCAGCTTTTAACAAGCCCTACTTTGGGGTGTTTTGCTGGCAAAGGGGAGGGAGGAGGAGAGATCACACAATAAGAGAGCATTTTTTCTTTCCCCTTTTGCCTTTTGCAAATTTCAGAGGGTTTTCCTGGGCTTTTTTGTTTTGGTCATTTTGGGGTCTGAATTCCATGACCAGGAATACATTGGAAACGTTCCCATAGGAATCAATGGAAATCATCAACTCGCTATGTGAACACTTGCCAGAAAAATTATTCTTGGAGAACGCATTGTGTACGGATAGCAAGACCTGTGTGTATCTTATTTTACATATTTCTAAATATGTGTTTAAGCATTTGGGTGCATTTTTTAACGAGCCAATAGTTCCATTGCAAAATTCAGAGAAGTGCACAATCCACTTCCAAAACATTCAGAAACCAAAGCGTGGCTTCCGATTGGCTGGGCAAAGAATTACTCACAATAAGGAAAGTGATGTAATATGATTATGACTGTGATTTGGTTTTTTGAAATATTGATATTGGAAACTGCTACAGATAATTACTACAAAATTCAGACGGAAGGGACTCGAGGAAGTCAAATACTATGTTTATGAAGATGGATGGTACTTAATTGTAGTTAATTAAGTGGCATTATGCTGTATTGTATGTTCTTATTTTTTCCTTTTTTTCTATCTTTCTTTTTGTTTTATGTTCTGTTTGTTTTTGTTATTGTTAATTCTTTTGTATTATGCTTATTTACTGAAAATAATAAATATTATTTGGAAAAAAAATTGCTCGTGCAAACAGACTGCTCAAATATGAGGGAAAACGGAAGAAAACCACAAAGTTTATGTGCAACATGGCCCGGAGTGGTGCCATGTTATTCAGCTAAACAGGGGCGCCTTATTTCAATGTGCTGTAGTCAGATCTCTTACCGACAGCCTCTCCATGTTCCTCCTCCTCCTCCTCTGAAGGTGCAGTCCCATGACATGGCCCGTTGCTGGACAGAAGATACAAGATGGCAGCTAGAAATACATCTGCTCTCATTCTGCTCGCCTCTCCTGAATAAAGCAAAAGAAAACATGACGCCGGAGAACGTGATGCATTTGAAACCCAAATTTGTTTTGAAATGCCACATTTTGTTTTAATGGTCTTGGACAAGCCATTGACTCTCAGCTTAGCCAGAGTTATCTCCTAGTACAGTGGTACCTTGGGTTAAGTACTTAATTCATTCCAGAGGTCCGTTCTTAAATTGAAACTGTTCTTAACCTGAAGCACCACTTTAGCTAATGGGGCCTCCCGCTGCCACTGCAAGATTTCTGTTCTCATCCTGAAGCAAAGTTCTTAACCCGAAGTACTATTTCTGGGTTAGCGGAGTCTGTAACCTGAAGCGTATTTCACCTGAAGCATATGTAACCCGAGGTACCACTGTATAGCAATGAGGACAAATCGGGGCTGAGGAACCTGGACCCACCCCCCAGGATAAAGAAAGGCGCAATAGGATAGCTCTATGTCCTCCAAGGAATGAGTGCCTTCTAAGTTTCATTCTTCCTTAAAATAATACTCTCCTTCCCTGAAACCTGCCTTCTCCCTGACACCAGGAGAGTTATCATCGTGGGAATGGGGCACAGCTATAATGTCTCTGAAGGCCTCACCCATCACTGTCTCTGCCTCCCTTACTTTTTCCATGTCTGCCACCTTAGCCTCCGGGGATCTAACTTGTTCCCAGAGAACCAGGAGCTCGTGGCACCTTCAACACAACCAGGGCTTCTGTCCAACAGGGTGATAGTTGTACATGTGGCCAGAACTTCAGGGCTGTTTCCTTTATCCTCCTGCCCCATTCACAGGAGAAACCTTGAAACCCCTGTGAGTAGCGTGGCCTGAGCCTCTGAAATGATGCCAATGCAAAGTCATCGGAATGGAACTTCCCCTGTGTTTATTTTTATCTTAAAGAGAGGAAGGGGCAAAAACAATATGGAGGTTATTTCTTGCCCTCCTTCCAGGTATTGTCACCACACAGTTTGTCGAGATGCCACGGGGAGTGCTGCAAAATGCAAACACATCCGGTCCGTTGTGCTCGTGCTCGTGCTACAAAGATTTAAATTTAGATCTCAAGTGAGGCATGTGTCCTGAGCAACTGCCCTCTCATTCATCCTGAAGTCACGGTTGAAGTGAGTGTAGCTGCCTGCCATCCAATTTCTTAAACTAGGGCACGTGTTGACATTGCCAAGAGCACACACTTCCTTGGCAGGCCTTCCCTCGTTGTTCAGTAAAGGACTCAGACAGCTTCCAGCCAAGAAGGAAAGCATCTATTTCACTCTCTGAATCGAGCCCAAGGCACACACACACAAAAAACCCAACTTCAGACAGCGAGCCCATTCACTTCAAACAGCAGCCCTGTTCTTGACTTCCAAGAGAAGGGCTATAGATTTGGCTACTTTGGAGATGGCTGGATCAAAGTGCGGATTGGCTGGCCCTAATAATGAGGAGAGCGAGGCCGCCACCTCAGGCAGCAGATTCAGGGGGCAGGCAGAAGGCATGAGGTGTTGGAGGGCAGAACTGTGTGTGACAGCCAGCCTGTCCTGTGTCCTCAGGTGCAATGGAGGACCTCCCCCATCACCAGCATTGAACTTGTGGGGTATTTACAATGCAGTCAAACCAACAACGCACGTTTGCTAGATAGGCACATGATAGGAGTTGAAGCTCACAGAGTTTTCCTGTAAGTTTGCTAGAGAGAACTCTGACACCCACTCCTCCTGAAATGGGAGGTCATAGCCCTATATAATAAAATGATTCCTGAAATGACTGGATTTTCACTGGATGGCAACCCTAATATATAATCTCCTCACCTGCCTGGGCTCTTCCTTTTCCTTTTTTGCTCTTTCATCTCATTCCAGCAATGTAGAACAATGTAGAACTTCATTTTAAACTAGACAACTATGTCTTTGTAACTGGATTATTATGTTAAGCCTGCCTGAACAAAGCTGTTGTATCCGTTACTCTTCAACAAGTATTCTGAGAGAGTAAATGTTATTTTTGCTTTTTACAAGATGGTTTGTCTCAGGGTTGGACTAGATGATCCTCAGGGTCCCTTCCAATTCTATGATTCTATGATTATGGTTTTAAGAGTGCTGAAACAGTAAAGTTGCCTTCACTTTTGTGCTCTAACTTTCTTCAGAAATGTCCGCTTAACTTCCTTTTTTATTTTAAGGAAGAATATGGGGCCCCTGTTGTCATGGGGCCTGGCACATGCATGCCCCCAGTACCTCCTTGTGGGAGGCCATGAAGATGGATATACAATGAATGTCCTAGATGGGTGGCATGGCTAACATGTGGTTCCCCAGATAGTTGAGCACCAACTTGCACCAGCCTGAGCCAACAGGGCTAGTGGTTGATGGGAGAAGAAGTCTGACAGTAAGTCCAACACTAGGCTGCCTTCCTGCAAACCTATGTCTTTTATTGCATACTTTCATTTGCTCACAATTTCTCCAAAGAGATTTTAGTCATAAAGTAAAGGACTTGATCATAAAGTAAATGACTTGATCAAATATCTAGACCACATTGCTACAGTTGAAGCCTTTGACACCAATCATACTGAGCTCCTAGAATGCAAGATTATCTTCTATTATTCTGTAGTTTCAGGATCTCACTGAGTCAGCTCTGGTTTCAAAAGAAATATTCTGGGAGCATGTATTCCTAAGTATCTAATTAGGAGCAGAATTAAACTCTCCACTAATGGAACGCTGTACTGCCTTAATGTTAATGACTCTTTAATATTAGAAATGCATATGTTAAACCCAAACTGCTCCAGCAGAATAACCAGCAGAATAATTGAAGAGAGCATTACTCGTGCAGCTTAAGAAACAGAAACAGATAATGAAATAACATTTGCAAGCAGCAACAATTTTTTTTTTTTTAAAAAAAGTGAATGACTTGTGCAATATTAATGGAATAGATCCAACACTAATTACAAGGAACAGGATTTCACAAAGAAATTGCCCAATATTTTTGTTCCCTTGAAAAGCATGCCTTGAAGGGAGGTGAGTGGGAGAAGGAAGTGTTTCCACTGAAATTACTGTCTATAACTCCTCACATTACACAAGTCGGTACAGAACTTCCATTTCCCCCTCCTTCTGTATCTCAGATTCCTAAACTGTTACATCACAGGGGCAGAGAGATGAGGATGCCAGAGACACATTGCTCTCACTCTTCCTCTTCCCTTATGCAATACAGGACTGCTTGGGCTACAATCTGCGTTCAATACATCACAAAACTTGGGTTTAAAAGCAGAGCTTGCCCTTACTGTAGCTCTGAATCTGGTAGAGTCAAAGGTGAGGAACAGGAGCTCACCCTGTCGCGGGGATTCGAACCGCCGACCTTCTGATCGGCAAGTCCTAGGCTCTGTGGTTTAACCCACAGCGCCACCCGCGTCCCAACAGAGTACAGAGAGACTAATTGGAAGTCATTTTTAATTTCTTGTTTTACAATCGTTCACATCATTGGGAGTACAAAGGATGTTAGTTATAAGAATTGTGTTGTTTCATATATTGCTACGGTCTGTTTGTCAATTTATAGTTGGTTTATTTGATTGTATGTTTGCTTGTTGGTTTGTTTGCCTTCGGGGCACGAATGTATCTATTTTAAAACAATAAAGATATACACAATGGAAAGGGCTCACGGGGTGCGCTGAGGGGGGCAAGGGAGGGAGGGAGGCATGGGGGTGGTGAGGGGACAGATCCAGCACATATATTTCTAGAAACACCCCCTCCCAGCTGGATTTGATACTGTCAAATGTCCAAAAAGTAGAAAGGAATCAAACTGTCTGTCTTGAGGCAGAATAATTGTAGTTTGTGAAGCAGCTGCAGTCTCTTTCTGGAATATTTAGTGTGTTGACTGATCCGTCATAAACTTTAATCCCAAACACCTCTTCCCAGAAGCACACCCTCTTGCAATTTGCAAACAAACATGCTTAGTAATGGAGCGTTGAGAAGTTTCCATGTCCCCTTTAAAAAACATGGCTCCCCAGCATCTCCAGATATGGCTGAGACTGACCCCTGTTTCAAACCCTGGAGAGCTGCTGACAGAGTAGGTAATATTGAGCAAGATGGCCTAATGCTTTGACTCAGTATAAAGCAGCTCCCTATAGTATTTCACTATCATTGCCGCTTACCTAGGTAAATTCTAAGTTGGCCAAATGTCAATCCTAGCTATCATTCATTCCCATTTGGGGTGATACGCTGAGGAAATGTTGCCATACATTGGAAATGTAAAGAAGAGGAGGAGTTTGGATTTGATATATCGCTTTATCACTACCTGAAGCAGTTTCAAAGCGGCTAACAATCTCCTTTCCCTTCCTCCTCCACAACAAACACTCTGTGAGGTGAGTGGGGCTGAGAGACTTCAGAGAAGTGTGACTAGCCCAAGGTCACCCAGCAGCTGTGTGTGGAGGAGCGGGGAAGTGAACCCGGTTCACCAGATTACGAGTCCACTGCTCTTAACCAAGAAGGTACCTTTTATCATATGTGGTAGACGTATAAAGTAGTTAAAAATTTCTGGGAGATGATATATAATGAATATAATGAAATGAAAAAAATGTTTAAAATAACATTTGTTTAAAAACCAGTCGGATCACCCCCCCTCCCTTGATTCATCGCTTGGTTCTTGACATTGCTATGGACCTGTGGTTGGTTGCCTTGGTTGGCCAAGGGGCCTGGTAGGAATTTTATCCCACTGGCAAATTGGTACCGGCCACTTGGTTTTTCACCTACCTCATAGCAAATCAACACAACTTTTGGGTATTGGCGGTTAGGCATTGGAATATGGTTGTGTGTTAGAGGGCAGGGTGTGGCCATCGCCTACCCCTCCATTTTATGGGTATTACGGTAAGGGAATCCGGCGGTCGTGGATCCTGTCCGATGCCCCTGCTGGTGGCTAGGGCCATGGCATGACCCCTGGTGACATCAGGGGGAGCTTTCAGTTGTATCTGCATCAACAGGCTCCTCCCACTGGTGGTTAACCCTTGATAGACTCGCCCCTCCCCAAGGGGGTGGAGTCACGCTCTGTTGTTCTATCCAGTGCCTAAGCCAATACCTCTCACATGCTGTAATCAATAAAGTTGTGGCCTTTTCTAGCCCATTAACCTAATATACTGTGTCCATGTGTCTTTCTTATCCTCAAGCGGGTGGTGGGTCCTTGAATCACAACCAGAAGCTTTCTTATTGGGAATTACAGGTACCGAGATCCCAAAGGACCAGGAAAGACTGTTTATGTAGGCGACAACATACTATTAGCCCAAAGATGGAAGGAAGAATCAACTCTGACCAGAGAAGAATGGCCAGATGATGGACTATGCCAAAATGCCAAAACTAACTGGGAAGCTCAGAAATCAAGAAGGAAAGAACTTTAAAAACAAATGGGAAAGGTTTATAATTTATTTACGAGATCACTGCAAGCAGGTCAAAACATTGGCAGGATTTTAACCACACTTGTAAAGTAACGGAAATTATGGATAACTGTGAAGGATAAAAATTCAGATAAATATTGATATGCAATTGTAAATATTATCATTACCAGTGATGGGTAATGATAAGTGATGGGGTCAGAAGATTCAGAATAATCTCAACATCTGGATATGGAATTGTTATTTGTTGTTATATAAAAAAGGAAATGTTGCCATAAGTCCAGACATATGGGATTCGGCCGCCGGAAACTTTGCAAAAAGACACTCAAAAAAACCTCAACAAATTTTGTGTTCGGATTGGCATTCTTATAGCATCTCTGCTTGTAGAAAAGGTGTACAAAAAAAGAAACACAGGAGTGTTTTCTTTTAAAAAGAAGACATAAGAGCATCTAGATGTCTCCTTAGCTACATGCAATGGGAGCGTTCCTCTGGCGTACTGCACTTTTTCCTTTCAGACAACTTTGTTTGGGTCTGATTTCCACAGTAATTAGGCTTTTAAAGCCATTTCCTAACCCCCTCTTTAGCTTTTTGTGGGCTTCCTATTGGGCAGAATGCTAAGCAAAAGAGAAGGCAGCCTGTGGATTATGAGCCAACCACGGACAGCCTTAGCAAATGTCACAGGGTGATACTGAGTTGCGTTCTCCCAAACCCTCTCCGCTCCATTTCCTGCGCTGTCACTGTGAGTGAGTCACTTCTGCGGCTGCGGCACAAAGGATACGGAGAAAGGGCAAACAGAAGGGAGATAATGGGTGAAATTGCACATGCAAAAGCTGAAACTACTGCAAACACAGCTTACATTTTTAGAGAGCCTTGCTAGACCTGTTCTGCCTTCACACCTCTTTTGAAAAAAAGCAATAAAAACATAGCGTGGGTAGTCATTGTGTATCATCCTAAAAAATGTCATTACTATGCTCTTGCAAAGTTTACATAGGAGAACCTGGGTCCATAATCACAAGAAAAGTTAAGCCCGGCTGAAACAACCTAAGTATGATGAATGAATGCATATTTGGAATGGGGAGGGGGCTGGTTTGTACCGATAGGCCCTGTGCATGAACATCCCTCCAGTTCTCTAATATAAACTACCTACATTGGTACTACTACTACTACTAATAATAATATATTATTTATGCCCCATCCAACTGGCTGGGTTTCCCCAGCCACTCTGGGCGGCTCCCAACAGAATATTAAAAACACGATAAAGCATCAAACATTTAAAACTTCCCTAAACAGGGCTGCCTTCAGATGTTTTCTAACAGCCAGATTGTTGTTTATTTCCTTGACATCTGACAGGAGAGCATTCCACAGGGCAGGTGCCACTACCGAGAAGGCCCTCTGCCTGGTTCCCTGTAACTTGGCTTCTCGCAGCGAGGGAACTGCCAGAAGGCCCTCGGTGCTGGATCTCAGTGTCCAGGCAGAACGATGGGGGTGGAGACGTTCCTTCAGGTATACTGGGCCGAGGCCATTTAGGGCTTTAAAGGTCAGCACCAACACTTTGAATTGTGCTTGGAAATGTACTGGGATCCAATGTAGGTCTTTCAGGACTGGTGTTATGTGGTCGCGACAGCCACTCCCAGTCACCAGTCTAGCCGCCACATTCTTAACTAGTTGAAGAGGAGAGAAGGCAACTTTGGCTGATTCCATCTCCTCCTGTAGCTCCAGGACTCTCCTCCAAAAACAAAAATACCACCTCCAGAAAGTGGGGTAATACTTCAGAACAAGGTAGAACATGGCATGGAAGTAGGTCGATGCAGGGAGACTCCTATTTGATCCTATCCATGCCTTAAGATATTTCGAGAAAGCTCTCCTCAGGGTACTGCTGTTGAATAGGGCTGCCATACTGTCAGATTTTCCTGGGATTTCAAAGGCGGAATTGACTTCCTTGGGGAATTTCTGAAAGGCGGCACTTTGGGGGTTTCCTGAAGAAAAAAGCTCCACAACAACGGGATGTCCTGGTTTTTACTTTTTGAAATACGGCAACTCTACTGTTGAGGAAGTGTATTATGTGGTTGCCTAAGACAAAGTTGCCTCTGTAATGGCACTCCATATGTGGAATTCCCTCCTCTTCAAAGCGCACTCGCCCTCCTGCAATTGACTTAAGTGAAGACTTTCTCATTTTTTCCCATGGATTTTGAGGGGTTTATTAGTCAGTTTACCAAAGGTGTCCAGGGCTTTGAAGATGCTCGAACTCTGGATGAAAGGGAGAAGCATGCTAAGAGGATGGCACCACCAAGATCAAACCTATGTCACCACTGTGGAAGGGTGTGTGGATCCAGAATTGGCCTCCACAGTCACTTACGGATCCACTGTTAAAACCGTGTTTTATTTGGCTACGAGTGATCTCCAAAGAAGAAGGAGGAGATTAGTCAGTTGCTGGCAGAGAGCCTGCATTGTGGTTTTAGTTGCTCCTACTGTTTAGAAGGGTTCTAGATTTTTTTTTTTTACTGTGTTTTATGTATTGTGGGGCTTTTCTTTTTTTTGTCTCCAACCCTGGGATCCGTTGAGATGAAGGGTAGGTTATAAAATGCCTCAATAAGCATAGCAAATATCAGAATAAAAGCCATCAGTGCAAGGAGTTCCTTCAGGAAGAACTTTTCGTTGGACAGCTATACACTGCACAGACGCTGAAAGTGTTCCTCTGCTTTCAGTTCAAATTTATTTATTTTATTTCATTTTTTTTGAGTCAGTGGACACGAATTGCAGCTCAGAATGCTGAGCTGAGACATTACCGTCTGGCATCGTGAACAGTGTCATCCCTACCAAGCCTGTTTTGTAATGGTGTTGTTTAGTTGTTTAGTCGTGTCTGACTCTTCGTGACCCCATGGACCAGAGCACGCCAGGCACTCCTGTCTTCCACTGCTTCCCACAGTTTGGTCAAACTCATGGTGGTAGCTTCGAGAACACTGTCCAACCATTCCATCCTCTGTCGTCCCCTTCTTCTTGTGCTCTCAATCTTTCCTAACATCAGGGTCTTTTCCAGGGAGTCTTCTCATCTCATGAGGTGGCCAAAGTATTGGAGCCTCAGCTTCAGGATCTGTCCTTCCAGTGAGCACTCAGGGCTGATTTCCTTCAGAATGGAGAGGTTTGATCTTCTTGCAGTCCATGGGACTCTCAAGAGTCTCCTCCAGCACCATAATTCAAAAGCATCAATTCTTCGGCGATCAGCCTTCTTTCTGGTCCAGCTCTCACTTCCATACATCACTACTGGGAAAACCATAGCTTTAACTATACGGACCTTTGTTGGCAAGGTGATGTCTCTGCTTTTTAAGATGCTGTCTAGGTTTGTCATTGCTTTTCTCCCAATGTTTTGTAATAGGGTGGGATAATAGCTCTTAAAAGAACAGCTGATCTTCTTCTCCTCGAATCAGAGCACAAAGGATGCACTTTTGACCACTCCTTTGCACTTACTTCAGTTCTGTAAAGTACAATGGGGAAGTCTTGAATAACAGCGTTTGTGTTTCAAGGTAGTTTCTGTATTGCTGTGATTGTTGCCTAGGGATGTAGGAAGGCAGCTTTTCACACTTTATTCATCGCACACAGCGCCAGTTCCGCTCCTCTGCAGTTCAACTGGGAAGGAAGAACGTTTTTAACTACAGCCATACCTTGGGTTGAAGTTTCTTCAGGTTGAGCATTTTCAGGTTGTGCTCCGCAGCAACCCAGAAATAACAGAACGCGTTACTTCCGGGTTTCGCTGCTCGCGCATACACAGTCAAAATGATGTCACATGCATGCGCAGAAGCAGCAAATCGTGACCTGCGCACGCACAGACACAGGTTGCGTTTGCTTCATGATGCGAATGGGGTTCTGGAACAGATCCCTTTCGTATCTAGAGCATAGCTGTCAACTTCCAGATTTGAAAATAAGGGATCAGCAGCCAAAATAAGGGATTTTTCGGGCACAAGTATGTTCAACTTCTGAGCCCATCCGAGCCAAAGGCAGAAAGCCCAGCCAGCAGCCAAAGGAAGCCTCAAGTGGTGGTTCCCACAGCGCAGCAACCCGGCAAAGGGGATGCAGCAAGGAAAACCACCGTCACCTCTAGCTGGGAAGCGCTGAGCAAAGGTGAGTCCCCAGGCAATGTGGCCGATTTGATCGGCACAAGGCATGCAAGCTCCATCCCCCAGTCATTCTTAGACTCCTTATTGGGTAAGCAACACAGCCAAGCAACACAGTTGGAGCCTCCCTCCTCCCTGGCCGGCAGGGAGGGAGGGAGGGAGAGGAGCTGCTTCCTTTGAAACCTGGGAAATTTAAGGGACATCATCAATAAGGGACAGCAGCGGGATGTGGCGCTGGCATAAGGGACTTTCCCGCCAAATAAGGGACAGTTGACAGCTATGGTCCAGAGGTACCACTGTATAACTGTTTTTCCATTGTTATTGGTTTTAGAATCTTTTAGCTGCTTTAGAATGTGTTTGCATGCTTCTTGTTTTTAAATTGTGTATCTGTCTGTTGCCCTGGGCTCCTTATATTCAAGAAAATAATGAAAAACCAATACTCTCATGGGCATAGCCAGGGGGGGCAGGGAGGGGCAGCTTCCCCCATCATAAAAATCAATAAAATACATAGCAAACTGCCCCCCAACAAAAGTCCTGGCTATGCCCATGAATACTGTTCTATTGAAAACTACATTATGTGCCTCGCTGTCTGGTACAGTGAAATTATGTACCCTATATAATTTACATATTATCTAAATTGTAAGTGTAAGTTAGGTTGTCATTGTGCTATTCCACTCCATTCATTTCAATGCAAAGGAAACACAATGCAAATGGGAGAATAAAAATAATGAGTTGCATATTGCGGGAGGACTGAAAGCAACAATAACATGAATACTAATCTTATTTCCCAGAATGATTTCCATTCCAGATGTGGCCTGGAGAAGCAAACACCTGCAATTCCAACTTCCACTTCATATTTCATGGGGATTTTTCAGAGAACTCTCTTGCTGCTTCTCCATTTCCAGTTTCCCTAGTGGGAGAGATACCTGTTTCCAGCTCTAGATGCGTTAAGAAGCAGGGATGGATGAACTTTCCCCGTGAGAAATTGTTATTGCCTTGCTATTTACAGAAACCCACAATATCCTCTTGGCTGAAGATTCGCCATTTCCCCAACATCCCCGAACTACAGTGGTACCTTGGGTTACAGACGCTTCAGGTTATAGACACTTCTGGTTACAGACTCCGCTAACCCAGAAATAGTACCTCGGGTTAAGAAGTTTGCTTCAGGATGAGAACAGAAATTGTGAGGCCCCATTAGCTAAAGTGGTACCTCAGGTTAAGAACAGTTTCAGGTTAAGAACGGACCTCCAGAACGAATTAAGTTCTTAACCTGAAGTACCACTGTGTATTTGAGTTCCATGAATATATATTAAAAAGTGCAACTTCAGAGCATGCTATCGGTATCCTGCCACTGTGTCACATGTCAGAGTGTCATGCATCACTGTTGTAATGGTTATATGGGGTTGCTCGTGCGTACGTTGCCGCCACTCCTGGCTAGGTAGCCTGGTTAAACCTTTCCTGGCTGGACAGCCCTTCACTTCATGGCTGTTCAGTCGCTAGCAGTATCCGTCAGTGGGCATTTCTTGAACTTCTTCCAGCAAAGAAGTTCTTTGATGCCAAGTCTACGCCTACTTTCCCTGTGCGGAAGTCTTCTGTGCAGGGTGGGTGTGGGTAGCGGAGGACCTGTGCTCTCCCTGCTGGTCTCCAGCGAAGAGTCCTGGAGCCCCCTCTCCGATTCCCCCATCCGCCCCCCTTTATTCCTGGTGCTACGCTGATTTCCTTCCCCAGCTGATGAGTCCGCTCTCTCCCTGCTTGGCCCTTCTCCCGCATCACTTGGGAGCCCTGCCTCCACTTCTGGCTCCGATGGCAGTTCCCTGACAACTGTGCTCCTTTCTTTGATTGGCTGGCTTCACATTTACCTGTGTTTATATCCTGAAATTATTTTATTTTATTTTAACTGTGATGGAAAGGAGCCAAAGGGAACAGCTGTGACTGCTGGCCGCAGCAACAGGCAATGCAATAAATGAACCACTTGTGCACTTAAGTGTTGCAGATTGGGCACCGAAATTGGGATGGTGACAGTACCTTCAGCAAGGAAAGGGTTACGGAAATCAGCATCTGAGTATGTGCAGAGCTGTCAGTGGTTTCCACATTGTCATGCACATCCCCACAAATTGAAACATAATCAATCTTGCTTTGAATTAGGAGATTATGGCAGTTCATTAAAGAGGAATCAATGCTTGGTACACATCCAGTTGTTTTTTAACCAAGCAAATTTGACCTTTTGAACTGATCACTTATGACAGCGGTGTCCAAACTTTTTTCAAAGAGGGCCAGGTTTGATGAAGTGAAGGGCCGTGAGGACCGACCAAAGGGCTGACCAAAGTTGTTGAGCTTTTTATTAGGGTTGAATTGTTGAGGGTTTTTTTTTTTAGGATTTTACCCCAGGAAAGGATTAGGCCCCTGATTAGGCCCTCAAAACGGACTTTGGACATGCCTGACTTCTGACTTTCAGTAGCCTCACAAGTGACCAGCAGCACAATGCTGAGTCTTAAATTAACTGGTGGCTTAAATTCACAGGTGGTAAAGTTTCACTCATCCATTTATGTTGTTTCATTTCTCTACATCTGAGTAAAGGCAAAAAAGTAAAGGACCCCTGGACGGCGACCAATCCAAGGGGTTGTGGCACTCATCTCACTTTCAGGCTGAGGGAGCCTTCGTTTGACCTCAGACAGCTTTCCGGGTCATGTAACCAGCATGAATAAACTGCTTCTGGCGCAAGGGGACACTGTGATGGAAGCCAGAGCGCAAGGAAATGCTGTTTGCCTTCCTGCAACAACTGTACCTATTGATCTACTTGCACTGGTGTGCTTTCGAACTGCTAGGTTGGCAGGAGCTGGGACAGAGCCATGGGAGCTCACCCCGTCGCACAGATTCGAACCACTGACCTTCTGAGGCCTGGTGACCTTCCCAAGAGGCCTGACCTTCCCAAGAGGCCTGGTGGTTTATACCACAGTATCCTACTCTACATCTGAGTACAGTACGCTTGACAAATGATAGGGTTGAATGTGTGTGAACTGATTTGAGCAAACAGCGATCATGTTTGATGTGGTTTAAAGGGACTGTTAATCTGTGGGGCTTTTCCGTGATAACCCAGACAGGTCTCCCTTCATCTTGAGGTCTGAAACAGTCATGAGCGAGTAACCAAGGGGAGAATAAGGCCTTTGTTTTGAAACAGACCGCGTTGTTCATCCCTGGTTAAATATTATACTGAACTTAGATTGACTTTAAAAGTTTAGCAGCATCCTGGAAGGGGGGGGGGGGAATTTCCGCTTCTACTTAGAATTAATATCTGAATTATGAAAACAAGTGTTGGCCCATTTCTTTGCTCTCCAGAGATTAATTTTTAAACAAACAAGGCCAGTCTAAAGGAGTTAGGGAAAACACATACAGATGGTGTAATAATAAATACTTGGCAGGAGGATACTCCTGGCAATTACATCAGGGAGCATTGTTCCAATTTAACAGAGAAAACCCTGGAGCTGGAAGTGGCTTCAGATATTGCTGCCCTAAAGTTCCATATACTCTATAGAAATGCCCATGTCTTAGGAACATATGAAGCTGTCTTATACCGATTTAGTCCACTCGTCCATCTAGTTCAATATTGCCAACACTGACTGGCAGTGGCACTCCAGTGTGGTTTAAGCTATCAAATTTCTTCCTCACAGAAGTGGATCCAACACCCTCCTTGTATAGTTTTCATCAAATGCAGAAGATATATATATATATATATATATATATATATATATATATATATATATACACACACACATATATACACACACCTATATACATAGATATATATATATAGATATATATCCCTACCCTACTCTTCCGATGGAAAGTTGTTCTAACTGATTCAGACCCTCCAAGTGTCCCTATTTTCCAAGGACAGTCCCAGATTTGCAAAAACCATCCCAGTTTCTGATCTGAACCCAGAATGTCCCACCTTTACTTAGGACGCCCTAATTTTCATCAGAGAAATGTTGGAGGGTATCGAGTTATGTGACACACACCGAAGCCAAAGAGATAAGTAACTTCAGAAGACAGCCCTGTACAAGGAAGTTTTTTTTTTAAAAAAAGAAAATGTCTTATTATGTTTTCATATATGTGGAAGCCACCCAGAATCATTAATCTGATTATTATGGAATAGGACGTCCCTATTTTCATCAGAGAAATGTTGGAGGGTATGCTGAATTTAATATTTTATTATTATATGGTTTATTGTTGTAAAGGACCCCTGGACAGTTAAATCCAGTCAAAGGTAACTATGAGGTTGCGGTGTTCATCTTGCTTCAGGCCGAGTGAGCTGGCGTTCGTCCACAGACAGCTTTCTGGGTCATTTGGCCAGCATGACTAAACTGCTTCTGGCACAACAGAACACCATGATGGAAACCAGAGCACACGGAAACGCCGTTTACCTTCCCGCCGCAGCGGTACCGATTATCTACTTGCACTGGCGTGCTTTCGAACTGCTAGGTTGGCAGGAGCTGGGACAGAGCAACGGGAGCTCACCCCGTTGCAGGGATTTGAACCACCGACCTTCTGATCGGCAAGCCCAAGAGGCTCAGTGGTTTAGACCACAACACCACCCATGTCCTTCACCCTGGGACCTTGTGGTGAAAGGCAGGTAAAAACAACAACCCATAAATTACCATAATCACCATCACCTTTGTAGTAAAGGATCTGGCCACAAGGAATATGTGGCAATCACATTATGGATAAGCTGGATGTTGATATAAAGGTATACAAACATTCTGGGAAAAAGAGAGAGTTGTTTTTGGCTATGATGACTGCTCCAGTCAGCCTTATGTCCTGAAGACCCAGAGATTACCTACTTGAACTTTGAATACAACTTTCTGAAGGGTCATGGCATCTGGGCGGAGCTACGAAACCAGTCACTCAAACTACATTCTCAGCCTGGCAGGTTTGGGAAGTACCCAAGTTACCTTCCCCTTTCTGTCCCACAGTTTCCCTTTTCAGAGCTTTTGGATCACAATTAAGCTGCGCATTTCAAGGGTTTGTAAGGAAACCAAACCTTATCTGGATTTGAGTCCCTGATTCTAAAAGAGAGAACTGGTTTGTAAGGGATATGGGAGAGCCTCTGTCTCCCATTGCGTATGCACATTAAAACGGATGTCTCGCATATTCGTAGCTGGGTAAAATAGTCGGGAAAAGAGCTCCTATCTTCATCTTTTTGCTTTCTTTTAGGTTTATCACCAATTTCCAGAGCACTGAATCATATTGTGTGACTGCTCCTTATGGCTTATTTCCTTTTCGTAATCCCTGGTCCGTCATGTTTATTGGCATCGTTATTGTCATGCATCCCGGTAATGAATTATTTCCGGTACAGAACGAGGCCAGCCATTTGTCATTTAAATTTAGGCACGTCTTTGTATTAATCCAGACTAACCGAAAGACCAGCTCGCCATTCTATTCCTGCTTTCTGAAGGAGACGAGGAATCTGTGCCGTCCGGGAGGTGCTACCTTCCTATTACACATCTAGCAGACATCATTTCTATTGTCCTTCCGGATCATATTGAACACCTTCATTTTCATTGCAGTGAAAACCTGGAGAGCTGCTGCCACTCAGGGTCAGGGTCATATCCGACCTGCTGGGAGCCTGATGGGCCCTACACTGCTTCTCTCCACATGGCTTGGGGCGGGGCCTGACAGGCTCCATAAAGGCGTGCTGCTGTTGTTGTTGCTACTGGGCAATTTAAAAAATTGCTTTTATTTTTTATCCATGTCATTTTAAATTGTGATTGATATTAATGCTGTATTCTTAGTTTTAGATTTTATGATTTATGTGGAAATTGTTTTCCATTTGGTTGTGTACTTTTTGATGAGTTTTATTTATTGTTTATGACTTTTGTTATGTTGGCAATTATATAGATCTTGCCATGTTGTAGCCGCCTTGAGCATTGTTTTAACTATAGAAAGGCAGCGTACGAATAAAATGATGAATGAATGAATATCTAGGGCATGGGTAGGCAAACTAAGGCCCGGGGGCCAGATCTGGCCCAATCGCCTTCTAAATCCGGCTTGCCGGCGGTCCGGGAATGAGTGTGTTTTTACATGAGTAGAATGTGCCCTTTTATTTAAAATGCATCTCTGGGTTATTTGTGGGACCTGCCTGGTGTTTTTACATGAGTAGAATGTATGCTTTTATTTAAAATGCATCTCTGGGTTATTTGTGGGGCATAGGAATTCGTTCATTTCCACCCCCCCAAAAAAAATTATAGTCCGGCCCACCACATGGTCTGAGGGACGGTGGACCGGCCCACGGCTGAAAAAGTTTGCTGACCCCTGGTCTAGGGGTTCGCCAGGTTGGCACACGCCCATGGGGGGGGCCCACAAAAATCGCATCTTTCCACTCTAGCTTGAAATGGCTAGGAGCCTGCACAATCCCTGGGCCGCTCTGACACAGCTCTGCATGGCTGGGCAAGGTGCAAAGGCTCCATCGGGTGCAGAAATCCAGTCACTGGTTGGGAGAAGTTATGGAACTGGGATTTCAATTTCATGGCATGTTATAGGTTGAAAGAAAATTATATGAAAATCATGTACCGATGGTACTTAATTCCTAGTAAATTAACAAAAATGTATAAAACATGCTGAAATATATGCTGGAAATGTAAGGAAAAAGAAGGCACCTTTGATCACATGTGGTGGAATGGTAAGGTAGTAAAAGGATTTTGGGAAATGATATATAATGAGTTGTGCGGGTAATGCTTAAAATAACCTTTGCTAAAAAAATCTGAAGCCTTCTTTTTAGGAATTTTAGGTGCTGAAATCCCAAGGGAGCAGAAAAAACTATTTATGTCTGCGACCACGGCTGCCCAGATGTTATTGGCCCTACTAGAGAAGAATGGCAGATCAAGTTGATGGACTATGCCGAAATTGCTAAAATGACCGGAAGAATCAGAAATCAGGAAGACCAAAATTTTAATAAGGAATGGGGGCGAAGTTGTAACTTTTCTTAAAGACCATTGTAAACAGTTAAAATCGTTAGTAGGATTGGAATATCACTTGTAGTTTAAGGTTGATTCTGCACATAATGGAAGAGGTAAAGGGTTTTGTCAGGGAACTGCCATCGGAGCTAGAGGCGGAGGCAAGGCTTCAAAGCGATGCTGGAGAAGGGCCCAGCAGGGAGAGAGGCAGCTCATCGGCTGGGGAAGGAAATCAGCGTAACACCAGGGATAAAGGGGGGCAGATGGGGGAATCGGTGAGGGGGCTCCAGGACTCCTTGCCGGAGACCAGCGGGGAGAGCCCGGGTTCTCCGCTGCCCACACCCACCCTGCGCAGAAGACTTCCGCGCAGGGAGAGTAGGCGCAGGGAGAGTAGGCGGAGACTTGGCGTCAAAGAACTTCTTTGCTGGAAGAGGTTCAAGAAACGCCCACTGACGGATTCTGCTAGCGTCTGAAACAGCCACGGAGTGAAGGGCTGTCCAGACAGAAAGGGTTCAACCAGGCAACCTAGCCAGGAGTGGCGGCAACTTACGCACGAGCAACCCCTATAACCATTACAGGTTTGGATTATCATAAAAAGATGTGTGAGGAAATGATTAAATTAGGACTCACAAAGGGGAGGATGGAAGTCCAGGAGATTCCTTGGAATCTTGTTTTAATGATTTATGTTTGATATATATCTGCAAAATTTCAATGTGAAAAACCAAATAAATAAATTTATATATAAAAAAAGAAATCCGGTCACTGGATTGGGCCATCAGAGCAGCCCACCACAGCCTTTCCCCAGCAAAAGCAAACTTTTAGAATTTCTGGTTTATAGTCTCTCCCAGCTTTGGAGGCACCAATGCACCTCCTTGCCAAGAGTGCATGGAAACCTAGGTACACATCTGCACTGTAGGCAGCATTCAGCTAGTTGAACCGACAGTCTGACTCAAACTAAGGCAGCTTCCTTTGTTCCAAAATTTAGAGATGGGAAATCTGATTACAGACCTCCACCGTCTCGTCGAGTTTTGCCCTAAGATAACACTGAGAAGAACATGTCACATGGTTATATTTTTATGCTGAGCTACACGAAGTCATCCTGGTTTGCTACTTCTCTGCACTCGCATTTGAGTGTGATGTATTTAGTTGCATGAAAGTTCACAATAGGCGCAACTTGCAGATTGAACATATAGAATAAGGGAACAAGAAGAATGTGCGTTTAAAGAAGACTGGAAAATATTTACTGAATATACGGGTGGAAATTGTGTACATTTAAAAACGCTGGTAACATTAAGATAAATTCAACACTGTAAATAAGTTTTGATGGATGTAACAATGGAATACTGAATGGTTTAGTTCATGAAAAATATGCAGGGATGTGTGGTATGCAATGGACCACAAAAAAGGCTGATCACCGAAGAATCGATGCTTTTGAATTCTGGTGCTGGAGGAGACTCCTGAGAGTTCCATGGACTGCAAGAAGATCAAACCTATCCATTCTGAAGGAAATCAGCCCTGAGTGCTCACTGGAAGGATAGATCCTGAAGCTGAGGCTCCAATTCTTTGGCCACCTCATGAGAAGAGAAGACTCCCTGGAAAAGACCCTGATGTTGGGAAAGATGGAGGGCACAAGGAGAAGGGGACGACAGAGGACGAGATGGTTGGACAGTGATCTCGAAGCTACCAACATGAGTCTGACCAAGCTGTGGGAGGCAGTGGAAGACAGGAGTGCCTGGCATGCTCTGGTCCATGGGGTCACGAAGAGTTGGACACGACTAAATGACTAAACAACAATACGGTATGCAAAATGAACCACAGAAAGAGAAGAAGGGAAGTCATTGATTTAAGGTTGTCTAAATGAATATTTTGAAATGTAAAACAGAAAAATTTGCACACACATGCACACAGCCTTCCCCCCTAAAAAAATGTTTAGGGGTACTCTCATTTTGACTCATGAAAATCACCATTGTATAGTTCAAATCGGGAAAAATAAATACAGTAAATGGACAAAAGTACAAAGATTCACAAAATGTTTAAGGGTATGCGTACCCCCAGAAAAAAGTTTTGTGTGTGTGTATGAGAGAAAGTTCTCTAGCATGCTCAATTGAAACATAAAGAAGGGTGTATCACAATCTACCGTATTTTTTGCTCTATAAGACTCACTTTTTCCCTCCTAAAAAGTAAGGGGAAATATGTGTGCGTCTTATGGAGCGAATGCAGGCTGTGCAGCTATCCCAGAAGCCAGCACAGCAAGAGGGATTGCTGCTTTCACTGCACAGCGATCCCTCTTGCTGTTCTGGCTTCTGAGATTCAGAATATTTTTTTTCTTGTTTTCCTCCAAAAACTAGGTGCGTCTTGTGGCCTGGGGCATCTTATAGAGTGAAAAATACGGTAATTTAGAAGATTTCCCAGGGCAAGGTGTTTTCAGATTTAACCTTTGCCTGCATTTGCGAGAGTGGTTCTGTATATTAAATTCCCTCCCAAGAAACAAGGCAGTTCAAGACCACTTTGTGGCTTTCTGATAATGAGGGGGGGGATGCATCTTATTTCCTGAGTTGCAGCATTCAGAGATCAGGCACCGTCTGTTTCATTGCTAACTAAACTTACAGCATTATAAGAAAGACGTTGGTGGTACAAATTGAATTGACATTGATAGATGACTATACTAACAGTACAATCGTGTATGTGCTCGTCTGCTCAGAAGAAAGCTCCACAGAGTTCAATGTGATTTACTCCCAAGTAAGCACATATAGGCTTACAGGCTAAAATGCACTAATGCCTCTTTAGCTAAGGCTACAAACCTATGGAAAGTTTACATGGGAGTAAGTCCCATTGAACTCAGTGGGACTTACTTCTCCGTTGACCTACATAGGCATATATGGGGCATGTCAAGCAATTCTCATTGCTCTCTAAATCAGGGATGCAGACCGTGTGGCTATTCAGGCGTTGTGGGACTACAGATGCCATCATCCCTGATCTCTGACTAAGTTGGCTGGGACTGATGGGACAAGTACATCTGCAGAGCCAGAGGTTCCCATTCTCGCTCTTAAATAGTGTTTCCCAACCTTGGGTCTCCAGTTGTTGTTGGACTACAATTCCCATCATCCCTGACCATTGGTCTTGCTAGCAAGGGGGGATGATGGGAGTTGTAGTCCAAAAACAGCTGGAAACCCAAGGGTGGGAAACACTACTCTAAAGGTTTGCCTTTATAAAGTTGTCCATAAAAGGTATTATAATACTTGGCTGCTCCTTCTCTTGAAGCCCAGCCAAGTCCTTTCGGCTACATATTGCTTTAAAGAACAAGTAGTCAATGTGTTGTAGTTTAACTACAACTTCCATCAGCTCCAGCCAGAATGGTCAGGGAAATTTGGAGGTGCAGTCCAGGATCAATTAGAGCAGGGTTTCCCAGACTTGGGTCTCCAGCTGCTTTAGGACTACAATTCCCATCATCCCTGACAAATGGTCCTGCTAGCTTGGGATGACGGGAGTTGTAGTCCAAAAAACAGCTAGGTTTGGGAAACACTTATCTAGAGGACCCCACATTGGCTGCCCCTGTTTTAAAGTGTGCAAGTAGTTGCAGAGTAACTCCCCTGATGATTTATGTTTCAACTGCTTTTCCTGGAGTTCATAATAGCGTTGGGTTTTTATTAAGGCTGGAATCCGATGAACACTTACTTACATGAATCAGAAAGCCTTGTTTCCAAGTAGAATATGCTTTGGATTTTGCCGAGCCAAGGAAATGAAGAGCCCAAGTATAAATCATGGGATAATTTCTTTTCCTCAGGCGCTAAGTCTGTCTTTTCTAATGCGGTGTACATGCACGACAAAGCTGCAGATGTCTACTTAGATGTAAGTCCCACTGAGTTCAATGGACATAAGTAAACACAAACAAGCTGTAAGTCTTCAATTTCCATAACCCGATACATACCTCACAACAACACCCAGCTATGTGAAACCCACCTGGGAGGGTGGCGGTCTTTATCTAGCAAAATAAACAGCTTCAAATAGACAGAATCTCACCAGCTACTCACCAAGCAGCTCACAATGCCAAACGCTTCCACCGAGGGAGAATTCCTGAGTGAATTTTGCAGCCTGCTCCTTCCCCTTTCCGCTTCAGAAGGTAAGGCCTTGGGGGCAGAGGGGAAGCAAAGAGAGAAAGAAAGAGAGAGAGAAGGGGAGAAATGTAATCTGATCTCGCTGCTGGAGCTGTTAGCACAGCTGCAACAGCCTGATGTGACTGCTGTGCTCTGAGGTTGCCCCTCTTGACTCTGGAGAGGAGAGGCGTTGGGATTCCAGAGGATCAGCTGCAATGAAGCAATAGCAGAGCTTCCTGTTCAGAGCACATTGACCCCCGGCTGCGTTTAGGATAACCCTCCCCCGCAAAAACGCTATCTCTACAAAGGCACTTCCCAACGTATGGGAAACAGACTGAACGCAGACTGTCTGACAAAGTTCAGGCTCCGTTCGCAGATGCCCTCTTTGGTTCCCCAAAGAGTTAATGGCTCTCGGTCCAACCCCACATGAAACACCATGTCTGCAGACATGTTCAGACTTGGGCTGCTTGCCGCTACCAGATTCCCCGAATTCCGGCTGTCCCTGTTTACCAGAGACAGTTTGTGTTTGCCTGAAGTTTTCAGTGGTAAAACAGTGTCTCTGTTTTAGGCTTTTGCAAGGATGCTGGCGACGTCTTTGAAAACAAAGGCAACAACAATAATCTTTATTGCGGTCCAGAGACCCAACAAATCGTTACAAAAGCAATGCACAATTCATACAGCCTACCTCCAGGTTAAACAAGCATTTTGTTCAGAATATAGGGATCACTGGTTCTTGCAACCACCGATAAAAACTTTGCCACTGCTAATGTTCTAGCATTTGTCCGGTCTTCCAGTAGGAACCTGACGTAGTGAGCCTCTGATTTTCCCGGGAAAGGTACCAGCAAGGGTAGTATCAGTTCAGCCCTGGCTTGCTCATATTTTGCACAGTGCAACAAAATATGTTTTATGGAATCGATGTCTTGAGCACGCGAGCAAAGTCTGCCCTGGTAGGGAACCCCTCTCAACCTGCCATCCAGCACTGCAGAAGGAAAGACGTTTAGTCTGGCTTTGGTGAAAACAAAGGCAAAGAACGCACACATACCCAGCAGGAGTTATTCTGGTTCCAGCCCTTTGCTCCTTATGTGGATTTCCCTAAGATAAATGATGTAACTTGGGTCATCCAGCTGCATAAACCTGCAGTGCCACTGAAGCACTGGATGGCTGTGGTGACACAGAGGTGACACAGCAGGGCCATGGTGTTTTAGAACCAAACAGACAAGTTGAAAAGTAACAAGTCATTGGTGCTGAATGTCCTTCCCCCAAGAAACTGAAATTTGGATTTTCCTAAGATTGGTAGTATCATTTTGGTGCGAGGTGAGGATATATATATATATATATATATATATATATGCAGGTTTTGGTGTCCTCGGGTGTCTTCCCGTGTAAAAGTTGGGGTGTCTAGGCGACGTTTCGACGAGGTCTCACTCGTCATCTTCAAATTTTTTTAAAAAGTTATTTAGGGGAATTGAATTTAATTCTGAATTATATACCGGAAACGTGGGAGATTACAAGGATTCAAAAAAATGGATGTACTGTGCCATATTGGAAGCAAAAAAACTTGTTTTGATGAATTGGAAGAGCCGCAAAAAGATTCCATTGAGCACATGGATTGACAATATGGACAGGTTAGCTACATGTGAACGAATTGCATGTCGACGCAAATTAAGAATGGATACATAGGAAGAACTCTGGAGAGAATACTTAAGCGATAAGGCGGACAGTGGTGGGAAGTAGGGGGAGGAGAGGTGGGGAAATATTGTTAAAAAGGTGTAGTTATAGGTATATCAGTACTCAAATCTGAATTGTTAAATTGTGTTATTAGTGTTATTGTGGTTTTTGTTGTATGTGTTTTTTGTGGTGGTTGTTTGTATTGAAAAAATTAAATGCATTTTTTAAAAAGAAAAAAAGATATGTAGCATCACTTTTAGTGGAATTCTCAACATGTCTATTTGGACATAAATCCTCCTGAGCTCTATGGGACCTGTTGTTGTTGCTGTTTAGTTGTTTAGTCGTGTCTGACTCTTCATGACCCCATGGACCAGAGCACGCCAGGCACTCCTGTCTTCCATTGCCTCCCACAGTTTGGTCAAACTCGTGCTGGTAGCTTCGAGAACACTGTCCAACCATCTCGTCCTCTGTCGTCCCCTTCTCCTTGTGCCCTCCATCTTTCCCAACATCAGGGTCTTTTCCAGGGAGTCTTCTCATCTCATGAGGTGGCCAAAGTACTGGAGCCTCAGCTTCAGGATCTGTCCTTCCAGTGAGCACTCAGGGCTGATTTCCTTCAGAATGGATAGGTTTGATCTTCTTGCAGTCCATGGGACTCTCAAGAGTCTCCTCCAGCACCATAATTCAAAAGCATCAATTCTTCAGCAATAGGTCTTCTCTATGGTCCAGCTCTCACTTCCATACATCACTACTGGGACAACCATAGCTTTAACTATGGGACCTACTGCTAGGTATATGTAGGGTTGCAGTGCAAATGAGTCTCCTTATTACAGGACTAGGGGACACGGGTGGTGCTGTGGTCTAAACTACCAGATGCTTTGCCATTGCGCATCATCCCTTCTTCTCTGCAAGAAGGATGTCTTCCACTCCAGTGGAGCTTCTTAAATGGCCTGTATGCTAGAGATCTGTGACAACCGCAGCTACTCCTTCACTTTAAAAAGGGCAGTGCGCATGTGACCTTTTGACCTGTGCATTAGCTTTGTTAACAAATGCTTCTAAAAAGCGGTCCTTCCTTTGAAAAGAAATAGAATCTTGAACTGTTTCCAACAGCAAACCATTGACTCTTGTCTAACCCTGCTGAGATCTGAAATGGTACCTTTGCCCTTCACTCTGCCTAGCATGCTCACGCAAAGGAATTTACCCGATATTTTTCTTTCATCTGTCAGGAATGCACGACCGCTGGAGATCAGAATATATATCATCAAAATAAACATTTTACTCTCTGTGTATGTTTGTGTGTAAGATCCAGATGCCTGGCTGAAATGATGAGAGCCTGAAAATATCTCAAGATCACAGGGCTTTTCTGCTTGTTCAGGTTTTGTCCATTTAAAATGTATTTATTGCAGTTTTCCTGTTTCATTCCTCAGCTGAATGCACACAATTCCACCAGCTTTTTTGGGGGTGGGGGGGAAAGGGTGTTTGCAAGGCACTCGTGGAAGAGTTCCTCGTGCAAATGTTCTTGAATACAATAACTTGTGTTGTGTACAATGTTAGTCCTACACAGAATAAAGCCATTGATGTTATGAAAATGTTATATAGATGGTATGTAACACCAGTAAAACTTGGAAAGATGTATAAATTTAGTAATAAATGTTGGAAATGTCATGAGAAAGAAGGAACATTCTATCATATGTGGTGGGAGTGTAAAAAAATGAAAGGTTTCTGGGAAATGATTTATAATGATCTGAAAAAAAATGTTGAAATATACTTTTGTTAACAAACCAGAAACTTTTCTGTTAGGAATACTAAGAAATGATATAAAAAAGAAGGATGAGAAGTTGTTTTTATATGCAGTAACAGCGGCAAGAATTCTGGTGGCACAAAAATGGAAACAGGAAGAAATCCCGACGAAAGAAGAATGGAGAATGAAGTTGATGGAGTACGCAGAATTAGATAAGCTAACCGGGAGAATTCGGAACCGGCGAGACCAAAGATTTACCGAGGACTGGAATAAATTTACAGAGTATATTAAAAATATATGTGAAGAACAATTAACGTTTGTAGGTTTTCAAGAAGCTCTGTGATAATAATGGAAAGAAATATTGTTTTATAATAATTGTTAAGACTAATATGTTAAAAAAATAACAATATAGATGGAAGAAATGTGAATAATTGTGATAATAAGGAAAATTAGATAATAAGGAAAATTTCAGACTGAGGGAAGTCTGAAAGTGGAAATATTAGAACTGGATGTAAACTTTGGATGGAATGTTTCTCCTTTATTGTTATATTTGAAAATTTTTATAAATAAAAAAAATTAAGAGAAGCTCAAAAAGAGAGAGAATAAAACCATTGAAATGGATAAAGGTAAAGGTAAAGGGACCCCTGACCATTAGATCCAGTCATAGCCAACTCTGGGGTTGCGGCGCTCATCTTGCTTTATTGGCCAAGGGAGCCGGCGTACAGCTTCCAGGTCACGTGGCCAGCATAACTAAGCCGCTTCTGGCGAACCAGAGCAGCGCACGGAAACGCCGCTTACCTTCCTGCTGGAGGGGTACCTATTTATCTACTTGCACTTTGACGTTCCTTCAAACTGCTAGGTTGGCAGGAGCAGGGACCGAGCAATGGGAGCTCACCCCGTTGCGGGGATTCAAACCACCGACCTTCAGATCGGCAAGTCCTAGGCTCTGTGGTCCTAGGCCACCCGCATCGCTTATTGAAATGGATAGATTTCAATTAATTTAGAACTAATTTAGAGCCCCTAATTTCAATGGGTCTACTCTGAGGAGGCCTTAGTTGGTCACAACCCCTAACCTTGCTCATTCATGCTGACATTTTGTACTTCTACTGTTGATAAATGGGAGTGAAGAGGAAAGTAATATTACTGAAAACGTGACCTTTCCTTTGACATTTGTTCAATTGCCAGCATATCACAGCGCTAACAAAAAACTCAGCTATACAGCTGCAAATAAAACGTTTTTTTGTTTTTAATTTATAAACTGTCTTATACCGGGAGGTCACAGAACAAAATATGTTGTAAAGTGCAATATACAAATGTGACACTAGATGGCGAAAGTGAGCTATGCGAAATTTAATGTATTTTTCAAAACTTTTTTTTAAAAAAGCATTTTCACGGCGTTTCTTATATGTGTGCAGATTCCACCCTAGTAAGGAGTAACTGCATTTGCTTGCATTTAGGCCTTGCTATCCTTGCATCACATTTCTTCCTCCTTGTCCATTGTCTTCCCTTTTATCAGTTGCAGACTGTAGGCTGCTTGGGGCCAGGGACAGCTGTTGATTCAGCAAGATGCCGCTGCTACTGTAAGGGAGAGGAAGAATATTGTCACCACTCCCCGCTTCTCTCAGCATCCCCCTGCTGTAAAGGAGGGTCCCCAAAACTCTGGAACAAATTTTCAGGGGCCGGCAAGGTGCCTTTAGCACATAGAAGTAATTAGCAAAGCTCAGCCTCTCCTTCCCTTAGCAGAGGCATCTAGCTTAGGTTTGCCATATTTCAAAAAGTGAAAACCAGGACACCCCAAAATAAAGTTGTCGAGCTTCATTTAGGAACCCTTGAAAATGGTTGAGCTTCTTTTAGGAAACCCCCCAAATTGCTGCACTTTTAAAAACAAACAAACCCTAAAGTTGTTCACCTTAAAAAAAAACAACAACACCAAAAAACCCTTCCCAATAATTCTGATTTTTCAATTGACTTGCCTAAGATCCAGGACAAAGTGTCGCCTTTCTAAAATTCCCCCTGGACTTCCACCTTTGAAATCCCAGTAATGTCTGGAGAAATCCGGATGTGTGGCAGTCCTAATCTGCCAAAATCAAAAGCTAATAATGTGTTCCGTCTTCTGTTAAATAGGTTGCTTCCATCATCCCTGACCACTGAGTGAGCTGGCTTGACCTTCTGAGAAAAGATCTTCTCAGCCAAAGGCCAGCATATAGATAACCTTTTACAGGGACGTGGGTGGCGCTGTGGGTTAAACCACAGAGCCTTGGACTTGCTGATCACCCCGTTCGAATCCCCGTGATGGGGTGAGGTCCCGTTGCTCGGTCCCTGCTCCTGCCAACCTAGCAGTTTGAAAGCACCTCAGGTACCGCTCTGGCAGGAAGGTAAATGGTGTTTTCGTGCGCTGCTCTGGTTCACCAGAAGCGCCTTAGTCATACTGGCCACATGACCCGGAAGCTGTACACTGGCTCCCTTGGCCAATAAAGCGAGATGAGTGCTGCAACCCCAGAGTTGGCCACGACTGGACCTAATGGTCAGGGGTCCCTTTACCTTTTACCTTTGCCAGCTCACTATCACAGACTGTCAGCTGATCCCAATACTGTAAAATGGGTATGATGGTTACTTAGCTGCATGCAAAAATATCAACCTCGAGAGAAACTTGCACGAAAATGCTGATTTATTTCCACGAGAAAACACCTCAAAACCACAAATTGCTGCAGAAATGTGGGGGCCTGAATTTAAGATTGTAAAAATAAGAGACTGAGAGAAACCAGAATGGACAAGCTTGCCCATTCCTTGCAGGGGTCAATTACCCCCTTCCCTCCTGTTCCATTAAGGTTTTGTTACATATAATTGTGCTATACAGAATAGTTTGCTTCTAACTTCCAGCATGGTTCAGTGGCTTAATAGGCAATGACATTAGTTATCTTATATGGCCCTCTGCTGCCAGCTTTCAAAATTACAGGGGCTTTTTTTTTAAAGTTAATTTAAAGATATTTAAGATTCTCCCCTTTTCTGCTGCTGAGTGACAGTGGCGTAGCGTGGGGGGTGCAAGGGGGGGCCGGCCGCACCGGGCGCAACATCTGGGGGATAGGGTTAGGGGGCGCAAATCCACGGGTTAGGGGGCACAAATTACTTGCCTTGCCCCGGGTGCTGACAACCCACGCTACGCCACTGCTAAGTGATACTGGTGGTTCTATGCCTGTCAGGGCACAGAGAGTCACCTTATAAGGACTCAGCTACGCAGCTGCAAATACAAGAGGTTTTTGTTTTTTTAATTGAGAATAAGGCTTTATTTATTTCTAAGTCTTTTCCATCCTGCCTTAGCTCTTTGAAGAGCCTCCAAGGCAATAGAATAATTTCTTAAATCTCCAGCTTCCCCTTCCTTGTGTCCCTGGTGAGAAAAGCTAATCATGGCTTTTCCCCCTTTGGTAATTTAATCAGGGGATGCAACACTTTAAATGGTCTAATAGATTTGCTGAATCATGAACTCTGTACATGCACAGAGGCTATGGCTCTTGAATGCAATTTCTCTTCAGGGAGTGTCACCACCTAGCTCCATGGGATATTGCTTATGGTCAATCAAAGCCCAAGCAGGGATTCATGGAGGGGAATGTTGCTGAGGGGCAGAGGCTGGAGGCTATCTTTGACACCCTGAGAACTCCTGTCTTCTACTGCCTCCTGCAGTTTGGGCAAACTCATGCTGGTAGCTTCAAGAACACTGTCCAACCATCTTGTCCTCTGTCGTCCCCTTCTCGGCATTACTAACGGGTCACAGTTTTCACCAAAATTCTGACGTTGTCAAAGTCACTTGAAAACGGCGCCAAACATCTGCAAATTGCACAGTGTGATGTTTTGCACTGCATATGCCCCGTTTCCAGGTAGGCCAAAAACTGAGCCCTTCATGCCCTTACCCACGGTTTTCGCCCAAATTCTGACATCCTCCGATTCACTCAAAAATTGTGCCAAACACCTGCAAAATGCCCCCTGCCACTTTAGACTGTGAACACAGTAGGCGATCAAACACCGGCAACACAGGTCTCTTTCCGTCTTTCTTTCCTTCCCTCCCTCCTCTGATGCTTTCTTGCATCTCTGCCTCTCAGAGGCTTGTTTTTTCTTTGGTGCCTCTGGGACTGGCCAGGGGATGCTGGTTTCTAGGGGCTGAGGTGGCCTTGGAGGAAACAAGCAAGTGGCTGTGGGAGCCTAGCCAGCCAGTCTGCCAGCCCTTGCTGTTGGGAATGGGCAGACAAATGGGAGACCAGGCAGACTGGCAGGCAGGCAGGCAGGCACTGTCCTGGCCTTTCTTGGGCTTGCTGTGTGCAAGGCCCATCTGGGAGCTGAGTGCCTGGTGGTGAAGGGGAGCCTTTCCCCCATGCAGGCATGGCAAATTATCAAACCATATAATCACATACATTCTCCCCCCTTTCTCCCCCTCTTCATCCCTCCCCCCCCCCCCAAGGACTTCCCTCAGCTCCTCTCTCTGATTTTGAGGCATCTAATCATAGCCTGCATTTTTATCAAGGCTTATATATTGATCAGGATATGTATTTTAAAATGAGCTTAAAGATTTTCAAATGTTTTATGCCAGGCAGAAGACCAGCTGCCTAAATGTTTATCCTCCTGGACAAGGGGGCCCCCTGATTTATAGCAGAAAACAATTCTCAAAGTCGTAAAAAAGGGAATTACAGGCTAAGAGCAAGGTTACACTGACCCTACAAATTAAGAGTTGGTAAATAGTAAAATGAGCCATATCTTCCTAAGGTTAAAAGGCCAAGAGCAAATGGAAAAGCAGCTGGCTTGGCTGGAGAATGGGGTGTAAACAGAAGAAGAGATTTCTTCCTATTTTATTTTGAGGCTGTAAACTGTTCCTTTTTACTTTGAGAAGGTTTATTCTTTTAAAAAGGCTACCTATGATAATGTATGAAATATATTAGCTTAAATGTAATTATGCAAAGGATCTAGAAAGAAAGAAATGTTAAATTCTTATTTCATAGAGTCATATTGCTGTAGGAGACCAGAGGGGCAAACGAGCCCAGCCCCCTGCCAGACAGGAGACGCCATCGAGCACTCCTGATATATGGTTGTCAGGCCTTTGTTTAAAGACCTCCAAAAGAAGGAGATCTTTCAATGATAAACTCAAGATCTCTGACATCTGTTTAAGATAAAAAATTAAAACTATTAACCATCTGTTTTGGAGGGCAATAGGGCAAGGAGGGCAAGAGGTGAGCTGGTAATTAAGGTTCCTTGTTGAGATAAATGTAAGATAAATAACTACTTATTTGTCATTTATAGATAGAAGAATATATAGCTTTTTGTTTCCCATAAAAGGCAAAAGGAAATGGGTGTATCTTTTGTGATTGGTTCTAGCAAACAGCCAATGGGAATTTCAACCAGGCTGATTGGACAGAGGCAGCCAAAGGAGGAGCAAGGAGGCTGGGCTGAGGGAATATAAGTGCTGGCCATAATGGCAGGAGCCCAGGCCAGAGCTTGGTAACCATATACCACTGTGCCTCTCATTTATTTGCCTGACAAATAAATTATTATTTTAATTTCTCTATTGCTGCGTTGAATATTTCATTCCAGCTAAGCGTTAACCACAAGCAGGGTGCTAGAATTTCTCTGCACATATTGTTCTCTCCAAGTTATAAAATTATACATAGCCTTACCTTATCTCAGTGGCGTAGCGTGGGTTGTCAGCACCCAGGGCAAGGCAAGTAATTTGTGCCCCCTAACCCGTGGATTTGCGCCCCCTAACCCTAACCCCCAGATGTTGCGCCCGGTGCGGCCGGCCCCCCCTGCACCCCCACACTACGCCACTGCCTTATCTATCAAATAATCAACAAATAAATTTGTCTATGTTTATTCAAAACCTGCCAAGGAGTCCGATTCATTTTGTTGTCCTTTTAAATAATTTGTAAAAAAGTTCCCATTCTTCCTTAAAGTCACATTTATCCTTGTCCCGCAGTTTATATGTCTATTTAGCCAACTCTGCATAACTCATCCATTTATTTTTCTTGCCACTGTTCTTTTGTTGGGATTTCCTCATTCTTCCATCCTTGTGCTAGCAAGACTCTTGCCACTGTTGTAGCATGCATGAATAAATTCTTTATTTTTCTTGGCAGGTCTTGTCCTACAATCCCTAACAAAAATGCTTCTGGTTTTGTTTTGTTTTACAAATGTCATTTTAAACATTATTTTCAATTCATTACTGTAATGGTTCTAGGGGTTGCTCGTGCGTAAGTTGCCGCCACTCCTGGCTAGGTTATCTGGTTGAACCCTTTCTGTCTGGACAGCCCTTCACTTCGTGGCTGTTTCAGTCGCTGGCAGAATCCGTCAGTGGGCGTTTCTTGAACTTCTTCCAGCAAATAAGTTCTTTGACGCCAAGTCTCCTCCTACTCTCCCTGCGCGTTAAGTCTTCTGCGCAGGGAGGGTGTGGGCAGCGGAGTACCCGTGCTCTCCCCACTGGTCTCCGGGGAAGGGTCCTGGAGCCTTCTCTCCGATTCCCCCATCTGCCCCCCTTCACCCCTGGTGTTACGCTGATTTCCTTCCCCAGCAGATGGGCTGCCTCTCTGCCTGCTGGGACCCTCTCCGGCATCCCTCTGGAGCCTTCCCTCTGCCTCTGGCTCCGATGGCAGTTCCCTGACAATTACATATCATTTCCCATTTTTTAAAAAAATTCTCTCCATTCCCACCACATATGGTAAAAAGTCCCTTCTTTTTCTTTACATTTCCTACATATGTTTGTCTCTTGTTCACCTTTGGGCAGTTTCCATTGGGCGCTAAGGCTGGGGGCAGCTTTCTTCCAGGGCTCTATGGGGCAGTGTCTCTTTGGCACCTCTATTTGGGGCTTGGGTGGGGCAGCTCAGAGACCAGGGGCGCAGCAGCGGCTGCCCAGAGGACTCCCAAGGAGAAGGGGGGAGGAGAAGCAACTGAGGGAACACCCCCAAGGGAGGGTGTTTGACGGCTTTAGTAGGAATGTTAGAAGGAATTAAGTACAAATAGATTATTGGAGTATGAAAGGGAAAATAAGGTTAAAATATGTTAAGACAATTATATGACAGAAAATAGGGGAAGATGGAAAGGAATTGCTGAAACAATTAATAGAAGTGGAATACAAAAAGGGAGGTGTGAGGAGGTCGTTGAAACAAGTGAATGTAAGATATGATATTGAAATGGTATGATGTGTGTTTTAAATTGTTTTTGCTTTGTTTTGTTTAGTTTATTGTGTTAATGTTGTGTTGTGTGTTGTTTATACATTGTATTGTATTTTTTCTCTTTTTTCTCTTCTTTTTCCTTTCCTTTTTTCTTTTTTGTAATGTTTAAAAGTAATAAATATTATTTAAAATAAATAAATGAAAAAGGGTGAGGCTGCCAGTTCGGTAGGCAAAGCTTATCAAAGGGTGACAGAACTGGGCTCCTGATCTCCACAGGGGTGTTGCAGAAAGAATATACAATGGTAGCTATGGTTAGGAACTTGATTTGTTCCGGAGGTCCATTCTTAACCTGAAACCGTTCTTAACCTGAGGTACCACTTTAGCTAATGGGGCCTCCTGCTGCTGCCACCACACAATTTCTGTTCTCATCCTGAGGTAAAGTTCTTAACCCGAGGTACCACTTCCGGGTTAGCAGAGTCTGTAACCCGAAGTGTTTGTAACCTGAGGTGTTTGTAACCTGAGGTACCACTGTAGTTGGTCAAGAGGGCCATGGGCTCTAAAAGGTTAAAAACCTCTGCTGTAAAGGAAGAATGTCGTAAGTCAGTTGGGTAAAAGGAGGAGGAGGAGGATGAATACTTTGAAGACTGAGGGGAATTGATCCCAGGGAAGGCAAACTGAAAAAATTGAGGGTTCTTTTTTTTTGTAATATATAAATGTGAGGTTATCAAAGCAGAAAGAAAGGCTGGAGGCCTACACATATGAAAGTGATGCCACAGATAACCACAATCTCTCCAGGAGATGGCAACCAGGAGGAACATATTAATATTAAAGGCAACAGGGCTTTGGCCACGAGATAAAAACTGTTCAGAATACAGGCTTATTAAACCTGAAGATAGGATATCTGGATGAAATTGGAGGACATCTGCAGCCTAGCTATTGACTGATGCTTATAGATAGTTCAGTCAGACAGGAAATTATAGGAACGTAACAGTAATTACATTGCATACTCAAAAATGCTCACTGCTTAATCTATAGTCGAGATGTTTATCACATCAAAGCAGATCCTGAATTGGTTGGATGGCGATACGGTGCTGGAAGAATTAAGTGTAAACATATTTCAGATTAAAGAATTCTAGCAGTTTATGCTAATTTCTCAAACTTTTTAATTGCCCTGTAGTAAGTTATAAATTGAAACTGGTGAAACATATGGTAAAATGTTGGATGAAAGTCCATAAGAAGCATGCATATAAACGATCAATGGCCAAGCAAATTTGATTTGTAGGAATATTTTTTTAAGCTGTTAATAATACACTATATTGATAAGAGTCAAATTGGGAAGAGAGCTGAATATTTTTTTCTCTAATCTGTACTGGGTTTATTTCATTTATTCATTCATTAAATTTATATACAGCGCTTCGTCGAAAGAGCACAGGGCAGTTTATAACTTTGTTGGCATCTGTCTGTCTTGAGAGACAATGGAGTGCACCTCCAGGGGTGAAGTTAAACTGCTGCGTTAGCAACATCAACGTGACCTCCCCGAGGTGAAAGCCTGGGTAGCATGTATGGAGGTCATCTGGAGGCCCAGATGAACTCCTCCCCCCAGCTCTCAGCCACATTGATGTGGCCCAAAAAAGCAGAGCAATATGTTTGGCACCAGCTTGGCTGCAGGAGTTGCCAGAAGGAGATGTACAAAGGCACCATCTAACCATCTTAGGGGACTTGTGTACTCCATAGCCTTTTCTTCTCATGAAGATATCCCACAAGGCAGCGCAAGGTTAGGATCTGTTAGGATTCTTGCTCCGTGTTTGCAGTCATGAGATTGTTGTCTATCTCATGAGGGTGTATGTTTTCATTCCACAGTGTGGGAAGTGACGGAGACAAGATGTTTTGTGTTACTGTGTTCTGGAATATAGGACTATTGTCCTTTGTCCTTTCTCTCTTTGCTGTCTGATGAGAAAGAGGAAGGAGCTAAGACAGAATGCTCCGAGTGTATTATATGTAAATAAAAGTAGATTAGCCAAAATGCTGTGCTACTGGTTCTGTTACACAAACCGTGAATACTCTGCAGGATTCCTAAGCGTGCTGATGCTTGTTGGTATCAGTCGCTGTAATGTTAGGACTGAAGAAAGGTTTTGAAGCTCCCGAACGACAGGCCAGGAGGGAAAGAACATGGCAGTAGGGGATGTGTCTCTGCCAGGGTCCTACATGAGAGTAGGATGCTCCTAATAGGATCCGTGTTTTTCTGCTCCCAGATGAGCTACCTTCCCAGGTTGACAAGCCCCATATGCCCCTCACTTCCCTCTACGGTATGAGAAGAAACTGCCTACTTGACCATTGGGCCCACTATTGGTCTCATCCACTCAATCTGCCAGAGCCTGTCTTCGCACGCAGGGAAAGTCCTTAACTCACCGAGGGTTTGAGACCCATTGGCTACCCTCACCTGGTTTAGCTGGCCAATCTATGCCGTTGCCAAGGGGGTGGCCGCTGTCTCATGCGGACAGCTTCTAGAGGCCACAGGTGAAAGCTGAGTGCAGGGTGGGAACAAAAAGTGGACAAACTACCTCAGAAGGAGCATGACACATAGGGTTGCCATACGTCTAGGATCGGACAGCATTTTGGCGTCCGGGTGGGATTTTTGCCAAATTGGCAAACTGTCCGGGAAAACCCAGACATACTTTTTTTAAAAGAAACAAATTTAAAAATCCTCCCAAGTGCGCAAACTTATTTTGGGAGGAGGGGAGATGTTCCCCTAAAGAGCTCAACAGCTTTGTCTGGATTTACAGTTTGGGGTATATGGCAACCCTAAGGACATGTCCCCCACCAGAGATACTACCAGACCTGAACAGGGAAAATAGAGGATTGTAGAATGTAAACTAGGGACTCGGGTGGCGCTGTGGGTTAAACCTCAGTGCCTAGGACTTGCCGATCGCATGGTCAGCGGTTCCAATCCCTGCGGCGGGGTGAGCTCCCGTCTTTCAGTCCCAGCTCCTGCCCACCTAGCAGTTCGAAAGCACCCCTAAGTGCAAGTAGATAAATAGGTACTGCGTTATAGCGGGAAGGTAAACGGCATTTCCGTGCGCTGCTCTGGGGCTGGCTCGCCAGAGCAGCTTCGTCACGCTGGCCACGTGACCCGGAAGTGTCTCCGGACAGCGCTGGCCCCCGGCCTCTTAAGTGAGATGGGTGCACAACCCTAGAGTCGGACACGACTGGCCCGTACAGGCAGGGGTACCTACCAGAATGTAAACTAGGACACATGATCACCCTTAATGATGGAAGGGGTCCCCCTCAGGACATCTGACCCTCAGGCTCTTTATACCTGATATATTCAGGGAAAGGGCTGCAGCTCACTGACAGAACACCTGCTTTTCATGCACGAGGTCCTAGTTTTCAACCTGTGCCATCTCCAGCAAGGGCTTGGAGAGACACTTGCTGAAACCCTGGTGAGCTGGTATCAGTTAGTGCAGACAATACTGAGCTAGATGGAGCAATGGTCTGACTCAGTACAGTCATACCTTGGACCGCGTCAGATGTTCGGCTTCCAAAAGAATGTTCAAAAACCAGAACACTCACTTCCAGTTTTTGATCGTTCGGGAGCCAGAATGTTCGACTCCCAAGGCGTTTGAGAGCCGAGGTACGACTGTATATGGCAGCTTCCCAGGTTCCTAAAATGTATGTATGTATGTATGTATGTATGTATGTATTAGATATTTTATTAGTTGAATATAAGAATAACATACAATCAAAAACAAACAATCAAATACAGTTTTTCCCTGCCCCCCCCAAAACAGCCCCA
Source organism: Podarcis melisellensis (assembly GCF_964234715.1). NCBI lineage: Eukaryota > Metazoa > Chordata > Lepidosauria > Squamata > Lacertidae > Podarcis > Podarcis melisellensis. The sequence continues at coordinate 117,440,177 of NC_138528.1, forward strand.
ACTATGTCCAGGTAATTACATAAGTAATATAATCAAATAAAAAATTATTTCTACAGTTGCTGGTTTAAAAAATATCATTCCACATGCTCCCATGTGGGGTTTAAATGCATGTTCTTTCTTTGATGCATATGTAATAAAGGAGGACCACATTATGTAAAAGTTATGTAGTTTCTCACGTTGTTTTCTTTTACGTACCCTTTCTGTTAACTTTTCCATCAAAAGTAATTCCCAGACATAAGCATACCAAACTTCACGTTTAATGTCCTCCAGTGTCTAGCATCAGCAAGACGTGCTGCAGTTATAAGATGTACAATGTATTTATTACACTTGTTTACACCCCACTTTTGATGATAAAAATCTCTCCAAAGTGGATTACTAAAGAAAAATGCAGACTCACAAACTGCCCTCAGAAGTAGGACTCCCTAAGCCAAAGGCTAATTTAGTATGCTCTTTCTCTCCCCTCCCTCCCATCTTCTTCGTTGATTCAGCTCTCTTTTTGAAAAATAGGGAGATGAGGTGTTGCATATGGGCTTTCTGGCTGAGCTGATATTCTAAGTTGCAGTAAAGACATCAGGAAAAACACTCCTTGCTGAGTGTAAATAGCAGTGTGTTCAACAGTTAAAGTGTTGCAATGCAACCAGAACTTCAAGCAGATTTTGCAAAGCCCATTAGATAATTAAAATAGCTCATCTGGAGTTAACCAAACAGGTCAGGGAATGTGCCGTGGCATCTTATCTGTGTCCCCCCCCCCATCCATTAACAAAAGGTCTGGATGAAGTAAACCTGAGATGTCATTGTAACAGACAAAACAAATGAGAATGGATTTGTTGCATACAAAAACAACTTGCGTTTCTCGCTGGTGAAGAATAAGGGATGGAGAGTAGGTGATTTGGTTAAGATAAATGTTCCATTTTTAAAAAAATCCTATAAGGAGCAATTTATAGCCCAAGTCAATGTACTGACAGCAACCAGCTCTGTTTTTTTCTTTCCATCAAATCCAGAGGCATCTACTCAATCCCTAAATGAACAGCTGAGCACAGATACGATATGGGCTGGATGAGGGCCAGCAAACTGAGCAAAAACATGGCCTGCAGCTCAGGAGTTTGAAAAATGAGGTGAAACGTTTTGTCCAAGGTGGGTGGGTACAGCATTTCATCCTTAATGTGGGATTAAAAATAATTAGGCAGTGCTATTATTGGGAAGCCTTCTGCTTACTCTGTTTTCTTGGTTTCTGGCAGCTGTTCTCCTCACAAACAAGTCCCCCCCATGAGTTTATGCCTCTCTTCAAAATTAAATTCCACCCACCATACAAAACCAATTTTGATCTCTTTTCCTGCCTCCTTAGGTGGGAAGCAAGTATTGATCTGCCCTGCAAGAATGTCACCCGACCTCTTCTTTGCTTTCAGCCATTTCCTCACCTGTTCCACTAGCTAAAAAAAACCAAAACACTAAAAAAAAACAACTTGAACAACATCCTTGGTGTGTGTGTGTGGGGGGGGGGCAAGTAGTTTCCAGAATGCAGAAACTGCCAAAGGGATTCTTTTATGCCAAATTGCCTTCAGATGTTCAGAAAATTGTAGACAATGCGAGGCCTTCTAGATGTTGAACTCCAACTTTCTCCATCTGTGTCCACTGTAGAGCGCCTCTATGAATGGACCTTGTGTCTTTCTTTCAGTGACGTAGGGCTGCCATTCGTCCATCACCAGCATTTCAAAGGCAGAAGTGACATGGTCACTGTTATGTACTGAGTTGAATAGGATCCAAACTGCAGCAGTCTGATTGGTCCTAGCACAATAGGCTCCAAAAGGCAGCAGTCTGATTGGTCCTAGAACAATAGGATTCAGAATGCAGCAGTCTGATTGGTCCTTGAAAAATGCAGCAGTATGATTGGTTAGCAGGGACCACCCCATCATGCTCCAGATAGAAGTGAATCCACAACCTGATTGGCTTACAGTAGAATTCCGGAATTAGCCAATCATGTGCAGCCCATTGTGTAAATAATGTATATAAAGCAGATACTTTGAGGGGACTTTCATTCATTCCTCCTCACCACTATGAGCTGAATAAAGAGCATGAAATCACTTTGCGACTCTGAGTATATTTCAGTCACGAAAGATGGATCATAGAGAAGTCAACTAAAAAACTGTGTTTCTTTGGCATTTTCGTTAAAAAAAAAGGCGCTCAACAACCTTGGGGTTTGTCTAAACAAAGCTCAACAGTTTGGGTGGTCTCCAATTTTTCTTTCAAGGTGTTCTGGTTTTTATATGGCAACCCTAAGAGAACGTCACTTTCCCCCCCTTTTAGAATAGCAGTCCTATTACAAAAAGACACCTTTCTATGCAAAACAGCCGTTTCCTAATTCAAAAATTTTGGTGTCTTCTGAAGAAAAGCTCAACAACTTTCGGGGTGCCCTGGTTTTTACTAATTGAAATAAGGCAACCCTAAGCCACATATAATTATAACTCAGTACCACATAAGTAGTTCCATGTTCACCAACACCAGTAAACAAGTGCTCTTGAATTTCCCCTTCCTCTTCTTTACTATTGAGCAGGGGGATAAAAATTGATGTGGCATTCGGGGGCAGAGGAACCTTTGCCCAGGGTCCCCTAAAACGTGGAATAGCCTCTGATGGTTATGAATGCTGGCTATGCTCTGGCAGCCATCTTGCATGTTGGGGGAAAAGACTGAGAGTTCCCTATCGATAGGAGCTAAGGAGTAAGATGTACAGAAGTAAGTTCTGGAGGGTACGAGCCTTTTGGGGGTGGTGAATGCCCCCACCTAACTCACTCTTCCCCGCCAAGGTTTGCCAACTCCTAATATACAAACTCTGAGATGGAAAGTCACCTGATGGTTCAGTGCGGAAGTCCTTTGCATTTGGCCTGGGGGGAAGAGGAGGACCGTGGTTGGTATCAGATCCCACAGTCTTGTTTTAACACCATACTTCATGCCAGTTTTCACTTCCTTTCATTTGGTGTTTCACAAGAGGATAAATACCCCCAGGTGACCTTCATTTTCTGCTATTAGTTATTTCATATACTGTACCTCTGTCAGGTTATCTCTTATTCATCGCCTCCCTTGGCTAAGCAGTCATATCATTTTAATTTCACCTTAGATGGAAGAATTTATTCCATGTGCCTCGTTGCATCGGCTGTGCCTGCCTGTTTTATCGGGACTGTTTCCTTCTGCAAATAGATGACACGGAGCCTGCAGTCAATGTAAAAGCATGTTATTGGCTGGCAGGAAGGCTTTACAATCCCCTTCTCTCCCTCATTTTGGCCAAAATCTTTCTTCCTTTTAATGAAGGCTTGGTTAATAATTATAAGCAAAGATTCCAACGTTTGTATTAGGGCAGTGCCTTTAGGTCACCCAGCTAGATGGAAGCAGAAGAAAGTAACATTGTCCTATTTGCTTAAGGGTATGCAACAACTCAATATACTGAATAAATTGGGGCGATTTGGTGTAGTATTTCACATTACTGAGTCAGCCTATGCTAATAACAAGATGGGAGGGACACAGGTGGCACTGTGGTCTAAACCACTGAGCCTCTTGGGCTTGCCGATCAGAAGGTCGGCAGTTCGAATCCCCATGATGGAGTGAACTCCCGTTGCTCTGTCGCAGCTCCTGCCAACCTAGCAGTTCAGAAGCACGCCAGTGCAAGTAGATAAATAGGTATGGCTGCGGCGGGAAGGTAAACGGCGTTTCTGTGCGCTTTGGCTTCTGTCACAGTGTTCCATTGCACCAGAAGTGGTTTAGTCATGCTGGCCACATGACCTGGAAATCTGTCTGTGGACAAACGTTGGCTCCCTTGGGCTGAAAGCAAGATGAGCACTGCAACCTTATAGTCACCTTTGACTGGACCTAACCGTCCAGTTGTCCTTTATCCTTTTTTTTTACCTTAATAATAAAATACGCTGAGGTGCATCAGAGAGTGCCCAGCTTTTTGCCTTGTTTCCTCCCCATAAAGTTGATAAAGATATCACCCTAATATGGATTTGGGATTTTTTCTTATGTGCCAGCACAGCTCCCTTTTTTCATTCATATAAAGTCCACTGACTTCACCAAATCACCTTGAAAGAACGGCGGATGGTGGAACCAAACACCATCCTAAATCTGCGCTGGGGCATGTTTTGCAAAATGTGTGCCAACCTTCTCATTGTCCAAAACTTTGAACAACAAAGACCTCTCAATTAAACTTCACCACCCTGATCTTATTCTCAGGAGCTTGAAAGGGCAGGCAAAATGTTAATCAGAAGTCAATTACAGTCTGATGTGATGAAGAAGTGACCTGGCTGAACTTCGTTTCATGAGTCCTCAAATGACATTAAGAACTTGTAACATTTGCTGAATGGGTAAAAATAGATTTCATTTGTAACGCAGAAGGAAGCACAGGTTACAAAAGCTGTTATTGCTACTTCCGTCAGTGCCTGCTAATTAAATGTTGTGACTCTTACACTTATGGGAACTGTGCTGTGCTGATTATGAAAATCTGGTTTGGTGGAGATCGCACTGAAATGGCTGCACATGTGGAATGAAGGAACCATGTTGAAAGTGCTTGTAGCTTTGTGAGATTTCCGTGAAAGTACAAAACATGCACGACTTTGACCATTTCTCCCCAAGACAACCTTAAATGGCCACTGGGACCATATAACACAGCTCCTAAAGGATCTTCACTGGTTACTAGTACATTTCCGAGCACAATTCAAAGTGTTGGTGCTGACCTTTAAAGCCCTAAATGGCCTTGGTCCAGTATACCTTAAGGTTTGCTATATCTGAATATTTTAGCCACCCGCCAGGCAGGCTTGGCTTGGCTTGGAACAGCTAGCAGAGGCCTCTGCTGTCCTGCTTAAAGAGAACTCGGAAGCTCTCTCAAGTCACTATAATTGTATTAAGCGTATGACGCAAATTGCTCTAGACAGGCATTGTGGATGTTTTCAGGGATCAATATATGAAACAGTAAAAATCTGACAGAAGGGAGGGGAAAAGGCATGCTAAGTGTACAGTCGTATCTGTTTATATGAGATGTGTTCAGCTTCTTCAAGCTGCCAAGACAAAATGAGATGGGAGAATTTCACAGCATGTTTTCACCTCTAGCAAAAGAAACCCTTTTGGTTATTATTTTTTGCATCCCTTGCGATGGAATTTGCAGTGGGGATGTGGCAGGGGGCAGTGTTGGAAAGGAAAAGGAATGTATACCCACTTCTGAAGCAACTGGACTTAAATTCCCTATCCGATCCAGTTGTTTATTCATTTATTTATAATTTTTATTAAATTTTCATATTTTACATTACAGGTGAAACCTCTTGCATTATACCATACACTTATTAATCCCCCCTCCCCTTCCAAGGTTCATTGGACTTTTCCAACCATTCCTGCATATTTTGATATATGCACCTAATTCTGTTCTCCTATCTCACATCACTTTGGTATTTATTATACTGTTGAATTCACTTTAATACTGCTAGAGTTTTCAACTGCACACAATTGTTTTCGATAAGCTCAACAACAAAAATCCCACTCCTCCTTAAATACCTGTTCTTCTTGCTCCCTTATTCTACTTGTGAGACCCGCTAACTCTGCATATTCTAACATCTCAAGTTGCTGATCCTCCTCGCTAGGGACCTCCCTCACTTTCCATTTTCAGGGCTAGCGAAATCCAATTGTATGCAGTTGACGAGTTGGGTCAGAACGTCGAGGCACATCCATCATGACCTTCACATCTGTATATGCGACAGAAGGCATGCTTATGCTTGTTGCATTGCTTTTAAATGAGATGCATACTCAAAAGCAGGGGAGACCTCCAGTCTACAGGCCAATAATGGTCTGCTGGCCAACCTTAGCTCACTAAGGAGTCCAAGTTAGTTTACTTGGCCATTTCCCCCAAACCTTGCCCATGTCAAGTGATGGGCGGGATCCAATTCTGCTGGGGTCTGCTTCATTCGTGCGTTCCCCATCTGGGATGAAGCAGAGCTTGTTAGCCTGCAGGACTGAACTCTCCACTCATCAGCTGGTGGATTAAATCCTGCTGGGTGCTGTTTGGCAATGTCTTCCCTATGGGTTCAGTCCCGCTGGGTGCTGATTTATCAGTGTGTTCCTTGCAGGGGATACAGGGCAGAGCAGAAAGCAATGCCTTCCTTAACTCCTAGCCAGAGACTCATTATGTTTTGGATAGCATACCCTCCAACATTTCTCTGATGAAAATAGGAACTGCTTATTCAATACGATATGATACAATACAATGCCCCACCCATCCAGGGGTGAACAAAGGCGTTGTGACACCCGGGGCGCTACGTAGGGCTCATATGTTGCGTCGTTACGTACGACGCATGCGCCGTACGTAGCGACACTGCACATACGCTGTACATAGCGTGTTGCCAGTGGCGCTGCTCCAGCCTCACCTCACAGAGTGTTTGTTGTGGGGGAGGAAGGGAAAGGAGATTGTTAGCCGCTTTGAGACTCCTTCGGGTAGTGATAAAGCGGGATATCATATCCAAACTCCTCCTCCTCCTCCTCCCCCTCCTCCTCCTCAAAAATTGTTACAAAAATGTGATTTTTTTTGTTGACTTGCCTCAGATCCAGGATGAAGCGCCACATTTTGGAAATCGCCCCCCCCCCCGCTGTCAATTCTGCCTTTGAAATCCTAGTAATGTCTGGGGAAATCCGGACGTATGGCTGCTCTAGATGCTGGGGAAACTAGATTCCTATGGGGCTTTCATACCTGGTATGCTGCTGCATTGGCTGAAATCTAAAGCATAATGAAAAGACCATCTCCATTTCTCCTGCTGTGATATTGAGTTTTGTCCTCAAGCAGGCAGGCAGGCAGGCATACAGCTTGACACATGCTGGCCAGTGATGAGAACCATTGGTCTTAGAAAAAGCCCATGTTGAAAGCCCTATACAAACAACATGGTCACACTCAACTCACATGCAGATTTGATGTATGAGTGTTTACATCCCTTTAGGGCTGAAGAATTGGTGCTTTTGAATTATGGTGCTGGAGGAGACTCTTGAGAGTCCCATGGACTGCAAGAAGATCTAACCTATCCACTCTGAAGGAAATCAGCCCTGAGTGCTCACTGGAAGGACAGATCCTGAAGCTGAGGCTCCAATATTTTGGCCACCTCATGAGAAGAGAAGACTCCCTGGAAAAGACCCTGATGTTGGGAAAGATTGAGGGCACAAGGAGAAGGGGACGACAGAGGACGAGATGGTTGGACAGTGTTCTTGAAGCTATTAACATGAGTTTGACCAAACTGCGGGAGGCAGTGGAAGACAGGAGTGTCTGGCGTGCTCTGGTCCATGGCGTCACGAAGAGTTGGACACGACTAAACAACTAAGCAACAACAACAAAATTATCTGAAGTTGCTGTCAGATGCCATCTGCTTTCATCTGAAGAATTCTGAGGGAAGGCTAAAAGAGTTTTAAGAAAACCTAGCAAAATTTCTTAAAGTTGTGGAGGAATGGCAGCGAAGTGAAATTCTATGCATATACAGATATTCTTCCTCAGGCAAATGACTTGATCATTTCTTTGGCGGGGGCAGATTTTCGCTTCTTCAGGTGTTGCCTCTTATCTGAACCAATATAATTTCAAGTTTCAATATTTTACATGGCTCTTTGGAAACGGCAGTTTGAGTCAACAATGGAGTTTGGAAACACTTTTCAATCACTCTCAGCAAAAAAAAAAAACATTCCTGCAAATTATTTTTTTCCTCACTTCCACAGAAAGTGTTCTTTAGGCAGTGAACTCATTATTTCTCAAAGACTGTAGCAGCTAGAAGTCAAGACTGTAGCAGTTGGAAATCTCATTTTTTTGCTGGAAAAAAACGAGACAGCAGTAATTGCTTTTGTGGATTCTCAATACATAGACCACTCCAATCTTCACCTGAAACTCTAAATGAAATGTGCATATGTCTCTCTCTCTCTCTCTCTCTCTCTCTCTCTCTCTCTCTCTCTGTGTGTGTGTGTGAGAGAGAGAGAGAGAGAGAGAGAGAGAGAGAATGAATTTGATTTAGAGTTTCATATTCATTAAGGAACAGCAGGGGCATATCTGCAGAATTATGCCAGTGTTATTTTACAACCAAACCATTAAGATTTTAGAAATACATTAGCCAACCTTTAAAGCCATTTAGAAACTGCATTTCAAAGGGTTCCTATCACAACTGGTGTGTAGCCCAGTCTGCCTTATGGCAAGTCTATGTAGAGGAAGATTGGATTATTTCTGTGATAAACAGCCAGGTTATCCAAACAGGTAAATGAGAATTGTAACCAGAGGCTCAAAGTTCCATTAAAATGCCCTTGTTTTAATCAAACATTAGGCGAATGGTTGACTAGCTCTATCTCTCAAATGTCCTAAAGGTGGAGCTCAAGTACAAGCTTGCAGCTGATCAGATTTTGCAATAAAACCATGTGCACTGCTATCTTTTCTAGTAAGTACTATAACTGAAATCCAAAGATCTATGGAACTAGTTCTGCATTCTTGCGGGGAACTATGAGAATGAGATTCTCAAACAGCAGCCCCTTACTAATATCCCATGGGAAGCCACCATTAAAAGCGAGAAGATGTTGTGCTATTCACACAGCAGAAGACCAAAGATTCACTGGGCATGCCCAAATCCTTGTGCAGTCTTAAAGTAGTCCTGTGGATCCCGACATGTGTTCATTTTTATAAACCACTTCAGTGCAAAACCAGATTGATCCAGTCATTTGTTGTTTAGTCGTGTCCGACTCTTCGTGACCCCATGGACCAGAGCACGCCAGGCACTTCTGTCCTCCACTGCCTCCCGCAGTTTGGTCAAACTCATGCTGGTAGCTTCAAGAACACCATCCAACCATCTCATCCTCTGTCGTCCCCTTCTTCTTGTGCCCTCCATCTTTCCCAACATCAGGGTCTTTTCCAGGTAGTCTTCTCTTCTCACGAGGTGGCCATAGTACTGGAGCCTCAGCTTCACAATCTGTCCTTCCAGTGAGCACTCAGGGCTGATTTCCTTAAGAATGGATACGTTTGATCTTCTTGCAGTCCATGGGACTCTCAAGAGTCTCCTCCAGCACCATAATTCAAAAGCATCAATTCTTTGGCGATCAGCCTTCTTTCTGGTCCAGCGCTCACTTCCATACATTACTACTGGGAAAACCATGGCTTTAACTATACGGACCTTTGTTGGCAAGGTGATGTCTCTGCTTTTTAATATGCTGTCTAGGTTTGCCATCGGCTTTCTCCCAAGGAGCAGGTGTCTTTTAATTTCATGACTGCTGTCACCATCTGCAGTGATCATGGAGCCCAAGAAGGTAAAATCGCTTACTGCCTCCATTTCTTCCCCTTCTATTTGCCAGGAGGAGATGGGCCCAGTGGCCATGATCTTCGTTTTTTTGATGTTGAGCTTCAGACCATATTTTGCACTCTCCTCTTTCACCCTCAATAAAAGGTTCTTTAATTCCTCCTCACTTTCTGCCATCAAGGTTGTGTCATCTGCATATCTGAGGTTGTTGATATTTCTTCTGGCGATCTTAATTCCGGCTTGGGATTCATCCAGCCCAGCCTTTCGCATGATGAATTCTGCATATAAGTTAAATAAGCAGGGAGACAATATACAGCCTTGCTGTACTTTCCCAATTTTGAACCAATCAGTTGTTCCATATCCAGTTCTAACTGTAGCTTCTTGTCCCACGTATAGATTTCTCAGGAGACAGATGAGGTGATCAGGCACTCCCATTTCTTTAAGAACTTGCCATAGTTTGCTGTGGTCGACACAGTCAAAGGCTTTTGCATAGTCAATGAAGCAGAAATAGATGTCTTTCTGGAACTCTCTAGCTTTCTCCATAATCCAGTGCATGTTTGCAATTTGGTCTCTGGTTCCTCTGCCCCTTCGAAATCCAGCTTGCACTTCTGGGAGTTCTCGGTCCACATACTGCTTAAGCCTGCCTTGTGGAATTTTAAGCATAACCTTGCTAGCGTGTGAAATGAGAGCCAGTCATACCCTTGTATTTAAAACAAAACAGGGTGACATTGGCCCCACCTCAAGCCGCAGTTGGACCCACTAAGGCTTCTCCCACTTTCTCCCCTAGAACAGAGGTTTTCAACCTTTTTGAGTCCATGGTTTCCTTGACCAACTGCAGTCTTTCTGCAGGACCCCTGTGGGGCCCAGGAGCTCAGTTATGTCACCCCTTTCCTGCAGAACTGGCAATTTCTAACCTCTTTTTTTTACACTCTCCTTTGTGGAGGGTTCCCTCAGCCTCCTTTCCTCTCCCCTCTCCTTGGGAGTCCTCTGAGCAGCTGCAGCTGCCACCCCTGGTCTCTGAGTTGCCCCCCTGCCCCAAAGAGAGGTGCCCCACACTGCCCCATGGGGGCCTGGGAAGCACCTTCTGGTCAACCCCAGAGACACCATTCACCTATGGAGCTTATAGCCAGGCCTGCTGCAATAAACAGCTGTGAAAGCTTTTGGGAGGCAGTGATGCAAGAGGGCATCAGATGAAGGAAGGAGGGAAAGAAAGAGGGACAGAGGTCAGGGTTGCCCACAGAACCCCTGACCATCATTCAAGGCACCCCAGGCTGCCAAGGCACACTGTTTGAAAACCACTGCCCTAGAATGTCTAGTTCTTGCAGGCATCACACTAAACAGCAGACAGATACGGCCTATGCCTCATTTGTTGACTACAGTGGTACCTCGGGTTACATAGGCTTCATGTTACATACGCTTCAGGTTACAGACTCCGCTAACCTAGAAATAGTATCTCGGGTTAAGAACTTTGCTTCAGGATAAGAACAGAAATCGTGCAGCAGCGGTGCAGTGGCAGCAGGAGGCCCCATTAGCTAAAGTGGTGCTTCAGGTTAAGAACAGTTTCAGGTTAAGAACAGACCTCCAGAACGAATTAAGTTCTTAACCCGAGGTACCACAGTACCTTCATGTAAAAGGTTTACTTCCAACAGTAAAACCACTCTCTGTATCGGAAACTCCCACTGACTTCAGCAGGGTAAAAAGTGCATAAGATTGCAGCCTTGATCATCTAGACTAGGGTCTCCCAAACTTGGATCTCTAGCTGTTTTGGGACTACAACTCCCATCATCCATAGCTAGCAGGACCAGTGGTCAGGGAGGATGGGAATCAGCTGGGGACCCAGGTTTGGGAAACCTAGAGCTAGATGGCTGTGGGTTTCATGCTGACATTGTCGGGAAACTGCATGACTAGCCGTTATCGATATTTTGCAACGTTTTCCTCCGACAGTTCTCAGAGAGTCCAAGACTCTTCTTGAATCAAGATCTACCAGTTTCCACTAGTCTACAAATAATTTAGCAAAATGGTTTAAGTGTAGCGAATTTTGCCTAAGTGCAATGGAAGGGCAGAAACAATGGAGGTGGCTGAAACAATTGTAGAGGTACCATTCAGGAATATGTTTCTGGATAAGCAAGGCAAACAAGTTCTAAACCAGCCCTTCAGTCTTATATCCATCCTCAAGATTCTTCCTAGGCCACACGCCCTGTCCCAGGGCTGCATCCCTCACTCCCTTGCTTTGCACCCTCCATGAGGTCCCCCTCCCCCGGCTGGACTACATCCTTGAACTTTTGCTTGCATGGGAGATATAAGGTAGCCTACTGTTCAAAGGTAAATTTCACATTTGTTCCACTGTCCAATTTTACCTCTCGCAAGTGACTCTCAGATGGCCAGTGGCATCTCAGGCTGAAAAAGTTCCCCCACCCTGCTATGAAAGTACCGTATTTTTTGCTCTATAAGATGTACTTTTCCCCTCCTAAAAAGTAAGTGGAAATGTGTGTGCATCTTATGGAGCGAATGCAGGCGGGAGGCTCTGCTCAGCGCTCCCTTTAAAGAGCCGCTTGGAGCCTGTCTGCGGCTCTTGGGGGCTTTTCCCCGAGGAGGGAAAAGGGAGCGCGGCTCTTGGGGGAGCCTTCATCCTGCTGCCCGGGAGAGGCTGCACGCGGCTATCCCATAAGCCAGGACAGCAAGAGGCTATCCCAGAAGCCAGATCCCTCCTGCTGTTCTGGCTTCTGGGATTCAGAATATTTTTTTTCTTGTTTTCCTCCTCCAAAAACTAGGTGCGTCTTATGGTCTGGTGCGTCTTATACAATGAAAAATACGGTATAGCGCGATTCCCCCCTGCAACATATTGTTGCACTGCAACGATATTTCAAGAGAAAAAAAGAATTCACTCAGAGAAAACTTTCTTCTTCAGAAAGGCTCTTGAGAACTTTTGCCAGCAAAGTGCATTTCTAGAAGGTTGGTTCTGGTCTCAGGACAGCTAACGAAATGTGGCAAGGTCGCCGCATTATGTGAAAAGCGATTTGAGCGGAAATGAAGTTCTGATCACATCCCGCCCTTCCTCGTTCGGCGCTCCTCCGTTTTGCTCGCTCTCCTGATTTATCTCTCTTGAAAAGAGAGAGGAGAACTGTTTACAAGTCACCTATTTCCCGAGGGGAGTGTGAATCAACACCACCTTGTTGTGGGGGTCTCTCTGCCTGGCGTACAGAAAGCATCCTACCTTTGTGGCTTTTATTACAACTGACTCTTCTGTCAAAGCTCCCCATCCTTACTGCTATCACAGGCCATAGTGAGTAAAGATAGAAAGATGAATTGCAGTAATGGAATGACCCTGCTTCCTCGGAATATAACCCAGAGGTAAAGAACGTCAGGCCAATTCCCTCGTCAACAAAGCTTCTGAAGGAAAGATAAGGGCTGCGAGAAAGAGAACAGCCAGGGAGAAAAAGGGATCCGATCACACAACTATGTTATAAAAGAAGAACTGGGGAAGGGCTGTGGCTCAGTAGTAGGAGTGCATGCTTTTCAGGAAAAAGGAGCCAGGTACAATCCCAGGCATCTCCTGAAACCTTGGAGAGCCATTGACGGTCAGGGTTAACAGCTGAGAGCTAAAAGGACCAGTAGTAAGATTTGTACCTTAGACACCACCCATGACTTCTGCCCAACAGGGAGACAGTAATACATACGGCAGGAAGTGGAAAAGTAAGTAAGTCATATGGCAGGAAGTAATACATATGGCAGGAAAGGGAATAGTAAGAATTGTACCTTAGACACCACCCATGACTTCTGCCCAACAGGGAGACAGTAATACATACGGCAGGAAGTGGAAAATGCTGGTGCCAAGTATTGCAAACAAAAATGCACACACTAGGGTAAAGTGTGTCTAGAAAAGCACATTTTAGTGAAAATAACCTGCAAAAATGCTTTAGATTTGGAGAAACTGCTTTGTAAAAAAAAAGAAAAAAGGATACAGTGGAACCTCGCTTTTTGAACATAATCCATTCCAGAAGTCCGTTCAACTTCTGAAATGTTTGAAAACTGAAGATCAAAGGGTTGTCAGCAAGTTCAATGGGGAAAATTGAGGAACAGGCCTCGGAAGCCATTCAACTTCCAAGGCACATTCAAAAATGGAAGCATTCACTTCCGGGGTTTCGGCATTCGGCTTATGAAACGTTTAGCACCTGAGACGTTCGAAAACTGAGGTTTGACTACATTAGGCAAGATTGCATACAAAATTGCAATTGCATACAAAACTGCATACGAAAAGGCTTATGTCTTTCGGGATAAATTAGCATTAAAACACTCATGAAAAATCATGGGTACTAGAAAAAAAACCTGCAAACAATTGTGGAAATGTGGAGAACTGAATTTAAGATTTTTTTTTTATTAAAAACAAAAGAAAACTGAGAGAACCAAAAGTTATCTATTTGCCCATCCCTATAAGATGACACAAAATATCTCAAGTCTTGAGCTCAAAGGCAAGTCCATCTGTATTGCATTACCGTAATCAGAACATGAAACTAAACTCATTTGGGGCAAATGATGTTCCCAACTGTGTTGAAGGCAAGAGGAAGATACTAACAGCCTAAATTGATTGCAGAGGGGAAAGTGAAGATTAAACAAAGAAACAAACACACAAACAAATGTGGAAATGTAGACAATGAATTTATGATTGGGAAAATGAGAAACTGAGATAAACGGTAATTGACAGATTCACTCATCCCTAATGGCGAGTCCTTGGGTGGGATTCACCTAATGAATATTGCCAGTGAAAGCCCTGCACGAGAATGGGCCCAATATTTTCTCAGTTCAGATATTTAGAAGATGTTGGGCAACTGTTCCGATTAAGATTTTATCACGAGGAAAGCTGCATGCTGTGTGAAAGCTCTGCCACTTCAGAAAGAAAACATTATGAAACTTAACCTTTGCTTCCTCCTCATTTCCAACTCCATGATATTCTTAATACAAACAGGCAGTACATATAAAATTTAATAGTTTATGAGAGTGCTAAAGAATGATTTAGTCAGTGTGACTGTTGGTCATGTTCATACCAAGATGGAATAATTGCTACGAACCTTCCCAATACCGTTTCAAAGAGCATGGTTCATTAAAAAGACTGTAGGAATATCTTTGTTATGTATTAAATCACAAGTGTCAAAGCAAGGAAAGAGATGGATGGCATAAGTCTGAAAGCAAATGAGGCAGATTGAATAAAATGACCTTCCTGGTGGTGGCTTCAGATATTTGGAGACGGGGAGGTGGAGACAGGAAGCCCAACTGCCTCATGCTTCCTGTTTCCACCTTTGACACCCTCACTTACGAAGGATGCTGAGTAATATGGCCGCTATTTAGGGTGTGTTATTTGTTAATTCTGTCCCATTATCCCAACAGAGGTCTTGTATTAACTGTTTGTGGTAGCATTTTTGTTTACCAGCAGCAAGAGGTGAAGGGGAGCTCATCCAGAGGATCTCAGTAAGGTTGAGGCACTTTTGAAATGAAATTTTATTTGGTTACAGGGCACAATACTTTTGCGAGCCTAGGCGTTGATCCTGCATTAAATGGTTCCTCCCATGACACAGATCAAATGGGGTGCACCTACCAGGCTTAGATAGCCAGAGACCCCTTCTGCTCACCCAGACAGAAAATACAGTGGTGCCTTGCAAGACGAAATTAATCCGTTCCGTGAGGCTCTTCGTATAGCTGTTTTTTCGTCTTGCGAAGCAAGCCCATTGACAGCTTAGCAGATTAGCGCTATTAGCGGTTTAGCGGCTTTTAGCGGCTTATCAGCTTAGCGGATCAGCTGATAAGCGGCTTAGCTGCTTAGAAAAAGGGGGGAAGGGGAAAAAACCCTGCAGGAACTCGCAAGACATTTTTGTCTTGCGAAGCAAGCCCATAGGGAAATTTGTTTTGCAAAGCGCCTCCAAAACGGAAAACCCTTTCGTCTAGTGGGTTTTCCATCTTGCGAGGCGTTCGTCTTGTGGGGCACCACTGTACTTAACTTTAAACTCAGGTCCCTACCTAACCCACAGAACAACATGAACCTACCGAAAGCACACGCATCAATATGGCTAACTTGACCCAACACTTAACTATCACTGCAGTCAATTAAAGACAACCAACCATGCAATGCCCCCCCCCAAACAATGGGGTTGCCATATTCCAGAATTTTCCAGGCATTTCCAGAATACTGCATTCGTCAGCAGCGTCTGGGCGGAAATCAACTAAATGTCGGGGGAAATCTGGACATATGGTAGCCCGTGTTGGTTGTGCTGATTTTGCTGACACAAACAAAGATTCTTCTGATTCTATCACCTTTTCTATCCGGATCTTCACTGTTTGAAATACGGCGACCCTATGCAATGACCTCCCTCATCGCCAAGGAAAAATAATAAATTAGTAGAAAGAATCCACCCAAGTGACACTGACACAAAACCCCCACATATACACGAAGTATATGGATGCAAGTTTTACCACCGCTCCCCCTCTCCCCCCACAACCTGATACTACATATAACACTAATGTCTCACACAGAATGTAACTGATCTACAGAAAAGACTCTATGACCTGAAAAACAAGACAAGTACTTTCGTAACCTAAAAAAATTGCGCTCTCAGTACTCAGTCCTTTCTGACTGCCAATGGTCAACATCTAACTTAAATTCCTCTCTCCCTCCCTTCCTCTTTCTTCTCCCTCTACTTCCTAGCTTCTACTGGTTGTTGAGTCACCAGGAGGCAGACCCCAGACCTGTCTGTCAAACCATCACCTCCTCCAGCATCCAAAACGCAACTTCTCCATTTCCCCCGTAACATTTGCGCGCAAATCTGTTTAACGTAGACACGGTTTCTTTCAATCATTTCTGAGGCAGGAGAAATGGTTTCTACATTGGGGGGGGGTG
This sequence comes from Podarcis melisellensis, assembly GCF_964234715.1. NCBI lineage: Eukaryota > Metazoa > Chordata > Lepidosauria > Squamata > Lacertidae > Podarcis > Podarcis melisellensis. Next base: position 117,456,335 of record NC_138528.1, read on the forward strand.
GGGGCTGAATATTGCTTGCAGATACACAGCAAATAGATTGTACAATTTGAGCAATCCTTCAGCTGTGAGCTACTGCCAAGGGAAGCGTCGAAAGGAGCCGTGTGACCTTTACTGTCGCTCATCATTACACAACATGACATTTCATTCAGTAGCGATCGAATGAAAGCAGTTTGGGACATGAAATTAATTTTCTATTAGTTTTGGTTTTATTAATGCTATTTCTCCCCCCCCCCCACGCCACCCCTGGAGCAAATGAAAGTACATAAAGCACAATTGCAGCAGATTTTCACCGATACTCTTGGTGCTTCTAAATGTGGGTGCCACATTTAGCCACACCCCAAGCAACCCAAGCATCCAGACCTCTTGATTCCAAATAACATTCTGCAACCTGGTCGATGGATCTTCTTTCTCCAGCTCCAAATGTCAAGGAGAGGAATTTTCACTGAGTTCATAGCAGTGCTGGCTCTACCATTAGGCAGACTGTGGCATCCACCTGAGAAAGCGTCCAGCCTGGTTTTGTTAGTGCTGCCATACGTCTGGATTTTCCTGGACATTACCAGGATTTCAAAGGTGCAATTGATGTCTGGGGGAGAATGCAAGGCCTTCTAGATGTTGTTGGACTCCCAACTTTCTCCATTTATGTCCACTGGCCATGTTGATGCCTGGAGAGCACCTTGTGGCTAAAGTCACTCCACTTCCTTGTGGGACGGTGTTGCGGGCAGGCCATGTGGTCTTCCACTCACAGCGGGGGTGGGGCTAAGCCCCCACATCATGGGGGAGTCCCCAGCCACATCATGGCCCCCAGCAAGCCAATCCGGCTGACCGGGTAGCATGGCTTAGCACATTTAATCCCCCCCAATTTTTTTAATTGATTTTCCAGAATTTTAAACAAACAAACAACCATAGATCTTAACTGTACTTAATCCAATCTAAGTGACATTGTTAAATGACTTCCTCAAATCCCCCTGGCTGAGTTTCATTGTATATCATTGTAACAGTTTTCCAAAACCAATTTTCTCATAAAATTAACTTAGTCACTTGACATCTTTCTTCCTTTTCATTTTAACTTTAAACATATTATTTTCTAACATCACATATTTCAATCCTAAGCCTATCTGGTATTTGCAAGTTTTCCAATTAAGTTATCTTAGCATATTTAACTAAATAGTCTTTGAATTTCATCCAATCATCCTGGTACTCCTCCTCCTTCTGGTCGTGGACTCTTCCAGTCAGGTCAGCTAGCTCCGAAAAGTCCATCATCTTCATCTGCTACTCCTCCACTGTTGGGACATCTTGTGTTTTCCAATTCTTAGCTAACAAAATTCTAGCTGCAGTTGTGATGGCTTGGCACATTTAAGGAGCCGTGCAATCTCCCTTCTGGTCCCCGCTTTATTGGATCTCCTGCCCTTCCGCCCTCTTTTCATGCTTTCGACACCTTGACCTTGCTATGGACCTTGGTTGGTCGTCTTTTGAAGGGGCCTGGTAGGAATTTTTCCACTTGGCAAATTGGCACCGGCCATTTGGTTTTCGCCTACCTCATAGCAACCGTCACAACTTTTGTAAGGTTTGGCAGTTAGGCATTGGTAAAACCTGGTTTTGGGGAGGGGAGGTTGTGGCCATCACCTGCCCCTCCACTTTAAGGGTATTCCATTAAAGGGATCTGGGGGTGTGGAGCTTGTCTGAAGCCCGGGTAGGAGCTAGGGCCAGGCCATGATCCCAACAGAGACCCTGGGGTAGCTCTTTGTTGATGTACATCAACAGGGCTCCTCCCTATTGGTGGTTGACCCATACTGGACTACCTGCATGGCAGGCAGGAGTCAGATATAGTCGATTCAATTCCACTGCCTAAGCCAATGCCGCTCACATTCTGTAACCAATAAAGTTGCGGCCTTTATTTGCCCATTAACCGAAAATACTGTGTCCAGGCGTTATTATTCAACGTAAGGGGGAGGCCTCGGGGTCTTGACACACCCCTCTGGTTTATTGCATCGAAGAGGCGATCGCTGGAGCCAGAACTGATAGCACCGATCTTCTACCTAGTGATGCTTTCTCAGGACATCTTCACTCCCTGTGCAGAAGATTTTCCCAGCTTGGTCCAAGTGGACATCTCTAAGCTTGCTAGAGCATATACGTATGTGCTGGGTTGTGGGAAGGGCCTTAAAAATAAATGAGCTCAGAGCCAGACCGTGTTAAAATTCAGCAGAAAGATTGACAATGAAATTCTGTGTTTGTCCGCCTCTGGGTTTTTTTAATAGGCTGCTTCCAAATGAGGATTATTAAAATAATAAAAAATGCCTCCCGTTCCAGGTGATTGATCTCAGCGGTTTGAAAGGCACTGCTATTCTTTAAATTATTCGCATAAACCGCTACCTGCATTACAAGCCATATACTTCTGTTTTATCGTCTGCTGGGAAAATATTTGGGCTATTGGCGGGAGTGATAAACGATCTCTATCATGTTCTCCTCCAGCAAGTCTCACACAGCAACACCTAGCATTAAGTAATTATTTGCAGAGCATAAAAGAAACAGCATAAGTGATAACTTTTCACAGTGATGCTTAAGGGGGAGATTATGTTGCATGTGTAAGTTTCCAAAAGTGATGCTGTGGCTGCACAGAGCATGTGCCCCAATTTTTATGGCTCTCTGGAAACTGAAAAGCCAGTTTCATGCAATTTCTCAGAAAAGCAGCAGTATTTGAAAGCCACTGATTATGGAAAACAAGGCGGGGCAAAGGGATGGATCTACACTTGTGGTTTTTAATGTAAAGGAAGGATTAAGGAATGGCTTTGGTAATGCAGATGGACGTCATTTGGCTGGGGGCGGAGATTGATGCCCTCCTTGTCGCTGTGAGGCTGTGTCACTGGCAGTGGGCAGGGCTCTGCTATGGGGCGGGCCCTGCTGTCCAATCAGTGCCAGCAGGTGGCACAACCATGGGAAATTTAAACTGTGGCATGGCCATGAGACCGTCCTCTCGCGCTCATCGTATGATCTCCCACCCACCTGCCTTCTTTTTATGCTTTGCTACGACATAACTTCCCAGTAGTGATGTATGGAAGTGAGAGCTGGACCAGAAAGAAGGCTGATCGCCAAAGAATTGATGCTTTTGAATTATGGTGCTGGAGGAGACTCTTCAGAGTCCCATGGACTGCAAAAAGATCAAACCTATCCGTTCTTAAGGAAATCAGCCCTGAGTGCTCACTGGAAGGACAGATCCTGAAGCTGAGGCTCCAATACTTTGGCCACCTCATGAGAAGAGAAGACTCCCTGGAAAAGACCCTGATGTTGGGAAAGATGGAGGGCACAAGGAGAAGGGGACGACAGAGGATGAGATATATTTTTGGATTTGATATCCCGCTTTATCATTACCCGAAGGAGTCTCAAAGCGGCTAACATTCTCCTTTCCCTTCCTCTCCCACAACAAACACTGTGAGGTGAGTGGGGCTGAGAGACTTCAAAGAAGTGTGACTGGCCCAAGGTCACCCAGCAGCTGCATGTGGAGGAGTGGGGACGTGAACCCGGTTCTCCAGATTACGAGTCTACCACTCTTGACCACTATACCACACTGGCTATACCACACTGGTTGGGCAGTGTTCTCAAAGCTACCAGCATGAGTTTGACCAAACTGTGGGAGGCAGTGGAAGACAGGAGTGCCTGGCGTGCTCTGGTCCAGGGGTCACGAAGAGTCGGACACGACTAAACGACTAAACAACAACAACAACGACATAACCTTGCCATGGACAAATGTCGGCCACCATATTTGGGGGCAGGGAGGGCAGGGATTTTTCCACTTGGCAAAGTGGCACCAGCCATTTGGTTTTCGCCTGCCTTGTAGCAATTGTCACAACTTTGTGACAATTGGGTTAGCCAGAGTTTGGATAGAGGGGAGTTTGCAGCCTCCGCCTGCTCCTCCTCATTAAGGGTTTCCTGTTAAAGGGATCCGGGGGTGCGCATTCTATCCAATGCCCAGATGTGGGCTAGGGTCATGCCATGACCCCAGTGGGGACCCCTCGGGAGTGCCCCTATTTGATGTAAGTCATAGGGCTCTCCCTATTGGTGGTTTACCCTTGGTTGGACTCCTTGCAGACTGGCAGGAGTCAAGATATAGTCTGGCTCTACCCAATGCCTAAGACAAATGGCTCACATCTGTAACCAATAAAGTTGTGGCCTATTCAAACCCATAAACCAAAATCAATTTGTCTGTGTGTTTATTTATCCACTAGGGAACTGTGGGTCACAGGGCCTTGGCATGCAAGTAAAGACTGCCTCTACTAATGCACAAGTGTACGCTTGTTGAATTGTAGAATTTAACTGTTATGTTCAAAGGTAGGCAGAATATACACTTGTTCCATGTTGCATGTGACTAACTGGAAAAGAGTACAAGTATTGTGTACACGGGTATACAGACCGTACACCTATTGAATGTAATGTGTGAACAACAAATATGGTTGTATTAATTTTGCGGAGCCCCGCCTCAAATAGCAAAATAGTAACTTTTCTTTTCTAGCTTCTTGACCAAATTAAAATGCTACCCTGCACCAAAAACACCCAGCAAAAAACCCGAAATGCAGTTGTGTGACATCAATAATGAAAGCCAATATGCACAAAGGCAACAGTGGCAATTAAAAACATTATGCAAATAATTAAAAAGAGCTTAGGCTGATGATAACAAAGCACTGCCAGTACTACAATTACGCAAATCCTGTTGTTTGTCAATGAGTTTTAGCCTTTATCGGGAAACACAGTTAACTCAGCAGTTCCATATCCCCCCCCCCCCAGTGCTGAGATTCCAGAAACTGTCTTTTACAGAACATGACTGCTGATACTCTTATTAAATTATGATCCAAGCAGGCTGAATGATGAGAATTAAAATTCTCTCTTACATTCCCCACAAACCAATATAGATGGAAAGCAGGCATTTATTTTGGGCTCAAATGTATAAATTTTGCAAGCATTCATCGCTTTCTATAATTCATCTGTTGCTGTAACACATTTACTCTGAACTTTATCCTAGGAGAGTCCCTTCGGCGGAAAGTGTGATACTACATTTCTTACTTTCTTAGAATATGGCAACTTGGAGAAGTACCAAAATGGAATGAAGTTTCAACTTCAAACTTTTCTGTCCCTTAGGAGCAGAAGACGAGCTCTGCTGCCTCAGACCAATGCCCTTTCTAACCCAGAATCCAGTTTTCACTTGGGTTGGTCTATGAGATGCCTGAGGGCAACAGCCAATCCCCACAGTTGTTCCTAAGCATAGGAGATACACTGTCTTTGATACCGGTGGTAGATCAGAGTTGTCAGGAGATTGTTGGGCATCTTCACAACTAGGACAGAAATAGCATTGGGTAGGATCTAAATGGGATGCGGGTGGCACTGTGGGTTAAACCACAGAGCCTAGGACTTGCCGATCAGAAGGTCAGCGGTTCGAATCCCTGCGATGGGGTGAGCTCCCGTTGTTCGGTCCCTACCCACCCAGCAGTTCAAAAGCACAAAGTGCAAGTAGATAAATAGGTACCACTGCAGCGGGAAGGTAAACGACATTTCTGTGCTCTGCTCTGGTTTGCCAGAAGTGGCTTAGTCATGCTGGCCACATGACTCGGAAGCTGTCTGTGGACAAACGCCAGCTCCCTTGGCCAATAAAGTGAGATGAGCGCCGCAAGCCCAGAGTTGGTCACGACTAGACCTAATGGTCAGAGGCTACTTTACTTTACCTTTAGGTTCTAAATAGAGGGAGGAATGTTCTCAAGGGGTCTTCAGGAGAAGCACCAGCTCACAGCCTGAGCTTGGATGGGCCAGGCTTGGTGCAAGTATGGACCCAGTTTGTACATCCTGAAACAATACACAACCTATACACAACTATACTTCAAAACTGGAGCTTCTCCATTTTTTTTTTTTTTCAATACAGTTGTCTGGCAAAAAAAAGCTAGAAACATGTATATACATTTGTTTTTTTTTAATAAATATTTTATTAGGTTTTTAATAAACAAATTTCCACTTTCAAATACAAACTTCCATAGATCCAATGGACTCCCCCCATCTCCCGAGCACTGCATTCCCTGTGTAACCAAAACCTCAGCAATTTGTTAACTTATTTTATACATAACAATATATCTTCCATTTTATCGTGTTATCTGATGTAAACATTTCAGTACAATTGCATTAATTTTTAATTTCCACACAATAAAAATATTTCATTATCTCACTTCTGTCTTATAGTGTCTTATTTATCAATTCAGGAATTTGCCGATACTGAAGCTATACCTTCCTAGATAGGAGCATTTTTTAACATTCATACAACTTATAATGCTTTTTCAAATAGTCCTTAAAATTTTCCCATACTTCCTCCGTTTCTTTTTCTCCCGAGTCTCGAATTCTGCCAGTCATTTCAGCCAACTCCATATAGTCCATCAGCTGCGTCTGCCATTCTTCCAATGTGGGTAGATTTTGTGTCTTCCAGTGCTTTGCCAACAAAATCCTCGCTGCTGTAGTAGCGTACATAAAGAAAGTTCTATCTTTCTTGACCATCCTCTGGTCTACCATGCCCAGAAGGAAGGCCTCCGGTTTCTTAGGTAAGGTGAATCTCAGCACCTTTTTTAGTTCATTATGTATCATTTCCCAGAAGGCCTTCACTTTCGGGCAGGTCCACCAGAGGTGTAAAAATGTCCCTTCCTCTTCCTTACATTTCCAACATTTATTATCGGACAGGTGATATATCTTTGCAAGCTTGACTGGGGTCATGTACCACCGGTATATCATTTTCATAATGTTTTCCTTCAAGGCAGTACATGCCGTGAATTTCATTCCGGTGTTCCATAACCTTTCCCAGTCTTCAAACATAATGTTATGCCCCAAGTCCTGTGCCCACTTTATCATAGAGGATTTGACCATCTCATCCTGTGTGTTCCATTTAAGCAGCAAGTTATACATTCTCGAAATTAGCTTAGATTTTGGCTCAAGCAACTCTGTTTCTAGTTTCGATTTTTCCTCCTGAAAACCCACTTTTTTGTCTGCTTTAAAAACTTCCTGGATTTGAGCATAATGCAACCAATCTCGCACCTTGTTTTTTAACTTTTCCATACTCTGTAGCCTCCATTTATCTCCAATTTTTTCAATTATTTCCCAATATTTAGGCCAGTGGGCCTCCATATTGAGTCTTTTACGTGCTTTGGCCTCCATCGGTGAGAGCCACCTCGGAGTTTTACTCTCCAATAAGTCTTTATATTTTGACCAGACCATGAAAATTGCCCTTCTGACAATATGGTTTTTGAACAATTTATGAACTTTAACCTTGTCATACCACAAATATGCATGCCACCCAAAAGCATTATCAAATCCCTCCAGGTCAAGGACATCGGTGTTCTCCAATAAAATCCAATCCTTCAACCAGCAGAGGGCTGCTGCTTCATAATATAACCTCAAGTCCGGCAGGGCAAACCCCCCTCTTTCTTTCGCATCTGTTAGTATTTTAAACTTTATTCGGGGCTTTTTGCCCTGCCAGACAAATTTAGATAAATCCCTCTGCCATCTTCCAAAACATTCCACCTTGTCCACGATCTGGAGGGCCTGAAACAGAAATAACATTTTCGGCAATACATTCATCTTTATAGCAGCTATTCTACCCAACAAGGAAAGTTTCAGTCTTGACCATGTTTCCAAGTCTCTTTTGATCTCTGACCAACATTTCTCATAATTGTCCTTAAACAAATTCAAATTTTTGGAGGTCAAGTGCACCCCTAAGTACTTTACTTTTTTAACCACATTTAATTCCGTTTCTTTTCTGAACTCCTCTATTTCAGTAGTTGTCAAATTTTTTGCTAGAACTTTAGTTTTTTGTTTGTTCAGCTTAAATCCCGCCACCCGACCAAAGTCAGAAATTAATTCTAACGCTCTTTTAGTACTAGAGGCTGGCTCCTGTAGTGTTAATACCAAGTCATCTGCAAATGCTTTCAGTTTATATTGTTTCTCTCCGACCACAATTCCCTGTGCCAACCGGTCATTTCTGATCATGTTCAATAGCACCTCCAGGACTGAAATAAACAACAGAGGAGATAGAGGGCACCCCTGTCGTGTCCCTTTTTCAATTTTGAACTCCTCTGTCACCACGTTGTTTACTATCAATTTAGCTTTTTGTTCTGAATAAATTGCTTCTATTCCATTTTCAAACCCCCGCCCTACTCCCATCCTTTCCAAATTTTTCTTCATAAACAGCCAAGAAATGTTGTCAAAGGCCTTCTCCGCATCAATAAAAATCAACACCGCTCTTGTGTTTGAATTAATCTGTAAAAACTCCAAAATGTCGATGATGTTTCTTGTGTTGTCAAATAAATGCCTACCAGGGAGAAAGCCTGCTTGGTCCTTATGAATCACTTCATTTAAGACTTTCTTAAACCTACTTGCCAAAATGTCTGCAAAAATTTTGTAATCCACATTTAGGAGTGAGATAGGACGGTAGTTTTTAAGTTGAGTTTTTTCAGATTCTAGTTTTGGGATCAACGTGATGAAAGCTTCTTTCCACGTTTCCGGTGCCTTCCTCCCCTCCATAATCTGGTTGCAAACTTCCAGCAATGGTTGTATCAATGAATCCTTCAATACCTTATAATATTTGGAAGTAAGCCCATCAGGTCCCGGAGATTTGCCCAGTTGAAGGTTCTGAATGGCGCATTCAATTTCTTGAGTTGTAATATTACAGTTCAGGATTGCTCTCATTTCCTGGGGTATTTTTTGTAATCCATTAGTTATAACAAATTGGTCCACCTCTGAGCTTTTTTGTGGCCTTTGAGAATAAAGTTCTTTGAAATATCTCTGGAAGGACTTTCTAATTTCGTCGGGTTTCTGAACCATTCTCCCTTCAATCTCTAGATTTGTAACTGTGTTAAGTTTTTGTCTCTTTTTCAACTGCCAAGCCAACAATTTTCCACATTTGTTAGCAGATTCAAAGGATCTTTGTTTCATTTGTTTAATTTTCCATTCCACCTCTTGATTTATCAGTTTCGAATATTGTGCCTGGAAAAACTTCACTTCTCTCAATACTTCCTTTGATTTAGGCCTGGATCTCAGTTTTCTCTCTCCTTCTCTTATTTTCTCCAAGATCTTCTCCTTCTTTTCATTCCAGAGTCTTTTTTTAATCGTGTTCTGTTGTATTAGAAACCCTCTTATAACTGCTTTGCTTGCGTCCCAGATTATTCTTTTTTCCACATTTGTCTTTAAGTTTATTTCAAAATAGTCCTTTAAAACTTTTTGGGCCTTCTTAACAATCTCCTGATCTCTTAACAAAGCGTCATTCATTCTCCATCTGAACGATCCGGTTGTATTTAGTCTCAGTTCCATTCTCAAGGCGTTGTGGTCGGAGCAGGTTTTTGGGCAGATTTCCACTTTTCTGGTCTTAGGTGCCAGCCCTCTAGTTATCCATATTTGGTCGATTCGCGTCCATGTCATATGGGCCTCAGAAAAAAAAGTTCCTTCTTTCCCTAGAGGGTTCTTGATCCTCCATATGTCAATCAAATCCAAATTGTCAGTCATTTCAAAAAAGGTTTTTGGTAGTCTGCCATCTTTCGTTATATTAGCACTTTGTGACTTATCCATATTCACTGAGGCGACACCGTTCATGTCTCCCAACATGATAATGTTGTTGTAGTCCAAATAGTCCAGCATAATCTCGTGCAGCTTCTTAAAAAATTCCGATTTTCCATCATTTGGGGCGTAGATTCCTAGAATTAAAAACTTTTCTCCTTGTGTCTGGATTTCAATTGCCAAAATTCTGCCCTGTTCATCTTTAAATACAAATTTTGGGGACAAGTTCTCCTTTGCATAAATCACCACTCCTCTTTTCTTAACTTTATCCGATGAAATAAATTCTTGGCCTAACCTTTTATTGATTAACACTTTTCTGTGGAGTCTTGTCACATGCGTTTCTTGCAGGCAAATAATGTCCAATTGTTCTTTTTTCAAAATATGAAATACTTTTCTGCGTTTTTCTGGAGAATTCCCGCCATTTATATTCCAACTAAGAAGCTGTAGAGACATCCCGGCCTACTTCTTGGGTATCACAGTTGGGTATCTAATTTGTCGTCCTTTTCCGGAAGCTGTGGTGCCGGGCCGCCTCCAGATGGTATGGATCCTGGTGGCAATCCCGGTGGTGGAGGCCAGGAATCTGCAGCTCTCTTTTGGAGGTCCTCCTCGTTGTCGTGTAGGAACTTCTGGTGGTCTTCTGGTGTTTTAATTCTTACCTTCTTTCCTCTATAGGTGAATGACAGACCTTGAGGAAATTCCCACCTATAAGGGATTGCGTTGTATCTTAACAATTTGGCCAAGTCTGTGTATGTGGCTCTAAGGTCCAACAAATATTTAGGAATGTCTCTATAAATTTCTGCCCTTTTACCTTCAACTTCCAGGGATTTTTTAAAATGTTGGCCTAATATCTTGTCTCTTTCCTCTCTTGTTCTCAAACAAACCAAACAGTCTCTGGACTTATCTTTCTTAACCGATCTTCCCAGTCTGAAGGCCGTCACAATCCTGAAATCTTTATCTTCTTCAACCCCCCAAAATTTAGAAAACAACTCCGTCAAGAATTTCTCTAGGTTGCCCTGTTCCAACTCTGGGACAGCCCTCAGCCTAAGATTACATTCCTTACTTTTCAGTTCCACCATTGACAGGTAGGCTTGCTGTTCTCCTACCTGTCTTTTCAAAGGTCTTACTTCCCCTTTGATCTCTTCCACCTTCTTGCACGCTTGCTCAGCTTTTTGATTGGCTTCCGCAGCTAGTTTGTAGTTCTCCGCCGTAGCTCCTTGCAGTTTCTCAATAGCCTGAGTGTGCTGCGAAACCTGATCTGTTAACTTGCTGATAGTAGATGTAGCTCTATCAATTTTAGATGACTGATCGTCCACCTTCTTATTCAGAAGTGCCAGTTGTTCCAAAATTTGTTTCAAGACTGGATCAGTTCCTCCAGCTGCCATTTCTTCTGTAGCAGGCGTTTCAACTTCTTCCTCCTGCGCCGTCAGCACAGTTGGCACCGAGGATCTACGATGATGAATCAAAGTTGTTTGGACAAGCTGCCCAGCTCTCTTATCTTTTTTCTTTTCTTTAGCTTCCTCAGCTAAAGCTTCCTTAGCTTTAGCTGCTCTTGTTTTCGCTGGGCCACTCATTCCCCAGCTGCTGTTCAAGGTCAAATAGTCTTTCAATCCATGAGAAAGGCAAGCCCAGAGTATAAACAATTAAACCACAAAAAATCCCAATAGGATACAGTTCCCAGACCTCAATGCCTCCGCAAATCCACTAGGGGGGGTTTTCATAGGAAAGAAAGTTTCTTTTCCACCATCAAAGCTCCTATTTCAACTGAAGTCCCCAAGTTCAGAAAGGAGGCTTTCAGAAAGTTCTGTTTCAAATTAGTGCCACAAGGTAACGGAGAGGTTTCAATGACAGTATTAAAGCGATAGTGTATCCATCAATGCAACAGTTTATGTTAAGAAAAAAGTTTCAGCAGCCTGACAGTACTCCTTTACAACACTGGCAGTCCAATAACTCGGTTATCCCCTTCAATTCCACATCTCTTCACAGTAGGAGGAGGATTCTCTAACACAATGAACCAAAAAATTTACTTCTTCACTCTTTTCAATTTCTAGAAACACACAGTCTATTAATGCCCCTTCTTACTTCTTTCAAAATCTCTTTTTAGCGCTTCAGCCCGCATCGGGTTCTTTTGCTTTGCTCTGATTAGCAGGACCGGAAGGCGGACTTCCTGTTACTCGCCTCCCGTTTTCAGCCGAAATAGACAAATTTAAATTAATCCTTAATCAGTTCTTTGGTACCCCTTACTCACGGGTAGATTGCAGCCAATTTCGATGTTTTTCAAGAAGAAAGGTCGGCGCTCATCAGCAACAGCAGCGCGGCTTCACTTCCGCGAAAAGAGCGATGAACTCACAGCGCCGCTCCCCCGTTCACGATCCGGAGCCTCTTACGAGGTCCCTTCCTCGCTTCTGGGGGGGCTTCTGGCACCCGCCGAGTCCCACGGCCACAGGCTCGCTCTGCCTGCGGTTTGTCTGAATGGGTCTCCGCTTCGCCGTAGCGGACGACCCTTTTTCGCGGAGCCCCTCTTCACTGAGTAAAGAGGACCGCCATTGCCGTTTTGCGCCGCCTCCGGAAGAAACATGTATATACATTTGTACCCCCTGAAAGCACATTTTGAAAACATCTTAAGAGCCCTGGGTCCCTTCTCTCTTCAGCTACCCTGCTGATGAGGCATAGCCTGACTCACAATATTCATTGCCCAATCCACTAAAACGTATATATCACACCCAATTTTTCTTACATCTATGGTTACAATACTGCTCAGGCAATATCATCCTATTCTACTCCCACACCTCTAACACATCCACCCATACATGAAACACACAATCCAAGTAAAATGCTGTTGGAATTTCATGTGGCCTTCTTTTTTCACAAGCAAGCAAGCAAGCAAACAAACAAACAAACAAACACCAAACAGACCTGGAAATGCAGTTATCTGAAACTAAGGACTCAGCTATACAGATGCAAATAAAATGTTTTAAGTGCGTTGCAAAGCGCAATATACAAATGTGACACTAGATGATGATGGTGAGCTATGGAAATTTAAATGTATTTTTCAAAACCTCTTTTTTTTTTTTAAAAAAAAGCATTTTCACAGTTTTTTTTTAATATGTGTGTAGATTCCACCTAAGATTGGAAAATTGATAAACTGAGAGAACTGACAGATGTGTCCATTTCTAGAGCAATGTGAAATCCATAGCTTAACAGCCTTCAGAATCATACGTATATTGATGAGGAGTAATTTAAGTTGAGGGACACAGGTGGCGCTGTGGGTTAAAGCCTCAGCGCCTAGGACTTGCTGATCGAAAGGTCGGCGGTTCGAATCCCTGCTGCGGGGTGCGCTCCCGCTGCTCGGTCCCAGCGCCTGCCAACCTAGCAGTTCGAAAGCACCTCCGGGTGCAAGTAGATAAATAGGGACCGCTTACCAGCGGGAAGGTAAACGGCGTTTCCGTGTGCAGCTCTGGCTCGCCAGAGCAGCGATGTCACACTGGCCATGTGACCCGGAAGTGTCTCCGGACAGCGCTGGCCCCTGGCCTCTTAAGTGAGATGGGCGCACAACCCCAGAGTCTGTCAAGACTGGCCCGTACGGGCAGGGGTACCTTTACCTTTAATTTAAGTTGAAGCACAAATTATCCTTCCTGCTTCCTCTTTCTCTCTCTTTATGTGGTAGTGGGTTAAAGAGGGGAAATCACGCATCCTTTCTGTGGAGAGACGTATGAATTTTCCCTCCACATATTGAAGTACGTGGAAGCTACTGTTTCTTATATTCTACAAAATAGGCCTGAGTTGCCAGGGGTCTAAGACTAATGACTTCTGACAGTGGTGCCTTCAGCATTTAGGAAAGCAAGTTCAATCAGACTTTGGTTGCTGTAATTCAGGACTTGTGACATGTTCCCCATTTATCTTCCTCTGTTTTCCTGTACCCCCTCAGACCTTCCACTTCTGACAAGAGAGCGCTTGATCGATACCAGCCTCTGTACTAGAAGCAATACAAATCCCCTGACAAGGGAAACCCATCCATAACTAGAATTTGTTTACAATCATATTCCAGAGTCATAGGCAAAATATATAGACCCACTCCTCACAAGACAGTAATCCACATCAAGCTACAAGTGCATTTTTCAGTCGTATTGCCTCCATAAATTCAGAAGGCCTCAGCTGCGGACAGGGTTGCAGCGGCAAATCTGTCACACCCTGTCAGCAGCTCCGGTCTTAAATATTACACCCACAATATGAAAATAAAGGGAGGGAGAGGTGACATTTGTCCAGGTGGAGTGCCCAGTGCCAGCTCCTAGAGTTCCCGTTTGCTCACTTATATATTTCCAGCTCTTAGTGCACACTCTCTGCCTTCCACGCCCGTCTCTTCCTCCTGGAAACACTGCAAGGACCTTGAAGCATCAATAATTTTGCCAGGGAGAGAAGTAGAAAGGGTAGCCAGAGTAGAGTAGCTCAATTAACTAGTGGCAAAAAAGAGAGGGTTTTTTTTTCCTCCTCACTCCAGCACAGCGCTGGCCAACTGCTGCCTGAAAGTGATGCTTCCAAGATGTGTTTTGCAGCCAGCAGCAAAGCTGTGGACCATATGAGTGAAATTATCAGATGGCTTACTGAAAAACTGGTGCATTATCCCCAGCTTCCTCCCCCTCTTTTTAACAGCAGCAAAGCATCTCTAAAGAAACAGCTCACATCTCTATCATCTATCTATCTATTTATCATCTATCATCTATCTATCTATATCTATCATCTATCATCTATCTATCTATCATCTATCTATCTATCTATCTATCATCTATCTATCTATCATCTATCTATCTATCATCTATCTATCTATCATCTATCTATCTATATGTCAGAGCTGCCCAAGGTCCCAGCTCACAGAGGACCAACGCCAGTTCTTTTTATATACAAAAGTATTTATTAAGGTTCAGTTTCGATTCCAAAGTCGCGGCGCGCAGCTCTACGTCTCAACCCTAGACCGCTGAAGCTCCGTCTGAATCTCCTCCCCCCAGACACCAGTTCAAGACCCTAGCCTTGCTCCACCTCCTCCTTTGCTCCTTTCTCCTCTGGGTCCTTCTGCCCGCTGGGGTGTTGCCCTTTCTGGACTCTTCTGATGCTGATGCTGAGGAGTCCCCGGATTCTTCCCCCTGCCTCCGGCGTGCTTTAGGACCTGGCTCCCAGTCTGCGCTCCCGGCTGTCCCGCGCGCCTGTGCATTTGAACTTGGCGCGCGCGCCCAGCCGGTAACCTTCCTCCTGACCGTTACACTGCTCCTTTCACTGCTTCCTCCTTTGGGGGGGCTAACTGGATCTGACTTCCCCTCTATTCCCTCACTCAGCGACAGGGGCGTGGTCAGCCCTGACTCATCTTCTCTTTCCCCTGGAGTGGAAACCGGTCCTGACACCTGGGACTCTTCCCCCCCGCTACGCTCTGGTGGGGAACCTGGTCCCGATCTTCAGCTGCTGCTTTGGGAGTCACCGCTGGTTCCTTGCTTCTGGTGCCTCCCTCCCGGGAACCCCCTTGCTCTGGTTATCGGTGCTCCCTTCTGGGAATCTTCCGAATCACTGGACAGACTCATGGAATCTCTTGCCCCACTGTCATCCTCACCTACGCTGCCCTCGGATTGTTCCCCTTCGCTCTCCGCTTCCTCTTTCCCCTGTGCCTCTGCTCCTGAACCCCTGACACTCTATCTATCTATCTATCTATCTATCTATCTATCTATCTATCATCTATCTATCTATCTATCTATCTATCTATCTATCTATCTATCATCTCTATCTATCATCTATCTATCATCTATCTATCTATCTATCTATCATCTATCTATCTATCTATCTATCTATCTATCTATCTATCTATCTATCTATCATCTATCTATCATCTATCTATCATCTATCTATCTATATCTATATCTATCTATCTATCTATCTATCTATCTATCTATCATCTATCTATCATCTATCTATCTATCTATCATCTATCTATCTATCTATCATCTATCTATCTATCTATCATCTATCTATCTATCTCTATCTATCTATCTATCTCTATCTATCTATCTATCTATCTATCTATCTATCTATCTATCATCTATCTATATCTATCTATCTATCTATCTATCTATCTATCTATCTATCTATCTATCATCTATCTATCTATCTATCTATCTATCATCTATCTATATCATCTATCTATCTATCTATCTATCTATCTATCTATCTATCTAATCTATCTATCTATCATCTATCATCTATGATCTATCATCTATCATCTATCTTTATCTATCTATCTTTATCTATCTATCTATCTATCTATCTGTCTGTCTGTCTGTCTGTCTGTCTGTCTGTCTATCTATCTATCTATCTATCTATCTATCTATCTATCTATCTATCTATCATCTATCTATCATCTATCTATATCTATCTATCTATCTATCTATCTATCTATCTATCTATCTATCTATCTATCTATCTATCTATCATCTATCATCTATCTATCTATCATCTATCTATCTATCTATCTATCTATCTATCATCTATCTATCTATCTATCTATCTATCATCTATCTATCTATCTATCTATCTATCTATCTATCTATCTATCATCTATCATCATCTATCTATCATCTATCTATCATCTATCTATCTATCTATCTATCTATCTATCTATCTATCATCTATCTATCTATCTATCTATCTATCTATCTATCTATCTATCTATCATCTAATCTCTCTCTATCATTTATCTGTCTGTCTGTCTATCTATCAATCTATCTGCAACTATGAAGTGCAATGCTCATCTCTCTTTCAGGCTGAGGGAGCTGGCATTTGTCCACAGACAGCTTTCTGGGTCATGTGGCCAGCATGACTAAACTGCTATTGGTGCAATGAAACACTGTGATGGAAACCAGAGCACAAAGAAATGCTGTTTACTTTCCTGTCACAGCGGTACCTAGTGCCGGATTTATGTATACGCTAAGTAGGCTGAAGCCTAGGGCCTCTAAATCTAGGGGACCTCGTCAGCTGACCCACTTCTCAGCAGGCAACCTCCCCTCTCCCAAAATTGCAAACCCAAGACTTCATCATGCAAAGGCAGGGCAACTTAGGCCTCTAAATCTAGGGGGCCTTGCCAGCCTGCCATCTCCCCAGTGCCACAGTCTCCCCTCTCCCAAAACTGCAAACCCAAGACTTCATGCAAGGGCAGGGCAACTCAGGCCCAGCAACTATGAGACTCAGGGCTAGCCAGTGGGGCCCAATTTTAGTTTTTTTTTATTGTAGGGCCCCAGTTCACAGCCAAAGTATGCAAAATCTTATACATTGCCATAAAACTTAGAGAACAAGCCATGCTACCATAATGTTTAAGGTTTTAAACGACAATTTTTGGTTACATTTTAGTGATTAAGATTTAACTTTTATCTTTTTAACTGCTGTTATAGCTGTATTGTCCATGTTATACCAAATTGCACACTCAAATGTATTCCTATCGTGTTTTATGATTTCCTTGATACTGTATGTGATCTGGAACTGCCCTGGTGCGGGAGGAGTAGCCTGTGGGGCCCAATTTAGCCAAATTGCTCCAATTGCCTTAAGGTCAGCCCTGATGAGACTGTGCAGGGGTTGGACTGACAAGCCCTGCACCTTCTAGGTCTCTTGTGTCACTATTCAGAGTACAGACTCAAGGACTTGTTATGGAAATAAAGGGGGGCACTTATTGGAAATCAGTTTTGTCACCTCTCCCTGCCCCAAACTCTGAGACAATGAGCCCAGCCACTTTTTATTCACAGTCGCATAAGCACTACACTACAGCATGGCCATAAACCTGTACGTTCAACTGCAGAAATACACACCCAATATGTAGCAATGGAAATTTATGTTACTGCTTTATGAATGAACACTGTGTTTTATTAATGGACTCTGTATTTTGTGAATTACCTAAGAGCCACCAATAGGGAGCTCTAGAATCTGACATCTAACCAATCAGGTACTACCAAACAGCGACCCCTATTGCTGAAAGCAGGTAACCAGCAGAAAACGCTTCAGATCACCCTTTGCACTGTTGACCGAACACCCCCTGCTGTGCAGATAATGGAGAAAGCTCATAAATGGTATCCCTTCTGGCATCCTGGCCAACTCTATTATGCTGGTGTAAACCCTGGTACACCAGGAGCCCAGAATAGCAGCAAATAAAATCCACTCATACATCAGCGACTGATAAGACTTGTCAACCAGTTCTTCCAAAGTCCTCCTAAATTATAAAGCTCCAAAATACAGGCCAAAAGAGAGCAGGTCTGAAAAGAGCAAGCCATACAATGGGCACCACCAGTGAAAAGGCCCTGCTCCGTGTAGCTCCTGTGCTGTCATTTGATAGGGTGCCCACTTGCCCTCCTTTTTGACATGGAATGCTCTCTATTGGAGTCTCCAGGTCTAATATAAAGACCATAAGAAGGGAGTGCAGGGATCTTGAAGTTCCCAACAGCTATTAAGCAAGCAAGCAAGCAAGCAAGCAAGCAAGCAAGCACACAGGTCACCTTTGTCACAGGACGCCTATGTCCTGGACAGGCCTGCACCCAGTCTTGTTTTTGTACAATCTTGTTTGTTCTCAGTTACCAAAATTATATTATCGACATATACAAGCAGAAAAGTTGTTTTCTTCATTTGAAAGGAATCGTACAAAATGAAGTGGCACTAATACAGAAAAGTTCCAGGGTGGCAACAGAAAGCAAACTAAAAATGCTTTTGCAGTTCATCAGAACTATCCAGCAATATCAAGTTATAGGAAAACTGGTTCTATTAACAATAACCCTTCCAGTTGCTTAATTGATTTGGCAACTTCCATGCACATGACATCTGATGCTAATTCCTCCCCCCCAAGAGTTAAATGATAACTAATCAGAGGCAGCTACAGTTGTAAATGGCAACAAAATATCTGTGAAAGCAAGGGGAGAAGGTTTGCTCAAGTATGTTGCAGGTAGAAATACGGTTTGTAATGAAGTGAGAGCAGTAGTTTACTCGCTCAGATTAACAAATAAGAAAGTATTGAGAATTTAAATTCTAGATTAAAATTGATTACTTAATTGATAAGGGGATTGTAACAAAAACACTGGAGCCTAATTTGAATATTATAGTGTCTGGTCTCTGGTGGGCAATCTCCTCCTTTATTTCCACACTGTGGCTGCAGACCAAATCACTCGTCAGGAGAGCTGTGAGATTTAGGTGAGGGTCATATGCCTTGTCAATCCCAGCAGATATATAACAGGGAGACCTGGCCTGCCCCTCGAGGTACAAAAATAATGAATGATAATTATAGGGGCAATTCATGCATTCATCCAGCTTAGCCTTTGCAGTGCAATCTCCTTTCTCCCATATATACTGTATCGGCCTGAATATAAGCTGTATTTTATTTTCCAAATTCCAACCGTGAAAAGTTAAAATGTGGCTGAAACTTGCGACCTTATAAAAAATGGCTTTTTCGGGACTTCTCGTGAGGCAAGATGGCGGGCGCCATGGCAGCATGTAGCTCCTAGGACCACCAGCACCAGCATAAGACACAATTTTAAGTGAGCGGCTTATATTTGGGTATTGTCTCCCCCCTGCCCCCGAATTTTAAAGGTGCGGCTTATTTGCGGGTGCAGCTTATATTCGGTCCAATATGGTATAAGACATTGCGTGAGTCTGGAACACCATGCATAGGTTCAGATGTGCGTAAATTTGATTTGCACAAGCCCTATTCAGACTTTTTACTTCTTTTTCATTATAGATATATATCCCTTCATAACAATATTTGTTCCAAGTTACATCAATATGTAATGGCGTTACAATTACATTTCCGCCAACAATTGATACGTCTCAGCATTTTTTGGGGGTATTTTATTACACCAATACATAATGAAAAACACTCAATTTTCAATAAAAAGAGTATTAGGTTGTGTACCTTCTCTTGATCTAATTATGTGCGTTCACTTTACTTCTCAGACCTGTAGGATCTAATTTTCTAATGTCAGAGTCCTTGCATTTTTTTAAAGTTGCACAAATCATTATGTGAGCGGCTGTTAAAAGATGTGTCACCATTTCCTTGCCCTCCAATGAAACTAAATCTTTTACATAACCCAGCTAATGGAACTGCTGGTAATTCCTATCCTGATGTGATTCCCATTTCTCTTTTTATGAGCTTCCAAATGTTCTTATTTTGGGGGCAAAGCCCAAATATATGATGCCTACCAGCATTTATTGCCTTACATCAACCTGCAAATACAGTTTAGACTTTGGGGGTATCAAATATCAAACGAAAATAAATCTACAGAGTAGGCATTTTCCCCGAGCTAACACATTTTCAAATCTGCCAGTTGACTTAAATAATCTCCCACCCTCATAAATTGTCACAGTTATTTCCAGAAAATATATTTCAATTTCTGCATGATCCTTCTTCCCAAGGATTTAATTATACAGTGGTACCTTGGTTTAAGGGACGCGGGTGGCGCAGTGGGTTAAACCCCAGAGCCTAGGGCTTGCCGATCAGAAGGTTGGCGGTTCAAATCCCCACGACGGGGTGAACTGCCGTTGCTCGGTCCCTGCTCCTGTCAACCAAGCAGTTCGAAAGCATGTTAAAGTACAAGTAGATAAATAGGGAAGGTAAACGGTGTTTCCGTGCACTGCTCTGGTTCGCCAGAAGTGGCTTAGTCATGCTGGCCACATGACCCGGAAGATTTAAAGTGAGCTGTAAAGTGACCCTTGGCCAGTAAAGTGAGATGAGCACAACAACCCCAGAGTCATCCGTGACTGGACCTAACAGTCAGGGGTCCCTTTACCTTGGTTTAAGAACTGCTTAGTTTATGAAGAACTTGGATTAAGAAAGCTGTAAGTTTGGAAGTAGGTGTTTTTGTTTATGAACATTGCCTTGGAAGAAGAACATGTTCCACTTCCTGTTGACTGTAAATTGAGTCCGCCGCTACTGTGGGTAAGCGCACCTTGGTTTAAGAATGCTTTGGTTTAAGAACAGATTAAGTTTGTAAACCAAGGTACCACTGTACATGGAATCACTTGTTTGTTGTTGTTTTTCCTTTGTACACCTATCCAAACTGAGACACATCCATTCCAATTTGGTGAAATTAAATTTATAGTGTGAAACCTTACTGAAGGTAACGCAAATGGTTTCTGCTTCTGTGTTAGATCAGGAAAGCAAAGGGGTGGGTTGGGGACCTCAATGAATTGGAGAGATAATTCCTAAAGTGAGGAGCCTTTTCTACTTGCCCATAAATTTTAGAATCCTGATTTTCCAGAGTTCTAGATTGCTCCAATTTATGAAGAGCAGCAGAGCAGAAGGCAGGGAGGGTGCTAACATCCCTTACGCTCCTGTGTTGATTTAACACAGAAACTGAATGCCAGAATAGGACTACAGTCTCTCATTTAATGAGGCAGAAACTTTGTGCAAATTGGTCCTCTATCCTTCATGAACACGGAACATTTATGCAAAGCCCCAAGTACATAAAATCCTTTGCGTGTTTGTTGTTGGGAGAAGAGCTGGGTTCTGCATTTTCTCTGTTGATTCTGCCAGCAAAAAAGTGATCAATACCTTCTTATGCATCTTCAATGAAGCCGATTCAAAGGTTTATATGTGTTACAATTCGTATGACTTCCCTTTCAAAGTTACTTTTGAGGTATGGGGGGAGGGGGGAATCCATGATGCACAAGAAACAAGGATTTGTACATTTCCCGTCTTTTCATCTTCTTTAGTTTGATTCTTCATTAACGGGGTTGTTTCCACCTTGCTTGTACCCTTTCTGCTTTTATGAAAGCAATAAACTTTACTCTAGACACTGAGGCCCATTTAATTAGCAATAACACTCCATCAAAGTGTCTTCAGGCTGTATCAAAGGGATATGCCTCATACCACCATCAGGGGGGTTGGATACCAAGCAAATTTGTTCAAGTTTGTGCCTTTGATTTCCAGGGACCCAACTGCTGTAAGGCATTGTGAATAACAACACAAAATAGGAATGATGTCTCACAAGAGGCGTGAAGAGCAAACATTCTGAATATTGCACAAATTCACCCTGGGTAACCATTCCATTTCCCTCCTCAGCTATTCCAGTTGCTATTGTTCTTTTCTTTGTGGGGCCCCTTTTATCTTGTCTTGACAAGAGGGAAAGCTTTCCACTGGAAGAAGTATATAATTATTTCAACAGCATAGCAATTACGGAGAGAAATTATACGACTTCTGGCCATTTATCGGTGTCCCTGTTCTGCTTTAAAATGGTTAGGAGATAGCCTTTTGGTCCCAGCGAGTATTTGTAACCTACGGAAGGAGTTTACGATCACTCCCATCATGACCCACAAAACTACTACTACTACTACTAATAATAATAATTTATTTATTTATACCCCACCCATCTGGCTGGGTTTCCCCAACAAAATATTAAAAACATGATAAAAGATGAAACATTAAAAACTTCCCTAAACAGGGGTGCCTTCAGATCTCTTCTAAAAATCAGGTAGCTGATTATTCCCTTGACATGTGAAACCAAGGAAAAAAACAAGCATATGACTTGTAGAAGACATCTGAGGGCAGCCCTGTATTGGAAAGTTTTTAATGTTTGATGTTTTAGTATGTTCTGATATATGCTGTGAGCCACCCACCCATACGGGTGGGGTATAAATAAAAAAGTTGTTGTTGTTAATATTATTGTTGTTGTTTAGTCGTTTACTCATGTCCGACTCTTCGTGACCCCATGGACCAGAGCACGCCAGGTACTTCTGTCCTCCACTGCATCCTGCAGTTTAGTAAAACTCATGTTGGTAGCTTCAAGAACACTATCCAACCATCTCATCCTCTGTCATCCCCTTCTCCTTGTGCCCTCCATCTTTCCCAACATCAGGGTCTTTTCCAGGGAGTCTTCTCTTCTCATGAGGTGGCCAGAGTATTGGAGCCTCAGCTTCAGGATCTGTCCTTCCAGTGAGCACCCAGGGCTGATTTCCTTCAGAATGGATAGGTTTGATCTTCTTGCAGTCCATGGGACTCTCAAGAGTCTCCTCCAGCACCATAATTCAAAAGCATCAATTCTTCGGTGATCTGCCTTCTTTATGGTCCAGCTCTCACTTCCATACATCACTACTGGGAAAAGCATAGCTTTAACTATACGGACCTTTGTTGGCAAGGTGATGTCTCTGCTTTTTAAGATGCTGTCTAGGTTTGTCATTGCTTTTCTCCCAAGAAGCAGGCATCTTTTAATTTCGTGGCTGCTGTCACCATCTGCAGTGATCATGGATCCCAAGAAAGTAAAATGTCTCACTGTCTCCATTTCTTCCCCTTCTATTTGCCAGGAAGTGATGGGACCAGTGGCCATACTCTTCATTTTTTTGATGTTGAGCTTCAGACCCTATTTTGCGCTCTCCTCTTTCACCCTCATTAAAAGGTTCTTTAATTCCTCCTCACTTTCTGCCACCAATGTTGTGTCATCTGCATATCTGAGGTTGTTGATGTTAATATTATTAACCCCTCTCAATTCTAGATGCTGGGAATAATAGGCATGGAGAAAGCTGTTGAAATCAGGTATAGTTTGCTGGACTTAAAAATGGAAAGCATAATGCTGGTGGTAAACAAAAGAGGTTTAAAGACTCTTTCAAGGTAAATCTTTAAAAATGTAGTTTAAACACTGACAACTGGGAAACACTGGCCTGCGAGCACTCCAGTTGGAGAACAGCCTTTACCAAAGGTGTCATGGGCTTTGAAGACGCTCGGAAACATGAGAAAAGGGAGAAATGTGCTAAGAGAAAGGCACGCTTGGCAAATCCACACCATGATCAACTCCCGCCCAGAAACCTATTGTCCTCACTGTGGAGGGACATGTGGATCCAGAATTGGCCTCCACAGTCACTTATAGACTCACTGTTAAAACCATGTTTATTGAAGACAATCTTACTTGGCTATGAGTGATCGCCAAAGAAGAAGGAATCTGGTTCATTGCTGTGAGACCAGGACTTTGGATGGGCATCCATCATGGTTTTTCTTATATTCTTCGGCCACCAATGCAGCAAATTTCAAAATAGTTTATCTCAAAGGAAGATGCATTAAAGAATGTCAGTCATTAATGTGTGGTCTCATTTTCTTATATTAAATCAGCTTGGCTGATATATCCTTCCCAGTGTGGTGTAGTGGTTAAGAGCGGTAGATTTGTAATCTGGGGAACCGGGTTTGTGTCTGTGCTCCTCCACTTGCAGCTGCTGGGTGACCTTGGGCCAGTCACACTTCTTTGAAGTCTCTCAGCCCCACTCACCTCACAGAGTGTTTGTTGTGGGGGAGGAAGGGAAAGGAGAATGTTAGCCGCTTTGAGACTCCTTCGGGTAGTGATAAAGCGGGATATCAAATCCAAACTCTTCTTCTTTTATTTTAAAAAGCCCTGGAAATATTTAAGAATATTTCTAAGTCAGATCATTTTCCATTGCACTCTACGTCACCAGCAGTCCCCAAATCCCAATCAACCCATTGATCATCTAGACACCTTTCTCCCTTTCTTCTCACTCCATTTCCTGCTGCTGGTGCTCTGGTGGGAAGCTAAGAGGGAAGGAATAGATGTTGAGAAGCCATGTGTGTGAGGGATGGGGATTTTGCCCTGGCTCAGATTAAAATGGAGCCAGGGAAGAAATGAGGGTCACATAACAGAATATTAAAAAGATGATAAAACATCAAACATTAAAAACTTCCCTAAACAGGGCTGCCTTCAGATGTCTTCTAAAAGTTCAGGTAGTTGATTATTTCCTTGACATCTGGTGGTAGGGTGTTCCACAGGGTGGGCGCCACTACCGAGAAGGCCCTCTGCCTGGTTCCCTGTAGCCTCACTTCTCGCAATGAGGGAACTGCCAGAAGGCCCTTGGAACTGGACCTCAGTGTCCAGGATGAACAATGGGGGTGGAGACTCTCCTTCAGTTATACTGGGCCGAGGCTGTTTAGGGCTTTAGAGGACAGCACCAACACTTTGAATTGTGCTTGGAAACATACTGAGAGCCAATGTAGGTCTTTCAGGACCAGTGTTATATGGTCTCGGTGGCCACTCCCAGTCACCAGTCTAGCTGCCACATTCTGGATTAGTTGTAGTTTCCAGGTCACCTTCAAAGGTAGCCCCATGTAGAGCACATTGCAGTAGTCCAAGCAGGAGATAACCAGAGCATGGATTACTATGGCGAGATAGACTGCGGGCAGGTAGGGTCTCGGCTTGCGTGCCAGATAGAGCTGGTAGACAGCTGCCCTGGATTGACCTGCGCTTCAAAATGACTCCCAGGCTGCGCACCTGGTCCTTCAGGGGCACAGTTGCCCCATTCAGGACCAGGGAGTCCTCCACACCCGGCCACCTCTCCCCCCCAAAAAAAAATAGTACTTCTGTCTTGTCAGGATTCAGCCATAATCTGTTTGCCACCATCCATCCTCCAAACACCTCCAGACACTCACACAGGACTTTCACCGCCTTCGCTGGTTACGATTTGAAAGAGAGGTAGAGTTGGGTATCATTCGCATACTGATGAACACCCAGCCCAAACCCCCTGATGATCTCTTTTTTTATATATATAAAATATTTATTAAGGTTTTCAATATGGATACATAGATAACTCACAATACAGCATGTGTCATAACATATTTTCACAACTTCTTTGGACTTCCTCACGTTTCCCGCTCCCATTTTCATCATTAAAAAATTTTTTTACCAGCAATTTGTCATCTTATTTGCATTTTATATCCCACAAACTTAATTTATAATCTAATAGTTCTCCAAATGGTTCATATTTTCTCAGTCTCACTTGTCTTCCTAATTCTATCTAGTTTAGTGGTGCTCAATTATTTATGATTTAGCAACCTGCTTAACATTCAGCCAAATTACAATGTTTTTGTGAATAAATCTTGAATTTCTTCCAGTCTTCTTCCATCCTCTCCTCTCCCAGGTCTCGGATTCTGCCAGTCATCTCGGCCAGTTCCATATAGTCTATCAGTTGCATCTGCCAGTCTTCCAGTGTGGGAAAATCTTGAGTTTTCCAGTGCTTCGCTAGGAGTATCCTTGCTGCTGTTGTTGCATACATAAAAAATGTTCAGTCCTTCTTTACCACCCCTTGGCCGACAATACCCAGAAGGAAGGTCTCTGGTTTCTTAGTGAAGGTATACTTAAATACCTTTTTCAGTTCATTATATATCATTTCCCAGAAAGCCTTCACTTTAGGGCAGGTCCTCCAGAGGTGAAAGAATGTACCTTCACTTTCTTTACATTTCCAACATTTATTATCAGACAGGTGGTATATTTTTGCAAGTTTGACTGGGGTCATGTACCATCTATAAATCATTTTCATTACATTTTCTTTCAGAGCATTACATGCAGTGAAGTTCAACCCAGTAGTCCACAACCTTTCCCAGTCCTCAAACATGATGTTATGCCCAATGTCCTGCGCCCACCTTATCATAGCTGATTTAACCGTTTCATCTTGAGTATTCCATTTTAGCAGCAAGTTATACATTCTAGAGAGTACCTTAGTCTTCGGTTCTAACAGTTCTGTTTCCAATTTCGATTTCTCCACCTGGAACCCTAACTTCTTGTCATTTTTAAAAACTTCTTTAATCTGAGCGTAATGTAACCAGTCTCGCACTTTATCCTTCATTTTCTCCAAACTCTGCAATTTCCAATTGTCTCCATCTTTTTCTAGTATTTCCCAATATTTTGGCCAGTTGGCCTCCATATTGGGTCTTTTTCGGGCCTTAGCTTCCATAGGTGAGAGCCACCTTGGAGTTTTGTTTTCCAATAAGTCTTTATATTTTGTCCAGACATTATACACTGCTTTTCTGACAATATGGTTCTTAAAGGCCTTATTGATCTTAACCTTGTCATACCATAAGTATGCATGCCATCCAAACGCATTGTTAAAACCTTCCAAATCCAATACATCAGTGTCTTCAAGAAGTAGCCAATCTTTTAGCCAGCAAAAAGCTGCGGCCTCATAATACAACTTTAAGTCTGGCAGGGCAAAGCCCCCTCTATCTTTCGCATCAGTTAATATCTTAAACTTAATTCTGGGCTTTTTGCCCTGCCAGACAAACTTAGAAATATCTCTCTGCCACTTCCGGAAGCACTCCGTCTTGTCCACAATCTGTAGTGTTTGAAATAAAAACAGCATTTTTGGCAATACATTCATCTTGATTGCAGCAATTCGGCCAAACAAAGAAAGTTTCAATTTGGTCCAACTGTCTAAGTCTCTCTTAATTTCTGACCAACATTTTTCATAATTATCCTTAAATAGACTCAGATTTTTTGCTGTTATGTTTACCCCTAGGTACTTTACTTTTTTTAACCTGATGATCTCTCCTAGCGGCTTCACGTAGATGTTAAAAAACATGGGGGAGAGGACAGAACCCTGAGGCACATGTCTCATCACGTATGGTTCATGTTTCTGAAACAGGAAATGTAACCTCAGGAACATCTCTTACAATTAGTCCAATAAATGCAGAGACGAGCCAGGTAATTTTTCCTACTTTATATATTATGCCTCTAGGATGTTGAATCACACTGTGTACTCCGATCTATCTTTTTGAGGGGGGCATGAGGTTCTTTACAATGTAGCCTGTTCTCTCCCCCCTCCCCACAAAGTGACTTAAATCTTTTTATTATCCACAAAGTGGTGGCCACCCTTCTTTCTACTCAAATTTAATTTGGTGTACCAAAGCGGACACTTGTTCTTAATTTGCCGGATATCTTTTTGACAGTAATACTGTCAGAGTGTTATGTTCAAAGTTCAAAAGACACTCTGAGGGACGATTCAGCTCTATGGATTATAAAATGTCAGACTTGGAATTTCCTCCAGCAAGAGAAATAAAAAAATAATAATTTCCGTGAGCAGTTATTTTCATGGGCTCTTGTCACAATTTATATTTCCTAAAAATATACTTTTTAAAGAGTATAGTGATAGATTCGCTTTTTGAGCTGTAAGATTAACTGTCTCCTGGTAATCTTTTCAACCTTTGCTCAACAACTTTGGGGGTTGTCTTAAAAAAAAAAAGGCCAACAACTTTCAGGGTATCCTGGTTTTTACTTTCCCCCTTGTCTTTCCCTTACCTCACAATATTCAGTTCCGTATAGCTTTCCATCTGTATGCTATGCTGTGACTAATATCCTACAGTTTTCCTGAGATATTACCCCATCTTGTTTGCCATTTTACACAGTTTCTCTGGTAGGTTCTGAGAAATTCATCTTTTGATTTTAATGCAACCTTTCCTGTTCATTTTCTCCCGTCCATAATCACAAGGAGAATCAAAGGGTGTTGGCAAAAACAGCAGCTTTCCAAACATGCTTGATGGTGCATGCCGGGCTGTATCTTAAAGCTGAGTGAAGCCTGGGCTTCCAAATTTCTTCATGCTAGTTGTGAGCAGCAAACCCAGAAAACATTTTGTCAAATATTCTTGTGGCCGGCCAATGGGGGAATGGTGAAATCCTCCCCCCCCCCCACTTTTATTGAAAAAATTGAGAGGGTTTGGCTCATTTGAAATAATATGTATGCACATAAAATGTCTTGGTGGGGGAATTGCCAGCCCCACCCACAATATCTCAATCTCTCCCCACTGCACCTCAATATTCCTGAATCAAGTGGGAAGGTATGAAAAAGGCTTCTGTGTGTATTCAAGTGAACACCCTCAGATTTTCATTATTCCTCTGTTAGAATTTTCATTATTTCTCTGTTAGAGTTACATTAATTTATTGTATTTATTAATGCAATTAATAAGCATTATTTATTATCATAATTAATAAATATCCATAGTTCATTAATTACACTTATTAATGCAATTAACAAATCTTAATTAATCTTTGTTGTTTTCTTTTTCTCATTAAATTGCCACTGGGAGCAGCAACAGCAGAGCTGATTCAGGTGACCACTCCTGATTCAGATTCTGCATTGTTATGGGACTTTATTGTGAACAAAATGGCGGCCGCCACAAGAAATGGTGCCCCCCTTGGTGGCCATTGAATTCAATTTCTATCTCTGCTGCTACCTGAAACAGTTAAGTCTGTCGCATTGAAAAACATCAGTTTATACTTCCATGCAAACCTTTGAGTCCATTTAGTTCATTTTTTCATTCATTCTAAAACCCCAATGTTCTGTTATTTGCTGGCAATTCTCCACTCCTACACAAAGGAGAATTATTGGCCAATAAGGGTCTGAACAATAAGAAGTATCGGAGTATCTCAGTTGAATTGGTGAGCTTAGATAGGTTTCCTAATTATTTGATTTTGATTGCTCATTGTTCTTGTAAGAATACCACAGCTGAAACTCATTTAGTACAGTTCACAGAATTTTTATATCCATTTTATTCCAAACCCAAACAATAATAAATGATGATTCAGCCAGGGAACAAAGAAGCAGCAGGAATTTATGACATCAAAGGTTCTAATGAAGGGAAGCTGATGTCGTCCCGATGATGAAGTCCTATAATCCCTAGCCAGCATCACCATTGATC
The DNA here is from genome assembly GCF_964234715.1 of Podarcis melisellensis. Classification (NCBI taxonomy): domain Eukaryota; kingdom Metazoa; phylum Chordata; class Lepidosauria; order Squamata; family Lacertidae; genus Podarcis; species Podarcis melisellensis. The sequence goes on from NC_138528.1 coordinate 117,485,364, forward strand.
AGAGATGATGGAAGCTGTAGTCCGATAATATCTGAAAGAGACCACAATGGCTACCCATTCTAATGCAACATGCAAAAAAAATTGACTTACAGATCTCATCCCTTATCAACCCCAAAGGTTGATAAATGTCACAGTTTAACAGCCTCTACTGAAGGTGTCTGGGACACAGGTGGCGCTGTGGGTAAAACCTCAGCGCCTAGGACTTGCCGATCGTATGGTTGGCGGTTCGAATCCCCGTGGCGGGGTGAGCTCCCATTGTTTGGTCCCAGCTCCTGCTCACCTAGCAGTTCGAAAGCACCCTTAAGTGCAAGTAGATAAATAGATACCGCTTTATAGCGGAAAGGTAAACGACGTTTCCGTGTGCTGCGCTGGTGCAGGCTCGCCAGAGCAGCTTCGTCACGCTTGCCACGTGACCTAGAAGTGTCTTCAGACAGTGCTGGCCCCCGGCCTCTTAAGTGAGATGGGCGCGCAACCCCAGTTGGAAGCCATTTCAAATGGAGGGTTGTCATACGTCTGTGAAAACATGTCCTCTTTTGGGCGAGGCCAACATGCCCATTCGGGCAGATTTTTACATTTTAAAGGAAATCTCAGGTTTTTTTGGGGGGGGGGCTCAGGCTTGGGCTGCTCTGCATGCCACAGCCACTGCCAGCCCGTGAACCTGTTTCCCCAGCTCGGGCTGGCAGCAGCTTGGGCTGTTCTCTTTTTTTGCTCTACAAAATATGTCAGTCCTATAGAAATGTGACTTTACTTGCAAGGAATCAGCCTTACATTTATAGATGGCTTTTTACTGAAGGCCAGAACTGAGTAGTCTACTGCTTCCAGAGGCGGCACAACGTGAGAGTAGCTCAGTTGGTAGAGCACAAGACTCTTCATCTCAGGGTTGTGGGTTTGAGCCCCACGTTGGGCAAAATATTCCTGCATTGCATCGAGGTATACAAGATAACCCTCACGGTCCACCCCAATGCTACAATTCTATGAGTCTATGAAGCCACTTACTAAAGGAGTTACCATAGTTTTCAGGTAGGAAATGGGGGCCTAATCATTTTGTGTATAAAAGCATGTATTGGGGGACCCAGTGAGAATAAGAAATCATTACTTCATTACCGAACGTTAGGATGGCAAAGTAAGTATGGATGGATTTGAAAAGTTCAGCAGAAAAGTGTAGCCTATTTCCTTTGGATGGATGGGTATTGACAGAAGCATAATATATACCCCCGAGAGAGGCAGCATGTTACTCCCAGAGGGATTATTACCAGGAGCAGTGGCATGAAAAAGAACAAAAGGAACATTTGAGCTCAATTTCAGGAATGTTGAAATCTGCTAAACTGTGAAAAAGGGGAGGCCAATTGCCTCTAAGGAAAAGGTGACAGCTTTGTTTAGAATGGATTAGGCTGGACTGCTTGAGGATACATTGCCGCGAGAGAGCCATTGTTGCATTGGATAAGCTCAGAGCATTTTTGTATTTCTTATTTAGGCTGAAGAGGCGCATGCGGAACAACAGCCTGGGATTTTAAACCTGCTACATGAGGTGCCAGGGCGAGAGCAGCCAGGCAAATTACCAGTGAGGGAATGCAACAGGAACGATTTTGCTGCCTTGCAGATGCAACTGTGCTGGCATGCTTACAAAACCAAGGCATGCACAAGGCCTAATTAAGCTTGAACTAGGCAGGTGGGTCACCGTACACCCATAAAGAGCCCACGTCTTCACTGCCTGCATGGGCTGGGTGTCAGGAGCACCTCCTCTGACCTTCCGATCACAGGAACGCAGGAACAGCAGCACAGCATTCCACTGGTACAGTGGACTCACATTTGCTATTGTGAGCACCTCAAAAGCAGTAGAGTAACAGAAACAAAACTGTGGAGGTTTTGTTGCATACCTACCGTATTTTTCGCTCTAGAAGACACACTTTTTCCCTCCTAAAAGGGATGTGTGTGCGTCTTATGGAGTGAATGCAGGCTGCACAGCTATCGCTGAAGCCAGAACAGCAAGAAGGATCGGTCCGCAGCGATCCCTCTTGCTCTCCTGGCTTCAGGGATAGCTACGCAAAGCCTCTTGAGCGCAGTGGGAGCGCTCCTCCCTCTTTGCTCAAGAGGCTTTCCATTGCTTTCTTGTTTCTTGTTTTCCTCCTCTAAAAACTAGGCACGTCTTATGGTCAGGTGCGTCTTATAGAGTGAAAAATACAATAATTTTATTTCTACTGATTAAACAGGTAAAAGAACATAACAAACATGCACAAGAGAGCCAGCTCTCTCATATTGCCATCTGGTCTCTAGACAAATCAAAGAAAACAGGACACAGTGTGCACTGATCCTTCTTGCTGTTCTGGCTTCAACCAGGTTAAGAATGGACCACCGGAACGAATTAAGTCCTTAACCCGAGGTACCACTGTATTCTACTTCTTGTTTCATATGGGTCTGGATGCCAGTGTAGAATGGGGGGGGGCATTATTTTAAGGTTGAGCCCCCAACAGTGTAAATTTCTGACAGCTAGAGAGATTCTGCTTATTAAAAAATAAAAAATGCAATAAACCAGGGCCTTCTTGGTAGTGCCGCCCACCCTGTGGAACGCCCTCCCATCAGATGTCAAGAAAATAAGCAACTATCTGACTTTTAGAAGACATCTGAAGGCAGCCCTGTTTAGGGAAGTTTTAAATGTTTGATGTTTTATCATGTTTTTAATATTTTGTTGAGAGCCGCACAGAGTGGCTGAGGAAACACAGATAGATGGGCGGGATATATATATATGATAATGATGATCCAATAAACATTCTCTCTGTGATCATTGAGATCTAGTCCATATTTTATTCTGAATGTCCTGGCCACTTCAAATGATTTAGTAAAATGAGAGTAACATGGCCAAATTCTTCATCCAGCTACCACTGGGGGAAAGATGGTTACTCAGAGGTTCCATTGACTTCACTAGGACTTATTCCCAGTTAATTATGTATTACCAGAATGGGGAACCAGTGGCTCCCCAGAAGTTATTGGACTCCCATCATCCCGGACCATCAGCTAGAGCACATTAACCAATATTTCATTCTTTGTCCCTATGTGAGTTAAATATTTTTACTACTCAAATTAAGGGGTGGGACTGTAGCATGAGACAAGGAGGTCTGCCGCTCAAAGTTTCCCATCCCTAGGGTATGTCATTTGGGCTAATTTCCTAGACCCATTGTAATGTTATTTATTCATTTTTATGTTCTGTTGCAGAAGACAAATACTGTAGGTTCCTGTTTGTATGCAACTGAGCAGTTATTTCTGTTTCATTTTGGGGCAGAAGGCTCTCACCATGACTGCTCATACTGGTCCCCTACCCCCATATCAAACCAATACAGTGGTACCTTGGTTCTCAAATACCTTGGTTCTCAAACGCCTTGGTTCTCAAACTCTGAAAATCCAGAAGTAAGTGTTCCATTTTGCGGAAGCTGGCCATCCGATATGGCTGTCAGCTATTGTTCCTGGGCGCCTGCACCAATCAGAAGCTGTGCCTTGGTTTTTGAACATTTTGGAAGTCAAATGGACTTCTGGGACTAATTAAGTTTGGTGCTTTTGTTTTTGCTATTTATTTTGTGTTTTTGTTTTTCAGGCTTTTTCAATTAATCTGTTTTTGTGACTGTGTGGAACCCAGTTCAGCTACTGATTGATTGATTGATTGATTGATTGTGTGACTGTGGAAATGGATAAAAGCCCCCCATCCAAACAATGTAAAGGTAAAGGGACCCCTGACCATTAGGTCCAGTCATGGCCGACTCTGGGGTTGCGGCGCTCATCTCGCTCTATGGGCCAAGGGAGCCGGTGTACAGCTTCCGGGTCATGTGGCCAGCATGACTAAGCCGCTTCTGGCGAACCAGAGCAGCGCACAGAAACGCCGTTTACCTTCCCGCCAGAGCAGTACCTATTTATCTACTTGCACTTTGACGTGCTTTCGAACTGCTAGGTTGGCAGGAGCAACAATGGGAGCTCACCCCGTCTCAGGGATTTGAACCGCCGACCTTCTGATCAGCGAGTCCTAGGCTCTGTGGTTTAACCCACAGCGCCACCCGCGTCCCATCCAAACAATGACTATCATTTAATTTTAATTTTTATTATCTACAATTCTGTCTTATTTATTTTATAGTACAGTACATTGCTTTTGTTTTATGGATCAATGGTCTTGTTAGATAGTAAAATTCCTATTAAATTGCTGTTTTAGGAGGTTGTTTTTAAAAGTCTGAAACGGAGTAATTCATTTTGCATTACTTTCTATGGGAAAGCACGCCTTGGATTTGGAAAACTTTGATTTTTGAATGGACTTCCAGAACGGATTAAGTTTGAGAACCAAGGTACCACTGTAATGGGGGTGCCTGCAGCTAAAATGTTCATAACTCCCTGCTGAGCAGTGCCTTTAAGTTAATGAAGTATGGATAGGGGAGGAAGGAAGGAAAGAAGGAAAATACAGACATCCCGCGAGACCCCTGATTTCCCCACACTTCCATGGGAAGGTTTTCGAGGGAATGTTAGCTCCAAGAGTGTGGTTTCTAACAAAACTATGGACGACGTTCAGCGTCAGTTCACTGGAGCTGCGAAACATAAACCCTGCAGGGATCATTTTCTCCTAATTGTACCTAATGAGCTAGTTCGGAAATAGTCACCCTTCTCATTTTCCCTCCTCTTTTGCAGGTGAAAGCTAGACAAGGAGGGCAGTGGCAGAGGAAGACAAAGTATTATATGGCACCCGAGAGAGGAGAAAACAGCATCTCTTGCCTACCAAGATATTTTCTCTCCTCCTAAGCAGCAAGCAGTTTCAGGGAAGGAGGCCATGCAGAATTTATGCTGCTGAGTCAGCTTGACCCTTATACCTCAGGTTAAGAACTTAATTCGTTCTGGAGGTCCATTCTTAACCTGAAACTGTTCTTAACCTGAGGTACCACTTTAGCTAATGGGGCCTCCCGCTGCTGCCGCGCGATTTCTGTTCCCATCCTGAGGTAAAGTTCTTAACCCGAGGTACTATTTCTGGGTTAGTGGAGTCTGTAACCCAAAGCGTCTGTAACCTGACTCATTAGAGAGTAAAATCCATGTTAAATTGCTGTTTTAGGGGGTGCTTTTCATCGTCTAAAATGGATCAATTCACTTTTCCATTACTTTCTATGGAAAAGTGTGCCTCTACTTATGTACGTTTCTAGTTATGACCGGACCTCCGGAATGGATTACGGTGGTAAGTAGAGGTTCCACTGTACAGTGGTACCTCAGGTTAAGAACTTAATTCATTCTGGAGGTCCGTTCTTAACCTGAAACTGTTCTTAACCTGAGGTACCACTTTAGCTAATGGGGCCTCCTGCAGCTGCCGCATGATTTCTGTTCTCATCCTGAGGTAAAGTTCTTAACCCGAGGTACTATTTCTGGGTTAGCGGAGTCTGTGACCTGAAGCGTCTGTAACCTGAAGCATCTGTAACCCGAGGTACCACTGTGGACAAGTGCAAGCCATTTGGATTAGAGGAAGGAACCATGTAAGTTATCTCAGTGATTCTTGTGTGTCTCTCTCTCCACACATTAGCTACAGGACATTATCCAACATCTCTTTCTCTGTCCCTATTTGAATCAAATATCATTGCCCCTCATGTAGCATGAGATTGGGAGACTGTACATTTCCACCGCACGTGTTCTGTTGCTTTAAGCTGAACTTTTATCTCTCTAACTTTCTTGGAAACTTGTCACAGGTAATTTTAGAATCTTCTTGAGGGCTTTTTTTTAAAAAGTCAAACTTAGTAAAAAACTATATGTTCTCTGGAATCTGTATAAAGCTTAGTGCTCATTTTACTTAGCTCTCGTTTTTTCTGGCATCCCACTCTGAAGGGACTCATCCCACAGAACATGGGGGCAAATGCACATCTACAAAGCCCCAAAGTGGAAGTGCTATCAATGATTTATTAGGTAATTAACTGACTTCTAGTATGTTGCAAGCTGAGACTCTTCATCAGGTGCTCAAAGACCTGCTTAGTTTTTCTTATACCAGCTGAATAAGTTTCTAACTAACAAATCTGTGAGCAAAGTTAACCTCGATGAAATATACTCGGAGTCGAGAATGGATTTCATGCTCTTTATTCAGCTCATAGTGGTGAGGAGGAATGGAAGTTCCCCCAGAATGTCTGCTTTATATACATTATTTACACAATGGGCCCCACGTGATTGGCTACTTCCGGGAATCTCCTGTAGGCCAATCAGGTTGCAGATTCACTTCCACCTGGAGCTGGATTGGACCAATCAGACTGCTGCATTCTGGATCCTATTGTTCTAGGACTGCTGTATTCTGAATCCTATTGTTCTAGGACCAATCAGACAGCTGCATTTAGGATCCTATTCAAATCAGTACATAATACTCGACCAAGAAATCACTACCATTTCTGGTATTCTGTTGCATGTATACATAGGAGAGGGTGGAATTTTGTGATTTTGCCAGTTTTCACTGTTTGAAATATGGCAACCCTATCTTATACCATCTTAACAGTCATCATAGCTCTAACCCGCTAAGAATCCTGTAGTTTGTTAGGGGTGCTAGGAATTGTAGCACTGTGAGGAGACGTCTAACAACTCTCAGCATAGTCCACCCTGTCCCTGGAGAACGATTTCCCTTTCCCTTACCCTCTTTATTAGAAGGCATGTTCACAACTGCTAAAAACCTCAGAAGCACATATTGGCAGGCTTCCTGGAAAATGGCGTCTCAGCAGTGCGACCCCAGGTTCACTGCCCTAATCTCTCAAAATATTGGATGACCTTGGACTGGATTGTGTCTGATAGGTTGGAGCTGGATAAAATTAGTTGAACTGAGTCCCCTTTTAAGTCAGTGGAGACCAAGCAAAGTCATGACTACCTTGTTCCATTGGTATCCATTGGGATTAATTTAATCTGGATCCAGTTCCTTGTGTGTTATAAACAGAACGGCACGTAAAAATGAATGGGCCTGGAACAGAGATATTTCATGTTGCCCTTTACTGCCTCTTATCACATAGAATTTACACCTGAGAATATTGTGAGTTTAATTCATGGGTACTAGTTTGGATGTCAATTTGCAAATGACTCACTCCTAATTTTAGCTTCAATTCCAGTAATTTGCACTGTTAAATCTCCTCTTTAAGGCAATAGAAAGCATCCTTTCTCGGTTCGTGCTAATTGGCCTTTGAGAAAAGAACATAACATTGTCTGGGACAGGCAGACTTACAAAGAGATAGAATAGCTTAATAGCTGGATTTCCACTGTAAGGCAGAAATATCTATAATTAGCATCGACTTGATTGGTTAATAGAGTCTGCAATCTTGGTTTCTTCGCTGCTGAACTGTACTGACCATCAGAGGGAAATGTTGCATTTATATAAAGCGACTCAACATCTATGGACTCTGATTTTGATCGTTATGAATGCTAGCATTCAATTATTTTGTTTTTTAAGAATTCCATTCAGTGGCACGGGGGTGCTCCATTTATCAGGCAGATAGTGCTGTCTGAAAATGAGAAACTCATAAGACTTAAATCATTTATCCTAGTTTGTGCCTGCACTTTTTGGGGTGGAGGTTAGATCCTGCAGCCAGACCACTTAGGAGCATAAGTTCTCATTTTCAAAATGGCACCTGAGAACTCAGTATGCCATTGTAAACTCAGTACTAACTGAACTGAAAAAAGATTAAGCTATCACCTGGAATTACAGAGCAGCGTCTGTGATTAACAGTCAGAACCTCCTATTTGACATTTTTTTGTTTCCCTGGCAAGGTGAAAGTAGATTAAGATAGGACTCTTTTGGTCATAAAGTGTGTTCTCCCTCATGGAGAGCACGTGTTGCGGTGGGGGCTGACAAGACACCTCACTGTTGCTGGGCAAAAGAGTTTGGCCATCTTTAAGCAGGGGCGGGCTGTTACTGGGGAGATTTATATGTTGCCATTTATTGATTGACAGCCCTGTTTGTTAAATACACTGCACGCAGTAATGAGCTTCCTCTTTCGCTGCGTGCTTCGGATCACTCGCCCACCCTCCCTAATCTAGGGCTATTGCGCTGACCTTGCTATGCCTGTCATGGGGTCGTCTGCTTTGGAGCAGGGGCCTGGTAGGAATTTTTCTCCATTTGGCTGACTGGCTGGTGCCATTTGGTTTTTGCCTACTGCGTAGCAAATCGTCACAACTTGTAAGGTTGCGGTTAGGCATTGGTTTGGGAATTGGTTGGTGGAGGGGTATCGATTTGGCTGTGCCTGCCCCTCCAAAATGCTGCTGCTGCAAGGGTTTTCCGTTAAAGGAACCCAGGGGCTTGCCATGCTTTTGTCCAAAACCCCCTGGCAAGGGGCTAGGGCCATGCAAGAGCCCCTGGGAGCATTCTGGGGAGAGGTGAGGCATGGTTCCCAGTCCCGTCTCTCTCCCCAGGTGACTTACCCTTTCTGACTTTGCGGGGGGTGCGAATGTCAGAGCTGTTAGTTAGTCAGTTAGTCGCTGCCAATGCCTAAGCAACCACTCACATTGCTGTATTTTTAATAAAGTTGTGGCCAAAATTATGCCAAAAACCTTAAACAAAAATCAAGTGTCATTGTGTTCTTATTTGGGGTGTCTTGGGGACCTCGACGCGCAAACTGTTAACTCGTAGCACCGTCAAAACAGTCTTTTCCCCAAAAAAGCATTACATTTCTAGCAAATGACTGCACGTTGGTCCCATAAACTATGAATTCCCATAAACTGGAAAGTCATGGAGAGGCAAAAGGGACCAGATTCGAACCAGATGTCTATCCCTGTTATATTCGGCAGCCCACAAGCCACGGCAGCGTAGAAGCAAAAGGTTATGTTTTCTCTCCCATCACAGTTTGAACCCTTGTCAATTGGAAAAGCCAGCATAAATCTGACCATTTCTCTCTGCATCGCTGGATTTGGTAATTTCTGAATCTCCCACAGCTTCCTTTCCCCCTTATTTTTTAAACTGCACCCCCATGTGTCACATTGAGGCAAAATGAGCAGCAGACTGAGGAGAATTGAATCAGAACGTTGCAAAAAATAAAATACCAAATGCTGGGCCTCTCACACCTCTCTATCCGCTGTTTAAAATACGTTCAGCCAGGGGTTGAGATAGTGAGAAAAAGAGGAGCAGAAAGTCAGCAGTTCCAGCAGTTATATCTAATTATATCTGGTTGCTGTGCACTTTCCAACCATAGCTGTCAACTTACAGATTTGAAAATAAGGGGCCAGCAGCCTCAAAAATAAGGGACCAGCAGCCAAAATAAGGGATTTTCTGGGCATAGGTATGTTCAACTTCTGAGCCCCTCTGAGCCAATGGCAGAAAGCCCAGCCAGCAGCCAAACGAAGCCCCAAGCCTCAAGGAAAACCACCATCTCCTCTGCACTGGGAAGTGCTGAGCAAAGGCGAGTCCCCAGGCAACGCAGCCGATTTGATCAGCACAAGGCATGCAAGCTCCACCCCCCAGTCATTCTTAGACTCCTTATTGGGTGAGTAACGCAGCCAAGCAGCACAGTTGGAGCCTCCCTCCTCCCTGGCCGGCAGAGGAGCTGCTTCCTTTGAAACCCGGGAAATTTAAGGGACATCATCAATAAGGGACAGCAGCGGGACACGGCGCTGGGATAAGGGACTTTCCCGCCAAATAAGGGACGGTTGACAGCTATGCATTTCACTCTCCATTCTTTTCATTTACCACTCAACACCAGCAACACATTTACCAGGGGAAGAGAAGTAGGAACCAGAGAACGTAAGGGGGAGATGCTTTAAGCTTCTTAAGGATCGTTAACTCAGCCAATGTTGCATGTGTTTAAATGTGTTGGGCTGTGTGGGGAGAATGGGCAATGATGAGTCGTTATGATTCCAGATGGGTTAATCCAGCAAGATCTGTGAACCCCGAATAAAACTCTGAGACCTTTGCTAAATGTCAGAATCTCCCAAGACTTTAGTTATTATAAAGGGAGTAGGGATTTGTAATAAAATGAGCAGACCCACAGGGAACTGGCTGAGACAAATATTCGAGCACCAATTTTAAAAAAGAGAAAAGGAATAGGGGCTCTGCTAGTGGTGAGCAAACCCAAGTCTGTATAATTTAAGAACAAATCCTGGAATCCTTTTGCACATTAAAATATATTTCTCCTCCTCCTCCTCCTCCTCCTCCTCCTCCTCCTCCTCCTCCTTGGTGCTTTCCTTTGTTGAATAAATTTAGAACTGTTTGACATAGTACCATGGAAATGATAAATAACTCTGTCACAAAATCGTGACGGTGCCTGTCACAAAGCTTGAAATACGCAAGAGTGGCAGTACAGCATCTAGCAAATTTCAGGTTCCTCACACCCCAAACCAAGCATAAACATGCGAGTTGGCAGCTCATCAAGCAGATAATATACCTCCTGGCTTCGTTTGTATAGCCCTTTGCGGGCTTCAGTTAGGTAGAACTATCTGAATAGCACTTTAAAAAAGAAGAAGTTAAAAGAGATGTGTGTTTTTAGTCAATTCCCAGTACACCCTTCGCCGTGCAATTGTTTGATCCAAAATGGCTATAAGAGGCAACTATACATATGAAAAGAACTGCTGAAGAAGCATTCTTGTACACAGAATCATAGAATTGCAGAGTTGGAACTGACCCTGAGGACCATCAAGTCCAACCCCCTGCAATGCAGGACTATGCAGCTGTCCCATACAGGGATCGAACCTGCAACTTTGGTGTCATCAGCACCATGATCTAACCAACTGAGCTATCCAGTACTCAACTCCTATCCCACTCCCTGCACTCTGTGCATACACACACATATAGGGGTGAATTTATTAAGGGTGGATTTAGATGACAATCACATGGTGGTCACATATTGTCAGGGATCAGGCTGAGGAAGAATGGTGGGAGCCACCCCCTCCCCCTGATCCTGATCCTGAATCTTCCCAGGAGCAGGAGGAAAGTATAGATTTGGAACAGTGGTTTGCAGAGGGGCATAGTTCAGAAGGCAGAAGAGGAGAAGAAACATTGGGAGAGGGAGGGTTAACAGATTCACAGTCTCTGGACAGCATCTGCCCCCCTTCTCCAAAGTCACGGAGAGCTCAGAAAGTGTCAGAACTGAAAGCGCAGAGGTTACAAGCTCAGTTTACAAAACAAAGGAGTGATGTAGGGACTGGGGCTGGGGAAGAGAAATTAATTGGGAGCACCGCCATTTCTAGGAGACTTGTTATTTTCTCTCTCATTCTGATTATTAAAGAATCTAACTGGAAAAACGTTCCTTTCATTTTATCTTATTTACTGCCACGGGGGGAGGAAGCTGATGGTGACTGTGGTGTGCACTGCCATTTTAAAATTTCCAACCATGTGCTTCAGGGCTCAATGGGACATTGCTCTGGGATATGCTGGGAAATTTTAAATGGTGGCTCGTATTTGACTAGCATGGAGAGTCAGGACAAAAGACAGTGCTGGTGGGATCTGGTAGGGTGTGGGTACTCCAGCAGCTCCCTGAAAGGAAGAAACATTGACATTGGTCTTGCTTTGGGCAAGACAAGTCCCACCATTCACTCACCCTCATGCCCCCTCACTGTGGTTGCTAGAAGGAAATTGAGCTGGGGGCAGAGATTTCTTGCACCCTCTAGCAAACAATAGCATCTATCTAGAAGGGGCTGGCAGCACTTGTTTCTGAGGTCCTTTGCACCCCACTTTCCATGTCTTTGGTACCACAGCTATCCTGCTTTATTAACTTCAAATGTGAATTTACCTGGGTGGAATCTACACACATATTTTAAAAATGCTGTGAAAAAACGTTTTGAAAAACACATTGAATTTAACGTAGCTCACTGGAGCCATCTAGTGTCACATTTGTATATATTGCACTTTATGACACATTTACAATGTTTTAATTGGAGCTGTACAGCTGAGTCCCTGGCCTCAACAATGAAGGAGTTAAGTGCAGCATACTCTATTTAAAAAGGAGGCCATACAGCTCTCAGGAGAACTTCACAATTAGATTCTAGGACAGTTTCTCACGGGTTGATAGCTTGGTATTCTGTGGTCCAAAAGAGGATTATTTGCCTAGCATTATGTGTCACAGATGCTCGTCCCCATCTGCTGCCAATGAACTGTTGCTATGATTACCTGTATTTGTTATTTTGGCTCAGCTTACTGCTTTCTCCACCCTATCTCATGCTCTCATATGAGGCTGAAAATTAGGGATCCTCCCCCCATGCTACAAAGCGGTGTACTCAAATAGCAGATGAAGGGAACCTCTGAAAGATACATCCATTAGAAGCGCATGACTGCTATATTGATCCCCTGTGTCACACACATACAAGGAAAATGAAGGATGAACTACTTAGTGTCTGGAATCGATTGAACTGAAACATAATTATACTTCGGCATAAACTGAGATAGGGAACTTTGGATGTTTGCTCTGTAAGTCATATCAATTTGAAAATTGTTGGAAAAGGCCGTACACCCATTACTAAATTTGTGCCACATCAGGTGGGACTTTCCAGATAGATGTAATAATGGGAAGATAAGGCCAGTGAGGCAGTAGATGTCGACTAAGGGTGTAAGAAGCCATCGTTTCCCATTCCACTCTGTATTTGTCGCAGGCAGCGCTGTTTCTTACTTACTTATCAAACCTTTATTAGGCATTATACGAATAAAACCATAGAAGAGAAAATAACATATAAAGGCCTTGAAATATATATAAAAGGGCAGCATTTGGCTACATACATATATATATATATATACATATAGAATCAATGGTTTTCTTTGTTAATCTGCTCCTTGGAGGACTGCTACCAAAAACTCGGCTACCCCCGCCGTTACCCTTTGGTCAACGTCGGATAGGTAGAGTCCCACACATTCACCTTGCTGGGGTTCCAGACCACCCGAGAGAGGGGACAGCACGCGTTGACGGAGCGTACTGTACAATGGGCAATGAAAGAGAATATGCTCTACAGTGTCCGGGACATTCATATAACATCTGCAGAATCTCTGCAGCGCTGTTTCCATTCTGCTGCAGTTTCATCTTCTGCTATGTAATTTACCTTGCTGTCTGCTGTGCTGAGGTCATTGTGTTATTCCACCCCATTCATTTCAGTGCAAAGGAAATGTAATAGAGATAGGTAAAAACGTAATCAATCATGTATTGTTTGCAGCCTGAAAGCAACAACAGAAACAAACCCCAATCACCTTTTCTGGGTTGATTTATGTTCTGAACATGGGATGAATAAGCAGACACCAGCAATTTCCGCCCCGTGCTTCTAAAAACTGCAGATGAAAAGCACCATCTTGAGATGGCGGCAATTTGTCTTCAAACATGATGCTTGTTATGACACATGCATGCATCAGATGAAAACAAAGAACATATGCTTCTTGTTCAGAAATACTGTTTCGGATTAAACTAAGTAGTTGCATAAGCAGAAGCCAGCACAGTGAGTCCTGTTAGTGCAATGGGAATTGCCCCTCATGCAACACCCCCATACCCTCCTCAAATCTGCTCAGGAGGGGCAGGAGAAAGCCCAGGAAGTCTGCAGGAGGGAGAAAGGGACTATCATTTCATTTGGCAAGCAGAAATACTTGCACTGACTCAACAATGACCTTAGCATGACAATCAATTTCACCCATTGTTTTGACTCCTGTTAAGACTGGCAAATTCATTTATTAATCAACTCAAATGGCTATGATTAATTGCTTAAAATAGCTATAATCAAGTTGCAGTCCTATTCAGCACAGTACAGTAGTACCTCAGGTTAAGTACTTAATTCGTTCCGGAAGTCCGTTCTTAACCTGAAACTGTTCTTAACCTGAAGCAGTACTTTAGCTAATGGGGCCTCCTGCTGCCGCCGCGCCGCCAGAACCCGATTTCTGTTCTTATCCTGAAGCAAAGTTCTTAACCTGAAGCACTATTTCTGGGTTAGCAGAGTGTGTAACCTGAAGCGTATGTAACCTGAAGTGTATGTAACCTGAAGCGTATGTAACCCGAGGTACCACTGTATCTGAATCCTGGGAAGAAGCCATACATCGTGACAACTATTTAGATGGGTCATCTTCATGGGCAATATTGTGCCATCCTTACATATATCAACAGCTGTAAAGCCATAGATTCCCTACCCTTACTTTTGTCCATGATGATATTAGGGCAGACCTTCTCAACTGGCATGTTGAGTTGAGTGAGGCTCTGTCCTATTGCAATAGCTATAATAAATGCTGGGTCCTTAAATCTGGATGTTGGAATTGAACATATTTTCCTTGGTTCTGTGGTTTATTCAAAAGGTGGTTGATCCTCACCTGGATAACGAACAAGGTGGTACAGAGGTGAATTCTTACCACAAGGACTCTGCTGCACTACATCTGAAGACCTAGAGTATTTATACCATTACAGTGGTACCTTGGGTTAAGAACTTAATTCGTTCCGGAGGTCCATTCTTAACCTGAAACTGTTCTTAACCTGAGGTACCACTTTAGCTAATGGGGCCTCCTGCTGCCACCACACGATTTCTGTTCTCATCCTGAAGCAAAGTTCTTAACCCGAGGTACTATTTCTGGGTTAGCGGAGTCTGTAACTCGAAGTGTTTGTAACCTGAGATGTTTCTAACCTGAGGTACCACTGTAGTTGGTCAAGGGAGCCGTGGACTCTAAAAGGTTGAAAACTTCTGCTGTAAAGGAAGAATGCCATAAGTCAGTTAGGTAAAAGGAGGAGGAGGTGGTGGAGGAGGAGGAGGTGGAGGAGACTGAGGGGAATTGATCCCCGAGAAGGCAAACTGAAAAAACTGAGGGTTTGGGTTTTTTTTGTAATATATAAATGTGAGAAGGTTATCAAAGCAGAAAGAAAGGCTGGAGGCTTACACATATGAAAGTGATACCACAGATAACCAAAATCTCTCCAGGAGATGGCAACCAGGAGGAACATATTAATATTAAAGGCAACAGGGCTTGCCCATGAGATAAAAACTATTCAGAATGCAGGCTTATTAAACCTGAAGATAGGTACCGCTGTATCTGTAAGTTCTGGATCCCTAGTAGATTGGCTGAGGTCTAGTTAAGGGTTGGGGAACCTCTGGTCCTCTAGATGTTGTTGGAAACCAATTCCCAGCAGCTCCAGCGGGTGGTCAGGAATTGTGCAACTTATGGTTCACCAACTTATGGAGCTCTCATACAAGTGCGTGCAGGAGTCATGAAATTATTAGCTGCAACGTGTGGCCAGTTACTACGGATGAACAGCTTTGCATTTAGGTGTACCTGCCTTCAGGCAGATAATAAAAACAGCCCATAAATCCTGCAGAAGCTACCAGCTCCTTGCATCATAAATTATGTCAGTCATTTGGGGTCATTTGGCAGACAGAATCATGTGGTGAGTCAAAGCAGGCCTAAGTAGTCCAAGGCAGCAAACAATGTACAGAAATAAAACTTCAGGTATATCCAAGCTGACTACTTGAGAGGGACTTTTAAATTTTATATTTCGAGGAAGGTGAGTGCCCGCCATTTATTTGCATAGCTGCTGAGTATCTAAAAGGACATCAGGTGTGTTCGAATGTCAGTCTGATGAGTGATTGCTCTCAGATAAAGCCACTAGCCTTCACCTTCTGCGATACAGTGTACTGAGCGGAAATAATAATAATAATAATAATAATAATAATAATAATAATAATAATTATAATTTATTATTTATACCCCACCCATCTGGCTGGGTTTCCCCAGCCTCTCTGGGCAGTTTCCAACAAAGTATTAAAATACAGAGAAGCATCCACCCTTTAATTATTGTAATAACTCCTTCATAATTTCTTTGGTCATACTGGGCTTGGATTGAAAGCTCCAAGCCCAACTACTATCTTGCAAATTTCTAATATTAGAAGCATCAAGTTACCAGAAAGGAGATTTCAAAATAAACAAAACCCAACAACAACAAAAAACCATTAGGAAGGACTTCCTGTCAATAAAAGCTGTTTGACAGTGGAATGTCTCCCTTGGGAGGTTACGGTCTCTCCTTTCTTGAAGGCTTCTAAGCAGAGGTCGGATGGCCATCTGCCATAGATGCTTTAGTTGAGATTCCTGCATTGCAGAGGGCTGGACTAGATGGCCCTTGGGCTCCCTTCCAACTCTACAACTCTACGATTCTATGAAGCAAAAACAAGGCTGCAATCCTATGTTCATTTACCTGGGAGTAAAACCTTACAGAAATAAACAGAATTTACTCCTGAGTAGACATCTGGTGCTCCTGCTGGTCCATTTGCACCAACACCACCCCCTCTGCTGCTCCACACCTCCTGACCAGCTGGAGGTTAGATGAGCAGCAGCACCCGCCATGTTGTCCACCCACCGCTGGCCTGGTGGCCTGGTGTGTGGATTCAAAGCTGAGCATAAATGCTGCGTAGGTAGAATTTTATATTCACCTCAATGAAGGGCACGGGTAGAATTTTATATTCACCTCCTCAATGAAGAGGAGTTTTCGTGATGCATTCGAAATCAACCAAAACGTTCATTAGCCTTCCGCACCCTTTGCTTCTCAAGCGTTCCCACCTGCAGCGATGTCAAACTACAAAGCCAGGCTGCAGGCCTAAGGCACTCAGCTCACATTTAAAACATGGTCAAGTGACTGTGAGGAGAATATAAGCGGCAGAACTGTCAATGGCCACTCAACCGAAAGTATAAAAAGAAAAGTGGACTGTAACTTTGCCAGAGGCACAAGTAGAGAACTCAGTGAAAACCAGAGTACATCTTACTCTTTATTCTCTTACCTTCCTGACCTGCTGTGGTAAAGAGAAGGAAACCCTAACTCCCAAATTATCTGAATTTGTCACATTTAGAGGTCATTACAAGAAAATGAAAAACCTAGGCGAATCTGAATATTCATCAGAATTTGCAATTGCTGAAAGGGTTTTAGGTGGTCCCCAGCCTTAGGACATTTTCGGTGCATTGTAACCTACCATTCATGAGAAATCTTTGCTCACCAATAAGCTGGTCCACAGTAGGACATGCACGTAATGACTGCCAAATCACATTAATTCCGATGTTATTGCTGCATACATGCCCCCATAGGAGGTTTGCAGCCAAAGAGTTACTTCAGTGGCTAAGAAAAAAACATGCCGTTTGAAATTCTATGCACACAGAGAGAAAAGTATATTTCACATCAATCCCATATTCTAGAGTTGACACCCCAAAGGTTGTTCAGCTTCCCTCCAAAAAATTGCCCCAAAACATGATTTTTCTTTTTTTTCTTTTTCATATTATTTTATTAATTTTCCAAAGATGACAAAAAATAAAAACAACAATACATATTCAAACAAAGAAAAAAAGAAAATAGAAGTAAAGTTGACGTCCCCCTATTCCCTTCCCTGGTTCCATAGTTTATCATCATACCGCGTGTCCGTTTTAAATTATAAAATCATTAAAATTACTTATTGTCCAGTCATAATATCTTTACAAGCATTTTTAAAATCCTGCTAATGTATTAACCTGTGTATATTGCTTCTGTATATATGCAATAAAGTCCTTCCAATCTTCTTTAAATCCATTGTCATCTCTTCCTCTTAATTTCAAAGTCAATTTTGCCATTTCAGCATATTCCATTATTTTCACTTGCCAGTCTTCTTTAGATGGGACACCTTCTTCTTTCCAATATTGTGCTAATAGTATTTGTGCGGCTGTTGCTGCATACTTAAATAAGTCTTTCAAAATGTGATTTTTCAATTGACTTGCCTAAGATCCAGGACAAATTCACCTCCGGGTGTCAATTCTGCCTTTGAAATATCGGGAAGGCAACCCTTCTTCTTTGGTGATCACTCGTAGCCAAGTAAGATTGTCATGGTTTTAACAATGAGTCCATAAGTGACTGTAGAGGCCAATTCTGGATCCACACGTCCTTCCACAGTGGGGACATTGGTTTCTGGGTGGGAGTTGATCACGGTGTGGATTTGCCAAGCGAGCCTTCCTCTTAGCACATTTCTCCCTTGCATCCTGAGTTCGAGCATCTTCAAAGCCCATGAAACCTTTGGTAATGGCTGTTCTCCAACTGGAGTGCTCGCAGGCCAGTATTACCCACTTGCCAGTGTTTATACCACATTTTTTTTTAGATTTGCCTTGAGAGAGTCTTTTTACAGAGTTTCCTGTTTGGCCATCTGGGAAATGATTCAGTTTTGTGACTCATCGTAGGTGCTGCCTCTCTCATTAAGCATGCAAACGAGATCTTCCAACTCATCCTTGTTATTGTGAGCTAATCCATTGGGAACCTATTTGGCTGTTAACTATACTGACCAATTCCAGTGGTTATTATAGCATCAAACTAGGACCTGGGGGACCAAGGCTCAAATCCTCACTGGGCCGTGAATCTCACTGGGTGACCTTGGGCCAGTCACTGCCTCTCAGCCTAACCTCCCTCACAAGGTTGTTGTGGGGATTAAATGAGGAGGGGAGAACCATGTACACCATCATAGAACTCTTGGCAGAAAAAGGTGGGTCACAAATGCAATAAGGTGATTCATTATGTCTCGGGGATCATCTCTTCTTTGGCGATCACTCGTAGCAGAGTAAGATTGCCTTCCATGAACACCGTCCTAACGGTTTGTTTGTAAGTGATTCTGGAGGCCAATTCTGGATCCACACGTCCTTCCACAGTGGGGACATAGGTTTCTGGGCGGGAGTTGATCTCAGTGTGGATTTGCCAAGGTTACCTTCCTCTTAGCACGTTTCTCCCTTTCATCCTGATTTTTGAGCGTTTTCAAAGCCCATGACACCTTTGGTAAAGGCTGTTCTCCAGTTGGAGCGCTCGCAGGGCAGTGTTTCCCAGTTGTCGGTGTTTATACTACATTTTTAAAGATTTGCCTTGAGGGAATCTTTAAACCTCTTTTGTTGACCACCAGCATTACGCTTTCCATTTTTAAGTTCAGAATAGAGTAGTTGCTTTGGAAGACGATCATCAGGCATCCACGCAACATGACCAGTCCAACGAAGCATATCCAGAGCCGGCACATGCCCGCTTCAGTCGAGTTGGGAGAATGGCATCAGAATTTCGATGAAAAAGTACAGAATTACATGAGCAGGAAGTGGAGAACTTTTGCTTTTAATGGCAGCTGCAGAAGCAACACCATTCAAAATGAATGCTGAGGGCATGCCATCCAAGTTTTGTTAGTGAGCATCTGATTCCAGAACAATAGAGTCACGAAGCCTTTCTACAGTTGGGGGTGGTGTTGGAGGGAGTGCATATGCTATGCACAATAAAATGGAAGGACTTTGTTGGCAGGCGGGGAGCATTAAATACAGTGCTGTAAATGAAGAACAGGCGCATATGCTGCTCACTCCTAGGATTACGTTTGGCTCCGGGAAGCTCTTGTAACTCAGGATACCCTCAGAGCAACAGGAATCCTTGGCAGGAGACAAAGAATATGTGCCCATTAACGAACACTCAGGGGGGAACATGGTGTTCATGGATTCTTAAGTGAATTTCCACAACAATGCAACTGTGGAGAGAAGGAACAGATCGGGTTGATGAAATGCGGCCTAGTGGAGAAAGAGACGCAAAGTTCTAAGAATTCTACCTCAGTCATTTGCACTTCATTTGTTGCCTCAGGCAAACTGCATACATGAATGCACTTGGAACAGAAGCCGTGGGCCTCCAATTGTTGCTAGACTCCAACTCCCAGGCCAATAACGGGTGAGGCATTCCTTGCAAGCAGAAACTGCTACCCTTGTGGTTCATGCCGCCTGAGGCAGTCACTTCACCTTGCCTCCTTGGTGGGTCGATCTTCAGTGCCCTAGTTCCACTCAGAAGCCCTGTACAAAGAAATCTAGAAATGTACGAGAAATCTAGAAATGAACCTTGTAAAGGGTGGATTAGGATCGGGCGCTGGCCCCGTCTCTGCACTGTTAAGATCCTATCAGTAAAGGGTTCTGCATCTAAATAGTATGTAGACCAATGGCAGGGATACTGTGGCCTTCCAGATGGACTGCATCAGTCCCAGACCTGGACCAGTGTTCGGAAAAGATGGGAACTGTAGTTCAGAAATATCAGGAGGGCCATAGGTCTGTCACCCTTGATCTAGGCCTTCGGTCTTGAAAGGTTATAAATTGCACACATGTAGAGGACGCGGGTGGCGCTGTGGGTTAAACCACAGAGACTAGGACTTGTCGATCAGAAGGTCAGCAGTTTGAATCCCCACGACGGGGTGTGCTCCTGTTGCTCGGTCCCAGCTCCTGCCAACCTAGCAGTTCAAAAGCACATCAAAGTGCAAGTAGATAAATAGGTACCGCTCTGGCGGGAAGGTAAATGGTGTTTCCGTGCGCTGCTCTGGTTCGCCAGAAGTGGCTTAGTCATGCTGGCCACATGACCTGGAAGCTGTACGCCGGCTCCCTCGGCCAATAAAGCGAGATGAGTGCTGCAACCCCAGAGTCGGCCACAACTGGACCTTTACCTTTACCCACAACTGGTCCCTTTACCTTTAGAGGGCCCTATGCAAAGGAATGCATAGAGACTGGGGCTGAAGACATGGGGCAATCCTTAACCCCCTCTTTGCAAAACATCACTTCTTTACACAGGGCAATGGATATAGGACACAATCTAGATCTAAACCTCTGAGAGAAACCCTGGAAGAATGACTTTAAATTCACCACATGTTATACATTGAAAGAAAATCATATGAAAATGATTCATAGATAGTATCTAACTCCAAGTAGGTTGGCTAAGATGTATAAAGCAGAATCAGATACGTGTTTTGAAATGTAAGGAAAAATGGAGGGAACCTTTCTTCAGACGTGGCGGACATGTAAAAAGGTTAAAGTATATTGGGAAATGATTTATAATGAGTTGAAGAACATGTTTAAAATAAGGAATAGTTCAGAAAGAAGTCCCTAGGTGTCAGAAAAAAAACTATTTATGTATTTGACAACGGCAGCTTGGGTTTTGTTAGCCCCAAAACGTAAAGTGAGAGAGGTTCCAGGCAAGGAAGACTGGCAACTTAAGATGTTAGAATATGCAGAACTAGCAGTTTAACATATAGAATCAGAGGTCAAGAAGAACAGGTATTTAAAAAAGAGTGGACAGTATTTGCGGAGTACATGGAAAACATTGGCAGCATTAAGATAAAACCAACAGTGTGATTTTTATTTGAGTTTTGTAAGAGTGGAGAACTTATTTATTTATTTATTTTATATAATGCCCTATACCCGTAGGTCTCAGGGTGGTTCACAGAACAAAATCAGAATACAAAACCACAAATATATATAATCAAAATAAAAGCAACAGCCCAATAACTTCCCCCAAAGCCACATTTTAAAAGGGCATGGGATGTTCTAATAAAAATGGCTATAGTAAAATATGCAGGAATGACAGATAACTAAAATGAAACTTGGAAGGAGAAGGAAGGAAGTCATTAGATATATAATATTATGTAAAATGTTTATTCTGAGATGTAAAATTGAAAGCTCAATAAAAAGCATTTATATAAACAATCACTTGTTTAGGAATGTCTTCACTTCTTTATAAAGTTGACAGCATCACTGTTGTGAGCATTTTGCCATTTGAAACCAGGTTGCTTCTTTGTGCTAGGGTTATAAAAAAGTGTAACTCAGCTCTCTCAGAAACTCCCACCATGCTAAAGATGCCTTCGCATACCACACACCAAAAGGACAATAACAGCAACAAGATAGCCAGTGGAGTTTTATATCTCACGGGGAATCGTGCTGCTGGATGACATTTTTAAACAAAGCTTGACAGATTTATCAGACCTATGAAAGGCAGCGCTGCATCCAGAAGGAAATTTGCAACCGCAAATATCAACCCACACCTGTTAAGGACAGAGAGGGAGGGTTCGGCGGGATGCTATTTGAACAGTCTGCTCTGAAATGGATGTGCCAATAATACTCAGGGGGAAATGAGCATCGTGCGCCCAACATGTCCATAAAGGCATCAGAATGACAGCGGGGAAGATTTAGAGGCAGGGTTGCGTAAGCACTTTCAATTAGTGCAGTTGTAAGATTTCATATCTAACGTCGGACTTCAAACACAGCTTCCTGCCACACACACACACGCCAGGTACCTCTGACAGAGCATCCATTTTCACTAAGACAATAACACTGGCTGGCATTTTAAGCAAGGCACGACAGATTTATCAGCCATATGAAAAAGAGTGCATTTTTACAGCTGAGAATTTGACCTGAGGCACTGTTTTATTGCCAATAGAAAACAGCAACTTCTGGAACCATTGGACTGGCGATACAAAACCCAAATAAATAATCAAAGAGCATGTGGCTGCTGGCATGCGTTATCCCAGTCACTTTGCCCTTCTCCCAGCAATCCATGTTTTCATACAACGAGAACCTCTCGCCCTCTGAAAGAAGTCCTGATGAGTAACCGCTAGTGCTCACAATCTTCTGTGAGGCATCTTAGGAGTTAAGAGAGCCATTGGAAATAAGTCCCACAGTTAAGTCACCCATGAATTTGGAAAGATCAATCACTCACTGCTCTGATGGGGAGATCGCAGGAGCGGGGAGAAAGACATTCTTCTTGGTAGACATCAGGAGGTGGCGGCAGAGAGACAGAGGTAAAGGTAAAGGACCCCTGGACGGTTAAGTCCAGTCAAAGGTGACTATGGGGTTGGGGTGCTCATCTCGCTTTTAGGCCGAGGGAGCTGGCATTTGTCCACAGACAGATTCCAGGTCATGTGGCCAGCAGGACTAAACCACTTCTGGCACAAAGGAACACCATGCCAGAAACCAGAGCGCATGGAAACGCTGTTTACCTTCCCGTCACAGTGGTACCTATTTATCTACTTGCACTGGTGTGCTTTCGAACTGCTAGGTTGGCAGGAGCTGAGACAGAGCAAAGGGATGTCACTCCGTTGCAGGGATTCGAGCTGCCGACCTTCTGATCAGCAAGCCCAAGAGGCTCAGTGGTTTAGACCAAAGCACCACCCGTGTCCCTGTTAGAGGCAGAGGACATCTCAAGTACTGGGAAAGTCTGTTCACTGACTGGCAAGGATGGCTTCTAGCCACCCAGCAACTGTGCCCATAGTTACTGATAGTCTTCCCAATTCCTCTGTACCTGATGATCATTAGCAAGAATTGACTTTCTTCTTCTCCTGCCGCACAGCTCAACTGCCCTGCAGCAAAAGTGGGAGGTTTTCACCAGAGAACTACATGAAGGTCAGTTGTTACATTCATGGGCAATTCCTAAGAGCAATTAGCATCAAAGGATGCTGGCCAAATGAATGAAACTGCAGCCTTATTAGACTTTACCAATTGGTGGGCTCTGCGTTGCTCCTGGACGGGAGGAATGAAGTCAAATGACACCGAAAGGTACTTGCGTGGTCAGTTCACAGCAAGTCCAAAGAAATGAGAAAGTTCTTTGGACTTGCTGGTTGACATCACATGTGTTCCTGCTCCAGTATTCTTAACCATAAAAGGGTATTCCTTCCTGTACTTCTGACCATAAAAGGGTATTCCTGTTCCCACTCTTATCTTGGAGCAAGAGGTCATCAACTCCAAAAACACACTCTGGCGCTGTTCCCGGACTAGGTCTGTGCATCAGGACGTAAGATAAGACCTAGACATGTCATCCCTACTCCACTGAAACAGCCAAGGTCATCCTTGCCGTCACAAACTGATAAAGGAGAGGGCTCCGAGCACTTGTTTATACAGCCGGGTTTTTGTTTATACATTGACTCAGAGCTCAAGTTAATGGATTTTAGCTAAGGAAAAATAGGGATTTTGGTGCCCATTTCAAACTGCCTGCACAGTCAGTTTTGGGTTTGGGAAACCCATTCCTTCAAAACAACTGCTCTTGTGGCACTGTCAACTGGGATCGCAAGGGACATTTCAGCGCCATACCCAGAGACCACCACACACAGTTTTAGTCACACAGCTCCAGGAATCAGAGCCCCTCTAAAGAGATATTCCAGGGCAAATATTAACTCTGTCACTTTACTGTATTTATTCCCACCCCACCCCCCATTTTATTTGATCAGAGAATGGCATTGCAAAATTTGGAGAACTGTGTGTTACAAAGGAGACCTGCATTTTGGTTTGCCTATGGTCTGGAGATGTGCTAATTTGATGTTCTCGTTGAAATGCTAACCATACCCTTAAGTTCTAGCTGGGGTTTGATTTTTCTGAGGCACAGCATTTGAAAATTTCAATTCAATAAAAATGCAGAAGATAGTATAATAATAATAATAATAATAATAATAATAATAATAATAATAATAATAATTTATTAGTACCCCGCCCATCTGACTGGGTTTCCCCAGCCACTCTGAGCAACTTCCAACATATATAAATCTACAAGTTATACAATCTCTTCTCTAAAAAAAAATAAAATTGATTCTTGCAACCTTGATGTAACGAACGTTTATGTCCAAAGCCGTTTGTTGGAAGGAAAACTGTCCACTTGGAAAAGATCTACGCAACTGCAGTAGAAATAACAAAATGGAAGCCATCTACTAAATTTAATTTAACATTAAGCAAAGGTTTCAGTCAGAAGTTTGATTCAATACTTTTCCCTGACCTTGAAACACACACATCACTTGCCTCAGAGGAGAGGATGCTCATGTATCTTTTTAATGCTGAACTTCAAAGAATCAGATTAGCTTTTCTTTTTTTAAAAAAGCAACAACTACTAAGCCTTAAAAAAAAAAAATGACCAGCTTGATATAAGAAGTGCATTAATCGAACAGGCTGACACAACATGAAATGCAAACAAAGCACCACTGCCAACAGAAGCAGCATTAATATGTGTGCATGTAAGTATATCTAGGATCACTGCAGATGGTGACAGCAGTCATGAAATTTAAAGATGCCTGCTTCTTGGGAGAAAAGTGATGACAAACCTAGACAGCATCTTAAAAAGCAGAGACATCACCTTCCTGACAAAGGTCCGTATAGTTAAAACCATGGTTTTCCCAGTAGTGATGTATGGAAGTGAGAGCTGGACCATAAAGAAGGCTGATTGCCAAAGAATTTATGCTTTTGAATTCTGGTGCTGGAGGAGACTCTTGAGAGTCCCATGGACTGCGAGAAGATCAAAGCTCTCCATTCTGAAGGAAATCAGTCCTGAGTGCTCACTGGAAGGACAGATCCTGAAGCTGAGGCTCCAGTACTTTGGCCACCTCATGAGAAGAGAAGACTCCCTGGAAAAGACCCTGATGTTGGGAAAGATGGAGGGCACAAGGAGAAGGGAACGACGGAGGACAAGATGTTTGGACAGTGTTCTCGAAGCTACCAGCCTGAGTTTGACCAAACTGCGGGAGGCAGTGGAAGACAGGAGTGCCTGGCGTGCTCTGGTCTACGGGGTCACAAAGAGTCAGACATGACTAAATGACTAAACATGAAATTAGGGACATCCCATTCTATATTGATAATTTTACTGTTTATACCCCACACATCTGACTGGGTTGCCCAAGCCACTCTGGGCAGCATCCAACATATATAAAACATAATAAAACATTAAAAAGTAAACAAACTTCCCTATACAGTGGAACCTCGGTTGTCAAACATAATCCATTCTGGAAGACCGTTTGACTTCCGAAACATTCAACAACAGATGCGCAATGGGATCGCCCCCACGGGGGGGTGTGGGTCACGCTTCATGCCCCCCCCCATTGGGGGAAGATAGACTAAAGTATTCTGCCCAAGGCCTACAAACCACCAAAGTTGTGACGTTTTGCTACGGGGAAGGCGAAACCTGCCAATGCAGGGAAATTTCTTCCCGGTCCCTCAACGGCAATCATCTAGGACTGCAGCACCACCTGCATAGCTGTAAAAAAAGAAAGTTAAACTGTGAAAGAAGGTATAGATTGAGGGAGGGCAGGGTGGGGAAGTTCAGGAGCTGACTGAGGACCAACAGGTAAGTTACACCCTCTATTGTGAGTATGGGCGGTCCTAACTATACCTGGCCAATTCCCTTGGCAACACCCACCCCCCCAGCCAGGATTGGCTGATTGACGAGGCTAGGCAGGAACCTCCAAGTATCCAGCTTGGGGGGGGGGGGCAAAGCCAACTACTTTGCTGGGGGTCTAGAAGTCCTGGGGGGGCTGTGCATGACCACGCAAAAGCTGCCCCCAGTTAATGCAGGGACTGGTCATTATTAGCAAGCTATGAAACTAGCAGGGAAAATCCTTTGGATTATTCAATGGATCTCTCTCGGATTCTTCCTCTCTATTCAATTCTTCCTCTCTGGGAAACTTTCTATAAATATGCCCTTTAAATATCAAGGATGCAAACTTCTAAAATCTGTGCACGCTTCGTACTTGCAGAATTTAGGAATATTTTAGTTTGCACATGGTGAATCAATTCGTTGAGGTTTGAGACCGAGATAATTCATAGGCATAGAATTAAGTGCCACACAAAAATAAGGGGGCTGTGTTGGCCCATAAGAAAAGACTCCAAAATCCACATGAAGGCAATACCTTTATTAGGCCAAGCAAAATATCACTAAATATTGTGCAAACTTTCAAGTTCTCCAGAGCTAGATGTAATTAAAGTGACGGGGGCTTGTTGTAAAGCCACACATTTGCATCTTATAGGAGTCTCAAGCCTTTTCAATTGTTTTTTTTTGCAGCATGATTCTCTATGTAAAACCAGGCGTTTCAACAAAATGTTACCATAGTAGGAGGGGGGCCTGTAAATGAGGATGTGTGAAGGACAAGGGCTTGTGTGAATGTGTGTGCCACCACTTTGCAAAAAACACACACAACCCAGTTTTGCCCAATCCACTTGTGATTTATAGCAATGTGCCAAGCGCACTACCCAGCCAATTCTGTAAAATGAGAAATAAATGTGCCTGTTTCTTTGAACTGTATCAGTCCCTTCATTGGAGGATATTGGTTTGGCATCCCAAAGTGTTTTGCAGATAAATCACAATCTTTCCGCATGGCAAGATGGAAAAGTGCGAAGTGGGGCCAAGGGAGAGGAAAAATAAAAAAACCAAAAAGGCGCTATTCATCAGACTTCAAGCTAGGAAATGGCAATGTGAAGAGATAAAGTACTTGAGAGTCACCTTTATGATCTGAGGTGAACTCAGACATAAGCCTTTTTGCTAGAACTTGGAGAGCTCAGAAAAATCCTCCAGGCAAGTACTTTATAAAATAAATCCCACTTGTCCAAATTCCCTTTTCTAAGTGAACTGTATGTGGATCCCTTTCTTCAACTGCTTCCCTTCTCTGCAAACTCCCACCCTATTCTAAGACAGTTGTAGCTTCTAAAGCAGCCGATAGCTGGAAGCCATTAATTTAAGCTCATTCACGCTGTAAGAAACCCAACATAGATGGAATAGGTATCCATAATAATAATGTATTTTTTAAAAGTCACACTTTCCCCCACTGTATTATTGATTCCCACCCCAAGGATGCTAAATGAGGGTTCCCTCTCAATCTCTCTCCCTCCCTCCCTCTCTCTCCCCCTCCTTCCCTCCCTCTCTGTAACCAGGCAGAGGGCCTTCTCGGTGGTGGCGCCTGCCTTGTGGAATGCCCTCCCATCAGATGTCAAGGAAATAAACAACTATCAGACTTTTAGAAGACATCTGAAGGCAGCCCTGTTTAGGGAAGTTTTTAATGTTTGATGTTTTATCGTGTTTTTAATATTTTGTTGGGAGCCACCCAGAGTGGCTGAGGAAAAAATTAAAATAAATAAATCAATAATAATAATAATAATAATAATGATGATGATGATGATGATGAAGATGTAAGGGGAGGTGTTAGTTAGAAAGTTTTATCTAGTGTATTCAAACCTCTAGTGTATTCAAGCTGGGGAAAGGTTCTACAAGATTTTAGAATTTTTTTAGAAGCAGCCTGTTTACACATCTGCTATTCAGGGTGTTCTCATGCTAGAGTTAATTCAGCATCATTTGTCTGTTTGTAACTGTTGACTTTCTTGTGTGACATTATACTCCAAGTTCATGCAGGTTCAACCACTCAGTAACTGCATGGTCCTGGGGTGCCTTGAATGTGTGAAAGAGCCATCATAAGCAATTGCTCAGGGCTACAGATGCCTCACATAATCCCAATTAGGTAGATCCATAGCTAGTCATGCTTGGAACAGACTCGTTGAAGTCAATGGCTAACTTAAATCCCAGTGATTTTAAGGGGCTTGCTCCAAGCATGAACTAAATATGGCTCCAATCCAATGCTTTCATTTGAATGTTCAGTGGAGAGTCACTCTAAGAAAGAAACTGTCATGTGCCAATCCACCATACTGCAGTGGCGTAGCGTGGGGGGTGCAGGGGGGGCCGGCCTCACCGGGCGCAACATCTGGGGGTTAGGGTCAGGGGGCGCAAATCCATGGGTTAGGGGGTGCAAATCCATGGGTTAGGGGGCGCAAATCCACGGGTTAGGGGGTGCAAATCCACGGGTTAGGGGGTGCAAATTACTTGCCTTGCCCCGGGTGCTGACAACCCACGCTACGCCACTGCCCTACTGTTTGCAGGCTTGCCATATTTCAAGAAGTAAAAATCTGAACACAAAAAGTTAAAGTTGTTGAGCTTTTTTGGGGAACCTTTCAAAAACCCAGACATTTAGCCGATTTCCCGAAATTTGCCCCAGATTCATTGGAATCCTGGACATGTCTGGGGAAATCTATGGCAACCCTAACATCGAGGGCAACAGGACTTTCTGCATAATTTTTGACACCAACTCCCACTGAGAAAATTGGCACAGTGGTGCTCTACATTTTCGGCACTGGAATGGGGTCTAATTTGTGAACACAATCATAATTTTATTATTTATACCCTACCCATCTGGCTGGGTTTCATAAGGCACAAGGTGAACTCACCATATCTAGGATAGGTAAAGGTAAAGGTAAATGACCCCTGGACAGTCGAGTCCAGTCGAAAGTGACTAAGGGTTGCAGCGCTCATCTCGCTTTCAGGCCAAGGGAGACAGCGTTTGTCCGCAGACAGATTTCTGGGACATGTGGCCACCAGGACTAAACTGCTTCTGGCGTAACGGAACCCTGTGACGGAAACCAGAGTGCACGGAAACGCCGTTTACCTTCCCGCCACAGCAGTACCTACCGCATTTTTCGCTCTATAGGATGCACCGGACCATAGGAGGCACTGGACCATAGAAGGGGGAGAACAGGGGAAAACAAATTCTTGTGCTCCCCCTCAAAAACAAGGTGCGTTCAAGGTGTGTTCAAGAGCAGGTCGGGGAACAGCGCAAAGGCTACGCGCTGCCTTGCCGCTGCCCCCCGAGCATGTGGGGCTGGCGGTGGGGGAAGCGCTTTTCTCCCCCACCGCCAACCTCAAAGATCCCTGAAGCCTTTGGAGCGCAGCTGCACTCCAAAGGCTTGAGGCTTCGGGGACATCCTTTGTAGCCTCCGCAGGGCAGCAGTGTGGAGGCTTTGCACAGCCATCCCGAAGCTAGAGCAGCTTCGGGCTGCAGGTTGCTATCTGCAAGCCTTTGGAGCCCGGCGGGAGTTCCCGCTGGGCTCCGAAGGCTTGCGGATAGCAACCTGCAGCCAGGGGTGCTTTATCTACTTGCGCTGGCGTGCTTTCGAACTGCTAGGCTGGCAGAAGCTGGGACAGAGCAACGGGAGCTCACCCCGTTGTGCGGATTATGTTAGGCCAGTTTAGGTAGCTGCTCCTTCACCACAAAGCTAAGCCAACTTACAGCTTGGCCTATTATTTACGACTTCACTCCACATGTTTCTGTTTCTGCAGGAAGCATGGGCTGAGAGTTGCACTTACAGCAAAGCCATCTCAACTAGGGCCAGGGCCTTTTCAGTACTGGCCCCGACTTGGTGGAATGCTCTGTCACAAGAGACTAGGCCCTGCTGGACTTGACATCTTTCCACAGGGCCTGCAAGACAGAGCTGTTCCACCTGGCCTTTGGTTTGGACTCAGTCTGACCCTTATGTTTTTCCCTCCCCTTACGGTTTTGCTCTATGGGCTATTTTTAAAATGAGGCTGCATTTTAAATTGCATTTTAATCTGTATTTTAAATTGGTCCCCCCCATTATGTTTTTATTGTAATTTTACTGGTGTTAGCCGCCCTGAGCCCGGGGAGGGTGGGGTATTAATAATAATAATAATAATAATAATAATAATAATAATAATAATAATAATCTTGGAGCAAAACTGGCCATGTGCAGAAGTGAGCCCACATGCTTATGTGGCCAATTTGTTCATGGGACTCCCTCCTAAATCAAAGCCAATTTTGCTCCTTGCGTGGTCAATGGTAGGTAGCATTTCCCACTAGCTGCAACAACAGCCAGTGTCAGGCTTTATTCTCATATCCCTTGAAGCCCATAGGAACCAAGCTGGAAATGTCCTCTGGTTCCCAAGATTGTTGGTTGTGTTCATATGCAGCATAGCCAAGTCAGCCTTGATATATATAATAAGCAGGTCCAAATAATTAAAAAACTAAACAGGCCACACCCACAATCTAAAGTTAAAAAGACAAGTATCATATGCAGCGAAAACTGGCTCTCCCCAAAGACCATTGCTGAACCCACACAAGACAGAGTGGCAGAACCAGGCAAGGGCTGGGATTTGGTGTGGGGCAGTGGAGTGTATTCCTATATCTTCTCCACACAATATCCCCCAATGAAAGAGAGAGATGTCAAAGTACGTGGTTTTCCCAAGAATCATGGTCATACAAAGTCCAGAGTTTGCTATCTCAGGGTGTGTGTTTGTGTGTGAATTTTCTGTTTTACAATTTAGAATATTAATTTAACAACCTTAAAATATCAGTGGCTTCCCTTCTCTTTCTATGGTTCATTTTGCATAACATAAATCCCAGCTTATTTTATACAAACTAAACCATTCAGTACAGTGGTACCTCAGGTTACAGACACTTCAGGTTACAGACTCTGCTAACCCAGAAATATTACCTCGGGTTAAGAACTTTACCTCAGGATGAGAACAGAAATCGCTCAGCGGCGGTGCGGCAGCAGCAGGAGGCCTCATTAGCTAAAGTGGTACCTCAGGTTAAGAACAGTTTCAGGTTAAGAACGGACCTCCAGAATGAATTAAGTTCTTAACCCGAGGTACCACTGTATTCCATTATTACATCCATCAACACTTATTTACACTGTTGAATTTACGTTAATGCGGCCAACTTTTTCAAGTGTACACAATCCCCCCCCCCATATATTCAATAAACAATTTCCAAACTTCTTTAAACATATGTTCTTCTTGTTCTCTTATTCTATATGTTAGGTCTGCAAGCTGTGCATATTCCATCAGTTTAAGTTGCCATTCTTCTTTAGTTGGGACCTCGCTAGTTTTCCATTTGGGGGCTAACAAAACACGGGCTGCAGCAATCACCCCTCCCCCCCCCATGCACTCATCCAAAATATCACTCTGTCAAACAGAGCAAAATATTGCATAGTGTTAGAAATGTTGTTTTGAACTTTATTTGCTATGAGCGAAGCTGCTCATTGATGCATTGATGACCCCCCAGAAGTCTTAGAGTGATGATCACAGCTGCTATGTGAAACACCATCCACTCTTTTGGGGAATACTAGGAAGATATTTTCTTCCTGGGGCATTTCGTGACTTTTTTATTCCAGTGTACATTTGTGGCCAAGCATTTGATTGCTCTCATTTCTCTCCACTCTCCCTTTCTTAAATTGTTTTCATACGCATCCAAGAGCAAATTTCCCTTCTCAAAGACAGGCTCCCTTTTGTCCCAGAGTATTCAAATTACTACTGCTCTTGTCATTTTTAGCTGACTGCTTCCTCGCAGGCCCTGGATACAAGGAGGGGTTGCTAACAGCAGGCTCTGACACACTCTGCTCAGGGTTAGAAACTGAGATTATGGAAGTTAGGCACTAAATGGCACCTTAAACTGAGGTTATGGGTGCAACAACGAAATGTCTAGGCATGCTTTTTTAATGACAAGAATACAAAGCTGAAAATGAATGAACTGCAGCTAAAATCTTATTCTCATTTTTCGCATCTAAAGACTGCAAAAAACAAAGCCATGCTTTCCCTGCCTGCCCCCCTAATATTCTTATGGTAAAGGTAAAGGGACCCCTGACCATTAGGTCCAGTCGTGGACAACTCTGGGGTTGCGGCGCTCATCTCACTTTATTGGCCGAGGGAGCCGGCGTACAGCTTCTGGGTCATGTGGCCAGCATGACTAAGCCGCTTCTGGCAAACCAGAGCAGCGCACGGAAACGTCGTTTACCTTCCCGCCGGAGCAGTACCTATTTATCTACTTGCACTTTGATGTGCTTTTGAACTGCTGGGTTGGCAGGAGCAGGGACCGAGCAACAGGAGCTCACCCAGTCACGGGGATTCGAACCGCCGACCTTCTGATCAGCAAGTCCTAGGCTCTGTGGTTTAACCCACAGTGCCACCCACGTCCCTCTTAATATTCTTATGAGGGTCCCTCAAAACACTGCCTCTCTTTAAGGCCACCTGAGAGGCAGAACCTATCAGCTTGCCTGACACTGCAGTGATTTCTTGGAAGTCGAGCAGGCAGGAATTTCTCCTCCCACGCCCTCAAGCGCAAGCAATTTTCATTTTTAAGCATTTTTGGTGTTTATTTGCAGCCAACATAAGAGGACAGTGGTCCTATTTGTCATCCTTGGAAAATACCAAAATGCATTTCTGCGCCATTCCCCTATTTTCTTTACTAGGTTGCCCATAGTATTGCTTTCTGCAATTACTCCTTGGGGAATGGCTGCTGGGGAACTTTTCTACCATGCCATTTATATGATTTCAAATAATCCCCGAGGTGGAGAACCAAGATTTATAGCAGTCTGAATGGCATCCGAGTTTATTTCCACTTAAGTTTAGTTCCTCGGCTGGCAAGCAGTAAGAAACCTAAGTTATCTCAAAGCAAGTGGGTGGCGTATGAACGGATGGAAACATACTCTTTGAAACCTAATCATCCATGGCCAATATATTTTCAGCTTTGATTCTAAGGAGCTGCTAAAAGAGGTCCTAGCATCACATCTTCCTATGGAAGAAAGAGAAAAGTATATGCAATGAAAATATCTAAAATGCATGTAGATATTGGAAATGTTATGGCAGTTAGTATCAATCTCTTCTGCTGGAAACCTTATATGCAACTCATTCTGCATTACATTGTTAAGCATTACAAAAGCATTAAGTTTCAGTGTACCATTGGGTACCTTTCTTCAGCCTTAACCAAGCATGATCTCAAAGTTCATGCAGGGCAGGGTGGGGAAGGAAATACGAAATAATATAAAAGAATGTTTGTGATTAAATCTGTTTAAGTAAATAGAGGTCAGACGTCACTTCTCCTTAGCAAATACATTCTGCCTAAAGAAAGCATGTAAGCCAGTTTCCTGGGCTGGCTCCTATCTTATTTTCATGAATATAGAAGAAGAAGAAGAGTTTGGATTTGATATCCCGCCTTTCACTCCCCTTCAGGAGTCTCAAAGCGGCTAACATTCTCCTTTCCCTTCCTCCCCCACAACAAACACTCTGTGAGGTGAGTGGGGCTCAGAGACTTCAACAAGTGTGAATGGCCCAAGGTCACCCAGCAGCTGCAGGTGGAGGAGCGGAGATGCGAACCCGGTTCCCCAGATTATGAGACTACCGCTCTTAACCACTACACCACACTGGCGTAGTGGTTTTTTTGTGCCATTTTTTTGTGCAGACTTACCTTCAATATATACATTTTTGGCCACATTGTCTGGAGAACTGCCCCACAAAGTTCAGATAAGTGTGAATTTTGAATGATGGCTGTGGTTTGGTTTTCATACTGTTTTGGAACGTGTGAATTCCATAGATTAAATATTAACTGATCAAATTTCTCCCCACCCCCACTTCACATGTGCCTTAGAACATCACTTATCAGTGCTAATGTTCGATTTCAGATACCAATTAAAAATCACAATATTCGATCTATGGAAAACAATGTAGTTGTTTGGATTGATTCCTGTCCTCTCTGGTCCAATGAATTGTTATTTTTATTTATTTTTATTTTAAGAAAGAGTGTTTCAGAATGTATACTAAGAAAATAAGCTCTATATAGAGGACCCTGCTTAAAGAAGATTGACAGGAACGGTAGATGTTGGGTTAGCAAAACCTAAAGGTCATTTTCCAATAGCAATCATTTGGCCTTTAATATTGACAATATTGTTATGTAGTAACAAGTGTAAGGCCAATACTCTGTATATATAAGAATCAATTGGAAGGCGCTTACTTGCCAAGGTTCAAGATTTAACCTTTAGGAGAATTATGTTCAGAGAAAATTTAGTTCTATCTTCAAAGATCAGCTGGATAATCAAGTACATGATATAACTACAAATATATAACAGCACAGCACAGAACATCTCGCTGTCTACTACTATAGGTTGTCATGCTTTTAATGGCTCCTTCTGACTCAAATTCACATCCTTTATTTACATGTTGTAAGGAATGTGGAAAAGATATTTTGTTTGAAGACAAAGCAGTGTTAATATTTATTGACATTGGAGACCGTCAGGGTGGTGTCCTCTTGTCAGGAATCAGAGGATCTGCCTCCCTCCCCCAGTAGTTTGCCAGGAATGGATAAGACAAGGAAAGTTCTTGCCAATGCTTTTTATTCAATATTCACAGAGGCTTAGAAATGCAGCCTCTTGGAGTAATGGTGTTGCTCTGAGTGAAACCCCACCCCCTCTGTCTCTCCCACTTCCTCATGAATCATCACTACCATGCCCTCTGTCTTTGAGCTCTTTGCTCTCCTACTTTCAAGGCTCGCCGGGTTCTGGGAAAGGGGGAGTCTGGAATGCTCTCTAAAGACACTGAGTCTGTCAGCTGTCCCCCCTGGTGCTTCTTCTTCTTCCTCCTCCTCTCCCATTATTTCCCAGCTTTCCCCCTCTTCTGCCTTTGAGCTGTAACCTCCCTCATACCCCTGTTGTAATTCTGTACTGTCTCCATCTCTGGAAGGGTCAGGCTGGGAAGGCGGTCTCCACCATGCCTCCTCTGCCTAGTCCCTTACACCTCTAGATGTTGGATGTTGATTTGTTGGGTGACTCTACTCATTTATTAGGTAGACTTTGGTATTATGTGAATCCAACAGAAAGCAAACTATTTCTTCTACCTCGTAAAATCTGCACATGAACTGAGAAAGCAGCTTGCAAATTTCAACATATTTCCCTTATTGGAAAAAAGTCCCTGTGTGCTTGCCAACTTATAACTAGCAATCATTTACTGCACACAGAGTTGATATAGGAGGTTTACACAAAATGTTCCGTATTTAATATTGTACTCTATGATGCACAGCTAATTAGCTGGAAGCGATGCTAAAGAAGCAGGGGGACGATGGCCCGGAGGCTTTTAAGAGAGTAACAAATCAGAACTAAATTAAAGCCTATTACTTCTCTAAAATATTCCATTTTAATGAATGTACCTGTGAGTAATAACAACAGGTTATCATGCCAGTGGCAATGTTAAGCAAAAGAAACATGCAAAAAGATATGCAGATTTGCTTGATGTATACAAGGTGACATTATAACTGGGGATGTCAGAGAAATTCTCCAAATTCACATTTGCGCATGAATTTGGGGCCGTGGCGTAGTGTGGGGAGTGCAGGGGGGGCCGGCCGCACTGAGCGCAACATCTGGGGGTTAGGGGGCGCAAATCCACGGGTTAGGGGGTGCAAATTACTTGCCTTGCCCCGGGTGCTGACAACCCACGCTACGCCACTGATTTGGGGTGTTGCCTGCCCCAGGACTAGCTCCCCCACCAAGGCTTCTTCCGTTTTTGTGGCAAATTACTGAGTCTTTTTTTGGGTCCACCAAAGAAAGGATTGCTTATTTGCAACATAAATAAGTAAATGGTTATTGCTTCCACCCAACATCTGACAATTATCTGCTGTTGGCAACAAATCGCCAAGCCTCAGCCAACTCTTCAGTTACGCAAAAGCCCTAAAACACACAGAACATCCTGGGTAGTGAGATCCCTGAGAGAGACCTTTCCCTGAATGCTCCTGTCTTTGGAGGAGAGTTTGGATTCGATATCCCGCTTTATTACTACCCGAAGGAGTCTCAAAGCAGCTAACATTCTCCTTTCCCTTCCTCCCCAACAACAAATACTCTGTGAGGTGAGTGGGGCTGAGAGACTTCAGAGAAGTGTGACTAGCCCAAGGTCACCCAGCAGCTGCATGTGGAGGAGCAGAGATGCGAACCCGGTTCACCAGATTACAAGTCTACTGCTCTTAACCACTACACCATACTAGCTCTTGAGGTGAGAGGTGTGACTACAGAGCCTTTTCAGTAGCTGTGCTACTTGCTACCAATCTTGGAGTTTCTTCTGAAGGTAGAGTTGACCGGTTCATACTTTGCTATAAAGTATTTCAGATGTTGGATGAAGGTTCTCTTGTTCACCTAAGTGCTTTGTAGATTGAGTTGTTTTTGTATTAATTTTGAGAAACTATAACCCTACTACCTACAATAGTTTAAAATGTGATCTAATGTCCATTCAACAGCTGTTGTTCTGGTCAGTCTGTTAACTGCTGTGACTGGCTTTTCCTGCTAGTAGAATTGCTAGCACCACCACTGAGAAGGCCCAGAACTCATTTGGCTGAACAACAGAACAAGACCTTTCATGCCAGCCTTGGAAATAGATGGTGTCAATCCTAGGTTGCCATATTTCAAAAAGTAAAAACCAGAACACCTCGGAGCCACCATAATTGTTGAGCTTCTTTTAGGAAAATGCTGCCCCCCCCCCAAAAAAAAACCCCGTTGAGCCTTATTTTGGAAATTCGTCCTGGATGTCAATTCCGCCTTTGAAATCCTGGTAATGTCCAGACGTATGGCAGTCGTAGTCAATCCATTATCCTTCAGTGATACTTGTCAGATCCTGAGCACTAACTGTCTACTCTCAGCACTGGAAATCCTCAACAGGGGTGGCGTATTAAACATTGAATGCCAGCTGAAGACTAAACCACAATGATCCTGATGAAAGGAAACTCTGTATATTAATTTTTCAGCACAAAGTACATTTCAGATATCAACGCTAAACAATGGTTTAGTGCAGCCTTCTTCAAACATGTAGACTAACAACATCTTGGTACCCCACTCCCATCACTCCTAATCTTTGGCCAAGCTGGCCAAACTCCAATGGGCAGTTGCAGCCCAACAGTGTCTGGAAACAGAGCATTGAAGATCTCTGGTTTAGTATTATCAGAAAGAGCCACGGCAAGGCTTGGGCTCAGATGCTCTCCATCTTCCTCTTCTGATAATGGTTGTAAGGAAGAGTTCTAAAGCTTCTGTTCTTTATTGCTGATTAATCGCAGCTGTTGAAAAATCTGAACCTTGACAGGCTGGGGCTAATCTTAACTACAGTTTGTTGAAACAGGATGGCTTCATAAACCATGGTTTATTGAACTTCTGACCATAGTCGATTAAGCTGGCTTGTTTCAATGAACTATAGCTAAGATTCATTGTTCAGCCAACACACTAAGCTGCAGGTAATTTAGAATGGAAGCAGAATTCCTTGATCTCTTTGTGGCAGTGCTGAATAAGGAAGGGGGGGAGCATGAACACAAAATTCTTCATAAGATGAAACAATGGTTTAGCATTAAATCTGAACACAGTCATTCATGCCCCAGGTCTCTTTAATCATGGAATAGCCTGAACACTTTGGTAAGATGTTGTACTACTTCATCTTTTTTTTAACCATCAGGCTATACTTTACTATATATTATTCATGTGTTTCCTTTTCTCCTTCTGGCTCTTCACTTTTTTTTTAGCATCAAGGTTGCTTTGCCAGCTTGTCTGTGCCTCAGCTCTGTCATTTCTCACTACACACACACACACACACACACACAGCTGCACAGTTGCTTGTGACCAATTACAGAGGCAAGTTCAAAATACCATTTCACAGGGCGTGCTTTCCCAGATGCCTATCAGATTACCTTAGGCAGTGATATCCATTCAAAGCAAAACATCGTTTCTAGAGCACAGGACAAAGGCAAAGGGGCCACGCTCATCAACAGCGTTCTGTGCTTTTGTTCCTTCTCCTTGAGCGCATCTTGGCACTCAAAAGGTCTAAATTGAAGTCACATCCCTGAGAGTACAGATCAAAAAGATAATTGCCATTCACATCAGTGTAGTCAAGCTCCAAATGTTATACGAGATTGCAAGGATGTTGTAATATATATATATATATATATATATATATATATATATATATATATATATATATATGCAGGTTTTGGTGTCCTCGGGTGTCTTCCCGTGTAAAAGTTGGGGTGTCTAGGCGACGTTTCGACGAGGTCTCACTCGTCATCTTCAGGCTGGTGCTTTCGGCTTCTTGTTACTGGAACAGAGCAGGATCTCAGTGTTTGAGTTCCTATAAATACTGTTGAGGGGGTGTGGTGTATAGCCTCCAATGTTCTGGGCAGAGAGGAAGTTCCCAGGCTAGTGTGCCTTTTCTTCTTTTGTTCCTTAATTACTTGAGGGATATCTTGAGTGATTTCTTGAGTGATATCCTGAGTACCACTTAGGTGGGTCATTAGGTGTGGATTAGTTGCTAAAGTCTTTGTGTCTTGACCTCTTGAACTTTGTGAAGAGTTTTTCTGAGAAGATGGCTGTACTGCACTTAGTTGTGCTCTGGCTTGGCTTCGTGTATAGGGGCGAGCTGTGGTTTTGTGGCCTGTGTCAGCCAGATCTGTGTAGGGATTGCAGGGGGGTGCAGCATCCGGAGGTGCCACCATGGTTTGGCTACTGGATGGTGTCTGTAATTTATCTGTGGAGAGGGTCTGGGTTTGGGTCTGGTGTGGTTGATTGGTGATGGCGTTCTGTGTGCCTCTGGATCTGGTGTCAGTTTTTGTGGGGAGGGCTAATTTCCAGATGTCTGGCAAGCGGGATGTGTCGTCACGCTTGTTCATGTTGTGAGGGTGTTTCTCTATCTCGATGGCTTCCATGATTATTCTCTTGTGGTGATGTTCCATGTTAAAGAGCAATTTGGAATCTGCAAAATTAATTTCGTGTCCTGTTTCTTTCATGTGTTGGAAAAGAGAGGAAGTTTTTTCTTCTTTTTTGACGGCATTCTTGTGTTCTGCGATACGTGCATTTATTCGTCTGTTTGTTTGTCCAATGTACGTGGCTGGGCAGACTTTGCAGGGTATTTCATAGACCCCTTGGTTTTCCAACTGGATTTTATCCTTGGGGTTTCTGAGGATATTGGCTATTTTTTGGTTGGTGCAAAAGGCTGTTTTGATATTGTGTTTATGGAGGATTTTGCTAATTTTATCTGTAGTGCCCTTGATATAAGGAAGGAGGGCCATGCCATTGTTTTCTTCTGTGTCTTGGTTTTTGGGGGGTGTTTCTTTTTGGATTAGCTTCGTAACCCTGTTTTGCTGGTATCCATTGGCAATTAACACATTTGAGAGATTCTGTAACTCAGTTGTCAAGTGGTCTTTGTCAGCCAGGCGTTTGGTTCTGGAGATGAGAGTCTTGGCTACGGAGTTTATTTGTGCAGGGTGGTGGTGTGATTGTGCATGTAAGTAGCGGTTGGTGTGTGTTTTTTTCCCACACCTAATGACCCACCTAAGTGGTACTCAGGATATCACTCAAGAAATCACTCAAGATATCCCTCAAGTAATTAAGGAACAAAAGAAGAAAAGGCACATTAGCCTGGAAACTTCCTCTCTGCCCAGAACATTGGAGGCTATACACCACACCCCCTCAACAGTATTTATAGGAACTCAAACACTGAGATCCTGCTCTGTTCCAGTAACAAGAAGCCGAAAGCACCAGCCTGAAGATGACGAGTGAGACCTCGTCGAAACGTCGCCTAGACACCCCAACTTTTACACGGGAAGACACCCGAGGACACCAAAACCTGCATTCCTGTACCCGTGAAAATCTACGAAAGCATATATATATATATATACACACACACACACACACACACACACACACACACACACACACACACATATATGTATATAGTGGTATCTCGGGTTAAGTACTTAATTCAGAGGTCCATTCTTAACCTGAAACTGTTCTTAACCTGAAGCACCACTTTAGCTAATGGAGCCTCCTGCTGCCGCCGCGCCACCGGAGCACGATTTCTGTTCTCATCCTGAAGCAAATTTCTTAACCTAAGGTACTATTTTTTGGGTTAGCCGAGTCTGTAACTTGAAGCGTCTGTAACCTGAAGCGTCTGTAACCTGAGATACCACTGTACAGGATTGTTTTCCGATGGCTCTGGGGTTGGATAACTCCATACCCTGCAACATTTCTCCAATGAAAATAGGGACATCCTAAGGAAAAGCAGGACATTCTGGGATCAAATCAGAAAGAGGGATGGCTTCTCTAAATAAGGGACGTCCCTGGAAAATAGGGACACTTGGAAGGTCTGGAGTTGCAAAATTACAATCTTGAATGGGTGGTGGCTGCTAACCTTTCTCTGAAAGCATGAGAGCACAGTGTCCCAAAGGCATGCATTTTGGGGCACCATGCAATATTGCAGCCTAGAAAAGTGCTTTTTCTGAAGTAAAATCACTACGCCCAAAATGGGCACCATGCTATTGTGCGAAAAAACAAGATGTCCCCGTACCCGACACTTGTGCGGTATGCTGATGACAGGAAATTACCATATTTTTCGCCCTATAGGACGCACTGTCCCATAAGGCACACCTAGTTTTTTGGGGGGGAAATAAAGGGAAAAAAATATTTCCCCCCCAGGCGCGGGGCTGGGACGGGGGAGGCCCGCCCGAGCTTCCCCCGACCCCAGCCCCCAAACAGGCAGCTCTCTGCAAGCTGTGGGAGCCCAGTGCTGGCTCCTGCTGCTTGCGGAGAGGTCCGCGAAGCCTGGACGCGCTGAGCTCAGCGCGCGCAGGTTTCGGCATGCAGGCAACTCTCCGCAAGCAGCGGGAGCGCTCCCGCTGCTTGCGGAGAGGTCCGTGAAGCCTGTATTTGCCCCATAGGACGCACACACATTTCCCCTTCATTTTTGGAGGGGGAAAAGTGCGTCCTATAGGGCGAAAAATACGGTATTTAGGGTGGTTAAAACAAAAAGGGCTTGCGAGGCACTCTAAATGGCTCTCTAGATTGAGTGAATGGGCATGAAAGTGCCCAAGATGGTTCAGGCTAAGCAAGTATGAAATGAAGCACTTTGGACAATAAAGGTCATGGGGATCCTTCATAGAAAACACTCACCGCACAACAGTTCCCATAGTTCTTTCATGGACACAAAGCAGCATCAAACTGAGAGTTTGATAAAACAAATCTCCCAGTTCTATGTCCAAGTTTCTGTGTACTGGATAGCACCAGCTTTTAACAGGAAACCCTTTTAAAGTAAAACTGATGTTTCAAATAGTTAATCAATATTTCTTCTGCAGCATTAGCACTGCCTGTAGAGAATAATATAATTATGTTTGGCTAATATATTGAGCTGGTCTGTCTTAAAGCTCCAGAAAGAATTAGTTATTTAAGTTATGGAGAGGGTTTCTGATGAAGTTTTCAATTTTCCAATAACAAACATTACCTCCAACTTCAAAGAAAATGTCTCTTCATTTTCACTGAAGTGTGCTTACAATTCTTCTGTGCGGAAAGCTTTGAGTATGTACTTGGTGCTCTGATCTCTCCAAATAACTTTTGCTGACGGGGAGAAAGATCCTATGTATGTTTACCCTGATGTAAATCCCACTGTGTTCAATGGTGCTTCGTCCCTAGGATTGCAGCTTTATTGCACTTGCAATTATTTAAGCAGACACCCATCCGTTAAAAACAAAGAAGTTACTGTTCTTTCTGGCTTTGTGACACTATTTTTTGTGCACTGAAAAAATATAATTTGCCAGATCGTTTTAAAATTGTGATTAACAGCAATGCTGTTGCCCATAATCTGAATCTGATTGGAATTGTATTAGCACCAGTAAGCATGAAAACAAAGCATTTCTCCCCCTGAAAATATATAGACATTTCTGCGTGTGTGTATTAATGTCACCTCTGAAAGTTCTCCACCGCGTGAGGCAGGGTGTGACCAGAGGAAGAACCTTCAAGGTTGTGGCTCCCCAGCTATGGAGCTGAGTCCCCAAGGACATTCAGATGGTGTCACCATGCTTTTTGGCATCTGGTGAATGTGTGTTTTTATTTTCATGGGATTTAAAATATGTCACACAGCTGGCCTCTTGTTGAAGCAAGGTGAAGTGAACTCCTTTGGTGGTAGATCAAGACCACATAACACCAGTCCTAAAAGATCTACACTGGCTCCCAGTTACATTTCCGAACACAATTCAACGTTTTGGTGCTGACCTCTAAAGCCCTAAACGGCCTCGGCCCAGTATACCTGAAGGAGTGTCTCCACCTCCATCATTCAGCCCAGACACTGAGGTCCAGCTCTGAGGGCCTTCTTGAGGTCCCCTCACTGCAAGAAGTGAAGCTACAGGGAACCAGGCAGAGGGCCTTCTCAGTAGTGGTGCCCGCCCTGTGGACCTCCCTCCCATCAGATGTCAAGGAAATAAACAACTACCTGACTTTTAGAAAACATCTGAAGGCAGCCCTGGTTAGGGAAGTTTTTAATGTTTGATGTTTTATTGTGTTTTTAATATTCTGTTGAGAGCCACCCAGAGTGGCTGAGGAGGCCCGGCCAAATGGGCAGACAGGGCATTATTATTAATATTATTTAGACCAGGCTTCCTCAACCTCAGCTCTCCAGAGTTTTTTGGCCTACACCTCCCATGATCCCTAGCTAGCAGGACCAGTGGTCAGGGATGATGGGAATTGTAGTCTCAAAACATCTGGAGGGTGGAGGTTGAAGAAGCCTGATCTAGACTTTCCTGGGAGAATCTGTGGATCTGCCTGCTTCCTCCTCCTCTCCCACCCTTCCATGCAGCTCTCCTTTTTGAAAATTGTGCTGTTATGACTTTGGCTCGATTTTCAAAATGGAGGCCAAAATAACTCTGCCAATCAGGTAATGCAATGCAAGCTGGTAAATGAACCTTCTTTGCAGCTTGCACTACCAAATGATAGCCACAATTTTGTTCCCTAACCAGGGTTTGCCTGGCTTCGGTGAAAGACTTGAGCCACTTACACCCTAGGCTTTGTCCAGCTTGCTTCGTAGCCTGAAGATCACCAGTACTTGGGCTCCATAACTTTGGAGAGGACACTCAGGAACTATTGTGTCAAATGCCGGTTTCATTTCGCCCCTCCATACCTAGGATCTTCAGCTTACTCCACTGGAAATTTCCCCAAAGCATTCTGCAAGTCGCTGGACTCCCCCCGACCCTACCCCTCCACCTGCCAACCTCTTCTGTGCAACGGTGCTGCTTTGGCTGCATGAGGACTGGCACTCAGAGTATTAAAATTGCTATATATATCAGATATCATTGGAGGAAACATTGATGAAAAATTCTTGAAAACCTATGGATGCTTCAGGTCTCTAATTGCTTGAAGAGCCTCATGATTATACCCTTCTAAAGGAAAGCTCTCAAGGCTAATAGCCACCGCATGAAATAAAATTTATCTGTATGTAATGGAATCATACTGTTATCACATCTACAAGGATTAATGGACAGCACCTAATGGACATTCTGATTGTTTTCAAGCAGTTCTCATACCATTCTTTCACTGGTATCTGTTTCATTCTGAAAAGTGGGAGAGCTCTTCAGTATTTTTAATTTCTCCTTGAAGCAGCAAATCACTGTTTTCAAGCCAAAGAGAACGTAGACAGTAGAAATGTAAGTTGATTTAATGCAGTGGTTGTAACTGGAGCAAGAATGTCCTACATTCCTGTTCCACTTAACAGCTGCTCTATTAAGTGAGCTAAATACCTGTCATTGTAATTATGGCCTTGATCCACTTCTATCGGTTGTATCAAGGTGTGTGGTGAGCTCTTTGATGGACAGAGGCTTCAATTCTAAAAGAAGCTCAACAACTTTGGGGTAAAATCATAAAATCATAAAAAAAAAGCTCAGCAACTTCAATCCTGAAAAAAGGTCAACAACTTTGGTTGGCCCCCACAGCCCTTCACTTCATCAAATCTGGCCCTCTTTGAAAAAAGTTTGGACACCACTGCTCTACACCCTCAAAATCTGCTCAAGAGGTTTGGGCATCCAACATTAAGGTTCCAGGTGATGGTCTTGTTTCAGTCGAATGAATCTCAGAAGACTGACTTAAATGCAGAGGGGAGGGTCCTCTCCGCAGGCGAGATTGCTTAAGCAACAGCAGCAAAAGGGAAATGTGAGGAAGGGCAAATGGTGTCAAGTATTCTTCCCATATCTATCTTATTTTAGATTTTCTGCCATTTTAACAAATGTTACTTTAAGGACTGAATGGAAAACAAATTGCATAAATATCTGGGAGTACAACCCTAATAAGAAAACAGGAATCCCTGGCAGGGAAAAGCTTGTGGTTTAAGATTGAGGGCACACTGAGTCTGGATTTTGCTGTGATGGCTTTGCAAAGGGCTGTCCCTTTACAGCTTGACCCCACTGACCCTGAGGAGGCCAATTCAGATAAAGACTCTCCTTTGCCAGCTTGATTCTAATGGCAGTTCTGCTGACGCTAGAATTCAGCCCTGGAGCAGGTGGGTGCAGTGTTATCTCTGCCACCGTAAATATATACAGTGGTACCTCGGGTTACATAAGAACAGACCTCCAGAACGAATTAAGTTCTTAACCCAAGGTACCACTGTACAGGGAAAGTTTGAAATGTTTCCTGTTTTATTATGTTTTTATATATGTTGGAAGCTGCCCACAATGGCTGGGGCAACCCAGTAAGGTGTGTGGAGTATAAATAGTAAAATTAAAATTATCATTTATTCATTAAAGACTGGATTTTTAATAGTTTGGATATCGTAATAGTAATCACAGCCAAAACATTAGCAGGCCTCCTGCATGGTTTCTTCTGTTTGTAAATCCTTCTGCACCTGCCTAGTCCATTGTTGCAGCTGACCTGCTAGTCTGAGCCTGATAAGAGGCTAGAAGATATTTCATCAAGAAGGCAAAGAGCATCATTTGCTCGGTCACACCCTCCAAGATTAATTGCAGGAAACAAATGTCCTTGAGAGTGGAGATTAAGCTAAACTATGAATAGGTGGGAGCTTCACAGAAGGCTTAACTCTCTACAGGCCTTAAACAGAAGATACATCCGATCTGAAGAAGAATGGCTAATGCTTCAATTCAGCTTAATAGAGGAGGGTGTCTAG
The DNA here is from genome assembly GCF_964234715.1 of Podarcis melisellensis. Lineage (NCBI taxonomy): Eukaryota > Metazoa > Chordata > Lepidosauria > Squamata > Lacertidae > Podarcis > Podarcis melisellensis. The sequence goes on from NC_138528.1 coordinate 117,530,345, forward strand.
CACAGGGATGGTGAACTTAAGACCCAGGGGCCAGATGTGCCCCCAGTCCCCACCCCCATTCAGTCCTTGGGGGGTCTCCTCAGGCCACACCCCCTGCCCAGACCATCCCTCTAATTGAGTTAGCTCTATGCCCTACACCAGGGATGTCCAACTCACAAGAGACTGTGATCTACTCCCACTATAAAAACACTGGCAGTGATCTAGCCATTGACCAAAGTTGACCAAAGTTGATGAGCTTTTTGGGGGGAGCCTTCACCAAAGTTGTTGAGCCTTTTTTGGGGAGGAAGACTCAAAGTTGTTGAGAAGACTTTTGGGGAGGAAGACCCGAAGTCTTGGGAGATCTATCACGATCGCAAGATCAACCAGGATCGACCAGGATCGACCAGGAATGCCCTGCGATCGACTGGTGGATCGCGATCAACCTGTTGGACATCCCTGCCCAACACAATTCAATGACTTCCAGTCTTTTGCAGCCTGTGTGCTGTACTAGTAAAACATTGACATCATCATGCAAATGCCTACAATCTCTCCTCTGCTCTCTCTGTCACTCACTCACACACGACGCAATGACAGCCGTAGAAAGCTTTGACAGCAGACTAACACAACAAAATCAGTTCAGTCCATTAAATGCCGGGTTGTGGGGAGAAGTAATCTTTGCCAGTGAAGGTGTCGGACAGACCTCACTTGTGTGGTGAGTTCCTGCCCCCCTCCCCAGTGGAAAGAATGACATATGACACAATTATTAAGGTTAATGGGCTAAATAAGGCTACAACTTTACTGGTTACAGGTGATGGCTTAGGCATTGGTCCTAATCAACTGTATCCGACTTCAGCCCATCCGCTTGAAGTCTGGGAAGGGTTGACCACCAGTAGGAGGAGTCCTGCTGATGCACATCAACTAGGAACTCTCCTGGGGTCACTGATAGGTGATTTGCCTTAGGGGCAAAGAGGGAGATCCTGGCCGTGTCCTGCTTTAATTGGGGCAGGCCACGCCCCCAGAGCCAGCCGATTGGCTGGCCAGGAAGTGATACAGCCGGGAATCCCCCCAATCGCGCGGGAGCTGGGTTCCAGCCACCACACGCATGGTGGGGCCATGAAGCCCACAACTCCACCTCCTCCGAAGGGCGGAAGTGGCTTTGGGAGAGCACTCAACAAATTGAGTGCCACAACTGAAGAGGTTCTTTCCCTTGGCATCATGCTCTGAGACTCCTTCAAGTGAGGGGCCTAGAGAAAAGGCCTCAGAAGAAAAGTTAAGGGTCCAGGGATGGATGGATGCTCTTCCATACAAATGCCCACTTTTCTTATAGCTTAGGGAGAGGGATTCTAGCCTAGCCTTCGCTCCAATATCTACCATCTTTTTTGCTCTATAAGACTCACTTTTTCCCTCCTAAAAAGTAAGGGGAAATGTGTGCGCGTCTTATGGAGCCAATGCAGGCTGCGCAGCTATCCCAGAAGCCAGAACAGCAAGAGGGATCACTGCTTTCGCTGCACAGCGATCCCTCTTGTTGTTCTGGCTTCTGAGATTCAGAATATTTTTTTTCTTGTTTTCCTCCTCCAAAAACTAGGTGCGTCTTGTGGTCTGGTGCGTCTTATAGAGCAAAAAATGCGGTACTTCCCTTCATGGACGTAACTGGGTGGTGGTGGTGGTTTGTATGAAGCATAATTCAATCACATGAAGTGGTACGGCTAAGACACAGGTCAAGTATGGAACCAGGTCCACGTGCCATCATCATTTTGAAGAAGTGCATGGAACAAGACATTTTCTGCAAGGTGCGTGTCAAGATTGTATTCAAGAACTGGTTCGATTTGTGGCATGTCTCATTTCCCATTATTGCCGTAACAAAAGGATGAGCTGTGCGCTAGGTGTCTACTCATCAACCAGCAGTCATTCACAGAGTGATTTACAGACACAGATGGGTTTTCTGGATGGTACGGAATGAAGTGCCATTGGACACACTTAAAATTGCTATCCATATATAAAGGAGAGTTACCAGAGAAACTATCGCACTGAAACACTCGTCTCTTCTAGAAGCAGCTCTTATTGACTGTTAACCATTAATGGCTGAGACACCATTATCTGTTTAAGGGACAGGTCTACTATTGGTATTGTTTGGGGTGGGGAAAGAAGTAACTACAGTGGTAACTCGGGTTAAGTATTTAATTCGTTCCGGAGGTCCATACTTAACCTGAAACTGTTCTGAACCTGAAGCACCACTTTAGCTAAGAGGGCCTCCTGCTGCCGCTGCACCGCCGGAGCATGATTTCTGTTCTCATCCTGAAGCAAAGTTCTTAACCTGAAGCACTATTTCCTGGTTAGCGGAGTCTGTAACCTGAAGCGTATGTAACCTGAAGCGTATGTAACCCAAGGTACCACTGTATAGGTCTTTAAGCTTTGCACATCTATGGTATAGACCAGTATTGCACATCTATGGTATAGACATCTATGGTATAGACCATTTTTTCTATTAAAAAATGTTTAGGGGTACTCTCCTTTTGACTCAAGAAAACCACCATTTCATAGTTCAAATCTGGGGAAAGAAATACAGCAAATGGACCAAAGTACGAAGATTCACAAAATGTTTAGGGGTATGTGTACCCCTGCGTCCCCCCAGCAAAAAAGCACTGGTATAGACACATAGGTTTTCAGAACATATTCTTTCATCCTACAAGTTCAGGAGCTGGCACTCAGTGGGTTAGAGTGTGGTGCTGATATCACCATGGTTGCAGGCTCAATCCTTGTATGGGACAGCTGCATAGTCCTGCATTGCAGGGGGTTGGACTAGATGACCTTCGGGACCCCTTCCCACTCTACAGTTCTCTGGTTCTATTCTTTGGAGTTGAAGCTGTTACTAAAAATAGTTAAGAGAGGCTTCTTCTTTTGCAGTTATCCCAGTTCCAGGACTCAGCTATACAGCTGCAAATACAACGTTCTAAATGTGCTGTCAGGTGTAATATACAATTGTGACACTAGGTGGTGACAGTGAGCTATGCCAAATTCAATGTATTTTTCAAAACGTTTTTTTCCAAAAAGCGTTTTCACAGCGTTTTTTTAATAGGTGTGCAGATTCCACCCCAGTGCCGGGAAAGAGTTTCTCATGTGAAAGGATGTCGCCCTCGCAACATAATTTAAGCATTCCCTCCTCCGATTCTCTCGGATAAATGTTTTTGATCTACCCTATATATTAGGGATGGACAAACTTTCCAGAGATGAGGTGTGATGGCCTGGGATTCAGACTCGGATGCTGAACCTGAGGGATCCCAGCCTGCACAGGATTCCCCGCCTCCAGAACCAGCAGAGCAGGGGCTGGGGCTTGAGCCTGAAGGGTCCTCACCTGTGCTGGATCCTCAGGTGCAGGCACCAACTGAGTCTGCTCTGGCCCCTGAGGTGATAGAGGACCCATTGCCTGCAGGTGCTCCACTCTCAGCCCCATCAGAGGAAGCTGAGGTTGCCTCTGGGTCCGGTAACCCTCCAGCCTCTCCTGAGCTGCAGAGGCTCAGGGCAGAGAGGCAGAGGGAATTAAGTTCCCGCAGGAGGAGTGCTCGTCTCCAGGCCAGGAGAAGTGAGTCACCAGAGGATCGGGGCCGCCCTATGCCTCGGGGCAGATAAAAGCCAGCCAGCCCCAGTCCCAAGTTGCAGGAGCAACATTGTTGGCAGCCAGTTCCTGCCCGCACCCTGTCCTGCCGGAGCTCCTGACCTCACCCGACTCCCTGCCTTGGACCCAGTTTCAGCTTTGATGGACTGCCTCCATACTGCACCCTTGACCTCAGACTGGACTCGGACCTCACCTCATGGTTAACCCACGGGACCAGCACATGAGGACTGCATCTGCTTGGAAGAAGTAGTCAGGGCTGCCTATTGGTGGTGGCAGGTGGGGTCAAAGTAAGCATTCTCTTTGTCTCTCCCTTTACTTCCTCTCTTCCCTTTCTCATTCATCTTCTCTCTCACACACAACTGTGTACACATGCCTATTCACACAGAAACATACACACACATTTTCCCTTCTTTATCTCCCTTCCTTCAACTATAATCCATTCTCTTTGTCCTTGATGGGGCACCCAGAAGGAGGTGGAGGTCGACATACAGCCCCTTGGCAATGGGTTGCCCACCTGTGCTGTATATTAGGGATGTACAAACATGTCTCAATCCATTCTGACATTCACTTGCACTTTCATCTGGTTTTAATCTGTTCATTGGCTTATTTCGGACAAAGCTTTATTTTGTTTTTGTCATCTGCCAATGCAGAAACAGATGTACTTGCAGACATATACTGTAGCGTATGATATATGTGCATATCATAGCTATCAACAGATATTACAAATAGATAACTGCATCTTCTCTGTATGTTCCCTGGTACCAAAATCAACAAGAGTCCCGTGGTACCTTAAAGACACAGTTAATGATATGGCTAGTGGTCCATCAAAAAGCTTTTCTTAGGTGTAGGCAAAACTGTGTGTTACTCAGAAGTAAGTACCACTGAATTTCATTGGGCTTACTCCCAGATAAGTGGGGTCAAGATTGCAGCCTTGGTTTTATAGCTCAGTAGCAACTTAATCCTGTCTCCTTTCCCACACTCAGATATCAACAGTGCCCTGTTGATATTTTAGTCTTTGTTTCCCAGATTGTACAAATTCCTGTGGGCATACTAACCATTTTTACAAGCACTCTAATGCCACTTATGTAAGTCAATTTTGTATACAACATTTTATTTCATAAATATGTATTTTATACAGAAAATGGTCATGTGAGTGATCCTTCTGTTTTTACAGATGCATCTGGCTAATTTGTGCTTTCAATGTTTCCTTTTTTAAAAACAACTTGATATCCTCAGGCTGTAACTGAGGAGCACAGATGAAGTCAACAGGTAACAGAAGAGATCATTTCTTTCCACATGAGAAGAACAATAATGAACAATGCAGTCCATTGCTTTTTTAAAATTCACAGCAGGAAGAAGACTAAGGCTACCACCCTAACCTTATTTCCCTGGGAACCCCTGGTTAGGGATTCTGAGTAGACATGGTTTTTTATAGGGCCTTAAGGTTACTTATAGAAACAAATAACCTGTATGCACAGAATGCCAACAATCAACCCTTCAGGAAAAAGGAAAAGCAACAAAACCCTCATCAGGACAGCAGCAAATATACATCAACGAATATGTAAATTGCAAAGCAATTGATGAAATGCTCATGTATTGTGTCCATGTTTTTTCTCTCTTCAGAACTACGATGCAATCATGGATGTTGTGATGGAGGTCAAGACACGGTATGGAAAGAAATCCACTACAAGCTCCTTGATTGGGCAGGAAACAACAGTTCTGAGCATGCCCAGAAGAATTATGGCTCCCAACCAGGGTGGCTTTAAAAGAGGATTAGCCAAATTTATGAAGGGGTGGGCGATCAAAGGCTACTAGCCAAGATGACTATGCTCTGCATCCACAGCTGGAGGCAGCAATGATTCTAATTACCAGTTGCTGAAACAATGGGAAGGAAGAGCATATTTGTGCTAGAATTCTGCCATTGTAGATCACTTTTTAAAGAAAATATCTCCTTCCTCAAAAATATCCCTCAAAGGCCAACAAAGGTCTGTATAATTAAAGCCATGGTTTTCCCAGTAGTGATGTATGGAAGTGAGAGCTGGACCATAAAGAAGGCTGATCGCCGAAGAATTGATGCTTCTGAATTATGGTGCTGGAGGAGACTCTTGAGAGTCCCATGGACTGCAAGAAGATCAAACCTATCCATTCTGAAGGAAATCAGCCCCGAGTGCTCACTGGAAGGACAGATCCTGAAGCTGAGACTCCAATACTTTGGCCACCTCATGAGAAGAGAAGACTCCCTGATGTTGGGAAAGATGGAGGGCACAAGGAGAAGGGGACAACAGAGGACGAGATGGTTGGACAGTGTTCTCGAAGCTACCAGCATGAGTTTGACCAAACTGTGGGAGGCAGTGGAAGACAGGAGTGCCTGGCGTGCTCTGGTCCATGGGGTCACGAAGAGTCGGACACGACTAAACGACTAAACCACAACAACAATCTCCTCCCTCCCAATCTGAGTACTCTCTTCATCCTTGGTTGGAATGAGAATCTGATTTGCACCCACCATTCTGAAAAGCTAGGACAGCCATGGAGTCTCAATAGCAATCCACAACCATGGGGCAGAAAATAATGATTGAGAGGGACAGGTTGTGCAATCCCTACTTATAATAATCGTTTTAAGAGTTTATAATGTCAGAGAATGTCAGCTGAAGTAGTTACTTTGCTGATTTGATCTGTACGCTATGTTTGTTTCTGTGCTACAGAAATAAACACCACTCTAAAAGAACAATGTGCTTAGAAATCAGGAGGAGACACATTTTATAGATTTGCCCTTTTAAGATGCTGTTCTTGACTTCCATGGTCAATAAAGCTCTGTTCCTTTGCTTATTAAATACCCTTGAAGATTTCTCAGTCAGCCAAGGAAAAGTACTGAACTGAATATTTCTCTCTGAATTCCTCAAGAAGAGAGGGGGGGGGGAGAGAAAAAAGAGATTTGTTATTCTGAATAGCAGTTCTAATTCTGCAGTTTGTGGTTAAATACCCACGAAAAACAAAAACCTCTCTTTCAACTTTAGGTAAGCATTGCATTCCTTTCTGGCACTATAGACAAGCTTGTAAAAAATGAAAACAGTACTGTGGACTATCAAACTCGGATAGCTGGGCCTGTGCCCCCCTTCCCCCACCTGCTGGATGCCAGTTTATACCAAACGTAACAACTGGTACACAACCCTGGGGACCATTTCTGATTCAAAACCATGTTTCCAGATCTTTCGGTTGTGGAAATGCTTCAGATGTACAGTCAAGTATTTCCAAAAGACATCAATTGTCATGACACTCAGATTACTGCACCCTACCTCCCTGCAGACCTGACGTGATTATGACTAGAACCTCATAGGGCATGACGGAGTCCTATGAATGAACTAGGCCATGGGTAGGCAACCTAAGGCCCGGGGGCCAGATCTGGCCCAATCGCCTTCTAAATGCGGCCTGCAGACAGTCCGGGAACCAGCGTGTTTTTACATGAGTAGAATGTGTCCTTTTATTTAAAATGCATCTCTGGGTTATTTGTGGGGCCTGCCTGTTGTTTTTACATGAGTAGAATGTGTGCTTTTATTTAAAATGCATCTCTGGGTTATTTGTGGGGCATAGGAATTCATTCACCCCCCCAAAAAAAATATATATATAGTCCAGCTCCCCACAAGGTCTGAGGGACAGTGGACCGGCCCCCTGCTGACCCCTGAGGCAGACCTGGAGCTGCAGGACCACGGACAGCTCCACATAGACAACTTATTCCAGAACTCCCCAATCTTTTTGGATCACTGGGCCCATTTGGAATTTAGAGAAGTGCCATGAGTACCCGTCACATCCTGGATATGTGGCATAACCTAGGGCTGCCACACGTCCGGGTTTCCCTGGACATTACTGTGATTTCAAAGGTGGAAGTAATGTCCGGGGAGAATAAAGGCTGTCCTGGATCTTAGGCAAGTCAATTGATAAACCGGGTTTGTTTGTTTGTCTTTGTAAAACTTTGGTGTTTTGGAATGTCCTGGTTTTTATTTATTGAAATATGGCAAGCCTACATAACCCCAAATGGTTGCTACATCCAAATGAGCAGGGGAAAAAGACAGATCACAGAATGGTACAGACACACACCTACCCCACTTATGTACATTGGGATGGGAGGCACCTGTATCAGCTACCACAACATTCGCTCACAGAGAGAAGCTCTTTGCCCCTTTCCTCTGTTCAGTAGAAATGGAAGGGTGGGTGTCCAATCCTGTTATTCAGTGAAATGTGTTCAAGGGGGCATGTTCAATGTAGAAGAGGGTTGAGCCAACAACTGAGGAAGAACAGCAAGCACTCTGTTGTGTATCGTGGAGTTTTGAGGGAATATCTAAGTTGCATTCACACGGCAGTGTATCCCATTTCCTTGAAGTACATATTCTATCTGTCCTTTCACATAACATAAAAGCAACTTCTGGAAACAAAGTGGAATATAGTTTGGTGATAATTTCCATGTCAGTTGGTTCCAGAAATAATCCAGTTGCAACCCTATTAACACAGAAAACTGTGGGAGTGAAGTGACATAATTTTGGGTGGTTCTTTACTGCCATTTTCATGGGTGAATCATGTGGAAACAGAAGGGTGGGGGAGTCATGATGTTGTCGTTCACTCTTGTTCCAGACTAGGCCCACTGGTGTGAATGAATTTAGTGGAAAATACCAGTGTAGCGGCCAAAAAGCCATTGTTCCATAATACAACAGGTTCCACAGTGTGAAAGGAATGTTGGGAAATGCACAATATTCTGCACAATATTCTGCAGGTCTGAATACGCTCTCATTGATACCATTTGTGGCCACCAGAGGAGGTAATGGCAGGCACACTGGTACCCGCATGCACCTCCTTGGCAATCTCTGAGTTACAGTGGTACCTCTGGTTAAGAACTTAATTCGTTCTGGAGGTCAGTTCTTAACCTGAAACAGTTCTTAACCTGAGGTGCCACTTTAGCTAATAGGGCCTCTCCCACTGCCACTGTGTCACCACTGCATGATTTCTGTTCTCATCTTGCTGGGTTGCCCCAGCCATTTTGGGCAGCTTCCAACATATATAAAAAAATAATAAAACAGCAAACATTTCAAACTTTCCCTGTACAGTGGTACCTCGGGTTAAGAACTTAATTTGTTCTGGAGGTCCGTTCTTAACCTGAAACTGTTCTTAACCTGAGGTACCACTTCAGCTAATGGGGCTGCCGCCACACGATTTCTGTTCTCATCCTGAATTAAAGTTCTTAACCCGAGGTACTATTTCTGGGTTAGCAGAGTCTGTAACCTGAAACATCTGTAACCTGAAGTGTCTGTAACCCGAGGTACCACTGTATTCCAATAAGGTTTTGAGCACAATGGAGGAATCATATCTTTCTTAAGCCATAGGCATCACCTGCCCCTGGAGAGTAGAGAGCTTTAAAAGTACCATATCCTGCCTGGAACTTAACAATCCATTGCCTCTCAGCCAGCTCCAACTTGATACAATATGTATGGATGAGCAGCCATCATTTAAACAAGGCTGGCTCCTCTGGAGTATGTGGCTGAGGGGTACTGTCTCAGGGGGCCCCAGCCCCATGACCACCTGATTTCAGCATGCCCAAAAGCTAGATATTTCTAGCCTGGCTTGTTGAAAGGCTTACAGGATTCTGGACATTTGCATCAAAACACAAGAGGTTGCATCCAATTTTTCGTGGATTGAAGAGCCGTAGGGGCTGCTATACACCTGGATTTTCCTGGACATTACGGGGACTTCAAATGTGTTTTTGAAAGCTCAACAACTTTGAGGTGTCACTTTTCCTCTCTTAGAATAGCAATCCTCTGACAATAAGACACATTTCCATGCTAAACCACCACCTCTGCTGTTTGCTGGGAAGACCAGGCTGTCAGGAGTTCAGCCTACACTACAATAGGACCCAGGCAGAGACAAATGCCCGACTGGCATGTTCCCTCTCTCCTGGTTGATAATTCGGGAGCTTCATAAGCTTTCTTCAGCCCGAACATCACAGCGACTGATGCCAACTGACACTGGCACACTTAGGGATCCACAGAGTGTTCACAGTTTGCATAACAGAACTCAGCAACTCAACATTTTGGCTAATCTACTTTATTTACATATAAACACACACGGAGCACTGCAACATGGCTCCCTCTCTCTCTAGCACATAGCTGTCAACTTTTCCCTTTTCTTGCGAGGAATCCTATTTGGAATAAGGGAATTTCCCTTTTAAAAGGGGAAATGTTGACAGCTATGCTCTAGCATCAGACAGCAAAGAGAAAAAGAACAAAGGACAATAGTCCCACTTCACAGAATGCAGTAACACAAACATCCTGTCTCCATCACTTCCCACTCTGTGGCGTCAAAACATATACCGTCATGTGAAAGACAACAATCCCATGACTGCAGTCACGGAGCAGGAATTCTAACACAGACTCCATATCATACTGTGGTTTACCTCCCTTAGAATGGCTGCTGCTGCCGCCGTGTTAAAAGAGCAAATCCATCCAAAACACAGTGCCCACAGTGCTCTCTCGCACACTTGCCAAGAGAGAGAAGGGATTGCAGCTCTTCTGGCACTGCACACTCGATATGCCAGAGAAAGCCTCCCAAATCTGCCTTGGAACTTACTTCAGTCTAAGTCCACCTTGGAACCCATTCCCCAAAGCCATTGTTGCCACTCCCATGACCCAAACCCACTCTGCCTTCCTTTAAATCAGGGTTGGGAAACATCTTTCGACCAGAGGGCAACATTCCTTTCCAAGCAACCTCCTGAGGACCACATGCCAGCAATAGGTGGGGCCAGAGGCAAGAGAGGGTGGAGCAACAAATATAAATATTACCTGTGTACTGTAGAGCAATTTCTAGCACATGCCATGGTCTATCCTCCATCCAAACAAGCAAAAGGCCAAGTTTGCATTCCAGATAGAGGGGGAAACATGGAAACACACACACACACACACACACACACACACAGACACACATCCCAAATGTAGAGAGCAGCTTGGAGGGTTGTATTTAACTCCCATGTCTGAAGTTCTCCACGCCTACCTTAAATTGATGGTGTGGGAACAGCATTAAATAAAGTTATAATAATTCCTCCACTTAAGTTGGAAACTGGTTTTGTTAAAAAGAAATTGTCACGTGGCTGCCAGGAACCCTGTTTTATAGGACATAAAGCTGGTAAAAGACTGGCTAAGCCATTTCCTGGAAAACCACCGAACTTAGATGACACCGCTGATCAGATTGATTGCTGATCATTACGAGGGTTAGAAAATATGCTTCTCAGCTTTTGAACTAATTTGAAAGTTGTTTGATCAGCTCAAGATAAGTATGCCCCTAGCTCAAGAGTATTTGAAAATCATCAATCTATCACAGTCTGTTGGTATTATTTTCAAAATGCGTCTCTCACCCCTCAGTAATATAATCCTAGGGCAGTTAACCACCAATAAGAAGAATTAAAAGGCCAAAACAATATGTCAATAGGACATTGGGTTTTTTAAAAGAAAAACCTCAAAGGCAATATATTAATCATGAGAACACTGCAGCTTTATTAGCTAGTTTGGAGATTTTTTTTTAAACTCCTGGGGAAATCAAAAGGCCTTTTCCTGGGTCTAAAAAGATATGAACAAATGCTAGGCAGGTCTCCATTGGGACAGCATTAGAAAAAAAAGAGAGAGGGGAAAGACACAAAGTCAAGAAGACCTTCTCCCCGTTTGGAGAGGGGTCTCTGAGAATAACCTCCATACACATGGGAACATCGTTTTATTGACAATCTGAAGCTGATGACCTCAAATGACCTTAGACAGTGTGAAGAGACTCCTACCTCTTTACGACAGCATAGTTTCCATTTTATGAATTTGCATAATTTAAAACACAACATCTGACTTGGATAACGTCGACAGATATATAAACTGGGCACTTTTAAAAGTTGAAAGCAATGTGCAGAATGAAAAAGCCGGATATCATTACAATGACTTAGTCTCCACAGGACCACCCCATTTCCAGGCCCTGTAAAGTAATCAGGGAATTCTGGGAAGTAATTTACAATGAATTAAAAAATATATTCCAAATATATTTTTTCCAAATATAGTCTTAATTTGTGAGGTGGGGTGTATTAGCATGTTGTTGTTGTAGTTTGGTCATTTAGTCGTGTCCGACTCTTCGTGACCCCATGGACCAGAGCACACCAGGCACTCCTGTCTTCCACTGCCTCCCGCAGTTTGGTCAAACTCATGCTGGTAGCTTCGAGAACACTATCCAACCATCTCACCCTCTGTCGTCCCCTTCTCCTTCTGCCCTCCATCTTTCCCAACATCAGGGTCTTTTCCAGGGAGTCGTCTCTTCTCACGAGGTGGCCAAAGTATTGGAGCCTCAGCTTCAGGATCTGTCGTTCCTGTGAACACTCAGGGCTGATTTCCTTCAGAATGGATAGGTTTGATCTTCTTGCAGTCCATGGGACTCTCAAGAGTCTCCTCCAGACCATAATTCAAAAGCATCAATTCTTCGGCGATCAGCCTTCTTTATGGTCCAGCTCTCGCTTCCATACATCACTACTGGGAAAACCATAGCTTTAACTATATGGACCTTTGTTGGCAAGGTGATAGTGTTCCACATACCATGGGTTCTTTTGGTGGAGAATATTATGCTGCCTGATGAAAGCTGGGTTCCCCCTCTCTTAAACTTAAGTGGGAACGTTACCGTATCAAACCGCTGGTCCATCTCGTGTTGGTCCAACACTAACTGGAAGCAGCTTTCCAGGATTTGAGAAAGGAGTGCCTTTCCCATTCCTCCCTGGAGGTGTCAGGGGCTGACCTGTGTGATTTTCCTTGCAAAATATGTGCTTTCCCATTGAGCTGTGGCACGGTCTAACAACCCAAAGTCATGCATTTTAGCATCCTTCTATGCATATAGAGGGGGATATCACTGGAACAAGAATGCCCCTGCTCCTCTTTGCAGCAAATTTAGATCCCACCCCCGTTACTCATACTGAGTCCCCCCCCCCAATATCTCATAAATCTTAGTATAGCAGCAATGACACAATATGTTAGTGTCAAATTCTTAAGCAACACATTTGGTAGCATACGGTTCTGCATTTTCCTTTTTGCCAAAAAAGACCAACATCTCTCTCCAGCTACTCAATGTTTTATAAAACAGAAATCTGCTCTCCGAGAACTTGGCATCTTTCATCCCTTATGCAATGCATCCTCACTACAACAGAAATGAACCAGCATATGGCGACCTACCTCATCACATTTCCTGCAATTTCAGAATGGTATTTTACCCCTCTCCTCATGATGATGATTACACTTGATCTGGATGACGCATGAAGCGGCACTGAACCCAGTAAAATTATAGATCTCTCCCCCCCCCCTCCACTGAGTGTCAAGGAGAAGAATTATATAGAGAACAGTGCTATGGAAAAAAAACTCTTGTAATCCCCCCCTTTTGCCTTGCTGTTCCAAAGAGTGACACTACTATATTAGTACTATCTGCACCAATATCACCCCATTGCAAATGTCTCCTCCTCTTGCCCACTGCTGTTGACACATCAACTAAAGTTTGGAGAAACGGCTGAAGTTAAAGGAAGTTTGAATGGGCTTTAACAGGTTCTACAGCAGTAAAAGTTTGATACATTGCTTTGTGTTAACCTAACCTTTCTAACCTGGAAGATTTGAAAGATTGGGTTAATGCATGATCTTCCAATCTTTTACTTATCGCTGTAGAATCTGAATCCTGCAAGGTCTGCTATATATCAGAGTACGTGAAAATCTGACTCTTTTGCAAGTTGGACTTCTCATAGGTTCAGAGAGCCAGGAGAGTCAGACTTATGGACCAAGAAGTGGCCAGAGATCTCTTATCTGAGAAGGGAACTGGTGCCCTCAAACAAACCTTCCAAGGTTGCTAACACTGGAGTTGCTTTTAACGACATTCTACACTTTAGAATGATAGCAAAGCTAGACATTGTGCAGAGGGTATTTCAGGTTCCCTTTGTATTCAAAAGACAATGCTAAAAGCTAACATTGGCCACATTGGCTCCCAGTACATTTCTGAGCACAACGAAATTGAAAAGATCTACATCAGACATCACTGCAAAAAGAAGCTGAAGGACAAGTAGATATCTAATTCATTTTGTCTTAGGTACATGCTCTTCCTCTCCCAAATACCTGAGACGATGAAAGAACATCTACAGCACTTGCAGAAAATATCACCTATGTTGGTGCCTTGTTTGGGAAAGCAAAAATGATGGAGGCTTGCAAAAAAAAAAGGGGGGGACTCAACAAAATTTCTCCCCCATTCCTCCTTCCTACCACAGAGTAAGTTTAAAATGGAACAGGTTTAATTTTGAATTTAAAAGGACAGGGGGGGAAAAACCCCTTCTGGCAAACATTTTACTTCTGTAGTGATAAGTGGTATCTTTTTCCTTGTGGCATTAAATAAGGTCATTGATTATTTATCACTTCAGGTTTGTCATTTCTTTTTCCAGCTATAAAAAAAACCGTGCAGATTTTCATTGTCGCTACAGGTATTGGTAGAACATGCTTGAAGGAATGTATAATTAATGCAAAAGGCGCTGTTCAATTCACCTGCATTTTCCCACATGGTTTCTGGGCCTTGGTGGATCACAACACTTTTTATCTTCTTAAAGTGTTGTTGATCAACGTAGGAAACAAAGGAAGGAACGAGAAGTGTAAGATAGTGTCAGGGATTTCTGATCCTCATAAAGGAAATCTCTCAAACATCCCTCAAAGGCTGCCGATATCACAGTCTTTACTTGGCAAGACTGCCATTGATTGCGATGTCGCCTCGGGCAGTCATAACCGGCCTTTTTACTACATTATCGGAGCAAAAGAAAACATTCCAATGCCCTCCTCCCTTCTAGCAATAGCAGAAGAGAGAAAAGAATCCGGCAAACGAAAACTGCTTGACTCATTCTTAGGAGTCAGGTATAAGTAGATGAGGATGATATTAATAATAGTAATAATAATTTTTATTTGTATCCTGCCCTCCCCTGCCAGAGCTGGGCTCAGAAAGGCTAACATCATATAAAAACACAATATACATAAAAACAAAGAAACAATTGATTAAAATGCATCCCAAAATTAATTCAAATAAATTGTTGTTTGTTGTTTAGTCGTTTAGTCGTGTCCGACTCTTCGTGACCCCATGGACCAGAGCACGCCAGGCACTTCTGTCTTCCACTGCCTCCCGCAGTTTGGTCAGACTCATGTTTGTAGCTTTGAAGACACTATCCAACCATCTCGTCCTCTGTCGTCCCCTTCTCCTTGTGCCCTCCATCTTTCCCAACATCAGGGTCTTTTCCAGGGAATCTTCTCTTCTCATGAGGTTGCCAAAGTATTGGAGCCTCAGCTTCATGATCTGTCCTTCCAGTGAGCACTCAGGGCTGATTTCCTTAAGAATGGATCGGTTTGTTCTTCTTGCAGTCCATGGGACTCTCAAGAGTCTCCTCCAGCACCATAATTCAAAGCATCAATTCTTTGGCGATCTGCCTTCTTTATGGTCCAGCTCTCACTTCCATTCATAAATTATACTGGACAAATGGCCATCCTCAGGTTAAAATTGAAAGTGGTTAATAAGGACCTGTGAGCGGGCTGGGAAACCTCCTTCGTACTTGTTCATACAAGGAGAAAATGAGTCAGACTGAACCCTGGCCTGAACACAGCCCAATAGTCCATGTGATGCACCTATCCAGAAGATCCGGAAGGAGTTTCTATAGCTTTGAGCTTCGAGCACCTTCCAGCTTTTTACTACACACTCTCAGCTGAATTTCAGCTGGGGCAGATGCGGGGGAACCATTGGTCCTTCAGATGTTGTTGAACTGCACCTATCATCATCCCTGGTCAATGGACATGCTTGCTGGTGCTGATGTGCTGTCAGAGACTGGCTGGATGAGGAATAGTGGTGGGAGCTGCCCGCCCAAGGGAGAAAACAGAAGGTGACGACGACTTAGATCTGGGGTCATGGTGTTGGGACAGTCTGGTGGGACAGAGCAGTCAGCAGCAGGGATGAGCAGGGAGGCGCAGGAAGCAGGGGGGTTGAGCGATCAAGGGAGGCCAAGAGAAGGAGGCCCTTTGTGTGTTCAGATCCAAAAACCTCCCTCCTAAATAAATCCACACTTGACTCAAATTTTGTTTTTGGTTTTTTGCAGAATTTAGGCCACAACTTTATTGATTACAGAAAGTGACTGGTTGCATAGGCTCTGGTTTGACTAGCTCCCTGCCATGCAGGTAGCGCTGACCCAGGGCACCAGCATAGGTCAGCCAAGGGTGAACACCTGGATAAGTGGAAAGCCAGGAATGGGCTAACTCCGCCACCCAAATGTCCCCCTGGACTCAGGCACGGGCACAACCCCCTCTCAGGGGTTGACCAAACCATTGAGTCCCTGGATTCCTTTAATGGAATACCCTTCACATAGGGATGACGAGGGCGTTCTTCCATCTCTATCACCTGAACCAAAATCCCTATTCTCAACCGTACAAGTTGTCACGATTTGCTACGCAGCAGGCAAAACCCAAATGGCAACATCCAATCAGCCAAGTGGGGAAAAATCCTGCCGTGTCCCAACAACAGACGACACACGACGGCAGAGCAAGGTCAAGCACAAAACCCTAAAAGTAGGGAGAGGTGGGCGGGTGTTCCGAATGCACATGCCAAAAGAGGAAGCTCTGGGTCACGTGCATGGGCATAAATAGGTCCCTCAAACCATTTGGACTGCGTCCCATTGGCCAGATTACACCCAGCTATGAGGGACCTACCAATCAGGTGTTGTGGCTGACCAATCGTACCCACCCACAACACAGGGTGTCGGTTTTCCAGGTCTCACCACAATACATACCCTCTTTAAGGGAGGACCCAATTTCAGGACAGGGTGTGAGCAGACTCAGAGACAGAGGAGTCAGAGGTTGCCCTTGTTGGCAAGGTGATGTCTCTGCTTTTTAAGATGCTGTCTAGGTTTCTCATTGCTTTTCTCCCAAGAAGCAGGCGTCTTTTAATTTCGTGACTGCTGTCACCATCTGCAGTGATCTGAGCTAGCTTTTCATTTACCTTTCCTCTCAAGCTCATTACCTCTGAGGGATGGTTCTTACCTTTCTGGAACAGCATGGTTGCTGATGCCCTGTGGGTGTCTATTATAATGCACTAGGGCTAGGATCAGAACCTTGCAGCAATGTAAATAAAACTGAGTCAGCACAGAGGGCTCACAATGCCAGTTAAGGGCCGGACTGCACATGACTCTAGATGCCTCCCCAACTACAATCCCAATTAAGATCACCTCAGATCTGCAATTAACCTTAGGAAAAAGCTCTTGTTGGCTCTTAGTAAAAATGATGGTTTCTGCCCTCCTTCCAGTCTAGTCCAAAGAGAGCATGATGGAGCCCGGGGTCATTTACAAATGCAAAGTTCTTCATACTAATGCAATCGGGTTAATTGTATAGTTAAATGCCTTTAGGGAATCCTCAGTATATGAACTAATGAAATCACCAAAGTGCTATAGAAGCCCTTATGCATTAATTGTGCTACATAGATATAGCACAGAATAACCTTTTGAAGCAAATAATTTTCCTTCGCAGAATGCTAATTGAACAACTGCACTTAAAAAGGAAGCTGGGTTGGTTTTATTCAGCATCACCATTATCAATATAACAATAGGCCCTTGGGCTATGTGACTGTGGCAAGTGTTCTTCATATGATAACCCAACATGAGCAATAGAAAAGATATATATAAAGAACAGTGAAACATTTCAATAGACGTGAATGCTGTCTTACAACGGTGCCAGTATGGTTGTGCATAGATACCTAGTCAGATATGTGGTCCCACTTTGTAAGTCTGGATTGAATTTGATCTGGTCTATAATAAAAAAAAATTAAAAAAAGAATTTGATCTGGTCTGGACCGATCTGGACCTGTTCCAACCCATCCCAAATCCAGATTGCAATCCAAAAAGTACAAATCTCTGAAAATCCCTTTAATTTGCCTTGCAAAAACAAAGCTTATTTGGTGTCCCCTCTCTGCTGCTCATACAGGTATAAAATCTGGAGACATAATAGCCCCTACAGAGGGGATCAACCTGAAAATCTCAAATGGGTTTTACAAGTTTTCATCTTCAATCTCCACCCCCAAAGGACTGGATCAAAAGGCGTACCAACATCCCAACACAAGGGGTTGTATCCAGTATTAGTCATACTCAGACTTTGGTTCAGGCCACAGGCTCTGAGACTTAGCTCTGGGCCTCTTGGCAGAATGCTGGGATATATTACTACTGTGACTAATATTTGAGTCACTCTCTTTGGTTTTTGTGGGAGCAGGGTGTTTCTGTGTTTTTGTGTTTCTCTTTGGTTTCAGGTGGGAGCAGGGTGGGTTACCTGCTTCTCAGTTTCACCACCAATTGCCTTGCTCACTTAAAGGTTTGTGCAATTCAGGCAGTGAATGTCAAATGGCTCAATACTGATTGGCCCTTGACATAAGCCACCCATACTAAGTTTTGTCTTGAACCCCTGGCCTACCTGGCAGCAAATGAGTACAGTGGTACCTCGGTTAACAAACTTAATCCGTTCTGTAAGTCCGTTCTTAAACCAAAACCGTTTTTAAACCAAGATGCACTTTCCCTAATGAGGCCTTTTGCTGCTGGTGCCCTTCCACCATTCAGATTCCATTCTTAGACCGAGGTAAAGTTCTCAAACCATGACGCTCTTTCTGGTTTTGCAGAGTTTGTAAACCAAAACATTCTTAAACCGGACGGTTCTTAAACCAAGGTACCACTGCATTGTCAAGTCCCCAGTGCAGGGTCAAGCCACGTGGTCCAGAGTCTAAACTGAAACATAGCCCTGTAGAGATTCTGGAGCCCCCAAGCTGAGGTCCTTCAACATGGGCAGTTGAGCAGACACAACCCCTCAGCTCTGCTTCCCTGTTGGACTTTGCAGGCTGATTGAAGCATCTGTGACCCTCACTTGCTCCCTGCCTACTCCAGCTGAGGAATCGCACACCTCCTCCCAGAGCTATCGAGCTCCCCCTGGTCAGCTATGGAGTTGGGCTATGGGCCCTTGCCTTCACAGCCTCCTGGAGCACATCTCCCACTGCTCCCTACACCTCAGAGCCCACCGTGTTTGCAGAGACAAGGTCCCTTCTGGCTCTGGTGATGGGTCCTACTGCTCTGGTTTTTGTGTGCTAACTCTCCATCCCTTCATAATCCTCTGTCACCCTGTGAGTACTTCCTGCACCAATCTCTCCTTTTCCATCCCCATCTTGCCCTGGTGCGTCCCAGTTCCAGCTACACTGCTCGCCAGGATCATCTTCCTCCTCCCGTTGTTCATGACATTTTTATTAAGATGCAATATATTTAAATGATGACCAATCTTCTTTAAAGGACACTTAAGAGATGATAGTATTCTACTTCCTTGAAACAAATTAGAAGTTTGAATTGTGAAAACTTTGACCTCTGTAACAGACTATAAAGTAGCATGCAAATCACATACATCTCTAGAAGCAAAACAAAACAAAACAAATCCTTAGCTGGAAAGAAGAGGGCTGACAATTCAGTAAACCATTAAAGACTCTCACTTCTTGACCCGAACTCCATGGGGATCCACTTACAGAGAAATTAATAATCCTTAGATGTAGAGAAGGTGTGAAACAGCATGCCAAAATGCCTGTCTCTGAAATTAGAGAGACCCTCAGATGTACTCCAGTTTATTACCTCAGCTATTTCAATAGTCGGTATTTATGTAGCGCTATTAAAACATAGTTCAGCCTTTTAATATCTGCATGCTAGAGCTCCTTACCAAAGGCACAGCTCCTAAAAAAATGTACAAGCCTTTTCTCAATCTAAAATAGACCAAAGAGGACCTCCTTCCCTATATATCAGCCCAGGGATGAAGATTGGTGGAGGAGGCCCTACTGGTGGTTGCACTGTTCTCTGAGGTTGGGGGACAGTAGGCATCTCACGAGAGTGTTTTCTCCATGAGGGCCCTAACCTCTCCTTTCACAAAGATATGCCTGGCACCATTTTTTCCTTTTACAGCTTCTGCATGGATTTTGGTGTCCTCCATGCAACATGTTGTATGGATTATGATTTGAAAGACTATAGTTGGGGTTGTGTATTCCCCCCGTGCCTGTTTTAATTGTGTTTTTATATATTGTAACCTGCCCTGGGGCCTTCTGGTGAAATACATATAATAACAACATAACCCCACTCATTACTAGGGGAATGACAGCAGGAAGAGAGAGGGAGCAAAGGCTTCTTTGCTCTGTCTCCTTGGAGATAATCAGATCCTGCATGCAAAGGCTTGAAAACTCCCTGGGGAATTTAGGCCATCACGTACCCCACATCCCAAGACATCAGGGAATAAACCAGTCTCCCTATGGCTCTTCATTTCACCCCTTTCCATTATTGTGACTAGGGCTCGATCTGACTGCCAACTATATGGCGTGGTGTTCGTACAGAGCCCCTGGTCATCTCACGGACTTTTGACCCGTACACCACTAATCCGCTGCCAGCAACCAGGTCCTCCCCGGTAAAATCACTTCAGGTTCTCAATTAGTAAAGAAGAGTGTATTTTATTTCAGACACAAACAAACTTTTACGGTATTCCAAATGTTGTTATTCTTTACTTTCTTAGTCATATTTTCCTCTCTCTGTGTCTTCTACCTCCCCTCACTCAAGAATCCACTGCCCTAACTGTCTCTATTTCCAACTGCCTTTTCCAACCAGCCAACCCACTAAAACCAACCAACAACTCCCAACAACTACTAACTCAAACCTCAGCCTAAGCCCTTTTATACACAGATAGGCTCCGCCTCCAGATTTCCTAATGGTCTATATTTTTAACCCTAGCTCTCCCCGTACAGACAGGCTCTAAACAAATGGGCAAACGCCACACGAGGCTTCTCTACAAAGGTCTTCAGGGGGAGGGCTCTTGTTTATCTGCCCAAAGATTTAAACACATGCAATGTTTGATCAGTTGAAAGCTTTTATGGTGTAATCCTATACACATCTACTCAGAAAGCAGCCATGTTGAATTCAATGAGACCTATCCCCCAGGTAACAAGAACATAGTGCAGTAGTCCTACCAAATTACCGTATTTTTTGCTCCATAACACTCACTTTTTTCCTCCTAGAAAGTAAGGGGAAATGTCTGTGCGTGTTATGGAGCGAATGCTTACAGATGGCGGGGGGATCTGCTGCAGTCGTGAGCAGAGGATCCATGGTCCCCCTTCCTTCCCTCCTCCGTGGCTCGCTTTGCTCGCTTTGAAACAGCAAAGCGGGAGAAGAGCCGCTGAGTGGGGAGAAGAGAGGGACAGAGAGCCTGGTTACAAAGCACGGATCCACATGGATCCTCAAGATTTTTGCATGTCCATGGCTACAGCTTGCACCAAAAAAATCACGCACCCACTGTTGCCTGGGGCCGCAGTGATGCAAAAACGTGGTTACAAAGCATGGATCCACATGGATCCTCAGGATTTTTGCACTGGGCTACCCGAAACTCACCGTCAGATCACATGTCTGTGGCCACAGCATGAACCACAAAAATCATACATCCACTGTTTCATTTAGAATATTTTTTGTCTTGTTTTCCTCCTCTAAAAACTATGTGCGTGTTATGGTCGGGTGCATGTTATAGAGCGAAAAATACGGTAAAAGTGTGTCTTGATTTGGCTTTTTAATTGTTGAACGCAGATGTGCATTATAAACGACACACACCATTTTAAGAGGCATCCCCACCCTTTCTCCCTCATAGCAGTTAATGCTTTTTTTCCCTAAGATTATGCCTGCTAGCATACATTAACTTGGAAAGTGCTGGGGAACATTTGAGGCTGTTGGGCTCCATCAGCACCATTCAGCATGAACATTGGTCAGGGACGATGCACGTTTCCTATGCCTGAGCTTTTTTAAAGGGGGGGTGCTTATTGTGTCAGAAACTATATTTACTCATATGCAAATTTAATGGCTGGATTTACCAACATATCAGTTAACAAAGTTTTAACTGAGCTGCAGTCCAAAATGTGGAGCTTTTAAACATTTCACCAACTGGATGAAAGTTTCTCTGCCTTGGGAGTCTATTCTGCACCGTATTGTTTTATTCTTGTCTTTAAACAAACCTGCTGGCTTTTTGTGTTGTTTTGAATTGCATTTAGTTGTCTTTATTGTACATCACCCTGAGATGCTTGGATGGAAAGCATTTAGTAAATGAGCAATTACAGTGGTACCTCGGGTTACAAACATCTTGGGTTACAAACAACTCGGGTTACAGATTCCGCTAACCCGGAGGTAGTACCTCAGGCTAAGAACTTTACCTCAGGATGAGAACAGAAAGCGTGCAGCGACAGCGGAAGGCCCCATTAGCTAAAGTGGTACCTCAGGTTGAAAACAGTTTCAGGTTAAGAATGGACCTCCAGAACTAATTAAGTTCGTAACAAGAGGTACCCAGAGGTACCACTGTATTATTACTGTTATTTTTGGAGACATTCCTTCAGTACACCTGGGAAGTAATTTCAGATCTCCTATGTAATCTGGAGATGAGCATGAGGCCTGCTCAATTTAGGACATTCAAGTTATAGTCCTCTCCTTGGAACTTTACAAACACACACACAACTTTGTGGTTTATGATGTGGCACACTTGCCAAGCGAAATAAGTAATTCCCACTCCAAAATCAGTTGCAGGATTAGAAGTGGTTTATAAGAAGCTTTCCCTCCCTTTTTATGAAAGAGCTCTAATCTTTGCCAGTTCTGCATAAGAGGAATTAGCTATGTCAAATCCAGGATATGCCAATGCTTTCAAAATTAGTAACTAGCATTTTTTTAAAGTGTTTTTAAAAATCTTCAATGAGTCATCATCGTCCAGGGTTTGCTAATTTTGCAAATCTAAAACACCGTAAGATCCCACTTGTTTTAAACACATCCAAAGTATGCTCCCCTTTGAGCTAAGATTTAAAATGGAGACTCCTGAACTTACTGCATAAACTTAGGCAAATCGTTTCTCACACTCCTTGGCACATGTAAACCTGTTCTTCCATTGTCTTTGTCAAGTAGATTTTGAAATGCTATCGCAAACTCTGCTTATCACAGACAGAGGGGTTGGTGTACATGTCACATGATGAACAGATATGCCCATTTCCATATCATCTCTAACACTCTGGAATATATTAGGGCTATGCCAAACATTCTTTAATGAAGCATATCAGCACATTTGTGAGGCTGGGGGAGGGCAAAGGGAAATGAAAAAATTCTTTATAGATATAATATTTTTCTTGATTTTCCATTTGTTAACATTCATGTAACATATTATTTCCATTTGCAATATCTTAGCTCCACTGAGCTATTCGACTTCCCTCCGTCCCGCCGTCCGGTTTTTTTTTATGACTACTTCTTATTTCCACAAATTTATACCATCTCAATTCTACCTTTCCCCTTAATTATTTTAGTCTTTAAGCACAAGTAGAAAAGTCCACAGAAGGATGTGGGTGGTGCTGTGGTGTAAACCACTGAGCCTTGGGCTTGCCAATCGGAAGGTCGGCAGTTCGAATCTCCATTACGGGGTGAGCTCCCGTTGCTCCGTCCCTGCTCCTGCCAACCTAGCAGTTCGAAAGCATGCCAAAAAAAGTTCAAGTAGATAAATAGGTACCGCTCAGGCAGGAAGGTAAACACCGTTTCTGTGCACTGCTTTGGTTTTGCCAGAAGCGGCTTAGTCATGCTGGTCACATGACCTGGGAAAACTGTCTGCAGAGAAACGCCGGCTCCCTCGGTCAGTAAAGCAAGATGAGCACCGCAACCCTAGAGTCGTTCGCGACTGGACTTAACTGTCAGGGGTCCTTTACCTTAGAAAAGTCCATCTATTAAACGTTGTGAGATTTATCACAGTCCTGCTAGTGTCTTTAAATGTTTACAATGATCGTCTTTATATTGAATAAATTTACTCCAATCTCTCTGGAACACTTGGTCACTCTGGTTTCGGATTTCCCCCGTCAGTTTTGCCAGCTCAGCATAGTCCATCATCTTTGTCTGCCATTCTTCTACCGTTGGTAATTCTTCTTGTTTCCACTTTGGGGATAATAGAGTTCTAGCTGCCATTGTAGCATACATAAACAATTTCTGGTCAACTTTTGGTATTTCTTCTCTGATCATACCCAACAGAAAGAAATTCTTAAAACTTGTAATGGAACTTTCAGGATTTCTTTGGGTCAGGAGCAGGGTTAAAATTTGATAAATCTGTGAGTCAGCTTCAGAAACTTCTCTTTGCATTAATGATGATGATGATAATCTTAATCATAATTTTCCTTGCAAATTTAGCAAGAAAAGGGAAAAAAGAGAAAGTGGAAAGAAAAGAAAAATGATAAACAAATAATTCTAATAATAACAGCAAACTACCATCCATTCAAGGGAGAAGGGTGGCACTGTGGGTTAAACCACAGAGCCTAGGACTTGCCAATCAGAAGGTCGGCGGTTCGAATACCCGCGACGGGGTGAGCTCCCATTGCTCGTTCCCTGCTCCTGCCAACCTAGCAGTTCGAAAGCACATCAAAGTGCAAGTAGATAAATAGGTACCGCTTTGGTGGGAAGGTAAACGGCGTTTCCATGCACTGCTCTGGTTCACCAGAAGTGGCTTAGTTATGCTGGCCACATGACCCGGAAGCTGTACGCCGGCTCCCTTGGCCAATAAAGTAAGAGGAGCGCCGCAACCCCAGAGTCGGTCACGAGTGGACCTAATGGTCAGGGGTCCCTTTACCTTTACCTACCATCCATTCCCATTGCAAATATAGTGACCATCAGTAAGTGGAACTTAAATTGACTGTATAAGTTAATATAAGCCCCCCAGATATCAAGAAATGCATCCATCTGAAATTGACACGTATGTGAAATATCTTCAGATGTAGCCAGGGCAATGAGCTCCTCAGACTGTTGCATAATAGTCAGTGAGTATTTATCCTTCCAGCTTTGAAACAGAAGTTTCTTAGGCACTGTAAAGGCTTGCTAAGTCCACTTTTGTTGTCCAGCCATTCACTCCCATGGTACAGAAATATAGTCTTAAAGAACATTTGCAAACATTGCGGATTTTACCTATAGAAAATTAACGTAACAACTTCAGACCGCATCATATGTACCTCAAAGAGGCAATTTCAGCATTACCTCTCCAACTTCTTTCAATATTAGGCAGTGCTTTCCTACACAGGTGTTGTGGAGTCCAATTTGCATATCAATCTCAATTTTAGAACGTTTCATTAGATACATTCTGTATAGATTCTAAAGCATTTTCCCAATGTTTAAGCTGTATAATAGCTTCTGATTCCCTAGTCCACACCTCTCTAAGTTCCTGAACTACCTTACCAAAAGCCATTAAGCATTTCTAAACAACACTTACAGGTTTAGATTTCTGTACAGAGTCAATCATTTAAGAGTTTAGGAGATATCAAACACTCAAAGCAGATGGGCCATGAATAGATATCAGCAGAAGATATTGACATTCTGCACTCATCAGAAATTTATATTTAAGCTGCAAAAGTGGAAATGAGAAAAATTATCCATCTAAGCCCATCAGCTGAACTCATGTATATATTGCATGTTCCTTCCATTTTCCCCCACAAAAAGGGCTGTATCTCTCTATCTGGATAACCCTTAAAGGGAAATTAAGCAGGTCCATATTGATCAAATTGAAATTGGCGAGACTGTATCTACAATATTTCTAGTTGCTGAAGGTGGGATAAGTTATTTCTTTTGATTATGTTTAGACCCCAACACTAGTCAGAAAAAGAGAGGTGTTAAATAAGCCATCTCTAAAATTTCCGAAGTTGAGAAATTAATAGGAGAAACTTTCCAGTCATTGGTACATGCTAACATATATACTTCACGATGTGAGCTGATGTCTGAAAAATTCAAACCACCCTCAGATACTGGCAGCTGCACTCTCTTAAGTAAAAATGTGGTGGAAAATTACCCCAAATATATAACAAAATACCACAAAGTTTGTGTGTGTGTATCTACAGCAATCTTAAAGGTATTAGCTTTACATGATCTTATGCAACTCTTGTGCAATGCACAATCTTAAGAGTATTAATCTTACCCTAAATTCTAAATTTAAACAATGTCCATTCTTCCAAATCACCTTTATCAACGTATTCAGCTTCAATTTAATCATTGGAGAAATATCTCTGGGAATCCAAATACTTAAATATGTTAAGATCCTGGGCTGTCACCAAAACCCACAATCATTATTCCAAGTAGGTATTTGCTTTTTCAACGTCCCTTCTTCCTAAAGACAGGATTGGCAGCTGCAGGAATGTGCTGAAAGCATTACGCTAAGATCCGGGTCCATTATCACCTCACAATGACTATGAGGAAGGACAATAAGTCACCACATACCATAATTTCAGGGATGTTGTATAATGAAAACGTAGCTGCCCCATAGCCCAACTTTGTAGCAGCTGGGATAGAAGAAGAGAAGAGTTTGGATTTGATATCCCGCTTTATCACTCCCCTTCAGGAGTCTCAAAGCAGCTAACATTCTCCTTTCCCTTCCTCCCCCACAACAAATACTCTGTGAGGTGAGTGGGGCTGAGAGACTTCAGAGAAGTGTGACTGGCCCAAGGTCACCCAGCAGCTGCATGTGGAGGAGCGGGGAAGCGAACCCAGTTCACCAGATTACGGGTCTACCGCTCTTAACCACTACACCAACACTGGATAGTTGAAGTTTCCCGCCCAATTCACCTTGAATGATGCTCTGCCAAGATATAGTGTCTTTCTTGAGATGCATTGTGGGGTGAGAATAGCCTCAGATAGGCAAAGAATTTACCACCACCACTTTCCCAGGGATGGGGATTAAGAAGAAACAAAAAAACCACTATAGCAGACTGTTAAAAAACTGTTAGCCCCCCAACCCCAAGTCCTAAACATTCCTCCAGTCTGCCCCTAAAAGTGCTTCTCCAACTTCTCAGCTCTAGTTCAGAGTTGTTGCTCTTTTATTTCTTGATCTCAAACTATACTGAGGTTTTTCACTCTTCCTTTCCAATTACATTTCGGTTGATCAATTTCCTTTGATGACCCAGATGCTGCAAGTCGTTCTGCCATGTGTTGCTGGTAAAGAAGAGCATTGCTTTTGAGTAAGAAGTTGGTTCCCCCCACTCCCAAAAGCTAGATCAGTCTTAATGTTGCTTCAGAGTGCAGCAGATGCATCTTTCGGACTAATAAAGTTCTACTGATTATCTCTCTTTTCTGCCTCTTTCTCCAAATGGGACCATCTGCCTTCATTTACGAATATGCCACTTGAAAGTAAAATAAAAAAACCAGGGGGAGGAGGAAATTCTAGAATAATAAATTCAAGAGAGTCATGGTGTTTTCCCCCTCTCTTTTCTTTTAAAAAAGGAAGCAACTTCAAGAATTAATTTAAAAAGTCTGCAGACCATGGTGGCATTGCTATTTCATTATTGCGGCACCTACATAAGCAAGCAAGATCTCTATTCCCCCCCCCCCCCGCTGGCCAACAATGCCAAACATTAATTAAATTCACACAGGCCGATATTCAGCTATGGATTTAGCTATTCTGCTAAAAGAGGATATAGCTAGACATGACAATGACCTCTAGGGATGGACAGACCAGCTAAAGTCCATCCCATTTCAGTTTCACTGGCATTCAATCTTAAGTCCATCTGATTCCATCTTGGACAGACTTTTGTAAAAGCACACATGAAGACTCTGCATTTAATTCGTACAATCCTTGGTTGTGTTCTAGTCTGCTCTCAATTACTGCCTTATCAGCTTGAGTGTCAAGGTCAGGAAGAGCTGAATTCTGCAGCTGCTGGCTCTCCTCTGTTTGACTAATATCTGAGCCTCCCTGTTCCTGGCTGCTTTCTGCCATTGGCTGCAAACTTTCGCTTGGAGCTGGCTCATTCCTGACATACATGTTACAAGTATGGGAGCGAGAACTCAAAACAGCATTGTTCTGTTGGGTGACTACTTCGTGATCACTTTTAGTCCACATTAAGACTGTTACATGTTACGTATGCATTGCTTTAGATTCGGGCTGGACCACAAATTATGCACAACACATTTCTATCTACTTATCTCCTTGTATGGTTGCCATATTATGCCTTTGCCGACTTCAACTATGAATCGTTATGATGACTCTGCCCATGAAAAAGATTATGTGTCCTATTTGGTGTCCCTCCCAGATTCCTGTGCCTTCTGGCACGTCACATGGAGATACCAGGGCATTTCAAAAATTATCACTCCAGTGGTAAGGAGTTAGACTGAACACGGGGTAAAGAAACTAGCTTTCTCATGCCTTTCACGGCAACTGAAGATGAAAAACTCCTCCAATTAATGTAGCATATAAATCTTTTCTAAACCAAGAAAATGGATTTAACCAGTTTAAATGGGTGATGATGCTGAGGTGAGTGATCAATACTAGGTTCTCAAGAAAAAATGAGATTTGGGGACAGACGGAATTGTTTCCTTAGCACTGTGGAAATTGCATTGTTGATGCCCTTCATGGTCCTTTAAGGTTATCCTGACAACCCAAACTAGGGAGCACATTTGTTTTATTGAGCTGAAGTCTCTTAGGGTATGGTTGAAAGAAGCCGGCCCAGATTTTGCTTTGTTTCTGAAAGTCTGTTCTTCTTCTTTTAAAATGGCATTCCTTTCATGTTTATCCTTTTACCATATTAAGATTGTGGGTATTTAAAATTTCAAAGAAGAATGGCAACTTAAACTGATATAATCTGCACAACTTGCAGATTTAACATATAGAATAAGAGAACAAGAAGAACGTATGTTTAAAGAAGACTGGAAAATGTTTTACTGAGTATATGGGTGAAAATTGTGTTCATTTAAAAACGCTGGTAGCATTAAGATAAATTTAACAGTCTAAATAAATTTTGATGGATGATTTACTGAATGGTTTACAGTGATACCTCGGTTTTTGAACAGCTGAGTTCACAAACAACTTGGAAACTGAACTCTGCAAAACTGGAAGTACGTGTTCCGGTTTTCGAATGTTTTTTTAGGAAGCCGAATGTGCTCCATTTTTAGTCCCCCTGTGTTTCCTGTTGCGCTGCTAATTTACATCCCCCCATTGTAATTCAAGCTTTCCGTTTCCGATTGCTGTATTCTGAGGTGATATTTGGAGCTTATATTTGGTCCTTTTGTTTTTGCTATTTATTTTGTGTGGTTTTTTTGTTTTGAGGCTTTTTCAGTTACCGTAATTTGATTTTGTGACTGTGTGGATTCCAGTTCAGCTACTGATTGATGGATTGATGGATTGATTGTGTGACTGTGGAAATGGATAAAAGCCTCCCATCCAAACAATGACTATCATCAGTGCAGGTAATAATTTTTTTTTATCACCTACAATACTGTTTTATTTATTTTATAGTACAGTATATTGTTTATTGCTTTCATTTTATGGATCAATGATCTCGTTCGATAGTAAAATTCAGGTTAAATTGCTGTTTTAGGGATTGTTTTTTAAAATTCTGGAACGGATTGATCCGTTTTGCATTACCTTCTATGGGAAAGCGTGCCTTGGTTTTGGAACGGAATTCTGGAACCGATTAAGTTTGAGAACCAAGGTACCACTGTAGTTTATGTAAAACATGCAGGGATTTAGGGTATGCAAAATGAATTGTGGAAAGAGAAGAAGGGAAGCCATTGATTTAAGGTTGTTTAAGTGAATATTTAATAGAAAATTTAATATAAAAATAAATAAATAAATTTCAAAGTTTCTGCCTAGGAGAAGTGAAACAGGCTGTGTTTGAGGCCCCAATGCACCCCCTGCCATAAAAAACCCCCTCTCACAGTGTGCCTCCTCAGAACAGACTGTTCCCATCAAGTCTTTGAGACCTCAACAGCACTGGTGACAGGTACAACAAGGGACTCTGTTGTAACTCTAGGATCCCTAATACCACCCCCACTCATCCCAGATTTCTCCAAAAGCAGAGAACTACTAGTTTGGTCAGTGCTGTGGCTGTTGTTGTTGTTTAGTCGTTTAGTCGTGTCCGACTCTTTGTGACCCCATGGACCAGAGCACGCCAGGCACTTCTGTCTTCCACTGCCTCCCACAGTTTGGTCAAACTCATGCTGGTAGCTTCGAGAACAGTATCCAACCATCTCGTCCTCTGTTGTCCCCTTCTTGTGCCCTCAATCTTTCCCAACATCAGGGTCTTTTCCAGGAAGTCGTCTCTTCTCATGAGGTGGCCAAAATATTGCAGCCTCATTTTCACGATCTGTCCTTCCAGTGAGCACTCAGGGCTGATTTCCTTCAGAATGGGTAGGTTTGATGTTCTTGCAGTCCATGGGAGTCTCAAGAGTCTCCTCCAGCACCATAATTCAAAAGCATCAATCCTTCTGCGATCAGCTGTGGCTAGACCCCTACTTAACAGAGGGGGGAAACAGTCAAAAATAATGGATTAGTCTTTAAAAAAAAATTATTACTCCGAAACCCATGCTGCATAAGGTGCAGCAGTTGGAAACAAAATGAGAGAGAAAAGAAAGAAATGTCATTGGTACGAGGGACTGTTAATGCAAAGAACAAGGAACCATTCTAGCTGAATGATCTGTAAATGAACCAACCAATTAGACATTACCAGGAAATGTGAAACCCGGCTCACTTCTCCTCATTTCAGATGCAAGGAGGGTTGGGAAGGGAAAGATAATGAGGACATGGAATTTGGGAAGAAAGGTGGGGGATGGGAACAAAAACAGTACGCAAAATTTTTATAAAAGGTGTCTGGGGTAGAATATCATCTGACATTTTTTAATTTTAAGCTGTGCATTTCATGGTCCACTACAAACGGGCTCCCTTCTCATTTACCACGCTGCCTGGTCTGTTTGGAAAGAAAAGGAATGAATCTATTGAAATTTAATAAGCTTTATAAATTATAATAGACCTGTTGCCAGATCTCTGCCTTTTTGCTGCGCCGAAGCTATTATATGAGTGACAGATGAGCGACACTGATAAAATGGCATGATGGCACACCAGCAGCTTCAGAGAAAATGTTTGCAGTTTTTATTCCAAATGACCTAGGGAATAAAATTGCTCATTTTGGAGCCTGGGGCATTGCCTCATTAATCTTTGCGAAGAAGAAGAAGAAAAAAGATTCTTTTTTCCTTGCTGTTCTGCTCTGCGAAACTTTGAGTAAAGTTAATTTTCTTTGTCTTTGACTCTTGAAGTCGTTCCTGATGGATGTGCCTTTGCTGGAAAACTGCTGTTTAGAATCACAGTAATTAATGAACGCATGCTTATTTAATCATTTGTTTGATAATGCAAAAAACACACACACAGAAGCCCAGATATTAGTGGAGCAAGGGGATGGAGCCTAGGACTTGCCGATCAGAAGGTCGGCGGTTCGAATCCCCGTGACAGGGTGAGCTCCCGTTGCTCAGTCCCTGCTCCTGCCAACCTAGCAGTTCAAAAGCACGTCAGAGTGCAAGTAGATAAATAGGTACCGCTCCAGCAGGAAGGTAAACGGCGTTTCAGTGCGCTGCTCTGGTTCTCCAGAAGCGGCTTAGTCATGCTGGCCACATGACCTGGAAGCTGTACACCGGCTCCCTCGGCCAATAAAGCGAGATGAGCGCCGCAACCCCAGAGTCGGCTACGACTGGACCTAATGGTCAGGGGTCCCTTTACCTTTTACTAGTGGGTCCCCTCAGAAATAAAATACATCATGGTGAGAAGCTTTGGAAGGCCAAGTGCTAAACAGTTTTAGTGCTTTTCGTTCTATTCTGTACAACAAAGTTCTTCTTCTGAATGCTGCTGTTCCCCTGGCCTACTAGATTCCAATAGAAGAGCCGGGACAGACTAGCCTGCAAATGGGGCTTCTGGAATCCTGGCTGGGATCAAAAGCTGGATCCATCGTAACCTCTACAGGAACCCTTGCATTTGCCAAAGGTATACATAAAAGGTAAAGGGACCCCTGACTATTAGGTCCAGTCGTGGCCAACTCTGGGGTTGCGGAGCTCATCTCGCTTTATTGGCCGAGGGAGCCTGCGTACAGCTTCCAGGTCATGGGACCAGCATGACTAAGCCGTTTCTGGTGAACCAGAGCCGCGCACAGAAACGCCGTTTACCTTCCCGCCAGAGCGGTACCTATTTATCTACTTGCACTTTGATGTGCTTTCGAACTGCTAGGTTGGCAGGAGCTGGGACCGTGCAACGGGAGCTCACCCTGTCGCGGGGATTCGAACCGCGACCTTCTGATTGGCAAGTCCTAGGCTCTGTGGTTTAATCCACTGCGCCAACCGCATCCCTAAGGGTATACATACTCTCTCATAAACATTTGAAGACTTCCCTCTTAGTTATTGGTATTTTTCTAGAAAAAGGTGCCAGAACTCACAACAAACTCTTTTTTTCTAGAAAAAGAGGCCCTGGAACTCTTATAATGGCAATGGTGCCCACCTCAATGGTGTTGGAACTGAGTTCCGCCGAGTTCCAGCTGGGGAAAAAAGTCCTGGTTTACTCCACCTCCCTGTGAATTTAAAAGCTAAGGCTGAGTCAAAAGACTCATCATGGAGAACTTCAGTTCAGATTTTTTTTTTGGGGGGGGACTCCTCAGAAAAATTGCAAGGGATAGTGAAATTTACTGCTGCCACCTGAATCGCTTCCTGGAAGTCACCATCAGCACAAATCGGGTCCTTCATTAAAGAGGGCACGTATTGTGGTGAGACCTGAAAAACCAACACCCTGTGTTGTGGGTGGGTACGATTGGTCAGCCACAACACCCAATTGGTAGGTCCCTCAAAGCTGGGTGCAATCTGGCCAA
The DNA here is from genome assembly GCF_964234715.1 of Podarcis melisellensis. Lineage (NCBI taxonomy): Eukaryota > Metazoa > Chordata > Lepidosauria > Squamata > Lacertidae > Podarcis > Podarcis melisellensis. The sequence goes on from NC_138528.1 coordinate 117,562,677, forward strand.
TGGGACGCAGTCCAAATGGTTTGAGGGACATATTTATGCCCATGCACGTGACCCAGAGCTTCCTCTTTCAGCGCATGCATTTGGAACACCTGCCCACCTCTCCCTATTTTTAGGGCTTGTTGTGCTTGACCTTGCTATGCCATCATGTGTCATCTGTCATTGGGACAGGGGCACAGCAGGAATTTTCCCCACTTGGCTGATTGACTGTTGCCATTTGGGTTTCGCCTGCCGCATAGCAAATCATCACAACTTGTACGGTTGCGGAAATAGGTTCTGGTTCAGGGGATAGGGATGGGAGAACGGTCTCGCCATCCCTATGTGAAGGGTATTCCGTTAAAGGAATCCAGGGACTCGATGGTTTGGTCAACCCCTGAGAGGGGGTTGTGCCCATGCCTGAGTCCAGGGGGACATTTGGGTGGCGGAGTTAGCCCATTCCCGGCTTTCCGCTTATCCAGGTGTTCACCCTTGGTTGACCTTTGCTGGAACCCTGGGTCAGTACTACCTGCATGGCAGGGAGCTAGTCGAACCAGAGCCTATGCAACCAGTCACTTTCTGTAATCAATAAAGTTGTGGCCTAAATTCTGCCCAAAACCAAACCAAAATTTGAGTCATGTGTGAATTTATTTAGGGGGAGGTTTCTGGGTCTGAACACGCAAAACATCCAGCCCTATTAGGATAGTCTTCTCCCCGCCCCCATCCCACAACACACACAGTTACCATTGTGTGAGGGGGAGAGTAGGCATAAGGCCTCCAGGTGTGTGTTTGTGTGTTTATTATTACTGTTACACACCACCTCAAATCTCCAAGTGTTGCAAGATTCAAGGAGTTCCAGGAGTTTACCCAGAGTTCGTGTTTCCTTTGGAAACAAGGCACAGCAGAAACTGTGGTGTCTTTATGATATATGGCTTATTTACACATATGTACAACCTAAGCCTATGATGGAGGGGTTCACAGCAGCAACACCCCAAGCGGGACTTGTTTCTCCCATAGCCACAGCTTTGGAGTCAATGAGAAATTGCCGATGGCTCTCTCTCTCTGTGTCCCATCCCCCTCTTTTTATTAAATATTTATTTTATTTTGACAAAGTAATAATCATACATAAATAAGAATAAAATGAGCACCCCACCACCGAGACCATTCCATTTTAACTATCCAACCTCCCAAAATTTCAACACCTCTTGTGATGGTTTGACCCCTTTCCGTTTTAACAGCACAAATTCTACAAACACCCTCCGTACCTCCTCAAAATAATTTTTCCTGCATATTCCCCATCCTACCTTAATGACACATGTTGATTTATCAGTAGTAGCTATATCCCACACCTCTTTATACCATTCTTCCATTTTATATTCTGCTTGCCCCTTCCACTTCCTGGTTATAATAACTCATGCAGCTGTCAATAAATTTGTGAGCAAGTCCTTCGTAACCTGCGAACCTTCCACCCCCATCGTAAATTGATAATAATGCTACCTCTGGACTTTCGGTCAGCTTGAACCCAGTGATTTCTGTTATCTCCTTGAACACCCTTTGCCAGAAAAATTGTACATATTTATACCACATGTGAACGTAATTCTCGGTTTCCTGACATCCCCTCCAACATAACACTGAATATTCCTTGTTTATTTGATTTAATCTGACTCTGCATTTTTACTGCTTTGCTTCTAGCTCACATCACTGAACTCTCAGCTCTCACCTCTGTCTTTGCGTGTCTATTCCCGCCCCCTCCCACTGAATGGAATAAATAAAGACACAGGACACGGAATTTAGGTTAATGGGCGAAAAATGGCCACAACTTTATTGATTACAGGTAAGAGCGGTATTGGCTTTAGGCATTGGCCCTATCAGACTAACCGGTATAACCGGGAAGGGTTAAGCACCAACAGGGGGAGCCCCCGAGATGTACATCCCTAGGCGCTCCCTGAGGGGTTACCTCTCGGGAGCGCGCTTTAGGCCCTAGCCTCCGTAGGTTTCGGACGAGGCGATGCTCCCCAGAGTCCTTTAACGAACTACCCTTCAGCATTTTGGGGGAGGTGATGGCATTCCTCCCCCCCATCTCATTTGCATGACAATACCCCTGCCAATGCCTAACCGCCAAAACCAAGAAGTTGTGACGTTTGCTACGAGGTAGGCGAAAAAACCAAGTGGCTTCCAAAATATAGCCAATTAGCCAAATGGAAAAATTCCTACCAGGCCCCTTGCGGCGACCAGCCGAAGCCCATAGCAAAGTCCAGCTTAGAACCTAAAGGGTGGGAGGGAGGGAAACCGCAGCTGCTGGAAGGAAAGAAAGGGGCGAGTATGGGCTATCCCGACCTTAAATGCCCCTTACTCGCCCCGCCCCTGCCGCCAGCCGATTGGCTGGCACGATGAATAATGCATACTAATGATCCCGGTATTCCCCTGTTCTCGCAGGGCTGTAGTCAGCCCCGCGAGAGTGTGAATGGGTCGTGAGAACCGCAAAACCCCCTCCTCCTGATGTCGGAAGTGGCATTTTCTAACTAGCAGGCAGTTGGGAGACAGGGTGTGGTGGAGGACCCACTTGCTGTCTCACACAGATCCATATCTTTTGTTCCCAGTGAGAACCAGTGTGGTGTAATGGTTAAGAGCGGTAGCCACGTAATCTGGGGAACCGGGTTTGTGTCTCCGCTCCTCCACCTGCAGCTGCTGGGTGACCTTGGGCCAGTCACACTTCTCTGAAGTCTCTCAGCCCCACTTACCTCACAGAGTGTTTGTTATGGGGAAGGAAGGGAAAGGAGAATGTTAGCCCTTAAAGGGAGTGAAAGGTGGGATATCAAATCCAAACTCTTCTCTTCTTCTCTTCAGGCAATCACTTCATGAGGAAGCTGGTCTGGCTTATATTTTAACACTTGCTGGATCCACAGGTTAGACAAGCCTCCACATACAGCCTACATCCCGAAAACTCATAATATTACATTTACAGCTGACCTTTCCTCAAAGGAACTCATGGTGGCATACATAGTTTTCCACATTTTATTCTTGGAAGCACAGAAACAGGGTCAGGAAAAATGCCGGCAACTCAATTCTAGTTGTTTTTGAACAGTATGCCCTGGCTGGAAACATGCAAAGCTATCAAGGGCTAGGATTGTGAATCCAGATTTGGCTGGAAAACTGTGATAAGGGTGTTGCTCCACATCTCCCCCCACACAAAAAAGAAATATGCCAGGAAATATTTCCAAGGACTGGAATGCCTCCCAGTGCACAGACGAAGAAGTAAATGTGTTTGGCTCTTAGCATAATTTTTTTTAAAAATACCACACTGGTGGCCACCTGATATTTTCAACATCCATGCCAGATATAGGCTTCTTAGCTTTTGAAAACATTTTAGCTTCCGTCCTTGATTTTATCATATCACTGGATCTAAAGTAGCTTTTCCACTCACCATGCTCATCTGTTGCTACCTGCCTCAGGTGGTACGAAACCCAGGGATCTTGAAGGGTGGGCAGGTTTGCGTGAGAGTGCCTGGGGACCTTCAGTTCCCCAATTCCCAAGCTGTGTAAGTATTGGGCCATATGGACCTCAGAATTCTAGATCTGGGAGAGTCACCTTGGAAGTCCAAGTCTATGCTCAGTGAAGGATCTGCAACGCAGAATGAAGCAACGACTACAGCTTCCCTGGAAGATGGCTTTCCAGCCTCTGCTTCAATACACAAGGAGAGCTCTGATGCATCAGGTCAATGGCCTTTTTGGTCCTGCATCCAGTTGTCACAGTGTCCACCCAGATGCCTATGAGAAGCCTGAAAGCAGGATCTTAGGAAAACCACACTTTTCCCACCTGCAATGCCCAGCAGTGGGCATTCAGAGGCATCTTGCCTCTGACAGTAGAGAAAGACCACAGCCCTTGTGGCTACTAGCTATTGATAGCTTTGTCCTCCGTGAATTGGTCTAATACCTGGAGCACAAGGAACGCCCACCACTTCCTGAAGCACTCCCTGTTCCTGCCATCAAACAGCTTCTGGCACAAGGAAGCTTATGTAGCTGAAATCTGCTTACCTATAAATTTGCACCAACTGGATAGCTCTGCTGGTTACAGCATGGGGCTGACAACGCCAAGCTTGCAGGTTCAATCCCTGTATGGGACAGCTGCATATTCCTGCATTGCAGGGGGTTGGACTTAGATGACCCACAGGGTCCCTTGCAACTCCATGGTTCTATGAAACAAATTATACCTGAAGGAGCGTCTCCACCCCCATCGTCTCCCTGGACGCTGAGGTCCATCGCCCAGGGCCTTCTGGCGGTTCCCTCATTGCGAGAAGTGAGGCTACAGGGAACCAGGCAGAGGGCCTTCTCGGTAGTGGCACCCGCCCTGTGGAACACCCTCCCACCAAATGTCAAAGAGATAAAAAACTACCTGACTTTCAGAAGACATCTTAAGGCAGCCCTGTTTAGGGAAGTTTTAATGTATGACATATTAGTGTATTTTTTGTCTTTGTGGAAGCCACCTAGAGTGGCTGGGGAAACCCAGCCAGATGGGCGGGGTACAAATAAATTATTATTATTATTATTATTATTATTATTATTATTATTATTATTATTAACCCATTTGTTTTTTGCTCTGCTTTCTGAAGCTAGAAATTACTATGATAGAACTCCATCCTAATATATGTTTGGTTGCCTCGCATTCTGGCTAACAGGTCTTTGGGGATCTGATTTCAGCTGGACTTTGCTACTGTTTTATTCTATTTTCTATTTTCTTACGGCCGCTTTCTGCTGCTTATTGCTATTTTCAGGTGGGGTTTGTTGTTGTCATTTTCCATTGTTATAAATATATCCCTTGGCTGCCCTTTGGGAGGAAGGGCAGGCTATAAATCTGTGGAAGAAAAAACAAAACAAGGGAGAGCAAGTCATCTCCTCTGTCCCACCAGTTGCTGTTTGCTGCTTCCGATCCGACAGAGACTCTTTCCGCTGACCATCCCTGTTTCATTCTTTTCCTCATCAGAGGCTTGCACTGAACTATTTATTGAGGGAGGGAGGCCTATCTGAAGGTCAAGGAGAAGGCAAGTCGCTTGTAGCAGTGGCAAGGGAAAGAGAAGAGAAAATAAATACCAAAAAGGTTTGCTGGACCCAGAAGGCATGTCTGGGCCATTTTCTATAATGACTTCCCCCTTGCCACCCCCTCCATGAAATCAGAAGTTAAATGACACGCGAGGCATTGCTTTGGGTTTGCAGTTTGGCAGAGCATTCAGGGTCACTTCTCACATTTCGGGAGGTTTCTTTCTTCCTCACAACCACCGGAGTCTGTACATTTGTCTTTCCGCTGAAGCTTAAGATGAAAGAGCGCCACTTGCCAAGGCTCACTCCACGCCTGATGGAGGTGAGGCAGAGCAATCACAAATTGTGTTTGGTACGAGAAGAAGAAAAAGAGCTGGTTTGGACAAAGTGTGATACCAAGAAGTTAGTCACTGATAACAACAACCGTTTTAATTGGCTCATATCTAGAGCAATCAGGTGCAGAGAGCAGGACTCAGCCCACTGGTCAGTACAGGGTTTGAACAAGGCACTTTCATAAGAAGCTACCTCATACTGAGGACGCAGGTGGCGCTGTGGGTTAAACCACAGAGCCTAGGACTTGCCAATCAGAAGGTAGGCGGTTCGAATCCCCACAACGGGGTGAGCTCCCGTAGCTCAGTCCCTGCTCCTGCCAACCTAGCAGTTCGAAAGCACGTCAAAGTGCAAGTAGATAAATAGGTACCACTCCAGCGGGAAGGTAAACGGCGTTTCCATGCGCTGCTCTGGTTCGCCAGAAGTGGCTTAGTCATGCTGGCCACATGACCCGGAAGCTGTACGCTGGCTCCCTCAGCCAATAAAGCTAGATGAGTGCCACAACCCCAGAGTCAGTCAAGACTGGACCTAATGGTCAGGGGTCCCTTTACCTTTTTACCTCATACTGAGTCAGACCATTGGTCCATCTAGTCCAGTATTCTCTACATTGAGTGGCAGCCAGGGATGAAAGAAGGCACTATTTTCTGTTCTGCCCTTTGTTTGCCTCATTCAGCACCATTTCTGTTCAGTTGCAGTTCGTCTTCTGCCAAAAGCTACCTTTCCATCATGCTGCGGCAAAATTATAGAAGCTGCATTGTCATTACAGTAGTACCTCGGGATTTGGATTTGATATCCTGCTTTATCACTACTCTAAGGGGTCTCAAACAGCTAACAATCTCCTTTCCCTTCCTCCCCCACAACACACACTCTCTGAGAGACTTCAGAGAAGTGTGACTGGCCCAAGGTCACCCAGCAGCTGCATGTGGAGGAGCGGAGACGCGAACCCGGTTCACCAGATTACGAGTCTACTGCTCTTAACCACTACACCACACTGGCTCTGAGCACTGGACATGAGGTCAATAGCATTTTTCACTTACTATGCAGCACCTGATGTCCTGTTATTTCTGCTACCTCAATTCTTCTCTGGGAGGAGAGATCTGTTGCCGCAGTAATTATCTCAAGGTTATTAGAATGTGGTCTGCTTCCTGAAATTCCAGCATCTATACATGTCACAGCCTTGCTCCACTTTTGCTTAAAGGGAATGAGCTTGCCTTGAAAACTGGACATATTTCTGTGGCTCCTTATCTGACTTATCATGATAGTGTTAATAGAAGAGCATCGGTGGACCAAGCCATCACTTCTTTAAAATAAATAAAAATATAGTATTTCTCTGCTGCTTCCAAGGCTTAATGGCAAGGACAGAGGAAGGCTTGTCCCAAATAAAATTGTGACCTTCAGATTTAGTGATCTACAAAAGCTGCTGCTCTGGTTAAATAGCTCTGTTCCAAAAAGAAAACACTTTGTACTCTTCTTCCAAGGTGGGCTAAATAGTGTGAATAGCAGGGAGGTCAGAGGGCCAGAAGGCTTTGATAAATTGAATATTTAGAATGAGCAATTTCTTTCAGTGCTTCATCTCCCAAATTCTCTACAGGCCAGAGGCAAAACAACAACCAGCACCACCAAATAGAACCATTTTTCAAATACAGCCAGGTTCATTTGAACTACAACCTTTGCACAAAACAATCTGTTCCAAGATAAATATTTATTGCACCAAGCTGCACAGAGCTTTGGAAAAGGCAAGCGAGTGTTCCCTGGTGACTGAACAATGAATAGATATTAGGGGATTTCTTTTTCTGGGTTCAAGAGCGACTCCAAATTCAATCAGCATATTTATCTGTGCATCGAAAATCCCAACGGAATGTTCTTCCATGAGTCTAAACCAACGTTTTGGTAGTTCAGAGCCCTTAGAGTCACACAGAGAGGATCTCAGATAGGTGACTGGACCCAGCTTCGATTGCCATCTCGCTGGAAAAGAAAAGTAATAAAATCTGTGCATAGGCTTGCATTACTGCAACTTGGTCAGCACACATCAGCTGGGTACAGAGTTAGGCTTTCTCTGTTCACCAAGCTGCTGTTAAAAGGCACAGGAGCAAGGTCTGGTAAAAAAAAAGGGGGGGAGGAAGCTGGCAGCCATAAACATATTCACATCTCCTTGCACATTCTGCCCATTTTAGCCAGCTACCTGGGACCAGATCACGTTAAAGGAGTTTTGATACCTTGCCAATGTGTATGTTTAGTTGTGGGTGAACATATCAGACGACACAGCGATTCTCCAAACAGCTCTTGTTTATTCCCAGGTCAGAACAGAACTGAACTGAAGGGTTCAGCCAGCCTGCTTATATAGAGCTCCACTACAACGTAACTGTAACAACTTTCTGTAACTATCCAATCACTGAACGTCACTTTTGATCCCTTATTTGCATATGTGGACCTGAGTAAAAACTTCTAAAGTATCGCCCTGCTGGCCCAGGATGAGAACTTCAGTACATAACAGTGTGCATGGTCCCTCTCCTCTCCCCCACAGTACCCAGCCCCTTGCAAGCAGTTTTGCCCTTATATAAAGAGGTGGGAAATAAAAGGGCATATCCGGAATACAGCAGCCACAAGCAGTGTCCAGGTGGAAATCATGGAAAATCTGAACATATGGCAGCCCATGTCGGCAGTGCCAACAACTTTTCTCTCCAGATTTTCACTTTTTCAAATAGGGCAGACATGTTTCTTGGGGGGGGGAGCTGTTTATGGCCAATACTAGCCAAGCACTCAGGGAGGGAGGGAGCTTGCATGTCATAGTCTGTCAGAGCTCAGTGGAGGGAGAAGGCGGCCAGCCAGATGAGTCTCAGGGGGGTACTTGCCTGGAGGCAGAGTCCATATACACAGGGGCAGAGGAAGGGGGTGCGGTGGGTGGGGGCTGTTGGGATGCGTCCATGAAGACGGGGGTATTTGACAGGCTCCCAGCTGGCTCCAGCCACCGGCCAGCAGCTGGGCAAACTCCAGTTCTCAGAACAGCATCAATCAGCGACTCAAACCTCAGAAACCTTTAGAGACTGAGCACGCTCTTATCAGCAGAGTGGATAAATCTTCACAATGGAAGTGGCAGACGAGACATTTGTAAGCATTATCTACAGGTGTTTATTCAGCATAGTTCAGGAACAAAGGAAAAACATGTCTGCTTCCCTTCGTGTCCAAGCAAACAGCAGTATAGCAAAAGCAATATACAAACGGAAGTTCCCAGCAGACTGTGCTGGAATGTAAACAGGCACGTGACACACAACAGTTATGCCTGTTCCTTTTAAGGTGGAATGGAACTATATCCAAACACGGGCCGCCTCGGGTGTCACCAATGATGGGGGGTGACAAAATGCCAGGCGGCACTCACTGCAGAGCCTGCAGCACGCCCGAGCCATGCGTTGATCCTGGGAGAGATGCGGTAGCTTGGGTGCACACAGGCTCCGCACTGCCCAAACTGTCCGCCCGCTGCCTCCCCCCCAAGCTGTAGGGCAGCTGAGTGGGAGGAGGCAGGCAGGCTCTGGAGGCCCAGTGGTGCACCCCGCCCTTGTCCCACCCCTATGAGTGGATTGCCCCGCCCTTGCCCCGCCCCTATGGATGGATCGTCCCACCTCTGGACGCGCTACCCCAGGCGGCCGAGCGGCTTCCTCCGCCGCTGCGTATACAAGGTCCAGTCCAGTCCTAAGGTTAGCAATATCTCAGTTCATGTAGTCAGACGGTCCGAGGGTCAAGAAAGCCGAGGGTCCAAGGTCAAGAGAAGCAAGAAGCAGCAAAGTCTGGCCAGGAACGATACATGTTGTTTCCAGCAACTGACTGAGGCTGGAAACCCTGCTTAAGAAAGCTGTAGCCTGCTGGTTCTCATCAGGAGCAAGAAGGCTGATCAGCAGCTCCTTCTGGCTGCTGCTCAGCGGGTGAAGCCGACTCCTGGCCCATGACACTGGCAAGGGTCAGATGTACAAGGGCCAGAGGGTTGGAGCTCCCCATGTCTCACCACTTCACCTCTCCATCCTGTAAGAGCCAGGAACGCATTGTGTTTGGGAGATGGGGCAGCAACAGTGCCCCCCATGCCATCACATGGGCTGCTACTGAGAAGAGGATGCTGACAGCTAGGACTATCCCCTGGACTGGTTGTAAGAAGAAATCAGGAAGGTGGGGTGTGTGGGATGTAATCCACTGGGAGCAATCAAATACAGCATTCCTTGTTTTCCTAAAATGGACATGCAAGGAGATGTTGGTCCAGCCAGTCGAAACTTCCTGTTCCTCCTGGGCTGAAGCATCCTTCCTTGCCTGTGACTAGAGCAGTGTTTCCCAACCTTGTGCCTGCAGATGTTTTTGGCCTACAACTCCCATCATCCCTAGCTAGCAAGACCAGTGGTCAGGGATGATGGGAATTGTAGTTCAAAAACAGCTGGAGGCACAAGGTTGGGAAACACTGGACTAGAGGTGGGTTTGTCCTTACCTGTCCAGGTAACAAAAGAAAGAGTCACACAGCACTCTCTCTCTCTTTTTCACTTCCTTCTTCATTCGACCAGCTTCTTAGCTAGAAGTGTTAGCTATCAGCTAGCAGAAGCACTGGGTCTATTCCCCATATGGGGTAGATCCACATGTACATATCTGTAACTAAGTCTGCCTTCAGGAATCCAACTGTGAACTGATGTGAGTAAACTTCTTTTTACTGACTTTAAATAAGATTGTTGTGTCTTTATTCTTTTAATAGGGATTAAAGGGACTTTACCAGGAGTGTACAATTCAATCCGAGACAGACTGAATTGTATAATAGTGAGAGGCTTACACAAGCCTGCAACCAGCTATCTGCTGTGCATGTAAGAAAGGGAACTGTAACTCTGCTACATGAAAGGAACTTGCTAGCACAAGTTAGGAAGGATAAACAATATATCCTCTCTTGCCACCCTGAACATTCCCACAGGGGGGGGCTTGTGGGGGGCTGGCTGGGGGCAGGATGAAGTTTGGTAGGTCAGTGCCCCAATTTCCCTAACAGATCAGCCTAACTCTGGCCCTGCCTTGTTGGCTGGGATTCTGACCCACCAGACCTACTGATTTTTCTACGTATAAGACACCCCCTATATTTTTGAACCCCATTTTTTATTTAAAAAATCAATATTTTAGGGTTGCCGTATCTCTAGAAGTGAAAATCCAGACGATCAGTGGCGGAAAGAGCTTTATTTTGGGGCGAATGACCACAAAGCTGTTGAGCGAGCCAACCGCAACCCCCACATCACAACGCTGAACACACGCTCAAACCCAGATATTTGCTTAAAAATGAAAAAGTCCCCGTCCCCCCCGCAGGTCAGCTTGTCATGGTTGGCGGATGTGCATGCTCTGGGAGCTTCTTCACAGTAGCCATGGCAAGGTAAGTAGGTAAAAGGCGACCCTTTTATAGCAAAAACCATTATTATTAATTATTATTATCATTATTATTCATTCAATTTATATACCACCCTCAGGGCAGTTCACAGCACAAGGTGGGGCTCAAACTCACAACCCTGGCATTAAAGAGTCTCACACTCTCCCGGTTGTGCCATCCACATTGTCTTATACATGGAAAAATACAGTACTTTGCTTCCAGTGTGGCTGTTCCGCCTCTTCTCCACACCTACAGACATCTTCTTTAATCAGAAGTGTGCCCACGGGAAGCCCCCTCCCCTCGGGCTGCTTTCAAACTAAATCAATTATGCAAATGTGCTTCAGTAAAATGATCTAATTAAGTATAATTAGCTGATTCCTTTCTTCCTAACTTCCCCGTCCTTCAGAGATTGTACCTTTTGGGATCTTCAAATTATGGCAGAAGAGCCAAGCACCACTTGTACGAAAAGTAAAAAAAGAAAGAAAAGAAAATGCCCACCAGCCATTGAATATCTGCTATTAAAAATAAGCGAGGAAAGCAGACACTTTCTAACAAGCTTGCTTCCTCGAGCCAAAGATCATAAGAAACTCCCAGGCTGTAAAGAGAAGACGTACCCAAACTGTCAGAAAAGAAGCAGGAACGCCATAATGATTCCGTAATTGTGGCTGCAAAGTGTGCCCAGTTTAGAAGCATTGCAAATCCCTCTCAATTTTGCACTGCTAATTGATGCTTGGATGATACGTGACTTTGCCAAGAGAGTCATTTAAAGAAGCAGTAGACATACAGACAAAAACTGAACGCCTATTTATTAAGAGCTTTGCGTGTGAAATTCAGTGCCTAATCAGATTTTTAAAGAAGAGCATAAAACGGAAGTTACAGAAAATACAGTGCTGAAAAGCTGAACAACAAAATCTTGTGCATGTTTAGGTTACAGGTAGGTAGCCGTGTTGGTCTGCCGTGGTCAAAACAAAATAAAAATTCCTTCCAGTAGCACCTTAGAGACCAACTAAGTTTGTTGTCAGTATGAGCTTTTGTGTGCATGCACACTTCTTCAGATATCTGTATCTGTTTCTGAATCATTATCTGTATCATTATCTGTATCTGAAGAAGTGTGCATGCACACGAAAGCTCATACCGATAACAAACTTAGTTGGTCTCTAAGGTGCTACTGTTGGACAGTGTTCTCGAAGCTACAAACATGAGTCTGACCAAACTGTGGGAGGCAGTGGAAGACAGGAGTGCCTGGCGTGCTCTGGTCCATGGGGTCATGAAGAGTCAGACACGACTAAACGACTAAACAACAAGGTGCTACTGGAATTAATTTTTTTATTTTGTGCATCTTTACTCAGAAATGAAATCCTACTGGTTTTAGTAGGACTTATACTGAGTGAACCTAACTGGTTTTAATGGGAATTGCTTCTGAGTAAACATGCAATGATCCTAGCATGCTTTTGGCACAATTGTATGATGGAGCTGGATGAAGACCTTGTCAGGAGCTCGTCCTACACTCGAGTAGGACCCTAGCAAAGACACATGCCTGACTGGCATGTCCTCTCCCTCCTGGTCAATTGTTCGGGAGCTTCAAAAGCTTTCTTCTGCCTGAACATCACAGCAACTGATGCCAACAGACATCGGCACACTTAGGGATCCACAGAGTGTTCGCAGTTTGCATAACAGAACTCAGCAACTCAGCATTTTGGCTAATCTACTTTATTTACATATAAACACACACGGAACACTGCAACATGGCTCCCTCTCTCTCTAGCATCAGACAGCAAAGAGAAAGAACAAAGGACAATAGTCCCACTTTACAGAACACAGTAACACAAACATCCTGCCTCCGTCACTCACTACTCTGTGGAGTCAAAACATACACCGTCATGTGAAAGATAACCATCCCATGACTGCCGTCATGGAGCAGGAATTCTAACAGACCTACAGGTATAGGGTGGTATATAAATTCAAATTCTAATAATAATAATAATAATAATAATAATAATAATAATAATAATAAAGAGCTGTGGCACAGCATGAGCTTGGCAGATGTACCATCAGTGCAACAACAACAACAACAAGGCTCTCTACTCCTTCAGGATTCTGGTTCAATTCGAATAATTCCAAATTTTAATTCTCTATGTAGAGCACACACCATTTGCCACAGCGTCCAACTCCTCTAGTTCATTTGCATTTTCCTCCTCTGAACATTACCAATTCTCTCTCTCTCTCTCTTTGTGGTTCTCTCTCCTGTTTCTTGTTCCTCACACCCCAATAAAAACAGGCATAGATTCCCTTTCGATGTTTAATATGGAATAATATCTTCCCTAGAAACACTCTTCTCAAGACTATGGTCGCCATATTTTAAAAAGTGAAAATCCGGATGCAAAAGTTGTTGAGTTTTTTGAGGGGGGGGCGAGTTGTTGAGCTCAAAATCTAAAAATAATAATAATAAAATTTGGAGCTGTTTTTCATGACATTCGCCAAAATCTACATTTTTGACATGGACTGCCATATGTCCGGATTTCCCCGGACATCTCGGCTATTTCTGCCTGGATGCTGTTTATGAGGGCTGAATATTAGCTATGTCCAGGAAAGTCCAGATATAAAGGTAAAGGGACCCCTGACCATTAGGTCCAGTCGTGGCCGACTCTGGGGTTGCGGTGCTCATCTCGCTTTATTGGCCAAGGGAGCCAGCATACAGCTTCCAGGTCATGTGGCCAGCATGACTAAGCTGCTTCTGGTGAACCAGAGCAGAGCCCAAAAACGCCGTTTACCTTCCCGCCAGAGCGGTACCTATTTATCTACTTGCACTTTGACTTGCTTTTGAACTGCTAGGTTGGCAGGAGCAGGGACCAAGCAACGGGAGCTCACCCCGTTGCGGGGATTCGAACCACTGACCTTCTGATCGGCAAGTCCTAGGCTCTGTGGTTTAACCCACAGCGCCACCCGCGTCCCTCGGCAACCGTATTCAAGACTAATAAGGGGACTGACATAATGTGAATGGTCAAAAGAGGAAAGAGGGTTAAGCCAACATCCTTGAGTCTTTCACCTTGAGATTGATTGTTAGCTTTGGAGTGTCTGTTCCAGAACAAGTTTTTCTATGACTGCAGTATCTCTGCTTTTCGAGTTGCTCTTCATTACGGCAATTAGGTTGCTTCCCTTGCTTATATGAGTCATAAGCATCTGAACTGAAATCAGAATACCTCCTGCGAGTAAAGAATCCATTAAGTACTAAACAGTCTGTCAGCAGAAGACAGCCATTGCTGTTTGTGTCTCGGAAAAGCAGCTTCATCGGTAGAGACAACTGCTGTGGCAACTCTCAAACACATGCCTCCTTTTAGAGAGGATTTTTAACTCATGTACAGCATACAAATATTGTATGGCTTTTAGAGAGAAAACCGGAAGCTTCCAGTGAAACGGTCAGAAAAAAGGAGAACAAATCTCAGATACTGAAAAGAGTAATTCGTTTTTTATTCATGCCCAACGCCTTTTGGCTGAAACAGGCCTTCTTGGGGGACTTTTACAGCTTCTTGCAAAAAGGAATTTTGCCTTATAGTCATTTTAAAGTAGATGTTTCGAGCTGTTTACAAGGAAGCATAAAAGCCCATGAGAAAGACCTGTTTGGGCCAAAATGGGCATGACTATAAAGTGTTCAGCATCTTCGATGCTGGTTCTCCCTCTTGTCTTTTACAGAGGCTAGTGACATTTGAAAGGCAGCATATTAGCTACCCTGATCTAATCCATCTCTTTCCTTAGCACATGATCTGTAATGCATAGAACTTAGTCGACAGACCTCTCATTTTAACTGGCCTCCGCTGAGCTTGTTTGCCAGTGCCCTTAAAATGTGGCACCAGAGCCTGGCTCAGCAGTCCAGATATGGCCTGACTAGTCCAGAATAGAATGATATTATTACTTCTCATGGTCTGGATACTCTGCTTCTCTTAATACTGCCTGAATTAAATTTTGTAGCAGTTGCTGTGTGGCAGGCTCATGTTTTTAGCTTGCAATCACCAAAAAGAACTAATTTCACAAGTACTTCTGCCAAGCCCAGTCTTACCCATCCTATGCTTCTGCATATTGTTGTTGATGATTATCTATCCAGAACTTTGTACAGTGGTGCCCCGCAAGACAAACGCCTCGCAAGACGGAAAACCCGCTAGACGAAAGGGTTTTCCGTTTTGGAGGCGCTTCGCAAAACAAATTTCCCTATGGGCTTGCTTCGCAAGATGAAAATGTCTTGCGAGTTCCTGCGGTTTCCCCCCCTTCCCCCCCTTTTCCTAAGCAGCTAAGCCGCTTATCAGCTGACCCGCTGATAAGCCGCTTAACAGCTGATCGCTAAAAGCCGCTAAACCGCTAATAGCACTACTGTAATCCGCTAAGCTTTCAATGGGCTTGCTTTGCAAGATGAAAAAACCGCTATACGAAGAGCCTCACAGAACGGATTAATTTCGTCTTGCGAGGCACCACTGTATAGATCTCTGTTGAATTTCATGCTGGTTTTTGCCTGGTGTTGCAGCCTGGTCACACCATTCCTAATCCTAATTCTGTCTTCTATGGTGTTGGCTGCTCGGCATAGTTAATAGTTTCTCTGAGTTATTCAAGCCCCTTCGCCATGGCAAGGCAGAAAGTGAGGAGGAATTAAAGAACCTTTTAATGAGGGTGAAAGAGGAGAGGGCAAAATATGGTTTGAAGCTCAACATCAAAAAAACGAAGATCATAGCCACTGGTCCTATCACCTCGTGGCAAATAGAAGGGGAAGAAATGGAGGCAGTGAGAGGTTTTACTTTCTTGGGCTCCATGATCACTGCAGATGGTGACAGCAGCCATGAAATTAAAAGACGCCTGCTTCTTGGGAGAAAAGCAATGACAAACCTAGACAGCATCTTAAAAAGCAGAGACATCACCTTGCCAACAAAGGTCCGTATAGTTAAAGCTATGGTTTTCCCAGTAGTGATGTATGGAAGTGAGAGCTGGACCATAAAGAAGGCTGATCGCCAAAGAATTGATGCTTTTGAATTATGGTGCTGGAGGAGACTCTTGAGAGTCCCGTGGACTGCAAGAAGAACAAACCTATCCATTCTGAAGGAAATCAGCCCTGAGTGCTCACTGGAAGGACAGATCCAGAAGCCGAGGCTCCAATACTTTGGCCACCTCATGAGAAGAGAAGACTCCCTGGAAAAGACCCTGATGTTGGGAAAGATGGAGGGCACAAGGAGAAGGGGACAACAGAGGATGAGATGGTTGGACGGTGTTCTCATAGTTACCAGCATGAGTTTGACCAAACTGCGGGAGGCAGTGAAAGACAGGAGTGCCTGGTGTGCTCTGGTCCATGGGGTCATGTAGAGTCGGACACAACTAAACGACTAAACAACAACAACAGCAGCAGCAACAACAACAATGGTGTTGGCTATCCCTCCTGGCTTTGTGCCATCTGCAAATGTGATACACCCTCATCCCAAGTCATTTATGCAAACTCTGAAGAGCACAGGACCTTGGCCAGAGCCTCGTGGTGTTTGAATTCTGTCTCCAGTTTTATGCAGGTCATTAATGAACACTTGTTGGGTGCAGCTGTTCAGTCATAACCTAGGGTTCCCATTTCTGTCCCTGAGTGCCCTTTAGATGTTATTGGATTACAACTCCTATCAGCCCCAGCCATATGGTATCAGGAAAGGGTTGTCTGCAGAAAACCCCAGGTCTGTTTGGAAAACAACAACAACGACAACAATAGAGACATATGCCACTGAGAAGTAAAAATAGAACATTTAAGCCTTCTAACTGAATTACATCTCCCCAGTAACATAACAGAAAGCTGGATTATTTATTTTAAAAAGAAAACCTTTGATCTTTATGTGATGGCAGAAACACAGAAAGTAGCTCTCTCTCGCTAAATTTTCTGTTTTATAATTTAAAATACTCATTTTACATCCTTAAGATATCAGTGACTTCCCTTCTTCTCTTTCCATGGTTCATTTTACATATCACACATCCCTGCATATTTCACAAAAACTGTACCTTTCAGTATTCCATTATTGCATCCATCAAAACCCATTTACACTGTTGAATTCACTTAATGCTGCCATCATTTTCAGCTGCACACAGTTATTTCCCATATAGTCAATAAACGTTTTCCAATCTTCTTCAAACATATGTTCATCTTTTTGACAGAATACACACAACTCGCAGGCTTAACATATAGAATAAGAGAATAATAAGAACAGAAAGTAGTTCTCTCAATATAGCAGGCAAAGAAGCAATGCAACAGTGGCTTGCAACTTTGCAACAAAAACTGAGCTACAAAAACTGTGCAGGAAAAATCGGACGCATGTTGCCTCCCTAAGTGCAATGAAGACCTAGGAATGCTATACATTCAGAATGTGTTTGCAGCCAGTGGTGGTGGTGGGGTGGAGGGGAGAGAAATGTTAAAGCTTTTGTGGCTGATCTCAAGCTGCTAAGCAAAACATGCACTTAGGGCGAGTTAACGTAGGCCTTTAAAGCACATTCAAAGTACATTTTCCCCTGCAAAGAATTCTGGCAGCTGTAGTTTGCGAAGGGTCGCTTGGAGCTGTAACCCCTTGAGGGGTAAACGTCAGTGCCCAGAATTCTTTGAGAGGAGAATGTGTTTCGAATGTGCTTTAATCACAGTGTAGACACAGTTGGAGCCCTGTATATATATATATAAAAATCTAGCATTTCTAATCAAAGACTACAGCTTCAAGGAAAGAGAGAGCGAGAAGTTCACGAGCCAACACTGGAAAAGGCTCACAGAATGTGGAAAAACTGCTAAAACCACAGAATAGAGAATGTAAATATTACAAGCCAGACAGGAGCGAAGAAATATCTCAAGCACCAGCTTGTAAGGCCATGCAGGAACCGCACAAAACTGAAAGCTCCTGATTGAAGCACACAAATGCAACAAGACAGGAGCAGAGAGAAGGCAGAAAATTGTGTTTGGCGAAGAAGTCCTGTTTAGGAATTCCTCCTAAAGTGTTCCCTTGTATTTAGAGAGCCATGAGCTATGCAGTTAATTTGACAAACAAAGGCTTCCCTGAACAGTAGCCAGTAAGAGAAGACAAGGTTATTTCCTGAGTATTAGGCACAGAAATACGTCCTTGTTTTTTTAATATCTATGTCAAGAAAATTTTAAAGAACACAACTGCAAAAAGGCAACCAGATGCACAAATCAAAGGACTAATCTAGTGACTGAGCGAAGCACAGAGGTTCTTTATGTCAACTTCGTCATCTTCCATATGAAGTAATAAATGTGAAGCAAAGAGTCAGAATTTACATCAGAATGGAATCTGATCAACAGCCATCAACAACAAGAATCAGCTGGTTAGGGAAGGGAAAGGTCTGAAATGTGTCTAGGGCAGACAAAAGGAGAATTTATCAGTGGGGAAGGCCATGGTCCCCTCCATAGCAATGCATGAGTCACTGCAGATCTCTACAACACACTACTGTTAGTTATAAAAGTTTAGAATGGAATCCACTATGTCAAAATGAAGTAAAGGACCCCTGGATAGTTAAGTCCAGTCAAAGGCGACTATGGGGTTGAGGCACTCATCTTGCTTTCAGGCCAAGGAAGTCTGCGTTTGTCCGCAGACAGCTTTCTGGGTCATGTGGCCAGTATGACTAAACCGCTTCTGGTGCAATGGGACACTGTGACAGAAACCAGAGCGCACGGAAACGCCATTTTCCTTCCTGCCACAGTGGTACCTATTTATCTACTTGCACTGGCATGCTTTCAAACTGCTAGGTTGGCAGGAGCTGGGACAAAGCAACGGGAGCTCACCTCATTGCGGGGATTTGAACTGCCGACCTTCCGATCGGCAAGCCCAAGAGGTTCAGTGGTTTAGACCACAGTGCCACCCGTGTTATCAAAACGAGGAGATTGCGCCAACAGATCTCCGGGTGGATGCAACTTCAAGGCTGATGGCAGCCAGGAGCAAAACTACCAATTCCCTATGTACCATGGAAGAATTAGAGGCAGTTCCATTGCAGTGGTGTGAGTAACAGCTCAGGGGTGAGAGACTGACTGGCTATCTTGGAGAGGATGATTAATACTGAATTCCAGTAGGATCTAAGTTTCCCACTCTCCACATCTGAGGGCAGCTGTCCCTTGGGGCACATCCCCACCAGCGCAGTAGGGAGGTAGTTTGTATGATGCACAAGAGGTGCATTGGAGTCCAGAACTACCAAAATAGTTCTGTGATGGCCTGGGATTCCGATTCAGAGGATGAACCAGAGGAATCCCAGCCTGCACAGGAGTCCCCACCTCCAGGGCCGGCTGAACTGGGGCAAGGCCTAGATGCTGAAGAGCCTGCACCTGTGGCAGAGCATCAGGAGCTGGCCCCAGGTGAAGCCCTTCTGGCCCCAGAGGGGCTTGACGACTCAGTGGCCACAGGTGAGCCTCCTCCAGGGCCCAGTAACCCTTCGGCCTCTCCTGATCTGCAGAGGCTTAGGGCAGAGAGGCGAAGGGAACTGGTTGCCCCCAGGAGGAGTGCTCGCCTTAAGGCCAGAGGAGGCGGGACTCCTGGGGGCCGGGACCGCCCCCGGCCTTAGAAGAGGATAAAAGCCCAGTCAGCCCGGCCCCAGGTTGCGGGAGCAATGTCGTTGTTGGCTTCGTACCTTCCTGTGTTCCTGTTCCCTGCTTGGCCTCCTGTTCCTGATCATCCGGTGCTCCTGTTCCTTGCTCGGCCTCCTGTTCCTGACCATCCGGTGCTCCTGTTCCCTGCTTGGCCTCCTGTTCCAGTGTTCCTGTTCCCCGCCCGGCTCTCTGCCTCGGACCTCGCCCCTCTTCGTGTGGACTCTGCTTACACCCACGGTACCTTACCCCCGGGACCAGCACAAGTTCTTTGCAAATCTCAGAGTCCAAGCTTTTTTTACTGGCAAGAATATAAATCCTCATACAAAATAAATAACAATAAAGAGTGTTGCAGAGAAGATGAAAGACACCAGCACTGAGGAAGGAAGGATGGAAGGAAGGAAGGAAGGAAGGAAGGAAGGAAGGAAGGAAGGAAGGAAGGAAGGAAGGAAGGAAGGAAGGAAGGAAGGAGATACCCAATGGATATAGGACAGCAACACTTTTGATTGGCTGATTATTCCTTGTCACAACCTTGGCATTTAGTGTGGGTACTGGGAGCAGGATACAGAGAACAAGTGTGCTTCCTCTCAGCTCATCTTCACAAAAATTGTAACTTCCAAGTTGCTGTGGAACTCCAAAATCATCATCATCATCGTTATCATCACCGTCATCATCTGAGGGAAGGCCGGAGTCTCAAAGTGGCTTTATGCTGGAGGGCAGGAGTGTGAGTTCCCAAGCAACCGATTGCCTAGGCCAAAATGTAATGCTATGAACAAATGAGTCAATTCCAAAGCTGGAGACAAAAAAGGAAACAGAGGAGAGCACTGAGGCAATATATTTTATTGCATCCACTACTTCTGTGGTTAATTCTTCCCGCTCTTCCTCCCCTGCGTACAACAATAATGTGATTTTTAAAAAAAAACAAAAACAAGAACAACCCTGAAGAAAAGTTAATTCCTTTTTACTGGAGCAACAGCTGTCCAGAAATGTTGCACTTTCCCCTGTGAAGTCAACAGGAAAAGCAAACCACCCACCCACCCACTGGTTTTAATTGCACCCTTGGGGAGATTCTCAGCCTCATGGTATGGTCTCACAGGCATATGCAAAAAAAATAATAAAAATAAAAAATAGAAGGTGCCAACAATTAAAGAAATGGTGCCCCCCACTTCTGTTAAGTTAATTTAGTTGTAACTGAAGAAAGCTCTGCAACTCAAACTGTGTCCTCTTCCAGTACCAAGGGGAGCAGAACTAGCCAGCTCAAGTACCACTACAGGGCTAGGATAATTACTGCTATCATTATTCATTAAGCATTTAATATTCTAAATCCCCTCCCCTGACAGTCCTCATCTCCTTTTGTGTTCAAGGCTGTGTACACATTTAATCTGCACCCACCACTGGTTTGCGAAGCTCTATATACATGACCAACATCTATATACTGTGCATTGAAAGTCAGATGTCTTGCGACTCGAACATTTTGGCTCCCGAACGCTGCTAACCCTGAAGTGAGCGTTTTTTTGAACCCAAACGTCCAACGTGGGTTCTGTGGCTTCTGGTTGGCTGCAGGAGATTCCTGCAGCCAATAGTAAGCCATGCCTTGGTTTCCGAACGTTTTGGAAGTTGAACGGACTTCTGGAACAGATTTTGTTCGACTTCCGAGGTACGACTGTATTGTAGTTTCTTGAGAAATCCTGGGCTATACAGCTGCAAATAAAACGTTTTAAGTGGGTTTTAAGTGCAATATACAATAGGACTTGGGTGGTGCTGTGGGTTAAACCACAGAGCCTAGGACTTGCCAATCAGAAGGTCGGCGGTTTGAATCTCCGTGACAGGGTGAGCTCCCATTGCTCGGTCCCTGCTCCTGCCAACCTAGCAGTTTGAAAGCACGCCAAAGTGCAAGTAGATAAATAGTTACCGCTCCGGCGGGAAGGAAAACAGCATTTCTGTGCACTGCTCTGGTTCGCCAGAAGCGGCTTAGTCATGCTGGCCACATGACCCGGAAGCTGTATGGCGGCTCCCTCGGCCAATAAAGCGAGATGAGCGCCGTAACCCCAGAGTCTGTCACGACTGGATCTAATGGTCAGGGGTCCCTTTACCTTAACCTTTACAATGTGACACTAGATGGCAATGGCAAGCCTTATGGAAAATTCAATGTGGTTTTTAGCAGTTTTATACGTGTCTGGATTCCACCCCTGTGTTTTGATGTGTTCTCACGCAAATCAGCATTGATCAGATTTGGCAATTTATCATATGAAGCTCCTCATGCCTCATCTCCATCAACTAGTGTCGACAGACAGCAAGAGACTCAGAAACACATCCATCCATACTGATGTGTACAACAATGTGAAAATGTGACTTGAACTTGGGGCGGATCTACACTCATGGTTTTAAACATTAAGGAAGGGTTTTGACAACATATATAGGCACATGGCGTCTTAATTTTAACGTTCACAATGTGTTATTAAATGCATTAATGTGTGACACCAGAGGGCGCAGGGAACCAGCATCAGGGAGACAGTGTTTCGACAGGAGGGAAAACAAGGTAAAAAAAATAACAAGTAGGCCCTGTGACGTTTTAGAACGGCATATCTACTCTTGTTCTAATAATGTTAAACAAGTCAGTGTAGATCCAGCCCTGCTCCCACAGGAGACATTAACGCCCATCAACTTGGATGGCTTTATTTATTTATTATTTATTTATTTATTTATTTATTTATTTATTTATGTATGTATGTATGTATATACAGCAAGAAAAAAAAACACAAATACCAAATTACACACAATAACCATAGACACATAATTTTCTTAACAAACAAAAAAACATATATTGGTCTTAACACTAAAGACCCCACCTCCCGTCTATTCCATATTTCGATTTCATACTTTTATCATAATTAAGCTTTTTCTTAATATATCTAATTTCTTGTATCTACCTTGCAACTATTACTGAGGTTCCTCAAATGCTGTAACAGAATTTAAACTACTATATTTATTTTTCAAATATTCTTTGAAAACCTCCCATTTTGGAAAAAAAATACTGTTTTGATTTATTCTTTATTTTTTCTGATAGACCGTCTAATTCTGCATATTCTGTCAGCTTTTTGGATCCAATCTTGTATAGAGGAGATTTCATTACTCTGCCATCAGAACTCTTGCTGCCACCGTCGCGTATAAAAAGATACCCTTCCTCTTTTGTGGAATATCCAAATCTGTTATTCCCAGGAGGTAGGCCTCTGTTTTTTTTTATTGAAAGAGATCTTTAACATTTTTTGCAGTTCTGCGTGGATTACCTTTCCCTTTACCTATGGATACTCTCCCAGAATACCTGTATTTTCTTACATGGCTTTAGAAGAGGATTGGACAAATTCATGGAGGAGAATGCTATCAATACAAATGTGTGCTACAGGAGGGCAGTTCTGTTGTGTGCCCATTCGCTGTACCAATGATCTCCACAATCACAAGCGGCAGGACATACCTTCCCCTCTTGGTACACAGTGACAGCAGTGACTGCACTCTCTCTTAATTTTGCGTCATGCAATGCCCCAAAGGCAGCCATGCTGTGTTATGCCACACCCCACCAGAGCCCTATGTTGCTATGTCCTGGCAGCCATTTTGTGATCGGCGCCCACAGCAACTTCTCAAAAATTAATCCAAACGGGTTGGTCACCCTTGCTTTAAATGCACGTAATGAATTTGAGGTGGAGGAAATCATACCACGTTTTCACCGATATGGATGAACAGAAAAATAGGTGAAAGAAAACATTATCACTTGGTCAACTGGTGGTCTGCACTCATCCGTAGAATATCAAGATAAGAATCAGCAATGATAGATGCGGAGCGCAAAGTTTGTGCTAATGGAAATCATTATCATCCTCACTTATTTCACTTCTGCAACGGTCAAAATTTGTTTGTTTTGTCTCCATGCTCATATTAAACATCTCCAAGGATAATGTTGACAGCACCCCATTTGAACTCAGGGATAATCACCTAGTACATCCACGTTTCCAGTTCAGCACTTCTAAACGATACAGCAAAAAGCTTAGGAGGCTATTGTGGCTAATATTTACTGAATGCACTTAATGCATAAATGCTCCGCCTCTAAATTATACAGGACGGTCATCGGGCCCTGACATAGACGTGATGATTACAATCACCCTGGCTAATGAAGTTTGCAGGGCAAACCCAGGACCTTTGCCATCAATCAGAGTTTGTACCCCTTGCAGATAGCTGGCCACAGCCAAGAAGAAGTATGTAGAAACAAGATTACCCCTCACAGGTAAACAGCCTTTCCCAGTAACACAATGCATAGAAAACTGTACATACTTTCCCTGCGTGAATATAATCCCTCCTAGGTCCCCTTTCTCCTACTGCTGAGCTGTATCCCTCCAATCAGCTGGGATGTGCAGGATGGGGAGGTTTACAGTCAGCTGATCAGCCAGAAAAAAGCTCAGCACCAGGATTATTATTAATAATAATAATAATAACACCCCACCCATCTGGCTGGGTTTCCCCAGCCACTCTGGGTGGCTCCCAACATCATCATCATCATCATCAAGCAAAAACATCAAACATTAAAAACTTCTCTAAACAGGGCTGCCTTCGGATGTCTTCTAAAAGTCAGATAGTTGTTTATTTCCTTGACATCTGATGTGGGGGCGTTCCACAGGGCAGGCGCCACTACCGAGAAGGCCTTCTGCCTGGTTCCCTGTAACCTCGTAGGGAGGGAACCGTCAGAAGGCCTTCGGAGCTGGACCTCAGTGTCCGGGCAGAACGATGGAGACGCTTCTTCAGGTATACTGGGCCGAGGCCAAGGAAGCATGGATCACCCTTTTTACCACTGTCGCCCTTCCCTGACACTGAACACATGAGCATTAGGGGAACATGGCAGCAGTGGGTGAGGTTAGTCTGAAGCAGTGGCATGTGGTGAAATTTTTCATAGGGGAACAGTTAGGGCCAGAGGCTCCTGCTTGCGAAGCAGATTATTTATTTTTTAATTCATCTTTATTTATTTAAAATATCATCTTACATATATATTACAAATAGTTACATCAAAATTAAACACAAAAATGTAATAGAAAAAAGATAAAGAAAATAAAAATAAAAAGCAAAGAAGAGTTAACAATAATAAATCAATATTGTTTATAACATCCTGTCTTCTCTAATAAAGTCTTCTGAAAGAAACTTCCAATCATTCTCGTTGTACTTTTTCTATTGTCTTAATTTTATCGCACAGTTTGTTTTATAGCTTTTCCTGTAACTTTAGCTAGTATATTTATTCCATTTGTTTATTATATACAAGTATCATTCAGTTCTGCTAGGATAACGTCATTTTTACAATATAATCTTATATATTCTTTGAATAGTCTCCATTCTCTGAATATTTTCCGGTCGGCTTTGCTAATTGAAAGCACTCTAGCATGAGTGATTGCCAATCTATTATTGTAGGTGTTCTTTCACATTTTCAATTTCTGGCTATCAGTATTCTTGCAGCCGTAATTGAATACATAAGCAGTGGTCTTGTATTTTGCTTTATTTCTATTGGCAGTATTCCTAGAAGGAAAATCTCCAGCCTTTTTTTAAAAGTAAGTTAAAATAATTTCTTAAATTCATCATATATTTTATTCCAAAACTCACTTATAACCATACAAGTCCAAGGGAGAGTTTTTTGGGGGGAGAGAGTTGTGAGTGAACATCACACCTCCCTCGCTAAGCTGGGCAGAAGATTCTTGGACTTTGGGAAGGAGGCACCAGGTCTCTGACAGGATGCTGCAGCCCTCCTGCCTCCTTCCGAACACCGAGCGGGCTTTGGGAAGGCAGAGGAAGGGATCTCAGACCAAGAGGAGCATCACAGCTTCTTCCCTAAGCTGGGCAGAAGTTTCCTGGGCTTTGGAAAGGAGGCTCCAGGCTTTAATTTGTTGTTGTTGTTTAGTTGTTTAGTCATGTCCGACTCTTTGTGACCCCATGGACCAGAGCATGCCAGGCACTCCTGTCTTCCACTGCCTCCCACAGTTTGGTCAAACTCATGCTGGTAGCTTCAAGAACACTGTCCAACCATCTCGTCCTCTGTCGTCCCCTTCTCCTTGTGCCCTCCATCTTTCCCAACATCAGGGTCTTTTCCAGGGAGTCTTCTCTTCTCATGAGGTGGCCAAAGTATTGGAGCCTCAGCTTCAGGATCTGGCCTTCCAGTGAGCACTCAGGGCTCATTTCCTTCAGAATGGATAGGTTTGATCTTCTTGCAGTCCATGGGACTCTCAAGAGTCTCCTCCAGCACCGTAATTCAAAAGCATGAATTCTTTGGTGATCAGCCTCTCACTTCCATACATCACTACTGGAAAAACCATAGCTTTAACTATACGGACCTTTGCTGATGCCATTTTGGTATTGTTGCCTTTCTGAATAACAAACTCCAGGTAAACTCAAACAGAAACAGCTTTATTTAAGTACAGCAGACAGGGATCCCTACATCTTCATTGGCCTGCATTGGCTTCCTTGTCCTCCACATCTCTAGAGGAAATTCCCTTTTCAAGCACTTCTTGACCAAGGAACTACCGGTAAGTACATGAACACACCCTTGTCATTACTCTGACATTTCTTTAGGTCCTTGAAAAGACAATGCCAAATGGAACCAGCTACATTTTTATGAAATCTGCCATTCCCATCTTCCCATAAAGCCTTTCAGTCAGCTGTTATTTCACAATTAAACTTTACTAACCATGGCAACTATTAATCTATAGGGGAGAGTAGGCCGGTTCATTATCATATAACCAATCCCTAGAGCGAACATCTGTTTCCTTCTTAGTACCACACTCATTTCTTCCAAACGATATGTTCAAAGAAAGTGATACATGAGAAGAAAAGATAATGAAAGAGCGGTGCAAGGGAATCTGTCCACTGATACTTTTTAGATGAAGCATTTAGTCATTTAGCCAGCGCTGTAAATAAACCAGACTTTCTCTTGCAATTGCAGGCTTAGCAAGTGTCTCTGCTTTTGACACCTTGCTTATCACCAGAGAACTCAATCATTCCTCAGTTGTACCCCAGCATCCCAGCGCTCATTATCCTGCCTCGTTGCATTCATTCCAGTAATGTACTTTGCAAATCAATATCTTCAGTTTGAGAGGCGACATCTGTGTATAGCTCTCTCTGCCTTATAATAAATAAATACACATTGATACACAAGTCTGCTCACCTTCTCTGGTGGGGGTGGAGATTGGCGCCCTCCCAGGGGTGGCCCCACCCAGTGGTGGCCCTGCCATCCAATCAGTGCCAGTGGGAGGCATGGTCATTTAAATTTTGCCTGGCTGGGGACCATCCTCTTGTGCCTTTCACCTGATCTCCCACCCACCCACTTTTTATGCTTTGCAATGGCACAACTTTGCTATGGAGAAAAATGTCGGCCGCCAAATTTTGGGGCCGGGCAGAAATT
Organism: Podarcis melisellensis; assembly: GCF_964234715.1. Taxonomy (NCBI): domain Eukaryota; kingdom Metazoa; phylum Chordata; class Lepidosauria; order Squamata; family Lacertidae; genus Podarcis; species Podarcis melisellensis. The sequence continues at coordinate 117,589,385 of NC_138528.1, forward strand.
TATTCCACTTGGCAAATTGACACCAGCCATTTGGTTTTCACCTGCCTCGTAGCAATCGTCACAACTTTGTGAGGTTAGGCATTGGGTAAGCCATAATTTGGATGGAGGGGGATTGCAGCCCCGTCTGCCCCTCCTCATTAAGGGCATCCTGTTAAAGGGATCCAGGGGTGTGGATTCTGTCTGATGCCTGGACGTCGGCTAGGGCCATGTCATGACCCCAATGGGGACCCATCAGGGTGCCCCTATTTGATGTAAGTCATAGGGCTCCCCCTATTGGTCATTTACCCTTAGTTGGACTCCCTGCAGATGGGCGGGAGTCAAGATTTAGCCTGGCTTCACCCCAATGCCTAAGCTAAATGGCTCACATCTGTAACCAATAAAGTTGTGGACTATTCGAACCCATAAACCAAAATCCACTTTTCTGTGTGTTTATTATCCACTAAGGAACTGTGGGTCATGGGGCCTTGACACACACCCCGACACTATTTTCGCCAGTTAAATTCCGGGCATATTGCAACCCTACTCCAAAATAAAAACAGAATCTTTCAGTATCCTCCCCACTACATTGGAGGAAGATAGGTGAGCAGAGAGTAAATGAGGTGTAGACTTACTGTTGCTCATTCATGTAACACTAAACCATGGTTAAGAGTTATGTGCAAACACAGCCAATGTGTAGTCTGCTTGCTGAGCTGATATATTGCAGTTGTTGCTTTGGCACTTTACATTTTGATGCTGTTTCAGTGTCTAGACTTTTCTTTTAAGTTGTATATTTTTATTATCTTGCCAAGCCTTGTAGGTCTCTCACAGGATAGATAGGATAAAACTAAATAAAAATTAAGAATGTGTGAAATAGCCCTTTTTGAAGATGTTGCCCTAAAAACTTCTGGGTATCATTTATTAATGTGGACACGGTACCCAAACAATTAATGAATTGTGGGTGTTATTCACTCCTGGCTAATGGCAGCTCAGTGTTTAAGAACCAATGCATGGTTGAAAAAAATATTGTCAAAGTGCAGGGGAGCAAATCTGTCTTTGGCTAGGGATAAAAAGCTGAAGGGAGACTGATGGCATTTCTGAACATGTGGCTATTAATCTCACACCTTGAGGCTCCTGGCATTTGTCAGATATATTTACAATTGAATTCCATTATAGATGGAAATTCATTGGCACGTAGAGAACACCTGACAATCCCCTTGTCTCTCAGCTGCTTTCCTTGATATATAAAGCAATTGTCAGAATTTATAGCTCACTTCCACACAGTCACAATTCTCTAAGGGCATAAAACCAATGTAATTTTGCTGTGACTTCAAACTATTCCCTGCTGGGAACAAAGGGCAAAAAAGTAAAACGTGAGGTATTCAGTGCAGGCATAGAAACTTCTGGCTTCAACGGACACAGAGGGCAGTTCTGTTAGACTGGGATAATCAATGATCAGGAATCCAGCAAGATATGGAAACAGGTATCCCTACTTTAACACTACTATTAAAAGATGGGAGGAGTCGCAGGCTGTAGGAGATGTCTCAATCTAATCCGTCTAATTCAGCTGCTTTTAGGATAAGATAGGGTAACCCAATGTAGGTTTCATCAATCTCCTTGAAGAAAGTTTGGGGTAGAAAAGTGACAAATGAATAAACATTCCTGTGGGTGTTACAGTCTGAGGAAAGACAGTGTACCATATTTTTCGCTCTATAAGACGCACCAGACCGCAAGACGCATCTAGTTTTTTGGAGGAGGAAAACAAAAAAATATATATTCTGAATCTCAGAAATCTGAACAACAAGAGGGATCACTGTGCAGCGAAAGCAGTGATCCCTCTTGCTGTTCTGGCTTCTGGGATAGCTGTGCAGCCTGCATTCGCTCCATAAGATGCACACACATTTCCCCTTACTTTTTAGGAGGGAAAAAGTGAGTCTTATAGAGCAAAGAAGACGGTATTTCACTTTATAAAAAGTGAATTCCGCAGCCCCCCCCCACCCATGAACATTACAAAAGTCAATTTCTGCAGCCATTATGCTTTATTCTTCCCATGCCTGTTTATCTCTCTCTCTCTCTTTCTCTTTCTCTCTCTCTCTCTCTCTCTCTCTCTCTCTCTCTCTCTCTCTCTCTCTCTTTCTTTCTTGGAGTAACATGCAGGGCTGGACCTCTACTTTTTTAAAAATAATATTTATTAAAGTTTTAAAGGTTACAAAAAGAAAAAGTAAAAACACCATATTAAACAAAAACAAAACAACACATCACAATAAGGGGAAAAAAGAAAAAAAGAAAAAGAATGAAGAAAAAACAGAAAAATAAAATCCATTTAAAAACACAGCGAATCTTCTCATAACTTATTTTTCATTTGCTTGTTTCCTTGACCTCCTCACACCTCCCTTTTTTGTATTCTAGTTCGGTTAACTATTTCAGCAAATCCTTTCCATCTTTTCTGGACCTCTACTTTTAGACAAATTAAAGGTAAAGGTAAAGGTACCCCTGCCCGTACGGGCCAGTCGTGTCCGACTCTAGGGTTGTGCGCTCATCTCACTCTATAGGCCGGGAGCCAGCACTGTCCGCAGACACTTCCGGGTCATGTGGCCAGTGTGACGAAGCTGCTCTGGTGAGCCAGCACCAGCGCAGGAGGATTTTAATGCTTGATGTTTTTATTATGTTTTTAGATATGCTGTAAGATGCCCAGAGTGGCTGGGGGATGGGTGGAGTATTAATAATAATAATAATAATAATAATAATAATAATAATGTGGATTTGCTCAATAGAACATGTGAGTCATTTAGTAACATGCAGTTCTGTGCTTATATTATTATCATTAATATGTCATTTTAAATATCAGCATGCTGTATTCTAGCTTTTCCTTTTCTCCCCATTTTTGGTCTCAACCAAGTCATTCCTTTCAATTCCCCACCCCCTTTTCCAAATCAAAGATGATGCTATTGAATTAAAGCTTTACAGGAAACTAAAAACAAAAGATGGGCAAATAACTTAAAAAGGTGCTGTGCCAAAAGCTAGAGATTCCTCTATCATGGTGGTAGTCAAACTTGGCCCTCCAGCTGCTTTTGGACTACAGTTCCCATCATCCCTGGCCACTGGTCCTGTTAGCTAGGGGTGATGGGAGTTGTAGTCCAAAAACAGCTGGAGGGCCAAGTTTGGCCACCACTGCTCTATCCTTTAAAATGTGAATAGGGTCTGCCCTTTCACCTGCTGCCATCGCCAAATAATCGCTGCAAATTTCCAGCAAGTTGCCACCTCCAATTTACAGATTCAAATAGGGTGTGTGTGTGTTTCTGTGTAGGGGGATTTTTCCCCCCACTCAGAAGTAAAGCAATTCTGAAGCAAAATGAATAGAAAATATGTGATAGGTATTCGGAAGCTTTGCATTCTTTTTCAGAGAGAACTTATAAAACTACTGGATCCATCACAAAACCCTATCATGGCACCTCCTTGTAAACGCTCATGAAACCTCAGGATTTTTGCACTGGGTCACCCCAAATTCACCATCAGATCACATAGCATGTCCATGGCTATAGCCTGCACCAAAAAATCACACATCCGTTGATTCGCAGGGCTGCAATGGCGCAAAAACATGGTTACAAAGCACGGCTCCACATGGATTTTTGCATTGGGCTACCCCAAACTCACCGTCAAATCACATATCATGTCTGTGGCCACAGCATGAACCGCAAAAATCATACATCCACTGTTTCGTTCAGAATATTTCTTTTCTTGTTTTCCTCCTCTAAAAACTAGGTGTGTCTTATGGAGCGAAAAATATGGTAGCTATATTTTACAAAACTTTATACAAGACGGAGAAGGAAAATAAAAGAAGAATAGATGAATACCTGAAACAGAATAAGTTACAGAAGATTCTTAAGGAAAAGGAGGACCAACTAAATTCCTCAATAACTTTTCTAGAAGTACAGACAGCAATAAAAGAGGTGAAAATTGGAAAAGCACCAGGCCCAGACAGGCTCACGGCAAAATACTACAAAAACTGAGTGAACAACTGACAGTGCCCTTGAGAGATGTAATGAACAATATCTTGATGAAAGGACAGATCCCGATGACATGGAAAGATGCATATATTACATTGATTCTAAAGCAAGCTATGGATTTACTTCAAGTAAAAAATTATAGACCAATATGATTGTTAAATAATGACTATAAGTTATTTGCCAGTATTTTAGTGAATAGGCTAAAAGAAATTTTGAAGGATGTGATCCATGAAGATCAAGTGGGCTTTCTTCCTGGTCGACAGATCAAGACAATGTAAGAAATATAATTGACATAATAGAATATCTTGAGACCAAGAATGATAAGCAAGCTGCTTTAATGTTTATTGATGCAGAGAAAGCATTTGATAATATTTCTTGGTATTTTGTGAAGAAAAAATTGGAATTAATGGACATGGGTCAATCCTTCCTTAGTGGTACAGAAGCTATATACTCAGAACAGAAAGCAAGATTGATAGTAAATAATGTTTTAACTGAAAACTTTGAAATAACTAAAGGAAGTAGACGGGGATGTCTGTTGTCACATTTACTGTTCACAATGGTTTGAGAGGTTCTGATAAAGGAGATATTTGAGTTTCTGACTTGCACACCACACTGTAACTTGTAAAAATTCTGAAGAAAAACACACACCAATTGGAAGCTTTTCAGAATGCGAAAGGACTCAACTCCTCAGTTTATCTGGCTATAAGTCGCTTTGGGTTGCCTTGGGCAAGATAAAGCAACTAACACATTTAATTAATAGTAATAGTAATAATTTATCTGCACAGCATTCAGCGATGAAGGCCACAATGCTGCAAAACCTAACCTTGAACTGAAAGCATTGAAAATGAGATATGCAATTTAAACCCCATGGAAGCCCAACTGATATCAATGGGACTTATTTCTTAATGCACTTAGGATTCCAGGCTTAATTGAAAGTAACTTTTTGTGATATTGTGCCCAAAGTATCAGATAATTCAATTTCCAGGACTGGCAGTCTGATTCAGCAATATTCCTTTATGCTATTGGATCATTTCACATTTTGCAGTAGAAATATACTCTGTCAACTTTTTACTTATTCTCCAGAGTGCTATTAAACACTGCTAGTCAGATGCCAACCACCCCTACTTTGCAGTACATCATTCAGTATTGTATGGAAACCTGCATATATCAGGGAAAATAAGATTTAATGAATGTACCCACAAGCACTGTTAGCTGCTATTCATAGAATATAGTAGCAAAAAACACACCAAAAAAACCCAGCCATATGGGTTTTCCTTCAACTTAAAGCAAAACTCAGCTTACGGTAATGAAGAAAGCAAATTACTCCTTTAAATCATGTGGATATGTTTTCTCTTTCATTCCAAATCAGCCCCATCAGTAATACTTAGTACAAGAAGAATGTTTGATTTTTTTTTACAAAAATTCTGCATAACTGAATGTATAAGCAAAACTGAGTGAGGGTGTAAATGAGAAGGAAAACACTATGCAAAATGACAGCCAAGTTACCAAGGCCAGCTCCAGGTAGTAAGTTATTCCTATGTTGTAAAGGGTGCATTAGTGTAGATTAATGAGCAGAAGGCAATTTCGTAATTGTGCCAGAAAGTTGTAGAGAAAATAGTCTTTTGTGCAGTTTGCTCTTTGTCTGTCATGATTCATAGCTCCATAACAGAACTGATTTCAGATTGAAAACCTGGCTTCTCCTCTTCGGCCCCCAAAAAAGAGTGTTGCAGAGGTGCTTTTCTGCCTCATTCACAGGGCTGCCAGCTTTCTTTCCTGGCAGTGCTCCTATGCCTTACATTCTGAAATTGAGCAAGGAAGAAGCTTTTTCAATCAGAAGATCCCCCCCTTTTTTGTGGATTACAGTCTATGGGCTACAGCATGGGTAGGCAAACTAAGGCCCGGGGTCTGGATCTGGCCCAATTGCCTTCTAAATCTGGCCAGCGGATGGTCTGGAAATCAGTGTGTTTTTACATGAGTAGAATGTGTGCTTTTATTTAAAAAGCATCTCTGGGTTATTTGTGGGGCATAGAAATTCATTCATTTCCCCCCAAAAGATACAATCTGGCCCCCCACAAGGTCTGTAGGACAGTGGACCAGCCTTCTGCTGAAAAAGTTTGCTGACCCTTGGGCTACAGCCTTGGGAACTTGGGGCAGCTCGAGAAACCACTGCCAATGCAGTACAAAAAGCTAGAGCTGTGAGGGGGGGGTCACAGTTACAAGAGACACCCCAAGACAAACTCAAGTCATAGCACATGCATGTTGGGATACTGCCAGGGAGACGGAGGCAAGCCATCAGGCAGCCCCCCAATTGTCTCCGGACGATCACCGGTCTCCCGTGGAACAGCATCAGTCGATTAGCGACTCGAGCCTGAGAGACATTCCAAGACCCGTGCACCCCCTTTCAGGAGTCTCCACAACGAAAGATGTAGACAGGAGAGCATATTTACAGCTTTAGTCAACGTAGTTCAGAACAAAGGAAAAAGATGACTGCTTGCCTCCGTGTCCAGGAAAACAGCCAGAACAAAAGCTATATACAAAATGGAAGTTCCCAGCGAGAAGCTGGAAGTAAACAGGCATGTGACACACAACAGCCTGTTCCCTTTTAAGGTGGAACGGAAAGCCACTTCCGACGTAGAAGGAGGTGGGGTTGTGGGCTTCACCCTCCCACCATGCGCGCGGGGGCTGGCTCTCAGCCTCCACGCGATTGAGGGAATCACAATCACATCATCCCCTGGCCAGCCAATCAGCTGGCCTGGGGGTGTGTGGCCTGCTCCATTTAACACAGGGGTGGCCTGGGATCTCCCTTTTTTCCGCTTCCAGCTGCTCCAGTTTCCCACCCTCCCACCCTTTAAGGTTTTTTTGTCTTTGACCTTGCTATGGACCTCGGTTGGTCGCCATTAAAGGGCCTGGTAGGAATTTTTCCACTTGGCAAATTGGCACCAGCCACTTGGTTTTTTGCCTACCCCGTAGCAAATCGTCACAACTTCCTTGGTATTGGCAGTTAGGCATTGGTATGGATATTGTTATGTAGATGGAAGGGGGGGAGGAAGCACCATCACCTCCCCCAGCATATTGAAGGGTAGTCCGAGAAAGGATTCCGGGGGGCATGGTCCTGTCCGAAGCCTAGGGAGGTGAGGGCCTAAGGCATGCCCCTGAGTGGTGACCCCGGGGGAGTTCCTAGTTGATGTGCATCAGCAGGACTCTTCCCGGACTTCAAGTGAACAGGCTGAAGCCAGATAGCCAATACCGCTCATCACCTGTAACCAATAAAGTTGTGGCCATATTTAGCCCATTAACCTTAAATATCTGTGTCATGTGTCTTTATTTCCACTGGGGGGAGGCAGGAACTTGGCACGCAACTATATCCTAACAATGCACAGGAGCCAATTCCTGGGGGCTGAGGGTTCTTTGTCCGTTCCCCCCAATATAATATTTGAGGGGACTGGGTCATTGCCCAGGGCATTGCCGTTCAAATGGTGTGCATACACCATGTCATCTGATCGATTATGCGGGGTGGGGCTTACCTGGCCCCCAATATTTTATTCAAGTTGGCACATGCTTAAAGACGTTATTTGGAATTTCGTACTAAGAGACTTCTTTTTTAAAAAAAAGAATCATTCATATCTGATCTGGCTACAGACCATTGCCAGAACTCAAAATTAGTGTGCTGACATTTAGTTTATGTTCGAAATTTCCAGAACATATCTGGAATACTGCATTTGTTAGCAGCATCCAGGCAGAAATTGGCCAAATATCCAGGGAAATCCAGACATATGGCAATGCCGATTTTGCTGATTTCCCCATTTTCTTTGGCAAAAAAAACAACCAAGCTCAGTAACTTTTCTGACACCGGCAACCAGTGCTATGTTTAGCAAGTTCAAACTTCATGGGACTATAATCCTATGAGGCACAGGGCTACCTGCGTTGTAGCAAGCAAAGGTCAAATGCAAAGTGGTTTTGATCCAAGCATGGAAGAAAGCATGTAAACCTTAGTTCCATCAATTGTCGATAGCTTCAGAGAACAGTGTTATTGCAATTATCTAATAATATGGCACCATCATATGGCAATCTGTTGCAAAATGGTCTTTTCCCACTTTCAAAAGCTCTATGTGTCATTGGGGATAAAGCACCCATTTAATAAGATTCTCTCTCTCTCTCTCTCTCTCTCTCTCTCTCTCTCTCTCTCTCTCTCTCTCTCTCTCTCTCTCTCTCTGCAGTGTGACTGGGTTGTGAACAAGGCAAATGAATTCCCCCTGAATTGGCAAGGGCTTGAACTTTGTTTAAATTAAGTGGATGATGGGAGGGAATCTGCTGAGGCGCCTCAGCATTTACATGCCATTATAATGAGCACAGTATAATAAGCATGTTTCTCCCCAGTGCAAAGAGTGCTGCAATATTAAAATATAATAAACATTAAAATGTACCAGGTGTTCATCTACTTAACCTTTCTTGTAACTTGTTTTTAATGCAGATACACTCACACATACCAGTTTGGTTCTGGTATTCTTCAGGTTTTTTGTGGCGGTGGTGGGGGGCGGGGAGATAATTGTTATGTGACAGGGAAACAGACTTTATTTGATATTCTGTTTTTTGAGGCACTTTCGCTGCTGGGTGCCAAAAGGAAAATACTGTTCCTGCTTATCTGGGAGCAGCAGATATTCATAAGGATATTCTTGAGGACATCTCTGTGTCCTCACAAGTCTATTCTTGAGGCAGGAGGGATTACGAGTAACGTTACTACGATAGTCTTGCAGTAAAATCATTGGTCAGATATTTCAGCTCTGTCATCGCATTCTGCTCAGCAAACCGCATGCTACACATCTTTAAAACAGAGATGGAGAATGTTGAAATAAAATAGTTTTCTCATGACAAGAGGAACTGCATGCAACTGAAATGCATGTGCCAAACTCAATTCACCAGACAGTCTGAATTCACTGAAATAATTCATTCAGTAATTATTCCTGAACAGAGATAGCCTGGCAGCTGTAATCCGTGTTCTGGTAACCTCCAGGTTAGATTACTGTAATTCACTCTACATGGAACTGCCCTTAAAGATGGTTTAGACGAGACTACAGCCAGCTATAAAATAAGGCAGTTGGAATATCAACTGGTTTGCTTGAAGAAAAGTAAGTAGGAAGCCTCTCCTGGAAATTTCAGAGACATTTCTCTCCCCTGCCCCAGATGATCTTTTGGGTGGGTTTTGTTTGAATGGCTGAAAAATAAACTCAACGCTCCATCAGAACAATCTCTGCAAAACAATGAATGTACAGGAGGATGAGGCAGAGTTCTGAGTTAATAAAATAGACTGTACCATTTAAGATCATAGAGGATTTTTTTCTTTTCTTTGTGTGTTACACCCAGCAGCATAATCTAGGACCTCTCTCCCTGGTGTGCTCATTTTATTCATGCAATTTTAAAAAGGGAAAGCGTTAAAACAGTATCACCCAGCTGCAGTGTACAGTGGTATCGTCCACTCTATCAACTCTGGCTATGCCACATCTATAAACCCACTTGCCCAATGTGCATTTCACTATTGCACTCGTTTTAACCATATGGACTTTGAGATTTGAATAGTTATCATTATTCGCTCTGCAATATTCAGCTATCATCTGGAAGGGAAATAGCAATCAACTCTGGCGAACATATGGTATACGCAAGATCACTCTTTCCCTTACTGTCTGATACATACATCATTTTTTATTGTTAAAAATTAAGTACATTATTTCCCATCCTGTTATGTAATGAAGTTCTCACCCTGGGCCAGCAGGGGAATACTGTAGATAGTTATGCAAATAAGGGATCGAAAGTGACGTTCAGTGATTGGATAGTTTTAGAAAGTTGTTACAGTTACACTGTACTGGAGCTCTATATAAGCAGGCTGACTGAACCCTTCAGTTCAGTTCTGTCCTGGCCTGTGAATAAACAAGAGCTGTTTGAAGAATCGCTGTGTCGTCTGATATGTTCACCCACAAATTAACACATCCGATGTAGGACGAGCACATCACTAAGTTCAGGGATAGCCACATTGGTGCTTTACAGATGTTTAGTATCACAACTTCCATAATCACTGAGCATTCGTCATGTTGGCTGGGACTGTAAGGAGCTGCAGTCCACAACATCAAGAGGGCACAATGTTGCCTATCCATGACCAAGACCATCTTCATCAGACAACTCAGGGCAGCCAATTTAAGTTATTCCCCAAAGTGTAAAATCTGGACAAAGTTGTTAAAGGGCAGAGTTGTTGATCCTTACTTGCCATACATCAGGGTTTTCCTGGACATTTAGCTGATTCAGTGAAAATCTGCCCAGATGCCATTTTGACAGCCCAGTTCCCAGATGTGATATGGCAGCCCTAGCTGAGACTTTTGATCTCAGGGTTGTGGGTTAGAGCCCCATGTAGGGCAAACTTAGATTCCTGCATTGCAGAAGGTTGGACCAGAGGATCGTCAGAGTCTCCTCCAACTTTACAATTCTATAAAACCTTTTCACTTGCCAACAGATATAGGCTTTTAGTGGTTATACAATTGTTGTTATCCTGAAGATTTCTGCAGAAAGATGAGATTTGCTGACTACTTCTGCCTAAGGAGTAAATGAATTGTTCTTGTTCCACCCAGTATATGGCAGTGATACACTAATGGACTTAATTGCCATCACTGTTAGATTTAATGCTCATTAAGAGCACCATGGAATACAGCTATTATGGCAGATGATTGAATCACACAATATTTCAGTAATGGCAATGGGAAAAAATGCAAATTGAATACAACTGGCACTTAGCGATCTGACCATTTAAGCAAATTGTGAATATTAAACAATTCAGTATGGCAGGGCAATAAAAACTGATACCAAAATAATTTGTTTTAAATGACTGCTTCCCAAGCAACTGCTCATTCAAACTGTTCTAATAAACTGAATAAAGTATGGCATGGGGTTTAGCTGGAGTGGGATTTATTTCTCATGGGCGAATCGACAGAGCAGCTTGTGTGGTCTGCAAGTATGTGACATTTTGGAGTCAAATTAGATGTGACACCATTCGTGCTGGTTTTCAATGTTCAGTTAAAGAATAAAAGAATTCCTTAGATGCCTAGATCCAGGTTTGGGGCAATTCTTGATGTGAGAGCCCCAGCAGAGATTTAAAATCACAAAACATGCAGCAATGTAAAGTGTAAAAATATAGGCTGTATGACCTTTAAAATATCCTCTTCTAAGTTTCTTTTTTTTAAATATATATATATATTAACAGGTTTTTTAAAAAAAAAATTCTAAGTTTCTTTCCAAAGTTCTCCTTAGCATCGAAAGGCAAATGTTTAACAAGTTAAAAATGGTTTCCTTACAAAGTCTTCAGAGGTCAGATTCATGCGCTTTTTCATACAGCAAGAAGGAAACACAGGCAGCAAAGCTTAAGTTTCAAAAAGTGGTTAAATGTTTCTAAATTATTTGCATAGAAACACAAAGATGACTTTCTAACAGTTTGGGCTTGGAGCGATCAACCCATATGTCCTTTCTGGTTGGATTCACATGATGGAAGAGAGAGAACAAAGGCTTTTCGTAACCCTTCTTCCCAAGGAGAGGGGGTGTGGCCTAGTTAAGTCTGGCAGGACTGCTCACTCTATGGTCTTAACCCCTTCATATATTAACTAGAGCTAAGCAAGCTGGTTATATGAAGCCAATATGTTCCCAACAATTCACACATTTAGCAACTGTGTGAATGGCTTTTGTTCCATGTTGGTACATAGCAAAAATGAACGTGTTCCTGAGACAGTGAGGAGTGAATTTCCGGCACCATTGCATGACCCAATAGAGTTTCTTGTCAACAGAAATTTCCGGGAAAGGTCTCTAGGCTGCAGGGCACTGTTTACAGAAAGATATACCCTAATACATCTCTCCCCGCTCCCGTAAAATTAATGTGTTACGTGCTAAGCAGGGAAAACATATATTACTTTGAGGAGATCCAGATAAAATCATACCCTCCAACACTTATCTAATGAAAGCAGGGAAATTAAAAAAACTTGCCTACACAGGGCTGCCTTCAGATGTCTTCTAAAGGTTGTATAGTTACTTATCTCCTTAGCTTGGGGGGTTGGATAACTCCATAGCCTCCAACATTTCTCCGATGAAAATAGGGATGTTGGCGCTGTGGGTTAAACCACAGAGTCTAGGACTTGCTGATCAGAAGGTCGGCGGTTTGAATCTCTGCGATGGGGTGAGCTCCCATTATTCGGTCCCTGCTCCTGCCAACCTAGCAGTTCGAAAGCACGTCAAAGTGCAAGTAGATAAATAGGTACCGCTCCGGCGGGAAGGTAAACGGTGTTTCCATGCACTGCTCTGGTTTGCCAGAAGCGGCTTAGTCATGCTGGCCACATGACCCAGAAGCTGTACGCCGGCTCCCTCGGCCAATAAAGCGAGATGAGCGCCGCAACCCCAGAGTCGGCCACAACTGGACCTAATGGTCAGGGGTCCCTTTACCTTTAAGGACAAGCAAGGCATTCCAGGATCAAATCAGAAACCAGGATGGCTTCTGTAGATCCAGGCCTGTCCATGGAAAATGGGAACACTTGAAGGTTCTGTAAAACTCTCCTTCTCAGATAACTCAGTGAAGAAACACACACACACTTTCCCTCTGTTTTTTGTCAGTATGGAAGGTTGCAATGTATGCATGTCATTTCAGTCCAAGAAATCCTTTCATTCCTTGTTTAGCATTGCTCACTGTTTGCCTCTCATAAAACAAAACTCAGGGTTCTGACAGTCTGAAAGTCTGAAAAGAAACAGATGATATGGTCCGGTAAAATTATAGAAACATTATGCTTAGCCAGCTGTACCGTAGGAAACAACCTATTTTTATACAGCAGTTATAGTTTCCCATATGGTGTTATAAGATTCAAGCATCTGGCCAGTCTTATGCATCAGCTTCATGCATTTGTCATAATTAAATACAAGCCAGGACTTCTTAATAGACATGTGTCGGTTTCATTATTGTTTTGAGAGCATCCTGGGAATTGTACTGCAACCCATAGGCTTTTTAAAATAAAAGAAATAGAATAGCAAAACCAATTCCTGGAAATAGCTCCAAGCACAAGAAGGCAAATCTTTACCTGGCAGACGAATAAAGAGGAATATTAGTTTTGTCACCTGAACAGGTAACCTAGTTTCACTAAGGGTTCTGTCCTCATGGGAGTGTTTTGTGCCTCTGGGTCACATAACTCCAAAGTTGAAAGAAGTCTTGTGGCAAGATGGTACAATGATGGTACAGCGGTAGCGTTTTCCATACTCGTGTTATACTCTGCAGCAGTGGCAGCTGATAAATTTTTGACTTGGTAAGGCAGCAGTCTTCAAACTCACTATTTTCATCACAGCAGAACACGTATAGCACTTACAATGGTACCTTGGTTCTCAAACTTAATCCGTTCCAGAAGTCAGTTCCAAAACCAAAGCATTCCAAAACCAAGGGGCACTTTGCCATAGAAAGTAATGCAGAATGGATTAACCCATTCCAGACTTTTAAAAACAACCCCTAAAACAGCAATTTAACATGAATTTTACTATCTAACAAGACTATTGATCCATAAAATGAAAGCAATGAACAATGTACTGCAGTCACACAATCAATCAATCAGTAGCTGAACACTGTCCGGTGTTCCACACTGTCACAAAAACAAAGAAAACAAAGAAAAAGAGCCGCAAAAACAAAAACACAAAATAAATAGCAAAAACAGACAGACCTCAGTGTAACACTCAAAATGGAAGTGTGGCACTCAAATAGGAAGCGTAACATTCAAAACGGAGCACATTCTGCTTCCGGAAAAGGTTCGCAAACTGGAGCACTAACTTCCGGGTTTGCAGTGTTTGGGTTCCAAGTTGTTTGAGTACCAAGGCATTTGAGAACCAAGGTACCTCTATAGGTGCCATTACACATGTCCAACGCCTTAGCCAGACCTACTCTTTCCTGTAATCAATAAAGTTGTGACCTAATTCTACCCAAGACCGGTCTCCTGTGTCATTCTTGTGGCATCCCTTCGCCTGCCGCAGCCATGACATGCCTGTGCTAGCATTGAAGGAGCCTAGCCCTTCATGTGCCTTGTTTTCCTTTGTCTTTCTTGCTGCAATGAACACACACAGCTCCTCTTCTTTAGTCTCATCTCAATGGAAGCAGCATCCTTGAGTTCAACCTAAATCATGGGGCAGATGAAAGCAGCACTTAAAAGAGTAATAGAGATAATGCTGTGCTAGAAAGTGCCTCCATAAAAACTCTGGATTAAGTTCAGAGAGTGACGGTGGCGGAAAGCCAGGCTCTGTGTTCCCTGATCTCACTGGATGGTTGCATGTTTGTTTATTCGGCATAATAGTCGTTGGCTTATAGCCATGCACCAGATTGCTGTTTCCCTCTATGTCAGCAGTTCCTGTATGTTGTGTGCATGGGAATTCCATCTCACTGAATGGATGGAGGCCTCCTTGCCACGCGGAAGGAAAAGGAGGAGGTGCTGCCTGGACTGAGATCTGTGCTCATCTTGGAGACATTGGCCGAGAACCAAAACATGCATTATTCACACTGCAGGCTCCCTAAAAGCACCGTTTTCTGAGCAGAGGTTAATTTACTTATGGCCTGTGATTAAAAAACAGTAATTCTTCTGCTACTACAAAGGAACACGTTTTACTGACATTCAACAAATGAGAGAAGGAAAGTTCATTTCTCAAAACTAATTCAACTGCTTTTACGGCTCAAAAAGTCCTCCTTTTGGTTCAAAAAGTAGCAGCAGCCGGTATCGTGAACAAACTCGCTGAGATGGAAAGCTCTGGTTTTAGAATATAATGAAAGCATTGTGACTTTCTCCCACATTTGGTACTGGCAAGAGAAAAAAAGGGGGGAAATGGCTGAAAAAGGCCTGCAAATGTTCAGGCAAAGAGATTGACAGTCAAGGAGGAATTTTAGAAAGTCCACCTATACCAGGGGACCAACTTGGGCCCCAGGTTATGGGCGCCCAGCACACATGACATGACATCACATCGCAATGTGACATCATGGGCCCGGCAGCCTCAGAACCTGACTCACGAGGCCTCGGGCAGCATCTCAGAGGCTTTGCGAGAACCTAGAAATCAGGTTTTGAGGTCTCACAAGGCCTCGGATGTGGTGTGGGCACCCACAACCATTTTTTTCTGAGTGCTTGGGCCCCCAGGGCCCCCTACAGTTGGCACTCCTGCCACCTACTGTTTGGCTGAGTGAGGCAGCCGCTTCAGGCAGCAGGTACCTCTGGGCCATTCTCCTCTGTTGGAGAACAGAGTCTGTGTGCCACACACCCTGCCCTGTACCCTTTAAAGTTGGCCTGCTGTCAGGGCTGTCTTAAGCATATGCGGTGCCGGGGTACAAAGATTTGCCTGGTGCCCCCCCCCCAGGTTGCCCAGTCCCAGGCCACCCACCTCAGCCCCTCTTTGGTTCGGTCAGCCCCGAATGAGCGGTGCAGAGCCACCCACAGCAGAATAGCCCGCCGTGGTGCTCCAACTGGCGGGTGGGCTCTTCCCCAGACTCAACTCTCAGGCCCCGGACTCTCGGCCTAGCGCCTCTGAGAGCCTGGTGCCCGGGTTCCCATGCACTCCTAGCACCTATGGGTAAGACGGCCCTGCCTGCTGTATTCAGGTCCAATGAAGGATGCTGCTCTGTTACAACTGTTGAAGTCACAGCCAACTGCTGGTCTGGTTTGCTTCTGTTCTTTGAATGGGGTGAGCATTGGCTTGTCCTTTGCCTCTGGCAGTAAAATGTCTGAAGCCAGCCCTGCTCGACAATATTGAGAGGGAAATGGTGAGAAGCAGTACGAAAGTTCCAGCAACAGAATTCCCCCCCAAAATCAAAGTACAGTCATACCTTGGGTTGAAGTTGCTTCAGGTTGAGCACTTTTGGGTTGCGCTCCGCAGCGACCCGGAAGTAACAGAATGTGTTACTTCCAGGTTTCGCTACTTGCACATGTGCAGACGGTCAAAATGATGTCACGCGCATGTGTGGAAGCGGCAAATTGCGACCCGCGAATGAGGGTTGCATTCACTTCAGGATGTGCATGGGGCTCCGGAATGGATCCCATTCGTATCCAGAGGTACCACTGTACTCTATGGATGTATGTGATTTGTTGTTGTTGTCGTTTAGTCGTGTCCGACTCTTTGTGACCCCATGGACCAGAGCACGCCAGGCACTCCTGTCTTCCACTCCCTCCCGCAGTTTGGTCAGACACATGTTTGTAGCTTCGAGAACACTGTCCAGCCATCTCATCCTCTGTCGTCCCCTTCTCCTTGTGCCCTCAATCTTCCCAACATCAGGGTCTTTTTCCAGGGAGTCTTCTTTTCTCATGAGGTGGCCAAAGTATTGGAGCCTCAGCTTCAGGATCTGTCCTTCCAGTGAGCACTCAGGGCTGATTTCCTTCAGAATGGATACGTTTGATCTTCTTGCAGTCCACGGGACTCTCAAAAGTCTCCTCCAGCACCATAATTCAAAAGCATCAATTCTACGGCGATCAGCCTTCTTTATGGCCCAGCTCTCACTTCCATACATCACTACTGGGAAAACCATGGCTCATGGCTTTAACTATACGGACCTTTGTTGGCAAGGTGATGTCTCTGATCTCTCTGTATGTGATTACCACTGCCCAAATTCTGGTAGCACAAAAGTGGAGAACAGATGCAGTACCATCGAGAGAAGGATGGCACCTTAAAATATTAGAATATAAAGAACTTGACAGCATGACAAATAGATGAAGAAATAAGGATGATAAGAATTTAAAAGATGACTGGACATTATATATAGAATATATGGAAAAATAAAAACGAGAAAATACGTGTAACAGACTGAGGGGAGGGATTCTCAGCAGTAGATGTGACAAAATTGGGGCAGTGTAAGGTGATGAAAATAATTTAGTAGAATAAGAAAACGCAGTCAAAAAGACAACCGATAGGAAACCAAAGAAAGAGTGGAAGGGGAGTTAAAATTAAGACTCATAGGAGTCAATTAAATTGGAGGAATAAGTTATGTTACTATTATTATTTACAGATATTTGTCTTATACTTATTTTTCTTTCTTTGTTACTACCATGTGTTTGACTGTAACATACCATGCACTGGTGACGTGATAAAACATACAAGCAAATACGGTAAACTCTCTGTCTCCCCCTCCCTCCCTCTCTCTCTCTCTCTCTCTCTCTCTCTCTCTCTCTCTCTCTCTCTCTGGATTGGAAAGTAACTGGCTGCAAACAGATTAAACATTATAGAAATATTCTGGAAAGAACAAGGCAACCCTTTTTTGCTGTTAAAAGACGGTAGGAACAAATTCCCTGCTCAATTTTTAAACAGAAATCCCCAAGAGTGTTCATACGTTTTAATTAGAAAGGTGCCCAAGAGATCACAAACTAACAGGCAGGCAATGGTGAAAATATACTGTTCTCTTGTATTTTCTCTCTAGTAATGAGCAGCACAAATTTTAAATGGAGTATTTGGGTTGTTTAGGGGGAAAGCAATTTGCATAGCGTAAGATAATCAAGAAAGGCTGGGAAAGTAATGCATGGATAAGTAAATATTTTGAAATTTGAAGAGTGATGCGCTACTAAATAATTTAATGCAGAGCTTAAATAACAGGATGCACAGGCATGACATCATTTTTCAAAAATCAAATGTTAAAATGTTTCTATAGCAAGACAGGGGGAATTAATATAATGATGAAGGACTTCAGGTTCTAAGCACTAATCCAGAAGCCTTATAAATATGCAGTTCTAATATTACAGTGAATATACAAATATAATATTACATTGCTTCAAGAGCTCCCATTTCTGTCATTCTTCATCAAACCCAAGACTATTATTTTATCTCTTCATGTGAGAGCAGCCACAGCCACCAACCCATTTGACTTGTGGAAAAGGCTCTTAATCGGTTCTCCTGATCAGAGTTGCTGGATCTTTTAATTTGCAGTCTGCTAACATTTCAAATCTTCTGTTTGCCTGGCTTACAACAACTGTATGAAATAGTTTGCTAAAATATTCTCCCGTTCAAACATGCCTTGACATTATCTCATTTCTCTCTCATTGATGACTAGCAGATGATTGTTGAATCATCTCCCATAGAGGAAGCAACAGGCAAAATGAAATTTCTATCAGTGGCGTTATACTGTGATGGCTTGTCCAGATGGAAATAAAATACCATCAGCTGGACCACAGTAGTTCTTTAGTCTTCAAAACCTATTTCCACAATAAATTTGTTAGGGTTGCATGGAACTATATTTGCCTCAGAGTAGATTTGCCTCAGAGTAGATCTGAAACAAATGACCATTTGGGTTAAACCACAGCGCCTAGGACTTGCTGATCAGAAGGTCGGCGGTTCGAATCCCCGCGATGGGGTGAGCTCCCGTTGCTCGGTCCCTGCTCCTGCCAACCTAGCAGTTCGAAAGCACATCAAAGTGCAAGTAGATAAATAGGTACCACTCCGGTGGGAAGGTAAACGGCGTTTCCGTGCGCTGCTCTGGTTCGCCAGAAGTGACTTAGTCATGCTGGCCACATGACCCAGAAGCTGTATGCCGGCTCCCTTGGCCAATAAAGCGAGATGAGTGTCGCAACCCCAGAGTTGGCCACAACTGGACCTAATGGTGAGGGGTCCCTTTACCTTTACTTACACTAAATGTTAGTTGAATACAACCCATGGGATGGTATTCAGCAATGGGCTAAGGTGGTTGTTCCATCAGGGCAAGCAGTTTTGCTTGCCAAACAGAATTGCAGTGGTACCTCGGTTTTCAAGTGTCTTGGAAGCCAAACATTTTGGTTTATGAACACCAACAACCCAGAAGTGAATGCTTCCACTTTCGAACACGCCTCAGAAGTCGAACAGCTGTGGAGGCGCATTTCTCAATTTTCTCAATAGAATTTGCCAGCCACCCAACGCACCTCGGTTGTCAAACATTTCAGAAGTTGAATGGTCTTCCGGAGCAGATTACGTTTGACAACCGAGGTATTGCTGTATTTCCCTTTTCACAAACCCCATTCACTGCTCTGGTCTAGGATCCACAGCATCATGAGCTATGGATTTGAAAAATTGTCATATATCCCTTCCAACAGTTTAGCAGAAAAGAGGAGTATTTCATCTAGGAAGCAGAAAATATTTTCCTCCATAACAATAGTAAAAAGCTTTGCTATAGCTGGTGAGGAAAGAAAGTAGGGGGTTCATCTTCAAAGCACAGTACATTTGTAATGATCAACATGGGCAAAAACAGCATTTCTGTAAACAACGGAATATTTTGCATTCACTGTAGTAGTCTAGTTGCCTACAACATCAACTGGAATTATTCTGCCATCAAAGCCGTTTCATTTCTCTGCTTCATGATGCCATTACCCCAGCAGGGAAGAATCTGTAATTCAAATACGGCCACAACAACATTAATAACTGTAAAAGCAAATACATCTGATTGGGATTGAAGAGCCTCTTTTATTCATGCACTTGCTAAGCAGTGAAAGCAATATACTAATGAAAAGCATCCAGGCACTTTAAAAATTAAGCACATTTGTTATCAGCTTTGCTTAATCACTAAGATCAAGTTTTTCCATTCAGACGGAATTACAAACAGTGAGATGATCTCCTGCAGAGGGAAAAAGCCATGGCCAACAGAGCCTATATTTATTGGTTTCAGTTAAGGGTGGATGACTGCCTCCCCCAATAAACTATAACTCCTTCCTCTTGACCTTTTATTACCTGGCACAGGGATTCCCTGGACATATCCAGCAAAAACAGTGTCCGGGAGGAATTTCGCAATTTTTTGGAGGTTTGATTTCCTAAATTTTACTTCTGGAAATATAGCAACCCTAACAGCGATTCTTGCATGCATGTGAGAAGTTGTTGTTGTTGTTTAGTCATTTAGTCGTGTCCGACTCTTCATGTCCCCATGGACCAGAGCACACCAGGCACTCCTGTCTTCCACTGCCTCCCGCAGTTTGGTCAAACTCGTGTTGGTAGCTTTGAGAACACTGCTCAACCATCTCATCCTCTGTCATCCCCCTTTCCTTGTGCCCTCCATCTTTCCCAACATCAGGGTCTTTTCTAGAGAGTCTTCTCTTCTCATGAGGTGGCCAAAGTATTGGAGCCTCTGCTTCAGGATCTGTCCTTCCTGTGAGCACTTGAACAACTCAGAAAAGCTGTGAGCTATGCCATGCAGGGCCACCCAAGACGGACAGGTCATAGTGGAGAGTTTTGACTAAACGTGATCCACCTGGAGCAGGAACCGGCAAGCCACTCCAGTATTCCTGCCAAGAAAACTCCATGGACAAAGACAACAGGCATGTGAGAAGTATCATCCAGCAAATGACATTGCAACTCGGAGACAGTTCTTTGTCAGGAATAAAAAATTCCAGGAGAAGGGAAGAAGACGAGAGAAGAAAGGCCGTGGGAACTTGTACAATGCCATGATTCTGCCTCTCTGCTCTCTAGAAGATTGAAGAGCTTCTTGCATTATGATCCGAGGGAATTTAAACTCGATGTCTTTAACATTTCATAGTGGTCAATTAGGTTTGCGCACTGTTTGATCATAGCTCGGCTGAAACACGTTACGTTTATGCTTGCTGTTGGCAGCACATTAAAATGAAGATAATAGGATGGGAGAAAATATATCACCATTTCCAGAGATATTCGAAGCCGCAGACAATACGGAGTGCATATATATCAATAATACAAGACTATTGCAGCTTTCAACAAGAGTATTCATTATCTAGGAAGTTTCGGGTAATTGAAATGTGCCACAAAGGCAATAAACAAAGTTTCTTCTGCAAAGATGTGACGCTATGAGAATAAGTGAGCCGGCTCAGTGGGATGCCAAATTAATCCAATTTTGCAGATTTCTGCACTCTTTCCCTACATACATGGAAGGGTTGCAAAATCATACTAAAGAATAACCCTATAGGACAATGTGGGTGTTTTGATGTATATATATACATACATACATACATCTGTCTGTTTGTGTTCACTTATACCTTGCAACCAACATGGCACTTAAGAAAATAAATCAGCATTTCCCTTCTCTCCCTCTCTCATAACACATAGAAGCACTTACTCTGTGTTGTGTTGTTACACTGTACCTTTTCCCAATTCAACACAGCATCATTGGCTGTTATTGAAGGCAACGGAGGAAAGCACAGCAGGATAGTGAAATTAGACCATAGATTGTAGCAAAAGGAACAAATAATGAATACAATCTGTTGGATAAGGGGATTTATGCAGTCTGGGGATGACTAGGCAGGGATCCTGCTTGTAGCACAGGTAAAGTTCTAGCCCAGCTTGGAAACTAGTGCAGCTGTGCCAGGTCAAAGAGATGCAGTTGCTTGTCTGGATGAATGGAGGTAATCTGGGGCCTGAGAACACTGTTCAGAGACTCTTGCAGACCCTCAAAATGTCCCTGTTTTCCAGGGATGTCCCTGATTTAGAGAAGTCGTCCCAGTTTCTGATTTGATCCTGGAACGTCCCTCTTTTCCTTAGGTAAAGGTAAAGGGACCCCTGACCATTAAGTCCAGTTGGGACGACTCTGGGGTTGCGGCGCTCATCTCGCTTTACTGGCCGAGGGAGCCAGTGTTTATCCGCAGACAGCTTCCGGGTCATGTGGCCAGCATAACTAAGCTGCTTCTGGCGAACCAGAGCAGTGCATGCAAATGCCGTTTACCTTTCCGCCGGAGCGGTACCTGTTTATCTACTTGCACTTTGACGTGCTTTCGAACTGCTAGATTGGCAGGAGCAGGGACTGAGCAACGGGAGCTCACCCCGTTGCAGGGATTCAAACTGCTGACCTTCTGATCAGCAAGCCCTAGGCTCTGTAGTTTAGACCACAGTGCCACCCGCATCCCAGTTAGGACGTCCTTAGGACATCCCTATTTTCATTGGGGAAATGTTGGAGAGTATGGAGTTATCCTATCCCTGAGCTGCCTGAAGGAAATCCTGAATAGGGAAGGCTTTTTTTAATGTTTAATGCTTTATTGTGTTTTTATATATGTTGGAAGCTGCCCAGAGTGGCTGGTGCAACTCAATAAGATGTGTGGGGTATAAATAGTAAAATTATCTTTGTGGAATGGGATGTTCCTGTTTTAGTGTTGCCATATTTCAAAAAGTAAAATTCCTGACACCCTCAACATAATGATTTTAAGCTTTTGGAGCAGTTTCCATTGCCATACATCTGGGTTTCCCCTGACATTTTGCCCATTTGGCAAAATTCCCCCCTGACGTGACGCCATTTTTACACCCAAAAACCAGGACATGTCAGGAATGTATTGGAAATGTAAGGACTGTGAGAGGTCATTTTATCATATGTGGTGAATGTGCAGGAAGGCAAAGGTTGTTTGAGACATGACGTCTAACAAAATTAAGGGAGGAAAATAAAGTGACTTTTCCCAAGAGGACAGAATCCTACTTGCTGGGTATACTAGACTGTGAAATCCCAAAGAAAGCCTCAACAGTATTTATGTATGTGACAGCAGCAGCAAAAATTCTCTATGCACAGAAATAGAAGGAGAGAACTCTCTCAAAGAAAGAATGGCTGATCAAAATCTTGGAATACACAGAGACAACACTGTTAAATTAAACAAATTTATAATATTTTAAAGAAGACTGGAAACCCTTTGTAGTCTACTTAAAAAGTTATTTCCCATATGTGAAGACCACAGCAGGGTTTGAAGTGTAAAAAAAATTGGAGAATATATTAAGAAACATGTTAAAGAGGATGAAATGAGATAAGATGGACCCTTAAAATGCAATTGTATGTAATTTGGGTTATAAACATCAATGCTGAGTGAGTGGGAAGTCGCTAGTTTTGTTGACTTGGAATATAATTGTTGAGTAACAAATGTCACTTTCAATATGGAAAAAGAATAAAATATTAGCAACTGACAATGTGCCTGTAGTGCGTCACTGTTAGGAAAGAGACCGCATGAAAATAATCGCATTGCTGCAACTGAACAAGTGACATCTCTGTAGTGCAGTTGTAGTATATCTATTGTCTTGCTCCAGGATGATGAACTCTGCCGAACAGTGTGGCATTCATTATGCTCAGCCCCATCTCTAGCGCACACAGACAGGGAACAGAAGGGCAACAAAGAGGAACATTAACAGGGCAGACAGTCGGGATCTGGAAGACATAGCAGCCAGCAGCCAGTGCAAATCACTTCCTTCCCCCAGATGAATGTTAGCTCTGTTCTTACCCACTTTAAGAAGGAAATAAGATATGACTTCAGCCTTGACAGGTCCTGCATGTGGCAATGCTTCTCAGAACAAGAATTGATGGGAGCAATCAAAGACCAGTTTAAGACGACAGCCCTGGCAGGCACTCTCCCAAGGGCAGGGCTAGTAATGAGCAGGCGCGCATTCAAGGCAGAGTCATAAAGGATCAGAGCAGACAATGATATAACGTGACAGGTTTTTCTGTGCAATGATAGATATGGAAAGCAGCAAGTGGGCACAAATGCTCAGATCGTTCTCTAGGGTGGCAATAATCTTGGCCCACCAAGTTGCCATTCAATAGTTGGCATCTGGGCAGTAGTAGATTGAGCCAGCGCACTGCTCACTGTTTCCCCAACTCTGTGTTTCTCTCTAAATTTGAAGGCCTACAGTGGTACCTCGGGTTAAGTACTTAATTTGTTCCGGAGGTCTGTTCTTAACCTGAAACCTGTTCTTAACCTGAAGCACCACTTTAGCTAATGGGGCCTCCTGCTGCCGCCGCACTGCCGGAGCCCGATTTCTGTTCTTATCCTGAAGCAAAGTTCTTAACCTGAAGCACTATTTCTGGGTTAGCGGAGTCTGTAACCTGAAGCATCTGTAACCCAAGGTACCACTGTATATCCAAATTAGCATGTTTGAATCTGCTCTTTTTTATTTTTTTACCCTACAGTTTGGTTACGCATTTCCTCTTTCATGGTGATGCCCCCCAGAGTCTGCACAGGAAAACAAAGAGATGGCAATCCCATTGAAAACTGATCTTACTGGTTTACCGTGTTCTCCCCTTCCCACTGCTGTTCCTCATTCCTTTTGTGCTGTGTCTATTAGATTGCAGACCATTCTGGTGAGGACTTGCCTATTGTAGGGTTGCCATATTTCCAACAGTGAATATTATTACTATGACTATTATTATTAATTGAATTTATATGGACACGGGTGGTGCTGTGGTCTAAACCACTGAGCCTCTTGGGCTTGCTGATCAGAAGATTGGCGGTCCGAATCCCTGTGACGGGGTGAGCTCCCGTTGCTCGGTGCCAGCTCCTGCCAACCTTAGGGACGTCCTAAGGAAAAGCAGGACATCCCAGGATCAAATCAGAAACCGGGATGACTTCTCCAAATCAAGGGTCCCTGGAAAATAGGAACAATTGGAGGGTCTGCTGAACTGGTAGGTCACTTAAACACACAACAGTCCCACCCCTTTTAACCCGCTGCATACCACAGTTTCAAGCATAATGCATAGCTGGCTGCATTCAGCTTGGTGGATCACAAGTTATATACCTGCCTGATCTGTTGTATACACACACACACTGAGCTGAGAAGTCAATTGTTGTTGTTTAGTCATTTAGTCATGTCCGACTCTTCGTGACCCCATGGACCAGAGCACACCAGGCACTCCTGTCTTCCACTGCCTCCCGCAGTTTGGTCAAACTCATGCAGGTAGCTTCGAGAACACTGTCCAACCATCTCGTCCTCTGTCGTCCCCTTCTCCTTGTGCCCTCCATCTTTTCCAACATCAGGGTCTTTTCCAAGGAGTCTTCTCTTCTCATGAGGTGGCCTCAGCTTCAGGATCTGGAGCCTCAGCTTCAGGATCTGTCCTTCCAGTGAGCACTCCGGGCTGTTTTCCTTCAGAATGGATCGGTTTGATCTTCTTGCAGTCCATGGGACTCTCAAGAGTCTCCTCCAGCACCATAATTCAAAAGCATCAATTCATCAGCGATCAGCCTTCTTTATGGTCCAGCTCTCACTTCAATAGCAAGGCAGATAACAATGGAATCCAGAGCCCATGGTTACAGGCAGACCAGGAAAGGGCCAGGGAAAGAAGCATACTTCTGGACCTACCAGCAGCAACCACTGGCCTTCAGGGTGGTGGAGCCACACCCAAGGAAGGCTAGCCACACACCCTTCTTAACACAAAGAAGTAAATAAGGGTCCAATTCCCTGTGCAAAGAAACATTAAACTGTAGTCTTTATGTTCTGATTTGCCAAAGGGTGTGGTGGGAGAACTCATATCAAAAGATACATTCTTAAAACATCCACTTGGTTTATACAGCGCGGGGGGGGGGGGGGATATTTTATTGTTCTTCATATTCCTAAAGCAGATGCTGGGAAGCTATTCTAATGCTTTAAACAAGAAGGGGATTTTAGTTTTCTGGCAATCTTGCTAATACATGAAGGCTAATATCTCTCAATAGAAAAGTGCTGAGAAGGGGGGAAATAATCTAGTTTTCAACTTCATAACTGTGATTGGTCAAAATATAGATAAATAAGCATTTATTTAGCCCGACTACTATTGCAGAAATCTATCCTGGATTATGGTAATCTTTCTCCTTCCTGATGATAGACAGAATGCTAAAACTGCAAAAGAATAGCTATATACAAACACTCCTGTTAGTTGCATGATTCTGAAATGTCATTGAGAGCTTGAAGTCGGTCCCAAAACATTTGAAGCAAAGTTCACTTTGAGACATGACCAGGACATAATTTGACAGCTGGATGTTTAATTATTGAGGTCAGTTTAATTCTTGCCCATATGTCAAGGTTGGCAATTCAGTCTTTGAGAAAGGTGTGAATCATGCTGCTTTAGGACCATTTCACACATGGCCAACTGAAGAAAACTTGGGTGAGCTAGTTGACAATGTATACTCCAATCTGTGTTCCTCCAGATTAGGCTGCTTACAATTCCCATCATCCTCACTACAGTGGTACCTCGGGTTTCATATACTTCAGGTTACAGATGCTTCAGGTTACAGACTCCACTAATCCAGAAATAGTGCCTCGGGTTAAGAACATTGTTTCAGGATGAGAACAGAAATCATGCTCCAGCGGCGCGGCGGCAGCGGGAGGCCCCATTAGCTAAAGTGGTACCTCAGGTTAAGAACGGACCTCCAGAATGAATTAAGTTCTTAACCCAAGATACCACTGTATTGGCCACATTTGCTGGGTCTGATAGACATCTAAAGAGCCTTCTTTACATAGAACTTAATGTACACTTACATGGGTAGTAGCACATTTCCCAATGCAACCAATTTACTGCAGAGCCATCTGAAGGCAATCTCTGCATCAAGAAGTTACGTTATGTTATGACTTCTCTGCTTAGAGAAATCATAACAACATAAAGAAGTCCTAACAACATAGAGAAGTCATGACAACAACAACAACAATTTTATTATTTATACCCCACACATTTGGCTGGGTTTTCCCAGCCACTCTGGGCGGCTTCCAACAAAATATTTAAAATATGATAAAACATCAAACATTAAAAACTTCCCTAAACAGGGCTGCCTTCAGATGTCTTCTAAAAGAAAGATAGTTGTTTATTTCCTTGACATCTGATGGGAGGGTGTTCCACAGGGTGGGCGCCACTACCGAGAAGGCCCTCTGCCTGGTTCCCTGTAACCTCACTTCTCGCAGGGAGGGAACCTCCAGAAGGCCCTCGGTGCTGGACCTCAGTGTCCGGGCTGAATGATGGGGGTGGAGATGCTCCTTCAGGTATACTGGGCCAAGGCCATTTAGGGCTTTAAAGGTCAGCACCAACACTTTGAGTTGTGCTCGGAAACATACTGGGAGCCAATGTAGGTCTTTCAAGACTGGTGTTATGTGGTCTCAATGGCCATGCCCAGTCACCGGTCTAGCTTCCGCATTCCGGATTATTTGCAGTTTCCAGGTCACCTTCAAAGGTAGCTCCACATAGAGCATATTGTGGTAGTCCGAGTGGGAGATAACTAGAGCATGCATCACTCTGACAAGACAATCTGAGGGCAGGTAGGGCCTCATCCTGCGTACCAGATGGAGCTGGCAGACAGTTGTCCTTTATCTGCTGGTGGAAGATTTTGAATGTGTTGCCTTTATCTGCTGATTTTTCCAATGTTAACTAGATTTGATGTTTTCTATCACAGCTGTTTAATGTTCTGATTTTTTAATACTGTATTTTATTGCATTGGTTTTCCTCTTGTTTGATACATTATCTTGTAAGCTGCTCTGGCAATCATTCATCATCCTGGGACCTCTCACCAAAATGCCACAGATGTCCACTGTGGCATGATGGCAGATGTAGACTCATTACATGTTGTACTGCTGGGAGGGAATTAAGTATGCCTGTTTGATGATGTTGTAGCAATGCAGGAAAATAGCGTGCCAGCACCTTATCAGTGTCCTGGCCCTGGAGCAATTCATGTTAACCGAGTGCAGGGTAGAGATAAAATTATCCTTATTAGGAGCAATTCCGTTTGAACACAGTGACATTGACTTCTGAATCAGCATGTGTGAGGTTGCACTGCAAGACAATTCTGATAAGCATAACTGCATGATACATTTACATGTTGTGCTCATACTGTAACATTCCAAAGGTAAAGGTAAAGGGACCCCTGACCATTAGGTCCAGTTGTGGCCAACTCTGGGGTTGCAGCGCTCATCTCGCTTTGTTGGCCGAGGGAGCCGGCATACAGCTTCCGGGTCATGTGGCCAGCATGACTAAGCCGCTTCTGGTGAACCAGAGCAGTGCATGGAAACGCTGTTTAACTTCCTGCTGGAGCGGTACCTATTTATCTACTTGTACTTTGACGTGCTTTCGAACTGCTAGGTGGGCAGGAGCTGGGACCGAGCAATGGGAGCTCACCCCATCGCAGGGATTCGAACTGCCGAACTTCTGATCGGCAAGTCCTAGGCTCTGTGGTTTGACCCACAGCGCCACCTGCATCTCTATCATTCCAAAAGGCATGCTTAAATCTTAGGTATGAACTCAAAGATGTAATCTGAGATATGGCCCTGTGAATAGTATCTGCAATATTATATGATTCTGAGTTAGCTTTTCAGCCATCCTTGCCGATAGACTGATTGACGTATGTGATCTCAGTGGCTGGGAGCAAGTTTCATTACAAAATCCACATACAATAAAATTAATCAGCCGTTATAAGTGAATCCCCCTTTCTTAACAGGCTGCAATAAAGAGGGTTCCTTGTTTCTATTACAGTGAAGCACTTGGCTTCACTTATTTCCACTGATTCACTGCAATGTGTCAAACAAAGCTTGACCTGTTATGTTAAAGTCTATCTGATCACACACACACACACACCGCCTTATTCTGCTGCAATTAAGCAAACAGAACCAAAAAGTGCCTGGCTTCAGCGATAGAGGTCTAAGAAACCTCTTAACCTAATGCTATTTTAAACAGCCAACTAAGCTAAAATCGTTATGATTTAGTTGCCCTTACTTTTCTGAATTAATTCCTGCAATTGCTTCTTTTCTGCGGCAAGCCTTTCTCTGTTATCCTTCCCTAGCTGATGCTTTTTTAAAAAAAAGAGTTCTCCTCATTTGCTGTTATTTTCTTCTTTCTTCCATCAAACTATCCTCTACCACCTGACAGATCTCCTTCCTGTCTCCCCACTCACTGCTTTTCAGCTTTAATTCCATACCTCTCCTGGTATGTCCCACAGAGGAACTTATGGTCTTCAAACAAAAACATCCTGAAGGTCCCAGGCCACAGAGAGGTTAGGCTGGCCTCAACCAGAGCCAGGGCTTTCTCGGCTGTGGTTCTGATCTGGTGGAACGCTCTGTCACAAGAGACTAGGGCCCTGCGGGACTTGACATCTTTCCGCAGGGCCTGCAAGACAGAGCTGTTCCACCAGGCCTTTGGTCAGGGCACAGCCTGACTCCCTCCTTTGGCAATCTTCACAGATCTTTAGCCGAATGGTTGCCATCAATTTGAGTTGGATTAATTTTATAATGAAATGATTTTAGAATGTTGTACTATTTTATTGTTGTTAGCCGCCCTGAGCCCGGCTTTAGCTGGGGAGGGCGGGATATAAATAAAAATTATTATTTATTATCATTATTAATTTCCATACCTGCAAATGCCTATCTTCTTTATGCACCTATGATCTGCTTCAGAAGTTCCAGTAACCACTGAAACAAGAAGTGCTTGTGAATTCTGCTTAGGATGGTGGTAGAGAAGCTCCGGATGTCGCTGAACTACAACTCCCAACAGCCCTGGCGAGATCTGGAGGGCCACACATTCTCTACCATTGTCCTGAACACAATTCACAAGCACTTCTTAATTCATGTTCATTCATTGTAGCCTGAGCTGATTCCATTCTGCTGCAATTCAGTTTCCATCCAATTCCCCTCTCTGCCTACTCTGGAGGAATTATAGGTATTATTTTTCTCATAATTATTGACATGGTTCAGGACTCTTTTTATGTGATTTCACACTAGTTATCTCAGTGTATTTTAAAAAAAAACCCAAAGTGGAATTATATGTATTTTTGTCACAATTACTGTTGCTGTCTGTCTAGGTTTGTCCTAGACAGCATCTTAACAAGCAGAGACATCACCTTGCCAATAAAGGTATGTATAGTAAAAGCTATGGTTTTCCCAGTAGTGATGTATGGAAGTGAGAGCTGGACCATAAAGAAGGCTGATGGCCAAAGAATTGATGCTTTTGAATTCTGGTGCTGGAGGAGACTCTTGAGAGTCCCATGGACTGCAAGAAGATCAAACCTATCCATTCTGAAGGACAGATCCTGAAGCTGAGGCTCCAATACTTTGGCCACCTCATGAGAAGAGAAGACTTCCTGGAAAAGACCCTGATGTTGGGAAACAAGGAGAAGGGGACGACAGAGGACGAGATGGTTGGACAGTGTTATCGAAGCTACCAGCATGAGTTTGACCAAACTGCGGGAGGCAGTGGAAGACAGGAGTGCCTTGTGTGCCCTGTCCATGGGGTCACAAAGAGTCAGACACGACTAAATGACTAAACAACAACAAAACTATCTGCAGTCCGTAGTATGGCTGCAAATTATACTTTCCCGTTGGGGAATGCAGGTTGTTTTTTGAAATTAGTTGTACCTTACACCTAAGAATACAAAATTAACTGTTTGTTTTTTAAGTGCTAAGAAATATATTCTCTATCCAGTTAAACTCATAGTAACTTACTGGGTAAACTAAAAAACAAAACAAAAAAGAGAGATGCTTCATGGCAGAAATGATATGCCTGTTACACAGGAGATTATTTGTTTGTAGCAGCAAAGCTGAAGACTAACTTGGTCTAGACCATAGGTGCCAACTCCCTAGGGCCCTGGGTGCCTGAGCACCCACAATATTCCCCATGAAGGGGCTGGGTACCCACAAAGTTTGGTGTCAGGACCATGCATGCTGCATGGCATCCATGGGCCTGGGCACCCATGGTCACAGAGGCAAGCTGGCACTCCTGGTCATGACATCTAATGGCTAATCTTTATTCATAGCGCAACAGCCTGTACAGTGGTACCTCGGGTTAAGTACTTAATTCGTTCCGGAGGTCCATTCTTAACCTGAACCTGTTCTTATCCTGAAGCACCACTTTAGCTAATGGGGCCTCCTGCTGCTGCTGCGCCACCGGAGCACGATTTCTGTTCTCATCCTGAAGCAATGTTCTTAACCTGAAGCACTATTTCTGGGTTAGCTGAGTCTGTAACCTGAATCGTATGTAACCTGAGGTACCACTGTATTATATGCTTATTGCTTGTATTTAGGAAGTTGCCATGGCTGAATGCTAAATGATAAAACAGATTGGTTAATTGACTGAAGACTGAGAGACAGAGAAGTAGAAAGTAAGGACTCAGAAAGCAAAGGAAAGATGTAAAGCATGGGTGCATGTGTTCTTTGGCAATGCCTTTGAAATTCTCAGTAGCTCCTATTGGGAAGGGATCAGACTTCTGCTTTAAAATGTATTTTCAATGAGCAAGTTGTAGAGGGGAAAAAGGTTTCTTTTTTTTAAAGAAAAGGTCATTCAAAAATCGTTCAAATGCATTTTCCACAGAGGCCACATATAGCTATCATGTTCTTTGGCCACAATCCTATATCTGGCTTCGAGGGCAGACATCCAGGCCAGAGGATATGCCTTTACTGGACTCCTCTGAATAAGGAAATGGCTCTTTAAAGCAGCAGGCAGCTCCTGAGAGGACTAATAGGATCCTTAAGCCAGCCAGCCAGCCTTTGTAAGGTCTCAGAAGGTTTCAGCATGCTGCTGAGGCAATAGCTCTTTCCAAGTGAATCCTAGCCAGCACTGTTTACTGTGAATTCGTAAGGGGACTGACAACCAGCCTTTTGGCCTTGTTGGGCTCTGGCAGTGCCAGGGACCTGATGGGATGACTTCATTTGTCGATGTGTCTTGATCTGATCCTGCTCTTTCGGGTATATGACTTCTTCTTCTTCTTCTTCTTCTTCTTCTTCTTCTTCTTCTTCTTCTTCTTCTTCTTCTTCTTCTTCTTCTTCTTCTGTGATCACTCATAGCCGAGTAAGATTGTCTTCCATAAACACAGTATTAACAGTGAGTTCGTAAGTGGCTGCGGAGACCAATTCTGGATCCACACGTCCTTCCACAGTGGGCCAAAGGTTTCCAGGTGGGAGTTGATCACGGTGAGGGTTTGCCAAGTGCGCCTTCCTCTTAGCATGTTTCTAAGTTCAAGTGTCTTCAAAGCCAGGCGAAAATCAGGCATCTGCACAACACAAACAGTCCAACAAAGTTGATGTTGAAGAATCATTGCTTCGACACTGGACCTCTGTCTTATTAGGGAGTGTGCTGGCGTCAACCCAATCTCTCCTGAGATGCTAAGCTGGGAGAAGACAGGGTAGTAGGAGCTGAGAGTACAAATTGTTTCTTGAAAATGTGCCCTACTAGAATATCAAGAAGTAATAAAAGCCAGATACAGGACCAGAACTGTGAAAGTCAATACCAAGAATTAAGTAAAACCATTTGTGATAGGAACAAAGTTTTAGACTTCTAGCAAAAATATTATCCAATTAATTAGCCATTAAAAGTCAGAGAAGAAGGGAAGAAGGGATAGTTCAGTTGAGATTCCTGCATTGCAGGAGGTTGGACTAGATCAGTGTTTCCCAACCTTGGGTCTCCAGCTGTTTTTGAACTACAAATCCCATCATCCCTGACCACCGGTCCTGCTAGCTAGGGATGATGGGAGTTGTAGTCCAAAAACAGCTGGAGACCCAGGGTTGGGAAACCCTGGACTAGATAACCCATGGGTCAACTCTACAATTCTATGGTTCTAAGACTCTAACAGCTGAACAAAGGTTAATAGGTGGGGAAAGGTGAAGACCGTAGAACTCTAAGAAAAAAAGATTAAATTTGGCAAGGATGATGTCTGAAAAATGGCAGTAGATCAAATGCGCAAACAAGAGCTCTTCTATTAGCGATCCCTAATATTCTTTCTTTCTTTCTTTCTTTCTTTCTTTCTTTCTTTCTTTCTTTCTTTCTTTCTTTCTTTCTTTCTTTCTTTCACATAAAACAAAACCAAACTTCTTTCTGGTTAGGAAATTGACAGGGAAATGCACTGAAAAGTGTGGCATGAACCAATGATTAACGGGAAAACATCTAAATGTCTCGCAAGCAAATCAGGGTATCAGTGCTCATCGGTGTGTAACTCCCCCACAAACAATTCAGAACAAATGCTCAATAAAAGCCAGACACATTCTATCCTCCAGATATGTTTTGTGCCAGCAAATCAGGATGAATGCTAATCACGCCATCTAGAGCAGCCCTGTTTTTGATTACAGATACTTAAGTGATGTTTTAGTTCTGAACAGCATCTCTTTGAAGGTTGCTCCTCTTTTTTTACTTTTATGCTAGTCCCAAACATAGCATGAGAAAGAAGTCACTAAATGGGAAATAAGTTTCACAAAAGAACCATAACATGACAGTTTTGGGAGAGGAGAAAAAAACCCAAAAATGAGCAAACTTACAATTCACAGAATAAAAGAGTTGTGAGGAAGGGAGTTAAAGATATGAGAAGAGGGGGCAATATTTGCAAGAGAGCCAATATTAAAAACCAGGCAAAGGCCAGGGCTCAAAGGCCCATTGTCATCTAACAAAATGAGCAAAAGGGAACGAGCAAAACAGCACAAGATAAATAACTCATAAAAAAGGCAAGCAGAATGACATTAACTGCGCTCTAAGGACAGTGAGTATAAACAGAGCACATTCAGATACGATGTGACATAGAATTCTCTTTTCTCTGTATCAGTTTTTCATCAATGCAAGGAGGAAAACTGTTGCTATTCTCTCTTTTATAATTTGTAAACAAGTGAAAGATTTTCAGTGATTATTTTTCGGAGCTACAAAGTGACCTTTAATAACGTCTCGCTCAGTCTTGAAAACTGAGATTTTCATGAGTTCACCAGTAAAAAAAAATCAGGAAGATGGGTGGGGGAAGGCATCTCAAAGCAACAAACTTCAGACTGAAAGTAACTAAGAACTCATAAGAAAGGAAAACCTGTAACAAGATTGGAAGCATTGTTGCTGTTCACTCCAGACGCTTGATAATGCCAATCCATTTGTAGCCAGAATCTGAATGTTCATTTGGAGTTTATTGCACAAGATTATTGTAAAGTTTAGGCCAAATAATCACGTTACAAAGTTAAAAACTATGCACTGTATACAGTGATTGTGAGAGGGGCAGGCAGCAATTTGCAACTATGGCTCAACTATTAAGTATTTTCCCCTAGTACTGCCTTGTAGGAGGGATGCAGGTGGCGCTGTGGGTCAAACCACAGAGCCTAGGGCTTGCTGATCAGAATGTCGGCAGTTTGAATCCCAGGGATGGAGTGAGCTCCCGTTGCTTGGTCCCTGCTCCTCTCAACCTAACAGTTCAAAAGCACCTCAAAGTGCAAGTAGATAAATAGGTACCGCTCCGGCGGGAAGGTAAACGGCATTTCCGTGCACTGCTCTGGTTCGCCAGAAGCGGCTTAGTCATGCTGGCCACATGACCCAGAAGCTGTACGCCGGTCAGTAAAGCGAGAATGAGCACCGCAACCCCAGAGTCAGTCACGACTGGACCTAATGGTCAGGGGTCCCTTTACCTTTACCTTTTTACTGCCTTGTAGGCCTTCCCCATTTAACTCCATCATATAATCCTTCCTGACAAGAGAGATTTTCCATAGAGGTTCTTCATGGCGTCTCTCCAATTTTTTGTACAGTGTCAAGATGTGACAGGACGTCCCCTTTCCCTGGAAATTCAAACATAGGAGTCCAGTGAAAACTTATCTTTAATCAGGCTTTAGAGTCCTCCTGGATATTTTGGCTGCAATGTTATTTGTTGTAGGATATACAGGTTTATTGCATGCCGCTCAGCTCTCCTTTGGGAGGAAGAGTAGGATATAAATTATTTTAAATAAATAAGGAAATCTGGGCATGGTTGTACTAAGTTAGCATCACCTGACAATATCACCCATGTATTTGGTTTGTAGCCTTGTCTCCCTGCTTTTGTAAATAAGCCACGGCTTCCGTATTTCAAACAGGATCATTTAAATGATTGATTCACACTGGCCAATAACAAGAATGAAAAATGGAGAATTTGCTACCTAATTAATATAATGCTCAGCCCTAATTAGAATGCTTGATAATGTTTAACTAGACAGAAACTTGTTTTTACTAAGCTCTTTTGTGCTTCATTAAGAATGCGGAGAACAAGCGAGAGAGTCTCCCCCCCCCCTTACATATCTGTTTAATGTATTAAAAGACCCAATTATACCACCGAAGCTCATACAAATTGCTGGAATAAAAGTGGCAAGATCTTAATTGCCTTCAAAAAGAAAAAAAAGCTGTTTGTCATTTCTAGAGAAATGCACTTTATAAAGCTGACTTACATAACTGACAGCCAAAACTGCAGTGTACCATGCAAGCGTAACTACCATATTGGTCAGAGAATCATAGAATTGTAGAGCTGGAAGGGACCTTGAGGGTCATCTAGTCCAACCCTTTAGCAATGCAGGAATCTCAGCTAAAGCGTTCATGACAGATGGCCATGCCACCTGATTACAGTACTCCGTAGCATCCAGGGTAAGAGAAGCGATACAAAAGGAATTCCTGCATTGCATCTGAGTCATACACAGAGTTTCTTCTTCTTTGGCTATCACTCATAGCTGAGTAAGATTTTCTTCCATTTTTGTTGTTTAGTCATGTCTGACTCTTCGTGGCCCCATGGACCAGAGCATGCCAGGCACTCCTGTCTTCCACTGCCTCCCGCAGTTTGGTCAAACTCATGTTGGTAGCTTTGAGAACACTGTCCAACCATCTCGTCCTCTGTTGTCCCCTTCTCCTTGTGCACTCCATCTTTCCCAACATCAGGGTCTTTTCCAGGGAGTCTTCTCTTCTCATGAGGTGGCCAAAGTATTGGAGCCTCAGCTTCACGATCTGTCCTTCCAGTGAGCACTCAGGGCTGATTTCCTTCAGAATGGATAGGTTTGATCTTCTTGCAGTCCATGGGACTCTCAAGAGTCTCCTCCAGCACCATAATTCAAAAGCATCAATTCTTCGGCGATCAACCTTCTTTATGGTCCAGCTCTCACTTCCATACATCACTACTGGGAAAACCATAGCTTTAACAATACAGACCTTTGTCGGCAAGGTGATGTCTTCCATAAACACGGTTTCAACAATGAGTCCATAAGTGACTGTGGAGGCCAATTATGGATCCCCACATCCTTCCACAGTGGAGACATAGGTTTTCGAGCAGGAATTGATCATGGTGTGGATTTGCTAAGCGTGCCTTCCTCTCAGCATGTTTCTCCCTTTCATCCTGAGTTTGAGAGTCTTCAAAGCCCATGACACCTTTGGTAAAGGCTGTTCTCCAATTGGAGCACTGGCAGGCCAATGTTTCCCAGTTGCCGGTGTTTATACAACATTTTTTTAGTTTTGCCTTGAGAGAGTCTTTGAACCTCTTTTGTTGACCACCAGCATTACGCTTACAAACCCACTGAAATCAATTGACTTGAATTATTGCAATCTATTGAAAGGTAGCTCTCTTCGGAGAATAACTTAGCTGGATACCATTCTACCTATTTGGAACAGGCAAAACGTGCCCAAAATACATTGCGTATCGAGGCCCTGTGACCACCCCATTCCCTAAAGTTCAAATAACTAGACGACACACAGCATTTTGGTTTGGGGAGCAAATAAGGCCACAAATTTATTGGTTACAGAGGTAAGGTTTGGCCACAGGCATTGTGGTAAGGAACTGTGTGTGTCACTCCCACTCGTGTTTCTAAGGGTGTAGCCAGTGGAGGGGGGGTGCCCTATGACCTGCATCAAATTGGTGCATCCCCCAAGCGGTCCCCGTTGGAGGAGTGTTATGGCCCTAGTCCCATCTGGGCATTGGAAAGGACCTCCTGGATTCTTTTAACAGGATACCCTTACCTGTGGAGGGGCGGGCGGAGGCTACAACCTCCCCTCCAACCAAGACCAGTGCCTATATGCCTTACAAAATTGTGATGATTGCTGTGAGATAGGCAAAAACCCAAATGGCAGTGCCAGTTAGCCAAGTGGGGGGAAATCCTGTCCGGCCCCTGAAAAATTAGAGAACTGACACTGTCCATAGCAAGGTTGAAGCATCCATGAAAAAACCTTAATTTTAGGGAGGGTGGGTGGAAGAAGTGGCACAGAAAGAGAAAGGCTGAAAGGTCCCTCTGGCTGGGCATTTAAACTTCCCCTGGATGTTGTGTCAGGGGCCATGATTGGTCGGTTGGTCCTGCACCCAGGGGAACACCCACTAACTCCTGCCGCCATTGGCCAATTTGGTGACAGGAATATGATCCGGTCCTGTGATAGGTCAGTTTAACAAGGAGGCCTGGAGTCCATCCACCCTAAAAGGATGTGTGTGTGTGTTTATCTCCCACAAGCTTCATTGTCACTGCAGCAGTTCATAGGATCTGATGATTTGCTGTGGGTATGGTGGTGGTGGGGAATCATTTGATAATGTGCCTCTAAAACTTCTGCTTGGATGGTTTCCCCCATATCTCCTCATGTTACCTAGATGCTTTGTTGTTGTTATTGTTTAGTCGTTTAGTCGTGTCCAACTCTTTGTCACCCCATGGACCAGAGCACGCCAGGCACTCCTGTCTTCCACTGCCTCCTGCAGTTTGGTCAAACTAATGTTCATAGCTTCGAGAACACTGTACAACTATCTTGTCCTCTGTCGTCCCCTTCGCCTTGTGCCCTCAATCTTTCCCAACATCAGGGTCTTTTCCAGGGAGTCTTCTCTTCTCATGAGGTGGCCAAAATATTGGAGCCTCAGCTTCATGATCTGTCCTTCCAGTGAGCACTCAGGGCTGATTTCCTTCCGAATGGATAGGTTTGATCTTCTTGCAGTCCATGGGACTCTCAAGAGTCTCCCCCAGCACCATAATTCAAAAGCATTAATTCTTCGGCGATCAGCCTTCTTTATGGTCCAGCTCTCACTTCTTTATGGTCTACCTGGCTCTACCTAGATGCTTATGATTACGCAATGATACATCTAGGTGATCCAAGATCTGTAAACTGCACTGGGTTATTATTAAATGTAGAAGAGCAGCTTAAAATTGAATAAGTTAATCCGTCTGTGGATCAACATTGTCTAAACTCAAGTGCAGACAGGATCTTACTCTGGGACTGGAGATACTGCAGACTTTAGGAGCCTACAATAAGCAGAATCATACCTGGTCTTCACTAGGTGTGCCTTTATTTGTTTGCTTGCTTGTTTCATCTTCCATTTCAGCAGTCGAGTCTCATCTGTGATGAGTCAAGGATGATGATCAGAGCTCTACAACACCTGCCAAGAAGATTAATCTTTCATTACTTTTTTTTGGGGGGGGGTACAGCAAGAGCGGGCTGTACTAATTACCTGAGGTCTTCATTTCCCCCCAAATTCAGGAAAGTTCTCACACTAATTGGCTTTAATGTTCTCGCCTCCGCAATTTTGTAAGGAAAATTTAATTGTATTCTATAAAGAATTGTGTTCATGCAGGAGTGAAGAGTGAGAAACTGTACCAAACGTTACTAATGTATAATTCTTATAGAGATGAATGGGCAAGACTTTATTTGACCCTTGAATGCACGTTCCCAAGAAGGTCTTTAGAGTGATATAAAGCTTTCCTCATCATGGAAACACAATTTAATGTAACTGAATCAGTTGCAGAGTTTGCCTACCAAACTAAAAACAACAACATAAGATATGTAAGCAACTTTTAACAATTTCTTAAGGGTGATGGTTTTTAAAATTGTTTAAAATTTTAGGTTTTATCAATCAAAAAATGTTCTGCTTTTGAGCTTTGCAGTTTCTCCCCCCCTTGAATGAATGAATCTTAATTGCTAAAAGCTATAAGCCATCATAATTGGTCACAATGCATAGAATACAAATAATTGACTTAAAACTGAACAACAGCAAAGCAAACATTAAAAAATTTAGAAATCACTCTTGCCTAAGTTAAGCACTCCACCTCTCACACTTCCCTTTATGATACTTGTCTTGGTGCCTAGCTCTCAACTTACTTGCAACCAAGGCAAATTTTGCAACCAGTGCAGTAATAAATACATTTATTACTGGCCAGTCTCTCCTCCTTATATGGAATCCAGTATTGAACTTGAATCTGGTTAAAAGGATATCTGACATGCAGATGCAGTCAATGTCTTGTGCAGACCAAAAGAACGAACAAAATTATGGATTATGGATTGATAGAGTGAATATTGATGGTGTCAGTGCCAACCTGCTTATCTCATGGGGATTACAGATTCCAATGGATTTTGGAACTGTCACTAGGTGTGTGAGAGGGATCTCTATGCAGGGGTGGAACCCATGTACTACCAAACTTACTTTCTGCTTGTGAAACGTGGACCACTTATAAATGCCACCTCCATCTCCTCGAAAGATTCAATCAATGGTGTCTCTGAAAAAAATTACACATCACCTGGGAAGACAGGCAAACTAATGGCAGTGTACTGGAAGAAGCAAAGATCACCAGTGTTGAAGCAATGATTCTTCAACATCAACTTCATTGGACTGGTCATGTTGTGCAGATGCCTGATTATCGTCTTCCAAAGCAACTACTCTATTCTGAACTTCAAAATGGAAAGTGTAATGCTGGTAGACAACAAAAGAGGTTCAAATACTCTTTCAAGGCAAATCTAAAAAAAATAAAAATTGTATAAACGCTGACAATTGGGAAATACTGGCCTTCAAGTGCTCCAATTGGAGAACAGCCTTTACCAAAGGTGTCATGGGCTTTGAAGGTGCTTGAACTCAGGACAAAAGGGAGAAATGAGCTAAGAGGAAGGCACACTTGGCCAAAGAAGAAGAAGGTACCCATGAGATGCTACACCATGGTTTAGAGTTGTGGCAAGTACAAGTCTTGCTTCCCCTCAGATTGGCATGCTGTCCACTCCAGCAGCTATGGAAAGGATTTCAGCTTTAGATTAACTGCAGTTTCTTTTGTTTTCTGAACTCTAGCTAAACTTAACTATGGTTTGTTGAAACAAAGCAACATCAGGCAACAGTTTAATGAACTATCTTGTTTTTGCTATTCATTCATGATTAACCAGAGTTTTGGGTTCTGCTGATACACTAAACCGTGGTTCGTGTAAAATGGAAGTAGCAGTGTCTGGTCTTCTCACAGCAGTCCCAAAGGTGGAGAGGAGAAGTGTTCTCATAGCACAAAACCATGGTTTGGTATTGTGCCCAAAGACAGCCACCAAGTCTACATAATGATCATCCTTTTTGAGTGGAAGCTTCTCTCCTCCACCCCTTCCTCATGGAGCCTGACAGGAGTTGTACTGC
Organism: Podarcis melisellensis; assembly: GCF_964234715.1. NCBI lineage: Eukaryota > Metazoa > Chordata > Lepidosauria > Squamata > Lacertidae > Podarcis > Podarcis melisellensis. The sequence continues at coordinate 117,629,142 of NC_138528.1, forward strand.
TGCCTAATTCCCCAGATATTACCACATGCTTAATAGGCTGTAAAGGATCAAAATAAGGCTAATAGGGTACACCAATTATAAGGAGAAATGAAAAATCACTAATAAAGATGGACAGCTCATTAAGTCAAGAGTCAAAACACCAATCCACACCAAACTGCAGCAGTGTCCTAATTCCGACGGGGATGAGAAATCCATTTAAGTTAGAGACTGTCTGTGCCCTTCATGCCCTATGGCCATAATTCATCTAAACTGGAGTGTTTATAAAGTGGCCAGCAAAACAGCCCATAAAGCAGTCCATTGCTGCCATCCCCTTATCAAAGGTATCTAAATTGGTATGAGATGCTCTTCCATGAACAGCAGAACAACTTCATTCTGCAAAAGGAGGACATACATAGACAAAACTCTGAAGCTGCAAGAACAAGAATAGTGTAGTAGTAGTAGTAGTAATACTGATAGTAATATATGCCACTCAAGTGACTGGGTTGCCTCAGCCACCCACTACAGTGGTACCTTGAGTTACAAACGCTTCAGGTTACAGACTCTTCAGGTTACAGACTCCGCTAACCCAGAAATAGTACCTCAGGTTAAGAACTTTACTTCAGGATGAGAACAGAAATTGTGCGGCGGTGGCACGGTGGCAGCGGGAGGCCCCATTAGCTAAAGTGGTACCTCAGGTTAAGGACAGTTACAGGTTAAGAACAGACCTCCAGAACGAATGAAGTTCTTAACCCGAGGTACCACTGTGTAAACATTTCACAATTCTTAAATAGGGAGGCAAGATAAGGCCACAGAATAAAAGGAAAGCTAAAGCGAACTGAAAAGGATTTCAAAAGCTTTGAGATAAGTTGCATCCAAATTCTTGTTAAGCACCTGTTTTAGGGATAGGGGCAGGGGCGGAGGAAGGGGGGTGCGGTGGGGGCGGTGTGCACTGGGTGTCACCACTGAGGGGGTGACAAAATGCTGGGCGACAGTCACCGCGGGTCCTGCATCGTGCCCGAGCCACGCGTCTGTCCCGGGAGTGACGCGGTGGCTTGGGCACCTGCAGGCTCCGCCCTGCCCCAAATGTCCCACCCACCACCTCCCCCCCAGTTGTAGGGCAGCTGAGTGGGAGGAGGCAGGCAGACTCCTTGGAAGCCCTGTGGAGTGTCCTACCCCAGCTAGCCCCCCCCCCCGCCGCTGGATGGGGGGGGGGTTAGATGGCAAGGGAACTAGGGAAGCAAGTTTTTGTGTCCTCTGGTCTTCACATCACCCAGTGGCTTTATTTTAAGAATTGCTGAGGCCCTCTTTACTGTAAAGAAGCTTGATAAAATTTGGACACTGATTTCCATAGTCAGAAAGATACTGCCCATGACTTTTTCTGATAAATGGTATTTTGATGTGGCAAAGCATTTGCAACAAGATACTGAAACCAGTCAAGGTTGGGTTCTGTATCACCTTTGAGTCCTTTCCCACATGCCTCATATTGTATCCAAGGTGACAGAGAAGAAATGACTTGGTCAGTTTCTGTAGGTCAAGAAATATCTTGTCTCGAGGGTCATGTGATGACACAGGCTGTGACCTGCACCATGAGAGGAGAGCAGATCTGCTAAATTAGCCTCTTCTACTTGTTAAAAGTCACTTTTGCCAAACCTGAACAGTCTTTACTTGAGATTTTGTGGTTCAGGGAAATAACAGTAGGACTTGCCGACTGGAAGGTCGGCGGTTCAAATCCCCACAATGGGGTGAGCTCCCATTGTTCGGTCCCTGCTCCTGACAACCTAGCAGTTCGAAAGCACGTCAAAGTGCAAGTAGATAAATAGGTACCACTCTGGTGGGAAGGTAAACGGTGTTCCTGTGTGCTGCTCTGGTTCGCCAGAAGCGGCTTAGTCATGCTGGTCACATGACCCAGAAGCTGTACGCCAACTCCCTCGGCCAATAAAGCGAGATGAGCGCTGCAACCCCAGAGTCGTCCGCGTCTGGATCTAATAGTCAGGGGTCCCTTTACCTTTACTAAGGTAACACAAGAGGAAGCCATTTGTAATTCACCCCCCAAAATGGCTTAGCAAAGCTGATAAGCAGCAGTGCCAAACTCTGCCATGTTAGTCGTTGGGGTTGCATGTGTCGGACAGCAAAGGCATTCCTGAATGATATGACTAGCAATGATATGATTTAAACTAGCAAGCAACTTGCTGACCCCTCAATGAACCCAATTCATTAGCTTAGTGAACCACTCACCCAATGATAATATTTCATTCCAAGGCTGCTAATCCAAGGAATCTGAGCATGCATCATTGCACCCAAGCCTTTGCTTTTGACCTAAAGTTGATTATTCCTTTGTTTCTCCAGATTCAGACATTTGCACAATGTCTTTGGAATTCTAGTGGAGTAGTTTCTCAGCTGGTTTAAATTAGCTTGGTGTGCCCATGTTACCCTGATTTTAAAAGGGTTGACCGGTATTCTGATCTTGAACTATATATATAAAAGGATGTCACATAGAGGAGGGAGAAAGGTTGTTTTCTGCTGCTCCAGAGAAGCGGACACGGAGCAATGGATCCAAACTACAAGAAAGAAGATTCCACCTAAACATTAGGAAGAACTTCCTGACAGTAAGAGCTGTTCGACAGTGGAATTTGCTGCCAAGGAGTGTGGTGGAGTCTCCTTCTTTGGAGGTCTTTAAGCAGAGGCTTGACAACCATATGTCAGGAGTGCTCTGATGGGGTTTCCTGCTTGGCAGGGGGTTGGACTCGATGGCCCTTGTGGTCTCTTCCAACTCTTCTATGATTCTATGATTCTAACTATTGCAGACATTAGTCCCCATTAGCTTCAATGGAACATCACTCCACAGAAAGGTGCTTGGAAAATTGAGGACCCATCTAGACACCCTACTTGTCAGGGCTATGAGAAGTCTGTAATAGAGGCAGGGTCCCCTAAGGTAGGGTTGCCATATTTCAAAAAGGGGAAATCCACACACAAAAGTTGTTGAGCTTCTTTGAAGCTATTTTTAATGAAATTCGCCAAAATCTGGGAAATTCCATATGTATGGCAATCCTGCCTAAGGTTGATCCAGGAGAAGGGGTCAGTGATTTATGGGGTTTTGTACCACCTGTATGGTAGGAGCCAGGGCTGGAGGAAGGGGAGGAGTCTGAGCAGTCGGAGACAGGGAAGGATGTGTGGAATGCATTGGAAGCCGAGCAATTGACTGTTCCTGAGAGGGGTGTGTAGCATTCATACGGAGCCTCCGGTCGTCTCACGGACTATTGACCTGTACACCACTAATCCGCTGCCACCAACCAGGTCCTCCCTGGTAAAATCACTTCAGTCTCAGTCAGCTTCTCAATTAATAAAGAAGAGTGTATTTTATTTCAGACACAAACAAAAACTTTTACAGCATTCCAAACGTTGTTGCTCTTTACTTTCTTAGTCTTATTTTCCTCTCTCTATCTCTTCTACCTCCCCACACTCAAGAACCCACTGCCCTAACTGTCTCTCTATTACCAACTGCCTTTCCCAACCAGCCAACCCACTAAAACCAACCAACTACCCACCAACAACTCCCAACGAACTCCCCCCAGAACTCCTCCCAGAACTGGTTTTATAGTCCCACTGACTCCACCCCCTGGGTCCTGACTGGGCAACCTGGTTAACTATTTCCCCTCCAGCACTCTCTCATATATGTTAACATCATAAGGTGGTGGTAGAATCCCCTCCATCCCCTTTCCTCACTGACCCCAGGAACAAGAGGGGCTTGAAGACCCCCAAGAAATTGGAGACTGCCAGGGGTGCCAACTTGAATAAAATATTATGGGGGCCCAGGTAAGCCCTGGCCCACATAACTGATCACATGATGCAGTCCACACACAACATTTGAATGGGAATGCCCATCAACTTTTGGGGGGCGCCCCTCAAATATTTTATTGGGGGAGCCAAAGGGACCTTGGCCCCTAGGAGTTGGCTCCTATGGAGACTGCAGCTGCATGTCACCAATATTTCCTCTGGAGAAGGGGGGAGCAGATCACAGCAGGGGGAGATTCCTTGGCTTCTTCAGCAGCCTGCTTCATCTCTGCCTCTTGGCTCCCCTCCTCTTCAGCCTCCGCTTCTACCTCTGATTCTGGACTGCTCTCTGCCACCAGTTCTTCCAGCTCACAAAACCCTGTTGCCTCTTCGTCTCCCTCTGACCACTCATCGTCATCCCACCACCAATCTGCTGGCTCTCAGCCTTCTTCCCGGGGGGGGGCTCTCTTGGGGGTTCCCCAGCTGGTGACCCCCCACTCCTATGCATCCAGCCAGCCCATGACACCCAGCAACATAAGAGTCCACAGATGAACATGGTTGTGCAAGTTAGCCTTTTAGGCTCACCGCTTCTAGAGAGCAGAGACAGAATAGTAGCACTCCTATATTTCAGCCGTTGTATTTCCACATTTGCTCAAGCGATGTGGACTTTGGGGGGAATGTTTGTTCTCACGGTGGCTGACCAGCCTAGACAATTTCACATCCACAGTAGAGGAGAGAAATCATAGAAGGTGATATGTGGCGTTCTACAGAAAGCATGCATAGGAATACGATCTAAGTAATTTCCCTGTCAGTGAAGCATATTTTTTTATGGTTTTGTATGGAGCAGTTTGTTCTGCTGTCCATGAATCATCTTAATGGCTTGGAACATCAAATGATATTAACAGCTGGATTGGGTCAGCACAGAACATCTTGCCACTCATAGATTCTAGCCAAAAATACTAGCCAAAACAATCTAAATTAAGCATCTCAGATGTCTCATGTGGTACAATTGTGTTGGTGGGGGGGATCTCTTTGACTGAAGCCATAGCTAAAGCAGACACAGACATTACGGACAATCACCTTGTCTCTTCCATTTCACTTACACTATTAAGCTTCTAAGCAGGCCTGGGAGGTGATATAAAATTAATGTAATCCAAGTGTGTAAAGTCCTCCCCTCTATTCAAATAATTTCCAAATATCTCTACAGTCATACCTCAGAAGTTGAAAATCTGTTCCGGAAGTCCGTTTGACTTCCAAAACATTTGGAAACCAAGGCGCAGCTTCTGATTGGCTGCAGAAGCCGCAGAAGCCACGCCGAACATTATGGTTCCAAACAACACTCACAAACAGGAACAATCACTTCCAGGGTTGCGGCGTTCAGGAGCCAAAACATACGAATGCCAAGGCGTTTGGCTTCCAAGGTACAACTGTACTTAGCTTGATGTATAATTGCAAGGGTTAGCAGCAATTCTACATAGTGGCCAACACCCTCGTCTATCCTTCATCATTCTGGTAGTTGTTACCCGTGATTTCTCCCTTAGTTTTGAAAACTTATTTAATTCCACAAACTATTTTGTTTCCTAGGCCAGGTGCCGCCAAAGCAGGAAAATTGAGAATGTAGCAATTTTACCTTTTAACAATCCAGACTCTGACCTTCAGTGCTAGAGGAAATGAAACAGTGGTTCTTCATTTTAAAGCAATAAGCGCATGCGACTTAATGCCACAATCTCCTGTTCACCCTGGAAAACACTGCAAATTCTTCCACATCCAACTGGGCCTGTATTTGACAGTTCTCAGTAATGGATCTTTGCTAAAGAAGAGTCCACAGGAGACTTCACAGATGCTCATTCACAGATGTTTGGCCATTAGCAAAGGCCAGAGCTCCTTGCCAAGAGCCACCTACTCACTTGGCAGCTAGGATAGGATGTTCTATAAACCAGTTTATTTTCGAAGCCAATTACACATCCCTGCACATAAATTAGCTGCTGAGCTTTCGATTACCTCTGAATAATGATAGAAGCTTAGGCGCTGCTAAGATTGCTGGTATGAGTTTAAATGCAAAATGCAATGGGTCCGTGCTTGGATTTCTGTTCTTATAGCATGGCAAATCATTTCATGTTTGCTGGTGCTAACCTTCAAAGCCCTATATGGCTTGGCATCCAAAGGACTCCCCCCTTGAGATGTCCTAAGTGCTTCTGGCTCCAAGAGATGCTCTCTCTTTAGTTGTTGCCTATGAGACTTCCGACAGCTGCATAAAATGTCTTTGGAAGCATCCGGGGCTGCCTTCTTTAAATGGATTGTATGTGAGCCACTCTGTAAGCCCTTCTGGTTGAAGAAAAAGGTAAAGGTAAAAGACACCTGACAATTAAGTCCAGTCGTGAATGACTCTGGGGTTGCAGCGCTCATCTCACATTACTAGCCAAGGGAGCCAGTGTTTGTCCGCAGACAGTTTTTCCGGGTCATGTGGCCAGCATGACTAAGCTGCTTCTGGCGAAACCAGAGCAGTGCATGGAAATGCCGTTTACCTTCCCACCAGAGTGGTACCTATTTATCTACTTGCACTTTGACATGCTTTCGACCTGCTAGGTGGGCAGGAGCAGGGACCGAATAACGGGAGCTCACTCCGTCACAGGGATTTGAACTGCCGACCTTCCGATCGGCAAGCCCTAGGCTCAGTGGTTTAGACCACAGCGCCACCCGCGTCCCTATAGTTGGGTACAAACTCTCTAAATAAACAAGTAAATAAAGTTTGGGCACAGAACATTATCCTATGTCTGCTAAAGTTCAACTACTGTGGAGGAGGGGGCAAAGGGGTGGTTGCCCCGGGCGCAAAATTGTTAGGGGCACAAAATTTCAACACCCGGTGCTGCCTCAATACAGCAACGTGCTTTGTCACTGGGCTCAACTGAAAGATAACTACTCCATGTGAACCAGGAAGTGACCTCTCCAGACAACCAAATGAGTCTTCTCTTCTTATCTCTGCAGCTGGGATCTCCTGGGTGACATGGACACCCTTAGGCAGTTGAATGCATATGCCTGCTCTGTCCTTTTCTCTCCCTCCTACCCTGTCTCTGCACACCCCCAGGAACTGGCAACCCACGTTATGCCACTGGTCAATATAAAAGATTTATTGTAGAACATACCTCAGGTTATAGTGACCAGAAACTTAGGAACATGCTTCTACTGTGCAACTAGGGACAAAAAGGTGTATTGTTGACTCAACTGGAACTGCAGGCTTACCACAACTGCCTGGCTTATGGGAGCAGCAGTAACCTGGTTGATACTGATGCATGAAGGTAATAAAGTCTATAATTAATTTTTTGTCATCAGCTATAAATCTTCCCCCAGATTTGGGGAAAGAATTCTATTCTTCTATTAAGTACAATGCCATTTTAGAGAGCCAAGGTGATTCACTGGATACCGAATATATTTACATTAATAAGAAGTGTACAGTACTCAGAAATACAATATTTTAAAGTAATGTTCCTAACGTTCTAAATTTTATTTCTTTACATTCCACAGCAAAGGAATGCACCAGGGTCTAGTGTTCAATGGAGTATGCACAAACTGTCAGAGAGCCAGGACTAAGCGACAAAAAAATTCCTTTCAAAATCCTGCTGCGCAGACATTAGATACGAGTACAAGATTCTATATTACTCTCGTGAGTCTAATTAGACGTTCTGAGCAAACCCCAAATTAAAACAAAAATGCAAGCAAAACCTAGCTGCTTTATTGTTTTTCATATTTCATTTCCCAATAATACCATACATGTGGGGAACAGACTTATCCCCACATTTTATTTGTGTAATTTTGCTTGGAACATATTTAGACAAATGTTTGCTTTGAGAGGAAGTGTTATAGCAAGGGCAAACCCTTAGACAGAGAATATCGTTACGATCAGATTTCGGATGAGGTGATGTGGCTCCATAATAGTGACCTAGGAGCAGCCATAAAAAAATGTGAAGACTTGTGGCTGTACTTTACTGAAACTGGAAATGCATAAATGCATTGATGTGTGTTTAATTCTGGAATTTTCCTCAATAACTCTCATGTGATTGGTTAACTCTGGTCACATGGGAGGTCTCTTATTAGATTACCCATTTTGTTTTGTGGGTGAGTGACTTGACTGTAATGGCTGCATCTCCATGAAGAAGAGACAGAGTTGAAGGCTCAGCTATACAGCTGCAAATTAAACATTTTAGGTGTGTTGTAAAGTGCAATATATAAATGTGACACTAGATGGGGACAGTGAGCTATGGAAAATTCAATGTATTTTTCAAAACATTTTTTTTTTTTTAAAAAAAAAGCATTTTCACAGATTCCACCTTAGATAACTCTCTCTATAAATGTGATAGAGGAGAGGAGGGCTAATGTTTCTGTTTGAATGGATGTGACAGAAAGAAGTATGGAAGTTGATGTTCTTCCAAATAACATCCTGTTGATGCACATCCTGTTCCTTCACTCTCAGTTTTACAAGATTGAACTGTTGTTGCTGGAAGCCGAGCACTTAAATTTAGATGGGAGTAACTTATTGAGCTCAAACACTACAGTAAGAATAATTTGATCCAGGAAAACAGAGCACAGTTTTCTTTTATGTTGCAGTAAATACAATGGACCAAGCAGTTTAGTTTTACTAGATTTGTGTCATTAGAGAAGCCCCCCATTAAACAAATCATTAAGGCTCCCCCTTTTACAATTATTCAGCTTGTAATCTCCTTCCACCCTTCTGGGCGGCTGACCACGTAGGTGTGGAACCCATTAATCTAAAGAGAGTGAGAGGCCAAGTGCTCCACTCGTCATTTCTGAATGATTTTTAGAGTCCTCCTCCCCCTTTATAAAGCGTTCTGTCCAGCAGAATTTTCATCATTTCACTCATGACAATTAAACAAGCACATCATAATCAGTTGACTGGAACCATCATCAAGGAGCGTTGCACAATATTGCAGCATCTGAAGAGATGGACACCAGCATATGGGAACACAGGGAATCTTCATTCATTCATTTATGCGGCATTTGTTAAAGGATTATGAACATGGTTTGACTGGGTCAAGGTGGAGGGAAGGACTTAGCCATCAATAAGTGACCACGCGCACAGGCAAAGTCTGGAGTGTCCAGTCAAATTGCTCCATACAGTTAAGTCTGGACAATTAACATGCTCATCTAAGTTGCTCTACCACGCTCATGGGGAGAAGGGAATATGAATCTGTGTCCCCTTTTGGTGTTGCCAGCAATCCTTGCAACAAGATAATGATGGTACCCTCATAGCCACGGAAGGATTCTGCAATTCCCCATCTCATAATAATAATAATAATAATAATAATAATAATAATAATAATTTATTTATACCCCGCCAATCTGGCTGGGTTTCCCCAGCCACTCTGGGCAGCTCCTAACAGAATAGCAATAATAATACAGTGGTACCTCGGGTTACAAACACCTCGGGTTATAGACTCCGCTAACCCAGAAGTACCACCTCGGGTTAAGAACTTTAGCTCAGGATGAGAACAGAAATCGTGTGCCAGTGGTGCGCCGGCAGTGGGAGACCCCATTAACTAAAGTGGTACCTCAGGTTAAGAACGGTTTCAGGTTAAGAACAGACCACTGAAACGAATTAAGTTCATAACCAGAGGTACCACTGTAATAATAAAGCGATAAAACATCAAACGTTAAAAACTTCCCTAAACAGGGAAGTTCAGATGTCTTCTAAAAGTCAAATAGTTGTTTATTTCCTTGACATCTGATGGGAGGGCGTTCCACAGGGCGGGCGCCACTACCGAGAAGGCCCTCTGCCTGGTTCCCTGTAGCTTCACTTCTTGCAGTGAGGGAACCACCAGAAGGCCCTCGGAGCTGGACCTCAGTGTCTGGGCTGAACGATAGCGGTGGAGACGCTCCTTCAGGTATACTGGGGCGAGGGCATTTAGGGCATCTCTTGAATGCTAATTCACCACTGCTTCCTGTCACTCTTGAGAAGAAGATAAGAAGAGCCTGTTGGAATGGCCCAAGGGCCATCTAGTCCAGCATTCTGTCCTCATACTGGCCAACCAGATAAATGTGGGAAACCGTCAAGCAGGACTCAAGCACTCTGCCATCCAGCAACTAGTATTCAGAAGCATCTCTGCTTCTGACCATAGATGATGAACCTATGCTCCTATTGGTCACTCTGCCATACCTAGGGATCAACCAGACACCCCCCCCATAACCACGTCTCCCCAAACCATTCAATAAACTCTTACACCCTTTACTATACAGTGGTACCTTGGGTTACAGATACTTCAGGTTACAGACGCTTCAGGTTACAGACTGCGCTAACTCAGTACCTTGGGTTAAGAACTTTACCTCAGGATGAGAACAGAAATTGTGCGGTGGCAGCAGGAGGCCCAATTAGCTAAAGTGGTACCTCAGGTTAAGAACAGTTTCAGGTTAAGAACAGGCCTTCAGAACGAATTAAGTTCTTAACCCGAGGTACCACTGTATTATACAAATAAATGGCCACTTCATCCAAAAGGTTCTCCCCTAACATTTTAAGTGCTGATATTTGCATCCACAAATACCACACTGGGCCACAAACCCACTTTGAAATAGCTTTGTAAGTCACAGGCAGTTTAACAACTCAATACCACATTCTTCTGAGGAACATGTTCTATCCAAACTTGTCTACCTCTTGTGAAGAGCTGCTCAATTTAAACTCTGCTAAGAAGTTCCATAGGGACGCAGGTAGCGCTGTGGTGTAAACCACTGAGCCTTGGCCTTGCCGACCGGAAGGTCGGCAGTTTGAATCCCCGCGACGGGGTGAGCTCCTGTTGTAAAGGTAAACAGTGTTTCTGTGCACTGCTCTGGTTTCGCCAGAAGCGGCTTAGTCATGCTGGCCACATGACCTGGAAAAACTGTCTGCGGACAAGTGTCGGCTCCCTCTGCCAGTAAAGTGAGATGAGCACCACAACCCCAAAGTCGCTCATGGCTGGACTTAACTGTCATGGGTCCTTTACCTTTACCTTTTTAAGAAGCTCCATACCCAAAATTCTTCCCAGTTCATTGTAGCCACTTTGCCCCATTATATGTTGTACGTGTCATTTGGCAGGTGAACTTCATTGCAAAATGCTGAGAACTGCAAAATTCTTTCTGTCTCTCCCCCCCCCCCACGCCTTTTTTGCAAGTGTCTAATGATAGCTGGGTTTTGGTCCTCTTATAGAAAGCGCAAATTGTGTAGGTTTCCCTTTAAATGTGAACTGAATTGAATTCCCCTCCTCTTCTCGATACACATTCCACACACCCTTTTAAAAAAGATATATATATATATTTTAAAAAGGCAAACTGGGCTCCTGCTGCTGAGGTAGTCATTACCCACCAACTAGTCCTGTTGTGGGCTAAACAAAGCTGTGATTTCCTGGCCCTCTCTTAGCAGGTGGTCCACAGGTGAGTGACAAGTCCTGAGGTGAAGAGTCATTGAATGATTTATTGAATGAATCAGCCCAAAGTTTGAAGCCTATGCAATCCACAGCTCATCTCAAGATTGCTGAGTCTGTGCTTTCCTCTCTCCAAATGTTCATCTTATTAAGGTCAAACGAAAACTACAGCAAGGAGCTAGACAGGCAGAAATAAATTTCCGCTTATCTGTTTTTACTGCTGCCAAGCAATTGTGCCAGGCATTAATTATGCATCGTGTATTAGCATTTGCCTTTTGTCATATTGTATTTTCAACGTCAGTGAGAGCAAAACAGACTGCTTTGCCAGGTTCCCTTCCCTTCCCGGGGCTGTGGGAATTTCAGGGCAGCTTCTATAGGATTCGGTTTCCATTTGAGTACTGGAGACTTAAGAGGGAATCATATGCAATGTGGGAAAGTGTGTTCTCCCTCATCAACGTCAGCACAGGTTGCGGGCGGGGATGATAAGACACCTCACTGTTACTAGGCAAATGGATTGGCCATCCTTTAAGCAGGGGCGGGCTGCTACTGGGGAAATCTAGATGTTGCCATTTGTTGATTGACAGCCCTATTTGTTAAATACAATGCTCGCAGCGAGGAACTTCCTCTTTTCGCTGCTTACTTCGGATCACCCGCCCTCCCTTCCCTAATTTTAGGCTGTTTGCTTGACCTTGCTATGCCTGTCATGGGGTCGTCTGCTTTGGGGCAGGGGCCTGGTAGGAATTTTGTCCATTTGGCTGATTAGTGTGTGCCACTTGGTTTTTGCCTACTGCGTAGCAAATCGTCACAACTTGTAAGGTTTGCAGTTAGGCATTGGTCTTGGAACTGGTTGGTGGAGGGGTATGGATTCGGCTGTGCCTGCCCCTCCAAAATGCTGCTGCTGCTTCAAGGGTTTTCCGTTAAAGGAACCCAGGGGCTCCCCCTGCTTTTGTCCGAAACCCCCTGGCAAGGGGCTAGGGCCACGCAAGCCCCTGGGAGCATGCTGGGGAGAGGTGAGGCATGGTTCCCAGTCCCGTCTCTCTGCCCAGGTGACTTACCCTTGCTGACTTCGTGGGGGGTGCGAATGTCAGAGCTGTCCCCGTGCTGGGTCAGTTAGTGCTACCAATGCCTAAGCAACCACACACATTGCTGTAATTTGAATAAAGTTGTGGCCAAAATTATGCCAAAAACCTTAAACAAAAATTAAGTGTCAATTGTGTTGGGGGGGTGTCTTGGGGACCTTGACGCGCAAATGCAGGACTCCAAACTATGTATTTCCTCATAAAGCAACTATGGGGTGCAGGGGATTTCCTCATAGGGGAGAATCTGCTGGTGGGACATAAGTGCTTAACCCTTTTTTTGCCTGATGAATCTCTCCTGAAAACAATACCCCACAGAGGGCTATGAATCTGGAATCAAAAGTTTAGTGCATCTTTTGTAGGAAATGTAAATGTGCTAGTGAGGCATCTGATCAAGACTTGTATTTTAAAATGAGCTTTTAAAAAATATATTTGCAGATGCTTGTGCGTTTTTATGCCAGGCAGAAGACCAGCTGGCTAAAAGACTTTGGCAGATGTTTATCCTCCTGGACAAGGGCCCCCCTGATTTATAGCAGGAGCCAAAATTCTCAAAGTTGTAAAAGGGAATTATAAGCTGGGAGCAAAATGGTTACACTGACCCCATATATTACAGAATACAATCAAGCTGCAAAAACACTAATTAAGAGTTGGTAAATAGTAGGATTTATTGTTTAACAGAAAATAATACCATGTGCCTCCCATTAGGCTTTAGCCACATTTTCATAAGGTTAAAGGGCAAGAGCTAATAGAAACAGCAGCTGGTTTGAAAGGGGGGTGTAAATTTAAGGAGCTGCTTTTGGAAAGTGTTTTTACTAAGTTCCTTTTTACTTTGAAAAGGCCTTTGCTTCTAAAAATCTATATATGTTATAGGTAATAGGAAATGGGTGTATCTTTTATGATTGGTTCTAGCAAACAGCCAATAGGAATTTCAACCAGGTTGATTGGATAGAGGCAGCCAAAGGAGGAGCAAGGGGGCTGGACTGAGGAAATATAACTGCTGACCATCAGGGCTGGAGTGGGCAGAGCTTTGGTAACCATATACCACTGTGTCTCTCATTTATTTGTCTGACAAATAAATTATTATTTTAATTTCTCTATTGCTGCGTTGAATATTTCATTCCAGCTAAGCGTTAACCACAAGCAGGGTGCTACATTAGTACATTCTGCAAGTCAGCCCAAGTGAGTGAAGAACAGACTGCAAGAGGGGGGATTTGCTATGGTTGCCATACATCCAGAATTTTCTGGACATAGCTGGCATCTGGGTGGAATTTCCAAAAAGCGGGGGGAAAGTCTGGGAAAATCCTGGAATATGGGAGCCCATATCGGAAATGTTGATATTTTTGGCTCTTTCCCTTAAAAACATGTTTAAAACTGCATTTTTATTTTGGAGATTTTGGCCGAACAAAAACAACTTTGCCCTCCCAAAGCTCATCAACTCTTGTGACTAGATTTTGAAATATGGCCACCCTATGTCTTACTAACAATACATGCGTGTTTTAGTGGACGTTGATCCAGTAGCAAGCACAGAGTCTCTGATAACTACCAAGTGACAACATCAGTTCAGCCTCCCAAATTGCATTCTAGCTGTGAGCACTGCAAATTCCGATGCCTCCCTCGAAAGAGAGAGAGAGAGGAATAAATATCTCTTGCTCGTCTGCCAGAGGCCACAATTGACTTTCGGTCCCAGCCGACATCTTGCAGGTTGGTTTTCCTTCCGTTGTGCTCTTTGAGGCATGAGACAGGGGCTCTTGCTGCTGCTAATTGCCCATTAATTAAACACGGATTATCCACCCATCAACTACGAGGCTTCAACAAACCCCAGAGAGGGGTACAATCTCTTTGCCTGACAGAACAGCATGACATGATAATACGCTGGAAAGTCATAAGGCAGGATAATGATTGCTGCGAGGAGCCACTTTGCACTTCATGTCCCCCTCCCTGTCATGAGCACAGAGTCTCTTCTGCCTTGCAGAACGTGGTCAGGCCTACTGGACGGTGTGCTTGAAAGTCTGGGCTCTTGGCGCCTCTGGGCCTCTGGGCCTCTTCAAAATCTCTGGAGAAATTATGAGTGGTAAGGGAGGGGCACACATGGCCTCCTGGAAGTAGAATCATGGCCAAGATGGTGTGAGGGCCAGGCAGGGTGGCAGCAAGGCTGAGGGGGTTCAGGCTCACAAGCAGCAATGCCTCTCTGCCCCAGGCCCACAGTATCCAGAGGCGTGTGGTCAGTGGATGAGGGGGACTAGGCTGGTCCCCTAAATGTTCCCCTGGCTCCTCATTCCCAAAGCCCAGGAAGCTTAGGGAGGGAGGTGTGATGCTCTGATGGGTCCAAGAGCCATCTCTCAACCTTCCCAAGTTTTGTGAAGGAGGATGGAAGGTCCCAGCATCTGATCAGAGGCCTAGTGCCTCCTTCCCAAAGCCCAGGGAGCTTCTGCCCAGCTTAGGAACGCCACACGTCATCACCCCACCCCCCTAATATCACCCTCGCAAGCTGGCACCTCTGGCCCTAACTGTTCCCCTGCAAAAAATTTCACTGCACGCCACAAACACCATCCCAGTACGCAGCAGCAATGCAACTACTGGAAGGCTAGGTTTGTGGTGCTGACCCTCTCCATGCCTGGGAATGGGTACGGATAAGATGACCCCCCCCCAATTGCATTCCTTTATCTGGGGTCTTCTGACATGGGTAATTTACAAAAGAGACTGCCACCAGGAAGGGTTCGAAGGCAGGGCAAGTCAAAGAATCATGAAAGATAGGGATTGAATTGCGGACGAGCTCAGCAGTGAACCAGCCAGCCAGCATGAACTTAGTACAATTATCCCGTCTCATTATATATGCTAATCATCTACATACTATCCCTTGCTTTTTCCTGTAGGACTAATTGCAGTCGTTAACAGTCGTCAACAGGTTTACCATACCCATTGAGTCAATCACCCATCTCCTACTACCCTCCTGAGAAAAAACGCCACCTTCCCACTATAGAGAAGGGTCTGGTGACTTCTGTTTTAGTGTATCTGAAGAAGTGTAAGGTAAAGGTAAAGGTACCCCTGCCCGTACGGGCCAGTCTTGACAGACTCTGGGGTTGTGCGCCCATCTCACTTAAGAGGCCAGGGGCCAGCGCTGTCTGGAGACACTTCCGGGTCACGTGGCCAGCGTGACATCGCTGCTCTGGCGAGCCAGAGCCGCACACGGAAACGCCGTTTACCTTCCCGCTGGTAAGCGGTCCCTATTTATCTACTTGCACCCGGAGGTGCTTTCGAACTGCTAGGTTGGCAGGCGCTAGGACCGAGCAGCGGGAGCGCACCCCACCGCAGGGATTTGAACCGCCGACCTTTCGATCGGCAAGTCCTAGGCGCTGAGGCTTTAACCCACAGTGCCACCTGCGTCCAAAGCTTATACCCAGAACAAACTTAGTTGGTCTCTAAGATGCTACTGAATGGGACGCAGGTGGCACTGTGGGTTAAACCACACAGCCTAGGACCTGCCGATCAGAAGGTCGGCGGTTCGAATCCCTGTGACGGAGTGAGCTCCCATTGCTCAGTCCCTGCTCCTGCCAACCTAGCAGTTCGAAAGCACATCAAAGTGCAAGTAGATAAATAGGTGGGAAGGTAAACGGTGTTTCCATGCACTGCTCTGGTTCGCCAGAAGCGGCTTAGTCATGCTGGCCACATGACCTGGAAGCTGTACGCCGGCTCCCTCGGCCAATAAAGCGAGATGAGTGCCGCAACCCCAGAGTCGGTCACGACTAGACCAAATGGTCAGGAGTTCCTATACCTTTACCTTTAAGGTGCTACTGGACATATGTGTGTGTGTGTATTAGTACAATTATGGTGAAGGTTAAAGAGCAGTCTAAAAGACCGACGCCATATTACTGTAATGTTGACTTAAACTGGACCCTCAAAGACACAAAGCTGCCTTTTACAGAGTTAGACAATATGCCTATCTAGTTCAGTTTTATTGACACCTGTTGGCAGTAGCTCACAAGGGTTTCAGACAGGAAGCCTCTTCCAATCCCAAACCTGGGGCCTTGTGCATGCAACACAGATGCTCTGCTACTGAATTCTGACCCTTCCCCCCTTCCAGTCCTTTCTCAATGTAAAAATAATGTTGATGATGTTCCTGGGTGCCACGCACTCCTTGGGATGCAAATGCGAAACTCTTCTCGACTGCAAAAAGACTTTAACTAACATGGAGGACGCCATTTGAAGGGAAAGTTATAAACCATTCATCATTTCTATTAGCTCATCTATCATGTAGAAGATAATACGGAAAGTCTAATCAGAAACCTGCCTTCTCAATTGGATTGTTTCCAAAGTGAGCTGCATATCCAATGTCAATTCCTCCATCTTCAGACCTAAACAATACACTTCATTTTATAATGGCATTATTTCCTGTTGTGGTGACATAATTTATTAAGCTTTCCCTAGAAGAAAGACTGATGTTATGTGATATCTAACTTCAAGCTGCTAGATATAGCTACCCATTGGGAAGACCTTCAGCAGAGATGAAGAGAAAGGAATTTACATTTTTCTTTGTGCAACTTGGCACAAATGAGAGTGTTGACACCCACTTTAGCTGATCGCTAGCATATTCACAGCAATTGTTTATCTTGCCCCCATTGGGAGCACAACATTTTATTCCTTTATTTAGATTTATTCTGCCTGAGACTCAGGGTAGGTTTGCTCCCATCCATTCTTCTTCTTTGGCGATCACTCGTGGAGTGGAGTAAGATTGTCTTCCATTAACACGGATTTAACAGTGAATCTGCAAGTGACCTAGGCTAATTCTGGAGCCACACATCCTTCCACAGTGGGGACATAGGTTTCCAGGCGGGAGCTGATCATGGTGTGGATTTGCCAAGCGTGCCTTCCTCTTAGCACATTTCTCCCTCTCGTCCTGAGTTCCAGTGTCTTCAAAGCCCATACAAGATAAAAAAATTCCTTCCAGTAGCACCTTGTTGTTGTTTAGTCATTTAGTTGTGTCCGACTCTTTGTGACCCCATGGACCAGAGCACGTCAGGCACTTCTGTCTTCCACTGCCTCCCGCAGTTTGGTCAAACTCATGCTGGTAGCTTCGAGAACACTGTTCAACCATCTCGACCTCTGTTGTCCCCTTCTCCTTGTGCCATCCATCTTTCCCAACATCAGGATCTTTTCCAGAGAGTCTTCTCTTCTCATGAGGTGGCCAAAGTATTGGAGCCTCAGCTTCAGGATCTCTCCTTCCAGTGAGCACTCAGGGCTGATTTCCTTCAGAATGGATAGGTTTGATCTTCTTGCAGTCCACGGGACTCTCAAGAGTCTCCTCCAGCACCATAATTCAAAAGCATCAATTCTTCGGCGATCAGCCTTCTTTATGTTCTTTATGGTCCAGCTCTCACTTCCATACATCACTACTGGGAAAACCATAGATTTAACAGGTATGAGTTTTTGTGTGCATGCACACTTCTTCATATTCAAAGCCCATGACACCTTTGGTAAAGGCTGTTCTCCAACTGGAGTTCTCACAGGCCAGTGTTAGACACACAAAATAAAGGAAGGAAGGAAGGAAGGAAGGAAGGAAGGAAGGAAGGAAGGAAGGAAGGAAGGAAGGAAGGAAGGAAGGTTTTAAGTCCTTGGTGGGCCACCATACATGGATAGCATGCTGCACAGAACATGGTGCACCACCGGTTAATTTTTAGGGGTGTGCAGCAGATTTAGACAAATCCCAAACCCACGTTGTTTCAGACAGATTTGGGGCTTGTCTAAGATGCAGTGGGGTCTCTCTGCTTCAAGACATGTCTGAACCAAAGCAGGGATCTCTGAAGTGCCTTCGAAATTTGGTTTTATTTCTTTTTTTAAAAAAATGCTGCTGTTTGTCTGCAAAAATGGGAACATTTCTCCTCCCTATATAAGGAAAATGCCAGGATGGCGAGAGGGAAGAAGGAGAGCTCATTTTTGACTGGCAGGTCTGGTTTCTAAATCAGAAGTAATGATTTTATCAGGGCTTTCCAGTCACAAAGCTTACAGGAAGGGATGCTCTTGTCTGTCTTATGCCGTGATAGTCCTGCCAGTGATGTCATCTTGGAAAACACTGGGCATTCAAGTCGATCTGCTTCTTTGCCACATGCCACACACATACCGCTGTCAAATCAACTTTGCACTTCATTTCTGTGTTTTTTGATGCAACCTGAACACAATACAAGACCGAGGCTGTTTTTTTCTTTCTCCCTCACTCATTCTGACTCTCCAGTCCCTTGTTCAGTCAGTGAAAGGCTTTCCACTGGCACAACAGAACTTTTGCCCACTGTGCTGCCTAAAATTGTTCCAGGGTTTCCTCCAACCCTCCAGAGCAGATTTGAGGAGGGTGCAGAAATCCTTTCACTGACAGAACAAGTTGGTTGGATACCAGCCATGGTTTTCAAAAGTCAGTTGTGGAGGCAGGCAAAAAAGGAGACAAGGCAGTGCCGACGGTGAAGGTCGAATGAGAGATGTTGACATGACGACTCGGGACGGCTATGAAAAAGAGAGTAGTTCACTGCACAGGGGATTCAAAATAGAGAAGTGTCAAAGATGAGTATGTGACAAGCAGGCCATTTCTCAACAAGAACATCAACAATCAGGAGAGACTGTTAAGGAGTATGGAAAAAACAAACCAATACTCATAAGCAGTGAGGAAAAAGTAGAGTCTAAGATGAAGTGGACAAAAAATTTAGGCACATCATACAGGTGCTTCAGTTAGCAGAAGCAATAGCTCCCGAGTGTTACAAGAAAGTAGCAGCAAGTACCTAATGCCCTGAAGAAGAAAAAAGTTGATGTGGTCGAGAGCATGTCTGGCAGACAATTGCTGAAGATCTGGGCAATTAAGATAATCCCCTCCAGACTCTCTGGGCTCAGCTATACAGCTGCAAATAAAATGCTTTAAGTGTGTTTTAAGTGCAATATACAATGTGATGCTAGATGGCAAGGGTGAGCCTTATGGAAAATTCAAAGTATTGTTTAAAATGTTTTTTTAAAAAAAGCATTTTCAAAACGTTTTTTATACGTGTGTAGATTCCGCCTCTGGGTGTGACAGATGATTCTTCCACACATTATTGCGAAGTACACTTTCATTTTTATGAAGTAGCCCCCGCCCAAAATTTTTTTTAAAATTAAAATGACAAGTGTTCTTAAAATGCACTGTTGGTGTTATTTTGTCTGAGGGTCTTTTTGTGGTCCAATGTTGTATATCTATCCAATAACAGATGTTTGATCCTGCGATGAATTTTGCCCCCTCCTCAAATATCTTAGACCGTTCATCTCGAAATGATGCTTCTGCGGGGAAGTTCAGCCAAAGTTAAGCACCTTCCCATTGATTTCAATGCACATGCTTATCTCATCTCCTCCTGAAATCAATAAAGCTTAAAAGGTCTTAGGCTGGGCAAAATTACATCTTCTCTCTTTATTTCTAATTAAGTGAAGCCAGCTAGATGCATGAGGTCTTTTCTACTATATGGAGACATTTCATTTGTGAAGCTGTCTTAGTCCAGTAATTAGCAGGCACAAAGGTTATTTACAACAATGGAACGAAGCATTACTTGTCCATAGGTGAAAAAGAGGAGCTTCTGGCCACCGATAAGGTGTTATAAGACGGCATGGGTAGTTTAAGTACAGAAGCTGGGTTCATTCTACCCTTGTCTAACTTGTTTCCCTGCTGTCTTTGTCATTAAGTGCTTAATAAACACATATCCCTAAAGTTAAGGCTTACTGGGAAATGATACACAATGAAGTGAGAAGGATTTTTAAAATAATGTATTAAAAAAACCAGAAGCCTTTCTCTTGGGAATTATAGGGACAGAGCTACCTAAATTGTATAGAAATTTATTCATGCATGCGACTACAGGGGCGAGAATATTACTTGCCCCAAAATGGAAAGAAGTTGTCCCAGCAAAGGAAAAATGGATACAAAAACTAACTAAAAGATAACAAACTTTTTATAAAAGAATGAAAATGGTTTATTGAATATTTACAAATAAATTGCAAACAGATAAAAACACTGGCAGGATTGCTGTAATAACCTGCAGTTTCATAAGAGTATATATTTAAAGAAGATGCATAATTGAGCAAGTTAAGTTAATTTGGATATGCAGAAGATATTAAAAATAAATTTAAGGAACGGCAGAAAGGGAGGGAAGGAAGTTTTAAAATGTCAAAATGTTTACGAAATCAATGAAATCATCTGAAAAGTATGAAGATTTTTTTTTATAAAAAAAGAAACACATATTCGCAACATGTCTAAGTCTCTCCTCCCCCATTTTTCTAACTGCACATTATCAACTTTACAACAGCATAATTTCCCCCAATTCCTGTTTTGTGTCCAACTGCACACAGAAACAACCACCACAACCTTGCCAGGGTGGTGGTGTGAATCAGGGCCGGAGGAAGAGAGCAGACAAATGGAAATCTGTGGCAGTGATAAGGAGAAGATGGGTCTACTCAAGGAAGGAAGAGCCCAATGAGAGCATCTTGTCCAAGGGCACCCTTCCAAACATGGGCCTGACCCAGATTCCTTAACTGGTTAAGAATGTCATACAAAACAGCCAGGAAGTATCTGGGGAGAAAGGTTATGTAACATGAACTTAGCCAGTGTGACAAACAGCTGGGGGGGGGGACCTCTGGAAAAGTGATTTGAAGTTTACAGCATGTTCTTCTTTGAAGGAGAACAACCTGAAAATGAATCACAGATGGTATTTAACTCCGAGTAGGCTGCTAAGATGTATGACTGAGTCAGATAAGTGCTGGAGATGCAAAGAGGTGGAGGGAACATTCCTTCATATGTGGTGGACTTGTAGAAGGATAAAATAGTATTAGGAAATGATCCATAATGAATTTAAAAAAATGTTTAAAAGTCCTTTCCCAAAAAACCCAGAGTCCTTTCTGTTGGGCATAATTCAGACTGAAATTCCCAGGTATCAAAAAAAAATTGGTTATGTATGCTACTACTGCGGCCTGTGTTTTGTTAGCCCCAAAATGGAAAACGAGCAAGGTCCCAACTAAAGAAAAATGGCAACTTAAGTTGACAGAATATGCACAACTTGCAGACTTAACATATAGAATAAGAGAACATACATTTAGAGAAGATTGAAATTAAATATATGGGAAATAACTGTACAGCTGAAAACGCTGGCAGCATTGAGATAAATTCAACAGTGTAAACAAGTTTTAATGGATGCAATAATGGATACTGAATGGTACAGTTTTTGTAAAATATCCAGGGATTTATGATATGTAAAATGAACCATGGAAAGAGAAGAATGGAAGTCACTGATATCTTAAGGATGTAAAGTGAGTATGTTGAATTGTAAAACAGAAAATTTAATAATAATAAAATATATATACAGTGTGACAAACAGCTTTCCATTCATCTTCTGGAAGTCAACAGGTCAACAGATGAGTTGTAATCGGTCAGTTCATTAGTTATTCAGCAAATAATAATTACATATATTAACCCAGTTAATCAGCAAAAGCCAATGAAACATGGCTCAGTGAGAGAGTTTCAAACAGTTATTTATTGGATGCCCAGCTCTTTAATACATCACAGTATCTATAATATTTTATCCTATCCAGAAATATTACCCACCGGGTGTGATCATTCAAAACTGCAAATGAACACCAGAGATTACCAAGGAAAAAAAGAATTAATTTAATTTAAACGAATTCACTAGGTTCTATAATCAAAAACAGTCAGAGTTTCTAATCAACTGGAATACCCTGAGTCAGAGCATGTGGAGATTAATGCTTTGCAGTTAGGAAACAATATCAAATCAGAGCATTCAGAAGCAGAAGAATCTTTATTTGCATCAGCCACTAACCATAGCAATAAAATAAAATGTACTGAAAATAGAGGTTAAAACTCAACTATAGAAAATACTTTTGGGGGGTTTACATCAATAAATTGGAGCAGTCTGATCCAGGTGTTTTCACATGCTTCTGCAGTTTATGACTCACTAAGCTCAACAAAGCCTAACACTTGTGTACGATGGCCTAACAGTGGCCAGGTAAGCTTCCTGATTTACTGCCCCTCTGGGAGATCTAGACATCATATATCAATAGGCAGAGGCATTGCATTCATGTCAGAATAAGGTGGCAGATGTCCACCATGGATGGGAGTTTGAATTTGCTCTCATTCAAAAGAAGCTCCATCACCTGCCCACATCTAAAACAGCTGACTGGGGGATGGAGCACTCAGTTAGTGCTTGAACTGACCAACTGCTGACACTGAGCCTGTCCACAGACATCTCAAACTACACTAGTAGATTTACATGATGGTGAACCAGTGATCTGCTTCACAACTTTGCTGCTGAACACTCCCCTTTGCTTTCTTTCTGCTCCGAAGAAATCCCACCCATACCCACATGCAGAACATTCGTTACTACTGTAGTTGTCCTTACGATTATCTGCACAGGTGTTTTTTTTTAGTAGCACACGTATGTTTCTTTCTTTGGACTAGAATCCAGTGTGTCTTCTTCTGCTCAGTGGCATATAAAAATAACACATAATATAATGCTCTTCATTTAAACAAAAGAAGTCTATGACTCCAGCTTCAGTATTTCAAGTAATCATACAAAATATACATGTTGTTTAGAATCCTCTTGACCTTCGAAGGTATAGGAATTTTCTAGGGTGTTACCTTGTAGAAAGAGACAATTTAGCCATAGCTAAAAGCATGTGATCTAAACCACTGAGCCTCTTGGGCTTGCCGATCAGAAGGTTGGCGGTTTGAATCCCCACGACAGGGTGAGCTCCCATTGCTCAGTCCCAGCTCCTGCCAACCTAGCAGTTTGAAAGCACACCAAAAAGTGCAAGTAGATAAATAGGTACCGTTCTGGCAGGAAGGTAAACGGCATTTCCATGCGCTGCTCTGGTTTCGGTGTTCCGGTGCACCAGAAGCGGCTTAGTCATGCTGGCCACATGACCCAGAAAAACTGTCTGCGGACATCTCAGCCTGTAAAGCGAGATGAGCGCCGCAACCCCAGAGTCGTCTATGACTGGACTTCACTGTCAGGGGTCCTTTACCTTTTTAAATGCATCAAATATATCCTTCATGGTCATCATTGTCATCATCGTCTCCTCCATCCTCGTCATTCATCATATCATCATTCTCATTGTCCATCCATTCATGGAAGTCACCGCAGGCATAATCACCTGACGTTTCCAGGTCAATAGCACAAGCTGCAGCTCCATGTGTTCTGAATCCTGTTACCTCATTGCCATATCTGTCCACACACCAGCCTTGTCCTGCACTTCCATGGCACTGAGTTGGCTTGTACAGTGGTACTTCGGGTTACAGACACTTCAGGTTACATAAACTTCTGGTTACAGACTCCGCTAACCCAGAAATAGTAACTCAGGTTAAGAACTTTGTTTCAGGATGAGAACAGAAATCACGCGGTGGCGGCGGCAGCAGCGGGAGGCCCATTAGCTAAAGTGGTACCTCAGGTTACGAATGGACCTCTGGAACTAATTAAGTTCTTAACCCGAGGTACCACTGTAGTAACCATCTTCATCACATAAAGGGGTATACTCTCCTAGGAGCTTCCTTCCCCCTTGCTGTTTCTGAATGTTGGGAGTAGAGGAGTTGAAGTCGCACATAGTTCAAGATCTTTGGACTGCGTCAAGCTTTCAAAACGTTTAATGAATTATGTAAGTGCACCATGAGAGTTAATGGCACAATAATTTGAAGATGAGAAGCACTGGAGTAATGAAAAAAAAATGGCTTAACTATCTCGCAGCTATTGAAAAGAAGCTTGAAAAATAAGATATAAAAAACCAGGGGGAAGGGTGGGGAGAGAGAGAGAGAGAGAACTGCAGTGTGATTGATCGCTCAAATGGAATCTCAGAGATTCCGCAAAGCAGAATTCAAAGAGCTTTAAATGAGCAGCTTCCTCTTCCAATTATAATTCTGCACTAGTGGCGTATGAATGCGCTCCCCGCATTAACATTTTCTGAGAGTAGAAGTGGCAGTGCTTGCTTTAATTTTAGATATCATCATCTTTTGACCACATCCAAATACATTTCCGCATATTAAAAATGCATTTCGGGCCTTCCTAAACCTTTTTACTCGGAAATTGATTGCGACAGAAATTACTCCAAAGACGTCTGCATCAAGTGCATTGAATGCCATCTGGTATGTGTATGTCTCTCCCCCCTATGAATTTGGGAACATAGGAAGCTGCCTTAGACAGACCATTGTTCCATCTATTTCAGTATTGTCTACAATACTGTTTCAGACAAGGATCTCACCAGTCAAAGAATCAGAAAAATCACTGAGTTGGGAGACTGAGAATCATCTAGTCCAGGCTTCCTCAACCTCAGCCCTCCAGATGTTTTTGGCCTACAACTCCCATGATCCCTAGCTAACAGGACCAGTGGTAAGGGATGATGGGAATAGTAGTCTCAAAACATCTGGAGGGCCAAGTTTGCCTATGCCTGGGCTAGTGCCACCTAGCTGCAATACAGGAATATGCAGCTGTCCCTCCCGCCTCATGGGCAGATGCTTTCTCACACTCCTTCTCATCCAGCCAATTTCCAACAGCAAGCAAGAGGCATTCTTACAGTTCAAGAAGACATTCGGGTCAGCCAAACCCCCTCAAGGAGGGGGCAGACTAGGGGAGGGATATGGGCTGAGAAAAGGGACACTGTCCTGAGGACACTCCAGTGACCAGGACAATCCTGAACATTCAGCCCTTGAGCTTGAGGTTTTCTGCCTCCACCTCCACGTGAGAACTCTAAGGCTTGAATTGTCTCTGTGGCAAATTCATTTTTTAATAGTTTTTTATTTATACTTTTCAAATTTATACATTTCTTTTTTAAAAAAAATAATTTTTATTAATTTTCAATACATCACACTCATCCACATTTTATCTAATTTTAACAAAATTCAAATTTTGGTCTTCCTTCAGCTTCTCTGGTAATCATCCATTTTTACCATTCAATACACATTTCTTTCATTATATTGCCATTTATCTTCCCTCATTTTTTTCTATTTCCTTTAAACAATACCTCTTAGAGTTTTACAGTGCTTCTTGAAACCCCACTAGCGTTGTTTGCACCTCACATATATTTTTCAGATATTCTACAAATTTCCCCCAATCTTCGATGAACCTTTGGTTTCGAGTATATCTTATTTTCCCGGTCAGTTTATAAAGTTCCGAGTAGTCCGTTAATTTCATTCTCTATTCTTGGATTGTCGGTATTTCCTCTTGTTTCCATTTTTGGGCCATTAAAATTCTTGCTGCTGTAACTGCATTTCATTAGCTTTACAATCCATTTGACATTTCAAAATTTGACCTCCTTCCCCCTCTTCCTGCGGTTCCTCAAATGTATTTCTTAATATCTTCTGCATATCCAAGTTAATTTAACTTGCTCATTTAATTATCTACTGTAAAACTGCAGATTATTACACTAATCCTGCTAATGTGTTTATCTAGTTACAATTTATCTGTAAATATTCAATAAACCATTTCCATTCTTTTATTTTTTTTAAAATGTTATCTTTATTTCTTATTCTTCCAGTAAGTTTCACCATTTCTGCATAATCCTTAAGTTTTTGTATCCATTCTTCCTTTGCTGGGACTTCTGTTTCTTTCCATTTCGGGGCAAGAAACATTCTTGCTGCTGTAGTAGCATACATGAATAAATTTCTATACAATTTAGGTAGTTCTGTCCCTATAATTCCCCAAAGAAAAGCTTCTGGGTTGTTTTTTAAATAAAAGTTATTTTGAACACCCTTTTCAATTCATTATATATCATTTCCCAGTAAGTTTTTAGCCTTAAATTCAAGCCTTGTAGCTCTCACATGGAGGGGGGCAAAAATGGAATGTTGCTGAAGTTCAAAATCTTAAAGTATGAAGAAAAAAAAACCAATAGCTAAGATTTGCCATCTCTTCTGATAAGACAATGGCAGAGTAAATGCAACTCAATTATGTCACTGAGAGCAAATACACTTTCTGTTCTTAATATTCTCCTCGCAGCAGGTAGTAATTATCTGATCCATGAAAAAAACAACAGCAATAGATTCATTTCAAAAACTTGACAAGGGAAAGTCTAAATAGTTCTTCAGTACTGATGCAAAGTGAAAGCCGAAGAAGGCAGCTTGGAAGGGGTGAGTGTTGGGGGACATTATTGCTCAGACTCCAAACAAAGTTGAAAAACAGAGTTGAGGAGTTACTGCTTAGCACTGCGAAGTTGCTTTTGAGTTTTCAGAGCCAAATGTTCCCAGACGTTATCTTATAATCCTAGCTAGGGTTGCTATATTTAAAAAATTGAAAATCTGGACACAAAAGTTTTTAATCTTTTTCTTTTTGTGAGCCATGTTTTTGAGCTATTTTTAAGGAAATTGGCCAAAAAACAAACACTCCCAACATGGCTTGCCTGGCTTTTCCGGGACATTTAACTGGTTTTCAAAAATTCCAACCGGATGCTATTTCCGACAGATGAAACCCAGATATGTTTGGGGAATCCCAGGTGTATGGCAGCCCTCATAATCCTTAAAACCAGTCTGTAAAGTAGGTGTGCAGCAACAGAATGGCTTGCACGAAGCCACCTTGTGGGTTCATGGCAGGACTGATATTAGGGATAGGGATGGGGAACCCATGGCACCTTGGATGTTAAAGTTAAAGGGACCCCTGACCATTAGGTCCAGGCATGACAGACTCTGGGGTTGCGGCGCTCATCTCACTTTATTGGCCGATGGAGCCGGTGTTTGTCCGCAGACAGCTTCCAGGTCATGTGGCCAGCATGACTAAGCTGCTTCTGGTGAACCAGAGCAGCGCACAGAAACGTCGTTTACCTTCCCACCGGAGCGGTACCTATTTATCTACTTGCACTCTGACGTGCTTTTGAACTGCTAGGTTCAAAACAACGGGAGCTCACCCTGTCACGGGGATTTGAACCGCCGACCTTCTAATCAGCAAGTCCTAGACTCTGTGGTTTAACCCGCAGCGCCACCCGCATCCCATATATTAGTAGACTCTTATTTCCATCAGCCAACATAGTGATTGGTCAGAGTTGTAGTCCAAAGCTATATAGAGGGTGCCAGGTTCCCCACATCCCTTGAACCAAGAGTAATAGAATTATGGTCCTGTAAGATTTAATACTGCATAAGGATTCAAGGAATGTAAAAAATGCAGGCTCTGCCAATGCCAATTTAACGTTACATAAGCTCTTCGTGATATATTAATAATCAGCTGCTAAGATTTTCTCCTCGCTATTGTAAGGGAATTGCTGAGACTAGATATAAAAAAAGAGAGTAACTGACAGCTTTAAGAATCTAGGTTCTTTGTACTCTTCTTAATAGATTCATAGCAGGTGATAATTAACTCCCCTACAGAACTGGGAGAGAAAGCTTCTTTCCACATAAATGACAAAAAAAACCCCCAAACCCATCAGGAAGATCTAAATCAGAAATCCAAAAGAGCTATCCATTACACACTAAGCAGAAATGAATGGGGAAAGACCAGAAAGGATGATCTGCGAGTATACAGAGATTTGTGCATTTAGTTGAGGTTACAAGGGTCTAATAATTCATGTCTTCCATGCACTTAAAAAAAACCCCGTTCATAAAGAAGGTGTCAAAAACATGATAAGCAACCAACTCTTCAGCGTTTCCTGCCAAGGCTTTAGAGGCCTCCCTACTTAAAACAAAATTCCATGACAGCCGATAGAAGTTTTATGAACTGGCAAATGCAAGATCGTCACCATTTAATGCTTTACAGTAGAAACACAAAGAGATAATAGTGAACTGGCTGGACACTGAACAGGATTGAAGGCTCTCTGAGAAACATGAGGTATCTCAATGCTCAGGCAAAAGCCAAC
Organism: Podarcis melisellensis; assembly: GCF_964234715.1. NCBI lineage: Eukaryota > Metazoa > Chordata > Lepidosauria > Squamata > Lacertidae > Podarcis > Podarcis melisellensis. Next base: position 117,657,199 of record NC_138528.1, read on the forward strand.
ATACCCAGTAGAATGCAATATTAAAAAGGAAAAAGGGAACAATGCATCACATGTGGTGAAAATGTAAAAAGATAATGAACTTTTGGGAAATTATTTATAAGGAGCTAAAAAAAATATTTTAATTAACTTTCATCAAAAAAAACAAACCAGAAGCCTTCCTTTTAGGTGTCATGGCTGCAGACAGTCTGAAAGAATTGAGGAGGGTATTTATGCATGCAACCACTGCCTCAAGAATGCTGATAGCCAAATGGTGGAAAGGAGATAAAATACCAACTAAATTGGAATGGCAGGCAAAATTATTTGATTACGTGGAACTGGCAAAGATGACAGGAAAAATTAGGAACCAGACAGACCAAAAGTTCAACAAAGAATGGGATATATACAGATTATATTTAAAAGAACATTGTTCCCATATGAAATCATTGACATGCTTTGATTAACTTCTGCCATACTGATGTTGGTTTCTGTGTGTTGCCACTGTGCAGTGCTTGGAGTCACAAGGCTCTGTGTACATTCCAGAGATTCCATACTGTTGGAAGTCTCAAGGGAGACGGATGTGATGTTTACTGGTTTCCTGTTCCTTTGTTCCAGTTGCTCTCTGTCTTTCACAGAGAGAGGATGTTTTCTTTTCTGTCTGCGTAGCTAGAAATAAAGCTTAGCGATGTAGCTCATAAATCTCATAACTTCTGCTGCTTTGAAACTCTGCTGAATGGGAACGTGCTTGGAGCCTTATCAGAGGATCAGGTTGTTAATTATTGTCAGAGGAGAGAACAAAGGCTCGACCGGAGGAGTCGCTCGGTCGAACGCAGGTTCCGACAACTATATGCTACAAAGATTATAGATAATTTGTGATAAGTTAAATGTCATACAATTTGCAGTTAACCAGGAAACAAAGGACCCACCCCGAGGAAGATGGAAGTCTTAGAATATGGACGAACTTTATCTTATATGTAATATTTTATTTTTATTTGATGTGTTTTTTCTTTTTTATTCTTGTGATGGATGGATGAAATATTTAAAATCAATAAAGATTAAATGCAAAAAAGGGGGGAGGAAATGGGAGTGGAGCCACATAAAGAGGAGTGCAAGTTGGGGATGGGGGATGGAAAATGGGGATGGGGTGGGATTAGAGAAGGGAGAGTGAAAGGGTCATCTTGAGCCCTTTGCAATTTATGGTACCACAGATGATGCTCCAGGCATCTGGCAGGCTAGAACACTGAAGAGAAGCACTCCAGTTACAAGGCAAGAATGTGCTGCAACATTACATTTCATGGCAGGTCCCACTTGTATATTCCAGGAGGTGGGCTTCAAGATTCTATCACACTCCAGGATGACCAAGAAACTGAATCCAGGGTGAGGCTATTAATGTGAAAGAGCAGACGCAACAATATGAATGACAGATCCATAGGTGGCAGCAAAATGGGGGCAGCGGGGCAAGTGTCTCCCCAAACAAGGAGCCTGCCCTCCCACTTGCTTCCCCCACAAAAAAAATAAAAATCTGGCCATTAATGTCATACTGTTATTTTGCTTTCACTGCTCACTTACCTAGAAATGTACTTTTGTTCCTCCCTGCCAGATTTCTTTTTTGGTTCCGCTGCTGCTATCTCCAAAAATCTCCTGCCTCCCATTGTAAGAGGTATATTTGCAGTCAAATAAATGAAAGGTAAAGGTAAAAGATAAAGGACCCCTGGATGGTTAAGTCCAGTCAAGGTGACTATGGGGTTGCGGTGCTCATCTCACTTTTCAGGCTGAGGGAGCTGGTGTTTGTCCACAGACAGCTTTCCAGGTCATGTGGCCAGCAGGACTAAACCGCTTCTGGTGCAACGGGACACATTGACAGGAACCAGAGCACACGAAAACATCGTTTACCTTCCCGCCATGGAGGTAGCTGTTTATCTACTTGCACTGGTGTGCTTTCGAACTGCTAGGTTGGCAGGAGCTGGGACAGAGCAACGGGAGCTCACCCGCCGCCAGGATTCGAACCGCCGACCTTCTGATCTGCAAGCCCAAGAGGCTCAAGGGTTTAGACCACAGGGCCATCATTTCATCACACACAAAGTTGGCCATCATTTAGATAGCAAGGTGTGGTGTGCCTTCCTGCACTGAAGGGAGTGCTTATAAACTAGAGCAATGGGGAAGTTCCCATTAATGTAGCCCTTCTTCCTTTCTACTCATCTTAGGTTCACCCAGTGTTGGCAGTAGAACTCCACTCTTCAGACTGGAGAGTTGAGCTGTTGAAATGGAACACACAAGACGAAACAGTCAAGTCGGCAATGATTAAGTGGGCACAAGACATTGGTCATGACATTATGTTTGTTGACTGGGAAAAGTTATGGACCACCGGGATGAAATTTACAGCATGTAATGCTTTAAGAGAAAATATAATGAAAATGATTTACAGGTGGTACATGACCCCAGTCAAACTTGCAAAAATCTATCATTTGCCCGATAATAAATGTTGGAAATGTAAAGAAACTGAAGGAACATTCTTTCATCTTTGGTGGACGTGCCCAAGGATTAAGGCTTTTTGGGAAATGATTTATAATGAACTAAAAAAGGTACTTAAGTATACTTTCCATAAGAAACCAGAGGCCTTTCTCCTGGGCATAGTCGGCCAATTGGTGTTTAAGGATAGAACATTTTTTATGTATGCTACAACAGCAGCAAGAATACTTATTGCAAAGTACTGGAAGACACAAGATCTACCCACCATGGAAGAATGGCAGATGAAGGTGATTGACTACATGGCTTTGGCGGAGATGACAAGCAGAATTTGAGACCAGGGAAGAGAAACGGCGGAGGAGGATTGGAAAAAATTTAAAGACTATCTAAAGAAATATTCAAAAATTAGTGAATGTTAGATTGATGCTGGATGAGAAAGTTAGGGGTTAAATAGCAACAATGGTTATGATAAAAGAAAATGAGGGTTAACAAAATTAAATTGAAAATAAGGGAAGGATTTGCTGATCAATTAATTAGACATGAGAATACAGAAAGGGGAGGCATGAGGAAGTCGGGAAAGTAAGTTATAAGAAAGTAAGATCTGAAATTATACGTGTTGTATGTTTTTCTATGTTCTATGTTTTGTGTATTATCCTAAAAATCTGTGAAAATCTTAATAAAAATTTATAAAAAAAAAAACAGACTGGAGAGTTGAAACCACCACGGGGGAAGGAATTGTTCATAGTAATCAGCTCAAAGTTATCAATGCCTGTGGCACACTATCTCTGCGGGAAAGGGGATAGGAGAAGATGGTGGAGAAGATCTGGAGGCATGAACACAGCACAGAATCTTATTTCATACACTTATTTTTCCATTTTCAACAGCTGGGTGGTTTATAACAAGCTTTGCTCCTGCCGAAACTTTGCTGATGGATCCCCGATTGCTCCCGATCTGCTTAATTCCTCTTCCAAAATGAGCATTAAGCAGGCACAAATATCTCAGTGTTTCTCATCCATTTAGGTGTCGTCTCTGGCATATTACGGTAAGATGAGATGAATCAATGAGAAAATGTGCATCAAGGTAGGCATTTTACAGCTACTTTAGCCGAGTTCAAGTCTATTAAACAGGGAAATGAACCTAGAGGAAAGTCACTGTGCAAGGCATCTCTCAGTTTAATAACACTTGCATTCGAATTATTGTTAACTTCTAACTTATTTCAGCCTTGCTCGGGATAAATCATTTGAAAGGAAGAAGCTAAAATTGCATATTAGCAAGTGGAAGGAAATATTTAGCTCCTGGAAGGAAGTGTTCAATGTATGGTCATAAATCTGGGAAGCATCAAAGCTGGCCATCATTTAGGTAGAATTTAACTAATAAACAATTGTGGTTCAGGATGATGAAGTGGTCTGGTGCGTTAATGAATTAGGATGCAATGCAAACCCCAGTTGCTGCCCAGTGAAGTTAGGAGACCATTGGTGCATCTGTATCCCTGCTGCTTATGCCAGCCAGGACAGAGTGGGAAAGAGAGCAATCAAATCACTGAATCAGCCTCCCAGTGATTGCTCCATACATTTCCAGAGTTCCTTGGGAAGAAAGGTTGATTAGCAAACCACTCAGTGAATTGTTAACTCTCAGAGGGGAATACGGCAGACTCTCCAAGTGTCCTTGTTTTCCAGGGACAGTCCCGGATTTACAGAAGCTGTCCCAGTTTCTGATTTGATCCCAGAATGTCTCACTTTTCCTTAGGACATCCCTATTTTCATCAGAGAAATGTTGGAGGGTATGGAAGTTAGGCTAGGGTTGCCATATTTCAAAAAGTAAAAACTAGGACAGAAAGACCTCAATATTGTTGAGGTTTCTAAAGGAAAACCCAAAGGCTGTTGAGCTTTTTTTTTTTTTTTTAGACAAAACCCAAAGTTGTTGACCTTTTTCTAGTAAAAGCTACAAGAATTTTCAAGGTATGGAGCTTTTCTGGGCATTTTTGACACAATTTAACACCCGTTGCTGGTTTTCTAGGTCATTTGCCTGATTTCCAAAAAATAATCCAGGACACCATTTTCAGAAAATCAGGTTGTATGGCAACCCTATGTTATGTGACCCCCGAACCAAGGAGATAAGTAACCATACAACCTGAAGGCAGCCCTGTATAGCCTTTTTAATTTTTTTTACTGTTCAATGTTTTTTTAATGGTTTTATATATGCAGGAAGCAAGCCAGTCAGATGGGTGGGGTATAAATAATAAAATTATTGTTGTTATTATATAGGGGGTCCCTATTTCCATCGGGAAAATGTTGGAGGGTGCGATAAGCATTTCCTAATAACTCTTAGCATCCTTACCAAACTCCTGTTCCCAGAATTCTTTGAGGGAGGCTGTGACTGCTAAAATAGTATAAACCTGCTTTAAATGTATGTTGCAAATGTGGCCTTAATGCAATCTCACGGAAGCAGTGGGACCAGCTTAGAATCCAATGGCTCTTGAGCCAGCTCAGCTCCTCCTCTTGAACACCCCATTTCAAAGCTTCCCACTGGTTGTTACTGGTGGGGTTCCCTCTTGCAGAGCTTCTGTCTACCTGGCCATTCAACAGATGAAAGGGGGAGCCCCACCCCAGCAGAGTGACGTGCTAGCAGAACCGGGGGGGGGGGGGATTACCCTACAAAGGCTGGTGGGATAAGATGGAGGGACACCTCCACACAATCCACACACCCAGTCTGGCACAAAACTGCTTTATAGACCTTTAAAGCCCTAAACAGCCTTGGTGCAGTATACCTGAAGGAGCGTCTCCACCCCCATCATTCAGCCTGGACACTGAGGTCCAGCGCCGAGGGCCTTCTGGTGGTTCCCTCCCTGCGAGAAGTGAGGTTACAGGCAAGCAGGCAGAGGGCCTTCTTGGTAGTGGTGCCCGCCCTGTGGAACGCCCTCCCACCAGATGTCAAGGAAATAAATAACTATCTGACTTTTAGAAGACATCTGAAGCCAGCCTGGAATTGGGAAGTTTTTAATATTTGGTGTTTTAATTTGTTGGAAGCAGCAACTTCAATGCATTGTTGGAGCTGGGCAAAGGGACTTTTTGATCTAATATCCTTTAACATCACTGATGCTGGTCTCTGCAGAATAATGGCCATTTGGCCGGGCCTTTTAAAGCATCTGTAGTTTGGCTGAGTTTTGTTGGACCAGTTGCTGGGTTTTTGATTTGTGTCTGCCTATTTAGGATTTTATGGTTCAATTTTATCGTTGTACTATTGCAGGGTTTGTCTTATTGATTTATGGCTTTGTCTATTAAAGCTGTTGTAGTGGATGTTTTAATTTAGTCTATTTTACTATCCACATTGCCAAGAGAAGACCTTCATTTAAAAAAAATGGGGGACTTGATTAAAATAAATAAATTCTAAACATTTTTTTAATTCTCAATCATCTATCCATAAACCAACTCTTAAGCACTTTCATATTTTCTTTTTCCAAATATACATATATGTTAGAGAGGCAGAACACAAGAGGTTCATGCGATGAAAGGACCAATGTGCTCACTCTTTAAAAGACCATTTGAGAGGTCTTCTATACTTGTGGTCACACTTTTGTAACACAGGTTAATTATATGCTGAGAAGTATGTGCTGTTTGGGGATGCGGGTGGTGCTGTGGGTTAAACCACAAAGCCTAGGATTTGCAGTTCGAATCCCCACAACGGGGTGAGCTCCTGTCGTTCGGTCCCAGCTCCTGCCAACCTAGCAGTTCAAAAGCACATAAAAGTGCAAGTAGATAAATAGGGACTGCTCAGGCGGGAAGGTAAATAGTGTTTCTGTGCGCTGCTCTGGTTCGCCAGAAGTGGCTTAGTCATGCTGGCCACATGACCCGGAAGCTGTACGCTGGCTCCCTCAGCCAATAAAGCAAGATGAGCACCACAACCCCAGAGTTGGTCACAACTGGACCTAATTGTCAGGGGTCCCTTTACCTTTACTTTACTTTATGTGCTGTTAAGAAAGCACTTTATCCAGCTGCTTATCTAGGACACCCCCCAAAAAATCACTTACACATCCACCTTTGTGCCACTGTGAGAGAAAGACAGGAAGCTTCTCCTGTGTTTGATTTTGCAATGATAGCAGTATCACATTGACACACATTTACATCATACACTCCATCATCTGATAGATGATTTTTGTGCCCCTCACCAGGCCTGCACCCCCAGAAGGGACCAGTTTTGCCAACCCCTAGGTATACCTCTGGATTTATCTGTACAGTGGTACCTTGGGTTACAGACGCTTCAGGTTACAGACTCCGCTAACCCAGAAATAATTCCTTGGGTTAAGAACTTTGCTTCAGGATGAGAACAGAAATTGTGTGGCGGCGGCACGGTGGCAGCGGGAGGCCCCATTAGCAAAAGTGGTGAAGGAATGGGTTTCCCAAACCCCAAAACTGACTGTGCAGGCAGCTTTTAAACTGCACCAAAATCCCCATTTCTCCTTAGCTAAAATGCATAAACCTCAGCCGTTGAGCAAATGCAAAACAAGAACACAGCTCTCTCCCTTATCAGTTTGACGGCAAGACTGGCCTTGACTCTACCAGTAGAACAGACACAGACATATCTTATGTTCTGAACACAAATGATGCAGAGACCCAAGTCTGGGACTAACGCCAGAGCATGTTCTTGGAAGTAGTGACCTCTTGCTCCAAGATAGGAGTAGGAACAGGAATATCCTTTTATGGTCAGAAGTACAGGAAGGAAGATCCCTTTATGGTTGAGAGTACCAGAGCAGGAACATATGTGATGTCAACCTGTGTACGTACGCCGACGTGGTTGGGCTCCTAGGGGAGGAGTGAGAGGGTGCCTGGAGGATATATAAACTGCATGAAACCTGTCATTTCTTTGTACTTGCTGTGGACTCACCACGCAAGTGCCTTCTGCTATCCGGAGAGCAGAATAAACTCTTTCTTTGAAACAACCTCGGTGTCATTTTGACTTCCTTCCTCCTGTCCCGGAGCAACGCAGACCCAATCGGTGAACTCTAATAAGGCTACAGTGGTACCTCAGGTTAAGAACAGTTTCAGGTTAAGAATGGACATCCAGAATGAATTAAGTTCTTAACCCAAGGTACCCACTGTAGTTCCTTATACTGTACATTTTAAAGAATTAAAAATATGTCTCCTTCTCCTCTGCCAGGCCCCTGCTTCAAGAAGCTAAAAGCAATCAGAAAACTTTTCTCAAATTATTTATAGCAAAGAAAACAGCCCTCACAGTGGCAGATCTAGCTGCTCGGGCACCCGGAGTGGCCACATGCCGTGCCCACGGGGGTGGGGTGATGCACTCAAGGGGACGGGGCTATCCACCCGGGGGGTGCGTGATCGACACAGCGTCAATCTGCCCTGGGGGTGCCCTATTGCCATGGCGGCAATCCACCCAGGGTGGTTTTTGTCACCCCCCCTCAGGGATGACACCCGGGGCAGCCCACACCCACCTTCTCTGCCTCTGAGCCCTCACCATTGGCTCTGGGTGCAAAAGCTGCTGCTTCTTCTTCTGATCACTTGTAGCCGAGTAAGATTGTCTTCCATAAACACGGTTTTTAACAATGAGTCCATAAGTTACTGTGGAGGCCAATTCTGAATCCACACATCTTTCCACAGTGGGGACATTGGTTTCTGGGCAGGAATTGATCACGGTGAGGGTTTGCCAAGCGTGCCTTCCTCTTAGCACGTTTCTCCCTTGTGTCCTGACTTTGAGTGTCTTCAAAGCCCATGACACCTTTGGTGAAGGCTGTTCTCCAATTGGAGATCTCGCAGGCAAGTGTTTCCCAATTGTGAGTGTTTATACTACATTTTTTTTAAAATTGCCTTGAGACAGTCTTCAAACCCCTTTGTTGACCAACATTACACTTTCCACTTTTAAAGTTTGGAATAGAGTAGTTGCTTTGGAAGAGGATCAAGCACTTGAATTTAAACATATATGAGAAGCTTTGGGGAAAGCATTCACTGAACTGTCACAAAGAATAGAGGCCACTAACGGGCCAAATTAATTAATTTACTCTTTATCTGTAGCGGTGAGTTTTGAAGCCAACTGGATTAATAATCTGCCATTCCAACCATGCTCATTTTTTAGCATTATAACTACAAGACAATTAGTCTCAGTCACTGTTCTGCACCTGCCTTATGATGAAAGGTGTCCAAACACATAAAGTCTGAAATTATACATTTTAGCAGTTCCACGGGGTTTTCTTTTCTTAAGTAGGCTGGAGGCAAGATTCAGCTTGACTAGCATCCTTTGTATAAAAGGGAGAGAAGTCACCCTAAGTGGTTCAGGCAGCAATTACCAACTATCCCAAAGGGGCAATTAAAATACACACACACCCTCAAACAATTACAGTGACTTTGAGCCAAAACACATGTTATAGTGGATTACTATCAAAAATGACCTCCTGTATCTCATCCTCCCCTTTGTCTCTTCCAGACGGGGGTGGAGAACTTATGCAGCCCTCCAGATATGGTTGACCAATGGTCAGGGGAGACAGGAGTTGTGGTCTAGGTCCAGAAACATCTGCAGGGTCAAAGGTTCCCTGCTACCACTGCTGTTAAGGTTTAGTTCCATTTAAGTAACATTGTCACTGTTGCAGATACCAATATAGTGCAGTTTGAAGCAACTGGAAGCATAAGAGCTAACTTCTTTTGTCCAGACCCATAAAAAATATTGTGCAAACTTTTTACCAGCAGAAAGCTTCAGAACAAAACAGAATGCATCCAAATATTTGTACAATATATTGTGTTATCTACAACCGGCTCAGCATCTTGCCTATGAAATGTGAAATAATCCAAACAGACCTAGAAGCAAAGGTCCCTCTCTCTCTCTCCACAGCCTGCAGGCTATTCACTCTTGCTTCAGGAGAGCTTCATTTTACACCTTCACTCCAATGAGTTTGAGGGATGTGGGTGGTGCTGTGGTCTAATCCACTGAGCCTCTTGGGCTTGCTGATCAGAAGGTCGGCGGTTCGAATCCGCGCGATGGGGTGAGCGTCCATTGCTCTGTCCCAGTTTCTGCCAACCTAGCAGTTTGAAAGCCTACTAGTGCAACTAGATAAATAGATACAGTGTTTCCGTGCGCTCTGGCTTCTGTCACGGTGTTCCATTGCTCCGGAAGCCATATAGTCATGCTGGCCACATGACCTGGAAAACCTGTCTGCAGACAAATGCCAACTCCCTCAGCCTGAAAGCAGAAGTGAGTGCCATAGTCGATTTCAAATGGACTTAACCATCCAGGAGTGCTTTACCTTTAACTTTACCGTTCAGTAAGGGAGCTAATGATTCACAGGCAACTCACTTTCAAAATGGAGATTTTGAAACCCAATACCTCTTACATGATCTAAGGTTACAACCCTCACATGCTACCTACAGAGAAACAGCAATCAGCTAGTCAGTCATTAACTTATGCAACCAGAAGCTCAACATGCTCTCCTTGGCTTTAATATAGCCCCTTTGAAGAGCCCCATGTTAAACCTTCTGCAATATACATTTAGGCATTCTCATTTCAGAATCAATTAAACCATTATACTTAAGAGACACATCATGTGATTCATCTTACTCTACTCCATGCCATTGGCAGCTGCTGGTGGTAAAGGTAAAGGATCCCTGTATGGTAAAGTCCAGTCTAAGATGACTATGGGGTTGCGGCGCTCATCTCGCTTTCAGGCCAAGGGAGCCGGCGTTTGTTAACAGGCAGCTTTCTGGGTCATGTGGCCAGCAGGACTGAACCGCTCCTGGTGCAACTCTGACAGAAACCAGAGTGCATGAAAACGCCGTTTACCTTCCCGCTACAGTGGTACCTATTTAGCTACTTGCACTGGCATGCTTAGTACCCTGGGACAATGGAAAACCCAAGAATGTGACACAGTAAGGCATCTTTCGGCCAGAGGCCATTACCTGCTGTAATGTGATATTTGGGCTGCAGAAAGCATTGCGCCACCCCAAGTAGCTTGCGAATAATGCTTTTCTACTTCCCACTTTGCCCCTGGTCCACTCTTGAACAATTCTTTTTAGTTTAAATTCAAAAGGCTTTTATTTTTTTCAAATAGACACCGTCCCATGTGCCAAGGGTATATAAATCAAAATCCCATATACCTCAACGTTACGTGCTTTTGACATTGAAGTTTCACTTAGGCGAATATTACTCCATAAACAGCATTTGATTAGATTTGGGGGTTGAAATAGTCCACAGAAAGCCGGGTTTAATCATTTGTTTGATTAAAAAGGCAAGGCAGAGCTCCCATTACATGGTAGGAGAAGCTTACATTTTAAAATCTCCTTCACAGAATCCTTCAGATGCATTTTAGGTACTACTGATGATGCCCTTTATCGAAATACTTGGTCTTTATAACTTTACAACTTTTACAGCTGCCTCACTTTGCCTCACTTGAACTTTATAATTGAAAACCAAACCAATGACCTTTAACCGAGGGGGTGGGATGTGAATGTTGGTGAATCTTACCACAGAACTACATATCTTTTGTTCCTTTGAAAAATCAGACCCTTTACAGTCTTCAGTCAGTATTCATTTTCCTTACCCCACCCCGTTTTCTCAGGGGGGAGAGAGAGAGATGCTTTAAGGCTTTTTTCTGACATAATGTACTGATAAAGCAAGAAAAAAAAAAGAGTATTGGTTTTGCTCCACTTAATAGCTGCTTAGTACAGTGGAAATTATCTGCCTGATTATCTGTTCTTTCAGAGGGCCCAAATGGCGCTTTGCTGAAAAATAATTGCTTCCAATTATTCCACCGCTTTCTCTTTAGCTTTTAATTATCATGTTTGAACTTCCCATTCTCACCTCCATGAGGGAATCATAGTGTCTGTTTACTGCCTTCCTCTAATGTCATTGCTCTGCCTAGACCTATTGCCTCCATTTTCCTGGCACCGCCCTTTGCTGCTAATTTTTTATCTCATTTTATTGGTGTTCTACAGCAAAGCAAATAATCTCTTCAGCTCCCAGGACCTTCATGGAAACCTACTCTCAGCATGGCCAAGAGAATTTGGAAGTGGGAGAAAAGCAATGACAAACCTAGACAGCGTCTTAAAAAGCAGAGACATCACCTTGCCAACAAAGGTCCATATAGTTAAAGCTATGGTTTTCCCAGTAGTAATGTATGGAAGTGAGAGCTGGACATAAAGAAGGCTGATCGCTGAAGAATTGATGCTTTTGAATTATGGTGCTGGAGGAGACTCCTGAGAGTCCCATGGACTGCAAGAAGATTAAACCTATCCATTCTTAAGGAAATCAGCCCTGAGTTCTCACTGGAAGGACAGATCCTGAAGCTGAGGCTCCAATACTTTGGCCACCTCATGAGAAGAGAAGTCTCCCTGGAAAAGACCCTGATGTTGGGAAAGATGGAGGGCACAAGGAGAAGGGGACGACAGAGGACGAGATGGTTGGATATTGTTCTCAAAGCTACCAGCATGAGTTTGACCAAACTGCAGGAGGCAGTGGAAGACAGGAGTGCCTGGTATGCTCTGGTCCATGGGGTCACGAAGAGTCGGACACGACTAAATGACTAAACAACAACAAACTTTCAAAATATCTGCATTCATGTAACTAGAGGCCGCATCTATCTAAATATCCCCAATTTTTAAGATTTATATCCCATTGCATAGGAAGAGCCCAACTAGGTTGAGCTATCAGTTCTCCACGTCCTGGTTTTCCACCAGGACTAATGTTAAAAAAAATTAAAATCTTAAAGCAAGGAAGAAAACAACCCAAACAGAAAACTGTGACGCCAGCAGCCAATATGGTAATTGAAAGCCCCACCACTAAAACTTATAAGCATGTCGAAATAAAAATGTCAAGTGTATAGATGGGAGAATTCTGGACCTTCAAATTCTCCAACTCCCATTTGTCCCAGCAGCATAGCCAACAGTTAAGGATGGTGGGAATTGTAGTCCAGCATCATTGGGAAGCCCACAAGTCCCTATCACCAACCTAGGGAACAAAATCTCTCCTGTAAGTTCGAAGCATTGTACAAATGCATAATTTTAATTATTATTGCAATACTCCTAAAATTGACCATGCCTCTGAGGGGTCATTCTATTGTATGTGGTGGACCTGCAAGAAGGTCCATCACATGGACCTTAATAAAATTAGGGAGGGGGGAATTAAGCGACTTTTCCCAAGAGGCCAGAAACCTTCCTGATGGCCATACTAGACTGTGAAATCCCAAATATAGCCTAATGGTATTTATTATACATGTGATTACAGCAGCAAGGGTTCTCTAGCCCTGGAAATGGAAGAAGGAGAGAACACGCTCAAAGGAAGAATGGTTGATGAAAATCGTGGAATATGCAGATATGGCAAAATTGATGGCACTGATAAAAGGCACAAATTTCAAATCTTCTAAAGAAGACTGGAAACCCTTTCTACAGTGGTACCTCAGGTTAAGAACTTAATTCATTCTGGAGGTCTGTTCTTAACCTGAAACTGTTCTTAACCTGAAGCACCACTTTCGCTAATGGGGCCTCGCGCTGCCGCCAGAGCACAATTTCTGTTCTCATCCTGAAGCAAAGTTCTTAACCCGAGGTACTATTTCTGGGTTAGTGGAGTCTGTAACCTGAAGCGTATGTAACCTGAAGCATATGTAACCCGAGGTACCACTGTAGTTTATAACAGTAACTATTTTTATTGCATTAGCCAAAGGCCATGGCAACATCCAAAGAAGGAAAAAAGAACGAATAAAAAAAGCGGTCGCTACATATGCAGTAAAACCATGGTCAGATCCAACAAAATTTCTTATTTCTTATTGTACGGAATAAAAAGTAATTCTCAGAGTCCCCTTTGCAATTGATTGCTAGCCATCCAGTTCTTTCTTCCTATTCTTCCTAGCTGCCAGGAAGATAGAAAGCCACCTTATAAATCACAAAGTGATCAGTATCCCTCAGCAGCTATTTCATCCTCTCCGCCCTTTCTGGTCTATATTAAAAGTTATTTCCCATTTACAAAGACCCACTTCGAGAAATGTAAGAAAACAGCAGAATATATTAAGAAAAATGTTAGAGAGGATGAAATGCGGTAAGACAGAACCTTAAAATTATATGTAATTTTGGGTTTTAAACATTGGTGTTGGGTGAGAGAGAATGCACTAGTTCTTTTGAATTGGAATATAATTGTTGAGTAACAAATGTAACTTTCTATATGGAAAAAAGTAAAATATAATAATAATAATAATAATTAATAGACCCTGCCTCCAAGCCTTGGCATGGTACTATTATTGTATTCTTCTACACACAGGGCTTATAGCCTCACAATACTCTAGAACAGTGTTTCCCAAACTTTTTTGGGCAACGGCACACCTGTTTACTGAAAAAAAATCTCACGGCACACCACCATTAAAGCCCCGCCCCGTGACGTCAGCGCGCAGCGTCACGCCGGGAGGGACGCACGAAAGTGAAAGTTTTTTCCCTCCCCCTTGCCGGGGAACCTCCAAGCTTTGGGGGTGGGAGGAGGCAGCAGAGCGAGGGACTGAGGGACGGCGGCAACTGAGGCGGCGGCGGCTGTTGTGGTGGTGGCGGCGATAGCGGGCGGAGGAGGGGGCGGCGGCGGGGCTTGAGGAGCCGTCGCCGGGAGTTGCTGCTGCTGTTGTTGCTGCTGCTGCCCGGACATGCCGGCCTCCTCCTCCTCCGCTGTCTCGCGCTCCTCCCTTTTGCACGCGCTGCCCCGCCGCTCGGCACCACCACCGCGGAGCCGCCCCCGGCTCGACGCGGATCCTCGCCGCCGCCGCCTCTCACCGCCCGACTCGCCCGCCTCCCTCCCATGGCACACCAGCCAATGTCTGACGGCACAGTAGTGTGCCGCGGAACACCGGTTGGGAAACACTGCTCTAGAAAACCAGTTGGAAACTAATGTCAAGGTATTTTGTATCTAAAGCACAGTTCTGTATAAAAGTACAAGTTTCTGGAGTTGGTTCTCCACTTAATCTAGCTAGTTTTGTGCCTTTCTCCCACACCCCAGCATAACAAGCAATTTTGCCACAACTAGCAATACAAAGGCAGGCAGATTTTCTACGCAGCTGCTGAATGTCTCACTTGTGAATTAATTATACGGTCACAGATCAATAAAGCAAGCACGTTACATAATTGAAACGAACAAGGGCTACAAAGCAACTTAATGAGAAAAAAAGCAAAAAGCTGAGAGACCAAACTAAGAATCATTCCACGAGGTCCCTTCTTTCAGGACTCTCACTTAAATGAGGAACATAAACAAGGCAAGTACTTGCTGAAGAAGAGAGACATAAGATTAAGGTTCGACTATCCACCTTGGCCAGCACTCTTATCTTCACTTGCATTCAATGCATTAAAGATTAGCCTTGGTGCTCCTGCAAATGTATCAGGGCTGGGTAGCAGGCAGCAGATTCCGTGATTTAGGAACAAAGAACAAGCCAGTGGTCAGGAGCAAAGAACCAGGTGGGAACAACGACCAAATCAAAAAACCAGAATTAAGCAAATTTCCAAGGATACAGGAACATAGCGGAGCTCAGGGACACCTCATTGCTCAACCCAGGAAGAATGGGAATAGAAAACCCTCTCTCTACGCCTTCCTTCCCAGAAGGATCCTATAGCTAGCCTTAGTGGGCAGAGTCCGATCAGAAACTGAGATGACCGCCACCTGTATTTCAATGGTTGGCCACATGGGGCAGCCCTATAAAGAGGTCCCAAGGTTGCTGGATCGAAGGGTAATACATGAATGGAAGCAATTTTTCCTAGGGCTGCCATACGTCTGGATTTTCCCAGACATTACCAGGATTTCAAAGGCAGAATTGACATCCGGGAGGGATTTCTGAAAGGTTGCAGTTTTTCCTGAATCTACGAGTAAGGCAAGTCTTCTCTCTTTTTGGCTAAACAACTTTCGGGGCTTTTACTATTTGAAATATGGCAACTCCATCTTTCATATGTGCATCTAGAGCATATGCACATATGTATCTGGCTTCTCATCTACATCTTTACTTGATATGAAATTCAGAACACTAGAAAATGCTGCTGTCACTTTTCTCACCTTCACCAGCAGGCCTAAATCATATGCAAAATCCATGCGCTCTTAAGCCACTGAATTATGGGCCTCATTCAATGAGCTGGATAGGTCACTGGATGCCAGCAGGATGTGCACCCCATCTAGGTCACTAGCTGCTGAGTGCACCTGCAAATGCATCAGGGCCACTTTGTTCAAGATACAGTGGTACCTTGGTTCTCGAACGGCTGAGGTTGTCAAACAAATCGGCTACCGAACACCGCAAACCCAGAAGTAACTGCTCCAGTTTGCGAACATTTTTCAGAAGCCAGACATCCAACAAAGCTTCCATTTGAGTGCAGGAAGCTCTTGCAGCCAATCGGAAGCTGCACCTTGGTTATTGAACAGTTTTGGGAGACATATGGACTCCCAGAATGGATTAAGTTCCAGAAACAAGGTACCACTGTACATAGACTCCGTTTCTGAGCAAACCATAGTGAATATGGCCACTAAGGTGCCTCTGAATTATTTCTTTAATTTTGTTAAAAATTAGCATTGTTGTTGTTATCCTACTTATTATGATGCCCATTAAAATTCTCCATGTACCTGACATCCAAATATTGAAAGAAATTCAGTGTAGCGCTATGGCAATTGTTCCATCACCTCGAGCTTCTCAAGGTGCCAGATGAAACAATCTCTCCTCTCTGCCCCACCACACAGAGCCAACTGTGGAAGGCATGAGGGGACATAGGGCAAGAAGAGAGGGGAACACCCCATTAGGCTGGTGGAACTTGTTAGCTGAGTCCTGTCCATTGATCAGAACATCTGCATACGACTATGTACCGTATTTTTCGCCCTATAGGACGCACTTTTCCCCCTCCAAAAATGAAGGGGAAATGTGTGTGCGTCCTATGGGGCGAATGCAGGCTTTCGTTGAAGCCTGGAGAGCGAGAGGGGTCGGTGCGCACCAACCCCTCTCACTCTCCAGGCTTCAGGAAGCTATCCGCAAGCCTTGGGAGCTCTGCTGGAGCTCCAGTCAGGCTCCCAAGGCTTGCGGATAGCAGCCTCCAAACCTGACCTGGTTTGGAGGCTGGCGGTGGGGAGAAGCGTGCTTCTCCCGACTGCCAGCCCCACAAACTCGGGGGACAGAGCAGAAGTGGAGCGCTGCCTTCCTGCTGTTCCCGGACCTGGTTTGGAGGCTGGCGGTGGGAGCTGCCTGCATCCCGAAGCCTGGGGCGCACTGAGCCTTGCGCCCCGGGCTTCGGGAAGATATCCGCAAGCCTGGGGAGATCGGTGCGACTTCCCGCCAGGCTCCCTAGGCTTGCGGATAGCAGCCTGTTCTGGGGGCTGGGGTCGGGGGAAGCTCAGGCCCCCCCAGCCCTGCGCCTGGGGGGAAAATATATATTTTTTCTTTATTTCCTCATCCCCCCCAAAACTAGGTGCGCCCTATGGGTCGGTGCGCCCTGTGGGGTGAAAAATACAGTATATAGGATGTTGCAAATGTATCTGTACAGTGGGGAAAATCATGACTATCCACTTCAGAGTCCCAGACAGGAAAATACAAGCGATGAATTCATAGAAATATAGGGCTGGATGTGAGGAGGGGAATAGGCAGTCAGCTATTCAGTCTCAAGACAACACCTTCAATGCTTTAAGTAGACATGTTCTTTGCTAAGTAAAATAACATGGTATTTCTTGTGAGTGGCTTGATCCCTTATCCTATCTCCTATACAATTTATTCTGTTACTTAAAGTAATTATTATTATTAATTAAATTTATGTACCACCCTATACCTGCATATCTCAGAGTGCTTCACAAGATAAAATTACAATATAGAACCACAAAATACATAATCAAAATATAAAAAGAAACAGCTGAATAACCCCCCCCTCAAAAAAACCCCTCACATAAAAACAATTTTAAAAAATTTTAAAAAGAAAAAGCACAATTAAAAAGCAGTTTGAAATAATGTAAACAGTCATATACTAAAATGTATTGTGTTTGGAGTTTTTTGTTTTTTTAGTTCACATTTTTCATATGTCCAATCACTTGTTCATGATTACAGTTCTATCTCAGGCATAGTGAACCAATTATGCAATTTGCTGACAATCATAGATACAAGTTGTTAATATGCAACACATGTTCCTGGCAAGCTGGGGGAGCCGGGAGACTTCAAACAAAAAGACCCACAACACCTGCAGTTCCTTAAAACTACTTCTGCCTGGAGCATTGCTTATGTTGGCTCCGCATTAACATACTGTAAGTGCCACATTTATTAAAATTCACTGAGGTGAATAAACCCATATGATTTGGATTTTTTTGCTCAACCATGCAAAAAGAGAACCCTAAAGTGAGTTGCTTATACTTGTGTGTTAAATGCTCGGGGGGGGGGGGAGAAATCCCCCTTAAAAAAACTCTCACAGAAGCACCATCCCGAAATGGAATATTGCTACTTAAGTTGGTGCATCGAATGAAGTAGTCCTAGAGATGAGGATCCTGTGGTCCTACAGATATTGTCAGACTCCTAACTACCCCAGCCATCAGGGGTGATGGAAGTTTTAGTCCAACACTACAGTGGCGCCCCGCAAGACGAACGCCTCGCAAGACGAAAAACCCGCTAGACGAAAGGGTTTTCCGTTTTGGAGGCGCTTCGTAAAACGAATTCCCCTATGGGGTTGCTTCGCAAGACGAAAAAAATCTTGCATCCCCCCGCGGGTTTTTTCCGCTTTTTTCTTCCTTTTTTAAAGCCGCTAAGCCGCTTATCAGCTGTTCTGCTGATAAGCCGCTTAACAGCTGATCGCTGGAAGCCGTTTGACAGCTGTAGCGCTAATCCGCTAAGCTGTCAATGGGCTTGCTTCGCAAGACGAAAAAACCGCTATATGAAGAGCCTCACAGAACGGATTAATTTCGTCTTGCGAGGCACCACTGTATTTATGCCACAGGAAACGGGTGGCGCTGTGGGTTAAACCACAGAACCTAGGACTTGCCGATCAGAAGGTCAGCGGTTCAAATCCCCATGACGGAGTGAGTTCCCGTTGCTTGGACCCTGCTCCTGCCAACCTAGCACATCAAAGTGCAAGTAGATAAATAGGTACCGCTCCAGTAGGAAGGTAAATGGCATTTCCGTATGCTGCTCTGGTTTGCCAGAAGCAGCTTAGTCATGCTGGCCACATGACCCGGAAGCTGTACGCCGGCTCCCTCGGCCAGTAAAGCGAGATGAGCGCCGCAACCCCAGAGTCGTCCTCGACTGGACGTCTGATGGTCAGGGGTCCCTTTACCTTTACCTATTTATGCCACATTATTAATAGTTTCTATAGTGTCACACAACTCTGATGCTGTTGTTCTGCTACAACAGAACAACACTATCTCTCTGAGCTCATTCCACAAGAGTGCTTCTATATCATTTTGAAATTGTGTCCTCCCTAAAAGAGGGCACGTGTTGCTGTGAGACCTGGAGACTGACCTCCTGGTTGTGGGTGGGTATATTGGGCAGCCACACCACCTGATTGGTAGGTCCCTCGTTGCTGGGTTTAATCTGGCCAATGGGGTGCAGTCTAAACAGATTGAGGGACCTATATATACCTATGCACGTGACCCAGAGCTTCCTCTTTCGGCTCATGCATTGGAACACCTGCCCACCTCTCCCTACTTTTAGGGCATTTTGTGATTGACCTTGCTATGCCGTTGTGTGTCGTCTGTCATTGGGACAGGGGCATGGCAAGAATTTCCCCACTTGGCTGATTGGCTGTTGCCATTTGGGTTTCACCTGCCATGTAGCAAATTGTCACAACTTGTAAGGTTATGGATAGGCACTGGTTCAGGTGATAGGGATGGGAGAATGGTCTTGCCATCCCTATGTGAAGGGTATTCCGTTAAAGGAATCAAGGGACTCAACTTGGTTTGGTGAACCCCAGAGAGCGGGTTGTGCCTGAACAGAGTCTGTTCCCAGGCTTTTCACCTGCCTCAGGTGTTCACCCTTGGCTGACCTACGCTGGAGCCCTAGGTCAGCGCTACCTGCAAGGGTGCAGGGAGCTAGTCGAAGCAGAGTCTATGTAACCACTCACTTTTCTGTAATCAATAAAGTTGTGGCCTAAATTCTGCCAAAAACCAAAACTAAAATTTGAGTCAAATGTGTGTTTATTTAGGGGGGAGGTCTCTGGGTCTGAACACACAACAGCTCAGTCCTGAAATAGGTTGGAGAGTGTGAGATTATGGGGGTGGGGGAATAGTATTCATATTGTTCACAAATGCCTCAGTTCCCTGAATCGAGTGAAAATTGTAGGGGTGCGATATTTGCCAAGGTTTGGTTCCCTTTGGAACAAGGGATCTCTAGAGACTAAGGATAATATCCAGCCAAGCAATTTTGACCTATTGAAACCAATGGTCTTCAGTAGCCTTTAGCTCAGGGTCTACTCTGAGTATGACTGGATGTCACCCTTGAGGCATTTTTGTAATATTTACAGATTCAGCAGATATGGAAACACTGTAACTCCTACAAACAGCAGAATCCACAGTACCACATCGTGTCACATGGCTTTGCCCTCCTCCTGAGAAGTACACCCCCAAAAGGTCTTCTCCAGAGCTCCAAACTGGTCTCTCCCTCCCCTCTTCTGGGTTCTAAACGAAGTCAGCCTTCACACACACCCTGTTTGATGATATCATTCCCTGCCCTTTCTCCAACCGGTTTCTTCTATTTGGAACATTCTAGAATGGGCTCCGTGTCACAAACCAATTGCCAACTCTGGTTCCAGCAGCCCTCAGAACTCCTGGTGGTTTGTTCTCAGAGAGCTCCCAGGTGAGGACCTCACTCAAAGAGTTTGGTTGTCCCCTTTACTCACATGAAGCTGCTCTTTTTGCTTTGTTTTACATACAGTGTTGGGGTTCCTAGCTGTTTTTCTGCATCCCTCCAGCCACAGGAGCAGAGGAGATAGAGAGCCAGGCAAGAACTTCACCAAAAGGCCTGGCTAGCTGCCCATGAGGCTACTCAGAAGGAGGGCAAAGCTCTTGGAAGCCCTTGCTCAAATCATGATGAAGCTGAGGGCCAGGAAGGGAGGGAGGCCTCCAGCTCCTGTAGAAGACCCCAGTCTGAGTTGAATCATGGCTGAAGCAACATCTCCCAAGCTGCAACCAGCCTGACCCAAAGAAATGGACAAGTAGAGATACAGAGTGGGTGATGAGACCTGGGGAAGTTCAGGAGCGGGGAGAGGGGAACACGTGACACACTTATTTACAGCCGAGGGGCTATGAAATAGATGGAAAGATTCATCCAGTTGTGACTCATCAGGTGTAGAGTGCAGTTTTATTCTTCAGAATGCCTTTCACCTTCAGAATAAGAATGCAAAGGGAAACATAAGAGCCTTAATGAAAATGAATCGAGATACCAGGCTCGCTGGCATAGGTAATTGAGGTAAGAATTGTGAAACTAATATTGCATGCTAAATTGTGAAAAATGTTTTTTAAAACTTCATTGGCAGAAATTGCTACAAAATGTGTTTAAAACGAAAACCTAACCAAAACAAAACATTGCTAATATTGGTGCAGGTAGTAGCTATGGCTACAATCTTATAGCCCCATTCTATGCTGGAATGAGGCCATGCTGGGATTTACTTCTGAGTGGACATTTCTTTGTTATTTTAAATGCCCCACTTCCACTCCTCCCAGAAGAGTTTCTCAAAGCAACTTGGAAATTAAGAAAGAGAGATAAAAAGCAATGATCCATCCATTAAAACACAAATAATAAAATGGAAAAAGCAGCAAAAACACAAAAAGCAACCAGATACGTCAAGCATTTATCTGAATCCAGAAGCTTCTTTCAAAACAAAAATATTTAATGATTAAAGGTAAAGGACCCCTGACAGTTCAATCCAGTCGCGAGTGACTGTGGGGTTGTGGCACTCATCTCACTTTACTGGCTGAGGGAGCTGACGTTTGTCCTCAGACAGTTTTTACAGGTCATGTGGCCAGCATGACTAAACCGCTTGTGGCATACCACACCCTTTACCTTTCCGCCAGAGTGGTACCTATTTATCTACTTGCACCTCGTGCTTTTGAACTGCTAGGCTCGAGAAACAGGAGTTCACCCCATCGCAGAGATTTGAACCGCCGACCTTCCAATCGGCAAGCCCTAGGCTCAGTGGTTTAGACCACAGTGCCATCCACGTCCCTTATTTAATGATTGGCAGAACACAAATGAGGGGACAGGAAATTCCACATGCAGGACACCACCACAGATAAGGCCCGCTGTCACACTCCTGTCAACCTTGACTCAGAAGGCTGTGGTACACACAACAGCTGCTTTTAATTTTACTATTTTGTTATTTCCTACATTTTAATATATTTTTAGGTTGCTGTATCTCACCCTGGGACCTTATGATAATGAGCAGGAAAGAAATCTAATAAAATCTAATAAAATAAATAATATTAATAAAATAAAATAAATAATATTAATATTAATAATGATATTGTTATTATTATTATTGTTATTATTAATATGTTATTATTGTTCTAGTAATAAATAATCACCCCCCAAAAACCCTTTAGGGTTTATTGCTTTGCAATAAGATGAATCTGGAATGCAACCTGTCAAACAAGTAATAGGAAGGAGGACTTGAGGCCATTATCTAGCTACACTTAAGCGCAATCATAGTTTGAACATTAATGCAGGTTTTACTGACATCTCCATCAGTGTTTGACACTGTAAGATTTATGAATGATAGCCAGACCTTTCAAGTCCCTCTCAGAAGGGACACACCGCTAACCAAATTTGCTTGTACTTCAGCACAATGGAACTGCACATTCACTTTCTCCTTTTCAGCTTAACACAGAGAAGAAAATAGCCTTATGAGTTCTGCAAATGGTGGTTGGAACCATCCACTTGTAAGCTGGAAGAATGTTGAAGGTCACACAGTCCAAAAGCACTCCTTCTTAGGCTGTGCCACAGGCAAATTGCAGGAGCAAGCAAGGTTCACTGGCTGACATGCTACGGAACATACTTATTTTGTGACATCACAATGCTTTTTCTTCCTGTTGGCCCCTGACAACCAAAGCCAAGAAGAAGAAGCAGGGTAGGAAGAACCAGAATGCCATGATCTCATGATGCAAAGGTAAGTTCGGCTAGAAGATAACCCATTATTGCCACTTTCAGTAGCAGCCATGTGGTTCGTTATTTATATCTGCCTACAAGAATGAATGCCTCCATGTTAAAAGCATAGAGAGATATCAGTTAAGACATTCCCTCATCACAGCCTCCAAAAACTTCTGTTCTCTGTGGAGAGGGAATGACAACTCAGCCAGTTTAGCTGGCCATTTTAGTTGCACCCTTGAGAGGGACTACTTTCAAATTATCCACGGCTCCCGCTACAGTACAGCAGCTCAGTGCAATGGTGGTCAGGTGTCCATTTAATGAAAGGGTGGGGTATTAATTATTATTATTAATAATAATTTTATTATTTATACCGTGCCCATCTGGCTGGGTTTCCCCAGCCACTCTGGGCGGCTTTACAGCACATAAATTGTAAAACATCAGACATTAAAAACTTCCCTAAACAGGGTTGCCTTCAGATGTCTTCTAAAAGTCAAAGTTGTTTATTTCCTTGACTTCTGATGGAAGGACATTCCACAGGGCGGGTGCCACTACTGAGAAGGCCCTCTGCCTGGTTCCCTGTAACTTGGCTTCTCGCAGTGAGGGAACCGCCAGAAGCAGAACCTCAGAGCGGAACCTCAGTGTCCGGGCTGAACGATGGGGGTGGAGATGCTCCTGCAAGTATACTGGGAACCTTTTTAGCTATTAAAGTCCACATTCCCTTCGGGATTATCTGTCAGTGTCGGGCAGGGCCAAAGTCAGCAATGGGCAGAGGCAGAACCCAAAGTGGGCAGGGCTACCCTTCCTTCTATCTTTCTGCAACCCATTTCCTTTTTCCTTCTTCCTCTCCAACTAGCAAGCAGTCCATCAAAGGGGAAAACTAATCTTCCTAGAGTTTGGCTTTGCAGAGGGCGTTTCCACTTCTCATCTTTTCCATTGCTCCTTCTATTTCTCCTTTTTTCCTTCTGCTATCCTACTTCTATCCCTTTGGGCTTACCCCACCTGCATGAAATTGAGCTGAGGGCCACATGAGATTGAGCTGAGGGCCACAGGTTTCCTACCGCTGGTTTAACGGTTGCGAAGAAGATGGGCTAGAAAATAACTGATCCCACTAATGAAAGCCAGTGCAAGGACTTCACCTGAGAAGTAGAGTCCCCCCCCCCAGTCCTGCCCCACATGCCACCAGAAGAGTATGCAGGGAGAGGAGAAGGAAGACTGCTCCAATATGTAAGCATAAATGCTTGTGATGACATCAGGGTTGCCACCTTTGTTCTGGCAAAATACAGGGCAGAGCGGTTGGGGATCAATTCCAACTCCCCAATCTAGTGCTGAAGTGACTTCAAAGCAACCCATTACAATCTATCTCATCCTAGCAGGATGGCCCCTCTGGAATTTGACACACAGGCACAAATTTGTAAATCTCTCTGTGCTTGGCTACCCAGAGCTTAAATGCATGACCTTTCACACACCTTTTCAAACACATGCATTTGGAGAAGATCCCTAACTTGGCCCAGAGAGAGAGAGAGAGAGAGAGAGAGAGAGAGAGAGAGAACGAGAACTTGTGGGATGTGAAACACAAGAGCAGTCAAGTACAACATTCCTAGAGTGAACATGTTTACACATGGGGAGGAATGTTTCTCCAGCCAGCAGGTAAATATCCTGTTTCCTTCTGGGCTGGGACAGACTTCCTCTGCATGTGACTAGAGGCGGGCGTGGCCTCACCTGTGCAGGTAAACGACAAAAGCACAGGGCAGGGCAGGCATCTCTTTCTCTCTTTGACTACATGCATCGAAGAAGCAACATCTGCTTAGCCAAAGATGCTCTTCCAGCCAAGGGAGGACAAAGGGACTGTCTCCTTATGAGATAGTTTCCAGGTATATGTTACTTTTCTAAGCCAAGTCAGCCTTCTGGGAACAGAATGTGAGTAAAAGCTTTTTATACTTTTATAGAAGACTGAGTCGTGTCTTATCTTTTATGAGGGAATAAGGGGGAAATACCAGAACAGTTATTATAGAGGCTTTAGCGAGCCTGAGCAAACGCATCTGCTGCAAGTTTAAAAAGGGGAATGTTACTCTGCCAAATTGTGAGCTTGTTAACACAAGTTGGAAAGGCTATAATCAAACAATATACCCTCTCCTGCATCCCTGAACATTCCCACAGACCTGAAATGCAAGACCAAACTACTGATACAGGTAAAGGTAAAAGGTAAGGTAGAAAGCCCCTGGACAGTTAACCATAAGTCCAGTCAGAGGCGACTATGGGGTTGCGGCGCTCATCTCACTTCCAGGCTGAGGGAGCTGGTGTTTGTCCACAGACAGTTTTCCGGATTATGTGGCGAGCATGACTAAACTGCTTCTGGCACATCGGAACACTGTGATGGAAAACAACGCATGGAAATGCCATTTACCTTCCTGCCACTGTGGTACCTATTTATCTACTCGCACTGGTAGGTTTCAAACTGCTAGGTTGGCAGGAGCTGGGACAGAGTAACGGGAGCTCACCCCATTGCAGAGGTTCAAACCACCAACCTTCTGATCAGCAAGCCCAAGAGGATCAGTGGTTTAGATCACAGCACTACCCGCATCCCATATTATCGATACTGGACATAGCATTGAAGTATGGGACAATCCTGTATTATACCATCCCCAGATGACACAGCAATCACCTTAGAGCCACACTGGAATTCTCCTTGCCCCCTAATGGTTTTTCCAAATTCATGTTAAATCACTTGAAGGTCAAATTAACTCCTTGGCCAAATTAAAGAACCATTCATTGGAATATATATCCGTCCTCTTGAGATGTTACAAATCATAGTGAAGTTTCACACCAGCCCTGCAAGAACCAGAGACCCCCAGCCTGGACATAGCTCATCTGGTATGTATTTTAGCCATGACACCTTCCCTTTCCTTTTATTTTGGAACTGCAGGCAGGCAGCAAAAGTTCAGGTGGTTTATCAAGAGCCTGGTGGGCAGGCGGATGGGCTTGGCTTGGCTTGGCGGGCCACAAGTTGTACTTGCCTGCTTCCGATCTTGCAAGAGTGTTATTTTCAGGCTGATTCGCCTGGCAACTTTCCCAACAAAAGTTTTGAGAAGATCATCAGAGTCAATGAGGCATAAAAATCCCAACAGCTGCTTAGCAATGTAAAGGAAAATGAAAGTTTATGCAGATAGAAAGCAAACCAATAGGTGGGACCAACATGAGAGGAATGATGAAACAGTCAGCAAAATGACATCCTTCAGATACCTTTGTTCTATAGGAAAAGGTAGCAGAAAAGCTACTTTAGAGAAAACTGGGTTGCTGTCATTAAGCAGCCCTTCAGAGATCGGGAGGGGTGGGGGGAGGAATACAACAGCTTACAGGAATTTTTTCTGGATTGTACTGATCATTGAGCAGCAGATAGACACTGATGAAAATGGGAATGTAGCAACAAGGGAGATGTCCTAGTTGTCAGAGAGCTGGGAGGATCATTAGAAGCAGAGCTAAACTACAGTTAAGAAAGATTGAAAATTATTTTACCAAGTACAAGTTAATCTGAAGCAAAATAATGATAGTAATAATTTATTATTTATACCCCACCCATCTGGCTGGGCTTCCCCAGCCACTCTGGGTGGCTTCCAACAAAATATTAAAATGCAATAATGCATCAAACATTAAGAGCTTCCCTAAATAGGGCTGCATTCAGATGTCTTCTAAAAGTCTGATAGCTCTTTGACATCTGGTGGGAGGGCATTCCACAGGGCACGTGCTACTATCATTTTGTTCCTGACCCACTTTTTCCTGTGGTTTCACATGGACCCATAGGAGCCAACTCCTAGGGGCCAAGGGACCTTCGACCGCCCCCCCAATAAAGTATTTGAGGGGTCTGAGTTCCCCGAACGTTGATGGGCATTGCCATTCAAATGGGATGTGTATACAATGCCATGTGATCGATTACGTGGGGTGGGGCTTACCTCCCCCACCCCAATATTTTATTCAAGTTGGCACTCCTGCATGGACCACTGGCAATGATGGCTGCAGTTGATCAGAGGTGAAGATCAACAACATCTTAGTTTGAACCAAGTTTGTGAGCTTACCGGCAAGCAAGGGAACCATCAATTTGGGTACGGCCTCCATAGCTTAATCCAGTATCAAGCACAAGATTAATAATAATAATATTTATACCCAGCCACTCTGGGCGGCTCCCAACAGAATATTAAAAACACGATAAAAGATAAAACATTAGAATCTTCCTGAAACAGGGCTCCCTTCAGATGTCTTCTAAAAGTCAGATAGTTGTTTATTTCTTTGACATCTGATGGGAGGGTGTTCCGCAGGGCAGGCGCCACCACCGAGAAGGCCCTCTGCCTGGTTCAAACCTACATCATGGAACAAACCAACATCACTAGTACCAGGCAAAGGAACAAACTAGGCCTGAGATGACATTTCCTACTACTAGGAAGGAGGGCTAGTGAGTAGCAGACCAGGCATATCATGTGTTTAGAGGTCTCCTAGCTTCCACCCACATGAACTGACATGCTCAGCATATGATCACAGAAACCTATGTGCTCTTGCTCCAACATCAAGAGGGTCATCAACTAATCTCCATTGACGTAGGCCCCTGTGTGTATTTTAATATGTAATTTCAATCTAGATACACAATTAATTTGTTATGAATGAATCTTCATTTGCTAGCATTTAATAATTAGTTCTCCCAAGCGATGCAACTCAAAAATAGTCTGCCACTGATGTGCCTCTTTGGAGAGAAGCATAGTCTCTCTGCAGCTTTAAAATAATTTACCTTCCTTCTGTTAATCCAGTCTGCAAGCCAAGATGGAAGCCTTGATGAAATGGTTCTCAAATCCAAAACACTCTTTAGTTTGATTAGTTGAGATACTTCATATTATTACACATATGGTCAGGGTGTATGAGAACTTGTAATACTTGCATCTTAGAGCTGTGCTGAATAGTCTCCAGTTTCAAATTTTGGTGAGAGACGACAACTCTTGGTGGGGTGCCATTTTTCTCCCAAAGCTGTTCATTTTCTGAATTCTTTACCCCCCTAAACATCCTTTTTTGACATTGCTGTTTCCTCTCAGCAGTGTTCTTTATGCACCAGTTTCCCCCCAGTTCTCCTGCTTTCTCATTGAAATATTAATCACATTAGGGAACCCACCCAATCAGGAACCGTACAAAGAATGAGATTTCATCAGGAGTATGCAATCAAGGTGTGGCTTATGATACATCATCCATGATGGGAGGTGAGGACAGTGTAAAATAATACAATCTTCGCTTGCTTGCTTGCTTGCTTGCTTTCTGGATAATTGGGGGGGGGGACTGAGTTTTTGCTCAGCATTATGAATATTACTCTGTGAAATATCTAGGTAAGTATATGATTCCAACTTGTGCTTTATATATTGTTGTAGAATGGTGGGTTGGTGTTTCACCTGTACATCAACTTACAGTGTCCCTCCAAGCTCCTAAGTCAGGGGTCAACAAACTTTTTCAGCAGGGGGCTAGTCCACTATCCCTCAGACCTTGTGGGGGGCCAGACTATATTTTGAAGAGGGGAAAAAATGAACGAATTCCCATGCCCCACAAATAACCCAGAGATGCATTTTAAATAAAAAGACACATTCTACTCATGTAAAAACACGTTGATTCCTGGACCGTCCATGGGCCAGATTTAGAAAGCGATTGGGCTGGATCCAGCCCCTGGGCCTTAGTTTGCCTACCCATGTCCTAAGTGGTCAAATTAGTCTCTTTGCTAATGATGCAAACTGAGCCTATTAAGCATCTCTTCACATGACTAAAGAGCACAGAAACCTCTAGTTGGAGATGCTTCTATAAGATGCCTCAACTGATGTCACTTGAGAGTGTAAAGGAAATCAAAAGACCAGGGACCAGTCTCATTTTTCAGCTAGAACTGGAAGACAGAATGACTGGAAGACAGAATGGGTTGACTGTCTCTCTCTGTTGAACTCAGAGCTATGGTTTTAAGGACTGCAAACCATATCCGCTAGCCTCCTTTTCAAAAGAAATCAAATCCAAGATATGTGCTGACACCCCTGAAATCTCTTGCTGATTGGAGACTGAGGTGTGCATAACAATATCACACTATTCAGAAAGTTCCGAGAATATTGAACCACAATTCTGCAGTACCACCTTGAGTCAGCAAAAGCTTGTGATATTGATCTATTCCCAAGCCTTGCTTTGTTCGAGAAAAGCTGCAGAGTTATGGTGTTGCATTAAAAAAAGATCAAAGGAAGACCTGAATATTTTGTCTTCCTTATTAGGAGAGAGCAAAAAGATTACACTGGATGAGTTTAAAACTACTCCTAGTAAGGCATTCTTAAATTGTATTTGGGAAGGTCTGAAGGGGGATTGTAAGTGTGTTAATATGAACATGATTACAGGCCCCCCTGATATCAGGAGGGTACCGAGTCAAGAAGGCCGTTTCTGCACATACATGTGTGTGCGTGTATAAATGGAGCTCATCAACCTGGGAAGGTAACCCATCTAGGAGAAGGAAAACTCTGATCCTAAACCTCCACTGCCTTGTGGGATATCTTCAGGAGAAGTAAAGGTTAAGGAGTAAACCCTACACAAATCTGAAGGAAAGATCTTAGGATGGTTGGATGGTGTCTGGTACACCTCCTTCCAGCAACTCCTGCTGCCAAGCTGGAGCCAAATGTATTGCTCTGCTTTCCTTTGGACCACATCAGTGAGGCTGAGAGGGGGGAGGTCTTGTTGTCTGGGTAGCCCAGGACCTCCATACACACTGCACCCCAGAGGAGGTCACTTCAGTGCTGCTAACACAGTGGTTTGGCTTTACCCCCAGAAGCAGACTCCATTGTCTCTCAAGACAGATGGATGCCAGCAACAAAAACCCAGTCATGATAAGGACTGTGAACTCATCCAGCCTTACATGCTTATGATCAGTAGCAACCACAGCAGAGGTACACAATTAGAGCAAAATTACTTGCCCATTTTCCCAGTGGGGTGTGTTGCCTCTACTTACTGAGAGTGGGTTGAGGCACAGGGAGACTGCATCTGCACCATGACAATGGCACAGGCACCCTCCACTCCCACCACGGCTCCCACAACACAGTGTGCCAAGTTCCTGCTGCTTACCCTTCCACCTCTCGGTAAGTAGCAGAAATGTATGGTGTTGGGAAGACAGGGGAGCAGCACAAACCAACCCATGCAGCACTTCCAAAACCGCTATTGCTTACAATCCCCTTTTGGATCTTTCCATTCAAGAAAGAAATGGGTGGGTGATGTGGGGCTCACTCGCAGCATGGCTCCACTGCCCCTCCATCAATGCAATTTAAGAATGCCCGAATTGGGCTACAGCAAGCATAGGCACAGGTGGCGCTGTGGGTTAAACCACAGAGTTTAGGACTTGCCGATCAGAAGGTCAGTGGTTCGAATCCCCGTGACGGGGTGAGCTCCCTGCTCCTGCCAACCTAGCAGTTCAAAACCACGTCAAAGTGCAAGTAGGTGGATGCAAGAAGATAAATACCTTCCCTCTGGAGGGAAGGTAAACGGCATTTCTGTGTGCTGCTCTGGTTCGCCAGAAGCGGCTTAGTCATGCTGGCCACATGACCCGGAAGCTGTACGCCGGCTCCCTCAGCCAATAAAGCGAGATGAGCGCCTCAACCCCAGAGTCGGTCACGACTGGACCTAATGGTCAGGGGTCTCTTTACCTTTACATTTAAGCATAGGCAAACTCGGCCCTCCAGATGTTTTGGGAATATAGTTCCCATCATCCCTGACCACTGGTCCTGCTAGCTAGGGATCATGTGAGCTGTAGGCCAAAAACATCTGGAGGGCCGAGTTTGCCTATGCCTGGGGTACAATTATGGTGCAATCCTATCAATGTCTACAGAGAAAGTAGTCCCCTTGTCAGGGTACCGTCAGAGGCTCCCGGCTGGTTGCCTAGGTATGATAAAGACAAGGAAAAGTTCCTTACAGTCCTTTTTTATTTCAAACTTTAGAGAGAGAGGCTATAGAACCCAGCCTCTTGGATAATGGCGTTGTCCCCGAGTAAATCTCCACCCCACTTCTCTCCCACTTCCTCATTTGTCATCACCATCACCTCCTCTACGGGGGCTGCTAAGTGCCCTGTGTTTTCAAGCTCTTTGCTCTCCTACTTTCAAGGCTTGCCAGGTTCTGGGAGATGGAGGGTCTGGTGACAACGTGTCAGCCAGCTGCTGTTCCAGCTCTGCCTGCTCCTCTTCTCTCATTATTTCCCAACTTTCCCCCTCATCTGCCTCTGGGCTGCGACCTCCCACAAACCCCTGTTGTAAATCTATGCTGTCTTCCTCTTTCTCCTCCCTGGAAGGGTCAGGATGGGGAGGCAGTCTCTACCACTCCTCCTTCTCTGCTCAGCCCCTAACTTCATCCCCCCTCCAGTGCCCTCCTTCTCTGCCCAGTCTCTGACACCCATTGAGTTCAGTGTGGCTTACTCCCACGTAACTGAGTAGAGGACTGCAGCCTCCATCTCAGCAGAAGAACGCTAACAAAACAGAGAAGAATGAAAGTGATGCCGCAAAATCATCCGACCTGCATCCATGTGCTGTGTTTTCTTTTCTGACTGCAAAGCACCACATTGGTTAGATGTTACCCGTTATATTTTTAATGGCCGGATTAGCATTATTATTATTTTCTTATTTTTCCTTTGGTGATGCAAAATAAATATTCCATTCATTGTGTTACATGCATTTGATGTTGCTTTGGGCATCTGTTGAAACCGAGTTTGTTATTTGTATCCAAAACCCTACAGAGAGAGCTCTGAGACCAAAGAGTCCTCTCAGGTCTTATGATTAAATAGACATCAAGTGCATTATGGAGAAATAATAAATAAATAAGGGACTGCAGCTCTCAACTAGCTCAAATAAGACATTCAGATTAAAAGATCAAAGAGTCTTCAAAATAAACCATGCAGAGAAATATAAAAACAGTGGCAATATCTTTTTGTTTTTTGTTTGTTTCAGCCAAATGCATTTAATATTTGTGATATGCTGAGCAACCTGTATAATCTGAGCTGTTGGCTAATTTCAGACAGGATAAGAGAGCTAGACATTGGAAATAAGGATTAGATCACTCCATCTATGAAAAGACTCTGTGGGTATTATTTAAGCCTTACAATCTCTGTGGAGGTTTCAAATCAATGAGTGGATACATAAATAGTTCCTGCTCTTAGGCAAAAGTGTAGCAGTGAAATACACCTAGGTCTATTGCTTAATTCTAACCTCAAATACCATTTCTTAAAAAGTCTTTTAAAATGTGCTGTATTTTGTGTAATAGCCTAACTATGGGCTGACTTGGGCTAACTTTGTAAGTAGTTATCTCCTACACAAGGTGGGCTGTAGAGTCAGACTTTGAAAATGTTTGTTCCAATTACATCACCATGTACATCATGCGTAAGCTGGAGTTAAGGTAAAGGTAAAGGGACCCCTGACCATTAGGTCCAGTCACGGACAACTCTGGGGTTGCAGCATTCATCTCACTTTACTGGCTTCCAGGTCATGTGGCCAGCATGACTAAGCCGCTTCTGGCGAACCAGAGCAGCGCACGGAAATGCCGTTTACCTTCCTGCCAGAGCGATACCTATTTATCTACTTGCACTTTGACATTCTTTCGAACTGCTAGGTTGGCAGGAGCTGGGACTGAGCAACGGGAGCTCACCCTGTCGTGGGGATTCGAACCACCAACCTTCTGATCGGCGAGTCCTAGGCTCTGTGGTTTAGACCACAGCACCACCTGCATCCCCCAAGCTGGATGTACTCATATACAAATTTATATGTAGTTTGCCTAATTTCTAAGGTTTACCTATTTTGAGGGGGAGAAGAACCACAGAAAATATAGTAGTAGTAGTAGTAGTAGTAGTAGTAGTAGTAGTAGTAGTAACAACAACAACAACATGCCACCCATCTGGCTGGGTTGCTCCAGGCACTCTGGGCGGCTTCCAACAAATTTAAAAACAGTAAGACATCAAACATTAAAAACTTCCCAATACAGAGCTGCCTTCAGATGTCTTCCAATCATGTACTGTGCATGACTACCACATATAATCCAGTCACTCTCCACCACTCTATTAAAGGTGATGGGTTTCCAGGGGTCAGCAAACGTTTTCAGCAGGGGGCCTGTCCACTGTCCCACAGATCTTGTGGGGGGCCAGACTATACTTTTTTTGGGGGGGGCGAATTCCTGTGCCCCACAAATAACCCAGAGATGCATTTTAAATAAAAGGACACATTCTACTCATGTAAAAACATGCTGATTCCCAGACTGTCTGCAGGCCGGATTTAGAAGGCAATTGGGCCGGATCCAGCCCCCGGGCCTTACTTTGCCTACCCATGGGTTAAAGTTTACCTTGACTTTGTTTTGTGATAACATAGGGTTGCCATGGATTTTCCTGGACATTTCCGAGATTCAAATGACGGAAGTGTCCAGGGGAAATTGGCAAAACGTCCAGGTTGTTGAAACTTCCCCCCCAAAAATAGCCCCACAACTTTTTGTGTCCAAGTCTTTTCTTCTTGAAATATGTCAACCCTAGGTAACAGCAAAAACTATTACACCAAGCTGGCATTAAAGACGGCCAGTGTTAAAGAGCAGGAATGGGTAAACTGTGGTGGCTGCACACAGGGGAGAGAGTCAGTTCGATTTGCATTAAAAACCATTTTTCATTTCCCAAAACAATATCCAACCCCAAACATAGCTATTCTTCATAATTTGCACGTCTGCAAACATTGTGCTGTAGCTCTCCAGCCCAAAACAATTTATACGAAAATGTGTGCATTAAGGGAAAGTGTGCATAAAAATGCTCATATCATTGAACACAAGCAAACTTTCATTATGATTAGGGAGAAATGCTGGCAGAATTGCCTATATTAAGACAAATGCACACTAAAAGCAGATGATTTTTTGCAAAGTGTTTTAGCAGAAGGATTTTCAAGCTGATGCATAAATGTGAAGTGAACTAAAGACTGAAAATATGAGAAACTGAAATGGACAGACGTGTCCATTCCTTGCTCCTCTGCCTCCTGAGATGCTGTTGAACTGCAGCTACTATCAGCCCCAATATTATAGAATGTAATTTTGTGGGAAGAAATATTACTCCAAATTCTTCAGAGAACACGTCTCAACAGTTGGGAGTTTGTTTCTGTCTGTACATTTAATCCATTTTTAAATAATAGTCGTGTGAACAAACAAATGATATGAACAGGAGAAAAGGAACAGTTGAGATTTTCTTCCTCCCTGTTTGATCTCTGAGGTTTAGCATCAAACTTTTAACCAAGTCTTCAATGTGAGTCTATCTTTGATTGTTTGGCTCTACCCAAGATGGCTGGCTTGCACAGAGTTCAAATGTCAACAGCAATATGCTGTGACCAAGATAAAAGGATTAGTTGGAGTTACATTTGGAAAAACCCCTGTAGCAGCCGGAAGATGTATAAAAAGTTCTTTACAACTCAATAAATGGGAGTGCCTGGCGTGCTCTGGTCCATGGGGTCACGAAGAGTCAGACACGACTAAATAACTAAAAGACAACAACAAAATGGGAGAAACAGATTGGCAGTTTCTGTATGAATCAAGTTGCATTCCTGTGCACGCTTATTTGAGAGGAAGTCCTACTGACATCAGTATGCCTTACTTCTGAGTAAACATGGATAAACTTGGTCTGCAAAGGCATACAATCGGCAGCGACCATTACTCCACCAGTGAAGCATCTGTGATGGTCTTAGAAGTCAACCCCGGACAATGCTCTGCAGTAATATCAGCTGATGATATGACAAGCAAAGGATGTCAACTGGAGACTAAATAAGAAATGAGCAGCTATGGGGGAATATCTTGGACGTATGGTTGCAACTAGAACAGGAAACCTGATTTTAAGAAATTGTATTAAATTTAAGTAATTTGGTTTGATTTGTAATAATTTGGAAAATCAATAAAAATATTTTTAAGTACATATCGGGCATTAGATTTTATTTCATACCCAGCTTTTTCCAGGGGTTACTTCTGAGGAAGGATCACCCCCAAGGTTCCTTTCTCTCTCTCTCTCTCTCTCTCTCTCTCTCTCTCTCTCTCTCTCTCTCTGTCTGCCTCTCTCTCTCTCTCTCTCTCTCTCTCTCTCTCTCTCTCTCTCTCTCTCACACACACACACACACTTTTTTATTTTTTTACTTGTCCATCTCTATTTCTCATCTTGCATAATTATGAAGCTGGGGGGGGTGTCATATGGATGTATAACCAAAGGTAGATTTAGGCATTCATGCATATTTACAAATATATGATACAGATCAAATTGGAATATGAGAACCACAGCTGAGTGAGGCTAGAGCTAAAAGTTGATGGGCCACCCCTTTCCCCTCTCTCACTCTCTTTTCTGCCACCCCCTTCTCTCCCTCTCTCTGACACACCTATTGTCTCTCTTGGTATCTCTGTTGCCCACTTCATTTTGTTGGGATACTGCTAGGGAGACATAGGCCATCACTGCCTCCAAGCCAACTCCGGACTCCGGACGTCCATCGACCTCCCGTAGATACAGTATCAGCAATTAGCGACATGAGCTCCAGAAAATAGCCTTCCACATTCCAGAAATGATGCACGCTCTATCAGCAGAATTCACACAGCGAAGGTTGCACTCAGGAGAGCATTATTTAAAAAGTTTATTCAGCGTTGGTCAGAACAAAGAAAAACATGACCGCCTGCTAGCGTGTTCAGGCACCGAGAGAGAAACGAAAGCAATAGGAAACATAAACATCCTGTGAACAGGAAATAAGCAGACTCTGTGACTCACAAAGCCTGCTCCCTTTTAAGGTGGAACGGAAATATCCTAACACATTTTCTCCTCCCTACCATCTGCATGGAATTAGGCTTGAGGCTTAGAGATTGCCTGCCTGCTTCTGCTCTAGAGAAAGGGCAAGATAGCCTCATTCCTGAGGCTATTAGCAAACTCCATGTAGCAAGTCTCTTCCCAAATATGGGAACAGCTCCTGTTTCTGTGGTTGTCCTACAGCTCCATTCCACATCTCCCCAGCCCCCACTTGTAGCACTCCCCAATTTCCCAGAGTGCTAGCCATCTTCTATGATTCTGTGTAGAGCTATGGCTAGGCAAATTTGATGATCGAAACCATTCATTATATATATATATATATCAGCAAGCTTCCATGTGCACTTCATTTGACAAGAGTCGTACTTCCAAGATGGCCTCTAAAGTCTGCTGATGTCATCAGGGACTCATGACTGTAAGAGGGGATTACTACTGCTTGATCACAAACATCATGGAAGGGGATCTGAATGAATATCAATAGTGATACCACAGCTATTACTTTCCTTGGCCATAAAGTTGCCATTATATATGCAGCAGGTCAATGGGGGAGAAGATTAAGGCTGTCAACTGATTAAATGATTTTTAGATATTCATCCCCCTAGCCAATTCAATCCATTCATCCATGAAATATATTTAAATAAATCTGTAAGTTGGCAAAACTCTCAATATAGATGTCCTTTTGACATACCGAAGGCAATATAAGATAATTTTAATTTAACGATAAAAATCCATTATGAGGAAATATCAGCTTTACTGCTTCTCAAGCCCTCTGACAGCAACACACCGGAAACAAAGTAGCTGATATAATATGTCATTGTTCCATCATGATGACCCACACAAGTATGTGGTTGGAGTTTATCAGCCCATATTCTACACCAGCAGGAAGAAGTGCATGTGTAAAAATGGGAGCTGTGTGCACATTTCTCAGGGTTGAA
The DNA here is from genome assembly GCF_964234715.1 of Podarcis melisellensis. NCBI lineage: Eukaryota > Metazoa > Chordata > Lepidosauria > Squamata > Lacertidae > Podarcis > Podarcis melisellensis. Next base: position 117,693,431 of record NC_138528.1, read on the forward strand.
AAATGTAGTCCAGAAACTGTGTTCATCTGTTCACGGAGATAGCAGGATTGGGGAAGACTCCTGGACTGGACTTTTAACCTGCAGAAATATATGTGCAGCACTCAAAGAGCAACAGTGTATTATCCACCTTAGAACGGGTTCTATGTTAGCATCATATTGCATTTTCAAACCGCCAAGTTGTTTATGCACAAATCAGTGCTTCCTCTTAATCAAAATAAGAGCCTGCATTTTCCATCTTGATATTTGCGCGGCAGCAAGGCATTCTCAGCAAAATAGTTAAGAACTAGGCTGCCATGTTCCGTTTGCTCAAATAGGCAGCAGCATGAAAAATATATGGGCAAGTCAGATAAAATTAGGATGATCATATATAATCAAGTTCCTCATCCTCTTTGATTGAAACTGTGTGAGCAATGGCCACCAAGCTTTGCATCTCTCCTAGCAATTTGAATTATGCTCTGAGCTGACAGAGAATGAATTATCCCCAATGACTCCCTCTTTCAGTCAATTGCTATATAAATGGAAAACAAATCCATCTCGATAGGAGAAAGATTTCTTTAAAAACAAATGTGCAATATACAGTTACATGCCAAACAAGACTGGTGAACTGTGTACTTCAGTTAATCCTGATTTATTTTAAAAAAATGCTGATAGAATCTAAATAAATTAGATAATAGCTTGAAATCCTAAGGTGAAAAGCAACAGTCCCTCCCCCACCAGTTTGATAGGGCAGTCGTCCAAACATCTCGTGAACAATACTGCACAGGGCCGTCTTAAGCATATCCAACGCTGTGGTGCAAAGCTCCCTCCGGCAGCGCTCCCCCTGTTTCCCAGTGTTTTTTAGGGACGACAGCGCTGCAGGCAGGGCTGGAGGAGGTGGGCAGCGGCTGGAGAGGGTGGGCAGCGGCTGGAGGGAGGCTCCTCTGGCGGGGAAGAGGCGAAGGCTGGACATGGTGCCTCCCGGCTCAGCTGGACACTTCGTTCCATGGTGGCCATGGCAGATGGAGGCTCTGGGTGCGGCGCTGCTTTGGCGCGGCATGGCAGAGGCAGGAGAGGGTGGCAAGCTGATGCTGGGAGGCAAGGCATCCACCTCTTCCCTGGCACCCTCCAGAACTTGGTGCCCTGGCACCCTGCGCCACTAGCCTCTATGGATAAGATGCCCCTACTACTGCAGAAGTCCACATCCCTTCATGACAATCACTGTCATGCCTTTGCTCACAGCCACACATCCATCATAGTTGCGCTCCCTTCTAAAATTATGCAACCTTCTAAGATTGTACAAAAAACCTTATTATTATGCAGTAATAATAATCAGGAATGTGTCACAACAATCAGTGCAGATCTCAATGTGTTGCCTTTCAGCTAAACCTACTATTTTCTGTGCACATACATGGGGAAATGCTTTGGAGCGCTCCAATATCTTCTTTCAGGAAGACTTGCGTTGTGTTTCTCCTAAATAATGAGCATTGGAGCAGACACAACAACTCATTCTTGGAGTTCTTCCTGTGATCCTTCTCCAGAGTGATCCCAGGAGCCAATCCTCAGTGGCTCCTACATCTACCCTAAATTATACTGCTAAATGAAAAATGCTTGGGATGGTCTATATCTATCATATCTCTCTCTCTCTCTCTCTCTCTCTCTCTCTCTCTCTCTCTCTCTCTCTCTCTCTCGGTGTGTAGAAGAACTCCATTCAGTTCTACTGTATACTCAGAATTTAAAACATGCTGAGCCCAGGAATTTATTTTAAGCATACACCTGTTTTGTATCAGACTTCATTTGATGAATCTTGGGTTCCTAGTACAAATAACAAAGTAGATCCTGCAAGCCTAAGATCTGCCCATCCATGCTTTAATCCACTGGTAGTGTCTTTAAAATTAACTCAGCTGTTTATTTCCATGCCGCGCTCTGCAGGAAAGTCTGGAGATCAGAGTCTAATCTAATCAGATGTAAGAATACGGGGCTTAATTGCTCTCAGAGTTATTGTCTCATTATGTAGAGTTAAAAACCAAGCATTATACAGATATGAAGAATGATGCTGTTGGATAATTTACAACTTTTCCTTTTCTGTTCAGTTATTAACCCACTATTGCATATGATTCAGATGATTTTCTTCTACTGTGAATAAACTGAATTTCATAAAGCAGAGCTGATTTCCCCCCACCACAGACATATGATAAGAGCTATAGGGCATGTGTGTGTGAAATGGTCCCCAAACCATCCCTTGCTCTCATCTTCTTTCACCGCTATCCCTTATTTCAGAGAGATGGCATTCCTTCTGACTGGCAAGCACATCTTTTCTCTCCCTGAAAGTCCATTAGAGTGAGAGCAGAAAACATTGCCCTCAATCTGGTTGTTTTCGGGACGATGTTCTTTCGTTGTGTTGTGTTATTTGAAGCCACTAGAGTGAGGGCAATCTACAAAAACCGTTATAGTCACTCTCAAATTCACATCCTACGTATAAGGTTCTGAAACTGAGGGGTGCATTTTGGTTCAGATCTAGCATTTTTCCAAAATGGTGGAACTTATTTGGCCACTGGGAGAACAGCTTTCCCCACCAAAAGCATTGCTTCAATTGCAACGGCGAGAATGTGATTGTACAAGTGTTGCAACAGCGTGAGAAGAGCTCCGATGCTTCCTTCTAAAGGCCCATCAAGTCCAGAATCCTGTTCTCACAGTGGCCAATCAGATGGGAAATCCGCAAGCAGGACATGAGTACAAGAACACACTTCCTCGCTCATGTTCCCTGGCAGCTGATATTCCGAAGCATAACTGAAGGCACTGAAAGCTGCAAATTCTCCAATTAATTTTATAACCCCTCTTTCTAAATGGAAAGAACTTGGTCCAAACATGGTCCAAGTGAATCATTTCCCAGCTTGTACTGTTCTGCAAGTATTATAATAAAACATTAAAGTCTAGTACATTGAAGGCCAGTCGTCACCCTTCTTTCCTTTTCTTTCTTTGGAGTGTTCCTATGTTAAGGATGAAGGATAAACAAAAAGTCGAATCTGGGCAAGGTACTCACTGGAACGTCACCGTGTCGCTCTAAGCGCCAAGTGAGCGGATAATGGAATGCTAATGTAATACAGGAAGGAACTAAAAGGAAGTTTAATTATAAAGGGCTTTGAAGGTAAAAGGAAAGAAATTTGCAAGTGATATAGTGGGGAAAACAAGAGCCAACACAGAGATTGAAAAGAAAGGAAGTTCAGGGAACTAAGCAGCCACCATGATGAGCCAAGATTTAGCAGCAGTGTTTTGAATTGATCTAATGTGAACACCACTACAGAAATCAAAGCATGGAAGAAATCTGCTTATTTTAATTCAGACCAGAAGATTCCCAAAATAAGCTTCTGCAGCTCTCCTTTAGAGAAGAACTCGCCCGTATTGCTGGCATCATGAAAGAGCAGCTAGCACTGGTCTTGAAGTGGAGAGTCCTGGTATCAAATTCTCACTTAACCCATGAAGTTCACTGGAGAGCCTTTAGCAAATGAGGGTCACTCAAGCAGTGGTGTAGCATGGGGTTGCCAGTGCCCAGGGCATGCATGTGTGTGCTGGGACATGTGTACACACCAGGGGTGTTTGCATGCGCTGGGGGTGCAGGGTGCAGAGGATGAACAGAGCCTGCTACACCAACCTAGTCCTTGCCACTGATAGAGCGACCTCCCATCAGAGCCCACGCAGGGGGGAGCCCGGCTAGCCAGTGTGGCCCTTGGCGGGTAATCCCCCCGATGGACGCAGAGAGGAGCACCAGACTGGACCGCACTTCGGTTGTCTGAGTGGGGGCACCTGGTTCACATCCCATCAAAATTGTGTGCTTGGGGCTACAGGCCCCCTGGCACTCCCATGCTATGCCCCTGCACTCGACCTAGCCTGATGCAGATTGCAGATAACCCCTATGTGTTATAAAGATGCTACAAATCAGGGGTGGGGAATCTTTTGACGCCTGAGGGACACATGCCAGTGGTGGGTGGAGCCAGAGCTAAAAGTGGGTGGAGCAATGTACATTATAGCATTGTAAAGTTTGTTAGCTTTTACACACACTCCTTCTCCTCCAAGAGTCAGAGTTCAAGGATATGTTCCCACCAAGAAACATTCAGTGAAGAGCACAGATTTCCTAAAGGTCAGATAAAAAGGATTTGTGGGCCACATTTGGCTCCTAGGCCTGGATTCCTCATCACTATCATACATTGATTCATAATACTTTGGTGGAACTTTGAAACGCCCTGTGTGACATTATGCACATGTGTTTGAGATTATTCAGCAGTTAATCAGCAATGAAACATCTGGGGAAGATCATAAGCAGGAAGATCGTGTTTTTTAAAGAAGTATATTGGCATAGCAACTTAAATGCACTATGCCAAGATCAAAATTGTGCCTAATGGATCTCATTACTTTTTAATAGCTCATCAACGGAAACAAATCAATTTAAATATCAGACTTTGGAGCAGAGTGGAATCAGGCAAAAAGAAATAGCCAACCTTGTATTATGGTATCTTTGTTAATGAACAGTACTTCAAGTATTGCAATAAATGAATACATCTAATCTACGGTCAGTCTCCTGGTATGTGAAAATGGAGCAATCGAGTTTCCAGCGAGTTCATGTGCACTCAAGGCCTGTGAAATATACTCGGAGTCGAGTGTGGATTTCATGTCCTTTATTCAGCTCATAGTGGTGAGGAGGAATGGAAGTTCCACCAGAATGTTTGCTTTATATACCGTATTTGGTACATTATTTACTCAATGGGCCCAACGTGATTGGCTAATTCTGGGATTCTCCTGTAGGCCAATCAGGTTGTGGATTCACTTCCACCTGGAGCTGGATTGGGTGGCTCCTGTGGACCAATCAGACTGCTGCATTTTGGATCCTATTCAACGCAGTACATAACAGCCTGTTATCTTAAAGTATAGTCAGAAAGCACACGAGCTAAGCAAGGTTTGCATCTGGCCAGTACCTGGCAGGACAACTACCTAAGAAGCACATGGACCCTGCCTTGGGTCCCATAGTGGGAAAAATATAATATAATATAAATGTAATAAATAAATAAGCATGGTTCAAATGTAAATAAGGACAGCAGCAAATGTTGAACTGGAATTTAAAATGTGCATGAATCCCTCCCCCACCCGAAAACATCCATAAGTGGGATACCCGATTCCTGCCAGAGTTTCAATTTGCATGCAATATTTACAATAGTGTAGTGGCAAAAATGTTGTTTAGTTTCACACACAAAACATTTCTCTTGCAAAGAATGCTTCCGTACTAGTGTATCCTTCACAGGTCACTTTAGAATTTTTGGGGGGAATTTTGATGAAAAAGAAGTTGAGCTTACCTTACCGTTGCAAGCTGGCTGTTCTGCAGTCTCACCAGCTGCCCCTGCTTCCAGATCTGAAAAAGGCCCATGGAAAGAGTCACCTTGTGATACCCTTCTCTGAGCTTTAATTGAAGCCTGGGAAGTCAAGGAGGCTGGCTAGCAAGTGCCTGAGTTCATTGTGTAAACTGATTTGTTTTTAAGGGAAGTTCTTCCTTTTACCCTTTAAAGGATATATTCTGCCCTCATTTCATTAAAAGAGGGAAAAATCACCTTAAAAATACATATGAACAGCTGTCAAATACTCAGTAGGTAGCTGTTCCCCCAATTTTCAGTGCTTCTGAGAAAGCCCAGCCAACGATTTCAAGAGCCCATCATCCCTGACCATTGGCCATGATGGCTGGTGCTAATAAGAGTTGGGGTCCAACATCTGTGATAGGACTAAAGGTAAAGGTAAAGGGACCCCTGACCATTAGGTCCAGTCGTGACCGACTCTGGGGTTGCAGCACTCATCTTGCTTTATTGGCCGAGGGAGCCGGCATACAGCTTCCGGGTCATGTGGTCAGCATGACTAAGCCGCTTCTGGGGAACCAGAGTAGCTCACGGAAATGCCGTTTACCTTCCCGCCAAAGCGGTACCTATTTATCTACTTGCACTTTGATGTGCTTTCGAACTGCTAGGTTGGCAGGAGCAGGGACCAAGCAACGGGAGCTCACCCCATTGTGGGGATTCGAACCGCCAACCTTCTGATTGGCAAGTCCTAGGCTCTGTGGTTTAACCCACAGCGCCACCCGTGTCCCGTGATAGGACTGGAAAGCCTCAAGTTCCCCAACCATGGGATAGGAAACCTCTTTTTCTCCCCCTACCCCTAGCACAACTTAGCAAACTGATGAATAAAGGAGTAAACTGTCAACGATTTCTTCAGTTCCTTGCTTTGCCTTAGCCCTTCCCCAGCTGTGCCTCTCTCCCTCTCTCATTTCCACTGGGAAGCAATAAACACCAAACTTGACAAGTATACATGAGAAGAGATTCAACTTTTTAAAAAAATATACAGAAAGACATGGCAGCTCCCTGGATTCCCCCAGAACAGGCAGAGTGGGTAGAAGACCCCAAATATTAAGCCTTTGTTTCCCATCACAGGTCCTTTTATGCAATTTAATCAACCAAGTGCAGAATTAGCACTTTACTCAACTTGGTCAGCTTCTGTCGATATCTAATTTCAACGAGCTCCCAATATAGCAATTAGTCTCCTAATATTTGACATGACATTTGCTCCTTGGTTCAATTCTGTTTTAACTCTGTTCAATTGTGTGTTCCGTAGTCCTGAAAAACAGCAAAATGTTCCTGTGTCCCAGAGAAGAACACAAAACCACGAGAGTAGGGGGCATTTCAGATTTATGTATTTGGCTTATTTGTTCAGTTCCGGTTCTCTCTCTCTCTTTTTGCTTTTCTATGTATATAACTATTAGGGTTCTGTATACATCAGGCCTGTGTGTGGGCTGAAAAGCAAGATAATAAATAAATAAATAAATAATAAAATTATTATTATTATTATTATTATTATTATTATTATTATTATACCCCACCCATCTGGCTGGGTTTCCCCAACCACTCTGGGCGGCTTCCAACAAAAGATACATTAAAAATACATTAAAATGCCAGTCATTAAAAGCTTCCCTAAACAGGGCTAGCAGTTCGAAAGCACGTCAAAGTGCAAGTAGATAAATGCGCTGCTCTGGTTCGCCAGAAGTGGCTTAGTCATGCTGGCCACATGACCCGGAAGCTGTACGCCGGCACCCTCGGGCCAATTAAGTGTGATGAGCGCCTCAACTCCAGAATCGGTCATGACTGGACCTAATGGTCAGGGGTCCCTTTACCTTTACCTTTACCTTGGGCTGCCTTCAGTCGTCTTCTAAACGTCAGATAGCTGTTTATTTCTTTGACATCTGATGGGAGGGCATTCCACAGGGTGGGCGCTACTACCGAGAAGGCCCTCTTCCTGGTGATGAATTGAGGTGATGTGGAAGATCTTCCCCTCCCTCCAGAGTCAGAGCATGATGTCAGCAACAACAGCACCCTGAGTCAGGTGATGCATCTACAGCATCTTCTGTGTCGTAGTCTCATTGCTGAGTGACAATATGCAGAGCTCAGTGGAGTGGGAGGTCAGCCAAACCAAAGAGTCTCTGAGGTATACTTGCCTGCAGTCAGCATCCAAAGTCCAGTCCAGTCCTAGGGTCAGGGTTGGCCATGTATCATGCCTATGCTTTTCTCTAGTCCTCACAGCAAGGTACTGGGCTGCTGGGAAGACCTCATTCAAGCAGCTTGAAGCACCTTGAGAGTTTTCTGTTCCTGAGTCCTGCTAGTTTCTGCAGGCTCTGAATCCTCCTCAACCAGATCCTCCTCAGAAGACCCTAAGGACAGATGGTCCAGGGATCAGGCAATCTGATGATCACGGGGTCAAGACAAGCACGAAGCAGCAAGGTGGGGCCAGGAACTACAAAGCATTGTTACCAGCACCTGACTGCTGCTGGAAGCTCTGCTTAACAAGGCTGGAGCCAGCTGGTTCTCATCAGTGCCTTCTCCTCTGTGTCCTTGAAGGCTGATCAGCTGCAGGTGGAGTCACTACACCTTCTCCCCCTTCAGGCTGCTGTATGTAAGGCAGGCAAAGCTGACTCCTGGCCCACAACACCATGTCACTCTGCTATTTTGGTACAACAGAATCTCCCTTCATTGTCCCTTGGCAAATAGAGATGGCCTCCACCCTTCTCATCCCTGGACCACCCTGCTCAAGAGGTTAGCTCAAACCTCACCCAGAACCTGTTGTGTCCCCAAAGTTCCATTATTCCCCCATTTCCTCCCTTAATAGTTAAAATTGCACTTGAATAGAAAAAGAAACTAAGATTTTAAGGACACCATGTCCTCAGCCAGGTTCAAGATTTCATCTTCTGCAGAAAAGCCTTGGAAAACTGGGGTAAACATATAGTTCTGCTCATGATGACAGCTATGAAAAGGCCAAATTTCAATTTCCTTTGAAATTGCAGGGATAATATCTCAGGTGCAGAATCAAAGGCCAATGAGCACAGCCTTCCTTTTTTCTCTCTTTTGCATACGAAGCTGGAAACCACATTTGAGAAATGTTCCAAGCTAGCCCATTAAGTCTCTGCATTAAATCATTTTCAGAAATTCATGTCGGCATTCAGACACCATACAAAAGGAACCCACCACAAAAAACTGAACTCTTTATTAATTCAAGCAAAGGTGGAAGCTAACTGATAACTATATTTGATGTAATACAAGAATAATTTATACTGATTGTTGTCTCGAGACAAAATAATGATGGTACGCTTTTCTCATTTGGTCCAGTTTATCAGTTACAGAGCAGATGTTTGTAGCTGTCACAAATCCACGAATGAACACTTAATGCCATCTTGCTAACCTGTGGTCCTGCCTACTGAAAGCAAATACACAATACAGCACAAAGACATCACAGAATGCAACAGACAGGGGAGGAGAATCAGGGAGGCAACATTTTCAGGAGAAAGGCTTTGTAGTGAGTGTAGGGCGATTGAAAATAACACATTACATTAGTCAAAGCAGATTTGCAAAAATGTATGCAGTAGGCAAATTTGCATATAAATGTGTATAAAGGGCGAAATTTGCACTAAAATGCTGGTGAATTTTCATTCAGATCTCTCTCTCTCTCTTTTAACATTATGTCCATTAGTGGCGCAAAGATCAGACAATTTGCACAGGGGTTGCATTCTGGGTCATCACACATGTCAGCAGAGCACAAATAAGCCCAGCCCGTTCTGCCCTGTTCTGTTCCCTCCCCTCCCCTCCCCCATTCCACCTTCTGCCAGGTCCAGAAATGGCACACACGGGCATGATCATGCATCCAATGAATGCACACAAAATGGGTGTTCCCTGTATCATTGTACCCTATCCTAAAAAGGTAAAGGCAAAGGACCCCTGGACGGATAAGTCCAATCAGAGGCAACTATGGGGTCAGGGCACTCATCTCGCTTTTCAGGCGAAGGGAGCCGGCGTTTGTCCACAGACAGCTTTCTGGGTCATGTGGCCAGCATGACTAAACCGTTTCCGGGGGAACAGAACACCGTGATGGAAACCAGAGCACATGGAAATGCCATTTACCATCCCGTTGCAGTGGTACCTATTTATCTACTTGCACTGGTATGCTTTCGATCTGCTAGTTTGGCAGGAACTGGGACAGAGCAGCGGGAGCTCACCCTATCATAGGGATTCGAACCGCTGAACTTCTGATTGGCAAGCCCAAGAGGCTCAGTGGTTTAGAATAGATCACAGCACCACTCGCATCATTAGGGACCCTATACTACAAGCAGTGCTATATTTTTTAAAAAAAACAACAACATTAAAATGGAGTCAATCTCGAATGGACCTCCTTGCTTGTTCTTAAAATAAAGAGCACTCATCATCTGGGGGTCTATTTGACCCCACTACATTGTTTGTGGTTTCTTCCAAGTGTAGAAGGATAATGTTAGAAGAGGGAAATGCTCTCGCAGTGATAGTGAGACACAAGCTATAAAACTCCCATGCTGGGAGACTGCATAAAAAAATTATCAACCTGTGAAAAACTAGCATTTCAGAGAGAAGGGTTTTATTATAGCATTCTTCTTGATGTACTTAGTTTCTTAGACAGAACAATTGAATGTGGGGAAGGGGGTGGCAGTATTCTATCATGGTGGCATTCTTCCCCATCAGTGATCCATATATAATATATTAGGATGTGAAGAAGGGCTCCTGCTCTCATCTAACTCTATTACAGTATGATTTTTAAAAATGTAATAGAAGTATATGGAATGCAAATGTTCCGAAAACTGAGATTTAAAGACCAGGGAGATTTGCCTATAAACCACCTGCCGGAAATGAATTGTGATCTCACTTAGCTACAGTAACTCTAATGCAGTCCCATGCTACTCAAAAGTACTGTATTGTCACTGGCTGGATAACTGATTATCCACTAATCAAGTTCTTTCATTAGTAGTTCAACCTTGAAAAGGAGCTACCAGTTATGCCTCCGACAGAGCTTTGCATTTTTACTTACCCACAGCATCATATTCTCACGCCATCTCAGATTTACACAGTAAAAGAGAAGCGTGTCAAGATGATCAATTCCTCGCAGGTTTTTTAGTGCTGTGGAAAAATAGATGAGTAGCATTATGAAGTGTCACACATTCTCTAACTCATGAGTCTCCAAGATGAAAAGGATCTTTTGGATTAGATACCTTGATAAAAATGTGTGGGCTGCAAAAGCGAGGAAGCAAAAAAAACTGGGTGTCTGCATTTATCGAGTGTTTCCCCTGTGCTGTATTCACCTAGCAACATTTGAACCTTCGTTTAGAACAGCTTTTCTCAACTTTAGGTCCCCTGATTTTGTTGGACTACAACTCCCATCATCCCTAGCTAGCAGGACCAGTGGTCAGGGGTGGTGGGAATTGTGGTTCAGCAACAACAGAGGGCCAAAAATCAAGGAAGGCTGATGCAGAATGGATGCAATGAAATGATGTCTTCCAGATTTAAGTGCAATTGTGAGTAGACATCACGGGTGGTGACCTGTGGCCCCTCAGATGTTCCTGGACTCTTACTCTCATCAGCCCCAGCCAGCATGACCAATGGTCAGAGACAATATAAGTTGTAGTCCAGCAACAGCTTTTTTTCAGTCTGAACTTGCTGGAACTCAGTTTCAGGACCTCTCTGTTGAGCGCCTTTGCCATTCTAGGAGAACAAGGGAGGTGTTTATGGTGAGTTCTGGCACCTCTTTTTCTAGAAAAATAGCACTGTCTGGAGGGCTACAGGTTCCACACTCCTGCCCTAGAGGTTTTCTGAAGGACAGGAAACATGTGTTGGATCTGGGAGTGGATGAGGAGCCACTGTAGATATTTGAGAAAGGACATCATGTAATAATAGTGACAAGAAAGGTGAATGGTTTTAACAGCAAGCGTTTAGTCTTCCCTTTTACAAACTCATTGTCTACTTCCCTCTTGCCGAACCACTCTCGTACAAAGACAAGATCAAAAAAAGACAAGTTACTTGTAATGGGAAGATTGACTCTTTTCAACCCAGGGCTAGTCAGAGCAGTTGAACCCTGGAATGTATTTTCCAGGGGTAGGATCCAGCCCAGGAACAAATGCTAAAGTATTATTAAAACAGTTCATGTGCTGCATGATGAAGCTGAGTTTTCTGCCATAGTAAGTTCATCACAGCTTTTATGCCTATTCGGTTTTAAATGCCATGGGTTCCTCTCCTCCATAAATTCTGCTAGCTGAGGGTGACACCAGAATAGCAAAATCAGAGGGCTACCGGTTCTTGAGAAGCACTGTTGGGACATATAGGGAGTGTTCAGGGGTAGGGTCAGTAGCCAAAGGAGAGTGAGCTCACTCCCTTTTCTCTCTCTTTCTCTTTGCCTCCTCCTTCCTTTCTCTTTCTCCTCCATTTCATGTGTATTCCAAAAAACAGTTATACAAGATTCTGCAAAATACAGTATTATCAAACAGGGTCTGGTGACAATGTAGCCCATAAACAACTATAAAGGTAAAGGGACCCCTGACCATTAGGTCCAGTTGTGGCCGACTCTGGGGTTGCAGTGCTCATCTCGCTTTATTGGCCGAGGGAGCCGGCATACAGCTTCCAGGTCATGTGGCCAGCATGACTAAGCCACTTCCGGCGAACCAGAGCAGCACATGGAAATGCTGTTTACCTTCCCGCCGGAGTGGTACCTATTTATCTACTTGCACTTTGACATGCTTTCGAACTGCTAGGTTGGCAGGAGCAGGGACCGAGCAATGGGAGCTCACCCCGTCACGGGGATTCCAACCGCCGACCTTCTGATTGGCAGGTCCTAGGCTCTGTGGTTTAACCCACAGTGCCACCCGCGTCCCCATAAACAGCTATAGATCCCTGTTGAATAAATGTAGACTTAGATGATTGGCAGCGTTCCATATGCACATGCACAAGCTCTCTGGTGTTGTTCCTCTAGCACTATCCACATGCAAGACACTTTACCATTAACAAGAGGGCAGGTCCCTGTCCTGAGAGCAAGAAACCCTAGATTATTTGTTTATTGACTCTGTTAGGCACTTTATCTTGCCCAAGGCAACTCAAAGCAACTTACAACAACAATGGTGCCTTTTATCATATGTGGTGGTCATATAAGGTAATAAAAGCTTTCTGGGAAATGATATATAATGAAATGAAAAAAAAATGTTGACAATAACTTTGATTAAAAAAAAAATCAGAAGCTTTTCTATTAGGAATTATAGGTACCGACATTCCAAATGAGCAGGAAAGACTTTTTATGTATGCAGCAACAGCCACACGGATGCTGCTAGCCCAGAGATGGAAAGAAGACAAAGTCCCTACCAGAGAGGAATGGCAAACTAAGCTGACAGACTATGCCAAAATGGCAAAGTTGACTGGAAAGCTCAGGAACCAAGAGGACAAAAACTTTTAAAAAGAATGGGGGAAAATTATAACTTATTTGGGAGACGACTGCAAGCACATGAGAGCATTAGCAGGATTTTAACCACACTTGTAATGTAACAAATACCATGGACAATATGGAGTGATACAAAATATAGACTATTAAATAATACAGTGGTACCTCCGGGTTACATATGCTTCAGGTTACATACGCTTCAGGTTACAGACCCAGAAATAGTGCTTCAGGTTAAGAACTTTGCTTCTGGATGAGAACAGAAATCATGCTCCGGCGGTGCGGCGGCAGCAGGAGGCCCCATTAGCTAAAGTGATGCTTCAGGTTAAGAACAGTTTCAGGTTAAGTACGGACCTCTGGAACGAATTAAGTACTTAACCCAAGGTACCACTATATGCAGTTCTAAATGTTGACAATAGGACCCATGGATGGGGTGGGGGTGGGGAGTCTCGAAATTCAGAATAATCTCTACATATGGATATGCATTTGGAGTGTTATAATTTTATATTTGTAAAATCAAAGAAAAATGATTTCAACAACAGCAATGACACAAGGGCAAGAGTCTTGGACCAAAGAGCATGGGGAGAGAAACTGAAGTGGTAGTAAACACAGGAGAACAACAGGAAAGGTTATTATTTCAGTTATACATACTTAGGCTTAGTTGCAAGAAATAGTGGCCCATGTAGTCGAGTGGAGTGAGAGAGTTGCCCTCCTGCCACCAATGTCCTTGTAGCTTACCTGGACGGGGTTGTAGCCAGGTGACAGCAAGGTTTGACTCCACTGGCATGCCTCGTTCTGCTTCATTTCGGGTGAAATTCGAACTGTTACCAAGTGACAGGTAATGGATTTAAAGCAAGTTTGACCTGACCAAAAACTGAATACACACACACATGCCCCTTGAGCAAGTGCACTTGCCAATTACATTAAAATGGTAACGTGGGATAAAAAGTACAATATATTTCATCAGACTCTGTCTTTCGCTCTGCGTGAATAATATGCATGTCCTCGCAATGAAATGGCTCAAAGTCTATTGCCCATAACACATTCCATCTCATGTGCCTCCTATGTCTGATGCATTTGAAAATGCGCTGAGGAAGATGCCCCCACGCGGCTTCTCCCTTGTTAAACCAATTTCTGTTGGATCTACTACCGCAAGGCGATGACGCTGGCTACAAATGCCCAGCTAATAATAAAAAAGGTACCAGATTGCACATTAGAAACAGGTAATTAAGTCAGTATCTAAATCACATAAAGCTATAATGCTCATTTTGGTCTGCTAATCAATCAGAGGCAGAGGAAGGAGAAAAACAAGGAAGCAAAAGGAGTTTATGGGTTCAAAAGTGAAATCAGGCTGTTTAATCGCAGGAAAAGAGGCTGGAGGGTGGTAGAAATCATCTGAGTTAGAACAGCTTTGCACAGGTGGTCGCTCAGGTTTAATAGGCTTAATATTTCCTGCAGCCGCCTTGCCACATCTATATGTAGTAATTTTGCAGGTAAGGTGTCCCCCATCACTATATTACTATCTTTCCCAATATACCTATAATGCCTTGATATATTAATTCACCAATAAAAGCACAGGGAGCCCTGCCCAATAAACAATCTCGACTACTGGTGGATGCTTTTGATGGAAAACAAATGGGCAACAAATGCTTCAAATAAGCTAATCGTGAGAATCCATGATTAGATTAGATTGGATCAGACCCGAAGTCCCTCTAGTCCAGAGCTTTCCAACCTTTTTGAGTCCACGGCTCCCCTGAACAACTCAATTTTTTCTGTAGCACCTCTGTGGGGCTCAGGAGCCTTGCCTGCAGAGCTGCCAGCCCCTCACCCTTTTTCAAACACTCTCCCTTGTGGAGTGTTCCCTCAGCCTCCGCCCCAGTCTCTAAGCTCCCCACCCCAAAGAGAGGTGCCTCCTTACACTGCCCCACAAGGTCTGGCACTTGTCTGTCCATTCCCAACAGCAAGGGCTGGTGGGCTGGCTGGCTGGGCTCCCTCACCTGCTTGTTTGCTTCCTCCAAGGCTGCCTCAGCTCCTGGCAACTAGCACCCCCTGGCCAGCCCCAGAGGCACCATTTGCTTGGGGAGCTTGTAGCCAGGGCTGCTGCAACAAACAGCTGTGCAAGCCTTTGGGAGGCAGAGAGATATGGTGGCAACAGAGGAGGGAGAGGGGGAAAGAGGCCAATGTTACTCACAGCATCCCTGGCCATCATTCAAGGCACCCCAAGGTGCCATGGCACACTGATTGAAAACCACTGCTCTAGTCCAATGGTCTCCTTCCCTGAGAGACCAGTCAGATACCTGTCTGCAAACAGGATGTGAATGCAACAGCCTATACCTGCTAGGTCTCCACTCTCCAGTAACTGGTATTCAGTGCCAAAACATCTCAGAACATGGAACTTCCATCACTAATATCTATTGACAGACCTATTTCCTGTGAATGGCTATTAGTCACAGCCACATGGTTTTATAGTTAAGGATGCAGACCCGTGTTGGGGAGATGACAAGGGTGGACTTGCTGTTGCTTAAGGCAGTAGCAAAAGGTTGGTTTGGGTTTCTTTTCTGGTAAAGATGAAGAACCTAAGGTAAGTGCACTTAAAAGTTATTTGAATTTGCCTCCTAGAGTCACCAATATTCCCCCACTTTCATGGGGGGGGGGGATAACCAACCCCCATTTTTAAAGAAAGGAGAAGCAAAATTTATTTGAATTTGCCCCCAAATGTTCTCCCACTTTCTTTTTAATTCTTAATTCATATGAAAAGTATTAAAAGATTGAACACACGTCCAGATTAAAAAATAATGTGCAGTTCAATATACCTAGTGCAATAGGAAATGATCTAAAACATTATAATAAATAATATGTAAATGTTTTAATAAGAAATTACATTGATCAAATATATTCTTTGCTGTTTATACTAAAGGAAAATACTGATCACATTTTCTCTATTTGCTATACGCTTCTTGCATGCATGCTTCCTGATACATATTCCCAAACCTCCTCTGATTATATAACTTTAAACTTCCCCAAACAGAGAAAATTGGCTTGTCAGATTTTGTACTTTGTTATTCCAATAAGATATAAAGAGACTAAATTTCTCATCCTCCCCAATTTCACAATGAGGGCAAATGATCCCTCATTGTAAAGGTGACCCCCCCTCAAAGGTTATTTGAATTTGCCCACCAAAATCAGCAGTACCTGCCCCCAGCTTTCATGTAGGAATGAATGATCCCATGAAAGTGGTGGAAAGTATTCAAGCCTGGGCAAACTTCAATTTATGGGTTTAATTACATCGGAAAGCCTGTCTTAGCTTTCTGAAAACTTTCAGTTTCTTACAACATAATCAAAATGAATGGCATTTCCAGCACGATGATATTGTTATGAAAAAACCTATTTTCAGTTGGCACTCCATGTAACACCATATTATCTATTTGACAGGACAGATTAAAAAATAAATTCCCATCCAAAGAGATCATTATCCCCTTCCTTCTGTAGTTAAGGATGTAAGCACCCTGGGCAAACTTCAATTTATAAGTTTAAGCTGTGCTAATAAAGGACCGTGTGAAAGAATACAGAGCTGTAACCGAGCTAATTGTGGTGTTTCAACAGCAGTAGCTCATTGTTTCCAGACACCAGTAACAGAAATCTATTTTTCTCCTACAGTTCAGAAATGCACATCCAACAGACTTGTTCAAAACAGCAATAAATCTTGAAAATTGCTATGCAGTGCCTTTTACCATGCCACACGCCTAATATGGAGGGTTTTAACTTGTTTAAATGCTAATGAGGGTGCTATTCAGCTGAGAATCACAATCTCTGAGAAAAGATCCTTTCCCAGAAGGCTGGGCAACTGCGAACTGATGGTCTGGTGGTGTAGAAGCAGAGGCTTAGCTTGCTACATTTGACATCAACTTTACAGTGTGTGGAACACAAAGAGGAGTTGAAGCCTACTTGATAGGAATCTTGAGCTCTTCTGAGTACATAGTAGTAAACCTTTACCACAATATAAAATAAAACACACCATTCCACAGCCGTTCTATGCTGAACATATATTAAGCAGATTATTGACAACTGTTATGGTTCCAACGGGTTGCTCGAAAGCAAGCAGGCAAATGCCTCCCTGCTCAGCTGTGAAGCCTTGCTTTTGATGCCAAAATAAACCTTATCTGCCCAGAGCGCCACTCTCCCATGTCTTGCTCATTCACTGGCAGAATCTGAGAGTGGGCGGTCCTTAAACCTTCCCCAGCAGGGTAGTTTGACGCCCAGTCTGCGCCTCCCCTCTACTTTCCCTACTGCGCAAAGAGGGTGTGGGTAACGGAGGACCTCTCTCCTCCCCGCTTTGCCCAGGCAAGGTGTCCTGACACCGCCTCACCTCCTCCGAGCCCTGAAGCTCCTCTCCACTGGAGGTGTGGTCACTCTCCTCCGCTGAGGAGGAGCTGCTTCCCACGATCTTTGGGGGCTCTCTGTAATCCATCCAGCTTTTTCCCTTTGCCCCCTGAGCTGATGGCAGTTCCCTGAGAACAACAATAAATCACACAGCATCAATGAAATTAACTCTTTAGTCAAGGAAACCATGTCAACTCAAGAGGCCAGGCCTAGTGAGTACAGTAGGGAGTGAAGTTCCCGCAGTTGCCTAAGTCTCCTCCACCCTGGGTCCTTCCCAAGCAATCTGAGACTCTGTCTCTGTGTGCGTCTTCTCTCTCTTCATACCTCTTCTGGTTCTGGGAGACCAGGAGGGAGGGAAGCTTGTCGCAGCAGGAGGGGGAGACACCCGGGACTTTTCACCAGCCTGACTCATCTCTGCCTCTTTGACCTCCCTCTTCCCCTGCTTCAGCTTCTGCCTCTGATTTTGGACTGCTCTCTGCCACCACCTCTTCCTGCTCACTTAACCCTGTTCCTCTTCCACTTCCGATACCTACTCCTCCCAGTCTGCTCCCTCTTCTCTCTCTGACCACTCAGCGTCATCCCACCACCAGTTCCTTGGCTGTGAGCTTTCTTCCCTTTGGGGTTGTGGCGTTTGCCCTCCTAGGTGTGTGACATCATACTGGGTTCATAAGGAAGGGGTTAATTAATTGTAAAATGACTAACCAATGGGAACCCAGGGGGCAGAGCTAACTGTGTATAAGGTTTAAGCACAGAGGGGGGTTTTTTGGGGGTTTTTTAGGAGTTAGAGTTAGGGTGGTTGAGAAGACATTGTGGAGTTAGAAGAGAGAGAGAAGATAAGTCTGTGGGTTGAGCTAGTCTGGTGGGAGAGAGTGAGAGAATTTGTTAAGAGGAGTCAGTCAAACAGTTGAGATAATCAGTCAGAAGGTATAGGCCAGTAACGAAACTAAAGCTAAGATACTGACAGGAATATTATCGGCGAAACCATAAACTTGTTAATGTTTGTAAAATAAACTTGTTTTTTGGTTCATTTTTAACAACTGTCTGGACTCAGTGTTTTACCAGAGAGTAACTAGTTGGTGGAAGTGGAGAAGTGAGCACAGTGGTGGCACAGGGATCAATAGACCATTAAATATCTGGGGACACTGTGTGATCGCCACAGGGATACCCTTGGAGCTTCTGCAGCTGGTGCCTTCCATTACTCCTCTGCTTCTAGCCAGTCCATGACAATTATTGGGGACACCAACCTCTTAAAGCCTTGGGTATGTTTGGATATTTGAGTGAGTGCTGTGGATGCTATTCCATCCAGTCACCTCTTTGCCATGGGCATAGCCTGGATTTTTGTTAGGGAGAGACAGGACTTTGTTAAGTGGAGCAGAAACGACGTGATTGGTCAGCTAGTTAAGTATTTCTATTGTTTTACTTGATCTTGGGGGGCAGGAAGGGCAGGGAAGCAGCTGCCCCACCCTGGCTACGCCCATGCCCTTTCCCATCTTTCCCAGATCAAGTGGGGTGGGAGGAGAAGATGCACGCATGCACGCTTCACTTTCCCAAGAGATCTGGGTTAAAGTCAGATCCAGTAGAATTAATTCGAACCTTGAAAAGTACATAAAGCGAAAAGAAGTGGAAAGGAGTCTTGCTCTTGCAACTTCCTCCCTCGGATCTATGCACTCTTCCAGAGAGACAAAGGTAACCACCCTCACCAGCTCATGACCCAGAGGCCTTGTGGTGCCACAGGGAAGACCTCAAAGGTGCTACTGTGCCCACAGGCACAGGGTGCTACTGTGCCCACTAATTCACCAGGCAGAAATGGAACATATATTGGCTCAAGACCTTTCTTGATAGGCCATGTCATATGTTTCTTGTTTCCTTTTCAAAAATTAATAAAAATCAGGTATGTTATGACTTGTTGTGGTTTTCAGTGGTGAGGAATAATAACATTAATAATAATTTATTATTTATATCCCGCCCATCTGGCTGGGCTTCCCCAGCCACTCTGGGCGGCTTCCAACAAAATATTAAAATACAATAGTCCGTCAAACATTAAAAGCTTCCCTAAACAGGGCTGCCTTCAGATGTCTTCTAAAAGTCTGGTAGTTGTTGTTCTCTTTGACATCTGGTGGGAGGGTGTTTCACAGAGCGGGTGCCACTACCGAGAAGGCCCTCTGCCTGGTTCCCTGTAACAAAGTCACTTCTCTGTCTGTCCCACCATTTTGAGTCCTCTCAATGGCAGCAAAGCAGACAAACCAATCAGTTATTAACCATTTATAGGAAATAAATAATTAATTGTACAATAAGTAACTCCCACTGCGTTCACCAGGGCTTTCTTCCTGGCACCTGTGCACAACAGCCTGTAAAAATGTTCTGTTAAGCAACTGGTAGTTACTGCCAGGGAGGTACTGTATTTGAATCCAGAAAGTTGCCTGGGGAGAAAAACAACAACAACATGGAAAGTGCTGGCGGTGGGAATCCAAGGACTGGCAAATAGCAACAGATGTGGGTGATGAGGACATAACCCAACTCTGCTCTAAAACAATTGAAAAGCTGTCATGGCACAAAGACGAGATATAAAAGCAAAAGAAGAAGACGACAAACTGTGTGTCCAGGGAAACCACTTTACATATGAAAAAAGACCACAAACCCAAGCAAAATTTATTGAAAGAGATAGGAATGACTTCTAAAGTCACCTTACCTCCCTGTGCACATTCTGTGTATCTTCACTGAAGAAGTGAAAGAGGATACAGATGATCAGGGCTAACTGCACTGTGGTTTTTGTGACAGTCAACATTTAGCACCAGTTTAGCTTATGAGATTTTTTGATTGAAGTGAATCATTTACGGCGGCGTGGGGGGGGATGTCACAAAATATTTGTCCTTGGTTTACATTGTTGGTGATTTCTTTTTGGTGCTACAGTTGCCATATTTTACAAATAATACTGTATGAAATTCTGCAACTAATGTGCCACGTTGACAGAAAAACACTGGGGAACTGGAGAAAGGAGGGGGAAGAGGGGAGGTAATAACAGACAAGGGGAACCCGGTTGCCAAAGTCCCAGTCCCCCTACAACTGCTATTCACTTGATATTTATATACAATCATCCGCAGCATGGGCAATGTCATAAATGGTATCACATCTGTTTTGGCCCTGAGATGTAGAAGGGGCAAAGAAACAAAAACGAGAAAATGGTGAGCATGTCTTCTAAAACACGCAAGAATGTTTGGTTCCTGGAAGGTTGTGTTATCACAAGCCAGACCATTGGCACATCTAGCTCTGTATTGTCAACACTGAATGGGAGTGAATTTCCATTGTTTTAGATAAGGGACATGATCTGCTCATCCTGCAGATGCTGAGACCTGCTTGAAAAACAGGTGCTCTACCCCAAAGCTATTACCTTTTCCTATAGGTATACCGAGGGACGCGGGTGGCACTGTGGGTTAAGCCACAGAGCCTAGGACTTGCCGATCAGAAGGTCGGCGGTTCAAATCCCCACAACAGGGTGAGCTCCCGTTGCTCGGTCCCAGCTCCTGCCAACCTAGCAGTTCGAAAGCACGTCAAAGTACAAGTAGATAAATAGGTACTGCTCCAGCGCGAAGGTAAACAGCATTTCCGTGCGCTGTTCTGGTTCACCAGAAGCGGCTTAGTCATGCTGGCCACATGACCTGGAAACTGTACGCTGGCTCCCTTGGCCAATAAAGTGAGATGAGCACCGCAACCCCAGAGTCGGTCATGAATGGACCTAATGGTCAGGGGTCCCTTTACCTTTAACTTTATAGGTATACCAGTAATGAATAGACTTT
The DNA here is from genome assembly GCF_964234715.1 of Podarcis melisellensis. Classification (NCBI taxonomy): domain Eukaryota; kingdom Metazoa; phylum Chordata; class Lepidosauria; order Squamata; family Lacertidae; genus Podarcis; species Podarcis melisellensis. Next base: position 117,714,376 of record NC_138528.1, read on the forward strand.
AAAACCACTCTTGACTTTAGCAATATTACTTTTTTTCCAAACCAGTTTGTTTGGAGACAGCCTATAGCTCAGTGGGAGATGGGCATTAAGTACAGATCCTGATCCAATTCTTGGCCTCTCAATTTAATAAGATTGGGCATCTTGTGATGGGAATTATGCACACCCTGGAGAGCTCCAGCCTCCTCACTAGGCAGTATTAGACTAGCTGCAAATAGTCTGACTTGGTATGAGATGGTTCCCATGTGCTATGTTAGCAAAGTCACTTAAACAACGCAGGTGGGATTCCAGACAGAAAAAGAAATCCTGATAACATTTTACTGGACAAAACAGTGTACAGTGGTACATCGGGTTACAGATGCTTCAGGTTACATACGCTTCAGGTTACAGACTCCGCTAACCCAGAAATAGTACCTCGGGTTAAGAACTTTGCTTCAAGATGAAAACAGAAATCGTGTGGCGGCAGCACGGTGCAGCGGGAGGCCCCATTGGCTAAAGTGGTACCTCAGGTTAAGAAAAGTTTCAGGTTAAGAACGGACCTCCAGAACGAATTAAGTTCTTAACCTGAGTTACCACTGTATAACAAAGAGAATTTGTCTTTCTTAGCTCAGGCCTTGTTCATAGCAGGGAATGAGTTAACCAAACACACAAGGAAGAAACTCTCTCAGAACTGCACAGCCAATCAGAGCACGTTACCTCAATGAGGGTCATGCCACTCTGCCTGGTTGCTGAGCAACACCTCCACCACCAGCCTCCTCTGAAATTACAAACGGAAAGATCCCTCCTGCTGCATTTCCAATGTGCTCTTCCCTTGGGGTTAAGCTCAAACTAGGAAAGGGGACTTGGCAATGCCAGGAGCGAGATAAACAGAATCTGTGCAGCAACATTCCTCTGCTCTTCTGTTCTGCCTGAATGGAAGATGTGGCTCCCACGGAAGCAGGGATTATAGCTGCATCCTTTTTCTTCACATTTTCTGCATACCCAACCATCCCCCTTACATTCACCTTCAGGAATACAGACGGTAACTAAAAGGAGCATTAATTCACTGCATCAACTGCCACTTTGAAAATATTAAGGGAGGGAAGAAAAATGAGCAGTCATTATTCAGTTTATAAACGAAAGATCTATAGAGGCTACATTGTGTCTCGGCCTCTGCTTTTAACCCACCACTGCTTTTCCATATCACCCCTGACTAGGTAGCTCATCAGTTATATGCAAAGCCTTTGTGGCATCTTGCAATGTCTAAATCATAAAATAGACGCACAGCAATTACAAATAGCAGTGGCTGGAACCGTGCCTTTTCATTTCTTAATTTCCCCCATTTCCACTTGCGTTTTTTTTTTTTTAAAAAAAAACCCTCTCTATTTTTAATTCCTTCTCGCTACCAGGCAATGCCTTGTCACTAAATCTTTGTTTATGCTTTAGTTTATTGCATGCAATTTGTCATTTTGTGATCACTAGCGTAGCTGATTAATTAAAACTGGACTCCAGTGTGTATTCTCATAAGGCTAAATCCCAATTTTATTTTGCGGGGAGAAGCCTCGTCAGAGACGTCTGGTTTGGAACCTATTGATACAAGATGCAGATAGGAAGATATGAGGAGAACAGCAATTACTAGCATGACAAAAAGCAATAATGCCTGTACCATATCTGGATATTTGTAAAAAGCATCGAAAAGCTACAGGAAGAAAATCCAGTTTGGTCCGTATAGTAGAGGCTATGGTTTTCCCAGTAGTGATGTATGGAAGTGAGAGCTGGACCATAAAGAAGTCTGATCACCAAAGAATTGATGCTTTTGAATTATGGTGCTGGAGGAGACTCTTGAGAGTCCCACAGACTGCAAGAAGATCAAACCTATCCATTCTGAAGGAAATCAGCCCTGAGTGCTCACTGGAAGGACAGATCGTGAAGCTGAGGCTCCAATATTTTGGCTACCTCATGAGAAGAGAAGACTCTCTGGAAAAGACCCTGATGTTGGGAAAGATGGAGGGCACAAGGAGAAGGGGACGACAGAGGATGAGATGGTTGGATAGTGTTATCGAAGCTACAAACATGAGCCTGACCAAACTGCGGGAGGCAGTGGAAGACAGGAGTGCCTGGCGTGCTCTGGTCCATGGGGCGTGCTCTGGTCCAATGTTTTAATCTGTTTATAATTTATCTGTAAATATTCAATAAACCATTTCCATTCTTTTATAAAGATATATGTTATCTTGATTTCTTATTCTTCCAGTAAGTTCCGCCATTTCTGCATAAGTTTTTGTATCCATTCTTCCTTTACTGGGACTCCTGCTTCTTTCAATTTTGGGGAAAGTAACATTATTGCTACTGTAGTAGCATACATGAATAAGTTTCTATATATTTTAGGTAGTTCTTTCCCTATAATTCCCAAAAGAAAAGCTTCTGGTTGTTGTTTTTTTTTACAAAAGTTATTTTAAACATCCTTTTCATTTCATTATATATCATTTCCCAGTAAGCTTTAACCTTGCTACAAGACCACCACATATGATAAAAAGAACCTTCTTTCTCTTTACATCTCCAACACTTATTTGATTGAAATTATACCTTTTTGTCAATTTACTAGGTGTTAGATAACATCGATATACAATTTTCTCTTAAACTGTAATGTAATGTCCATAAAAAAGCTCTTAAAGCAGTTCTCAGACCAGGATAAACAGCATTCTGTCAAATTATGTCCTGTTATCTAGCTTCAGTCAAGATTTTTTATATTATTATTAATCTTTGAGGCTTATTTCCTTTCTCATTCAGGGCATATCACACAGTTAGTTTTCATCTTGTATTCTTTTGGTCTTTTCCCGAGGCATATTAGATACTTAAGGCATGTCCTATTTCCCACTAATAGAAGCTTTTACACAGGTAAAGGAGCAAACCAGCCGCCTCCTTGGCTAGAGACCAATAAATGCAGTTAACTTGAGAAAGAGAAACAAAGACTGCCTGCCAAAACTCCAATCGCTGGCATTTGCTTGCTTTTGTAATTGGAACCTGAATGATTTGATTATATTCCCCCATTTAATAATCATAGAGGGCCTTTAGGAACCAACTTTAATTATATTTCAGCCATTTGCTCTGCCGTAGATTTCACCCCCTCCCTTGTCATGCAAACCTTGCCAAGAAGAGGTACAAAATTATACAAGTTATTGGAACATTCTCTCATTAGAAATAGAAATGGGAAGATTTCTTTCAGGTTTGACCTTAACAATATTTATTGTACTCTGTCTGAATCCCACGCTTTCAACTGAATGTGTTTTGCTGGACTGCGCATTGTTGACCACATATCATCTCCGACGACGATTGAGATTGGAGAGCAGCAAATCTGTCCGTTATGATTTCTCTACATTTCACATTTTTTTCAAATCTTAAGGTCAGTTCTCCACACTTCCACATCCTCATGAAACTTAATCAACGTTTTACTGCAAATTTCTAAGAATATACATTTTTGTATTCACATTTGCCTGGCATACAAATTTTGGCACAGCAATTTCCCATTATATAATGCACTGTTATTTTCACCAATATATGGACACTTTTCACCCTAACATATGCCTTTTTATGCAAATGACTTGGAGAATAGAATGGCAAAATTTGGAGAAATGTGAATTTTGTAAAGGGCAGCTTTGGCTCAGTTTACACAGTGGCAGAGCTTCATGCTCCGGCACCGGGGGGCGGAGAGCAGGTGGGGGCATGGCTGGCACGCGTCCCAGGGGCGTGGCGCCCAGTGTGAGTTGGGGAGGCAGCAGCGATGGCACCCCACTGGGATCGCGCTGCCGGGGGCGGTGCGCTCCCCCACCCCCTTCTTCCTCCTCCAGTGAGTTCACATATTGTTTCAGAAATCTGAGGTAATTTTAAACTGTTTTAGCGTTTTAACTTCTGTATGCTTTAAAGTAGGGTTTCATTTTTTCCTCAATTTTACTGTTATCTTTTGTAAACCACTTTGAGGTGGGTTGTTGTTGTTTTTTACTATCCAGTGGTGTTTAAATTGCATTAAATAAATAAAACGATGCTTATCTCTGAAAAGGATTGTGCAAAATACTTTCAAGCCATATATTCAGCAATAATGACAGATAAGCCTCTGTTTTCTTTTTAGACAACAGTTATAGTAAGAACAGAAAAGTTAATATTTTCAAATGACATGCTTATAGATCCATTTGGGGTTCATTTTTCATGCTCAGTTTAAGACACCAGTTGGAAACGGATGGTGCCTCAGAGCCTTTGAGACATCTCAAGTACAGACTCTGAAAACCTGGAACTGCAAACCCAAACAAAAACATTTTAAGTATCTGAAGTATTAGGACAAAAACTGTGCACCAATTCATTTCCAGCATGTCTATACATGTTTAGTTAAATGTGAGTGCCACTGAATTAAATCGGGCTTATTCAAAGTTGAATCAGTACAGTGTTGCAGTCTAATACAGTGTTGCAGTCTAATACAAAAATCCTAAGTATTCAAGGTAAGCCTTATTGAACACACGGAGATGTGCTTCTAAGGATGAGTGACTCTGTCAAGAGAATATAGTTGCTGTTGTTTTAAAAAGCATTGTTTGTTCTCAATGAAGCATGGATTGCTTCTATATATGTGCCCTGCTATCAGCCTTCCATCCTCCTATGATGTGACAAAAAACTGCATTACCTAACATATTTGTAAGAATCTGGAGGATGGATCATTCTGTCAATTTCAATTCCTCCTTGGCATTTTTCATTATTCCTCAGTTCTCCACACTTCCACATCAGTTTGGAAAAAAATTTAGTCCTCAGAAAATTACATCGGTATTATGGTGCATTTTTTCCTGATATGTATATGTCTCTTTTCTCTAAAATGCACATTTTTTGGGCAAAGCAATTTCCCCTAATATACTGCATCTTTGTACGCTACTTTCACTAGCATATGCACTTTTATGCACACTTTGCCAGCCTCCACGTCTGCCTTTGATTCTGGACTGCTCTCTGCCACAGCCTCTTCCTGCTCACTAAACCCTGTTGATCCTTTAGCTTCTGACTTTTGCCAGTCGGCTCGCTCTGACCACTCATGGTTGTCCCACCACCAACCCCCTGGCTCTCAGCCTTCTTCCCTTAGGGATTTCCCAGCTGGTACCTCCCCTTACTCCTCTCCATCCATCCGGTCCATGACAGGTGAAGTCCACATGGGAAACTGGCATATGTGAATAAATTGCACCTTCTCCAGTGAAACTGCACGATCTCTTCATTCCTGCACATGACAAAAATCAGATGCTGGACTCATTGAGTCATCACCTGCTTATTTTTAAAGCCTGCTTCTAAAAGTGTAAAGTTACTTTTAGTCTGCAAAACTATGCTCACCTCCATAGGAGTCAGTCACGCTACACAGAATTCATCTTGAATAAATATGCATAGCATTGCACTGTGATTTTTTCTTATTCATTCACTATAACATTCCTTCCCTGGCAAGAGTTGTCTTAGCAACACGTTTGACACTCTCTCCAAAACTCATCTGCTATCTAAGAATTTGCATATATTATTTGTCAATGATCCACTCAGTTCCCATTTCAAGGCTGATGAGATGCACTCTTTAGATTTCCTTCTTTCGTTACAAATGACCCCACCAATAATTTCCATTTTCTGGTTCCATTTTAGCTGTGGATTCTGTGGGCTAAGTATTCCATTAGATCCTTTTCATCAGTTTGCTGAAAATGGCTTAATTGTTCATAATGCTCAACTGTCTTTCACACAATCACAATTATCAGTGAATGAAGTAGCACATTATATTAGCTGTCACCTGATTATTTGAAGGTGGGAAACTGTGGCTGGCAATTAACTATTTGGGAGTTAATAAGCCTACCAGTAAGCCTAATATGACTTAAAGTCATCAAGAGAACTTTCTTTTGATATACATCAGCAAGCGTTAAAACACTGTTTGAATAAAACAATTCTTTCATGTGCCGAATCAGAATATATGGATTTTTGGTCAGCAAAGAACTATTCCCCTTGAAATGACCTCTGAATGGGAAGAGTTCATTGAGAAATAATGCATGCAAATTCTTAGGCAGCAGATTGGTTTCAGAGGAAGCGTTACTAATGCACCATTTCTGGAGAAGAATTTACATAATTTTCTGTTGTATTACCTAAGAAATGGTAAGGGGGAAACTCACTGAAAGAAGTAGTAAGAAAAAACTCACTGGAAGACAACTTCTCATTTTCTCTTCACACAGACTGTGTGTGTGTGTGTGTGCGCGCGCGCGCTTTGGAATAACTAATACACCAGTACACAACAGCCACATGGTGCCAGTTATTTCATCACTGCTCTCTGTAATGAAATGATTTCATACATCTCAGGTGGCTTGAAAAACATCAGTGTTCAGCATTTGTGTACATTGATTATCTCCATTGGTTCTTTTGTTTTGCGACAAAATGGTAAAACTGTTAATCATCCAAGCTATTTTTCAGAGATGCTTTGGGCAATGTATCATATAGTCCTTTATTCCTCTATCTGGTTACAAAGGGAGAGGCTTGCACTAAGTGAAAAACGTTGGATTTGAAATAGGCAGTTCAAAAGAAATGGATCATTGAGGGAAAGAATAATCACCTGGAAATAACAATAATGAGAACCTAGAGTAGTAGGATTAAAAGATAGGAGCATCCCTTTAAATTCCTGGGAGTTTACCTTAGTGAGGACCTCACTTGGAAAATCAACATAACTCAGGTGGTCAGAAAGGCCCAACAGAGACTCCATTTCCTCAGGGTCTTGCAAAAGAATAATGTTAAACAACAATTGATGAAATACTTTTATGTCCTTTCATAAAAGTGTCCTTTCATATTGTATCACAGTGTGGCATGCTGGCTTGATAGCCACAGACCGAAAGTCTCTACAGAGGGTGGTGCATAAAGCACATGATATCATGGGCTGTCCCTTGAGTCCACTAGATGACATTGACTTATGAGAACAAGAAAAATTCTCAGGGATGACTCACCCCCCCCCCCCAGACAGCACCTCTTTAATCTTCTACCCTCGAGCAGGAGATATAGAAGTATAATCAGCCGTACCAACAGGCTCAAAAATAGCTTCTATCCATGGGCTCTAAGGCTGTTGAACGGAAAATAACATAGCGCAACTGACTTGCAAGGTGGTGTGTTGTGCAATAAGCACACAGAGTGCAATGAGATTGAGTGTTTGGGTGTGGGGGAGGGAGGCTCATTTAATTTCATTGTACACAGGTTGTACATTGACAATAAAGGTATTATTATAGCATCCCAGGGGCAAATGCCGTGAGCACTGACAGGGAAATTACAATGGCTGCAGGTATTCAAGCTGCTGGTGTTTACAAGAGGGGAAAATGTTTGCTGGTCTAACTTATATTGATCAATCAAAGGCTGTATATAGGTGCTGTAACTTCCTGTCATGGACTGGTTGGATGCAGAAGGATGGTGGGAAGAACCAGCTGGGTAACCACCAAGAGAAGACGACCAAGGAGGCTGAGGAGTGGTGGTGGGACAATGATGAATGGGCAGAGGTAGAAGGAGGAGCAGATTGGGAGGAGGTGGTGCTGGAAGCAGAAGAGGTAACAGGGTTTAGTGAGCAGGGAGAGTCTGTGCTAGAGAGAAGTCTAGAATCAGAGGCAGATGCAGGAGAGTGGTAGGAGGGAAGCCAAGAGGCACAGATGAGTCAGGTGCTTGACGAGTCCCGTTGTGGCAAGCTTCCCCATCCCTTGTCTCCTAAAACCACAAGAGTCTTGAAGCCAGCAGAGGAGAGATTGGTGATGCATAGACACAGTCTCTGATTGCTTGCAAATAACCCTGGAGAGGCAGGGATTTTCAGTCTTGGCAACTGCTGCATGGGGGCAAGACCTAGCAGATGTGATTTACTGTGCTCGTTAGGCCTGAAGCTTCTGTGTCAATCTTGTTTTTGCTGATACAGAGTAAACTACAGCTTGCTGCTGCTGCTTATTTGGCAATCACTCGTAGCCTAGTAAGATTGCCTTCCATAAACACTGTCTTAAGAGAGTGAGTGACTGTGGAGGCCAATTCTGGATCCACACATCCTTCCACAGTGAGGACATAGGTTTCCAGGTGGGAGTTGATCATGGTGAGGGTTTGCCAAATGTGCCTTCCTCTTAGCACGTTTCTCCTTTTTGTCCTGAGTTCGAGCGTCTTCAATGCCCACGACACCTTTGGTAAAGACTGTTCTCCAATTGGAGTACTCACAGGCCAGTGTTTCCCAATTGTTGGTGTTTATACTACTTTTTTTTTTTTTTAGATTTGCCTTGAGAGAGCCTTTAAACCTCTTTTGTTGACCAGCAGCATTACGCTTTCCATTTTTAAGTTTGAAATAGAATAGTTTCTTTGGAAGACAATGCTGAGAGACCAACACCATTAGCTCATTTGCTCCCCATGTAGTTTCCATTCAAGCTGGTCATTATAACATACTGTGCTGGGCCTGGGGGTAACCCGAGCAACGCGGTCCAGGTCCGGTCCTGAATCCAAGGGTTCCGCGAGGAGTCAGTCCAACAGGGCAAAAGTAGGACACGAGGCAGGAAACCAGGCAAGGTCAGGCACAGGATCACAGGCAAGTTCTGGCAAACAGCAATGTTGCTCCTGCAACCTGGGGCAGGGTCCAACAGCCTTTTATCTCTGGTGGGGTAACGGCCAGTCCTGATCCCCCAGTGACTCACCTCCTTGTCTCACCCGAAGGCAAGCACTCCTCAGACCTCAGTCTCTGCAGCTCGGGAGATGTCGGTGGGTTACTAGACCCAGAGGCCGCCTCAGCCTCTCCTGACCCAACTGGTAGTGGAGCAGCTGTAAGTGATTGCCCAGCTGAAGGCAACGAGCTAATCCCCGCTTCTGGAGCCAGGGCAGGCTCAGGCCCCTGACTCGGCCCAGCTGGTGCTTGTTGCCGGGGAACCTGTGCAGACTGGAGCTCTTCAGAATCAGGCCTCAGACTAGATTCAGATGCCGCCTGAGGCAAAGGAGCCAGTGCAGACTGAGACTCCTCTGGCTCTAAGTCCGAGCCCGAGTCCCAGACCATCACACATACCCTCCAACTTTTCTCCAATGAAAATAGGGATGTCCCACTCCATAATGATAATTTTACTATTTATACCCCACACATCTTACTGGGTTACCCCTGCCACTCTGGGCAGCTTCCAACATATATAAAAACATACAGTAAACTTTAAAAAAACCAAACCCTTCCCTATAGAGGATTGCCTTCAGGCAGCTCATGAGTCAAATAACTCCATACCCTCCTACATTTCTCCAATGAAAATAGGGATGTCCCAAGAAAAAGTGGGACATTCCAGGATCAAATCAGAAACCAGGACGACTTCTCTAAATCCAGGGCGTCCCTGGAAAATTGGGACACTTGGAAGATCTGTTATAAGAATTTGGGAATGGTAAAAACTTATCCTTATCCTTTCTTCAAGTTAGAAGCATGGTTGCTGTGGATCTTCCATAAGCCAGCCTGGGAGCCTTATCAGCTGAAGGATTGGGTTAAAATGCTTTAAAACAAATAACCTATGTCATGTATAGAGAACATAATCCAACTCTATTAAATTCTATGGAGTGTGACCACTGATTTCGGCAGGAGCTGAACTGTATCCTTTTATTGAGGTCTTTTTCCTGAATCTGTCTGTTTAGCCTTTCTGTTCAATGTTAGCATGAAAAGGCTGATGATATAAATTTGGCATGAAGTCTTGGATCAGACATGAACACTTCATCTAAGCTCTTCATATTATTAGGGGGCGAAGTCTAGTCTGTATGAATCCTTTCCATATGTTCTTATGACTTAGCTGTAGAGTTGCCAACTATTTTACTCTTGTAACTTAATAGCAAGCTGTCGTGCAGAAATTTAGCAGATTTCAGCTTCTCTTAATTTTGGCACACGGATAAAGGGATGGGGAGGAACCCTTCAGATGCTTATATTGTCTACTGGAATGTGGCCATTCAAAAACGGTGAGTTTATCTAGATTTGTTATGGAATGATCGAAGACAATCAGACGCCACTCTCCCCCCATAAACTCTGTAGCAGATGGGACTTAACAATGTCACCCGTAGCATCAAGGGCTCATTCACCTGTTCATATTTCAGTGCAATATGTGCTATCATCTGCTAACAATGCTCTCCTGTATTTGACAAAGGGCAAGCTGGCCAGTCCCTAGGCAAAAGAATAAAAGCACACAAATACGACATCAGGAACAGCAATATTCCAAAACCAATGGGATAGCATTTCAATCTACCAGATAAGCCTGTTATCAAGATTAAGGTGGCCCTTTAGCTTTACCTTTACTGGAACAAAGGAATTTCAAAGAGAAACGAAGCTGCTAATTGCAACTTAACAAAAGTTCAGTTCTGTCCATTTGGGTCTGAATAGAGCAATAATTTCCTGTGCCATTGCAAATGTTACTTTACTCAGCATTGCTGACTATATTATTAGTAATTACTGCTATTTTGAAGAAACATACATTTTCACTTATTTTGAACGATTGTACTTTTTTGCATTCCATTGCCGTGTAACTGCAACATTTGCAGTTTTCTTTCCTTCACATATGTGTGCATGTCAGTTTGCATTTCTTAGTGCAGAAAAGTATTTATCTGATGTGTAGAGATCCTTCCTATTCTAATTAATTCAAGAGGGTTCTGGAAGCTTCTCTGTGTGAAAAAAACAAGGCCAGGGGTCAGCAGACATTTTCAGCAGGGGGCTGGTCCACTGTCCCTCAGACCTTATGGGGGACGAGACTATATTTTGGGGGGGAAATTAAAATGAATGAATTCCTATGCCCCACAAATAACCCAGAGATGCATTTTAAATAAAAGGACACATTCTACTCATGTATAAACACGCTGATTCCCGGACCATCTGCGGGCCGGATTTAGGAGGTGATTGGGCCAGATCCGGCCCTGGGCCTTAGTTTGCCTACCCATGAAACAAGCAGAAGGTTCATGATGTTTGGGTTATTCCTTCAGAGAAGCTGAGTACAGCTGGCTTAAACTGGTTCTCTTATCTCTTTCTGTCAAGGTCATGCTGACTATAAAAGTAAGGCCAGAAGCAGCCTGGGTTTCACTTTCACTTTCTATCTCTCTTCCTTCTGGTGTGTTATGTACATAGTATGCTTAGCGTTAAGGTTTAGTCTAATTATAAGTTATTGTAAGTTTAACTCTGCTGCAACTGGATTTCTTATGGACTGTGCCAATCCATATGCTCATTTGCCTTCAGTAGCAGTAAAGCTCTGTTGGATGAAATGCAATTGCCTCTGGTATATTTTGGAGAGACATCACCTTGCCAACAAAGGTCCGTATAGTTAAAACTATGGCTTTCCCAAAAGTGATGTATGGAAGTGAGAGCTGGACCATAAAGAAGGCTGGTCGCCGAAGAATTGATGCTTTTGAACTATGGTGCTGGAGGAGACTCTTGGGAGTCCCGTGGACTGCAAGAAGATCAAACCTCTCCATTCTTAAGGAAATCAGCCCTGAGTGCTCACTGGAAGGACAGATCCTGAAGCTGAGGCTCCAATACTTTGGCCACCTCATGAGAAGAGAAGACTCCCCGGAAAAGACCCTGATGTTGGGAAAGATGGAGGGCACAAGGAGAAGGGGACGACAGAGGACGAAATGGTTGGATAGTGTTCTCAAAGCTACCAGCATGAGTTTGACCAAACTGCGGGAGGCAGTAGAAGACAGGAGTGCCTGGCGTGCTCTGGTCCATGGGGTCACGAAGAGTCAGATATGACTAAATGACTAAACAACCGCAACGCATTTAAGTTTTTACTCTGCTAACTATATACTGGAATCGCCTCTGGATCAATACTGAGTAGAATTTCATGACAGTGCATATAGACATGACAGAGCATCTGATGAAGTACTCTAGTCTACAAAGTCTTATCTTAGTTTATTCTATTTTCCTAAGATGCTATTGCACTGCAGTTTACATGACCACAGTTTATGTGGCTACTGATAGAGGATGCTGAAAACTATAGTGTAGTAACAGCTCACCAGTATACCCACCCAATGTCTGAGGGGGGAAAGGAGCAAAGGAGTAGGCTCACTGCTGAGGGTTTTTTCATCTGGTGTAAAGACAGAGGTTGAAGTGAGTTGTAAGGGGAAGAAAATGGGACATGTGGCATAAATGTGGTTGGCCATTAACATGTTCAGCCCCTAGTGGTGGTGGTGGTGTTGTTTAGTCATTTAGTCATGTCCGACTCTTCGTGACCCCATGGACCAGAGCACGCCAGGCACTTCTGTCTTCCACTGCCTCCTGCAGTTTGGTCAAACTCATGCTGGTAGCTTCGAGAACACTATCCAACCATCTCATCCTCTGCCGTCCCCTTCTCCTTGTGCCCTCCATCTTTCCCAACATCAGGGTCTTTCCCAGGGAGTCTTCTCTTCTCATGAGGTGGCCAGAGTATTGGAGCCTCAGCTTCACGATCTGTTCTTCCAGTGAGCACTCAGGGCTGATTTCCTTCAGAATGGATAGGTTTGATCTTCTTGCAGTCCATGGGACTCTCAGGAGTCTCCTCCAGTGCCATAATTCAAAAGCATCTATTCTTCAGCAGATCAGCCTTCTTTATGGTCCAGCTCTCACTTCCATACATCACTACTGGGTAAACCATAGCGTTAACTATACAGACCTTTGTTGGCAAGGTGATGTCTCTGCTTTTTAAGATGCTGTCTGGGTTTGTCATTGCTTTTCTTCCAAGAAGCAGGCGTCTTTTAATTTCGTGGCTGCTAGTACTATAATATAATTTGCTCATCTTAAGGAGACTGTTGTTTATCCATAAATATTTGCATTTAAAAAGAAAAGCCCAAGGGAAACATGGGAAATATATGGCAGCTCATCCAAAAACCATCCATCTGATCACATGGCAAACAGTTTTAAAATAGCTGCTTCTAAAATATACCCAACTGCTGGTGTCCTAAAAATTAATAACTCAAATTTAAAATAGTTTTCTCTGAAACGAATGTAATGCTTAATTGAATATTAAGACCTGAATTAATACTAATTAACTTTTTAACTCTATTAGCATACCCACACTAGCATGTTAATGACAAGCAAAGGACCCCGAGTAAATAAACCAAGCACGCCTGGGATAAGAGGTTAGGTCTTCTTACAGCTCAGTAATTGGCTAAAGCATAGAACGCAGAAAATAAAAACAAGTGAGCATTTAAATCAAAACTTGGCTGCTTGGCAAACTGTGGTCAGGAACGGGTTTGGAATTTTGAAGGATGCTAAAATAATGTTGATAATGTTAATAAAAGTTAGAGAGGTGGTGTGGTGCAGATCTCCAAATGTAGTGGCGTTTCAGATCTCTGTAGGAGCGATTGGTTTAGCTATCAGAGTCTTATCATGTCCAATTTCTTTCTGTCGGCACAGATCACTCGACTCAAGTAGCATCGCCAGATGAGTGGCTTCAGAGCTAAGCCTGTGACATGAAAAGTTCTCAGATGTCTCTTGAATGTCTAATGGCAGACAGATCAACATTTCCACTGCTTAGTAACAAATCTCTTTTCTGCATGCTGCAATATATTTTTGATCTCCGGAAGTAAGGGTTTCAAAGCTTCTTCAAATGGGCCTTTTCTTGCTAAATCAATATGCATCGCCCCCCCCCTAAAAAAAAAATGTCCGAGAAAAGGTTTTGTTTGCAGACTACTGTCTGCAAAACACAGGAAGTGAGAGTACTGATTTGTTCTCAGACAATGCTTGGTCTTCTGGGTTCTCATAAATATCGTGGGACAAACTTTACACTACAGTGGTACCTCGGGTTAAGAACTTAATTCGTTCCGGAGGTCAGTTCTTAACCTGAAACTGTTCTTAACCTGAGGTACCACTTTAGCTAATGGGGCCTCCCACTGCCGCTGTGCCGCTGGAGCACGATTTCTATTCTCATCCTGAAGCAAAGTTCTTAACCTGAAGCACTATTTCTGGGTTAGCAGAGTCTGTAACCTGAAGCGTATGTAACCTGAAGCATATGTAACCCGAGGTACCACTGTATCTGCACTTAGAATCGGGTCTGTGGCAGTGGTGAAACAAGCCATTTTCTAATTCACCCCTCTTGAATAATAATTTTGCTTTGATAATAAGAATAACAATAATTTATTATTTATACCCCGCCCATCTGGCTGGGCTTCCCCAGCCACTCAGGGCAGCTTCCAACAAAATATTAAAATACAGTAATGCATCAAACATTAAAAGCTTCCCTAAACAGGGCTTCCTTCAGATGTCTTCTAAAAGTCTGGTAGTTGTTGTTCTCTTTGACATCTGGTGGGAGGGTGTTCCACAGGACGGGTGCCACTACTGAGAAGGCCCTCTGCCTGGTTCCCTGTAACTTGGATTCTCGCAGTGAGGGAACCGCCAGAATTCCCTCAATGCTGGACCTAAGTAGAACGATGTGGGTGGAGACGCTCCTTCAGATATACTGGGCCGAGGCCGTTTAGGGCTTTAAAGGTCAGCACCAACACTTTGAATTGTGCTTGGAAACGTACATTTTGCTAAGTTTAAATTGCACCAAGATTGGGGACTTCAGGATGAAGAAGTGAAAGAGGTCATGGTCAAATGGGCGAAAGATTTTGGATATCCTATTTTAAAGAAAGATTGGGGCAAATTATGGAAAACAGACCTAAAATTCATGGCATGTTATCTGATAAAGGAAAATTTTATGAAAATGATTTACAGGTGGTACCTGACCCCAATCAAATTGGATAAAATATATAAAAAGAATAAGAATACATGTTGGAGGTGTAGTCAGGGAGAAGGAACCCTATTTCATGTGTGGTGGACATGTCCCAAAATTAAAAAAAATCTGGGACATGATCTACGAAATATTAAAGAAAATCCTCAGAGAAACATTCAGTAAAATACCAGAGGCATTCTTACTAGGCATTTTAACAATAAACATCCCCAGAACAAAACAAAAAAAGGTGTATTTCTTTATGCAATAAGTGCAGCAGAGTATTAATTGCCAAGTACTGGAAAGGAGAGCAGATTCCAACTAAAAGAGAATGGCAAAAGAAACTATGTGAATATGCTGTATTAGCCAAAATGGCTGATGCAATAAGAAATCACTCAAGTTCAAGAGTGAAAAATGAATGGGGTTGTTTGAAAAATTATATGTTTAAACATGGTTCCCAAATCCAAACTTGGATGTGCTTGGAGTAAATATCACAGAACGAAAATTAATTGGAGGAGTTATTCTAGATAAAGATGGATGCATATTGGAACACAGTACAAAGAAAAGGAAATAAAGAGAGAAGAAGAAGCTGTTATGAAGCAGAGGAAAGTTAAGCATTATAGAGAAATAGATGAATATGAACATGTAAGCAAAGGAAGAGAGATTATGAATGTAATTGTAATGAGAAAAGACGTTGTAAGATCTGTAAAGTTTTAAAATTGCAATAAAAACAAAACACAAATTGCACCAAGGGGACTTTTCCCATCACTAATTGTCCTATATTTTCTTTATCCACTAAAGCCTTCAAATAGCAGATTCTGAATTCCTTTAGAGGCAGTCCGCTTTGTTGGAAGTGATTCTCATTTAAGTACCACCACATGTTACCCTTCTCTGTAGTAATGTTTTGCTTCTTCCCTGTGTTTGTGAGGGTTTTTTTCCCCCCCTGAGCAAATTACTAAACCCACAATCTGTTGTTTGCGCAGTGACAATTGCTTTCCAGGACATACTCTTAATGAAAATCAAAAGTAAAATAAATTAAACCCTTGTATGTTGACAAGAGCTTGCATAGCTTTGAGTACAACCATTTTGAAATTTAATAAAGAAACTTTACACTTTGGTCTGTGACTTGCTGCGAATAATTGCCTGTGCAATTTCTTATGCTCCCCGTTCTTTAGAATTTTTTCTACAGTCAACTCAAATGCATAAAACAGTTTAAGGCCACTTCTCTGACACATTTGATGCTGCACCACACACAGAGAAAGACTTTAATAGACATTTGAATAGGCTGATACCATTGACTTCAATTTCTCTCTCTTTTTATCTTAACGGTTTTTCCTTTGACAAGTCATAGCAATGGAAGATTTCGCAAATGAGAAAATGTCACGCTCACGCAACGCATCAGGGGACACAGGAGTAAAAGGCACATAGTTTTCAGCCCCACATCACCCCACAGGCTTAAAGGGGGCAGGGGAAGGATTGGTACAAATGGATTTATTTCCGTATTTTACTACAGGGTGGTGGTCAGGGACAAGTTACATCATTTCATTCCTACGGTAGTAGATACTGCACAGGTAGTAGATATGGTAGCAAAGGTAAAAGGTAAAGGACCCCTGGATGGTTAAGTCCAGTCAAAGGTGACTATGGGGTGTGGCGCTCATCTCACTTTCAGGCCAAGGAAGCTGACGTTTGTCCACAGACAGCTTTCCAGGTCATGTGGCCAACATGACTAAACCGCTTTTGGTGCAACAGAACACCATGACAGAAACCAGAATGCACGGAAACGCCGTTTACCTTCCTGCCGCAGCAGTACCTATTTATCTACTTGCACTGGTGTGCTTTTGAACTGCTAGGTTGTCAGGAGCTGGGACAGAGCAACGGGAACTCACCCCATTGCATGGATTCGAACTGTCAACCTTCTGATCGGCAAGCCCAAGAGGTTCAGTGGTTTGGACCACAACACCACCCATGTCCTATTGATAGCTTATCCTGCACTAATTTTTCTCATCTTTTGAAACCATCCAAGTTGGTTGCCCCTGCTACTTCATGAGGAAACGAATCCCATATTATACCTATACATTGTAGAAGTACTGTATTTTTTGCTCTATAAGATGCACCTTTTCCCTCCTAAAAAGAAAGGGGAAATGTGTGTATCTTATGGAGTGAATGCAGGCTGCACAGCTATCCCAGAAGCCAGAACAGCAAGAGGGATCGCTGCACAGTGCTCCCTCTTGCTGTTCTAGCTTCTGGCTTACCCCCTCAGTTCCTTCCCCCACCTCCTGGAAAAGCCCCCAAGAGCCACGCTCCCTTTAAAGAGCCGCGCGGAGCGTGTGTGTGGCTCTTAGGGGCTTTTCCCCAAGGAGGGAAAAGGGCAGTCCTTCAGTGACGGGCTGCCCTTCTCCCTCCTCGGGGAAAAGTCTGCAAGCGCCAGAGACACACTCCACGTGGTTCGTGAAAGGGAGTGCTGAGCAGAGCCTGGGATGCATACAGGCTCTGCTCAGCGCTCCCTTTAAAGAATAATTTTTTTCTTGCATTCCCCCTCTAAAAACTAGGTGTGTCTTATGGTCACGTGAGTCTTATGGAGCAAAAAATATGGTATTTTATTTTGCCTGCCCTTATTCTTACTTCATTCAGCTTCTTCAGAGGTTCCTGAGTTCTGGTTTGATAAGAGGGAACTGAGATTTTCTTTCCCCACACCGTGCGCAATCTGAAGAAACCTCTATCATGTCTCTTCTTCCTCGCTCAAATGCCACAACCTTTCCTCCTAAGGGAATTTTCCATCTCCTTAATCATTTTGGTTGCCATTTTCTGAACCTTTCCCAGCTTTGCAATATCTTTTGTTTATGTGAGACGATGTTATTGTAGATAATTTTTTTTCTAAAAAAAAGCTCATGAATTCATATTGACCACTGTGTATAAGTAAAATAATACAGCCAGCACATTTATAAAGCTAAGCAGGGTCCAGTATGGTTTCAAATTGGTTCCTGCATTGAAGGGGGTGGACTAGATGACTCTCTGGGTCCCATCCCTACAATTCTATGCTAAAAAATAAATTGGCTGCCTCCTAATTTTAGTGAGGTTTACTGTTCCTCCTTTCTTCTAGTCCTTTGTATAAAAGCTTTTTTGAGATTACTTGTGGAATAATACATGACTGCAAGTGTGAGCACACTCATCTCCAGCTCTTTGGATAAAGGGACTGCCTCCTGGAGGCCCTGCATGTCTGGATTGACGCACATAGATGTAATCTCCCTGTCCAATGTTGACATTGAGATAAATACTCTTGCACAGCATTCCAGCTGTGCTGCTTTGCCGTGTCAAGATTCATTGGGATGATGGCATCTAGCAGCTGAGCAGTTACAATTCCATCTACTGCAGCGAGCAGAAGACGTTGAATCTTGCTACAAATATTCTGAGACGGCTACTTGTTTATAGCTCGTTCTTATATGTGGTCAAGACAAAATCGTGTGTGTGTGTGTGTGTGTGTTGTATTTGCCCAGTGATGATCCTTGAATGCCCAGTTGGCTTCAATAGGCATATAAACATACATCTTTTCCTGAGTGTCAGGAGTCCGGGCAGGAGCCAGGCCCTGGAACCAGTAGGGCTTCGCAGGACTGGGGCCTTTCTAAGTTTGTTCTGGAGAGGCAAGGCATGGCCACACAGGTGAGGCCGCTTGGTAACTCACTGCACCTGGTGGCAAGAGCTGGGAAGGGATATAAGGTCAGCATTTCCCTTCAGCTCTTTGCCACAGCAACACGCTTCCTGCCTTGCTGTGTTTGGATTCTTGCTTCCTGATCCTCGGACCTGGGCTTCTTGACTCCTTGCTTCTCGACCCTCGGACCCTTGACTTCGTGACTCCCTGCTTCCTGACCCTCGGACCCCTGGCTTCTGGACTCTCGTTCCTGCTCCCACCCTGCCATCTTGCCCCCAGTCCCAACGTCCTCAGCCGGGACTTGGATCGCCTGTAGACCAGACCGCGACACTGAGAAGCCAGCTGTGCTGCAAATCAGGCCTGGGGAACCTTTGGCCCTCCAGATGTTGCTGAACTATAACTCCCATCATTCCCAGCAAGCACAACCAGTGCCCAGGGGTGATGGCAACATCTGGAGAGGCAAAGGTCTCCCACACCTGCTAGTAATTTTTTTTCTTTCGAAAGAGACCTTTGGTGAGGATGCTCTAGCAGAGTATTATTCAACAACTACAAGTCTTGGTTTGCTGATTCCAAAGGAGGAAGGAGTTTGGATTTGATATCCCGCTTTATTACTACCCTAAGGAGTCTCAAAGCGGCTAACATTCTCCTTTCCCTTCCTCCCCCACAACAAACACTCTGTGAGGTGAGTGGGGCTGAGAGACTTCAAAGAAGTGTGACTGGCCCAAGGTCACACAGCAGCTGCATGTGGAGGAGCGGGAAAGTGAACCCAGTTCACCAGATTACAAGTCTACCACTCTGAACCACTACACCACCACTGGCTCTCTCAAAGAGCAAAACAAATACATAGATTCCCACTCTTCATTTTTAAATTCCTGCCAGCAACTGATTTTGACCTTCAGCGATATCGTAACATAGTCAAGGCGACATCTGGACCACTGTTGATTAATCATATTCATCAGAGCAGAGATGTCCAAGATGCTGGGAACTGTGGGAAATGTAGTTTTAATCCCTTGTTTCTCTGCTTTCTGCAGAAATCCAGTGCAGTCACTTCCAGGGAAACTAGGAACCATGGGACATACATTTCCCACCACCCCAATCTGCAGTTTCTCAGGAACCTGCTGAGCATGCTGTGTGGTATCTGTGTGGTAGATACCACATGTGGGTGGTGCTGTGGTCTAAACCACTGAGCCTCTTGGGCTTGCCGAATGGAAGGTCAGAAAGCTGTCTGTGGACAAATGCCGGCTCCCTCAGCCTGAAAGCGAGATTAGAGCCGCAACCCCATAGTCACCTTTGACTGGACATAACCGTCCAGGAGTCCTTTACCTTACCTATTCCCCACTATCAGAGACTGCATGCCTCTATCAGTTGCTGAGAACAATAAATGGAGAGAGTGCTGATGTATTTGGATCCTGCTTGCTGGCTTCCCATATGCATCTGGTAGAAGAAGAGGAGGAGTTTAGCTTTAATATCCCACATTATCACTACCATAGGGAGTCTCAAAGCAGCTAACATTCTCCTTTCCCTTCCTCCCCCACAACAAACACTCTGTGAGGTGAGTGGGGCTGAGAGACTTCAGAGAAGTGTGACTGGCCCAAGGTCACCCAGCAGCTGCATGTGGAGGAGCGGAGACACGAACCCGGTTCACCAGATTACGAGACTACAGCTCTTAACCACTACACCACACCACACTGGCTTTACCATTTCTATGAATTCAGTTAGTTTGTATAACCATTCTTTTGTGGGTATCACTTCACTCTTCCATTTGCTAGTGTATATTATCCTGGCGGCTGCTGTAGCGGTCTCAGTTTTGGGGTGATTCTCCTTCCCAAGCAGCTCGATGAGGTTCTTCTTTTCTGTTTTCTTCCGTTTTTTTTTTTGCTGCCACAGGCAGTGTTGTAAAGACATGTTGGCACAGATTGCTTCCGGGATAATTAGACCTTCCAGAAAACACCCTGTTGCAACATTTTGCTCATCCTAGCCTGCCGCTCTATTTATTATTTATTATTTGTTTTCCTCGTGCTGCACTTTACTCAGACACATGAAACATTTACGGTAATCTGGGCTTTACTTTACAGACATAAAATGTACATTTGGCTTGAACCAAAACCGAGGCCCGACTTTCATGTTAGGCAGTAACTGTCCACCTTGGGAGAAAACCGTGCTCTCTGAAGGCTTTGCGGCGCTTTAAACTTTAATAGTAATACTTCCAAAGAGGGAGATGCAAATAAAATAACTCGCTCCAGAGGTCTGGTTGTCATTGCAAGCTGATGAAAAGTGAACAGCACAAGCGGCTTTGCAAGATAAGAATTTATTTAGAGCTGCTGGAATTGGCATGTGCTAGATATTTCTGCTTAAGAAATGCAGGTGTTGTTGGAGCAGAGGAGAAAATCTCACTGCGTGGACCACATCTGTGGTTCAGAGCAATCCAGGTCTAATACTGACAGGAGAAAGAATATGGTTCATTATCTGGAGCCCAAGACAGAATTTTTTTTAACATTGAGGGTGTGTGGTATAGTTTTTCCTAGGATTAAAAAAAAACAGTGCCCTTTCCCAAAAGCCTTTGAATAGGAGAAATACATTCCAAGCATTAACAAAGGAGGCATCTGTAATGGGAATTGGGGTTGCTTGTGCGTAAATTCCAAACTGCTCTGAGCTGGTTGTATAGCTGGACCTTTCCCCGGTTTGACAGCCCTAACAGCGCGACTGTCTCAGTCACTGGCAGAATCCATCAGTGGGCGTTTCCTAAACTTCTTCCAACATAAGAATTCCTTAACAGCCAACCTCCTCCTCGCTTCTCTGCGCGGAAGCCTTCTGCGCAGAGTGGGTGTGCCAAGCGGTGGTCCTGCACTCTCCTCACTGATCTCACTGGAAGAGTCTCGGAGCCTCCCCTCCGAAGTACTCTCAGCCTCTCCTTTCTTCCTGGTGTCACCTTGGTTTCCTTCCCCAGCGGAAGCTTTCTCTCTATCCTTGCTGGTTCCCTCTCCAGCATCATTAGGGAGCCTTACCTCTCCACTCGGCTCCGATGTCAGTTGCCTGACAGCATCCTATTGGACTGTTGCCTTCTCTTTATCCACCTCCTGCTCTTAAGAAAGTATTAGCCAATAAAGAGGTTGTTAACTTCTTTGTTTAATATTATTTTGTTTTCTACACAGTAAAGCCGTCTCTGGTTGAAATCTCAGCTGCGGCACAGAACCATAGGACTGTAGAATTAGAAAAGGCCAATTAAAATCTAAGCAGAAATTGAAATATGTATAGCCAATTGGAAATGAAGAGGAGGTAGGGTGGGATAATGATTAAATGTTAAAATATTTTAAGTATTGAAATGGAATTAGGAAATGTGTGTTAAATTGAGTAGAGAGTATGGGAGGGAAGAGAAACATCATCAAATGGGGTGTTAAATCTATTTTTAAATTCATATTGAATTTCAATTAATTTGATTTAAAAAATGAAAAGCATTTTTTTAAAAAAATCGGCAAAAAATAAAATAAAAATGGAAATAACCATGAGGGTCACCCCTGTAATGCAGGAATCTTTTTGCCCAACGTAGGACTCAAAGCTATGACCCCGAGAGCAAGAGTCTTATGCTCTACTGACTGAGCTATCCTAATTACTAGATGGCCTTAGGCACCCCATGCATCTCTCAGCATTTCATGCCCACCATATTAAATATATATTTTGGAGAAAAGAACTCACTCTGAAACTCACCTATTGGTGGTACCTAACACCAAGGAAACTAACACTAATACACCCAGGAACCTCACCAAAATGCTGGAGAGGATGCACCTCCACAGGCACATGTGGTGGGAGTGCCCCAAAATCCAACTATTCTGGACAACAGCCATACGAGAAATATGTAAAATAACTAAGCAAGTATTAGAAATCACCCCAGAATTGGCCCTACTAAACATCTTCCAAGACAATAATGCCCATTTACACCACAAAGAACTCATAACCCACCTCCTTTCAGCAGCCAGAAACATCATAACCAGACACTGGAGAGACCTGTCAGGAGTAAGCATGGACCAATGGTACCAAATAGTATGGGAAACAGGCTTATTAGAAAAACTAACCAATAAACTGAAGCTGACAAATAGGAAACGACACCTTCACCCCGGTATGGCTCCCCTTTACCACATACATAGCCCAACAAGACAACGACAAGAATCCACCAACAGCATACGAATCAATATGGCTAACCAGATTCAAAAACACCCACTCACACATGAAAACAAAGGCCACCTCAGCCAACCACAAATGAACAACCACACCCTAGGCCAACCCCAACCTCTCTCACCACCAAAGGAACACAAGTGAACAGCAGAGAACCTGCACAAGCAACGCTGACACAAAACCCCACATATATTAAGTAAAATAGAAACATCGCCACACGACCCCACCCCCACTCATCTTCCCCCCTCCATCTCTTTCCCCCCTTTCTTCCTAATGTCTTGACAAATGAAACTGATTTGTAAAAAATGTTACATGGGGGGGGGAATAAGAGAGAGAGACATTGCACACACTTTTGTAAATCAAGAAAATCTTTAATAATAATAAAAACTATATGTTTTGGAAAACTGTCTGTTGGATTTGGATGCTTCTTAAGAGGTAGTGAGAATGCTGTCATGCTTCTTCTCCCTCTCTCTCCAATTAGGGAGATCCAATGTAGATACACCTACTCAAAATCCCTGTTACTCAGCTCTTAAAGGTACACAGCAAAGATGCTCAAGGCTTTTGTCCTGCCTTGAGGTAGAAATCAAGCTTCCCCACGTACCCACCTTCCATCCAAGTCACAGGTGGAATCTACACACATATTTAAAAATGCTGCTAAAATGCTTTTTAAAAAAAAAAAAGTTTTAAAAAATACATTGAATTTGGCGTAACTCACTGCCGCCATCTAATGACACAGTTGTATATTGCACTTTGCAACACATTTAAAATGTTTCATTTGCAGCTGTACGGCCGAGTCCACCATGTCAAAGGCATAGGCACTTTAGGCGAGATCATGTCAAACAGCAGAAAGGCAGAGGCACCCAAACGTGTGAGTTATGCACAAATTAAATACGCTCACAGCCTAGTGACATTTTGTGGTAATCAGCAAGGTGCTCGCCAGCTGCCTTTTTGAACTTTCCAATGTTATTATTCATGAGCTTTCCCTTTCAGATAAAGCATGTTTTCCCACAAGCTTAAACAAAACATACTGAAATGAGCATCAGCATCTTGATTAAGTTGTTAGGAAAATAAAGAGGGAGGGCAGCCTGACACAGAGGGTCATGGGCTTGATGTAAACTCTCTGTAGATTCCAAATGAGCCTTTAGATCACTCTGGCTTACTTTTTAAAAGCTATTTATTAGTTATTAGCATCATAATTTATTAGATATTAGCATCTCCACCCCCATCGTTCTGCCTGGACGCTGAGGTCCAGCACCGAGGGCCTTCTGGTGGTTCCCTCACTGCGAGAAGTGAAGCTACAGGGAACCAGGCAGAGGGCCTTCTCGGTAGTGGCACCCGTCCTGTGGAACGCCCTCCCACCAGATGTCGAAGAGATAAACAACTACCTGACATTCAGAAGACATCTTAAGGCAGCCCTGTTTAGGGAAGCTTTTAATGTGTGACATCTTAGTGTATTTTTTGTCTTTGTGGAAGCCTCCCAGAGTGGCTGGGGAAACCCAGCCAGATGGGCGGGGTACAAATAATAAATTATTATTATTATTATTAAATAATCAATTTATTATGAATGAATGAATGAATATTTCTTCTTGACCATAAGGTCCCAGGCTGTGTTACAATAATATATAAATACTAGGGGCTGTGCCTCTGCTCACGCCACTTGCCAACCCCACCCAATACAAATAACTAAGCTCCCTTTACACCTCTACATACCCTATAAACACACATATCCCTTTGCTTAAAAGCAAAATGCAGCAACACTGATTTGTGTTTATAACATTGCTGTAGATATTATCAGGTGAATAATAATTGCAATAATAATTCCTTACCTACTTTAGTCTTTGATAAAGCCAGTCAACTTTGCTGACCCTCTCCCAAAAATCTGAAATGGCACCCCAAGTGTCTGTGACGCTCCAATAAAATTCATAGGTCAGCATGGATTTAAGCATGTGTTTTCAGCACTGAACACGACTAACTTCTTATCTTTTATGCCATTCTCCTTTCCTTCCAAGTTCAGAAGGATGGCGGATTCCTTCTTAACAAAATAAGCAGACACCAGGCCTTGGTGGGCTATGCGGGCACACAAATCACACACAGCTGGCGATTCCTTTGAAGGTTTCAATAATAATGCATCCTATTTTCTACAACCCTTTAGGGCTCAAGAAGAAGAGAAGGCCATGCAAATGGGGCAAAAAGGACTCCGTGTGGGGTGTGGAGTGGCTGTCACACAAATTTGCTTGGGAAAGGGGGGGTGCCCATTTCTCCCCCCCCCCCCGAGATGCAATTTAGAATGCTAACCCAGTAAGCGAGCGGATTTGGGGCCTCTTGTACATAAATTTTGTTTGAAACCAGCAGGTGGAAGTGGTTATATTTCCTTAGAGATATTTACGTCTTAGCATTTTTCATCCAAACCAAACAATCACGGAATTCATAAACTGACAAGGTTTGGAGAGAGTTGTCCCCCCCGCCCATAACCCTGCCACTACCCCCAGAGAAAGGATTACTTTAAACATTACCGAGAAAGTCAGCTTTGCTTTATTTATTTCTTTTTTAAAATGTTTTACCTGCTTATCTTAGGGGAGGCAGACCTAAAAGAAGTTTCCTTCCCCAAAATAATTCTTTAAGGGCTGCAACAGGGAATGCTTGTGTAATGGTTCTAGGGGTTGCTTGTGCGTAAGTTGTCGCCACACCTGGCTGGGTTACCTGGGTGAACCCTTTCTGTCTGGACAGCCACCCATCCGTGGCTGTCTCAATCGCTGGCAGAATCCGTCAGTGGGCGTTTCTTGAACTTTTTCCAGCAAAGAAGTTCTTTGACGCCAAGTCTCCTCCTACTCTCCCTGCGCGGAAGTCTTCTGCGCAGGGAGGGTGTGGGCAGCGGAGGACCTGTGCTCTCCCCACTGGTCTCCGGCGAGGAGTCCTGGAGCCCCCTCACCGATTCCCCCTTCTGCTCCCCTTCTCCACTGGTGCTATGCTGATTTCCTTCCCCAGCAGATGGGCTGCCTCTCTCCCTACTGGGACCCTCTCCGGCATCCCTCTGGAGCCTCCCTTCGCCTCTGGCTCCGATGGCAGTTGCCTGACAGCTTGCATCCATTTTTTCGTTTACCCTGTGTGGAAGGAATGACCGTTCCCCACATCAAATGGGGGACGCCTTTTGTGTGGTCGCGTGCAGTCCCCAGATCCCAATCCGACTCCTGGTAGTTCAGGCTGGCTTCATCCTCCCCAGGCTGGAGACCTGGAGGTCTCCGCCTACCTCAGCCAATCGCCCAATCCCGCCTGGGGAGGCATTGCCAGGGGATTGGCCAGGTGAGGGGAGGGACCGTCCTGCCCACACAACTTGGGGGTTGCCTGGGGTTGAGGGGACTCCGCCTGTCCACGTAATTGGAGAGTAGCAAAATGGCAGATCCACATCTCTAGTCCTGCTGGCTCACACTGACCAGGGCAAAGAGTGCAGGGGTGAACGGACTCTATCTCCTGTGCCAGAGCCAACCTCACCTGCCTGAGGGGCCCAAGGATCAGGACCCTCTGAGGATCTGTGAAGCTTTGGAATCAAACCACTACCACCAAACCTCCATCTTACCACCAGCAGCAGATTTCTACCAACCCAGGAGCAGTGGGGAACCTCTGCTGTGGCACAGCCGCCAAACAGCAATATTGCTCTTCGCCAGTGAATGCTGGGAAAAAGGCAGCAATCTTACATCCTTCCACTCTGCAGCCATCGACACAAAGGATGGGGAGTGAGGAGCATTGCATTCTTAGTGAACAACCCCAGTAAAAAAGCAGTGTCTCTGAAAGAGGGTTGTTCTGCTAATAATAATAATAATAATAATAATAATAATAATAATAATTCATTATTCATACCCCGCCCATCTGGCTGGGCCCCCCCCCCCCACTCTGGGAGGCTTCCAACAAAACACTAAAATACAATAACCTATTAAACATTAAAAGCTTCCCTAAACAGGGCTGCCTTCAGATGTCTTCTAAAAGTTTGGTAGTTATTTTTCTCTTTGACATCTGGTGGGAGGGCGTTCCACAGGGTGGGTGCCACTACTGAGAAGGCCCTCTGTCTGGTTCCCTGTAACTTGGCTTCTTGCAGTGAGGAAACCGCCAGAAGGCCCTCGGCGTGTCCAGGCAGAACAATGGAGGTGGAGACACTCCTTCAGGTATACTGGAACGAGGCCGTTTAGGGCTTTAAATCTCAGCACCAAAACTTTGAATTGTGCTTGGAAACGTACTGGGAGCCAGTGTAGGTCTTTCAAGACCGGTGTTATATGGTCTCGGCAGCTGCAAGACAGGTCCACACAGCAGCTTTCCCCCTCTCAATTCTGCGGTCGTATAATCTCAGAGAAGAAAACTGAAATGGCCAGACTTCCTCATTCAAATTGCTTTTGATAGGGAAAGAATGCTCGATCGTTCAAAGAGGAGAGAAAGGAGTTTCATGTTCCAGTGGAACACCTTGTTCTGTTCTGTGCTTTTATGACTCAGTGCATTCTTTCGCCTATAGCCATTACGATGCTCAACTTGATTTCCCCAAACAAGTTCCTATTAGACAACTATCCATGATGGAACGCCTGCCAAAATTAAGAGTCTGCAGCTGCCGCAAGCCAAAATCACTCTGAGTTCTCCCGGCATACACACGGGAGCCTGCTAAAAGAGAGGGACATACATGCATGTGCAAGCAGATGACATACAACCATAGGTCTAAAGATCTTAAATCCTTCAACTGTGACATGCAGCAAGAAATGGGGGGGGGGGAGTCAAATGTAAGTAAACTGGGAATTAATCGCAGAGTAATCAAGGGCAGATGTGTTTGTGCAAGAAATAGCTTTGGGAAGTTCTCCTATGCAAACCCCACTGAAAGAGAAGAACACAAGAAAACAATGTCAGCTCTTTTGGCTTCTCCTCTAAAAACATAAGAAAATCCTGCCTGCTGCATCACCCCCACAGGCCTGTGTTGTCTGGCATCCTTTCTCCTCTAATAGTCTTCCAAAAGTTCTCCCAGTAGACCTGTCATCAAGCAGCCGCTGATTCAATGGACTACAGGAGGAGGAGACCCAAGATAGCCAGTTCCTTTCCTTGACTTGATTCAGCTGCCCTTTGGCTCCTCCTCTCCCAGGACTCTCACCCCCAATCCCCATTCCACCTGTAAAGTTTTAAGGTCTGGTTTTCCTTATTTTCATCTTCCCCATGCCCCCCCTTTGTATTGTGTCTATTAGATTATAAGACTGAAAACCAGGCCTGTGTTGCTTTATTATTATTATTATTATTATTATTATTATTATTATTATTATTATTATTATTTTGTCTAGTACAGTGGTACCTCAGTTTAAGAACAGTCCGGCTTAAGAATGATTTGGTTCACAAACTCCGCAAAACTAGAAATAGTGTCCCAGTTTGAGAACTTTACCTTGGTCTAAGAATGGAATCCAAACAGTGGAAGGGCACTGGCGGTGGGAAGCCTCATTAGGGAAAGCACGCCTCAGTTTAAGAACAGTTTCGGTTTAAGAACCAACTTCAGGAACGGATTAAGTTTGTAAAACAAGGTACCACTGTACTTAGAAAAAATACGATACTTTGTAATAATAATGGTGGCAGCAGCAACTTCAATGGGGCTAGGACTGCCAGTCCTGGCAAAGGAAATTCCACCTTTCTAATTGCTGGTGACGCTGTGGGTTAAACCACAGAGCCTAGAACTTGCCAATTGGAAGGTTGGTGGTTCAAATCCCTGCAACGGGGTGAGCTCCCGTTGTTCGGTCGCAGCTCCTGCCAACCTAGCAGTTCAAAAGCACATCAAAGTGCAAGTAGATAAATAGGTACCACTCTGGCAGGAAGGTAAACGGTGTTTCCATGTGCTACTCTGGTTCGTCAGAAGCGGCTTAGTCATGCTGGCCACATGACCCGGAAGCTGTATGCCGGCTCCCTCGGCCAATAAAGCGAGATGAGCGCTGCAACCCCAGAGTCGGTCACAACTGGACCTAATGGTCAGGGATCCCTTTACCTTTACCTAATTGCTGGATAGAATTCACAGGCCTGGTTTTACCCCTTCGATGCTCCTTTGAGCAGTAAACCCAGGGGAGAGTGGTAGGTCTTCCCAGACTACCACTAATCTGAGGCCAATTCTGCCATCTTCCTAAGCTTGCAGTAGTTTCCCTTCCTAAAGCTAGATGCCTTCATACTTAAAATTAAAAATCAGTGATACTTTTTACCTTAAAGTGGGGCTGGCTCGCCTTCAAATTCCTTCCTTTTTCATCAGCTTTTGAGCAGGCCTATTGCTGGGGTTTTTTAAAGCAGATAACAGGTTCTTCGTTAAGAAGTTGGGAAAATGCACAGAGCACACCACCTATGTTTAGTTTCACCAGCAGGTTGAAAGGCTACCACTCAGCCTGTTCCTATCCTTGGCCCACAGTTGTGTCATTAAACTGAAAACTCTCGTGGTAGGCATTAGATACAGGGATGGAGAATGGGAAGTTTGAAAGAGACCAATTTCTTCCTTAGGTTGCCATGGCCCCTCTGGCATTCATCAGAAAACCTCCACCCATTTTTTAAAACTACAGTGGTACCTCGGGTTAAGTACTTAATTCGTTCCGGAGGTCCGTTCTTAACCTGAAACTGTTCTTAACCTGAAGCACCACTTTAGCTAATGGGGCCTCCTGCTGCTGCCGCGCCGCCGGAGCATGATTTCTGTTCTTATCCTGAAGCAAAGTTCTTAACCTGAAGCACTATTTCTGGGTTAGCGGAGTCTGTAACCTGAAGCGTATGTAACCTGAAGCGTATGTAACCTGAGGTACCACTGTATATCCTGCTCCTGCCAAACCATCTCTTCCTTTGTTTGGGTTTTTTATTATTATTAAGAAAAACAACCTGTAGCCATCATACAGCTTGTCAAAGTCTATCTTAATGAGGTCTGCCATAGCAAGTGTCTCTAGATCTGCCCATTTCATATTACTGTGAAGTGAGATCACTGACATTTGTTTAAAGCAAAGTGATGTTTTGACATCGTAACATTTCTCCAGGTATTCAGTGCACCTTGTCAATGTCTTATTTGCTTCCTCTGTGAATTTTCTGTTGCCAGCAGGGAAAACATTGCCCCAAATGACTTGGGCCGATCATCTGTAGAATTTGCCATCTCTCCTTCTCTTCAGTTTTGAACAGAGACACCATAGATTTCTGCGCAGCTGAGTTTGCTACATTACAGTTTCTTTACAGCATCCTGAAAGATACCCATCAGATTTGAACAGAAAGTAAATCTAACAAAGGAGGAGATATTCATGCTTTTCCTCAATGGATGGTGCCTGTGTTTTCCACATTTTATGGAGGCATTGTCAGTCTCATAAGAAGATGCCTTGTTAATGCTGAGACCCTCCTCCTGCATGCTGCAATTCCCTTGCTTTTCTCATCATTGCCACTTTAAAAATCAAGCAAGCTATACCTAATCCTCACCCCCAGAAAAGTAGCACAGATTTAAGCTATTGTACTACCAACCTTGGTTGGGACGCGGGTGATGCTGTGGGTTAAACCACAGAGCCTAGGACTTGCCGATCAGAAGGTCGGCGGTTCGAATCCCTGCAATGGGGTGAGCTCCTGTTGCTCGGTCCCTGCTCCTGCCAACCTAGCAGTTCGAAAGCATGTCAAAGTGCAAGTAGATAAATAGGTACCACTCTGGCGGGAAGGTAAACAGCGTTTCCGTGTGCTGCTCTGGTTCGCCAGAAGCAGCTTAGTCATGCTGGCCACATGACCCGGAAGCTGTACACCGGCTCCCTCGGCCAATAAAGCAAGATGAGCGCCACAACCCCAGAGTCGGTCATGACCGGGCCTAATGGTCCAGGGTCCATTTACCTTTACCACCAACCTTACTGTATGCTTGTGAAACATGGACCACTTATAAACACCATCTCCAACTCCTTGAAAGATTCCAACAACAGTGTCTCCGAAAATTTTTACACATCACTCAGGAAGACAGGCGAACTAACACCAACTAACAAAATAAGTAAAGGGCACCAGTGTTGAAGCAATGATTCTTCAACATCAACTTCGTTTGGCTGGTCATGTTGTGCGGCCATCTCCAACTCCTTGAAAGATTCCATCAACGGTGTCTCCAAAAATGTTTACACATCACTTGGGAAGACAGATGAACTAATGCCAGTGTACTGAAAGAAGCAAAAGATCAGCAGTGTTGAAGCAAAGATTCTTCAACATAAACTTCATTGGACTGGTCATGTTGTGTGGATGCCTGGCTATCGTCTTTCAAATCAAATTGTTCTGAACTTAAAAATGGAAAGCGTAATGCTGGTGGTCAACAAAAGAGGTTTAAAGACTGTCTCAAGGCAATTTTTAAAAAAATGTAGTATAAACACCATCAATTGGGAAACACTTGCTTGCAAGCACTCCAGTTGGAGAACAGCCTTTACCAAAGGTGTCATGGGCTTTGAAGACACTCAAACTCAGGACACAAGGGAGAAATGTACTAAGAGGAAGGCATACTTGGCAAATCCACACCGTGATCAACTCCCACCCGGAAACCAATGTCACCACTGTGGAAGGGCATGCGGATCCAGAATTGGCCTCCACGGTCACTTACGGACTCATTGTTAAAACCATGTTTATGGAAGACTCAGCTACGAGTGATTGCCAAAGAAGATTCAACTGAACGCTCCCAATCTCCACCATGGAAAACTGTGCATTAGCCAAACCCTTAAGCAAACGTTCTAGTGATTTTGGTGCTAAAATGTTTTCTGTTGTGCTGGTTGCTTTTGTCCACCCGCAATATATTGGGGGCAATTTTAGAATTGGGCAATATTCTTGGAAGGATATTGTTTGCACAATCTTGGCTTGCATAACTCTAATGCTAGGAAATACTGTGGTAAGCCAACCCCACTAGATTTTCCTGGGGTGGGTCTGTTTTAAAAGGGAAAAAGAAAGAGCTAGGGAATTATTTTCTGTTGTTTTCCAGATTCTCTTATGTTTTATGCTTTCTGCACTGCTTCTCACAGCTTTACTTCCCTTGAATTTAAGTGAAAACATTTAGTGGCAAACAGTGCCTTCTGTTGTGATTGTGTTGACTTTGTAAAGCTCCCCCCCTCTCATGTCTCTTCCTTGCACCATTCATCGCCAAAGCCACACAAACACCTTGTCTTTTTTCCTGTCTTTTTAAACTATAGCATCCTTCTGGACCAGCCTTCTGCACCGTTCTGGAACCTGAATGAATGCAGAGCAACTATTCTCTGTCCCTTCTTGGGCTATCCCAGTGGTTTCCAACCAGTGTGCGGTGGCCCTGGGGTGCCTTGAATGACGAGCAGGGGTGCAACACCAGCTTCTGTCCCTCTTTCCTCCTCTGATGCCCTCTCGCATCTCTGCCTTCCAAAGGCTTGTTTGTTGCAGCGGCCCCAGGTACAAGCTCCCCAGGCGAATGGTACCTCTGGGACTGGCCAGGGGAGAGGAGAGGAGGCTGAGGGAACACTCCACAAGGGATGTTGTTCAAAAAGGGACGAGGGGCTGCCAGCTCTGCAGGCATGGGACAACATAACTGGGCTCTTGAGCCCCACAGAGGTGCTGCAGAAAGAATGTACTTCGCCAAGGGAGCCGTGGAATCAAAGAGGTTGAAAACCTCTGCCATAAACATCTCCTAACTTCATTTTGCACATAGTTTCCATGCCCCTCCCATTTTTTTACTGACTTAGTCCAACAACATACCTTGTGCCTCCTGCACATTCCCACTCAAATTCAATTTGGCAACCTTTACCTAAGACTGTTTCCAAAGTTTGCTTCTCCAGCCGGCTGACTTAGCCTACAATCACCAACTCCCCGTCGCTTTTCTGAAAGGCTGAACCGACTAGCAATGGATGGGTAGAAGCCCCCTTGTGCCTTCTCCTGCCAAGCACTCACCAGTGTGAGACAGAACCATGGCTTCTCCAGGATGGGCCTCAAGGTATTCCTGGAAATGGAAGTTGATTCCTGGAGACCCTTGGCCAAATCTGGAGAGCTGGCAACCCTACAGGAAGCTGGTGCTTTTTTCATGGCCATGCAGTCTTAAAAGGCTGAACTTCAGTAAGAAATTGAGGTGAAAGCTCACAGCATGGAAGGAGTCATTATCCCCTGCTATTAAAGGCACCAGACCACCCTGTGATTAAACAATTGGGCAAAGCTTAAGTAAGGGCAAACCTTATTTAACCCCACGTCCTCCTTGGATTATATCTGGAAGGAGCATTTTTTTGCTGCTTTGATACACCTTTCAGCAAATAACAGCTTCCTTCAACTTTCTGCAGCTGCAGGAGCTTAGAGTGTTAACTGCAACACCTGGTCCTGCAGGAGTGATTTCAATCAGAGGTTGGGTCAAGGAGGCCATACCCAAAGGATGAAGCTGTTACTCTAGCAATATATACCTCAGCAGCTCCAGAAGAGCTCAGGGATGTAGGAGGCCTCTTTATATCTCTCCTCCTCAGCTACCTCAACCTCTCTTGGGTCATTTGGCAGCTTTTATGTAACTCAGGAATCCAGCTGCTTAAAGAAAGTGAACAAAAAGCAGGTAGGAAGACTGATAATAGAGTGTGGTGGAAAGAAACAGTTGCTCACTTCAAGAGTAATAATAATTATGATGATGATGATGATAATTGTATTTATGCCCTACCCATTTGTCTGGGTTGGGGTGTGTGGTAGGACGTCTCTATTTTTGCTGAAGAAATGTTGGAGGATATGGTTGTTGTTGTTTAGTCATTTAGTCGTGTCCGACTCTTCGTGACCCCATGGAACAGAGCACACCAGGAACTCCTGTCTTCCACTGCCTCCCGCAGTTTGGTCAAACTCATGCTGGTAGCTTCGAGAACACTGTCCAACCATCTCATACTCTGTTATCCCCTTCTCCTTGTGCCCTCCATCTTTCCCAACATCAGGGTCTTTTCCAGGGAGTCTTCTCTTCTCATGAGGTGGCCAAAGTATTGGAGCCTCAGCTTCAGGATCTGTCCTTCCAGTGAGCACACAGGGCTGATTTCCTTCAGAATGGATAGGGTTGATCTTCTTGCAGTCCATGGGACTCTCAAGAGTTTCCTCCAGCACTATAATTCAAAAGCAACAATTCTTTGGCAATCAGCCTTCTTTATGGTCTAGCTCTCACTTCCATACATCACTACTGGGAAAACCATAGCTTTATACAGACCTTTGTCAGCAAGGTGATGTCTCTGCTTTTTAAGATGCTGTCTAGGTTTGTCATCGCTTTTCTCCCAAGAAGCAGGTGTCTTTTAATTTCATGATTGCTGTCACCATCTGCAGTGATCATGGAGCCCAAGAATATGGTAGGACGTCCCTATTTTCATCAGAGAAATGTTGGAGGTTGTAGTAGGATGTCCCTATTTTCATTGGAGAAATGTTGGAGGTTGTGGAGTTACGTCACACCCCTCCCAAGCCAAGGAGATAAGTAATTGTACAACCTTTAGAAGTCAGCCCTGTATAGGGATATTATTTTAAAGAAAATGTTTAATGATTTATCATGCTTTCATATATGTTTGAAGCCACTCAGAGTGGCTGGGGAATAATAATCATAATCATAATAATAGAATGTGACGTCCCTATTATCGGTGGATGAATGTTGGAGGGTATGTAATCATTGGCTAAAGTCATCTTAGACCCATGTGCATCTGCTGCTCTTTGTGTGCCTTGCTCTGCCCTGAGTCTCCCTAAAACTGTAGCCTTATTAGACTTTACCGACTGGTGGGGTCTGCGTTGCTCCCGGGAGGGAGGAAGGAAGTCAAATGACACCGAGGTTGATTCAGAGAAAGAGTTTATTCTGCTCTCCGGATAGCAGAAGGCACTTGCGTGGTCAGTCCACAGCAAGTCCAAAGAAATGAGAGATTTCATGCAGTATATATATCCTCCAGGCACCCTCTCCCCCCTTCCCCAAGAATCCAGCCACATCAGCTTATGCACGCAAGTTGACATCACAGATATTCCTGCTCCTTACTCTAAACCATAAAAGGGTTTTCCTCTTCCTGTACTCTTGACCGCAAAAGGGTGTTCCTATTCCTGTTCCTATACTCTTATCTTGGAGCAAGAGGTCACCAACTCCTGGCGCCGTTCCCAGAATAAGTCTGTGCGTCAGAGTGTGGTCAGGATGTAAGATAAGATAGACAGAGTGCCATCCCTGCTCCACTGGAACAGCCAAGGCCATCCATTGCCATCACAAACTGATAAAGGAGAGCGCTTTGAGTACTTATTTATACAGCTGGGTTTTGGCTCAAGAGCTCAAGTTAGAGCATTTTAGAAATGCTCCCTTGGAGGAGGAAAAATGGGGATTTTGGGTCAGTTTCAAACTGACTGCACAGAAACCGATTCCTTCAAAACCACCCCTCCTCCTGTCTCTTTGCTGTTAGCTTTCCTGAACTCTTTAATCTCTGCCCCTCCCATATCCTAGTTTGCACCTTAACAAAGCTTTGGAAATTGCTGAGCAAGACAGTATTAACTGCTCCCACCCCATCCCATCCTGCTCCTCAGAGAGCAGCATTGCTGCATGAAGTTTCACTCCAGTCTTTTTTTTTTCTCAGCCTGAGTTTTACCAAGAAGAGCTCAAGGTCGCATACGATATTTTCATGCAATTATAAAATATACCTCCTTGGGTTGCTCATTTCAATAATCAATAGTAGCAATTAATAATTTGGGGGATTAAATGATTTACTCCTCTCACCTTTGCAGTTCACCTTTTGTAAACTTCAGACATCTCATGTCAAACCAACCCTTTAAAAGGGTTGACAGGTTTTGATCAATAGTGACCTTTGAGGATATCTGCAGCTTTTCAAATTGATCCTTCACAATTACGACTCTATCAGACATCTCCTTTTTTTAATCTACTTCAGGTTGGACTCAATCGACCAGGCAAATTACCTTCTACTTGAGACAATTGTTGTCCCAATCCAATTGCTTGGTGCTAAATTTGCTTTAAAAAACCTGGAATTAAGATTTGCACAAACATCTACATAGCATTTAAGCACATCTTGAGTCTGCAGCACAGTTATAAAGGAAGCCCATTGACCCTGAGTTTTTAGCACAGAAGGTGGTGAGAAAGATTCATTAACAAAGAAATGGCCTGAGGACTTTGTATACTATTTCATTTTTAAAAAAATAGGAAGCAGAATTTGCATTTATGTATATCTGCGAGGGAGTAATGAAGACACTAAATATTCCCTGAAATGTATGGATATTCAACGCATTGTTTATTTCATTTTTTTTAAATGAACATAAACAAAAAAAATATTCAACTAATTCCCATTAGTTTTTCATATTTTGGTGAGAAAGCTAAGCAAAAGTTCTCCCCCCCCCAATTTTCATTTTCATTTTTATTTCACAGTTGAAACAATAACATTGCAAATAAAAGAAATACACAATTAATACTGACTCCCCTCCTCCCCCTTCCATGGTGCATTTTCCACTTTATTTTCCACTACATATTCTGATTTCTCCCTTTATCTTATTTTCTTCATCTTTGTATCTCAATTTGTTTTTTACTGCTGAATTTATTTTGTTACTGTTAACTTCTTCATACGTTTACCACATGTCTCTGAATATTCCATAAAACATTTCCAATCTTCCTCAAATAGTTTTTTTTAAAAAATCCTGATCTCTTATTCTGTTTGTCAGCCTTGCCATTTCTGTATATTCTATTAACTTTGCCATTCTTCCTCTGTTGCCATTGTATCTTTCCTCCATCTCTGAATATTCATGCAGCTGTAGCTGCATATGTAAAAAGACATGAGGTGGGGAGGGGGGAGGATGCTTAAAAAAAGTTTATCAAAACCCCAGAAGCTTTCCTTTTAGATGTAAATCAGGGAACACAAATCTCTTTTTATGTATGCTAAGCAAAAGTTCTCGAGGGTCAATGCAGTGGACTGAATATTATGTTGACCTTAGATGGGTGAGACTTAGGTGTTCTGATCCCACATTAACTCAGGAAGATATCTCACAGGTTGTTTTGAGGATAAAATGCATACTGAGTCAGTCCTGATGTCATCATATGATGTCGACGGGCCCACTCTGGCGTCTGGTACAGCAAATTTCCTACCCCTCCCTCTGCCCTGGACAGTACCAAGTTAAAGGCTGTGGGTGGGGTCACATAGGTTTCCGCCTCAGTGTGTATAGGATTCCAGCCTTGGTGTTGCTGCCACCCAAACTTATCATGGCAGCCTTCTCCAACCTAGTGCCCTCCAGATATTTTAGATTCCGACACCCATTAGGACCCTGTATAATAATAATAATAATAATAATAATAATAATAATGTATTGTTTATACCCCGCCCATCTCGGTGGCTCCCAACAGAATATTAAAAACACTATAAAACCTCAAACAATAAAAACTTCCCTAAACAGGGCTGCCTTCAGATGTCTTCTAAAAGTCATAGTTGTTTATTTCCTTGACATCTGATGGGAGGGCGTTCCACAGGGCGGGTGTCACTACCAAGAAGGCCCTCTGCCTGGTTGCCTGTAACCTCACTTCTTGCAGTGATGGAACCGCCAGAAGGCCCTCGGAGCTGGACCTCAGTGTCCGGGTAGAACGATGGGGGTGGAGACGCTCCTTCAGGTATACTGGACCGAGGCTGTTTAGGGCTTTCAAGGTCAGCACCAACACTTTGAATTGTGCTTGGAAACGTACTGGGAGCCAATGTATATATTTCAGGACCAGTGTTATATGGTCTTGGTGGCTACTCCCAAAACATTTAGAGGACATCAGGTTGTTGTACTGTGCTGACCACAGAAGTTCTCTGTTGATCTTCGTAAGAAGTTCCCTCCACATCGCAGTTCCTATACAGATATGATGACACATGCTTATGCATAGGAATTTCATTGTCTCAAGCTGAACATATCGAACCAACAGTGCCTCTTCTATCAGAATAGAATATACTGAACTCATGGTACTTCCTCTATCAAAATAGAATAGGCCCTTTAAAAAGAGACACCTGGGAGGATAAAGAGGAAGGACCCAATACAACATTTGTATAATGAAACCATGTAATAGCATTTTGGAGAGCACGGACAGCATTTTGTGCTTGTTGAAGCTTCTTCGAAAGCATCAGGCTTAGTGACAAGTCTCTGGCAAGTTTGTATTGACCCTACAGCGTTCTTACAGGAAGGCTATTCCTTTTGTCAAACTGAAGACGGCTTAACATTCCTTGATGAGAGTGCAGTCAAAGGCAAAATGGGAAGGTTATATCTTTCCCCAGTCTCAGAAGGGGTAGCCCATGAGTTATGACAGAGAGCTCAGCATTGTGGGGGAAATATCGTTAGGTAGAACATCATCCATCCCTATACAATTCTGTAAATCTCAATGCAATGCATTGTGCCTTTCTGGAGTAAGATACATATTCATATCATAAATGCAACTTTGCTTTTGGTTTTGATCTAGGCTAGTCTTTCTGAAACTTGGCCCTCCAGCTGTTTTTGGACTACAACTCCCATCATCCCTAGCTAGCAAGACCAGTGGTCAGGGATGATGGGAACTGTAATCCAAAAGCAGCTGGAGATCAAGTTTGGGGAAAACTGCTCTAGACATTTACATATTGTTCTACAATAGAGGTGGCGAATCTATGACCCTCCAGATGTTTTGAGACTACAATTCCCATCATCCCTGACCACTGGTCCTGCTAGCTAGGGATCATGGGAGTTGTAGGCCAAAAACATCAGGAGGGATGAGGTTGCGGAAGCCTGAGCTACAGGTTAGCCAGTTCTCTGATCTACAATGAGGGCACAATCTAATTAATATAAAGCACTTTTACATTCGCCATTGATTCAAGTGAGAGAGTTACAGTGGTGCCTCGCAAGACGAAATTAATTCGTTCCGCAAGTCTCTTCGTCTTGCGAGTTTTTCGTCTTGCGATGCACGGTTTTCCATAGGAATGCATTGAAAATCAATTAATGCGTTCCTATGGAAAAAGCCTTCCCCCGACCTCTTCTGGCGGGCGGCATTTTAAAATCGCCCGGGACAGCGGAGGACTTCTCCGCTGTCCGGGGCGATTTAAAAGCCCCTGGGAAGGCAGGCAGGGGGGACAAAGGCTTTCCCGCCCGGCCGCCCGGCTTCGGGACATCGTTCCGATGCTGGGCGGCTGGGGGAGGCTTTCCTGCCCCACCGCCCGGCATCGGGACGATGCCCCGATGCCGGGCGGCTGGGGGAGGCGTTCCTGCCCCACCGCCCGGCATCGGGACGATGCCCCGAAGCCGGGCGGCTGGGGGAGGCGTTCCTGCCCCACCGCCCGGCATCGGGATGATGCCCCGAAGCCGGGCGGGGGGGAGGCTTTCCCGCCCGGCCGCCCGGCTTCGGGACATCGTTCCGATGCCGGGCGGCTGGGGGAGGCGTTCCTGCCCCACCGCCCGGCATCGGGACGATGCCCCGAAGCCGGGCGGCTGGGGGAGGCGTTCCTGCCCCACCGCCCGGCATCGGGATGATGCCCCGAAGCCGGGCGGGGGGGGAGGCTTCAAAAGCCGTCCGGGGGCTTTTAAATCGCCCCGGACAGTCCCGGGGCGATTTAAAAGCCCCCGGTTAGGCAGGCAGGGGGGGCAAAAGTCTTTGCCCCCCCTGCCTGCCTTCAAAAGCCGTCCGGGATAGCGGGAAGCGCTTCCCTGCTATCCCGGACCGCTTTTAAAATGCTGGCGGTGGGGAGCAAAGCCTTTCGCCCCCGCCGGCCTTCCTGGACCTCTTCTGAAGTCCGGAGGGGGGGGAAGGCTTTGCTCCCCACCGCCAGCATTTAAAAAAAGGTCCCCGAGATTTCCCTATGGGCTTTCGTCTTGCGATGCAAGCCCATAGGGAAAATCGTCTAGCGAAGCGTCGCAAAAACCGAAAAACCCTTTCGTCTTGCGGGTTTTTCGTCTTGCGAGGCATTCGTCTAGCGGGGCACCACTGTAATTCTTACATTTCTCCCACTGAAATCCATGAGATTTGATGGTGTAATCCTAAATATGCCTACTCAGAACGTGAGTTAAATGAGACTTACTCCTAGGTGAGTGTGTAGGATTGTAGCCCTGAGGGCACTGAATAATGTCTAGAGATAGTACTTTGTAGATCAGTGATTGAAGCTGCTGCTAACATTGCAACTATGTTATAGCATTGGCCTTTTGAGATGGATGATAAAACGAGTGGTTTAAATGTGTGCCGCATGAAGACGCAGTACATCTTGTCCCTTCTGAATTTTCCAAGAATGAGCTTCAAATATGCAAAACATTTTTTAAAAAATTGTGTGTGGCAAAATCCAATCTCTGCATCAGTCCAAAGAAACCTTAAAAAAAGAAAATATCAAAACATAACATTAAAATAATCAGACTTTACCTTTTATTCTGCCTCTGTAGTTTTTTTAGGTGTGTTCATTTGACCTGTACAAAACATCAACTTATTGAAAGCCACTCCAATCAGCCTGATGTATTCAAAGATTGGATTAAAAATGAGCAAGTGTTAAGTACACGGAAATACAGTTATACTTCACTACTGTTGATATGGTTGAACTCCCCTAATTTACTTCAGTCGGGTTTTCAAATCAGATTTGAGTGCTTTTCTTGATCTCTTGGACTGCTCTCCTATTTAGCATTCAGATTTGGTCCTCTTTGTCCTGCCTTCCATTTGCCTCTCTCAGATCTATCACCACAGGTGAGACCGGGAAACAATTGCGACTGTTCTTTTATCATCAGATACCAAACAGATTTCTTGCTTTGTTTCTACATGAAAACCAGCCTAATAGCTCAATTTACTATTCTCATGTTGGAAGAATTAGCAGCAATCTCTTATCAGGAATAACTTTAAAGATGGAAAGGGAAGACTGATAAGTATTGTTATCTGTCTTGCACTTGCTTCTGTAGTTAAAATCAATATTTCCTTCATCCGCAGATAGAGCATAATGAGGAGAAAAGCACGCTCCCCATCGAACTCACCGGATTCCAGAAAGATGCCGAATTCAAGCATTTACTGGTAAAGAGCCTTTCATTGTCTTATCCCAGTGCTGCTGAAATGCTTTTTAGTGGGTCCCAACTTTAAGTGTACTCAACCTTTCAGGACCCAGCAGTAAACAAACTCCACCTTTTGAACCCCATTTTCTCCCTCTTCAACTGAAGATAAAAGAATACCGTATCGCTTTAGAGTTTGAACCACTTTATATTTTGTTTTCCATGTTTTGTGTGGATATAGGTACAGTGGTACCTCAGGTTAAGTACTTAATTCGTTCTGGAGGTCCGTTCTTAACCTGAAACTGTTCTTAACCTGAAGCGCCACTTTAGCTAATGGGGCCTCCTGCTGCTGCCGCGCCGCCAGAGCACGATTTCTGTTCTCATCCTGAAGCAAAGTTCTTAACCCGAGGTAATATTTCTGGGTTAGCGGAGTCTGTAACCTGATGCGTATGTAGCCTGAAGTGTATGTAACCCGAGGTACCACTGTATATGTTTGACTAGAATTTAACCATGAGAAAGTGAGAGGGGGGGGTGGAGAGAGCCTGCCTCTTAAAGAGAGCTTGAGTTCACCAGAGCCGGCCCTACTATTATGCAGAGGAGGGAGGCCACTGCCAGGAGGCAGGGAGTGGCGCTGAGGTTGTGGAAGACAAATATGTATAGTATGTGCCATTCAGCCTACTCTACACCTCTTTGCTCACCAATTCTGTCAACTTTTGTGCATGGAACACAGAGAGACACCATCTTTTCATTTGCTTCAAGCGACAACGTTTCTTGGGCTAGTGCTGCTCTTAAGAAAAAGCTTTTGCACCATGGTCTGTACCTTGACCGTCCCATTTTATATAACACAGCATTTCTATCTATCTATATCTATCTATCATCTATCTATCTATCTATCTATCTATCTATCTATCTATCTATCATCTATCTATCATCTATCTATCTATCTATCTATCTATCTATCTATCTATCTATCATCTATCTTTCACACACACACACACCTGCCCCAGAAATGTAGATAATTTCTCATCAGGCTCAAAGAAAATCAGAATATGCCAGATCTGACTATGTTAGAAATTCAAGTGATTTAAAATATGTGCGCAGTGGGGAGATGAGACCTGCTCCAGCACTTAAGTACTATTGGGCGGGGGCGCAATTGATTTATTTGTGAATATAATATTCTGTGTTAGTAGTACTAATGTTTTAATTATTTAAAAGAACAGAATCAGTCTCTACTCCTATATCAAATAAGTATCATTTCCCTTTGATGTTCCAACTAATTCTTTTGCTCACTGCACCCTGTAACTGTACTTATTGCCCTTGTAGATAAGTCTTTTGTGTGACACTCTATGAAACACTTTGCTATAGTTAAGCCTGAATTATGTTCACAAATGACTCCATCCCTCCCATTTGTTTCAAATTGCCAGCCATAATGTCCATTTTTCACAAGTCCCTGATGACTATGCGCAGTAAAATCATAATTCTTCAAAAGGGTTTCCAACTCTGAAGCCAATTAATGTAACTAGGGAGAGATAGATGAGCTTTTTCAGTTAAAATCTCTTAACTGAATCTGCCTTAGGCCCTCAAATGAAACTCTTTGTCAAACGGTCTTGAAGCCTTCAGATGAGAATATTAAAGCAACACATTGGTGGGCCACCTAATTTTCACCAATTCGGCCTATTTATTGTAGTCATCTGTGTTATGTCCCATGTTCACAACCTCATTGAGTGATGTCCCTCAAAAACTTGTGCAAGAACTTGCACATAAATCAACATGGCGCTATACGAGAGAGGTTCTGTAGCAATTCTGGTTCTTCCCAAGAGGTTTCACAAGTTCTTGTGCAAGTGGAAAAACATCCTTTGATTTAGTTCCACTTTTCTAGTGCGATACTCTAGAATCAAGTTTCCCAAACATTGGTCTCCAGCTGTTTTTGGACTACAACTCCTATCATCCCAAGCCAGTAGGACCAGTAGTTGGGGATGATGGGAACTGTATTCCAGTTGTTGCCCAAAACAGCTGGAAACCCAAGTTTGGGGAAACCCTACTCTAGAACAGGGCTGGGGAGCCTCTAAAACGTAGTAGGACCATGTGGTAGGACTAATCCCTGACTGCTGGCTATGCAGGCTGGGGCTGATGGGAATTTCAGCAATTTCAGAAGAGCCATAGACTCCCCAGCCCTGCTGTAGCACAAAGTGTGAAGTAACCCTTCCATCAGAGGAAGACATCTTTTGCAAGTGAAGGGGGTGTCTATGGTTCCAACCCTTTGTATTCAGCTTAGCTGCTTTCCTCCCGTCATAAAGATTTGTCCTATCTTTGCTAGTCAGTTGTAATTGTGATGAGGAAGATAGCCATTATCTGAATCAAATCAGATCTTAGTTTATATATCTGCTATGGTGGTACGCGGTCCACTGGAGAAGTGTATCAAGCATAGGGTTGCCATACGTCCAGAAATCCCAGACATGTCCTTTCTGGAGGGCCTATGTGCCCATTTGGGGGGATTTTTACAATTTTAAGCCAATATCGGGGGGGGGGTTGGGGGGTAAATTTGTGTTTGAGTGTGATGGGTCTGGAAGCCTTTCACAAGGAATACCTCTGCTCACTCAGAGATATATTTACAGTCTTTATTTACATGGTATTTACAAGGTACAGAACATAGCTTCCTGCGTCCAAATCCTCGGTAGCAGATCCAGGAAGTGGGAGCTTTCGGCTCCTCCTCCAGCGGAGGAGCTTAGGAAGCCCCAAACGCCTCCTTTGTTCCCTACGTTTTAACCCCCTCCTGTCCTGTGCTGAAGGAATGGGCATCGAATCTCCCTCTGTCCCTGAACTGGTTGAATGGTGTTGCTGCTCTCCAGCATCCGTTTGCTTGTCCTCCTCTCCTTCTGCTGTCTTTTCTAAAGGCTCCTGTTCTTCCCTCTCCCTCAGCTCTGGAGCATTCCCTGGCAGGCCCATGACAGTGAGAGAGAGCCAGGGCTCGGGTCTAGGCACGGGCTCTGCCATGGGCACCTCTGTTTCCTGTTTCAAGCTCTGTCAGCTCTGGCTTTGTTTCGGGCTTTGTTTTGGGCACGGGTGGATTTTCACCCCAGGTGATACGTTCATGTAAGAGCATATGCCAGCCAATATCTTCTACTCGCTGAGCTGTGGATCTGCCCTCTCTGCAAATGAAGTCAGATGGCCACAGCTCAGTAGCAAAAGGTTGGTGCTCAGCATAGACCTTGTTTCACATAAGGTTTTAACCAGGCATAGGCAAACTCAGCCCTGCAGATATTTTTCGCCTACAACTCCCATGATCCCTAGCTAACAGGACCAGTGGTCAGGGATGATGGGAATTGTAGTCCCAAAACATCTGGAGGGCCGAGGTTGCCTACGCCTGGTTAACCATCCTAGGTAGCTCTGGTTTTAAAAAGCTACTGGTGGTCAAGTTGGATGTGTCCCCTAGCATAGTATTGTGGTTAACACCTGGGGCAATTTAGTGCAAAGGATTGGGGCTAGTTTCTAACCCTTCCTCATTCATGAAGCTTAACTGGATAGCTTTGAGCAGGTCGCTGCTCCTCAGTCCTACCTACTTCAGTCCTACCTGTTCAAAATTTTGCAAGCACCTGGTTCTGGTCATCACTGTCATCCATTGGCCTGAGATGGATGGACCCATTGGTCTGGCAATGGAGAAGCCATAGTTCACTAGTAGAGCACATACCTTTTGTGTATGTGGTCCTAAATTTAATCCCTGGCCCCTCTAGTTTAAAGAATATTGGGCATCAGACACTCAGGCCACCAATCAGAGCAGACAATACTGGATTAGTCAACAGTCTAGCTCCAAATAAGACACCTTCACCCTGTGGAATGCCGTCCCATCAGATGTGAAGGAGATACCGTATTTTTCGCTCTATAAGACGCACCAGACCACAAGACGCAGCTAGTTTTTGGAGGAGGAAAACAAGAAAAAAAATATTCTGAATCTCAGAAGCTAGAACAGCAAGAGGGATCGCTGCGCGGTGAAAGCAGCAGTCCCTCTTGCTGTTCTGGTTTCTGGGATAGCTGCGCAGCCTGCATTCGCTCCATAAGATGCACACACATTTCCCCTTACTTTTTAGGAGGGAAAAAGTGAGTCTTATAGAGCAAAAAATACAGTAAGTAACTATACAACCTTTAGAAGACACCTGAAGGCAGCCATGAATAGGGAAGTCGTTTAGTGCTTTGTTATGTTTTCCTATATGTTGGAAGCTGCGCAGAATTGCTGGGGCAGTCCAGTCAGATGGGTGGGGTATTATTATTATTATTATTATTAACTGTGCTATTCACAACAGGGATAATAATCAGAACTCCATGCTATAGTATTTTAGGAGCCAGGTGTCAACCTTGATAACTTGGGGCTGTTTACGTTTACTACTTTGTGCTGTTGTAATTATAATATAAGGGATATAAAAGTGTCCATTTGCAAGCATGCATTGATTATCTTCCCCAGGAGACCTTCACTGCT
This sequence comes from Podarcis melisellensis, assembly GCF_964234715.1. NCBI lineage: Eukaryota > Metazoa > Chordata > Lepidosauria > Squamata > Lacertidae > Podarcis > Podarcis melisellensis. The sequence goes on from NC_138528.1 coordinate 117,759,200, forward strand.
TGTCATAAAGGGACTGTCATTCCTTAAACAGATGGCTTTGCACTAAAGTGTGCAGCTCAGCACTGTGCCAAAATCTGTCCTCTGACTTCTCTAGTATCCCCCCCCCCCTGCAAAAGAGGTTTCATTTTTCCCCCTGCCCAATAATCGGGGAATGTTAGAATTTCAGAGGGTTTTGGTTTTTGAGTTTACCTTATTTCTGAAAGGTAACCAGGGATTTTACTTCCAGCAAATGTTTCCACAGCATTTTGCAGCCTCCCCAGCTGCCTGATCTGAAAAAAGTCCATAGGAGGAGTTATCTCCCAAGTTCTTCCCTTGGGATTTAATTGAAACATGGGCACCTTGGAGGGCTGAAGAGTGCAGACCACTGACAAAAGTATCTGTAAAATGAAAGAAAGGGCAGTCGGAAGCACCAATTTTACAACCTTAAGATAATGAGAATTCTGCTCCCCAAAGCTCTCTCCTTCAATTATTTTGGGGTGCAATTTCTTTTCTCATTAATTGATGGAGAATAGGTTAAAAAAAAGTGTGGGAGAAATTTTTGGCAGAGCACTAGAGCAAGTATCCTAATGGACCTAGCCTTTCCAAATAGCACCTGATTTAATTCAATGGACATAAGACATACAAGTCCATCTATAAACCTCTTTCCATCCATACATTGAAAAAGCATCTCCTGCAGCCTCGGCAGGATTAAATATATTACATTGGTGTCCTTTTAAAATAATTGTTTGTCAGTTTGTTCTCCTAGGGCTGGGTGTGCTCAGGGCAGAAGGGGAGAGGTGAAGACAATGCAATGGATCAGCTCTACAGAACCAGCATTCTTAACGCCAAGCCCGTCAACATTAACCCAAGAGCAAATTGGTTAATAGATAGGGTTGCCATATTTCAAAAAGTAAACACCAGGACACCCAGATATTGTTGAGCTTCTTTTCTGACTTGCCTAACATCCAGGACAAAGTGCTACCTTTTAGTAATTCCCACCCATCCCGGACGTCAATTCCACCTTTGAAATCCAGGTAATGTCCAGGAAAATCTGGACATATGGCAGCTCTAGGACAGATTGCTTCCATTCCCTTTGATCCAGCAACTGTGGGACCGAATGCTTAGCAGAAAGCATTTTCATTTTGAGCGAATAGCGCAAAGATTGGTGAAACACAGTGTTCTGTACCTGAGCTGGGCTGCAATCAATCACTTTCTTGGCCAGCATCCTTAATGGCAGAGGTGGCATTGTTCCCTACTTATAATAGGCATTGGGAGGGGCGCATTTACTTACTTACTTACTTACTTACTTACTTACTTACTCACTCACCTACTTACTTAATGTGTAGAAGGCATTTTCCTGAAACACAGCATGGACTGCAGCTTCTTGCCTCCCAGTTTAGATGCTTTGAGATAGTGTAGAATTGGAGTGAGGAACCTCAGGCCCAGGTGCCGAAATGCAGCCCTCAAGACCTCTCTGTCTGTCCCTCAGAATTCTCCTCAGGCCACACCTCATATCCCCAGGCATCATGCACTTACTGGGCCCGCTTTGCGCCCCGACTGTTTTTGCCTAGCTGGATTATGTCCTTGAGCTCTGACAATGCCAGGAAGGAGGCTAAAGAGGGGTGCGTTAGTGTGCAATAAATGCAATTTCCCTTTATCGCCCCATTTATGCCTCTGGTCCTGCCCACCACTTGTCATGTGGCCTTTGAGAGGCTTCCAAGAAGTGAATTTGGCCCCCTGAGCTGAGAAATGACCCCAGCATAGAACTCATTCACGCAACGAAAGTCGTGTCAGCTTTCAGAAACGCCCGTCTCCATCTGTTTCCAAACACTCATCGGCATATGCACTAAAGCATGCAGTAAGAAGATGTGATTAATGCCCTTATCCTGTCGCATGCAGCAGTTAGGCTTCTAAAGGCGAGAGCCAGTGTGGTGTAGTGGTTAAGAGCGATAGTCTTGTAATCTGGTGAACCGGGTTCGCATCTCCGCTTCTCCACATGCAGCTGCTGGGTGACCTTGAGCTAGTCACACTTCTCTGAAGTCTCTCAGCCCCACTCACCTCACAGAGTGTTTGTTGTGGGGGAGGAAGAGAAAGGAGAATGTTAGCCGCTTTGAGACTCCTTCGGGTAGTGATAAAGCGGAATATCAAATCCAAACTCCTCCTCTTCTTCTTCTTCTTCTTCTTCTTCTTCTTCTTCTTCTTCTTCTTCCTCTTAGCTTCCACTGGTGCCATCATCTATGTTAGAGCGAGCCAACACAAGGTTGACCTATTATTGTTGGACTCCATCTCCCATAGGCCCCATAGGCCCCATCTCCCATAGGCCCAGCAAACATGACCAGTAGGTTTGAAGAGGCTTCTAGTACAACATCATCTATGCCTCTCAGCTATGTTGTGCCTACTGGATTGGGGAGGGAGGGCCCAGTGAACAAGGCAGGGAGAAAGGAATGATAGAATCATAGAATTGCAGAGTTGGAAGGGATGTCAAGGCTTATCCAGCCAAACCCTCTGCAATTAAGGAATCTTTTGCCCATTGTGGGTTTCAAACCCATGACCCTGAGATTAAGAGTCTCCTGTTCTACCGACTGAGTCAACACAGCGCCGCCATGTTCTGCTGCCATCCACTGCCATTGTCACACTTTCCCTGGATTGTACCCATGATAAGAAGGGAAGAGTACAAGTGCAAATGAAATAAGAGTGATGTCTCGGGAAGAACAGATTTCTGCACACAATGGTAATGAAATCTGTCTCAAGTTTTTGTGTTCATTTTGGGCAGCTGATCAGGACCCACTTTGTACAAACTGTAGACCAGAAATGGGGAAACGGTGGCTGCACATCAGTTCCCATCGTGCCTGTCTGTTTGCCATGCTGGCAGAGACAGATGGGAGGTGAAGTCCAACAATATCTGGAGGGCCACAGATCACGCCCCTGTGCCTGTCATAAAGTATTTGGCCTTACTGGTTGTAAGAGCTTATCCACTGTAAATGAAGAGGCAAGAAGGGCCATTGTTTTCACCACTGCCACTGAAATGGCAGCAAAGGATTTTGTTCTGAACTTCTGGTAATCTTAACCCCTACAAATGAAATCAGTGTGCTCTCATTGTGTTTGTATCTCTTTGGTCCGTTGTTCAATGAGGAACATTATTTCCACAATAAGCAATAGCTATCATCTGTTGCAGTGAAGCTGAGTTTCTGCTTTCTGCTACATGTGGAACAGCTTGCTTTGCTGCAAAGCAGAGAGATTTAAGTCCTCTGTAAATCACAAGGGGCCATTTTTATTTCCTCCTCTTGGCTCGCCATAAAATGAAAGGCTGTTGGGCGGTTGGTGCCCCCTCTACGGGTCTAAAGTATTACTTTGGGCAATTATGGGATTTCTTACTAAACTATAAAACAAAATTCATGAGAAAAGTTGACATCTCACTGTGGAAGGCTGCAGTATTTACTGTGGCGGGCCAGGTTGGTGCTAAATAAATGATCCTGAGTTCAATACAATTGATTTAAATATTTTACTCGTGGTACAGGCTAAGAGATAAACTGCTGGAAAAGCGATGGGTTCTGCCATTCCTCCTTCTAAAAGGAGTTCTGTTTTGTAGTAGCTTATTTTGCCAGCCTTCCTTTCAAACAAGAATGTCATATACAGTGGTACCTCGGGTTACAGACGCTTCAGGTTACATACGCTTCAGGTTACAGACTCCGCTAACCCAGAAATAGTACCTTGAGTTAAGAACTTTGCTTCAGGATAAGAACAGAAGTCGTGCTCTGGTGGCACAGCGGCAGCGGGAAGCCCCATTAGCTAAAGTGGTGCTTCAGGTTAACAGTTTCAGGTTAAGAACGGACATCCAGAACGAATTAAGTACTTAACCCGAGGTACCACTGTATATTGTAGAAGTATATATTTCTTCTCACCATGATCAAATTATACAATAAATAGTTTGAAGGATACCATGCTTGGCCACTGTGGCTTAGATTCAAAGAACTGAGTTCATTGCTGAAGACATGGGCTGGAGTTTTGTCACCTACTGACTGTGAGCTATAGCATCTGCAGTTTTAGAACACATCACTTGGTTGGAGAACTGCATTGCAAAAATCAGATACCTGTGAATTTTGAAGAATGGCTGTGTTTCGATTCACATTTTGTTTCAAAAGTGTGGATTAGGTTGATTCACATTTAAATGCCAACTGAATCAAAGCTCTCTCCCATTCCTAACTGGGAGTGGCTACTGAGATGCTGCAACAGTCTAATGTAGCACAATCATCAACATCATCTCTGTACATGTTAATCATGGTTGAATAACCTTCCTGCAAACAAATCACAAGCAGCTTTCAACAAAGACCAGGCATAGTTTACCCTCAAATGACACACACTACTTCTTCTTCTTCTTCTTCTTCTTCTTCTTCTTCTTCTTCTTCTTCGGCGATCACTCATAGCCGACTAAGATTGTCTTCCATAAACACGGTTTTAACAATGAGTCCGTAAGTGACTGTGGAGGCCAATTCTGGAGAGTTGTGTACAGCTATTAACCAAATGAAAAACAACAAAGCCAGTGGACCTGATGGGATACCTGCTGAAATCTTCAAAGTGGGTGGAATTGAGCTTACACAACAACTTCACAAGCTCATCGGAAAAAAATGGGAAAGAGAAGCGATCCCAGCAGACTTTAGGGATGCCAAAATTATCAATCTCTTTAAAAAAGGTGACAGAACTGATTGCGGAAACTATCGAGTCATCTCTCTATTAACTGAGGCCGTCAAAATTCTTGAAAGGATCTTAGCAAACCGTCTCTTAACAATATGCAAGGTGAACCTTCCTGGATCCCAAAATGGTTTTCGGCCTTCTAGGCAGACAGTGGACATGATTTTCACCACACACACACACCAACTTTAGAAAACCATATTAGTGCCTCTAAATAGCTGTCTCCAAGAACAGTTGGTCTTGTAAAATGCTTGGCTTTGTTCTCAGGAACATCCCTGCTTTGATTTGATGGGCAATTGATGTAATACAATTTGGCTTCCCCCAATTGCATCCCTCCTGTCTTGCAAATGTCCAGCAGTATATTTTATAGGAAGGAATAAAGTGACCCCTAAATTGCCTTCAGTGTGTAATTGGGCCTAACTGAATGTGCATATGTCTCTACTTTTCATAACATCACAGCAAAGGCACAACGGCAGGAAGGTGATGTCTTCTAGCTAATGACAGCTTTGACTACCCCGTGTATTTTAATATTTAGGTTGCTGTCTCTGATTGTACAGTAGGAAGAAGCCAAGCAACACCCTTTTCTCAGGAGCTTTCCAGGTGTCAATTATGGCACATGAATGTAAATTCAGAAGCACTCAAAAGCATTTGTATGAAGTGCTAAGCAGGGCAGATTTTAGTGAAACCAGACTTGCCAAAAGCATGGTGTCAAACATCAATTTCAGTAGGAGAAGAAACCATCAGATCATCAATAGGCTTGAGACCATTTTTCTGCCTAAGGCAAAATATCAAATTGTGCCCAACCAACTCCAAATCAAGGTGCATACTTAGCACCCAGGGCTGGCTTGGTTATTTTGGTATCTGAGACGGGAGGAAGTTAGGGCATTAGGGCAACTGGGGCACTGCCCCACCAACCCCAGTCTGCCTCAGGCAGCCCCCACATCCCTACCTCCTTACAGCCAGTCCCAGGGGGAGGGGTGGCACTGACTGCCAACTTGCTTTTCCTTAATCAATCAATCAATCCATCAACCTTTATTGGCATACAGACGAAACAGGGATGTGTGAGTTGAAACATACAATTGGCACCTGTTCACAGAAGGAGATTCTCTGAGATAAAACTACACTGGCACAGTAAGGTTAAAAAGTACAGTGGTACCTCAGGTTACATATGCTTCAGGTTACAAACGCTTCAGGTTACAGACTCTGCTAACCCAGAAATAGTGCTTCAGGTTAAGAACTTTGCTTCAGGATGAGAACAGAAATCGTGCTCCGGCGGCGCAGCGGCAGCAGGAGGCCCCATTAGCTAAAGTGGTGCTTCAGGTTAAGAACTGTTTCAGGTTAAGAATGGACCCCCAGAACGAATTAAGTACTTAACCTGAGGTACCACTGTACCTCTCAAGTCTTACTTACAATGACGGAGTTTCATAGCGTTGCTCAGATATTCTGCTGCTGTCTCCACACTGCCATGCCCACAGCTATTCAATGAAAAGGAGTAGACGTCAGAACAATTTAACCTCTCCTTATGCACGGGGCTCAAATATTTGTCATGAATTACTGCATTAAATGGGAAGTAGAACAAGACATGGCCTCGACTGTCCAACACTGCAAGAATAATACCCCTCTGAGTGTGGAATCTTCAAGAAACTTCCTTCAGAATTGCAGGTGGCAAGGCGGAAAACTCTACGTTGGTGAGGATTGTAGAGGTGATATGGGCATGGAGCAGCCTTGCCAAACAAAGGTAGGATCCCTAACCCCAGTAGGGAGCGAGATTTGTTGGCTGTGCTACTGAGATTTTGAGATTCCTTAGTGTCACTATTGCCAGTGTTGCCATGCAGAAGGGAGAAGGATGGGAGCACCACCAGAATTTATTGGGTCTGTCTGCCATTGGCTCCACTTTCTGTTGTCCTCCTGTGGGATGCCAGCCGCCACTGTCTGAGACCTACCATTCCCGAAGTGCCTCTCCTGGGAGTTAATACAATTTAAAAGTGTGTTTAATGCATGTGTTATTAAATATTGATGTCACCCTCACTCCCAAAGGAGCTCAGGGCAGCAAAAACATGAGTGATTTATCAAGGTACTGTTGGACTTAAACTTCCATCATCTCTAGCCTGTGGCCAGTGGTCAGGGATGATGACAATTGTTCTCCAGCAGCATTTGGAGGCATGATGATGATGATGATGATGATGATAAATAATTTATTACTTATACCCTGCCCATCTGGGCCTCCCCAGCCACTCTGGGCAGCTTCCAACAGGATATTAAAAACACAATAAAGCATCAAACATTAAAAACCTTCCTTAACAGGGCTGCCTTCAGATGTCTTCTGAAAGTCAGATAGCTGTTTATTTCCTTAAAATCAGATGGGAGGGTGTTCCACAGGGCAGGTGCCACTACCGAGAAGGCCCTCTGCCTGGTTCCATGTTACCTCACTTCTCGCAGTGAGGGAACCGCCAGAAGTTCCTCATTCCTGCCCTAGATCCTTCAAAGCCGGCAGTACTGCGTTTATGGTTGGTTTTTCCTTCTGGTGGGGATAGACAGGGCACCAAACTGGATCCTTTGAGAATTCACTGTATGAAAGTGAAGAGGGCGAGAAGGTACCATAGAAACCCCTACCATTAGCAGTCCCCTGCTTTTAAATCTCTAAGAAAAGGAGGACCAGTTGCATTGCTAGTTGTGCCACCTGTTTTCTAGCACGTCCACCCCCAGTGATTCCTTCGGTACCATAAATGTCAATATTAGCAGATGGGGCAGGACTCCTCCATGTGTCCTGATGAGTCACAGAGGCATGGGGATCCCAGAGGCTATAAGGATGTGAGGCTTTGACTGGATGCGAGCTTTTGCAGCCGCAAGAAAACCATTGCCTTGCATTCCTCGCCTATAAAAATGATAATGATAGAAGATGATGCCAAGATTGTTGCGAGGATGAATGAGATGAGAAAACGGTCCCTTTCTCCATCATTAGGGAAGGGTGATCCATAAATCTAAATACATAGAAGCTTAAAGTCCTGCGCAGTAAGAGTAAAAAATATTCAATAAAATATATTTTACTCTGCTCGTTCTCTGCTACCTCTGAAAATGACAGCTATCTTTGCTTTGAACAATCCATCTCACTTAATTGATTTTTGGGAATGGCTTCATTTGTTCATCAAAATTTTATACACACACACACACACGTATATATTATATGTTCTGGTACCAGCTGCCCTTTTTGGAAATGTTATAGGAAAGTTTAAAATAAATTACAAGGAAGTGATTTGGAGTGAATAACAGGAGAAGGCATAACTAATGAGTACACAGAAAAAATCACCTTATCTTTTCCTGCCAAGAATGACTGAGCTGTGCTCCTCTTTCAAGAAGACTGATGAATGTAAGGATAATTTAGAATGGAGAGTATCTTTAAAAAACAAAAAAAAACCACCCTGAAATGCATCCAGCTTGCTTATTTTCTTCCATTTACTGATGTGATCAAAAATAACTTCCGTCTTTTGTTGCTGATTTTTAAAAATGTCATCTGGGGACCTTAATCAGCACAAACTATGACCCACACTTACTGAGAATTGCTTGTTTTTGAGAAATAATTGTAATTGTAATGTCCATTATGAATGTCCATTATGCTGGGGATATCTGCTGCCTTGATGTTGAAGACTTTTAGGTCCTTGGTTCTGGGGGGACTAAAAGATCGGTCGCAGTTGGTTCAGGAATGCGTAGTCAACCACAACCACCACAGAGCTATCCTAAAACATTGTCTCTACTAGTTAAAAAGCAGAGGAAACATTAGATCATGCAGGTGGTTAGTGATGTGGATGCTGGAGAGCTTTTAGCAGTGCCATTCTCATGGTCAGATGACAACCAGGGGAGGTTTAAGCTAGCGGAGGCTCTCAGCTTCTGGAAGTACAGATGATCCATTAGGCTGGTCAAAAGAGACTTCAATATCCAGAAATTTTCTGATAGCTGTGAGGAATTTTCAGGCTAGTGGGACTGGTGTCACTGCCCTGATAATCGGAATTTGGAGATGACTCTGGTGGTTGACATGATCACTTCTAGGCCACCATTACTGCTAGCATTATTTAGTTCTGGTTCCACTTAGTCCTGTGAGTTGGTGGCAGTAAAGGAGTTGGGAACCACAGTTCACGGGCGATCGAAATCCCGGCTGGGGATGTCAGGACCAGGGGCAAGATGGCAGGGGTGGGAGCAGGAACGGGAGTCCAGAAGCCAGGAGTCAGAAAGCATTGAGGGTCAGAGAGCCGGGAATGAAGAAGCCAAGGGTCCGAGGGTCAGGAAGCAAGGAGTCACGAAGTCAAGGGTTCGAAGATCAAGAAGCAAGGTGTGATGGCCTGGGAATCCGATTCAGAGGCTGAACCGGAGGAATCCCAGCCTGCACATGAGTCCCCGCCTCCAGGGCCGGCTGAACTGGGGCAGGGCCTTGGATCTGAAGTGCCTGCACCTGTGCCGGATCCTCAGGAGCAGGTACCAGGTGAATCCACTCTAGCTCCAGAGGTGATTAAGGACACAGTGCCTACAGGTGCGCCTCTCCCGGCCCTGCCAGAGGAAGGAGAGTCTCCCCCTGGGTCCAGTAACTCCCCAGCCTCTCCTGAACTGCAGAGGCTTAGGGCAGAGAGGCGGAGGGAACTGGTTTCTCCCAGGAAGAGTGCTCGCCTTAAGGCCAGGAGAGGCGGGTCTCCTGGGGGCCGGGACCGCCCCTGGCCTCAGTGAAGATAAAGGCCAGTCAGCCCGGTCCCAGGTTGTGGGAGCAATGTCGTTGAGTACCTGCTCCTGCCTGGACTCGGACCTGACCCTCCAATGTTCCTGTCCCCGCCTGGCTTCCTGCTTTGGACCTCGCCCCGCTCCTTGTGAACTGTTTCCAGGCTAGTGACCCAGGACCAGACTTCGACTAGGTCAACGGTAACCTTCCCCCCCCCCCCCGGGACCAGCACACAAGGAGTCACGAAGTCAGGGGTCCGAGGATCAAGAAGCAAGGAGTCAAGAAGTCAAACGCAGCAAGGCAGGGAACGTGTTGCTGTGGCAAAGAGCCGAAGGGAAAATGCTGACCTTATATCCCTTCCAGGCTCTTGCCACAAGGTGCTGTGAGTTACCAATTGTCCTCACCTGTGTGGCCACGCCTAGCCTCTTCAGAACAAACTTAGGAAGGCAGAGTCCTATTGGTCACAGGGCCTGGCTCCTGCACACACATCTGAAACACAGGTAGAGTTTCCCCAGGTTTATTCTGTGGTGGTTATGGCAGCGGAGAGAAATATTAATGCATGTCTTACAGATGAATCCACAAGGCAATCAAACTGAACCCTTGATAGCACATTGTGATTTGATTGCATGTTTTGTGGATAGAATCAGTTCCATCTCCTCTGACTTGGAGGAAGGAAGCATTGTGAATGCTAGATGCTCCTTTGGCACCATCTTCTTGCAATTGTTTGGGTCAGTTTCAATTGTTTCAGCCTGAGGATATTGCGACGGGACTTCAAATGTTAGGCCTTTCGCCCATTACATGTCTCGACTTCTAACTGGAGAGGAGTGGCCTGTTTGATTTAGGAGGTAGTTGATGCTTCCTTGAAAGAAAGAACAGTCCCATAGGTTAAAAGGTAAAAGGTAAAGGACCCCTGGATGGTTAAGTCCAGTTAAAGGTGACTATGGGGTTGTGGCGCTCATCTCGCTTTCAGGCCGAGGGAGCCGGCGTTTGTCCACAGACAGCTTTTAGGTTCATGCGGCCTGTAGGACTAAACCACTTTTGGTGCAGCAGAACACTGTGACGGAAGCCAAAGCACACAGAAATGTTGTTTCCCTTCCTGCCACAGTGGTACCTATTTATCTACTTGTACAGGAATGCTTTTGAACTGCTAGGTTGGCAGGAGCTAGGACAGAGCAACGGGAGCTCACCCCATCACAAGGATTCAAACCACCAACCTTCTGATCAGCAAGCCCAAGAGGCTCGGTGGTTTAGACCACAATGCCACCCGCATCCCATACACAGTCCCATACACCTTGAAGGAAGCAGGTGTTGTGAGACCACTTCTTTTTTAAAAAAAACCATCTTTAGATCATTCTATTAGCCTATTTCTAACTTATTTTGAGCAAGTTGCACAAGACATTGGTGGACACCTAATTTCAGGCATCCCAAGATGGTGTAAGATTATCTAGAACTATTCCTATTACTTTTGGAATTGAATCTGCTTGGATTGCTATGGTTGATTAATTCTTCTGGAAGATAAGGGAAGTGTTAAAGCATTGATTTTCTGTCCTGGACCTCTCAGTGACTTTAATAACATTGATCATGGAATCCTGCTAGATTGCCTCTTGAGGATAGTTGTTCCACTCTTATCTGGTTGGTAATTTTCAGAGGGTGCAATTGGGGACTGACTTGTTCCTTGACATTTATGCTGTAGGGATCCACAGGGCTCTATTTTGTCTCTTATGTTGCTTAACATAGGCAAGAAGAAACCAGTGGAGGAGGTAGTCTGGAAATTTGGGGGCAAAGTGTCCCCAGTATCCCCTCTTAGTAGTGCAACAATAAACTGCTAGCACATCTGCAAAGCTAAGCAGGATCTGGTATGGTTTCAAATTGGATGGGGGACCCTGTGTTGAGATTCCCGCATTTTGGGGTGTTGAACTAGATGATCCCTTTCACCTCCACAATTCCATGATTCTAAATTCCACTGTGGGCCTTGGAATGAAATTTAGTCACACCGAACTTAAATGTCATTTATTTCGGTGGAACTTAGTTGTTGCGATACAATTTGCCTTTTGCTGGACTCTTTACGAAAGGGGTCAATAAAAGCAGATGATCAAAAGACAGAAATGAAATTAAAAGTTGAAATAATGTGTAGGTGGATCAGATGAAAGCCTTGGTCAAATTTATAGCACCTCTTTTTATGGCACAAGATTAATAACCTCCTTTAGCATAATCAGTGTGATCAATCTGTTGTGTGAATGGTGCAATGTCATATTTCATTTGCTCAGAGTGATGCTACAAGAATGTTTGTGTTGGGTTGGTTTTTTTTAAAGTCAGCTTCATGTCTATTTTCTTTAGAAGATAACCATGACAATGACAAAATCTGACCTTATTTCTAGACCAGAATGTGCACAAGATATAAGCATACAGATACAGCTGGAATTGTTCACTGATTCTTGTCAGATAGTCATAAAATCATTGCATAGAAGTCAGCCTTTCCATCATTATCTCTACTTAATGTTGATTCCAATCTTCCTTTTGTTTTGAGCAGATACAACAAGCATTTTATTTGTCTGGAAAGTTTATAACTTCATTTGAAGTAAGACACAAATGCACATTTCTTTTTCAGCCCCTTTTCTTTCTTTAGATTTCACAAAGTCACTGCAAGTTAAACAGGACACATGTACCTCAGTGTGGGAAATGTGATATTTTATAAACTGATTTGCCAATCTGTATTATTCAAATCAGAGATTATTTACAAAGCAATTGATTTTAACACAGGACACGATGAAAAGGAGTTTGTTTTGTTTTTTTCCCTGGGTGTCTTGGTTCAGATTATTATTATTTAATTAATCTTTTAATCTATAATAGAAGGTGATGGTCTTTATCAGTAACTGAAGTAATTCGCCATCTAAGAGCATTCCTGTGGGACCAGATGACATACAATTGTCATGATGCGGTGACTTGGGCTGGATGTCAACACATCAAAGAAGTGTTTCAGTTAAATGCGTTGCAAACTTTATACATATGAGAAATCAGGTTAGCAAAAATGGAACTCCACAGCGCCATCTGGTGTCACAGTATTAGAATGCATAAACAACACATATAAAGTGGGTTTTCTTTGCCAATGCAGCCGAGTCCCTGGACACTGATTCAGAGGGAAGGAGTCAGTCAATTCAGTATCTCTGCCCACAGAAACACCAGATCAGGGCTTTGACACTGAGTCCGGAACAAGATATGAAGGGCTATTGCAATCTGTGATCCCTGAACCTGAGACACCTCCCCCCCAAAATCAGGACCCCCCTCCAGGGACTGTTGCCCCTAAGCTAGACCTTACCAAAGAACTACCCCCCTTGTTCTCAAGTGCTTGTGCCAAACAGTATCCCCTGTGGGAGGTGCTTCTTGGTTTTGCCACCTCCAAGTAGTATTTCTTTGATAGATTTATTTCCTGCCTTAAACAAGGCAGATATATAAAATTTATGTAAAATTTAAAACCAAAACAGGAACACTGAAAGAAAGAAACTGGTGGTTGACAGATAGATTGGGGAAGCAGCTGTTAGCCCCAGTAAAACCTTGAAATTGCAATGCAATCACTGTAAAATGGCGCTGGATATTTCACCAGCCCTATTAAAATTGTTACAAAAAATATAGAGTGAACAACTAGGTTTCCAGAGGGCCGGCCTGTAGAGATCGTACCTGTCTAATCCTGGACTAGAGGGTTGTATCCAGGGCCATCTTTACCCAGGGGTGCAAGGGGTGCGGGGTACCTGGGTGCTGAATTTGGAGGGGCGCCGGGCACCCACCACTGAAGCCACCTAAACTCTTAACTGTCTACCTGTTATGAAATAATAGAGAATTTTGATCAAGCTAGAAAAACAAAATACATATATACCTAAGCATCACCAAAATGTATACCTACTGTTTCACTAAAGGACTTTCAACTTTGTGTGCTCATTTACCAAAGACGCACAACTGACCCTGAGTGAAACATTGTAATTTGTGTTTTAATTTCATCACTTACACTTCAAATTCATTTAGAGAAATTGTTTTAAAAAGCGTGGTGTCTGACATAAGCATAATAAAAGTTAATTTGGGGGTGCTGAGCAGATCTTTGTACCCTGGTGGCGCATATGCTAAAGACGGCCCTGGCTGTAGCCAACTATTGATTTGATTCTGACTAGACTTATGTAGACCTCCAGAAACCATTGGATGTAAGCTAACTGTGCCCATTGATTTCAACGGGTCTGCTCTGAGAATGCCTTTGTTGGGCATTTGAACCTGTGGGTTAAACCACAGAGCCTAGGACTTGCCAATCAGAAGGTCAGCAGTTCGAATCCCTGCGACGGGGTGAGCTCCCGTTGCTCGGTCCCAGCTCCTGCCAACCTAGCAGTTCGAAAGCACGTCAAAGTGCATGTAGATAAATAGGCACTGCTCTGGCAGGAAGGTAAATGGTGCTTTCGTGCACTGCTATGGTTCATCAGAAGTGGCTTAGTCATGCTGGCCACATGACCCGGAAGCTGAACGCCGGCTCCCTTGGCCAATAAAGCGAGATGAGCGCCACAACCCCAGAGTCGGTCACGACTCGATCTAATGGTCAGGGGTCCCTTTACCTTTACCTTTTTACTCCCATCCTCATCAATCTTCCTTGGGTTTGCTTACCCAGTTCCACATGGCAAAGGCTAGCCAGGTACAATGAGCACTGCTATTTTGATTTGGTTAAACATGCAAATGGAAGGACCCATTATTACCAACAATGAAAGAACAGCTATTAAAACCAACCAACCTAGCTGAGATGGCTAAATTGACATGTTTAATCAGAGAAAAGTCATTGTTATCGTTTATTAAAAATTGGAAACCTCTCATGGACTTCTTGCATGAAAAAGAACAAGAAATAATATCTGGATTTGAGGACTGAAGATAATATTTGTTTACGGAAAGTGGCTTTGTTGGGTGTTATGTGGGATTAGACGAAGTGAATATTCTTTTTATATAGTGGACAGATGAAGAGTCAGAAGTTCTTTACTTTCTGAATCTTATTTTTCTATCTTTCTCTTTTAACCTCTTTTCTTTTCTCTCTCCCCCTATTTTTTTCCCTCTCTCACCTTTTGTGTTCTTATTGTATCTAGATTAAACACTTGGTTTGGTTAGTGGGGGGGGAGAGACATTAAGCGTTGTATTTTTCTCTATAAACCTTAATAAAAAATTATTTAAGAAGAAAATAAGAAAGTCCAAAGTGGCTGTATTATTGCTGCCTTGCTCAATTAGACAAGGAGGGGCTGATGTGAGCCAGAGCCTAATCACAAGGATAGCCCTGAAATGTCACGGCTAAGTGTACACATCAGTAACAAAAGGACATTGAGATGATTTATTCTGGAACCGGGACAAAGAGTCAAGTCTAGAAGTTCTTGAGGGCTCTTTACACAACTGAAAAGCTTTCTCAATATTATTTTTAAATGGTGAATATAATTGTGGACTGAAGAAGCCCTGTTCTTTGGTTTATTTTAGCAATGCTGCAGGTGAGAGTTCTTTACCATCCTGAGAGACAGGCTTTGGCCCGAAGCCTTAGGTAATGTTTGGTTTTAATATCCCATCTGCTGCTATGAGGCAGCTTCTCAACACCCCAATGTGTGCCTAACACGTGTTTTTTTTAATTCTGCTAAGCTCTTCAATCCCAATTATCTTTTGGCATTAAGTTCAGTAGGCAAATTGCACAAGAAACAGAGAAAAGCCATTTTCCCTTTATATATCTATATATATATAAAGTTATCTTTCAGCTTAATTGGATATTGGTTGAGTATACCCTATGCCTTTAAAGCACATTCGGAGCACATTTCTCCCCTCAAATATTTCTGTGCACTGTTTGTTAATGGTTTCTGGGGAGTGAAACTGTGAGGGGTTACAGCGTCCAAAATTCTTTGAAGGAAATATAGTCATACCTCTGGTTACAGACGCCTCAGGTTGCATTTTTTTGGGTTACAGACCGCCGAAACCCGGAAGTACCGGAACGCATGCACAGAAGCGCCAAATCGCAACCCACACATGTGCAGATGCGCCGCTGCGGGTCGCAAATGCTGCGGGTTGTGAACATGTATCCCGCACAGATCACATTCGCAACCCAAGCATCCACTGTACAGTGGTACCTCGGGTTACATACGCTTCAGGTTACAGACTCCGCTAACCCACAAATAGCACCCGAGGTTAAGAACTTTGCTTCAGGATGAGAACAGAAATTGTGCTCCGGCGGCGCAGTGGCAGCAGGAGGCCCCATTAGCTAAAGTGGTGCTTCAGGTTAAGAACAGTTTCAGGTTAAGTACGAACCTCCAGAACGAATTAAGTACTTAACCTGAGATACCACTGTAATGTGTTTTGAATGTGCTTTTGAGGCATAGTACTGAGCTGGACCATAAAGAAGGCTGATCGCCGAAGAATTGATGCTTTTGAATTATGGTGCTGGAGGAGACTCTTGAGAGTCCCATGGACTACAAGAAGATCAAACCTCTCCATTCTGAAGGAAATCAGCCCTGAGTGCTCACTGGAAGGACAGATCGTGAAGCTGAGGCTCCAGTACTTTGGCCACCTCATGAGAAGAGAAGACTCCCTGGCAAAGACCCTGATGTTGGGAAAGATGGAGGGCACAAGGAGCAGGGGGCGACAAAGGACGAGATGGTTGGATAGTGTTTTTGAGGTTACCAGCATGAGTTTGACCAAACTGTGGGAGGCAGTGGAGGACAGAGGTGCCTGGCGTTCTCTGGTCCATGGGGTCACAAAGAGTCGGACACGACTAAACGACTAAACAACAAAACTAAGATACTAAGTACATAGTACTAAGTACTAGTACTAAGGTACTAAGGCGCAACCATAGTACCACATGTCCTAATGCAGGCAACCTCCCAGTTGCATGAGTTCAATATGTGCCTGACCGCACATTGTGCTGAAAATTACATGAAAACGTCACAAAAAGGGGTGGAACAGACAAGGTGGGGTGTTTTCAGGCTTTTTAAAAATAATATTTTTATTAAATTTTACAATTTTATATTCAACAACCAGGCAGAGGGTCTTCTCAGTAGTGGCGCCCACCCTGTGGAACTCCCTCCCATCAGATGTCAAGGAAATAAACAACTATCTGATATTTAGAAGACATCTGAAAGCAGCCCTGTTTAGGGAAGTTTCAAATGTTTTATCTTTTATCGTGTTTTTAATATTCTGTTGGGAGCCACCCAGAATGGCTGGGGAAACAAAAAAACCCCCAGAAAATATTCATTGACTACCTATCCTCTCTTTCCATGGTTCCTTTAAATTCCTCTTTTCCTCGTGTTTTCTTAGTTTACCCCATCTATCACAACCACTTTTATGTACTTTATTTATTTCTTACTCTTAAAGTTATCTTTAAAGACTGTTGTCACACGTACTTCTGTGGTGTATTAGTGGATCATTCATTAAACGTAGCAGGAGTCTCCCTCTTATCCTTTGCTCCCCCCCACACTTCTAGGTTTTCCCCCCAGTATAACTTAATCCTCTTACATGTTTGAGTTAGGCAAAGTATGGAGAATAAAGAGCTACTAATCTCACTGGAGCTCAAAGAGATGCATGCGAAGCCCTCTGTACATTAGTAAGCAAACAAACCGTGTTCTATGGGGAGGAAGGTGTTTTGAGTTTGAAACGAAACCCTACTTCCCTGACAGTTCTCTGAAGTAACGTGTCTGTAAAACACAGACTCGAGGGCTCAGATTCACTTCTTTCTTTTTTTAATGCAACCTTTCAAATGAAAAAAATTATGAAATGGACCCAAGTCCAAAAGCATAAATATCAAAATATTTATGTGGAGTGTGTCATGAATACAGATTAAGGCAATTTGGTAATGGAAAACAGAAAGTCGAGCATATTCGAGCCAGACGTGTTAGCTCTTTATATAAAACTGACCTTATGTGCAGTCTTAATAAAATGATTTCTACACAGTAATCCCAAAGTGATGTTGAGGAGATTCCAGGGTGGAGAAAACATCACTTGCTAAACTCTGCCAGTTGCATCAGCCAGGGTGGAAGGTGAAGCCATGGTTTGTCCCACTTCCCCCTCATTCAGCCTTTTGGAGGTGGGGGGGGGGAACAACCCTCCCACTGAACCAGTGAGAGACGATGTTGTTATGCTGCCTTTCCAAATGTAGTGCTAGTGACGATGGTGTAGCATTGGGAAATGTCGATCTCTTCTCTTACCTGGGTAGTTATCTTTCTACAAGGGCCGATATTGATGCCAAAATCCAGCATTGCCTGAGCTCTGCGAATGCGGCTTTATCCCCATTCAAGTGCAGAGTGTTTGAGGACTGGGACATTCGCAGGGAAACCAAAATGCTTGTTTACAAAGCTATTGTACTACCAACCTTACTGGATGCTTGTGAAACATGGACCACTTATAAAGGCCATCTCAAACTCCTCGAAAGGTTCCATCAACAGTGTCTCTGAAAATTTTTACACATCACTTGGGAAGACAGATGAACTAATGCCAGTGTACTGGAAGAAGCAGATATCACTGGTGTTGAAGCAATGATTCTTCAACATCAACTTCGTTGGACTGGTCATGTTGTGCGGATGCCTGATTATCGTCTTCCAAAGCAACTACTCTGTTCCGAACTTAAAAATAGAAAGTGTAATGCTGGTGGTCAACAAAAGAGGTTTAAAGACTGTCTGAAGGCAATTTTTTTTTAAAATGTAGCATAAACACCATCAGTTGGGAAACACTTGCTTGCAAGCACTCCAATTGGAGAACAGTCTTTACCAAAGGTGTCATGGGCTTTGAAGACACTCAAACTCAGGACGCAAGGCAGAAACGTGCTAAGAGGAAGGCACTTTTGGCGAACCCTCACTGTGATCAACTCCCACCCGGAAACCAATGTCCCCACTGTGGAAGGACGTGTGGATCCAGAATTGGCCTCCACAGTCACTTACAGACTCATTGTTAAAACCATGGTTATGGAAGACAATCTTACTCAGCTATGAGTGATCGCCAAAGAAGAAGCTAGTGGCATACTGTGAGTGGCACATCAACACCTTCAGTGCTTTCTGCAGGCATACCAAGAGCAACTTGAGCACCAGAAGTGTCATGCTACAGGTGGATTGTCCCCTTTGCCTAAGAAGTGGCACTTGCATCACACCCAACCATTGCTCAATCAACCTGTGGGTTCCCCAGAGCTGTCCTACCCAAGGAGCTATGTGGGTGCTGCGTTCTGTGGGCTTTCCCCCCTTCCATTAGCCTATGTTGCACTTCAAAACAGTCAGGAGCATAAGGTTAGTTGACCATCTGCCTGTAGGGATGCCTGGGAACTGACAGTAGCAGGATCATTGCTGCCTGTGCCCCCAGAAGCTGGTAGGGGGAGCGAGCTGCGGCCTCATTTGTTAAGTATAATTGATTTAATTGGCACAGAAACGGAAAATGTTAACGAAGGTTTAAAATGGCTAAATGCGTATTGCTGAAGGGTTTCTAGCACTGGGGTTTTTCCTATGTGAAATAAACCATGAAAAGACAAGAAGGGAAGTCATTGGATATTTAAAAGTTTGTAAAAGGTTTATTTGAAATTGTAAAATAGAAAAATTAATAAAAAAATATTATTAAAACAACAACACTGGGGGGGGTGTTCCGATGTTGTTTTCTAAAGGACTCTGAGCACCTTAATGGGTTAACGAATAACTGTTAATTGTTTTCTGCTCTGTACTGAGAGTGATCATGTGATGAAGGTATTGAGTTGCAAATCTCCATTTTGAAAGGGAGCTGCCTTTCGTCTTTTGTCTCCCAAATTCCATGGAGTAAATGAATCTCTCCTGAGCTTATGCATCTTATAGCCAATGGAGGTGGGAATGCAGCCTTTGGGGAGAGGCAAACCTCTGCTTCTAGGTCTGTTTGAATTATTTCCTGTTTTGTAAGATGCTGAGCTTGTGCTGGGCAGCATAAGACCTTGTATGGCTATTTTGGGTGTCTCTTTTGAAGCTTATGTTGTGTTTTTGAGGAGTTCTGCCAGTAAAAGTTTGAATGATATTTTTAGGGGCCTGGACAATGATTTCTTCAAAAAGCAGTCAGTTCTTATGCTTCCAGTCACTTCAAACGGTACAATACTAATATCTGAAGCATCATTTGGGGCATTGTGTATGGTATGGTGCAAGCGGGGGTGTTGGCCGCATATCCCTGACACCCTAAGTTTATTGGCTCCCACTGTGCAGCAGCACGGTCATGATTGGAGGGTTGTGGCAGTATTGTGTGTTTCCCCCTCCTCTCTAGAACTGAATGGGCCATTCCACCAGTGTCTCCACCACAGGCCATGACTGTCAGGGCACCATAGGGTTTCAAATGACACCTTGCTGTGGTGGAGCTCTTTTGCTGTAAAGGGACAGGCAATTATGTATATTTACATAATTGCCTATCCCTATCATTCTAAGGGCGCCTTTCTTTTGATTCTAACTTGTACAGTGGTCTCTAGGAAAGAATGGACGAAAACAGCATAAACAATGAAGTACCATATTTTTTGCTCTATAAGACTCAGTTTTTCCCTCCTAAAAAGTAAGGGGAAATGTGTGTGTGTCTTATGGAGCAAATGCAGACTGCACAGCTATCCCAGAAGCCAGAACAGCAAGAGGGATTGCTGCTTTCGCTGCGTAGTGATCCATCAGCCTCTTGCTGTTCTGGCTTCTGAGATTCAGAATATTTTTTTCTTGTTCTCCTCCTCCAAAAACTTGTGGTCTGGTGCATCTTATTGAGCGAAAAATATGGCATATAGTCTTCAACTGAGTAGTTTATTTGATGTGGTTTTCCAATGAAATGATGCAAGAGAGGATAACACCCTCATCCTTGGTGCATATTGAAACCATAATCTTCAGAAAATATTTAGCTAAGTCAATTTCTGTGTCTGGATTGTATTAGTGTCTTACATGCATTTGAATTCCATCAAATAAAAGCATTTGAATGATCTGACACAACTTTGGACTTGTTCTTAAGCCTATTAACTAGGTCAGCTGAGTCTTGATCAAAGCGGCAAAGTCTGCTCAGGGATGTTGATATTAGACTGTCGCTGCAGAGCTGCAAACGCGTTGGGCAAACTTTGGCCTCGGTTCCCCTGCTTCAGAATAGGAATTAATGCAACCTGCCACCTAAACTTGTAGAGAAAATAAAACCTAAGAAAGATGCAGTAGTTTTACAAATAAAAATTTTAAAAATCCACAGATCAGGAACAGGAAACCTGTGTTTCTCCAGATATTGTTGGACTACAATTTCCACCATCCCAGAGCTTTGGCCAGGCTGCCTGGGGCTGATGGAAGTTGCTTTCCAACATCATCTATAGAGCTACAATTTCCTGAACCCTGGATAGATCACAAGGCATAGGCACCATATCCACTCTACATTTAAAGCACATTTAAAGCACATTCACTCCCCAAAGATTCCTGGAACTGTTGTTCATTAAGGGTGCTGGGAATTGTAGCTTCATGAGTGGTAAGCTACAATTCCCAGAATTCTTTTTTTTATGCTTTAAAGGTAGCTGCAATCACAGCCTTACTTAGCATTCACATAGTGCTTTCCTGAAGCGCTTAGCTACAGGGCTAGGCGACATATCAATATATTGTCCAAAGCCCGTTTGAACTTCACATCGTGATAACTGTTTCATAATATTTCAGCTGGCAATATATTTTGAATCACAGTGTGTGTGAGAACTAGGCAATACAGCGGTACCTCGCTTTAAGAACAGCTTAGTTTATGAACAACTTAAGAACGCGGCAAACCCGGAAGTAGGTGTTTTGTGAACTTTGCCTTGGAAGCAGAACATGTTGAGTGTGTTCCATTTGTAAATTGAGTCTCCCACTGCTATGGGAAAGCACGCCTTGGTTTAAGAACGCTTTGGTTTAAGAACGGACTTCCGGAACGGATTAAGTTCATAAACCAAGGTACCACTGTATCTGGTCTTCAACATAACAGTATATCACCAGCTAAATATGACAATGTATCATGCTAAACATTGCAACTTACCACAGTGTCTGAAATAAGGATGGAACTATACAGAGGCAAACAGGACAATGTTCTGGCAACTGCTGCTACTTAGGAGTCTAAAACGGATGAATGACAATTTCATCAACCACCACACAGTCACGTTCATCAGCAGGCAAGCCAAAATTCATCCCAGCAGGACTCCTGGTTTGGGGCTTAGCTACCAAATGGTGGTATTCTGGTATTCAACATTGCAATACATCACCAGCTAAACATCACAATAGCTGTTGATGTGCATTTTTTTAAGTTGCAAAAGGAAAAGTCCACAGGAAAACCTACAGCTGAAGATTTTTCTACCGTTGTGATCAAAAGACACAAATTCTGTTGCAATAACTGTGCTCCGTTTACGCTGAGGAATCATATGCCAGGCTGTTGAAGTTGCTTTTTCTTCCTCCAATGGCATAGGTGTCGAGGTCAATATGGAAACTAGAGTACACAGCATATGTCACAGTGGGGGAAGGAACACTATCTGGCCTGCATCTTCCCCTTGTCACTTCTAAGGCTGCATCACTTTGTAGGGAATACCGTATTTTTTGCTCTATAAGACGCACTTTTTCCCCTCCAAAAATTAAGGGGCAATGTGTGTGCATCTTATGGAGCGCATGCAGGCTCCATGGCTTCAGTGAAAGCAATGCGAAGCCTCCGAAGTGCAGCTGGAGCTCCCACTGCACTCTGGAAGCTTCGCGTTGCTTTCACTGAAGCCAGGAAAGCAAGAGGGATTGGTGCACACCGATCCCTCTTACTCTCCTGGCTTCACTTCGCTTCACTGGAGAGGCGCTGTGCAGGGAGAGCTGCACAGCGCCCCTTCAGAGAAGCGGGAGGAGAAATGGAAGGAGCTCCATTTCTCCTGCCGCTTTGCTGAAGGAGCGCTGTGCAGAGAGGGAGAGAATTTTTTCCCCTTGTTCTCCCCCTCTAAAACTAGGTGCGTCTTGTGGTCCGGTGTGTCCTATAGGGCGAAAAATACGGTATTTGCTTGTGGAACGGAAAACGCTTCCTCCTCCTGCTTCCTCCACACTGTAGGGAAAATGCATGATCTAAGGAAGGCCATGTACGAGATTCTCTAAGGCAATAGCAATCCTCCAGCTAGGCGTCGTGGGCATAACTTTGTCTTCTCAAATCCGGGAGCTTTGCTATCGGGATCCATTTATGATTCAGTTGCTTATTAACATTCACCCCATCTTTTCCTTCTGCAAAGTAATGATCAGAGATGGCTGGATTTTATTGCTTTATAGCAATTTATCTGTTATGAGAGACAAAACATCAAAAAATAAATAAATCAAATACAATTACCCCTGCAAAGAATGAGCCTGCAAAAGAATATCAACTTCCTCGCTCAGATTTTGCCCAGAGATTTTGTTGGCCTTTTCACAATCCCTGGTCAGGGGATGGGCAAGAAGGTTTTCCTGTTTACACAGAGCTTTGGTCTGGTTTTCTTTTGATCCTATTTAAAAATCTCTTTGATGTGATCACACACTGACAGAGCAATCAATCTGAAATTTATCCTCAGGATTGCTTTCTCTGGGTTCTGGCTCTGGAATAAAGAGAAGATGGGAGAGTGAATCAGTTGATCTTTTCTCGTATAAAAAACAGAAGGTTCTGCCTCTTTTTAAAGCTTTTGACCCTGATATTTTTGCCCGCCCTTCCCAGTTCTCAGGGGAAGAAAGTGAAAAATCAGGGTGGGTGAACTGAGCGGACTAGGCTTGAACAGTAGGAATGATACTCTACATGGATTGAATGTGCGGTTGACTCCTAGCAGCTGATCAGCACAAGGTTTATCCCCCCCCCCCCAGTTAATCAAATAATATTTATTACTTTTCCAACACTACAAAACAAAATAGACAATACAATACAATACAAAAACACCACACAACACTAACACATTAAACTAACACAACAAAATAAAAACAGTTTAAAACACATCATACAGTTTCATCATCCTATCCTTCATTCACTTATTTCAATGACCTCCTCACACCTCCCTTTTTGTATTCCACTTCTGTTAATTGTTTCAGCAATTCCTTTCCATCTTCCTCTGTTTTCTATCCTATAATTATCTTAACATATTCTAACCTTATTTTTTTCTTTTAATACTCTAATAATCTATTTATACTTAATTCCTTATAACATTTCTACTAAAGCCATATAACTTCATTCCCACATTTTTCTAACATTCATTAATTTTACAATATTTCTGTAAATAATCTTTAAACTTTTTCCATGATCAGCACAAGGTTTAATTGGCTGCCCTCTATCCAGGTAATGCAGACTTGACTGCTAGCACCCTGGGGATCTTTTAACATTGTTTTGCTAGTGTTTTCTCCCAAGTTTCCAGGTTCCAGTGTGAGGGGTGTTTAACATGGCAGGGCTGCCCCAATGGTAAAGGCAAACTAGCATACCCTTCAACATTTCTCTGCTGAAAATAGGGATGTCCTGTTCAATAATAATAATAATAATAATTATTATTATTATTATTATTTTATTATTTATACCCTGCCCATCTGACTGGGTTTCCCCAGCCACTCTGGGCAGCTTCCAACATATATAAAAACATAATGAAACATTAAACATTTTAAAAACTTACACTATACAGGGCTGCCTCCAGATGTCTTCTAAAGGTTGTATAGCTACTTATTTCCTTGGCTCAGAGGTCACATAACTCCGCAGCCTCTAACATTTCTCCAATGCAAATAAGGGCGTCCTAAGGAAAAGCAGAACAATCCAGGATCAAATCAGAAACTGGGACAGCTTCTGTAAATCCGGAACTGTCCCTGGAAAATAGGGACACTTGGAGGGTCTGAATTAGGCATTCACTGACCTGGTGTGTTCCAGATTCCTTGGACTAAACTGTCATCAGTTCTGCTGGTTGAGGCTGATGGGAGTCATAGGCTATAAAACAGCTGGAGGGCACCAGGTTGCAAAAGGCTGAGCTGCTGTGCAAAGTTTTCCGGCATGCCTCCCTCAACTATACAAATGTTTCAGCAGCTACCTGCTCTTTGGAAGAAGAAGAGGAGGAGGAGGGGGAGGAGGAGGAGTAGGAGGGAGGAGGAGGAGGAGGAGTTTGGATTGATATCCCACTTTATCACTACCCGAAGGAGTCTCAAAGCAGCTAACATTCTCCTTTCCCTTCCTCCCCCACAACAAACACTCTGTGAGGTGAGTGGGGCTGAGAGACTTCAGAGAAGTGTGACTAGCCCAAGGTCACCCAGCAGCTGCATGTGGAGGAGCGGAGACGCGAACCCGGTTCACCAGATTACGAGTCACCGCTCTTAACCACTAGACCACACTGAAGAGGTGGACGGCAACAGTTGAGCTGCTCCCAGGCTGGGTTAATGGCCCTTGTCTTCCTAGAGATGAGCACCAGCCTTTTGATTTTCACTTGCCATGCATGGCTTAGACACAGTAGTAAAGGGAAGGAAGTAATGAAGTGAAGAGGCATTAGCAGGGAGAAGGGAAAAGGGTACTTTGGTCAATTACCGACGTGGTGTTGTTATGTTACTCAGTGCATGCCACAAAGACATGAGGAGATTATGGGAAATAAAATTAAGAAGCCTGGCCAATGGCATTAGAGGAGTAGACGTTTTGCCTTCTGAGGCAGAAAGGCATGTTTTGGGAAAGCATTCAAATGTGGCTTGGGCCAGGCGAAAGCATAGGGCTCATTCCAGAATTCCCTTCCATGTTATAAGAGCAGTGCCAGATTTACGTATAAGCTAAACAAGCTATAGCTTAGGGCCCCACTCTCTTGGGAGCCCCCCAAAAAATTAAAGGAAAAGAAAACTGGATGTACATTTCCAAAATATACAATAAAAAACAAATAAAATAAGACCTACCTACAGCAATAGTGTTTTGTGTTGTGCAGGCTCCTATGATGTAAGTAATGGGTCCCGCCTGCTAGCCTGCTCCCTAAAATATCACTCGTTTGCTCCTGTTTGGTCCATAAATTACCATATAGCATATATTCAACACAAAAAACAGTGGCAATTTGTTGTTGACAAAGGACAGCTGGACATATAAAGGGCCCCATTACCTTCAGTAGCTTAGGGCCTCGTCAAACCTAAATCTGGCCCTGTATAAGAGCGGCATCACCATCATCATACCTTTCGAGAATTTCATAATTCCGAAGTCACATGTGAGGAGTCCACACTATATGGCTCCTTCTCATGCCAGCATCAGGATAATAGGAGAGATTATACTGATGAGAAAACCATGACATGGATTCTTCAGCAGCATCAAAATGGATATTCAAGCAGCTGCCTTTTTTTTTAAAGAAAGCATTCCAGCACTCAGTACCAGGCAGGTGACTGGGCACCAGTTTAATTTTCCACAGTGCTCCAGAGCAACATTACGTTGGAAGGATCATTGGAAGTTAACATGGCAACCCCTGACTATCAAAGGAGGAGTGCTGATGCTTGTGAAAAGGTAAAGATAAAGTAAAGGACCCCTGGTAGGCTAAGTCCAGTTGAATATGATTATGGGGTGCGGTGCTCATCTCACTTTCAGGCCGAGGGAGCTGGCGTTTGCCCACAGACAGCATTCTGAGTCATGTGGCCAGCAGGACTAAACCGCTTCTGGTTCAACAGCACACTGTGACGTAAGACATAGTGCACTGAAATGCCGTTTACCTTTCTACCACAGCGGTATCTATTTATCTACTTGCACTTTGACGTGCTTTCGAATTGCTAGGTTGGCAGGAGCTGGAACAGAGCAACGGGAGCTCACTCCGTCGTGGGGATTCGAACTGCTGACCTTCTTATCGGCAAGCCCGAGAGGCTCAGTGGTTTAGACCACAGCGCCACCCACGTCCCTTGTGTAAACCCACCAGGACAGACCCACTGTCTCTGTAGGAAGACACCCATTGTAAGGCACAATGCCAAGGACTCCATACAGCCTGGACGTGGCCCTGCTTCCCAGATTTCATAGGAAAATGAGAAAGAGCCACAATGCAGATGTTTCCCCTCTAAAGGTAACATCAGAAGTTGCCCTTCACCTGTGGAACTGCACTTGTTCTTTACATTTAATTGGGAGTTTAAAATCCCACCTTTCCATCAAATGATTCTCAATATTTTTCTCAATATTATAATAATACGACCCCCCCCCCCAAATCACACACTGGCAGCCTTCAGTCCTTGGGACACTGCACGGGGCCAGCTAATGCTTCTGTTCTCTGTATGGTTGCTCAAGTGAAGGGCATTCACAATAATAATAAATTATTATAACTATTGCTATTGCTATTGTTATTATTGTTACTGGAAGGAAAGTTATGCCCTCCAGCATTTCTCCAATGAAAATAGGGATGTCCTATGTCTGGGTGGCGCTGTGGGTTAAACCACAGAGCTTAGGACTTGCAGATCAGAAGGTTGGTGGTTCGAATCCCCGCGACGGGTTGAGCTCCTGTTGCTCGGTCCCAGCTTCTGCCAGCCCAACAGTTTGAAAGCACCTCAAAGTGCAAGTAGATAAATAGGTACCGCTCCGGCAGGAAGGTAAATGGCGTTTCCATGCGCTGCTCTGGTTCGCCAGAAGCAGCTTAGTCATGCTTAGCTGTACGCCGGCTCCCTCGGCCAATAAAGCGAGATGAGCGCCGCAACCCCAGAGTCGGCCACAACTGGACCTACTGGTCAGGGGTCCCTTTACCTTTATGTCCTATTAAATTATTTTTATTTTATTATTTTATTTTATTTTATTTTATTTATACCCTGCCCATCTGACTGGGTTGCCCCAGCCACTCTGGGCAGCTTCCAACATATACAAAAACACAATAAAACATTAAGCATTAAAAAAGAACCTTCCCTATACAGGGCTGCCTTCAGGTGTCTTCTAAAGGTTGTATAGTTATTTACTTTCTTGGGTCAGGAATCACATAATTCCATATCCTCCAACGTTTCCCCATTGAAAATGAGGGCGTCGTAAGGGAAAGCAGAACATTCCAGGATCAAATCACAAACTGGGACAGCTTCTGTAAATCCAGGACTGTCCCTGGAAAATAGAGGATTTGGAATGTCTGGAAAGCCTTGCAAAAATGAAGCACATAGTGTTGCAATAATAATATTACCAAGTAGTGTGTGTTTTTTTTAATTTTCATTTAAAAGCTTTCCATACTTTGGAAATGATGACCCAGCCTTTTCGGTTCCAATCCAATGCACATCCCACTGAAATGAATTATGGGTTCATTGAGGTCGCTAAACATATTTGGCAGCATTACTTAGGCTGGGGACGGTTAATCACCTGTTGGTTGTTTGTCTGATTGTTTTGGCTGGAAATTGTTGTGAGGCATCCTGAGACCATGGGATAAATTTAATTAGCGGACTAACCAATTTAAAGGGGTGGAAGGGAAGGCAGTGTCAGACAGTATCAAGGGCAAAATAGAGGACCAAATGGCATTCACTTGATTCTGAGAAGTGTTACCAAAACAAACACAAATATTTTAAATCAGAAGAACCATTTAAATCACTTAAAGATGGGAACCTTTGGCCCTCTAGATCAGGCTTCCTCAAACTCAGTCCTCCAGATGTTTTGAGACTATAGTTCCCATCATCCCTGACCACTGCTCCTGCTTGCTAGGGATCATGGGAGTTGTAGGCCAAAAAACAGATGGAGGGCCGAGTTTGAGAAAGCCTGCTCTAAATACTGTTGAACTCCAACTCCCATCAGCCCAGTCAGCATTGTGGGTAACCAGAAATAATGAGAGGTAAAAGGTAAAGGACCCCTGGACGGTTAAGTCCAGTCAAAGGTGACTATGGGATTGTGGTGCTCATCTCGCTTCAGGCAGGGGGAGCCGGCGTTTGTCCACAGACAGCTTTCTGGGTCATGTGGCCCACATGACTAAACTGCTTCTGGCTCAATGGAAAACCATGACAGAAGCCAGAGCGCACGGAAACACCATTTACCTTCGCGCCGCGGTGGTACCTATTTATCTACTTGCACTGGCGTGCTTTTGAACTGCTAGGTTGGCAGGAGCTGGGACAGAGCAACAGGAGCTCAGTCCATCATGGGGATTTGAACCACCGACCTTCTGATCGGCAAGCCCAAGAAGCTCAGTGGTTTAGACCACAGCGCCACCTGCATTGTTGGTAACCAGAAATGATGAGAACTGTAGTTCAGCAATACTGTGAAGGAACTCAGATTGCCCACTCAGATTTATGGACATGAAGGGCTTTTTCACTCCTTCCTCTCTTGTAACTTTCCACCCCAAATTCCTCCTCTAATGGTTTTAGTTATGCTGAAACAATCATTGTTTTTCTTATAAGAGAACAAAAAAGCATATTCATTCACTTGTTGATTCGTTCTCTCTCTTTGTGTGTGCGTGTGTTCAAATGTTTTTTTCATACCCAAAGCGCCAGAGCTAATAGAAATCTGTTGATTTGGAACTGTGGCTGCTTCTATTTTGGAACTATTTTATTTTTAAAACACAAATATTTTGAAATGAAGCAGCACACCTAGTTCCAGCCTTCCTTAAAAAAAAAAAACAGCTGTATAAACCTGTGGGTTGGTGTGTACTTTGCGGCTGGTTTTTCACTAAGGGTTACATTTTTTAAGTTTCTCTTGGAAATAAATATCTACTCCTCAGCAATATTTTTTAAATAATCCCTTTGTCCATTTGTGTAAAAGTTAAAATTAGTCTGCAGAAAGAGCACTAGAGCCAAGCTAAGACGTGGGGTGCGGGAAGAGATTTTGTGAACATTTCCTTCCCCTGTGAAATGCACTAGCCCTTTCAGATATTATTTGGGTGTTATTGTTTGGATTTATTTATGAGTTGGCATTGCCAGCCTTAATCCTACTCCAATGATACAAAATTCAAGCAATCTGTGCTCCCATACCTGGTATTCCAGCAAAACAATGTTCTGCTGTGAGCCTCTTTGTAGTTGCTACTGGCTTTAGCTTCACTTGTAGATTTCTTCGGGGGGGAAATACTTTTCTCCCCCCCCCCCATAGCAGAGATGTTGTTATATACTGTATTTTTCGCTTTATAAGACACACTTTTCCCCCTCCAAAAATTAAGGGGAAATGTGTGTGCGTCTTATGGAGCAAATGGAGGCTCCATGACTCCATGGCTTCAACGAAATCTCTCCAGGCTTCAGGGATAGCCACCTGAAGCCAGGAGAGTGAGAGGGATCGGTGCGCACCAATCCCTCTCGCTCTTTTGGCTTTGCTTCGCTGGAGAGGTGCTGCGCAGCTTTCCCTGTCTGCACAGCTTTCCCTCTCTGTGCAGCGCCCCTTCAGCGAAGCGGGAGGAGAAATGGAAGGGGCTCCGTTTCTCCTGCCGCTTCGCTGAAGGGGCGCTGTGCAGAGAGGGAGAGATTTTTTTTTTCTTGTTCTTCCCCCTCTAAAACTAGGTGCGTCCTATGGTCGGGTGCGTCCTATAGAGCGAAAAATATGGTATGTAACCAATCTGATTTGGCTATGTAGCGATGTCACCAAAGGCAAATAACGATAGTTCAGAATGAGGGCAATTGGTCTGGTCAGAATTTTGCTCACAATTTACCTTATCTCAGCACTGGCTTCTTTTTTAAAACCTCAGTTAAATGATATCATTGTGTAGATACTGTAGTCCTGATTGTTTGTTTGCAAGATGATAGCAAATTGATTAAGAAATGAAAGGTTCTTTTTTCTCTCTCCTTTGAGCAAAAACAGTGCTGCAAACAACCGGGAACAGACACAAAAACCATAAACTTTTGAGGGTCTTTCATGAAACCCCAGGTCCCCAAAGTCTCATATTTGCACTGAAAATGTTTATTGGACAACATTTGGCTCAGTCCAAGTTTCCACGTTATAATTTATTCTGTTCTTTCTCTTTCTCTCTCTCTCTCTTTTGCCAAAGGGGAAAAAAATAAAATTCCAACAGCCTGGGTCCTGTTTTACAACTCAAATGCTGAACAAATGTAATCTCTCTCTGCAGTAGGACTCAATCATATATTCCTACTGGTGCAGTTTCAAGCATGGCGGCATTAATCAACTCTGCTTATTTTAAATATAACTGCTGGGAAAGATTTCCAATTGTGTCAATACTTTCAAAACGCGAGAACTGTAGTGAACTGGCCGTCCCTTTGCAAACACTTATTAAAATACATACCCTTAGAACCATCGGCTGTTTCTTAGTATTGACACTTATTTAGATTCATTGTGGAGTGTTAGATTTGGAGTTATGCGCTGAATGCTGATAAATATATCTGCATCCATATTTTCAACCAAGGCGGGGTTAGGGAAAATTAAATAAAATAGGACTTCAGGTTCATTGAATGTGTACTTTCATTTTCCTGTATGTATCATGCCAGTATAATATTGCAGTGGCAAAAGTAAACAAACACACAACCTCAACCCCCCTCCCCCCCAAAAAACCCATATGACACCCAAGTCAATGACACCCAATGGCAGGAATGGGCCATTTTTTCATTTGCAGGGCCATTCTGTGTTCCAAACAGCAGTCCAGGGACTGAGAGTACATTTTGCAATGTAGCCCGGCTTCATCATGAGTGAACAGACTCTCAAATAAAGATAGTAAAGGTAATCATAATAATTAAAAAGGTAAAGTACCCCTGCATGGTTACATCAAAGGCGACTATGGGGTTGCAGTGCTCATCTCGCTTTCAGGCTGAGGGTGCTGGCCTTTGTCCACAGACAGCTTTCCAGGTCATGTGGCCACCATAACTAAATTGCTTCTGGCACAATGGAAAACCATGATGGAAACCAGGGCTCACAGAAGCGCCATTCAACTTCCAGCCACAGCAGTACCTGTCAGGAGCTCCTCCTACACTCAAGTAGGACCCTGGCAGAGACACATGCCCGACTGGCATGTTCTCTCCCTCCCGGTAGATCATTCGGGAGCTTCAAAAGCTTCCTTCTGCCCGAACATCACAGCGATGCCAATAGACATCGGCACACTTCGGGATCTGCAGAGTCTTTGCAGTTTGCTTAACAGACCTCAGCAACTCAGCATTTTGGCTAATCTACATTATTTACATATAAAGACACACAGAACACTGTAACATGGCTCCCTCTCTCTCTTGCATCAGAGAAAAAGAACAAAGGACAATAGTCCCACGTCACGGAACACAGTAACACAAACATCCTGTCTCCGTCACTTCCCACTGTGTGGAGTCAAAACATATACCATCATGTGATAGACAACAATCCCTGCAATCATGGAGCAGGAATTCATAGACTGCAATCATGGAGCAGAAATTCTAACAGTACCTATTTATCTACTTGCACTGGCGTGCTTTCCAACTGCTAGGAGCTAGGACAGAGCAACGGGAGCTCACCCCGTTGCGGGGATTCAAACCCCCGACCTTCTGATTGGCAAGCCCAAGAGGCTCAGTGGTTTAAACCACAGTGCCACCCTCGTCCCTCGTACCACTAGTTGTTAACAATAAGGGGTGGGGGTGGGGGAGAAGACACTGATTCTTAGGACTGTACCACTTGATGGAGGTTTGTGTGATTTGATACTTCCCAATGTAACCTTGTTCTTTGCAAAGCAGCATGTTTCCTTGGGAGTCAGTGATCCCCCATGATTCGGATGCACAACTCAGATCCATCAGAAGCCATGCTTTCAATATTGCTGGCCCAATTTTATAGACCTCCCTTTCAGTTGAGGTCAGAAAGGACCCTTCTCTGTTGAACTTCTGGCACCTACAGAAGACTTTGTTATTCTATCAGGCATTATAACTGAATTCTGATTTTATAGTTTGAAGTCACTTTTATTTTCATGGTACTGAGTTTCTCATGTGCTGCTCAGAGATGATTGTAATTAAGCATTATATAAATTGTAGGAATACATAAATAAACAATGCTGCATTCAGGTTTTATAGTAAGCACTGGTTACTTTATAACTAATGGTACTAACTACATGCATTATAAATGACAGGTTTACCTATCTCCCGTGAAAGTACATTAAAAAGAGATAGAGAGATCTAGCTTTAGCTAGAAGTAGCCATAGAAAGTGTTATCTTAGCTGGCCTGCATTAGAAGTTGAGATGGAAAATGGGAAAGACTGAAATATCCTTTTTAGTGGGAACTGTGGAATCGGAAACTGGAGGGAATTAACGGGCGATCGAGCAAGGAATGGGAATTAAATCAAGATAAAACGGAAGAGGTCAGAACATTTACTCAGAAGACTAAATATGGAGAGGAAAGTAGTATGTTGCTTTAAAAAATAAAAACCTTAGCCTAATTCAATTTCTGGCAAGTTCATATTTTCCCCTGTGATATACAGTACACAACTGCAATAGCCTACCAATTTGAGGGTCAACCCGTTTCCATCATCGATATGTATCTCTCTATTTGCTTATTTGCAGCCTGCGCCATCAAATACTGTTTTCAAGTGACTGCATCATGGGGACCGATACATTCTTGTTGTTCCTGGGAGATGCTGTGCTTCTTGGTCAACACCTGTGTGGTTTTTTTCTTTTCCTGATGAGACTATCCTGCTGTGTTCATTGCCACTGAAAAGCCATCATGATTATCCAGGGGGCATTTGCTCTTGTTAACGCTCTGGATATTTCATGGGCTTGAGTGGCTATGAAGCCAATTGCTCTTAGACTCACTTCCCACCTTCTGATTCACTCTCACTTTTTACAATGTTAAGATGCATTCTGGGAGAGCTTTCAAGGGGCACTGAATTCCCAGCTGGCAGGTTTTATACCTTGGGTACTTTAAAAGAGTACATTCAGCTCTGGATCCCACTTTTTATTTCAGAGGGTTGCATCAAAGTAAGCCATACTCAGAGTAGATTTAAGTTCATTGTAATGTAGTGGGTCCAAGGCCAGATTTAGGTTTGATGAAGTCCTAATATGATAGTGAAGTGAAGGCCCAAGACAGGAGTTGATCATCATGTGAGCTGTGCACAGGTGGTCTGAAGCAAGCTGCTGCCATTCCTGTGGAGCCTCCTTTTATTGAGACAAATATGCAAGCTAGGCAGATACATTATGGGCTGTGACCTTTACACATCTTCCGTCCCAAGATCGTGGGGTGGTACAAAGTTATTTTGGCACCTATTTCCACCGCGTCATTTCCCCCTTGCACAGTGTATGACGAAGGAGACAAAAGGTCTCAGGAGCAAAGGTTACAGACAGGACACCTCCAACTGCTGAGACCGCAAAAGGTCAGACATAGGTGGAACGATGTTCAGACAGCTGTGGCTTGTCTGGGGGGGTTCCCTGCACCCCAAGATCACGCGTGCAGGCAGACTGTGACTGCCTGCTGATGGGAAAGTGTGCTCCCTCCGGACCCCACTCCCCTCTCCACGATATCCCTACAGATAGGGAGACGGCTTTCGATTTGGTGGGCTGAAAGTTGCGTGGACCCGAACTAGACTTTTAATAGCTTTCCTGAGGTTTTCCGTTCCTCCCCTCACTGCGGCTTGAAATACAATTCACTTTTATGACCCATCTAGATTTATTTTACTAAATTTATCCTTTGCCCTCTCAGAACTTCTGTATACTGTGTATTTTCTGTTTGAGCCACAGGATACTTTGGGGAATAGGAGTCAATATGTCCAAGGACAAATTCTGAGGGAAAGGCTTACTGGACAGAATTACTTGTCGTCTACAGTGCTGCCACAGCCCTGGTATATCAGCTTCCCCCATGACCAAGTTCCATGTTATATTGTTTGGACCCAGTAATACTTCTTAGGGACGCAGGTGGTGCTGTGGGTTAAACCACAGAGCCTAGGACTTGCTGATCAGAAGGACGGCAGTTCGAATCCCCGCGACAGGGTGAGCTCCCATTGCTCGGTCCCTGCTCCTGCCCACCTAGCAGTTTGAAAGCACGTCAAAGTGCAAGTAGATAAATAGGTACCACTCCGGCGGGAAGGTAAACAGCGTTTCCGTGCGCTGCTCTGGTTCGCCAGAAGCAGCTTAGTCATGCTGGCCAAATGACCCGGAAGCTGTACGCTGGCTCCCTCAGCCAATAAAGCGAGATGAGCACCGCAACCTCAGAGTCGGCCATGACTGAACCTAATGGTCAGGGGTCTCTTTACCTTTAATACTTCTTACAAGAAGCCTTTTAAGCTGAAATCTTTCCCAGTCTGCATCTGTACTGGAATTCTTAAGATATTTTAAATACGTTTTATCCTTTTATTACTTGTTGCTTGCCGCCCTGGGCTCCTTTGGGAGGAACGACGGAATATACATTTAAATAATAACAGCAGCAGCAGTCACAGCTGTAATATTAGTAATCTAGTACAAAACAAAGCTATTGTGTTAGGAAGTGCACATGTGTATGTATATTCTGGCTTTTCTGATTAAAATACACAAAAGCAGAACCCAATTCTTTCCCCCTGGACTGCTTTTACATAGGTTTAATCTGTGTGCCTTCATATTCTTCTTTGCTTTTTAATTTTTAATTTTATTTTCCCAGTCTGTGGTGGCACAGCTAAGCTCTGGCAGACTCGAAAAATACAGCCATATGCTTAAAGAAAAACAGAGATATCTCTGCTTCACCAAACGTGTTTTCTTTTTCTCTTTATATATATTTTTTAATCTTCCAACTCGGCAGGAGCAGAGCTACACCACAGATTGTGGGTTTGGAATATAAAAATACTCCCACTTTCCTGCTGTGCTGTGGCAGACTGGGATTATTATTTTTAACCTGCTAATAATTTTAAATTTACCTTTTTCTTCAAACGCAGCAAATGTCTTTTGGGAATACAGATATGGAAAGAATATGGGCTGTGGCATTGCAATGAATTCTGCTTTGGTAAACATTTCCGGTGACACTAAATTCCAAAATAAAGGATGAAACTGAGAAAAGAATTTGGGAAGAATCCTTCCCTTGAATAGGGAACTTGGATGATGAGTTTTGACAGGATTGAAGACAAAATGGGACCACTAAGAAGTAAGGAGATGGTATCAGCATGGAGTCCTGAAATTTGCATAAATAGCGGGCAGGAGCAAAACAGTCACATGAAAGCTGAGCATGCTCAGTAGCTGTGGGATCGTAGAACTGTAGAGTTGGAAGGGACCCTGAGGGCTGATGTCTAGTCCAACTCTCTTCAATGAAGGGATCTCAACTAGAGCATCCATGACAGATGGCCATCCAAGCTCTCCTTAAAACCCTCTAAAGAAGGAGAGTCCACCACCTTCCGAGGGAGTCCATTCCACAGCTGAACAACTCTAACCATCAGAAAGCTCTTCTTGATATTGAGTCGGAATCTCATTTCTTGTAACTTGAAGCCATTGGCTTGATTCCTACCCTACAGAGCAGGAGAAAACAAGCTTGCTCCATCTTCCACAGGACAGCCCTTTGGATATTTGAAGATGGCTATCTTATCTCCTCTCAGTCTCTTTTCCAGGCTAAACATTCCCAGCTCCTCAAAAAGCTTGGATTCCAGACCCTTGATCATCTTGGTTCCCCTTCTCTGCACACACGTTCCAGCTTGCCAACATCCTTCTTAAATTGTGGTGCCATTGGTTTCCGGGCAGGAGTTGATCACGGTGTGGATTTGCCAAGCGTGCCTTCCTCTTAGCACATTTCTCCCTTGCATCCTCAGTTTGAGTGTCTTCAAAGCCCATGACACCTTTGGTAAAGGCTGTTCACCAACTGGAGCGCTCACAGGCAAGTGTTTCCCAATTGTTGGTGTTTATACTACATGTTTACAGTGGTGCCTCGGGTTACAGTTGCTTCAATTTGCAGACACTTCAGGTTGCAGACGCTTCTGGGTTAGACTCCGCTAACCCAGAAATAGTACCTCGGGTTAAGAACTTTGCTTCAGTGAGACGCCCCATTAGCTAAAGTGGTACCTCTGGTTAAGAACAGTTTCAGGTTAAGAACAGACCTCCGGAACGAATTAAGTTCTTAACCAGAGGTACCACTGTATACTTAATCAGATAAAGCAATGGGAAAGTAACAACCAGAAGCCTGATTAAGGGCACTCACCTCTGGAGTCTCTTGACGCTTGGAGATTGGGTTGTGCACAACAATACTATCTTCTCATGGCAGCTTACAACATATAAGAACATTTGTAAACCATATAAAATGTCAAATAATACACCAATAACAGCAGCAAAAGAGTTCCCTTCTTTAATCCATTGCCACCAGCTGGCCATCCTCTAATAAAAAATAAATAAATAGGCAGCTCCCAATTAATTCATTATTCGAAAACAGGAAAGTTGGGATGGGGTGCAATGGAATGGAGTGTACTAGAATAGGACATGGGAGGCTGAAAACCTGCACAGAAGCACTCCTGCCACGGAGGTAAGGCTACACTATGATGTTTTCTTGTTGTATCATATCATTGACTTTAATGAGGTTTTCTTCCAAATCAACAAGCTGAGAATCGTAGCTTCTACACTAGCTAGTTATTCCCCCTTCCCCAAGTTCTTGAGCTTCAAAACTCTCCCTTCCCTTCCACCGCTATTGTCAGACAGAAGCAAGCAGGCTGGGGAATGCAAGCAATGATGTTGTCAACTTGTCCTGCTAACAAGCTGCTGGAGCAGCTTGCACTGGTTTTATTTCATGTGCGTGCAGGTGACCGGCTGTCAGCAACAAAAATCACTGCCGCCGCCGCAGACCCGAAGCCCTGGAGCTTATCGCTGTTATGTCTATCCAGAAGCAACGTTGAGCTACAGACAGCATGAGAAATTTGATTCCAGGCTATTATTTCTGTCTTCTCAACTTCCCCCTCCGTTCTCTAGTTTTTCTTTCTAGATTCCGCATACTGATCCTGAAGACGAATTCATTGCTTGATGGCAAAATCATGCAAACGTATTTTGTTTAAAAAAGAAACAAGACCCAGCTGCAAAGCAGAAACCTCTCTCTCTAATATAAATATAGCCTCCTCATCTGCGTACAGATGCCCTGAGACTAAAAAGCCTCGTAACATTAGAACAAACAGCATTGCATGACCAAAGTTTATAAATTACTTTTGGAAAGGCAAAATGTGTTGTGATGTGCGTATGTCTCCCTCCCTCTCAGAAAGGCAAAGTTTCCCCTGGCAATTTCACAAACCTGATAATAGTCTTTATGGCAGGGCATAGATACTGTGAGAATTGTAGGGCTGGTTTCCATGATCACTGATTCTGTAAGAATGATTGCATCGTCCCCGACTTTGAGACTGGGATTTGCCAGGCAGAACTAAAACGGAGGTATGTCACTTTAACAATGAGAAAATTATGGGTCATATTAACCAGACCAGAAGCATTCCCAGTGGATTTCAGCACTCCCTTCCCCCTGCCCCCATTTGAAAGGCCCAGCATTTTAAATATTTCACACAGCACCAGGGATTCAGCTTCTCTGCTGCTGGATGAAGCTATATACGATGGCATGTTCTGAAGTATATTCTGCCCCCCTCCCCCCCCCTTTATTATTATTTTCAAAAACTGGGAAACTGCTCAATCGGAGCTCTCCAAGTGGTGTATAAATAAATTTGTAGTTAAAACCCACAGAACAATTACAGAAGGAAATGTACATAATGCCATCATCTTTGAAACACAGCTAAAACCCACAAAATGATCGAAAAGCAAATCTACATAAGAGCGTTGTCATTAAAACGTTGGTAAAATTGGGGAAAACCTTGGAAGAAATCTGGGTAACCAGATTATATGACTGGGTAGGCTTGCTGAAACAAACACAAAGCTTCTAGCAGGTGTTTAAAACAGTACATCATGCTTGCCTTCCTAAGGTCCACAGGTAGGGAGTTCCATAGCATAGGTGCTGCCCCATTAAAGGATAGACTGCTTGCAATTGTACGTCTTGGACACTACCTACACGTCTCCAACATCTCTCTCTTTGCATTCATGCAGAGGGACAGTCAAACAGAAAGAAGGCAACAGCCTCTTATCCTCTGTTTTATAACCTCACTCTCTGGCGCAATATATACATATGCACATGTCATTTTGCTCCTCACAGTGGTACCGGCATACAGTTTACGTGTAGATGTGGGACATTTACCTTGAACCTTTTATTTGGGTGTCATTCTCTGATAAACAGCAGCCATTCAGAATCATTTCAGGGCATCTCAAACTGTTTGGATTTCCAACTCCTGGAATGTCTGTGGAATGTCCAGAATTTCCTTCACATCCACAAGGGTAAATCTCTATTTGCAGAGGGGAAAACCAGCAACCTCGTGATCTGTGCTTCATTGGGATGGGGAGGGGCTGCCTGGAAGCACCACACCGTGATCTGGAAGCCTTAATGCTCAGCAGAAAAGAAGTCTTGGAGTACAATATGGCCAAAGCCTTTATTTGGTTATTACAATCAAGATGTAATTCTCCTGCAGTGAGTGAATATTTGGGCTTGAGCTACTTTCCTCTGCTCAACGAGATGGCCATCATGCTGATATTGCCCCTCAGGTTGCCTGCTCACATTTGAGCATTCTGCCCATGATAAACCCCTGCACCTGGGCAAACAGTTAGACTAAGGGCGATTTCCATCTCCAGCAAGTTCCCCCCAACTGCTGGGTGGTCCCACCGACAGGGCAGGTGCCTCCACTGATCTCCAGAAAGACCTCCATCTCCATGCGTAGAGACCTCCAGGTGCATAATTTAACCGACTAAGGGCATTACTCCTCCAACTTTCACAGTCCTACCTGTTTCATGTCAACGATGAATGGGGCGGCTTTATAGAAACCTACCGAAATCTTGCCCCAAACCGCATGAGGTTAAGAACTCCTGTGTCTTGTGAGAGTCTCTGCTCTTGATTCTGTCTGAGATGGTTGGGGAACTTCCAGTTATCTCAGCAGTCCCTACTGAGGCTGCGTGTGATGGCCTGGGATTCAGATTCAGATGCTGAACCTGAGGGATCCCAGCCTGCACAGAATCCCCCGCCTCCAGAACCAGCTGAGCCGGGGTTGGGGCATGAGCCTGAAGGGTCCTCACCTGTGCTGGATCCTCAGGTGCAGGCACCAGCAGAGTCTGCTCTGACTCCTAAGGCAATGGAGGACCCATTGCCTGCAGGTGCTCCACTCTCAGCCCTGTCAGAGGAAGCTGGGGTTGCCTCTGGGTCCAGTAACCCTCCAGCTTCTCCTGAGCTGCAGAGGCTTGGGGCAGAGAGGTGGAGGGAGCTAAGTTCACGCAGGAGGAGTGCTTGCCTCCAGGCCAGGAGAGACGAGTCACCTGAGGATCGGGGACTAACATTGGTGGTTGTTAGTCCCTGCCTGAACCCTGCCCTGCACCCAGCTTTGACTTTAACGGACTGCCTTCATATTGCTTCATCGACCACGGACTGGACTTGGACTTTGTCTCTTGATTAACCCCTGGGACCAGCACACTGCATGTTGTTTGGGAAGTTTCCTGAGCAAAGGCAACTCACAATGTCACCTTCCAATACAACCTTCACACTCCCATTGGGGACTCTCTTCCCTTCACCTCTGGTGTATAGGGGGCTTCTGGTGAGTTGCACAGTGATGTTTGTGTTTTCCGGTGCAAGGAATTTAGGAGCACAGGAAGCAAGTCCACCCATTGATCTGTGATGAATGAGCAACCACCGTTTCGGGACCAATCCTGTTAAGACTGATCACTGTGTTGTATTATATCTGTCACCTTACACGCTTAGCCAGCCTAAATCAGAAGTGATTGTGCTTCCTTCTGTGTGCAGCGTATTAAATCAGGAAAACTAACAGGTGATGCTCCTAGTCACCTGCTTGTCAAACTCCAGCTTGTCCCCTCCACCCTTTACTTGCTGTTGGCTTTTAGCTCAAGTGGTCTAGGCAGTGGTGGTGGGAACTCAGTCCTTGTTGTTGTTTAGTCATTTAGTCATGTCCGACTCTTCGTGACCCCATGGACCAGAGCACGCCAGGCACTCCTGTCTTCCACTGCCTCCCGCAGTTTGGTCAGACTCATGTTTGTAGCTTCGAGCACACTGTCCAACCATCTCGTCCTCTGCCGTCCCCTTCTCCTTGTGCCCTCCATCTTTCCCAACACCAGGGTCTTTTCTAGAGAGTCTTCTCTTCTCATGAGGTGGCCAAAGTATTGGAGCCTCAGCTTCAGGGTCTGTCCTTCCAGTGAGCACTCAGGGCTGATTTCCTTGAGAGTGGATAGGTTTGATCTTCTTGCAGTCCGTGGGACTCTCAAGAGTCTCCTCCAGCACCAGAATTCAAAAGCATCGATTCTTCGGCGATCAGCCTTCTTTATGGTCCAGCTCTCAGTCCTTGGGTGAAGCTTATTGCAAGAGAATTACAAAGGGAAATAAGAGAAAGGCAGCGAGTGGGTGCAAGAAAGATGATAAAGCAGTTTCCAGTTATGCCTGCACTGTACGGTTGAATGCAGGCACATCTTTTACATGGTGTCACCCAGAGATTGGATGTCAGATGGAGGACAAACCATGGGGGAGAAAATGCCTCCCCCCGCCTTTGTGATTTCAGGGAGAGAGATCTGAGTTCCCACCCACAGGAACAGCAGCTACTAACAGCGCTCTTCTTCATGTAAGCAGAAAATTACAATTTTTGCACATTTCTAACTCTGAAGGTGAGACTCATGTAACCAGGCATTGTTTGGTATTGGTGGTGAAGAGGCAATCAGCACCAGGAGTACCCCAGGAAGTTGAAAATTAGGAATGATGCAACTCAATCCTTTCCTGTCAGACCCCCCACCCCCCATATGGATTTAAAGTCATGGGAGTAAATGATTCGAAGGATTCCACGGCATGGCTGCCAGTTATTCCAGCCAGTTATGTGGCTTTCTTAAAGCAGCAGGCTGCTTGCTTGCAACTCTGTGCTACAGATTCCACCTAGCTTTCTATTGTCTACACTGATGGACAGTAGTTATCCAAGGCCACAGACAAACGTCTGTCCCAGGCTTACCTGGGCAGCATAGCAGTATTACTGTATTTTTTGCTCTATAAGACTCACTTTTTCCATCCTAAAAAGCAGGGGGAAATGTGTGTGCATCTTATGGAGCGAATGCAGGCTGCGCAGCTATCCCAGAAGCCAGAACAACAAGAGGGATCGCTGCTTTCGCTGCACAGCGATCCCTCTTATTGTTCTGGCTTCTGAGATTCAGAATTTTTTTTTCTTGTTTTCCTCCTCCAAAAACTAGGTGCGTCTTATAGAGCGAAAAACACAGTAAGTTTCACCCTAACTCGGAGCAAGGCTTGTCACCTAACAAGAGTAGAGTCAACCTGTTATTTGAGAGGTGGAGAATTTCAAAGGAGCCCAGAAGCCCTGAATCCCACTCAACTAATATCTGTAGAACCACCATGCACCCCACAGCAATGCAAAATATTTAGCATCAAGATTAAGTCAGCCTTTGGCCTTTCTTCCAATGCCTGATGTCCCTAAAAATGTATTATTGCTGAGGTTCATAATGGCTTGGTTTGGTTTTTCTTTAGAAAAAAAGAAAAACAGCAGCTGATGTGCATTACCAAACCTATGCAGTAACTCCAAAATCACTGCTTGTGTAAATGTGTGGGCAGCTTCTCCCATCAGCAACCTTCAGGTCCTCTCTTGGGACTGAAAATCAAGAGAACTCTTCTTGCTAATTAACACTACTAAACCAGAGACTGAGCTTTATGTTGGCTGGGGCTGATTGCTCAGGGTGACCTGAATCTGCTGACTACACCATCCTTTCTATAGCCTTCTTTTATGGGCTTTAGCTCACCATATGTACTGTATGTCCTCTGGCACTGTTAATGAAGGCTGCTGTAATGAGTTTCTAATTCTGAGTCGTTCTGCCATAAATGTGTAGAGAACACTGTGGCTGCCGGCTGGCTGGATTAGACCCCCGATTCAGACTTTGGACATGTCTGGACTAAGGTCATCCAGATATTGAAGTTTAGCATAAGATGCATTCATAGATCCAGCCAAGCATGCATTGCATGAATTGTGATGGTTATATTGCTTGCAGGAGAAGACCTAGATCAGGTACATCCATTGTCAAGACACAATCTAAGCTACTAGACATGCAGGTATTACTGCATAGATCAGGCATAGGCAGCCTCGGACCTCCAGATGTTTTGGGACTAATAATAATAATAATAATTTTTATTTATATCCCGCCCTCCCCAGCCGAAGCCGGGCTCAGGGCGGCTAACAACATTAAAACAGTACAACATTATAAAACATTATAAAAATGAATTAAAATCAAAATTGATGGCAACCACAAACTAAAGTTTTGTAAAGATTGCCAAAGGAGGGAGTCAGGCTGCGCCCTGACC
Source organism: Podarcis melisellensis (assembly GCF_964234715.1). Classification (NCBI taxonomy): domain Eukaryota; kingdom Metazoa; phylum Chordata; class Lepidosauria; order Squamata; family Lacertidae; genus Podarcis; species Podarcis melisellensis. The sequence goes on from NC_138528.1 coordinate 117,801,645, forward strand.
AAAGGCCAGGTGGAACAGCTCTGTCTTGCAGGCCCTGCGGAAAGATGTCAAGTCCTGGAGGGCCCTTGTCTCTTGTGACAGAGTGTTCCACCAGGTTGGAGCCGCAGCCGAAAAAGCCCTGGCTCTAGTTGAGGCCAGCCTAACCTCTCTGTGGCTTGGGACCTTCAAGGTGTTTTTATTTGAAGACCGTAGGTTCCTCTGTGGGGCATACCAGGAGAGGCGGTCCCGTAGGTACGAGGGCCCTAGGCCGTATAGGGCTTTGAAGGTTAAAACCAGCACCTTAAACCTGATCCTGTACTCCACCGGGAGCCAGTGCAGCTGGTATAGCACCGGATGAATGTGATCTCTAAGCGAAGACCCCGTAAGGAGTCTCGCTGCGGCATTCTGCACCCGCTGGAGTTTCTGGGTCAGTCTCAAAGGCAGCCCCACGTAGAGCGAGTTACAATAATCCAGTCTGGAGGTGACCATCGCGTGGATCACAGTGGCTAGGTCAGGGCGAGAGAGGTAAGGAGCCAACTGCTTAGCTTGGCGGAGATGAAAAAATGCCGCCTTTGTTATAGCTGCAATCTGCGCCTCCATGGAGAGGGAGGTATCGAAGATTACACCCAAACTCTTAACGGACGGTGCTGGCACTAATTGCACCCCCGCAAGAGATGGGAGTTGCCCCCTCAGTCCCATGTCGTCCCGTCCCAGCCAGAGGACCTCTGTCTTTGAAGGATTTAACTTCAACCGGCTCCCCCGTAACCATCCAGCCACAGCCTCCAAGCATCTGATCAGTGTGTCTGGGGCCGAGTCTGGGTGGCCGTCCATCAACAGATAGAGTTGGGTGTCATCAGCATACTGATGGCAGCCCAGCCCAAAACTCTGGACAAGCTGGGCGAGGGGGCGCATAAAGATGTTAAAAAGCATCGGGGAGAGTATTGCACCCTGGGGCACACCACACACCAAGGAGTGGCGGGATGACAATTCCCCCCCCAAGCGCCACCCTCTGTCCCCGACCAGAGAGAAACGAGCGCAGCCATTGAAGGACTGTGCCCTGGATCCCCACGTCGGCAAGGCGGTGGTCCAGGAGTTCGTGATCGACCATGTCGAAGGCTGCTGACAGGTCTAGAAGAATCAGCAGCCCCGACCCGCCTCGATCCAGCTGCCTGCGGAGATCATCTGTTAGGGCGACCAGAGCCGTCTCGGTCCCATGACCAGCGCGGAAGCCGGACTGGAATGGATCCAGACTACAACTCCCATCATCCCTAGCTAACAGGACCAGTGGTCAGGGATGGTGGGAGTTGTAGTCCCAAAACATCTGGAGGGCCGAGTTTGCCTATGCCTGACATAGATTATTACCTAACAGTAGTTACCAGACTATGTCTTTGTGTAGTGTTGATCCGTGTATTCTAGTCCTTATTCCCACCAGTATTGTCATGCTTTGAGCTGTTCACTGTGTTCTTCTTCTACATACTTGCTGCTGTTAAGAACATGTCCCCCATGGTATGGATGAACTCCACAGGATGTAGAAGAACAATGTGGTCATTGGACCTAGTGGAAGCATCTATCGTGGAGTTGTTTTCAGGCAGTTTCTGTGTGATAAAATAGTCTGTTAATCATTTATTGTGGTGGTGAAACCTCTAACTGGCTGAACTATTGTGATGACATGGAATGTTTGTGAACACTTCAAGTGTACTAGGTAAACGTAAAGGACCCCTGGGTGGTTAAGTCCAGTCAAAGGCGACTATGGGGTTGCGGCACTTATCTCACTTTCAGGCTGTGGGAGCCGGCGTTTGTCCACAGACAGTTTTCCAGGTTTTGTGGTCAGCATGACTAAACCGCTTCTGGTGCAATGGAACACCATGACAGAAGTCAGAGTGCACGGAGATGCCATTTACCTTACCGCCACAGCGGTACCTATTTATCTACTTGTCCTGGCATGCTTTCAAACTGCTAGGTTGTCAGGAGCTGGGACAGACCAACGGGAACTCACCCCATTGCAGGGATTCGAATATGGTTACCAGATGTCCCCATTTCCTGGGGACAGTCCCTGGATTTACAAATCTGTCCCGGGACAAATCCATCCCCGTAATGTCCCCGGATTTCATTTAATGTCCCCGGATTGATATTTTAAGTGTTATACATTTATTAGTAGGTAATGAATGTTGTGTGATTGGTTCAACAGCACAAGACACATCAAGACACATTTCCGGCAAGGCAAAATGGCGGGCGCCACAGCAGCGAGCAGCTCCTGAAGCCAGCCAGAGCCAACTGTGCTACCAGGCTGGCTCCAGGCTGCTGAGACTGCTGCTGCCACCGCCCCTTCCAAGGGGGAACCCTGGGGGAACTGCTGACACACACCCTCTGTAACCCAAATCGAGCCGGGAGCAAGAGCACCTGGCCAACTGCCCAGTAGTGCTCCAGGGCCAGAAAACCCCCAGAGCCAGTGCAGGGAGAAGGAGGAGAAGGAGAAGGAAGAGAGAGAAAGAGGAAGGAGAAAAAAGAGGGGAGCCCCGACCTTGCTGCGCCACTGCTGCTGCTGAGGAGGAGAGGTAGGAGAGCATGGGGAGGACAAGGACATGTGGCCAAGCCCAGGCCCGACGTGAGCCTACTCCATGGTGGCTAGCGCTCCAAAAGAGCAGGCTGGTGTCAAGAGGAAGGCCACGCAACAGAGGAGACCACAGAAGAGAGGATATTACTTCTTTAAAAAATAATAATAATAAATCTTTTAAAAAATAGCTTTTTTCTCTCTTTTCCACAAAAAAAAAGTGTCCCTGGATTCTTTGAAAAAAATCTGGTAACCTTAGATTTGAACCGCTGACCTTCGGATTGGCAAGCCCAAGAGGCTCAGTGATATAGACCACAGCGCCACCCTCAGCCCATCAAGTGTATTACAAGACAGGGGAACAATGTTTAAGGGACTGGGGACTATGATCAGGAAATGAAGGGAAAATAGAGTTGGAGGCTAGGCACAGTAGAGAAAGAATAGCCACTCTGGGCAGCTCCCAACACAATATTAAAAACACAGTTAAAGATCAGATGTCTTCTAAAAGTCAGATAGTTGTTTATTTTTTTGGCATCTGATGGAAGGCCGTTCCACAGGCAGGGCGAGCACCACTACTGAGAAGGCCCTCTGCCTGGTTCCCTGTGACCTCACTATCACAGTGAAGGGGAACCACCAGAAGGCCCTTGGAGCCAGACCTCAGTGTCCGGGCTGAACGATGGTCAAACCATTTTTATATATGCAGTTGGTTAGTATTTGTTGTTATTCTATTGCAAAACTGTTTTGAGATGCTGAGGAGGAAGCAATTCATACATGAAATAAATTGTTTTCAAATGAGGGCACCTCATAAACCTATTTGGTTCATAAAGATTGGCTAAAATATCTACTATACAGTTTACTGCCATGCTTTATCAGTTTCCATCTCTATTTAGATCAACTCCACAAAAACATCTGGTGTGATAGAGTGGGTGGTTTTTATTTTATTTTATTTTTATTTTACTGGGTAGATCTGGGTTTTCCATTCTCCCATTCATCCATGAAGCTCAGAGGAGAAATCTCTCAGCCTACTCACACAAGGCTGGATATTAAAATGGGAGCAACACTTCAGAGGCTAGGCAGAATTAAAATTTAATTCATTAAGTAATTCAGTAAATATGTTCGAGGTGTGCTTGCCAGTTTTGCATTGTCATTTATTTATTTTAACTGAATAACATTTGTGAGAAATATTGTGTGTTTTTCTCCCAAGTGGCTTCTCTTCCTGGATTAATAAAAAGTGGCTGTTATTGTAGCAGTCTCCTGTGAAAGTTCAAGACAGGAGTGACAGATGAATTTCCCATGACATAAGAGTGTGAAAGTGTGAACATCCTTTTACCATTATGGGATGCCACAGGTAATAAAAGGGATGTGAAAGATATAAACGTATTCTCTTTTCAGTAGAAAGACATGTTCTCTGCTTTATCATATTTGAGATTTTTGATCGTGAAAGCACACTTTCCTGAAGGATAGGTATCTTATAACAAGTATTCTTAATAAACTTTAAAAAAAACAAAAACAAAACAAAAACAACCACCTCTTGACCAAAGTCTTACTTTTAAAGGTGCATTTGTATAGGCTTCAGAACCCAAGTTTGCTGTTCAAAGTAGTTTCTCATAATTCCTTGACAGATTGTCACTCATTGTTTTATGTACTATTGGTTATTCTACACTGCCCTATAGTCAAAGTTCTCTACTCTGGGTAGCCTACGTAAAAAGGTTAATGTTGAAAAAGAGCAATAAAGAATAATTGCAGCATTAAAAACATAATGCAGCAGAGCTTAAGTGATAAAAATAAGCACTAACAGGACTTAAATCTTTAAACAGAACAAACCTAAAATTACATTAAAAATGCATTTTAAAGCCTGGAAAGTTTTTTAAAGGTATTTATTGATGCTGATAAGAACACACAGTAGGCAACAGGTGAACATCTCTGGGGACGGATTTCTAAATTTTCGGTATTATAAAAGAGAAGGCCTTCCTTCTTGTAGCCATCTTCTAGATCTCACTTGGCAGTGGCACTTGAAAAAGCAAAATACTGCTGTGGCTAAATTTGTCCTCCAATTTTGTGGAAGTTTTCTTCTAAATGCAGTAATTCCCATGTCTAACTGCACCCTTAACTTAACTCACAAGGTTGAAAGATAAAATAATAGTGGGGAGACTTTAATGTAAACTACACCTTGAGAGAGAGAGAGAGAGGGAAAAAAAAACCCCAGTCCATACAAGTGGGAACATTTTATGTCAGATGAACTGAGTCACCAATGACTAGTACGATGCAATTGTGCAATCTGTTTCTTCTGCTGGGTTTTTTGTATGTTGATTATATTGGTGGATTTTAATTCTATTTAACATTTTGGTTCCTTTCCATGTATTTTAGTGTTCTACTGTGTAAACCACTCGGGGGGGGGGGGTTAATTAAAAAATGAAAAGCTGTATATAAATTAAATTATTAATAACAACATCACCACCATCTTATCTGAATCAAATTCCAGTTTGATCCCATCTCCATCATCCAGCTCCACTGTCCCCAGGAATTGGTTGTTTTCTTTTTTAAAAAATCCTTCCTCAGATCTGATGGAAATAAGAGATGAAGCGAAGTATTATTAGCATACTGATGACAGTAGTTGAGAGCCTACTGGCTCTCAAGAAATCAGTGGCCAGCCTTTATTGAAGAGGAATCCACTTCTTAACCTAGTAATTTCCTTTTAGCTTTGCTCTATCAGAAGCTCTGTGATTTCAAGCAGTGGCCAGGAAGAAGCCATCAGTTCCCCTTAAAACTTTCAACAATACTTCCCTTTCCGACGCTTTGAATCATAGAATCATAGAAGAGTTGCAAGAGACCACAAGGGCCATCGAGTCCAACCCCCTGCCAAGCAGGAAACACCATCAGAGCATTCCTGACATACGGTTGTCAAGCCTCTGCTTAAAGACCTCCAAAGAAGGAGACTCCACCACACTCCTTGGTAGCAAATTCCACTGTTGAACAGCTCTTACTGTCAGGAAGTTCTTCCTAATGTTTAGGTGGAATCTTCTTTCTTGTAGTTTGGATCCATTGCTCCGTGTCTGCTTCTCTGGAGCAGCAGAAAACAACCTTTCTCCCTCCTCTATGTGACATCCTTTTATATAGTTGAACATGGCTATCATATCACCCCTTAACCTCCTCTTCTCCAGGCTAAACATGCCCAGCTCCCTTAGCCATTCCTCATAAGGCATCGTTTCCAGGCCTTTGACCATTTTGGTTGCCCTCCTCTGGACACGTTCCAGTTTATCAGTGTCCTTCTTGAACTGTGGTGTCCAGAACTGGACACAGTACTCCAGGTGAGGTCTGACCAGAGCAGAATACAGTGGCACTATTACTTCCCTTGATCTAGATGCTATACTCCTATTGATGCAGCCCAGAATTGCATTGGCTTTTTTAGCTGCCGTGTCACACTGTTGGCTCATGTCAAGTTTGTGGTCAACCAAGACTCCGAGATCCTTTTCACATGTACTGCTCTCAAGCCAGGTGTCACCCATCTTGTATTTTTTGCCCAAGTGCAATACTTTACTTTACATTTCTCCCTGTTAAAATTCATCTTGTTTGTTTTGGCCCAGTTCTCTAATCTGTCAAGGTCATTTTGAAGTGTGATCCTGTCCTCTGGGGTGTTAACCACCCCTCCCAGTTTGGTGTCATCTGCAAATTTGATCAGGATTCCCTTGAGTCCATCATCCAAGTCGTTAATAAAGATGTTGGAAATCTAAACCTTGCATGGGCAGATACCAGACTCCAAACGTCCAAAATATACATTTCATGTAACAGAAAGATCAAAATAGCCTCTCTCTTTTTAATCTGGCTGCTAGCTGCTCCCTAACCAAAGACCAACTGCTCTTTTGTAATTCCCCCAGAATGTGCACGATTGCAGGCAAAATCAGTGCTCCTTTCTCTAGTTGGCTGCTACTACTGAAATGGTTCCAAAGGCTTACAAATCTGATATATTTGTTGCTTGCTGGTGCCAAAGCCTTAGATTTCCATGATGCTCTTGGTAAAACTTCACTTTGGATTTGGATTTGATATCCCGCTTTATCACTACCTGAAGGAGTCTCAAAGCGGCTAACATTCTCTTTTCCCTTCCTCCCCCACAACAAACACTCTGTGAGGTGAGTGGGGCTGAGAGACTTCAGAGAAGTGTGACTGGCCCAAGGTCACCCAGCAGCTGCATGTGGAGGAGCAGTGACGCGAACCCGGTTCCCCAGATTACGAGTCTACTGCTCTTAACCACTACACTACTGTGTTGGCATAACCAAAGAATTGCATTGGGGGGTAACTGCCTTTCAGAAACCTCTGCTTTCTGACCTTTACTTTATTCTATTCACCTGGTCAGTTATTTGCAAGTATACAGAAACTGTTTTCAACAATGTTTGTTGAATCTGGCTGCCCAGTGGGATTCAGTACTTAGCGATGGGGAACAGAGAAGCGATGGAAGTTACCAAATAGTGTGTTATAATCATGACAGAGAAAATTTGCATGCATACACCCAGTGCTATTTTCCTAGAAAGAGCAGTGCCTTTTCTGCACTGGCACCCTGTTTGTGGAATGCTCTCCCCAGGGAGGTTCACCTAGCACAAAAGTGTTCCTCTTCAAAGGGGCCTTTGACTGATTAACATCAAGTGCCCTTTTAAAATGTGTTGGGAGGGGGTTATTGGGTTGCTTATGTTTTTATTTTGTGGTTTCACATTGTGGTTTTATCTTGTGAACTGCCCTGAGATCTACGGGCATAGGACAGTATATAAATTTGATTGATAAATAAATAAAATAGAAAAAGATGTGTTGGGACTCACCAATGAATGCCTCCCTTGTTCTCTCAGAATGGCAATGGTTCCCAAACTAGGTTTCAGAGAGTTCCTGCTGGGGGAAAAAAGCCCCACATAAACCAATGAAACAGTTGCCCTTAAATGGTTGCCTTCCACTGTGTCTCCCAGGATTCTGTTGCAGATTTTTAACCAGCCTTAAGAAATCTGTGCCTTCATATCCAACCTCACTGCACATTTCTTCCCGGAACTCATCGGGTGGCCCTAGTGCATGTATATTAACATTTCCCCACCTTACACAGCAATCCTAACTGGGACTGTGGAAGCATAGTAATAATAATAATAATAATTTATTGTCAGGGAACTGACATCGGAGCCAGAGGTGGAGGCAAGGCTCCCAAGCTATGCCGGAGAAGGGCCCAGCAGGGAGAGAGGGAGCTCATCGGCTGGGGAAGGAAATCAGCGTAACACCAGGGATAAAGGGGGGCAGAAGGGGGAATCAGCGAGGGGGCTCCAGGACTCCTCGCCGGAGACCAGCGGGGAGAGCACGGGTCCTCCGCTGCCCACACCCACCCTGCGCAGAAGACTTCCGCGCAGGGAGAGTAGGCATAGACTTGGCGTCAAAGAACTTCTTTGCTGGAAGAAGTTCAAGAAACGCCCACTGACGGATTCTGCTAGCGACTGAAACAACCACGAAGTGAAGGGCTGTCCAGCCAGGAAAAGGTTTAACCAGGCAACCTAGCCAGGAGTGGCGGCAACTTACGCACAAGCAACCCCATATAACCATTACATTTATTATTTATACCCCACCCATCTGGCTGGGTTTCCCCAGCCACTCTGGGCAGCTTCCAACAAAATATTAAAAACACGATAAAACATCAAGCATTAAAAACTTCCCTAAACAGGCCTTCTGATGTCTTCTAAAAGTCAAATAGTTCCCGCCCCTTGAAATAGGAGCTTTGATGGTGGAAAAGAAACTTTCTTTCCTTTGAAAACCCCCCCTAGTGGATTTGCGGAGGCATAGTGGCCTGGGAACTGTATCTTATTGGGATTTTTTGTGGTTTAATTGTTTATACTCTGGACTTGCCTTTCTCATGGACTGAAAGACTATTTGACCTTGAACAGCAGCTGGGGAATGAGTGGCCCAGCGAAAACAAGAGCAGCTAAAGCTAAGGAAGCTTTAGCTGAGGAAGTTAAAGAAAAGAAAAAAGACAAGAGAGCTGGGCAGCTGGTCCAAACAACCTTGATTCATCATCGTAGATCCTCGGTGCCTACTGTGTTGACGGCGCAGGAGGAGGAAGTTGAAACGCCTGCTACAGAAGAAATGGCAGCTGGAGGAACTGATCCAGTCTTGAAACAAATTTTGGAACAATTGGCACTTTTGAATAAGAAGGTGGACGATCAGTCATCTAAAATTGATAGAGCTACATCTACTATCAGCAAGTTAACAGATCAGGTTTCGCAGCACACCCAGGCTATTGAGAAACTGCAAGGAGCTACGGCGGAGAACTACAAATTAGCTGCGGAAGCCAATCAAAAAGCTGAGCAAGCGTGCAAGAAGGTGGAAGAGATCAAAGGGGAAGTAAGACCTCTGAGAAGACAGGTAGGAGAACAGCAAGCCTACCTGTCAATGGTGGAACTGAAAAGTAAGGAATGTAATCTTAGGCTGAGGGCTGTCCCAGAGTTGGAACAGGGCAACCTAGAGAAATTCTTGACGGAGCTGTTTTCTAAATTTTGGGGGGTTGAAGAAGATAAAGACTTCAAGATTGTGACGGCCTTCAGACTGGGAAGATCGGTTAAAAAAGATAAGTCCAGAGACTGTTTGGTTTGTTTGAGAACAAGAGAGGAAAGAGACAAGATATTAGGCCAACACTTTAAAAAATCCCTGGAAGTCGAAGGTAAAAGGGCAGAAATTTATAGAGACATTCCTAAATATTTGTTGGACCTTAGAGCCACATATACAGACTTGGCCAAATTGTTAAGATACAACGCAATCCCTTACAGGTGGGAATTTCCTCAAGGTCTGTCATTTACCTATAAAGGAAAGAAGGTAAGAATCAAAACGCCAGAAGACCACCAGAAGTTCCTACACGACAACGAGGAGGACCTCCAAAAGAGAGCCGCAGATTCTTGGCCCCCACCACCGGGATTACCACCAGGATCCATACCATCTGGAGGCGGCCCGGCACCACAGCTTCCGGAAAAGGACGACAAATTAGATACCCAACTGTGATACCCAAGAAGTAGACCGGGATGTCTCTACAGCTTCTTAGTTGGAATATAAATGGCGGGAACTCTCCAGAAAAACGCAGAAAAGTATTTCATATTTTGAAAAAAGAACAATTGGATATTATTTGCCTGCAAGAAACACATGTGACAAGACTCCATAGAAAAGTGCTAATCAATAAAAGGCTAGGCCAAGAATTTATTTCATCGGATAAAGTTAAGAAAAGAGGAGTGGTGATTTATGCAAAGGAGAACTTGTCCCCAAAATTTGTATTTAAAGACGAACAGGGCAGAATTTTGGCAATTGAAATCCAGACACAAGGAGAAAAGTTTTTAATTCTGGGAATTTACGCCCCAAATGATGGAAAATCGGAATTTTTTAAGAAGCTGCATGAGATTATGCTGGACTATTTGGACTATAACAACATTATCATGTTGGGAGATATGAACGGTGTCGCCTCAGTGAATATGGATAAGTCACAAAGTGCTAATATAACGAAAGATGGCAGACTTCCAAAAACCTTTTTTGAAATGACTGACAATTTGGATTTGATTGACATATGGAGGATCAAGAACCCTCTAGGGAAAGAAGGAACTTTCTTTTCCGAGGCCCATATGACATGGACGCGAATCGACCAAATATGGATAACTAGAGGGCTGGCACCTAAGACCAGAAAAGTGGAAATCTGCCCAAAAACCTGCTCCGACCACAACGCCTTGAGAATGGAACTGAGACTAAATACAACCGGATCGTTCAGATGGAGAATGAATGACGCCTTGTTAAGAGATCAGGAGATTGTTAAGAAGGCCCAAAAAGTTCTAAAGGACTATTTTGAAATAAACTTAAAGACAAATGTGGAAAAAAGAATAATCTGGGACGCAAGCAAAGCAGTGATAAGAGGGTTTCTAATACAACAGAACACGATTAAAAAAAGACTCTGGAATGAAAAGAAGGAGAAGATCTTGGAGAAAATAAGAGAAGGAGAGAGAAAACTGAGATCCAGGCCTAAATCGAAGGAAGTATTGAGAGAAGTGAAGTTTTTCCAGGCACAATATTCGAAACTGATATATCAAGAGGTGGAATGGAAAATTAAACAAATGAAACAAAGATCCTTTGAATCTGCAAACAAATGTGGAAAATTGTTAGCCTGGCAGTTGAAAAAGAGACAAAAACTTAACACAGTTACAAATCTAGAGATTGAAGGGAGAATGGTTCAGAAACCCGATGAAATCAGAAGGTCCTTCCAGAAATATTTTAAAGAACTCTATTCTCAAAGGCCACAAAAAAGCTCAGAGGTGGACCAATTTGTTATAACTAATGGATTACAAAAAATACCCCAGGAAATGAGAGCAACCCTGAACTGTAATATTACAACCCAAGAAATTGAATGCGCCATTCAGAACCTCCAACTGGGCAAATCTCCGGGACCTGATGGGCTTACTTCCAAATATTATAAGGTACTGAAGGACTCATTGACACAACCATTGCTGGAAGTTTGCAACCAGATTATGGAGGGGAGGAAGGCACCGGAAACGTGGAAAGAAGCTTTCATCACGTTGATCCCAAAACTAGAATCTGAAAAAACTCAACTTAAAAACTACCGTCCTATCTCACTCCTAAATGTGGATTATAAAATTTTTGCAGACATTTTGGCAAGTAGGTTTAAGAAAGTCTTAAATGAAGTTATTCATAAGGACCAAGCAGGCTTTCTCCCTGGTAGGCATTTATTTGACAACACAAGAAACATCATTGACATTTTGGAGTTTTTACAGATTAATTCAAACACAAGAGCGGTGTTGATTTTTATTGATGCGGAGAAGGCCTTTGACAACATTTCTTGGCTGTTTATGAAGAAAAATTTGGAAAGGATGGGAGTAGGGCGGGGGTTTGAAAATGGAATAGAAGCAATTTATTCAGAACAAAAGGCCAAATTGATAGTAAACAACGTGGTGACAGAGGAGTTTAAAATTGAAAAAGGGACACGACAGGGGTGCCCTCTATCTCCTCTGCTGTTTATTTCAGTCCTGGAGGTGCTACTGAACATGATTAGAAACGACCGGTTGACACAGGGAATTGTGGTCGGAGAGAAACAATATAAACTGAAAGCTTTCGCAGACGACTTGGTATTAACATTACAGGAGCCAGCCTCTAGTACTAAAAGAGCGTTAGAATTAATTTCTGATTTTGGTCGGGTGGCGGGATTCAAGCTGAATAAACAAAAAACTAAAGTTTTAGCAAAAAACTTGACAACTACTGAAATAGAGGAGTTCAGAAAAGAAACAGAACTAAATGTGGTTAAAAAAGTAAAGTACCTAGGGGTGCACTTGACCTCCAAAAATTTGAATTTATTTAAGGACAACTATGAGAAATGTTGGTCAGAGATAAAAAGAGATCTGGAAACATGGTCAAGATTAAAACTTTCCTTGTTGGGCAGAATAGCTGCTATAAAGATGAATGTACTGCCGAAAATGCTATTTTTGTTTCAGTCCCTCCAGATCGTGGATAAGGTGGAATGTTTTGGAAAATGGCAGAGGGATTTATCTAAATTTGTCTGGCAGGGCAAAAAGCCCCGAATAAAGTTTAAAATACTAACAGATGTGAAAGAAAGAGGGGGGTTTGCCCTGCCGGACTTGAGGTTATATTACGAAGCTGCAGCCCTCTGCTGGTTGAAGGATTGGATCCTATTGGAGAACACCGATGTCCTTGATCTGGAGGGATTTGATAATGCTTTTGGGTGGCATGCATATTTGTGGTATGACAAGGTTAAAGTTCATAAATTGTTCAAAAACCATATTGTCAGAAGGGCAATTTTCATGGTCTGGTCAAAATATAAAGACTTATTGGAGAGTAAAACTCCGAGGTGGCTCTCACCGATGGAGGCCAAAGCACGTAAAAGACTCAATATGGAGGCCCACTGGCCTAAATATTGGGAAATAATTGAAAAAATTGGAGATAAATGGAGGTTACAGAGTATGGAAAAGTTAAAAAACAAGGTGCGAGATTGGTTGCATTATGCTCAAATCCAGGAAGTTTTTAAAGCAGACAAAAAAGTGGGTTTTCAGGAGGAAAAATCGAAACTAGAAACAGAGTTGCTTGAGCCAAAATCCAAGCTAATTTCGAGAATGTATAACTTGCTGCTTAAATGGAACACACAGGATGAGATTGTCAAATCCTCTATGATAAAGTGGGCACAGGACTTGGGGCATAACATTATGTTTGAAGACTGGGAAAGGTTATGGAACACCGGAATGAAATTCACGGCATGTACTGCCTTGAAGGAAAACATTATGAAAATGATATACCGGTGGTACATGACCCCAGTCAAGCTTGCAAAGATATATCACCTGTCTGATAATAAATGCTGGAAATGTAAGGAAGAGGAAGGGACATTTTTACACCTCTGGTGGACCTGCCCGAAAGTGAAGGCCTTCTGGGAAATGATACATAATGAACTAAAAAAGGTGCTGAGATTCACCTTACCTAAGAAACCGGAGGCCTTCCTTCTGGGCATGGTAGACCAGAGGATGGTCAAGAAAGATAGAACTTTCTTTATGTACGCTACTACAGCAGCGAGGATTCTGTTGGCAAAGCACTGGAAGACACAAAATCTACCCACATTGGAAGAATGGCAGACGCAGCTGATGGACTATATGGAGTTGGCTGAAATGACTGGCAGAATTCGAGACTCGGGAGAAGAAGAAACGGAGGAAGTTTGGAAAAATTTTAAGGACTATTTGAAAAAGCATTATAAGTTGTATGAATGTTAAAAAATGCTCCTTTCTAGGAAGGTATAGCTTCAGTATCGGCAAATTTCTGAATTGATAAGACACTATAAGACAGAAGTGAGGTAACGAAATATTTTTATTGTGTGGAAATTAAAAATTAATGCAATTGTATCGAAATGTTTACATCAGATAACACGATAAAATGGAAGATATATTGTTATGTACAAAACAAGTCAACAAATTGCTGAGGTTTTGGTTACACAGGGAATGCAGTGCTCGGGAGATGGGGGAAGTCCATTGGATTCATGGAAGTATGTATTTGAAAGTGGAAATTTGTTTATTAAAAACCTAATAAAATATTTATAAAAAAAAAAAAAAAAGTCAAATAGTTTTGATATCTGATGGGAGGGCATTCCACAGGGTGGGTGCCACTACCGAGAAGGCCCTCTGCCCGGTTCCCTGTAACCTCAGTTCTAGAAGTGAGGAAAGAGCCAGAAGGCCCTCAGAGCTGGACCTCAGTGTCCGGGCTGAACGATAGGGGTGGAGACCCATGGAGCATTGAAGTCAGTGCCCCATCTAAAGCACTGTTAGCTCTCAGCCACCAGCCAAAGTGGAAGGTGCTGTTGTGCTTTTCTCATCCATTTTTTTGCTGCAGCAGCTCCAGCGCTGACACAGCAGTGGGACCGTTTCAGGGCTTTGTGTTGGTTACCACTGGTGGGGCCAGACAGCATTCCTCTCCACCCACAGAGTCTGCTAGAGAGGCAAAAAGATTCAGTAATGTGACTGGAGAGGAGGAAGAAGAAGTAGGATTGTATCCTCAGGAAACTATAAATGGAGGAGACGGCACTGACCTTCCTCCACAAGGTTGCTGATGATGAGCATGAAAACAAAAGTGTTTTATACATGATTAATAAGTATCTTCCAGCCTGAAACTCTAGAGTCATATATTCCATACATTAACCAGCATTATTCAACTTAACGTTTAACTAAGAGAAAGAGTGAGTAAGGCAGAGCTGAGATGGATGAATTAATGAATCAATTCATCATTATGATGAATTGATCAACATTTTCAGTCCTACCTTGGCATCCTTTTTTCATTCTAGAAAGGAAATACGGCTACCATGTCAATTGGGATTGTTTCTGCTTAAGTGCGCATGTTTCATCTCGAATCCACCATGATATATCCTAAGGAATATTTGTGCACAGTCGCATCAGTGCCCACAATAAGGTTCCTTTAGCTTGACACTTTTATCTGACCACACTTTTGCACATTCCCATCCATCAAACCCAAGGTCAGGCTATCAATCTATAGTCTGATTTGGGGTATCTGTTTAAACGCTCCTGTTCATGGGTTGAGGTGTGCAGGGCTGTAGCTAGGGGGCGGCGAGGTGGGCCTCCACCAGGGGCACAGGCGATGGGATGTGTGTGTGCAAAAATATGTCCATAAATATAAATATTGATTATTGCCTCATAAGAAATGGTTTTAAATAGAGGGTGAATTGAATGGGTGGAAGGGGTGGGGGGTTGGAGGTGAGGCAGAAAGTAGAGCTAATTTGTCCATGGCTAGGGGGTGCAATCTGGATGGTTCTGCCAGGGGTGCAAGATCACCTAGCTATAGCTCTGGAGGTGTGCACCTTCCTCCAACACAGTTGTAATGAGACACGTGTTTCTTTACTTCTTAGAAAGACGGACTTCAGAACAAACATGATGGAGGACGCTGCTGCACGAATGTTAATTTGGGAGCCCTATTGAACTCATGGAGCAGGCATGGGAAAACTATGGCCCTCGCAGGGTTGTTGTGGGAGTTAAATAAGGATGCATCTCACCTTGAGCTCCTTGAGGTGGGGATGGTGGGCTATCTTGTGAAACAGGGATAGCACAGTTGGTTAGAGCATGGTGCTGATAAACGCCAAGGTTGCAAGTTTGATCCCCGTTTGGGATGGCTGTATATCCCTGCATTGCAGATTGTTGGACTGGATGATCCTCAGGGTCCCTTCCAACTCTACAATTCTATGAGATAAAAAGCTGGTTGTAAAGAGACGGTCCTCAAAGGTAAGAATTGAGTCCTGTTCTGCCTCTGAGGATCCATGGATGGTGGTGTTGCAGGAATTTATTGTATAGGTTGGTGATATCCAGCAGATATCATGCACATGCAGCCCACTACCCAAATCAGCACAATCACTTTTGTGACTTGTCCCCACAAAACACTTCAGCACAGTTTCTTCCTATCTATTCAGAGGGCCTCTGCTGCACAATACCAAATGTAACAATTCACTGATAAATGTATCTATGTACTGGCTCATTGAGGAAACTTCAGAAATTCATATAGACATGTGAGCTCAGCTACTCAGCAGCCCCTCTGCCTGAGTGATAATCCCTGGCATCCTGATACCTGAGTGCCAGACAGGTAGCCATTTCAGAAATAACAAACCCAGACAAAAGAGTGTGATTAACTTGGCTGGGAAACAGGGAAATGTAAATATCTCTTTTGTAACACTTGATGGGCGTTTGGTGGAGGGCAAGGGGAACCATGTGGCAGGGTCCAGGATGCTCAGATTATGGCCACCAGACCTTCCCTTTCATGATGTAATCATGTTGTATTAGTGATGTAGTTTGTGGGGGTGTAACATGGGGATTAGCAGCTAATAAAAGTTTGGGTTCTCTTTTTTTTCCAGGCTTCCATCTTGTTCCACCGTGTGGCAGGTGGAAATCCTGTTGCTACAGTCTTCAATAAAGACCAAGCCTACTGGCTGCTGTTTTGCTTTGGTATTCCTGGCTGGTGTCCTTGTTTTTTGTCCAAGGCAGCCCTCAGATTTCTCTGTTAACGGTGGAGAATGTGAAAAATCAGAAACTAGGAAACCTTTAAGCATGCCATCCAAGTCCAATCAAACTTGGATTCCAACGGGCAAGTTCAAACACGCTTCGAGATCAGCGGTGCCTCAAAATCCTATTCCTTTATCCAAATCACATCCAGCATCAGAGCTGCAGCATGTCCGGGTTTATCCGGACACTGGCAGGATTTCAAAGGCAGCGTCCAGGGAAGGAGGAATGTCCAGAAGGCGGCGCTTTGTCCTGGATCTTAAACAAGTCAATCGAAAAAATCACATTTTTTTGAAAAAAGCAGACAAATATGCAGGAGGATGGTGGTAAAACTTCACTTTGGTCCACTACTGTGTTGGCATAACCAAAGAATTGCATTGGGGGTTAATGCCTTTCAGAAACCTCTGCTTTCTGACCTTTACTTTATTCTATTCACCAGATCATTTATTTGCAAGTATGCAGACACAATTGTCTTGGCTTTTACTTTATGAAAAGCTGCAGCCCTTCCTTATCTGCCTGATCCTTGAAGAGGCTTGCTTATCTGACTGGAAGAATCCTCGACCAGAAGGAGGACTATCAGGAAGAATGGACGAAATTTAAAGACTATTTAGTCAAATATGTTAAGTTAATTGGAAAAGCTTGCAAATACTAGATAGGCTTAGGATTTTAATATGTAATGTGATGAATTAATATGTTTAATGCTGAATTGGAAGGAAAGAAAGATGTTAAGTGATTTAGTTAATTTTATAAGAATATTGGTTTTGGGAAACCTTTAAAAGAGATATACACTGAAATTCAACCAGGGGGATACGAGTCAGTTAACAATGTTACTATGTTTAAATGTTAACAATGTTACAATGTTTAAATACGATGGAGATTTATGTTGTTTGTCTATTTGTTTAATTTTTTTTTGAAAAATCAATAAAAAAAATTGAAAAAAGAGGCCTGCTTATCGACTTAGAAACAGGAGGTGCTTTTTTACAGGATTTTTCGGATATAGCCGACCTAACCAGAAGAGTCCGCGACCAGAAGGAGGAGTATCAGGAAGAGTGGATTAAATTTAATGATTACTTAGTTAAATATGTTAAGTTAAATTAATTGAAAACAGCTTGCAGATACTTAATTGGCTTAGGATTTTATTTATGTTAAATGACGAATTCATATGTTTAATTTCTTAATGTGAAGATCTAAGAATGTTAACGTTTAAGTTAAATCTTAGAAGAACTGTGATTTGGAAAACCGTTAAAAGGACATGCAATGATATTCAACCGAGGGGTAGCGAGGAAGTCACTTAACAATGTTAATAAGTGTAATTTTCAACAAGGCTATGATTTATGTGTCTTATGTGTTTGTTTATAATATTGTGAAAACCAATAAAAAAATTTGAGGGGGGGAAATAGAAACAGGAGGTGCTTTTTAAAAAAAATGAAATAAAATAAAAAGTTTCTGGGGAAACCCCCGGTCGTAAAGCTCGCCTTCGCCTTTCAAGAGTTTCCCGCCAAGATCTAAGAAGAGGAGGCGGCGGCGGGAGAAAAAAGAAGGCGAGCGCGCAAAGCTCAGAGGCCGCCGACACGGCCGGCCGCTCCCCTCCGCCGCCCTCCCGCCTCAGGCCGAGGGGAGCCCGGCGGCGAGCGTGCGCCACGCCGGCCGAAGCGCTGCGGAGCGGGAGGGAGGGGAGCGAGGCGAGGCGGGGAAGCGCGCCGGCCCCCGGCCCGCGTGACGTCACGAAACTTTCCCCTCCGCCGCGGAGGCTCCGCGCTTGAAGCCAAGGAGGCTGGCCGCCTGCCGCTGAGGCGACTCGCTGAGGCGCTTTCCCCTGCTGCCGCCGCGCGTGCGCCTCCTCCACTTCGCCGGCTGCGCTCCCCTCTCCCCGTCTCCATCTCCCTCTCGGGCGAAGTTTCGTGGCGTCGAGCCTCCGCCGCGCTCCCTCCAGAGAAAGAAAGAGCCAGCCAGGAGCAGCGGGGCGCGCCGCGGCTCCTGAGGGGAGGAGAACTCGCCGGAACTCTGCGGAGTTTGTGCGGATGGAGAGGCGAACTTGAGAGGACGCGCTGGGATTCCTTTTTATCCGCGAGAGGACGGCGACGGCGAGCTTCGCAGGGGGTGGGTTCTTCTTCGACTTTGCCTTTGCTTGGAGACGAGAGCAGCTGCCCGGCAGCGCTCTGGCTTCCCTTGGGCGGAGAGGGAAGCCTGTGGAACGCCGCGCGGGGGCCTCTCGGCGACGCTGGCTGAGGAGGAGAAAGCGCTTGGCGGGAAGACCAGGCGGCGGCGGCGGCGGTTCCCCCCCTCCTTCCCTCACACCGCCAGCCCCCTCCCCGTCTCCCCCGAAACTTTTGGAAAGGGCGAGTTGGAGGGAGCCGAGAGAAAGCGCCCCTTCCCATGGCTCTCAGCGGAGTCCCGCTGGGCTGTGGAACTTCTCCAGCCGCCACCTTCCCCGCCCCCCCCCCGCTGGCTTTTGCAGCATTTTTTCTGTCGCGAGGAAACAGATCGTGCGGGGGGGGCGGGGGGGTGTAGGGAAGGCGACGCCTTCTTGGGCCGGTGGAAACCTAAAAGTTCCCGTTGCGCTTTGGCTCCGCTTTCCAACTCCTAGGGTCCCCCCCCCCATAGAAAATACTTGAACCCCACCCCCCCATCCCAAGTTGATGGGCATTGCCATCAGAATCGTGCACCGAGTCACGTGATCAGTTATGCGGGGCGGGGCTTACCTGCCCCCCCCTCCAGCCCCGATATTGTATTCGAGTTGCTCCCCGGTTCTGCAGCGGGTTGGTTGGGGTTTTTTTTTTTTTTGCAGCGAGATCTCCGCTCCTGTGTTAAAGGTTGCGATCCTTGGGCTTTGCTTCGAAGTGGGACTTCTGTGTGAACCCTCCACCCCCTTCGGGTGTAAACGGGGTGACCGTGTGCTTGGAGGCTGAGCTCGGTCCCGCCACCGACTTTTTTGGGGGGTACTCTGCTTAAGCGCTTTGTGGATCGCGCTTTGCTCGGGTGGAGCTGCGCCTCTCTGCCCGGCCGCTTGCCAAACGCGCGGCGGCTTTCCCTGCCCGTTTGTTTATAAGAGAGGTCTGCGGGGTAGGTAGCAATTATCTAAGGCTGCAGTTGTGGTTTTTTGTTTATTAAAAAAAAATACTTGTGCCGCAGGCTGCGATCCAGGGATAGAGTGAGTGTCAGCAAGTGCCAATCAGGTGGATTCTCCCCACCCCCCGCCGGGGAGGGATCTGCTAGGGAACGAGGCTTTGGAGGGGATAGAAAAGGAAACTGGTGTAGCACGCAATGCTTATGGAAAGAGACCCGAAGGCAGGAAGATGCTTCCAAGTGCAGGAAGTATTCGCTGTTTTTGGTGCAAACTGTTTGCCTCCTGCATGTTTCTGACGATCGAGGGTGATTTGATATGATTCAGGCTGCGGATCTGTAGCCACTTGCCCCTTTAAGTTCGGTAAAACTTCGCATGCAGGGTTGCCGTATTGACATGTGTAGCTTGCCGTTTGCCGGTCCCCTTTTCGATGGTATAGTCGTGTTAGAAGAACGGGCATTATGCTCTGTTGACTAGAATGCATTTTTAAAACCCTTTATTGTCTTACAGGGGAAGATGTGGGGTGTGTCTGTGTGTGCGCACCTCCTCAATCTGCATTTTTTAATGTCCTAGGCAAGCTTACTGATGAGTACTAACCTCTAAATTCAGCAAATCTTTCTAGTAAGTGTGATTATGATTGTAGCCTAAAAGCTACTGTCAAAAAGAACAACAAATGAGCACATTTGAAAGCGAAATGTGGAGGAAAAAAAGGTTTCTTGAATTCTGAAGATACGAAAGGCTATGATGAGTGGTTTGAGAATTAGAGAAAAGGATATTTGCTTTTTGTTGTCCCACAGTGACCATCTTCTGCTGGCTCAGCCAATGTGCTCAGTGTCTTGAGAACAAAACTGACACCACTGCTGGGACTAATGAACACAGGGATAGTTTTGCAAAGTCAACCTTCTGTGCATATACAGACAAAAGCACCACATGTGACTTAATTCCATAAGACACAGGACTTGTGGGGGGATGGAGCATCAGCATTAGTTTCTCATTTGAGAAGTGCTGAAGTAACAAACCTAGGGCTGCCATATGTCCTGATTTTCTAGGACATGCCCTGGAATTTGCCCCTGGAAATGGGGTCCTGGAAATCAGGCAAATGTCATGGAAAACTGGCAAAAGGGGGGGGGGGTAAATTGTGCCAAAAGTGCCTTTTTTAAAAAGTTCCCAAACTCAATAATTCTTGTAGCTTTTACTAAAAAAGCAACAACTCTGGTCTGTCCCCCTGCAAAATCCCACACCTCTGTCCTAATTTTCACTTTCGAAGATATAGCAACCTTAAGCAAACCTTGAGCTCTGGGTTCCAGAGTTGTAGAAGAGGGGCAAAGTTAAAACATTGAAGAATTAAGCTTCTGTGACATTTCTTCAACTCGGTCAATAGCATATATTTCCTAATGTCACTCCAGCTTGATCTAGTGATAAATGAACATACAAAAGTCAATGCGAAACTCATTTTCATGCAAGGGATGAAAGTCAGTCAGAACAAAGAAGGTTAATTGCAGTCTTGAAAGTTTTGACATTCATTAAGCTTTCCTTTGCCTAAATGTTAAAACTGGAGAAAGATGGGGAAACATCTATATTCATACCGATCTCTTTGTCTTTTATCGTTTCCCCCCCTTCTGTTGCTCTAATAGAAATTTGAAACTTTTGTCTCAATGTGATGCCCTTAAAGAGAGCAATATTGCCTTGCTGTCATGAAGAAACGGTCCCTGTAGCTCACCCTACTGTTCCCAACAAAGGTTGCTCATTGCCTCTGAGAAGTTCACAAATGAGACAAGCAGCCACTGTTGCTTGTGCCACACGTATCTCATAACTGGAGGAAACTTCCTTTGAGTACAGAACTCTGTTTCTAGCAGTCGTTCCAGTGAGTGCACTATACTGAAATAACCAAGAAGTTAGCAAATCGTAGGAGTAGCTGATGTGTCTTTAGTTTGCACTATGGAGAAAACTGGTATTTAACATACATCTGTTTCAGCAGGCTTTTAATAATTAGAAGTGGTTTAACAATGATCTATCTGATGCTTTTGCAACTTCTCTGTGAAAGGTGAAGCTTGGTGATGGTATCAACCTTTTTAAATAACACCCGTTTTATTTACATGTTTGCAAGCTGAACAGAGAGACAGTGGGTAGGCACCCTGCTCTGCTGGGGCTTAGGGCCTGCAGCAAAAGTGGTAGTAATTCCTGGGCCTCTTCCAATATACATCAAAGCAGATCAGGACCTAGGGCAGCTCCCTGTGGACCCTGCTGGCCAGATAGGGAAGATGTATTAGCCATTGGAGACTTGAGCAGTAAGCCATCTTTAAAGGGCCTGCGGCATATTCTGCAATTGCATGCTCATCTGTGGTGGTGGATTAACAGATGCTTCAGGAGGCTCATCCTTAGACGTTGAAGACAATAGGATTACCACACCCTCAAGCCAAGTCAGTGTAGAAGGGGGTGCTGAGAGCTCTCCCTTGAATCGAGGTTCCTGTTGCACTGTTTGAATCAGAGTCTTCCACAGACTGAAACTGGGGCCCTGAGACAGTAGACAGGCACCCAGATAGTATCAGGTACAGTGGTACCTCTGGTTATGTACTTAATTTGTTTCATTGTTCTTAACCTGAAACTGTTCTTAACCTGAAGCACCACTTTAGCTAATGGGGCCTTCCGCTGCTGCCGCACCACAATTTCTGTTCTCATTCTGAAGCAAAGTTCTTAACCCAAGGTATTATTTCTGGGTTAGCGGAGTCAGTAACCTGAAGCATATGTAACCTGAAGCGTATGTAACCCGAGGTACTGCTGTATTAAAGAAGCAGTCAGTAGATTTTTGTTTAAGATGTGTTTCTTTTGTTGGTGACATTCCACCTACCTGATCTATTTGTAGCCCTCATCCAAGCACGGGGGGGGGGGGGTAATGCTTTAGCTAGCAGCAGCCAGGCACTGAGGCCATTGAAGAAAAACCTTTTGTTATCAGATTTGGGGGGGAGAGGGTTATTTCCTGTCTTGAGGGCTATGACATAATGCTCAATTTAAAGAAGAAAGTAGAGGTGGTAGGTGGTTCTGCATGAATATAGCACTGCACATCATATTGCCATTGGCACACAGCAAGGCCCAATCGTTTCATTGGGTTGTGGCTATCAGGTGTTGTTTTATTTAGTCCACTGTGGGGTGACTTTTTCCTCTATCACCCCTGCATTTTCCAGAGTGACCAGGATCTCTCTGTTTGCCTTCATTGACTGGTAACAGGTGCACAGTTTGTACCCTTCATAACTTGAGGGCTGGCTCGTGGTCCTGACAAACTGCTGTCTGCTAAAGTACAGTGGTACCTCGGGTTACAGATGCTTCAGGTTACAGACTCCGCTAACTCAGAAATAGTACCTCAGGTTAAGAACTTTGCTTCAGGATGAGAACAGAAATCTTGCAGCGGTGCCAGCAGGAGGCCCCATTAGCTAAAGTGGTATCTCAGGTTAAGAACAGTTTCAGGTTAAGAATGGACCTGGAGAACGAATTAAGTTCTTAACCCGAGGTACTAGTGTATGCACATTGGTTATAACTCAGTTCTATTCTATTTTGTTTGAACATTGTGTTTACAATTACTGTTTGATATAATTTGACACAAATTGATAGTTTGATATAAACAATTTGATACAATTTGATACAAAAGATGCTACACAGTTTTCTTGTTATTTGTCAAAGTGCCTCAATTATAGTAGGGATGTACATTTTGATCAGGCAAAACCCCTTTAAAGTTAATTTGTAATGAGCAAATAAAGCATTTGTTTTACACTTAATAAAGTTACATTTACCTTGTTATACTTCAGGATTAGCAGTTCCTTGTATGTATTTAGCCCCAAGAAAGTAGTGCATCAAGGTAGGGAATAATGAAAAGTAGTGCCCTGTGTGTGTGTGTGTTGCTTATATATGCATTTGTTAATCAATGGGATACATGGGATTTAGTAGCTCTCAGGTTTCCTTAAAGAAATTTCCCTTAACAACAGAAACATTTGTAGGATTTTGAAGGTTGTGCTGAAGGTGCATGAAGAGTGATTATTTCTCATGGTCATCTTCATAGGTCTTGTGAATTGCATGGAGCACAGACCCCTTTCTCCTTTTCATAGTTAGCTGTTAACTACTAAAGCTAAATGTATAGGAATAAACCCAGCCACTCCAGCCTTATGCACTCTTATTTAAGGCTACTACTGATGTGACTACCATCATTTCTCCAACTGTCTTGCCGAAGGGGAACTAAAGTGGATTTTAGATAACTATTCCCCACCCCCAGCAATATATTTATGACTTTCAGTTATTAGTGGGACTGGACTGTTTTGTAACTTCATATGAATGCTGATGGAGTTGAAAGTGGCTGCAACAATACATGGAGGAAATCTAGGAGTTGTACAGTGAGATCAAACATACCATCGGAAGTTGACTTTATGCAAGTACAGTGGTACCTCGGTTTATGAACTTAATCCATTCCTGAAGTCTGTTCTTAAACCAAAACTGTTCTTAAACTGAGGCATGCTTTCCCTAATGAGCCTTCCCGCCACCGGTGCCCTTCCACCTTTCGGATTCTGTTCTTAGACCAAGGTAAAGTACGCAAACTGGGACACTACTTCTGGTTTTGTGGAGTTCTTAAACTGAATAGTTCATAAACAGGGCTGTTCTTAAACCGAGGTACCAGTGTAGTAACACACATGACAAACAAACACCTAGTATAATAATTATAGGAGCAGTTGTGCTAGGGCAGAGGTAGTCAACTTGGTACCCTTCACGTCTGGAGTACAACTCTGTCCATCCGAGACAGCATGATCAATGGTTACAGATGATGGTAGTTGAAGCCTGCATAATCCACACTCGCTATTCCTGATCAAGAAGTTGCACAGTATACTGTATTTTTCACTCTAAGACGCACCTGACCATAAGACGCACCTAGTTTTTGGAGGAGGAAAACAAGAAAAAAAATATTCTGAACAAAAGGGATCGCTGCACAGCGAAAGCTTCTGGGATAGCTGCGCAGCCTGCATTCGCTCTATAAGATGCACAAACATTTCCCCTTACTTTTTAGGAGGGGAAAAAGTGAGTCTTATAGAGCAAAAAATATGGTTTATTTCAGGTACAAGACACCCATTAGATGTGGGCGTTGTGCCACACTAAGAACAAGAGTGCATGCTAGTAGAATGGCTGTTGTTCAAGTGGGTTGTCACAGCTGGATATCGCCCATTATCTAAAATTCATGGAGAAGCACAGCTGCAGTCTTGGGAAAGAAAATGCAGATTCTTAGAAAATTGATTGCAAATCAAGCAGCAAACATTGTGTTGCCATATATGTTGTGCTTGCATTAAGAACAACGTTCTTCTCATTTGAAATTATATTTTGAAGTTAGATAAAGAACAGAAGAGAGCACCTACAATAGCTAAGGGATCAGTGGTATAAGGTATTTCTGGACTTTACCTTAGCTGGAATATAATGCATCCATAACATGTCAGGAATAAAATTCACCTATGAGGCACTGCAGAAGACAGCAGGAGCTCATTAAGAACCATAGTATCCTCTAGCACACATGAAATGTTTACTTCCCTTCTGCTTGATGAATCTGAGTTTTGTTATTTTTGTGCCTATTTTTGTGTATGTTTTTTCACACCCCTTGGCCTCTCTGGCACATCCAACCTGGTAAAAAACCACTATATTTAGGAATTAATTAGCATTTTTGTGACTGGGAATGGTGGCTTGTTCTGAATATAAAATACTAGTTTTCAAATAAAAAAACAACCCTTGATGGTTGTTTTGGGGCAGATTTGGCGGAAAGTATATTTTTTTTGTAACATCCAAGCAACAACAGCTTGTTGTTGTTTTTTTAAAAAATCTGCCAAAGTCTTAGATGATTAAAGTGAACTGTCAATTAAGTTAATGGAAAAGGACTCATAATGTCTATATAATAGTTAAAGGAGCAGAGGCAGTGAAGGAGGTCAAGCCAACAGCAGTGCTTCCTGGATAGCTGAGTAGGTTGCGCACCCTGAAAAACCACCCCATGGAAATAAGACACAGTGGAGACAGAATTTTAGTTTAAAGGTTAATGGGCAAATTTAGGCCACAGCTTTATTGAATACACAAGTGTGACTGGTATTGGCTTAGGCATTGGTATCTAATGACTTTTCTGGCTCCTGCTCACCCAGCAGGGATCCTACAAGGTTAAACTACCAGCAGAGGGAGCTCCATCAATGCACCCCTGGGGTTCCTGGGGTTAGGGCACGGCCCTAGCCCCTCCCCGGTCATCAGACAAGATCCAGACCCCAGATTCCTTTAACAGAATACCCTATCAAATGGAGGGGCAGGTGATGGCCGCACCTCCCCTCCTCGCATCTCCCTAAAACCAATGCCTAACCGCCAAACCTTACAAAGTTGTGATGGTTGCTAAGAGATAGGCAAAAAACAAGTGGCCGCTGCCAATGTGCCACATTGGGAAAAATTCCTACCCGGCCCCCCTTCCAAAACAGGTGATCAACCGAAGTCCAAAGCAGGGCAAGACACGATCCTAACTAATGAGTGGGTGGGCAGGTGTTCGGCAGCGTGAAGCAAGAGGAGGTCCCCACGTTGTGCTACCGATTAAGTACCCCCCAACCCCCATCCCCTGCCAAGTCGCCGATTGGCTAAAGGCCAGTGGCATGATCATGGCACCACCTGCCTCCAAGCTGGTTGGGGAGAGACCCAGGGCCACACGCAACATGGACCCTCTGTTAGGAGGATCCAACTTAGAGTGTGGTGCTGATAACACCAAGGTTGCAGGTTTGGTCCCTGTATGAGACAACTGCATATTCCTGCATTGTAGGTGGTTGGACTAGATGATGGTAAGGGTCCCTTCCAAATCTACAGTTCTATGATTCGATAACGTGTTTTACACCTGCATAGTTTAGGAGATGGTGCCCATTGTTGTCTTCTTCTGCTTATAACTTTAAGCACAAGGAAGCTCCTGAAGAAAAAAGTTACAAACTTCAGCATTAATATTTTAATTCTGCAATGCATCCAGTGGTACCTGTTGTACAAAGCACTTCTTAAAAGCTCATTTTGATACTAATACTCTTATCTCTCTGTGCCATACAGTAATTGTAGTTAATTGGCAGCACTAGCTGCTTCTGCTGTATGGTTGCGGTATATGATTGCAATGTGCCAACCCTGCTAATAAATCACAATATTACTGTGGATGATGTGAAGGTTCAGAGGGACACAGCTTTGTTTTTTATCTGTCATTCATCCTAGAAGCACATTTTATTTGTATTTCCAGATCAGGTGGTCCTCAATTTATTTCAGATAGACTGTTGTTAGTTTACTTATTCAACTTCTGCTGGCTTCAGACAATGCACTTTGCAATGATACCCCGTTGTGCAAATATCAGGAGGTCCCTAGAATTCTAAAAGGTTGGTTTAAAAACAGCAGGTTTAGAATTTGTTTTAATTTACCTTTGACTTTCAGAAAGGTTTTGTTCACATAGTCAGACTTTCCCCAGCAAATTGAAGCCAGAGAATATACCAGAAAAACAACACGAATCTAGAAACTGAATAGAAAGAGCAACTACCAGACTTATTGTGCCTTCAGCATAGTGTGGGGGTGGTGAAAGGGCATCATTGTGATGTGAGAACCAAAACTACACATACTGAGCCGTGGGTTAAAATAGGTGCACAACTTTTAATTGCTTGCAACAGGTAGAGATTTTAGGATGACAAAGTATCTAAACAGCAGACAGCCCAGGTTACCATGACCTTCAGTCCCAATGTCAAGAATCATATTGATTCTGAATCTATAGTGTGGACAACTCTGTGTTCTCAGGATGTGAGTGGTTTGGGTGGCATGTTTGCCCCGTTGTGGGTGCTGGGCAGGTCCCATGGGACGAGGAAGGACAGATATTACCCAGCTGCTTATTTGTTATTTTTTCATGGTCTCTGGTACGTTGGCATTGTATTTTTGTAGATATTGTCTTGCTGGGTTATTTTTTAAACTTGTTTGCCATTGATGATTTGCTCCTCCAAAATGCCATCTATTCTCATAGTGTCCTGTTAATTATGTGACAATGAGTGGAATGTTTTCCAGGGAAGCTGAAGTGTGTGATAATGTCAAGGATAATTACCTAACACTTTAAAGATTCTGAAGCAGTGCTTAATTTCAGATAAACATTGGGGTCACACCACTTTTTTAAAAAATATTAAATACCACAATATGCTGCCTGTGCTTATTGATCAAATTCATCAGCACTGCAGTGTGTTAGAATGACCTTTGCACTGCCTAAATAATGGGGAAGAAACCCTGAGAGCCAATCTATACATCATGCAAAGTTAGGTGGTAAAATAATGGACTCTGTCATTTCAGATGGCAGGGAAGGTGCCACATTTTGCATGCTCCTTGCACATAGTATACCATCAGTGGGGAAGTAAGGCAAAATAGTGACACTTTGCTTGAAATCTAAACTGCTACTGTCCATAATTCTACAACCTGTGCAGGTTAAACAGCATTGCCAGTTAAAAAATGCTGACTTCTACCCACAACACAATGTCACCGTGAAACATGGTTGAGGATATAAAATTGTCTAATAACCTTGAAACTTCCATAGAAGCTGGGTGGGAGAAAAATGCATGACTGAACAACAACCTCCATCTCCAGTAACAATCTGGGAGAACATGAAATATATTATAGGTAATAACACAAAATAGTGTGCATATTTATGCAGAATTATACATCTTTTTAGTTTTTAGTCATTCAGTGGTTACAAGCACACTTGGTGTTGCACCCTCCAGCTGTTTTTGGACTACAACTCCCATCATCCCTCGCTAGCAAGACCAGTGGTCAAGGATGATGGGAATTGTAGTCCAAAAACAGCTGGAGGCCCAAGTTTGGGGAACACTGCGGGATACTTAAATATTACCTTTATGAAAAGCAAAAAGCAAGGAAAAAAGTGGCTGTGATAAAAACGAAGGGAGGTAATACTATTTAGACTTATAAAGAGTCTGTTGACACTCTTGTGAAAGCTACTTGAACTTTCATCTTGACTTGTGAGTGAAGGACGGATGAAAGGGGTACCCAGAAACTGAGAGCAGTTTGCTGCTGCAGTGGAGCACCTTTCAGCAGTTGCCATTCCTTCCCCCACAAATGTTGCTAGAGTGACGCCACAGTCTCATTCCAGGGGCATTGCTGGCTGGTAGCTTCTAGAGCCAGGGGTCAGCAAACCTTTTCAGCAGGGGGCTGGTCCACTGTCCCTCAGACCTTGTTGGGGGCTGGACTATACATTCATACCTCGGGTTACAGACACTTCAGGTTGTGTGTTTTCAGGTTGTGCACCACGCTGAACCCAGAAGTATTGGTTACTTCTGGGTTTTGGTCTCGTGCATGCGCAGAAGCACTAAATCACACTTTGCGAATGCGCAGAAGCACCGAATCGCAACCCGTGCATGCGCAGATGTGGCGCTGTGGGTTGTGAATGTGCCTCCCGCACTGATCACGTTCACAACCTGAGCGTTCACTGTATTTTGAAAACAATAATAATGAATGAATTCCTATGCCCCACAAATAACCCAGAGATGCATTTTAAATAAAAGGACACATCCTACTCATGTAAAAACACGCTGATTCCTGGACTGTCGGTGGGCTGGATTTAGAAGACGATTGGGCCGGATCTGGGCCCCAGGTCTTAGTTTGCCTACCCATGCTCCAGAGGAGTTTTACTGTCGCTGCATCCAATGTCATGAAGGTTTTTTTGGGGAACGTGGGTGAAAAGAAGTCACAGCACATGGTAATCCCCCCTTCAACCATTTAATTGCACCTTCGTTTCCATCACTCGCAAATGGAGGTGGGGGTGGAGAGAGGAGAATTTGGTCTTGACCCTTGATGGATCAGGCTGATAGCTGAATGTCCCTGTATCACAAAATAATTCCATTGAGCAGTTGAAAAGGAACACATTTAATGAAATATTCCTTTCTCCCTCCCCTCCTGTTCTAAGGTTTTCCTATCAAGCCTTGTGGGACTCCCCCCCACCCGGCTTCCTTCTCCTATGTTTTTGGGCCTGTACATTTCTAAGCACCATATAATTTTCTTTAAAGCATTGCCATTTCAAGGGTTGAGTGAGATCCACCCTAGTGGAATGTTTCAGGAGGTAGTTTAAATAAAATTGTAGTTTTAAATAATGCAGCTTATTGATATTGCTTTCCACTAGTGGCTTGTATCTACATTAGGAAGAAAGGAAATAATAAAGATTCCTCTGGAGATGTTAGTGTCTCGCAGAGAGAAAATCAACAAAACAGAAGAGACTTGGAAAATATACAGACTCTGGAGGCACAACATTAAAAGATGACTCTTGCGAAATCCGAAGAAGCTATCAGACGTTCAACTGTTAGCAAGTAAATATATCTGTATATCTGTACATGTGTTTTCAACATCCTCCACTCTCTAGCTCAGGGTTAGTCAATGACATACCCTCCAGATGTTGTTGGACTCCAACTCTCGTCCACTTGGCATAAAGGTAAAGGTAAAGGTACCCCTGCCCGTACGGGCCAGTCTTGACAGACTCTGGGGTTGTGCGCCCATCTCACTTAAGAGGCCAGGGGCCAGCGCTGTCCGGAGACACTTCCGGGTCACATGGCCAGTGTGACATCGCTGCTCTGGCGAGCCAGAGCTGCACACGGAAACGCCGTTTACCTTCCCGCTGGTAAGCGGTCCCTATTTATCTACTTGCACCCGGAGGTGCTTTCGAACTGCTAGGTTGGCAGGCGCTGGGACCGAGCAGCAGGAGCGCACCCCGCAGCAGGGATTCGAACCGCCGACCTTTCGATCAGCAAGTCCTAGGCGCTGAGGCTTTAACCCACAGCGCCACCTGTGTCCCCCACTTGGCATAGAGGCAATCTATTGTAGACTGCACCAGATCCAGCCAACGTGGCCAATGCTCAGGGATGGTATGAGTTGTCCAACAGCATATGGGAGGCACAGTGTTGGCTACCTCTGCTCTGGTTTGACAGATGCCCAGGCTAGAGGTCACTGTAGCAGTTTCATAGTATCTCAGTAGGAGATTGCCTCAATTATATAGGAAGAAATGGCTGGTGGGTAGGTTGCCCAAAACCGGCTTGAAGTCCATATCATGATACAGGTCTCAGAATTTTTGACCTGGCAATATATTGCAAATCATGATGTGTGGTAGGGCTGGGTTTCAGAACTCTGCAATGCAGGAATATACAGCTGTCCCATACGGGGATCAAACTTGTAACCTTATCATTATAAGCACTATGCTCTAGTCCATAGCATGATGTTGGTTTCATTATATTTGACCTGGCAATATATCATGAATCATGATGTGTGTGTGTGCGCACTATGCAGAAATCACAATGTGGCGGAAACCGTGAAGCCAGCCAGTGTTTCTACATAGCTCAGTTCTTATTTCAGACATCTTGATACGGTCGTACCTTGGATCCCGAACACCTTGTGAGTCGAACATTTTGACTCCCAAGCACCGCAAACCTGGAAGTGAGTGTTCTGGTTTGCAAACGTTCTTTAGAACCCAAACGTCCTTCGTGGCTTCTGATTGGCTGCAGGAGCTTCCTGGAACCAATCAGAAGCTGCGCCTTGGTTTCTGAATGTTTTGGAAGTTGAATGGGCTTACAGAACAGATTCCGTTTGACTTCTGAGGTACCACTGTATATCGGTATATCACGATGTTGAACTGGTGATATATCACTGGTGATATATGTTGAAAACCAGGTATTTCCCAACCCTGCTGGTGGGTCCAATTTTTAAAGCAAAGGGAGAGCATGGATTAGAAATATATAGAACCACTTTGCCTCCTGTGCCTTACTCCCTGCATCCTATCTCTCAAAATGTTTTTTTCCACAGCCAAAGTCACTTCCACTATCAGGGTTTGACTGAGGATAAAAGCACTTGGAGAGAGAAGCTTCAGGGAGATAAGCCATGTGTGAGAGAGATCTACACATCTTCCTCAAGCATCTCCCCTGCTTTTAAAACCAGACCTTCATTACTTACTTTTACTCGCTGGCACAGTTTCAAGTTTAAACATACGGGAATGGTTCCATAAGGTCTAGTTCGGCCCTATGAAGTCAGGATTGATCCTCAAAAATGGCTTGCAAATTTGACCCCCTTCCTTTCCCTTTTGCTTCCCTGACTCACATTTTACCTCTGC
Source organism: Podarcis melisellensis (assembly GCF_964234715.1). NCBI lineage: Eukaryota > Metazoa > Chordata > Lepidosauria > Squamata > Lacertidae > Podarcis > Podarcis melisellensis. Next base: position 117,832,931 of record NC_138528.1, read on the forward strand.
AAGGGGCATAGCTGAGAGTAATAGGCCAGGCAGGTAGAGTAACCTATTCTTTTATTTAAAAACATACCTTTTGTTCTCCAAGCAGCTTACAAAATAATTCCACAGAAACATAAAGCCCAATAAAAACCTGCCCAACATACCGAAGTCAACTTTATAAAATAAAAACAAGGACAGGACTGTGGACATGCAGTTCAACATAAAAACAGGAAGGCAGAACTTTAATGCACATTTTAAAAGTTGGCAAAATAAAAAAGATTTTAGCAGCCCACCTGAAGTGTATGAGAAAGTGAAGTTCTACTACTCAGATGCCACAATAGAAAGTTGAAATGATGCTTAGAAGTTCCATTTCCTGGTAAGATTAAGGGATTTGTAATTTTTCTCTGTGCAGAGAAAACTGCATGTTCTTTAAACTTCAGTACCTCTGGAGTCAGCTAGGCTGGCAGGATGTCCAACCTGTCTAGAATAGTGACTGGGGTTCTTTTTGCTGCCAATTTACTTTCTGTCCTGTTGCTTTCCAGAGATAAGGAGTAGGTGGGCTGCCAAGTGACTTTTGTGATCACTCCATGTGATCTCTTGCAATTTGTAGGATTGCTCCCTCCCTCTCTCTCCCCCCCCCCTCTCTCTCTCTCTCTCACACACACACACAGGTTCTGTGGCTATCCCTAAAAATAATTTGTTACTCTTGCCTCATGTGAATCTTTATCTCTTTTTATAATGGTGGTTTATTTGATAACTTTGTCCTCTTAACTTAACATTTCATACTTATCTTCTTTCTGCATCTGGCTGCTTTGTCTGGTAGACTCCCATACTGAACATTCATAAACAGAAACTTTGCAGAAACCAGAGGGATGTTAGCTAGCCTTACAGACATAACAGCTCTAGGCAGTTGAGAGAATGGGTGAGTGGATGTGTGTTATTTAAAGGCTATATTTGCTGAGGTCAGTTTGATCTTTGGAATGCTTAATAAGATTGAGAAGTCTCTGTAGCTGTAGAAAACCCATACCCTAAATGTCAGCCTGTCTTTGACAGCCCAGTCACTCTAAACTTCAGCTCGTGTGTGTGTGTGTGTGTGTGTGTGTGGAGGGGAGATATAATGTAAGAGGCATGATCCCTTTCATCCATTTTATTAAGCTTCGCTTGATTAAAGTGCCCTGCCGCCTTTGAGGTGCCCCAGCCCTGAACTGCCCTCCTGACAGCCATGCATTTGGTGTGAATGTCTGATAAGAAGTCCATGCATGCAGACAGGGCCAGCGCAAGACATTTTGGCACCTGAGGCAATACACAAATTGGCAAAAAATAACCCTCCACCAGGGAAGAACAGGTGAGTGAAGATCTGCATCAGGAACAAGGGATGAATATAGATCTATGTGGGGAACAAAGGTGGGAGGAGACCAGCAGTGCCTCCTGTTCACCAAGAGGCCAATGTAGAGGCCGTATTGGGGAGGCCCGAGCTCCCACAAAATTTTTGTTGTGGGCGCTCAGCACCCACACCGCAGGGCCTCCGGCGCAACGTCCAGTGCCTGAACTGAACTGAGATGTAGACCTAAGACCGAACCGCAACAATGCTTATTTGCTGGGAATTTCTAGCAGGAATAATTTTCGCCAAGCAAGTCCCCCAAAGCAAGTCTACTGTCACTGCCAATTTATAAGCCAATGCTTGAATTCTTTTGAAAGTGTTTTCCTGTTAAGATCATTCAGGATTCTATGTATGATATGATAAAATATTCCTTTTGGCAGTAATGTGGCATTGGGAGGACATGCTTGAATGCATCAATGGAATATTATGTATAAAACTAAGCTACTCAGGGTACAGCGTATTCGAGTTGAGTGCTGTGGATGGTGTTCTCATTTTCATTCGGGATGTTTTTGAAAACAACAGTCTCTCCCTTCCACCTCTCAGTGGGAAGGCGGTGCAACCCATCTTTCTGCCAGCTGCTCTCACGCAAGCGTTCCATTGGAAAAGTTGCAGGCATCTACACCAAGCATCGGCTTGGAGACGGTGGAAGCACTTGGTGGCCCAATTGGTGCCTTTGATTTTGAGGAACAGGAGAGTCACAGAGAGTTATCTCTAAATTAGTGCTTAGACTAAAACACACACACACACACACTTTCTTCCCAAAGAATTCAGATCATAACATTTGCTGGGCTAAAAAAGCATTATGTCATAAAGAAAACAAGGTTTGCCTGGGGAGCGGGCGGGAATTTGAAAATGATAAACTTCTTTCTCCCCCTCTTGACCTCAACACTCTTAATTGTATTTAGGCAAGCCTTGGAGACAATTGTATTTTGTTAAACTAGCATAAATTTGCTGAATGTTTTCCTTAATATAATTTCTACTCCCACATTATTTTGTTTTTAAACCCCCAATTTCATAAATAAGATATCAGCCCCTGCTTTGCTAAGAGAATATGAGAAGAGAAAGATGTGTTAAAAACTGAGAAATGTATGCAGCATTTTCCTATATCTGTTGTATCCAAAAGCCAGGGCTAGTGCAACTACTGGGGAGAGGTATTAATTTGAAGAAGAATCGTGGCTATATGGAAAGGACTGTCCTCAGGGCCACCACCCAATATTGACAACTGCATTTCATAACACAGGGTGCCAACATACCACTTTTTCAGGGCAGGTAGCCAAGCCTTTTTAGTTTACCATTACCATGTCTATAATTTAATCTGCAGCATTGAGTCTTTGATCTTAAACATGGCAGGACTGTTATTACATTTTCTAGTCAGGGGTTGTCCTGGAAAATTCCCTTCAGAGCTGAAGTGATATTTTTGCACTTTCCTGTTTTCCACAGTGGTGCTTTCCCTTTCTTGTTACAGTGATCCTCTGATAAGCTCTATGTTATCGATTCTGAGACATCTTTCTTGTAAGCGTCTTCCTTAAAAGAACCCAAGTGTTCACAAGCAAGGCTAAACCTCACTCCTGATAATACTAATTTATATGGAAGGAGGGTGGTTTGTCTTTTTGTTGTTGTTGCCTGCAGTTGACTAATCCACTTGTAGTACTTGGTAAAACTGTACACTGTTACCTCTGGTTAAGAACTTTATTAGTTCTGGGGGTCCTGAAACTGTTCTTAACCTGAAGCACCACTTTAGCTAATGGGGCCTCCTGCTGCCGCTGCCACACGATTTCTGTTCTCATCCTGAAGCAAAGTTCTTAACCTGAGGTACTATTTCTGGGTTAGCGGAGTCTGTAACCTGAAGCGTCTGTAACCTGAAGTGTCTGTAACCCAAGGTACCACTGTATTTCGAGAAGGATTAAGGAAGGAGGTGGAGGAAAAGGATAATATTTAATAGGAGTCTTAAAAACTCATTCGTCTACACTTTCTCTTTCTTGTAAATTTAGAGATTTCAGGTCTTCCTGAGGACTTGTATATGTTTGCTCAAGAGCAGTGAAACATTTCGCTATCTGACCTCAGTATACAATTATAGAAGTATGGTAACAGAGACTCTTTCTTTCTTTCTTTCCTTCCTTCCTTCCTTCCTTCCTTCCTTCCTTCCTTCCTTCCTTCCTTCCTTCCTTCCTTCCTTCCTTCCTTCCTTCTTTCTTTCCTTCTTTCTTTCCCTGCTTTCCTGCTTCCACTTTCCAGATGCATAGCAGGAAAGCAGCAGAGGAGGAGGAAGCCAATAAGACTTTTTCACTTTCAGCTCCTCACTGAAATCCTGAAATCCAGGGTACGCCTTTGGCCAGGCTCACCTTTTAGCTTTTCATAAACTCACAAATTGCAGCTCTGCTCCTCCCCAAAATTTTGAAACCGGAATTCCAGGAATTCATTAGTGATTCCAAGCATAGTGGCATTTGTTTTCCTGCAGATATCACAGTAGTTGTAGTAGTACCCCATTACTAGTAATTCTTGCTTTTATGAAGCATCTGTAAGTTGTTTCATGAAAGCGTCGTCCACATCCTTTCTTTGGTTTGGCAGGCTGTAGCAGACTCTGACCACAATTAGATTTTTTAAAAATTATTTCTCGGATGCTCTTTACAGAGCTGCCATGTTTACTCTTTCTAAGTTCTGGGGAGGTGTGCACATTTATTTATTTTTCTACATATCTCTCCCCCCCGCCCCCCTTTTAGTTGCGTCTGTTCTTTTGGAACAAGTTATACCCTTCAGTTCCTACATTCCAATTGTGGGTGTAGTCCCACAAAATCTGCCTCCCAGATTACAGAGATTGATTTTAAGACCTTCAGTTTTGCAAAGCATGGTCTGTCTCGCTGAACTATGGCACACACACACACACCCTGGACTTTTATATGATTGTCTCATTTTCTGGATAAACTCAGAAACTATATTCTGAGTGAAAGATCGATGTAGGGGAAATTACGGTACCAGAGCTAGATTGCTGGTATCCCAATTTCTTTGAATAGTTTTCAACGTGTTTCATCTGCGAACATAAATGGAAGGGATAGCATGCCTATGAAGTATGCTTTATCTTTATCAATGCTTGATCTTCTCCTTACATGTGCAAGCCCATTAATTCTGAATTGCGTATTTTATTGCAATGAACACTAGGTGTGCAAGATCGAGTTCCCGTAACTACAGGATATGGACAACCGTAACACCCATTGGTGGGTTACTGCTCAGCTGGCAATGATCTGGATAGGAATTGCATTTTGCAGGGGCTTTGTTTCTTTCAGCATGGAGAACCCTTTGAAGTCAGGGAAATTCATTACAGCCAGGAACATCTGGCAGCCATACTGAGGTTTTCTGAAAGCCATGCTCAAGCTTCCAGTAGTAAGGGAACATCAACACTTCATGATCAGAGGCTTGCACAAAGCTTCAGACCCATGTGTAGGACTAATAGGTAGACTTTGAAAGTAGTTAAAAAAAAGGGAGGGAAATGGGAGCGACTGGAATGTTACAGTAGGTAGGAGTAATAATTGAGAGAGGCAGGACTATTGTACTGAGAGCAAATTCAATTATTGGAGTGTCAGTGTTCAGGTAACCTGAGAAGCAAAGGCACAAGGTTTGACAAAGGCCAGCCAGTGATATTGGTGACTGAGGTGAGATTTGAATAAGCCAGTTTCTGGATTACAGTTTTCAGTGTTAGCCACTGTGGTATCCCAGCCAATATCCCGAAATAAAGATTGAGGCAATAAAGAAAGAATAAGCTTTGGAAATCCAATTTGAGCTCCCTTCCTTGAATACAAGCAACCCTAGTCTCTGCGAGTAAGAATGGGAGAAACTATGTCAGTTTTAGTTTCTGATTTTTCCCCCCAATCTTGAATTGTCCACATTTCTACTTCAGCTTCAAATTTGTTTTTTGTTTATAAAAGTCCTTGTGAAATTCATGAAAACGCATTAGCATTTTAGTGCAGAATTCTCTTCACATACACAATGCTGCCTCATTTTATCGAATATAAGGCATTTTTACATGTCATTTTCACTGATATATCCATTTATATGCACGCTGCATTTGGAGAACTGTGTTACGTCATTTGGCCAGTTTTGTGCCAGTTCTGAAGGATGGCTATGTTTTGGTTATTAGATTGTGTTAGGAAGGTCAATTTAGGTAGGTTCACCTTCAAATGTGAACTGAATCTAATTTCTCCCCCATTCTTATTTTTGAGTGATGGGAAAGGAGGCATCACATGAATACCAGAGAGAGGGTGGTTCTGTCCCTGCTGCCTGATGGCCACACTACATTCTAGGATGGAGCCAATGTACCTGACAAAGGATATGGAGACAGCAGCTCCATCATCCCCAGTAATCAATTGATGCTCAGGCATGGAGGAAGCTACTGATTCTTCTACTGGTAGTGAGAAAGTTGGACATGGGCTACTCCATGATAGCCATGGCAAAGGGAAAAGTGAGGCAGGGGTTTGGAAGTTTCCTGCCATAGCATAGACTGTTCCTGTCAACTAACCATGTTAATATGTTGCTGTCAGGCTTCAGGGAAGCAGCTTTCTCCCTCCCTTTGTCCGTGGATAAGCAGAACAAAGCAAAAATAGTCTCTTACCATTTAAAGAGATTTTAATGATCACAGCAAAAGAACAAAGAGTCCATTCTTGGAGTAAAGGTGCTCCCAATTAAGGTTACCACCCACTTCCCCCCTAGTCACCCTTGTCACTTCCTCGTTTTGCAACCTGATCTCGTGACCACTGTGCCTTCTGTGCAGCTATGTTATCAAATCTCCATGACCTTGGACTGATCGGCTGGACACTTTCCAGCGAACCAGAGTCTGTTAATTCTCTCTCTCCTGGTTCCTCTTCTCCTATCTGTTCACCCCCCAGTTCTTCCCAACTTTTGTCTTATGAACTACGTCCCTCTGTGAACCACTGTTTCAAATCTTAACTGTCCCACTGCTCCTGGGAAGATTCAGGATCCTGATCAGGAGCAGGGGGAGGGGTGGCTCCCATCATTCCTCATCTATGCAGCCCTCCTCATCACAGTCCCTGACAGTTGCCCATGGAGTCAGTTCACTAATGTGGAGCATGGTGGTGGAAATGAGTACCGTGTTGCCTCGCAAGACGAAATTAATTCGTTCCGCAAGTCTTTTCGTCTTGTGAGTTTTTCGTCTTGCGAAGCACAGTTTCCCATAGGAATGCATTGAAAATCAATCAATGTGTTCCTATGGAAACCGCCTTCAGACCAGGTCCAGGGACAGTCTGTCCCCCGACCTCTTCTGAAGGCCGGCGGGGGGCGAAAGTCTTTGCCCCCCCCCGCCTGCCTTCAAAAGCCGTCCGGGAGAGCGGAGAATCGCAGCACGTTTCTCTGCTCTCCCGGGAAGGCAGGCAGGGGGGAGCAAAGACTTTCGCCCCCCGCCGGCCTTCAGAAGATGTCCAGGACCGCTTCTGAAGGCCGGCGGGGGGCAAAAGTTTTTGCTCCCCCCCCATCTGCCTTCAAAAGCCGTCCGGGATAGCGGGAAGCGCTTCCCTGCTATCCCGGACCGCTTTTAAAATGCTGGCGGTGGGGAGCAAAGCCTTTCGGCCCCCGCCAGCCTTCCTGGACCTCTTCTGAAGGCCAGAGGGGGGGGGAAGGCTTTGCTCCCCACCGCCAGCATTTAAAAGAGGTCCCCGGAGATTTCCCTATGGGCTTTCTTCTTGCGAAGCAAGCCCATAGGGAAAATCGTCTAGCGAAGCGACGCAAAAACCGAAAAACCCTTTCGTCTTGTGGGTTTTTCGTCTTGCGAGGCATTCGTCTTGCGGGGCACCACTGTAACAACTTCCCATCAGGAGTTGGTAGGACAATATCCTGCTTGTCCCTGACCGGACCTGATCTACATATTCATAGTTCTCGATATCTACTCACACGCTGATCTATATACGCATAGATCAAGCTTGAGGCTGATGCAGTAGAATGAGGAAAGAATGAGAGGGTAAAAACCTGAGGAGGTGGGAGAATGGACTGTACCATTTCAAGTTATGGTTGGGCTGTTCTCCTTTTTTACATGAGTGAAAAACTCCCTGCAGATAGAGAGCTATCACAATCTGCCCAACTCGTTCTCCTAATGTGCAGGATGTTTTATTAGCAGGGTACTTTTTTTTAACGGGTGAACGTTAAACTTCAGGTAGAGTCACCAGATTTGAAAGTGATGCAGGTGGCTGTACCATCTCAAGGTTCTTCTTCCCTCTCCATGCATAGATCAGACCCAAGTCACAGTGATCAACATGTTTTAGGTGGTTGGGGAAGCACAATATGGCTCTATGTGCAGGCCACACAGAGAACATTGCGCGTTCCCCAAGAGCCCCTGCAATATACTTGATGCTAAGGTGACCTATTCTGCTTCCCATAATGGCCATTTTTCTAGTACTATAATAAACCAAACCTTTTTTCCTCGCATTGTTCATTCAGTTTAGTTTGCACCATTATCACAATTCCATGTCCTCTAAAACACTTCCTTTCACTGAGCTCTGCTTAAATAATGTAGAAGCATTATTTACATTTCGGCTTCCTCTCCAAGTAGTGATCGTACATTGTGCTCTAATCATCCTCTATGGAATACATGCAGTATCATTTGGCACTAATCTTTCCTCCACTATAAAATATATTTTTAAAGAAATCTCACTGTTCTGTTCCCTTGCTTTGATTTAAGATTCACCAAGAGACTTTTGATAACACCGTTAAAAAGAAGGTAGAGAATCATGAATCTTTTTGAGATTCATAATGTTTCATATCCACCATTTTGTGCTTAGAATGACAATTATCAGTGGTAATGTATTTTATATCCACAGTGAAGGGTATACACTATCAACAAACAAAAACATACACAAGGGACCTATAGTTGTATTTTTTTAGATAGGCCTTAAGTTATATATGGTTTTTTGCACACTCATTGTTATATCTGATTGTTTCCTCTGTGTGTTTCTTTGCTAGCTTTCTGTCTTTTCAGATAATAATTTACAAATGCCCTGGTGGGATTTCTGAAAGAGGGTAAAAAGATTTATTTACATAAACAGTTGAAAAATTAAGAGTCTTCAGTAACAACTTGAACTAAGCTCTGTTCAAGTATTCAGTCTCCTCACATACAAAAAAGCATGCAAGGTGCTTCTAAGCCCTGTCCCCTCAGGTGCACCATTCCAGGCTGAAGGTCTTCTACCCATGAAGGCTCTCTTCACAGTATAGAATCCTGTTTGTGCAGGGTTCAAAATCACACAGTCAGCCTCCATAAATAGGCCCCCCACTCCAGACTTTCAAACTCAGACTCATGAATGACTTCAAACTGTGTAGAGATAATGTGACAGGGCTTAGCCGTATACTCATCATGTTTCTTTAGACATTGAGAAATTGGATGCCAGAAATAAGACTGATTAAAACCTGGTGGGAGGGAAGGTAAAGGACCCCTGACAGTTAAGTCCAGTCATGAACGACTCTGAGGTTGCTGTGCTCTTCTTGCTTTACTGGCCAAGGGAGCCAATGTTTGTCTGCAGACAGTTTTTCCAGGTCATGTGGCCAGCATGACTAAGCCGCTTCTGATGAAACCAGAGCAGCGCATAGAAACACCGTTTACCTTCCCACCAGAGCGGTACCTATTTATCTACTTGCACTTTGACGTGCTTTCAAACTGCTAGGTTGGCAGGAGCAGGGACCGAGCAACGGGAGCTCACCCTGTCGGGGGGATTTGAACTGCCGACCTTCCAATCAGCAAGCGCTAGGTTCAGTGGTTTAGACACAGCACCACCAGCGTCCCGATTAAAACCTAGCAGTGGTTAAATAATCTGTTCAGCAGATTTCTATATTAATCACAGAATAAAACTGTGGTTTTTTTTAAAAAAAATGTAATCACAGGTTTGCTGGGAGAAGAGTTGGCTATCGCCATTACAACTTCTTATTGTTATTACAAATATCAGGTAAAGCATGGCAGCTATTCATATAAGCCCATCATCCAGGTGTGCCGGGTTCCGTCCCACTTTGGGGAGACCTGGCGCACATATGTGATGTCACACAGTGGGAGGAAGCCCAATGGGGCCTGCTACACCCTCTGAAAGGCCTGGCGGGGCCTAATTGCAGCTGCAGGAGGGCCCGATGGAGCCCACCCAGCTGCAGAATATTGAGGGGGCCCCCCTCAGTTAAAATTGGATGGGGGGCTCAAACCCCACAGCTCCATATAGATAGTACTCCTGCCATCACCAGTTGACAGCTTTACTAAAAGTGTACCAAATACATACTCAAAACTCTAGTCTTCTATGTGCTCTCTATAGTTAAAACAATGCATACTTTCCATAGTACTCTTTGTGTGCTAATTACATGTGGCAGGAGCCCAGCAGAGGCACAATACTGCCAAGAAATGTAAGGGTGCCAGAATATAAATAATGCTACTTAAAGCTACTTTAGATCGAAAGGGACGTTTACAATGGACCATGGACTTGTGTGTTCCTTCACTCCTTTCATCCTTTTAGCCTTAACTGTGGTATAGTGTTATTTTTGTACCACTGGTAGCCATGGTTCACCTTCCAATGATTGTCTGAAGCGAAGGGTTTTAGTCCCCGTTTGAGAAAACTGGGTAGTGTAATGCCAGCCACCAGAACTAAACCAAGATTAAGGGAGGCAGAGTGACTGAGTGGGCAGTGGGCATTGTAGAGATCTTGAAAGTCTGTGGCTCATTCCTAATTTCTTATTAAAGCCAGTGTAGTGGTTAAGAGCGGTGGACTCTGTAATCTGGTGAATGGGGTTCGCTTCCCCGCTCCTCCACATGAAGCTGCTGGGTGACCTTGGGCTAGTCACACTTCTCTGAAGTCTCTCAGCCTCACTCACTTAACAGAGTGTTTGTTGTGGAAGAGGAAGGGAAAGGAGATTGTTAGCCGCTTTGAGACTTCTTAAGGGGAGTGAAAGGTGGGATATCAAGTCCAAACTCCTCCTCCTCCTCTTCTTCAAAAGTTCTGTGCACACTTCATCTTCAGACCGCATAAGGAGTATGCTCATCTTTGGAAGAAAGTTTGGATTCCTACTTGCATTCATTCCATTCCATAAAAGCCAGCTTAAATATATTTTATCATCAGTGTTTACCTATATTTTGCAATGCGACTAAAGAAGAAAGTTTGCAGTTCAGCAGGGCAATTACTTACTGACAAAATCCTGTTTGGTAATGATACACATTTTTGGAATTTAATTAAAAAGAAATTGGCTACTGAGGAGAATGCAAGGAGAGCTCTTAAGAGCACTTTTTATAAACTAGTGAAGCTAAGCATATTGTTTAAATCTTGCCTATTAAAAAAAGGTTTCATATTAAACTCCCATGGCAGATGTGTTTAATTTGCAAGTTAAAACCTATTTCGTAACTTTTGCCACCCCTTCAAGCTCATGCAAACCTCTGGATGGCAGGCTGAGTTCTGCAGTCTTCCTGAGCCTTTGCTGGTTAGCTAGCCTACTTAGCAAATTCTCTTTGATATGTGTCAGCAACTTCTCTACATTCCATAGTTGGGCACTCACAAAAAGCAAGTCTTTTTTCCTTCCGTGCTTAATAATCCTTGCTTAGAAGATTAAGGGAAGAAATATGCGATAGGAATCATTGCTTAAATATATGGAGGGTATTTTAACAAATATTTTAGAGAAGAGAATGTTAGACAGGACTTTGTCTAGTATTGTTGCATTGACATAAACCACCCAAAAGGTGTTTCAAATTTAAAGAGGACTTTTAGCAGGAATGAAGTAAAACATATTCCATGGTGAAGCAACAACCACTTCCCATTATAAAGACAATCTTCAGTGGTATCTCAGGCTACATATGCTTCAGGTTATATACGCTTCAGGTTACAGACTCCGCTAACCCAGAAATAGTACCTCGGGTTAAGAACTTTGCTTCAGGATGAGAACAGAAATTGTGCAGTGGCGGCGCAGCGGCAGCAGGAAGCCCCATTAGCTAAAGTAGTGCTTCAGGTTAAAAACAGACCTCCAGAACGAATTAAGTTCTTAACCCGAGGTACCACTGGATTTATTATGGTTTTGCCCCATTCCTTGTCCAGAAGAAACCTCAGGGCAATGTACGTGCCTCTCTTATTTTATTCTTGCGATATGTGGAGTAGGTTTAGCTGAGAGTGTTAATGGTCCATGGTCATCCAGGAAGGTTCATGGTTGGTGGGAATTTGAACCTGGGGCTCCATGTTTGTTATCCAAAACTTTAATGCTGCCTTTTACAACATTGCTTTGATTGCTTACAGTTGACATACAAATTTATAATCATTTATTTGGAGGCTTGCCATGGAAGACAAAAGCCCTAGAAATCTATGTCTGTGTACTTGGAACTGAGCAAATGTAGTCTCCTTTAGTGTATTCCTGCAGGTCACTTCCTGTGTGACAGTTCACTCTGGAGAACATGCTTCTGTAGGAAAGGCACACGTAGATACCGTATTTTTCGCACCATAGGACGCACTTTTTCCCCTCCAAAAATGAAGGGGAAATGTGTGTGCGTCCTATGGTGCGAATGCAGGCTTTCGCTGAAGCCTGGAGAGTGAGAGGGGTCGGTGCGCACCGACCCCTCACGCTCTCCAGGCTTCGCGGACCTCTTCGCAAGGAGCGGGAGCACTCCGGCTCCTTGCGGGGAGTTGCCAGCATGCCGAAGCCTGCGCGCGCTGAGCTCAGCGCGCCCAGGCTTCGCGGACCTCTCCGCAAGGAGCCGGAGCGCTCCAGCTCCTTGCGGGGAGTTGCCAGCATGCCGAAGCCTGCGCGCGCTGAGCTCAGCGCGCCCAGGCTTCGCGGACCTCTCCACAAGCAGCGGGAGTGCTCCCACGGCTTGCAGAGAGCTGCCTGTTTGCGGGCTGGGGTCGGGGGAAGCTCGAGCTTCCCCCGCCCCAGCCCCGCGCCTGGGGGGGGAAAATAATTTTTTCCCCTTTATTTCCCCCCCAAAAAATGGGTGCGCCCTATGGTCCGGTGCGCCCTATGGTGCGAAAAATACGGTAATTGTAGTGACAAGCTAGGAATAGCGGACAATTTCCTTTTGTCTGCATTTTAAACTGAACTGACCTAGTTTGTACCTACTAAATTAATACATGGACAGTATTATCCTTTTAATTTCACACTTCTCCAATTTGTCCCATACAGTTCTTCATTAAAAAATTAAGTATTGTAAGGTAGCATACATTTGGAAAACTCACTCCCATATCTCTAGGGAAGTTTACAAAATGGTTTTTCAATAAATCCAGCTGCCGCTTGGAAATAACCGAATAAGGAAAATTATGTTGATTGTTACATGTAGATGATGTGAAAAGTAGCTGTGTAGTATTTTTTTTATAGTATTCACAAAGTAATCTTCCTGTAAATGCTTCAGAGCAGCAGGTGGAACTGTTGCTACTGACACATTTTTAGGCTTAGACTTTCTATTATCGCAAATTTGCAAACCTAACACTTTGTTTCACTACAAATTAGCATAAACACATTTTCTTGGGTAATGACTACACAGTATCTTCTGAATTTTTATTTGTACAGAACCATCTGTGAATATTTAAAGAACGTAAACTGGTTAAGACAACAGTGTGCATTGGTTTTTAATTAAAAAATTGGATGTGTGAGGGTAAGTTGCACATTGCACCCAAATGTGCATTCCCTCTCCCACCTCTTTCGTTATGAAAAACAGCACAGAAGCTGTGTGCGCACTATACTTCTAAAGCACTTTTGAAACACATTCTATCCTTCACAGAATTCTGGGCACTGTAGTTTGTTAAGGGTACTGGGGACTGTAAATCTGCGAGAGCAAACTACAGTTCTTTGAGGGGTAGAATGTGGTTTGAATGTGCTTTAATGATGAATATGTGTATGTGTGGGTCATCTGGGAATTTTCTCTCTCTCCCAAAACATTGCCTTTGATCCTAAACTGGAAATGGGTTAATATTACCAAAGTAATAGAACTGGTTGAAATAATATGACTATGCCAGATGTTACAAAAACTTCACATGCACTGGATAGATTGGGGGCAGAACTGTATGAGGAAATCATGTGTAACACCCACTCCCCACCCCACCCCCTGCAGCTAAACTCTCTCTAGAGAGCATTTTTGTTACACATGCATGCACATATAATGTATATTTAGGTCCTGCAGTTGTGAACTGAATGAGGCACAATTCTTTCTAATTTGCAGCCGGCGTGCTTTAATGGTAAGTGTCAGACTAGGACAGTGTTTCTCAAACAAGGGTCCCCAGCAGTTGTCGGACTCCAACTCCCATCATCCCTGACCATTGGTCCTTCTAGCTAGGGGTGATGGGAGTTGTAGTCTAAAGACAGCTAGGGGACTCACATTTGAGAAACACTGGACTAGGACCTGGAAGACCATGGCTGAAATCTGCATTTAGCCATGAAGCTTGCTTCCTGACTTTGAGCCATTCTCTGCCTGGGCTACTTCACAGAGATGTTGTGGGGATTCAGTGAGGAGAGGGTGAACCATGTATACCACCTTGGAGAAAAGGTGGAAAGAAAGAAAGAAAGAAAGAAAGAAAGAAAGAAAGAAAGAAAGAAAGAAAGAAAGAAAGAAAGAAAGAACTGCAATGTTATTCCATTCCCAATCACCATTCACAATGGTAGCCTTGTCCTCCTACATTTTTGAGTTCTATTGTTTTAACTACTTTAGAGTAACTGGTGCTAAACTACTGTTGGCATATTTTTCATCAATGCGCTTGAAATCTATAAAGTTCTGCGGTAGAAACTTTTCCATCATAAATATATGCACATAAAAATATTTGGCATACTTGCTCATGAAATGATGTGATAGGTACAATCAAATTACTTGAGGGGGGTGGATGTTAGTTTTATTGTAGATGTCGCTTCAGCATGGAATTTCTTTCCTAATAGGGTTATATATCCTGTTTTAATTAAAAATATCTTACAGTCATCGCCTCATAGTTCTCAACAGACTGACAAGTCTGGATGGTAGCGACTAATTTTGAAGAGATTTAGTAATACTCCAGCATGTGTATCCCCAAAGACTTCTTCCCCAAAGAGAAAATGTTATTTTTAGCATACACAAAAAAGAAGAGCAGGTCAATTAACTTTCAGTATGGGCAACTCTGTCCCCATTTAGATTGGGTGGCTCTATGTCATTGTCAGTTGGCAACCTTTCATGTGTATTAACGCTTTAAAGCAGGGGTCATCAACCTTTTTCAGCCGTGGTTCGGTCCCCCGTCCCTCAGACCATGTGATGGGCCAGACTATATATATATTTTTGGGGGGGGGGGAATTCCTATCCACCGCAACTAACTCAGAGATGCATTTTAAATAAAAGCACACATTCTCCTCATGTAAAAACACCAGGCAGGCCCCACAAATAACCCAGAGATGCATTTTAAATAAAGGGACACATTCGACTCACGCAAAAACACGCTGATTCCTGGACCGTCCGTGGGCTGGACTGAGAAGGCGATTGGGCCACATCTGGCCCCCGGGCCTTAGGTTGCCTACCCCTGCTTTAAAGGATATACCTGAGGTTTTCCAAAGGAAGATGGGATCTCTCTTATTCTGCATCAGTGTAGAACAAGATGAGTGTTTATGTATTAAGCTGTAGTTACAAATCTTTCACCTTGAGCAGTCCCGCTGTATTCATTGGAGGGTTTTTTAAAAACGATAAGTGCCTAGGTATCTAAGGGAGTTGTTTGCGACTTGACATAAACTACTTCTGTGCTACAACACCACTTTTTTGACAATTTGTTTTTCCATTCAAAATTAATGTTCTTTCATGCTACAGGAGCAGTGATTTCCCCCTTTTAAAGCATTTCTTGGTGTGTGTGCTTCTGCTGCTATTGCCTGATAAAAATATGTCCAAAGAGGATATAACTGGATGATTCCTGTCAAGATTAAAGTTTGCACAACATGTTAGATTAAAAAAATATATATTGCAAGGGAGCATATAAGATAGTTTGGCAGGAAAAATCTGGAGGAAGATGGTGGAATCATTTCTGTGATATTGCAGATTATTGTTCTTTAGTATAGTATGTTAATTTACTACATTAATTCATAGAAGAATAACTTTTGCTTATAAAATAATAAAAAGAAATGGATTGGAGCTCAAATAAGGTTTAACTGACTGTTGAGCCCAGGGCTCTAAAATCAATCACTGCCTTCAAAATCTGTATTTGGTGAAAAAAGGACAAAACATTCTATACCTAAGATGTTGTTTAGTATTAGCTGACCTGATTGTGTGGTTGTTTTTCTTGGATGGTTACAGAGATGGTTCTTTCATGGCTTCTGTGCTTTATTTTATTTTGCAAAAATTCAGCTGCTCTTGCAAAAAGAAAAAGAAAAAAAAAGACTTATGATATTCATGGTGCCAAGGCCAAGTAAAGTAAAATTAGGGTTTTGGCAACCTTCAGATGCATTCAGAAAAGAAGCATTGATATTAACACAAGTCTCTGGCAAATATTTGTCAGAACGGAATGGACAGTGCTGCAGTATGAATGCAATACACTAATCCTTTACAAGGATGAGGCCAGGAATAGTATAGAATAGTATAAACAACTACCTGACATTCAGAAGACATCTTAAGGCAGCCCTGTTCAGGGGAGTTTTTAATGTGTGACATTTTAGTGTATTTTTGGTTTCTGTGGAAGCCGCCCAGAGTGGCGGGGTACAAATAATAAATTATTATTATTATTATTATTATTATTATTATTATTATTATTATTATTATTATTATTATTACTGGGTATGTCAAAACTGAGAGTTCAGCCTCCTGCTACCAAAAACCATGTAAAATCACTTGTGAGGCTATTTTAACTGTAAGCAGTTTATTGGAGGAGCATTTCCCCATGTCATTTCCCATGTATCATCTGAAGTGGTACATCTCAGGTGGTTTGTTGCCCAAGTAAGAACTAGGCCTGGACCATTTGCCTGACATGTGATGAGGCAGCACATATATATCTGCAGTTATTTGAACAAATTATTGGGCCTATTTTTGACCCATCACAATTATGCAAACCTCTGTAGATGTCCTACCCTCATGCCTATGGGACAAGACAGCACCATGGAGCTGTCCAAGCAGCTTGCCGCAACAGTATCTGGGACTTGACTGAAACTCTTTTATGACTCTATGGTCAATGCCCTTCCCATGTTCTACCCCTTCTTTCAGGACTTGAGGTCCTTCTAGCTGGTTGCCTAGCACCTGTCCTCCCCTCTGACAGTTTCCTCAGGACTCATTGCCTACATAAATGGACTGACATGGGAATGTTAATCCATGGCATGAAGGGGTGGTAGTCCCTGTAGCTTCTTAAGGTACAAACCATGGGGGCTGGGGCTGATTCAGGGGTCCCTAATCCCAAGGGCCCAACAATCTGACAGGCTCAGTCATAATGTTTGGATATGGATTAATTTCCAGCCCCTTTTTGTCAGTAGTCTGATGGTGCTCCTTCCTCGTCTGAGGTGCAGTCACAGCTCAGGATGTGTCTCAAATCCGATGTCCTGATAGCTGAAGGTGATTTTCATTGATTGCTCCTTCTCTTTGCAACCTCTTGTGTCCCTGGCAAACCTGCTTCTGAATGTTGAGGACCCTTTAGAAGAGTGTAGGAAGTGGTGACGTGTTGGACCAAAGAGGGGGTGTGCAAGAATGGTCCCTGTCACCTTCCATAAATAGCTGACTTTGCTGGATTGCATATGCTTCTGAAAACTGAGTTGGGCTGGTCTGGAGCGAAGCTTCTATGTTTCCTCTACTTAAGGTGTATTTTGCCTATGAATACTATAATGACAGTCACCTATTTTGAACCCTGTTTTGAATTTTAAAGGGAGTTAGACTCGAGAATTGAATTGAAAACTTCGCTACAGCTGAAGTTTTACAATGAATCTGAAGGTTACATTTCAATGAAAATTAGTTCCTTATTGCTGACACTTGGGGCAGGAGAAAAAAAGCTGTAACGAAAGGGCTTCAGACTGGATAAGCTTGATCCGGAGATGGCTTACACAATTGGCATTTGAAGGTTGTTCTCTCAGGGTTATTTTGAAGGCCATCCTCTCTCTGCGTGTATAATGAATTCCAGAGTATTACAGTTATACCCCTTAGGAGTCCATTCATTATTGCACACTGGGGATAACCCTACTGTTGTTTTAATTCTGGGCTAGCTAGCTCTCAATCAGAGGTTCAGCCTCCTTCATTGAATAAACAAATGACATTCAAGATGGAGCAACATGGTTATACAGGCTCAGCCATCATAGCGCTACTTAGCACAAAGATGGAAAAGAAGAACATATGATTTATTACGTGATTTGCTTTTCCTGCTAGTGTATCCCAGTGGGTCTATTTTTAATTTGATAAGCATCATTATCTTGGCTAGAAAATGTGTTGATACCTGTGCTATGAGCAAGAAGAAGAAGAAGAAGAAGAAGAAGAAGAAGAAGAAGAAGAAGAAGAAGAGATGGATAGATAATTCAGTATTATAGAATTCAGTTTTCATATCTGTGATAAATGGCTAAATAACAGCTTTATCTGACATGAAACATGTTTTCCTTTCCTTAAAAAAACACAACACCCCTTTCTGGAACATCCATCAAAATCTAATTGATGCTCAGTAATAAACTGTGGCATCACCTGATATCCACAGAAGGGGGGAAACACGACAAATTTCCCCCTCAATAAACCTTAATAAATTAGCATTAATTAGTTGGTTCATATGAGTAAGGATGGCAGACGTAACTATAGCAATTAGCTGAATGTTAAGTAAAACCATAAATGCAGTCCTCATCTTCCAGTATCTACTGTTAGAAAAAGGTAGTTTTCAATTTCACTTCTCTAATCAAGTATCATTCTATTATGATTCCCTTCCCTCATTCTTAGTGAATGCTTACTGTTTTTCAAGCATACAAACAAATCAAGTTATGCCTGACTGCAAACAAATACCAGCCATGTAGAAAGGAAAGGAAGCACTGAAGTAGCTTCCCTTTTGCCAGTGGATGTTTCACAGGAAGTTGTGAACGTGTGAAGGTGTGTGAGGGCAGCAGCGGAGGAAGCCACCCGGGTGCCTGGGGTGGCGCACCCAGGCACGGGGCGAGCTGCCCATAGGGGCGGGGTGCAGCGTGGGGCCTCTGGAGTCTGCCGTCCTCCTCCCACTCAGCTGCCCTACAGCTAGGAGGGGGGAAAGCAGAGGGCGGACTGTTTGGGCAGCGTGGAGCCTGCGTGCGCCCAAGCCACCGTGTGTCTCCCAGGAGAGACACATGGCTTGGGCGCGCTGCAGGACCCGCAGTGAGTGCTGCCTGACATTTTGTCACCCCCTCAGTGATGACACCCAGGGTGGCCCACACCCACCGTACCCCGCTTCCTCCACCCCTGGCTGAGAGTGCAAACTAAGTCCACTGAGAATAGTTTTTGAGCACTTTCTGATGATTCATTTAGTCAGGCTAATTTGGATGTTCCGATTGGATGGGCAGTTTTGAGTACCTGTTTTGGTTGAAAATTATGCATATGTGGCGCTTTGTGGTCAAATAAGTTCTTAGTAGTCTCATTTGGCGCAGTTGCTTTTGACTTCTGTATATATATATTTCATCATTCGTTTAAAATAGTTATAGTGTAAATCCATATTTTATATATGCCAAACTCCCCTCCCCCCTCTGTGCAAACCACTGAGCAAGACCATAGAGTTGAAACATGTTTGGTTATATTTCATTTTGCTTTACTGAGTAAGAAATTTTATATTTTGTCTGATAGTAATTGTTCCTATTACTTACATACAATCCTTTCATAATACCAGTTTTGCAACTGATAAGCTTAACTCATAATTAATAAGCTTAACTCATAATACCAGTTTCACAATTAATAAACTTAGCTTGAATTATTTGGAAGTTCAGATCCCAGTTTGTTCACAATCAATTCTATTTGTTTGTTGAGGTTTGCTTCCTTTTCGTTTAGCCAGAATAGATCCCTGCATACTGGGAAATTTGCATGCAGTAAATTTTTTTGTGGAAAACATGCACACAAAAATTGGTGGGGGCAAGGGCATGCATGAATGCTGCCCTTGTACCACATCAAAAAGTTGTAGCCCGGGGAAGGGGACTTGTTTTCTCAAGTGTATCTTCCTTAAGGCCAGATTCCTTCAGAATTGTATAATGATTTTCATTGCACAGGGAATGCACGCTCACATGTTAAAAGTCTGTATGCATGGGTGAAAACTGGTCTGGTTGAGTGTACACTGTCAGGTTTGAAGATGGTTGCTCGTGAGTAACCAGGCAGAACTCCGACCTGTCTTTTACAGGTTTCATTGGTGCAAACTATTTACAGTGCAAACCCCAAAGTTCATGTCCGTCTCAGTCACTTGAAGATTCCGGGAGTGCCCCTTTCTGGTTTCTCCCCCAGCATAAGAACTTAGACACCCCAAATCTCCACTTCCCCTCCTCACGTTTCACCCCTCTGCACAAGCAGGGCGATGGAAGCAGCATGTGTGCCTCCTGGCCTGCCGGGCTAGGTGAGGCGCTTGGGCTCTCTGTAGCATCTTTGAGCCCTCCCTTCACCCGGCTACCCCCTCCCTCTTGGCTCCACTGGAGGTGTGGCTTTCTCCACTGCCAGAGGAGGAGTTGCTTCTCAGAATCACTGGAGGCTTTCTGTATCTCCCTGCCTTCCTCCTCCATTCCGATGGCAGCCCCCGGACATACACCTTCGAGTGTATACCTTCCATATGGCATAATTCAAGCAGGGCACTTGTTGGTATCAGGCTTCTGCATTGTGTCACTTGCTGGTTCAAGAACCAGAGTGTGTCAGATGTGCACCCAATTTTTGCCTGTGGTTTCAGATCAAGGAAGTGATAATTGCATTGCTTAGAGCACTGTAATTGGAGCAATATAAGGAAGTATTGGATGTTTGGGGGAGAGGCAGGTTAGGAGGTCAAAAATGTTCTCCTTTACCCTGCTTCTCTTCTCCTCCTTCCATCACCCCCCCCCATGGCTTCCTCATGAATATGTAGTTAATAACACAATCTTATACATATTGACTCAGAAGTCAATATGATTTCATTGAGGCTTAATCCGATGCGTGAGAGTATACGATTAAAGACTTATGTAGTTTTCTTTAAAAAAAAAGTATGTGAGTTTACATTGATACTTAGATGTTTGCCAAAGCCTTGGCATTGTTCACTTTTGCACAATGACAGAGTTGGCAATTTCCCCTTGCTTTTGCTTGTAGAAGCTAAAACTCTAGCAACATTGCATAGACATACACATATTGCACATACTGTTAATAATATAACACAAGGCATCGTTAAACTTCCCTCCTTAAACCTTGATGGATTTAAACTCTTTAATGTTAGCTCAAGTAAAGTTAGAAGTGGAAGTGATATCAATTAATATTTATGTCGGTACTGAAGCTATCTTAAACCTCTTTAAAAGATGTTGTTGCATTTGTGTCAACCTCAGTTTGCTAAATGCATTATTTGTATTTTTCCCTGCTCATCCCCATTCTGCTTCTTATTTTTCCTGCTCCCTTCCAAGGGTAATTCAAAAGTATATAGTAATCTCTGTGAAGCAGACATGGGGTCCAGTTAGGGCAGCCATGCACATATAAAAAAGAGGGCGTCATGCAGCGCTGAAAAGGAGGACACAAATTTGCAGGAAATTTACATGTGCTAATTTATGGGTATAGACGTGAATATAGAAATGATTACTTGAATTTAAATTTAACAGTATCAAAGTTAATTCATTTCCCATCAAGAGTGCCCAAACTCAGTTAATTTGCACCCCGCTCTCCAGTGACTAACCCCAAATCCATCCTTCTCTGCACTGTCAACCCTTCTCCTCCACCTTCTCCTCCATGAAAACAAAAGAACCACAAACATTGTCTTTTCCTTGTGCATGAGGGAAAGCTAGGTGGGCGTTGAGTGGCTGCGTAGGCAACAAGAGGACACAATTCAAAGCCAGAGGACTGTGTGACTATGATTAAGAATTTTTTTCTTTTCTTTTCTGGCTTGGCTGGTGGGTCTTTATCCGTTCTTGCAGAGAAATTTACCTCCATCCAGGAGGTAAATTCCAGTTAAGGGTTCACTTCTCCAACCTTAATTCACTTTTGGAGGCTCCTTTAACCCGAGAAGCTATTTGTGTGACTTTAGAGATGACACACTTTGTCAGGTCAAATGATCTACCAGGATTAGAAGGATAAATTGGGATATTTAGTATATGAAAGAGTTGTTGAGCTATATTGGTGCATTTATTTGTTGTATTCATCAGGCAAACTGACATGATAAAGGAGATGGTAGTAAATAATCGCTCTCAGGAAGTCAGTTTATATGCGGCTGACGTTTTTCAGTAATTAGGTATGAACAGTTTAACAGTGACTTGGATAACTCCATTACATTTTATAGTAGGATATCGGGCTATAAATTTGCATTTTGAAAATGGAAGCAATCATTGTAAATGTTAATAAAAAAACCCAACCTACATTAACCCACAAACTTTTAAAGAACAACTTGAATGAGCAGTCAATCAGACATCTGGGGTACATACCACAAAAATGATAGACATGCAAAGAACCTATTCAATCATGGCAAAGATTCAGAAAAGTATCTTCATATGGTCTGCTTTAAATGTCATATTTCTAGATCAGACTGACACAGTTAAATTGTCAGTTTTACCTATACTGAATTTTTTATTGATAGTGTAAAAAGGTAAAGATAATAGACCCCTGACAGTTAAATTCAGTCATGAACGACACTGGGGTTGCGGCACTCATCTTGCTTCACAGGCCGAGGGAGCCAGCGTTTGTCCGCAGATAGTTTTTCCAGGTCCTGTGGCCAGCATGACTAAGCCGCTTTTGGCAAAACGCTGTTTACCTTCCTGCCAGAGCGGTACCTATTTATCTACTTGCACTGGTGCTTTCGAACTGCTAGGTTGGCAGGAGCTGGGACCGAGCAACAGGAGCTCACCCTGTTGTGGGGATTTGAACTGCCAACCTTCTGATTGGCAAGCCCAAGAGGCTCAGTGGTTTAAACCACAGCACCACCTGCATTCCCTGATAGTGTAATCATATGCATATCTATTTAGAGGTTAACCCCACTGAGTCCAATGGGACCTACTCCCAGGTTAGTGTGAATAGGATTGTATCTTAAGATAAGTGTATATAGGATTGCAACCTGAGACCACAGTTCTATACACACTTACCTAGAAATTTCATTAGACCTCCTTCTGAGTAGGCATTTATGGGTTTCCCCATCTCAGTAGCAACAACGCTGATTAAATAATTATAACAGCAGATAAAGTACATAAGGGCTGGCAATCATAAATCTAGTTAACATTTTCTACTATCCTCAAAAACATTTTGGAGAATAAAGGTAGTACTTCTGACAAAAATTACACAAGATTGGTGAGCTCACAAGGTTATGTAATGCCAAATATTAAACTTTTACTACCATTTAGTTGTGATAAAATAAAAATGGTTTCTGGTTGCTATAGAGTAGGGGGTCGCACTTTCTTTTGGCCATTGGGCATATTTGGAGTTTTGAGTGAATACCATCAGTGAGTGAGTACCATTTATTGTGAGTGAGTACCATTTGAGTGAGTACCATTTATTGTGTATTTTGTATTCTATTTTTCATTTTTATGTTGTGAAGTGCCCAGCGGTGTTGGAAGGCATAAGGGATATGCAGGATCGAAGATATTGGAGATACACTTCAAAGGTCCAGACTATGGGGAGCCCCCCCAAAATCTATAATAATTCAGATGGTAATTTGGTTTTTTAAAATTTTAGTATATTGTTTTTAACTGGTTTGTGATGGATATGTTAATTGGCTGTTTTTATTGGAAAATCAGTGAAAATGATTAAAAAAAAGAATATGCAAAAAGAAGCAAATCCCAACCAACTAGAAATAGGAGAGAGTATTGGGATAAAAAATGTTAATCAACTGATGTAGTTGGAAGAGATAATTCATACCTTCCTGCTCCTCCATTCCTGCTGGAAATCCGAGCAGAAAATTTCCTTAGTGCTGTCTACGTGAACATAAAAAAGCATTCTTTCATTAGAAGTGCATGGATCTCTAGGGGTTTTTTTAAGGATTCACATACCACTTCGGCCAGTCATAAAGTACTCCATGAACTTATTTTGGTGATCTTTACATTAATCTTGTAAGGTAATTAATTATCATGTTTATTTCCCTATTGCAGATGGGAACTGGGGTTGAGTGACAATGGCCTAGTTGACACACGTTGCCAAGCCATGATTTATTGGAGAGACTCAGTGGTTTAGCCATGGTTTATTTGCCATGAATAAAATGTGCATTTAAGCCATGACTTCTTATATAAACCTTTAGTTTATGTTAACCGTATCCAAACCCAGCCGATGTCTTACCTAAGACAACCTAATGCTTTTAGATAATAAACTGAAAGCTAATTTTAGATCTGAACCCATGCACTCACAGATCAAAGTGCATACTCTTAGACATGATATAACGTTGCCTTTCATATATAGCCAAAAGCTCTTTAGCCTAGAGCATCCCCTGGAAAAACTAATATATCGTGGCTCAGTTATTTTGAGACCTTGTTGCTTATTCCTCACTCCAGAGAATTGTAAATTTTGCGAGCAAATGAGCCCATCAAATACATTTCCTTTCACTTTCTCATTTTTTGATTGCATGTTGCCTTGTCAGTGAGTGACATCTTGCTGAGTGGTACGATGTGCTTGGCAGTGCTTGAGAGGTTTTGAAGCAAGGATATCTGTTATTGAAATGTCTGCTGTGTGATCCAGCCCTTGCCGTGCTAATCCTGACTGCGAATTCCACACCAGCAAATTGTCCGACATGAAGGAGCCTGCCCTGTGGGAATTGTTTGCCTGCAAGAGGACAGCATGACACTCAGTAGGATTATTTTCAACACTAATGCTAATTGCTGCCTTCTCCAGGAAGCACAGAGCTGTTGCGATATTTTATTTCACTCCATTCATGCAGTTGGAAACTGTAGCTATGGGATTACATGCACACTGATTAGTTCAGAGACCACTTACTCGTGTGGAGCGTTGCCTTCAGTAGGGCTACTTCTGGCCAAACTAAACAGCATTGCAGCATCATGCTCCAGTGCTCACTGAGCTTCAGATTGCTTCAAGTCCTATTTGATCCAGTCGGGCTTTGCAAGCACACTGCTTTGAGGATACTTAAGCCTTTATGAAGCTTTGATTTATTCAGGAGCAATATACAATGCATGTCATAAAGAGTTAGGCAGGCTTCCTGATGTAGTGGATAAATTCCTATGGTAACCTTCACAAGTAATACTTCTTGATTTAGCAGTTGGGATCAAGTTCCCTTGGTTTCTTACCAGCTCTACGCTGCGGTGCTAGTTACAGTTAGAGGCTGAGACTTGCGGCCTTGTGAATAATCTCTGATCTATATAACATTGTGAATTACAAGGAAAGTTCTTAAAATACATTGCTGGACTGAAAGTTATTCTTGAATATAACCCTGAGTGGCCTTTCGCTCTTTCAATAACAGTCCCCACCCTGAATCTGAAATTGTACTTCAGCTTCCTGTTTGGGTGGAATGCCAAACCAAGAAACATGGAAAGATGCTCCTGTTTACTTTATTTATTAAAAACTCCCCACCCCCTTGCCTTTCAACTTTAGAAACAAGCATTAGTAAACAATACAAAACAGAAAAACCATAATCAGAACAAGAAGTTGGCTGGGGAAAACCCAGCCAGATGGGCGGGGTAAAGGTAAAGGTACCCCTGCCCGTACGGGCCAGTCTTGACAGACTCTAGGGTTGTGCGCTCATATCACTCTAGAGGCCAGGATCCAGCGCTGTCCGCAGACACTTCTGGGTCACGTGGCCAGTGTGACTAAGCTGCTCTGGCGAGCCAGCACCAGAGCAGCACACGGAAACGCAGTTTACCTTCCCACTAGAAAGCAGTACCTATTTATCTACTTGCACTTAAGGGTGCTTTCGAACTGCTAGGTGGGCAGGAGCTGGGACCGAACGACGGGAGCTCACCCCGCTGCGGGGATTCGAACCGCCAACCATGCGATCGGCAAGTCCTAGGCGCTGAGGTTTTACCCACAGCGCCACCCGCGTCCCTGTGGATGGGGTATAAATAATAAATGATTATTAATAATTATTATTAGAAGTTAAGAAGTTAAGAAGACTAAGAAGTTAAGCATCAGCTTTGTCTATCGAAACAGGAGAAAAAGCCATTAAAAAGAAGCAAGTTGTCATAAACCCTTACCTTTGATGTCGTGCAATGCTTAAAACCTGTCTGAACAACGCTACTTAAACCAGCTATCCAAAAGACAATATGCTATGGGGGCACTGAAACAGTATTTGTTTCACTGCAGAGAAGGCCCTATCACATAACCAGCCCCTATATGTTGGAATGGAGGGGGCTTTTCAAAACAATCTTACTATGTGTATAGTCTCATATGTGAGAAGAAGGTCATTCAAATATATATTTGGGGAAGTTTTTAATGTTTGATGTTTTATTATGCTTTTATATGTGTTGAAAGCCACCCAGAGTGGCTGGGGCAACTCAGCCAGATTGGTGAGGTATATAATCCTAATCATAACCATAATCATAAAGGCACTTTGAATTCAGTCCTGAAACCAAGTGGAAGCCAATAGTACTGCTGTTGGAAGATCATTGAATGTGCAGTGAGCACCCAACTCAAGTCAGTTACCTGGCAGCGACATTCTATACTAATTGACATTTCCATTTTTTTTCAAAGTACCGTATTTTTCGCTCTATAAGACGCACCAGACCATAAGACGCACCTAGTTTTTGGAGGAAGAAAACAAGAAAAAAAAATATTCTGAATCCCAGAAGCCAGAATAGCAGGAGGGATCGCTGAGCAGCGAAAACAGCGACCCCTCTTGCTGTTCTGGCTTCTGGGGTAGCTGTGCAGCCTGCATTCGCTCCATAAGACGCACACACATTTCCCCTTATTTTTTAGGAGGGAAAAAGTGAGTCTTATAGAGCAAAAAATACGGTACATAGGCTATGCATCCAACCTGAATGTGACCAAGGCATGAATGATTGGGTGAGCCAGATTCCCTAACTCAACAACTTCCATCTTTTCCTTTAAAAAAAAATTAAGCAAAGTAATAATAATAAAAAATAAAAAGATAAAAATGTGCACCCTACCCCAGAGACCATTCCATTGTAACTATCCAACTTCCCAGAATTTCAACACCTCTTGTGATGGTTTGACCCCTTTCCATTTTAATAGGACAAATTCTACAAACACCCTCCATATCCCCCCAGAATCATTTCTCCCGCATATTCTCCATCTTACCTTGATAGGTAAAGGTAAAGGGACCCCTGACCATTAGGTCCAGTTGTGACTGACTCTGGGGTTGTGGCGCTCATCTTGCTTTATTGGTCGAGGGAGCCGACGTACAGCTTCCGGGTCATGTGGCCAGCATGACTAAGCCGCTTCTGGCGAACCAGAGCAGCGCACGGAAACGCCGTTTACCTTCCCACCGGAGCGGTACCTAAATTTGTGAGCAAGTCCTTCATAGCCTGTCGTCAGCGGTCTGTCTTGTCTGGGTTAAGTTTCCACTCGATCACCTCAATGTTGTGTATCATTGTACCTGACACTGATTGAGGATGTCAACTTTGCCCCTAGGATTTTCTGGAAAGTAGAGGAGGGAATCCTTGCCACAGCCCATACGCCAAAGGGACCCTCAGCAGTCCCTCAGCTCCAGTTTCTGGTATCTATCCACCAAGAAGGACAGCAACCATTGCAAAACAGTACCCCTCCATATATGTGAGCAGCGAACCCCTTATGCAATTGCTACATGCATGAGAAATCAGTACAGCAATTCATCCGAATGATTTATTTGCTACATAGCTAAAAAACAAAAACCTATTAAAGTAGTTTGGAAAAAGCAAGAAAGTGTGATTGTTATCTTAAGAACTTCATATGTCCTGCTGCATTCTTCCTGTCTGACCATCATATAGTTGAGATGTTGCTTGGTATCCTTGAGGACAAGAGAAAAGCGCTTGAGAAATCTGTCGTGTTACATAACCATTGCTTTTTGAGGCTGTGGGGGAAAAATTGAGAATGTAATCTAACAACTCTAGAGCACTATCTTTAGATTTACATGATTGTGGAGTCTAAAAGTAGCCAGATTTCTTGGGAACATGTCACAAGAGGCATGATCTGACTTTCTGGCTTAATGGAAGTTACGTGTTGACTGTATGGTTGAATAGCTGTGATTATTTCAGTTTTGCTGCTGAAGTTCTTTTTTAGACCGTTGATGTTTCAGAGCTAAGTACTGTCTATGGTGGTCTTGCCTCATACTCAGAAACTTAGCTGAGGCTGTTTGTTTCATCACTCATGCTGTTTTTAAAGTAAAGGACAGTGAAATATTAATTCAGCTTTGAAGTCAGCATTAATGTTTTGTTGAGCTCCAGTTCCAGCTATTAGAAATACGAATAAGGAAGTGGGAAAATGGTGAAGATTGGCTGATTTAGTGATAGGGAGGGAATAATCTTCATGAAAGACAAGAGGTGGAGGTCAGATGATGACCAGGAAGAGGGACAACAAACTTCAATTTGGGTCAATTGTTTATGTGGTGTGTGTGTGAGAGAGAGAAAGAATTGTGTGTGTGCGCGTGAGAGAGAGAATTGCAGTGTAGATTATGCCCTTATTTTACAAAAAACCCCACAAATATCAGCACTGACTTGTATGCAAGCACCCACATAATTTCAATGTGTGTGGGGGGGGGGGTGTGAGAGAGAAAATACATTGCATTGTAGATTATGTCCTCATTTTACAACCCACCCCCCAAATATCAGCATTAGATTGTACGAAAGCACCCACAGATTTTTGATGCACCCACAGAATTATTTGGGAGTGGCAATGGATCTTGATGGGTTACGTTTCCAATTACAAAGCCTGCACTTGATACCTTGGTGATATGCCTGCAAAGTTATTGAGGGAGAACAACACTCCCATATCAATGCCAAATCTAGGTATGCTAGACACATCTGATAAACAATAAGCAATATAATGTAACTACAGAAATCTAGGTTGGGGGGCAAACTCCCCCAAATGTTGCTCTTCTCTCAGAAGGGGAGGCCATTTGTCCCTCCCACTCTTCTTGGACTAGAATCTAGTTCTTTATAAAATGTTCAGGCATATACCATGCTACCTGACTATTTCTGTCCAAAAGTAGCTAATGTCCTGAAGATGTCAAGGATCCAATTTGCCATGATTTAGAAAGCCAATAGAGGAGGTGATAACTATATAACACTAGTGCATTAAAGAAATCAGATTTCAACACAGGAATATGGTACTACAGTGGTACCTCAAGTTAGGAACGCTTCAGGTTACAGGCTCAGCTAACCCAGAAATAGTACCTCAGCTTAAGAACTTTCCTTCAGGATGAGAACACAAATTGTGCAGAGGTGATGCGGCAGCAGTGGGAGGCCCCATTAGCTAAAGTGGCGCTTCAGGTTAAGAACAGTTTCAGGTTAAGAACGGACCTCCGGAATGAAGTTCTTAACCCGAGGTACCACTGTATATAAATCCTGGAAAACAGCTAGTGGAACATTCGACCAATAAAAGCGAAGTACTTGAATAAATGTCTGGAGAAAATGAAACCATATTTCTGTAATTAACTTACTGATTTATTTATTTATTTATTATTTTATTTTAATCTTATGGCCTTTAACACTCACCTCTCAAGCAAACACAATTCAATTCTGGCTGCAAATGGAAAGCTTAAAATGAAGTGCCATTTTTAGTTAAAAATTTGTTACTTTATCGTAGACCAAGAAAGGACTGTTGCCTCCCCTGAATTGTTGTCTTTGGTGAATCATAGTTATTTATTTACCATGAACTTGGCATCTGGCTTAGCATTTCATCTGAACTGGGATTGTGGTTTGTTTTGCTCCAAACAAATCACAATTTGTAAATTAACAAACCTTATGATTTGTTTGGACTGAAGCAAACCACAATCCCTGTTTCAGATGTAATGCTAAGCCATGGGTTGTAGTTTGCACTAGGGGAGAAGCAAAGCCATTAAGGCAAACCATTAACTATGGCTTGCCATGATATGTGCATGCTGTCACAATCTCCCATTGATTAGAATGCAACACAGACTTCTCAAGATGTGGACTTTACTGTTACTACCTTGCTTTGAAATCCTTCCATATGTAGTAATTGACAGGGTTGTTTCTTACAAGTAAATCCTCCAGTTTCCTTTTCTCTCTGTTTTCTCCTCTTCCTTTTCTTTTTCAATAAGTGGCTATGTGAGAAACAGACTCCATCATTTTCCATGCAGGACAACTGCTGATAGAATGTGACTTGTGCTTGAAAAACAAGGGTGTACTTCTAACTGAAGCAATTTGGCTGGAGATTGATAAACAGAATTTGTCATTCTGCTCTGTTTTCGTATAAGGAATTCTAGGCTGAAAATGCCATCCCATATTGCGGCCTTACCTGTTAAAAAATGGGAAAAATAAGACCCGTGTATGTTACTAATCACCTGAAATCTTTATGGGGTTGAGTGTAGAGTGTAGATGATTTGACAAAGCAAGCCAGTTGTACAAAAGCTGATTCCTTAATCTTGTATCTTCTCATTTGGTACATTTCATAGAAATCTGAGCAACAGAGTTTGTTATTGATGTTCTGAAGTTACCGTATTTTTTGCACCATAACACTCACTTTTTTCCTCCTAGAAAGTAAGGGGAAATGTCTGTGCATGTTATGGAGGGAATGCCTACGGGTGGCATGCCTACGGATTTTCTTCCTCTAAAAACTATGTGCATGTTATGGTCGGGGGCGTGTTATAGAGCGAAAAATACAGTAATTCGTAAGATCATCATGGTTAGTGACGCTCAGCAATGGGCAGTGTGCTGCCCGTGGTGTGATTTTAACAAGGTAAGGTTTAAGGTAAATGACCTCTGGACGGTTAAGTCCAGTCAAAGGTGACTATGGGGTTGAGGCACTCATCTTGCTTTTCAGGCTGAGAGAGCTGGCATTTGTCCACAGACAGCTTTCCGGGTCATGTGGCCAGCATGACTAAACCACTTCTGGTGCAATGGGACACCGGGATGGAAACCAGAGTGCACGGAAATGCCATTTACCTTCCCGCCACAGTGGTACCTATTTATCTGCTTGCACTGGTGTGCTTTCGAACTGCTAGGTTGGCAGGAGCTGGGACAGAGCAACAGGAGCTCACTCCATCATGGGGATTCGAACCACTGACCTTCTGATCGGCAAGCCCAAGAAGCTTAGTGGTTTAGACCACAGCGCCACCTGCACCCTTCAATTTTAACAAGAGCACAGTTCAGACCCACTGCCGAGTGTGATCTGTTAATTCCCCCAGCAGCCAGCCTTCTGGGGTAGAGAAGAAGGAGCATGGGAGAGGAGTGGATGGCAGAAAAAGAAGGAAAAGGAGGTGACCACATCCACACTTGTCCCTGGCCCTGCACACCGTAGGATTCGACTCTCCTACTAGCCTACTAGCACCCTGACAGATTAACCCCTGAGAGAACATGCCTTTGGAAAGAAAATAGGTACTAGCAGGTGTGTTGAGTTTGAGTCCCACAGCATCTGGAGAGCTACAAATTCCCCATTCCTGGCTTACAATCTTGAAGCAGCATAGCACGAGAGAATTTTTTAAAAAAGATGTACCATATTTATTTATGGAGGTGTGCAGGCATGAGAAGGTTTCCCAACTTAATTTTCTGTTTCAGTAGCAGAAGCCCCTCACTTGTCAAATGCTATTGCATTCTTTACATGGTAAATGAGTCCCAGAAGTACTTCGTATAACAACAGCATCCTCATTTGAAATACATGGTGTCAGATTTTTCATAAAAAGCATTGCTGTTTTTACTTATGTTCATTGGTACCAGCATGTTACTTCCTGCTTATATAAATTTGTGTGTGTGTGCCTATTAAACACCTTAATGTAAATTTTCTAGATAACAAGTATGCCACTGACCAGCCAAAATTGCTCATAATTATGATGGCCATTGCTTAGGGTTATGTACTTGGTTCTATATTTCATGGGATTCTTCTCCCATGGGAGCCCTCTCAGTGCAAACGCTCCCTGTCCAGTATGAGTAGTCAGGTTTTGTACTTGGTGGCTGAGTTAATCTGACTCTCAACTTTACACTACTTTACTTTGTCCTAGAGAGCTCAATAGGGACGCGGGTGGCGCTGTGGGTTAAACCACTGAGCCTCTTGGGCTTGCTGATCAGAAGGTCAGCGGTTCAAATCCCCACAACGGGGTGAGCTCCTGTTGCTCGGTCCCTGCTCCTAGCAGTTCGAAAGCACATCAAAGTGCAAGTAGATAAATAGGTACTGCTCCGGAGGAAAGGTAAACGGTGTTTTCGTGTGCTGCTCTGGTTCGCCAGAAGCGGCTTAGTCATGCTGGCCACATGATCTGGAAGCTGTACGCTGGCTCCCTCGGCCAATAAAGCGAGATGAACGCCGCAACCCCAGAGTCGACCTAATGGTCAGGGATCCCTTTACCTTTACCTATAGAGCTCAGTGGTAGTTAATAAGCCAACCTTGCTCTACATCAGTGATCAGCAAACTTTTTCAGCCGGGGGCTGGTCCACTGTCCCTCAGACCTTGTGGGGGGATGGACTATGTTTTTTTTGGGGAAAGAATGAATTCCTATGCCCCACAAATAACCCAGAGATGCATTTTAAATAAAAGGACACATTCTACTCATGTAACAATACCAGGCAGGCCCTACAAACAACCCAGAGATGCATTTTAAATAAAAGGACACATTCTACTCATGTAAAAACACGCTGATTCCCAGACCGTCTGCGGGCCGGATTTAGAAGGCGATTTGGCCGGCTCTGACTCCCAGGCCTTAGTTTGCCTACCCATGCTCTACATACTCCTTCCATGGGTTGTTTTTTGAGCATAGTAAAGTAGGATGGAATGCTAACTAATTGTGTTTATACATAAAAATGTGTGGCAAACACCAGAAGAACTGCAAGAACTGAAGGACAAAAGCACTAAATCAGGCATAGGCAAACTCGGCCCTCCAGATGTTTTGAGACTACAATTCCCATCTACCCTGACCACTGGTCCTGTTAGCTAGGAGTGATGGGAGTTGTAGTCCCAAAACATCTGGAGGGCCGAGTTTGCCTATGAATGCACTAAATAGATGAAGTCTAGGAAACAATGGGCAGAAGAAATGGGCCCCAGTGAAAGGCAACAAGATGGTTTGAGGCAGAAGGCAGAAATATGGGATTAGAAGGTACAGGTTTGGTCCTCTTCTTTTATGCTTCTGATTAGATTTGCACTGTAACCATACTAAATTATGTGTTTTTCCTGTCTCAGGTGGAATCTACACACGCATAAAAAACCATTCTGGAAATGCTTTTTTAAAAAAAGTGTTTTTAAAAATACATTGAATTTTCCATAAGGCTCACCATCACCATCTAGTGTCACATTGTATATTGCACGTAAACACACTTAAAACGTTTTATTTGCAGCTGTATAGCTTAATCCTTATAGTTTGGGTAGAGCTTTACGTGGTGGGATTTATGAAACAAAGAAGAAAGAAACAGTTAATCCATGAGACAGATCACTAGAGGACCAGGTGATTTAGGATGGGAGTGATCTATATTAAGAAGGAAATGTGATTTTAAAAAGTTTCTAATATATATGGATAGATGACTTCTGAAAAATTATATTTGGCATAGTTTCCATCTAAGGATGCACTGTAACCAAACAGTGTTTTGATTCATTCCTTTGTTCAATGCAGTGTTCTCAAGCAATATTGATTTGCAGACATCAAAGAGGATAATTATGTTAAGGATCGAAGCTGAAACAGCGAGGGAAAAAAATAGGTAAAGAAGTGGACAAGAATAATTGCTTGTTTTTAAAAAAATATATATATATGTAGCAAAGACTAATATCTGAAACTTTATTCTAGAGCTAATTACAGCTCAAGAAAAGTAATGAGGGCTGGAGGAAGTTATACGTGCTACTGCATTTAAACCTGGATGCTAACAGATGATAGATGGGCAGTGATTCTATATCTTTGACAATAATCAAATTGTTGAATCAACAGAGCCTAATTGTTTTAGAAACTGCAGTGGTTCCAGCATTTAAATTCTACTACCCTGGGTATAAAACAATTACTTAGCAATTGAGCTTAAATAATGAACATGGGGTGACTTATTATGGTGGCACAAATGATGTTAGAAATTATTGGCCAGAAATAACTGGTAATCAAATTGAACTGACATGAATATACCATGATCCCAAAGCAGCATAAAAAGGATCACTGAGTTATCAGGGATCTTGATACTTCATAGCATAAAGATGGGGTGAACAGACAAGAGATCTGAGTTGCTCAGAATGTTTAGTTTCTCGTCACAGGGAGAAACGAGCAATGTAACCATGACAATGGTTGTATATTAGAAATGTGGTAGCATGTACCATCTTTTAAGCAAATGGATTGCTAGCTTCACTTCTGCTTCAAGAGGAGCACAGTTTCTAGATATGGTGATTCCTCAAGTTTAGTTTCTTTTAACTAGGTGGAAAGGTGCTGATCCATTCTACCCCACAGTACTGGCATTAAAAAAATTATTTATTTATAACACTTTCATTCAAGCAGCTCAGGGTTAGAGCTGGGTGATATATCAATATATTATCCAAAACCAGTTTGAAGCCCATAACATGATATCAGTTTCATAATGTTTGACCAGACAATATATCACGAATCATGATGTGTGTGTGTGTGTGTGCTATGTAAAAATCACAATGTGGGAAAACTGTGAAGCCAGCTAATGTCTCTACATAGTTCCATCCTTATTTCAGACATCATGATATATTGATACATTGCTGTGTTTAGCTGGTGATACATTGTGATGTTGAATATCAGATATTGCCCAGCCCTTTTCAGAGCAGCATAATGTAGTCTTCAAGCACGGTAATAATAATAATGCTAATAATAATTTATTATTTATACCCTGCACATCTGGCTGGGTTTCCCCAGCCACTCTTGGTGGCTTCTAACAAAATATTAAAATACAGTAGTCCATCAAACATTAAAAGCTTCTCTAAACAGGGCTGCCTTCAGATGTCTTCTAAAAGTCAGATAGTTGTTTATTTCCTTGACATCTGGTGGGAGGGCGTTCTACAGGGCGGGTTCCACTACCGAGAAGGCCCTCTGCCTGGTTCCCTGTAACTTGGCTTCTTGTGAGAGAACCATCAGAAGGCCCTCAGCACTGGACCTCAGTGTCTGGGTAGAACGATGGGGGTGGAGACACTCCTTCAGGAATACTGGACCGAGACCGTTTAGGGCTTTCAAGGTCAGCACCAATGCTTTGAATTGTACTTGGAAACATCATACCCACAGATTGCAATACTTTACTGTGTATTTCTCCCCATTCTATGCTTGAATTGGCTAAAAAGTCAAGGGGACAGTCCTCTATTTGTTTAATTTTATGTAGCATCTTTAAAAGTAAAGGTAAAAGACACCTGACAGTTAAGTCCAGTCACGAACGACTCTGGGGTTGCGGCGCTCATCTCTCTTTACTGGCTGAGGAAGCCGATGTTTGTCCGTAGACAGTTTTTCCTGGTCATGTGGACAGCATGACTAAGCCGCTTCTGGCAAAACCAGAGCAGTGCACTGAAACGCCATTTACCTTCCCACCACAGTGGTACCTATTTATCTACTTGCACTTTGAAGTGCTTTTGAACTACTAGGTTGGCAGAAGCAGGGACCGAGCAACGGGAGCTCACCCTGTCATGGGGATTCGAACCGCCGACCTTCTGATCATCAAGCCCTAGGCTCAGTGGTTTAGACCACAGTGCCACCCGCGTGAGTTCATGTAGATACAGGTAAAACACACATACACACCTCTGAAAGTTCCAAGGAGATTGCAAACTAAAGATTTACTGGATGAATGGATTTAATAGAGCTTGGCCAAGGAGTCTTTGGCAGTGAGAGGGAAGAGACTCTCAGCACAGAATCCTTCAGGTCTCAGTGACCTTCAGGAAGACTGCCAGGCATCCTGAACTCACACAGAAGGGAAGAAATAAATAATTTTGACAGAAGGCTATACCATCATGCTGTGCATTCTACTTCACATGAGCCAGACATAATACAATGGCTGTGTTTTGCCAAGTTAAATCAATCTTCCCAGCAGCTCCATTTAATTTTAACACTATTAAGTGTTACAGCAGTTACCCTTTTAAGTATTTGCAAAATCAGGGCCATGGACTGAAGCACCGAAGCAATGTCTCAGAAGTACTTACAGAATTTCAGAGATACAATAGAATCCTGGTTGCTGTTTTGAGTTGGGAGGAGGGAAAGACAGGGAAACTAGAACTGCTTTCCCCTTCTAATGTGCATCTTTTCAAATCAGTAGGCTATGTGGGAGAGAAAGGTCTGCTGGAAAGGTCTGCTAAGCTGCTCAAGGACTCCTGTTATTTCTAGGACTGAACCTGGTGCCCTTTGGAACAAACCACTCAGTACAGATAATTTGGGATGATGGGAGTTACGGTCCAAAACATCTGGAGGACATGATATTGGGGAAGGGTGGCATACAGAGTTCAGGGAAATAGGCTGGAAGGAGTCACATACTAGATGGACAAAGATACCCTTTACACCACAAAATTAGGGCACTATAAAGATATTACAAGGGACGTGGGTGGTGCTGTGGCTTAACCACTGAGCTTAGGGCTTGCCAATTGGAAGGTTGGCGGTTCAACCTACTCAGAATAGCCCCACTGAAATTAATGAACCTAAGTTAGTCGTGTTTATTAACTCCAATTGGTTTACTCTGAGTAGGACAAATGACTTATCAACACTTACCTTTTGCCCTACTCTTTTCAAGCAGAGTGGGATGCGGGTGGCACTGTGGGTTAAACCACAGAGCCTAGGACTTAGCAATCAGAAGGTCGGCGGTTTGAATCCCTGTGACAGGGTGAGCTCCCATTGCTCAGTCCCTGCTCCTGCTAACCTAGCAGTTCGAAAGCACATCAAAGTGCAAGTAGATAAATAGGTACCACTCCAGCGGGAAGGTAAACGGCATTTCCGTGCACTGCTCTGGTTCGCCAGAAGCGGCTTAGTCATGCTGGCCGCATGACCCGGAAGCTGTACGCTGGCTTCCTTGGCCAACAAAGCGAGATGAGCACCGCAACCCCAGAGTCGGTCACAACTGGACCTAATGCTCAGGGGTCCCTTTACCTTTACCTTCCAAGCAGAGGTCAACACTTTAATTCTCTTTGTCAGAACATTGTTGTTGTTATTTTGCCCCCCAGAAAACTTTCACTGCAAAAACCTAGTCTTAAGAGCTGAATCAGAGCAAATGTCAATTTGGTTTATTTGCAGATTGACATTTGCTCTGATTGGGCTTTAAAGGGTGTGTTTTCATGAGGAAAGCTTAGGAGCAAAAACAAAACAAAACAGGTGTGTGTACTTGGACACAGAGCTTTAAATTGTGGGCCATGCCTGGAAAGAGCAGGGGAAAGGTAACATTGAATACTATCCTTAGTCTTGTAAGACTTCATTGTTTTTGCAACAAGAAATTGACATAGTTGTGCCTCTGGTTTCTCTTGGCAAATGCTGTTCTTTGCAGAAACAATCTGTTATGTCTGCTGCACAGTAAGGCTATCCTCATCCTGTTCTGTCATTAGTAGCAGCACCAAATTAAGTGGGCTTCTGCTAGCAGGTACCAAACTTCAAATCTTTGCAATTCTGCTATAGAATATAAACTACTAACCAGAATGAAGGAAACTGGGACAACAAAATGAATAGATGAGGGCAACTATGACATTGATTTTCACACTTCATGAATGGCATAATTTAATTTTAATTCTGTCCCAAAAACATGAATGCTCATAAAATGGATGGCAATTCTATAATTCCTCAGACACTTCTTTAAGATAACTTGTTTCCATATTATGTTATGTTTTGGACAAAGAACTTGAACATAGATGATCCCAAATTCAGCCCTTAGGTCCTCTGCTAAAATGTATCTCAAGAGAACAGGGATGGGAACTGCTTCTTCCTAAGATCTTGGATGTAAGACAGACCGAGTAAGCTAGATTAGTTTTTACTCAGAATAAGGAAGTCTCTTACACTGCATGCACAAATGTTCTGTAAACAAATGGACCAATTCCATTCCTTGCACTGAGCTCACATACACATGAGACTGGCAGATTTGGGGAGGAGGGAAGAAAGCAATGCTAGCCAGGTGAATCTTTGTCCAACCTGCAAATAATAATAATATTCAGTTCTTGGTATCACTTCACAACTCATTGTGGAGTATACTCCTGCTGAGTCAGGAACCAGTGCTGTTATACTACATTAGTGCAGAGACTGTATTTTATTATCCTATTCTGAAAGAACACTAGCTTTATTGCGTACTTTGTATTATTGTTTGACAGTTGTAAACTCATTTCTAAGGTCAGCGACAGAAAATTAGCAACTCTAGTTATACCAGTCAAGAGCAGGGACTTCAGGATGAGAGGCTGAATCTTAACTCAGGCAGCCCAATTCCTTTTGAAGTTAAGGAGCCTTACACACACTGGAGTTGCGTTCTGTTTCCTGGCAATAATATAAAGAAGTGTAGCACTCATGTCAAAGGAAGCTCAATATACTGCTTTGTACAAATCCTCTCTTGAAGAAGCTCAATATACGGTTTTGTGGACATCCTCTCAAAGTTTTAAGTCCTTTGTTTTTGAACATTTGGAAAGCTTGCTTTGTAAATACTGGGGGCCCAAGAAGTGAGATACAAATGTTAATAATATTGAAGATCTGGAGCTCTGAAGTTCTGTTCTAGGGTCCTCTGTGCTGTTGGAAACAGCAACTTGCCTAGGTAAACCACTTCTGACTTGTGTTTCTTTGTTGTAAAATACTGTGTCTTGCCTATGGTGGATGAGAAGCAGGGAAGGGGAGAAAACAGTTCTGAGTGTTCAGTTTGTGTGGCTACAGCACTTTGCAGGCACTTTTGTTTAAATTGCTTCTGGGAGCTTGAGTTGTGGAACAAAACCCTGGCAGGATTTTAGCCTTGGGCAGTAGAGTATGGTTTGGCTTCCTGAGTCTTGACCACTTCAGGAAGGGACATTTGGTGTGAGTGGTGAATATGAATCACGCTACAGTGGTACCTGGGGTTACATACACTTCAGGGTTACATACTCCGCTAACCCAGAAATAGTGCCTCGGGTTAAGAACTTCGTTTCAGGATGAGAACAGAAATCGTGCGGCGGCGGCACGGCAGCAGCAGGAGTTCCCATTAGCTAAAGTGGTGCTTCAGGTTAAGAACAGTTTCAGGTTAAGAATGGACCTCTGGAACGAATTAAGTTTGTAACCTGAGGTACCACTGTAATTTCAAAGATGGACCAAGAAGATTTTTCACCATTCTGTATTCAGTCTCCTTATAAGCCTGGTAGTGGCTGCTGGGGACCTGGGATAGATTTCCATTTTAAATCCCTTAGAATAAGACAGTCTTTGAATCATAGAGCTGGAAGAAGAAGAAGAAGAGTTTGGATTTGATATCCGGCTTTATCACTCCCCTTCAGGAGTCTCAAAGCGGCTAACATTCTCCTTTCCCTTCTTCCCCCACAACAAACGTTCTGTGAGGTGAGTGAGGCTGAGAGACTTCAGAGAAGTGTGACTAGCCCAAGGTCACCCAGCAGCTGCATGTGGAGGAGCAGGGAAGCGAACCTGGTTCACCAGATTACGAGTCTATCACTCTTAACCACTATACCACACTGGAAGAGACCCCAAGGGTAATTTAGCACAACCCCCTTAGTTCAACATCAGTTTTTCTTTTTTCTTTTTAGAGGGACATGTACATTTTTTAAGCTGCAGCTTTCCCCCTAGCTTGCTTGCTAGTTTGCTTATGTATGTATGTGTGTATGTATGTATGCATGCATGTATTTGGCTTGTTCCAATACTGGCTGAATAATTAACACATTCCTGTTGAAAAAAATGTCCTTTTTTAAGGCTGCAGCTTTGTGCTGGGGCTGAAAAAGAATTTGGGCAACCTCGGGCCCGATGGAGGATAGAGAGGGACGTGACTGCATAGAAATGATCCTACTGTTAAAAGAAAATCCACATCCATTGCTCTGTCCCCTTTGGCTTCTCAGAAAGTTGCTGATAAAGGAATGTGACCCTGTGAATGAAAAAAGAAGGCCCCCCACCCCTGTTTTAAATGGTGTGGCACCTGCATCTTATAGATAGGGTTTTCCCAGTTCTGTTAGTGTCTCACTCATGGTGTGTTGCCACAGGTAAGGTGGGGAGGAATTTTGAGTCTGGGCTGAGGGATGGAATTATCCTTTTCAAGGTTCATTGACTTCTATAATATAGTGCTCTGTTAGCTCAATAAAATAGTTCCCTGAAGTCTGCAGTTTCCTTACCTTCTGCAGTAACACAATAATATGGTTTCATAGAGAGAGGACTGCAAACACCTTTTTTTGGTTTCACACTATAGAAATAGATTTTCTTTTGCCTTCTACATAGCACCCAGTTGCTTCTCTTTTTCCACCTTCATTTCAGATGTACATGATGCTACGCGTTGTGCTATGAATGTGGAGAAGATCCTTCTGTACTTTCTGCTTTGTTGTAGAGGTCCATGCATGTGAGTTCAGGATAATACTTTTTATAATTCTTCGTTGGCTAACTTGATTGTTGTTGTTCTTTAGTCGTTTAGTCATTTCCGACTCTTCGTGACCCCATGGACCAGAGCATGCCAGGCACTTCTGTCTTCCACTGCCTCCTGCAGTTTAGTCAAACTCATGCTGGTAGCTTCGAGAACACTGTCCAACCATCGCGTCCTCTCTTGTTCCCTTCTCCTTGTGCCCTCCATTTTCCCAGCATCAGGGTCTTTTCCGGGGAATCTTCTCTTCTCATGAGGTGGCCAAAGTATTGGAGCCTCAGCTTCAGGATCTGTCCTTCCAGTGAGCACTCAGGGCTGATTTCCTTCAGAATGGAGAGGTTTGATCTTCTTGCAGTCCATGGGACTCTCAAGAGTCTCCTCCAGCACCATAATTCAAAAGCATCAACTCTTCGGCGATCAGCCTTCTTTATGGTCCAGTATGGAAGTGAAAGCTGGCTAACTTGATTAACTTGATTCAAAGAAACAAATGGCTAGAGATGGCCTTTCCATCTGCTTTATTGTTTGTTTCCTAGCTTTAAATGTGTGTGGGTTTTTTCCTTGCCACTCCTCAAGGAAAACAAACTTCTCTATTCCCATAAGTATTCTGAAGAACAGTGTTTTTCTAGGCTTTTAACAAATATTGATTGCTTTTATTAAATTTCTTCTTATTTCTTAGAAGCATAACTTGCTGAATTGTATTGCTTCCATGCTGCCAGCCACTTCTGAAGCTGAGTGTTTATGAAAGGATGGCTAAGTATGAGACACTCAAGAGCCCCATTGTGCTTGAACTGCTTTCTGCATGGCTCTTTCAGTTGTGGCTAGTGTACGGAATTCATGGTGAATTCAGGTGACATCATCTCGTTTATAGGTACTGACTTTTGAAAACATTGTCAGAAACGTATTACAGTGGTACCTCGGGTTAAGTACTTAATTCGTTCTGGAGGTCCGTTCTTAACCTGAAACTGTTCTTAACCTGAAGCACCACTTTAGCTAATGGGGCCTCCTGCTGCCGCTGTGCCACCAGAGCATGATTGCTGTTCTCATCCTGAAGCAAAGTTCTTAACCTGAAACACTATTTCTGGGTTAGCGGAGTCTGTAACCTGAAGCGTGTGTAACCTGAAGCATATGTAACCTGAGGTACCACTGTATTAAGTAGTTCTGTAATTGCAACAGAAGTTGTGAAGCAGTTGTGAAGATGTGCTCAGAATCAGGCAAAAAGATTCACAGTAGCTGGGGGATAGTGATCTGTTCCCCCCACCTCTTTGAAAGATGTGTGTGTGTGTGTGTGTGTGTGTTTGTGTGTGTGTGTTCACACAGGTAGTGCTGTGGTCTAAACCACTGAGCCTCTTGGGCTTGCTAATAAGAAGATCAGTGGTTCAAATCCCAGCAACGGGGGGTGAGCTCCCATTGCTTTGTCCCAGCTCCTGCCCACCTAGCAGCTCGAAAGCACGCCAGTACAAGTAAATAAATAGGTACCGCTGCAGTGGGAAGGTAAATGGCGTTTCCATGCGCTCTGGTTTCCATCAAGGTGTTCTGTTGCATCAGAAGCGGTTTAGTCATGCTGGCCACATGACCCAGAAAGCTGTCTGTGGACAAACACTGGCTCCCTTGGCCTGAAAGTGAGATGAGCGCCGAAACCCTGTAGTCGCCTTTGACTGGACTTAACCATCCAGGGATCCTTTACCTTTACCTTTTTATATTTTTGGGCCAATGCATGCAAAATATTTCTAGTTCTGTCAGCCTTAATGTGCAGTCTGACAAAGTGAGAAGAGCAAAGTGGAATCTGCACCAGCACGCTCACAAGAAGTGACAGCTACAATCTCAAGAAGTCCTTTTGACTTTGTTCCTCATGGGGCTTTGCCCACATAGACTCACTGATCCAACTGTGGGTGGGACACGTGAATCCCGATATGAGAAATGCAGGCTGACAAACTGTCGGGTCTTGATGAGATGAAGAGTTCAGAGAAAGGAGGTCTGGCAATGTAGTAAGAGAAGATAATTGAAATGCAGGGACCTTGGGCAATATCTGAAATTCCCATACTGCTAGTGCAAGAGGCCTGTGCTAGTGGGACAAAACCTAATCCCCCTTCCCTCTGCAGTGCCCTGCACTTCCTTAAAATCATCCCCAGGTTGCTGGGGGGCCACTAGGAGACGATTTTGGGAGTGGAGGGTGAGAGAAAAGGAAACAGAAGTTTCTCTGCACCAATGGAACTCAGATGGTGCTGCTTTGGATAGAACCCTGTGTACCTATCTACTTAAAGCATGAGAATCAGAACCTGGAGACAGGCGTGGCTAGAGACAGATCCTTCAGAACCCTGGACAGATCCAAGGCCCTAGATGTGTAAAACTGGGTCTGTTAAGTGTTTCATGTTTAGTCCTTATATTTGTGGGAATTAGACTCTCGTTCCCATTTGCAGAATGGAAGACAACCCTGGGTTGTTTGACCTTTTAATTACCGTACATCTCTTTTCCCCTCCTGTAAAAGCTATGCAAGATGCTCTCTTTTTCAAAGTTTAAAGAATATTATTATTATTATTATTATTATTATTATTATTATTATTATTATTATTATTATATTCTTAGTGTACTTGCAGATTAAATATACAATGCAGCCAGGTGATTCTTAAGTTGCTAAATCCAAAAGATTATTCTCGAGAATTTAGCATCACTAATTGTCCCCAGTGGCACCCTGCCAGATTGGAAGACCCAACATGAGTGAGGCCATGTGGTTGAGATATATATGCACACACACTCCCCATTGGCATGGGCAGAAGACCTTCTCACTGCCATGTTTGTATGTAGGAGAAAAGCAGTGTGTGTGCGCGTGCGTGTGCCTGCGCGCATGCACACTAGGTGGGAATAGGATCTTTCCTTGCCCAGATACGAGTAATGTGCATTTTCTGCAGAGCAAACCTGTTCACAGGTGTTGAATACAGAGTTTTAAACTTCAGATTCAAAGGTCAAAGGTCAATAGCACCAAAAGTTAAACTGCCATGTCCAGTAACACTTGAGTATTTGAGGATCCTTATATGTTATAGCAAAACAATAGTGGGTCCAAAAAATGAAGGACTATGCTAGTAGGATAAAGGCTAAAAAAGGTACCTTGCAGCACTACTGTACATCGCTTTTCTGTGTCTCTACATAAGACACGTCCCTACTGAATTCATCATTCCTAATGAAATATTGATCTCTCTTATTGTAGTTATTGTTCTGTAAACATTTCCTACTCATCTCCCTGCCCCGCCAGTGAAGATAGTCATACCTGAGCCATTCGCTGTGTTGCTTATAGGCTACTTACAATTAATCAGTTTTGTTTTGCAGTATTATTGAAATATGCTTCTGTGTAGCCAAATCATTATATTTTGCTGTGGAGGTAGAGAACTAGAGAGGATCTGGAGGGAAAAAAGATGATTAATTATATGTAGCTGTAGCTGGCAAAATAATTGCCTGCAGCCCTGACCCAAGGTGGAAGTCAATGTGGGTGTAAGATGGATTCTGCAGATTGACAGACCATAAAGCATCGTTGCAGTTTTTTGACTCTCTATATTTGGCAACTGTAAGGAAAAGCAGCAGTCCAAGAGACAAAAGGGTGGAATATACTTTATAAACAAATGGAAGACAGGCTGTGTGTAAGTTTCCTCTATGTACTTCTGTAATATATTTCATACAGTCACACAGGTAGCCTCTGAAACCAAGGCTACAATACACACCATACAGTGGTACTTTGGGTTACAGACGCTTCAGGTTTCAGACGCTTCAGGTTACAGACTCCGCTAACCCCCCAGAAAAAGTACCTCAGGTTAAGAACTTTGCTTCAGGATGAGAACGGAAATCATGCTCCAGCGGTGCAGCGATAGCGGGAAGCCCCATTAGCTAAAGTGGTGCTTCAGGTTAAGAACGGACCTCCGGAACGAATTAAGTTCTTAACCAGAGGTGCCACTGTATTTTTAAAGAACTCTGGGAACTGTAGTTTGTTAGGGGTCCTGGAAGTTGTAACTCTGAGAGAGGTAAGCTGCAGCTCCCATGAATAACACACACACACACACACACACACACACTGCGCTATTTTTGGAGGTGGTGCTTTAAATACATGGTGTGTACTCAACACTTATCACCCACTAGTGCTTGAAGGCTATGATGGGTTGAATGTGGGCCACTAAACGGAAGCTGAATCTTGAAGAGACAGAAGTGTTGTTATGTCTGGGACTTGCAGAGATGGCCTGTCTCTGGATGGGTTTGCACTTCTCTGGAAGTAGCAGATATGCAACTTGGAGGGTTAT
The DNA here is from genome assembly GCF_964234715.1 of Podarcis melisellensis. Taxonomy (NCBI): domain Eukaryota; kingdom Metazoa; phylum Chordata; class Lepidosauria; order Squamata; family Lacertidae; genus Podarcis; species Podarcis melisellensis. The sequence continues at coordinate 117,877,106 of NC_138528.1, forward strand.
CCTGGATTAGACACTAGAGACTCAGGTGAATAGTTGCTAGGAGACCTTTTTCCAGCTATGGCTCGTTTGCCAGTTTATGGCCCCTTTTGGACAGGAATAACTTGACCACTCTACCCCTCCATGCTCCCGTAACCTCCAGATTGGATTCTTGCAATGCATGGGGCTGCCCTTGAAGATGACTTAGAAACTTCAATCGTTACTGACTGGGGTTTCGTTAGATCACACTGGTTGCTAGTTCTTTAGGGTGCTCACATTAGTGTTTCAACCACCTAGGCTCACAATATTTATTTATTACTTGAAGGTCCGCTTCCTTTCTTACAGACCCTTGCAGGTGTTGAGATTGGCAGAGAGGGCTCTTTTGGTTGTTCCACTGCCCTCAGGGGATGGAGTGCATACCCTGTGGAAGACCCCCAAATTGTGGAACTCCCTTCTCACAGAGGTGCATCTGGCATCTTCATTATGCTGCTATTGGCAAATGCTGAAGACATATCTCTGTACCATGGCTTTTGATATTGGAGATGTATAGCTTTAGGATCCACCCTATATCAGCGATTGTAAATGGTTTAAACAGTTTTAACGTTGCTTTAATTGTTGTGAACCACTCTGGGACCCTGGGGTGAAGGGCAGGGGTGGCAATGACAGCAGCAGCAGCAGCAGCAACAATGAGAATTCACTAAAGACTGACTTGTTATCTAGAATATAAAGGTTCATAAGAGAATAGCAGCAAGAGTAATATGTGAAAGGTACTTGTCTGTTTTAAGGGAGGCGGGTGGCGCTGTTGGTTAAACCACAGAGCCTAGGACTTGCCGATCAGAAGGTTGGCGGTTCGAATCCCCGTGACGGGGTGAGCTCTCGTTGCTCAGTCCCAGCTCCTGCCGACCTAGCAGTTCGAAAGCACGTCAAAGTGCAAGTAGATAAATAGTTACCACTCCGGCAGGAAGGTAAACGGTGTTTCCGTGCACTGCTCTGGTTCGTCAGAAGCAGCTTAGTCATGCTGGCCACATGACCCAGAAGCTGTACGCTGGCTCCCTCGGCCAGTAAAGCGAGATGAGCACTGCAATCCCAGACTCGGCCATGACTGGACCTAATGGTCAGGGGTCCCTTTACCTTTACCTTTACTTGTCTGTTTTACTAACATGAGGACAAGGTGTGTCCTAAGTCAATAGTCCTAAGCCACTTGGATCTAAGAAATGTTCCTCCTTGACCTTAGATTTGCAGTCAAAGGTCAAATCTATCCACTAGGACTGTCCTTGCATTTATTTGTATCCTCCACTTTGAACATATGAAGCTGGTTTTTTACTGAGTCACACCGCTGAGCAGTATAATCTCATATCCTGTTTGAATCTCTAGGGCCTGGGGTTGAGTGCTTTCTTTGCCTTGCTACACAAAATTCTTGTTAGAGGAGTTGCCAGGGGGAAGAACATGCATACTTTTGCATGTGACGCATGATCTCTGCTACTGGGTTTTGTGCATTTTCACAGTAATGGGGGCTTCCAGATAGGTGTTTATCATGAGATCAGTGCACTTCATATATGCAGGTTTTTGCAGCCTCTGCGCAACAGCATTGGCATCCAAATGCCAGGCTTCATTTATATATTAACAAGTTGCCATTCACCTGTTTGTGATATCTCAGTGATCCACTTACAAATTAAGCCCCTGTCTGGAAGCACCCACTGTATTGTTATTAAACCTCCAATTTATGTTCGTTAGTCTTCTGCCTCAAATATTCCACCCTTACAGTAATATTTTCTCCAGCTTGGGCTGCAGTCTGCCAAGCGTGTCTGCTCAGCAGTGCTATCAAGCAATCTCCTCTACTGTAATAACATTGTTGCTCTTAATTGGAATAGTATGGTGTTTGACTCCAGTAATAATGAAATCTGCTGTCATGTTTTTTTTTTTTCCAGTTAGAAAGAAGGCTGTTGCAAAGAAAAGGGAGCAGCCCTTGGCTAAAAAAAAAACCACAAAGGGAAATCAATGAATGACTCAACATTGCTCAGCACAGCTCAGGAGCACACTGATTGTCAATATCTTTAGCGCAGGGAGAAAAAGGTGGGGAATAGCACAGGCAAGTAACGAGGAGGCTAAGCAAAATTGGCACTTGGCAGTGAAAAAGGCAGGAGGCTGAACTATAGAGAGGAGTGCTAACTTGGCCCGGTGACTGTGGGTGCCTGGGGCCTTGGATGCCATGCAGTGTGTAAAGCCCTGGCACTGAAATTTGTGGGTGCCTGGCCCCTTCATGGGGAATTTTGTGGGTGCTTGGGCACCTAGTGCCCCATGGAGTTGGCACCTATGACTATAGAGAGAGAAAGTAGGGTGAGCAAGGATTTTTGTTGTTGTTGTTGTTTAGTCGTTTAGTCATGTCCGACTCCTCGTGACCCCATGGACCAGAGCACGCCAGGCACTCCTGTCTTCCACTGCCTCCCGTAGTTTGGTCAAACTCATGTTGGTACTTCGAGAAGACTATCCAACCATCTCGTCCTCTGTCGTCCCCTTCCCCTTGTGCCCTCCATCTTTCCCAACATCAGGGTCTTTTCCAGGGAGTCTTCTCTTCTCATGAGGTGGCCAGAGTATTGGAGCCTCAGCTTCAGGATCTGTCCTTCCAGTGAGCACTCAGGGCTGATTTCCTTCAGAATGGATAGGTTTGATCTTCTTGCAGTCCATGGGACTCTCAAGAGTCTCCTCCAGCACCATAATTCAAAAGCATCAATTCTTTGGCGATCAGCCTTCTTTATGGTCCAGCTCTCACTTCCATACATCACTACTGGGGAAACCATAGCTTTAACTATACGGACCTTTGTTGGCAAGGTGATGTCTCTGCTTTTTAAGATGCTGTCTAGGTTTGTCATTGCTTTTCTCCCAAGAAGCAGGTGTCTTTTAATTTCGTGACTGCTGTCACCATCTGCAGTGATCATGGAGCCCAAGAAAGTAAAATCTCTCACTGCCTCCATTTCTTCCACTTCTGTTTGCCAGCAGGTGATGGGACCAGTGGCCATGATCTTCGTTTTTTTGATGTTGAGCTTCAAACCATATTTTGCGCTCATGAGCAAGGATAAAAGGTCCCAAATCAGTAATTTCTATAACAAGAGGGAGAGAAAGGAATCTTCCCAAAGCCTCATTAAAGAAACAAAGTCAATTGCAGATAACCATTTGGTTTTTTATTCAAATATCTCAATTTACAGGTTTTGTCATTTCTAAAGAGAAACCAATTTATTTGGGGGGAGGGCAGTACAATCATAGCTTGGAAGTCAAATGGAATCTGTTCCAGAAGTCCGTTCGACTTCCAAAATGTTTGGAAGCTCCTGCAGCCAGTTGGAACCCGCTGAAGCCCCATTCAATGTTGGCTTCCAAAAATAGTTTGCAAACCAGAACAGTCGCTGTTTGCGGCGTTCGGGAACCAAAACGTTTAAGAAATAAGCTGTTAAAAAACCAAGGTACGACTGTATGTAGTAAAGTTATTCAGCTTTCTAAAATTAAAAAGAAGCAGTGTTCTTCAACATGTTCTCCTCCCCCCGCCAAAGAGTACTATTCTACTTTATTGCTTTATTCAGGCAAGTATTATTATTCCTTACAAAAGATTGTGCTCCAAGTAAACCAGAGAAGATGCCAGAGAATTTGTTACATTTGGGAAGTCATAGCCTTTATTGGACTCTTTAAACACCTGTAGCAACTATGTGTAAGCTGGGCAATTATTCACATTCAGAAGCCCCAGGAAGCAGGGAGTTACTTAAAGCAAGAATAAAAGAACTGACTTTACACTTAAATAATTTGTTTTGATACCTGCTGGTTCTTTTCTTGGTGGAAATAATTAGAATAGGCAGGCGCTAATGCTACCTTTACTGTTCTCTTTAGGAATGGGATATTTGCCTTACTACAATGAAACAAGTTTATTCAAGTTAATCAGAATGAAAACATATGTGCTGATCCCCTCTTGACTGTAGAATTAGAGTAATGGGGGAAGGTGGTTTTGTTATCTAAGGATTCAGTGCTAATAGATTTTGCAATACTTAACATGCAGTTTTTATTCATAGGGCACAAAGATTTCATGACATAGTCCTCCAGGGTTTGCACATAGGAGAAATCTTCTAATCTCTCTTTCCATGTATGAAAACTAGAGACAGCTCTCTCTGTCATTCATTCATTTTATTTCTACATGGTTTGCAACAACAACAACAACAACAACAACAACAATTATTATTATTATTATTATTATTATTATTATTATTATTATTATTATTTATTATTTATACCCCACCCATTTGGCTGGGTTTCCCCAATCACTCTGGGCGGCTTCCAACAGAATATTAAAAACACGATAAAATGTCAAACATTCAAACTTCCCTAAACAGGGCTGCAGTCGGGTGTCTTCTAAAAGTCAGATAGTTCTTTATTTCCTTGACATCTGGTGGGAGGGCGTTCCACAGGGTGGGCACCACTACCGAGAAGGCCCTCTGCCTGGTTCCCTGTAACCTCACTTCTTGCAGGACCTCAGTGTCTGGGCTGGATGATGGAGGTGGAGACGCTCCTACAGGTATACTGGATCGAGGCCATTTAGGGCTTTAAAGGTCAGCACCAACACCTTGAATTGTGCTCGGAAACGTACTGGGGGCCAATGTAGGTCTTTCAGGACCTGTGTTATATGGTCTCAATGAAACAAATACATACCATATTTTTCGCTCTATAACACGCACCCGACCATAACATACACATAGTTTTTAGAGGAGGAAAACAAGAAAAAAATATTCTAAATGAAACAGTGGATGTATGATTTTTGTGGTTCATGCTGTGGCCAAAGGCATGTGATCTGACGGTGAGTTTGGGGTAGCCCAATGCAAAAATCCTGAGGATCCATGTGGATCCATGCTTTGTAACCACGTTTTTGCACCACTGCGGCCCCAGGCAATAGTGGGTGCGTGTTTCTTTGGGTGCAAGCTGTAGCCATGGACATGCTATGTGATCTGATGGTGAATTTGGGGTGACCCAGTGCAAAAATCCTGAGGATCCATGTGGATCCGTGCTTTGTAAGTGGGGAGGGAAGGAAAAGCACTCAAGGGACAAGGAACACGCGTGGGGTGGGTGGAGAAGGATGCTGTTAATAATGCAGAAGAGGGGTATAAGAGGAGAAGGTTCCTCTCCTCTCCCGCTTTGCTCCTTTAAAGGCTCTGCTTCTCTCCCTCCTCTGCAGCTCGCTGAAAAACTTTGCTACTATTTAGCCAGCTGAGTGGGGAGGAGAAGGGACAGAGAGTCTGCTTGCGAAAAACTTTGCTGCTATTTAGCGAGCTGTTCTCTCCCTCCTCCCCGGCTCGCTGAAAAAAACAGCTCCGGACTTGTGTAAGCGGCTCCTCGCCTCTCCCGCTTTGCTCCTTTAAAGCAAGCAGGCTCTCTGTCCCTCTCTCCTCCCCACTCAGCGGCTCTTTCCCCACTTTGCTATTTCAAAGTGAGCCACGGAGGAGGAAAGGAAGGGGAACCATGGATCCTCTGCTCACGACTGCAGCAGATCCCCCCGCCATCCGTAGGCATTCGCTCCATAACACGCACAGACATTTCCCCTTACTTTCTAGGAGGAAAAGAGTGAGTGTTATGGTGCAAAAAATATGGTACTTAAAATACCCACTAACAATTCCATCATAGTGTTAAAACATCCTCAATTAAAATATACAATAAAACAATTCAGTCAAAGAGTGTAATGTTTTTAATCTATGTAAGCCTAAAGCATACATCTGTACTGTATCCACTGTGCAAGGTGATAAAGTTATTCCTGGGGACTTTGATATGCCTAAAAGATCTCCTTGTAGCTTTGCTATAAGGAAGCTCCAGTACCAGGAATGTTCATATTCTTCTAAAAACTCTAAATGTGAGTGGTTCTCTTTGCTTTATTCTGTATGCTGAAGCTTGTGTGTTGTGATATGCTCGTCTGAAGGACAAGGATGTTAGACCTCTAGTAAAATTATCTTCCTATCTTCGTCCCGGCTGGGCCATTTGAGAAGAGATTTACTGTGGCTTTCAGTGACAGGAGGTGCATTTATAATTGCGATCACCAGCCAGATTGCTTCAGCCAAGGTTGAAATACATTTACATTTTGTAACCATTATCTGTAATCTGTTGTTATTGGCTTTAATGAAGGACATGTGCGGCGTGTCAGAACGTTACATGCAAAGGATGATTAGAAGACCTTTTTGCAGTGTAAGCTGCTACGCAGTATATCAGTCTCATTCGTCTGAGGGACACATTCATATTTTGAACTAATAGTTCTGCTAGAGTATCTGTGCTGCTTCTTTAACCACTTCCCAATTTTCTTTTTCTTTTTCTTTTTCTTTTTAAAGCAACCCATTGGCAGTATTGATGGTAGTGCATTCATTGCTACCGCTATCCTTACAGTAGTGTCTCATTGCTACACTGGGTAGCACATCAGTTGTAAAGGTATCAGGAAAGACCTAGTAGAGCATAAAGGTAAAGGACCCCGACAGTTAAGTCCAGTCATGAATGACTCTGAGGTTGCAACGCTCATCTCGCTTTACTGGCTGAGGGAGCTGACGTTTGTCTGCAGACAGTTTTTCCGGGTCATGTGGCCAGCATGACTAAGCCGCTTCTGGCAAAACCAGAGCAGTGCACGGAAACACCATTTACCTTCCCGCCAGGGTGGTACCTATTTATCTACTTGCACTTTGACATGCTTTTGAACAGCTAGGTTGGCAGGATTAGTTGTAGTTTCTGGGTCACCTTCAAAGGTAGCCCCAGGTAGAGTGCATTGCAGTAGTCCAAGCGGGAGATAACTAGAGCATGCATCACTCTGGTGAGACAGTCCGTGGGCAGGTAGGGTCTCAGCCTGTGTACCAGATGGAGCTGGTAGACAGCTGCCCTGGGCACAGAATTGACCTACACCTCCATGGACTCCGAGGCTGCGCACCTGGTCCTTCAGGGCCACAGTTACCCCATTCAGGATCAGGGAGTCCTCCACGCCTGCCTGCCTCCTGTCCCCCCAAAACAGTACTTCTGTCTTGTCAGGATTCAACCTCAATCTGTTTAGCTGCCATCCACCCACCGACCCTCTCCAGGCCATTTCCAGTATTATTTAAGAACTTACATATTCATCTGCTTCTTTGTTTCATGCTGTTGGTGTGCACTTAAATGCTGAATGGCTTGGTTGTCGATGGCTGCAGTGATGAAAATCAGCCACTGATTCTCATCATTGCAACCTCACTGCAATATTTATTATATTCGAAGATAGCATTGTGTGATGTACAGCTTACTTCAGCTTCCTTGTTCTGTGAAATAACAACTTTTAAGAGGAAGCCAAGGTGTGACACAATGCTTGTTTTGATAACGCAGTATCAAACCACAAATAGGAATGTAGGAATGTAGCACCACAAATAGGAATGTAGTGCCTTTCTTTTTCAGTGAAAGTAGAAGCCTCATTGTTTAGACCTTACATTATTGTCTCTTTGAGCAATGCTCCAAAACACAGTGCTCAAAAACTTTTCTGGTCCTTTTTTCTTCCAGTTAGGGCTTCAACAGCACCTGTTTCTTGTGGAAAGGTGGCAACTTAATTGGTTGCTGGGACTATTTAGTTAAGCTAGTTAAGCTTAATCACCTAGTTAAGCTTCTTGTCAGAAGTCCACATTTCTTTGGCAATAGAACTTTTGACTTAGATTTCCAGGCTGATCTGTGCTTGTAGCATTCTCTGCCCCTGCTTACCCCCGCCCCCAAACTCTGCTTGTCCTGCTTTTCTACAAGTTGCTTGTCTCAGAAAAAAACCAACTATATCTAACAGCCTGCTTGCATTTTTCACTTCTGTCTACAACAACTAACGTCATATAGGAAATCAGGGTTATGTAGGACTTGTATTTGAATTCTAGTGCCGTAAATGAACAGTTTGGATTAGTGATATGCATCTCCCCAGTTTGATGTGGAAAGGACCGGACTCAAATGAGATCATTTAGGCAATTTGAATCATGCCTGAATTCATCTCATTTAGGTCTGGCCCCATTCCAAGCGGACAGCTCATCATGTTCCCAATGATGTCATCAGACGCATGATGGGGATTGGAAAACTTGCTATCCCTCCTTTCCCAAGCTTAATTACTGCAGCTGATATACTGCGAAGACTGGCGTTCTGCTTTTACTTGGTCAACAGAGCAGTGCCTTCTGCTTAATACGTTTCAGACTCAGGCCATGGATTTGAGGAAACTTTGTTGGGAAGGCACACTTTTCTGGTGTGGATTTGAATGCGGCTGCCTATTCCCCATGCCCTGACACATGCACCTGGAGCACGTCACCATTGAGGGAGGATTTGAACTTAAGACCTACGGTTTGAAGTCCAACGTTGCGTTATGTTGTATGATATAATAGCTACAAATCCTTCCAGCTGACTAAACAGCAAGTATAACACTCTTGTGTTCGTTTATCAGGAGCAGGACTGTCATAATGATGAAATGGTGTAAGAGAAACCACACATTGCAGCCCCATCTCCATCTTTCAAAAAGCCATGCATATTTGGTATCTGCATGATATACATCATTAAATACATGGTGTAGGGTTACGAAGACATAATGAAAATAAGTGAGATAAATGTGTGTGATTAACGAAACTGACTTTCTTCTGGCTCGGCACAATAAACACATAACACAATTTTTTATTCTTTTTTTAAAAAAGAATTATGCGTCAAGATACACTATAGATATCTTGAACCTCTTGAACTGTTTTGTTTGTAACATCTATATAGAGTCGTACCTTGGTTTTCAAACAGCTTAGTTCTCAAACATTTTGGCTCCCGAACATCGCAAACCTGGAAGTGACTGTTCTGGTTTGTGAACGATTTTTGGAAGCTGAATGTCCGACGGGACTTCCGGGGCTTCCGATTGGTTGTAGGAGCTACCTGCAGCCAATCAGAAGTCGCGCTTGGGTTTTCAAACATTTTGGAAGTCGAATGGACTTTCAGAACAGATTCCGTTTGACTTCCAAGGTATGACTCTACTGCCTTTTATCCAGGATTTGAAGGCAGTGTACAAAAAGGCAGCAAGTGAAGCAGTAACAAAGACATTCAAAATAACCAGCAGATAAAACACAATAAGGTTATGATATACTTCTCAAAATGTTTTGAATTGCCTTCACACATAGCATTAGTTATACTATGGAATTCGTTAGCACAAGACGTAGTGATAGCCATCAACAGTGCAGAACCAGAGATACTCGACACATGATTATAATTCAGTTGCAATGTCAAATTCCAGTTCAGATGCTCTAGAACTCAGGGGATGCAGAAGTTGGCCCCTCCTATAAAACAAAAAGGGGGAAAACTCCAACTCTTAATGCTTAAATACCATTGCTGTTCATATTCCTGAATAAGTCCATTAAAAATATGCAAAAGAAATGAATAGGAATTCTCAAGTGCTTATTTTCTCTCTCTTATAAAATAGGATTTTAAGAACAATATTTACCTTGAAGTTCTTATTAATTAAAAAAAAAAACAGGTACAAGAATGTTTGGAACCATTATAGCATAGGTAGTACATTGTGGGTGTTAAGGGAAATAGTTAATGAACCTATTGTTACTGCTGGCAATTATGAAATGTCATGGAAACCATGGTGCTCAAAGGCCAAGTAACAGCATTGCTTGGATTCAACATGAGTCCTCAGGGGAGAAAAGCAATTGTCTTGATAAGTTTCACTTGCCTTTAAATAAACTAATTAGAATCTGTATGCACGTACTGGACAAGGAAATGAGTTCTAGCAGACATCCCGCTAAGACATGATTTTCAGCAGGGTCCCCCAACTTCCCAAAGGAGCTTTTTAGGGGTTTGGGGGCTGCAATGTGGGTGATAAGACTGGAGAAGAAAGCCCCCTTCTGTGAAGTTACAATGGTTCATGGTTGGGGGGGGGTGAAAGAAGCTATGCTATGACATATTTTAGAGGAAATGCTGTCTATGATAGCACCAGCCCATTAAAAACCAAGAATGGACTCCCCCCCCCCCATTTATCTTCTGGAAACTATTGTACACAATAGTGTGCAATAACTATTTAACACAAACTTGGAACATATATGAAATTCTGGATGTGTGTATATGAACATACAACATGTGTACATGTGAGTCCAGATGCACACATTGTAATGTGTGGTTGCAATAGTTTCAGATGGGAATGTATATTTGAACAAAGTGATGTTGGGATATCTCAACTTGTGTGTTCATTCCAGTGTTTTTTCATGTGCAGATTATTTTAATTCACCTGCTGATTATTATTTTTCCTAATGGAAAATACATTTGAATGAACAGTTCAGAGTAATTTCAAGATAGCAATTTCCATTTTGGAAATGTAACTTGGCTTGTTACCTTGGCATCCTTAAGTGCCCTGTATAACTTTTATCCTGGCTAGAAGAAGCAGACTGTATTATGCAATATAGTAAGAATTGTAGAACAAATCATATAAAATAAGAATTTGCACAATTTATTTAGGCTGTGTATTCAAGTCTTCCTCGCTGCAGAATTTAGTTTACCCTAGTGCAAAATTCCTGCTCCCCAAGGGATAGAACTCTTCAATGTCATCAGTAGAACAAGTAAAAGGAATTAGTGTTCTGGACTCATAGACATTTTCTATATTGGTATTCTCTGTGTTGCTGTTACCCATTTGAGAAAGAAATGTAGAATTCTCTTTCCAATAAAAACCTGTCAGAAAGTTTAAAGAGGATACAAGTGCTATGTGTAAAAGTCTAGAAATTGGCAAACTTTCAAAGATTGTCGTCAAAATTCATCAGGGTTCTCTCCCACCCTTCACCCTCCACAAACTGGAAGAACCTGGATATGTTTTGTGAGCCAATTGAAGGGAAAATGCTCCCGCTTGCAAACCCTTCCCTATCAACTCCCACAGTTAGTCTTCTGCAGTCACTTACCTGACAAATGCTGGCAAGCAGATGTGCAGGGAGAAGAAAGGAATATGGTTTGCCCTTTCCTCCCTCCTTCTCAGTGTCCCTAATCCATAGTGGGTGGCACTGCACCCTGATGGGCTGCAAAACCTGGCGATCATAGGAGAAGTAATTTCAAAACTGCTGTCTTTGGCGTGGTCCACCAGGTGTGGCATCCTGGCATGCTGTTTATGTATCCTATCAAGCAGGGGAGCGGTTGGCGCTGTGGTCTAAACCACGGAGGCTCTTGGGCTTGCCAATCAGAAGGTCGGCGGTTCGAATCCGCACAATGGAGTGAGCTCCTGTTGCTCTGTCCCAGCTCCTGCCAACCTAGTAATTTGAAAGCACACCAGTGTAAGTAGATAAATAGATACCGCTGCGGTGGGAAGGTAAACTGTGTTTCCATGCACTCTGGCTTCCATCACGGTCTTCCGTTGTGCCAGAAGTGGTTTAGTCATGCTGGCCACATGACCTGGAAAGCTCTCAGTGGACAAACACTGACTCCCTCAGGCTGAAAGGGAGATGAGCGCCGCAACCCCATAGTCGCCTTTGACTGGACTTAACCATCTAGGGGTCCTTTACCTTTTTACCTATCAAGTGAGGAAGGAGTAGTAGTAAAACACCCTCTTTCTCTGTGCTCCGATGTTATGGGTCTGTTCAGGGGGTTGGCAGGGGTTGGCCAATTAGAATACAGATTCTAATTCTATTTCACATGTCTCTGGCAGGGACTTGGCAGAGACATGTGAAATAGAAGGTAGAAAATTTTCTTTGGCTCATATTTTGATCCAAGCTGAATATTGAGTTATTATTTGCATTTATTAGTCACTAACTTTGATCTCAACCCTAACTCAAGAGAACGTCATTCGTAGTAAAGTCCTGCTCCTTATCTTTCTGCTCAAAGCTCCTGTCACAGTACCCTCACATAATTGAAACATAATCCTCTGCAATTCAGACCAATTTCTTGCAATAGACCAGGGTGGTATTTTTAATTTCCACGTCATCACAATAGTACTTCTGAATGTACTTGGGTTTTTATGATATGTCCCTACCTCCACAAATGCAACTCTTATCACTCTTACCATTTTTCAGAGGGATAATAATGTTTCATTGAAATGTTCCGGCTAGCTTTATTTTAAGCATAATAATGTTCAACCATCTGCTTTTAAGGCTAAGGGTATATAGGCAAGAGAGATGCTTGCCACCCAAAACATGTCACTTATATTTCCATGGGCTTTGGTTACTATTTTCTTTGCCCATATTTTTCCAAAAAGCAAGAGACCAAGGGTATGGTTCTCTGTGTTCTGCATGTCTACTTCCTAACAAAACTAATCTGAGTGGATCATCTATAGATGGAGCAAGAGAATATTTTTTTAGAGTTAACGTTCCCTGAAATATTAGACAAAAAAGCTTCAGTGGGTAGGGCAATCCAGCCTCTTTTGTGCTGTGAGTTATCTTCCGGCCTTTCAGTGTGTGCAAGCATTCTGAAGGCAATTAATAATGCCTAGCATCTTCAGTCTCAAGAGGAAAAAGGGGGGGGCTTTGTTTTCTTTGGTGGCACACTAGCTTTTCAGCTGATGTTTCTTATTTCATTCTTTCAGCACATTCAACATAGAAGACGTTAGAATACAGCGCCATGAGGACAAACATGTTGACAAACAAGTGATTTGTTTCCCATGAAAACAAGTTGCTGTTCTGATCCTTGGTGAAAATTTGGACCCATCACGGTAAGAGTTTAACGTTTAACCATTTGTTAATGGGAGCAGTACAAGTGCTGCAACACTAGAAGTCATCACATGGTGTGAACTTTTAAAACGACTGCTGTGACCTTGTCAGACAAAATTGTAAATGAAACTGATCCATCTTTGGACTGGTGCACACGATATATTGTTCTTTTAATTACATATAACTGGATGTGTGAACTTTCTTCTTTAGGAAAAATATTGTATTTGGAATAGTATGGATGACAGGAAAGTTTTGATCCATGCTTTTGGATCTTTCTTGGCTGTTCCCCAATCGCATGTCGTCATTTTATACTGCCATTGAATGATGATCATGCAGATGTAATTTGCCCTTTAATCAGATTCTTTTTTTTTTACTGTTCTAGAGACATTGAATCAGCACCAATAGAAATGAGATGGAAAGTTTTAAAAAGCCTCTTGAAAAAATGTTACTATTATGAATAAATGGTATCTCAGATGTTTCCATTTGCCTTGATGGAATGTATCTCCAGAATGTATCTTCCATTTGCCTTGAAGCATGTATCTCCAGAGTTCAGATTTTGGTCAGCTTTCTACTTAGTATAAAAGCGAATACTATTTATGTAGCCCATCCTAAATCATGGTCTTAATTAAAAGAACGACAGGAGAATATTATGTATTAAATTTCATGGGTGACTCATTTTTCCCCATAACTTTTTTATATCAATAACACTAATTTTTTATTCTTGTTAACTTTTAATTTTGGAATGAATCACAAATATGATTCATAAGTGTAAACCTTTGGCCTGACCACTGGCAGTAGGACAGTAGGAAGGGCCAGATTTTGGGTTCTATTGGTGGTCACAAGGCAGCTGTTTCCCCATTCACAAGCCCAAACTGCAGTTTTAGAACGATGCACTTTTGTGGTAAAGGGGTCCATCTTGCAGGAATTAGGGTTCAACAGTCTTTTTCACTTTACCATGGTGAGTGGGAGGCCAGACACTGGTGAGTGAAGTGAGGCTGAGATGTCTTCTGAACCAAAAAGCTATAGAGGAGGTGGGATGAACACTGCCCCCTCTTCAGACTTCAAAACTCACCCAAAGCCTGGAATTCATTTTGGCTTTGTGCCCGCTGGGCACAATTGCAGAAATTCCACATTTTGTATCACGTGATGTAAACTCATCAAAACATCTTTCAGGCAGAGCAGGCTGAAGCACTTTCCTCTCTAGCTTTGAACTGGAGGAGACTAGAAGCATATGGGCTTGCCTCTATGCTTGACGGGTGCTCTGTGCACCTGATCAGAAGCTGAGGTTGTGCAAGCCAAAGCTCTTTTTCCTGCCTTCAGCTCTGAAGTGGGAGCAGAATCCTTCTCCATGTCTCCAAGCTTTATCCAGAGCAGAAGATTTCCCCCTGATCTCATGCTGCACTTCGGAGGTATAACGGGGCCAGAGTATGGGGTCTGTGTGTGCCTTGGTGACAACTATTTTTGTTTGGTCAGCTTGCGATGACAACACTCTCATTCTAGGGCTACACTTGGGCTACTGTTTTGTGCTCTGGTAGCTCTACTGCAGATCAGATGAACCTAGAATATGCATCAGTTTTGGGGGCCTCTTCCATTCATTCAGTTAATGTGCATAGGTAAAGGTAATGGTAAAGGACCCCTGAACAGGTAGGTCCAGTCAAAGGTGACTATGGGGTTGCGGTGTTCATCTTGCTTTTCAGGCCGAAGGAGCCAGCGTTTGTCCACAGACAGCTTTCCAGATCACATGGCCAGCATGACTAAACTGCTTCTGACACAACGGGACACCATAATGGAAACCAGAGTGCACGGAAATGCCATTTACTTTTCCACCATAGCGGTACCAATTTATCTACTTGCACGGATGTGCTTTCAAACTGCTAGGTTGGCAGGAGCTGGGACAGAGCAACAGGAACTCACCCCGCCACGGGGATTCAAACCGCCAACCTTCTGATCTGCAAGCCCAAGAGGCTCAGTGGTTTAGATCACAGTGCCACCTGCATCCCTTTACCTTTACCTAATATGCATATGACAGTGGGGTTGACATGATGGCAGAAGACTCGCATGTTTCGTTCCTTTGCATGTATGTAACATGAATATGCCCATATGAGCTTATATAGGCACAGGGATGGCTCCATGCATTGAGAGTTCGCTGTGGAAGGTTTGTGTACCTGTTTGTGTGTCTGCATGAGATTGCTTGCAAAGTAGTGAGAATCCGTCACCCTGAAAATCAATAAAAAGAATTGGCAAGCAAAGAGAATCTGTCACCCTCATTACATTGTCCAGAGGAGCATCAATAACATCCAAACAGAACAACAGTCTTTCTACCTTAAAGGCTCTGGGGGGTCAGTTCTCCACAATTGGGCATTTAGTGAGGTGTTGAACAAAGGGGACACATGCCAGAGTGCTGACAGCCTTTCTGAAGTCCATGCAGAATGGAAATAAATGGCAGCTTCTGAACCGGCAGTGCCTCAGTTGTCTGAACAGAAAAACTCTTGGCTTTCTTAGCCATTCTTTTCGCTAGGCCTACCTTCTCCTGTTGCTAGGCGACAGCTCACAGTGGCTGTTATTTCTTGAAGGCTTACATAACTGTATGGGAGTGAATTACTATGCTAGATAAAGTGTTCCAGTTCCTGTGAAGATACCAGTCCCCTCTGCAACTCGGTGTTTTGTTTTGTTTTAAAAAATTGCTCTCTTCTTTGCCCATGCTGATCCATTGTATGTCTATAGACCTCTAAACAGATTGTAATCCATCTACAGGTAAAAGTTTTCTACACCACCTATTGGTTTGTCCCCACTTTTCCTGAAAGTTTGACCATCAATCTCTGTCTTCGGGTTACATTCTTAACTAAAATCTGTGTGGGAAATTGGACTAGCAAGGCTCTTCTATCATAAACTTGCAAAGAGGTTGTAACTTGTGAGAAGAAACTTCTATATATGTATACTGAAGGTTGTGGTTGTTGTTTTTCCTGTGACGGAAAAGTCTGCTTAAAATGCTGAACTGAACTGAATTTATGGCCATTAATATAATATCCATAATTAGGCCTTTAATTCCCCAACCCCTGCTCTTCATTGAGGAAAAAAATCTGAGTTCAAAAAATAAGGCTGAAAACACATTTTTCCTGAGCTGGCATCTAGTTGATTTCTCATCAAGCCTTTATTTTCAATGCCCCCCATGTTTCTTCTGTACCATCTAACAACTCATTTATTTTATTTTTCAAACCCAAGAAAAGGGCAATCACTGCAGCACCATAGCTTCCTTGTAATGTTGAAATACAAGTACTGAAAATTTGTTGTTGTTATAGTCATTAACACTGATATTTTGCAAAGCTCTGGGAAACTCAAGCAACTTCTTCTCTGCTTCTCCCATGTTGTATTTAACTTGGGTAGAGCTACTGGACTTAGAAGACAGATAAAGGCTGTGTACTGGATTTCCCCTTCTCAGCTTTGGAAAGCAACACACATGAGTTGCGTGACTCCATCAAGGTGAGAGAAGGCTTGGGAGAAGGGGAGAAGGAATCTGCTTCTCTTGTTCAGAGTCTGACAGATCTTTTGCAAAATACAATCCTCTCTAGCTTCTGAAACTCTAATGACTGGAACAAACAATATAAAAAGCCTCCATCAATTACATTTCACTATAAAAGATATTTGCAAGAGGTGGAGACCTTTCCTCCTTTCCGTACATTTCCAATTCCCCCCTTCAACTTACGTAGACAGACATTGCTGGTCTTGAGATTAAGCACAATATATTAAATGCAGGCGTATCAGTTGGAAAATTCATTTTCTGATGAGGTCCTCATGAACATTTTTAGAATGAATGTCTCACAATAAACACATATAGTATGTGATATACACAAATTTGCAAACAATTTCCCCTAACATAATGCATGTTTGTATGCTGTTTTCACTAAAATATATGTTTTTATGCAGACATTACCAAGTATTTGCAGTTTTGTACATGTTATTTGGTTGTAGAGCGGCATTGCAAAATTGAGATAAGTGCAAATTTCAAAAGACAACTGCAGTTTGGTTCACATATTGTCTCAGGAAGTGTGAGTTGAGTAGATTTGCATTTAAATGCAATCTGAATCAAATTCTCTGCCTCAAACACATCCCAATTCCTGCTCCCAAACCGCCACTGTAATTTTGCTTGCAGCTGAGAATTGAAGAATGATGTCTTGGCAAAGCTAAGGAGTCCAAATGTGGAAGGAGCCCAAAACCCTCTTATTTCCTCCATCCCTTCTTAGTTTTCTTAAGTAATTTAGAATGTTTGAATGGAAAGCATTGGATTTTGTGACTTTTATTTGGAGCTGAGTACAAATATTGGGGATAAAACAGGGTGGGCACTTTTGGGTTCGGTAGATGATTGATTGTGGGTAGAGGTCAACTGGGTAATTGTTTTGTGAGCAAGGGACTCGCCAAGCCTGGCAGTAGCAGACAGAGATCACCTAAAATGAAATCATAAATGTTTCCTGTTACAACCGTTATATTGTTTTCCTAGCTATACGATCAGATAAAGGCTTTAGATTTTGCAAGCTGGGATAGTTTCAAGCTACGTCCATAGACGGTGTGAGGAGGCAGTTCACTTGTGTCCATGGAGTTGTATTAGGGAGAGGTTTTGTTTCCTGGACTGATGGAGATCAATGCCTAGTTTGCAGCCATCATTTTGTGCATCATTGCCGCTGATAGAGATGCAACCTCTGGGGTTTGGCTGCCCGTTTACGACAAGGTGACTGATGCCTTTCATGTTTGTCTTGTAAAAAAAGCACACGTTTCAGCTGAAGAAAAGGACACAAGCACTGTGCAAATACTCCACAATTCACATGCACTATTGACTGTTTTATTTGTTTTATTCGTTTAGGAGGATGGTTTCAACACAGTTTTCTTTAAACCTCCCTTTGTAGAAGTTTTAAGTCAAGCTTTGCAGCTAATTTTGTTACAGGTTTTGTAGATCATCTTGCTGTAGGTTTTTTTTTGTCCATTTTCCATTGCTTATTAAGCTCTTTCCACATACATACCAAGGCAATTTACAAAATATAAGAAAAACTGATTGACTGCTGCTGTGTGGCCATTTCTGTGCTCATTTGATTTATTAGCCTCAATCTGGCCAGCAGGTGCTTGTTCTGAAGAATAAAGGCTCAATAATTATTGGAGAAATAAAGAATATTAGCGGTTCATGCTTTTGATTTGACCCTTCAGAAGTTGTATATGGCTGTTAATAAGCTAACAAAGAACAATTCATGATGGGGTGTAAACTTAGTAGGGGTTGGGTCTCTAGAGTATCCCTATATCATTTCCAGTTAATATAATTTCTTATTTCTAATTAATTGTACTTCCCATGACTTATCAATGGCAGATTTTGGGTATTAAAATTTCAGCGGTACCCTGTGTGATGCCCACCCCACCTCTCGCCTTCTGTTCTGTGGGGCTGCCCCCTTTGGTACCCTCTCAGCTCAGTGCCCAGTGTGGGCAATCTTCCCTAAACCACACTTCCCTAAATTTACCTCTGGTCTTATGATATAAGGTCATAGGTACTTTGCTAAAGCAGCTGGGGAGAGGGATAACATATGCAGAACCACTTTTGGAGCTAAGAACAGGGAATGTAGATAAAACTGTAGGAGTCATCATTGCTTAAGGTTATTATTTTAGAGTCTACTTCCAAACTAACTCAAGTCAAATAATTAATAATAAGGCGCTGTGGGTTTAAACCACAGAGCCTAGGACTTGCTGATCAGAAGGTTGGCGGTTCGAATCCCTGCAATGGGGTGCGCTCCCATTTCTCAGTCCCTGCTCCTGCCAACCTAGCAGTTCGAAAGGACGTCAAAGTGCAAGTAGCTAAATAGGTACCGCTCTGGTGGGAAGGTAAACGGCGTTTCCATGTGCGGCTCTGGTTTGCCAGAAGCGGCTTAGTCATGCTGGCCACATGACCCGGAAGCTGTACACCGGCTCCCTCGGCCAATAAAGCGAGATGAGCGCTGCAACCCCAGAGTTGGCCACGACTGGACCTAATGGTCAGGGGTCCCTTTACCTTTACTTTATGTATAAGATGCCCCCTATTTGGGGGGACTGGAATTTCAGAAAACGGAGGGAGATGGCAAAAAGTTGCTGCGCTTTTTTGGGAAAGGATTGCTCAGAGTTGTTTAAGGAGGAACGCTGAAAACCACTCACCCAGACGCATCGCTCACCCCGTTGCAGGGATTCGAACTGCTGGCCTTCTGATCAGCAAGTCCTAGGCTCTGTGGTTTAACCCACAGCGCCACCCGTGTCCCGTCTTATAGACGGAAAAGTACTGTAAATATAATGCTGTTAGTAAGTTGTTGTTTTTAATGCAGGCACTTGGTAGCAGCGAAGAGTTCTAGCTCCTGGTATTTCTGCAGAAGTTATTGATTCTTTGTCGCATAAAGCATTCTCACATAAAAAGGGCAAATAGACTCTTGTGAAGTCTCTTTGCAAAATGCATGAAGAACTCGGTTGATTCCCCCCTCCTCCTTTCTTCATCCACGTGGGCCTTATTTCATTGCTATAGCAAAAGATTGCTTTTTTCTTTTTCTTCTGAAGAACTTGTTTTCTTAGAAAGCTGGTTTTGTTACCAGAGTCTTCCTGTTAATGGTATTAGAAGTGATTTCTTGGTGCAATGACAAACAGTGGTCTGTAATTTCGAGGGAAATGAGACTGCTGATGTCGCCATAGCACAGTATTGCATGACATAACCTCATTTCTACATTTCCTAACGGTGAAGTGAGGATGCCTGAGTCAGCAATAAAATTGTAGGTAAAGTAAAGGTGCTCCCAGTATTCCTTTGAAAGTTCTAGTGGCTTGCCAGAGCCAGAGTGTATAACAACTTAAACACAAAAAGAAGCTTTTGCTCTGTCATGATCCAAAGGGTTGTTTCAGTTTGTTTAGTATTGTCATGAGCCTGAGGGCTGCTCCATTTTGTTTTCTGGGGGTTGGTGTGGCATAAAATCAATACCAGTGTGGAGAGACTGGGAGCAGGAAACTAGCAAATTAGTAGAGCCACAAATAAGTATGAATAAAGGACATGAGGATATGGAGATAAATATGTGTGTGTATATGACTTGGCAGAAACCTCGCTTAAAACTATTGCTGTCTAGAGGATGTAAAAAGTAAAGGTAAAGGTACCCCTGACCATTAGGTCCAGTTGCAAACGACTCTGGGGTTGCGGCGCTCATCTCTCTCTATGGGCCGAGGGAGCTGACGTTTGTCCACAGACAGCTTCCGGGTCAAGTGGCCAGCATGACTAAGCCACTTCTGGAGAACTAGAGCAGCACATGGAAATGCTGTTTACCTTCCCACCAGAGTGGTACCTATTTATCTACTTGCACTTTGACGTGCTTTTGAATTGCTAGGTTGGCAGGAGCTGGGACTGAGCAACAGGAGCTCACCCCGTCACAGGGATTTTGAACCGCCGACCTTCCGATCGGCAATCCCTAGGCTCTGTGAAAAAGGCCCAAGAATTACCTCAGTGGCCTTGGGTTGTCTCCAAAGTAGCACGAGTGGAAGACAGCTTGTGCAACAGGTACAGTGGAACCTTGGCTGTCAAATTCTTCGTAAGCCGACCACCGACAACCCAGAAGTGAATGCTTCTGAGGTGTGTTTCTCCATTTTTAAAAAAGGAATTTGCCAACCGGCAACTGCGCCTCGATTGTTGAAAATTTTGGAAGTCAAACAGTCTTCTGGAACAAATTATGTTCAACAACTGAGGTTCTACTGTATTTCTCTCCCCCCCACCCCCGTGGCGACCGAAAAGCTTTTTCAGATTGTGGGGTCAACCTACTGAACACTGGGCTGTGTTACACAGAGGGGAGCACCTGAAATTGGGTGAAAGACACTTGCGCCGCCTGAAATGAAGGCAAAATTAAACAAACCTCCTTGTCTGACAGATGAAGATAAGATGACAAACAGCTGTCCCAAGTAGCAGTCACAAAATCCCTCTGGGCATGCTCAAGTCCTTGGGCACATTTATAATACTGCTCAGGATCCCAGTCTTCATCTGTCAAAGGTGCTCTGCTCAAGTGAAAATAAATACAGTGGTACCTCGGGTTAAGAACTTAATTCGTTCTGGAGGTCCGTTCTTAACCTGAAGATGTTCTTAACCTGAGGTACCACTTTAGCTAATGGGGCCTTCTGCTGCTGTGCTGCCACCGCGCGCGATTTCTGGCCTCATCCTGAAGCAAAGTTCTTACGCTGAGGTATTATTTCTGGGTCAGCAGAGTTTGTAACCTGAAGCGTCTGTAACCCGAAGCGTCTGTAACCCAAGGCACCACTGTAATTGCATTGTTCAAATGATTATGTCCTCATATCCTGTGTCATTCTGTAAAATATCTTGTATCATTTTGTTCGCTGTTGAGAAAAATCTACATACAGTCATACCTCGGGTTGAAGTTGCTTCAGGTTGAGCGCTTTCGGGTAGCGCTCTGCGGTGACCCGGAAGTAACGGAACATGCTACTTCTGAGTTTTGCCGCTTGCGCATGTGTAGACGGTCAAAATGACGTCATGCACGGAAGCGGTGAATTGCAGCCCACGCATGTGCAGATGCGGGTTGCATTTACTTCAGGATGCGAATGGGGCTTTGGAACGGATCCTGTTCATATCCAGAGGTACCACTGTATACTACATGGCCTTTTGTGGCTGCAGATGCACTGCATTCGAAGCACAGTTCTGTTTTTCAGAAACAAATTCCAGAAGTTTCATTCTCAAGGCAAAAACCCAAGGCTCCTTAACTAAAGTAATCTATTTTCCTTTTGTTTGCTGCCTTCTCCCCCATATTGTTGTGCTATAAAATATGTTGCCAAAATTTGGTTTGAATTATAACAGAGTGGTGCTCAGCATTTCGATGAATTTCTTCAAGCAGTCTACTTCAATATGTATAAAAATGGCTATATGCTAAAGAGAAAATTCTCTTGAGATGATCCAATGAACATTTCTGTTCTTACATGGCATGCCAATAAATTGTAGGGAATGTTAACCAGGAGCTAAAATGTTCCAAGAAGTTACAAAGCAGCTATTTGAAATATCGATGTTATCTGTTTTAAGCCTGACATAAGTCTTAATCATCTGATTTTGTGTAATTATCTAAATAAACTTTGTTGGTGCTTTGAACAACTCCAGCTTTTTAAGTGCAAGATAGAAAATTGTTTTCTTATCTCCATAATGGCACCATGGGTCCCAAACCTTTTTTGTTGTTGCTGTTCTGGAAAATTAATCAACCTGAAACATAAAATGCGGTGTTGAATGCCTCTCAGCATTTGCCTCATTGCGTTGGTTCTTTCAGCGTGTTGTAAATTCAACAAATTTATAGAATTTGAAGGGTCTACAAACAGAATTCCCAAGTCAATAAGCTGGAAAGCACAAGGAGCCATTTTACAGTCTCTCCAGTGGCAATCTGAGTATGATCAGAAGAAATAAAACATGCAGTGCAAATGCTGCTGGAAGTTGTCTACTGAGGGCTCACCCATGTTTACATTTTGCCCTACACTTTCTAGGTACAGGTCAGCAATTTCTTGATTCATGTCTAGTCATTTCCACCTTCCCCACCACTTTTCCTAGGAAAGCCAGCTCTTTAACGCTGAACCAGAACAAGCAGGATTTTGGTTTTTCTGCAGAGACATGGTGTGGGTTTTTTTTTTTTTGCAGGGAAAGTGCCAGGGTAGGGGGAAAAGGGCTTGGACGGAGTTTTATAGTGTGGACCTGTACAGAGAGAGAGAGAGAGAGAGAGAGAGAGAGAGAGAGAGAGAAGTGTGGATGAGCCCTGAGAGTTCATGGATGGCAGGGAAGCAGTACTCCATCATGCCTGAAATTTAGGAAAGTCTAAGCCCAGCTTACGATCTAGGTTGGGGGAGTTCATTGAAAGAGTTTCCAAAAGAAGTCAGGCAGCACACCGTCATCTCTGTAGCATCTCGTTTTCTGAATCACTTACTTTGAAGTAGCATCTCCAGTACTTTGAAGTAGCATCTCCAGAGAGCCAGTGTGGTGTAGTGGTTAAGAGCGGTAGACTCGTAATCTGGGGAACCGGGTTCGCGTCTCTGCTCCTCCACATGCAGCTGCTGGGTGACCTTGGGCCAGTCACACTTCTCTAAAGTCTCTCAGCCTCACTCACCTCACAGAGTGTTTGTTGTGGGGGAGGAAGGGAAAGGAGAATGTTAGCCGCTTTGAGACTCCTTCGGGTAGTGATAAAGCGGGATATCAAATCCAAACTCCTCCTCCTCCTCCTCCTCCTCCTCCTCCTCCTCCTCCTCTTTTTCTTCTTCTTCTTTATCTGGGTTTGGGAACCATGCAACTGGTGAGAAACAACATCAGTTATCTATTTTAACATATTTATCTGCAGCAGTTCATTTAGATAATAAGAGTGATAGGCAGAATGCAAACAGAATGCAGTATGAGAAAATGAACATTAAAAATTAAACCACAGAAACACCGAAAAGAACTGTCTGGAACAATATCATCCCCCACCCAAAGAAAAGAAAAGAAAAGAAAAGAAAAGAAAAGCCAGGTTCATTTCTTTTCTGAGCAAAGGTAAAGTTCTGAAGCATGATTAAATAGAGCATACATAGCCTCTCAGCATGGGTAACTTGTACAACTGATCTTAACATATTAGATAAGGGACGTTTTTCAAGTGAGAGTGTGATTTTATACAGAGTTGAGCTCCAGAACGATTCACTTGGGAAGGCTATCGCTTGAATGGTATTAAGTAATAGAAGAACAAGGTGTCTAATTTTCACTTTCCTAATTTTGTGCACTCTTGCATTTTTATTAAAAGATAACTATAGTGCTGGAGTTTTGCAGTTTGACTTCCGTTTGAGTTTTTCTGTGAAGGCCTTGTTGCAAGAGTAATCTGAACTCATCGACTTCTTTAGTTCTACTTCCAAAAGTTTACTCACTTTTCAAGAAATGCATGTCAAGCTGGCTGTTGCTGCTTCCTTTTCTCCCCCTCTCTCACTTCTTTCAAAGATACAAAATTCTTCTGAAAATCTTTCCCTGAAACTTTATGTGGGATGCCGCACACAGAGCCTGATGCAATTCCCACAGAGGCAAAGCAAGTCTGCGTGCATAGATCTCACTCCATTGAATTACCCCCTGGCAACGCCTTCATACTTCACAACGGGCAGAAAACCAAAGTCAGTCTGTTCGGCTGCTGTAGTGCACTGTGCTTGGTTGTCTTCTAAAGTTTCACTGAACATCACAGTGATACCTAGTGAATATAATAACTTAGAAGTCAAGCCAGAGAAAGAGAAAAATATGGGAACACTGATCTGCTGAACCGGCAAAGATCAAATGAAAATGTGTGGGTTTCTTGTTTGTTTTTTAAAATGCAACTTAAAGTTACTTTCGATTATAGCAACTACGAAATCATTTAGGTTGCGATTCAGTGTTGGTTATACTCAATGTAGACCCATTGGAAAAACGAGCAGGACTAATTTAGGCCTAATAATTTCAGTAGAGTAAAACTTAATTGGATACAACTGATGTCACTGAACGTGACTAATGTTGGAAATCATCCATAATATCCTGATTTTAGTATTCAGTGGTTTCGGTAAAAACCACCACCACCCTTCAATAAATAACTACTGAAGGATTTATTATGCATTGGCACAAGGCTTTAAACATTCTAATAATCCTAACAGTGCAAAAGTCATGCATCATTCTTTTAATACAAATTAGCATACATAATTTAATCAAGGAGCTTAATCTGCGTAACCTTCTGTTTAGCAGATCAACTATATTAAATAAGGCTTTGTCTGCTTATATACTTATTTATTGCCAGGATAGCTGATTCAAGGCCCTGTAGGACATGTCGCCAAGAACTACTTCTGTAAGAATGACCAATCCATAAAAACATATCCAATGGCAGCAGAAAGTTGCAGACGCCAGCAGGAGAAACCTTGCCTGGCCACATGTATCTCATCAGTATTACGCTGTTTTCCCTTGTTCACATAAGAAGACCCCACTTCAAGGTCCAGTTAAGGTCCCCACTGTTAAGTCCAGTCAAAGGCGACTATGGGGGTGCAGCGCTCATCTCGCTTTTCAGGCCGAGGGAGCCAGCCTTTGTCTGTAGACAGCTTTCCAGGTCATGTGGCCAGCAGGACTAAACCGCTTCTGGCACAACGGGACACATTGACAAGTGCCAGAGCACACAGAAATGTCGTTTACCTTCCCGCCAGAGTGGTACATATTTATTTACTTGCACCGGTATACTTTCCGACTGCTAGGTTGGTGGGAGCTGGGACAGAGCAACAGGAGCTCACTTGGTTTTGCGGATTTGAACCGCCAACCTTCTGGTAATCAAGCCCAAAGGGCTCAGTGGTTTAGACCACAGAGGCACCCGCGTCCCTGCTTCATAATGTTAGTGGCCCACCCAGTCGAGCATCCTCTTCCAACTAGATGCCTTTGGGAGCCCACAAGCAGGACTTAAGTGCAACAGCACTCTCTTCTCCTCCAGTTTCCAGCAACTGATATTAAGGAGCATATATCCTCTCGTTTTTCCAATGGAGTCAGAGCATAGCTGTCAAGACTAGTAGCCATGGATAGTATTACCCTTTTCCATTTGTCTAAAGTCATCCAAGTTGGTAGTTATCCCTGCTTCCACTTCAGTATATATTATAATAAGGCTTCAATGTCTCTCTTCAAATTGTGATGTCACAAGGACGATTCTAGAATATTATAAGCTGCTATCAGTTTCAGAGCAATTTTTCTATCACCCATTTTCTCTCTCGCACACACACTTAAGATGCCTTCCATATTCCATGCCTCCTGGAATATAATGAACATGCTCAGTTCCTGTTGGAGCTTGGCATCTCCCACCCTTTTCTTTTTTAAAGTTTACAAACTGATAATTTTCAGCATACCTTGGGAATCCCCCAGTTATACCGAAACATCCAGTTGCTTGTGGGTGGTCTCATGCAACTGCCCTGCTGGTAGACATGGGACAACTAAATGCACTACAAGTTATAGCAATTATACTTTGAACATGGTTGGGGCGTGGGTGGCGCTGTGGGTTAAACCACAGAGCCTAGGACTTGTGGATCAGAAGGTCAGCAGTTCGAATACCCACGACGGGGTGAGCTCCCATTGCTCGGTCCCTGCTCCTGCCAACCTAGCAGTTCGAAAGCACGCTAGTGCAAGTAGATAAATAGGTACCGTTCCGGCGGGAAGGTAAATGGCATTTCCGTGCACTGCTCTGGTTCGCCAGAAGCGGCTTAGTCATGCTGGTCACGTGACCCGGAAGCTGTACGCCGGCTCCCTTGGCCAATAAAGCAAGATGAGCGCCGCAACCCCAGTCGCTCATGACTGGACCTAATGGTCAGGGGTCCCTTTACCTATACTTTGAACATAGTGTACTTTTAAATGTTTGGCTGCGGTTGTATCTACAATGCTAGAAAGGTCAACAACAACAACAACATAACAAACATGCAATTCGACAGGTTGCCTTGCTCAACTTATTCTTTTAGCCTAAACAGCTTGGAAAGGTAGTAAATGCTTACAGATAAATGCTTATGGAGTTTGCATTGTTTCCATCTTTTTAGTACTGATTAATATCAACCATAGGCTGTATCATAGTTCATCAACAGAAGGCAACTTACTGTTTGGATCTCCACTGCATGGTTTTGCAGTCATTATTGCAAAATTCATGGGGAGTTATGGAAATGTATTACGTTTCCATTTGGTTCTTGAAATAAGTGGTGCTTGTGTTTTTTATAAGTCACACTGCACCATGGGTTATGTAGTACTTGAGGTTTGAAACCTTTGTAGGGCAACTGTGTTTTTTTTTAGTTTCTCTGTAGAATTTCAGCATTGGATAATCTAGTTGGGTTGAATATGGTTTTAAAGGAAACAGCATGAAAAGGCAGGAGGGTGGTTTTCGGTGAGTCAGGAAGAAATTTTGAAATAATGTCTGAGTCTGCCAAAACTGTCAAAACTTGTATATATGAGAGCTGAATTCCACTATCTATGAATTATGGCAGCTGGACAATGGCTGCAGAGCAAAATTCACTCCGTGTGCATCTAGAACAAGACTTTACTACCCAGCTGCCAGGAAATCAGTGTCTTGCTCCATGCTTATGGAATTTGTAAGGCGTGAAATTGCTTTTCCAGGGCGGATCCAGAGCTAATCTTCATAATATGAAACTGTTCCATTAAATGCTTTTTATTCAATTGTCTTTGTTGTAATGTTTTTGTGCTTGCGTATGGGAGCTGCAGTCTCTTAACCTAGCGGTCTCATATCTAGTTAATTAGCTAATATGCAGCATCCCTTTATTAAAAAAAAGCTCTGGTGAGACTGATTTACTAAAATAGTCCTCGGAGCGTGGTTTGTTTTTACATTCTGAAGAAAATATTTAATAACATTAAGTTCTGAACATTTAGAAGAATTGTTATTTTGTTTCCATTCCTGAGTTTTAGATAGTGAGACAATTGTTGTGAATAGCTATTGAGCAGAAAGTGTTTTTGCTAAAATAGGAGTTGAAAAGGATGGGCACTCTTGATGTCCAGTATTTATTGGCTCATTCCATATTTTGCTGGCTGTTAATGCAATAAGGCCATGCCTCAATATGCTAAAAGAGTTAGAAATGAATATGTTTATATATTCATGTAAAAAAGAACATATTCTTTTTAAAATCTTTTAGCATATTGAGGCATGGACTTATTGCATTGTTGTTGCCCATATCAAAAGTATGTGTACATTTCTGTTTCTCTTCATATAATTATTTGAAGGCTGCTACCACGCCATAAAATAACTCGTTTCTTTTAAGCCCCCTTTTAAAAGGTGGCATAAGATGTTTATATTGTAGCGAAATTTGGCATTGTCCAGGCATTTAGCGTAACTGACCTTAAGCTGTTTCACAGCCCGATCCTGCAGATGTTTACTTGGAAATAAATCCAATGGAGATCAAAAGGACATTTCCAAGTCTGTGTTTGTGTTCTTAGGGTCCCTGGGAGTGACTGCCAGGACAACAAGATTCTTTGCATAAAGAGAGGGAGATCCAACTTCACATGCCTCCTCTGAAAAGCTGCAGAAATATCTGCAGCAAGTGTCCCTCCAAGCTGTGACATGGTGTCCTGTTGTGCCAGAAGCGGTTTAGTCCTGCTGGCCACATGACCAGGAAAGCTGTCTGTGGACAAGCGTGGCTCCCTCGGCCTAAAAGCGAGATGAGCGCTGCAACCCCATAGTCCCCTTGGACTGGACTTAACCGTCCAGGGGTTCTTTACCTTTTTACCTTTTACTGGAGAGGGCAAAAGGGAGGCATTCTGGGGCTATGCTGAAGGAGACTGTGGATCTGCAGGTTCCAAAGCTCACTCATTCTGCTTAAACGGGTGTAGTTTAATTCCCTTCCATTGCAATCAGTGGGAAGGAAACTTAAAAAAATAATAGAGAACAGGAAAGAACAAAAGGGAAAATATGCTCCCCGCTGCCCAGCCCCAGCCCAACAGGAGAGAGGAAAATATGGTTCATCTGTTTTTGATTCCCCCTCCTCTCCCTCATTTGGAGTGCTCTAACTCAGGCTTCCTCAACCTCGGCCCTCCAGATGTTTTTTGGCCTACAACTCCCATGATCCCTAGCTGGCAGGACAAGTGGTCAGGGATGATGGGAATTGTAGTCTCAAAACACCTGGAGGGCCAAGGTTGAGGAAGGATGCTTTAACTCTTGTCATTAAGATTTCAGTTTTCCCTTTTCCTTTCCTTAAAAATAAAATAAATTTTCAGCCTCCTACCTTCTTGCCCCTTTTTCTGTTGTGGTTTGTCTTTTAGATTGTACTAAATGTATCTTTGAATATTGGCTTGTATTGCATGTATATACAGTGGTACTTTAGGTTACAGACACTTCAGGTTATAGACTCCACTAACCAAGAAATAGTACCTTGGGTTAAGAACTTTGCTTCAGGATGAGAAGAGAAATCACGCTGCGGCAGCAGGAGGCCCCATTAGCTAAAGTGGTACCTCAGGTTAAGAACAGTTTCAGGTTAAGAACAGACCTCCGGAACGAATTAAGTTCTTAACCCAAGGTACCACTGTATATTACAGGACATTATATGCTAGAAAATACACTTCTTATTAGGTGCCTTGTTGTTGTTTTTTGCAACAGGAAAATGCTGTTTCGTATATGATGAGTGTACTTTAACAGAAATATACAATACAGTGGTACCTCGGGTTAAGTACTAAATTCGTTCCAGTGGTCCGTTCTTAACCTGAAACTGTTCTTAACCTGAAGCACCACTTTAGTTAATGGGGCCTCCTGCTGCTGCTGTGCCGCCGGAGCCCGATTTCTGTTCTCATCCTGAAGCAAAGTTCTTAACCTGAAGCACTATTTCTGGGTTAGCGGAGTGTGTAACTTTAAGCGTATTTAACCGGAAGCGTATGTAACCCGAGGTACCACTGTAAAGGTTTCCTAGTTACTTTACATGAACATAAGAGTGGGGACCAGTGTCAGGTGACCTTATGGTTCTATGGTAAGCTGGGATATTGCATTCCTTAGAGAGGTCTAATCTTAGACGTTATGTAAACTATTAAGCTAATGAATTCCTGTTATGTGCGTTCTGATTTAATTCACAAGCTTCACAAATTGTACGTTATCACAGTTAAAACGATTCAATAACAATGACTTTTCAATTAAACAAAAATGTGAAAAGTACTCCAGAGGAATAAATTGATTTAGGTGCGTGGTAAGTAATTTAATTGCTATTCATTTGAATAAATTTGACACTTCATTTCTTGTTGAGCTGAATGTTATACAGTATACCCTGTTTTGTGCACATCAATGTTTACTGCTTGTTATTAGTTCTCATAATAGTAGCATATCTATATTATATTTACTACAGTAGTACTGTGCTATTACATAGATTGGAACTAATCAAATGTTCGAGGGAAATTACTACTAATTATTTTGTATTAACCATTCTACGTTAATAAGTATCAGATCTCAAGATATTGTTACACTGAAAGATAGGGTAAATGCATAGTAGTTACTGGACTAATTTGAATGAAGCATATTTTAAAAACATAATAATGTTTAAATCTCATTATTGGTTAGAAATAAAAATAAAAATTAGATTGTTTGGTGAAAATAAAAATGTGACTGCAACTGTTAGGAAAATTAAATGACTCAGGTTCTAGATTTTTTCTGCATTTTTTTTTTTTTGCTATTGTTATATATGTTAAGCAAATTGGTTTTTCTCTGCCTCTGCAGTAACTTTGAGTAAATCAGGAGTAATATTTCCTTTAACAATGGTGGCAATATTGAGGGGGATCCTACAAAAGTTTAGTCTTGTTATTACTTCTGCTGGATCATGACTCGTAGCAAAAGAAATCAGGAATGTGCATTTTGATTTAATAGAAAGAGTGCTTTTATAGACATATGCCTATACAATATGAACAGAAATACTGTATATGATAGCTATATAGCACACTATAACAAAATTTAGCATCGACTATATAGCAGTATACAGAATAATCCAATAGCTTGTTACTTGGAAGTAAATCTAATGCAGATCAGTACAAAACTCCTTGTAATTGCTGCCTTTAAAAATATATATCACTTTTTTCAACCTAATATACCATAAAATTCAAACTAAATTAAGAAAGAAAGAAAGAAGAGAAACATTTTCATATAACTAGACTGATCTGATTTCAAATTTTTTTTTGAATTGTTTGTGACATGAAACTGATACCTGAAAAATCTTATTGGTAAAATTAATGTTTAATTGTATTTTTTTCTAGATTAAATTACACACACTGGGTGATTTCTCATCATGAATCGTGCTTTTAGTAGGAAGAAAGGTAAGCAGTTTGAATTGCATTTATATCAGAGCAGAAAAAGGAGGGTGGCACTGAAAAGAGACGCAGACCTCAAAAGTACATAGCAGAGTTATTATGAGAGGACACTGTCCAAGGAGTTTTAAGGAAAGTCTATTCAAGGGTGATGTGCAATACTGTATCTAAACTAGAACTGTGAAGAAATAAGTGCCACTTCTCCCCATGCCCCAAGTGAAGACTTGCAAGACATGTCCATCAGAAGGTCGGTGGTTCGAATCCCCATGACGGGATGAGCTCCCGTTGCTCGGTCCCAGCTTCTGCCAACCTAGCAGTTTTAAAGCACGTCAAAGTGCAAGTAAATGGCTTTTCCGTGTGCTGCTCTTTTTTGGCCAGAAGTGGCTTAGTCATGCTGGCCACATGACCCAGAAAAACTGTCTGCGGACAAACGTTGGCTCCCTCGGCCAGTAAAGCGAGATGAGTGCTGCAAACCCAGAGTCGTCTGCGACTGAACTTAACTGCCAGGGGTCCTTTACTTTTACCTAGCACTTGTTTTAATGTAGGTTTCATTGTCAACTCAGTAGGGCTGCCTCTGAAGACGGTACGGAAACTTCAGCCAGTGCAGAATTCAGCAGCCAGAGTGCTGGTTTTGACCTATAAAGCCTTAAACGGCTCAGAACCACAGTAACTCAAGGACCGCCTCTTTCCATATGAACTTACCCGCACCCTGAGATCACCTTCTGAGGCCCTCCTTCGTGTGCCCCCTCTTCCAGAGGTCCAGAGGGTGGCAACACGAGAACGGGCCTTCTCTGCAGTGGCTCCCCATCTGTGGAATGCTCTCCCCAGGGAGGTTCCCCTGGCACCTTCATTACACACCTTTAGGCGCCAGGCAAAAAACGTTCTTTTTTAACCAGGCCTTTGGTTGATCTGATTGACATCCTATGCCCTTTTAAAATGTGGCTCTTTGGGGGGGTATTGGTTTTATTTTGATTTTATATATTGTGATCTTTTTTGTGAACCACCCTAGGACCTCTGGTAATAATAATAATAATAATAATAATAATAATAATAATAATAATAATATGACCAAGCACCTCTTTGAACCAGATGGCACTGTGAGGTGGTTGATTAGATGCTCTTCAATTCAAGGTTTCTTCAGGATGCTGCCTGCCTAATACTCAGGTACATCTCCAGCCCACTCTAAATGCCCCCAGAAGGAGGCAGCCCAGCCTCAAGAATAGAACAATTAAGGGCAATAAATAACCAAGATTTCACAATCCCTTTGAGAAGACATTCTACTGAAAAACCTTGGACAGTGTGCCCACACTCCATCTGAAGTTTGCCTTTATTTTCGCTTTCTAGTCCGTTTTCAATTTCTTGTTTATTATTGTAGAAAAGAAAGTTAACTTTCATGAATCCAGTTCCTTAGTGTGTTGAACTCTGATCCTGGGGCTAAATCCATGCTCTAAAATGAAATATCTGTTTATGTTATTGGGTCTCGTGAATAGTAACAAACCTACCAGTAATTGCTTTGGGACTGCTGAGTTTGTATTTCGATGGCGGTGGGGATCCTTTTATGCTTCATTTTCTTTTCAAAGATTGTAAAATGTTTGAGCAATGAGGAACCATTAGAGTATTGCTGAAAATTTCTTCTTCCGTGTTGCGTAAATCCATAAAGCAGTGGCATTCATTGTGCCTTCTACATACAGCCCATATGGCAAATGCATCTGCTTTAGACTAAAAAATTGACCTCCTACCTGCTCTGACTTTAGAGTGCTGCATCAGATTTGGCCAAAGTATTGAGACAAAGGCCAAAAAATAAATAAAAATGCTTCTGTTTTTGAAGTATCAAATTACACTCTTCAACCATAACACTAAACTACAGTTACAGATAGGTAGCCGTGTTGGTCTGCCATAGTCAAAACAAAACAAAATTCCTTCCAGTAGCACCTTAAAGACCAACTAAGTTAGTTCTTGGTATGAGCTTTCGTGTGCATGCACACTTCTTCAGATGCATGTAATCAGATTCTTTCTTTCTTATGCCATCCAGAGCATTAAACTGTGTATCTGAAGAAGTGTGCATGCACACGAAAGCTCATACTAAGAACTAACTTAGTTGGTCTTTAAGGTGCTACTGGAAGGATTTTGTTTTGTTTTGACTAAACTACAGTGTACTATTATGTGAACAAAATGGAGGCTCAGGCACTAACACAATCCCTCTCCTCCTCTTGTTTCAACAAAGAGGGAAGCATTCTCTTCCTTTCTGAACTTACTGTTGCTTGTGATTATAACCACTGGGGGAACGGTGGTTTCTCCAAATAAGCCAACTTCAAATCCTGGTTTACAATCCTTCCATGTTCAGGTAAATCTCAGTTAAAGCTAACCACATAATAAGAATAAAGCTAAAGCTAACCATCATAAAGCTAACCACCGTTTCTTGGAAACAGAAGCAAATGCTCCCGATATACTTGCAGCTACACCAAAGGAGGAGAAGGAAGTGGGGAGGGGGACAGGAATGTGCAGTTAATGCTAACCTGTATTCTTAGATCCAAATACAAATCAGGGCCCTCATTTGAAAATATAAAATCCAGCTGTTATCCAAACGTGTCTCCATCCTTACACAAGACACACAGGTTCCTTCGTTGGTCTAAGTGCAGACTCTGTGGCCTAATGTAGACCTTTTGAGCTTGAATCCTGCCAAGATGGAAGCAATGTGTGAGACTGGTTCCTACGTGTGAGAAACTGGCCTGCTCTGGTCAGGGCGGCACCCGCTTCTCAAAGGAGCAGGTCTGCAGTCTGTGGGTGCTTCTGGGTCCAGCTTTCTCACTGAAGGCTCAGGTGGCCTCCATAGCTGTTGTGGTTGTTTAGTTGTTTAGTCGTATCCGACTCTTCGTGACCCCATGGACCAGAGCACGCCAGGCACTCCTGTCTTCCACTGCCTCCCGCAGTTTGGTCAAACTCATACTGGCAGCTTCGAGAACACTATCCAACCATCTCGTCCTCTGTCGTCCCCTTCTCCTTCTGCCCTCCATCTTTCCCAACATCAGGGTCTTTTCCAGGGAGTCTTCTCTTCTCATGAGGTGGCCAAAGTATTGGAGTCTCAGCTTCAGGATCTGTCCTTCCAGTGAGCACTCGGGGCTGCTTTCCTTCAGAATGGATAGGTTTGATCTTCTTCATGGATCACTGCCTTGCCGTGGCGAAGGGGCTTGAATAACTCAGAAAAGCTATGAGCTATGCCATGCAGGGCCTCCATAGCTAGACACCCCTTTTACAGATGTTCCTGGACCTCGAGAACCACACCACGGTAGTTCTGGCATTGGTGACTAAAAATTGTTTAAAAATGAGAAGAAAGGTTTTAAAGCACACAAAAAGAAAAGAGGAGACATTTCACATACTGCATATTTAGTTTATGGAGTTTTGTGTCGTTTGTATTTTTGCCATCAATATGCACGACATCAAATGAGGATTAGAAAACTTAATGCAGGGTGAGTTTCTTGGTCCTGAATGGTAATGATAGCCAGGAATGCAACCTCCCCATTCAATACCAGATGCCAGGGGATGATCTAACTGGCTTATGGTTACTTGTGCTTAGGCTTTGCTTTGGCTATGGATGAGGATTTAAACAGCGTGTTGAAATTCTGTTGAGTCCTGGGTGATTTATCAACAGTCAAATCAGCCATGAATTAATCACATTGTCCTGTATTCTAGCGTACTCTCCTTGATTATAGAGATAGCAATGGCAGCCATGATAATATAAAGAGCAAAGTTCAGTGTTGAGACAGCTGTCCAAAAAAGGAGAGCTAGATTGCTTAACATTAGAAGGGAGGCGATGCTCATTTTATGAAGGCAGTAATTGCTTACAGGTGACTAGATCTTGTAACGTGGAAGATATTCACAGTGACATTAAATTATAAAGGTTTGAGGTATTGGCCTATTACAGATAGCGCAGTACTGAGAAATTGCAGTCGTATGCAAACCTGAGCGACACAGAAATCAACAGCAAGTTCTAAATGTAATCTCCTGAAGTTATTGCCTATTAAACATTATGGGTTGTGAATAGGTGTGCATCTCCAGACATCCAAGTTAGACCATGATGATTTTTTATATTTTTTATGACAAGCATTTGTGAAAATAGAGAAAGTAAAAAGTTTAATGCTCTGGATGGCATAAGAAAGAAAGTTATAGACATCAGTTGCTTTTGAATGGGCTGGTAATGAAATTGCCAATTTCTAAACATACAGACTGTGTAAAGTGTTGCACATCTTCTTCCTATTTTAAGGTATGATGGCCACAACTAAGGCAATGGAAGGCAAGAGAGAGAATAAATGGAAGCACTCATTTATTGCCTTTAGGTTGTGAATTATGCTATTGGACTTCCAACACAGTGTCAGTAGTTCTCATCAGAATTTTGAGAATCAGAACTTTAATGTTTAGTTAGAAACCGTTTCTAGCCTTCCCCTTCGACTCCACTGGTTGACATGTTCTGGGATTCGCAATCAAGGGTATAAGCATCTTTCTGGCTTTTTAGTTAGATGAGTGAAGCCCTTTGGAGGATATGGATAGGCTCTCACTATTTAAGCTAAATTTACGTAATTGCAAGATTGGTAAGCACCAGCCCAAGTGTTGCATCGACTATATAATTTTTCATTTTATTTGTCCATAATATATATGTAGGATTTATGGAATCCTCGTGTCGTATATTGGCACAATATACTTTAGAGGAAGTGTACAAAGTACACCCATGTGCACACGCTGTTTCCGATGCTCTTCCAACCGCACGCTCCGGCCCACCGAGAGGTCTGCCGGGGAGTGGACCGCACCGGCCTCAAAAAACGTTGCTGACCCCTGAGCTAAACTATAAACCGGGGGCCTCCTGAATCACAGTTCACACTGTTAACTATTACACTGTCAGGTGCTGGGCAGAGGAGGAATGGTAAAGACTGCCTGACCATTCCAGAGAAGAAGAAAGTTCAGAATCACAACATATACTATGCCAGCTCTCACCAACTTTCAGTTCAGAAACTAAGAAGAAGTGGTTGACAAGGAATGCCTTTTACATTTATTCTTATCCTCCTCGGCTCAAGGAGCATTTCACAGTAGGAATCGAGGTTATGAAATCAACGTGTTCCCCCCCCCAGTTTCCTTAGCTACATATTTTTTATGTTTGAAAATGTCAGTCAGCCCATTACTTCGTTTTGCCAGTACAAGCTCCTAAGTCTTTAAAGGCTTACGGACTCCTTTGAAAACCTTGCAGCACTAAATATACAGATGAGCAAGGAATCCGATATACGATTGCCAATACTTGAATTAACAGCATTCTGTCGTTTTAATAAGCTGCCTCATAAATCCATTTATAAAG
Organism: Podarcis melisellensis; assembly: GCF_964234715.1. Lineage (NCBI taxonomy): Eukaryota > Metazoa > Chordata > Lepidosauria > Squamata > Lacertidae > Podarcis > Podarcis melisellensis. The sequence goes on from NC_138528.1 coordinate 117,912,834, forward strand.
GCTGGTGTTTTATAAAGGAGGCAGATATTCTGCACAGGGAAGATAAGGCTTTCAGAATCCTGGCAAAAGAATGAACACACGTCTTTCAAGGATCTTTGCTGGGAATGCCAGCTGCATACACTTCCTTGAGAATTATTTTTAATTCTATATATATATAATTGTGGAAGTTGCCAGTGCATACCTGAAGATTAAACCGGAACCCTGATTTGCATCATGGAACATCAAAGTTCTGTGCTGATAACTTGTGTTTTATAACCCTGATTTCCCACGGTCCTGAACTATATAGGAAGCCTCCATGAAAACAGCAGACCCTCCGGTTCATACAGTTGCCTTCCAGAAATAGAAGAAGAAGAAGAGTTTGGATTTGATATCCCGCCTTTCACTCCCTTAAGGAGTCTCAAAGCGGCTAACATTCTCCTTTTCCTTCCTCCCCCACAACAAACACTCTGTGAGGTGAGTGGGGCTGAGAGACTTCACAGAACTGTGACTGGCCCAAGGCCACCCAGCAGCTGCATGTGGAGCGGAGACGGGAACCCGGTTCCCCAGATTACGAGACTACCGCTCTTAACCACTACACCACACTGGCTCTCACCACACTAGGGGACTATGGGACAATTATGGTGCAGTGAACCTAGCGTGCTCACTGTAACTGCTCACCCGCTTTGTATGTTGTCATAACACATAATCATAATGCTTGAAGAGGGGTATATACTTTATTTTTGAGGTTGAAATAGTAGTCAATTTATGTCCACAGATAAACAAGTGAATTATGTGCTACAAATATATCCCATGATGCCCTGGAAAAAAATGGGTAATCATTTTGCTACTGCGGTTTCAAAAAGCCTATTATAATTTTAAGGGCATGATGAAGGACACCTCTCAACTGCTTCTCCATACAAGAGCCACCAGCAGTAATGTTCAAAATAGGGCATAGTTGCACAGTTTGCCACATATTTCTGCTTGGTCTTTCCAGAAAAGTGCAAGCAAAAGTTGTACAAGTAAGTTGTGCAGTGGTAGGTGGGTAGGCGTTCCATGAATTTCATTGTAGGGAAGATGAGGATTCCTGTTTTGCCCATTCCATGTGATTTGCGACCAGAATATAATGCATTATCCATTAGCATTATTCCAGGCCACAGTTAGATTTCAGCTGGACATGAAGGTTTTTAACTCACTCAAGGATAGAGGGTTAAGCATTTCAGTACTTCAAGAGGCAACAAACTGCAAAAGAGATTTTGCCAGTAGGTTTTCGTTTATAGTATAGGGAAGTGCTGATTTGAGCAGGTCCACTGTTCGAAACTCCCATTGTTCCAGGTGCATTTTGCAACAGGTAATTTCATAAGAGCGAGCAGTTTCTGAGCTCTTGGCGCAGATTAAAACTGCAGAGTGGAAGTAAAGGGGGACCTTTTTCTGCCTCCCCACTTCCAGCTACTTTCTGAAAAATGGAGAAGAGGCTCTCTTAAGAATATTAGGGGGCTGGGCAGGGGAAGGACTAGACCATGTGAAAAATGAACATAATATTTTAGCTGTGGTTCATTCATTTTCAGTTTTGCATTCTTGTTATAAAAAAGCGCACTTAGATATTCTGTTGTTGCGCCCATAACCTAGGTTTAAGGTGCCATTTAGCTCCTAGCTTTCATATCTCTGTTTCTAACACTGATTAGATCATCCGGGTATTTCATATATTATCTGCTCTGCTCACAGTATTGAGATTTTCCCTTACTAGTGGGTTTATGAAGATTATGAGGTCTCTATGGGAAAAGTAATGTTGGGGAGGTTAACCAGCACTGGCATAAAAAGGATACCTACTGGTCTTCCACTGGTACTGAAATCTTGCACTTCTGCTGAAGACAAGACCTTACATGGCACAGCTATGCCATGCAGCTAACCTTTGGTGCCAAGATGGGAATGGTGTGAGCAAAAAGCCCAATGAACAGCCTCTTGTGTTTCATTCTGATGTTCCACTGCAGTCAAGACAAGTTTACATCTGCAAAATAAAACTGCAAGCGGTATTTTAGGGACAGACCAGGTAAGGCCATGGGGTTTGATGGTATTTTGCAACATTGGTGTCTAGCTTAATTGGTTTCTTTTATATCTTAATCCACAATGTTACAGCAATTTGCATTTTTAAAAATAGTAGCAAAATACCTAGCCAAGTTAACTACATTTTAGTTCCACGAAGGGAGTATTAAGTATCTACTTAAATCTCTTCCTTTGAAACAAATGAGTTTTCAAAGTGCTGTTTTTGTTGGATCATGTCTGTACAGATTAATGTGGCGTTTCAATATCTTGCTAGCTACTGTTTCAATTATCATCTGAGGTCCTGCTTTGAGACTTTTACCATTATGGATTTTCATGGGAAGCCAAGAATGTGGTCTGGGTGGGAAAAGCAATCATAATATTTGTTGTTTTAGAATTATTCTGTTTTGGAAAACTGCATTCTGTTTATTATTTTAAAGTGGTGAACTGTGAAACCCTGTTTAAAATTAATTTTAAGAGAAATGGGTGAAGGAACACAATTGTCCGGATGTTATTGTCAAACCCATTCATCTATTAAATTGAATACAGTCATTGAAGGATTCCTTTACATAATCTTGAATTAAACTTTTCGTACTGTCTTTCCCTCATGGTCATGAATTTCTCAGCAGTGTTTTCCTGTTGCTTTGAAAATGCATTAACTCTCCTAAGCTATGTCTACAGATAACCTTTCCATTTCTTAGTTATTGTATGCATTTCTTAGTTATTATATGCATGGCTGCTATATATATTAAAGGGGATAGCCTTTTTATTCCGCTGTTACAAATATCCAAATAAAAGACCAGATCATAGATTCTATTACGTATTTTATTTAGAAACATTTATAAATTGCCTTATGTTTTTTTACATTAAAAAAACCTTTGCAATTAACAAACAATGCAATTAATACAAAAAAGTAGTGTAAATTCATATAAAAACAAGAATTTGGGGAATTCAAACAAATGGAAACAAAGCCCTCTCAAAGAAATCCTGACAAAAAGGTATGTTTTTACAAGGCAACTGAAGCAACTGGTGGTTGCTGCTTCACGTACGGCAAAGAGAAGCAGAGTCCGTGGCACAGTAGCAATAGTGGGAAAATTCCTAATTTTTGAGTCACTTTCCTATGGCATTCTACAGAAAGCAGTACCACAAGTAGAATTCCCTCAAATGATCTAAGTGATCTTACAAGTCTTTACAGCAGCAGGTGGTCTTTCAAGTAAATATTCACAACTATTTAATATAAACTCTTTCATTTGATTTCCCCAGCTGTCTAGAGGTTCTCCCCTCCCCCTTCATTTTAAGTGCTCTATTAAAGAACTTATTTTTAAAGAATTGCAGTGGGGATAGAATGAGAATGTATTTCATAAAGCAATTAACTCCTGCTGTTGAGGTATAATAAGCTGTCCAGGAACAAAATAGTGCAGATTTCTCAAGTGAACATAATATTACAATAGTCTCCGTCAACCTGTTAATATTCCATAATGTATTATGAAACATTTTTTATTTTATTTTAGGTGACTTGGGTTTTATTGATTTAAAAGAAGAAGAAATAGATAGAGTACGCTACCCAAACCTGCAAAACAATAAATAGAACAAACCTGAGTACATTCAAATACATTCGGAAAAAAACAGATTTTAACAGTTCTTTGAAACTTCTCCCCAGCATGTTGCCAGTAACTGAGTACATAACCTTTTGAATTGCACAATACTTCAGATTATGGGATATGCATTGTGGAGTTTGACGTGAAAAGACATCCTGTTAAGGAAGAAGCAGCTGCATTATTGAATAGACAAAGGTTTTGCGTGAAGTAAAATTACCTGGCCAAGTATGAAATTTTCTCGGCTTTCATTATCCATCCTAGATGTTTGACTGATGTGTGATGTGGCACTTGGTACAATAGCTCCCCTCCCTGCTTCACAGAAAACCTGTAGGGGTGGAGAGATAAGTGATGAAGCAGAAATTGATCTCTCTCCCCCATAATAGCAGCCCGTTAACAGGGACAAAAGGGAGCAGACAGAACAGGCTGTCAGGAGCTCAGCCTACACTCGAGTAGGACCCTGGAAGAGACACATGCCTGACTGGCATGTTCTCTCTCTCCTGGTCTTTCGCTCGGGAGATTCAAAGGCTTTCTTCAGCCCGAACAGAACGTAAGAAACGACAGCGCGTCTGCGCGTGCGCGGGTCGCATTTTGCTCCTTCCGCATGACATCATTTTGACTGGCTGCGCATGCGCGAGTGGCGATACCTGGAAGTAACATGCTCCGTTATTTCCGGGTTGCCACAGAGCCGAACCCGAAAGTGTTCAACCTGAAGCGCATTTATCCCAAGGTATGACTGTAGAATAATGGCAGCTGCTCTACAAAAACTTAACAGATATAGCTAGGCTTGTGCCTAGTTAAGTGGAGTACCACTGTGGTAGGCAAGACACTATTACCTCAGTCTCGCCTTTTATCTGCAAAATGGGAATAATAATGTTGTCCCGCTTTACAGGGTTGTTGTAAGGCAGCAAGTTACCAACATTTTGGGGCCTTTGTGGGCACCATTCACAAAGTGGTTCCTGTGGGGTGTGGCATAACACAAAATGGTCACTACATCTGTTGTTATTGTTGTTGCTGCTGTCTGTCCTTAACCGGCAGGCCCCATGACATGTTATGACAATTCAAAACACATTAAAATATATTTTAAAATAGTTTAAACAAACAGGTGCAGGGATAGGGTGGGGCCTGAAAACACCTCTCAGGTGTCAAAGGTCAGAGTAAATGCATTAATAGGAACTGATCAGGAAAGCAAGCATTCCTTCAAGTACTGTAGTTTTTTGTTTTTGTTTTAAAAAAGGAATACATCCTGAGACTTTTTGCAGATGCCATAGGGAGGTACTGGTGGGTACGTTTTTTGACCACTTAAAAAGCCCTGCGTCAATACATGGCTACATCAGTTCCTTCGCGAGCTCTCCATTCTGACATCCTTTGTGCCAACGCAAGCAGTTCTTAACTGATTGCTACACACACACGTTAATGCTATTGTGATAGTGTTTTTGCTGTTAGGGATTAGAGCATAAGCAAGAAATGGAAAAAAATAAGGCTAAATTATGTTGTTTTTTCCTTTCCTTTTACAGACAAAACGTGGATGCATACTCCCGAGGCTTTATCGAAGCACTATATTCCCTACAATGTAAAGGTGAGGGGTCTGCTTACTTAACTTTGCTTCTGCCTACGTGACAGCTGGCAATTGCCTAAATTCTGAAGATGCTTTCCATTTGTCTTCATTAAAAATGCCACCTGCTTTATAAGGTTGAAAGTGAGTAAGAATTTAGACTGCGACGGAATGCAAAGCTTGGCAAATTATTCCAGGTGCCGTTGTTCATTTTTCAAGCAGTGTCTGAGGCCTGGAGCCTGAGGCATACCATGCCAGTGGAAATGAGGGAAACCTCTTAGCTAGGTCAGGTTGTTGGTGGGGTGACACAGAAGCCTTGATTGTGCATAAAGCAATCTCCAAATTCAGCCAAATTCTGAATTAGACCAGGAGAATTCACCACCGTAAACCTCAGCAGCTAGAAATTGAATTTTAAAATATGCATGCACACATATAAATTATAAAGCGGCTAAAGGTTTTGATTTTGGTTTGGTTCTGCCCTAGGTGTTGGTTTTGACCTTAATGCAATTGCACTGTCATGAAGATAAGGAATGGAGTAGCTTAACGGTACAATATCCCTTGTTGCCAGTAAGGAAGTGTTAGTTGCTTATGAGCTAGATAATGAAAGAAGTTGTGCGGCACTTCCAAAATAGTGGCCATCTCGTTAGTTGAGTGTTGGTTATGGCTTAATAAATCATTTAACCCAAGCAGTTTCCAGCTACACTCAAAGCAGATGTTGGCTGAATTATCCTGGAGAGGATATCACAGTAAACAAAATATGTGGAAGCCAGAGAATTGCCACCGAGGTTGGCAGTAGCGCAACTCTACAGAAAGATCAAAAGGAAAAAGCATGTTGACTGCAGTCTCTAGTGTGCAGTTACTATGGGTGCCCTTGTTGATTTTAGTAGGGATCAAATGCATTGAAATCTGGGGCTGATTTGCAACTAATGCAAATACGATTTATCAGCAGATTTGGAACTGCCAAGTATTTGTCCAATATAGTGTGCTGATACTTTTTTGTTTGTGCTGTCAGTTCGTAGATAATTAGTTGCAGGCGAAAAATAAAATAAAAATGGCACTCAAAATTTAGATTGGACTTTAGCAATGTAGTTGTAGCTCCTCTGGTGTACATACTGGACTGCGAAGAAGTGGAGATGGGGCTTAAGAACAGCATTAATAGGCAATAGGCGTTTGTTGTGGAATTACCAAAATATATTGTTAGAAAGCTTCAGCAGGTGCCTCACGAGATGTATCTGTTGTGGGGCAGTATCATTTCAGATACCATCACCATCATTTTTTACATTTATATACTGCACTTCATCCAAGGATCACAGGGTGGTTAACTGTATTAAAACACACAGAACATGTAGGGTTGTAAACATAACATGCTCCCTACAAGTTCATAACTAATTTGTCTAGGTGAGACCTTTCCCTAAATTGCTAGTTTCATATAAAGGTAAAGGGACCCTGACCATTAGGTCCAGTCGTGACTGACTCTGGGGTTGCGACGCTCATCTCGCTTTATTGGCCGAGGGAGCCGGCGTACAGCTTCTGGGTCATGTGGCCAGCATGACTAAGCCGCTTCTGGCAAACCAGAGCAGTGCACGGAAACACCGTTTACCTTCCCGCCAGAGCGGTACCTATTTATCTACTTGCACTTTGACATGCTTTCGAACTGCTAGGTTGGCAGGAGCAGGGACCGAGCAACGGGAGCTCCCCCCGTTGCGGGGATTCAAACCGCTGATCTTCTGATCGGCAAGTCCTAGGCTCTGTGGTTTAACCCACAGCACCACCCACGTCCCCAGTTTCATATATGTAAGGAGTATTTCACGTGGAAGAGTATCCGAAAGAATATCCTCAGCTGTTCCTCAAAACAGCACAGGCTCATTATGGCTACATACATTGCGTGGTGCTTCTGGCCTGTTTGAGCTACTGGCTTGTGATTTGTAAAGTAGCGTCTTTGCTGATGGAAATTCAAAATCCTTTTTCTCAAGTCATTTCCACGAGCCAAAGGGATGTGGTAAACCTCGTGATTAGGTTCTTCCACAGCCTCTGTTATACTAAGTGGCCCCAGGTGGCTGCTTTGAAGAATGTGGATGATGCGCTCTTGTAGAAAGTTTTGAAACCTTACCTCTGTGCTCATTCCCAAACATTACATACACACACTGCTCCCAAGGCTGCTATTAGATCTACTGGAGGAAAAAGACATGTGCAGATGCTAAGTTCAATGGCCTCTTCTAGAGAGCTCCACTTAACTGATCTTCAGGCCAGCCACTGGGGGCTGATAATTAGTTTTTTGTTTTTTAAAAAAAACATTTCATAATAGCAGATCTATGTCATGTCTAGTTGGGTCTATAGTTGTGGGGTATATGAATCAGTTCTGGAACAAATATATATTTTAAGAACTGCAGGGGAAATGATGGGAGGCATGAATAGCTCAGAAGCAGCTGGTCGGCTGGCTTTTTTATGTAAAGAGAGTAAAAGTAAGACATTTTTCCTTTAATCATCATTTCCAAATGCTGTGACGTTTATCACTAAAATCAGTGTTCTATATAAAACCCTTAACAATCAATGATTGGTTTTAAAATGTTACTCAACTTACAGTAAAGTTCTCTACATGTTCTCATTTACAAGAAATGCATAAATTGACGATAAATAAATGTTTACTTGTATTTGTCATTGGTAAGAACTGTATATACAAGGCGGCAGGACAGCAGGTCTAGAATTCCTAACAGGCTTTTTCACATTTATGCATTAGTTCAAATAGTAAGCAAGCTCTGCCTGGTGTTCTGAACCTATTGTTATGGGTTGTGAAGGAAGAGCATTTGCAGTACTTCAGTTAAGGGAAGATACTGAACAAAAAAAATCTTTTGATTTGTGAGTCAATGTCGAGTTTGGAATTGAATTAGTAGATATAAGTTTATGACGTTTTAGACCACAGCCCTGTTGAGATGAGCCATACATAAAAAACATTATTTTACTCTAAGGAATCTTTCTAAGACTGCACTCTACTTATCAGATTTCTTCTTCAAAAAAAACACAAATGCACACAGATACCGGTAGCTTATAAAACTCACCGCTCCCCAAACCCCCCAGTGGGGATTATTTTCTGCTGCAGCCACAATAAGGTAGCTAAGGGGCAGGTATTCACTTGCTATAAATTGGCAGAGATCACTTAAGATAAAGTTTGCTATGCTGTGTTTCATGGACTGTGAATTGCAGTGCCGAGAAATAGGTCTTACTGCGGTATATTGGTTCCAACTATGGGGCACAATCCAGCCCATTAAGTGCCGGTGGGCTTTTGCTTAACATTCCCATTGAAATCAGCAATGCGTCTGCGTTTCTTTTACATTGCTAAGGCTGCTTTATAATCAGCCTTTCATCAGCCTTTCTAATAGCACAGTTGTCTTGTAAGTACATTGTACAAAACACTATGCAAAAACAAAGTTGTAAATTGGGAATATGATGAAATAACGTCCCAACACAATAAAAATCATATGCAAAAGTTCCTGAGCCTGGAAGTCAGGCAGGGCTCCCAGGCACCTTGCTCCCTTTCCCATCGTAGTACAGTAGTTTGCAAGCTTGGAAAATTGTGGACTTGAATTGTGGGCTGGAAACTGCAGGATGGTACTGCCCTGCAGTTTCCAGCCCAGCCCAACAGGAATGAAGAGACCCAAATTATCCAATCATCATCATCATCACCATCATCATCATCATCATCATCATCTATTTATACCCCGCCCGTTAGGCTGGGTTTCCCCAGTCACTCTGGGTGGCTTCCAACAGAATACAGTGGTACCTTGGGTTACATACGCTTCAGGTTACAGACTCCGCTAACCCAAAAATAGTACCTCGGGTTAAGAACTTTGCTTCAGGATGAGAACAGAAATTGTGCTCCAGCGGCGCGGCGGCAGCAGGAGGTCCCATTAGCTAAAGTGGTACTTCAGGTTAAGAACAGTTTCAGGTTAAGAACGGACCTCTGGAACAAATTAAGTACTTAACCCGAGGTACCACTGTAAATACTTGATCTTCCTGATTTTGGATCTTCCCTGTCAGTTTAGCCATCTCCACAGACTCCTTCAGTTTCATCTGCCATTCTTCTTTTGAATTGTGCTTGGAAACGTACTGGCAGCCAATGTAGGCCTTTCAAGACTGGTGTTATGTGATCTTGGTGGCCCCTGCCAGTCACCAGTCACGCTGCCACATTCTGGATTAGTTGTATTTTCCGGGTCACTTTCAAAGGTAATCCCACGTAGAGCACATTGCAATAGTCCAAGCAGGAGATAACTAGAGCATGCACCACTCTGGCAAGACAGTCTGTGAGCAGGTAGGCTCTCAGCCTGCGTACCAGTTGGAGCTAGTAGACAGCTGCCCTGGACACAGATTTGACCTGCACCTCCATGGACAGCTGTGGACAGACACCTCCCTGGTCAAATGTGGACCTATGGTAATCTTGCTCTCCTGCAGGAGTGGTGGACCCATTAAGGTGATCTATTCCCAGGGACTTATGGAATACGATGAATTTCTGGATGCTCGGTGTGGTTCCAGGTGACAGGGCTAGGTATTCTGTCGAGGTCAGGATAACATTGAGATGAAGTGGGCCATCAGAGGAGAACCACCCCTTTACAAGGGAACTTTGGTCATTGAAACAGGTTGCATCTTGGCCAGAGCATTGGTCTTGGAAACCTGATCACAAGGGTAACTGAACCCAAGTAAGACAAAGGCCCCAATCCATGTACAGTGAACTGGGCACACCTGGTTGGCAGCCCTCTCTCCAGTAATTACTCTTGACTGTAACTTGCTTTCATGAATTTTAATACCATATTTTAAATTGTCATTGTAACCCACCCTGGGATCTCAAGATGAAGGGCGGGTAAGAAATCTAATAAATAAATACGTATAGGGAATGTTGTACATGTCTATAGGAAGCAGCAGTCAACAGTAAGCACGGAACAGAGCCAGTCTTTACATTTATCAGCTGAAATAGATTTTGACTTGGTTGCTTATCTTGAACATAACCAGTGCTGTGGAGTCTGAATATTGGTACAATCAATTCAGATTTCTGAAGCCTTAACTGTATACAAATGTCCTTACCATCTAGAAAACAGATTTGCCTATGAGATACCATAAATGTATTTTGTTCAGCACATAACACAGTTCCAAATATACTTGCCAAGTTGTTATATTTGTACCATATGGGAGAAAGATTGTCACCTTCCAGCCTGAATACTATACTCCATTTTTGCATACAGATTTTAGTGCGCAGCAATAACTGGTGCATGAAGTGAGAGATGTACTGTACCTCTGAACTGTTAAATTATACCAGACGGCTATGCATAGGATAGCTCTCTAAACAAATAAACCCAGTTGAGATTCCTGCATTCCAACACTACTATTCTATGATTCAATGATAGCATCTCACAAAACCTTTCTGTGATAAGACTAGGGCAGTTGCTATTTAGGACTATAAACCTTTGACAAGATGTGCTTGATGATTTTAGTAGAATAAGCTGAGTAGAAAGTTCAGTCCTGAAGCAACGAATAGAAATACTGAAGTGTTAGTGAAATTCATTTCAGTGGAAACTACTACTAATAAATAAATAAATAAATTTTTATTTATACCCCGCCCTTCCCGGTTCAGAAAACTGGGCTCAGGGCAGCTAACAACAAATTTAAAATACTTAATTGTAGAAGCAGCATAAAATACAGTATAAAACATGAATAACAATAAATTCAGAATTCAAAAATCAATTTAGGGGGGAAATCCATCAAATAAACTTTAGATGATCACCAGGGCTAGCTGGCTAAATTAGTCTTATTTGGGCCAGCAAGGAGACCAGGGGAGAATTAGCTGTGGGATCCCAGAGGGGGTAATCTTCATAAAAAGGGGAAGGGGAGGGAAGGAAGGGGAATAAAAGATCAGGCTAAGTTCAAATTTAAAGCCAGGTGGAAAAGCTCTGTCTTACAGGCCCTGCGGAAGGAAGTTAAATCCTACTAGGGATTCGAATAAGATGCTACATACAGCAAGGAAAAGTTAGACAATGATCAGTGTTACATAAATTTAGAAAATTGCCGTTTCTTGAAAGTTTTTACAGTGCTGCTTTGCAGGCCCTTTGAACCTGGCAGCGCTCTAACTACAGTAAAGCTAATAGCCGTTAATTTTCCTTGGAGATGGGTCAAGCCACCCGAGAGCTTATTAGGTATTACCCATTAAATTATTGCCACTTCATGAATCTTGCCTGAGGCCTGAAGTCACATTTAAGCTGGGCTTTCCACCCTTTATGTTCTCGTCAGATTTCATGAATCTCTTTGCTCACTGGAGACTTAACAGAGTGGTGTGCTTGAATAGAGAAGACTTAAAATGAAGGGGAAACACTGCATAGCTTACACAGAACGTAAGGAAATTTCACCAGCGCTCCTATTTGTGGCATTGTAACGGAATGCTTGAGTTAGGGGAGAACAGAATTGAAGATATGATCCAAACTTCATGTAAGCTCTAAGCACTTTCAAGGTAATACATTCAGTAATAGATGCCTTCATTTTCCTTACTTTCTCCGTCTACATTAACCATAGTGTGTGTTTGTGTCCTGGGATGCACAGTGAATATGTTTTGAGCTAGTGGAGAACCCTTGAGGTTGAGGGCAAAAGAGGAGGTTAAGGTTCCTTCATTGCAGGCAGTTGAACTAGATGACCCTTGGGGTCCCTTCCAAACCTGCAATTCTATGATCCAGTGGTTTTTCAGCCTGCTTTCCTTATTTAAAGGCACCTTCTCAGATTGTAGGTACACAGGAGGACTGAAATTCTTTTCTTCTGCCACAGAATGTTAACCAGGCAGAGGGCCTTCTCGGTAGTGGCGCCCGCCCTGTGGAACGCCCTCCATCAGATATCAGGGAAATAAACAATTATCTGACTTTTAGAAGACATCTGAAGGCATCCCTCTTTAGGGAAGTTTGAATGTTTGATGTTTTATTGTGTTTTTAATATTCTGTTGGGAGCCACTCTGAGTGGCTGGGGAAACCCAGCCAGATGGGCAGGGTATAAATAATAAATTATTATTATTATTGGAATTGTTTTTTTAAAATAATATTTATTAAAGTTTCAAAAAAATACAAAAAGAAAGAAAAGAAAGAGAAAAACAGAAAATATTATTGGAATTGTTTGCTCTGAAGGAGATGTGTTGGGGGGGGGGTGCATAAAGCCAATTTGGCAACATTCAATTCATTCCCAAGCTCTAGAGTTTGTGCTTTCATGGCCAATTGTGGAGCCCTTAAATAAAATCATTGAGGTGAAATGGCCTGAAGAATCCAACTTACGGGGGGGGGGGGTTAGATTCAGGATACAAACCCAGTTGTTCATACTGCTCTCTCCATATGATAGCCTTCTAAAACCTGGTACATTTCAGATGTTTTAGACTCAACTTCACTCAGCCTGGCCCTGTTAGCAGGGGCTTATGGGAGCTGTAGTTCAAAACATCTGGTGGGCAGCAAGTTGTGGAAGGCTGCCCTAAAATACTAAGACAGGTAAGCAGGGACATATCGGCTACATAACTAACATGATGGTGAAGTATGTCTATTTTACATCCTTATTTGTGAACATTTTCAACTTGATCAAATGCTACACAGTTAGGAAACCCTGCAGAAAGTTGATTTGGCAACTCAGGTGTTGAGGCAATGTTAAAGGAAAATATTTTCATCTCTCGGGTTTACAGGAAAATCAATAAGCTAAAAGTGTGAGATAACACAGCTGTTCTGAATAATGGCACGGTAGACAGATTACTAAGAGATTTGCCAGTAATGGTAATTGAGCTGGAAGCGGGAACAATAAGGTGACCTCTGGCTGAGAAATGAGGAGAGTTAAGCATCAAATGAGATCTAAGCAAATTGAAAGTGTTACAAAGACAGAAAGGTGCTGTGTGACTAATTGGTGATAAGGGGTGCTTTTAAATATAGGTCATGGTGTGTCCCTCAGCCAAAGGCAATGGGGTCAGTTTGGGACACAAATGAAGAAGTGTGAAGTACAGAAATCAATACATGCTAGTTAGGGGACCAGCAGTGAGTGATGGCCCAGTAAGGAACTGAGTCATGTTAATGTAATTGATATTCCAAAATGAACAGACAGACACCTGCAGATTCCCTTCCTGCTGATAAATAGGGAGAATGTCCTGCAGTCCCATGTTACTGGCTCATTCATACAATGCTTATGGTAAATTAGCTTTTCGGTAATTGCACAAAACACACAGCCATAGGCACTGAGGAAGAGTCTTCTCAGTGCAATGCCATAATGTATCTTTTAACATTTTATGAGCCAACAATTTTCACTGTCCAAAAAATAATAATGTGTGAAGCATAAGCTTGGTAGAGGGCTCCTATTTCCCATACATTTCGAGTTTGTTTAAGAGCTGAATCTCATAAAACATGGGAATTGGCTTCACAGCTGAGTTTTGAAAACTACCGTATTTTTCTCTCTATAACACGCAGATTTTTTCTCCTAAAAAGTAAGGGGAAATGTCTGTGCGTGTTATTGAGCGAATGTGTGGTCCCTGGAGCTGACTGGCGTGAGTGCAGGGGCAAAAATCAGGCAAAAATCAAATCGTGTGTCAAGGAGGCGGGAAGCCTGAAGAGAGGAAGCTGCAGCTTTCCTGCATTCTGCCTCAGGGTCTTACTGCCCACCCTCTTCTGTTTCGTTGCTGTGTTTGCTCAAACGGAACAAAGAGCAGAGAAATCCCCTGCCCTCCTGGCAAGCAGAGGGGAAAGGAAAGGATCCCGTCCTTCCTTCTAATTCCTCTCCGTGCTCTAATGCTTTCTAGGGACTCGCAGGCAGCCGGAAAACATGCAGGTGGGACAGAGGGCAGGGGCTGGCTTGGGTGGGTGGGTGGGGAAAAACTTTTGCCTTCCTTTCCTTCCTCCCGTTAAACCCCTCTCCTGCATTCTTAGCCAGCTGCTTCTCTGCACACCCCTCTCATGCTCCTTGTCCCTTCTGTGTTTTTCCTTCCCTCCCCACTTAAAACGTGGTTACAAAGCACGGATCCATATGGATCCTCAGGATCTTTGCATTGGGTCACCCCAAATTCACCATCAGATCACATTACATGTCCATGGCTACAGCCTGCAACAAAAAAATCACCCACCCACTGTTGCCTGGGGCTGCAGTGGTGCAAAAATGTGGTTACAAAGCATGGATCCACGTGGATCCTCAGGATCTTTGCATTGGGTCACCCCAAATTCACCATCAGATCACATAGCATGTCCATGGCTACAGCCTGCACCAAAAAAATCACCCACCCACTGTTGCCTGGGGCTCCAATGGTACAAAAACGTGGTTACAAAGCATGGATCCACATGGATCCTCAGGATCTTTGCATTGGGTCACCCCAAATTCACCATCAGATCACATGTCTTGAAGCACAAAAATGATACACCCACTGTTTCATTCGAATTCCCCCCCCCTTGTTTTCCTCCTCTAAAAACGATGTGCGTGTTATGGTCAGGTGCGTGTTATAGAGCGAAAAATATGGTATTATTCACGGGGAACGAGGATTCCATTTTTTAAAAAAATGTAAAAATGTAAATGCAAGTCAGAATGCTAATTAATAAATGGTTGGATTTAAGAAGCCAGATTGCATAATATGATCATACTAGTTCACACTGTCAGTGAGATGTGAAAGAAACAGAATTGTAACAGCGTGACGCGGTGTTAATTAAGGTGGCTTGTGCAGCGAAAGCGTAGCATTCACAGATGGAGATTCGCTGTGTAGCTGTAAACAACCTTCTGAGGGTGCCCTAAAATAATCTAAAAGGAACTTAAGATTCCACAATTGTTTCTTTGGCGGCTAGTCTATGAGAGAGCCAGCTATTATTTATTATAGAGTTTATTACTATACAATATTGGTATGCACGGAATCAGACCAACTTTATTGCCTTGAAAAGAGGCACACTTAAAACGTGTGCAGAGCGGTATTTTAAAAATCAGCTCGCAAGACTGGTGATAAAAGCACTGCTAAACTTCATTCTAAGAACCGGTGAAGTCTGTGATGGATTAATGGCAAGGCTCCACGAACTGAATCAGGTCTATGGACCTTCCAACAGAAGCTAACCAGATACTCTGGGGAGCTCGCATGGTTGGCATAGCTGTTCCCTGCTCTTGTCTGTTCTCAGCATCTGATAATGTATTAACTAGCCACAGGCTATGCTGCTTTCCCCTGTGCCTGCGACTGTCTGGGTGCAAGGCTTCAGCATTTTCTGAATTTGGGGTCCTGAGAATAACTAGCAGAAACTGAGTATTGCCCAGTGGAGATCTGACTTATATCACCCCTTCTGTGTGGCAAGGGCATTTTTTTGGTTTGAGTAACCTTTCCTGCTGCTGCTCGCTTCAACACATTCCCACTTCATCTGCTATTACTCCTTACACCAGGGGTCAGCAAACTTTTTCAGGAGGGGGCCGGTCCACTGTCCTTCAGACCTTGTGGGGGGCTGGACCCACCCTCTCCCAAAAGCACCCCACCCAAAAGCACCCACCGAAAGGACCCCCCAGCCGCCACTCACGCCAACAGCGCCTCGTCTTCGGCAGCTTTGTCGTCCTCTGCCTTGGCCAGGGGTCCGCGGGGCGCAGAGCCCTTGCTGCTGACCTGGGCAGCGGAGGCAGCCTCCCCGCCGTCGCTACTTCCTCCCGCTCGGCTCTTGACCATCTCAGCAGGAAGGAAGGGGTGTTGCCCAGAGGCTTCCACAGCTTCGGCCTGGCTGCAGGAGCTTCCTGCGGCCAATCTGAAGCTGCACCAGCGCCGCGGAAGTCAGTCCCCACGCAGTGAGGCCTCCGTGCCACACCAGTTTAGCTGACCGAGTGGGCGGCAGGGTCTGCGAGGTTCGCGGGCTGGATTAACAAACCTGGTGGGCCGCATCCGGCCACTGGGCCTTAGTTTGCTGACCCCTGCCTTACACTTTGCCACCCCACATGGTCACTGACTTGATAGGACATGTTGTGTCCCCTATCTCACTGCCCCAGTGTTGGCCTGAAGAGGACTCTGAGATGAATCTCTTCTTGTCTTCAGAGGCTGACACACACACACACACACACACCCGGCAGCCTCTCCTGCTTCACAACCAGGAGGAATACTTAAAGGAAATACTTGAATGTGGTTTTAATATTATCATCAATAAAATGCACTGCAGTGTACAGGAAGCATATTGTGTTGTTTCTGTAAAAAGGATGAGTAAAGCAGGTAATTATAAAACACCTTCTTTAAACATTAGTTTGCCTTTAAATCCTTAACACCTCTTTGGGCAGGCAAGTTGTTCCATGCTTGGGGAGGAACATTTAAATATATTGGCTCAAATGGAGGGGGAATTCAAGTGTATCACCATGGCTTCAGTGCATCTTAAATCGCATTGAAGGTAAGGGAATGAAACAGTCTATTTATGCATTGGATTGCAGCCCTTATTCCCAGTCACCATCTAAAGATTGAAACAGTGACTTGAAAAGCATTCCTAATGACTTGCTAAGAAGCACTCAAATGCCATTGTCATAAATTTATATTCAAATGTAGGTACAGTACTCTTTCTTGTCAAATGACACCAGTATCCTTATCTTAGAAGAAAACATATCTTATAAGCTGCAAAAAGGAAAGTCAGCATTTGTATTGGGAGGGGGGGGGGAATCCTTCATTATTTTCTCCATGAAGAAAACCAGAGTAGCTTAGTAGATGGGACATGGTTTTATCTGAAGCTTCACTGAGTTTTGTACATTTGGTTTCAATTAATTGTGCCAGGGCTCGGTTATGTGGTTCCTCCATGCTATTGATTTGAAATAGCCATTGTGATTAGGCTAGTCAAGGATATGTTTATTGGCTCGGCTTAAAAACGGAAATGAATCACATTTATTTGTGCACAAAGAAATAGAACAAAATTAATGTTCCCAGAGGCAATAAGCTGTTTGTGGTCCTTCCAGGCTTCCTTTCCCCCTGCTTTGATTATATATTATCTACTTGCTTTGACAAAACTCTCTTTTAGAATTCTATGAATTAGACTCATTAGCACTTGTCTGCATGAGCCATTGACATGCAGTAAAGGGGACATCCAGACTAACATAATTTGAACTGTCGAGCTTCAGTGGAAGTACAATTGCTGGGGTTTGTTCATACCCAAAACAATATTTTCCCAAGGTTTAACTCGAGGGAAAGTTGTTCTGTAAGTTTGAGGCTGAACCCCAGCTGTATACTTTATTGGCTGGAATTAGATTGTTGACATCATGAGTGTGCCTACTATGAATGTGTTTAAAAAGCAACAACATGAAGATAAAAAACAGCTATAAAGCTGGATAAACATGCAAACGGGTACATTGAAAAACCTGGGAAAGCAGCCTAAAGAATAGAAGGAGGTGGAAAACAGACAACTCAAGTCGGTGTTTGTTTAGCTGATAAGTACATCTGTCAAAAGCAGAACAAATGTTAAGGAAAGCAAGATTCACTGCAGGAACAGCAACGAGAGATTTTTTCTAAGGGACATCTCTGCACACACCTTGAGACTGTGTAAAGGCAAACGACAGAAGCCTTTGTGTCATTTCCCCTTTGAAATTGCAAGTGCAGCTGCAGGAATATGAAACTGATTTACAAAAGATCTTAACGTCCTATCAGTCAGGCCTTATGAAGTGTTTATTATTGTCCTTTTAGAAAATATAAGGCAAACATGGTACTGATAAGTGTTGAAGAGTGTTTATTAAATTATAGCTTTCAAATATTTCTTGCCAGATCCAGCTTCAAAGTTTCTTTTACCTTGCATTTCATAGATGCGTAATGCTGAAGAGTGCAACCCAAAGTGTAACGAGTTTCCATTCAGGGTTGTTTTTCTGTTAGATGTTGTACATTGATGGGGGAACTTGATTATGACATCCAAGTTTAATATCCACATAGGGAAGTTTATATATTGCAACATATAAGGAAGTTTCTCCAATGGTGCCATCAGTTCTTCTGACTAGGAAAATCCCAACGGTCCCTTTCAACTGGATAGGTACTAAAAGCCTTCCACCATGTGGAAAAGATCTGCTGGACAGCTACTAGAGGGTAGAATGGTGGAAAAGAAGTAAGCCTTTTCCACCACTATCACTGTAACATGGTAGGCACAATAATGAGCTTGTATCTGTGTTTGGTCAGATTAATCTTGGACTTTACACCACTTGCAGTCCATCTATTGTCCTTCATTGAAGAGGGGACCTGGAAGTGTTCATATCAAGAGCACTTCCTTTAGCGCTACACTGTAGCAAGACCAGGTCTTGGACAAGCACATAAATCCTGTTGGTTGGAAAAATCCCTCAGAGCAGTCAGAAATCCCTTATATGCCATCTTAATAGGTGCCCCTGGGACGTGGGTGGTGCTGTGGTTTAAACCACTGTGCTTCTTGGACTTGCCGATTGGAAGGTCAGTGGTTCAAGGCCCCGCAACATGGTGAGCTCCCATTGTTCAGTCCCAGATCCAGCCAACCTAGCAGTTCGAAATCACACCAGTGCAAGTAGATAAATAGGTACCGCTCCAGCGGGAAGGTAAACAGCATTTCCATGCGCTACTCTGGCTTCTCCAGAAGCAGCTTAGTTATGCTGGCCACATGACCCGGAAAAACTGTCTGCGGAAGCAGACAAACACCAGTTCCCTCGGCCTGTAAAGTAAGATGAGTGCCTCAACCCCGGTGTCATTTGGGACTGGACTTAACTGTCGGGGGTCCCTTTACCTTTACCTAATCAGTGCCCCAACCCTGCAGGGTGATTTATGATCAGGTCAGACCTCACATGATTTATCCATGATAATGGATTCACCATAATCCCCACTGCTAAAACATTTCTGTCCTCTTGCTCTGTTGCATCAGTAAGATCCAGGGCAGGTCTTTCAATATGGGTTGGGCACTTGATATACCGACATAGTCTCATGTTTATCATGAAGTCCTCAATGAGCACAGTAGAAGCAGCATTGGTATGGATGTTGAAGCCCCCAAAACATGAGTGGAGTTCTTCTACACCACCTCCGAGACCATCTCAGGCAGGAAGACTGTTGGCCAGCATGTTGGTTGGGATACTGAGGTCACCTCCCCACCATATGCTTCAGCACCACCTCCAATTTGTGTTGGGAGAACCCATAGAACAGCACACAGAGGGGAGGAGAGGGGGATTGTTCCATCTGGCAAGCTGCAAGACTTGCACAGATAGAATGATTAGAGAAGCATGACATTGAAAGAGTTTTAGACCCTAAACCACCACTAACTGAAAGAATGTCACCTGTTCCACTGACCTCCCAGACTTTTCTGATCTGAAGGAGACATGCTGGTGGTAGTCTCCATGCCTAACGAGATGGGTAGGGCCCATGGGCTTTCTTTGGGGTGGTAACTTACTTTGGAATAATCTTCCCTCTGAGCTGCACCTCAGCACAATGTTGACGTTACATATCATTGGCGAGTGAAGATTCCATCTCTTTCCCCAGACTTTTGGGGCACTGTGGGTTAAACCACAGAGCCTAGGACTTGCTGATCAGGTCAGCGGTTCGAATCCCCGTGACAGGGTGAGCTCCCGTTGCTCGGTCCCTGCTCCTGCCCACCTAGCAGTTTGAAAGCACGTCAAAGCGCAAGTAGATAAATAGGTACCACTCCGGCGGGAAGGTAAACAGCGTTTCCGTGCGCTGCTCTGGTTCACCACATGACCAGCTGTACGCTGGCTCCCTCGGCCAGTAAAGCGAGATGAGCGCCGCAACCCCAGAGTCGGTCACGACTGGACCTAATGGTCAGGGGTCTCTTTACCTTTAATGTGGGTACCGCTCATCCATCTCGGCTGCACTTGCAGCTCAGCAAATAGTTCTGATAGAGCAGCATTTCCACTTTGCATCATCCTTCCACTTCCTTTCCCTTGTGTGCCTTTGTAAGCACAATATTGGTGCCTGTATCTTTGCTTTTAATTGAAGTGAGTTGCTTTGGGAGATGGCAATGGACTGAAAAGAGGAATAAAGAGAGATCAAATCAATAAATGACTCTCTGACTATTTACCATCACTTGTTATAAATAAGTTATAGAACATCTTGGGACTCGTTGCCTAAGCAAAAAAGCCCCTGGCTTCTCAATCTTTGGCGCTCTCATTCTGTGCTTGATTTCAACCTTGTTGCTCCTCTGCCAGCAACTGGCTCATTTTCTTCTTCTTCTAAGAGCATTTCTGCCTATCACTTCTCACTCTTTCCTGACGTCGGCCAACAGGTATACTCAGTCTTGACATCTTGACTTCTTCAGATAACCTTATCTTATCCATGGCATAGTTGTACCCATTATTAAACATGCCTCTGCAAGCCATTCCATGTGTCCAGTGTTATCCTGAGCCTTCATCCTGTGAATATTCATACCCAAGTGATGGTCAGATTGAATTGTGGTCTGGAGGGGCACAGCAGTCATCATTTTCTCCCCGGGAGCCTTCACATTTGCTCTGAGACTTGGTTTGATTCATAGGAACCAACTCCTAGGGTCCAAGGTCCCTTTGCCTCCCCCTAAAATATTTGAGCCCCCCCCAAAAAAGTTGATAGGCATTGCCATTCAAATGGCTATGATTGATTACATGGGGCAGGACTTACCTGCCCTCCTCCCTCCAATTTTTAAAATTCAAGTTGGCACCCCTGATTTGGTTTAAGCATGTCATCCATACAGGGTCAAAATATACAGTATACATTTTTGTTTATTACTGAGATTCATATTCTGCCTTTCTGGTTGTTGTTGTTTAATCTGAAGCTGTTTCCCACCCCTAGCATGCACTGCAAATGGTTCTTTGATTCTGTTTCCTTGTTTGGTTTCCAAGAACCAGTCAATTCCCTCCCTTCCATCTTGCCTTAGCTTAGTGTTGCAGGATCAGAGATGCTTTGCTTTCATTCAGTCATAAATCAACTTTCTTCCTAACTTCAGTGATGAGAAAGAGAGGCCGTTTATCAATCTTTGGCAGCAGGCTTTCTGTGTAGAATTCAAACTGCCTTCTTATCTGCTTTATGGAGTCAGGAGATACTTTTATTCCAGACCCAATGGCCCTCTTGCATTTCATGGCTTTTTGACCCAACAGTTTACATGGTTACAAAGAGAAGAAATTGTATTAATATTATATCATCTGGTAACTAATGATAATACTTCATATGTCTGATTAGGTGGCTCTAGTCTGCAAAACCATGTACTGCAACAGTTTTGTTATTTTTAAGGTATCACAGGACTGTTTGTTTTTTTTTACGTCTGTCATGGGTACACATACCACAAAATTATTAACATTCAGTGTTTCAAAGGCTTTAAAAGTCATTGTAAAACTTGATGAATAATTTTGTGAAAAAGGGATGTAGAAGCAGTTACTATCATCTCAGTAGCAAATCCTACACTGCTCTCTACTGGAAGAGAAGGATTTACACTCAGTTCTTATATGACCTAAATCTCTGGCTGAGTTATCCAAAAACCATTCCCAAGCTTTATACTGGATTAAAAAATAATAATAAACGAAACATTGTCTAATGTGTTTCAAGTAATTCTTCAGCTATTGGTGGAGCAGAACAAAAGCTAAATATTCCTACAAAGAGTCATGTTTTGTGGGCTCCCACTTAAGCCCAACATCTGTTCCAGAAGTAACGCAGGAAAACATGTTATGGGTTGCAGAGCTGATGCATTAGTAAGTTTTGCAAAAGTATTCGTTTGCCACATTTGTATGGAAAAGAACCTGCCTAGACTTTACTTTTTCAGAGCCATATGAATTGCAGTGAAAATGGTCTCATGTTTTTCTCTTGAAAACAAGTTCGAGTAATGCAATTTGTCAATTGTGTATCCCAGTTTCAAGAACGCCGAGGGGCAAATGGTCAGAAATAGCACGACGGAGTGCGGCACATTTGAGCTGTGATTTTACAACTCATTGAAATAGCAGAGCAGTACATAGGCTAAGCCACCTGGGTCCCTCTACAGATACAGTGGTACCTCGGTTTTTGAGCAACTCGGAAGCTGAATGTTTCACAACCCAAAGACTGAAAACCTGGAAGTAATTGCTTCCCTTTTTGAACATGCCTGCAAAGTCGGGACGGCTTCCACTGCATTTCCCCCCTCTTTTTTCTCCGTTGACTTCGCCGACCGCCCTTTGCACCTTGGTTGTCGAACGTTTCGGGAGTGGAACGGTCTTCCGGAATGGATTACGTTTAACAACCAAGGTACCACTGTATCTTAAATGAGAACTGCCAGAGCACTAAGAACTTTTATTTATTTATTTATTTACCACCTTATACGCGGAGGTCTCAGGGTGGTTCACAGCATAAAATAAAAACCACAAAAGATATAATCAAAATAAAAGCAACAACCCAATAACACCCCCCCCACACACATTTTAAAAGGGTATAGGCTGTCAATCAAATCAACCAAAGGTCTGGTTAAAAAGGGACATTTTTGTCTGGTGCCTAAAGGTGTATAATGAAGGTGCCAGACGAACTTCCTTGGGGAGAGCATTCCACAGATGGGGAGCCACTGCAGAGAAGGCCCTGTTCTTGTGTTGCCACCCTCCAGACCTCTTGAGGAGGCACATGAAGGAAAGCCTCAGAAGATGATCTCAGGGTCTGGGTAGGTTGTTCATATGGAAATAGGTATCTGGAATTGAGGTATTGCGGTCCTCAATTCTTGCATTCAGCCTGGATATGCTAGTGTGTGCAGAGATGGGGGCATACCTGTCAGCTTCACCCCTAACATTGCTGGACACGTCCAGTTGGACATGTGGGCTGATGCAGATACACTCGTTCCTCTACACCAGCAGCGGGGAACCTGCACCCCACCGCCAAATTTGGTTCACCAGGCCATTTTCCATGAACCATGCCTACACGTGATATAATATGTGATGTTAAGGGTGGAACAGGTAGTGATGTGTCTAGATTGGCTGCCCACATAGCTGATCCCTGCAGAAAGCAGGATTGAACTCTGTACCCAGTAGCTGATGGGTGGGGAGTACAATCCCGCTTGGTCACATGATCTCTTCCCATCCCTGCGGGTCAATCAACAGGTGTCAGTCAATTTAATATCAGATTATTGTCCTGCCCAGCTGTCAGAGTTTGCCCACAGGGGTGGGAGGAGATAAAGGTCAGGCCAAAAAGTTTCCTCACCCCTCCTCATTTTTGTCTACATAAGATGAACACCTGAAGAAGTTCCAAGTCTACCAAAAAACACCCCATCATCTCTGGTTTCTTAAAATTGATTAACACATATTGTCCATTTTACAGTTCCTCTTTAGAGTTCAGAGCAGTTGTCTCCCAAATTTTGGGTCTTGAGAACTACTGGAATGGCAGTAGTTCCCAAGTGCTCGTATACATAATTTCAGAAATAGCCTGGAACATTATCCCTGCATTCCAGGAAGCGGTTGAAGCAAACATGAAGATAGAATGGGGAAAGAAGAAAAATAATTAAAGGCACACAGGGAAGAAACAGAACACACAACTCTGATAAAGCTAAATAACTGGTGCACTTATTTTCGCATTAAGTGTAGTTGATGAAGTTAGTCCAATTTGCTTTTGGCAAAAAATTACCAATAGTCTTCTCTCTAGACTAGAGTGTGGGATGTGGGGGTGGGGGTGGGGGGAATCTAATGGAGCTATTAATATACCAAACTGATGCGTTTTTAATGCATTTGGAAGGGGGGGAAACAGAGAACTTGTTTTTGAAATTATGAGGAAAGGGCTAAATAAAGTTGCTGTGAATCTGAGTCTGTAATATACCAACAACATTTTTAAAAATAGCCAATTGGCCTTACTACAATAGAAATTATGTTTGAGATTATAGATGACACATGCAATACCTTTTATTTTTATTTACTAAACGCTCACTTTATCTGTGATCCCACACATTTGTGTGTGTGCACAAGCTTGTAAAATTCACAGCAGTGGAGTTTTGTGTGCTATTCTGTGTTAAAAGGTGAAATTTGTGCATGAGATCTGATGCTTCACAAAAATAATTGTGACTAGTCCATTCAGCTTCTACAAATATTGAAATTGCCTGTGGCACACTGTTTCTGATTAAATAAATGAATGCCACCTTTCTTATTTTATTTCTTCAGGATATATTCATCCCCTGAATTTTCTTTATAATTCAAAGTTTTCACCCAGCGACTGGGTGGAAAGGTTTTGGTAGTATTTAAAATAATTATGTTATACATTCAATTATTTTCTGGGGAATGTAGATTCTTTAGAAATAAATTAAAACCTTGTGTCAGTGCCCAGGTTACTTGCTGAAAGTATTTTTACTAAGGAAACTGATGGAGGTGCTGGTTTTCATATCTGTACTACTTAAACCAACGCTCAGTGTAAAAACAAATGGCTCATGCTTCAGAGCAAAAGTTGTGCATTTCTTCAGGAAACCCTGGGATGCTGTAGAGAGGAAACACCTTTTTTAAAAAGTCTGCAGTGGTCTTAGTCTATTATAGCTACATTAATCACCACATTATACATTTGCTTGCATGAAGCTTCTGTGTTAACTGAGCACAGAAATGCGGTTCTTGTTTCTCAGAATAGGCTTAAGGACCGAAGTGAAAAGAGCAGTTAAGATTATTGATAACTCAGTGTTAGTTGTGTAAATATGATAGACCATCACCGGTTTGAGCCGATGGTGCTTTTCCATGCTTTTCAGGGAAGAGGTTTCAATCTACTGGAGACCTCCATAAATAGAAGCAAGGATAATCCTGGAACAGACTTTTGGGCCAATAGGGATTGCAAGGGGAAGAAGTAAATAGATCTCCCACTCCGCCTTCAGTTTGCAGGAGCCAAGATCCATGCCTTGATCCATTCCTTGCTTGCAAATTATATATTTTGGGATTCAAGGGGGAAATGTAAGTGTTAATATGTGAGCAGAGGACTTGCTTGAGGCCTCAAAAATGGTATTCCAAATTGTTTAGAGAAACAGTTAGATAGCACTGGCCCTTCTGCATTGATATTATTGGTGTTGAAAGGGGGTTGTGTTCACTGTAGCTGCAACTTTATCACTCGTGTGTGAAACTATTGTGAGATCAGCTATCGTGTTTCATGAAGTGGTTCAACAGTGGAAACCAGTTGGAAGAGTAAACCATAAACCTGCCACGTGTTCAGTATTGCTCACTAGCACATGGGTGAAATAAATGTTGATTAATTTGTGGATGTAGCATTCTGCGAAGTCATTAGTTCTTCTGCACCTGCAGTAAGTTGAGAGAGGGGTAGAAGGTACTCCAATAAAGTATTGATGCTGATGTGGCTCCATTCCTGTACAGTGGTACCTCGGGTTACATACGCTTCAGGTTACAGACTCCGCTAACCCAGAAATAGTGCTTCAGGTTAAGAATTTTGCTTCAGGTTGAGAACAGAAATTGTGCTCCGGCGGCACAACGGCAGCAGGAGGCCCCATTAGCTAAAGTGGTGCTTCAGGTTCAGAACAGTTTCAGGTTAAGAACGGACCTCCGGAACAAATTAAGTACTTAACCCGAGGTACCACTGTACATGCAAAAGCAGCAGCAGTCTGCTACTATAATTACATAAAATAGGCGTTATGGTTTTGTTCTCTTGGTTTAATTATTTACTTGTGTTTTATCTCGTATTTTATTCTGTGAACTGCCCATAGATCTTCTGATGAATTTAATAAATTTAATAGACGTACAAATTCAATAATATATAAATAAGTATGTAAAACAAATAGATAAAATAAAAATAAATAAATTATAGATCTGCTTCCCACAATTCTCACCCACACATTTGGGGTAGAGAACAATCCCATAGCTGTCAACATTTCCCTTTTTTAAAGGGAATTTCCCTTATTCCGAATAGGATTCCTCACAAGAAAAGGGAAGAGCTGACAGCTATGCAATCCAAGTGCTTCTTACTCTTTCCTCCTCCTGTTCTGCCAAAAGAAGGATCTGTAGTGGCCATGGCCAATCTTTTCGACAAGCCGAAGGAATTAAAGTGCCACGCTCACCGCACTATTGCACATTTTGTGCACCACTGCCTCAGACTACCCACCCACGATCTATGGATTAAGGCAGTTGTGCATGTTCATCCTTCCCTCATTCGTCTGGTATAAGACAAATTCATCTGGTGTAAAAGCGGGGTGGCGCTGTGGTCCAAACCACTGAGCCTCTTGGGCTTGCTGATTGAAAGGTTGGCGGTTTGAATCCCCTCAACGAGGTGAGCTCCTGTTGCTCTGTCCCAGCTCCTGCCAATCTAGCAGTTCGAAAGCACGCCAGTGCAAGTAGATAAATAGGCACCACTGCGGTGGGAAGGTAAACGGTGTTTTCATGCACTCTGGTTTCCATCACAGTGTCCCGTTGCACCAGAAGTGGTTAGTCATGCTGGCCACATGACCTGGAAAGCTGTCTTTGGACAAATGCCAGCTCCCCTGCCTGAAAGCGAGATGAGCGCCGCAAACCCATAGTTGCATTGACTGGACTTCACCGTCAGGGGGGTCCCCATAAAATTGTAGGGTTAGACCAGAACCTGTGAGGGTCTTCCAGTCCCCATCCAGGGGTCCTTTACCTTTTTTTTGTATATAAGTAACAATGTGCTTAAGGAAGGGTGTTATGATTGCTACCGAAGTCTTCATTTTCCACTCCACAGCGAATGTACCATTGAGAACTTTTTGGGTTTCACCTTGATCTTGAGCGTTTGTGCCAGTATATGTGTCAGGAATGCTGGCACAACATTGTGAATTATGCTAATGTGTTGGCCCTACACTTCACGCTGGCACAGCATGTTTTAAAACGGGTCCATTAGTTTTGTGGCTCTGTTCAAGCTGCCACTGTTGGAAAGAGACCAAACTTCAGGCACGCTCTGATTTTTTTTAAAAAAAATAAATATATAACCTAAAATAATGCCATGACATTTGTTGCTGTTACATTCATTTCTAAAAGTCATGCCAACTCCAGGGTTGTGATGATTTCAAGAAGAGAAACACTGCTATTTTAATTATGAAAATAAGGATTATGCAATAGCATGTAGAAATCTGTAAAATGAAGCAAGAAATATTTTAATGTAAGTTAGAAACTTTTAGCATAAGTGGAAATATGTTTGCGTGTCTTTATACTTGCATATTCCCCAGAGAGAAATAGTTTGCAGCTACAATTCTGGCTAGTTCTTTTCTTTTCTTTTCTTTTCTTCTCTTCTCTTCTTTCTTTCTTTCTTTCTTTCTTTCTTTCTTTCTTTCTTTCTTTCTTTCTTTCTTTCTTTCTTTCTTTTTTGGCCAATTATTTTTTATTGATTTTCCATAATTTTTAACAAATTGTCAACAAATTAATACAAAATCAATACAATTAATACAAAATCAATATAAAATCAATACAATTAATACAAAATCAATACAGTTATTTCAAAGGCATTTTTTTTAAAAAAGGTAACAAGCATCCACTACTTTTCTCACAAATTACAATGTTTTCAGTTTCTTGGCAGCACAGAAGTGGAGCAACCTAAAGGCACAGAAGTCGTGAGAGATGCTGTTAGAAAACTTAAGGTAGGAAACTCTTTTTAAATTTACTAGATACAGTTAGAAGCAATGCCTGATCTGTTCTAAACATATGTGTTGCATTCCCTCTATGTTTATCCACCCCCTGCTAGAAAATCTCAGAACACCAATATACTCTTCCTTCAGTGTACAGTTGTACCTTGGATCCCGAATGCCTTGCGAGTCGAACATTCTGGCGCCCAAACGCTGCAAACCTGGTTTGCGAACGTTCTTTGGAACTCAAACGTCTCACGCGGGTTCTGTGGCTTCTGATTGGCTGCAGGAACATCCTTGGTTTCCGAATGTTTTGGAAGTCGAATGGGCTTCTGGAACGGATTCCGTTCGGCTTCCAAGGTACCACTATATATTCTGTGCAGCCTTGATACAACCATTCATATTTCCTTTTTTCATAACTGAAGTTGTGGCCCCCTTCCATACATTACACTAATCTCCTGTTAAAGGTTCATCACTAGTACCTTTTGTTCCAGACCTTCACTCCAGTATCCCGTGTTTTTTCTTGTTTCCCTTCTCTGCTCCAAGTGTGGGGTCTCCTTCCTCCAAATCTATATTGTCTTCTCATTGGACACAGCTTCCGGGGGTTCCACCCTCTTATCTCTGTTTCCCAGGGTGGAGAGTTCTTGCTGCTTCCATCTTTGGGCCAGTAGGATTCATGCTGCCATTGTGGCATACATGAACAAATTTACATCTTTTTTGTGGATTTCCTCGTCAATTAACCCTAATAAAAAGTTTTTTTATTCAGTTTTTTTTTAGTTCAGTTTTTTACTGAAATTGTATTTCAATACCTTTTTTAATTCATTATAAATAATGTCCCAGAAGATTTTAACTTTAGTGCAGTTCTACCACATATGTAGGAAGTTCCCTTCCTTCTCCCTGCATTTCCAACACAGTTTATCCTGACATCTGTACATTTTGGCAAGTTTACTTGGTGTGATGTACCAACGATACATCATCTTCATTAGATTTTCTTTGAGTGCCACACACGCCGTGTAGAATTGGATCTTTATGTTCTGTTCAGATGCAGGTACTGCTCAGTGAATCTTGTAATCCTTTTGTGTTATTTCTATTCATGTTGACTTGCTTCCTCGGTCCCCACTGCTTTTCCACCAGAGATGCTTGCAAAGTTTAAGCAGGGGGTTCCACCCCGCATGATCTAAACAGTCTGCTTTTAAATCGAATGGGTCGATCTGACTGAAACCAGGTCCACAGCCCAAGCCGCTGCCGGCCCCTTCTTATCTGATTGGCCCATTCAAACTAGCTTTTTTTGCCATTCTGGGTGACCACAGGGGGAGGTTCCTACATCCCCCAATGGTCATGCCATGATTAAGATAGCCCTGGGACTGGACCGCAGTGAACCACAAACCACCCCTCCCCCAGAGTCTGCCAGGAGCTCATCCTACACTCGAGTAGGACCCTGGCAGAGACACATGCCCGACTGGCATGTTCTCTCCTTCCTGTTCATTCGTTTGGGAGCTTCAGAAGCTTTCTTCTGCCGGAACATCACAGCGACCGATGCCAACAGACACTGGCACACTTAGGGATCCGCAGAGTCTTCGCAGTTCGCGTGACAGACCTCAGCAACTCAGCATTTTGGCTAATTACTTTATTTGCATATAAACACACACGAATCACTGCAACATGGCTCCCTCTCTCTCTAGCATCAGACAGTAAAGAGAATGAACAAAGGACAATAGTCCCACTTCACGGAACACAGTAACACAAACATCCTGTCTCTGTCACTTCCCACTCTGTGAAGTCAAAATATACACCGTCATGTGATAGACAAAAATCCCATGACTGCAATCATGGAGCAGTAATTCTAACAGAGTCCCAGGTAAGTGGCCACTGTTTTGAAGTCATTTGCAACCCAACTGAAAATGGGGTTCACGCTTTGCCCTTGTTGCTATTGGCCCTTCCTCGCCTGCTGAGCACTCTCTACACTTTTACCTTTGCATGGAAGAGGATGAGCAGGCAACAGTGGTGATAAGGCTCAGGAAAATCATTTTTTAAGCTGAGTATCAGGTAGGCGGACAGCAATCTGCGCTCCTTTTCTTTATCCAGTTACCTCCTGCACAAGGACATTGATTTTTTTGTAGAAGCAGTGGGGAGAATCATTTTTGTGCAAAAAATGATTTGCACAAAATTTTTCTTTTGAATGCTCAAGGAAGAATTTCCACATTACAGTGGTACCTCGGGTTACAGATGCTTCAGGTTACAGACTCAGCTAACCCAGAAATAGTACCTCGGGTTAAGCACTTTGCTTCAGGATGAGAACAAAAATTGTGTTCTGGTGGCGCGGCGGCAGCAGGAGGCCCCATTAGCTAAAGGTTAATAACAGTTTTAGGTTAACAACGGACCTCCAGAACGAATTAAGTTCTTAACCCGAGGTACCACTGTACTGCTTTGCACCAGAGCTGTCGTCCCCAATATGTTTCACTAGTTTTTTGCATATACTTTTTGCTTCCTTCAGAATTCCTCATGCTGTTTGCCTGAGGAGAAATCACAACATTTACTTCCATTTTTGCTTTAGGCAAAAAATCATTGTTGACTCTTAATTTGCATTTTACATTATGTGACAGTGGGAAGAACGCTTTCTGGGAAAGAACGATAAGATCAGAGCTCTGAATCAGCCCTTCACAGATAATGTTTGGTCATCCAATTTCTTAGTAAATATCAATCTTAATCTTCCTATGCACTTGTTGACCACTAAGCCATATATAATATCTAAATGATCCTCAGTCTGGTTTAAATTCTCAGTTAACAACTTTATGTTGATGCAAAGATTAGGATAAGGAAGTGTAAACCATTTCATTAATTCTTTCCATATGCTTTCCTGAATTTATGAGACATGGTAGGAATTGAACACTGAATTGAACAGCCATTGCTGACCCCAGATACCAACCCTGTAGTCAACAAATCCTTGACTCAATTTCATATATACACTAGAGTCATAGTCAAATATCCATTTCTTTTTTAAAGGATAAGCCTATTTGATCCCTATGTCCCATTAAAAAGTGTGGGGTTTTTTTGCAACTAAAAGCTGCATCTGGCACATAAATCACTTTTTAATCATCAGCATCTGTCATCAGTATCTGTATGCATTGCAACAGTTCAGAGCAGGCAACAGGATTGTTCCTCCAATAAGAAACTGATGCTAAAATTTCCATTGTTTTAAGAACTTATGCCCAATAGCAGAAAGGCAACCGGAATAAAAACATTTGCAATGGTTTAAAAAGACACTGAGGCTCAGTTTGGGAACTCTCCAGTGTCACGGTTATTGCAGGAGCTGTGAGCCTTTTGCCCTTGTTGTTCAGCCTTGGAGCACAGATCATATTACTTGGAAGATTAACTCAGTTAATCCATCTCATAACGAAGAATGAATACATTGAACCCAAAGATGTATGAATATTTCTGTATGTCTGGATATTTTAGATATAGGGGTATCTTTTATATGGGCAAAATTTGTATGAAATCTCAGATGGCTGAATTACTATGGAAGAAAGTGTAGAATGAGGAAAAACTAGAAATTGATTCTTAAATGTTTCTGACGGAGTAGCAGTCTGAGAAACGAAATGATATCCAGCAGTTCATCCTAAATTTAAAACCTCCTCCATTTTAATTCTCTTTAAAGATGCATCATAGAATTTCTGTGATCCAGCTTAAAGCATGCTCTGCATGAGAATACTTAATGGTAAAAAATAAAGATGTATTTCTTTCTGTTCATTATTATTATTACTGTTAAAAGAAATGTCAATTAAAATTTCATGAAACCACAGCAGTGTCACAACTTCAAAAAGAACTGAATTAATTGGAAAAGAGGGAGAACATGTTTTAAGTGTTTAGGCTGCTATTAGAGGAAATTAATCATAAATCTTGGGGCCTAATTAATACTTACTTTTTTTAATGTTTCCATGGATTTGGGTTGTGATCCAAGTTCAAGGCACTTGTTTCATCAAAGGCCTTGATGCTTCAAAGAGTTGAGCACATACTCAGAAATACTATAGGATCTCAAATGTCCATTCACTAATAAAAGGCTGTGTAGCTTTGCACAGCGGGAAATGTTGCTTGCTCCCTCTTGACCATAGAACGTTAAAATTGCTTGAACTCTGCTGAAGATGCGTCCAGCTTAAAAGCCCACTTATAATTCAAGTGATAAAATAGTCGACAATGTAGGGGCATCAAGGTGTTAATTCCCTTTCCCTCTCCCCACAACTTATTAATTTATGAAACTATCACATATGGCACTAAATAATTTGATTTTCCCCAGTAGGTGGTGCTAATGTTCTACAGCAAAAAAGAGATGTTTTTTGGCAGGCTTAATTCTTTTCTAGTTCTCTTCCAGTTTATGATTTATGCCACTGCTATCAGTACTAAGTCATTACATTGGGCCAGGAATTGTTAATATTATTGAAAAGAAACACTCTTGTTGCATTATCAACTTTCCTATACAGCATTCTCCTGTGGAATGCTGTACTGTTAATTTGAAATGCTTTCTGTTCCTTTGCGCAGATGTGAAAAAAAAATAGTATAAATCATCATTACCAGAGGGAACGTGGAAGCCAGGAGAACCTTCTGGTATAGCATGTCCGTTACATAGACCCTTCCAAAATACTCCATTTGAACTCTTTGTTCTTGTTCCCAAAGTAACATTTTCCATTGTTCTAATCAAACAGATATGTGAAATGGGTGTTACTCAAAATGTTTCATAGTGAGCCTTTTCAAGTGAACCCTAATCTTAAAACAGACACAGATTGCCGGCCTGTTGGTAAGAATGTCATTGTTCTGGAAAAGGAGAATGACTAATGTGTGAAACATACAAAGGATGGAGCCCAAGGGAGAAAATAGATCTCAATCTTTGGAGTCTGGCAAGCTGCCCCTCTCATCATCTTGTCTTCAATCGCATTGTTGCTTCTTTCCTACTGAGCACTAGCAAGGGCTTGTTGATGATGGGCGACACCCCTTCATTTGCTTTCCAGTTCTGCTGCAACAAATCGAGGGCAGCAACAGCAGTAGTTTAGGATGAGTTTAGGAGCAGTCTTCATATCAACTTTCTTACTTTCAAAGATCCTGCAGCCAACCAGCTACTTCTTCCAACAATATAAGCTGCCCAGTGAAATGTAAGGACAGACCAGTTGGACCCATGCTTCCTGAGATAAAATGGCTAAATAATGTAAAAAAGGGGGGGTATCACATTAAGTTTTAGTACATCACTTATCATTTTCAAAAGGGCAACTCCTAAACCATGCAGTAAACCCAACCTCTTGTGTTGCCCCTGGCTGCAACTATTTAACGTAAGTTAATGTAAGTCTTTCAGGACCGGTGTTATGTGCTCTCGGTGGCCGCTCCCGGTCAGCAGTCTAGCTGCTGCATTCTGGATTAGTTGTAGTTTCCAGGTCACCTTCAAAGGTAGCCCCACGTAGAGCACATTGCAGTAGTCCAAGTGGGAGATAACCAGAGCATGCACCACTCTGGCAAGACAGTCTGCGAACAGGTAGGGTCTCAGCCTGTGTACCAAATGGAGCTGGTAGATAGCTGCCCTGGACACAGAATTGACCTGTGCCTCCATGGACAGCTGTGAGTCCAAAATGACTCCCAAATGGATCCATTTGGGGCACCAGATTTTGGGCTTTCTCAGGGCACTGTATTATGAAATATTAGCAAATTCCATCCCTGATCCTGGAGAGAATTACAATGAATCATAATCTATAAATGCAGAGTCAGCCCTGAAAACTCTGCATTGGCTGTTGAAAGAAGCCTTGCTCCTAATGGAGGAGGCACCCATACAAAGGTCTCACCAACTGACCTTAGTGACCAGAGCAGCAGAGGACCTGAGACAGACAGAGAGCTGGATATTGGATATTGTTTTCTTTGGAACTTGTGAGCTGTAGCAAATTTCAAAAAAGGAACGTACTATGATGTAATTAATAGCATGAAATTTAAACTATAAATATTCTTACATGATCCTTTGTTTCCCATTTTCAGTTCGCAAGACATATCAAGAAATCTGAAGGTCAAAAAACACCAAAGGTTGAGTTGCAAATTTCAATATATGGAGTGAAAATTCTAGATCCCAAAACAAAGGTAGGAACCCTCTTTTCTTCCTCTTCTCCCTCTAGCATTCTGACTATTTGACGTAATACATATATTAAATTAAATGTATCCATCTCATTGGCAAGCAAGAATCAAAAATAGCAGAAGGTATGGTATGAAACATGAGCTCCCATCATGGCCACTGCCAAGAATAAATTTACAATAGCTATAAAACATTGCATAATCAAGATAGTAACACAGTATATATATATATTCTGCTTATTTGAAGTTCCTGAGCAATGGATCGGATCCATCCATCTTTTTTCCTTTAGTTCCCTCTGCAGCTTTTCTGGGGGTTGGCGGGGGGGAGGGAGAAATTGGAGAAAATTGCCTCCCTGCTTCTTCCAGTGGGATCACCATATGGGTGGAGGTAATGATGAAATACATGGATCAAGGGCAGGGGAAACTCTTACAACCTGCCATGTTCCTATCAGTCTCCCAAAGAAAAGTCACCCAAGGAATACCGTATTTTTCGCCCTATAGGACGCACTTTTTCCCCTCCAAAAATGAAGGGGAAATGTGTGTGTGTCCTATGGGGCAAATGCAGGCTTTCACTGAAGCCTGGAGAGCCCTCTCGCTCTCCAGGCTTTGCAGACCTCTCCGCAAGCAGCGGGATCCAGCGCTGGGCTCCCACGGCTTGCAGAGAGCTGCCTGTTTGGGGCTGGGGTTGGGGGAAGCTCGGGCCTCCCCCTCCCCTACCCCGTGCCTAGGGTGGAAATAATTTTTTCCCCTTTATTTCCCCCCAAAAAAACTAGGTGCGCCTTATGGGACGGTGCGTCCTAAAGGGCGAAAAATACGGTAACTGAAATTCACTTCACAATAGCTCAATTTGCTAGCGTGCAGTGCTGATAACGCCAGGGATTGCAGGTTCAGTCCCCATATGGGACAGCTGCATATTCCTGCATTGCAGAGGGTTGAACTAAACCATGGGTAGGCAAACTAAGGCCCGGGGGCTGGATCTGGCCCAATCGTCTTCTAAATCCGGCCCACGGACTGTCCGGGAATCAGCATGTTTTCACATGAGTAGAATGTGTCCTTTTATTTAACATGTATCTCTGAGTTATTTGTGGGGCCTGCCTGGTGTTTTTACATGAGTAGAATGGATCCCTTTATTTAAAATGCATCTCTGGGTTATTTGTGGGGCATAGGAATTCATTCTCCCCCCCCCCAAAAAAAAAAAATAATGTCTGGTCTCCCCCAAAGTCTGAGGGACAGTGGACTGGCCCCCTGCTGAGAAAGTTTGCTGAGCCCTGGAAATGATCCTTAGGGTCTCTTCCAACTCTGATTCTATGAATCTGTGTGGTTTATATTCCAAAGAAATATATAAAAGGGGCCTGTGAATGTAGTGAAAGGGAAGTAAACACCTTATTTGACAAATTCCTCTTTGCCTGCAAAGTGGATGAGAAGGAGCAATAGTGAGCAGGGAAGCAGTTGAGTTATCAGGAAGGCTGTGCTGAACGAGAAATCTAGAAGGAATGCAAAGAACCAAGAGTAGCACCAGGAGAGAGAAATGAGAACCAGTCTACGACACCAGGCCAAAAAAAGGAAGGTACAGAGAATGCTGGCAATCCCTGAAACTCTTATATTAATGAAGAACGAGCACCACATATTCTTAAAGCGAAGAATAGCTCCCATACAAGCGACATATTTTTCTCGATATCCAGAACTGCTTCCCCATGACACTAGCCAGAAGTAATAAAATGCTGCCTAGGGACTTGGATTGAAAAGCAAATAAGTATCATTTAAGTACCGTATTTTTTGCCCCATAGGACACACTTTTTCCCCTCCAAAAATGTAGGGGAAATGTGTGAGCGTCCTATGGGGCGAATGCAGGTTTTGCTGAAGCCTGGAGAGCGAGAGAAGTCGGTCCGCACCGACCCCTCTCGCTCTCCAGGCTTCAGGAAGCTATCCGCAAGCCTTGCGCGCCCTCCTCCTGCGGGCTCACAAGGCTTGCGGGCAGTAGCCTGCAGCCCCGGCGAGTGTCTGCAAGCCTTGCGCGCCTGGGGGGAGGTCCCGCCGGGCGTGCGAGGCTTGGGGCGGCAGCCTGCAGCCCAAAGCATGCAGAGCCCTCTGGAGGGTGCCCCGTGCTTCGGGCAGGTGTGCGCAAGGCTTGGGGCGGCAGCCGTGGCTGGGGGGGCGTAAAATTTTTTGATTCATTTCCCCCCCCAAAAAAAACCAAGGTGCATCCTATGGGCCGGTGCGCCCTATAGGATGAAAAATACGGTATTCTGTTTCTATAAACTTACAAAAGTGTTTTCTAAGTAGGAAGTTATCAGCTTAATGGCAGTTTAAGCAACAGTAGCATTTTCAGTATTGGGGAATCCCCATGGCATGGCAATGCCTGCAGACTCCTCTACATTTATGCGTTCATTGCTCTTCATGCACGTGAGGGCAGCTGACAGAAATGGTAGGCAACTAATACAGTGGTGCTCCGCAAGACGAACGCCTCGCAAGACGAAAAACCCGCTAGACGAAAGGGTTTTCCGTTTTGGAGGCGCTTCGCAAGACGAATTTCCCTATGGGCTTGCTTCGCAAGACGACAGCCCATAGGGAAATCTCCGGGACAGTGGGGAAGCGCAGCGCGTCTTCCCCGCTGTCCTCGGACCTCCTCCGAAGCCTGGCGGCGGGGCGGGGACACCTCCTCCCGCCGCCGGGCTTCGGAAGGATGCCCCGAAGCCGGGCGGCGGGGCGGGAAAGCCTCCCCCCGATGCCGGGCGGCGCGGCAGGAACGCCTCCCCCCGCCGCCCGGCTTCGGGGCATCGTCCCGATGCCGGGCGGCGGGGCAGGAACGCCTCCCCCCGCCGCCCGGCTTCGGGGCATCGTCCCGATGCCGGGCAGCGGGGCGAGAAAGCCTCCCCCCGCCGCCCGGCATCGGAACGATGTCCCGAAGCCGGGCGGCGGGGCGGGAAAGCCTCCCCCGCCGCCCGGCATCGGAACGATGTCCCGAAGCCGAGTGGCGGGGCGGGAAAGCCTCCCCCCGAAGCCGGGCGGCGGGGCGGGAAAGCCTCACCCCGCCGCCCGGCTTCGGGGCATCGTCCCGATGCCGGGCAGCGGGGCGAGAAAGCCTCCCCCCGAAGCCGGGCGGCGGGGCGGGAAAGCCTCCCCCCGCCACCCGGCTTCGGGGCATCGTCCCGATGCCGGGCAGCGGGGCGAGAAAGCCTCCCCCCGAAGCCGGGCGGCGGGGCGGGAAAGCCTCCCCCCGCCACCCGGCTTCGGAACGATGTCCCGAAGCCGGGCGGCGGGGCCGCGAAGCCTGGGCGCGCTGGCAACTCTCCGCAAGGAGCGCTCCCGCTGCTTGCGGAGAGGCCCGCGAAGCCTGTCCTGGACCTCTTCTGAAGGCAGGCGGGGGGCAAAAGTCTTTGTCCCCCCTGCCTGCCTTCCCAGGGGCTTTTAAATCGCCCCGGACAGCGGAGAAGTCCTCCGCTGTCCCGGGCGATTTTAAAATGCCGCCCGCCAGAAGAGGTCGGGGGAAGGCGGTTTCCATAGGAACACATTAATTGATTTTCAATGCATTCCTATGGAAAACTGTGCATCGCAAGACGAAAAACTCGCAAGACGAAGAGACTTGCGGAACGAATTAATTTCGTCTTGCGAGGCACCACTGTATTAGGTATTCCCTTGTATAGAGACGCAGTACATAACCAGAAGGAGGGTTATATCCAGGGCCATACCCAATTTTCTGTACTAAGTGATCACCTTTCCATATCGAAATATAGGAAAATAGCCTCCCCCAAAATGTTGCCCTCCAGGATAGAACTCTAGAACTCCCATCATTCCTAGTCATTGGCTATTCTGGCTGGGCCTGATGTGAGTTGTGCTCCCAAACAAACTTCTATCTAGAGGACACCATGTTTGTGAAAGCTGGGGGGGGGGGAATCAGTAATCACCTCTACAGTGTTGGCATTAAAGATTCATGCAGTCAGTGCAAACAATTATTTTTCAGTTCTCACTCATTTATAGTAAACACGTGCCTTAAATAAATAAAGCTTGCTCCTTTAAGCTCACTGTAATGTAACTGGCAGGGATTTTTTTTTTTTTTTAATCTCAATGTATTCAGCATGGTGATGATAATGATGATCTTGAAAAATCAACTCTGAGCCAAATGGAAACTTTGTTGGGCAATGCCCAACCTGCTTATGGAATGGGATGTCCCTGAATGTTGGTCACAGCTTGCAAATGGCACCACATTCACTGAGACACAGAAGGTCAAATGAGTTTGCTGATGGGTATTGATGCCACGTTGCTCTCAAAGAATGCAAGAAAACTTCACTTCAGCTGCTTTAATCCAGGGTCACAAATCTAAATTTGGCTTTCTAAAATATTCTGCAATCAGGATTAGCTGAGAGTGATTGCAGAAGTTGTTTTCTGTGTACGTGTTTCAAGTGCCCAATATGTTTAACATATCTCTTAAGTGGTATTCTGAAATAAAGCATGGTACTCTATACTTCAAGATCCCATCCTTCTATCTGGAAAACTGGCATTTGCATCATCCACTCACTACAGTTAATATACAGTCATGTCAACTGACGGGATGTTATGTACAGCAGAAATATGTTTTGTGCAGAAACTACATTGAGTGTGATCCAACAAGAGAGTCCCGAGAATGGAGCTGGAGCTCTCCCAATATCTGCAATGGAACATCTTGTGTTTATGCTTCTTTGCCTTGTGTAGCTGAAAATTAGACCCAGATGCCTGTTCGGATTGCAGGCATGTCTAACAAAGCAGTGTATTGGTCTGTGAGAGACATATTTCATGTTAGAAAGTAAAATTATAGCTTGTTGTGGTAACTTTTGTGGGGCCTCGCTAGACGATCATCAGACCCCCAAATGCACCGTCATTTTTTATTTATTTTTTTGCAGGAAGTCCAGCACAACTGCCAGCTCCACAGGATATCGTTTTGTGCTGACGACAAAACTGACAAAAGGATATTCACTTTCATATGCAAAGATTCAGAGTCAAACAAACACTTGTGCTATGTCTTTGACAGTGAAAAGTGTGTAAGTATGAAGTATTTTTTTAAAGCTGGTTTGGGGTTGAGTTTTGTTTTTTTACGCTGAAAGTTATTGTCCCTTTTCTTGCTGCAAAGGCAGAAAAGAGAAGAAAACTTGCAAAAGCTTCTATCTTTGAAGCCAAATTTGTCATGAAGGTATTATCCCTGTGCTCCTTTGAGACTGTTACAACCAGTGCTTTTTTCCCCTTAAAAAATGTTTAGGGGTACTCTCATTTTCCTACTCATATTGAAATACTGCCCCTCAGTGAGGCCAAACTTAGATTCACAAAATGTTTAGGGGTATGCGTACCCCTGTGTTCCCCCCATGTCCCCCCAGGAAAAAAGTATAAACACTGGTTGCTAGAAACTGCAGGATGGCAGAGTTCTGTTGCACGCAGGTTCTGCATGCTGGCTTTTCATAGGCGTCTGGTTGGTCACCGAGAGAGCAGGATGTTACACAAGATGTACCATTCCTTGGACTGATCCAACAGCCTTTTATTATGTTCTTATGCAATGTCAGTCATAGACCATATAAGGAAAGCCAGAAAAACAGCCTCCTTGTTTCTTAGTCCAAATATTTCTTAGTCCAAAGTATTTTCTACTTCAACATGGATACCCAAAATATAGGCACCAAGCACAATTAAGCATCAAGGTTGCATCCTGCTGCATGCTGCATTAAAATACCGGGAAGCAGTGCATGGTGGGCCAGCGTTGGGCCTTGCATTTTAGTATTAAGAGGAATACATGTGCCCTTGACAGCCAGCATTTCTGTTTTGTACCTCTGCATCTGAAAAACGGGACGCGGGTGGCGCTGTGGGTTAAACCACAAAGACTAGGACTTGCCAATCAGAAGGTCGGCGGTTCGAATCCCCACAATGGGGTGAGCTCCCATTGCTTGGTCCCTGCTCCTGCCAACCTAGCAGTTCGAAAGCACGTCAAAGTGCAAGTAGATAAATAGGTACCGCTCTGGTGGGAAGGTAAACAGTGTTTCCGTGTGCTGCTCTGGTTTGCCAGAAGTGGAGTCATACTGGCCACATGACCTGGAAGCTGTATGCCAGCTCCCTCAGCCAGTAAAGCGAGATGAGCGCCGCAACCCCAGAGTCGGTCACGACTGGACCTAACGGTCAGACGTGCTTTTTCCTTTACTATCTGAAAAGCAGTACCAAAAAACCTGGGAGAAATGTCCTTCACTGTTCTGAGATTGAAGGAAAAGCTCTGTCTTTTATCTTGCTGTAGGGCTTTGACTGTTTAAAGAGCTGTGCAGTGTTAAGTGCTGCACAATGGCTAAAGTAATGTTTTGGATACTTTCCTTCTCTTAGATCTTGTGTTCATCCTTACTCTGCTTCCAAATCCCGATGCGCTTTTTCATTATAAGTAGTAGGACAGTGTAAGTAGGACAGTCACATCACCCATGTACAGATAAGTTTGCATATCGCGGATGCAACCCAGCCTTGTGACTCAGTGGTCCAGGTCTGGGGTGGATAAAAGCATTGGCAGTCATTGCAACTCTGAGTCATGTTCACTGGTCAGGAAACGCAGCGTAAAAGCACACACAAATCATGTTCTGTGAATACCAGGACTTAAGCCATTTGGAGCCGCTCCAGGTCTAGCCATCTGTAATTATCCCAGAGACAGGCTAGTTACACTGTTATTGGCACTGGCTTAAAATCAGCTCCTTGGTGGTGGCCAACGTTCTGTTCCATCTGACCACCCTTCATGTACTACGTCTTGAACAATAGCAATAGCCTTAATGTCTTGTCCTTTTGAATGCATTTTGCCAACAGAGCTCTAAATGTGGTTTTTCTGCACTCTTCAATTACATTTGAAACAGCTTGACATATCACAGGGTTCACATGCAATGCAGTGTTCAACCATGGTTTACATCTATGTGACATGGCAGCAGTAACACTGGAGTGCTTCAGGCATGATCTTCTCTCCAGGAACCAGACACATTTTCTCATTGAAGCCAAGCCATGGTTTGGCCTAGCATTACATGTGAACTAGGCCAGTATGTTCCTTTAGGGGTTTGGTTTCTGCTCAGCTAGAGTTTACAAGCTAACAGTAATATTTGCTCCATATAAAGGCAGAAGAGATAACTTTAACTATTGGTCAAGCATTTGACCTGGCTTACAGGAAATTTCTGGAATCTGGAGGAAAGGATGTCGAAACAAGAAAACAGATTGCTGGGCTACAGAAAAGAGTAAGTAGCAGAATTTGGGTTTCTTTTCTTGGTTTAAGTAATGTATCGTTTGGATTTTCAAAGATATACTGCTGGCGTATAGCAGGACAAAAGTGAGAATTCAACATTATACAGTGGTACCCCGCAAGACGAACGCCTCGGAAGACGAAAAACTCGCTAGACGAAGGAGTTTTTCGTTTTCTTAGCCGCTTCACAAGACGCATTTCCCTATGGGCTTGCTTCGCAAAACGAAGCTTGCCCTGCAAGCTCCGGGGATAGCGGGGAAGCGCAGCGCGTCTTCCCTGCTGTCCCCGGACCTCTTTTGAAGCAAGGGGCGGCGGGGAGAAGATCGCTTCTCCCCGTTGCCAGCCCTCCCTGCTGTCCCCGGACCCCTTTTGAACCAAGGGGCGGCAACAGGGAGAAGCGATCTTCTCCCTGTTGCCGCCCCTTGCTTCAAAAGAGGGGACAGAGGGGAAGGCGCGCGGCGCTTCCCCTCTGTCCCCGGACGGTCTCCATAGGAACGCATTGATTGATTTTCAATGCATTCCTATGGGAAACCGTGCTTCGCAAGACGAAAAACTCGCAAGAAGAAAAACTTGCGGAACGAATTAATTTCGTCTTGCGAGGCACCACTGTAGAAAAATTCATTACAACAACACATGAAATTAGGGGTTTGTGTCCGACTAAGTCCTACTCATGGCAGAACCATTAAAAACAACAGATTTAAGTTAAGCTTTACTAACTTGTCCATTAATTTCATTAGGTCCACTCTGATTATGACTTAGCCTGATCCAACTCAGAGAAGCTATTGCTAGTAACTAAAGTACCTTTACATTGTTTTTAGTGTATTGTTTTTAGTGGATTCATCTGAACTTATTAGGGCTTTGCACACCCCACCTGTTCAACCTGTGATCTCAATCCAGGGGTCCCAAATCAGGCAACAACACCCTTGGCTAATTTGGGGCCTATCTGCCCCAACCTAAATCCAGCCCCAAAGTAGCTAGGGGCAGGCTTATGTTTAATTAGTTCCTTAAAATAGCAATGATCTGAGAAGCGGATTGAAAAGTACACTACGCCAGGCAGGAAGGAGAGCCAGGAATCAGGCTCCTACTTTCTCCTGGTGTTCATGGGCTTTTTCACAGAGGTTTCCCACCTGGTTCCTGCCTCACCTTCCTCCTTGACAACCGTGAATTACTATGAGCCATCCAGCCCGACGTGCAGTGATATGTGGTCATCAGAACCCAAGTCATCCAACAGCCAAGCTCCTCCAAATATGCCTGATTTGGCTCTAGATGCAGCCAAATCCAGTATGCTCAGCCCTAAATATTACATATTCTGTATGCCTATGGGTCTACACAAATACAGCATGAGCTTCAGTTTTCTGAATAGCTTCATTAAAAGCCAAGTGAATGGTTCTGCAGTGGTCAGTGCGTGTTCAAGCCCCAACTTGACTGGTCAGATGAATGCCTATTTGGCCACAGTTGATTATTGTTTAATATTCCATTCAGCATAGGATGTCCTGTGTACATGGATGCCCACTGCTTTATTGCCTCAGAATGGTATTTGAGAGCTACGGTAGTAATGACTTGATAAGATTCCAGAAAATTTGCCCCAAACATTATTACAACTTTTCTGGGGCCCCTTGCCTTTAAATTGAGCACTTCAACTTGCTATGCTGCTTAGTTTTATGCTGTCTGGGGGAGAAGGAGCGCATAAATTGGCCCAATAAATAGCCTCTTCTAAATTGCTCCAGGTTAATGTTCTTTTTCTAAAGTATTTTGGCATTAAGCAAAGAAGAAGAAGAAAATGAAAGAAAACAACTTGACCCAGCTACTCTAATCCCATGGGTAGAGAAACCGATACTGGGACAAATCAGTCTATTTGTCAATAATAATCCTGGATCAAGAGGAAGCAATAAAATGAGTTGAACCTCAACTTGAAGAGAAGAAAGCTTTCAATTAACGTTAGAATGGACCTTTCCTAACTAGAACTCAACTTGTGTGTAGATATTGTAGAAAAATCTTGAGCGCATTGTTGCTGATAATACTACTGTATATAAGCTCCATTTTGATTCCATAAAAAGTCATGTCTTATGCACCATGCAGTGGAGAATTTGCACCTCTTGATCTCTTGTTTGTTGCAAGCATAGTCACCATCTCCAAACGGCCCTGGGTGCCTGGGCACTCACAAATCTTTCACTAAGGGTGCTTGGCTGGGCGACCCAATGCTTCACACACTGCGGTGGGGTACTCCATCACACACACCCTGTGGTGGGGCACTCGATTGGGTCTTCCCATTACGGCAGTGACGTGTGATGTCATGTGCTGCGCATGATGTCACATCTGTGCACTGGGCACCCACAATGTTGAGTGGAACCCAGCACGCCTGATTGCAAGACCCAATTATTCTATTTGCTTCCTATAATTGCTAGGTATCAACAACTTGCTTCTGTACAAACCTCATTTCTTAATAATGGCAAAGATTTTGTTCCTTGGTTATTTGCTTTCATTCAGGAAGTGAGTAAGAATGAGTCAATAAATCCAACACAGTTCATTAATCTCACCTTTCTAATAACTGCATTTTTATTTTATTTAGATTCATGAACTAGAAACAGAAAACATTGAGCTAAAAAACAAGGTTCAAGATTTGGAGAACCAGTTAAGAATAACGCAAGTGCAAACGTCGCCAGTAAGTACCCTGGGCAAAGCCATTTTTTCTTCATAGAAATGCAATAACTTTAACACTTTTAATACTTTGCTTCTAAATAAATAACCCAAAGGCTCTTTTCTGATTGACTTAACAAATAAATGGCAATTTCAGTGTTGAAGTAACTCTAAGATTGTGATGAGCTAATGAAAGGGGGAAAACAGTCATGCCTTAAACTGGCTAACTTTACTCTTAGTTTCAATACCAAGATTCAA
Source organism: Podarcis melisellensis (assembly GCF_964234715.1). Taxonomy (NCBI): domain Eukaryota; kingdom Metazoa; phylum Chordata; class Lepidosauria; order Squamata; family Lacertidae; genus Podarcis; species Podarcis melisellensis. Next base: position 117,956,631 of record NC_138528.1, read on the forward strand.
CGTTGAGAGTAGGTGACAGGGTCCCTGAAAAGTTAGTTTGCCTAATTACCAGGTACAATTACAAAGTGCCAAAACATCCAAGTATGACGAAGGGCTTCCAGATCATTATTTGGTATATCAGCATCTCTCTCTTTTTTGAGAACTTAAGCATTGCCAGAGAACTAGTCCCTAAATTTGGGTGTATCTAACATTGTCAAAGTTTTGTCACAAACATACAGTTACTTACTTACCAGTTTGTTTTATGTGCAATGCACTTAACTAACTTCCTTTTCCTAATCCTCCCTGCAAGTGTGTATGAAGTCGGATTCCATGTAAAGCTGCCTCAAAAATCATATTTCCCTGTTTGTTATAGTTGACAATTTTGGTTCTTGTTTCCATGTGTGATTGTGGATGTACAGTCATACCTTGGAAGTCAAACAAAATCTGTTCCAGAAGTCTGTTTGACTTCCAAAACGTTCAGAAACCAAAGCGTGGCTTCTGATGGGCTGCAGGAACCTTGGAAGCCCTGCCAGATGTTCGGCTTCCAAAAATAGTTTGCAAACCAGAACTGTCCCTTCCAAGTTTGCGACGTTCAGGAGCCAAAACGTTTGGTAACTAAGCTGTTCGAAAACCAAGGTACGACTGTAGTGGATTTTTTGAAAGCAAGAAAACTCAAATCTTAATTAAGCCAATGACAGTATGGTTTTGGGTAATGCTACTATCACCTAATGTGTTCAGCTGCATTTAAAGCACAAATTGCCTGCAAGCTACATCAATGGCAGTCAGTGGCATAGAAATGCAATTACTTTATGTCGAGAATCCCAGAGTATGCGCCTTTTGTGAAATGTGGCCTCATTTTGCAGCGCAACTTTTGTTGATTTCAACTTAGTTTTGATTTTGTTTTAATTTTATCGGAGGCTCATCCAATAATTTTAAACCAGGGTGGCTGTTTTCAGTTATGTATGTCAATATTTGTCAAAAAGTTGTTTGCTGTTGTGCTTCTGACCTCTATACAGTTGTGTCTAGTTAAGTCTGCAGTAGTTGTATATATTTAATATGTGGAATCCAGCTCCTCATGCAAGGAAAGCATTTTTTTATTTTTTAAAAAATTTAAAAAAAATGAATGAAATATTTTATTAAAGAATGGATAACATGATGTCTAATCTAAAAAGTGATTTGGAAAAATAAATGTAATTGACATGGGTTCATAAATTTCATGATGGTCTCCTTTTCACAGATTTAAACAACCTTGTTAGTGATGATTAAATCATGCCTTATAATGCAGTCTGTTAACCCGTAGGCAAATCTAGCTTTTAATCACACAGAATGTTTTGCCAATAAAGAAATGATTCATAAAGTATGTCTTTCATCAAGGTAGAGTAACAGTAACAAAAGGGAGAAAGAGGATATTCGTGTGTTGTCACCATCGTGTCTCTCATTGTCTCTAGCAAAGTCATTTAGAAAAACTATTTTTTAAAAAAAGTTACCGGTAATTTATTTATTTAGTCAGTCATTCAGTCAGTCGCTTTATTTTGCCCAGGGCAACCCAAAGCAATTTACAACCAAATAAATACACCCCCCCCCCCATTATTTACCATTATCTCTTTGCTTCCCTCAACCACCCATTTCTACAGTCAGCTTTCTGTGTGTGGTGTGAGAATTACTAAATATATAAATGTGTTTCAGGGTGTGCAAACACACCTATTTATTGATTATTATTTTTTATGTCTGCCCCGCTTCCTAATGAAAAACCTCTCCAGGCAACTTCCTTCCAATAATTTTTTATTGGCCACATGCCCCAGGAATTCTGTACCCAGAAGACTTCATAGGCTGCCACTGGCTTTCTGGGTACTTGAAGCCAGAAAGTTGTGGGGGGGGGGGGGATAAGATAGGCAGCTTCCACATAGGATTCCTGTATTTCAGGAACATTTAACGTAAAAAGCAACTGAGAGAAATGTTCTGTTTCAACAAAGAGACATTGTTTTTATGTAACAAGATTTATGCTTTTTAAGTATTGAGTGTGGAGGGCATAATGAGGTGTGGCGTGGATTTAAGAAAAGATCCGTAGGCTAACAAAGTGTGGCAAGAGCGAGGAGAGTGCATATAAAGACATACATTGTGGATATTCTCAAAATATAAGAGCTTAATTTTTAACCTAATCATAGGACCATCCAGTACAATAGATGTCACCAATTTACAGTAAATGTTAAGAAAATGGTAATGGGGTAATATTTATAGAATCATTAAATTCTAGGAGAGGGATGTGGGTGGCACTCTGGTCTAAACCACTGAGCCTCTTGGGCTTGCTATTCAGAAGGTCAAAGGCTTGAATCCCCGTGATGGAGTGAGCTGCTGTTCCTCTGTCCCAGCTCCTGCCAACCTAGCAGCTTGAAAGCACGCCAGTGCAAGTAGATAAATAGGTACCGCCGCGGCGGGAAGGTAAACGGCGTTTCCATGCACTCTGATTTCCATCACAGTGTCCCGTTGCACCAGAAGCGGTTTAGTCATGCTGGCCACATGACCCAGAAAGCTGTCTGCGGACAAACGGCGGCTCCCTCAGCCTGAAAGCGAGATGAGCGCTGCAACCCCATAGTCCCCTTTGACTGGACTTAACCATCAAGGGGGTCCCCATAAAATTGTAGGGTTGGACCAGAACCCCGTGCGGGTCTTCCAGTCCAAAATACTCCCCCCCCCCCCGCTGTCCAGTTATAGAAGACTGGATTTAATGCAGCCACTTGCCTCTTTAGCCATGGTGACAGACCCTCTGTTTCTTGCATTCATTAAAATCCCAGTGAAAACAAATACTAAAGATGTAACACACTATATATATTGTTTATCATTCTGTTCCTTATGGAAAACACTCATTCCACTACTGCTAATGCCATTCGCCTCTTCAGAACAACCACAGTAGCAAGATTGAGAAACTTTGAGCGAGTGAGCAAACCGGAAACCTTCACAGAAATTATTTGCCTGAAACTTTGTGAGAATGGCCCGTCCACCACAAATGTCGAAAATTAATTGTTAGCATTATGCTCAAGGTATTTCATTTCCCACTGCTCATTAGGAATGCTGCCTCTGATATTTGTCATCCTCTTAAGACTGTAGGGGGGGGCGGGAAACCCACGTTTGGCTATAGGCTTCAGCAAGTTATAATGCAAAAAAAAGTTCAGTGTGGTTCGAATTTTGCGTTAAAAATAAATGAGCTACTTTCAACTTTTCTGTTTGGTGAATATTTAATATATGGATTTTAAAAATGTATATTAATCATACGTTAGAGCCCTGACATTGCTTTTAGTGAGAATATTTACAATGAATTTTTAAAGAGCATAATAAAGTATGTATTATTAATCATGATGCTAAATATGGAAAACAAAGCGGGAAGGTTATTTATGTAACACAAAGACTCCAAAGGGCTTACAATTCAGGTGTTATGCTAAACCTACCACCTCCACCCCGTCCTTACTGCATATTCCTCCCCACATGCAGATCCCCAATGCTTCTCTTGCAATCTGATAATCATAAAAACTCCCAACTCATCCATTTATCATAAAATGCAAGGTAAAGGTAAAGGGATCCTTGACCATTAGGTCCAGTTGTGGCCGACTCTGGGGTTGCGGCGCTCATCTCGCTTTATTGGCCGAGGGAGCCGGCGTACAGCTTCCGGGTCATGTGGCCAGCATGACTAAGCCACTTCTGGCAAACCAGAGCAGCGCACGGAAATGCCGTTTACCTTCCCGCTGGAGCGGTACCTATTTATCTACTTGCACTTTTGTGCTTTCGAACTGCTAGGTTGGCAGGAGCTGGGTCCGAGCAACGGGAGCTCACCCCATCACGGGGATTCGAACTGCTGACCTTTGGATCGGCAAGTCCTAGGCTCTGTGGTTTAACCCACAGCACCACCCACATCCCCCTTTTTCCCCCCTCCTCACTAACCCCCAAATAAAGCTGTTGGAACTTCTCACTATTGCAAAAATTCTACTCCAGATGAAAGTTTGTTGGGAAGCATCCTCCCTGTAATATTCTACAAAGCAAGAGGAAAGTTGAGATAATGTTCTTGTCCTCAAATGAACTGAGGAGAGGAGCCAAGCTTGCTGGTAGCAAAACACATGATTTGAGATTCAGTCCACTTTGAAAAGTTCATTGATGTTTGCTCACAGGGAAGTGGCAGGGGGAAGTCTCCAAGCCATTTCCCCCAAACCAGGTCCGCCCGCCCATCAGGTGGCATCTCTAGTGACATCAGCTGATGCGAGAAAACACAGTGTTTAATCCTGCACTGCCTCTGTGATCCTGTTCCCAGCAGTCAACTAGATCACACTATTAAGACAGCTGGATTTCATCGTTGCTGATCAGCAAGGGCTTGCCTAGGGCTTGCCAATCGGAAGGTCAGCGGTACAATTGGGGCGAGCTCCCGTTGCTCGGTCCCTGCTCCTGCCAACCTAGCAGTTCAAAAGCACGCCAGTGCAAGTAGATAAATAGGTACCACTGCGGTGGGAAGGCAAACGGCGTTTCCATGCACTGCTCTGGTTTCGCTAGAAGCGGCTTAGTCATGCTGACCACATGACCGAGAAAAACTATCTGCGGACAAATGCCAGCTCCCTCAGCCAGTAAAGTGAGATGAGCCCCACAACCCTGTAGTCATTTGAGACTGGACTTAACTGGCAGGGGTCTTTACCTTTACCTTATTATATTTGTCATGTGACAAAGGTATTTGAGAGCAGAAGCAGTAAAAGGAAGCAGTAAAGGAGTCTAGAAATGTTGTGAAATGCTGGAAAGCTGCAGAATCACTCAGCATGTGGAATCACTATAACTCATTCTCTGTATAGATGTTTGTATGGGCTTGCAGGAAGACTTAGTGGGGCCTGAGTGGAGTGGAGTCAGTGTGTGTGTGGATCCTGACTTAGGCATGCAGCCTGTGCTCAGTGAAGCCTCTACTCTGTGTATGCTCTGAAGCTAGTTTAAATCTTCTGTTCACTATGCTGTTTACTTGCAAACAAGTTATAACTCAGTAAAGCTATTCTTCTTTTACTGAAGAAGACTGTGTTATTAACACTGCTTGATTGTTTTAAAAAAGGTCTCGAAGCAGTTTACAAAAGATAAAACAGTGAAATAAAGGGGGGGATACAACAGTACCTTAAAACATACAAAAGTTAAAATACTAAAGCAGGTTGAAATTACCTCAACTTCCTTAAACATCTGGGTATGAAGATTTTTAGCAGGTGCTGAAAAGAATACAGTGAAAGTATTGGCAAAGTGTAACAACAACAACAACAACAACAACAACAACAACAACAACAACAACCTTACTATTTATACCCCACCCATCTGGCAGGGTTTCCCAGGCATGCCAGCATGGTGTAGTGGTTAAGAGCGGAGGACTCGTAATCTGGGGAACCGGGTTCGCGTCCCCGCTCCTCCATCAGCTGCTGGGTGACCTTGGATCAGTCACACTTCTCTGAAGTCTCTCAGCCCCACTCACCTCATAGAGTGTTTGTTGTGGGGGAGGAAGGGAAAGGAGAATGTTAGCCGCTTTGAGACTCCTTCGGGTAGTGATAAAGTGGGATATCAAATCCAAACTCTTCTTCTTCTTCCTCTTCTTCTAAATTACCAAAATGCTGAGTATTATATGGTACCTGTAGTAGTGCCAATTCCACTAATCAAAGCAGTCAATTTGAGTTTGACCTTGCCACGGCAACGGTTTGTTTCGTCTCCGAACTATGTATCTTAGCCAGCTTTGTATAGATGAACATTTCAAGCCATGAGAGCGGAAGGGGGAAAGTCGAAATGCCTCTCTCAACTAAAGTTAAGAAGCATCCATGTTGGTTCACCAGAATAAATTTGCAGTTGGGCAATATATTTATTTGGACCAAAAAACAAAACGTCGAAAAATTGAGGATTTTGGTCTCATGAACTCAGGACGTTAAGTGAGGGTTTTCATTTTTATTAATGCCCTTTCCTTGATTTTCCACAAACTAAGTGCAAATGTTTTTAATTTAGAATTATTTCCCAAACTGTCGTTCTTATTAAAACCTAACCTACTTATTGTAACATATCCATTAAAGACAAGATTTGTATGTAATATAGATTAATGCTGTTTTTACCATTTCCTGAATAATTATGTAGGAGTTTTACCATGATTATTATAATGTGGTTTTCATTGCTGGTTACATTCCTAGCTGCGTGTTTTGCTCAGTCTCCCTACCAGTGAAAGTATTAGTCATGGCCAGAGATGTCAAGAATTGCTGAGTGTACACAATGGTGCATTGTGCTTGAATTCTGTGGGATTCTTGCCTGTTTCCTACCATCAGCAGCTCGGGTTCATAAGTAGGATTTGTGTTCTCTGTGTGTGCTGTTCATTTTTAGGATTTGCTTTGGCATTAAATCAGAGGCACTTTCTAGCATTCGAGCCTAAGTAGTTTAAGGCAGTATGATTTATTGTTTCCATATGATAAGTTCACTTTTTCATATCACAATAAGAGCTTAAACAATAAGAGCTTATTTAAAGTGTTTCTATATAAGGTGATCCCAGAGCAGGTTGCAATTAATTGCACCTCGAGGGCTCCAAGACACCCCACATATAAATAAATTCATGTATTTTAGTTTAAAGGTTGATGGGTAAAATTTAGGCCATAACTTTATTGATTACACAATGTGAGTGGTATTGGCTTAGGCATTGGGAAACTATAACTGACTCCTGCCCACCCAGCAGGAAGTATGGAAGGGTAAACACCAAACAATTTAGCTTCGATGGCGGCTAACAGATTGAGGCTGAATCCTGAGAAGATAGAAGTACTGTTTTGGGGGGACAGGAGGCGGGCAGGTGTGGAGGACTCCCTGGTCCTGAATGGGGTAACTGTGACCCTGAAGGACCAGGTGCGCAGCCTGGGAGTCATTCTGGACTCACAGCTGTCCATGGAGGCGCAGGTCCATTCTGTGTCCATGGCATCTGTTTATCAGCTCCATCTGGTACGCAGGCTGAGACCTTATCTGCCCGCAGACTGTCTCACCAGAGTGGTGCATGCTCTAGTTATCTCTCGCTTGGACTTGCACTCTATGTGAGGCTACCTTTGAAGGTGACCCAGAAACTACAACTAATCCAGAATGTGGCAACTAGACTGGTGACTGGGAGTGGCTGCCAAGAACACATAACACCGGTCTTGAAAGACCTACACTGGCTCCCAATACGTTTCCGAGCACAATTCAAAATGTTGGTGCTGACTTTTAAAGCCCTAAATGGCCTCGGCCCAGTATACCTGAAGGAGCGTCTCCACCCCATCATTCTGCCTGGACACTGAGGTCCAGCGCCGAGGGCCTTCTGGCGGTTCCCTTGCTGAGAGAAGCCAAGTTACAGGGAACCAGGCAGAGGGCCTTCTCGGTATTGGCACCCGCCCTGTGGAATGCCCTCCCACCAGATGTCAAAGCGAAAAACAACTACTAGACTTTTAGAAGACATCTGAAGGCAGCCCTGTTTAGGGAAGCTTTTAATGTTTACTAGACTATTGTATTTTAATATTCCATTGGAAGCCACCCAGAGTGGCTGGGGAAACCCAGCCAGATGGGCAGGTTAGAAATAATAAATTATTATTATATTATTATTACTACGTCAATGAAGACCAACTGAAGCTCACCCCGGGGTTCCCGTGGTCCTGGCATGATCCTAGCCACTCAAGTGGACTTCAGACACGATCCAAGACCCCCAGATTCCTTTAACGGAATACCCTTTTTATGGAGGGCAGGTGATGGCCTCCCCTCCCCTCCCACACACATCATTGAGCCAATGCCTAAGCAGCGAACCTTACAAAGATGTGACGATTGCTGAGAGGCAGGCGATCATACGCGGCAGATCATTAAGGGAGAAACTGCCCTTTTAATTTAGGTCCTAAGCTGTTAAGGGCCTTGTTAATACAAGTACCACTCAGTGGCTCATAAGCGACACTTTGCTCACTGGAGTTTTGTGTGCTTGGAAAACAGCCCCACACAAAAGCCTGTGTGGGGACAAGATAACCTACTCAATGTGAAGCTTGTAGGAAGTTTGTGTTGTATGAGTGTTTGGTGAAAGAGAAATGGTTTGTGAAGCTATACTCAATACACAAGATACTGGGCTGGGCTTTAACCACGCAAACATGTGTGCCTACTATATGCCCAAAAAAATGCAGACATGGAGATTTTCAAGCATATTTGGTGCATGGGGATATTTTTCAGGACATAGAAGACATGATTTTAAAATTGTAATATTCGCAGTGATTTTTAATGGAGATGTTAAATTTGCTTCTGCCTGATTACTCATTGTTGCTGCGATGTAAGAAAAAAAACTTCACTTTTTGTTCCTAATATTGTGGAATATTGGTTTACAAGCAAATTTTTTGTGCTCTTTTTTTTCTTTCCCTTCTCTTACCACTTTCACCCCTTAGAATGTATATTTCTCTTTCTGTGATTCCTTTACAGCTGCTGCTGCACATAGAGTCTGATTATGAACATGACATGTTTCAAAGACCCACCACCTTTTTCTGGTGTAGCAATGAGGATTCTGCTCCTTGTTTAGATATCTCTTCCATTACACTAACTCCTATGAACTCTCCTGACTCCAGACACTCATCTGGACTATTAACACCGCCACCTACCAAAAGTGGTCTTCCAAAGCCAGTCCATGAACACAGCATCCCAAGACCTCGTGTAATGCAGCTGGGCACAAACAGTCAAAAAAATATTTCAACCTTCCTATCTTTGTTGTGTATGAATTGTATCAAAGTGCTACATTTTGTACAGTGGTTAAAGGACAGGCCAGAAGCATTTTGTCTACTTCTGAGCAGTGCAGAAATGTTCAGCATACTGAAATTGACTCTCCTTTAAAAACATTTAAGGATAAGCTTGCGCTATATTGTTTGGGCTGTCTGGTTAAATTGAGAAAGCAAGCAAATGGAATTCTTATACCTCAATCCCAAATGCACTGATGTAAAAATAAGCGTCAAGGTTACTGGCTTTGTTTAGAATTCCAGCCTTGTATCATAAAAAAAAAAAATGGGAACTATTAATTACCAATAGAGAAAATGAAAGATGAACCCTGTCTACAGGTTCACAATGCAAAGTTTACAATCTCTGAAGAATTGTGATTGGACAGCATAAAATTTTAAATAAAATGTGGGAAGTCAGTAGGAGATGTGGTAGGCAATGTAGAGCACTTGATTTTTTTGAAGTGCGTTTAAACTCTGTGCAAAATGAAGAATGCCCATTATTTATCCCAAAGGTGAGCTGTAACATGCTTCCTGGTTGTAAGAATGGGCTGATACAACCTTCTCTTTCTGTTTGCAATTAGCAATTGGCTGCCCTTGGCAAACATGGCTTTTTGCATGGGTTTACCCAATAAAAATGCTTCTCATGATCATTCAGGTAGTGCAAGTATGCATTTATTTCGAAACAAAGATCAATTCTCTTGTTATGATTGGTGTTCCTGAGAGAAACAAAAGGAAATACTTTTTAATTGCAATAAGTGAATGGGAAAAAACTAATTTAAGAATTTTAGAGATTCAGATGTTACTGATTGATTCTCTCACGCTTCAAAGATCTGTAACTCCATTAACTGCCTTGTGTAGATTTTCTGTTGTAACAATTTATTCCTTATAGCATATATCAATACTTTCTGCATTTATTAGTAAGAGACCTATTTATAACTTCCGCATTCATTTAAGGATGAAGTCAGTTGCAATGGCCAGAATCCCAATAGTTTTTTTAGCCTTGCTCAAGGACTTGTGTGTGTTTAGCAAGATATTTTAGGATTATTATTTTTCCAGATCCAAAAACACTTTTGTTCAGGTCCAGACTAAACTAGTTGAACTTGGCTTTATTGGAATCAGTGGGGCAAGTTAATCATGTTCAGCTAACCTTTTGTCTTGTTGCGAAGGAGACTCCTGGTGCAGGAGAAACCATTAGGGATGCACTGTTGGTTCATTGATAGCTAGTTTCTTTAGATCCTGGCCATTCAGAGCAGCCCAGAGAGAGTCAAAAACATTCAAGACTCATTGATTTTCAATAGGAGATTGTTATGCATGTTGCCCATAATTTACTGCAAATTTGTCAGATGAAGGTGGGGAATAAAAAAGAACTTATTTTTTGTGATGGGCTTCAGCTTTTAAAAAATCGTTTGGAATGTCTGGGTTTGGATTTTTGTGTGTGTGAAATCCAAAAATGAATTAGCCAAGTAAAAATAATCCATACTGATTCCACATAAGGCTTGTGATGTCATAATCCTGTCATAACTCCTGATGGAATCTGTTCTTCACACAACCAAAGGCCAACATTTGATGGCTAAACTTCTATGATGGGTGGACTAGCAGGATTTTATTATAAATTAAGAGCTTATGACTTCTACAGTATCCATATGCTATCCATCAACATATTTCACTTTCAGCAAAAGGTTGAGTGTGTTTATCACAACAGTTCTGAGTTAATAAGCAGCTAATATATTAGTTGCAGAGACAGAGGAATGCATTTGGACGAGATTTGGCTTTTTTTCAGAGAACTCTGAGAAGGAAACAAAGTACATAGTAACTATGTACAAACAAATTGGGCAGGTTGCATTATTTGGGTCAAAATTTGGCAAATCTGTTGCATGGAAAGACTCCTACATATGCAGAACATGGTGTTTACCTGTAAAGTCCAGCAAGGTACAGTGCCTTGTTTTTAGGTGATTAAGAAGTGATACTTATTATCCATGCTGCATAAAGGCAGAATCAGTTTGTCTGCCAGTTATATTCATGTTTCTCCAGTGTGTTTAAAATGGGTGGCTAACAGGTGTTAGATATTGTTGGACCACAGCTTCCACCGTTAGAAGATACTTCTAATTTCAAGAGTGCACGAGCTTTTAGAGATTATTTTGTTGTGACTATTCTAGGGATTATTAAGACAGTTCTGAGTAGTGCATTCTAACCTTTATATGATAGTCATTCAGTTCCAAATTCAAAACCGATAGGAGGACTAGCTTTGCTGCATAGGAGCCATCCCTTCTTAAAGACAGGGTAAAGTACATTGTGGAACATAACAGCAGAGAATGCTCAGCTTGCAGAAGAACCCAGCTTGCCTCAAGGTCTAGAGCAGGGGTCTGCAACCTTTAAGACAAAAAGAGCCACTTGGACCCGTTTCCAAAGGAAAAAAAAAATTTGGGAGCCGCAAAACCATTGCGACATTTACAACAAATATATCTCCGGAGCCGCGATCTGACAGCGGGCGGGAAGGTGACGTCGGGACGGTGAGTGACTAACGCACGCACCGCCCCCATGCGACGTCACAGCCAGTACAGCGCCCGCCACAGTGGGGAGTGTCGGGGCGCACAATGCGCCTCCTCCCCTCGCTAGTATCCGCCCCGGAGCCGCAGCAAAGGTGTAAAAGAGCCACATGCGGCTCCGGAGCCGCGGGTTGCAGACCCCTGGTCTAGAGAGTCCTCTTGCCAGCTGCAATTTAGCAGCCATCCAGCTGAAGTCAGCAAGCAAAGTTGGAAGACTAAGTGACTTCACCATGCTCTGCAGACTAGCTGCTGGCAATTTGAAAAAATTGAGGGAATATGTGTAGTCATTTGTCATGGGTGATTTCTTTCCAGTAGAATACCGTAACGCTATAAACTTCTATTAGAAGATGCTGAAGAGTCTGGGGATGCCTAGACCAGGCATAGGCAAACTCGGCCCTCCAGATGTTTGGGGACTACAGCTCCCACCATCCCTGACCACTGTTCCTGTTAGCTAGGGATGATGGGAGTTGTAGTCCCAAAACATCTGGAGGGACAGAGCACCTTATGAACATAGGTGAACTAGAACCAGGAATACTCTGAACCTTCCTCCAAACCTACCTCTCAGATGCCAGGCTTATCCTTCCTATTGAAACCAACCTTTATAGAAAATGCAAGTTCCTCTCTCTCTGCCTGTGACCCAGAAACAAAACTTTCCATCATTTTGTAACTCTGGACAGATAGTACAAGAGGCCAGTGGCTGGCTATCGCGGAAGGAGCGTGTGTGGTGCTTGTGTGTGAACACAAAAGGCTTGTTCATTTTTTTTAATTATTGTTATAAGCATATTTGTGGTAAGAAGCGTTAAGGTTCTCTGGGAGAAATTCAACGTAACGTTCTTCTGATTGTTGCATCAGCACAAGCATTTTGGCTTGCCAGACAGAACCATCTCCCTTCTCCTTCTCCCCCACCCCTTTGTGCAGTTCCGGGGGTGCTCTGAACAGCACAACCACCCAAATTCATGGGCAGGGTGGGGGCATGAGGAGATGACTGGAGGGAACCCATTGTACAAGGAGAAGTCTGGAGGCTCCACTACATCAAGGCTATTTCCATAAATTGAAGGACTCCTTACATTTATGGAAGGGCACCATTAGATACAACCCAGAACTATGTGATGTATGAACACTGTTAATATGCAGGAACAAAAAAAAAGAGAGAGATGCTGAGTGTATCTAACCACCCGCTAAAACACAACATATCAAGAAGCCTTGCATGGCAAGAGGGAAGAAAGACATCACCTCTAGAAACATGGCACTGACATCAATCTATTCCATTACAATGTGAAGATAATTGGTCATTGTACGTCCAGTTAGCCTTGTTCTATTATAATATCAGTATAACCAAACCAGATTGTTACGCATAACATTTGAGACATAGTTGGGATTTTCTGTTAGGGATATTTTTTCTGCATTGTCAATAAAACAAAGTTGCTTGTTAGCTCCCTGTAATGGGAAAGCTTATTTAGATTATCTTATGCATATCTCTATGCTTTCTGTATGTTATTGCTGCATATTTTCCTCTTAGGAAAGCATTTTTACTTGGATAGCAATGGTGAAATGACTGTGGCTATTAATCTTAATCCGACAGAAAAGTATATTTTCAGCAAATTATACTTTCCTGAAGCTGACCAGAATTTCTGGGGTTTTTTAGTGATGAGGTTTCTATAGTACCAAGCTGAACATTTTTTTTTTAAAAAAAGTTAGTTTCAATATATTCATGGTCCTTAATGTGTTTTCATCCAAATTACTGCTTTATTACATAATGGTTTCTCAGTGTTTAGAGCAACTGCTATGTCAGGTTTGCAGAATATTAATCCTATTATGACACAAGAGGTAATAAAACAAAACTGATACGTTATCTCTTAATTTCAGGCGCTAGTTCTGTATGTTCTGATGTATAGCCAAGTGTCCCGATAAATGGGCATTATCTCTCTCTCCATTCAAATGCATTCACATTCCCCCCAACTCTTTTGTATCTAAAAGTCATTCAATTCTGGATACACCAGATACGCTAAAACTGCGAAAGTATTACAATACTGGTTGGTGCGTGACTGAAGGCTTTAGCATGTTTCATAAACCTCAGGCTGCAAATGCCAATTTCTCATATCAGCTCTTTTGTTTTTTGCATGCCCTCTTCTGTTTGAAAACGTAGCTTTTTATCTTCTGCATTGCATGCAAAAAGAAAAAAAGTTCAATATTGTGATTTTTGTCATGTGAAATTTTGCCCTAATGTTTATTGTCCTTATTGTAGGCAGGCAGTGTGACACCTAAATCACCCTCCACTGACATCTTTGATATGGTTCCCTTTTCTCCCATATCCCCTCAGTCATCAACACCTACTCGCAATGGCACACAGCCTCCTCCAGTGCCCAGTAGATCTGCAGAGATCAGTAAGTTTTGTAATGAACTGACCTGATTTGTTTTCATCTTCATACTAAGCCAAATACGGTTTTTGGAAACCACGCATTTAAAAACGACAGTGCTGGGTTCGCAGTGTTCCTGTTCTTTGGGTGTTTGGGGGGCATCCTGTGACCCTTTGATATGTTCAAGTAATTAACTCCACTCAAGGCAGAAATTAAGATAGCATGTTTGTTGTAAAGGTTTGCTTGTCCCCCTTTGGCTGTTAAAACTAAGCAGTTCAACTATATATGTGCTAACTAGGGGACTGGATCTATTGTTTCATATTGCACAAAAGCAATCTGAGGATATGTTTTAGTCCCGTGTTAACTTCAGGAAAACACTTCTACGGTCTTCGTTGTGACACTTCATCCGTGATTCAACTAGTACCGCACCTTTTTGTGTGTGTCCCCATGCTGAAAAGAAAATGTGGTGGCAATCTCATATTCCAGCGGCTAAAGAAGGAACACACAGGGGACGCTATGTTTTGAAGAAGAAAAACCTGTGCCCATCAAATCCCGCATGGAAATATTAAAGTAGTTTACACTCGACTTCAGAACCACCTGTGTGGTTCTTTTGGGAAGCATCTCAGAAGAAGTAAAGCGTTACTGGATCTGCCTTTATTATTTTAACCCTGGTAACTATGACCAAATATCTGCAATTACTCCCTCACAAAGCCAAACTACTCAATAATTTCTACGGCTATCCGGTAATATAGTTAACATTAACTTTGTTATAACATTAAGTATAAGTGGGATGGTGCCAAATGTTCAATAGTTTTCTTATTGTTGGGGGTACAACTAATGATTTTGGCAATGTAAATTCCCCCCGCTTCCCCCCAGATCAAATTCCGCTTTGATTGAACACTCACACCCACACAAAAACATTACTTCAAACCAATTTTGTGCCATCATTTCTCCTTGATCACCAGATGTCATCAAAAGCAGCCAGGTTTGGCTAACTCACCTTACCACTGAGGGCCATTGCAAGTGAGACTTGTTTAAACCGGGGCGCAAATTTCAGTACAGCCGTACCTTGGATTCTGAATGTCTTGGTCCTCGGATGCTTTGGCTTCCAAACGCCGCAAACCCGGAAGTGAGTGTTCTGGTTTGAGCACATTCTTTGGAACCCAAATGTCCGACAGGGCTTCTGATTGGCTGCAGGAGCTTCCTGCAGCCAATCAGAAGCCACGCTTTGGTTTCCGAACGTTTTGGAAGTCGAAAGGACTTTTGGAATGGATTCCATTTGACTTTCAAGGTACGACTGTATAAGGATTGCCAAAGAATCACCAAAAGAGGGTAGCTTCTCTCCACCCCATGCTGCAGCATTTCCAAAGGTGTTTGTGTGAGAGATAACTGCAAGGTCCATGTGTCACCTTAAATTACAAAGAAACTAAACTATGGTTTGAATTTCAGTGCACAGCACACCAGCACATACTACTGAAATCACAGGCATTTAGTTCCTCCCCTGCTGCTGCCACTCTACCAGGAGACAAGCCATGGTCCTCTGAAAACAAACAATGAGTGGTAAACAATGTTTGTGCTTGGCTTACTCCTCTTTGTTTGTTTGGAAGACTAACAAGGGACAAGCCTGTGTTATGGCTTGTTTCTTGCCAGTGCAGCAGGAGTGAGGGAGGAGAAAAGGACCCACAATTTCTGCAGCATGCTGTGCGTTCATATACAAACCATAGCTTAGTTTAACTGTAAGTTGAAAATGATAGTTTAGTAATTTTGTGAGTAATTCTGGTCCAGCTCTTGTCATGCTATCTATTGTGCTTTTAACACAAAACAGCCAAGTCAACAAAGACTGTCATTTTTTTATAAAAATAAAAGGCTTTACCGTTTACATTCTTTTTGGGAACAAATTGCCCATTGAAATCTTGAAAGATTGGCCTATTGTTTCTTTCCAAATGTATTTATATACCACCCTCCCATAAAATATCAGGGGTGTATACAGCAATATAAAAACCATTAAAAGCAAGATGGGATAATCATTAAAATGACTGGCCACTCCAGAAAATTTCAAACAACAGCATAGGGCTGCCAGCATATATGAAGTCTTTAAGAGACGCCAAAAACGGATGGTGGCTGTCAAATTTGCTGGAAGAGTATTCCACAATGTGAGACCAACAAAAATATCTGCCCAACAGGCCTCTGTATCACAGCGGTAAACAGCACTCTTCCAGATTATCTCACTGATTGGGCTGGGATAGATAGAAGGGCTCAGGCAGTCCTTAAGGAATGTTGGACCTAAGTTGTTCAGGGCTCTGTACCTGACTTGATATGTTCATCTCCCCAGATAGCAATCAGTGAATTGTATTATGAGCAGAATGTGAAGTACTCCAGGCTGTTTGTGCACTATTTAACCCCAAGAAACATAGATGCCTGGCTTGAAAGCAGAGGTTGATTACCTCAAAGGAAAGGTATAGTTTATGTTTCTGGAAAGTAGTGGAAATCTCCAGCCCTTTTGGAATTACTGGGGGAAACAAACAGGGGAGTTGCAGTGGCTGAAAACGAGGGGGGAAATCCGCAATTATTTTAGGCTTTCGCGTTCTCAATGCCAAGAGACATCTTTTGATGTGTATTGAAGCCAAAGGGGATATTTCTGAGATCAAAGTGTCCCAATAGGAAAAAAGCAACTAAAATCTGACAATAGATGAACGAAATCTTATACTCCCTTCTTAGAAAATAGTTTGATTGCCACCAATAACAAGAGGGCAATTGTTTTGTTTTGTGCCATAAGACTCATGGGGCAGTGGCCTTTCCAGAGGTCTGCAGGTCAAATTTTCTTCAAAGAAACATTTGAACCCAACTACTTCCACTGTCCACATGCGTGCTTCTCTTTTATCCTTTTATTTTTCATAACAGATTACCAAAAGAAGAACCTATTTAGAAACTAATATTGCTAATCACATTTCAAAATCAAGTTCAAAGTCTGGGAAGGTACTGCATTCTCCCCCATAAAATAATGGTCTGAAAGAGGCAATAATACTTTCAGGATCTTATGAAAGCACTAATGAAACAGCTGGCTTAAAGAGTTTGCAATGCAAAGTCCTCTGCTCAGATTTGTTGGCTGAAATCTTGTCTCTTGAACCCACTCACAAGATGGTGTATCAACCATCGTCTCTTAGAGCTCTTCCTAGTTAACTGTTATTTGAAGATAAGTAATGCCAGCCTGGGACACGGGTGGTGCTGTGGGTAAAACCTCAGTGCCTAGGACTTGCCGAACGCATGGTCAGCGGTTCGAATCCCCACGGCGGGGTGAGCTCCCGTCTTTCGGTCCCAGCTCCTGCCCACCTAGCAGTTCGAGAGCACTCTTAAGTGCAAGTAGATAAATAGGTACTGCTTTATAGCGGGAAGGTAATGGCGTTTCCATGTGCTGCGCTGGTGCTGGCTCGCCAGAGCAGCTTCGTCACGCTGGCCACGTGACCCGGAAGTGTCTCCGGACAGCGCTGGCCCCCGGCCTCTTAAGTGAGATGGGCGCACAACCCTAGAGTCGGACACAACTGGCCCATATGGGCAGGGGTACCTTTACCTTTACAATGCCAGCCTACCTTACAGGGCTGTTGTAAGGATTGTTGAGATAGGCACATTGTGTGTTGTAAAAGGAAAATGCAGTCATTATTTATTGGAAGATCTTGCATCTTGTAATAGGTAAATCAGTCTCTCTGTATTTTACTGAATTTAGCAGTCCAGTATATTATCATTATAATGCATTTTCACGAGGTGATTTTATATGTCATGGACCAACAGTGGTAATTTTAGAAGCTGCAACAATCACTTCTAGATCTTTTAAAGTGTGAAACAGAAATGCCAGATTTAAGACCTTTCTCCCGAATACTCCATAACCACACATAAAGCACTGCCTTATAAATCTTCCTTCTGTTATGTTATTATTGTGGTTGAGAAATTCATCCATAAAACAACTTGATATGGTCATACATTCTGGGAGTGTTTGAAATACCACAAATCCACTCCTGTTTTAAAAATAGAAATTATTACACTGTGAAAGGCATGACAGGGATAGATGTGCACCACAAATTAATACAGGAGAGCAACGGGAAATCTGCAAATAAGGGACAAATACTCATTTTTAATATAAAAAAATGAGAGGTGCATTAATCAGAAAAAATGTGTTTTTTTGTAATTCTCTTGTCTGCTAGTTAAAGCAGAATATAATCTGAACTGTAACATTTGGGAAATAAAAGATTTAAAGCATCATGAGAATAGAAGGAGGAAGCAATTGAGCAAGAAGTTGCTTTGAGCTTTCTAGCATTCTAATTTTGGGGGTGCGGGAGTTTTTGGATGCACTGGGCATCAGTCAGGTGATTTCCACCACCTGAATATGTTCTGATGTGGTAGAGTCCCAGGAACAATGTGCTATCTTCTTTTCTCTGAGCGTTCAAATCATCCCTAATTGCTGGGATTACACGCACTGTTTCAGCACTTGCAGTGTCCACAATCCGTGCCCGTAGCATAACTCAACTTGCACTGCGAATCCTGCCAGTTCACAAAGATTAAGAGGGGCTGGCCATCGACTAAACGGACTTGGGCTGTTGGGAGCTGAAGTCTAACAACCTCTGGAGGACCACATGTTCCCCATCACTGGTATGCTCTATCATGCCTGGAGGGGCTTTTGGAAGCTACCTGTTCTGAATGCCTTTGAGCAGCTGTTCTGATTTAGCTCAGTTCTGTGTAAGAGAAATATAATGCAAGCCAAAGGATTATTTCCACCCTCGGGCTTCACCTTTTGATAAGAAACACTACGCAGTCGTAACCAAAACTAATGAGCTGGTGATCTGAGGCTTGTTTGCTGGAACAACTTACTCTGCATATCTGTCCTGCTTAGACAAAACACACACACACACACACATTTCGGTTTCTGAATGATCTGCAGGGGCTGAATGCTTTTAAAAAAAGAAGAAGACTATGCTTCATACAGATTTAGCCTGGAATTCGTGGAGATGCCCTCTCGAAAAATAATTTAGGGGAAATGAAGTGAAAATTAATGGTTGCCAGTTCATGACTCCTTCTCCAGAGGGGCAAGACACAATGATCAAGAGTGGTGGCTCAACCAAACCATCTAGTACAGACCTTCTAGAATACAGCAGAACACTGGTTGCAAATTTTGCTGCTTTGCATTCGCAAATCCAGAGTTTCACCAGCTGTCTGAGTTTCCAAACACTCCACCTCTTATGTGTTGCTGATTCCTTTTTTTTATTATTCTTCTTCTTTCTAGAGAGAGACCTTTTTGGAGCAGAACCTTTTGACCCTTTTAGCTGCGGAGCAGGAGATTTCCCTCCAGACATTCAATCCAAACTAGACGAGATGCAGGTGACAAAACATTTGCCATTGCAAAAATGTTGTTTCTATTGCCATGTAAATATCAGGGGACATTGTTTGTGCTGTAGGTTGCATGATCATGGCCTGTGTTGCAAGGGGGGAGGGAAATAGGATTCATTCAGTTGTTAATAATAGAGTGTTTATCCATCTTAAGCAGAGGTACTTTTTCTGGGGTTCTCCACATGTACCGTTTCCGTCATCCATCACCACTGTCCATGCTGCAGGTAGTCCCAACAACATCTAAGGAGAACAACACTGGCAATAAGTGAATCAGTGTTCAGAATCCTTGTAGCACTTCTGCAGAGGAAATGGGGGCCAATACTGTTCATGCTTCCTCTGGAGAAGAACTATTTATCCCTTGTGGGCTACATGGAGGGTGCAGTTTTGAAGATCTGAATGTAACCACTACAACAGTGATGGCCAAACTTGGCCCTCCAGCTGTTTTGGGACTACAACTCCCATCATCCCTAGCTAACAGGACCAGTGGTCAGGGATGATGGGAACTGTAGTCCCAAAACAGCTGGAGGGCCAAGTTTGGCCATCACTACACTACAATACCACCGAGGAAGAATGCACTCAGTACAAGCAAGCCTTAATATCTCTCTGTAAAACACATTTTGCTCTTTCAAGGTACAACACACTTCGCCTAACCATAATATTGCTTAGGCTCCTAACCAGGTTTGATTCTTACCGTTTGGGGTCCTTAAAAAATGCCTCCTTCTCTTCCCTTCCCCCTCCTTTCATATGTCAGCACTTCATTGTCCATGTTGCCTGCCTTTGTACGTTCTTTAGGCCCAACAGGACTTCTTTAAACCTACCCCCACCCACTCAAATACATGACAAATGGTAGCCCGCTGGGTTTCTCCACACATTTCTCCATCATGATCCCTTCTCTAGTCACCCCATCCTATCTGTGTATGGTTAATCAGCTACTCACACTTCATTTCAAACCCACAAGACCCCTTGCCTATCTCTCTTCATCACTGCTGGGTATCCTTGCCCATTGACTGGCCTTTGCTTACCTCCGTGTAGTGGTTAGGCCTCCAACATCCCCTCACTACTCTTCCTGATCCATTGACACACAGGGCAGTACAGGCCAGTTGGGTGCAGGGCTAGTGGCAAGAAACACCTTTCCTTTTAGCTCCTCTGTAACATTATTCCACTTTTTCCACCCCAATACCCGTGGTTTTTGACAGTATACCATGTGAGACCAAACTATACCAAGTGCATGCACAAAATATTTATATCTATGTGTGACGAAATACCATAAATACCTTTCCAATCTCAACAGTAGGGAAATTATAATTTACTTCAGAAAATGAACTTGGTTGCAATCAACTTTATATTTACTTCTAAATATTTTGTGAGAAATAATGAAACGATAAATTTTGTTGCAATTATTTTATATTATTCGGTTTAGTTGTTTGTGAGATCTGTAACTAGGAGCAAAATCCTATGCATATCTACTTGGATGTAAGTTCTCTTGAGTTCAATGAGACTTGTTCCACGTAATTGTGTATAGAATTGTAGCCTAAATTAGAAATGTTATTACCGATGTTAACCAATCTGCCAGAAGCTCTAATATTTCTTCTGTCTCTTTGTGCTTTCGTGGGTGTGCAGCGTCAGCGATGGTTGGTATATATATATTTTTAATGAGTTTCGATTCATGTCCTATAAAGTATAATAACGTTGATGTCTGAGATCTAGACTTTAGCACTTCAGATTGCTAGATTTCCATTCGTTTTCATTTTTCATGTGGTAAAATTTGAGAAATTCTTGCAGGCTCCTTTCAGAGAGGTATTGACTTTTTGTCTGTAATAGCTCACTATGCTGTACATACACATTATGTAAGAATGAATTCTTTTATTCAATCTGAACTGTAAAACTCAAATGTTATTACTTCAGACAGAGCAGACAAGATGGCTACAATTTCTGTAAAATACAAGCTTTTGAGGGGATGCTGTGCTCTGGGTATATGTGCACCTCAAGTGCCCTCAACCATGCATATGATTAAAAAAAAGACGTTTGATCATATAGGGACCTAATTCACAATGTTCTTCCCACTCCCCATTCACTGAGATGGAAGAACAGTTTCATATATTAGGATAAATGCACCATAGATAAAAAGAGGTGTGCATTGCTAAAGAGCCACACCGCCACTGATATGAGCCAGGAATCTGCTTTGTATTTTGACTTGCTAAAACTATGACCCTTTGCCAGCAAGTATATATTACCTTCCCCAGGCATTCTTTCCCAGAAAATAGAAGGCATGTGCATTGGACTGGTTCTTTACAGTCACATTCCCAATTCTGTCATCCAAACATAAGGCTTTTTACACATAGGTCTCTAAGGAATTGAATCAATGCACGTGTCTTCTGTGGTTGTTTTGTTTTTTCAGTAAAAGAATACTTATTTATTCTTCAGCTCTAGCCAGTACTGTAATCCAGAGGGGAGGGCTACCTTTCAAATCAGCCATGTTTGTAGCATATTTGATTTATAGGTCAAACTGAAACCCTGTAAGCCCACAGGAATAACCCTTATGAAAGTACCCTTATCTTGCCAAGAATCACTTCTTATCTTGAAGGTTGCCTCTTGCCAATTTGTACATAAGGCAGTCTATGCTGCCATAGTCTAAAACAGATCCATCATATTCTCAGTTCCTTATCCAACTAGATCCATTCCAGCTCAGAATGGAACAGCATACTTTTTCTCCATTTGCAAGCCCGATACAGTGGAATGTGACACATCCCAGTGTATATTTTCAATCAGGGTTCAACCTTGACACCAGACACACACACACACACACACACACACACACACACACAAACTTTTGCAGGCTACATACATGTTCCACTGCCACCACCACCTCCAAAACTGACAAAATGCAAACGTTCAAATTCACTTTTTAAATTTCACATTAGGCAGATATTTGATGGGGACCCTAATTTCAAACTGAGGGTGCTTTTCACATATAGATAGTGAGATATATTTTAAATGTCATTCATAATGTTCATCTATTATTAACGGGACAGTGGAAACAGGCAGCTTAAGGCTCAATAGCAGTAACATCAAAAGCATATGATGTGTGTGTGTGTGTGTAATTAAAGCACATTTTTTAAAAGCAGTCACACAAACACAGAGAGAGAGAGAGAGAGAGAGAGAGAGAGAGAGAGAGAGAGAGAGAGAGAGAGAAAGATTAGTTTCATTCTCTATGAAACAAATCAGATGAGAATGTATTACAGAACTCAAAATATCTTATTCCTGCATGGCCAGATGTTCTTTCTTTTCTTTTTTTAAGGTGAATTCCACAGTTATAAGAATGAGCACTTCTCAATAGGCATTTGTAAAATATCACATTTTCTCACTCTTTCCTGTTTCTTTGTTTGTGTTTTTCTTCCTCTGTTTCAGGAGGGGTTCAAAATGGGACTGACTCTGGAAGGCACAGTATTTTGCCTTGACCCTCTAGACAGCAGGTGCTGATGCCAGGAAAAGAACCGTGAAAAGATATTGCCATCTCTTTTTTTTAAGGGGGGGGGCAGTTTTAAAACGTATTACAAATACTGTCAATGTGCCAAAAATGTTTTTTCAACTTGTTCACTTTTGTGAGGTTTGCTTCTGTGAAACTCCAGATAGGTTCCAGTGTTATCCCTGTACAAATGTAAAAAGTCACACGTGTATATGAAACCAAAATGAAATCACACTGCTGTCTTTCTTAGTCATCTTCCGCCACCCAATGGCAATTCACCATGTGCTGTGAAGTTCTTCGAACCATTCATGCAACGCTATAGAATCCCCTCAGTTGGTTTCTTCATTCGCAGTATGTACATTTTTGTTGAAAATCGCCCAGATACTGCATACCACAGTTCACACAGTCCATAAATCCTTGTTTCTGGCCATGATTCAAGCTGCAGTGTGCTCTGTGGTTCTTCACATAGATTTTCCCACATTAATGGCTGTACTTTAACATAAAGGGAGTGATGGAAGCATTCCATCATCACCGATTTGGGGTGCTTCAGATGTTGCCAGGCTCCAACTCCCATCAGCCCCAACTAACATGACTCTCATCAACCCAAACTAACTAGCACGTTGGGAAGATCGGAGCTGAAAACCAGCAACACCCGGGGAACCACAGATTCCTGTCCTAGCTTTAAGAATTGTGATTAGGCGCATAAGCTTATTTTTACATTCCTGGTGGTGTTTGTTGTTTGGAATCTGCTTCACAAAAAGCTATGTTTTTCAGTGGCGAGTGATTGTCTGTTTTCACATCTACATGTGCACACAAGTGCTCTTCTGCACTCAGAAGCATATTTAGGAGGTGGGGGTCGAATGGCGACTCCTCAACACAGATGTTTTGGAAATCCTGTTGATTTCCAAGTGGAGGCAGACTAAAAGTCACTACTAGGTTGCGCATGTCAAGTTGCTACGTAAAAATCCAGCTCAGATTGCCTTATGCACACATGCTTTAGCTAAAAGAAGACACCCTCGATGTTTTGAGGTCAGGCCCTCTGCTAATTCCAGAGGGTTTGAGAGTACATCCTTCAGGATCTTGGAATCCTGGAGAATCATCTGGAAGCACACAAAGGAGTTCTGCTGCTGGGTCATGTGGGAACCCTAGGAAAGCTGCTTGGATCACACATTTGGCAAATAACCTTACTGTGCAATGTACATGTCATTTATGGGTGCATAATTTGATAACGAATAACCCAGAGAAGAATGGTGGGGACAGGTTATCCTGTTGTCATTTGTAATTCTGCGCAGAAGCCCATTCCTGAGCATCAGTGTATTTTTCTTCCACCAGTCTTCAAACTAGCAATAAATGAACATTTTGTTTGTGCATTTCTTGCATTCACCAGTGGAATTGTTCCTTTCTGTTCCCATTTTTGCCATCACTTTTCTCATTTTTTAAAGTGTGTGTGTATGTATACACATTTATATATATATACATATATATGTATATACAATAATTTTTTGGGGGGGAGTTTCCTCTCCTGTAAGGATCCTTTCACTGAAAAGACTTTTGGGGGGTGGGGAGGGTGGATGTGAAGGACAAATAAGAGAAGACACTTAAGAGATTATTTTACTGCTTATATCTTTTAGACGGGGAGAAAAGAACTAGTTTTCTGGTACTTGGGTTGAAAAAAATAATAGCTTTTGACCTTATATTGTGAGGTTTACACGGAAAATAGAATGCATTTATGCAATATTATTACCTTTTTTTAAAAGCTTTGTTCCAGCCTCGGAAGGCGCTTAAGCAGATGCCTGGACAGTCTGGGATTCTTCACTTGCTTAAAGTTGGGCATCTGCTTAGGCACTGTGGCTCCAGCGAGCCTTCCCTATTTTTGCATTGTGTTAAGTCTTCCTTCTTTTCGTTGATCGGTCTGAATGTATACCTATATCTATGGACAGGATCCAAAGAGAACTGCCTGCGTACCTAAAGTGCTTCTGCACATGTACGGGGAAGAATGCAGGCTCTCACATCACACTGAACACCATTCCAGAGGGTCGCCTGACTTTCAGAAAGTGCTTGGCGAGGTCGCAAGGATGGTTGCTGCAGTGGGAAGGTGTGGGACAAACACTTGGAGTGCTTATGCAAAACACCACAAACAGTCCTTTGGATCATGGCCTATGTGTCTGTCGATATAGTTATATACATATATATATATGGAATCACTAATGAGTAGAGTAGACTATGTTTCCTAGAAAGAAATCTATAATTTTGTTTGTCCTATAGTATTTTGCAATTTGTACAACGAGGTTGTTTAGTAGCCATATCAATGGCTTTTTAAAACAAATAGAATTTGTATTTTTATCATACTTTTAAAAAAGAAAGCTTTACGTAATAAGCATATATTTAGGGGCCGTTTACTACGGATGGTAACGAAACACTCAGAAAATATTTGCACATTTTAAGAAACCTTTGTTTTACCGATTTTTACGTGGGTTGATTCTACGAAATGCTAAATATGATCTAACCGATCTCGTCAGTACAAGGACGCCTAAATTAATTCAGCGAGAAAGTACATTTTTAACGAGAGGGTTCTAGTGTTCTGGTTGAAATTTGTATTTCTATGTAATCTCAAACTGTCTGTTTAATTTTGCTCCAAATAAATGTTTTAAATAATTTTGTCTCGTGGAACAGAACTTTTATTTAATACTGATCCGCAGTGCAAAGAAAACGGTAAATATAAAATAAAAACAAAGAAGCACCTACCAAACAATAAAAACCACAAAACTCAACAACAACAAAAATGGGGCCTGCAACAAAGCATTGCAGTTCAAGGTACTCCTGTTCACCTCCCCCACTCCCAAGGGTGCATAGGCCCTGGGGCCCTGGGTGCCCAAGCACACGCAAAATTGCCAATGAAGGGGCTGGGCACCCACAAATTGTGCCAGTGGCACAGGCACACCCCTGCAGAGGCCCCAGGCAGGCGCAATAGCGGGGCCAGAATCCGAGACCAGGGAGAAGAGTCGGCAGAAGAAGAATGGAAGAAATTTAAAGACTATCTACAGAAATATTGTAAAATTAATGAATGTTAGAATGATGTTGGATAGAAATTAAGTGGTTTCCAGCTGTAATGCTTTAAGGGAATATGAGAAACAGGCTCAGAAACAGGTTAAAACTTAATGATAAGGATTTGCTGAACTAACAATTTGAATTGGAATACAAAAAAGGGAGGTATGAGGAGGTCCGGGAAACATGTTAAAGGAAAATGAGAAATGGAAAATTTGCATGTTTCTTTTTTAAAATTATTTTTACTTTTGTATTTTTGTTACTATTTTTTATTTTATTTTTATCTTGATTGTATTATTATTAAAAACCTCAATAAATATTCTATATATAAAAAAAATATCGGGGCCAAGCTTCTGCAAGAGTATAAGAATTCTGTGCCTAATGGTACTGCTCTGTCTTCATTGAGCTGTTCATTTGCTACTTTTGGTTGTTTTTGGTTTCCTTGTGTCTTCCAAAAAAGTTTGTTTGTTTTTTGTACCCCTGCAAACCTCGGGTTTCCCCCCAAAACATGCCGACACCTCATTTGTGGTGGCATTTTGCTTATATAAGGGAGAACACTTGAGAAAATTAGTATATATGGTTGTATTAATACTTACCATATTGTATATGAGTGTACTAGCCATTCATCACTAATATTACAGTAGAAGACTGTACAGCAAACTCCACAATTCTATTGCAACTCCACAAGAATTCGCCATTTTCCAGTTTGCAATTCCCATATGAACCTACCACCTACTGAAATCAATCAGTTCGGTGTCGCGGTTAAGAGTGTCAGACCAGGATCTGGGAGAAAAGAGTTCAGCCATGATGCTCTCTTGCTTGGCGAGGCCACCCCATTCCCTAAGGTGCAAATAACTAGACGACACATAGCATTTTGGTTTGGGGAGCAAATAAGGCCGCAAATTTATTGGTTACAGAGGTAAGGTTTGGCCATAGGCATTGTGGAAGGGGACTGTGTATGTCACTCCCACCCGTGTTTCTAAGGGTGAAGCAAGTGGTGGGGGATGCCCTATGACCTACAGCAAATTGGGGCATCCCCCAAGCTGTCCCTGTTGGAGAATAATAATAAAATGGGGCAGGGTGGAGAACCATGTCTGCTACCTTGAACTCCTCAAATGAAAGACCAGCTCTATTGGGAGGGATTCAACGTTTCACTGGAGAAATGGTTCCATCAGCACAAGTATTTTTCTGCTTTCCAGACAGACTTATATCCCATCTCCTCTCCCTACATGCTGTTCTGGGACTTCTCCCATCTGCCCCGCTCCTGAAGACAAAAGTCCTCAGTGTTTATGGGTAAGCTCTCTATGAGCTTATGATTGTTCTTTCTGATGCAGATAAGCTTGTCGCTAGTTTGTAAATTAGTCTGCTGAAATGACACAGCTCAGAGAAGATATCCCAGAATTCTCTTGAAAGGCCAGTCTGGCAGTCATTGATGCAATACAGTTTCTCTTTGAGTTTAGAGGAGCTAAATAACAATACACCCACACAATAATTTCCCCCCATCGTTAATTATCTTACCAAACTGGAGAAAAAGATTCTGTATTTTCTTCTTTTTAAGACACAATTCGCTACATGTCTGCTCGACGTTCAGGATGAGAACAGTTCTAGTCATTAATTTTTGGCTCTCTTTAAGATGGTTGCTTGACTTGTCTATCTAAATAGTGTTTGTGTCTGCTTGACATTTATATATCTGAAAGCCTTTGGAATCTAGAGTTTCATCCAACACTTAAGATTTTGAACACCCCATTATTCTAAACAAGAATAAAGAAAGCCATCAGGTATTCCTGGCCCTGGATCAATTTTGATTAAAATGAGCTTTATGGAGTAAATAAGTGGTCTATATCACTGTTGCAACATCTCTGGGAAAATACAATAAAAACTATTTGTTGTTTTTTACTCAGCACACTTTTCTGAATCTCAAACTGAGTAATAGCTCTGTTGGTGTTACAGGGCAGATGAAGCAATCTTTTATCATCCGATGACCTCTAGTTAAAATGTTTTGCCAAGATAGGGAAACTGCAAGGCTGAAGACCTAAGATGCCAGGTCCACTTCTTCAACAATTGTTGTGTTTTCATCCTTTCTTTGTCAGGGAACATCATTAACATTGATCACAATGGCTGTGCTCTTTTATCTCTGGTCGGGGACAGAGGGTGGCGCTAGGGAGGGAGATGTTGTTGCACCATTCCTTGGTGTGTGGAGTGCCGCAGGGTGCAATCCTCTCCCTGATGCTTTTCAACATCTTTATGTGCCTCCTTGCCCAGATTGTCTGGAGCTTTGGGCTGGGTTGCCACCAATATGCTGATGACACTCAGCTCTATCTGCTGGTGGATGGCCACACTGACTCGGCCCCGAACATACTGACCAGATGCTTGGAAGCTGTGACTAGATGGCTGGATGGGAGCCGGTTGAAGTTAAATCCTTCAAAGACAGAGGTCCTCTGGCTGAGTCAGGATGGCATGGGAATGAGGGAACAACTCCCTTCTCTTGTGGGGGCCCAATTAGACCAGTGCCTTCAATTAAGAGTTTGGGTGTAATCCTTGACGCCTCCCTTTCCATGGAGGTGCAGGTTACAGCAACAGCCAAGGTGACATTTTTTTCATCTTTGCCACATTAAGCAGGTGGTCCCTTACCTTTCCCACCCCGATCTGGCCACAGTGATCCATGTGACAGTCACCTCCAGGCTTGACTACTGTAATTCGCTCTACACGTGGCTGCCCTTGAAACTGTCCCACAAACTCCAGCGGGTGCAGAATGTGAGGCTCCTCACGGGGTTCCCTCCATGGGAGCATATTCACCCAGTGCTTTACCAGTTGCACTGGCTCCCAGTGGAGTATAGGCTCAGGTTGGAGGTGCTTGTTTTGACCTTTAAAGCCCTTTGTGGATTAGGGCCCTCATATTTACGGGACCACCTCTCCTGGTATGCCCCGCAGAGGACCTTAAGGTCCATGAATAACCATAGTATAGCGGTCCCGGGCCTTAAGGAAGTCAGACTATCCTCCACCAAGGCCAGGGCCTTTTCAGTGATGGCTCTGACCCGGTGGAATGCTCTGTTCCATGAGACTAGGGCCCTTCAGGATTTAACCTCCTTTCATCAGGCCTGTAAGACAGAGCCATTCCACCTGGCCTTTAATTTGAATTCAGCCTGATCTTTTATTTCCCTTCTCTTCCCTTCCCCTCCCCTTTTATGAAGATCACCCGCTCTGAGACCCCACAGCTAATTCTCCCCTGGCCTCCTCGCTGGCCCGAGTAGGACTAATTCAGCCAGCTAGCCCTGGTGACTATCTAATGCTTATTAGATGGATTTCCCCCAAATTGATTTCTGAACTTTGAATTTTGTTGTTATTCATGTTTTTTATGCTGCTTCTACAATTAAGTGTTTTAAATTTGTTGTTAGCCGCCCTGAGCCCAGTTTTCTGAACTGGGAAGGGCGGGGTATAAATAAAATCTTCTTCTTCTTCTTCTTCTTCTTCTTCTTCTTATTATTATTATTATTATTATTATTATTATTATTATTAGGAACTTATAAAATGAAGGTCTTACGATGTAGACCTCCCTATTTACGATGAGTGCCGTACCCCATAGTCAAATTGGACAAGACTTAACCATCCAGAGATCCTTTACCTTATTGCATTTGTATCCCACTTTTTTTAACTAAGTAATACAGAAAATTCACCGTATGGATGATACAGACCAGCTGTAAGTATACATGGGCATGTAGTAGGAAATGCCATGAACTGGCAGAACAATGGGGAAGAAGAGCAAGGGTTGTAGCCAGAAATGGGGCACACCTGGGGATGGGGAAGGAGAGGTTGGTGTACGAAGTACTCACAGGGTGATGGTGGTTGGCAAGGGGATGGGACTCAGTGCACAGGAACCAGAGTAGCAGGACCCATCACCAGAGCCAGAGGAGCCCTGTCTCCCCAAACATGGTGAGCTCTGAGGCATAGGGAGCAGTGGGAGGGACACTCCAGGAGGCTGAGACAAGCAAGGCCGACAGCCCAGCTCTCTAGCTGGCCAGGTGGGGCTCGCTAGCTCTGGGAGGAGGCTAGGAACAGGTGAGGGTCACCTGTCTCATCAGATCCAGATGCTGCAATCAGCATGCAAAGTACAAAACGGAGGGGCTGTGTCTTCACAAATGCTCATGTTGAAGGACCTTAGATGTTCCTGGATCTCTGTGGGACTTTGGACATGTGGATTGACCCTGGATTGATGACTTGACACCAGGTAGGCCAGGAGACAAAAGATTTCTATAGAGGTATAAAGTTCCATACATTTTTCAGTCCTGTGTTTTGAGAGTGGGTTGATTTGGTAGCTGGCTGGTTTTAGTTTGACACGGTTGGTTTTTCTTTATCTCCCACTTGCTTCACTCTGCAAAAAAAACCTGCCAGTATCTTACAACCAGTTGGAGTAGCAAGCGCAGAGATTTTGCAGGGCAGCATTGGGAAGACTTGTAAACCATGCGCTGGACTTGAATCAAAGTTTTTGCTGTGCTAAGATTTTGCTTGGACTTCATTTGCACCAGATACCACTTCACACCAGGGAATAAATGCATGTGGAAACAGCCTTTCTGACTGAAGAGTTCAGGTTGCGGTCAGAGCATACAAGGCCCTTTCATGTTCTGTGGATAGGATTCAAAAAATTTACCTCTACAGGCTATAATTCAATTCCCTCCATGAAGGGGCACACTTCTGTTTCTGGATATATGTTGCTTTTGCTGTGACAGAACAAACATAACAACTGCTCTGGGGAAATGTTAATTTAGGTGGAGCTATCCCTCAGGAAATAAATGCATCTGGCTCGCAACGTGCGCATGTAATTTCTGCGATCACAGCTTCACACGCTTGGTGGTTGGCCAGCTGAAATCGCAAATATTAAACGCATGCAAGGCAGGGAGCTTCTCTGCCATGGAAAGAGCTTTTAAGCTCTCTGCCCTGCTTACTAGGCTTTGGGAGGCTCTCCCAGAACCCTCACGAGAGCTTCCCAGAGCCTTGTAAGCAAGGCAGGGAGGAGCTCAAAATCTCTCTGCCCTTGTGTGAGGGGCAAGGCCTGTTTGGTGCACCAGCTTCAGAAACATAGGGATGTTGTATACCGTATGAGGTTGGGGAAGAAGGGGGTGGGGTTGTGAAACATTCTTTTAGTTGGCATATGTGTGGAGTTTTGTGTCAGCATCATTTGCGTAGGTTTTCTTTCTATTCACTTATTATATTTCTTTGGTAGTGAGAGAAAGAAGAATGGCAACTTACTGTAAGTTGACAGAATATGCACACCTTGCCGACTTAACATATAGAATAAGAGAAGAACATATATTTAGAGAAGATTGGAAAGCGTTTATTGGATATATGGGAAATAATTGTGTACAGCTGAAAACGCTGGCAGCATTAAGATAAATTCAACAGTTTAAATAAGTTTTGATGGATGCAGTAATGGAATCCTGAATGGTATAGTTTTTGTAAAATATGCAGGGATTTATGATATGTAAAACGAACCATGGAAAGAGAAGGGAAGTCATTGATATCTTAAGGATTAAAATGAGTATTTTAAATTGCGAAACAGAAAATTTAATAAAAATTATATATATATAAAGATATCAGCCTTCAAAGTTCACTTGAATTAAAGTTTTGCAGCAGGAGTCTGAAAAAGAGCAGAGTCTAAAATGTAACCAAATTTCTTTGCTCATATGCAGAAGAGGACAGAAGGAAAACTTACCCACAGATAAAACAGAGGACACTGATTTATCTTGCCTGCTAAAACTCTGTGACTCAGGTGGTGAAACAGTCAAGTCTGGTGTTGGGGCAAACTTTATGAATGGAAAATCTTCCAACGCCTAAGTAAAACCACACAAAATTGACTAAGCTGATTCTGATTGCTTTAATGCGGAGAACAGCTCCGCCTAGATGAGTTTCTCTTGTACATGACCACATGCTGATTTGCCTGCTCAGACTTGCCATGGCTTTGCAGTCCATATGGAATTGTGGCCTCCATCTGTGAGATCCGAGTTCAGCAGCTGGACTCAATAAGACCATTTTTGGACTAGTTCTCGGAAAACAAACGGCTTGAGCCAAAAAACAAAAACCCACTGCCATCAATCTCGCAACATACTCATCTTGTAAATATTAACCCCCTTCAAAAAGCAATCGGCCTAACTGTTTCATTCAATTATACACAATTTATCTTGAAGGCATATAGACATTTTTGTAGAAAGGAACGCCTCGGTCAACAACTGTTGTGGTAGAGAATCTAACCATTCTCTTGTAGAATATACACCAGTGATGATATGTGGTAAAATCCATTACTGTCCAGAGCATTACCCAAGGTATATTTTCAGTGTCTGCTTTTGCCCTTTGTGGGATATTGGGCTGCTGTAACACATTATAGGAAATGGAGCAGTTGTGGGAGGAGACCAGGAGAAATAGAAAATGGAGCTGCGCTGTCCATTAATTGATGCAATTTCTACTATTCTGTGCTGATCCCGTGGGCTACCCAAGAGGCGAGGT
This sequence comes from Podarcis melisellensis, assembly GCF_964234715.1. Lineage (NCBI taxonomy): Eukaryota > Metazoa > Chordata > Lepidosauria > Squamata > Lacertidae > Podarcis > Podarcis melisellensis. The sequence continues at coordinate 117,988,624 of NC_138528.1, forward strand.
CCAAGTCCGGTCCGTGGTCAAAGGTGCAACGTGGAGGCAGTCTCTAGTAGCTGAAGCTGGGTGCAGGGCAGGGAGTCGGGTGAAGTCAGGAACAGGCATGCAAGCAGGGAGCCAGGGCGGGTCAGGAGCTCAGGCAGGAAAGCAGGACAGGGTTCAGGCAAGAACTAGCAACCAACAATGTTGCTCCTGCAACTTGGGACTGGGGCTGGCCGGCTTTTATCTGCCCCGAGGCATAGGGTGGCCCCGATCCTCTGGTGACTCGCCTCTCCTGGCCTGGAGGCGAGCACTTCTCCTGCGGGAACTTAGTTCCCTCCGCCTCTCTGCCCTGAGCCTCTGCAGCTCAGGAGAGGCTGGAGGGTTACCGGACCCAGAGGCAACCTCAGCTTCCCCTGACAGGGCTGCGAGTGAAGCACCTGCAGGCAAGGGTCCTCCATCACCTCAGGAGCCAGAGCAGGCTCAGCTGGTGCCTGCACCTGAGGAGCCAGCACAGGTGAGGACCCTTCGGGCTCAAGCCCCAGCCCTGGCTCAGCTGGTTCTGGAGGCGGGGAATCCTGTGCAGGCTGGGATCCCTCAGGTTCAGCCTCCGAGTCTGAATCCCAGGCCATCACATATTCTGAATATGGTGTCCAAGTGCCATAATGTGACCAACTCAGCTAGCAATTCTGTGTTTACCCACATGAATGGGGGTGGATGTGTGTCTGAATACTGGGACCACATACATGGGTATCAAATATAATTGAGAAAAGGGCTTAAGAATAATTGATATCAGTGTTGCCATATTTCCAAAAGTGTAATATGAGCTGGGGGGGGGGGAGTTGTTGAACTTTTTGTTTTCTTGGCCATAATGGTTGAGCTTTTTTGGCAATATCTAAAAAATAATGAGTTTTGGAGTTATTTTTAATGAAATTCGCCAAAACCTACACTTCCGACATGGGCTATATGTCCAGATTTTCCCAGACGCTTCAGCAATTTCAGACTGGACACTGTTTTTGAGTGCTGGATACCGGCTAGGTCCAGGAAATTCCAGACGTATGGTAACCCTATCCATGTGGCAGCTAGAAAGTAGTTGATTTATCCTGACAGGCTATATTAAACAACAACCTATTTCATCCAACACGCCTGGCACAGATGCATCTAATTTAGAAAGCCATTTGCAGTGGAATTGCAACCTGTAGCACCATTTCAGCCAGATTCTTAGTATTTTTAAGCCCTGCAGAGTTCAGTGGAACTGGGTTCTCAATAAGTGTGCTTAGGATAGCACCTTTTGCTTTCTGTTGCTGGAAATTGACGTCTCGTCTAGATGCCCCACAGATTGCAAGCATGACTGCCACAGAACTTTGAGGAGGCCCGGCCCCTTCACTGATTTTTTTTGTGGGGGGCAGCTGGGCCCCCAACACCCCTACTTGGTGCCAATACATAATGAATTTCCTTCCTGTTTGGAGCCAATACATAATGAATTTCCTCATCTCTCTCTTCAGCCAGTGGTGATCGGAAACAGGGAAACATAGTACAGTGGTACCTCAGTTCTCGAACGAAATCCGTTCCAGAAGCCCATTCAGCTTCCGAAACATTCAGAAACCGAGGTGTGGCTTCTCATTGGTTGCAAAAGCTTCTTGCACTCAGCGGAAGCCACATCGCACATCCGGGTTCTGAAAAACGTTCGAAAACAGAAGCATTTACTTCTGGGTTTTTGGCATTTGAGAAAGCCTCTCCTCCTCCCGGAGGGGAGGGGTTGTGACTGGGAGACAATTCCCGCTTCACGCAGGGGGCATTCGGCCCCCTGCCCTCTCACTATCGCTGGCGCGCCATGCCCCCCAGGTGGGCACCCAATCGGGTGGCACCGAGGGTGTGTGGTTTAGCCGCTCAAATGCGGCCATGCCAGATCTCCCCATCATTCGCTTCCGATCTGCCACGAGTCACCCACCCACCACTCCCTCTAGGGCATAGCTTCTCGCTTGGCCTTGCTATGGACCCATGGGTGGTCGCCCTGGTTGCCCAGGGGGCCTGGTAGGAGTTTTTTCCAATTGGCAAATTGGCACCGGCCTCTTGGTTTTTTTCGCCTACCTCGTAGCAATCGTCACAACTTTCTTGGTATTTGGCAGTTAGGCATTGGAATGTGTTGTTGGTGTATGGAAGGGCAAGGTGTGGCCATCGCCTACCCCTTCACTTTGGGGTATTCTGTTAAAGGAATCCAGCGGTCGTGGATCCTGTCCGATGCCCTGTGTGGCGGGGGGCCATGGCACGACCCTCGGTGACATCAGGGGAGAGCTTATAGCTGTATTTGCATCAACAGGCTCCCCCTACTGGTGGTTAACCCCTCAGCAGACTCGCCCCTCTCTGAGTGGGTGGAGTCAAATTGTCTGTGGTCCAATGCCTAAGCCAATACCTTCTCACATGCTGTAATCAATAAAGTTGTGGCCTTTTCTTGCCCATTAACCTAATATACTGTGTCCACGTGTCTTCATTCCCCAAGCGGGGATCGGGTCCTCGAATCACAACCGAAATGTACGACAACAGAGGTGTTTGAGAGCTGAGATTCCACTGTAGTCTTGACCCATCAGTTTCGGCTACAACTGAAATGATGAATGAATGGGGAACTGACTGTGAAGATACTGATACCTAAGGCAGGAGTAACTTTGGGATCTGAGTGCATAATGAAGCAATTGTATGTTTGCTTAAGAGCAGAAGGAGCCCTGCTAGAGGTCAGTCTAGGGCAGCAATCCATTCTCACAGTGGCCAGCCAGAGGTTTGTGGCGGAACCTGCCATACAACAGCATTCTGCCCATCTGCGATTCCGAGCAATTCAGAGGCCTACTACCTCGGAGACTGGAGGTCAGCTACGGTTACCGTGGCTAGAAGCCATTTATAGCTTTATCCGCCCTCATGGGGCCAGAGCTGAGAAAAAGTCAAAGCTGCATTCGTTTAACTGACATCCCTCCAACCACAAATGGGCAGTGAATCAGCCGTGACATGATCTTAGCCCTCCCGGATCAGATTGTATCAGTTCAGCGCTACAGTTTATTTTTGTGTGTTTTTTCTTTTACATGCAAGTCGCTACATTTTTAGACATGGGAGGTTTCTGTGCATCAGCTTCCAAGAAAGGCAGAGGTCTGCTTCTTTCAGAGATACTGGACTGTCTAGGAGGAGCCCGGACATCTGCAAAGTCTCTCGACAACCTCCGCCAAGCATGCTAAATTGGAACAGGCAGAGGTCAGTCAAGCAGCAGCCAACTGTAAACTGCCCTTTGCTGTGTCCCGTAAACGGAAGATGTTGTCCAGCATCCTTGGTGAGATCTGTCAGGCTGCAGTCAAAACTAAATGATGCAAATCATTGCCTCAAGAGCAGGTCAAGCTGAGAAGTGGAATGGGGAATGAAATGATACAAGGCAAGAGGCTCAGGGAGGTCAAGCAATTCGAGCAGACTTAAGGCCCGAGCGATCCATCGCAGGTGAACCGTATGTAACGGAAGTCTGACAGCCCATTTAGATGAGGAACAGTCACTTCTGGTGGGGATTATTAGGAATGTAGAAATGGAAGGAGAGAGAGAGAGCGAGAGAGAGAGACATGTTCTTAATTTTTCTGTCATCCATTGTTTTCTCCCCACTCCAAATGGCTTCCCCTATCCCCAGGCAAGTTTTTCCCTTGTATGTTTTTTAATGCTTAAAACTCCATGGGTAGATGTGACAATTTATGATGGGGAAATGGCAGAATGCAGGAGCAGGGAACATTAAGAACCCCTGTTCCATGTGGTTTCTTCTCTTTCATCGCCCCCAGTTGGAATGAATTTCTCCCATCTTAAGAGGCCATGAATAAAGTATAAAATGCATGCTGGAGTGGATCATGAATAGAAAAAAAAATTGTTTGACTGCAGAGCCAAATAAGCAGAACTGTATTTGCATGAGATATTTTAGATTTGTCCCACAGTAATGATCCACATAAACGCCACAGCTTAGAAAATGTTATTTAGCCCGCGTAAACAGTCTTCTTGGAAGACACAGATTATTTAGGTCCATTTTAATGTGGGTTCAGGCCCATGCACAGAACTAAGTCGGCCTTGGTGGAGCAGCTGCAAGCATTATTGGAGGACAGATTGTATAGATCTCATTTGAATCTGGGTTAAGGTCTGGCCATGGAAATGAGTCAGCCTTGATGGATGACCCATCAAGATGGTGATCTGTGAGTAGGACAGGGGGAGTGCAACCTTGCTTCTGCTTTCTGGTCTCTTGCCAGCATTGATACCATTGACCATGGTATCCCCCTGGACCAACTCTGGAGAATGAGAATTGGGGGCACTGTATTACAGTGGTTCTAATCCTACATTCAGACCCCATGGCTTTTTAATCAATAGAAGCACTACTGTGAAATAGACTAATGGTGAAATCCATGTGAGCAAAGAATGGTGGTTTCAGGAGAATATTCCACCCCCACCTCAACCTTGTATTTCAGACGCATGTTCTCAGTGGACAACTTTGGGCTTAGCCCTAGCTGAAACCAGCATGCCACCATTTCACAGGCATTTTACATTGACTTCTGTGGAAAACAGTGAAACTAGGCACCAGGGACCTTGATGCTAGGACTTTCATCTTCAGAGATATCGGAACATTGGTTCAAAGGGTCATATCAACTGATTCAAAGCAAGGAATTGCCCCCTCTCAAATCATGCCCACCCTGTAGGATCAGAAGAAGTGTCCCGTCTAGGGTGGTGCCAGAGTTGATGAGAATGAAAGAGTTGGCCAGAATCAAGACCAACTCCAGGGTTGCAGGTGCCCTTGACAGGGTCTTATCATAGGAGGGACTCTTTGGGATACAAAATACAGGGGGGAAACCAAGATGGTCACCATGTATTGATTTTGTTTTCATCCACGATGCTACAGAGCATCTGAGGCATGGTTTATTTGGAGTACTAAGATGTAAGCATGGCAGGGTTCCCCCCCCCCCACACACAAAGCAGAGCCTCCTAGAACCCATCACCATTGACAGTGAGTCCCCACTGCTGTTGCTGAGTGCCTCCCCCTATCTGTGCTGAAAGACACATCCGTAGACCAGATGGGATCGCAGTGTAGCTGTGCATCTTCTGCATAAGGATATTCCTTGTGGATCAGGGCATCTTGAGTCCATTTACCGAACATGTACCTTGTGAAAAACAGTGGTTGCTGGAAAGAGAATTATGCATTTGGAAGAAGGTCTTTCATTAAAAAGCATTGTGGGGGGAATGTAAATATGTTTTTGGATAGCGTCAACAACAGCTGCCCACGCTTCAAAGAAGGGAGCTTTTGAAAAGCATCTGGAGGGGGAACAGAAAAGGTGGATTGCAAGCCATGCTGTAGCAATTAACTGATTCACTTGATGGAAAACCAGGCACAGAACAATTATTTAACAAACTGTGTATTCTAAGTAAGTGCTTGTGTGCTGTGTATTTTTTTATCGTTTTTTTGCTCATGCAATCTATTATCTTTACCCTGCTGATACTGTTGGGTGCCTTGATGTGTTTGGGAAAAGGTAATGTATAAATCTGTAAGTACCAGCATAAACACATACAGAAAATAGCCATCATCCCCACCATCCCCTCCACTGGGTTTGATGCATTTTTACTTTATCAAGAGTCTGGCCCTTTCGAGGGCAATTCTCTCCCCGGACTGTCCTGTGCAACTCCATGGCTTTGAAGAAGCAACATGTGTCTCAATGGCTCCTCCGACTGTTGCATTTGAGCCGGAGCTACACATTTGAGCTACAGAATTAGTTATTGACAGAACAACAGTCGTAGAAGCAAATTCCTGCAGTAGAAGCAAATTCCTGCAACAGCCAAGACAAGAAGTCATCAGGAAAGGATACCATCTTCTTTCACATATCCAAAGATAATATAGATTTATTTCCTGGAAACGTGTGTTGTATTTAAAATTATGCATCTATCTTCCCCTCACCCCCATTTTCCATCTCTTGGTGAGCACTGTAGCTCATCTCCAGGAAACAATCAGATCTTAATCCATTCCAAAGCAGTTTTCACTGAGAGCAGTTTTGGCCCTGAATAAAAAGACTTCTTCCTAAGCTAATTTGTTTTGTGCAGCTGTGTGTGTTGCCAGGGTGCCTGTTCCTTGAGCATCAGATTAATTGTGGAAGGATTTCCAGCAGCTGCGTCGTAGATGATATCTGGAGGGAGCTAGACGTTTCCAGAGGTGTTGAGTTGATGCCGCTCCAAGCATCTGTGTATCCCCTCGTGCATATCATGATTCTGCAATGCCCAACCCTTCCTTCACTTCATTGGTTATCTTCACCAAGGGCAGAGCAACGCACAGTAGGATAGCACATGGCACATTGCATTAAATGTGACGCCAGGATGAAAAGAGTGGTAATCTATGGGGTTTGGCAACTCTTAACATCTAACCAGGCCACAAGTTCTTAACTCTAATGCATTCTAGCTGCTAACTGTTATGGAAGTAATGTTTAAGCAAAAGCACACAAATAGGTGCCTAGACTCGAATGGAAACTGGAAAAGGAAGCAGATATTATTAAAAACAAATATATTATTTATACCCCACCCATCTGGCTGAGCTTCCCCACCCACTCTAGGGATGGGGGTGGCACTGTGGTCTAAACCACTGAGCCTCTTGGGCTTGCTGCTCAGAAGGTTGGTGGTTTGAATCCCCACGACGGGGTGAGCTCCCGTTGCTCTGTCCCAGCTCCTGTCAACCTAGCAGTTCGAAAGCAAATAGATAAATAGGTACCACTGCAGCGGAAGGTAAGTGGTGTTTCCGTGCACTCTGGTTTCCATCACGGTGTCCCGTTGCGCCAGAAGCAGTTTAGTCATGCTGGACACATGACCTGGAAAGCTATCTGTGGACGAACGCTGGTTCCCTCAGCCTGAAAGTGAGATGAGCGCCTTTGACTGGATTTAACCATCCAGGGGTCCTTTACATTTTTTACCCCCAGCCACTCTGGGCAGCTCCCAGAAGAATATTAAAAACACGATAAAACACCAAACATTAAAAACTTCTCTAAACAGGGCTCCCTTCAGATGTCTTCTACAAGTCAGATAGCTGTTCATTTCCTTGATATCTGATGGGAGGGCATTCCACACATTATTGCAAGAAGGTGATTGTTTCATAGAATCATAGAGTTGGAAGAGACCACAAGGACCATCGAGTCCAACCCCCTGCCAAGCAGGAAACACCATCAGAGCACTCCTGACATATGGTTGTCAAGCCTCTGCTTAAAGACCTCCAAAGAAGGAGACTCCACCACACTCCTTGGCAGCAAATTCCACTGTCGAACAGCTCTTACTGTCAGGAAGTTCTTCCTAATGTTTAGGTGGAATCTTCTTTCTTCTAGTTTGGATCCATTGCTCCATGTCCGCTTCTCTGGAGCAGCAGAAAACAACCTTTCTCCCTCCTCTATGTGACATCCTTTTATATATTTGAACATGGCTATCATATCACCCCTTAACCTCCTCTTCTCCAGGCTAAACATGCCCAGCTCCCTTAGCCGTTCCTCATAAGGCATCGTTTCCAGGCCTTTGACCATTTTGGTTGCCCTCCTCTGGACACGTTCCAGTTTGTCAGTGTCCTTCTTAAACTGTGGTGCCCAGAACTGGACACAGTGCTCCAGGTGAGGTCTGACCAGAGCAGAATACAGTGGCACTATTATGTGTGTTTCACATAAACACACATCTTTCTCTAAAACTCTGGAACCTAAAGTAGTGATGAGTTAACTTGGCCCCCAACTTGGCTTGTTCTTTTCATCATTCTGATGTGATTTGGGTGGGGTGGGGGGGCAGAATTGGATGCAGCTCAGGCCAAAGAGCTAATTGGATCCAAACTTCAGTGGACAGTCAGATGACACATATATTGGCATGGGGGTCTGAACTATGGAATTTGCCATTCTGACCCCCTCCCTGCCCCAGTTTTGAGATGCAGCACTGTGGCTAATCCAAATGAAAAAATAAATAAATAAATACTCAAATACTGCATCCATTTAGATGTTGCTCTGGGTCTGCGAATTTCAAGGCCTTAAGACTGAGATGGGAAAAGTGTTGGTGGAGTTCTTTACCAATACAGTATGGTTTCAAAACAATACCTTTCCACTTACACTATGGAATATCTCTCTCACTCCCAAACTCTTTTTGAAATACTCCTCAAGATGAATGTTCTGGCTTTACTTAGCAGACATGGAGGAGTAGCCATATTTCCCCCAGGAATTTAAAAAATCACCTCAGATCAACTGCCAATGACCCATAAATTATGTTGATCAAGATGGGCACAGACGATAAATGAGTCTGAAGTTCTGCTTATGTGACTGCCCTGCCCTTTACTGTTCCTAATGGACCCTGTTCAAAGCAAATAATTAAGTATACAAAATGCCTGATTTTAGCGTCTATCAGTCTGCTCTGGAAGCCTAGCCAAGAATGCCGATGCAGACATTTTTTGCTTCTGATTCGGTCTTTGCCGCACGATAAGAAATTCTTGAGATGGTTGATTCAACAACCCCTTTTCAGAGCAGGAAAAGTCCTCTACGTTTTTAGAGACACACGCTCGTCCTTGCTAATGACATCTCCCAAATGGGCTGGGGCTTGCTTACCACATGTTGAAGTGATGCAATGCACCTTGCTATTGAAGGACCATAGCCACCAATGTAAAAAGATAAAGGACCCCTGGACAGTTAAGGTGATTATGTGGTTGTGGTGCTCATCTTGCTTTCAGGCTGAGGGCAATTCTCCACAGACAGCTTTCTAGGTCATGTGGCCAGCATGATAAAACTGTTTCTGGCACAACAGAACACCGTAACGGAAGTCAGAGTGCACAGAAATGCCATTTACCTTCCCATCGCAGTGGTACCTATTTATCTACTTGCACTGGTGTGCTTTTGAACTGGCATGATCTGGGACGGAGCAATGGGAGCTCACTCCATTGCAGGGATTTGAACCGCTGACCTTCTGATCAGCAAGCTCAAGAGGTTCAGTGGTTTAGACCACAGACCAGAGTCCAGAATCACTTAACTGATGTATGGCAGCTATACCAACATATAGGTTCCCAATAAATTATGAGGGTTAACCTTCTTTAGATCCTCTGCTGTGTGAAGGTTAAAGCCATAATTGAAATTTCCCTCCCCGCCTCTGCCCCCAAGGCAAGTTGCTTCATACTTTGGGAGCTGACCCTGAAGTCCATAGCACATTCAAAGCACTTTTGGCCCATCCAAAGGTCCCAGCTTGGCAAAGCCACTTCAGCCTACAAAGGAGGTGGTGTTGCGGGCTTCACGCCCCCACCACGCGCTCAGCGGCTGGCTCTCAGCCTCCGTGCAATTGAGGGAATCCCCGGGCACATCACCCCCTGGACAGCTGGCTCAGGGGTTGTGGCCAGCCCTATTTATCACTGGCGCGACCGGGGATCTCCCTCTTTTGTCTCCTCCAGCTGCTCCAGTTTCCCACCCTCCCGCCCTTTAAGGTTTTCCTGCTTGACCTTGAAATGGACCTCGGTTGGTCGCCATTGAAGGGCCTGGTCAGATTTTTTTCCACTTAGCAAATTGGCACCAGCCACTTGGTTTTTTGCCTACCTCGTAGCATATTGTCACAACTTTCTTGGTATTGGCGGTTAGGCATTGGTGTTGGTATTGTTCTGTAGATGGAAGAGGGGAGGAAGCGCCATCACCTGCCCCACATATTGAAGGGTAGTCCGATAAAGGATTCCGGGGGGCGTGGCCCTGTCCGAAGCCTATGGAGGTGAGGGCCTTAGGCACGCCCCTGAGCGGTGACCCCGGGGGAGTTCCTAGTTGATGTGCATCAGCAGGACTCCCCCTACTGGTGGTTAACCCTTCCTAGACTTCAAGTGGACGGGCTGAAGCCAGATAGTTGGTTAGGACCAATGCCTAAGCCAATACTGCTCATCACCTGTAACCAATAAAGTGGTGGCCATATTTAGCCCATTAACCTTAAATAAATGTGTCATGTATCTTTACTGGGGAGGAACAGGAACTTGCCACACAACTCCATCCTTTCTAAAATCCTGGAGAGCAACACTGGCAGTAATTGCAGAGCTAGATTGACCCATGATCTGATTCATTGTATGCACTATAACAGCTTCAGGACAGTTATCTGACTGCAGTTTGAGGAATTATAAGCCCTGGCTCTTTGCCAAGCCCTGTCTGTGATATTTATTTATTAAATTTGCCTGCCCCCCTTCATCTGAAAATCCCAGGCTGGTTCACAATGGAGAGATACAAAATGAGAATGCAAAAAACTGCCCCCGCAGCTGCTAAACAAAGCTTTAACAATGCAACACAGAGCTATGCTTCTAATGTAGCTCATTGCTTGAGCCTGATCCAGAGTCGATAATTGCTAGAGCTTTGTCACCCCCATAAGAACTCTCAGCATATTACAGTACAGATTTTAATGCAGAGTCCAGAAGACAAGCCAACTTGTGTTGTTCTGTGTTCAGTTATATACATAGCAGCAGAATTAACGTGTTTCCTATATACTTGGTTATGGCATCGAAGGCAACGTTGAATTCAGAATGTGAAAGCTAGCCTAGTCTCTGCAGATTTCGATTCAAGTCGCTCTTCAGCAATATGGCGCATTTATAGGGAACTTATTGCCAATTCATCGCCCCATAGTTCGTATTAAGGAAGTCTGCCTTTCCCAATAGACCAGATGTTACATTACCCTGACATAAAGAACTAACCTCACCCTGATATAAAGAACTAATCATATGTGGGAATTTATGTTCAAATAACTTTGTTCCTAAGGCAATCAAAGGGGGAAATTGTGTAAAAGGGGGGAAGCAGATTTTTTTTTTTTACATGTTTACCCATAACCCACAAAGCAGCTGAACAAATTTGTTTATGGTTTTGATTGTAAAATTATTCCCAGGCTGAGACCACGTATGTTATTCAAGCCAGATGGAATTGCAATTCCACATTATGGGGGTGGGAGTAGGTATAGGGTCATAGCAATCTCTTAACTGCCTTTGCCCAGAACGGAGGGTGTGTTATGTAAACGCCCAAAATAATAATCATTAACTGCTAACAGTGACAATGTGTTTCATTTCTATAAAGGAAATATATAAGGACTTTTGCATCATGTTAAAACTCAAGATATACATTGTATTTTGATTATTAAGCATTGAGGTATCTTGATTTCTATAAGTAGATATTGTCAAATGCATACAGTTAGAAGTTGGGCACCTCTGAGCTTATTCATTAACAGATTTAAACTTAGTTGAAAGTTCTTGGAACAGAAAAGCCTGGATAGATTTCTTCATGTCAGCTGGCTAATTTAGGTGGGAAGATTCATTTTGTTGCTGCTATTACCAAACAACCAGGAGTCAGAAACTCTTGCTTTTTTACTTCAAACCACCCAGAGATCTTCTAACAAATCTTGGCCTACCTTCAGCTGTATGAGTGATGTGAATGCCTCAGAGAGGTGAGATAATTTTTTTTTTTAATGAACAAAGAAAGTTTGTTCCTTGTGTCCTTCAGATAAACAAATACAGTTCAATCATATACAAAAAATAATTTTGTCCCGGAAGCAGGGACAGCTCCAAGTGTGGTAGAGCCATGGCAAAAGTGCATCTGTGGGACATCCCTTCCTCTACCAGTGGGCCCTGACAGTATTACCTCATGGTGGGAGGGAATAGAGGCTGTAGCACTGGCATAGCACTGTTATTAGATACTTGAGGAAATCAAAATGGCAGCCATACCCAGCAATCTGTTGCTTTTGGAGCAACCTCACCTCTTTATGTGTACTGCTAAATACATGGAAGCTTCCACTGTAGCTAAAGAAAGGAGTTGCTGAGAGCCCAACAGGTTGATAATTAACTTAGAATGTATCTCTGCTACAATGTCACAATGTGTTTAACTTTAAATCACATGAGAAGTATTCAGTTGCAAATCTCCATTTTGTGTGTGTGTTAGTCTTTGTTGTCAAGTACCGTAGAAAAAAGAACCTGTGCTAATGATTTTCACTTGGAGAACACAGCCTCAGGCTGTAATGGAGGCTGTGGGAGAGACAGAGCTATTGTTTTCAGCTCTGTTTGAAGTAATTTTATATTTCTAAGATGTTGTATGTATGCTCAGACAAGCACATGATCTCATGCACCTATTTGGATGTGATTTTCTTTCCAGTGTCTTTTTTGGAACAAGTTTTGTTAGTAAAGCTTTGGAACCATATTTTTGGACTGGACAATTTTAATTTCAGGGAGTGTCAGGTTTTATTCATCTTATTGCTTTCAAGTGTGCAATATCAATAGCTGCAATATTTCCTTCTGTGTAAACCTGCATGGAGTCAGGCTGCAATTCTGCAAAAGTGCAAAGCGACAATAGCCGAAGTTAGTGAGACTTTGGCTTTGGGAATGCTTGGGTAGGAGATGAAATGCTGTTTGCTGGTAGAACACATGGTTTGCAAGTAAAAGTTCCCTGGTCAGGTTGGGAAACTCCTGTCTGAAACCCCAGAGAACTGCTCCTGTTCCATGTTCACCTAAATGGCCTAAGAGTGGGACCAGTTTTCTGCTCTTGAGTATTATTTAGTATTGGGAGATAGGAACGATGACATTGCTATCTTTCATTCTGAAACAATCAGAAAATAGTAGTATCTCCCACTATCAGACAGGCAAACTCAACTGCTTTTGGCAGCAGTCTACAGATGTTACATTGGATTTATATCCCTGCTTGTTTTCATACCTAATTTATCACTTCCTGATTTGCTTTAAATGAGAACATTCTCGTCTGGAATAATAAACCTTCATTGAAGGGTCTTAAAATAAGATCCAGGGCTAATAGCTACATAAACAACAAACAGTTCAGCTCTGTTGAGCTCCTTTATTCAGATGGGGGGAAAGAGAGAGAGCAAAAGCCTTTTGAATGCCGAAAAATAATATCACCAAGTATGGAATAAAATAGAACAGAAATAAAAGGCTGAATGCATTTCAGTTAATAACATTGATCCACGACCTCCACTTATAGGCTGTGTACACACTAACTTTTAAAGCATATTAAGCACACACACACCCTGCAAAGAATTCTGGGCAAGGTAGCTTACCTCTCACAGTTACCTTGCCAGAAACCCTTAACAAACTGAAGAATTATTTAAGGGGGTAGAGTGTGCTTTGAATGCGTATAGTGAATAAACAGTCATAGACTTTTTACCATAACTGGTCTCTTAACTTAAAAAAAAATTCATTGGATTTGGGGACTTTTGTTTGCAGAGCAGCAATTGTTTATTTGCAATTTGCAATTTTCTGTTTTGTTCCAGACTTCATTCAGACAGCTGCACACATAGCTGGTTTGCCACAGGCCTCAGATCCTGTATTCTTCCCCACCCACCCACAGAAAGAAACCTTACTGGTGGTTACCAGTGCTTATGATGATCAGCTTTGAACACTGATTAAAATGCTGTGCATTTAAAGAATCTTGATGTGATCACACACATAAAATTGACTAAATCACAATGTGGAAAGGAACCTTTGCCTTTGCATGCTTTTGAATTCCTGTGCGATGGCAATCATTATTTTAAGATAGACATGAGCAGAAAATTACTGCAATCTGTTGCAAAATTACACACACACACACACACACACACACACCATTTCCAAAATGAATTTTGGAAATTGTTCAAGTAAAATTGGGAGGTAGAGTAAGCAGAACATGGGGCAGTTCTGGCCCACAGAGCAATAATAGAATAGAATGGGGAGACATGAGCACCATCCCTCTCTAATATTTCAATCCATTCTACAATGGTGGGTCCCAGGGATTGGGAGAGCTTTGATGCTATCAGTCTATAAGGCAACATTCCAGCAGCACTGAAATATTAGCATCATTAGGTCTGTCTTTTAGAAGTGGGCTATGAAGCCGAATGAGCCCAGCGATTATAGCTCTGTTTATTTAATAAGCGTTGCCACAAAATAATATGCTACAGGGCCAGCTTAGAAATCTGGGTATACTGAGGAGCATGTGGCTTAAAAAAAAGCCTTTTCCCAACATGCACCAAGTGTCCTTCCTTTATTATCTGCCTCACAGTTACCCAAACACAGAGGCCATTTGTGGTTCTGAAAAAAACATCTTACTCCATAGATGAGGATTAATCAGGGGCAAAATTGGGGAAAGTTACACTTGTAACTTTGGTTCCTTGATATGACAGTATACTTAGCAAACCCTCCAACATTTCCCTGGTGAAAATAGGGACGTCCTATTCCATGATGACAACATGGTGATACAGTGTTACCTCGGGTTGGGACGTGGGTGGCGCTGTGGGTTAAACCACAGAGCCTAGGACATGCCGATCAGAAGGTCGGCGGTTTGAATCCCCGCGACGGGGTGAGCTCCCATTGCTCAGTCCCTGGCTCCTGCCAACCTAGCAGTTTGAAAGCACGTCAGAGTGCAAGTAGATAAATAGGTACCCATCTGGCAGGTAGGTAAACGGCGTTTCCGTGCGCTGCTCTGGTTCACCAGAAGCGGCTTAGTCATGCTGGCCACATGACCCGGAAGCTGTACGCCGGCTCCCTCGGCCAATAAAGCGAGATGAGCACCACAACCCCAGAGTCGGTCACGATTGGACCTAATGGCCAGGGGTCCCTTTACCTTTACCTCGGGTTACACACTCTTCAGGTTAGAGACGCTTCAGGTTACAGACTCTGCTAATCCAGAAATAGTACCTCGGGTTAAGAACTTTGCTTCAGGGTGAGAACAGAAATCGTGCGGCGGCAGCAGCAGGAGGGCCTATTAGCTAAAGTTGTACTTCAGGTTTTGAACAGCTTCAGGTTAAGAACGGACCTCCAGAACAAATTAAGTTATTAACCCGAGGTACCACTGTACTCTGCCCATCTGTTTGTGTTGTCCCAGCCACTCTGGGTGGCTTCCAACATATATAAAAGCATAATAAAACATTAAACAACTGCCCTATACAGGGCTGCCTTCAGATGTCTTCTAAAGGTTGTATGGTTACTTATCTTCTTGGCTTGGGGGGTCACATAACTCCATACCCTCCAACATTTCTTTGATGAAAATAAGGACGTCTTAAGGAAAAGCGGGACATTCAGGGATCAAGTCAGAAACTGGGACAGCTTCTGTGAATCTAGGGCTGTCCCTGGAGAATAGGGACACTTGGTGGGTCTGACTTAGTCTCACATCTTTGAACATTAAAGTCACCCCTTGCTATAGCGGATAACATACCTGCGGCTGATGAGTACAGTGTTGCTATTTCCCCACTTTCTATTTAATACGTATATTAATACAGCTAACCCTGAACAGAGAGGTGAAAGATTATTTTCCGTTCCTGTTGACAAAAGGAAATTGCCATTTCTACCCTATGCTAATTAGATTTTCACATTCACATTGCGGCAACTATTAACTGCTTTGGGGGATTTCTGTAACTCCAAACAGCTGGGTTATTAACTTCAAGAAAAGGGTTTTTGGTTTTGGCAGGAAGTCCTCTACCAATACACAGCTCACTGTGGGCTGTATCCTGATCAGAGCATATACTTGGAACTTTGACATCTACTGATTGCAGCCTCCATTTTTTGTTCTTTTCTTATCCTTATTTTTTCCCCTTTAAAAAACCTCTAATTCCGAACTTAATAGGATATTGAGGATATTTTCTTTGACTGTCCCTATTTTCTGAAACTTATTCCTTCTTGGTAATTACTGTTCCATTTATTGTCTTTTATTTTATTTGTTTATATAATTTATTCACGGTCCATTTATTGTCTTTTAAAGGGATGCTATAAAAATAAAAGTTTGAACTGCTAAAAATGTATTTGCGGCTCAGCTCCCAGGGTTTCTAGATGTTACCACCACCTCCACAACCACTCACTCAAACAATTCCATACACATGAGTAGGCATGTCTACTCAGAAGTAAACCTCATTACAGTGGTACCTAGCTTCTCAAACATAATCCGTTCTGGGAGTCCGTTCAACTCCCCAAACCGTTCGAAAACCAAGGTGCAGCTTCCGATTGGCTGCAAACAGAAGCTTTGTCAGAAGTTTGGCTTCTGAAATACATTTGCAAACCGGAACACTTACTTGCAAGTTTGCTGCATTCAGGAGCCAATTTGTTTGGCAATTAATCCGTTTGAGAACTAAGGTATGACTGTAATTCAAATGGGTCTTAATCCTAGGTACACAGGTGACAGGTTTACAGTCTCCTCTTGTCCCCTAGCCTGGCATATCACAGACCAGGGAGGTTGAGTTTGAACTGTGGATAACGGATTGTAGGACTGTTAAAGCCATCTTCATGATTTCAAAATAACTTTTGTGGGTATAAAGCAGGCATTCCCAACCTTTAGCCCTCCAGATGTTTTGGACTACAATTCCTGTTATGTACTGAAGTTTTCACCCTGGGCCAGCAGGGGGATACTGTAGATAGTTTTCACCCAGGTCCACATATGCAAATAAGGAATTGAAAGTGACATCCAGTGATTGGATAGTTACAGAAAGTTGTTACTGTTGCTTTGTAGTTGAGCTCTATATAAGTAGGTTGACTGAACCCTTCGGCCCAGTTCTGTTCTGGACCTGTGAATAAAGAAGAGCTGTTTGAAGAATCGCTGTGTCATCTGATATTTTCACCCACAATTTAACAATTCCCATCATCCCTGACCACTGGTCCTGTTAGCTAGGGATCATGGGAGTTGTAGGCCAAAACATCTGGAGGGCTGCAGGTTGGGGGTGCCTGGTATAAAGTGTGTCATGTCAATCTGAACCTTCCTGTGTTGCGTACAGTGGTACCTCAGGTTAAGTACTTAATTCGTTCCGGAGGTCCGTACTTAACCTGAAACTGTTCTTAACCTGAAGCACCACTTTAGCTAACGGGGCCTCCTGCTGCTGCTGCCGCACCGCCAGAGCACGATTTCTGTTCTCATCCTGAAGCAAAGTTCTTAACCTGAAGCACTATTTCTGGCTTAGCAGAGTCTGTAACCTGAAGTGCATGTAACCCGAGGTACCACTGTACAAGGGCCTGAAACGGGCTTCTAATTCCATTCAGCCAAATACTGAACACTCACTTCAGACATTTCCACTCAACACAGAAAGGGCAGTGGGCAGGAATAGAGATGTTGGGGGATGGACCATCATTTTATTTGCATGCCATCTTTGAGCAGACCTATATGCAAGGAATTCTCTAAAGCTGATATGACTCAAGTGGTATGTACAGTGGTACCTCGCAAGACGAAATTAATTCATTCTGCAAGTTTTTTCGTTCTGCGAGTTTTTTTCGTCTTGTGAAGCACGGATTCCCTGGGTATTAACGGTTTTAAGAAAAAGGAAACAAACTTGCAAGACGTTTTCGTCTTGCAAAGCAAGCCCATAGGGAAATTCGTCTTGCGAAGCAACTCAAAAAACGAAAAACTCTTTCGTCTTGCGAGTTTTTCGTCTTACGAGGCATTCGTCATGTGAGGTACCACTGTACTTTTTTCACGGAAAGAGTTTCAGAAATGGCTGTGGTTGGAAAGGCCCTGTCTTTGGTACCAGTCAGTCTGATGTACTTTGATGGCAGGCCAGAGAACAGGACCTCTGAGGCAGATTTAATGGCCTGGTCTGGTTCATATGGATGTAAGTAGTCCTTTAGATAATATTGTTCCAAGTTGGTCATGGCCTTAAAGTTCAAAATCAGCATTTTTAAGACGATCCCAGAAACAAATAGTGTGGCCAACACGCCATTTATCAATTTGAGATAAATCAATATGGAAAACAGATGGGGTGGCTTGTTTTAATTATATTTGTTGGTATAAATTGGTCTGCATGTTGTTTGTGCTGTTCTTCTGTTCTGGTGTTGACCATCTGTGCTAGACTTACACCGACAATCTGTTTTGCTATGGCCGATACTCGAATAAATAAAAATAAATAAAATGACATTCATTCATTTCTTTACAGAGGCCACAGATTTCCAGATAAATAGTTACAAATGTTTTTCTTCCTTGGGCGTCCTGGTTAATTATGGTCACTGCATTTCTGGTTCTCCCCAGAACACTAGTGAGGTTAAACTGTTGAAAATTGCAAACTTAAACTATGATGTGCTATTTCATAAATACCTAGAGACACATTTACAGAGAGGGAGCTTCTGATGTTGCTGCGCAGATGTTTCATGTACAGGAAGCTTCTAATTCAAACTTTCTTCTTTCCCCAGTTTTTGGCCTCATCTGGCCTCGTGCAGCTTTTGACTCATTGTCAGAAAATGATGTACACTTGAAAGGTATCCAGACCATTTATAGTCTTGGCTTTTCAAGGATTAGCAAATCTTTTCCTAGAATTCTTTTTCCCTGGCACTAAGCTTTGGCTATTTTTTTTTTTAAATGTTGTGTTTCATGTCAAATTTTAATCTTAATTACAATTATTTTATTTAGATTTTTTCCCCTGTTGTAGCTTAAGGGGCTTACGAGTGATTCATTCTATTGTAACAGAGCAGATATGGCAAGCAGTGAATTGGCATTCTCTGTACCATCTGTTAACTTGCCTTCCTGCTGTTCCTATGGCCACTGCCTGCCCAACCAACCAACCAACCAACCAACCAGAGAAGCTCACTGGTGACCCCTCTAGCTCCTCCCTGCCTTTCTCTATGGAAGGGCGAATGAGGTCAGAGTGAGGCATTCTGGGAGAAGTGGCTGGGAGAACAGCTGAGTTGCCACTGCAGTTTTCCAAACAAATTCTGTATAAATTTAGTAAAAAGTTTGAAGTTATTTTAAGGTTTTAAAAAAGCTATTTTGAAGTCACTTTATGTCAGGGACCATGCTGAGGTGGGCTGCACTGAGGAGGGATGGTGGGAGCCTCCCCCTCCCCCTGATCCTGAATCTTCCCGTGAGCAGGAGACCAGTATAGATTTGGAATAGTGGTTTGCAGAGGGGCGTAGTTCAGAAGGCAGAAGCTGGGAAATACTGGATGGGGAACAGCTAGGAGAAGAAACACTGAGGGGGCTGAAAAGCACTCCTCTGCTCTCCCCAAGGTCAAGAAGAGCTCAGAAAGTGGCAGAACAGAAAGCATAGAGGGTACGAGCTCAGGTTACAAGACGTAGTAGTGACGTGGTTGACTAGGGAGGTAAGGGGGTGGAACTCTTAATTGGAAAAACCGCCAATCCTAGGAAATGGATTCTTTGTTCTCTTGCTGTGATCATGAAAGTTTCTAACTGGTAAGAAGACTCCTTTGTTCTGCTTATCTGCTGCCAAGCAGGGAGGGGGGGGGGTAGCTGATTCCCTGAAGCCTGACACCTTTAAAATGTGCTTAATTGTGTGATGTTGTTGTTTTACTAAGTTTTAATAGCATTTTTAGCTGCCATGGTAAACTATCATGGTGGCCAGGTTTTCTCCTGGTCCCCTCTCCAAGACTGTCTCGCTTTGTGGATGGACCTCTTTAGCCTTGCTCAGAGTGAGGCATGAAGGAGAAGTGGACATACAAAGCCCCCCCCCCCCCGGCTCTGCCATTTCTTACGTGGCAG
Organism: Podarcis melisellensis; assembly: GCF_964234715.1. Lineage (NCBI taxonomy): Eukaryota > Metazoa > Chordata > Lepidosauria > Squamata > Lacertidae > Podarcis > Podarcis melisellensis. Next base: position 118,008,023 of record NC_138528.1, read on the forward strand.
TGAAACACAGAGCACAGAATGAAGCTGGGGAGAGGAAGAGGGACAGAAGCAGGAACAGGAAGAGGAGGAGAAGTGGGTGGGTGGGTGGGTGGGTGGGTGGGTGGGGGAAGGGAAATGGAGGAGTGGACATCCAGGGAAGAGGAAAAAGCAGAGGAGGACGAGGGGGCAGAAGCAGTAGGGGAAGAGGAGCAAGAGCGGGAAGCCATCAGCGAAATCTCACGTGCCAGCCCTGCACAATTTCGCTTTATCTACACAGGAAAACTGGGTGGTGTATCAAAGTAAGAATCAGGAAGCTTGACCAGAAACATACTTGACCTAAATAACTGGGTGATAATAATCACAGTCACAATCATAATCAGTGCTTTTTCGGGGGGGGGGAATGCAAGGGTACATATCCCCCTAAACATTTTGTGAATCTAAGTTTGGCCTCATTGAGGGGCAGTATTTTGATATGAGTAGGAAAATGAGAATACCCCTAAATATTTTTTTAAGAAGAAAAGCACTGATAATAATTTATTATTCATACCCCACCCATCTGGCTGGGTTTCCCCAGCTGCTCTGGGTGGCTCCCAACAGGATATTAAAAACACGATAAAAAAATCAAACATTAAAAACTTCCCTACACAGGGTTGCCTTCAGGTGTCTTCTAAAAGACAGGTAGTTGTTTATTTCCTGGACATCTGATGGGAGGGTGTTCCACAGGGTGGGTGCCACTACCGAGAAGGCCCTCTGCCTGGTTTCCTGTAACGTCAGTTCTAGGAGTGAGGAAACTGCCAGAAGGCCCTCGGAGCTGGACCTCAGTGTCCCATGATTTCAACCGCAGGCTCCCATGTCCAAAACCTCAGACCAATCACTTTTCCACGATAGGCTGAGCTGTTGTTTTATCTTGAGATGTTCACAAACACACTAATGTCTGAGGGAGAAGAGCCAGCCACTTACAAAATATTGATGGTCTTTGTTGTTGTTTACTCGTGTCCGACTCTTCGTGACCCCATGGACCAGAGCACGCCAGGCACTCCTGTCTTCCACTGCCTACCGCAGTTTGGTCAAACTCATGCTGGTAGCTTCGAGAACACTATCCAACCATCTCGTCCTCTGTCATCCCCTTCTCCTTGTGCCCTCCATCTTTCCCAACATCAGGGTCTTTTCCAGGGAGTCCTCTCTTCTAATGAGGTGGCCAAAGTATTGGAGCCTCAGTTTCAGGATCTGTCCTTCCAGTGAGCACTCAGGGCTGATTTTCTTAAGAATGGATAGGTGTGGTCTTCTTGCAGTCCATGGGACTCTCAAGAGTCTCCTCCAGCACCCTTGATGGTCTTAGGGAAACCCATAAACGGGGCAAAAAATAAGTGGTGATGTCTGTAGCGGGCTAGAGAGTGACTTGGACTGGAAAGGTGTGGTGCCATGAGCGTTTATCTTTTGAAGCTGAAGTGTTGGAGAAGCACAAAGGAATCTCACATACTATTGGAAATAACCAGCAGATGTGTTGAACACTCTTCTCATCTTCCTGCTGAAACAGATGGAGCCGTGTGCATTTGGCTTTTTAGAAGACATTCTGAGTCATGCCACTTTATCTCCCATATCACCCCAGGTTCCTTTGAGCATTGCACCCTTTTTTGTTTGAGATCAATTGGACCTAATGTGCTAATTGTGGAAATGTCAGGACTATTAAATAGGCTAGAGGGAGACTTTGAAAGGGGAAGCTGTTCCCAGTTGCCGTTTTTGCTGTACGCTGGAAACATTTCTGTGGTTGCTTTAACCTTCCCCGAGGAACAACTAGAGATATTTCCAAGCTTTATAAAAAATGATTGGTTTGGAATATGAACTTTGGTGACTCATAATGCTCGCTTTAAAAATAAGGTGAGCCTTATGACCTACCATTCTAGTTCATCTCCATTTTAATCCAAGACAGAGAAGGACTTTTCTCTCTTCTTGCCTCCACCCTTCCCCCACCTAAGGAGAATTGTGCAGAGTTTCACACATCATAAGGTGTGACATTTTGATCCTTGCCATCAAGACATACAGCAGCTAGAAGCACACTGTAAACCTGCAAACTCTCACCACATTTGAGAAAATCTGTGGTGCGGTGGGGGGATGGGCATTGTCACTAATAATTAAGAATAACATAACGTTTACCATAAGTAGACATAGTTATCAGAAGCACACTGGAAAACAGAAGGCACTGAGAAATGAATTCAATTCCTTAAGTTCAAAGTACAACATTGCAAACTGCATATACAACCCCCACTTTTGAGTTCCTTGTGCTAAAAGTTCAATAATTTCTGTTCAATGGAAAGTTTTAACAGTTTCAGGTCCTTCAGAGGCGCTCAGTTTTGGACATGAATAAAAAGTTACTCAGTGAACGAAATTCAGAGCCCACTGCCAACTGTCTTCTACTTGATCCTTCTCCTCTTTTAGCTGCAATGAAAGTCAAGTTTGTGACTAGCTCTGCAGCCAGTCAATGTTGACTAACAGTAGTATAAAAGGCCCAAGGAGGAAACACAGGGATGTTCACACATTACACTGAACACAGGTACAAACACTCTACACGTGTTCAAGTGTCTGTGTGGAAGAAGGTACACTTGTTGACTTGTACAACACAACTATTGTGTATACAGGAACACAGACTGTACACTCCTTGAACGTTACACTTGAATAACTGAAGAAGAATACACGTCAACTGTTTGTGCAGACAGGTTACACAAACTGTACATTCACTGAATTAAAGTTGAATTGATGAACATTTTTTCTGAGAACATTTCTGGGGTTTTTCTTTTTCATACCCCTCACCTAGAATAACTTTGTCTGAATATTCACCCCCATTTTGGAGTAGGTGGTTGGAAGCCACCCCTTTCACAACGCCCTGAAAAAAATGCTAGATGTGGGAATGTGATAATAGAGAACTTAGAAGCCAATGGACTTGAGGAGCTTTCCTTACCTGCTCCTGAGAAATTATGTAACTTTGAAGGACCTCCCACTTCAAAGCCAGGAAGATTTCACGGTTTGTGCAGGGACTAAGATAAAGGGGGGGGGGTGTTTTTCCTTATTGAATATGAAATATATGAGTTTGTTAAAAGGCAGGAAAGGCTGTTTTAAAAGCAATCATAGATTGTCTAAGCAAAATGGCTACATTTAGGAATTTTGCAACTTGCTCTGTGGTTGAAAAGTTAGAGCTCTCCAATGTAATGTTCAACAGAGATTCTGAAGATTCCCCAGGTAAGGACATCAAAATGGAGAGTGCCAGAATTTCTCTTTTCCACCGAATTTAAACTGCATTTAAAAAGAACATGTGAATCTGACTCCACCTCTTTATTATTACAAGGGTGGAATCTATGGCTTCCAGGGACTTTATTATGTCTGCCCTCTAAACGCTTTGGTGTTTAACCATGCCAAGGAAAACCCTTGTTCCTGTGTTTAGAAACAGACAGTTTAAATGAGGTATCCCATTTATAAAATTAAGACAAGGCATGCCATATCATTCCATACAGACCTGTGGCAACAGGAAGTGCTATTTTCTCTAGAAAAAGAGGTGCTGGAATTCACCATCCTGTGTTCTCTTAGAATGGCAATGGCGCCCACCAGAGAGGTGCCAGAACTAAGTTCTGGCAAGTTCTGGCTGAAAAAAGACCCTGGCAAGAGGTAACTCAAGTCACCTTGAAAGCGACAGAGTAAGGACTGTATCTAATGATCTGCTAGCAAGCATTATGAAAACTACAGATATACACCTTCGGGTTTCAGGCTTGGGTCGATTTGACTTGGGCTGCCACAACATTTTTGCAAATGAATAACAAATCCTGTAATTCCATCTGAAAGCTCCTTCAATCAAGTCCTTTATCCTGTCTTCCATGGGAACGCACCTTAATACACAGTGTGAACTTGAATTATTCTCTTTGCTTGAATAATTGATCAAGGTGACTGGTAGGGAGAACGTCTGCTCCTACCTCACAGGTCATATTACGGCGCAGAGCTCCGTAAGCGGATTAGTCACTGGGAGGAAGAAAAGAAAATTCTATTTGCTCCAAATTCTGGGACCTGCTTGCCTTCCACCCAACCTTGGAATTTGGATAAGCCAGCCCAAGACATTTTGCTGCCCGAGGCAAAAGACAAAATGACATCCCTTCTCATTCCGTGTCCAAAAGCTGCTCAGACTATGTGGTCCCTGAATCTGAATACAGCCACCACAACACGGAAAGAAGGTGAAAGGAAGCAGGTTTCTCATAGATGCTGCAGCTCAAGGTTGCCAACTTGAATAAAATACCGTATTTTTCCGTGTATGACACGCCCCCGTGTATAAGATGACCCCTATTTTTTGGGACACCAAATTAAGGAAATGGGGGGAGATTGCCCACAGTTTTTTGGGGGGGAGTGTCAAAAAGTGCTCACCTGCCTGACCGCCAATGCCAGTCGCACACCTCACCATATTCACCTATTCTCTGCCCGCTCGCTGCCAGTAGTCGCCAATCACCCGCCCAATTTCCACAGCAGCAGCCAATCATCAGCCAGCCTTGCCACATCCACCAAATAACCCGCCCAATTGCAGCTGACAATCTCCTGCTTGCAGCTGTCACCAATTGCCCGTCATCCCTCTGCACTACCCATGTATAAGGTAAAGGTAAAGGGACCTCTGACCATTAGGTCCAGTCGTGACCAACTCTGGGGTTGCGGCGCTCATCTCGCTTTATTGGCCGAGGGAGCCGACGTACAGCTTCCGGGTCATGTGGGCAGCATGACTAAGCTGCTTCTGGCAAACCAGAGCAATGCACGGAAATGCCGTTTACCTTCCCGCCGGAGCGGTACCTATTTATCTACTTGCACTTTGACGTGCTTTTGAACTGCTAGGTTGGCAGGAGCAGGGACCGAGCAACAGGAGCTCACCCCGTCACGGGGATTTGAACTGCCGGCCTTCTGATTGGCAAGTCCTAGACTCTGTGGTTTAACCCACAGCGCCACCTGTGTCCCTTACCCGTGTATAAGACAACCACATAAAAAAACATTCTTATACATGGGAAAATACGGTATTGGGTGGGCCAGGTAAGCCTTGCCCTCATAATCAAGTGGTACACTCACACCATTGGGATGGCAATGTCTATTAATTTTGGGGGGGGTCCAACCCCCTCAAATATTTTATGAGGGGGTCCAAAGGGACCGTGGCCCCAGGAGTTGGCTCCTGTGTTGTGGTTGCAGGTTTCCATGAGCAAAGGTTTCTGCCTTCTCATTCCCAGCAAGTCCTGTCCATAGCTGCTGATGAATTGCCTGTGAGTCTCCTCAAAAGTCACATCACATATGTGAGTAAACTGCTAGGAGATTCACGAGTATCATAAGGGACATTTGTACGCAATGAGCTTTCATGCATATACATTACGAACTGGTTCTGAGAAGAGGCCTCACGTCTGCTTGCACAGAAAGCCATAAAGCACAATTGAGGCAAAGGATAAAATGTGCCTTTTTTGAAGAAGAAGGAAAAATTGTCACCATGGGGGAAGAAAATAAAACAGCATCAAGCAAATGAGGAAAAACAAACCATAACAAACAAATGGGGGAGGGATTTAGCAGCAAAAGAGTAGAAGGACTAACTTATAAATTAATAAAATGGTAAAGGAAGCATGCAATTTGCCGGCATTATAATGATTTTGTTTTGAACAGTACATCAAACATCAGGATGCCAGGATTTTGGCTTTAGAAGTGCTGCGACAGAATTTATGTAGGCCAACATTTGCTGGCGTGCGGAATTCAACAACTCCCAGAGCATATGATTCTCTCATATGGGCAGGATTATTTGCTCGTGAAGTAATTCTGAGAGGAAAATCAAGGGTGCTTCTGATCTTCCTGTCTCTGGGAAAGAGAGAAACTGTTGAGCAGGAGCAGAGAAGGAACTTCCTCCACCAGTTGTAGAAATGCAGAAAAGGCAAGCAGATGTAGGGCATTAATTCATGGACGGTCTTGTGTGCTTGATGCCACAATGCTGCTTTGGTTGAAGGCCGTTTTGCAAATTCTGCTTGTGTGTTTAAAAATAATCTTTGAAAGGTGGGGTTGCAGCATCACACCACAGAAATGGGGGCTATCAGAAGCAGCTAGCCGGGTGGGGCAGAATGTTCATGAGGAGATTATCTATATCTACCTATCATCTATCTATCTATCCATCATCTATCAACTATCACAATTGTGGAAGAGAGCCAAATTAAGACTGGATAAAATGAGAATCTTAAACTGACAAGTTCATCTGTCCTTCCTTTTTTCCAATTAAAGTTGTCTTCTTCCCTCAGAAATGTTATCTATATCTGCTACAAACTTTTTCTTTAAAGCCTGGAGCTGAAACAAATTGTCATGGTTGTACATTCATTGAAATGGAGCAGGTTGACTCGATCCCTCTTGAGAATGTTTTTCAATAACAACCATTTGGGAACGTTTCATGTTGCAACAATGGATAATGTAAGCAAAACATGTCTGGAGCCCACATATAAAGTGTTTGCACCTCTCCAACTGGTCTACGGGCTGCCAAGAGGACACCATTATGCACACATGAGAACAATGTTTTCTTTCTTTCTGACAGATAGGTTAATTTCCGTGTCGAGAGAGGAACACGTGAAGTGGCTTTTCACATGGATCTGACGGCGTAAACAAATCAGCAATTATTTTAGAAGTGGGACGAGGCTCGTTTAATGTTTATTTTGGAAACCAGAAGTATCCAGACAACCGAGGAAAAACCCTAGCCAAAAAAATAATGGAAAATGTAACGAAGAATTTATTGCAGCCTCAGATTTGATTTGCCATGGTTAATGGGAAAATTCTACACTTTGCCCATTGGGCCGCAAACTAAAAAAAGCATGTCTATCACATCTGCATGTACATCTGGGTTGTTTTTGGAGGAGGAGGATTCTGGCACAGAATCTCTTCTCTACCTCCCCACCGTCAAACTGCACGCTGTATCTGGAACTTAGAGAACTTCTTAAAGCAACTTAGCATGTGGTTGGGATCAGTGGCATTTTTATAGTGAGAAAACCACACTCCGCTGCCCTTCAGATCATCACTGGCACATAAATAACCCCTTCTCCAGATATGGTTGCTAGATTCTGACCTTTTAAAGTGAGCTCAGGGATTCCTAATAAGACTCAAATGCTTCTTGCCTTTCCAGTGGAAGTATGTTAGTAACGTAGGAAGCTGCCAAACTGAGTCAAAGCACTGGTCTATCTAATTCAGTACAGTCATACCCCGGGTTGAAGTAGCTTTGGGATAAGTATTTTCGGGTTGCGCACTGCGGTGATACGGAAGTAACGGACGCGCTACTTCCAGGTTTAGCTGCTTGCACATGCACAGACAATCAAAATGACATCATGCGCAGACACAGGTTGCATTTGCTTCTGGATGCAAACGGGGCTCCAGAACAGATCCCGTTCGCATCCAGAGGTTCCACTGTATTGCTCACTCTGATGTGCATCAAATCCCAAATTACCATATTTCCCCGTGTATAAAACTAGGTTATTTTATTAAAATATTATGCTAAAATATTGGGGTCGTCTTATACACGGACAGTGGAGAGGTGGGACGGGCGACTGGTGGCTGCCGCAAGCAGGATATTTTCCGTGGCGTTTTTGCGGGTGATTGGTGGGTGCTGCAAGGTCCGCTGGCTATTGGCTGCTGTGGCAACTGGGCGGGCGATTGGTGCTTGCTTTTGGCAATTGTGCAGATGATTGATGGCTTCACCAGTGTGTGTGCAATTGGCTGTTACGTTCCTGCAGGTGAACAATTTTTGGCAACCCTCCCCCTAAAAAGCTCAAAAAGCCTTGGCAATCCCCCCTCGAAAAAAAAGCTCAGCAACTGTGGGCAGTCCCCCCCAAAAATGCTCAACAACTCTGGGCAATCTCTCCCCAAATTTTCTCTATTTGGAGTTCCCCCAAAGTCCCCATGTCTTATACATGGGGGCGTCTTATACACAGAAAAGTACGGTATCTCAGGCAAAAGTCATTCTTAACTTGCTATATGAAATCTCTTTACCTGCAGATCACCCAAGGCTTGAACCTATAACCTCCTGCACACAAGCCATATGTAGTATCACTGCACCCTGGCTCATTTTCTGTATTGCAGTTCCTTTCCTATGTCCACTACAAAGTTTCATTCACCAAAAGGGAACAGTAATTATAATGTTCCACAGGCTACAAGGAGCACATGATATATGGATGGAACAGCTAGGGTGGTATCTAATGAAGGAGCCTCATTAGCACAAACACTTTGGGCTGCACAACAAAACATGCCCCTGTGTACCCCCAAAACGTGTTCTGGGGTTTCCCTCACCGCCCCGGAGTAGATTTGGGGAGGGCACAAGGGTGCACCAGGATAGGGAGTAGAAAATCAGTTGCGCAAATTGAAACCCTTGTGCTAATGGAACCACTTTGTTGGCTACCGCCTCTGGTGTCAATCATGACATTTCTCAGGAAATAAGGATGTTTAAAAATAGCAGGTGATGACATGTGACAAAGAAGGATATGTTTTATTCCATTTTCTTTCTGTTTCTGCAATAAGTTTGTTAGTTGTTAATGCTCCCCCTTCTGATTTTGATCCTTTTGGGGCAGTGTATCTCCAGCGAACTCCAATGTTGCCCTTAGCTCTTTCCTTCTTGTCCTGCAGTAACCGCTCTGCTTCATCTCAAACCGAAACATACGGCTACCCTTCTCATTTAAATTTTAATGGTTAGTATCAGTGAATGGGCTCTGCTTGCATATTTGGCTGCTGCATGAAATGACCGTATATGCACCATTTTTTCCCTATGATTTTTTTAAAGGGAAGTTGTTGTTTTTAAATAAAAAACCACATTTAAATAACTACACAGATGACAGGAGTATCAATTTTTAAAGCCATGGCTTCTCTCATTTTATTGAGAATTCATCAAATATGTATAAGGGCTCTTTAAAACAGATCAGTCCTATCTGACTGATATCTGTGTTTATATATGAAGCTGCCTGTAGCTTTCGAGTCCATCTCTCCAGTTTAATTTGTAGGGTGTTACAGTCCATTTGCTGGAAGGGAACCATATAACACAATTATATACACTTTACAATTCTCATTTCCCAATTGCTCCCTCTTAGAATAATAGGGCAGTTTCCATGCATTTTTGCATCATTTATACGCTTCCCAAAAACATACAGTTATCACTCTGTGACTAATTCTGGCTTATATAAGGTCTGAAAAAACCCACTTGATCATTTGTAGTGTTACTCTCAGGCTTAACTTTGCCAAAGCTGTTCAGAAAGCTGCCAGGGACAGCTGAGTTTAGTCTGGCAAAGTTGGGCGAAAATGAATGTTCCTTTAGCATGTGCACAAATTCTTTCACCCAGAGATCTTGTTCACATGTGCAATTTTGTATGCTTTTGGCCCGATGTCACCTGGCTTGCTGAACTTCATGGGCGACACTTGGCTTTCAACAGCTACAATTATGAGGTTTCCATCAAGGCCGTCTGGGGTAGATCTGTTGTTTTTAGTGGTGCCGTGCTGGAGACAGAGAGGCAATCGGTGGCTGATCTCCCCACACGCCACACTTCTGTAATCCTGGGAGATCTCTACTATACATTCTATGCATTCTGAAGTCCAATGCAATACTAGATATATAGAGTAGGAAAGGTATGGAGAAGCCTGAGATTGTTGCAGGTAGCAATGGCTTGGATATCCTGGTATCCTAATCCTACTTCATGCAAAATGGACAAAAACCTCCTCCATTGCCACACAACAACAGCAGCAGCAGCAACAACAACAATTTATTTATGCCCTGCTGATCTGGTTGGGTTTCCCCAGCCACTCTGGGAGGCTTCCAACAAAATATTAAAATACAATAGTCCATAGACTATAGATGGGTCATATTTACTACATTTTTACTTGGAACTGCACACTCTTAGACAATTTTTGTCCTTATGAATGCCCACAGCCTTCTTTCTAGCTTTCTGACTTCCTGTCCATACAATCTAGAGAAACACTCACTAATAGTGCCTCAGTCTTATCTGGATTGTGCTTCAAGTTGTTGGCAAAACAGTGGCCGAGGCCAACCAGTGCCGCACCTGTAGATGTCAAGGAGAAGTGGAGCTGTGTGTCATCAGCATATGGATGACATATAACCCCCTTCAAAAGCCCTGGGACCATCATATCCATATGCTGAATGGCTGTGGAATGTATTAAGAGGTCTACAACCCAAACAAGTTCAGCATTCACAGGTAAGTGTCAATATAAACAAAGTCCCAATATATGTAATCTCTGAGGCAACATCCCACTCTCATCATCAGATGAGAATCAGACAAATGTGCCCATTTGTAGTAAAAATATCAGATGCTTTATAACATGGGCCGCATGCGGTTCTCGAGGCCATTTTTGGTGGCCCTTGGCAGCACTTGATGCCCCCCATTGTCTTCACACTGGTTAAGTGAGGTGCTGTGCTTTGGAAAGGAGGCGTGAGGGCTCTGACAGGGCCTAGAGTCCTCCCACCTCCTTCCCAAAACCTAGTTAGAAATTTCCCTGCTTTGGGAAGGAGATAGGAGGACTCTAGGCCCTGTCAGAGCCCTCACGCCTCCTTCTGAAAGCCTGGCGCCTCGCTTAACTGGCTTTGGGAAGCATACCTGCCAAGTACCCTGGAACAAGCAGGACATCCCGGGGTTTTTCATACAAGATCTCAGCGGCCATTTTGGGTGCCACGATCTTGCGTGCTCTCGTGCTGCACTCTAGCCCCCCAAATGTGCTTTTCTGGGGCTAAAGTGCATCACAGGCCATGTGACTTGCCCGGGAGCACATCTCAGAAGGCACATGTCTCAGTTTCAGATCCAAAAAAGTTTGATGGTATGAGGAAGGCTAGCAGAGGGCTTCAGATTTTGGCCTCACTCCTTCCACTCTGTCACAAGGCAGTATGCAGCCCACAGGTTCCTAGTCAGAGTATTCTTGTGGCCTCCTTGCTGTGAAAAGTTGCGCCACCCTGCTTTATATTTTTTCTGGAAGAATCACTTGATTTGAGAGTGGAAAATCTATCCACATTAATCTAGAGTTGAAATGCTTCTCCAGCATGTCTGCATTTGTTATATGCATACATTTATTGAATGGCACATTTTTCAAATTTCCTGTTATAGCTTAGAAGGTTCCCCCAAGTTTCACCCTTTTTAAAAATTTGCTGATCTGTTTGCCCTGGATTCTGCTCTTGTAACTTCTCAGCTTTCTTATTTATCCAGACCCTTGGGCTATGGTTAGAAATGGATCTCCTTCTGCCGCCTTCTAGGGCTTTTAACTATTTATAACAGGCTTCTACACTGTTTGCTTGATATTATTTGCTCTTTAAATTATTGTGTATTGTTTCTGCTTCTCATGTAACTATCTTGTGAAATGGATGGGCAGTTGTGAGCACCGAACACAAGAAAGGCAGGGTATAACTTTAAGAACTACATCAATAAAGGCCTAGGCAATATTATTTGGCATTCCCATTTCAAAGAGAGAGAAAGCCTGGACAGCAACGATTAACTTAGCCAAGGTCACACAATGTAAAAGTGAAAGAAACATTTTTCATTTCATATTTTGGAGCATGCTCACTGTCATCGACAAAGGCAGAAAAATAAAGGCTATACAAGCTGGCCAACTTGTTAATGACCCAGCAAGAAATATAGAAGAGCAGAAATATAGAAATTCAGTGGCACATTAAAAGGTTTTTCCCCCAAGTGGCTGAATTAGAGTACTTGGATTTGACCTGATGGGAATCCCATTGAAGTCAGATTCTAAGTGATTCAGCAAACATTTAGCATCAACATGATATTCAGTCTCCAAGTGGGTCTATTTATGAAGCTTTCAGCCTCCTTTGGGCCAAACTTTTACCAGGCTGCAGTGCCAACAGGGAAGTTTTGGGTCAAGTGATATTTCAGGCCTTCCTTTGCCTGTTAGGAAGAGGGTTGCGTTAAAGATTGGCTGACGGTTGAAAATCCCTTAGTGTGTGTTGCCAAGTGGAACACTCCAGTGCCTTCCTTTCCCACTTTTCTGTTTTTAATATCATGCTTCAGAAGGGTTCCTGTAAAAACCATCATACTGGGGAACGACTTCATACTATTACCCACTGACATGGATCCTGGAAAAAGTGGTTCAGGCAGAGGCACAAATTATCTTGTGAAATCCTTCCAGTTTTTCAACGCATGTTGGAAAATTTCCTATGGCTAACCGTGCTTTGCTGCTTTTGTAGCTTTGCCTGTGTTTCATTGGTTTTTTGTGACTCCATTGTTTCATTAATATCATACCCCCAGGCCTGGATAGGTACCCTTTATGGTAAAATGCACAGTGGTTAAAGTTAACAATGCAGAAGTTTTGCTGTTGGCTCATAAAAGCTCTAGGCTGAAGGACTTTTGCTGTGTATCTGAAGAAGTGTGCATGCACACGAAAGCTCATACCAAGAACTAACTTAGTTGGTCTTTAAGGTGCTACTGGAAGGAATTTTTTTTGTTAGGACTTTGCTGAAGTTAGTCTTAAGTCCCATTAAGTTCAATGGATCTACTCTACATATGTCTGGGTCTGGATCCAACCTTTTATCTTCTATTTCACTTCAGTCAAAACAAAGTGTGACACGTATGCCCACCCTGAGATAGGACAATCAAATAGATTAATCAAATTATTTATGCTCATGATTATATGTTTTTACTTTTTTAAAGTTTTTAAAGTTAAAAAGCAAAGGTAAAGGACCCCTGGATGGTTAAGTCCAGTTAAAGGTGACTATGGGGTTGCGGCACTCATCACGCTTTCAGGCCGAGGGAGCCGGCATTTGTCCACATACAGCTTTCTGGACTAAACCGCTTCTGACGCAACAGGACACTGTGACAGAAGCCAGAGCGCACAGAAACACCATTTACCTTCCCGCCATAGTGGTACCTATTTATCTACTTGTACTGGCATGCGTTCAAACTGCTAGGTTGGCAGGAGCTGGGACAGAGCAACGAGAGCTCACCCTGTCATGGGGATTTGAACCGCCAACCTTCTGATCGGCAAGGCTCAGTGGTTTAGACCACAGCGCCACCAGCGTCCCTGTTTTTAAATGTACTGCACTCGATACAGGAACTGTCACTCAGCTTTCCCCTCATCCTTAGCTTTTCCTAATGTGCTTTCTCCTCTCTTCCTCTGGTATTATTCATACCTCACAGGATCCACAGAGGTGGCCCTAAGCAATTTCAGCCTCTGTATCTCCTTAATAGCTTGAGTTCAAATGTTAGCATTTAGAATGCAAGTGGATTGCACCAGACAATTTACTGTACTGAGTCAGTGAAAGAGGTTTTTTCAAATGAGAAATTATATGTTTCAGGAGAAGGGAACCCCCCCCCCCCAATACACCAGTCAGTGTGGAAATGTTAGAAGAATACCACAATAAAGGGACTGTTGCAGTAATCTTGTCTGGGGAAATGGAGACAGACTTTTTTATGTGGAAGAGCAAACTCATGAGTTTGATTTGATGTTTCCTCATTGCTAAAACAAACCTTCTTAAAGTGCTGAGTCAGATTTTCAGAACCAAGAAAGAACTGTTATTTTGTTAAGATTACAGTTCCTTGGGGAGGGGGAAAATAACTGCAGCTCACAAGGAAACCCGCTTTTTTATATACTGCTGAGTAAAATAATAAGGTTGTCTTGTTGGATCAGACCAAGCATTTCATTTCTAAAGGAGCTAGCTACTTGTCTTTCCCCCCCCCCCAAGAATATTTATTAAGGTTTTCATTAATAATACAATAAAAATCAAAAAGTAAAAAGGCAAAAAGAAATTTTTTTAACAAAAATACAAAAATAAAAATAATTAAAAACACATAAAGTTTCCATTACTTATTTTCCATTAACTTATTTCCCAGACCTCCTCGTACCTCCCTTTTTTGTATTCCAATTCAAATTATTAGTTCAGCAAATCCTTATTAATAAGTTATTAACCTATTTCTAAACTCCCCCCCCCCTATATTCTCTTAAAGCATTACAGCTGGAAACCACTTAATTTCTATCCAACATCATTCTAACATTCATTAATTTTGCAATATTTCTGTAGATAATCTTTAAATTTCTTCCAATCTTCTTCCGCCGACTCTTCTCCCTGGTCTTGGATTCTGCCAGTCATTTCTGCCAATCCCATATAGTCCATCACCCTCGTCTGCCATTCTTCCAGAGTGGGTAGATCCTGTGTCTTCCAGTACTTTGCAATGAGTATTCTTGCTGCTGTTGTAGCATACATAAAGAAAGTTCTAGCTACTTGTGTTTTGGAAGCTCAAAAATAGGACTCCTCCCACTATTCATTCCCAATATTTGTTACTCAGAGGAATAGCGGGTGATATCCTGTTGTTATCACCCACTATTCCCCTTGCCGTGGCGAAGGGGCTTGAATAACTCAGAGAAGCTATGAACTATGCCATGCAGGGCACCCGGGATGAACAGGTCATAGTGGAGAGTTTTGACCAAACGTGATCCACCTGGAGCAGGAACCAGCAAGCCACTCCAGTATCCCTGCCAAGAAAACTCCATGGACAAAGACAACAGGCATATAAAAGTTATGACGCTGGAAGATGAGCCCCTCAGGTCGGAAGGCGTCCAATATGCTACTGAGGAAGAGCGGAGGACAAGTACAAGTAGATTCAGAGCTGATGAAGCAGCTGGGCCAAAGCCGAAAGGTCGCTCAGTTGTGGATATGCCTGGAAGCAAAAGCAAAGTCCAATGCTGTAAAGAAAAATATTGCATAGGAACCTGGAATGTAAGAACCATGGACCTGGGTAAGTTGGATGTGGTCAAAAATGAGATGGCAAGAATAAATATTGACCTCATGGGCATCAGTGAACTAAAATGGACGGGAATGGGGAAATTCAGTTTGGATGACCATTATATCTACTACTGTGAGCAAGAATCCCGTAAAAGAAATGGAGTGGCCCTCATAGTCAACAAAAGAGTGGCAAAAGCTGTACTGGGATGCAATCTTAAAAATTATAGAATGATCTCGATACGAATCCAAGGCAGACCTTTTAACATCACCGTAATCCAAGTTTATGCACCAACTACTGAAGAAACTGAAATTGACCAATTCTATGAAGACTTACAACACCTTCTAGAAATGACACCAAAGAAGGATGTTCTTCTCATTATAGGGGATTGGAATGCTAAAGTAGGGAGTCAAGAGATAAAAGGAACAACTGGCAAGTTTGGCCTTGGAGTTCAAAACGAAGCAGGGCCCAAGGCTAATAGAATTCTGTCAAGAGAACAAGCTTGTCATCACAAACACAACTAAACGACTAAACAGCAGCAACAACATCCTGTTGTTATGGCTCTACTGACAGAAAGCAGCCATCTTTGAAATGGTGACTGAGGCAATTTCCTTCACCTGTCTTGCACTCTGTGCCTTCCAGATCTGTTCTGAGGTGCAGCATTTCAGGCAGGACCATGTTTTGTGTCTCAGAGGTGGACCAGATACTGAAGTCTTCTCTCTGGTCTGCCTCTGAAGCCCCCTTCCCAGCAGCCCACTATTGAAACTGATTTCTGGGCTCCACTGGCAGAACCTGACCTCTACACAGCTGCAAGGCATAGAAAGCCATTCGCAGAGGCCAGGAAGGATCCTGGTCCTGCTAGCATTAGCCATTCCCAGAAATATAGACACAACACGTAGGCTAATAACTGTTAGAGCATATATAATAGAATAATGATATCATTCAAAAAGTGGAAATAAATCTATTAGAGCTCATATATATAATGTAACAGACCAGTGGCGCAGAACATCAAGCCATGTGTTCAAGATAGGTGTCAAAGGTCAGTCTCACAATGGTTATTAACAGAAGACGTCTCAAAAGTCTAAAAAGTAAAGCTTTCTGAATAGCTTTTTAAAAGTTTCAACAGAAGACGTCCCAAAAGTCTCAAGGACAGTGTTTCCGTGATGATACTACTGTTTTGTGATAGTCTTCATCAGCCAATTTTTTCACAATAATATGTAAGGAAGATTCATACGTCAGATCAGTGCCCACTAGTAGGGTAGCTGCTCAGGGGTTTGTTTTTAACATTAGCCATTCCAGCATAAATATAAGGTAAAATGTCTCAACAACCTATTTCAGGCTTAAAATCAGTAGAGGAGCCGGCAGCATTCTGGTCCTAAGAACAATATTAGCATCATTTACAATGCAAAAATGCAAGCAACGTTGTACGTTAGTTATCAATGAAATGGTAATTATCAGCACTAGCCAATTATTTTTATCAATAATATTTTGATTTTTTCAAAAGCATTTACAAACTGCAAAATAGCAAAGTAAAGGTAAAGGGACCCCTGACCATTAGGTCCAGTCACGGACGACTCTGGGGTTGCAGCGCTCATCTCGCTTTATTGGCCAAGGGAGCCAGCGTACAGCTTCCGGGTCATGTGGCCAGCATGACTGAGTCGCTTCTGGCGAACCAGAGCAGCACACGGAAACGCCGTTTACCTGCCCACCGGAGCGGTACCTATTTATCTACTTGCACTGGCGTGCTTTCGAACTGCTAGGTTGGCAGGAGCTGGGACCAAGCAATGGGAGCTTACCCCATCGCGGGGATTCAAACCGCCGACCTTCTGATCGGCAAGTCCTAGGCTCAGTGGTTTAACCCACAGCACCACCCACGTCCCTAACAAAAATAGCAAAGTAGGCCCTCTAATTTAGGGGCAGTTCAGAAGCACAGAGGACAGAAGGACCAAATTTCAAAACTATAACGTGTTTCAATTGCAAATATTGCCACAGCGAAATGCCAAGTAATGGGGTTTTTTCCCCCAAGGAAAGAAAAGGGGACAAAATTGCTTTTGTTGTCCATTAATTGATTCAAAGAGAGGCTAATTATCTGCCCATGTTTTCCACATAAATGCGTGATCAGTAATTTTGAGTTCTGAGTTGATTTAAAATAAAGTCAATATGACAATCCAGTACCCTGAATTTCACAAGAAGGATGACCAGCATAGTGTAAGCAATTCATGTACAACAATATTAGATGACCAAATTATGTTTTATTTCCACGTGCTAACTGAATCCATTGCTTCATTGTATTTATGCATTCTCTTCCATTTCTATTTTTTATTCTAGCGATCCTTTTTAATGAGTGGTAATTTCTTCCCAAAGGTATCCTGCTGCACTGTGATTGTGGTGTGGTACATTCCAGGAGGTAAAGTTCATACTTCATAATAAATAAATACTGTATATAAATAAATAAATAAATAAATAAATAAATAAATAAATAACAATAATTTATTTATTATTTATACCCCACCCATCTGGCTGGGTTTCCCCAACCACTCATGGTGGCTCCCAACAGAATATTAAAAACATGATAAAACATCAAACATTAAAAATTTCCCTAAACAGGACTGCCTTCAGATGTCTTCTAAAATTCAGATAGTTGCTTATTTCCTTAACATCTGATGGGAGGGCATTCCACAGGGTGGACACTACCACCAAGAAGGCCCTCTGCCTGGTTCTCTGTAATCTCACTTCTCACAGTGAGGGAACCAGCAGAGGGCCCTCGGAGCTGGACCTCAGTGTCTGGGCTGACCAATCGGGGAGTTGAGACCGTTTAGGACTTTAAAGGTCAGCACCAACACTTTAATAATAATAATAATAATAATAATAATAATAATAATAATAATAATAATAATAATAATTTATTATTTGTACCCCGCCCATCTGGCTGGGTTTCCCCAGCCACTCTGGGCGGCTTCCATAGAAACCAGAAAACACTAAAATATCATACATTAAAAACTTCCCTGAACAGGGCTGCCTTAAGATGTCTTCTGAAT
This sequence comes from Podarcis melisellensis, assembly GCF_964234715.1. NCBI lineage: Eukaryota > Metazoa > Chordata > Lepidosauria > Squamata > Lacertidae > Podarcis > Podarcis melisellensis. Next base: position 118,025,775 of record NC_138528.1, read on the forward strand.
GTCAAGTAGTTGTTTATCGTTTTGACATCTGATGGGAGGGCGTTCCACAGGGCAGGCGCCACTACCGAAAAGGCCCTCTGCCTGGTTCCCTGTAGCTTTGCTTCTTGCAATGAGGGAACCGCCAGAAGGCCCTCGGCACTGGACCTCAGCGTCCGGGCAGAACGATGGGAGTGGAGACGCTCCTTCAGGTATACTGGGCCGAGGCCGTTTAGGGCTTTAAAGGTCAACACCAACACTTTGAATTGTGCTCGGAAACGTACTGGGAGCCAATGTAGGTCTTTCAAGACCGGTGTTATGTGGTCTCGGCGGCCGCCCCCAGTCACCAGTCTAGCTGCCGCATTCTGGATTAGCTGTAGTTTCCGAGTCACCTTCAAAGGTAGCCCCACGTAGAGCGCATTGCAGTAGTCCAAGCGGGAGATAACTAGAGCCTGCACCACTCTGGCGAGACAGTCCACAGGCAGGTAGGGTCTCAGCCTGCGTACCAGGTGGAGTTGGTAGACAGCTGCCCTGGATACAGAATTGACCTGCGCCTCAATGGACAGCTGTGAGTCCAAAATGACTCCCAGGCTACGCACCTGGTCATTCAGGGGCACAGTTACCCTATTCAGGACCAGGGAGTCCTCCACACCAGCCCACCCCCTGTCCCCCAAAAACAGTACTTCTGTCTTGTCAGGATTCAGCTTCAATCCTTTGGATTGTGCTCGGATACGTACTGGGAGCCAATGTAGGTTTTCATGAACTGACAGTACTATCCCTTGCAGGTAGGCTCATGGAAATGGTTGCTGGCTTTCAAATAAGATTTCCCCATGGAGTCGCTTGCCCACATACACAGTTGTGTTCATCAGCAAACCGTTCCTTAGTTATTTTGCTTAGTAGAAAACTGTAAACTCAAAATGGCACTGAACGAGCCCTTGGCAAACACCAAGGTGGTGCTGATATCATCTGGGTCACACAATGAGCATTCTGTGTGGAATATTTCTGCAGTTTCTAGGCAAACACAAAAACAATGGTGTGATGATAATTCCTTCTTCTGACTATCTGAGAAAAGGTCACCTTGAGTCCCTATGGGCTACTTAATGAAGCATCTTCTGATGGGTTATCTGAGTCAAAAAGGAGAGATGGAATGAAAAACCCCTCAGGAATCATAAGTTTAGTGAGCTTTTCCCTGAATTAATACCTCATGTTAAATTTCAGAGCTGTGTTTTGTGTGTATAGAAGCTCAATATTAGTGAATAACCTATAATCCTTCCTTTTTTTAAAAAAAAAAATGGTCGTACTGTGCCCAATCCAATTTCTGATTCAAAAACACGACAAAAATAAATGCAATCCAAAATGTGACATATGTCATTCTAATATATATTTCTTTGGATGCAATATTTTTCAGAATCTTCGTCCATTTGTTTGCATCCTGGAATAAATATACACAACCTATTGGCCATGTATTTTTATATGGGTAGGTTTGAAACTACTGACATCAACGCCCACTGCTCTCCCACCAATGCCTAAATGTTTTGCAGCAGCATCTAAAAGGCGGGTGGTGATGTGGTCTAAACCACTGAGCCTCTTCGGCTTGCCGATCAGAATGTCGGTGGTTTGAATCCCTGCAACGGGGTGAGTTCCCGTTGCTCTGTCCCAGCTCCTGCCAACCTAGCAGTTCGAAAGCACACCAGTGCAAGTAGATAAATAGGTACCGCTCCAGCGCAGTGGCGTAGCGTGGGGTGCAGGGGGGCCGGCCGCACCGGGCGCAACATCTGGGGGGTAGGGTTAGGGGGCGCAAATCCATGGGTTAGGGGGTGCAAATTACTTGCCTTGCCCCGGGTGCTGACAACCCACGCTACGCCACTGCTCCAGCGGGAAGGTAAACAGCGTTTCCGTGTGCTCTGGCACTTGTCACAGTCCTCCATGTGCCAGTAGTGGTTTAGTCATGCTGGTCACATGACCAGGAAAGCTGTCTGTGGACAAATGCCAGCTCCCTCGGCCTGAAAGCGAGATGAGCGCTGCAATCCCATAGTTGCCTTTGACTGGACTTAACCATCCAGGGGTCCTTGACCTTTACCTTAAGGGGTTATAGTTTGCAATTAAGATCATCAGCATGTGTGCCAAGGCAATTTAAATCCTGGGCATTGGGGATCAAAACCAAATGTTGCCAAATCCAATTCTTAGCTATAAGCTTTAGCATGTCAATAGGCATAGGCAAAACAGGTTCCATCTAAATTAACAAAGTATTCAAAAAACTCATTCCTTTAGAATCACAACACTAATGTTTCAAAGCAGTAAATTCTAGAAGATTAAGAGCCTCTCCTTTGCAGACTTTGCTCTCTCAAAACCAAATCTTCTCTATAAAGCTTTTATTTCAAGTCACAGAGAGAACTTTGGTCCAGATAGATTAAATCATAGATGATTTTCCATAACCTAAACTCTTTGTCCCTTTTGTGCATCTCTGTAGCTTATGGTTTAATAATGTTTTATTAATTTGATAGAATACTGCAAGTATTAATACTCTCAAATTGTAACCTATAAAGTAACGCATTCCAGATAACAATGGTGTATATCGCACCAAGGGCATTAAGTCATAAATATAATCAATTATGCAATATTTTTAATACAAGAGTAGGATTTTTTACTGGGCAATGTGTTGAGTTTAATGTGGCTTAGTAGTTGACAGCATGGTGAGGGCACTCACATTTCATACATATTTTGGATGGAGAACTCTGCTACAAAATCCAGCAATTCACATATTGTTTCAGAAAGTGCACATTTCTTCATTGTCTCTATCCATGTATCCAAACCAGTCCCCCACTCCACTCTCTGCAAGCTGCTCAAGATGTCATAACCTGCAGATTATTGATTCAAGCTTATCAGTTTAACTCAGGCTTGTTTTGACTAGGAGTATGATTCCCACATTGTGTGTGAGAGGTCCTAGGTTCAGTTCCCAGGAACCACCCCCCCATATCCTCAAGGGGAAAGTGCCATAGCTTCCCAGAATCACCTGGTTGTCCTCTGTGGGAACAGGATGCTGGGCCAGATAGCACATTGGTCTGATTGCCTTATGTGAGAGTTCCATATACAGTGGTACCTTGGAAGTCTAATGGACTTCCAAAACATTCCGGAACCAAGACGTGGCTTCCAGTTGGCTGCAGGAGGCAAACTGGAACACTCACTTCTGGGTTTGCGGCGTTCGAGAGCCAAAATGCTTGACGCACAAGGAGTTTGGGATCCAAGGTACGATTGTATTTGATTTTTCCATATCGTGATCCAGAACCAGGGTTTGGGCTTTCTCTGGATCATTCCAGGTTGGGTTAGGCCCAAACATGGATCATTCCATAGAAGCAGTTTTACAGGCTTGCTCAGCTTTCTGAAGATCACAATTTCATCTTGATTTTTGAAATGACATGATTTAATAACAACAACAACAACAATAATAATAAATTATTATTATTATTATTTATTACTTATATTCCGCCCATCTGGCGAGGCCTCCCCAGCCACTCTGGGCAGCCTCCAACAAGCTTAGTGTGGTCCTTCTGAGAACAACTCTTTAATGTGCTTGTTCTTTTGCCTAAATAGAATGGGAATATCAGAAAACCTTCCAAATGGATTGTTATTACTATTTATACTCCACATTTTCCCCTGACTGGACTTACATATTGTTTTCTAGTGAATTCGCTGAAGCTAATCTAAACTGCCTTTCAAGGCCAACTTTAAAGCATTACATAAGTGAACTTGCCATTTGAGATACTATTAGTCTCACAGCTGCATTATGAAATCATTTTTTAAAAGTCTATAAAGCGCCGTGATGAGAAGACATCAAAGGAAAAGTTCTCTCCACTTTAATTGGTACATATTTGATGGATCAGGCTTAGATTAATATCTATTTGCAGATCTTTATGGAATTAATCATTATAAACCTTGTACTTTGCGTTACTTATTTAATTCTAGATTAATTTTCATTGTAGCTAATCCTTGGGATGAAAAAGTAATTCAATGGATATTCAAATAATAATAAAAATGCACCGTATTGAAAGTCAATATCTGATGAATGTTGCATAGCTCTGTGTGCAGCCCAAATTACTAGGGCTGGATCTACACTGCCCTCTTAAACATTATTAGAACGATATTAGATATATCATTCTAAAATGTCACAGGGCATACTGGTAAAATGAAAGTGTTCCTTACCTGTTTCCTCTGTAACAACACTGTCCCTACTGCCTGGTTCTTGGTTGCTCTGCAGCGCCTCCTGGTGTCACCTTTTAATAATTAACGTTCCAAGCAAAATGCAGTATGTCCAGATACATTATTGTAACCGTTCCTTAACCTTTCCTTAACGTTATAAACCATGAGTGTAGATCCGCCCTAGATGTCAGGGAATGGTCAGAACAGGGAGACTGGGAAGTGTGCATTCAGTCTGCTTTCCGAAGAGGAGGAGGAGAGGGAAATTTCTGTGCTATCTTTACTTGTTGTTAGCCGCTCTGAGCCCGGCTTTGGCCAGGGAGGGCGGGAGACAAATAATTTTTTATTACAGTGGTACCTCGGGTTACATTCGCTTCAGGTTACATACGCTTCAGGTTACAGACTCCGCTAACCCAGAAATAGTGCTTCAGGTTAAGAACTTTGCTTCAGGAAGAGAACAGAAATCGCGCTCCAGCGGCGCGGCGGCAGCAGGAGGCCCCATTAGCTAAAGTGGTGCTTCAGGTTAAGGACAGTTTCAGGTTAAGAACGGACCTCCAGTACGAATTAAGTACTTAACCTGAGGTACCACTGTATTATTATTAGTAGTAGTAGTAGTAGAAGAAGAAGTAGTTGTTGTTCCTCTGCCTTTTCCCTCTTTTATATGTCTTTTTCTTTTTCCTTTTCCCTTTCTACTTGTTTCCTTTTTTCTTGACAAGCTTGTTTGATGTCTAACGGTCTTGGCTACAGAGTGTAATAATAAATATAAGCGTATGAGCAATATTACTTCAATTATACCGCCATGTGCTTTCTTCCCCATGGAAACTGTGCTCCAAACAGCTCACCATATTGCTACGAAGGCATTGTGAAGTTGAACAATCCCCAGTGGGTCATAGGTGGCTGGATAATAGCTCAAGTAATTCAATTCATCATTTAAAACACTTAAGGAAACTCACTTTGCACTTCAGAAAACCACCACTCTAGTCTACCAAATTGGTTTTATATATGGAAAGCTAGACATATTTGTCAAGCTCCACAATTAATCATCCATAAGCCCAGTTATGATCAAATCTGCTACATTTCAGGGGAACTTAGTCCCATATTATTTGCCGCTTATACCTCAGGTATTAACATGAAATCTGGTGTTTTATCACCATTGCTTTCTTTGCTGCTCTCTCCCGCTTTTTGTAATTCAGTATTCTTAGGAATTACTTGTTAAATAAACCTACAGTTGGACCGGTTTAGCGGTTGCTTCATACTTTTGTGTGTCAATATTTTCACGGAAAATTGAGAGTCTGCTTGCCCAACCTAAGTAATAGCTTGCAAATTACAGTATGTGGAAGGTGTCACATGAAAATATCCCACTTGGAAGAGGAATGGAATGCAAAAATGCATTTATACATATATGAAAATAGACATCATTCCCTAAGTATTTAATTTTGGAGCATGGCACATTTCTGGTTTAGCTAAACATTCCTCATATCTGAAAGCATTACGGGTGTTTTGTAGCTGAGCCAAACAGGAAATTATTACTACTTTTGTGACTGCAGATTCTGAAACCTCCACAGGCTTAACTTAAGGCCTGGTGTACACAGGGCCGGCTCTCCCATGAGGCAAAGTGAGGCAGATGCCTCAGACAGATTTTTTCAGTTGATTTTACTTGTATAGTTTTTTTCTGGTTTAAATCTTTTATAAAATCTTGATACAGTGGTACCTCGGGTTAAGTACTTAATTCGTTCCAGAGGTCCATTCTTAACCTGAAACTGTTCTTAACCTGAAGCACCACTTTAGCTAATGGGGCCTCCCACTTGCTGCTGTGCCACCGGAGCACGATTTCTGTTCTCATCCTGAAGCAAAGTTCTTAACCTGAGGTACTATTTCTGGGTTAGCAGAGTGTGTAACCTGAAGCGTATGTAACCTGAAGCATATGTAACCCGAGGTACCACTGTACTTGCATTGCGCTTTTATTGCAGCAAGTTGCCTTGGCACTTTTTTTGATTAACAAATAAAAACAAATCATCTTGGAATGCCGTGAAAGGACATCAAATTGTTAGTTACTTAATGTATTATTATCATATTATCTTTGAGTTGGAGGGGACCCCAAAGTTCATCTAGTCCAACCCCCTGTAATGCAGGAATCTCAGCTAAAGCATCCATGACAGATGGCCCTCCAACCTCTGCTTAAGAACCTCCAAGGAAGGAGAGACCGCCACCTCTCGTTGGAATCTGTTCCACTGTCGAACAGCTCTTACTGTCAGAAAGCTTTTCCGAATCTTTAGTTGGAATCTCCTTTCTTGCACTTGAAGCCATTGATTCGAGTCCTACCCTTAAGATATTTGAAGATGGCTATCATATCTCCTCTCAGCCTCCCCTTTTCCAGGTTAAACATACCCAGCTCCTTCAACCGTTCCTCATAAGGCTTAGTTTCCAGACCCTTGATCATCTTGGTTGCCCTCCTCTGCACATCTTCCAGCTTGCCAACATCCTTCTTAAATTGCGGTGCCCAGAACTGGACACAGTATTCCAGGTGTGGTCTGACCAAGGCAGAGTAGAGTGGTACTATTATTTCCCTTGATCTAGACACTATACAGTTATACCTCTTGTCACGTTTGCTTCAGGTTCAATCTATTCAGGTTGCGTCCCGCTGTAACCCGGAAGTAGTGGAAAGGGTTACTTCTGGGTTTCGCCACTCGCGCATGCGCAGACGCGCAAAATAACATCACGCGCATGCGCAGAAGCTGCGAATCGTGACATGCACATGCACAGACGTGGGTTGAGTTCCGTTCAGGTTGCAAACTGGGTTCCGGAACAGATCCCATTCACAACCAGAGGTACCACTGTACTTCCATTGATGCAGAGAGATACAGGTGTCAGAATATCTTAGCTAGGCTTGGGTCCCCTGTACTGAAAGTATGAAGTGTGGGGGGGTGGCATTTAATGTTCTGCCTCGGGCAGTGAGATATCTTGGAGCTAGCCACACATCTGCACATCTAGCACAATGAAAACGAAGAATGAAATGTACCACTTCAAACTGCAGGTCACATGTTTGTAATACTGTATCCCTTGCTTGGAATCTTCCAAATAGCAAAGCTTGATGAGAAACTTTCTCAGTAATATTTGATGAAGGGGAATAGAACTGAATAACATCACCACCAACAACAACAACAATATAATATGGGGTAGGAGGTTTGTTTGGGGGGTATGTGTTTGTTTTTGTTTTGTTTTTTACTTGGGAGCACTGAAAAATGGTGCCCCACACCTGTTTCTGAAGTAGCACAACCCATTCTATCCCTCCTCATGTTTGTATGTATATGTGAGGAGAAAATTAGAACATGCCTGAGAAGTTAACATTCTTAGGAATGCAATGAATGCATATTTGGGAATGACACAGAGGAACATTTTGGTCTTCCCCCTATCTCATATGCTTTCAAAACTCAATTATACTTTATATTGTCTGGTTTCATACTTTTGGGTATGGGGTGGTATATAAATTCATTCAAAAATTAATAATAATAATAATAATAATAATAATAATAATAATAATAATAATAATAATTTTTTCTTGCTCATTTCCCGGTTCCTTTGTTTTTGGAAGAACCTCTCAATTGCCCTGTGACATGCTAATCTTTGTGATGTTTAATAAAAATTGAAATGTCCCAAGTTAAAAAAAAAAGTCCCTTAAGTGCCCAAACCACAAGGAACACGTTCTTCTGTTGACTCATTCATTGGATTGACTTTTATTTTGGTTGGTATTACCCTTTAACTATGCCAGGTATGAGATATTTGACACTAGCAAATGGAACAGGCTGCTTTTGAAATTTAGTACTATTATGGATTTTTAAATGATATTATATTAGCGGAAGTTAACCTGGCAGTTTCATAGCATGACCTACTTGAGTCAGGATGGTTTGGGTTTAATTCACACACAAACACCCCCAAGGGCTGGTTCATTTATGGCCACAGTATATATAATGTATGTACAGGTAGGAGCAGGAATGAGCATCACATGTCTTTCCCCCATGGCACATTTCTGCGGCCATTTATGCATCACCAAAAAAAGAGGAACACAGATTTGCACAAAACTTGCATGTGCCAAGATCTACATATACAGTAGATGCAATCACTTCTCCTACCTGGGCAGTTATCTTTCTACAAGGGCCAACATTGATGCCAAAATCCAGCATCGCCTGAGCTCTGCGAGTGCGACTTTCTCCTGATTGAAATGCAGAATGTTTGAGGACCAGAACTTTCGCAGGGAAACCAAAATGCTTGTTTACAAAGCTATTGTACTACCAACCTTACTGTCTGCTTGTGAAACATGGACCACTTATAAACGCCATCTCCAACTCCTTGAAAGATTCCATCAACAGTATCTTTGAAAATTTTTACACATCACTTGGGAAGACAGGCGAACTAATATCAGTTTACTGGAAGAAGCAAAGATCACCAGCGTTGAAGCAATGATTCTTTAACATCAACTTCATTGGACTGGTCATGTTGTGCGGATGCCTGATTATCGTCTTCCAAAGCAACTACTCTATTCCAAACTTAAAAATGGAAAGTGTAGTGCTGGTGGTCAACAAAACAGGTTTAAAGACTGTCTCAAGGCAATTTTTTAAAAAATGTAGTATAAACACCAACAATTGGGAAACACTTGTCTGTGAGCGCTCCAACTGGAGAACAGCCTTTACCAAAGGTGTCATGGGCTTTGAAGACACTCAAACTCAGAACGCAAGAGAGAAACATTCTAAGAGGAAGGCACACTTGGCAAATCCACACCATGATCAGCTCCTGCCTTGAAACTAATGTCCCCACTGTGGAAGGATATGTGGATCCAGAATTGGTCTCCACAGTCACTTATGGACTCATTGTTAAAACTGTGTTTATGGAAAACAATCTTACTTGGCTATGAGTGAGCGCCAAAGAAAAAAAGAAGAAAAGATACAATAGATGCACATTTAGACCAGTGTGCCTGTTCTATCTGCAATTCAGGTGCTGAATGTTGATAGGCAACTTCAATATATATTTTTTTGCTCTTCTTTTTTATGGTTCTTTATCTTTAAAAAGGTAAAGGTAAAGGGACCCCTGACCATTAGGTCCAGTCATGACCTACTCTGGGGTTGTGGCGCTCATCTCGCTTTATTGGCCGAGGGAGCCGGCGTACAGCTTCCAGGTCATGTGGCCAGCAAGACTAAGCCGCTTCTGGCGAACCAGAGCAGCAGAGTGGTACCTATTTATTTACTTTCACTGGCGTGCTTTTGAACTGCTAGGTTGGCAGGAGCAGGGACCGAGCAACAGGAGCTCACCCCGTTGCAGGATTCGAACCACCGACCTTCTGATCGGCAAGTCCTAGGTTCTGTGGTTTTACCCATGTGTCCCTTCTTTATCTTTAAACTGGACCCTAAATTGTCATTTTCATTTACAGCCGAAGTTAAGATACTGGAAAGCATTACAGAATGTCTATTCCACAGGCTGCCACCGTGTTGCCCCTGTTGGCACCCCCAAAGCCCCCATGCCCCTACCTCCTCCCACCCATGAGGCTAGTAAGTGTGAAGGCCTTTACACTACTGAAACACAAGATGTCTCTCTGCTTCTCTTTGCCCTCTCAGCTGCTGATCTCTGCCTTTGATATTGAAAAGCTTGCAAGAGATTCCTTACCAGATGCTCCCCTCCCCTTTCCCAAAGCAACATTATTTCTGGCCTCTGGGCGGCCAGAGAAAAATAAACCACAGGATATGCTCCAGAATCTTCAGGAGCAGAGCAAAGGCCTGAAACAATAAACATCTGCCATAGCTGACAATCTCCATATTCTTCCAGAGACACCATTTCATCTGGAGAGCTTTCTAGCTGTTGGAGAAACAAAGATCAAATTTTATATGTGGTGCAGTTTCAAAAGCATTTCAAAGTGTTTTCATGTTAAAGCACAAGCAAGCAATGCAAACATTTTTATCACCCTGAAGGAAACCCCCAGCTTTTGTTCTGTCTCTGAGATTTCCCACTCACCTCCTTTCCTCTTGTTCTGAACTACTGCCTTTGTGCAGGCCAGGTTCAACTTCACTGACCCTTAATAAACAATTATTAGGAAGAAATAACTTGTCTGGGAGCACTAATATTTATGCATGAATAGATTGGTGATGATGATTCTGCTAAAACTTCTGGCACTGACTGCTTCACCTGCCTTGGCCAAACAAAAGAATCTCTAGCAGGCTTTTGCCGATTTGCTCTGGTTCTAGAGATGAGAAGACCAGGCAGAATTCCCATTATATTCCTCTTCTAATTCCAGTCTTGCATTCATACTGCTTTCCAAAGATCTTTGTAGGCAGGGTGCACAAATCTGTACATGAGAGGAACTGCCTAGACACTTGTAGAGAAGATTATTGTTACTGACCTGTTGCTGCAAGGCAAAGTTCCAATGGTGGACAATTTCAAAAAGACTCAGAAATACTGTATTAGAGGACAGTTCTATACAACAAGATCCTGAGTTTGCTGAAGAATGGTGACTGGGACAAGGTTTTAGAGTTTGACCAGGAGGATCCTAGTTCAAATCTTTGCCCAGCCAGGAATCTTACAGAGTAACCATGAGTCAATCTCTTAGCACAACCTATATTGCAGGATTATTGTGAGTATAAAAGAAAAGACCACCTTGAGCTGAGGAAGTCAGGGTGAAAATAAAGTACTGTATTTTTTGCTCTATAAGACTCACTTTTTCCCTCCTAAAAAGGGGAAATGTGTGTGTGTCTTATGGAGCGAATGCAGGCTGCGCAGCTATCCCAGAAGCCAGAGCAGCAAGAGGGATCGCTGCGCAGTGATCCCTCTTGCTGTTCTGGCTTCTGAGATTCAGAATATTTTTTTTCTTATTTTCCTCCTCCAAAAACTAGGTGCGTCTTGTGGTCTGGTGCGTCATATAGAGTGAAAAATACGCTACTAATAATTAAATACAGTTGTACCTTGGAAGTTGAACAGAATCTGTTCCAGAAGTCCATTTGACTTCTAAAACGTTCAAAAACCAAATTGTGGCTTCTGATGGGCTGCAGGAAGCTCCTGCAGCCCATCAGAAGCCGTGGAAGAAGCCTCATCAGACGTTTGGCTTCCAAAAATATTTCACAAACTGGGACAGTCACTGCGACGTTCGGTAGCCAAAATGTTCAGGAACTAAGCTGTTTGAAAACCAAGGTACAAGTGTAATATAATTGCAATCAAATGCTATCTAAAGTAAAAGTTAATTCCTGCTCAAATGGAACATGCGCAGAGAGAGCAGGGAGAATTCAGTCTTAACAAAGAGCAAATAAAATTTTATACTACTCATGCTAGGAAGATGTATCAGCATGAATAAGTGCCACAAAATCTTCAGAGATGAGTGGATGCATTTAGGAGTTAGTCGATGTATTTGCTTATAATTTTGTATGAATAACTCAGATTATATATGGTTCCCCAGATGCATATTTTTCACTTCGCTTTGAGAATACTGTTAATGAAATTCAGATGGAGAATGCTTGACAGGGTCATCGTTCTAGAAAACACCTTCGCATCCTAGAAAAGCAGCTGATCAGAATTATCTTGGAGGGTGCATGGAATACGCGGCTGGCTGGTAGACACAGGAAGTCATTTCACAGTTGTTGGGTTGTTAGGCAGCCAGTGAACGCAGATGCAGAAACATCGTCCAGAAGAAACAGATCCGGAGGGAATAACGTTGGATACTGCAATTCTTAGAATCATAGAGTTGGAAGAGACCACAAGGGCCATCGAGTCCAACCCCCTGCCAAGCAGGAAACACCATCAGAGCACTCCTGACATATGGTTGTCAAGCCTCTGCTTAAAGACCTCCAAAGAAGAAGACTCCACCACCCTCCTTGGCAGCAAATTCCACTGTCGAACAGCTCTTACTGTCAGGAAGTTCTTCCTAATGTTTAGGTGGAATCTTCTTTCTTGTAGTTTGGATCCATTGCTCCGTGTCCGCTTCTCTGGAGCAGCAGAAAACAACCTTTCTCCCTCCTCTATGTGACATCCTTTTATATATTTGAACATGGCTATCATATCACCCCTTAACCTCCTCTTCTCCAGGCAAAACATGCCCAGCTCCCTTAGCCGTTCCTCATAAGGCATCGTTTCCAGGCCTTTGACCATTTTGGTTGCCCTCCTCTGGACAAGTTCCAGTTTGTCAGTGTCCTTCTTGAACTGTGGTGCCCAGAACTGGACACAGTACTCCAGGTGAGGTCTGACCAGAGCAGAATACAGTGGCACTATTACTTCCCTTGATCTGTGCTATCCTTTATTTGCCAGAATTAACACTTCTTAGACCAAAATAATTGGCTTTTCCTAGGTGAAATGGAAAAGGAGTGAGAATCATGTTTGCCTAAACAATGGAGATAAGCAACTCATGCTCTCCAAGTCCCCCCTCCCCCCAATCCTGCATGAGGTGAACACAACTGTATCTCATGAAAGGAGCCCAATAACCAAATGGACGTCTGTCACCAAAAATAACTGCATGTCTAATTTTCTGCTTCCCCTCTGCAATATCTATTGTGACATCACAGAGTTCTGTGCCCTTGCCAGCCAATGGGCAGGCAGGGATACATAACACTGTGACATCACTGCATGATGGAAGTTCTACCAAATCTTCAGGAGACAGAACTCAACATGCAAGCACTGGTTTGATTTTTCATAGTGAATCATAGAATCATAGAGTTGGAAGAGACCACAAGGGCCATCGAGTCCAACCCCCTGCCAAGCAGGAAACACCATCAGAGCACTCCTGACATATGGTTGTCAAGCTTCTGCTTAAAGAACCTCCAAAGAAGGAGACTCCACCACATTCCTTGGCAGCAAATTCCACTGTCGAACAGCTCTTACTGTCAGGAAGTTCTTCCTAATGTTTAGGTGGAATCTTCTTTCTTCTTAGTGTCTACAATAGTTCTTCAAGTGCCTTACTTGCCCCCGCCCCCAACCCAGCAGCAATGTACCACAACCAGTACTTTAAATTGCCAGCCCAACATAAATTTAGACACCCTGTAGAGTGACTTTTGTGGAATCGCTGTGTGGCCCTTGCTAGTGATTATACATCCAATATATAAACAGGTTTTGGGTTACAAAGCTCTGCAGGGCAGCTGTTTCTCATTTCCCATCCTACACATGCTATCTTGCTTACATGGCAGTTTAGTATAAAGGATCTGTGTTGACTCAGAGGAGCAAGATGTACAATGCTCAGCTTTGCCTGAACGTCACATTATTACTTGTAGCACCAGCAGGATTTCTTGGTGGTTGGAGCAGTGCTTTTCAACATGTCGGGGAAGAACAACATGGTTTTGGAAATTAGGCCAAAATCCTACTCTCTAGGAGGCAGACTTGCAAGCTATAAACACTCTAACAATGTGCTGTGCTGCCCCACTGCAGTGGAAAATTCTGGTGACTCAGAATTTTGGCTCCACTGCAACAAATGAAAAGTTCATTAGCTAGCTTGACCATACAGCTTAAATCCAATGTTTCTTCTCTAAGATAAGGGTCAAGTGGGGGTGTGAAGGGATGGAATATTTACTAGATACAGGAGAGAGTATTTTATTTTATTAGTGGTGGGTGGGACCTCCCTTGAATCATTTTGTTTCCATTTGAAATTGTTGTGAAGCTGTTACCAGTTCATTTGAGGACATCTATTGCAATCCAACAGTTCCTCCTGCCCTTAATTGGGATGCAGGCGGCGCTGTGGTCTAAACCACTGAGCCTCTTGGGCTTGCTGATCAGAAGGTCAGCAGTTCGAATCCCCAAGACAGGGTGAGCTCCTGTTGCTCTGTCCCAGCTCCTGACAACCTAGCAGTTCGAAAGCACACCAGTGCAAGTAGATAAATAGGTACCACTGTGGCGGGAACGTAAACAGCATTTCCATGCGCTCTGGTTTCCATCACAGTGTTCCATTGTGCCAGAAGCGGTTTAGTCATGCTGGCGACATGTCCTGGAAAGCTGTCTGTGGACAAACCCTGGCTCCCTCAGCCTGAAAGCGAGATGAATGCCACAACCCCATAGTCGCTTTGACTAGACATAGCAGTCCAGGGGTCCTTTACCTTTTAATTTTTTACCCGTCCTTAGCTTCTAAAACAGTCTTCCTCAACCTCACCTTCCAGATGTTTTGAGACTACAATTCCCATCATCCCTGACCACTGGTCCTGCTAGCTTGGGATCATGGGAGTTGTAGGCCAAAAATATTTGTAGGACTGAGGTTGAGGAAGCCTGTTCTAAAACATAAGGTGCTGGGGCTAATGGGGGGGGGTGTGGTTTTGTGAGAAACTATATGCTTTGCAGGCACAACATCCTTGTTTCATTCTCAGCCATCTCCAGCTAAGTGATGACAGGTTTCATGGGTGGAAAAGTGCTAACCATAGGGTGGCCAGTTGCTTATCAACATATCAAACTCTCTACCTCTCTGTCATCTCTATGTATTAATCAATTGATCATATATATGGAAAATTGGAAATAATTGCTATAAACTAAATAGATATACAGTGCACCTCATCATGGTGGGATGAACTCAGGCTGGTGTGCTTGCTTGGTTGCTGTCCAGTGTTGATGGGCAACTTCAAGACCCCTCCTGCTCTCCTTTCCTATGGCTCCTTATCTTTTGATCTTCAGCCATGTTGCCCATCATATAAAGGACACCTTCAAGCCAAACAGAGGGCCTTCTCAGTAGTGGCGCCCACCCTGTGGAATGCCCTCCCATCAGATGTCAAGGAAATAAACAACTCTCTGACTTTTAGAAGACATCTGAAGAGATAGGCAGTCCTGTATTTGCAAGTTTTTAATGTTTGATGTTCTATCGTGCCTTTAAAATTCTGTTGGGAGCCGCCCAGAGTGGCTGGAGAAACCCAGCCTGATGGGTGAGGTATAAATAAGTTGTTGTTGTTGTTGAGCAAAGTCCTATGTAATGTAGGGCATGGGGCCACCCTACCAGATTGCCTATCTATTAGAACAGAAATATTAATGCTAATATTTAATACCATGAATATGAAAGGTACTAATTCTTTTAAGAGTCAGTCAGTGCTCAGAAAAATAGTATGGATTTTACTCCGTATCTTAAAACTAGCAAGGGAGGAGCCGGTGGGTCTAGAAAAAGGAGTCTATGGGGCAGACCATCTTATTCAAAAGTCCAATAAACTTAACAAGCCACTGCATTTGGAAGGAGAGACAAAATGTTTTGAGAAATGGGGCCCCTTTATAGGACTGGGGATAGCTTTATGATTTTAGATAGGGATCTTATTTTTGGATGCACTTTCAAATTTCTCCATGTTTGTTCATCTCTGACCTGAATTGCTGATGGTTTTGGAAAGACCGTTGGTGAGAAAAAGGTCACATTTCTGCACTTTTGCTCATCATTAGTCTCCATTAGCTTATTACCTCTGGCATCGCTCTGCTGGGCAAAGTCCAACCTTGCAGTCCAAAGGAACAGACTTTCGCCCCAAGTCTCTCCTCCCCCCCCCACTCCCTTTGC
Source organism: Podarcis melisellensis (assembly GCF_964234715.1). Classification (NCBI taxonomy): domain Eukaryota; kingdom Metazoa; phylum Chordata; class Lepidosauria; order Squamata; family Lacertidae; genus Podarcis; species Podarcis melisellensis. The sequence continues at coordinate 118,041,415 of NC_138528.1, forward strand.
CTGCCCCCTTAGGGTGTAAAATCTTCCAGTTTACTCATTGCAGAGCTTCCAAATGCCTATTCCCTCTCCCCGAATGGATTCTCAGACATATGAATCATCCAAAACGAAACTCGCTCCTTGAGAACTTTTCTGAGAGTGAGCTAAATTGGTTTGAAGTGTATATATGATCACTTGCAGAATCAATGGCAAAGGATATGAGAATGCCCTCACTGCTGCAAGAACTTTAGGGCTCGTGTTTTTGTAACATGCAGTTTAAATTTTTTAGAAACATCCTTGCCTTCTGTGTTGCAGAGCCATAGGTTGTAGAACATTTTAAGCACTCTGAAACATTGTTTTTCTTGGAGAGGAGTCATGTGGCGGGCTTTCAAGAGTGAAACCGTTTCAAAATGTTTGCGGTGGTGTGTTTTTTTTTTTTTTTTGCTTTGGCTTGCAGCTGCATTAGAAATCAAGCATTTTTGAACATGGCAAATATTTCCACTCAAACCACTGATGATGTTCCTGGAGGAAGAACTGACGCTACAAAGATTATAGTTTGTCTTTCCAATTTACATAAGAGCTCACAACGGCGGAGGAGAGAGAAAAGGGAGTAATGAAGCTACAATGACAATTGCTTCATATAGCCGAAACTATGATGCCTGTCGAAAGCATTGTTTGGCAAGAAAAAATATATGCCGTATTTTTCGCTCTATAAGACGCACCAGACCACAAGACGCACCTAGTTTTTTGTGGAGGAAAACAAGAAAAAAAATATTCTGAATCCCAGAAGCCAGAACAGCAAGAGGGATCACTGTGCAGTGAAAGCAGCAATCCTTCTTGCTGTTCTGGCTTCTGGGATAGCTGTGCAGCCTGCATTTGCTCCATAAGATGCACACACATTTCCCCTTACTTTTTAGGAGGGGAAAAGTGAGTCTTATAGAGCAAAAAATACGGTAGTTGCATTGTAGCTGTGATATCAGACAAAAACCACTTCATCCATTGTCTCTCAAGTCTATTGAGCATCTTCAAACATTTACCTGCTTTCAAAGATGTTCATTTACTTTGAATTGGCAGCTTCAGCGTCACAGATCCCCATAGATTGAGCCTGCCATTTTCTAAGGAGGATACAAAGGGAATGCATGAGGAAGATTGTTGTGGCCATCAAAGCAGGCCATCAGATTTCAGACTTCTATAGGTGAAAAGCAAGAGTTTTCAAAATGGGATGCGGTGGGTAGATTTTTTTTTTAATCCAGAGTATTTTGCTGCAACTCTTTTCTTTTTTCTTTTTTTCTTTTTTTTTGCATCCAGTAAATAATGTTATCCACTTAGAATAAATGGACACTTTTTAAATAAAATAATAAAATAAAAGAAGCACAGGGATTAGTGCACTGATCTGTTTCAGGGTTTATAACCATTATGAGTTCAAGCAGTAGGGATGGGCAGTGGCGTAGGGTGGGTTGTCAGCACCTGGGGCAAGGCAAGTAATTTGCGCCCCCTAACCCGTGGATTTTAGTAGGGGCAGAGAGCTGCGAGTGCGAGCGCCCCCCCCCAGATGTTGCGCCCGGTGTGGCCGGCCCCCCCTGCACCCTCCACGCTACGCCACTGGGGATGGGCCAACTGGTCAATTTCAGTTTCTCACATTTTCCGATTTCCCCAATCTTAAATTCAGTTCTCCACTTTTTAATATCAGTGTGCATGTTTTTGTCTTTTAAAAAAGTCCTCAGCAGAAAATTCACCAGTACTTTAGTGGGAATTTTGTCCAATATGCACTTTTTTGTATGCAGTTTCCCCTAACAGAAAAAACTTTGCACAACAATATCCCAAATATAATGCATTTTTTTGCATGTTGTTTTCACAAATATATGCATTTTACTCTAATCCATGAGGGTTTTTGTTTTTTTTTTTAAAAAAAAAAAAATAGGAAAAGTGCAAATTCAAAGGTATTTCAGTTTGTGTAATATTTCAGAAGGTACCAAGTAGGTAGGTTTTTATGCTTACAATCAAATTTCTCTCCATTCTCTTGTACTGAGAAATCATTCTATGAGGTCCAGTGTGCCTATAAATGGTGCCCTTGGACTGTAGGAAAATAAAGAACACAGCCAAAGAGAAAATTGACTCAACTGCAGTGGGACTGACACACAAAAAATATCTCCCCCCCCAAAAAAAAAAGCCCTGTTCTTTTGAGAACAACAACCATGACATTGGTTTGTATGCAATGCAGAGCTAATGTGAATATTCCCTTAACACTAGGGTTTCTCCTTGAGCAAATAAGTGTCAGCTCTTGTGGCATTTGCCTGTTTGTTTAGAGCCTGTCTGTACAGGGGGAGAGAAAGGGTTAAAAAATGTAGACCAATAGGAAAGCTGGAGGCAGAGCCTTCATGTGTATAAAATGGCTTAGCCTGAGTTTTGTTAGAGTTGTTGGTGGGTAGTTGGCTGGTTTTAGTGGGTTGGCTGGTTGGGAAAGGCAGTTGGAGAAGCAGTTGGCAGGCAGGGCAGTGGGTTCTTGAGTGAGGGGAGGTAGAAGAGATAGAGAGAGGAAAATAAGACTAAGAAAGTAAAGAGTACTTTGGAATGCCGTAAAAGTTTGTTTGTGTCTGAAATAAAACACACCCCTCTTTATTAACTTGAGAACCGGACTGAGACTGAAGTGAATTTACTGGGGAGGACCTGGTTGGTGGCAGCGGATTAGTGGTGTACGGGTCAATAGTCTGTGAGACAACTGGGGGCTCCATACGAATGTCACAGCCCTCCTACCCCTGTGTACCCCCTAAATGGGAACATGGGGTTCTCCCAACTGTGCAGAGCAGATTTAGGCATGGGACGTGTCATGTGAGGGGAAGGGGGGGAAATCTTGTTGAACTACCACTAATCCTAGCTCTAGGGCAACTACCGTATTTTTCCATCTATAAGGTGCCCCCATGTATAAGATGCCCCCTATGGACTCAGATTTAAGAAAATACACCCTCGGCACTATCCGTGTATAAGACGCCCCCTCATTTTTTACATGATTTTTTTTGGGGGGGGGAACCTATTCTTATACACGGGAAAATGCGGTATTTAGTTGCATACCGCCCATTGTTCCACAATGACCCCATTGCTATACAGAACAGTTACAATTTTGGTGCCAAAGAAGAGAATGGCTCACAGTCCAGAACAGCAGATGCAAAGCCGCTTTGTTCTATTCCAAGGAGAACCAGATGGCCTGTCACTTCCCCATTGCATTGGACAATCAGGCCCATGACTCATTTACACCCACAGCACCTGGCTTTCCTGTGCTGGATAAGTCTTCTGGCCTCAGAACGACGCCTTGGCAAATGCATCTTCTAACCAGAGTAAAGTATTAGGTAGAACTTGAAATAACTGTGGTTATTATGTAGGCTTTGGGGAAACTGACCTTTTCTAAAAAACATTCCAAGGTAGCATGTTGTGTTCTTATTAGCCAGTGTTATTATACAGAAATGTGGATGTCTGTCTGTTGGTCTGTCTGTTGGTCTGTCAGCTAGCTGGGTCAAAGCAATCCAATCCTTGGAGGATAAGGCTGTGATCTCAACTTTAAGCTCCCCAGTACAGTTTCTCCTGCTTCTTCCGCCTCGCAAGTCCTTCCAGCTGTGCTTCTCTTTCGCACACAGTTGCAAGCGGGAGTTCATTGTTCACCCTTCTTCATTTGAGGAAAGGAGTGGAGGCTACTCCATTTGGGTAACTGCCCTGCCAATCTCAGCCAGTCCCCACCTACCTGCTGTCTTACGTAAAACCAGTCTAGGAGGTAATCCTGGCTTCCAGCTTCCTCCTACTTAGTCTCAGTGTTGTGCTTGTAAAACTCAGCAGAGAGGAGGATGGGGACAAAACCAGAATTAGTTGACTACACCTGTCTACAGCCACTGGAGGGAAGTGGGCAGGTGAAAGGACAATGGGAAGGGACAGATAGAAAATCCATGGTTAGCTCTTCTTTTCCATTCCATTGGTTGCAGTCCTTAGGAATTCACATATAGATGTTTTTAATTCGACTTTTAACGTGTCCTCCTTTTCTCCCTCTAACAAATATTGGAATTCTGCTCTCTTGCACCTCCTCCCCTTTTTTTCCTGGAAATCATTTAGTTTACCAAATAAACAATATCCCTCACAATAAGGTACACATAAGGCAAGTCTTCTTCCAGATGCTAATCTGTTCAAGATGTTTGTGTGTAAACATTCTGAAGGCTGAAGCTGGAACTTGTAAGGAAAGGTGTTCAGAAAATGAGATTTCATCTGAGGAGCATTTGAAATATGCATTTGGATATGGGAAATTTGAACCCAGATTGTAATCTTAAAATAAAGTAGGAATGACATCCAGCAAATGTAACAACCTCCTCTGAAGTCCACAGTTTCCACAGGGTGATCTGGGTCATCAAGTCTCTTGCTGAAAGCATTTCATGCAGCATTTTTAGAGAATTAGTTTGATGCAGTGCTGGTCATTTGTTCTGGATTTTAGGATTTTATAATCTTATATTGTTTCAATAATTTTACCTTGTTGTTGTTGTTGTTGCTTAGTCATGTCTGACTCTTCGTGACCTAGCATTTTGGAATCTAGGCAGGTAAGACACAAGTTCATGGGAAACTGCAGTTGGTTGTTTTGAAACTATAATATCTCAAGAGTCTGCTGTTCAAAGGTGATAATGACCAGTATCCTGCACAGATTTAGAGTTTGACTGAACTAGACCCAAAGCAGATTAACTGGCTTCGTCGTCTTACATTCTCTTATACACTATTGCATATACAGACTATCCAAGAAACATCAACTAAGAGGCGGCTATGCAGATAAGAACAGGCTTGCTTCTTAATGGCCCTCATTGAGGGTCACAAAGGGCAGGCAGCAGGTTTAGCTTCTACCCCATATGTATCACTGAGTGCATCTGTTTGCTTTTCCCCTGAACCGTTGCTCATCACTCCTATGGGGGAAAGTAAAGCTTAGACTTTGGAACAACACTACAGTGAGGCAGAGATGGGAGGAATCACGCCTCCTCCTTTATGCTGGGTGGCCTGACCTTTATGGATCTACCAATGTTCCTTGCAATAAACAAGTCTCTACTCTGCAGATGCCCCATCCTCCGAAACAATGGACATTTTTGCCTGTGAGTGCATGTTCAACTTTTGGAAAAACACACACAAAGCAATTCCACCAATCCGTATGCTTAATGTAACTCAGGTCATGTTTGCATTTAATGTGTGAAACCCCACTTCTGAAGTTGGCATTTACACTGGGAGGAGATTCCCCCACTGGTTTTATTGTAAACGGCACCTTCCATGGAGGGATTGATTTCTCAGAAAAATGTGGCACCATATCTAATTTGGCCTTGAAATTACAGGACACATGCCATTGTAATCAGTCCTGATTCAAATAAATGAGCTTTGCACATGGATCTTATAGCAATTCTTCACCCCCATTCCTTTTTACATCCGGGCTAAAAAAATAATAATGTAACAGCTTCTGTTGTTTGTACCTATTCAATTTTTAAAACATATTTTGCAAATTCATTTGGTGTAAAGGGGAAGAAAAGGCACTGTGGTTCCTTTTGGGACAAACTAGATAGTGTCATACCAGTGGATTGTGAATTATGCAGTGAGGAGGGGGCATGGATGAGGAAGACTTCATAGAAAATAGTCAGAGATATCAACTCTGTTAATTTTCAGGGCATTTTGAAATGTATTCTTTGTGCGGCTTGCCAATACATTTAAATCCTAAGAATGTTGCGAAAATGTGTCTTTCTGCTAAGCTCCCATTGTAGAATGGCCAACCAAGCTCCACATCAGGCTTGGCAGTTCACTGTGAATCCTTATTGTCTCCCTCTTTTGCTCTTAGCAAATGTTGCCTAAGTCTTGTAACTACCTCAATCTGAATGTGAATTTGACCAGGTCTAATTGCATGTCAAGACCCCGAGGCCTCCCCTTATGTTGAATAATAACACGTGGGCACAGTATTTTAGGTTAATGGGCAAATTTAGGCCACAACATTATTGATTACAGAATGTGAGTGGTATTGGCTTAGGCATTGGGAATGGACTGACTATATCTGACTCCTGCCCGCCATGCAGGTGTTGTTGATAAGCAGTGTCCAGTGCACAGCGGAATGATGAGAAGTATGAGCCAACATGCTCTATACTACTTTATTTACAGTTCAAAGCTGGTAAGTTACAGAAAAACATTTTCCCTCTGCCGGAGCAGAGAAAGCGTCATCTCTCCTCTAAAGCACGGAGAGAATCTCAAACTGAAACTGCAAAGAACAGTGAAAAACAGGAAACCAGTGTACGTCATATCCAGTCTCCCGTTCCCGTGAGAAAACCTCCAACAGTACAGACTCTGTGGAATGTAAACAACCTGTCTCGTGACAAGCACTTCGCTGCACAGAGAAGAAAGCAGAAACCAACATCCTCCCCCTTTCTGTGAACATCACTGGGCAGCGTGTTCGTACAATATCAGTACAAACCCAACTTCTGCACATAGGTACAGTGTTGATCCCTTGATACAATCTTGGACAATACATCAGCAGGAATTTCATTACCTGGCATATAGGACACCGTTACGAGTCCCTTCTGAATACGTTCCCTAGCATGTTGCAACTTCAATTGCAAGTGCTTCGTGCTTTGCTTACAACCTTCAGAATTTAGCAAAGCCAAACATGCTTTGTTGTCCTGGTAAACCTGGATTGGACATTTGACAGGAATTTTCATGTCTTTGCACAATTGTAACAACCATTCACAATCTTTAAGTGAATAAGACAGTGCATTCAGTTCAGCTTCACAAGTACTTAAGCTAACTGTTGTTTGCTTCTTGCACGACCAATCAAATAGACCCTGATTGTACTTATAGCAAACTCCAGACGTACTTTTCCTGTCTGTAGTGTCACTTCCAAAACTTGCATCTGCAAATATCTCAAGACCACCAGACTTCTGATTGTTAAATCTCAGTCTGTAATGCATAGTGCCTTTCAAATACCGCGCTATGCGTTTCAGAGCTTTCCAATCCTTAACAGTAGGATTGTTGACTTGTCTGCTTAGCAAATTACAGCTAACAGCAATGTCTGGTCTTGAACATCTGGCAATGAAGTTTAGCTTGCCTAGCACACTTCTGTACAGTGTAGTGTCAGAAAATGCTTCTTCAGTGTCATCTACCTGATAACCTGTTGTCATCGGAGTGTCCACAGGGTTAGCATCCATCAGGTTTAGCTTGCTTAACACATCAGCAATTTTCCGTGACTGGTGTACTAGAATGTTACCATCTTGATCTCTCTCTATTTCCAGAGATAGGTAGTTGTTTACCTCACCAAGATCTTTCATGTCAAAGTGCTCTTTCAGTTGAGCTAGGGCGTTATTGTACATTGTGACATCTTCCCAAAAGAATAAAAGATCATCAACATAAAACAAACAATACAGTTTCTTTTGCCCCTCCTCTTTGACAAATACACATGGATCAGCTTTCCCTTGCTTAAAACCTAGAGAAAACAATACTTCAGTGAGTTTTGTGTGCCAACACCGTGCACTTTGTTTGAGACCATAAAGGGATTTTTTCAGAGCGCAAACAAATCCCTGTTTTACCTGTACGCCATCAGGTGGAAGCATATAAAGTGATTCATTTAGAGATCCGTACAGAAAAGCTGTATTCACATCATGGTGACTAATGTGTAGATTTTCTTCTGCAGCTAGCTTGAGCATAAGCCTAATGCTCTCATACCTCACTGTGGGTGAGTAGGTCTCGTGATAGTCTTCACCTGGTACCTGTGCAAATCCTCTGGCTACCAACCTGGCTTTGTGTCTGACTATCTTGCCATTTTGATCAGTCTTCGCTTTGAAGACCCATTTGCTTCCAAGCAATTTCATTCCTGGAACTACTGGAACTAGGTCCCATGTTTTGTTCCTTTCCAAGGAATCAAGCTCAGCCTTCATGGCATTTAACCATGGCTCAGCTTCCTTTGAATCCAAATCCTGGATTTCTTGGAAACTTGAAGGTTCAAAAACCTTCTTGGAGCTTTTAACAGCTGTTACTGCTATCTTAGCAAACTCATCAGCAAATCTCTTTGGAGGTCTGCCTTTTGTGGCTCTCTGTGACCTACGAATTAGCCTTAGGTCTTCAACACTCTCCTCTTCCTTCTTAGGAGAAAAATGACCTATTGTGAACAATGGTTCCTCCAATTCTTGATCAGAACTTTCAGAGGGTCGCATAGAGGCTTTCGCACTCTTGAAATCCTCTGAATCATCTGATTCAGTTTCAGACTCAGAATCAGAACCTTCATCAGTGGGTGTGGGTTGTTGCGGTTGCTTTTGCTGTTGACTATCCTCAGTCTCATCACTGTCATCAGGATAACATTGGAAAATTCCCACATTCTCCCCCCACTTGGCATTGTACTCAACACTTCTTGTGAGCTTAATTTCCTTAGAGTCAGTCATCATTATTCTGTAAGACCCTTTCTGATAACCTAGAAAGATACCATGCAATCCACGCTTGTCTAACTTGGAGTTTTGTGGTGAGCGAACCCACACGTCAGAACCAAAAATTTTCATGTGTTTGATGTATGGCTTCTTGCCAAACATCTTCTCATAGGGGGTACAACCAATCGCTGAAGATAACCTGCGATTATAACTGTAAGTGAAACATGAGAGAGCTTCGGCCCAATAACTCTCTGGAAGATTGGCATCACGCAGCAAGGTTTTTAACCCTTGAAGCAATGTCTGATTTGCTCGTTCCGCAAGTCCATTCTGCCATGGCGAGCGAGGACTAGACAAATCATGTTGAATTCCTTTCTCAGCCAGAAAAGCTTCAAACTGCTGAGAAGTGAACTCTCCCCCCCGGTCGGTGAAAAGAATCTTAATCTTCTTACCATGCACATTTCCCAACCAAGCACAGAATTCCTTGAACCTAGGAAAAGCCTCTGATTTCTGCTTGAGATTGTACACAAAAATATACCTGGAAAATGCATCAACAAGAACCATGAAGTACCTATTCCCACCCAAAGAGGGCGCTAGTGGTCCAACCAAATCAGCATGAATAATTTGGTATGGTTCTGTAGCTTGCCTACTAGACACCTTACCTTTCGCAGCCATTTTCACCTTGTTTGCTGCGCATGCCTTGCACTTCATGTGGTACCTGCAGGGTTTAATAGTCATACCTTCAACCAAGGCAGGCATTTTAGATACTGCCTCAAAATGCAAATGACCAAATTTTCGATGAAAATCATGAATACATTCTGCATGCAAACTTTTGTTAGAACCTGCAATGCAACAAGAGTCATCCTGCACAACATCATCATAATACAAAAGAAACAAACGATCAACAAATTCAGCATACAATTGATAATCATTTTTCTTGGTGATGATGCATCTATTGTTCTTAAAGGAAACGTCAATCTTCTTCTCAATCAGCTGTCCAACGCTGAGCAGATTATGTTTCGCGTCCGGCACATAAAGAACATCCTGTATCGATAAGTCCAAACTGTGAAGAACAACAGTTCCGTAGCCTTTACTGGGGATAGTGTGGTCATCCGCCTGGTGAATCGCACCTTCCTGCGGTGTAAAAGACACGAACAGTCGCTTATCGTTGCACATGTGATGCGTTGCAGCTGAATCAACAACGAAGAAAGATCTAGACGTCTTCTGGACCTCTGCAACCTCTGCAACCTCTGCAACCTTTGGAGCGTAGCGTGAGACCATTGCCTTGTGCTGCGTTGTCCTGGACACCGGACCTTTGCCTTTGCTCTGGCCTTTTCCACGCGATGAGCTTCCACTGCGCTGCTCTGTCTTGGCCCTGGGATATTTGCATTCCCTCTTCATATGGCCTAGACGTCCACACGAGTAGCATTTCACTGCCTTCAAAGCTTTGGCACCATCTGGTGGTTCCACTGCACTATGGGATGACATCTGTGAAGTCTCCCCATTTCCCATGCAGCCAGCACCCCGCCGATCTGCTCCATTCTGAATCATGGCAGTTTCACAGGCTACTGTGAGTTGAGCATTTGGCTGATCAGTGGTATCAAATCCCCCACTTGCTTCATCCAGCCTTCTGCAGCTAGCCATCATGACCTTTGGCATTTGCCTCCTGCATCATCACTGCTGCTTTAAATCAGACTGCTTTAATCCAAAGGCAATTTCAAAACAGCCTCTGCTTATGAGCCTGTGCTGCTGTTCTCTTTATTTGCTTTGCTTATCTGCAGCTGCTTCAAAACTGCATTCCAAAAGGCAAGTTCAATAGCGAAAGTCCCCAAGTGCTTTCTCTACTGCCCTAATTCTTGCTGCGTCACATCTGCAGCTGCTTGAAACTGCAGCATTTGTAAAAGTTACTTTCACTTTCCCAGCCATCCAAGCCACTACGCTTGTGCCGTGGAAAACGGCTTTAAAAGTTCAAAGTCCAGCCTTAAAGCCATTAATTAGAAGCTGGCAGGCTGCCCGGAGCAGTAGCACATACCTTCATCAATCATCTTGACGCGCAGAGCAGATACCGTCTCTCTGCCGCTGTTCCGATGCTTTGCCGGCACTTCGTTTCTTGCTCCTTTGTTCCTTTGCCAGGAGCCCGACTTGTGAAGTCCATTCTCAAAACACTGCATCTTTCTGGGCCCGGAACCAAATGTTGTTGATAAGCAGTGTCCAGTGCACAGCGGAATGATGAGAAGTATGAGCCAACATGCTCTATACTACTTTATTTACAGTTCAAAGCTGGTAAGTTACAGAAAAACATTTTCCCTCTGCCGGAGCAGAGAAAGCGTCATCTCTCCTCTAAAGCACGGAGAGAATCTCAAACTGAAACTGCAAAGAACAGTGAAAAACAGGAAACCAGTGTACGTCATATCCAGTCTCCCGTTCCCGTGAGAAAACCTCCAACAGTACAGACTCTGTGGAATGTAAACAACCTGTCTCGTGACAAGCACTTCGCTGCACAGAGAAGAAAGCAGAAACCAACAGCAGGTAGTCCAGGATGGGTCAACCACCAATAGGGGGAGCCCTGTTGATGCACATCAACTAAGAGCTCCCCCAGGGTCCCCAATGTGGTCGTGGCCTGGCCCTAGCCCCTACCTGGGCTTTGGACAAGATCCACACACCCGGATCCCTTTAACGGAATACCCTTAAAATGGAGTGGCAGGTGATGGCCATACCTCCCCTCCCCTGAACGGAACAAGAAGGGAAATCGCACGGCTGCTTAAAAGTGCTAAGCCATGCCCCCAACCGGATTGGCTGGCTGGGGGCCGTGATGCAGTTAGGGTCTCCCTGATGATGCAGGGGATTAGCCCAGCCCCCGCTGTGTGCAGGAGGCCACGTGGCCTGCCCACAACACCGTCCCATCAGGAAGTGGAGTGGCCTTCTCATACATGAATAATAATAATAATAAGAGGAGTTTGGATTTGATATCCCACTTTATCACCACCTGAAGGAGTCTCAAAGCGGCTAACATTCTCCTTTCCCTTCCTCCCCCACAACAAACACTTTGTGAGGTGAGTGGGGCTGAGAGACTTCAAAGAAGTGTGACTGGCCCAAGGCCACCCAGCAGCTGCATGTGGAGGAGCGGAGACGCGAACCCGGTTCACCAGATTACAAGTCCACCGCTCTTAACCACTACACCATGCTGGCTCCACATGACATTTTGCTCTAGAATCAACAGAGAATGGGTAATTTGTCTCCCACCCTATGTAGTCCTCACGCAATCTAGTTCCCTTTCATATTTTTTGTCCACGAAAAGAGCTTCTTGGGAAACTACGGTAATTTCATTCTGGAAAAGAAAAGCTCATTGCGGGTTTATTCTGCATTACCTTGCACTGTATCCATCTGAAAGCTGTCATTTGTGCAGAAAGAGGTAGATGCCTCTTATATTTCTGTTCAGCCACTTAAGTAACATAAGTGGATGATTTCAGCAGACATACTCTGAGTACGACTAATGTTGGCTATCACCCAATAAGCTGTAGAAACCTGATGTTCACATTTGTACTATTTTTCAGCCGACAACTTTCATAGCATAAATAGCATGAGATTATTTGCAACTGTTTTTTTAATTCTACTGCCCTCTTGTCCTATCCTGGAGATTCAAGACACTCTCTTAATTTAAAAAGTCCTCTCCCCTCCTGGCTCAGAAACCCTCCCCCAAAACAGACACATTGTACATATATATTCTGAAGATGCAAAACCCATTGAGTACCACATCCCTCCTTAACTCCAAATCGATAGAGACAATCACAGATTTACATGAGTCTGAAGCCCTATCAGCTTTGGTTAATGACTGCCAAAATACTCAACTATGTCTGCATAAAGGAATGATTCATATATTTAACAAGACAACCAAAGTATTTTGGATAGCACAGTCCCCAGTTTAAAATGATTCTGGTTGTGCTAGGGGAAAAAACAAATCAAGATTTGGTTTAAAACGTTTAGCGTCCTGTAATTTTGTCCAGAACCATAGCCTTAAAAACAAAAGGATGACCTTTCCCATGAAATGGCAAAAAGAAAGGATTAGCTAAAAGTCTATGAAGATTCTTTGTTGCCTTAGGAGAGTTCATTGCTAATACATCCCAAAGACTGGTTTTTCCCAGCTACAGATTTGCACTGAATGAGAATGAGAATAAGGAAATGATGTTTTGTGAACTAATGCACATAACTGAGTTTCTCTCCCCCCCCCCAAAAAAATTGCACAAAAATGACTTCACTGGCCCAGTAAGAGGCAATTGTGTAAACTGGATGATACTGTAAAGAGAGTAGCAAATTAATAAAATATTTGTAGTATGACTGAACCTGGGAGCTACACTGTACATCAAGTCTAGCGATCAGATTTCCTTGGTATTATATAAAAGGATCTGAAAACAAGAAAGACTATTGTAGCACTTTAAAAGACCACCAAATTTGTTATAGCATAAGCTTTCATGTGCTGTAGTTCACTTTTTCAGATCCATGGAACATTAGGCTCATTCAATTTATTTTATTTTATTTAAAAACAACAGCCACCTTGATTTAATGTGTTGTGTTAAGGGCTTTTCCATGCTCACTCAGGCTCCAAAGTGCCAGGAAATTGCAGCTGTTAAGGACCATGTCCTTTACAGATGTGGTTATTTTAGGTGATATTGACCTGCTATGGTCCTGTGGTTAGTTTCACAGGACCACCTTGGAGCTGGCTGGTTGTCAGTGGCAGAGGGATGGACCTACATTTGTCCCAGGGGTGCCCAAACTTTTTTCAAAGGGGGCCGGATTTGATGAAGTGAAAATGCGTGAGGGCCGACCAAAGTTGTTGAGCATTTTTTAGGATTTAACCCCAGGACATATACTGCAATGGGGGCTGGATTAGGCCCCCAAAACGGACTTTGTAAATGCCTGATCTATGGTATGTGTAGCATTTTTCAGGCTCTCTTGCTGGACTGCAGACTCTAGATTATACACAGCTTCATTGGCAATGGCTCCTCCTAATAATCTTGGTATGACAAGTATCTGCATGTCAGGGGCTTCCACACCCTTCCATACTGCTGAATTGAGAGAGCAAAAACTGCACAATTGCTACATTTAAATCCCCCCCCCCTGCCCAATTGTATATTCATCCTAAAAAATTCCCAGACACGATGCAGGCCTACACAGGGAGATCTAGATAGCTGCCAGAGCAGTCACAACCTCTTTGCTGGCATCCAGGCTGCATATAAACCATATTCCCCCAAAGAATCCTAGGAACTGTAGTTTGAAGCTCTGCGAGGGGTAAATTGCAGTTTCATGATTCGTCCAGCTGCTTTAAATGTATGCCAATGCAGCCCTGCCTATATTTGATTTGGGGCAGAGTACAGTGTGCCAGGGGATGCAGGTGGCGCTGTGGGTTAAACCACAGAGCCTGGGACTTGCCAATCAGAAGGTCGGCGGTTCGAATCTCTGCGACGGGGTGAGCTCCCGTTGCTCGGTCCCTGCTCCTGCCAACCTAGCAGTTCGAAAGCACGTCAAAGTGCAAGTAGATAAATAGGTACCACTCCGGCAGGAGGTAAACGGCGTTTCCGTGCACTGCTCTGGTTCACCAGAAGCAGCTTAGTCATGCTGGCCCACATGACCCGGAAGCTGTGCGCCGGCTCCCTCGGCCAATAAAGTGAGATGAGCGCCGCAACCCCAGAGTCGGTCATGACTGGACCTAATACTCAGGGGTCCCTTTACCTTTTACCTTACAGTGTGCCAGATTCGCCTCACCACCCACTTTGCAATATATCAATGGGATGGTGTGGTTTTGGTAGTGAGAGGTCATTGGAGCAGACCTTTATGCTATGGGCGTTTTTATAAGCACCTCTCCCCCAGCCATGCTTCCCAGCATCCCTGCTTCATCTCTTTGATCTCTGTGTGATCAGTTTCTGAATAAAAATAATCACTGCCAGGGAAGTAGTCTGGTTTTTGTCTTTACTCAGCTACACTAATGAAGGGCTTTCTCTCTCTCTCTCTCTCTCTCTCTCTCTCTCTCTTTCTTTCTTTCTTTCCTTCTTTCAGCTTGATTTGACTGCAAAACACACCGTACATTTAAAACACATTGCTCCCCCCAAAAAAAATTATCCTGGGAACTGTAGTTTGTTAAGGGTGCTAGGAATTGTTGGTTTTGTAAAATGGTGCAATCTTATATAGCAGACATGTCCAAAGTCCTTTTCGGGGGTCTAATCTGGCCCGCTGGTTGGTTTAATCTGGCCCCTGCGGCAGTTTATTTCCCAGGGTAAAATCCCCCCAAAAGCTCAACAACTTCAAACCGAAGAAAAACTCAACAATTTTGAGGTAAAATCAGGGCTGGATTTAGATGAAGAGAGGCCGTAGGCTACTCCACTTGTGAGATTTACTCCCAGGTAAGTGGGGTTAGGATCGCAGCCTTAGTTACGTAAATCCATTGATTTCAAGGAGTCTCCTTATGGGTATTGAGCCGTTAATGTGAATAATACTGCTGGTGTTCATGTTGTCTGCTAGAGCATTGGAAGGACGACATCAATGGATGCATTACATCAGGCAACAAAATGAAATTGTATGTATGCTGGTTCTTTGTTGAAAGTGCTGTAAATGGGGGGAAACAGTTCTCCTTTGTATTGCAGAATAATTCAGTACTGTGGCAAGAGTTATTTAGACATGAGTATGATAGAGTTGAATTCTGGACAAAATATAACATTCATTGGAGAATTATTTTCAGGAAAAGACTAAAAGTAGTTTAAAAGACTCAATTTTTGTAAACAGAGTCTGCACTGTAAGGCAGAGCCTATAACCCTAGAAGGGTTTATTTCTGTCGATGGGTCCATTGTGTGACACTGACCTTTTTCAAATATTACCCTTATGCACTTTCTCCAATGCCAGCTTAAGAATTTGCCCTCGGGCTGCAATTTGACTTCACCCAGTTTCCAAAACATAGGACTTGTCATCAATGTACACTACTACTGTTAGATTACTGGAGGATAAAATTCTGTCAGCTAATTACAGTAATAATATTATGGCTATGGGATAAGAGTTTCTAAGAACAGCAGCAGTAGAAGCAGCAGCAGCAGCAATAGTTGAATGTTTATTTCCATAGAAGAACCCAGTCTACATAAGGAAAAGATTATATGTCTTGGGGCACACAGAGACCTCCAGATTAGAATCTATAACATCTAGGTAGAGAAGATTATGCACTTCAGTGTTGAGTACTTTTAGGTAGTGATGATTGAGTAGGATCTAAGGAGGCAATGACTTTCGTCTCATCTTGCTTCTCACAATCAGCACTTTTTCTGTTCTGCTGCAGTTTGCCTTCTGCTAAAATCAACTTCATTCATCTCACTACCTGCAGTGGCCAAGACTAGTATAGTTAACATCATTCATGGCGCTGTGGGTTAAACCACAGAGCCTAGGACTTGCTGATCAGAAGGTCATCGGTTCGAATCCCCGCGATGGGGTGAGGGAGCCGGTGTACAGCTTCCGGGTCATGAGACCAGCATGACTAAGCCGCTTCTGGTGAACCAGAGCAGTGCACAGAAATGCCATTTACCTTCCCACTGGGGTGGTACCTATTTATCTATTTGCACTTTGACGTGCTTTCGAACTGCTAGGTTGGCAGGAGCAGGGACCGAGCAACGGGAGCTCACCCCGTTGCAGGGATTCGAACCGCCGACCTTCTGATTGGCAAGTCCTAGGTTCTGTGGTTTAACCCACAGCGCCACCCACGTCCCTTGTAGGTTCTTAGGTCCCATTAAGCTCAACGGATCATACTTCTGAGTAGTTGTATACAGAATTGCACATCACATGTTCCACTAAACCCATGGGGCCTAAAAGAGGTTACACAGTGTCATAGTTGACTCTTTATGCCGAATTCAATTTCGTCTTAATCCTGGCAATAGAACTCGGGATGTTTGCTTTCCACAATACGTTGGCAAATTACTTATTTATAAACTTCATTTCATGCTGCAATCTTTTCAATAGTAACTCCATCAGTTTCCCCCCTGTAGACATAGCACACCATGTCTCCAAGCCTATATTTCATTTTTATCATTTCCACAATTTCCTCTGTGTGTGCAGTAGACTTATGAGATGACATCTAAGACCATGCCTGATTTTATAACTCTCTTAATACTGAGGGAACTGCCATGGTATAATGACATCTGCATCATAAATTTCCCCCTATTCATATATCTATTAAGTGGAAATTGGCACAGATTTTACTTAAGAATGCACCTGACCTTTTTCTGCTTCCATGTACAACTTAAGTGGAACTGTCAGCTGGGGTTTAAGAAGACACAGACAGCACATAGACTGCCAAATATCTTTATGGGGTATGTCTGCAGAGAAGATGTAACATCATTACATCTGCAGGATACTAGCTGATAAAGCTGTTTATCTTAGAGCTGATTCTTGTTTCTTTAACTGACTCTTCACATATTGGAAGATCTACAAATAAGAGAAAAATTTCCACTGTTTTTGCTAATGCACATTAACCTTGAACCGTCATTTGGGAGACTTCCGGTCGGCGCCAGCGTCTAATGGCGGTCCTTGCCTTGAGCTCCGAGGCAGGACTGCTCCGTAAGTTCGGGTCTGACCTCCTCTGGGGTTTGCAACTCCCCCTTCATTCCCTAGCCCTCTCTATCAGGCCCCTCTCTCTGCCTACATGAGCCCCAAGGAACCCTCTCTGTGGCTGCCTGGCTCTCTGCTCACCAATATGCAGCAGATGTCTCGTTCTGGGAGGTGGGGGGACTTGCTGGTTGTCAGCAGAGAACCTGTTTAGGGTGGCTGTATGGGGGAGCCACCAAGCCTGATTTCTGTCCCTGCTCTGTGCTGGGGCACCTGCCTGTTTCCTCCTCTTCAACCTCCCAGCCTCCAGTACTTCCCTCCTCTGGGGTGTGGCCAGTTTTCCACCCCCAGGAGCCAGGATCCAATTCCTCTCCCTCTGTGCTTTCCCTGGGGAGCTCTTGGTCAGACAGCTTCCACCACTCCTCCTTATCCAGCCAGTCCTTGATGATCTTACATGATCATTGTTTTGCACTCTGCAAAGCAAAGGGTGCTTCTACAGAAAAGCAAGCTTCTCTATGCATGGGTTTTCCTGGTTCTCCAGATCAGTCTAGGGATGGCAGTCTAGGGATGGTGAACTTGTGGTTCTTCAGATGCTGCTAGACTCCAAATTTCATCTGCCTCAGCCAGAATGACCAATAGTCAGGAATGGTAGGACTTGTAACCCAACAACTTCTGGAGGACATCCACAAGACTTGGAGACAGCCCTGAGACTTCAAAGTCTGGACTTCAAAAATGGAATGATATCACATATTCCTTTGGCAACAGATGTGAAAGGAAGAAGACCATGTGACAAAAAAAAACCCAAACCCAATCACATGCATATCCAATGCACTTTCCTAAGGAGTGAGTTCCCCCTTATTAGTGTTTTTTTTCCAAGGAAACTTGTTTAGTTTGGGTTGGATAGTAATTCAAACGGTGGTGCATGGTTGTGAATAGCATTTGATTGTTTTGTTTAATTGGGCAAGTGTGAATTTATTAAAAGCTGAGGATGGGGGGATGCTAAAATCCCAGTTTATTTTTTTTTCTGATAAAACAACTGATTAAATTCACTAAGATATGCAATACTAACATTGTTCTGTGTTACTGAGCTATGCCCCCCACAACTGATGACAAGTGAAATGAGTGCACATATTTTCAAAATTGAAATGCTGGATTGCATTGATCTAATCCATCATTAAAAAACACTTTGAAATGTATGAGCTTTGACTTCCTACTTAACATTTGGCAGTGCAGGAACATTCCTGTTCTGCCGCACATCTTCAGCAATCATTTTTATCACAGGCAATTATTCTTACCAAACTGTAACATATTTAACTTGCGTTTGCAGTGATTTTGAATAGTTTACATACATCCCTTTTATCTAACAGATAGATAGAAAACCCCTAAAACTTTTTTAAAAAAATCTTTTGGGAGAAGTGGTAATGTGTACCAGGCAGTCGGTGCCAATAGGTACCTGGAGTACAGTTCCTAGACACTGGCCATAATCTACTGATTTCAAAATGCTTAGGAATTTTGAAGTCTGAAACAGTTTGCAACCTTTGCCTTCAGTAAAAGAAAATTTCCAAGGGAAATGGCAGCCAGTACCTTCACTCCCCCACAAAAAAATGTGACAAGCACATATGAGTGGAGTGCTAAAAATGTACACCATGTGTTACTCCTTGCATTTATTGAGTAAAGAATGAAAATGAAGCCAAATGGGCCCTATGCGATTCAGTTTTCCATTCATTACAAAGCAAATGCACGACCCCAATACCCAAGTCCCCATCTTCTGCACCAGTGCAATTTTTAAGTCAGAAAAGGAATAGAGTAGAGATGTCGAGCTAAGGGTCAAAACCTGAGACCATAAGATCCCACAGCTAGATTTGGTTCCATGAACTGTACAAGAATTTGGCTGCAGCCATGTGCCGAAATAAATCCTCTCACTTCTGAAAACTTCCTGTGCTGCTCTTTAAACAAACAGGCAATCCAGTCCATTCCGTTTCTCTTGTGAAATAAAATCAAAAAAGGACCTGGAGCTCCACAGACTGAGCTTTAACATGACTTGAAAGCTCCATCTCACGTTTTGTGTTCCAAACTGCTCCTTACTGAACCCATAATAATAAAAACAAAAACTTGATTACCCATGCCCCTCAAATAAGATATATCTCATTTACATATTATAATCACTGCAGCTCCCACTATCCTGGCTACATTTAATAGGCATTCCGATAATGTAGATGGCGGTTTTTCTTCAGCATCAGTAGGTGTGATGGGGATGGCATGAAACAAATGGAAAAGGTTGAGCAAACCTGCAGCTAGCAAGCCTTCCTGAAGCTGCCGATGAAGGCCATGAGTATTGAGAAGGCAATGCTCATATTTCATTATTGCTGCATAAACCAAGCAGTGGCTCACATGCTACCTCCTTCTGCTTTGTGCAATTAATTGCTGTTAATTGCTTGGCAGCCACAGGCACTGGGTCGGCAACCCTTTTTCTAGACAGAGCTGATGCAACACCAGTCGCTAGAAGGTTAAATGTTTTGTTTCTTCTCATTCAGAATTATATTTAAGATAACTTCCATGGCCACAGATGTTTTAGCTAAGGTGCTTCCAAGTAAGCGAAGACAAGCCAAAGGACAGAAGGTTATGCACAGTGAATCCAAGTCATATATAAGTGCTTTCTTTTACACTGCCAACAAGCCAGCTAAATGTTTTCCCCTTCCAAGAAACATAATATTTAGAAGAATTCCTTCCTTATCTAGAAAAGAAATAAAAATGGGCTAACAATTATGGTTCCCCATGCATAGAAAAACTGGTTCTTTATAAGGAAATTAACAACGTTGTTCTGAGAAGCCAGTGTTCTAAAGAAGAGGTGGGGAGTTAGCAGCCTTCCAGATGTTGGATGACAATGCACAGTATCCCTGACCATTGGTCAATGTGGCTAATGGGGGTTGGAATCCAATCTTCTCTTTGGCGATCACTTGTAGTCGAGTAAGATTGTCTTCCATGAACATGGTTTTAACAGTGAGACCGTAAGTGACTGTGGAGGCTAATTCTGGATCCACGCGTCCTTCCACAGTGGGGACATAGGTTTCCAGGAGGGAGTTGATCATGGTGATGGTTTGTCAAGTGTGCCTTCCTCTTAGCACATTTCTCCCTTTCGTCCTGAGTTCGAGCATCTTCACAGCCCATGACACCTTTTGTTCATGCGTGTGGATGTATGTTTATGCCTCCCACCCCACAAATACAACAAGGTAACTCCTACAATGGCTATATTGTTCCAGCTCTATAAAAAATGTCAATATCTATTATTTTTGTGACTCATTTGGGCACACTGACATACTTTTAAAAGGCTTGAAGTAGCCTGTATTTGCAGGCAAACTCCGCAGTGGCCTGCACAGCAATATTAAATGTACAACTCTCAGTTTCAGGCAAGAGGGTATGTTAATATGTGGATTTGTTAGTCTGCAAGAGATGTCTGTCAGACATTAAGCCTATCACAGTGTTTGTGTGAGAGAGAGCTGCTCACAGCTGCTTGACCTGAATTCACATGCTGGGATGACAGGCTGAGATGAAACAGAAGAAACCCCCCAGGAGAAAAGAAAGAAAGAAAATCAAACTGAAAGATGGAACCATAAACAGAGCTAGACCCTCATCAGTCTTATAGATATGGAGAGTGAAAACTCGTAGCCAGTGTTCATGGTTGCCTTTCTATGATAAAATAAAACTCAAGGTAGCTTGCACATTGAAGAAGAAGAGAAAATATTACAAACATTACCTAATAAAACAAACAGCAGAAATACATCATCATAAAAAACCATAGTGACAACAGGAGATAAATATGATCAAAGTCTCAGCTTAAAAAGAGGCCTGCTGGAATAAAAGCCATCTGGAAAGATGTTTGAGATGGAGACAGGCGAAGGGGAAGACTGGTGAACTTCTATTGGGAGACTATTCCATTGTTTAGGTACCACAGCTGGAATGGCCCCATCTCTCTTGTCTGCATAAGTAACACTCCTGTCAGTGAAGGAACAAGGAGGAAGGGACCGATAATTGGACACAGATCCAGTAGCAGATGGTGAGGTGGAGCAATGCTGCTTACCTGACCTCCTAGCAGGTGGGTCACTGCTGCTTACCAGGAGGCAGGGTGGGAGGGGCAAAGCAGCACGGGGGTCAGCACTGTCCAAAGGCACTGGAAGAAGGATCACATTGGCTCCATCAGTGCATTTGCACAGTGCTGACCTCCTCACTGTAAGCAGCAATGACTCACCTGTCGGGAGGTCAAGGAGACATTGTCTCCACACAGGCCTGTCTTAAGCATATGCAGCGCCAGGGTGCAAAGATCTGCCCAGCGCACCCCCCAGCCCAGTGCAACAAACCAGCCCGAGGAGTCAGCGTTAGCGACTGAGCAAAGCCGGGCGCCTTGTGGTGTGAGCAACGTGCACTGGGCGGGCCTCTCCATGGCCCACACCAATCCCAGGCGTGCAGGAGGGCGGAGGCAAATGGCCGTCTCAGAGCCTCGCTGGCTCACTTGCCCCCAAACTCATGGCGCAGCAGAAGAGCCTGCCTCGGCACTCTGGCGGGCGGGCTCTTCCCCGGACTCCAACTCTCGGGCCCCAGACTCTTGGCCTGGCACCACTGAAAGCCCAGCGCCTGGGTGCCCCGCACCCCTGGCGCCTATGGTTAAGACGTCCCTGTCTCTACACCTCACCATTTATGATGTGCAGATCTCAAATGGGCATATAAGGGAGGAAGCAATTGCTGATAAATCAATGAAGTTGGCATGAAATTGGCCTAATACTGTATTTCCTGGCAGCCCAAGTCTGGCAGATTTTTCTTTAACTATTAACTATGGTTATTATAGTTTCTGAGACTTTTTTTAGATCAACCCTTCTTACCTGTTTATGATGATTGTCACTTGTGGCTTTGCCTCCATTGATAGGGGCAATATCTGCACCATTTTGTGACCCTGTCTCCTTTTGTGCTCCTTTTAGATGTGGCAGCCAGTTTTTGTAATGCCCCCCATCTCCTCTAGCCACAGCAGCCATTTTGTGACTAGCACCCATGGCACTTTCGCAACATTCCAAATGCACCCACTGACCCAAAATGGTTGGTGACTCACGAGACAGACGGACAGCAAGCAAGGTTGTATTTTTGCCACCTGAAAGAACAATATGCAAAATTCCTGCATCACTCTTGTGTTGTCAGAGAAAGCTCAATTTAAAATATATTTTGAAAGAATTAAAGCTGGATTTTATTTTACTGTAGTTTTTATGTTATATTTTGTAAAGCTCTTTTTGTGCTTTATTATTGGTGGTTATTTTTGTAAGAAGCCCAGTCACTTTCTGCATCATCATAGGTACTTTTAAGACACGGAGAAAACATTTCTGGATGATTTCACTGTAGGACTGGATTCAGTAATGTTCTGGCTTACATTTGTGCACACACAAGGAAGATTACTTTGTAAGTTCCTCAGCAGTTATCCAGAGCTCCACCAAAATGAATCACCTTCTCAGAAAACCAAGTCTTCAAATACTTTTCTGGCCTAAAAGCTGATCTTATTTATTTATTTATTCTGTTTGCTATGACAAGTTAGACCCAGATTTTGAACTTGTTCGAAGAGGAGATTCCTGTCTTGCCACTATTGAATCCTGCCCAGAACATCTGTAAAGATTTATATTCTGAGCCCTTAGTAACTTTACTAAGCGACACAAGCCTGCAGGAAAATACGTTTTTTATTTATAGAATAATTTTGAAAGTTGTACATTTTCCTTGCCTTGAGGATAGTTTGCCTCACAATATGCTGGCAGAAAATTCTCAACCTGTGGGTCCCCAGATGTTGCTGGACTACAACTCCCATCATCCCTGAGCTCTGGCCTTGCTAGCTAGGGGTGATGGGAGTTGTAGTTCAACAACATCTGGGGACCCACAGGTTGAGAAAGGCTGGTTTATAAGCTGTTTTATAACTACACTGTTAGTAAGGGAGGTGAAATTGCTGCATAATGAAGCACATACACTGTGTGTAAAAAAAAAGGTCCATAGTTGTAGTCTGAAGAGTCACTGGTTCCCTGTCCTAATGAACTTAAGCATGGAGACTTGTAAAGTCAATCAACCGTCTTCATTCAGGAAAGATATGACTAAGCTGAACAGTTCAGTAGCTGGTAAAAAATATATATATTATCTTACTGGAATTATCACATGGAATTATTTCTGTGGCTCTTTCTTCCCCATTGTTTATATGTTCCAGTGTCTGGCAACACTTTAAAACCATAGACTTGCGGGAATATTCCTAGAGAAACCCAATAGACTTAAAAACCATCTACTTCAATCACCTTACTCTTTCCCATACCAAGATTCCTAAAAGATTGCTCTATACCAGCGGTTCTCAACATGTGGGTCCCCAGATGTTGTTGGACTACAACTCCCATCATCCCTGAGCTCTGGCCTTGCTAGCTAGGGGTGATGGGAGTTGTAGTCCAACAACATCTGGGGACCCAAAGGTTGAGAACCGCTGCTCTATACCATAAATATTACAAAATGTGACAGCCAGAGAAGTGAAGAAACTCAGAAAGCCATGCCAGAAATCAGGAGTAGCCAGTGCTGATGTTCCCCAATGTTGTAGAACTCTTAGCTACTATCAGCCCCAGCAAGCATGGCCAATAGTCAGGGATTATGGGAGTGGTAGTCCAACGACACCTGGCAGGCAACTTATTGGCCACCCCTTCTTTAAATGATGAGGTTTTCCATCCATCCATCCATGGTATGAAGAACATTGTGTTGCACTCTAGACACTGAACCCAGGGCA
Organism: Podarcis melisellensis; assembly: GCF_964234715.1. Classification (NCBI taxonomy): domain Eukaryota; kingdom Metazoa; phylum Chordata; class Lepidosauria; order Squamata; family Lacertidae; genus Podarcis; species Podarcis melisellensis. Next base: position 118,065,139 of record NC_138528.1, read on the forward strand.
GAATAGCTGTGGGCTAGATTCTTAATCATTGAGTAGACCAGGGGAAGGAAGGAGGTTAAGAACTCCTTCATCTTTAAGTTTGCTAATATGAGTAAGTAGTTGCCATTTGTTGTACAGGAGAGAAAAAGAAAAGCCATGCATTGAGACTACACTAGAGGTTTCCAACCTCCGGTCATGACACTGGGTAACCCTGGCTAACAAAGCTACTACAGGGGGAGTACAAATGTGCCTTTGTGTGCAGCTGACTGCAGAGGTCCATGCAATACTCAAACCTTGCATATACATAATACTAATGATTGGCATTTTGCTAGATAAGTAATACAGTTGTACCTTGGATCTCAAATACCCTGGCTCCCAAACAAATCGGCTCCCAAACGATCGAAACCCAATCAGAAGCTGTGCTTTGGTTTCTGAACGTTTTGGAAGTCGAACAGACTTCTGGAACAGATTCTGTTTGACTTCCAAGGTACAACAGTAGTACTGTATTTGCAGCCCTTGAGCCATCCAAGACCTGAGTCCATACACTGCAAAGGGGTTTTCATATTTGCTTGAACCCATCATCCCCCTCACCTGGGAAACCTAGGAACCCATTTTTAGTGTGTGCCTTGCCACACTGCAGGGACACCAGGAGAACATTATATCAACCACATCTTTACTTTGATGTATTGGAATAATGAAAGAGAATCACATTGCAACAGCAATGCACAGTTTGTTCCAATTCTCCCACTTTTGCTGTGATTTTTGCTGAGGAGCAATTCACATAGGATGGTCCAGTAGCCTTTAGTAAGTACAACTCATTGGTTTTGCTCTCCAATTTGTTCATTGGAGGTGGCTTGAGAGCATGAGCCGGGGTGTTGCAGACCAGTTTGAGTCATCTGGTCTCTGTTGTCGTCTTTCAGTGGGTAGCTTGTCCAGAATCTCATGCTCACTCTGATGAAACCATATATCAGCCCGCTGAAACCCTCTTCATTCCTCTCCTCCGATGCAATCCCAGTCATGTGAGTGATAAGAGCTCATGGATCCCACATCTCCCTTGGGTTTGCAATGCCCAGTACCTGGCTGCAAACCCTTTATGCATTCAAGATGAGCTTCTGCAATGAGGAGACTATAGTACTCATACAGATGCCTGGATGATTCACGAATAGGGCAAACTCCCGACTACAGAAGTTCAGCTTAAAAGTGTGGCAGGCTGATAGGATAGGCCTTTGGCAACACAGTGGAGGAGATGAGGTCAATGAACATATTCCCAAACATATATACACACACAATTGGAATCTCTGTGTATTTTGGCCAATCGTGGACACCCTGAAGAATGTTTTGCAGCTGAACAGAATATCACCCTATAATAAAATTGCCTAGAGTTTGTTTCAGTTAAAAAGCTTTATCCCAGAAGGGCTAGGTCACATGTTACAGTTGCTTCTTGGAGATGGATGTTAAAGGCAAACTATCATTCATGCTTTCAATTCACCACATTGTGCGGCTGGTTTCCTTCATGCCATGGCAAATAGTCATGAAATGTCAACACTGTGATGGCCAGGCCTTGGGCCCTGGGCCTCAGTTTAGTCGATTTACCTGACAGGAAAAGCAGGTGAAATTCCCATGCACTTAACTTGTGCATAGAAATGAAGAACCATCTTTCCCATCTAGTTGCTGCACTGCTTTCCCCCATCTGGAACTTTCTTCCAGATAACATGTCTCTCTCATTTTAATTGAATCCATCCCCCCTGGAAAGTCTCCATTTTGGAAATGCTTTTTTGGTCGGGTTTGAGTTCACTAATTAGGCTCAGCTTTTTCTTTCAGGAGGATGGAAATTCTTACTGCTGTTGATCTCATTCTGATAGGGTAACACATTTTCCAACTGAAGATGGATAAAAAGTCTGGGAAAGATATAATATTGTGCACTGTTTTAATTGCTGAAGTTGGACATTTTCCTCTGAAAAGGAGAGAGGGCAGTTCAAAATAGGAGGGTTAGGAAGAGAATAAAACAAGCTGGCCGGAATAAGTCTTTTGCGAGTGATATGAGTTTTGCATGCACCTTTTTAGCCAGTCAATAGAAGTAACCGATATAAAAGCCAACTTGCTTTGGACATTGAAGTGGCTGAGTGTATATTTGGCCATATGTAATGAAACAATATGGCAGTGGTTGTTAAGCTGTGCTGTCTGAAAGTTGAAAAATAGGGCTTGGGCTGGTGCTAGCTGATTGGCTACTATTTTATGTTCCTTGATTCATTTCACTAGAGAAAGTAGGAGAGGAAAAGGGTGGTGGAAAGCCCTGTGGGTGGGTAGGAACTATCAGGAGCCTGAAAATAAAACACGCTAAACATGTGGTGATGTTGATGACTAAAACTTACTAGCATAACCTCCAGCAAGTCCAAACGGAAAACTGGGACATGCGTTCTTCAGGGCTGTGCTCCTGCATGAGTCACATGACCTGCGCGAGAACACAATGCCCCCAAACAATGCTCATTTTCCCAAGCTTAATTAGTCAAGGACCGCCTCTTTCCATATGAACCTATCTAGACCTTGAGATCATCTTTTGAGGCCCTCCTTCATGTGCCTCCTCCTTCAGAGATTCAGAGTGTGGCAACACGAGAACGGGCCTTCTCTGCAGTGACTTCCCGTCTGTGGAATGCTCTCCCCAGGGAAGTTTGCCTGGCGCTTTCATTATACACCTTTAGGCGCCAGACAAAAATGTTCCTTTTTAACCAGGCCTTTGGTTGATCTGATTTACATCCTATGCCCTTTTAAAATGTGCTTTTTTGGGGGGAGGGGGGCTATTGGGTTGTTGGTTTTATTCCTATTAGGTATTTTGTGGTTTTATATCTTGATTTTATTCTGTGAACCGCCCTGAGACCCCCGGGTATAGGGCGGTATATAAATTCAATCAATAATAATAATAATAATAATTCAGTTCTCCACATTTCCGCCTCACTTTGCTTTAAAAACAAACAACAACTTATGAAAAGTTACCAGTATTTTAGTGCAAATTATTCCTTATACTCTTGTATGCAAATGTGCCTAATATGATGCATTTTGGCTGTTATTTGCACAAGTACATGCCTTTTTATGCATGTGTTACATCAGTTTAAACATCTTTGTACACACTACTTGGCTGGAGAACTGTTCTGCAAGATTCAGTACAATTTTCAATAAATGGCTGTGTTTCAGTTCACGTATTGTTCCAAAAAGTGCAATGTTGGTACGCTTCCCCATTGATGTGCACAAAATTGAATTTCTTCCCTATCCCTAGTGACAACTCCAAATTGATTTTGCCCATTGTAATGAGAAAGCTTCTAATCCACACCCAGACCGTCTATATATGGAAGGCCTCTTATTTCCATATAAAAGAAAGATGAATTTCCATGTGGATTTTTTTTAATTAAAAACAAACCAACCACAAATGAATGGGTCTATGGGTTAACACATGCAAACATAGCATGGACTGGAAACAGGGTGATTCATCTATCCTACAAAGTAATGTCAGTGACTGAACCTGGGCAATCTGAATCCAGAACACATGTTTACCACTAAGCAGTGGTCCCAAGTGCATATTTTGAAGACCAAAAAAGAAGACACATTTGCCGACTTCTACTTTTAACTATGGATCACTATGATGACTTTACCCATGAAAAAGAGGACTTGTCCTGGGGAAAAAAGGATATATGGCAACACTTACTAAGTGTTTCAAGAATCTTGGCCATTTTGGGGGAGGTAGAAGTTCACCATTACTACAAAGAATCTTCTTGGTTAACCAGCATGGGAAAATAATGGTTGCCATATGGATAAACTTATACATCAAGCTTTTTTTATTTATGATAATCACAAAAACATGCCGTTGGTTTTGATTTACTATATACGCATACATACATACATGTGGAGATGGTAAAACGCCACAAATACATTGACTATCATTTCCAGACAGCAAAGAACAATGCAGTTTAATTGTCCCTGTTGATTCGTTTTGCATTCTTTCTCTCGTTCTACTTAGGGCGTATTTCATGCTCATTTTAAGTTGCCAGGCCACTTTCAGCAAGATTTCAGTGACACCAAAAATATATTTCCTTAAATACAAGAATGAATGATGAAGACAAGCCAAAGCATTTATCTCAATTGTTTGGCAAAAGAAGATCTGTGTCTACAGGCATCTCAGAGTTATCAGTCCCGAAGAAGATCCAATTTCTGCACAATGACAAATCTTGTACAATTCATACTTGTTTAAACCTATATGGTCTGTGGGTCATATTCATCTAAATCATACTCAGAGGTGGTAGACTCATTGAAATAAATGGATGTTGCTAACTTTAGCCCATTAATTTCAATGTGCTTATTCCATGTATGACTTATTCATATACAACTCTGGACCAATTGCAGTACTGCGATGGATGGGTAAACAACCACAAAATGTTAAATTTTATTCACCAATTTCAGAAAGATAGATATTCAGCAGCCATGCTTGGTGGATACTTGCTGTCTGTTGTCTTTTGGGTGAAGCCTAGTGAAGACCTTCCTGTCTCAACCATCCTTCAAAGTAGAGGACTTTCTTGGTTTGCATCTGTATTAGAATTATTGTCAAGATATTGTTAAGGTGTTTTAATTGTTTTGTCGTTTGTGTGTTTCCCACTTTGGGCTCTTTTGGGGTGAAGGGCAGGATATAAAATTAATAAACAAACACATGCTGGAGCTGTAACATTAGTACAGTTGTACCTCGGGTTACAGACGCTTCAGGTTACAGACTTCGCTAAGCCAGAAATAGTACCTCGGGTTAAGAACTTTGCTTCAGGATGAGAACAGAAATCGTGCAGCAGCGGCAGGGCGGCAGCAGGAGGTCCCATAAAGTGGTGCTTCAGGTTAAGAACAGTTTCAGGTTAAGAACAGACCTCCAGAATGAATTAAGTTATTAACCCGAGGTACCACTGTAGAGGCAAATGTGCTGGAGATGGAGCAGGGAAAGACATGGACACAAAAGATCTACAACCTTCTCAGTTCTCACCCACACAAAACAGGGTGAAATGCACACTAGCCCTCCCAGAAAAGTTGTTTTTGAAAAAGAGCCTGGAATGGCGAAGAGGGAAGAAGAATATCACTCTATCCTCAATCAGGTAAAGGTAAAATGTAAAAGTCCCCTGGACAGTCAAAGGTGACTATGGGGTGCGGCACTCATCTCGCTTTCAGGCTGAGGCAACCAGCATTTGTCCACAGACAGCTTTCCAAGTCATGTGGCCAGCATGATGAAACTGCTTCTGGTGCAATGGGACACCATGATGAGTGCCAGAGCACATAGAAACGCCGTTTACCTTTCTGCCACAGCTGTATCTATTTATCTACTTGCGTTAGCGTGCTTTTGAACTGCTAGGTTGGCAGGAGCAGGGACCGAGCAACGGGAGCTCACCCCGCCGCGGGGATTCGAACCGCCAACCTTCTGATTAGCAAGCCCAAGAGGCTCAGTGGTTTAGACCACAGCACCACCCACACCCCTCATTCAGTAGGGTATTGAAAAAGGTGGTTCATTGACATTCGACCCTATCCTTTGAATTGCTCTGTTCTTATATTACATATAGAAAAGAGAGAATGAAGATTAGTAACATATATCACTATAACTCCCCACCCCCAGTATACAAGTAAAAGAAGTAGAGCTATTAAGTATAGTTGGGTAGACATTATCATTTACTGAAGTGAATTGAGAAGATTATTTGGATATTTAATGCACCAATGAAAAATACATTGTGTGTGTGTGTGCTAGAATAATTGATTGTACTTATTTAAAAAATACATATGTGATGCACTAGTTTTCTAATACTTTAAATATCTTGATTAAGGGCAAGATTTTTGAGGGAGTGAATATCAAATCTAGTATGGGGATATCCCTTACTTTATAAATGTTGGATTTCATCCCAAATTGCTAGTCAAAGAGGTGAAAACTGACCACATATTAAAGATTCCCTGCAGGAATATATTCTTGATAAAATGTCGTCTTGTGCTGAATTACTTGCACAAATTCAGATAATTTACGCAGAATAGCTAACAGATGTGAATTTCACAGCCACTTCTCAGAATGATACAGCTATGATCAAGAAAGTATAATGTAGAATTCACATTAAAAAGTAAACAAAATGCACATATAGATGCCCTATGTATTCATTCTGAGCACTCCATACAAGGAGGGATTTTGTGAGCATAACACAAGGGTTGGGTGTCTAACAATGTCTATGGCTGCAGTCCACAACCGACCTTACTACACACTAAAAATATGCATTAAAAATCGTGCATAGCTGAAAACACAAGTTCTTGCACATGCTGCAGCTAAGCTTGCCTGCTTATTCCCTTAGCTTCCCACAAGTCCCTGTGCGCAAGGCTCCCACATACTGTATACTTGCATACTTGCATACCTATCTCCCAGGCAAATCCAGAGAAGGACTGACTGTGATTCTGGGCAACAAATGTTTGTTGTTGTTGTTTTGTCTATGTGTTTGTTTACTTTTGAGTGTGGTTTTATTTACTCTCTAGTTTTATCTTCTTGCAATCATAGAATTTTAGAGTTGAAAGGCAGCACAAGAATGTGGTCATTGCACTCTGTGTGCTTGTCAGACAACACACCAACCCCGAAAAGTCAGTTGCACTATATTATTTTCCGTTCAGCAGCCTAACAGCCCATGGATAGAAACTGTTTTTTAGCTTGTTGGTACGGCTGATTATACTTCTATATCTCCTGCCCGAGGGTAGAAGATTAAATAGGTGCTGGCCGGGGTGTGAATCGTCCCTGAGAATTTTTCTCACTCTCCTAAGGCAACGATCCCTTGCGATGTCATCAAGTGAGCTCAGGGGACAGCCCATGATATCTTGGGCTGTGTTCACCACCCTCTGTAAAGACTTTCTGTCCGTGGCTGTCAAGCCAACGTACCACACTGTGATACAATATGAGAGGACACTTTCTATTGTGGACTGGTAGAAGGAGGTCATCAATTGTTGTTTAACATTGTTCTTTCGCAAGACCCTGAGAAAATTGAGTCTCTGTTGGGCCTTCCTAACCACCTGATTTATATTGTTTTTCCAAGTGAGGTCTTCAATAAGTTAACTCCCAGGAATTTAAAGGAAGAGACTCTCTCCACACAACCCCGCCCCCCATATACAACAGGGCTAGTTCCCTTCTCTTCCTCCGAAAGTCCAACACCATCTCCTTTGTCTTGCTGATATTTAGGTGCAAGTTGTTCTCTAGGCACCATGTGGAGACTTTTTGAACCTCCTCCCTATACAGTACGCTGATTCATCTCCACCTGTAATTGGACCCATTATGGTAGTATCATCTGCAAACTTAATAATTGCAGTGGATGGATCAGATGGAATACAGTCTTATGTATACAATGACTACAGGTAGGGACTCAGCATGCATCCCTGTGGGGTGCCAGTGCTGAGCTTCAGAGAGGTAGATGTAACAGGCCCAATCCTCACTGTTTGTGTCCGACATAACTGGCAAAGGGCACCATTTCTGTGATGACAGTGATGGCTTATATGGTGTTTGTTATGTACTGAGTTGAATAGGATCCCAAATGCAGCAGTCTGATTGGTCCTAGAACAATAGGATCCCAAATGCAGCAGTCTGATTGGTCCTAGAACAATAGGATCCCAAATGCAGCAGTCTGATTGGTCCTAGAACAATAGGATTCAGAATGCATCAGTCTGATTGGTCCTAGAACAATGCAGCAGTATGATTGGTCTGCAGGAGCCACCCAATCCAGCTCCAGATGGAAGTGAATCCACAACCTGATTGGCCTACAGTAGAATTCCGGAATTAGCCAATCACGTGCAGCCCATTGTGTAAATAATGTATATAAAGCAGATACTTTGGGGAAACATTCATTCCTCCTCACCACTATGAGCTGAACAAAGAGCATGAAATCCACTCTCGACTCTGAGCATATTTCAGTGTTTTTATTTATTTGTTTGTTATTTCATTTATAAATCACTTAAAGCAGGGGAGGCATCTGCAACCCTCCGGAGTTTGCTAAAGTGCTCCTCCTATTATCCCTGGCCATTGGCCAGGCTTGAAGGGGCTGATGGGAGTTGTAGTTCAGCCGTATCTGAAGGTCCTAGGTTCCCCATCCCTGGCTTAAAGATGTGTCCCCTAAGTAAACCATAAGCGTGATAGGTAGCCTGATTTAGCCCTATCGCAAGTACAATGCTGGTGTGCCTGGTATCAGGGAGCCATTGTGTCATATTTATTGAGTGTACACTTTCCCCAAACATTTGCTGAAGGGTAACCAGCTGGAAAGAATTGCTACAGCTCTAAAGTGCTAAGAGAGATGGTGAAAGTAGATTGTGCATTGCTGGGTTCTCATGCGATTCCCATCAAGGTCATTGTGAGTGCAGAAGGAAAGAGGCCAGCTATCTCTGGCGCTAACAGTGAGGTCTAGGGCTTCTTGTAATAGCTTTGCCAGCTCACGTGACAGTGAGGCAGTTAGCATTTGTCTAATTATCATAATACGTTAACTCAGATCAAGTTAAGAAGTCAGATTCTGAGCAGCCTTCACAAACCACTAGCAGCAAGATGAGCATGCGGTGGCTCTCGAGAGGTCTAATCCACGTATTGACATGTTTATCTAAACCTCCACATGGTACTTGCAAGTGGAAGTTTTCATATGAGAAGAAGCCACAGAAAAGCTTTGTTTGTTAGCAGTTTTTTCTCAGATCACCCAGAGAAGCAGTTTGGGAATCTCAGTATATAAATGAGAAAAGGTTGCAGAGAGAAAAAACTGAGACCTGTTTATTTAACTTTGTGGAAGCAGTTAGAAATCAACCACATCTCTAATATTATGAAAATGATATACAGGTGGTACATGACACCAGTCAAGCTTGCAAAAATCTATCATTTGCCCAATAATAAATGTTGGAAATGTAAAGAAAATTCTTTCGCCTCTGGTGGACGTGCCCAAAGATTAAGGCTTTCTGGGAGATGATCTATAATGAAATGAAAAAGGTATTTAAATATACCTTCCTGAAGAAACCAGAGGCCTTTCTCCTGGGCATGGTCGGCCAATTGGTGCCAAAGAAGGACAGAACTTTCTTTATGTATGCTACAACAGCAGCAAGAATACTTATTGCAAAGCATTGGAAGACACAAGATCTACCTACCCTGGAAGAATGGCAGATGAAGATGATGGACTATATGGGACTGTCGGAAATGACTGGCAGAATCTGAAACCAGGGAGAAGAGTCGGTGGAAGAAGATTGGAAGAAATTTAAAGACTACTTACGGTATATAAATACTGTAAAATTAATGAATGTTAGAATGATGTCGGAATGAAGTTAAGTGGTTTTAGCAGCAATGTCGTAAAGGAGTATGTAAAAACGGTCTGTTATTTGGTGAGAATGCAAAGTTACAATATATTAAGGTAAAGGATTAAGATAAAAACAAGGAAGGAAAGGATTTGCTGAATTAACTAACTGAACTGGAATACAAAAAAGGGAGGTGTGAGGAGGTCAGGGAAACAAGCAAATGAAAGACAAGACATGAAAAGATTGATATGTTTTTAACTGTTTTTTTTATTTCTCTGTACCTTGTATTTTTTCTTCCCCCCTTTTTTTTTACTTTGTAACTCTTTTTGAAACTTTAATAAATATCTTTTTTAAAAAAATCAACCACATCTCTGACACTGAAAGCTTGAATGGTTCAAGGAATTTCTCATTCTGCAGTCACAAAGGAGTAGTGACTATACATCACTAGACTTAACTAAGGGTGCTTATGAAATACCCGTACCCCTGCCTCCTCCTAAAACTGGATTTTGGTGCTCCTAAGCACCATACCTTGTGTGTGAAAAAGCCACTGAGGAGTCAACTCTTTGCCATTCTCTGTGCTGTTTAGATGGTTGTGTAGACATAGTTGACTGCAGTGTTTGTGTTTTCTTTTCCTTACAGATTGCTAGTGCATATGCACATTGATGAACAGCACAATCCTATACATATCTACTCAGAAGCAAGCTGAATTGCACTTACTGGGGTTTCCAGGTAAATGTGTATGGGATAAAACTCCACTTTGAAAGCAAGCCTGCTGTGATTACTTGATTGCCTAAAAAAAAAAAAAATCCTTTTTGTATTGCGATTTAAGCAATATACATGTCCGCACAATTTTATGTGTGCATTGATTAAATCACACTACAAAAAGAGCTCTGATCTAATAATATGACTGCATCAATATTTCATCTGTGTGGCACTTTAATCAATGCATGTCAGTGACCTGTAAGAAAATTATGCCACAAACTCAAAGCTGCAGCAAACCCAGCATGAATACGCCAACTCCAAAATTAGTTTTAGAAATTATCTGAGCTGAGCTGAAAGGCAGTGAGACAGAGGGAAGAATCAAGCTAAAGACCAGTAACAAAGCAGTTATTTATAATGTGCTCTACCAGTTGACATTTCAAGGTTTCTTCCTATTTTAGTCATTTAACCTTGATTTGATCTATGTATTGCACAATAGACAGCTGCAGTAGAATTCTGACCTGTACCGCTTCAGAATGCAGGTGTGGGTGGGAGAATCATATTTTTGAATGCTCTCTTGCATTTCTTTTAAGGAAATCCTTGCCCTCTTCCTGAATAAGCGAATTGCCTAAATGCATAAAACAATTTGCACACGTGAACATTCGACTACACTTTAAAGTGGTACAACCTTGAAATACCTAACTCTGCCGTGTCAGATTCTACAATGTGTAGAACATCTTTAAAGGGTCCACCAATAAAGATTAAGTAGTTATATTGTTTGCTTCAAACTTTAACGCCCTAAACGGGCTCGGCCCAGTATACCCGAAAGAGCGCTCCACCCCCATCGTTCAGCCCAGAAACTGAGATCCAACTCCTAGGGCCTTCTGGTGGTTCGTTCACTGCGAGAAGTGAGGTTACAGGGAACCAGGCAGAGAGCCATCTTGGTAGTGGCACCGCCCTGTGGAACACCCTCCCAGCAGATGTCAAGGTACTCTGACTTTTAGAAGACATTTGAAGGCAGTCCTGTTTAGGGAAGTTTTTAATGTTTGATGTTTTATTTCATTATTATTATTATTATTCTGCTGGGAGCTGCCCAGAGTGAATTATTATTAATAATAACGGGATACATTCTGTTTTATGTCTTCCTCAAACCCCTCTTGTTGTAATGGACTGTTTTTAAACATAGTACATCTCCAATTCTGCTTTTCCCCATAAGATATAAACGAAGCCTTAACCTATTCCATTTATTTCAGTTTCAATTAAGATTAATTACTTTAACTTGTTCAAGTGAAATCAGATCTAGACTTCACTGTCAGTTCCGTTTCTCATCAAGCTGAACGAGACATACAGTTCTCATTCCTGTAGCTCTTTTAATTTTCCCAAAGCTTCTAGTATTGGCTAAAGACTGGTCCCACTGGGCTTAAGGAGGAGCAAATATGGGGGAGGCCTGTCAAATTATGAAAAATCTCACAGATGTTCTTCTAAAAGACTATTCTCTTTCTGTTTCACTGCCAAAGCGCTTTGATCAAAATGAGATGCTGTTGAGCTAGGTAAGTACTGTAGCAAGCAAGTACCACTCAAGAAACATCTCTTTCTCATTGAAATTCCTTCTGTTAATAATAGCACGTCACATTTCACATGACTCTGTCAGATCCTGATTTTAAACACTTACTACTTGCTGCTAGCAAAATATAATGCAGCTCCTTGGATTTCCATGCCTTGACAATAATTTAAGTCACTCATTAAATCTCCTTATTCCGTCACCTGCACCAGCAGCCCAAGAGAGAACAGGGCCGTAGGTGGTCAGTGCAAAGCCCGTTTTAGAAGAGGGAAATTTCATTAAACACCATATGTTCAGAGCTGATGCAGAGTACTGGCTAAATAACCCGAGCTACAAATTAGGAAGCCCCCATTTTGAATCTCACATCTGCCACAAACTCACTAGGTGGCCTTAGGTGTCAGGAGCAAGCCAGCAATAAATCACACGGAGTAAGTGAAGTTAACTCTTCATTAGAAGAAACAGGATCTGCACAAGAGTGCCAGGCCTAATAAGCACCAATCACAACAATACAAACACAACACGTAGGCTAATTGTTAGTAGAGAATATATAATAGAATAATGCTATCATTCAAATTGTAGGAATAAGCCAATCAAAGTTCATATGTACAATATAACAGAGTGCATGCGAGGACCGTCAAGCTGTGTGCTCCAAAACAGATTTCTAAGGACAGTCTCACAATAGTCTTTCAAAAGTTTCAACAGAAGACATCTCAAAAGCCTCAAAAGGACAGTGTCTCCGGAATGATACTACTGTTTCGTACTAGTCTTCATCAGCTGGAAATAAAATACAAGGCATGCAGCCAAGGAATTAAGGTTCCTGCCTTCCTAGAGCTGCCTAAGTCTCCTTCTCTGTCGTGTCTTTCCCAAGCAATCTGAGACTGCACTGGTGTGCCTGCCTTTGCTCCTCCTGCTGCATGCCTCTTGTGGTCCTGGGAGCCCAGGGAGAAGGGGAGCTTATTGCAGCAGGAGGGAGAGGCCACTCTGCTTCTTTACCAGCCTGCCTCCTCTCTGCCTCTTGGCTTCCCTCATCCCACTCTCCTGCTTCCACTTCCACTACTGATTCTGGACTTCTCTCTGCCACGGACTCTCCCTTCTCACTAAGCCCTGTTACCGCTTCAGCTACCGACCCCTCCTCTTCCCAGTCTTCTCCCTCTAACCACTCATCATTGTCCCACCACCATTCCCTGGGCCCTGAGCCTTCTTCCCCTGGTACTTTCCACCATTCCTCTGCATCCTACCAGTCCAGGACATTAGGCAAGACCAGGGATGGTGGACCTTATGCCCTGGACCAAACGTGGTCCTCTCTAAATTGCCCTTAGGTTTTCCCCCAGGCCACATGTGCTAGCTGACTGTTCTCCATCCCTCTTTGAGTTCTCTTCCTGGCTGAAATGTGCCCTTGAACTCTGATAATGCCTCTTGCTTGCTTGGAGAGAGGGTGGAGGTGCATGTGGATGCATAGAAATTTCTGACTGTGGCAGCAATATACAAAGATAAGGGATGCAGTTGTTGCTCTGCCCACTTTTCTTTCTTTCCCTGCCCATCACTAGCATGTGGCCCCTGAAAGGTTGTCTGTGGGGGAGGAGGAGGAGGAGGAGGAGGAGGAGGAGGAAGAAGAAGAAGAAGAAGAAGAAGAAGAAGAAGAAGAAGAAGAAGAAGAAGTATTATTTATACCCTGCCTATCTGGCTGGGTTTCCCCATCCACTCTGGGTGGCTCCCAACAGAATATTAAAAACACAACAAAACATCAAACATTAAAAACTTCCCTAAACAGGGCTGCCTTCAGATGTCTTCTAAAAGTCAGGTAGTTGTTTATTTCCTTGACATCTGATGGGAAGGCGTTCCACAGGGACTAAGTTAACTTCAGCTTTGCACTTCATCTTTATTAGGTAATTTATCATGGACACAGAAGCCAAATATCTGAAATGAAGTGACTGGTGACGATGTTTATGTCTGCGTCGGCGGATAAGACCGGAATGGACTGAGGCACATAAAAAGAGAAAGTGCTGTCCGGCCTGCTCTTGATTTGTGCATTCTAGTGCCTTTGTGCTCACCTGACTTAGTCACCTTGGGACAGTCCTTCTAACTGTGAAAAAGCTTCTCACGGATGAAGGAAGCTGTATGTGGCAACTAGTCTTCAGCAGCTGCTGGTTTTCAAAACATCTTTTTCTTTTTGAAGTGAGCTGCTGCTGAATTCAACAATAAGCAACAAGACAGTGAAGATGTTCGTGGGTACTCCTGGTTCTCTTTTAGCCTCTGACAGATGGTGCGGTAATAATCCCATTTGATCTCGTTTGGAGCTAGAGACGGGGCTGCTTCTAGATATTGAAACATCAATGGCCTGGAGTGCCTTTTATCCACTGAACATGGTTCAATCTCTCTCTCTCTCTCTCTCTCTCTCTCTCTCTCTCTCTCTCTCTCTCTCTGTGTGTGTGTGTGTGAAACAACAGATATTGGCTGTAATCATTCTTTCTTTTGGGACTTCTACATTGTTCCACTGTGATGCACATTGTTACCTCACAGTGAAGACAACTCAGAAACTAGGATTGGGTGAAGAATGCTACAGCTCATCTCCTGGTAAAGCCACTTCCGAGCTTGGGAGGAGGTGGGGTTGCGGGCTTCACGCCCACCCCACGTGCATGGGGGCTGTCCCCAGCCCCCGCAAGATCAGGGGAATCCTCGGCCACGTCATCCACCCAGCCACCCAACTGGCTGGCCGGGGGGGGCATGGCCTGCCCTATTTAGGACCGGCGTGGCCGAGGCTCCCCCCTCTTTTCACCGCGCCAGCCAGCAGATTAGTTTCCCACCCTCCCTCCCTTAGGCAGGCTCCTTGACCTTGCTATGGACTTCGGTTGGTTGCCGCAAGGGGCCTGGTAGGAATTTTTTCCAATTGGTAAATTTCCAGGCAATTGATTTTTCGCCTACCTCGTAGCAACTCATCACAACTCCTCGGCATTGGCGGTTAGGCATTGGTAAGGGAGGGTTAAGTGTGAGTGGGGGGGAGGAAGCGCCATCGCCTCCCCCCACAGCAAAGGGTAGTCCAATAAAGGACTACGGGGGGCGTTGCCCTGTCTGAAGCCTATGGAGGTGTGGGCCTAAGGCACGCCCCCGAGCGGTGACCCCGTGGGAGTTCCTAGTTGGCGTGCCTCAGCAGGACTCCCTCTTCTGGTGATTAACCCTTCATGCAATCGGGCTGAAGCTGGCTAGCCGATAGGACCAATGCCTAAGCCAATACCTCTCATTCCTGTAATCAATAAAGTTGTGACCTGTTTCACCCATTAACCTTAATACTTGGTGTCCTGTGTCTTTATTTCTTCCTGGGGGAGGCAGGAACTCGCCACGCAAACAGTGAGCAGTGAAAACGTATTCAACCAGTCTGCTGGAAGCTGCAAATGCTGCTTGAAAGCTTTTGGGAACAATTCAAGGTACTCATGCATACCCTCAGTCCCCCACCCAATATGTCTCAATATGTCTCAGTTAGATCCCCCAACTGCACAATACATTAAAAGCACCATGTCAGGGAACTGCCATCGGAGCCAGAGGCGGAGGGAAGGCTCCAGAGCGATGCCGGAGAGGGTCCCAGCAGGGAGAGAGGCAGCCCATCTGCTGAGGAAGGAAATCAGCGTAACACCAGGGGTGAAGGGGGGCAGATGGGGGAATCAGCGAGGGGGCTCCAGGACTCCTCACCGGAGACCAGCGGGGAGAGCACAGGTCCTCCGCTGCCCACACCCTCCCTGCGCAGAAGACTTCAGCGCAGGGAGAGTAGGAGGAGACTTGGCGTCAAAGAACTTCTTTGCTGGAAGAAGTTCAAGAAACGCCCACTGACGGATTCTGCCAGCGACTGAGACAGCCACGAAGTGAAAGGCTGTCCAGACAGAAAGGGTTCAACCAGGTAACCTAGCCAGGAGTGGCGGCAACTTACGCACGAGCAACCCCTAGAACCATTGCACACCATGATACCACTTCGAACAGTCGTGGCTTCCCCCAAAAAATTCTGGAAACTATAGTTTGTTAAAAGTTATAAGAGATATAAAGGATTTCACTATTCCTCTCATGGAGAGCTACAATCACGAGGCTCCAAAAATAACAGATTGGCAAATCAAATTACAGGAATTGGTGGAGACGGCTCAACTGACTAGTAAACTCACAGGAAACTCAAAGCAATAATTAGCGGGAAAATGGGATGTTTATAAAAAAATATGTTCAAAAATACAATAATAGTTTTGACTCCATGCTAGCATTCAAGTGATAAAGGAACTAAAAGGAGGCAGACTACAATTAAGGATTTATTATGTTTTCAGAATGTATTAGGAAAATTATATAGAAAGGTTTATTCTTTTGTGTACGTTCAAATGTAAGATAAAACATCTGCAAAGGGACTTGACAGGATGTCAAAGTTGAAGAAAAGATTTTGGAAGATAAAAGGAAAAAAATATTTACCTTCATTATTATCATTTTCTGTGCGGGTGTGGGTGTCTGCACCTATGTGTGTTGTTGTATGCAATGTTTGGGAGGAAATAAGACGGTAAATAAGAAATAACAAACTAAATATCAGTGTATGTAATTTTTATTTCTTAATAATATTTAGTGGTAGTATGGATGTATTGTTTTTTCTAACATAAAACCATTCAATAAAAAATTATTATTATTTTTTAAAAAAGAGAACTACAATCCCCAGAATGGTTTAGCAATCAATGTCTCTTCCCAGGAAATATTTACTTCTTCAGAAGTACCTTGCACATACAAATCCCTTCCCTGCATGCTTTTCTCGGTCTTCAGCATATTTACATCTGTGCAGAACCGTTTCTGTGGTTTTAGCTATGCCAGACATAGAAATGTAAAGTGTTGTCCAAGTGTGAGCTGGAATAAGCTGAAGCTGAAGTCTAGGAGGATAAATATAGAATTACATTGGCTTTCTCCGTGGAAGAGATGGCCAAAGTGTGTGGCTCATAAAGTACACGCGGTTCCCATCTTGTTCAAGAGCAGCTCTTGGGTAGCGTTTGAGTGTAAATAAAAAATTGGCTTAGAAGCAAGAGGGCTTTGTGGGCAATGCAGATGCTTTGCCTTTGCTGTCTGTCTTCTAGCCAAGCTACAAGCCAGCAAGGCAGGGTGCCAGGGGTGTGATCTGCTGGACCTTGCAATGCTATGGATTTCCTACACAGAAAGCACTTATGTGTAGGATAAACAGGAAAAGTCGCATGTCAGCCATGGCATGAGATCATCACAACATGCACATATTTCCATCTGTTTATATGACCACTGCAGAGGGATAGATTACAAACGCCACAGTTCACGGACATTGGAAAACGAGTTTTTGCACTATTGCATCCTGGCTTCCCCACCCCTTAGGACAGGAATAGGCAAACTCCGGCCCTCCAGATGTTTGGGACTACAATTCCCATCATCCCTAGCTAACAGGACCAGTGGTCAGGGTTGATGGGAATTGTAGTCCCAAACATCTAGAGGGCTGGAGTTTGCCTATGACTGCCTTATGAGGACCAACTCTGCACGTCAGCAGTTCATCTCTATCCAATGTTTTGAAGGGGCCTTTTGCTGAGAATTCCTGAATGATATAGGTTGGGAGAATCAGTGTTCTGATGTGGATCAGAGAATGGAGGGCAAAGCTAGTGTTGCCATGGGTTTGCATGGGAAAAGCCCACAAGAAGATAAAAGAAACTCGGAGGAGGCTAGTAGGCAGAATGACTGTATTTTGAGGAAGTCATGTGCGGATGCCTGATTATTGTCTTCCAAAGCAACTACTCTATTCCGAACTTTCAAATGGTATGTGTAATGCTGGTGGTCAACAAAAGAGGTTCAAAGACTCTCTCAAGGCAAATCTTTAAAAATGTAGTATAAACACTGACAACTGGGAAACACTGGCCTACAAGCGCTCCAGTTGGAGAACAGCCTTTACCAAAGGTGTCATGGGCTTTGAAGACACTCGAACTCAGGATGCAAGGGAGAAACGTGCTAAGAGGAAAACACGCTTGGCAAACCCTCACCTTGATCAATTCCTGCCCAGAAATCTATGTGGAAGTACATGTGAATCCAGAATTGGCCTCCACAGTCCCTTACAGACTCATGGTTAAAACTGTGTTCATGGAAGACAATCTTACTCGGCTACGAGTGATTGCCAAAGATGAAGAAAAAGACTTTGGGGAAAGCTTGCATCCTAAACATATTCCTCTGAAGTTACGTCCTTTTGATTTTGAGGGAGTTACCTGCAGTAACATCTGGCAGGGTGGAGAAAAGTATAGTGGCATTGCCTACCATGCTTCCCCATGTGGAGGTGTCAGGGGCTGAACAGATGAGGAAAGGGGGGGCCACACCCCCTTCTTCTGAACCTTCCTGAGAACAGGAGGACACTATAGATTTAGAACAGTGGTTTGCAGAAGGTCATAGTTCAGAGGCTGCAGAGGGGAGAAGCTGGGAAATACTGCAAGAGGAACAGCAGGAAGAAGAAGCAGCACCAGGGGAGAGACAGCTGACAGACTCTGTGCCGTTGGAAAGCATTCCTGACCCACCCTCTCCCAAAACTAGGCTGGCATTGAGGGTAGTAGAACAGAGAGCTCAGAGACAGAAAGCTCGGATGAGCCAATGCAGGGGTGATGTAGAATAGTAGAGGGGTGGGACTTTACCTGGAGAAATGCCATTATCTTGAGAGAGACCGCATTCCTTTGTCTCTCGCTGTGATGATTGAATAAACTACTTGGTAAGAACTCTTCTTCTTTTTATCTGCTTCTTTGCTGTCACCGTGGGAGGGATAGGATTCCCTGGAGCCTGACAGGAGGTCCTTGTTGACAACAAAGAGGCAGATGTGTGAGGAGACAGGGAGGTTGGCATGGAACAGAGGGAAGGGTGGAGCCAACCTGACACTGCACCCACCCTGGGCTAATCTCCCCGCTGTCTCCCTCCTCCTCTCGTTCAGTTACCAGCAGTGACCTCCACATTGGGAAACCAGTAAACAGCACCACAACACTGCCTGCAATTGGTTTCCTTTCAAGGAAGCAGCCTTATTTTGAGTTCCAGCTTGAGAGCCAGTTACAATCTGTACACTGCAACCATATACAATATGTACATTGTGACTATGTCCCTTTAAGTAACCATAGGGGCCCAGCAATGGAAGTTCATTCCATCACTACTACAAGGGAGTAACCCATTTGTAGCTCCCCAGACGCTTTTAATGACACCCCACATTTTCACCTTCTTTTATAAATTGGGCTGAATTGGTTTTATTTTAGTGTTGTTTCGCTGCGTTATCGCTCACTTGGGGATCGTATGATGAAGAGCGGGGTAGAAATTCTCCTATAAACACATGCAAATAAATAGAAATCCGCAAACCATTTAAGCTGGAGGTATTTGCACACAAGCCGTTTGACTTAACAATGAAGTCACAAAGTCAACCCAGCCTTTCTGTTGCTTTTTGCAGAACATCACTCTGGATCCCACTAATTAAGTTCAGTGGGTTGAGTGAGTTGCAGATCAGAGCCAAAGTACATCGGGACTAGATCAGCAGGCCTCATGGGGACGGTCTGCAAAGTTCCCATGTTCTCAGAAGGAAATCTTTGTGGATTTGGAAAGTCTGAGTGCTCATACTACATAGACAGAAATGAGTTTCTTATCAACGTGGTTTTTGTAGAATGCAACAACAAATTATCTTCCCTTTTCACAAACCTCACCACTCCCTTTGCTTATGCTCCAAATAATCAGGCTGTAGAAAAGTCCAAACCAGCGCTGTGCCAATATTCATCCTCTGGTTTTTCTAAAGTTCTTCTCCTGCAGAGAGGGATTCTATTTTCCTTCCTCGTTTTCAGGGCACTCAAGTATTTCTTTGTAACTGAAGGATAGAGAAGCCCCAACAAAAGAAGAACGGCAGATGAAACTGATGGAGTATGTGGAGATGGCTAAACTGACGGGGAAGATCCAAAACCAGGAAGATCAAGTATTTACAGTGCTACCTCGGGTTAAGAACTTAATTCGTTCTGGAGGTCTGTTCTTAACCTGAAACTGTTCTTAACCTGAGGTACCACTTTAGCTAATGGGGCCTCCTGCTGCCGCCGCACTGCCAGAGCACGATTTCTGTTCTCATCCCGAAGCAAAGTTCTTAACCTGAGGTACTATTTCTGGGTTAGCAGAATCTGTAACCTGAAGCGTCTGTAACCCGAGGTACCACTGTACTAAGGACTGAGTAAATTTGTAATTTACTTAAAAGACCACTGTAAACAGTTAAAATGTTTGGCAGGGATATAAGGACACTTGCAATGTGGAATTGTTTATAATAATTATGGTTAATTAATAGATAGATATTGGTAAAAGATGCAGCAAACTTAAATTTAAATATGGAATCCATGGAGGGAGGGAAGGAGGTCTGAAGGTTCAAAAGAAACTTGTATTTGGATGTTTGAAAAGGTTATGTTTTATAGGTATAAAATTATTTAAAACCTAATAAAAAGTATTATTATTATTTTTTAAAAAAGGTATTTCTTTGTAACTGTGCTGGGTGCAAAGTTTTGATTTGAGCCCACCAAAGGTGCTTTTTACCTTTCCAGTCTGGAAGTTGGTTGTGCTATCAGCCCCTGAAAAGACCATCATCAGTCAGCCTGAGAGGCTTCTGAATATGCTGTTTATTAATTCTGGTATTTTAACATTGTAAATCACCTCGGGTGCCTTGGCAGAAAGACAGTGTATGTATGCAGTTCATGTATCAATCAAAATATTTCTCCAATGCTCTGCAACCTCTCTGGCTTCCTGGTTTGAAAAAGCCCCCCTGGGAGAAAGTATTCCCCTGGGACTTAATTGAAGTGGAGGCACCCAGGAAGGCTGCACAGTAGAGACCACTAATAAGATGATTTGTAAAATTACACTGAATGAGACTTCTCTTGGCCACCTGAAAAATAAAGGAAGCATGCATTTAAACAACAATAACAACACCGCACCCATAATTTCACAACAGGTTTCTCTCTGCTATGATACAGTAGTACCTTTGGTTGCGAATGGGATCCGTTCCAGAGGCCCGTTCGCAACATGAGTAGAACGCAATCTGCGTCTGCACGTGCGCGGGTCGCGACTTGCCACTTCTGTGCATGCGCGTGATGTCATTTTGCGTGTCTGCGCATGCACGAGCGGCAAAACCCGGAAGTAACCCTTCCGGGTCACCGTGGGATGCAACCTAAAAAATGCGTAACCTGAAGCAAACGTAACATGAGGTATGACTGTAGTTTTCAAAATGCAATCTCTTTTCTCATTAATTGATGGCAAATGGGTTTCTTTTTTAAAAAAGAGGATGAGAAATCTTGGGCGAAGCAACTGGACCAAAAAGAGTGCCAAAAGCTGCATGCCACCTCCTTCCTGAAAATGTCCCCCTTCCGCCCATTGTATTCAGAATCCCGTGGTCTCTGCTAACTTCGGTGATGGGTATTGTGCTATATTCTGCTTGTGGGACTGATGCAGGATCAAACGGAGTGGTAGATAAGCTCGGTTTCAAACTGAGTGTTGCATGATATCACTCGATCAACCTCCCCCAGCCCTTGCATAAATGGTTCAGAACCATTGCACAGAGGTAGCGGCGGGAGAGAGACTTTATCCTGTAAAAACTGTAGCTCTGTTTGATTTGGCAACACCAACTTGTTTAGAAAGATTTTATAACAGATTTCCTCACAATGTGGTCAAGCAGACTCGCTAATGCTCTTGTCTCAAGCCAATTTATGTAAGCGCGCTGTCATCTAGCAACATTTAATATGAGGCACACTGGGGTACAGTACAGAGTTTTGTAAGATGAGCAAGCTGTTGTTGAAAGGAAACTACTGCAAACCAAATATCAATGTGGCCTAGTAGCTAGAGCCAACTAAGCTGGCCACTCATCTTCTGCTCTTTCCCTATCAAACCACAACCTCCACCCAACCCTCCCCCTCCTTCTGCTTTGCAATGCAATATTTATTTCACTGACAGCTCACTTCAAACTGCAGGGGTGTGATGACATCACTGCATCACCATGACATCACTACATTGGCCAAGTCAAAGATTTAAGTCCCATCCTTCTCCAGTCAACAGTGATTTTGGCTTTACCATGCCAAGTATTTCTAACTTTGGGGGCTGTGAAAATCAGATTACAGGTATGAATTAATGGATCAGAGTTTTGGTCAGTTTTCACAAAAAAATAACAATAAAGTGCAAATGAAGACTTGCAGAGTATTAGGAGTTCTGTCTTTGGTAACCTATCATCAGATCTGCCCCAGCACAAATATGTTTATCAGCTTTCTGACAGCCGCTGATTTCGGATATGCATAAAAGCAAAAGAGAGGCTTGGGTGACAGCCCCTTATATTAACATGCTGATATAGCTTTTTCCAAATTCTTTCTTGGGAATTGATAGGTCCTTCCATCCCACTCTCAGTTATCATTTTTTTGGAAAATTTAATTTTAATTGTCCACATTTCCCCTGCAATTTGTGACTTTTTTATTTTTAAAAACATCTCATGAAAATTCAGTGGCGCAATTTTCACCTCACAAACGTATTTCTGTATGCAGTTTTGATTAATGTGCACAGTTTTGCAAGCAATTTCCCTAACATAATGCCTTTTTATATGTTATTTTCACTAACATCGAGTCAGTGCGTCACTAATACAACATCACAAAATGGGATAAGCATGAGTTTTTGAGGATGGCTATGTTTTGTTTCTTGTATTGCTTCAAAAAGTGCAAATTTGATAGATTCTCCTTTAATTGCGAACTGACTCAAATTTCTCCCCCATCTTCTCTATATTCAGCAATACTGAGAGAATTCACAAACCCACATTAAGAGAGATCTTGTAATTACTTTAAAGTCAGTGGAGTCGCAAGTCTTTGAACTCCTGGCTCCAGTTTTGATGAGCCCCCTTCCCACATAGGGAGGGGGCTGAAATAATATTCTGCATTCCATAACTGATTAAAACGCAAATGTTATCCACTGGACAATCAGCCATAAATACAGAATATATGCATTGATGAAAACCTGAAATGCCCGGTTCTGCTTCAAAGTTGATCAACAAAATGCATGAGAAGTGCCCTGAGGAAAGGACCATAAAGACATGAAATAAGCAAGGAAAACACCCAAGGTCTGCCCTACAAATGGATGTTTCTACTTATTGTTCATCTGATACACTGAGAACTGGAGCTGGGAAAGGCTTTTGCATCAAGATGCTCTGTCAGGTTCTGATGATGCCCTCGCTAAAGAGGAACAGCAAAGATAAACAAGACGAAATGAATTCTTTACAAACCCAACAAAGATAACAAAGCTTTGTGTTACAAGTAGCAATGTAAGTCCAACCCCCCTACCCCGCTGTCTCACTTCGTAATTGGCTTGGCTTTTCCTCAACTTTCTCAGATAATTTTCAGATGCTTTTTTTCCCCTCCCCTGGAGCGCTTGCGATTTTTGTGAGTTCCAAGCCCAGGAGAATCAGTCCCCTCTTTCTCAAAACTTGTCATAGAATCATAGAGTTGGAAGAGACCACAAGGGCCATCGAGTCCAACCCCCTGCCAAGCAGGAAACACCATCAGAGCACTCCTGACATATGGCTGTCAAGCCTCTGCCTAAAGACCTCCAAAGAAGGAGACTCCACCACACTCCTTGGTAGCAAATTCCACTGTCGAACAGCTCTTACTGTCAGGAAGTTCTTCCTAATGTTTAGGTGGAATCTTCTTTCTTGTAATTTGGATCCATTGCTCCGTGTCCGCTTCTCTGGAGCAGCAGAAAACAACCTTTCTCCCTCCTCTATGTGACATCCTTTTATATATTTGAACATGGCTATCATATCACCCCTTAACCTCCTCTTCTCCAGGCTAAACATGCCCAGCTCCCTTAGCCGTTCCTCATAAGGCATCGTTTCCAGGCCTTTGACCATTTTGGTTGCCCTCCTCTGGACACGTTCCAGTTTGTCAGTGTCCTTCTTGAACTGTGGTGCCCAGAACTGGACACAGTACTCCAGGTGAGGTCTGACCAGAGCCGAATACAGTGGCACTATTACTTCCCTTGATCTAGATGCTATACTCCTATTGTCAACGGGGGATGATGAGACTGGTGAGGCAGATGGCTTTTGACAGAGGTAGAGTCCTCTTCTTAAGGCTTAGATCTCCATGTGGAGCAGAGGAGATGTTCAAGTGGACACGATATGATGGTGAAATTCTTTGGGAGGTATTTTTCATAGTCCAAGGCATTATTTGATGTTCTATGTGAGCGTCCAGGCCTTACAGATGAGGTCTGTGCTGCAACTACCCATCCTACCAGCCACTGGGCTCCAAGAGTAAATAACAGAGATTTGTGGATCAGCAGTAGGAAGAACTGGGGCCTGAAAAACCATTAGGAGGTAGACCTAAATTTCAAAGAGCAGGTTGGGCCTGGTAAATAATGGAACTGGGGATTTCAGACTGGGGAAGTTAATTTTCATCTGCTCTCCCATTTTGAACTTTGGCATCATTGTTGGTTGCATAATACTTAAAACAAGAACCTACATTTTACCTATGTGGCTAGGCAAATCTTAAAGGTTATCTCATTCAGGCTGAAAGAAAATGGAGGAAATGCTCTTTGGGGGAAAAGAAAAGAAAAAGCACTTCTTTTTGTGGTTTCTCAGGAGGGCATGCAAAGAATTCAGAGTGAGCTTTATGCTTTCCACCCTCACTCTGAAAGGAGTAATCTGAAAATAAATTGGCTCCCTGGTGACGCAATGCTATTGGGTTCACATGGAGTGAGATAGATGGGGTTCCTTGAATCATGGTCCCCAGGACCAAGAAGACTTGGGGAATGGTATTGGGCTTGTGGATGATTGCAACTGTAAACAGATATGAAACAAGGAAAAGGCAGGTTTCTGACAGGACCATTTTTGACCATTTGGTAGAGCCCTAGTCAATATCAAATGTTTCTCAGACATGCAGAAATGTGCCTTCAATTAATGAAGAAAAACTGACTCAGAAGCGGAGCTCCCTGGAGGCCCGTATTTATCCTCTCGTAAATCACTTCCAGATCAATGTTACTCGGTTTACAAGTAACATTATTTATTATCCTAAATAACTTTGTGAACTTTAATTTGTTGTGGTAGGCCACAAGGGTGCCATTGGTCAATGGTGTCATTCTAAGACACAATGACAAAGGAGTGGCAACAGAATTGATTTTAACTGCTAACTTTTAGCCCAGCCATCGCTATTGATGCTGGACTACAGGGGTTCGTTTAGAATTGGTTTGGGGACTGACTAATGACAGTCTATTGTGTTAGGTCTGTGTGAAAGGGTAGAATGTGGAATTCCTCAAGGTATGATATGAGTAATGGTATATCTTTTATTATAAAGTAGAAATAATAAGAGTTTGCTATCTCAGAGGAAGCACAGAAGGATATGTAACTAGGATTTCTTTGGTCCAAGGTGGAATCTACACACGTATAAAAAACGTTCCACAAATGCTTTTTTTTAAAAAAATGTGTTTTTAAAAAATACATTGAATTTTCCATAAGGCTCACCATTGCCATTCAATGTCACATTGTATATTGCACTTAAAACGCACTTACAACGTTTTATTTGCAGTTGTATAGCTGAGTCCACTGTTTGTAAGTGACGCAACCTGATTCACATTTCTGAGACGAATGTGGCAGAATGCAGTTATCCTTTGGTTTTTGCACTTCTCTGAATTTTGCAATACAGTTCTCATCTTAAAAAGATGAATCAAAATGCACAAAAAGTGTGCCTCAGATTAAATGTGCACCTAGAGGTTTATTTTAGAGTAAATGGATGCAAAAACATATATACTTTAGGGTATAATGCATACAAAATTGTATATTTTAGGTGGTGGGGTAATACACAGGAAAAAGAATGTGATTTTTTGTATTTTATTGGCACATAGGTGTGGAAATGGAATGGGCTTAAAATCCTGAAGAGCTGCTGCTGTGTAGACAATACTGAGGTAGATGGACTTAGCAAAAGGTGGGTTCCTATGTTCCTGTGGGACAAAGTTAGTCCCATCCTTTCTGAGTCTGGCTGACCTCAATGTGTCTGTCCACACACTGTGGAATTTTTCAAAATATAAATTCACACTAGTGCTTCAGGAGTTTACACTGACCTGGACAGATGTTCCACTGGGCCAATTACAAGACTGGATTAAAAAGGGTTGTAGGAAGATTATATAAAGTGGATATGGTTTGCTTGGTAAAGCTGAAAATACTCTTATTAAGAAGCAGATAAACCGTGGATCCAAGAGAACCAAAGTCATGAGAATATTTGCACTCTGGTGATGGAAAGTAGAAGGGGAAAAATCCATAGACCCAAGGTAGGGGAGACTTCAAAAAGAGCCAAAATCAAATGGAAAATCAAATAGAAGTCAGGGCCAAGTTCATGCTTGAAATGGAAGAAAAATTGCTGTAGGAAAAGGGTTTTCCTAAAAGCAAACAAAATTGAGGGACTGGGTTTGAAATATACTTTTCATAATCTCCTTGGCCTATGTTCTTTTGTACTTTGAAGTTGCACTAAAGTAAAGCAAGATTATGGCAAAGAAATGTCTTTAGAGTGGATAACCTAGAATTCAGATTAGTTTGTATTGAGTTATCCAAAGCTATATTGACTTTTGTTCACTTTTTTTCCTTTTCTTTTTTAAATACAATGCTTATTTAAACATACACAAAACACTACTGGAGTTTTTCTTTTTTTAAAAAAGAGGTATAAGGTAAAGGTAAAGGGACCCTTGACCATTAGGTCCAGTCATGGCCGACTCTGGGGTTGTGGCGCTCATCTCACTTTACTGGCCGACGTACAGCTTCTGGGTCATGTGGCCAGCATGACTAATCCGCTTCTGGCGAACCAAAGCAGCGCACGGAAACGCTGTTTACCTTCCCGCCGGAGTGGTACCTATTTATCTACTTGCACTTTGACATGCTTTTGAACTGCTAGGTTGGCAGGAGCAGGGACGGAGCAACGGGAGCTCATCCCGTCGGGAGGATTCAAACCGCCAAACTTCTGATCGGCAAGTCCTAGTCTCTGTGGTTTAACCCACAGCGCCACCCATGTCCCTAAAGTATACGTTAAATTCAGACCCTGGTTCAAGCATTTTGGAAACAACCCAGTTCATTTCAGACTAATTCAGGTGTTGCACAATTTAGCTTGGGTCTGACTCCATAATCTAGTTCAGGAAAACCAAACCTTCCTGTTTGTCCATTCAGTCTCATAGGGGGAAACTCCTAGAACCTTCCAAATCCCAGACAAATAGATAAAGAACATTTTGTGCCAAGTGCTTTTAATGCTTTATTTATTTATTTTTAAGGGAACCCTCCACAGCTTTTTAAAATTTGGGGGCTGAATCAGATGACATTTGCAAGCGTTATGGGGATCCCATCTGAGGGAATGAATACTGCCAACTTTCAGAAGGATAGTTGCAGAGGTTTTCCTACAAGGGCAGCCCTGGGATAGCTAAAAAAAAAAGTTCTCCTGATCTCTCTGATTGTTTTGTGGAAGATTTGCATGAAAAGAGCTTGTCTCAGAGAGGTAAGAAGCCTGCCAAACTTCAGAAGGACAGATGCCAAGATGGTGTTGGTGTTGTACCTTTGAAGTTAATTTTGGTTAAAAGAACAAAAAGGGTTTCTCTTCCTCTCCTGAAAATGGTGTTCACTCTTGCAAGTAACCTGCTGTAGGAAAGTAACCTGCAATATTGCAAAAGATAGGTAGGTGCAGAGGTTAAGGCAGGCTTCCTCAAACTGGGCCCTCCAGATGTTTTTGGCCTACAACGCCCATGATCCCTAGCTAGCAGGACCAGTGGTCAAGGATGATGGGAATTGTAGTCTCAAAATATCTGACGGGCCAAGTTTGAGGAAGCCTGGGTTAAGGAGTCATGTTTATGAGGAATGAGGGTGAGGGACAGTATTAGACTTGCATTTGGCTCAGTTGACACCAAAAGTTATAGAAACTAAGCTCAAAGTTGATTTTGACAGGAGTAGTTGTGTGGATAGGTAGCAGGCCCTCTAACTGTCCCTATTTTCCAGGGAGAGTCCTGGATTTACATAAGCCGTCTCCATTCTGATTTGACCAGATGTCCTACTTTTTCCTTAAAGTTAAAGGTAAAGGGACCCCTGACCATTAGGTCCAGTCGTGGCCAACTCTGGGGTTGCGGTGCTCATCTCGCTTTATTGGCTGAGGGAGCTGGCATACAGCTTCAGGGTCATGTGGCCAGCATGACTAAGCTGCTTCTGGTGAACCAGAGCAGCACATGAAAACACCGTTTACCTTCCCGCCAGAGTGGTACCTATTTATCTACTTGCACTTGGACGTGCTTTTGAACTGCTAGGTGGGCAGGAGCAGGGACCGAGCAACGGGAGCTCACCCCGTCACAGGGATTCGAACCATTGACCTTCTGATCGCAAGTCCTAGGCTGTGGTTTAACCCACAGGGCTACCCACGTCCCACTTTTCCCTTAGGACATCCTTATTTTTGTCGAAGAAATGTTGGAAGGTATGGTAGGAAACCCCTATTTTCATTGGAGAATTGTTGGAGGGTAAGGAGTTATGTGATGCCTTACCCAAGGAGATAAGTAACTATACAACCTTCAGAAGACATATCAAGAAATCCATGTATTGGGAAGTATTTTAACTAGTCAAAGGAGCAGTGTATTATTATTATTATTATTATTATTATTATTATTATTATTATTATTATTAAATAGGACATCCCTATTTTCATCAGATAAATATTGGAGGGTATGTGGTAGCATGGGCAGAAAGTCCAGCAATTGTCAAGCAAACATGACTAGTAGAGCTTCGAAATTGCATAGGACAGGTAAAGGTAAAGTAAATGACCGCTGGATGGTTAAGTCCTGTCAAAGACGACTATGGGGTTGCGGTGCTCATCTCACTTTCAGGCTGAGGAAGATGGTGTTTGTCCACAGACAGCTTTCCGGGTCATGTGGCCAGCATGACTAAACTGCTTCTGGCACAACAGGACACCGTGATGGAAACCAGACTGCACAGAAATGCCATTTATCTTTTCGTCACAGCGGAACCTATTTATCTACTTGCCCTGATATGCTTTCGAACTGCTAGGTTGGCACAGGGCAATAACAAGCTGATAGAGTACCGTACTTCAGCATCCTCACAAACCACTATGATCAGAGACCTCCAGTGAAATCATTCTCTCTGATTAGAGGTTAGTCCTGTCAGTCATAGAAGAATCCTCTCTTTTCTCCACCTCCTTCCTAGCCTGGCATTTGCCTTACATGGAAAGCTTGTAGAGAAATGTCTCAGTTTTTGCAGACATGCTGCACAGCTTTGAAAGCAGCTAAATATCCTTGAATCACTTGGGCGGCCCCT
Organism: Podarcis melisellensis; assembly: GCF_964234715.1. Classification (NCBI taxonomy): domain Eukaryota; kingdom Metazoa; phylum Chordata; class Lepidosauria; order Squamata; family Lacertidae; genus Podarcis; species Podarcis melisellensis. The sequence goes on from NC_138528.1 coordinate 118,093,974, forward strand.
GATTCTGTTTGGAGCAGAACCAGAAGGATCCCACTCACAGACAAGCTTCAAATCTTTCTGAACAAGCCCACTTAGACTTGGGGTTTGAAATTTGTCTGGCTTCAGTGCATATCCCTAGTTAAGGGGAGAGAGACATAGTTAACATGGGAGCATTCTTGTATCTGTGAATACTTAAAAATAAGGTAGGTGTACTTCAGAAATGCTAAAAAACGGGCTTCCTCAACCTCGGCCCTCCAGATGTTTTTGGCTTACAACTCCCATGATCCTTAACTAGCAGGACCAGTGGTCAGGGATGATGGGAATTGTAGTCTCAAAACAGGGCAGAGTTTGAGGAAGCCTGTTAAGAAGGAGAACAAAATTTCAGTGAGGGCTTTTCTGCGCTAAGTTATAGTGGTATGGTTGCTGTTTGATCCAACCTTTTAAAGACCAGCATTTGTAGCTGATTGTTTGCATGTCACTGTTATTAGAGTGAGTGCATAATTTTCCTTCCCATGCTAATGGCAGGCTGTGCACCAACGGAGAAAATTTATGTGGCTCTAGTCACACCCCTTATAATCCCTCATGCTCCTCTAGCCAGTAAGCCTCAGAGTTAAGAGCCATTTTGCAACTTTTTTGGGGGGTATTTAATGCCTAGAATTCTGAAATTCTAATCTAGTGGGAGGATAGGAGATGAGAAGAAGTACCAGATATCTGCCAGAGCTAGGAAGAACCTGGTTAGATTGTGGTGATATTTTTTCCGCAGGAAATGGCTGCTGTCATGGGCAGTCCTCAGAATTTGTCTCATCATCTCCTGAACCATGTAATTCCTTTACTGCAGTTGACATAAAAGGTAAAGGACCCCTGGATGGTTAAGTCCAGTCAAAGGCGACTATGGGGTTGCGGCGCTCATCTGTCTTTTCAGGCTGAGGGAGCCGGCGTTTGTCCACAGACAGATTTCCAAGTCATGTGGCCAGCAAGACTAAACCGCTTCTGGTGCAACAGGACACCGTGATGAGTGCCAGAGCGCATGGAAATGCCGTTTACCTTCCCGCCACAGCGGTACTTATTTATCCACTTGCACTTGTGTGCTATCGAACTGCTAGGTTGGCAGAAGCCGGGACAGAGTAACGGGAGCTCACCACTGTGGAGTGGATACGAACCACCAACCTTCCAGAGAGCCAGTGTGGTGTAGTGGTTAAGAGGGGTGGACTCGTAATCTGGTGAACCGGGTTCGTGTCCCTGCTCCACCACATGCAGCTGCTGGGTGACCTTGGGCCAGTCACACTTCTCTGAAGTCTCTCAAACCCACTCACCTCACAGAGTGTTTGTTGTTGGGGAGGAAGGGAAAGGAGAGTGTTGGCTGCTTTGAGACTCCTTAGGGTAGCGATAAAGCGGGATATCAAATCCAAATTCTTCTTCTTCTTCTTTTGATCGGCAAGCCCAAGAGGCTCAGTGATTTAAACCACAGCGCCACCCGTGTCCCGCCGCTGCAGTTAGTAGTGCTTTCAGTTAAACCACAATGTTCTGTCGTATGCAGGGGGGAAATGTCAGTGAGTAATGGTGGTTGTGTCTCCCCGAGAGTCAACTTACCCATTTGGTGAGCCATTCCTTTTATGGAATCAAGTTAGCATTTTGCTCATGCTAATAGGGCAAGATGGCCAGTTTGTTCTATTTTCCAGTAACAGTAGAGGAAATCTGTTTTTCAGTTCAGACTTTCCCATAAAATGTAATGGTTTGTCTACAATTTGGCAGGCGAGTGCTGAGTTATTGTCTTTAACCTTAATTACAGCAATTTCCAAAACAAATGCACAACTTCACTCTGCATGTGGCTTGAGTGATGTCAGCTGTGAACGTGTTTTAAAATTTATTGATAAGTAGAACAGAAGACAAATGGATATCCCAGCCGGTTTGCTTAGCTCTTCATCTCGGATCTTGCGTAAGGGGGGGCAACATTCATCCATTAGATTCACAACTCCCAGGGAAACAAGTCAAACCGGTGACATAAAGGTCTCAAAATATAACACAGAGGAAAGCAATATTTGGTTATATTTTCCAAATGTTGCCTGAAGTGACATTTGAGGCAAATTTAGTTCCATGCTCAGGGTAAATACCAGATAAACTTTAAAGGAAGCTAAGTGGCTTTTGTAAGACCAACAAAAATTCTTAGAGAGTCCCTTGTCAATCAAACAACTACTAATGTCAACTTGAATTACCATATTACTGAAGCAGACTGTCATTAAATAATAAAAAAACTGTAGCCCATAAAAGCTTACACTTCACTTAAGAAAAAAATATGTACTGGCTGCCTTTGGAAGTGTAGTGTGGCGTTGGGGGGTGGGTTCATGTTCTTCAATATATGAGAGCCAGTGTGGTGTAGTGGTTAAGAGTGGTAGTCTTGTAATCTGGGGAACCAGGTTCATGTCTCTGCTCCTCCACATGCAGCTGCTGGGTGACCTTGGGCCAGTCACACTTCTCTGAAGTCTCTCAGCCCCACTCACCTCACAGAGTGTTTGTTGTGGGGGAGGAAGGGAAAGGAGAATGTTAGCCGCTTTGAGACTCCTTAAAGGGAGTGAAAGGCGGGATATCAAATCCAAACTCTTCTCTTCTTCTTCTTGTCATTTTACATCACGTTAAATGACTTATTCATACCCATCAGGCCTGACACCAGGTTTGCCATAGTGGATCCCATCCCTCTCCTTACTTTGACAGTACCAGGGGAGCACAGGTGGGTGTTGCTGGTGCCTGCTCTTTTAAAGCTGGTCAAGCCAGCCAGCACAGCTGGGTGTGTTCACCATTTTAATTCCCCCACAACGCTTTTGGACCCCTGAAGTGATGCTCTGCTGGAGCTCCAGAGACATGGCTGGGGAATTAAAATGGCAAGCATAGGGCAGTCTCTGAAGACGGTTCGGAAACTTCAGCTAGTGAAGAATTCAGTGGCTAGGTTGCTCACTGGAGCAAGGTGGTTTGAGCATATTATACCGATCCTGGTCCAACTGCACTGGCTACCAATTAATTTCTGGGCCCAATTCAAAGTGCTAGTTTTGACCTATAAAGCCTTAAATGGCTCAGGACCGCAATACCTCAAGGGCCGCCTCTTTCCGGACCCTAAGATCATCTTCTGAGGCCCCTCTTCATGTGCCTCCTTGAGAGGTCCAGAGAGTGGCAACACGAGAACAGGGCCTTCTCTGCAGTGGCTCCCCATCTGTGGAATGCTCTCCCCAGGGAAGTTCTCCTGCTGCCTTCATTATACACCTTTAGGTGCCAGGCAAAATGTTCCTTTTTAACTAAGCCTTTGGTTGATCTGATTGACATCCTATGCCCTTTTAAAATGTACTGGGGGGTGGGCTTATTGCGTGGTTGTTTTTATTTTTATTATGTATTTTGTGGTTTTATATCTTGATTTTATTCTGTGAACCGCCCTAAGGTCACCGGATATAGGGCGGTATATAAATTCAACAAATCATCATCATCATCATATGTCCGGGTTTTGCCAGACGTGTCTGGGAATTGGGCAGGAAAATGGCGTCCAAGCGGGTTTTGGGCAAATCAGCAAAATGTCCAGGAGAACCCAGATGTATGGCAAGGGGGTTTAATTTTTTTTAATTAAAAAAAATCATTAGAAGATCCAAAAAAAGCACAATAACGTAGTATGGCAACCCTAGGCAAGCGCCACCTGCAGGCACCCAGGGTCCAGAGTTGGGTGAAGGAAAACCAGTGACTGCCCAGTGCTGAGAGGACCACTGGAGCCAGGTAGCTGGAGCCAAGATTTTGGGTCATCAGCAGGACAGAGGTGGGGCCTTCTGAGAGCAGCTATCCAACAGCGTCTATCCTTGATGTTGGGTTTATGGTGCAATAGACATGCCACAAACAGTACCAGCCATCCAACTTTCCTCTTTAGAATTTAACTTTACTGTGTTACTTATTTAAGCAAGTCTGTATGACACTTGAATGTAAATAAAATCTCCAAGAATATAAAACAGAAGACACCTGAAGGCAGAAAGTTTTTAATGTTTGATATTTCATTATGCTTTTAGATGTGTTGGAAGCTGCCCCAAGTGGCCTCAATAACAACATTCTTCTTCTTCTTAAAATTTTAAATATACATTCAATTGTCAATGAAAACAAACGTTTAAAAGCAGGTTTATAAAAAAGCAAAATGGATAAAGGCAACAGTAAAAAGTGTACGCTATAAACTAAAACCACAGATTAAATTACACCGATGAAAGTGGTCTAGTGGGCACATAGTGAGTAGGTCTATTAGTGATCTGATCTGAAAACTAAATACTATTGTGGTTGTTTAGTTGTTTAGTCACGTCCAACTCTTCGTGACCCCATGGACCAGAGCACGCCAGGCACTCCTGTCTTCCACTGCCTCCCGCAGTTTGGTCAAACTCATGCTGGTAGCTTTGAGAACACTATCCAACCATCTTGTCCTCTGTCGCCCCCTTCTCCTTGTGCCCTCCATCTTTGCCTACATCAGGGTCTTTTCTAGGAAGTCTTCTCTTCTCATGAGGTGGCCAAAGTATTGGAGCCTCAGCTTCAGGATCTGTCCTTCCAGTGAGCGCTCAGGGCTGATTTCCTTCAGAAAGGATAGGTTTGATCTTCTACTATACTAAATATATTTGCTTCACTGGGAAGGGGGAATACTTTGGGTTTTCTGATCGCTCAGGGGTCGGCAGAACTAGCTTAAAGGACATGGTGCTACTGTCAGATTTGGGTGTTGATTATAACATTGCTGTCCTTATAGTTCATATCTCTTATTACCCTGTGGCTTATAGCATTCATCAGTTTCCCCCGATATGGTGCCTTCCAGTTGTTCTGAAGTACAACTCTCATCATCCCACGCCTTGGGGGTACAGCTAATAGCTGAATTATTTCCCCTTTTTCCTTGCCCAGAGTATTCACACCATTTTCCCCTGAAAGGTCTGTGGTACATTCAGTGCTTGTCTTGGGGTGGGGACACAAATCATGAGCCATCTTTCATATTCTGTCCACAGTTCCTTAATAATAATCCTGTCTTAACTGCAGAGAGACCTGCTTTCCTAGCAATTTTCCACCAGTCCTCCCTGAATGCTACTAAGAATTTTGAAAGCAGAAGCAGCTTTCAAGTTCGTGTTTGTTGCTTGATAAACACAGGACACAGCTATATTTTTGAGTTATAAAACTGAGCAGCTGTGCTGGATTTGAATAGTCCCTACAGATTTAAAACCACTGACCATCGTGTCTAGATGAGCTGCCTTAAATCAATCACCGAGGCTGCTGATTTTTTTGACCATAGCAGGATATGTACATCCCCCTTCCCGTAGGAGAGCCAATCATCACATGTGTAATTTTATTGTTGCCCACGTTTAAAACCCCTCCCCATAAAATGTCTCTGTCCCAAAGCGTTTCCTCAGTAAGGATTGATTGCCAGGTTTGTTGTTGCCGCTAAATGGTTTTCGCAGTCCCTCCGTGAGGTTCTTATTTCTTCTGCAGGGTCTGCGCAAGTCGTTAAACTGACGTCTTCGTATCATAAAAAAAAAACCTTTAATTAATATGTTCAAATGCTGAACCCAAAATGAGCTGCCAGAGAAATGTGAACCACAGAAATGTGGGAAAGAGACTGAAACCATCCAATAGATATTTAATTACCCAACTTTAATTGTGAAGGCCATAAGGGATTAGGTGCCTCAGGCATGAGAGAAGTTCCAATTACTACTTCATTTTAAAATGTGCACATTTGGAAGGAAACATTTTTTACCTCAAAGGCGGATATACTTGTATCGTTGTTGGGGACCTATGTGGTTGTTCCATTTCTTACTGATTTTTAGTATTGTACGTTCATCATATTATTTTTTCCCCTTTAGATAATTATTTCTTTTCTTCTTCTTCTTTGAAATCATTTTTATTGGTTTTACAAATACAGTGGTACCTCGAGTTAAGAACTTAATCCGTTCTGGAGGTCCGTTCTTAACCCGAAACTGTTCTTAACCTGAAGCACCACTGTGCCGTCGCTTCACGATTTCTGTTCTCATCCTGAAGCAAAGTTCTTAACCCGAGATAATATTTCTGGGTTGGTGGAGTCTGTAACCTGAAGCGTCTGTAACCTGAAGCGTATGTAACTCGAGGTACCACTGTACAAAGTTATAAACAGAAAATTGAGAAATATATGCATATAAAGAGATTCCTCTGAATCTCAGGATTTCGCCCCATCTCCTCCCTGGGGTCTCACTTTAAATATTAATAATAAGAAGAATAAGAAGAATTTAGTTAGTTAGTTAGTTAGTAAGTAAGTAACTATTCTCCACCTATCTGGCTGGGTTTCCCCAGCCCCTCTGGGGGGGAATTTCAACAAAATATTTAAAATACAATAAAACACCAAACATTAAAAACTTCCCTAAACAGGGCTGCCTTCAGATGTCATCTAAAAGTCAGATTGTTTATTGATTACTGTATATTCTTCCATACTCCATTTTTTAAATCAGACCATATTATCCATGGTAATTATTACACTACAAATGAAATCAAAATCGTGCTGATGTTCCCATCTGCTCCTAAATAAATGTTCCCATCTGTTCCCATCTGTCTCCTAAATAATTCTTTTATAAAGTTTTAGTCCTCTTGGTTTCTGAGTTTTCCAGTCAGTTTTGCCATTTCGGCGTAGTCCATCAGTTTGGTTTGCCACTCCTCTCTGGTAGGGACTTTGTCTTCTTTCCATCTCTGGGCTAATTATTCCAAGTGTGTCACAATAAGAATTCAGTTTGCAGAACCGAGTTTATGTTACATTACAAGTATGGTGGGGCTCTGGCCAGGAATTTTGGATCCTCGTTCAGTTGTGAACGGAACTTAAGATTGGGGTGGGGGGGACGAGAAACTGGAAGAAATTGTAAAGTATGTAAAAGTATGTAATTGTAAAGTATGCAAAAATGGATTTTTAACAGGTGAAAATGTAAAGTCATAATATATTGAGATAAAGGATTAAGATAAAAACAAAGAGGGAAAGGATTTGCTGAATTAACTAATTGAACTGGAATACAAAAAAGGGAGGTGTGAGGAGGTCAGGGAAACAAGTAAATGAAAGATAAGACATGGAAAAATTGATTTGTTTTTAATTGTTTTTATTTTTCTGTATTTTGTATCTTTTGTTTCTTTTTTCTCTCTTTTTCTTATTTTTGTAATCTTTTTTGAAACTTTAATAAATATCATTTTAAAAAAAAGAGAAACTGGAAGAAATTGAAATTGACAGATTCACTCATTCCTGCTTGAAGGTTAAGAATTTTCTGGTGGGATCAATGTTGTGCTGCTGTTACAAATGTTTCATCTGTGCGAGCATATCAGCTTGTCATATCCCCTTTCCCACGTGCTGCTCTGGAGTTTCTCCCAATCCCCCCAGTACCAATTTTGGGGAGGTGTGGAGAGTGTGCAGAGCAGGGGGAAGCTCTCTTGCTCAAGTGCCTAGCACAGGGCTTCCGTAGATGAGGTTCTTTAGGTGAATCTTGCTCCCTCCCCACTCCCATATTCTAGCCCATGCATATCCAGGTTTCTTTTATAAAATTTGCCAATTCTATCCTGCCCAGGACCCTGGAATGCTTCTGCAAGTCAGAGTACATATTGAGTTCACAACATAATGGTGGTCTAAATAGGTTGTCCTTGGTATGGTGACATACCAACTGATCCAGAATCTGGCAGCTAGACTGGCGATTGGGAGTGGCCGCCGAGACCATAAGACATTGGTCCTGAGAGACCTACATTGGCTCCCTGTACATTTCCGAGCACAATTCAAAGTGTTGGTGCTGACCTTTAAAGCCCTAAATGGCCTCAGCCCAGTATACCTGAAGGAGCGTCTCCACCCCCATCATTCTGCCCGGACACTGAGGTCCAGCTCCAAGGGCCTTCTGGCAGTTCCCTCACTGCAAGAAGTGAGGTTACAGGGAACCAGGCAGAGGGCCTTCTCGGTAGTGGCACCCGCCCTGTGGAATGCCCTCCCCTCAGATGTCATGGAAATAAACAACTATCTGACCTTTAGAAGACATCTGAAGGCAGCCCTGTTTAGGGAAGTTTTTAGTGTTTGATCTTTTATCGTGTTTTTAATATTTTGTTGGGAGCAGCCCAGAGTGGCTGGGGAAACCCAGCCAGATGGGCAGGGTATAAATAAATTATTATTATTATTATTATTATTATTATTATTATTATTATTATTAGCTCCACCAGACATCCTGTTGATTCAGCATTCATCCCAATCTGTTTGCACAAATCATTCTGATTTTATTATGGGGCAGCTGTACAACAATGGGGATTGCGTGGACAGGCGGAGTCCCCAGATCCCGCGCGGTCCCCCCGTCATGTGGAATAACGACTCAAGACAACGTGCTATGGGATTAAATTGGCCACAACTTTATTAAATTTCAAATGTGGGTAGACCTTGGCTCAGGCATTGGGCGTTCTCCCTCCCCAGTCCCCAGCCGGGGACCTGGGGAGCATCAGGGTTATCCAGTGTGTGGGGGGGGATGGGCCGGCTCTGGAGAACATATGTTCAAGCAGAGGTAGCCGCCCCCGTAACGCCGCCGCCGCAGGGGAGAGCAATGACGACCTTTCGGCGTACGGTCAAAGCCTCCCTTCAGAAAACCGCTTTAACGGGGAACCCTGGTATCGCCGCCGCAAAGAGGAAGATGGACAAAAGGATTCCGCCCAAGGCCTGATACTGCCAAAGTTGTGACGTTTTGCTACGGGAAAGGCGAAACCCGCCAATGCAGGGAAATTCCTTTCCGGTCCTTTAACAGCGACCTGTAGCAGCGCCCGCATACCTGTGAAGAAAAGTTAACCTGCAAAATAAGACATTAACTGAGGGTGGGTAGGGTGGGAGAAGCTCTGGAGCCAAGGGAGGATTCCCAGGTAAGATCCTCCCTCTATTGTGTGGGCAGGTAATCCCTCCCCTACCTGGCCTGGTCTCCTTGGCAACGCTTCCCCCAGGCGGGATTGGACAACTGACTGAGGTAGGCGGAGACCTCCAGGTATCCCACCTGAGGGAAGGCAAAGCCAAGCCTATGCTGTTGGAGCCGCTCCAGATCTAGGGGCTGCGTGCGTCCACCCAAAGGGCGCCCCCCGTTTTAAGCGGGGAGCGGTCATTCCTCTGCATTCCCCTGCAGGGTGTTTTCATGTCTTCTTTCTCCTCATTCATTTATCCCACAGTTTTCAGTGCATTTTCCCATCACTTTCTTAACTCCCACAAAGTCTAGGGTTTTTTTGTTTTTTTTTTAAGAAAAAGTGGGTTTGTTGCTCTAGGGCAATAAAGGACGTTAATCCACTTTAAAAGCACAGAAATAAGTTTCTGGTACAGTATGCACATTAATCCCTCCAGCAAAACATAGTGACTCTCTGGAAGCACCCTTTGATTTGGGTCTGGTTCGTTCTCTCTCTCTTTCTCAGAATCTGTATTAAAATGTCAAATTCTGACAAGTGGGGGGGAAAGCAGGTTAAGAACATTTTTATTAGTGCAACGTATTCTCTGGATTGAGTGCTAGAGCTTTCCCATTCGACATTGCCCGAGCTGCAGCTGAAGCCATTAAGGAAGTTTTGAAGCAGGAACTGGAGAGGATTGCTGGGGGATTATAAACGTCAATCAGGATGCCTTTACCTTTTTACCGACAAGGAGAAGTGATTTATCAGCTATGAGATCACTGTCACAGTCTCGGAGCTTTTCTTCTCCTCATACCCTTCACTTCGGGCAAGCACCAATTTGTCGATGTGCTTTTTTGGCAGCTCTATTTCCTTTTGCCCCCGGGGTCCCGAAATTCCATTTGTGTGAATTTGGAACATACAAAATAGAAAGGGAGGATTGTTCCTTACAGCGTTGCTCTGGAAGGGCTTTAAGAATATGCCAACTTAAGGTGCACCTAGCTTCCAAAATACACAACTCTTAACCTACTCTAAGATATGCACAGGAAGGAACTTATTATTTGTCTTACACTTTGTTCGCATCTGACCCCATTGTCCCTCATTTGCGTGTTCACACCCAGAGATCTCTCCCCTACATAAAAACACATTTGACTCAAATTTTAGTTTTGGTTTTTTGGCAGAATTTAGGCCATAACTTTATGGATTACAGCAAGAGACTGGTTGCATAGGCTCTGGTTTGACTAGCTCCCTGCACCCTTGCAGGTAGCGTTGACCCAGGGCTCCAGCATAGGTCAGCCAAGGGTGAACACCTGAGGTAGGTGAAAAGCCTGGGAACAGACTCTGTTCACTCCCCAGATGCTCCCCTGGACTCAGGCACGGGCACCCCCGAGAGGGGGTTGACCAAACCAAGTTGAGTCCCTGGATTCCTTTAACGGAATACCCTTCACATAGGGATGGCGAGACCGTTTCCCCATCCCTATCACATGAACCAGTGCCTATCTGCAACCTTACAAGTTGTGACGATTTGCTACGCAGCAGGCGAAATCCAAATGGCAACAGCCAATCAGCCAAGTGGGGAAAATTCCTGCCGTGCCCCTGTCCCAATGACAGACGACACACAACGGCATAGCAAGGTCAATGGCAAAAATGCCCTAAAAGTAGGGAGAGGTGGGCGGGTGTTCCAACGCATGAGCAGAAAGAGGAAGCTCTGGCTCACATGCATAGGTCCCTCAATCTGTTTAGACTGCTCCCCATTGGCCAGATTAAAGCCAGCAACGAGGGACCTACCAATCAGGTGGTGTGGCTGTCCAATATGCCCACCCACAACCAGGAGGTCAGTCTCCAGGTCTCACAGCGACATGTCCCTCTTTTAGGGAGGACACGATTTACCAGCATAGTCTTGATTTGCACATTCCTCGTTCGCCTTAAATAACCACCATGGCGTATTGACTTTGAAGGACATTTTTGGTGGTGCCCTTTGAAATCTTGAATCAGACGGTCAGAGGTGCACTGAGCAATCCTATACAGGTTTATTAAGAGTTCATTCACACTGATTTTAATGGTACTTCCTTACCAGTAAGAGTGCACAGGATGGCACCCTTAAAATACCCTTACCCTTGGGATTACCGTATTTTTTGCTCTATAAGACTCACTTTTTCCCTCCTAAAAAGTAAGGGGAAATGTGTGTGCGTCTTATGGAGCGAATGCAGGCTGTGCAGCTATCCCAGAAGCCAGAACAGCAAGAGGGATTGCTGCTTTCACTGCGCTTCACTGGCTTCTGAGATTCAGAATATTTTTTTTCTTGTTTTCCTCCTCCAAAATCTAGATGTGTCTTGTGGTCTGGTGCGTCTTATAGAGCGAAAAATAGGGTAGTTTGGAATTGTTTTTCAAAGGGGAGCATGTGATACTGTAACCAGCCCATCCATGTTCTGGAAGATTAATTGCTCATACCTTTAAAGAAGAGAAAATTGTGGGTTCTTTATTTCAACCAAGAGGAACCTGGCAGGTAGATAAAAAGATTTAGTTCTATTTGTTACTGACAAATGAACAACATCTATTTTTGTACCAGCAGGTTAGAAAATATGACCTTCCCTTCTATAGTGTTTTCTTATGTGCTATTCCAGTCTTTAAAGAACCAATTAATCAGCCAAGAAGAATTGGGTCAATTTACTGTCCGCTTCACTTTAAAACCAAGGTAAATCTGTCAATTCACTGGAAACACTCAGCATCTCTAAAACCTTTCCGATGTATTTATCCTGTGGGGGCAGGAATGTTGGGAATTAGCAGAAAAAGCAAGCGTGGACCTTCTCAGTTACTTACCTTTTAGAAATGAGTGATGTAAAGCCATTCTATAGATTCCTTCCAGAATTTCAATAGAACTTTTTTTTCTAAAGGAATGTTCCAATCTATTTCTCAAAGTTAAGGAAACCAAAGTAACTTCTTTGGGCATTGAGTCAACCAGTTAACCTCAAATGAAGTCAGCTGAAACACACACACACACACACACACACAATGCTTATGAAGTTGGACAGACTTATTTTCACCTGAAGTGCAACTCAAGAGAGAACGGGTCTCTGTACTTATGAGATCTTTCAGACTCTTTGATAGCACTGCGATTATGAAGAGTTGTTGTTGCAGCTGAAGGTTTCTGCTGGGAATTTAGGAAAATCCCCAAGAATGCTTTCAAAAAGTGGAGCCCAAGACTTATCACGTTCTCAGCAAATGGCTTCATGACAAGCATTAACTCTAATAAGAAAGAAGATATTGTTAAAGACAAGGCTATGGACAAGTGACCCCTCACATGATTTTCCCCTAAATGACTTTCCCCTCAAAAAAATCAAGTACAGTGGTACCTTGGTTCTCAAGCTTAATCCGTTCCGGAAGTCTGTTCCAAAACCAAAGTGTTCTAAAACCAAGGCACGCTTTCCCATAGAAAGTAATTCAAAAGGGATTAATCCCTTCCAGTCTTTTAAAAACACCACCTAAAACAGCAATTTAAGATGAATTTTACTATCTAACAAGACCATTGATCCATAAAATGAAAGCAATAATCAATGTACAGTGGTGCCCCGCAAGACGAATGCCTCGCAAGACGAAAAACCCGCAAGACGAAAGGGTTTTTCGGGTTTTGCGACGCTTCGCTAGACGATTTTCCCTATGGGCTTGCATCGCAAGACGAAAGCCCATAGGGAAATCTCGGGGACCTTTTTTTAAATGCTGGCGGTGGGGAGCAAAGCCTTTTTCCCCCCTCCGGACTTCAGAAGAGGTCCAGGAAGGCCGGCGGGGGCGAAAGGCTTTGCTCCCCACCGCCAGCATTTTAAAAGCGGTCCGGGATAGCAGGGAAGCGCTTCCCGCTATCCCGGACGGCTTTTGAAGGCAGGCAGGGGGGGCAAAGACTTTTGCCCCCCCGCCCGCCTTGGGAAGAGGTCCTGGACCTCTTCCCAAGGTGGGCGGGGGGCAAAAGTCTTTGCCCCCCCTGCCTGCCTAACCGGGGGCTTTTAAATCGCCCGGGACTGTCCGGGGCGATTTAAAAGCCCCCGGACGGCTTTTGAAGCCTCCCCCCGCCGCCCGGCATCGGGGCATCGTCCCGATGCCGGGCGACGGGGCGGGAAAGCCTCCCCCCGCCGCCCGGCTTCGGGGCATCGTCCCGATGCCGGGCGACGGGGCGAGAAAGCCTCCCCCCCGCCGCCCGGCTTCGGGGCGGGAAAGCCTCCCCCCGCCGCCCGGCTTCGGGGCATCGTCCCGATGCCGGGCGACGGGGCGAGAAAGCCTCCCCCCGCCGCCTGGCATCGGAACCATGTCCCGATGCTGGGCGACGGGGCGAGAAAGCCTCCCCCCGCCGCCCGGCTTCGGGGCATCGTCCCGATGCCGGGCGACGGGGCGAGAAAGCCTCCCCCCGCCGCCCGGCATCGGAACGATGTCCCGAAGCCCGGCGGCGGGGCGGGAAAGCCTGGGTGCGCTTGCAACTCTCCGCAAGGAGCGCGCTCCTTGCGGAGAGGTCCGCGCCTCTCCTGGACCTTTTCTGAAGGCAGGTGGGGGGGGGCAAAAGTCTTTGTCCCCCCTGCCTGCCTTCCCAGGGGCTTTTAAATCGCCCCGGACAGCGGAGAAGTCCTCCGCTGTCCCAGGCGATTTTAAAATGCCGCCCGCCAGAAGAGGTCGGGGGAAGGCGGTTTCCATAGGAACGCATTAATTGATTTTCAATGCATTCCTATGGAAAACCGTGCATCGCAAGACGAAAAACTCGCAAGACGAAGAGACTTGCGGAACGAATTAATTTCGTCTTGCGAGGCACCACTGTACTGTACTATAAAATAAATGAGGCAGTATTGTAGATGATAAAAATGAAAATATATTTTTTTCTTACCTGCACTGATAGTCATTGTTTGGATGGGGGTCTTTTATCCATTTCCGCAGTCACTCAGACAATCAATTGGTAGCTGAACTGGGTTCCACACAGTCACAAAAACAAATTAACTGAAAATGCCTCAAAAACAAAAACGCAAAATAAATAGCAAAAACAAAAGTGCCAAACTTAATCCACTCCGGAAGTCTGATTGACTTCTGAAATGTTTGAAAACCAAAAGGCAGCTTCTGATTGGTGCAGGTGCGGGAATGTTCAGGGATGCAGGAGAGTATATATTGTTTGATTATATCCTTTCCAATTTAGCAGAGTAACATTCTCCTTTATAAACTTGCACACCAGATGTGTTTGCTCAGGCTCGCTAAAGCCTCTAAAATAAGTTACTTGATAAATTCCCCTTTAGTCCCTCATAAAAGGAATAGATACAACACAGTCTTCTATAAAAGTATAAAAAGAGTTTACTCACTCACTCATTCTTTTCACAGATGGATCCCAGAAGGCAGACATAAGTTACAAAAGTAATATACCTGGAAACTATCCAATAAGGAGACAGCTCCTTTGTCCTCTCTTGGCTGGAAGCCAAGAGAGCATCTTAGGCTAAGCAGATGTTGCTTCTTCGACGACTGTAGTCAGAGAGAGAGAGATGGCGGCTACTCCTATGTTTTTGTTACCTGCACAGGTGAGGCCACGCCCACCTCTGGTTACACGTAGAGGAAGTCTGTCCCAGCCTAGGAGGAAACAAGAAGTTCCAACTGGCTGGTTCAGACATCCCCTTTTTATGTCCACTCTAGGGATGGTGTACTTGACTGCTCTGTGTTTCACATCCCACAGCAGGCGCCCCAGAAACAATAGCCGACAGCAGTATTGGACGTTCAGCTTCTGAGAAAGAATTGAAAACTGGAACACTTACTTCTGGGCTTTCGGAACCAAGGTGTTTGAGTACCAAGGTATTTGAGAACCAAGGTACCACTGTTGTTGTTTAGTTGTTTAGTTGTGTCCGACTCTTCGTGACCCCATGGACCAGAGCACGCCAGGCACTCCTGTCTTCCACTGCCTCCCAGAGTTTGGTCAAACTCACGTTCATAGCTTCGAGAACACTGTCTAACCATCTCGTCCTCTGTCGCCCCCTTCTCCTTGTGCCCTCAATCTTTTCCAGGGAGTCATCTCTTCTCACAAGGTGGCCAAAGTATTGGGGCCTCAGCTTCAGGATCTGTCCTTCCAGTGAGGAGGTACCACTGTAGTGAGCCATCATTACATAGTACAATATGGTTTTCCAAGTAGCAGTGAGGTCACAAAGGATCAGAGTTTACAGTCAGGTGACTGGAATGCCATTCATGGGGAAAGATAGAGACATTTCCCTGGCAATGTCAATGTAGAGTTATTTCGATCTCTGAGTGCAGCAGATTGTTGGGGGATATGTACTGTAATGTTTCCCGGAGAAAATGACTAGATAAGGATGAGTGGGTGAATACTTGAATTAGATATGGCCAAGGTGCTGTGGACAATTATAAAAACAAAAACACGAACAACCCAATAATCCCTCCCTCCCCAACACAATTTAAAAGGGCATCAGATGTCAATCAGCCAAAGGCCTGGTTGAAGAGGATCGTTTGCCTGCTGCCTAAAAATATATAATGAAGGTGCCAGGCGAAGTTTCATGAGGAGAGCTTTCCACAATTTTGGAGTCACTGAAGAAAAGGCTCGTTTTTGTGTTGCCACCCTCTGGACCTCTCATGGAGGAGGCACGCAAAGAAGGGCCTCAGAAGATGATCTCAGGGTCTGGGTAGGTTCATACTGAGAGAGGAGGTCCTTGAGGTACTGCAATCCTGATCTGTTTAAGCAAATAGTCTCATGGCATGTGCAGGGTTTCAGCTTAACTCAGCTTCTCAGTAACAAATCTTATCCCAGTGCTCATCCAGGGCTTGTCCCTGTTGGATGGGAAGCTGTATATGAGCCAGTTGAAGCTGAATTTGGCCAAGGCTGAAGTAATTATGGTCGGCATGTAACCTGGAGAAAATACCGGTATACACTTTAGACACCAGCCCTGACCTCTCTGACTGGAAGCTCTGGAGCACTTTGGATTATAACTGAATTTGTCAGAATATGATTGTCTTTTTCCTCATCTGCATGGTTCCCACACCATACAATTTCATGATTGCAAGCTGGTTGGAGTGGGGATTTTTTCTGAGCGTACTTGGGATGCAGCCAGACGGTCCCTCATGCATCTGAAAATGGGTACAGAGCTTTCCTCTTCAGAGCTCATTGCATAAGAAACCCAGGTTTTCTCCTGACACAATTTGAGCACTCCCCCTTCGCTCCACAATGTATTTTAAATGGATTTTGGCAAACCCACCAGATTAACAAGCTTGTTGCTAGCACTGATAATAAATATCCATGTCAACAGGCACATTTTTACATGTCATATGCTTGTAAACCTCCATGGTACTGTACTGATTCTGGAACTCGCTGGCCAATAACAGTGGAAGACGACCTACAGCTGCGGACTTCTTGGGAACGTGTGCCTCAAGTGAATCACGTCTGCTTCCTTTGATTGGACTCAATGTTCTGCCATTATGCAGAGTCAGAGCAGTGGCCAAGCATCATTTCTCCGGACCTGGAACAAATTCGTAACATCTCCTCCTCCCCTCCCCTATACCTACAATCTCATCCATTATAAAGGGAAAACACGCACACCAAAAATAGCCTCTATCACTTTACAGCTGTCTGTTTTCATTCATCTCATTCCTGCACTGTCAATCTCTTTCTATTACAGAGTCCACAGGTATGCACAGTGGGTAGGTAGCATAGCCCAGAGATATGGCCAGACTATGCTCCTAGTGCTCGAGGGCCACCAAAGCAATAAGGAACAGCAATACAGTGGATGCTCGGGTTGCAAACGTGATCCATGCGGGATGCGATTCACACGCGGGTTGCGATTCAGCACTTCTGCGCATTCACAAAGCATGATTTAGCGCTTCTGCGCATGTGCGCCCGCCAAAACCAGGAAGTAACCCATACTTCCGGGTTTTGGCAGTCTGTAACCTGAAAAAACGCAACCTAAAGCGTCTGTAAACCAAGGTATTACTGTACAGCTGAGATGGCGAGACTAACAGAGAAAATTCGGAACCAGCAGGACCAGACTTTCCTAAAGGAATGGAAGAAGTTTTCGATTGGAAAGCAATGGTAACCAATTGACATAACTTGCAGGGTTAAAAGAAGTTTTGTAAGGAGCAATTTATAAATTATTGTGAAAAGAATTAAGAATAGATGTATTGGAAATTTGAGTTTATAGCAATAATGATAGTAACAAAATGCATAATTAGAAAGGCTTTACAGCCAAAAAATTCGAAAGGATGTTATGCTGGAAAATATGTGTAAAAACTAATAAAAAATTATTATTATTATTTAAAAAAGAAATAAAGGCAGTGATCATTTTAAAGGTAAAAGGACCCTTCACCATTAGGTCCAGTCATGGACGACTCTGGGGTTGCAGCACTCATCTTGCTTTACTGGCCGAGGGAGCCAGCGTTTGTCTGCAGACAGTTTTTCCAAGTCATTCGGCAACCCCAGAGTCATTCGCGACTAGACTTAACTGTCAGAGGTCCTTTACCTTTACCTTTTGGCAATCCACTTACCCCACTACTTAGTTGGTCTATAAGGTGCTACTGGACAATTTTATTATTATTATTTTTAGTTCCCTCCAATGTAATCCAAATCTCTCCTCTAGAGGAACAACACGCAATGGGGCTTGACTAATCCTCCATTAGGACCCTCATCCATTTCAAGCAAACACCGCAGACACAGCTGGGCATATTCTTTGCTCAAGAATCTACTGGAGATGTACTTATCCAGCTGCAAATGGAAAAGCATACTTAATCAAGAATACGGGTGATTCATTGAAGCTGGGCTGAAAGGCAAGCTGGAAGAGAGAAAGCTATCCCTTGATAAGAAGCAGACTATGACTCAGAAGATTTTTCTTCCAGTAAATGTCCCCCCCCCTTGTAACACAGCTGGATGATTTTTCACTGCAATGCCTAGACAAGGCCTTGCATTCTTATTTCCTTTTAATGTTAAAGGCTGAATGATGTATCCTATTTTACGTGGGAACCGCTTCCCAATTGGCTTTCCTTTAACTTCTTTGCTGCCACACCACCAGAGCACGATTTCTTGTCTCATCCCGAAGCAAAGTTCTTAACCCGAGGTACTATTTCTGGGTTAACGGAGTCTGTAACCTGAAGCGTCTGTAACCCGAGGTACCAATGTATCTATCATCATCTATCTATCTATCTATCTATCTATCTATCTATCTATCTATCATCTATCTATCTATCGTATTTTTCCGTCCATAGGATGCCCCCTATTTTGGGGGACTCAATATTAGGAAAATGAGGGGAGATGGCCCAAAGTTGTTGAGCTAGTTTTTTATTTCCTTGACATCTGATGGGAGGGCGTTCCACAGGGCGGGCACCACCACTGAGAAGGCCCTCTGCCTGGTTCCCTGTAACCTCACTTCTCGCAGGGAGGGAACCGCCAGAAGGCCCTCGGAGCTGGACCTCAGTGTCCAGGCTGAACGATGGGGGTGGAGACGCGTCTTAATGGCCCAAAACAATTATCAAAACAGGCTGTGTGTTTTGAAAGTACAACAACAAAAATGCCAGGGTTGGTTAACCCTCACGATGCATGCAACTGATGGCATGGCTATCTAGTTAGTTATATGATAAAAATTTATGCACAGATCGATTGTAATAAAAAACAACAACCCTCAAAGTGGTTTGCAAAAGATAAAACAGTAAAATCAGGGGGGGAAACTCAGCCATACTTTAAAACAAGTAAAACTTAAAATACTAAAACAGATGGAGCACCAAGAGCGGAAGAGTCACTCCTTTGACTTCTCTTCAGAAAAAGAAGAAAAATGAAAAAGTAAGGCGCAAAACATGTATGGGAGTGGATGCTCAGTGAACCAAATTCTCTTGGCTGTGATAAGACATGCAAGATACAACTCTTTCGCAATGCAAATATTTTCTTCTCAGGCAGGTGCCATTTGTAGAACATTCCTGTTCTGCGGTGGTTGAGTGATAACTTGAAAATATTTTTTAAAACTTTCAAAACAAGCAAAACAAGGAAAGAAGGTGTGTAAATCCACTGTTTCAAACTTAACCATGGGTTCCCAGAGGGGATTTTTCAACAAATGCAGATGACAAGATTATGCTCAAAAACACCTTGGATCCCAAACGCCTTGCAAGTCGAACGTTTGAGGCAAGTCAAATGCCTCAAACCCGGAAGTGAGTGTTCCGGTTTGTGAATGTTCTTTGGAACCCAAACATCCGACACGGCTTCCTGCACCCAATCGGAAGCCACACTTTGGTTTCTGAACTTGGTTTTGGAAGTCGAACAGACTTCCGGAATGGATTCCGTTCGACTTCCGAGGTAGCACTGTATTTGTTTCGGAATGGCCTGTGTTTCTAGCTCCCAAGCAAATGGTGCTTTGGCATCTCTGCAGCTGCTGCCAGCAAGGTGAATGATCTATGGAGCAACTCACAGAAGCCATATTAAGTGGCTCATGATCTATATTTGGAACACTACTGACCTAAATCAGAAGATCCTAAATGGGACATTGTAGACTCCAGCCGCCCCCCCAAACACTGCCACACTTTTCCAAATGTATTTTGGACCTTTTCCAAACACTTTTGGTTGTTTTCCCAATATTTCAAAACACTTTCTGCAATTATTTTGGAATCCGTTTCATGGAATAAATCACTTGTTAGGTTACAGTCAGAAAATAAAATGCTCAATTCCTGTTAACAATAAAAAGAAATATGTTAATAATAATGCATTGTTGTTGTTGTTGTTGTTGTTATGCTACTACTACTATTGTTATATTGTTGAGAGCCAGTGTGGTGTAGTGGTTAAGAGCGGTGGACTCGTAATCTGGTGAACCGGGTTCGCTTCCCTGCTCCTCCACATGCAGCTGCTGGGTGACCTTGGGCTAGTCACACTTCTCTGAAGTCTCTCAGCCTCACTCACCTCACAGAGTGTTTGTTGTGGGGGAGGAAGGGAAAGGAGAATGTTAGCCGCTTTGAGACTCCTTAAAGGGAGTGAAAGGCGGGATATCAAATCCAAACTCTTCTTCCAAACTCTTCTCTTATGTGCAATATCACAATGAAAGTTTTCTTGAACAGCAAACACCTATAATGTAGGCCAGACTGACTTCTGATTTGGAGGAGACTAATATATTTCATTTTCACAGAAAAATGGATTACTTTGTGGGTCAATATAAAGACAGGGGGGAAAGTTGCACTTAATTAACTTGGATTCTTAGGCCACTTATCCAAACCAGAATCAATATCTTCTTTATTGTACTAATTCTAATGTAAAAAAATATGATTTTATCCTAACCTTTTCATGTAAGCATTGATAGATGAGTCTTTTTCTAGTCTACGACCGTTTCATACATCTGTCCTTTCTGTCCAGCTTTCTGCAAAAAAGTGTGGAAAGTCACATTTAAACACACTTTTAACACATTTCCTCTAGAATGCATTTCATATGCTTTTCTTCCTGAGAACTGCATTCACAACATTTGGAGCAGGGCAGAACTTGAAGAATAACTGTGTTTCAATCCGCAAGTCATAGAAATGCAAACTGAATTGTCAACTTAAAAAACTACATTATCCAACATCCCTGTTTTTGTCCCTAACACAAGCAGAAACAGGGAGATCCTGAATTATAAATGGATGGAACATGTTTAGCAATTGCTGTTTGAAAATGTAGCTGTGAGTATTTCCGTTCTGCATAAGCTGATAGATACTGAGAAGGTCCACAAGCTGTATAGGGTTGGGGTTTTTCTTTTGGTTAAGAAATCCCCGGTCAAAAATTGTGGGTGGCCACAAAGTAAAAAATAAACACCATTCAATTTGGGAACTTTTTGCTTCAATGCAATGTTATGTTTGTAAATGAAGCCTGAGAAAAGATAAACAGCCCTAAGATACTGAGGGGAAACAAACTTTCTGCTTATTTATGAAGAATTTGCCAATCCAAAACATTATTTTGGTCGTTTATAGAGTAATAAGTCTCTGTCCTAGCCCCTTTAACATTTTCTGTGATGTGAAATATTTTTTAACAAGAGATGTATGAAGTTTACAACGTATTTAACTGAATTGCTTATTTATTGTGTCCAGATCCAGCCATAGGCTGCCTTCAGATGTCTTCTAAATTGTATCTCTATCTCCTTGGTTTGGGGAATCACATCATTCCATACCCTCCAGCATGTCTCCAATGAAAATAGGGACATCATTCCATACCCTCCAATGTTTCTCTGATGAAAATAGGGATGTCCTAAAGAAAAGTGGGACGTTCTGAGATCAAATCAGAAACTGGGACAGATTCAGTAAATCTGGAACTGACCCTGGAAAATAGGGACACTTGGTATTTCTGTCTGAAATCCAAAATATGACACACACACCCCTTATGATTTGGAATCAAATCATAAAACCATACAATCTGAGCTGCATCTAGTGCAATTGGGATTTTACTGAGCAAAGGTTTTGCAAGTTCAGAATACAGAAATATTATTTTAAATGCTGCAAACACACGCCATAAAACATGCGGCTTGCTCAGAGCAGGAGCACCTCTATTGGAAACAAAATGTTTCTGGTATTCAGCAAGTTGGCAGATTCCTGGACTCATGAGTTATTCATGTCAGAAAGTGTCAGGATATATTATTAATAATGATGATGACAGTGGAACTACGGTCCAGAAAATGAGAGTGCTATCAACAGCATGTAATTGTTTAGGCAATTGTTTCCACAACAGATTGATAAATCATGCCCATAATGCTAATGTAGTCATGTGTAAGAATCAGTTTTGGGAGAGGGTTCTCCTCTATGTTTTAGGAAGCAGGGCATATGGTTATCATATCAGTCATAGAAAGGAGCAGCCAAGACTGTCTGGGATTGCTCCCAGCACCTGTATTGGAGGGCAAATCTGTCATGTAAAAAAATGTTTCTGTAGCTTGTGCCAACTCAGAAAAATATTATTGCTTCTTCCAGGGGTACCAACTTGAATAAAATATGGGGGGAGGCATATTTTTAATTTTGCCCCTCCCCCCAGTAAAGATACAATTGAATACACTTGAAGGAGCATCTCCACCTACATTGTTCCAGCTGTCAGGGGCTGGACTGAGGAGAAATGACGGGGGCCACCCTTCCCTTCTCTTGAAACTTCTCAAGGAGAGGACAGTACAGTGGTACCTTGGGTTACATACGCTTCAGGTTAAATACGCTTCAGGTTACAGACTCTGCTAACCCAGAAATAGTGCTTCAGGTTAAGAGCTTTGCTTCAGGATGAGAACAGAAATCATGCTCCGGCGGCGCAGTGGCAGCAGGAGGCCCCATTAGCTAAAGTGGTGCTTCAGGTTAAGAACAGTTTCAGGTTAAGAACAGACCTCAGGAACGAATTAAGTACTTAACCCAAGGTACCACTGTATAGATTTAGAACAGTAGTTTTCAGTAGGGCACAGTTCAGAGGCTGGGAAACACTGGCCTGCGAGTGCTCCAGTTGGAGAACAGCCTTCACCAAAGGTGTCATGGACTTTGAAGTTGCTCAAACTCAGGAAACAAGGGAGAAACGTGCTAAGAGGAAGACACGCTTGGCAAACCCTCACTGTGATCAGTTCCTGCCTAGAAATCTATGTGGAAGGACGTGTGAATCCAGAATTGGCCTCCACAGTCACTTACGTACTCCCTGTTAAAACTGTGCTCATAGAAGACAATCTTACTCGGCTACGAGTGATCGCCAAAGAAGGAGAAGACGACTTTGGGGAAAGCTCGCATCCTAAGCATATTTCTCCGAAGTTATGTCCTTTTGATTTTGAGGGAGTTACCTGCAGTAACATCTGGCAGGGTGGAGAAAAGTATAGTGGCATTGCCTATCACGCTTCCCCATGTGGAGTGTCAGGGCTGAACTGATGAGGAATGGTGGGGGCCGCTCCCCCCTTCTCCTGAACCTTCATGAGAACAAGGGGACACTATAGATTTAGAAAAGTGGTTTTCAGAAGGGCACAGTTCAGAGGCTGCAGAGGGGAGAATGTGGGAAATACTGGAAGAGGAACAGCAGGAAGGAGGAGAAGCACCAGGGGAGAGACAGCTGACAGACTCAGTGTCCTTGGAAAGCATTCTTGACACCGCCCTCTCCTAAGACCAGACGGGCATTCAGGGTATTAGAACAGAGAGCTCAGAGACAGAAATCTCAGATTAACTGACACAATAGTGACATGAAATGAGGGGTATGTAGCAGGGTGGGACTTTACTTGGAGCCACACCATTATTAGGGAAGGCTGCATTCCTTTGTCGTTCTCTGTTAATTATTGAATAAATTGCTTGGTAAGAACTTTTATCGTTTCTCTGATTCTGGGCTGCCCCCATGGGAGGGAGCTGATTCCCCAAAGCCTGACATCAGCCTGGACACTGAGGTCCAGTTCCAAAGGCCTTCTGGCGATTCTGTTCAATCAAAGTTTCGAAGGCAGATTTTTTCCTGTACTGCCATGCGTCCCAAATGCATCATTGAGACTGGAGGTAAGTCTCCCTTCAGTAGAAGTACGGACTTGGCAAAGAACTCTTAACTTCTGGCTCCGCCTAAGCTCAAATCCCCCTGGTTTACTATCCCTACTACTTCAAGGCACCCATTAAAGTGCCTAGCTTAAAACCATCTATCAAAAACCTCACTCTTATGGCCTATCCCCACAACACCTACTCACTACGTCTAAAAGATATTGAGCATCAGAACAACCTGGCCACTATAAGGAAATTCTGCCCTTGGTATGTTCATTTTCCACCTCTCCATTTTGATTCTCTGGCCCCATATCTGCACAAACTTATTATCCCAAAATACAGACATGCTTTTACACTTTCAAGACTGGATGTTTTGCTATCTGCGGTACTTGAGGGTTGATTCCAAAAGATCCCGCCTGAGAAACGTCTTTGCCCCTGTGGAGATGGTAGCAACGAAACAGCAGCACACGTCCTCCTGTCTTGTACTCTCTACAAAGAGCTGAGGAACGAGATCATCACCCCACTCCTACTAACCACCCCAGGGCGCTCAACCACTGCCACAATGTCCTTTCTTCTATTAGATCAAAATGAGCAGATAACAGCAAAGGTTGCTAGGTTCATAGCAGGGGCAATCAGAATAAGGGCCACTAATTGACAGCTGATACAGGACTTTATATTGTGCTCTTATATCAAATTTCCTTTTCTGCGTATACTGCAATGTTTTACTGTTGCTATTTACTGATGGGTGATATACAAACAAACAAACAAATGGTGACTTACAAAAAGGAATTAAAAACAACTTAAGCATTCACTTCCAACATTTCATCCTACTATCTGCCAATCAAAGTGTCTGATATTGCACATTTATAAGGAACTACATAAACTTCATACATATATGTTGGAAGCTGCCTAGAGTGGTTGCGGCAACCTCAGATGGGTGAGGTATAGATAACATTAACATCATCATCATCATCATCATCATCATCATTTAATGCTGTATTGTGTTTTTAATATTCGATTGGGAGCGGCCCAGAGTGGCTGGGGAAAACAGCCAGATGGGCAGGGTATTATTAGTATTATTGATGTTCCTATTTTCATCGGAGAAATGTTGGAGGGTATGGAACACATTTCCTGTCTGGAAACTAGACTGCATAGCAAGGACGAGGAACCAGAGGCCCTCCAGATGTTATTGGACTTAAAATCCCATCAGGCCTAGCTAGCATAGTCAATAGTCAGGAGTGATGGGAGTTGTAGTCCAACAGGGTTAGGAGGAGTACAGGTTACTCATCCCTGTGCAAGGCATCTTTTCATTGTTAACTTGTCATACGTCTGGGATTTCCTGGACATATCCGGAATACTGGAGTCAGCAGCAGTGCCTGGGCAGAAATCGTAAAAAAAAAAAATGTCTGGAAAAAAGCCGGACGTATGGCAGCCGACGTCAGCAGTTCTGTTTGTGCCAATTTTCCATTAGAAAAAGCTCAACAATTTTGGCCAATAAAAGCTCAACAATTTTGAAAGATGGCAACCCTATTGTTAACAAAATCTTTGGCATTACAACCAAATATCTAGAAGCACCCGGGTTTGCTCAGGCTGTTTGGGATTGCAGAGTCTAGCTCCCTTCCCCTTTTCAGCTGTCACGGTGAATAGAGTTTTGCTGACATGAACCCTGCCATTTATTCAATTGTTACTCGGGTTTTGATAGAATGGCTTGTTTCAATGCTGGGTTGGCCTGTGTAAGGACATGGTGGAATATAGCCACATTTCATTTTTTGTGTCTCCTCCCTCCCACTTCCACAAAGCTGAAATAACTACAGCTCTATGCTTTGATTTCTCACTACTTGACAGCAGCTGAAAAGTGAATTGAGGACAGGCTCTTGCCGTCTGCAGAATATCAGCATGTTTAAACATAACAGTAACGCGAGAGGCGTTTTAGCCCTCCAATCTTCAGGGGAAGTAAGTTTGGTATTCTTGTGTGAGTTAAAAAACACAGCAGGAAGCAACTGTAAATCGGCTGATAAAACTCTTGTCAGCCTAGTTTGGTTCAACATTCCATTGTTTTGCTTAGTTTTTGGGGTTTTTTTTTCATTTTCTTAGTCCTAACAGTCGGGATTTCAGTTCTTTTTTAAGCGAGCAATTCAACAAAGTGCCCTATTTTCAAGGCTGCAAAAAGGCAATAACATTTCTGTTTTCATAGTGACAATGGATACCATTAGTCTGTTGGCCAGGGCCAGTCCTACCATTGAGGCCAAGTGAAGTGGCCCTCTCAGATAGATGATTTTGGGTCTCAGGAAAGGACAGGAAAAATAGTGATTGCCTTCATTATTGTATATTTACTGTCCTGCAGAGGGGCACAGGTGCTGGTGGGATGTTTTAAGCAATTAGTAGCAGATTCGCCTTATGTTCAATGCTTTTGCAATTCAGACATTAAAGTGACTGATGACACAACATGGGGAGAAGCAATTGAAATGTCCTTCAGAAACGAATACAACCAAACTGTATCTTAAAAAAAAACACTAAACTAAACGTGGCACATAGAATGAAATGCTCATGTGCATTTACTTTTTAAAGAAGTTAAACAGATTGGGTAGGATCCAAGGAAGTCCTACTCAGAGTAAACCCATTGCAGACCCTCCAAGTGTCCCTATTTTCCTGGGACGTCCCTGAGTTAGAGAATCCGTCCCGGTTTCTGATTTGATCCTGAAATGTCCCACTTTTCCTTAGGTAAAGGTAAAGGGACCCCTGACCATTAGGTCCAGTCGTGACCGACTCTGGGGTTGTGGTGTTCATCTCACTTTATTGGCCAAGGGAGCCAGCGTACAGCTTCCGGGTCATGTGGCCAGCATGACTAAGCCGCTTCTGGAGAACCAGAGCAGCGCACAGAAACGCCGTTTACCTTCCTGCCGGAGCGGTACCTATTTATCTACTTGCACTTTGATGTGCTTTCCAACTGCTAGGTGGGCAGGAGCAGGGACCGAGCAATGGGAGCTCACCCCGTCATGGGGATTCGAACTGCTGACCTTCTGATTGGCAAGTCCTAGGCTCTGTGGTTTAACCCACAGCACCACCCACGTCCCCCCACTTTTCCTTAGGATGTCCCTATTTTCACTGGAGAAATGTTGGAGGGTATGGAGTTATGCGACCCTCGAGCTGTCTGAAGGCAATCCTGTACAATAATATTTAATGTTTGATTGTGTTTTTATATATATTAGAAGCTTCCCAGAGTGGCTGGGGCAATCCAGTAAAATGTATTGGGTATAAATAGTAAAATCATCATTATGGAATGGGACATCCCTATTTTCATCAGATAAATGTTGGAGGGTATGCCATTGTTGCTTAAGCCCACTGCTTTCAGTGGGTCTGTTCTGACTTGAATCTCAACCACTGAAATTGGAATTGCAGCTGTGTTGTGTCAACAAATAATGTCTGGCGAGTGAGACACTGAGTCAAGGCTTTCATTTGGTGCAGAAGGAAAAAATGTGTGAGTGTGTCTGGGGTGGGAACTCTGACATTTGTGTCACACTTTTTCTGACTTTTTCTGATTTGATTAAAAATGTTAAAAACATTGTCGGTACATTTCCTGCATGATATGTATTTGGAAAAATATACTTGAAAATGTTTTTTTGTGCCTTTTGTATAGTCTTGAGCAGTCATAGTTCTAAAAGAGAGAAAGCCTTCCTGAATCATTTATATTTGTCATTTGACAGCACCCACCTCCCTTCAAGATATGTTGGCTAAATTTCAATATAGTATAGAGAGATTGAACAGGGACTTATTTTGCTAATGCAGCAAAAGCAACACTGGGACTATTCTGACTTGATAATCTCATCTGAGATGTTTTGAGCCCTTTGTGAAGGAAGGAGGGCAAAAGAAACTGTCCTGTAAAGTTGGGAGAGAGTGGATGAGTAGAATTTCAGTGAAATGCCAGGGTTCTGGTCTTGAGATATTGCGTGTTTACTCGAAGAATTAGCAGCAAATATCTGGGTGTGTAAATGCTGGTCACTTATGAGTTTATAATGCATAAGTGTTATATGCAAAAAGTAGAAGTTTCAGAATTCCTGCTGGAGGGTGCAATTGTACAGTACAAAGTCCAAGTCATCAACTGTTAGATAATCAAGCCTGAGATCCTAACCACATTTGTTGTTGTTTGTTGTTTAGTCGTTTAGTCGTGTCCGACTCTTCGTGACCCCCTGGACCAGAACACGCCAGGCACGCCTGTCTTCCACTGCCTCCCGCAGTTTGGTCAGATTCATGTTTGTAGCTTCGAGAACACTGTCCAACCATCTCGTTCTCTGTCGTCCCCTTCTCCTTGTGCCCTCCATCTTTCCCAACATCAGGGTCTTTTCTAGGGAGTCTTCTCTTCTCATGAGGTGGCCAAAGTATTGGAGCCTCAGCTTCACGGTCTGTCCTTCCAGTGAGCACTCAGGGCTGATTTCCTTAAGAATGGATACGTTTGATCCATTCACATTTACTAGGGGATAAATCCTTTTGAACACAGAGAAGCTTACTTCCAAATAGTACAGGATGGCAAGCAATGTAAATTTCTTTTTAAAGAACCTTGAGCATATAAGTGTGAACCGATCCTATAAATAGGTCTGTGCTTCTGGAATTTTAAATTTTTCAATTCTTTTGTTACTCTTGCGAATGCTCAGTGCAATTATTCAGTTCTTCCCCCCTGCCAGCTGTTTTCAAAAGCAACATTGGATCTCTAGCATGTACAAGGAAGAACATATGGTCTGCAGCACATTACATGGAGCTAGACCAAGATGACACTGGAAAGAGTTCAAGATATTGTTTAAAACAGCAAAAGTCAGCATGGTCTGTGAGTCAGAGAGGAAAATCCAAAAAACTAAATTCCAGCCAGAGACCGAGAGCAGCCTGGGAGAGTTTCATCTGAGCAGTTGCCACAATTTTGTTTTAAAAAGAAGCACGCATAGAACAAGCATGGATGCAAGTCTCCTTTTCCAACGCAAATACAAAACTGGCACCTGATTTTAAACATGACTCGTAATGTATTACTGCAGTCAACAAAACCTTGCATCGGTTCTTAGGAATTTATATCTTTAGCTGGTATATAACCTTTCTGATTCTACAGCATCCATAGGATTTCGCAGGGCTGAAAAGTGAACCAGAAGTCTTTTTGAAAATTGCAGGTGTCTCTTCTCCTCATGCAGGATGTAAAGATCTTGGCGCAATATTAAGCAAACTCTTCTTAATAGCAGGAAAATTGCAACCTGAATGCTCATATGCCTTTACCAAAACCAACAAGGGGAAGGCTAACATCTTGCTACCTGCTGAAATGCTGTCTGCCCAAATCCCATCCTCCGGACTATTGTAAACCCAATATTTGGCAAGTGTTAATTTTCTGTGGGGAATTAACTAGATTAATTCTTGGTGACACAGAGAATTCTTTATGGGTTGATAGACCACGTTATAAAGAGTTCTCGGCACTAGGAATCTTTATAGAGAATTGCTGGAGTTTGTGGGATAGATTTGACAAAATAGTTGTGCTAGTAAAAGCCAATATGACAAATCCCATCAGCGCAACAGCTCCCCCCCACCCCCAACTAGCTCCCAGAACCAGTGCTTTTTTTCTAAAAAAAAATGTTGAGGGGTACTCTCATTTTGGCAGCTCCCCCCTTGCCCCTTTCCTCCCCCCAACCCCTGGACAAGGGACTCGAGGCGGCAGCGCTGAGAGGACAGGATGGGCAAAGGCAGGGTTGGCTTCAGAGAGGAGGGGCTAGTGCTTGCCAGCGTGAGAGGCAGAGTGGTGTAGTGGTTAAGAGCGGTAGACTCGTAATCTGGTGAACTGGGTTCGCTTCCCCGCTCCTCCACATGCAGCTGCTGGGTGACCTTGGGCCAGTCACACTTCTCTGAAGTCTCTCAGCCCCACTCACCTCACAGAGTGTTTGTTGTGGGGGAGGAAGGGAAAAGAGAATGTTAACCGCTTTGAGACTCCTTAGGGTAGTGATAAAGCAGGATATCGAATCCAAACTCCTCCTCCTCCTCCTCCTCCTCTTCTTCTTCTTCTTCTTCTTCTTCTTCTTCTTCTTCTTCTTCTTCTTCTTCTTCTTCTTCTTCTTGCCGGCTGGCTCTAGCCCGGCAAGAGGGAGGAGGAGGAGAAGCGTCATCGCCTCCACTGTGGCCGCCCCAGACTCCCCTCCTTGAGCACCAGGGGGTAGGGTGGAGAATGACAGGGCTCCAGTCCACGCTGCTACTGTGGAGACAGCTGGCATGTCAGTCCGCTGGTCTGTCCCCCCACATCCCCCAGAAAAAAACACTGCCCAGAACAATGCACAGTGGGAGGAGAGGAGAGGTCATTCTGTTTGTCAAGCAGATTTGCATTCCACCCACTGTTTTTATCAGTTTTTAACATACAGAGCAGGCCATTATGCAAAGATGTCCCTTCATCTCAGACAGCAGACTCTTCTTCTTCTTCTTCACCACGAATTTCACCTGTGTGCCTCAAGTACCAACATGTATAGGGTTGCCTTTACTACTGATCAGTCTATATAGGCCCCTCCCCTTCCCAGAGGGGCAGGGTTGTGGACAGGCCATACAACCTCCCCATGTTTAGCGGGGGGCGTGACTAGTCCCCCACGTCATTGGGGACTCCCAACCATGTCACGCCCACAGCTGACCAATCCGGTTGGCTGGGGGGCGTGGCTTGTTGGATTTAAGCAGCCGCACAGCCGGGAGCTCGCCCTTCTGGTTCCCGCTTCATCGGATCCCCCGCCCTATTTTCATGCATTCAACACCTTGACCTTGCTATGGACCTTTTGAAGGGTAGGAATTTTTCCACCTGGCAAATTGGCACCAGCCACTTGGCATTCGCCTACCTCGTAGCAAATTGTCACAACTTTGTAAGGTTTGGTGGTTAGGCATTGGAAAAGCTTGGTTGAATACCTCTTTAATGGTATTCTGTTAAAGGAATCCGGGTGGGCGTCGTTCCTGTCCGAAGCCCAGGTAGAGGCTAGGGCCATGGCACATCCCCACTGGTGACCTGGGGGGGAGCTCTGAGTTGATGTACATCAACAGGGCGCCCCCTACTTGTGGTTAACCCTGACTACCTGCATGGCAGGCAGGAGTCAGATATAGTTGGTTCGGTTCCAGTGCCTAAGCCAATACCGCTCACATTCTGTAACCAATAAAGCTGTGGCCTTTATTATCCCATTAACCTAAAATGCTGGTGTCCACGTGTTTTTATTCCAATAAATGGGGGAGGGTTTGGGCCCTTGACATGCAATGATGTTTTATATGCCTCGCTGGACGAAAAATTAAGTCTGCAGAGGAAAGTCCACATAAGAGGCTTCCACATCATCTCCGGCTGTTTGTGATTCATGTTTAGATCTCTCAGGAATCCTGGTTCAATCCCAGATGTGGTTCAGCAACATGTGTACATGAGGAGGCCTCCTTACAAACTGTGTGCCAAATAAACAGTTTGCTGAAAGTACAGCTGTTTTAACTTAATACAGTGTCTCCATTCGATCTGCTCATTAAGCTTAGACCTGTGTCAAGAAACTCTTGGCAACATACTTTCTTTATTTGTATAGGTCATGCCCTGCCCAGATTTCATCCTCTAGGAACAGGTCTAACCCAGAATTTCAACAGCCTATCCCTGGAGCTTCAGAGTCGATAACAATTCCATGGATGAGGATAATATACTCCCTGGTCATGGTAACATTAACCCCTTCAGCATTTGTTCCAACTTCTCAGGCCCTCCAAAATTAACCCATGATTTTGTCGTGGAAATTCTACTCAATATTGATCCAGAGTAGTAGATTCCAATGTATAGTTAGCAGAGTAAAAACTTAAAACACATTGCAGGATTCCAGAGAGAGAGGGGGGGGAGAGGCAATTGTATTTCAACTAGCAGAGCTTTACTGCTACTGAACGCAAATGAGCATAATGTCCACAAATGAATGTTCACATTCAGGATTGGCACCGGAGCCAGCGTGGTGTAGTGGTTAAGAGTCACGTAATCTGGGGAACCGGGTTCGCGTCTCCGCTCCTCCACATGCAGCTGCTGGGTGACCTTGGGCTAGTTACATTTCTTTGAAGTCTCTCAGCCCCACTCACCTCACAGAGTGTTTGTTGCGGGGGAGGAAGAGAAAGGAGATTGTTAGCCGCTTTGAGACTCCTGAAGGAGAGTGAAAGGCGGGATATCAAATCCAAACTCTTCTTCTTCTTCATAAGAAATCCAGTTGCGGCAGACTTAACTTAAACTTACAATAACTTATACAGTCATACCTCGGGATAAATACGCTTCAGGATAAGTATTTTCAGGTTGCGCTCCGCGGTGACCCAGAAGTAATGGAGCTCGTTACTTCTGGGTTTTGCTGCTCGCGCATGTGCAGCCAGTCAAAATGACGTCATGCGTATGTGTGGAAGCGGCAAAACCCGACCCACACACACACAGATGCACAGTCGCGTCTTACGTTCTGTTCAGGACGTGAACGGGGCTCCGGAATGGATCCCATTCGCATCCCAAGGTACCACTGTAATAAGTCTAAACCAGGCATGGCCAAACCTGGCCCTCCAGCTGTTTTGGGACTACAATTCCCATCATCCCTGACCACTGGTCCTGTTAGCTAGGGATGATGGGAGTTGAAGTCCCAAAACAGCTGGAGGGCCAAGTTTGGCCATACCTGGTCTAAACCTTAACACTACAGCATACTATGTACAGAACACCACACCAGAAGGAAAAGAGATAGAAAGTGTGAAACCCAGGCTCCTTTTGGCCTTGCTTTTATAGTCAGCATGACCTTGACAGAAGAGATAACAGAACCAGTTTAAACCAGCTGTACACAGTTTTTCTGAAGGAATAACCCAAACATCATGAACCATCTGCTGGTTTCTTACACACAGAGAAGCTTCCAGAAGCTTCCAGAACCCTTTTGAATGCTGATTGCCGAATAATTGATGCTTTTGAATTATGGTGCTGGAGGAGACTCTTGAGAGTCCCATGGACTGCAAAAAGATCAAACCTCTCCATTCTGAAGGAAATCAGCCCTGAGTGCTCACTGGAAGGACAGATCATGAAGCTGAGGCTCCAGTACTTTGGCCACCTCATGAGAAGAGAAGTCTCCCTGGAAAAGACCCTGATGTTGGGAAAGATGGAGGGCACAAGGAGAAGGGGATGACAGAGGATGAGATGGTTGGATAGTGTTTGCGAAGCTACCAGCATGAGTTTGACCAAACTGCAGGAGGCAGTGGAAGGCAAAAGTGCCTGGCGTGCTATGGTCCAGGGGGGTCACGAAGAGTCGGACACGACTAAACAACTAAACAACCACAACAAGAATAGGAAAGATCTCTACACATCAGATCAATACTTTCTGTACTAAGAAATGTAAACTGACAGATTTAGAGGAATCATTCCTAGGCCTTCAGCAACTTTATGGTCAAGAACATGGAGCAGAGGCATTTGAAAGCATGGTGTATGTGCATAGAGCTGCTTCATATGCACCCCGAACACATGGCTGCTGGTGGTGGGGTGCAGCAGGTGCATCAGTGGGGTGCAAGATGAGCTTGTGTGGCCCCGTGACCCTCTTGTGTGTTCATCTGAGTATGCCTTTCCCAACAGAAATAGGCCCAAGCCAGGCAAAGAATGTATGCTTAGTGACTGGGGATCTAGTACCTGAAATTATTGTTGTTGCTGTTTTATCACCTTTCACTTAGTAAAAGGTGCATTGAGACAACATATGCACAAACTATAAAAACAGCTCAAATAGTTTCCTTTTTAAAAAATGATATTTTATTAGATTTTAGGAATCACAACAAACAGAAAAAGAAAAAAACACATACACAAAAATATAAAGTTATGAAATACAAAAAATACAGAAGTTTAACTTAGAGGAAAAAAAGACATTTAAAAAAACCCACAAAAATCCCTCTTTTTAATTCCACATCTTTGATTCACATATTTTCCTGACTTCCTCACATCTCCCTTTTTTGTATCCCTTTTGAAAATTAATTCAGCAAATTCATATCCACTTAATTTATCTATTATCAATCCAATCTTATTTTTTACCTTGTTGCTAGAACCCCTTCAATTCATTTCAATGTCATTAACATTCAAAAATTTTACAATGTTTCTGTAGATAAATTTTAAATTTCTTCCAGTCTTCTTCCACCGACAGCTCAAATAGTTTCTAAAACAGTACAAAAATCAACCAAAGACAGGCTTTTAAAGTAAGCAAAATATACACTGATGGCAGAAACATTTTCATCAAACTGGAAGTGCTTGGACGATAACTTAGGCAGGCCTGGGGAATAATTTATTGGCCCCCCATTTTAAAACAAACTGAACTAATTCACAAGAGATGAAGAGAAACAGCCTGGTGCAAAGGAGGTTTGGATTGTTCTTTCTGATGGTATCTTACTTGTTCTTTAGATATATAAATACCAAATGATTTTTTTTTGGGGGGGGCGTTCCCCAGATCAAGATTATGCATGATTTTGTATAAAATCCAGTCAATATATGCCCATCCTGCCCCTGTTGGGGATTGTACATATGGATTGGGAAATGTGCACAATTCCCTGTTCATTATGGGCACATTCTCAGTGAAGCCTGGTGAATATGCAGAACGGCTGGTTATTATGCACCTTTACCACTCATCTTACATTCCCTTTAGCACACATGTGCATGCACACAAACACACACAGAGGTATATGCAGGTGTGCATCACAAGATTTTTGAGTACTCCATTATAATTCAATTAACCGAGGGTACTTCAATCCCTTAAATCAGAGATGGAGAAGTTGTGGTCCTACAGATGTCAGCTCCAGCCAGCATGGCCAAACATAAGGGATGATGTGGTAGTCTAACAACATCTTGAGAGGCCAAGATTCCCCACCCTCCCTTCCATTCATTTTGGTGCCGTGGAATCCAGAAACACATTGTGCTCTCCCTTTTACAGCAGAATTCTGATTTATTAAAACCAATGGGTATTTCCTATTTGCATGCATCTAGGATATTTATCATACCCAAAGGAGTATATCAAAATGTGATGCTTGGCAAGTGATGTTTAATTATATTAGCAGTGTTTTGCTCAGCCATGTGCAATTAAATGCAAAAACTTAGTTCCCAAGGAGACAATACGATCATAATCTATATTAATTGCTCTTTACTTCTGTTGATGTGGATTCTGATCATATCTCTTTACTGCTTCTGAAATACTCAGTAATAAATAAGTGGTGCTGAGCCTTATGTTAGCCAGGCTATGAATACTTCATATTTTCTTGCAGCTGGAAGCATGTCTCTTGTTTTATAGCAAAGTAATAGATGCTGTGGTCTGAACTGCAGGGAATTTTAGAATCCCAGAAATAAAGATTTCACATTAGAAACCAGTCACTGCTCCACATGAGATAGTATAATTAGACTAGGAGGACTTTTTACTGCAATTTGCTTAATGTAATGGCAAACCCAGCTTTTGTATTCCCAGAACTCTCTGCGGTCCATCTCCTATTCCATAACTGCAACTTTTTAGCAAGCGGGAATGGGAAATGTTATTGTCGTTTTTGTTCTGGCTATTTATTTATTGAAAATGTTTCGAGCCGGTTCTTCAGTCCCGAAAAAGGAATCCCAGAGCAGGTCACAATCATGGAACATTTAAAGTTTTACATAATAAAAATGAAACAACTCATTCTTTTGTAAAATAAATGAATGAATGAACAGGAATAGACAATAGTATGGACATTAAAATTCCATTGCTACAAACTCAGAGCAAGCTCAGAAGACAAAGACCACCCAAAGGTCTTCAGCTGGTACTGAAGACTTGCAAGAATCAGTTCCATCTTTATTTGGGTCCATCTCTGAATATGGATGCGGGTGGCGCTGTGGGTTAAACCACAGAGCCTAGGACATGCTGATCAGAAGGTCGGCAGTTCGAATCCCCACGACTGGGTGAGCTCCCATTGCTCAGTCCCTGCTCCTGCCAACCTAGCAGTTCGAAAGCATGTCAAAGTGCAAGTAGATAAATAGGTACCGCTCCGGCGGGAAGGTAAATGGTGTTTCCGTGCGCTGCTCTGGTTCGCCAGAAGTGGCTTAGTCATGCTGGCCACATGACACGGAAGCTGTACGCCGGCTCCCTCGACCAATAAAGCAAGATGAGCACCGCAGCCCCAGAGTCAGCCACGACTGGACCTAATGGTCAGGGGTCCCTTTCCCTGAATATGGCTATGTACACACCAAATTTTTAAAGCATATGGCTTCCCCCAAAGAATCTTGGGAACTATAGGCTGTTAAGTGTGATGGGGATTGTATCTCTGTGAGGGATAATCTCCAGTTTCCAGGATTCAGGGGTAGCCATGTGCTTTCAATGTGCTTTCAATGAACGGTGTTTACTCAAGTCCGCTCACCCTTCTTGGTGCGGCCGCGTTGCAAAACGGCAGAGGCTTCCCTGAGGCCCCAGCGATGGAACCAGAACTTCAGTGCCCCTCCTGTTAGATGGCGGGGGCATAAAGCCCTCGTCACTTATCTAGGGCTGGCTTTAGGTTTGATGAGGCCCTAAGCTACTGAAGGTAATGGGGCCCTTTATATGTCCAGCTGTCCTTTGTCAACACAAATTGTCACTGTTTTTTGTGTTGAATATATGCTATATGGTAATTTATGGATCTAATAGTTATCTAAAGCCATTTGCGCATAACAAAATAGGTATTTTATCAAAGTGATTGTTGAACTGAAATACAACTAAGAAGAAGTATATTAATAGTGAAATACAATTAAGGAGACGTATATTAATCCAGAACGGATTAAGTTTGAGAACCAAGGTACCACTGTATATAGAAATGAGCAAACCAGTGATATTTTAGGGAGCAGGCTAGCAGGCAGGGCCCATTACAGTGGTACCTCAAGATGCGAACGGGATCCGTTCTGGAGCCCCGTTCGCATCCTGAACAGAACTTAAGACGCGACAGCGCATCTGCGGGTCGCGTTTCGCTGCTTCCGAGCATGTGTGTGACGTCATTTTGACCGTCTGTGCATGCGCAAGTGGCAAAACCTGGAAGTAACGCACTCCGTTACTGCCGGGTCGCCACGGAGTGCAACTCGAAAATACTTATCCTG
Source organism: Podarcis melisellensis (assembly GCF_964234715.1). Classification (NCBI taxonomy): domain Eukaryota; kingdom Metazoa; phylum Chordata; class Lepidosauria; order Squamata; family Lacertidae; genus Podarcis; species Podarcis melisellensis. Next base: position 118,130,296 of record NC_138528.1, read on the forward strand.
CAGCGTATTTATCCCGAGGTATGATTCTATTTACATCATAGGAGCCTACGCAACACAAAACACTGTTGCTGTATGTAGGTTTTATTTGTTTTTTATCTTATATTTTGGAAATGTACATCCAGTTTTTTTTCCTTTAAATTTTTTTGGTGGCCCCCAAGAGAGTGGGGCCCTAAGCTATAGCTTGTTTATCTTATATGTAAATCTGGCACTGCATCTATCAGGAACCAGATCCTAGCCTGCACCCTGCTTTGGCGAATGGGGATGCAGGTTGGGACTTGGGCTGTGCCAGGGGACGGAGCCGATAGAGTAGGTAAGCTTCCCTTGGATCCTCCCCTTGCCCATTTAAGCCTCCTGCACCTGGTGAACTACCTGGTTGTTCCTTTGCTGAGTTTCTGCTTCGCCTCTCCGTCGGATCCTGCTTCACCTCGCTGTGAATTCTCACCATGCGTCCACGGCTGTACCTTGTTGCTGGGATCTCTGCCACTCTCACATTGCCTAGAGCCATGCTTAAGCATCTTTGAGCTGCGTGGAGCTTGGAACCTTTCCTCAGCTTGCTGGGATTGGGGCAACTGTGGGTATATCAGGGAAGCAGATGATAGCATTAAACCCGTTTTGAGTATTTGTCATTGCTCCTTAGCTTTGTACAGTGGACGCTCGGGTTGCAAATGTGATCCGTGCGGGATGCACGTTCGCAACCCACAGTGTTCGCAACCCGCGTCTGCACGTCTGCGCATGCGTAGGTTGTGATTTAGCGCTTCTGCGCATGCGCGACCGCCGTACTGGTACTTCCGGGTTTCAGCGGTCCGTAACCCCAAAAAACACAACCTGAAGCGGCTGTAACCCGAGGTATGACTGTACCTCCCTTTCTTGTGTTGCAGCATGAAAAAGAAGACGACGAGGAGAAGGAGTTTGGATTTGATATCCCGCTTTATCACTACTTGAAGGAGTCTCAAAGCGGCTAACATTCTCCTTTCCCTTCCTCCCCCACAACAAACAGTCTGTGAGGTGAGTGGGGCTGAGAGACTTCAGAGAAAGGTGACTAGCCCAAGGTCACCCAGCAGCTGCATGTGGAGGAGCAGAAAAGTGAACCTGGTTCACCAGATTACGAGTCTACCGTTCTTAACCTCTACACCACACTGGCTCTCATTAGAATCATGAGCACTAAGGGGGCTGTGACATAGCAATGAGCCCTTTCCCTGCCACTGACATAGTATTACTCCAGGGCATCATGGAACTTTAAACCGAGTTTCTAGACTAGAGATAGATGGAACAGTCTTGATCCAGTTCATATCCCTTCCTCATATGTTGACCAGCAAGTCCATTCTCCCCCATGTCTGTGTGGATTTTATTTTTAATGGAAAAATCCATTTAAAATGAGCATTAAAAGGTATAGTTTAAGTCTAGTCGCAGACGACTCTGGGGCTGCGGTGCTCATCTCGCTTTACAGGCCGAGGGAGCTGGCATTTGTCCGCAGTTTTTCTGGGTCATGTGGCCAGCATGACTAAGCTGCTTCTGGTGAACCAGAGCAGCGCACGGAAACGCCGTTTACCTTCCCGCCAGAGGGGTACCTATTTATCTACTTGCACTTTTTGGCGTGCTTTCGAACTGCTCGGTTGGCAGGAGCAGGGACCGAACAACGGGAGCTCACCTCATCGCGGGGATTTGAACCACCAACCTTCTGATCGGCAAGCCCAGGAGGCTCAGTGGTTTAGACCACAGCGTCACCCACTAATTTATATATACACACACACACACACACACACACACACTTCTGCCTTTCTCTTTCTTCTTTTGAGAGTGGCTAGACACTTGAAGTAGCTAATGTGTAGATGAGTGAGCGAAGATTTATGTTTTCCAAAAATGAAGTTATTTCCCATCATCTGTCCACAGAGCCAACTTGCCCTGCCCTCCACTTATAGCAAAACTGGGTTGTATATTTCCTTACACTTTAATTCTTTGACCGATTCTCTGTACTGTATAGAACAGAACAAAACATCTATCAGGATTGCCCTATAGTCAACCCTGTTTTTTCGCAGATAGCAAGATTGTATTAAACTTAAAGCGGCTTCCACATAAAATTGCCATGCAATGAATAATGGCGTCTTAAGCTCGACAATATAGCCTCTTATTATAAGGTCTTAATATATATCTAAAATGGGGATGAGGGAGGAATTCATGCTGCCAGCGGAATCCTGATGACTTATATTCCAGTTTGCAATTATGGCATCAGTTTCGAACAAAAGTGCGGCTCACTTTTTACGGATAGGCATTTTATACATATATTTTCACTAGAACAAATGTGTTTCTTTGGACAACGGTGAGTGGAAAACTACAGAGGAGAGGTCATCTTTCTCTGCAATACACTTAATACGTTTTCCTCCTTAATATGCTTTCCAAGGATCTATACATTTTTATTTACAGGTTCAGATGCCAAGTCCAAACCTTCTGCAATCCATCAGCCTCCCAGACATTTTATAACTCCCCCAACCATATGACTCCATTTTATTTATCCTCATAACACAACTCTGCACACTGAAGCAATCATTCTCATCGCCGTTCTTAAACATTTTAGATACAGTGCTAAAATGTTTGATCCCCTGCTGCCTGTTTCCTCCTTAGGAAGCGTACAATATTTCATTTCATTGTTCACTCTCTTCTCCTACCTGAAATAGGCACAAATGCAGGAGGGAGGCTGTTTTCTGTGGCAGAAGAGCCACTTACGGGAAAGCAATTGGCTAGCAGTGTGTTGGTAAAATAAATTGCCCCAGCCAATTCAAGTGAAGACTCTTGATCCTAAGATCTCCCTCTCAGTTAGCATTTCTTAGTGCAGAAAGTATTGATCTGATGTGTAGAGTTCTTTCCTATTCTAATTAATTCAGGAGGGTCCTGGAAGCTGCTCTGTGTGAAAGAAACAAGTAGAAGGTTTGTGATGTTTGGGTTATTCCTTCGGGAAGCTGAGTACAGCTGGCTTAAACTGGTTCTCTTACCTCTTTCTGTCAAGGTCATGCCGACTATAAAAGTAAGGCCAGAAGGAGCCTGGGTTTCATTTTCTCGTTCTATCTCTTTTCCTTCTGGTGTGGCGTTCTGTATATAGTGTTAAGGTTCAGTCTTATTATAAGTTATTGGAATTTTAAAGTTAAGTCTGCTGCAACTGGATTTCTTATGGACAGTGCCAATCCTGAATGCACTGGATTTGTGACCATTATGCTCATTTGCCTTCACTAGCAGTAAAGAAATACAATTGCCTCTGGTCTATTTTGGGATTAATCCTGCAATGTGTTTAAGTTTTCCTTTGCTAACTATACATTGGAATCTACTCTGGATCAATATTGAATAAAATTTCAATGACACTCCTTTCTTAGCATTCCATGCATCTGATGAAAGTGGCCTCTTGTCCGTGAAAACGTACACCATAATAAATAGGATTGTATCCAATGCTATGCAGGCACAGTTCTGATTGAGCAACTGGACTTTACCTTCCTCATCTCCCCCCGCCCAACCCCCCCCCAACAATCTCTGGAGGGTCCTGTAGCCCTTTGGAGCAGATTCGAGCAGCTGCAGGAGGGAAGAGGAAGGGAAATGTTGTTGCTCGAGGGGAACAGCACAGATGGATACAAGTCATAGACTTTGGGGTACCACAAGACTTTCTGCTGTTCAAGTACAGTTAGTAAGCAATATAATGCATTTTGGTACACACCTTTGGGTTGGAGAACTGCATCGTAAAATTCAGAGAAGCGTGAATTTTGAAGGGGTCGCTTTCCCTCGAAGCTACTAATCAATCACACACAGCCACCGAACGGGTTATCAGGCTTTATTGGCTTCTTATCTGACACCAGCTACAGAACATCAAACAGCAAGTCTAATACATGGCATGTTCTCTCTCTCTCTCTCTCTCTCTCTCTCTCTCTCTCTCCAACCAGGTTAACTCGAAGATTTGTATGCGCTGGGGCAGTCATAGGCAAACTCGGCCCTCCAGATGTTTCTGGACTACAATTCCCATCATCCCTGACCACTGGTCCTATCCCTTAGATAGGGATCATGGGAGTTGTAGTCCCCAAACATCTGGAGGGCCAAGTTTGCCTATGCCTGGGCTGGGCTGGGGGATGCTGGCAACCAGCCAGCCCCATCACATGCTCCCACTTTGGGGACTAATAGTTACCTGGGGGGCCCCTCCAGCGATACCTACAGGATCACTACTTCATGACAGAAGGATAGCTGTGTTTTGGTTTCCAAAGCGTGAATTAGGTAGCTTCTCATTAAGATGCAAGCATCACTGAATTTCTCCTCCATTCTTAAGCAGCAGTGATCTGCTTGCTTCACCAGAAAGCCAAATTTCATTTTCTTGCTCCCTTTGGATAATCTCTTTGCTCTCTTTTTCTTTTCTTCTCCCTTGTCCTCACACTTGGATTAAGATTCTGACCTATGAATCTCTACCCCGCCATGCCAAGTATGAGAACGCCCCTCCCCAATAGTTTCAACCCTCAGAGGGATGAGTATATGAGCTGGGAGTGACAGAACATCTGGTGTGCACTAAGAACAGTGAGGCAATTGACAGTTTCAGGCTAAAGAAGACAAGCAGGGTATGAAAAGGGTTGCACAACCGCCAGAGTTGTACAGTCAAAACCAGAATTTTATCCTCTTGGCCAGTTACCAGAAAAAGTGCAGCACAGCTGGTTTGGCTGTTGGTTTGCATGCATCAGCTATTAATCCGAATCCATGTCACAATTATGGTGGCTGCATTTATGGTGTTGCAAACAAAACTGCATATTCACATCCACACTGTATCTCCCTGCAGGGAAAAGCAGACGTTGATAAAAGGGCGAGCGGTGCAAACATCTTGCTAGGTGGAGTCGGTGAGGCTGCAAGCATTTATTTTGGCAAACAACCTTGCACACGTTTATCGTGGCAAATGAAGATGACAGCCAATCAGTCCAAATCAAAACAGATTCCATTGCACACTTAAGAGATGAAAGAAACCGTATTCTGCAACATCTGGATAATTTTTAAAGAGAATTTGCTTTGCAATGGAAAGGGAGCCCAGACATTTTCTTGGGTCCTTTGCCTTCGGGCCTCCTTTTTTTTTTTGTCATGGTGGGACTTCCCCATCTGCTTTGTGGGAACAGAATTCTACAAATGCTGAGAGATGCTTATCCTGCAATGCCAGGATTTTTCCACGGTGGGGTGGGCAGGGGGGTGGGGAACTGGCAACAGTGGGAAAGGATAGGTGCATGTGGACATACAGTGGTACTTTGGGTTACAAAAGCTTCAGGTTACAGAAACTTCAGGTTACAGACTCCGCTAACCCAGAAATAGTACCTCGGGTTAAGAACTTTACCTCAGGATGGGAACAGAAATCGTGTGGCAGCAGCGGGAGGCCCCATTAGCTAAAGTGGTACCCCAGGTTAAGAACAGTTTCATGTTAAGAACAGACCTCCAGAACGAATTAAGTTCTTAACCCAAGGTACCACTGTACATTCTGGACAAATGGACAACAAAACCATAAATGGGGGGGGGGTGAACTACGGATTTGTTGTTGTTGTTTAGTCGTTTAGTCGTTTAGTCGTGTCCGACTCTTCGTGACCCCATGGACCAGAGCACACCAGGCACTTCTGTCTTCCACTGCCTCCCACAGTTTGGTCAAACTCATGCTGGTAGCTTCGAGAACACTGTCCAACCATCTCATCCTCTGTCGTCCCCTTCTCCTTGTGCCCTCCATCTTTCCCAACATCAGGGCCTTTTCAGGGAGTCTTCTCTTCTCATGAGGTGGCCAAAGTATTGGAGCCTTGGCTTCATGATCTGTCCTTCCAGTGAGCACTCAGGGCTGATTGCTGAAGAATGGATAGGCTTGATCTTCTTGCAGTCCATGGGACTCTCAAGAGTCTCCTCCAGCACCAGAATTCAAAAGCATCCATTCTTCAGCAATCAGCCTTCTTTATGGTCCAGCTCTCATGGTGCACCCCAAATGCTGGGGGACCCCAACTATCCTATTCACCACCCAGCATGTCCAGTGACCAGGGATTATAGGTGTTGTAGTCCAATGAGACCTTGAGAATCATGCAAGTCCCATCCTTCCCATTCATAAACTAGCCGGTAGCACTGCTTGGAGGAGATAGGGAGCTGGGATGAAGAAAAGAGTTGCAGTAGCCCACAGCAATAGCCTGAAGGCCACCTGCTTCCAGATGCAGGAATTGGGTTCTTCCTGGATTAGCTACTTGGGGGAGAAACATGATGGTGTTGTGGTGTCTGTGTAGGGCTTCTTCCCCTTGCACAACATGACCATGAGCTGCTTTGTACTTCCAAATTCATCCTCTCCATCCATCACTGCATAGATAAAGAAGCTTGAGCAGGACCATGGGAACTGTCCTGGATGCTTGTCCTGGATGCTTGGATTGCTATTTCGATAGCAAGGGAAGCCTTGCTTGGTGCCAAGACGAATTTGGCCCTCACCTTAATGAACTTGTAACCCAGGACAGTGATTTATGAGCTCTGGGAACTAGGGACCAACTATCCTTGATAAACAGGGACACTGAGAACATATGTATCCTAGAGCAGTAAGGAGGTGCCAGAAGAAATAATTTATAAGTTAGATACCCCTTTGTGTTGTAGAGTTTTTATGTTAGCCCATTTAAATGCATCCCCCTAATCTGTACTATCTGGAAGGTTCCAAAAAATACCCTTCCAGAATAGACTTAGCTCTTGTGGTATTATGAATACACCAGTTACAATATAACATATAATTTTGGACTTGCATTCTCTTTGACACTCTTTGGAAAGAACCACCAGTGGCTCCTTTGAAGCTTAAAGTACTGTATCTACTTGCAAAGAATTTGTAACCCAATACCTGTTGAGGGATGATATTCCTGAGATTGTTTCTGGAGATTTTGCCAAGATTTTTAAAGTCAAATTTAAAACTACTTTATCTAATGGGGTCTATTGAGTCTTTTATTCATTTTATGTGTTTAATATGTCTGGATTACCAATGTTTTATGAATGTTCCTCCCCCTTTTATGACTTTATTGTCTGAATTATGCAATAAAGGCTGAATGAATGAATTATTGTAGGACCTCATAGCAGCAGCTAACGATCTCTGTTCTGGAGACCAGAACCTCTCAGTAATCAACATCTCACACTTGAATTCCAAATGTTCTCCTTGTGCAAAACATATAAGGACTAGTCACAGGTTAATCTGTAACAGGAACGAGGAACCTGCAGCCTCCCCATGGTTGCTATATCATAACTCCCATCATCTCTGATCATTGCCCATGCTGGCTGGGGCTAATGGGAGTCAGATTCCAACATCTGGCATGCCACATGTTTCTGATTCCTCTTTTATGACGCCATGGTATTCTCAAGCATGTGTGTGTGTGTGTGTGTGTGTGTGTGTGTTTGAAATGTAGTTTCCTTTGGCCTTCCTTGAAAGGCTATATCATTTGTGTCTTATTCTCCATTCTTCTGGCATTATCAGCAGAGAAGAGGCACCGCAAATGACTGATTAATACCTTGCTGGGTTTCTATGCTCTTTCTAGCAATGATGCCGAAGGTCTGATATCCTTGCATCGGGAGACTCCAAGCCAATTGCTTCTGACAGCTCTAACCAAAAGAGCTGATATTTGCAAGAAAATAAAACGTCTTGTGCTAGCAATTTTCCAAGAGAAGGCTGTATATAATTACAGTGCTTGCCTTCTCTGTTTATTAACATTGTTGGTTGCTTCTTCAGCTAATCTTACATGATAATTTAAAGTCATTCTAAAATGTGAGCCAAAGGGATTGTATCCAGATTTGCTCCTAGACAAAGCCAACTGTGGCTTACATTAAAAAACAACAAGGAACCTCTTGTTTTTCTCCCATTAGGTAAAGGCCTCCAAATAGAACTCTTTTCTTTGGAGCTAAATTACCATTTGGGGTCTTGGGTTATTTTCATTTGAGCAATGCTGCAGCTTAATAGGCCTACCCATATTTAAGGTAAAGGGTAAAGGGACCCCTGACCATTAGGTCCAGTCGTGACCGACTCTGGGGTTACGGCACTCATCTCGGTTTATTGGCCGAGGGAGCCAGAGTACAGCTTCTGGGTCATGTGGCCAGCATGACTAAGCCGCTTCTGGCGAACCAGAGCAGTGCACCGAAATGCCGTTTACCTTCCCGCCAGAGCCGTACCTATTTATCTACTTGCACTTTGACGTGCTTTCGAGCTGCTAGGTTGGCAGGAGCTGGGACCAAGCAAAGGGAGCTCACCCCGTCACAGGGATTCGAACCGCCAACCTTCTGATTGGCAAGTCCTAGGCTCTGTGGTTTAACCCACAGCGCCACCTGCGTCCCTCTACCCATCTTTAAACTGTTTGGCCTCTTTATAAGTCCCTCAGGACTCTCTCCCTTCTCTTGATAGAAGAGATCTGTGTGAGAGACAGAATAGAGTGGTTTTTCTCAAGGTGTGATGCTGAGAAAGATGGGAATTGTCTCAGGTGGGAGCTGGGAGGACGTGCATCTCTGTTTGTGAATTGAAGATTCACAAACTTTTAGCATCCAGGAAGGGCAGGAGTCCACCCTTCCATCTTTAACCCACCTGTCCGCCCCAAGTACATTGTCCATTCAGAAAGCCATCCACGGGAAATAAGGAATATTAACCTTATCACTCATTCATATTGATCCAAACAGCAATAAGTTCAACACTAAATCCTCAAGCACCTTTCCTCCTCTTCAGCCTTCAGACCGATGAGTCCATTCTTATTTCAAGCAGTTTCCAGGTTGCCTTTGATCTGAAGCATATGACAAACAAATCCAAGACCCCATAGAAAGTAACATAACATTCCAGTGAAGCTGAGCTAAAAGTAAACTTTGTCTTGAACAAACTGGTTGCAAAAATATGTTATTAAAGCTTATGCCCGTGACACCTGCTCTGCTATAACTAAGGTCAATGGAACCACCAGTGAGACTTGAGATGTTCAGTTTAAATTATTGTAGCAAGCATGTGATAAGCCTATTGGGTTATTGAATGATTGCAGGACAAGGGGGGTGGGGAGAAGTAATGATTCATCACAGCTGATCATATGATAATCATATGATGGTTGGCAACAGCAGCTGTGTATGTGTGTGTGTGTGTAGGGCCAGATTTAGGTTTGATGAGGCCCTAAGCTACTGAAGGTAATGGGGCCCTTTATATGTCCAGCTGTCCTTTGTCAACAACAAATTGTTGCTGTTTTTTGTGTTGAATATATGCTAATTTATGGACCTAATAGGTATCTAAAGCCATTTGCACATAACCAAATATGTATTTTAGCAAAGTAATTGTTGAACTGAAATACAATTAAGAAGAAGTATATTAATAGTGAAATATAATCAAGAAGAAATATATTGGGGGGGCAAGAGAGTGGGGCCCTAAGCTATAGCTTGTTTAGCTTATACGTAAATCCAGCACTGTGTGTGTGAGAAAGAGAATATTACAAAGACCTGACATTTGCTTACAAAAGACCAAAAGGAAAAGAGCAGATACATAATTCTTCTAATCATCAGTTTCATTTGGAGTTCCGCTTTTTAAGAGCCAAGGGATGACATGGCCTAGCAGCATCCCTTAAAATAGTGGCAAATAGTAATTATAGTTTCAAAACAGACTAGCTAAGTTCACATATGTACAGCACATGACTGGTGGCTTGGCTGTGCAAAGAATAATTGCAAAAGAAGAGGTCAAGCTATGTGTGAGTTTAAGAAGGTTGCCATTGCAGCAATTCAAGGAGATTTTCTGTTCAAAAGTCAAAAGGTGATGTGATTTATATAAAGCTTCCTGGGCACTCAGCCTGCAGGCCCATCCATTAGGCAGACTGAAGCAGTTGCCTCAGGTGGCAGAATCCTGTGGCTGCCAGACCATCACCCCAGTAATCAAGGGAGCAGCGGGGCGGCAGGGTGGGGGCACATTGTCATTTTGCCGCAGGTGGCAAAAAGGGACAGTCTGCCCCTTGCTGGATCCCAAAACTATGAAGCTAGTTGTAGTCACTCAAAGTAAGGGGACACATAATCAGAAAATCTCAGCTTCAGTCAGGCTTAGCTGTATTTGTTATGTGTCAGGGAACTGTCATCCGAGGAAAAAGTGGTGGACAGGCTCCAGCAGAATAGGAGAGACTCTGCAGCAGCGGAGGGAACCAGCAGGGGGAGTGCCAGAGTCACTGCGGAGGAAGGGCTCTGGGACACTTCCAGTGGAAACAGTGAAGAGGTTACTAGACCTCCCTTAGGAACTCCATCCCTTCGCCGGAAACTGTCACGCAGAGAGTCACGAAGGCGCATGTCTGTCAAACAACTTTTATGTTGGCGTAAGTTCCGTAGCCGCCCACTGTCAGATTCTACCAGCGACTAGCGGAGTCATGCTTTGGGGGAGCTCCGTTAGTGCCTGGGTTTGGATGACCAGCCAAACCCCAGCGGGATCCAGCTTTTACGCGCAAGCAGCTCATTATCCCATCATAGCAATCTGACAGTCTCCGAAAGCAGCTTGTGCAAGCAGAGGGCATCATGAGCGAACCAGCCGGAGCAGGAGGAGGAGCGGGAGCAGGTCCAAGCCTGGAAGAAAGGTATAGGGCGTTGGAGGTCCAGCTCGCACTGCAAACGGCGAGGCTAGAGGAGAGGAGGGCTCAAGATGCAGATAAGGGGAAAACCACCCCACTTGCCAGAAGGGTGCCTGGATTGGTGCAGAAATTTGGGGGGGATCCCAGGAACTATCAAGCCTTTAGGACAGAGATGCAATATGCTCTCAATCTACTGTTTGATGACTTCCCCGATGAGAACTCTAGAGTGGCGTACGTGATTGGCCATCTAGAGGGAGGGGCGAGGGACTGGGTTCGGCCCCTGATGGCAGCCAATAACGAAATCTTAAAGGACACAATGAAGTTTTTTCGCGCCATGGACTTGATGTTTTCCAGCGAGATTGAGCAGGGGGTGGTGCGCAGGAAGTTAATGGCATGTAAACAAGGGAGCCGATCTGTACGTGAGTACTGGACTGAGTTCACCATGCTGATTCACAGACTGGGGTGGGACCTTGCTAGTGAACCTATTCAGATGATGTTTGAAGAAGGTCTGTCTCCGTCAGTGAAGGATGAACTTTCCCGGGCACCTAGGGCGGAGTCTATGGATCAGCTGACTAAAGCAGCGCTGTCCATAGGATCACACCAGGAAGCTAGAGCTATGGAAAAGCGGGAAGAAAAGGGGGAACGTTGGAAGGATTTCCGCATTCCAGAGATTCCGGAGCAGCCTTTCCCGCCAGCAGAGCCGATGGAACTGGGAACAGCGCGCGCGCGCGCAGTTTCAAACACCAGGGAAGAGCGGAAGAAGGAGGGAAAGAGCGGCAAGAGATGCTATCTCTGCCAACAGCCAGGTCACTTTGCCAGAGTCTGTCCGCAAAGGAAGGAATGGCAAGGGATGGCAGGAACTGTTGGGGGGAAGGAGGAGGGAGAAATGAAGGAACAAGTAAAAGCCAACGCCTGGTTGCCAACATCAGGGCACAGCAGCCAGGCCAGGGAGTAGTGAACGTGCCCACGCCGGAACCTCCAAGACCAGCGCTTGTGATAGAGGTGTTGCTGGAACTGGCAAACGGACACCCACTAAAGATAAAAGCGCTATTGGACTCAGGTAGCTCATGTAATTTCATGAGTAAGGAGTTTGCAGCGGAACATCAGATACAGACTATCCCATTAAGTAAGCCTTTGCAGGTTACCACAATTGATGGGAGGGAGCTGTTGGGAGGAGAAGTGAGCCAACAGACTGTACCTATGATAATGAGGGTGGCACGGCACACAGAACTGATTGCGTTTAACGTAGCCACCTTGGGAGGAGCCCCTATTATCTTGGGAATGAGCTGGCTGGCACTACACGATCCGCTAGTAGGCTGGCATCAGAGAGTGGTTTCCTTTGGATCAGCACATTGCCTAGAACACTGCAAGGAGGGAGAGGCGCAGGCAGGTGCCAGGGCCACTCTAGCAGGGGTGGAAGTGATGGACAAGGGGAAGGTGCCACCGCAATACGCTGATTTAATTGACGTATTCAGCGAAAAAGAAGCAGATAAACTGCCCCCGCACAGACCCTTTGACTGTCAAATCACCTTACTCCCAGGAGCACAATTGCCAGTGGGCAAGCTGTATGCAATGTCAGACAGTGAGATGCAGGAGTTAAGGGAGTTCATTGACAAGAATCTTAAGCGAGGTTTCATCAGAGAGTCACGAGCGGTGGGGGGCAGTCCAGTGTTCTTTGTGGACAAGAAACACACGGGCAAGCCCAGACTTGTGTGTGATTTCAGGTCCCTGAATGCAGTGTCAGAACCAGTGACTTTCCCTATGCCTAGAATTGATGACATTCTGACACAGGTGAGAAAAGGGAAAATTTTTACCAAGCTGGACCTTAGGGGGGCATATAACTTGATACGTGTGAGGAAGGGGGATGAGTGGAAGACCACTATGTTCACCCCCTTGGGGGCCTTTGAGTACCTCGTTATGCCCTTCGGATTACAAGGAGGCTCCGCCTGTTTTCAATCATTCATGAATCACGTCCTGGGGCCATTGCTCTACAAGAACTGCGTAGCGTTCTTAGATGACGTCCTGGTGTACTCAGAGAATGAGGAGCAGCATGTGCGAGATGTAAGAGAGGTACTGAGCAAACTTCGAGAAAACCGGCTGTGGGTGAAACTGGAGAAGTGTCAGTTTCATACCAGGGAGGTGGAATTCCTGGGGTACCGGTTGTCTGACAAGGGATTGGCCATGGATCCCAGCAAGGTTCAAGCGGTACTGGAATGGAAAACACCAAAGACCAAGAAGGACGTGCAAAGGTTCCTGGGCTTCGGAAACTTCTATAGGAAGTTCATCAAAAACTTTGCCCATTTGACTGCGCCCATCACGGATTGTCTTAGTAGCAAAAAAAAATTTGTTTGGACGGAAGAAGCGCAGCAGGCGTTTGAACGCCTAAAGCAGGCGTTTGCGTCGGAAGAGCAGCTTCTGCACGTGGATCTACAAAAACCAATGAGAGTGGAGACTGATGCGTCAGACCGAGCGGTGGGGGCCGTGCTTCTCCAGCCGGGAAAGGATACGTCTGAATGGAGACCGTGTGCATTCTTTTCGCGAAAATTGAACAAATCCGAGAGGAACTACATGGTGTACGACAGAGAACTGCTCGCCATTCATGAAGCATTCCGGAAATGGCGGCACTTGCTGATTGGGGCGCAACACAAGGTTCAAGTCCGAACTGACCACAAAAATCTGGAATATTGGAGAACAGCTCGAGTGCTGAACCAGAGACAAGTGCGATGGGCTCAGGAGTTCTCCAAGTTCCACTTTGAGATTCGTTACGTGCCAGGCTCAGAGAACGTGAGAGCGGATGCCCTTTCCAGGAAACCTGAGTACTTAGAGGGGGAGGGAGCGCCTGAGGCAAGGCATGTAATATCTGAAGACCGCTGGGTGTGTGGGGCGGCATTGGTGGGGCAAAGGGAACTGATGGAAGGGACGGAGAACGATGCATACGCCCAAGAGAAACTCAGAGAACTCAGGAGGACAGAAGAGAACACAGGGGGGTTTGAAGAAAAGAACGGGGCGTTATATTACAAAGGGGCACTGTACATACCAGATGGGGAACTGAGGGGGAGAGTACTCAAGCAGTTGCATGACAGCCCCACAGCGGGGCATTTTGGACAGCACAAAACCATGTGGTTGGTTACCAGGGAGTTTTGGTGGCCCAAGGTGAGGGAGGACGTGCGGGAATATGTCAGGGGTTGCGACAGGTGCCAGCGAGCAAAAGGAGAGAGGGTGGCGCCAGCGGGGCTATTACAACCCTTACCCACGCCAGAGAGGCCATGGGAGGCAGTATCCATAGATTTTATGACGGATCTGCCAAAATCCAAAGGCAAAACAGCTGTCATGGTGGTGGTAGATCTATTAACCAAAATGTGTCATTTTATAGCATGTTCACATGCGGTTACAGCGGAAGAGACCGCCAAGTTGTTTGTAGAGCATATTTTCAGGTTGCATGGCGCCCCCTTGAGGGTGGTCAGTGACAGAGGCAAACAATTTACTTCCAGGTTCTGGAGGAAACTTATGAGCTTACTGCAAGTAGAACTCAATTTCTCCACTGCCCGACACCCAGAAACTAATGGGCAAGCGGAAAGGGCAAACGGGATTTTACAACAATACCTGAGGTGTTATATAAAGGACAGAGAAAATGATTGGGTAGATAAGCTACCGCTGGCCGAATTTGCCTACAACAACGCGGAGAATGTGTCCACAGGAATGAGTCCTTTCCTAGCAAACTATGGGTGCCATCCCCGGGCATTCCCAGGAGAGGGAGGGGAGAGGTGGAGCGTGCCGGCGGCGGAAATGTTTTTTGAAGAGATGGAAGCGATTCACCGTCAGCTCCAACTTAACTTAGAGAGAGCCAAGGAGGAATATAAGAAACAAGCAGACAGAAATAGGAGGGAAGGTGAAACCATAAGGGTGGGAGACCGGGTGTGGTTGTCAACCCAAGGTCTACCGTTCAAAGGGGGGAGTAAGAAGTTGAGACCCAAAAGATTGGGACCCTTTGAGGTCATACAGCAGGTCAATCCAGTAGCATTCAAACTCAGACTGCCCAGTCACATGAAATTACATCCAGTATTTCACAGGTCATTACTGTCGCCGTATCGAGAGGGACGGGAGTGGGGGGAGCGTGAGAGAGAGGCCACCCAAGCGCCCGTGATAGAAGAGAGAGAACGCGACATGAACGTGGCAGGAATCATTGATTCCAGGTGGAAGGGGAATCAGGTGGAATATCTGGTAGAATGGGAGGGGGAAGTAGAGTCGGAAAACACTTGGGTACCAGCAGAGGTAGTCAAGGACGAGGTTTTAATAGAAACATTTCACCAGCGTTTTCCAAAAAAACCGCAACCCGTGGCACGATTTAGAAGGGAACACTTTGGGACCACCGATGAGGAAGGAGAGTTTGAAGGGTTCCCAGAGTCAGGGGTGGGTGAGGAAGCCGACTCCGACGAAGAAGAGGAAGACGGGGAGAGAGACGGTACGCCTTGGTTAGAAGTGTTTGAATCCTCGGATGACGAGGAGAGCTCCTTCAGGGGCTTTCCGCCCTCACCGCCAGTGGGAGAGGAGGTGGGGGGGGGTGAAGGGGGCCCTGGGGGGGAGGTGGATGTCAGGGAACTGTCATCCGAGGAAAAAGTGGTGGACAGGCTCCAGCAGAATAGGAGAGACTCTGCAGCAGCGGAGGGAACCAGCAGGGGGAGTGCCAGAGTCACTGCGGAGGAAGGGCTCTGGGACACTTCCAGTGGAAACAGTGAAGAGGTTACTAGACCTCCCTTAGGAACTCCATCCCTTCGCCGGAAACTGTCACGCAGAGAGTCACGAAGGCGCATGTCTGTCAAACAACTTTTATGTTGGCGTAAGTTCCGTAGCCGCCCACTGTCAGATTCTACCAGCGACTAGCGGAGTCATGCTTTGGGGGAGCTCCGTTAGTGCCTGGGTTTGGATGACCAGCCAAACCCCAGCGGGATCCAGCTTTTACGCGCAAGCAGCTCATTATCCCATCATATTATGCTTCCAGTGTGACCTCCTATTCCTTATATAAAATGTAGCCAACCTGAGGTTTTGGGAGAGGTATGATATCATAAAGAAGTGTGCTGTTATTCATTATTATATCCCACAGCATATGCATACCTTCCCTGCCCCCCAATTAATGACGTGTAAGTCCTGATGATGGGGATGCAGGTGGTGCTGTGGGTTAAACCACAGAGCCCAGGACTTGCCAATCAGAAGGTCGCCGGTTCGAATCCCCACGACAGGGTTAGCTCTTGTTGCTCTGTCCCAGCTCCTGCCAACCTAGCAGTTCGAAAGCACATCAAAGTGCAAGTAGATAAATAGGTACCGCTCCGGTGGGAAGGTAAACGGTGTTTCCGTGCACTGCTCTGGTTGGCCAGAAGTGGCTTCGTCATGCTGGCCCCTTGACTCGGAAAAACTGTCTGCGGACAAACGCCGGCTCCATTGGCCAATAAAGCTAGATGTGTGCCACAACCCCAGAGTCAGCCACGACTGGACCTAATGGTCAGGGGTCCCTTTACCTTTACCTTTTAAGTCCTGATGATGAGATCTAGGCCGTGTGTTATTCACATTTTGGACGTCTCTCTTTGTCTCTCTTTCATTTTTCTTTCTTTCTGGGGGGTTGTCTGTATATTCTTCTGTATGTTTCTGTGGTATACATGTTGGTTTGTATGTTGTTTAGTTTTATTGCACTGTTTTTGAGCTATTCACTTTTTTAAAAAAAGCCAACACAGTACCTTCCAGATGTTGTTGAGTGGAAATTGGAGTCCGTCAACAAACAGAGAGGGGAAGCATCACAGTGTCTAATCTTGCCATATATATTAGACACAAGATTCAAATTTGTGTTTTAAGACAATGTCCAGGCTTTCACTGAATATAAAAATTCTTCAAACAAAGCCAGCGATGTTATGGGAACAGCATGGATGGGCAGCCAAAACGCACATGAAACACACTTGTATTCAGATCCAAGAAAGATAAGCTTGTGTAGGAGCTGGACCAGTCAGCATGGGTATGTCCAAAAACAGGCAGCAGACCCAAAGAAAAAGCTGAAGTTAGGTGTGAAGACAAAGATCAGAACTGAATACATTTGCACAGTGCTTTTTTTCTATTAAAAAAATGGTTAGGCATACTCTCACTTTCCTACTCATATTGAAATACTGCCTCACAATGAGGCCAAACTTAGATTCACAAAATGTTTAGGGGGATGCGTCCCCCTGCGTCCGCCCAGAAAAAAAGCACTGTATTTGCAGCAGGATGAAACCAGAATCAGGACAAGATAAGAACAGGCCAGGGGTCTGGAAGAGAGGGCAGCCATGTCCAAGAAAAGTCTATTAAACAATGGGACAAGACAAGGGGAAAGGGTTGGAATTTTCCAGTGTTGGATTTAAGGAGTGCAATGAACCTCCATCCTTATGAATAAGCTGACTAGACTGGATTTCAGGAAGCGATATGAACTGCAGAATACTTTAGAGGTCAGTAGTTCCAGTCTTAGATTAGGCATATTCTGTTATGGCCTGGAGTGAGCAGGGATATAGGATTTCTTTTGCACATACAGATGTCTTACAATGCAGGAAAAAATTATATATATATAATTGTTGTTGATTTTTAATCTTGAGTATTATACCCAGAAAAGATAATTTGAAGTGTGGGGTGTAAAGGTGAGAGACACATTTATAAATGAGCAACATAAGGAGGTGTATGTGTACATAATATTGGAAAGCAAGGCATGGGAAGCACAGAAAGCCCTTTGTCCAAAAAACATGTGTGCGCTTTTGGTGTCATTGTGTAAGTGTGAAATGCTTTGGGAGCATCATTTTAGCTTGGATGGATCAATACTGTTATTGCATGATTCTTCTGAATTGCTTTGAAGACTCGCCCAATCCAGAGAGCCGCAGGGAGCTGGTTGATGGCAGCTGACAGATGTTTGTGAATAAGAGGCATTTCGGTAAGCTCCTGACAAGGGTGCCAGGTTTTGTCAAAATGACTGAAATGGTTTTTGTTGAAAAACTGACTCTTCAACAACTCGCTGCTTTAAGACAATGAAACACTGAAGATTTTTATGGTGCCCTGGGCTCCATTTACACAGACGAGTTGGGAAACTAGATAAACAAGCCAAGGAGATCTAATTTCTGCTTATACTGACTGGGAAATAAATAATAACTTACCTTACTTTGCCCTGTCAACTAAGGGCCCTTCTGTCAGCAGCTCCCGACTGGTTGCCCAGGAAAGTATAAAGACAAGGAAAAGTTTCTTACTGTCCATTTTTATTTCTATATTACAGAGAGAGGCTATAGAACCCAGCCTCTTGGATAATGGAATTGAATATCCATCCCCCATTTTGTCTGTGCCCCTTTAAAAAAAAATCATTTGTAAATGAAATTTGTGGTCCTTCATTTGTCGTCTTTTAGAGTACATACTGCCATGAAAACATCACTTCTAATACAGCTACAGAAGGGGAAAGAATCTCAGACTCAATGTAAGCTAGACATTTTCTGGAAATGTCATCTGAACTGTTTATGAGACTAGAGGGGGAAATGGGTTAACGGGGAAGCTGAAACTCTGTGCCACGGACCCAGGGTGAAGGAAAGCTTTCCTCTGTTATTTTAGCTGTAGCATGGGAAAGGATTTCACATGATGTTCCAGCCCTAGTCAACACAATTAGCTGGTTTGACCTACCTTTAGAAAATGCCGACTCCTTAGCGCTGCAAATGCTACTATGTTCACACTGTGAGTAAGCCTGGAGAATCATTTCTATGTTCCACTAAAGCAGGTCATTGTCCAAATAAACTCATCTTCAGATGGCACAGTTTTGGGAAAAAATATGGGAAACTGGAGATGGTTCAGACCTATGAGATCATACAGCTGATGTACACTGCCATGAGTCAGTTGGTTCTTATTATGCAGTTATTTGTACTATTGGGCACTCTGCTTTCATTTGTATCAGGGGACGGTGTGGTTTTATGATCTGAGGAACTCTTATAATTCTCTTCCAAGCCTTGAATTTCCCATGAATTGAGATGGCAAAAGGATCATCTTAATGGTCAACAGGAGAATCTTTGTCTTGGGAGATTTTGTGGGATCTCATGAGAGGGGGAAGTTGGGCTTTTAAAAAAACAACAACGAGTTGTGCCCTCTTAGCCTCTGACCTTCTGTAACCCATGTTGCCACATTCCATATTTCCCAGAGGGTCTTTCAATCCACTTCTGAATCGGTATCCCAATTGGGTATCCCAATTTGCACAAGCAGAAGTGTTTACTGCCAGTGCAGTCACCATTGGAGGCAACCCAAGAACTAAACGTTGACTGTAGTTGCTCCTACAGTAGCTAGTAGTGGGAGAGACTCTGGTGCCATAGAACCTGAACCGCACAACAATCTGTTATGGGTTTTCATTCTCCACCATTTACTCCTTATGGATGTTTTTTGTTGTTGTTTTTAACATATTTTTTTTATGAAAGATTTCTTGGTATGTGCAATGTCTCTTTTTTCAAGTTAATACCTTCCAAAAAAGTTTGGGATGACTTCTGGAGGACATCCGAAGTTAGGCTGATAGCAGGGACACATCTACTTCTAAGCACATCTACGACAGCTGCTTAGATGACACCTTGCAGTTGGATAGCTGTAGCAGCACATACATCATGTGTGTAGGTGAACAGTCAAGTAGACTGTATATAGCAAGCTTCTCAAACTTTTTGCAATGAGAACCCTTCACTTTAAACAAAACTCTGGCGGGAGGCAGTGGAAGACAGGAGTGCCTGGCGTGCTCTGGTCCATGGGGTCACGAAGAATCGGACACGACTAAATGACTAAACAACAACATCCAACCTTTAAAATCTTCAGAGGTCCTGCTTAGCTTGTCCTCATCTTCTGAAGCCAGGTGGATGGCAATGAGGAACAGAGCCTGCGCAGTGGTGGTGCCACATTGGAATGCTCTTCCCTTCTCCCAGCATTCTACTCTCTCCTTATTGACTTTTTCAAAGGACCTGAAGACTCTGCTCTGCAATTAGCACAATTTGATACTGCTGCTGTATTTCATTTCTGTTGCTAATGGCTTTTGTTGTTGTTGTTTGAAGTTCCATCAGCTGCCTTATGAGCGATGAAAAGGCCTGGGACAAATATTTAAAATTATTAAATGGGCAAAACACAAAGAAGCATGTGAAGTGATTGTACACACAATCGTACCAGGACTTCTTTCACATAGTGTCTTACCAGTAAGAGGGTTACCTAATACATCTGAAGAAGTGTATCTGAAGAAGTGTGCATGCACACGAAAGCTCATACCAAGAACTAACTTAGTTGGTCTTTAAGGTGCTACTGGAAGGATTTTTTTTTGTTTTGACTATGGCAGACCAACACGGCTACCTATCTGTAACTAATACAAACTTGCTAGCCAAGGGCAAGGAGAGTCGCCCAGGAGGAGATCAGCTGAGTCAGTCAGGAGCAGAACTTTGGCAGAGTTTGGCAGACTGTGGCGGATAAGAGGTAGAATTTAAAGCAAGCGTTTTTTATGGGGCTGGCTCAGACATTTACTGGTTTCCTGGGGGAATGTGGTTTTATCGGTCTTAGCAGTAAAATAATGCATGGCTGGTATCATTAGACACAGGAGAGAGTGAGAAGGCACTTCTGAGAAACTGGACAATTCAACCAAAGTCAGGCACTATGGACAATATTATTTTACCCAGGGTTCCCAAATTTCTACTTTCAGTTCTAGATGGGATCAGAAAAAAAGCAATGTGAAAACTCAGCATCTACTCAAGAAACATTAATTTCCTGCTTCTTTCTCACAACAGGACACAAATCACCCTGACTTCCAAAAGGCTCTGGGAGACACACGACCATTTTTTACATTCTAAGCTGTCACCAGCTTATTGTCAACCAGTCCCCAGAGTCTTTCTTTCACATGGCAACATACACTAGCAAAAGCATATTTCTAGAATTTTTGTAGGAAGCGAACATAGCAAAGAAGAGAAACCCAACAACGAGGCTATCATGATTGCAGCAAGAAGGGCTTCCATGCTTTTTTTGAACTTTATTCTGTTTGTTATGGCTTTGGGCTCAGCTGCAAAGTTGACGGTTATTGTGATGAATGCTTTCCATGAGTAACCCCTAGCTTTTCTGAAGTTATGACCATGGGAAAGGCCAGAAGGAGAAGATAACAAGCTGCATGCAATTGAGTTTGCATGGGGATGGACGTTCCAGAACTCTAACATCTCATCTCCCATATATATGTTGGAAAGATATTTATTCCCTATTCATTTTGACGCCTCCTAAGAATTTGCATTCCTGAGATCAAGGAGCAGGTTTTTATCTATGTTCTTCACTTATTTATTCATTGTTCCCTGTGCCAACACCTCTCTCTGCAAATCCAAAGTCTAAGTATGTATGCTTAAGATAAATTACAATAGAGAGGGGAAGCCAAATGGGCAAATTCATCTCTTTCAGAGTCAGTGTAAGTGAAGACAGTAAAACAATGATGAACTTACTTTGGATAAATGGCTGCCTTTTAAAAACTGAAAGTATATACAAAACTTGATTTTTTATTTTATTTTTTACAAAATTAACGAACTCCCATATTTTACATAAAACTGATATCCAACCTCAGCTCAACCCAGGTTAGCTTCCATCACTGGGTAATTATGCAACGTTGCTATTCTTCTTTGTTGACCTCCAAATGCCAAGAGAAGGTGAACCAAGGACTTGTACATCTCCTTGCATATTATTATTTTTCAATAACATCTGATATTACCAAGTTACAGATTTGCATTTAGCCATGTAAAATGGTAGAAAGCGAGAAGGAATTAAAGAACCTCTTAATGAGGGTGAAAGAGGAGGGTGCAAAATATGGTCTGAAGCTCAACATCAAAAAAACGAAGATCATGGCCACTGGGCCCATCACCTCCTGGCAAATAGAAGTGGAAGAAATGGAGGCAGTGAGATATTTCACTTTCTTGGGCTCCATGATCACTGTAGATGGTGACAGCAGTCATGAAATTAAAAGGCGCCTGCTTCTTGGGAGAAAAGCGATGACAAACCTAGACAGCATCTTAAAAAGCAGAGACATCACCTTGCCAACAAAGGTCCATATAGTTAAAGCTATGGTTTTCCCAGTGATGATGTATGGAAGTGAGAGCTGGACCATAAAGAAGGCTGATTGCTGAAGAATTGATGCTTTTGAATTATGATGCTGGAGGAGGCTCTTGAGAGTCCCATGGACTGCAAGAAGATCAAACCTATCCATTCTGAAGGAAATCAGCCCTGGGTGCTCACTGGAAGGACAGATCCTGAAGCTGAGGCTCCAATACTTTGGCCACCTCATGAGAAGAGAAGACTCCCTGGAAAAGACCCTGATGTTGGGAAAGATGGAGGGCACAAGGAGAAGGGGACGACAGAGGATGAGATGGTTGGATAGTGTTCTCAAAGCTACCAGCATGAGTTTAACCAAACTGCGGGAGGCAGTGGAAGACAGAAGTGCCTGGCGTGCTCTGGTCCATGGGGTCACGAAGAGTCGGACACAACTAAACGACTAAACAACAAATGTAAAATGTGGATGTGCTAGAGACAGTCTGAATTGGAGCCCCAATACTGCCAGACCCTGTTTCTTCTTTAGTTGTCTGGGAACTGCCTGGGTTCTAATGCAATTGGAGCATCTCATCCGCTCAAAAAAGAAACACTGACTTAATGCATTAGAGATTATATCTTCAGTTTTCTATAAATATATACCTCCAAAGAAAGGTTGTATCACAATTAATTATGTACTAACATTCCTATCTATTGCTTTATATCTAGAGAGAGGTGTACATTCAATCACATAGCTGCAGATTCAGGTTGTGCAATTAATGTTCAGGGGAAAAACCCTGTTTCCATTTTTAAAATCCACCTTTTGTAGTAAGGAAAGCAAAGGGAAAATGCACAGGAAAGCATACAATAGCAACTGCTTGATGTGAAGTCATACAACCTTCCCACAATCAAATCAGAACGAAGGCTCAGTAAACAGGTTGTCCCCACAACCTTTGTGCAAACCAGTCTGAATGAATGCTCAGTAAATAGGTTGTCTGGAAGCGCCCATAAAATGCAAGTTACATTGAGTGGAATTCAACATTGCCCTATGACAAACATCTCATCTGTGCAAGTGTTTGCCAGACTAAATGATCCCCACTCCCTCCATGCACTGTTCTGGAGTTTCTCATGACACACCATCACTCTGATGCAATTTCAGGGATGCAGGAGATGCATCAGGAGAGGATGGAGGGTGAGTGCCATTGAACAAGTGGAAGTCCTTCTGCAGGGCTTCTGCTTATGGGCTTCATAAGGTGTCAGGGACTGGACATCGGAGGAGGAATGGTGGAGACCACCCCTCCCTCTGTCAGGTGTCCAGTCCCTGGCCTGGCTTGAACACACAGTAAGGGCAGTTAACTAAAAAGGATGATTTATTGTCAAAACAAATAGAGAAGAAGAAGAAGAAGAAGAAGAAGAAGAAGAAGAAGAAGAAGAAGAAGAAGAAGAAGAAGAAGAAGTAGTTTTATTTATATCCCGCCCTCCCCAGCCGAAGCCGGGCTCAGGGCGGCTAACAACATTAAAACAGTACAACATTATAAAGCTTTGGATGGCTCTAACACAGCCATCAGATGACCCTTCTGAGGAGCTCTTCCTGTTTTTACAGAAGATATTGAACTTTTGCACTTTGTGTCACTTGCTTTGTTTCTGGTCTAACAGCCCTCCCCTTAGTCGACTCTTATGAGGGATTGGATCAGCTCCAATCTCCTCCCGTAGTCTCCCCAGACTACTTCCTTCTCTGTTCGCGCCTGTCTGAATTTGCTGAGAGCTTCTTTGGCTGGGTTCCCACCCTCAGTCATTCCCTTATCAACCAGCATTCCAAGGGGGGGTGGGGGAGTTGGCACTAGCCAATGTGCATCCTGCATGTCAGTTAACCCTCTCTGTTCCTGGCTGCTTCCTTTAGTTGGCTGCAAACCTTCACTGGGAGCTGGCTCATTCCTGACACCCTCGTCCTTCTCCTGAATCTTTCCGAGAAGAGGAGGGCAGTATAGATTTACAACGGTGGTTTGCAGAAGGTCATGACTCAGAGACAGAAGAGGGACAGAAGAGATAATGGAAGAGAAGGAGGGAACAGCAGAGTCCAAGCAGCTCGCTGACACGTTATCATTAGAAAGCATACCTGACCCCCCCTTCTCCTAGGACCCGGCATGCATTGAGAGTAGCAGAACAGAAAGCTCAGAGGCAGAAAGCACAGATCAGCTGGCTCAGGGATGATGTACAATAGGAGAGACGGAGGGGGTGCGACTTTACTCAGAGCAAAGCCATTGGTGGAATGGAGAGCCACTTTTCAAACCTCTCTCTTTGAATATTGAATAAAGGAACTTGGTAAGAGCTCTTTGTGTTATCTGCTTCTTGGCTGCCCAACGTGGGAGGGATCAGATTTCCTGAAGCCTGACATAAAGTGAATCCTACCCATTTCATAAGAATCAATGGAACAGATATTCTCTCCTCCACCAACAGCCCACCCCAGTCCTCATTATCCCCATCTTCACTGGGCTCTTTTAATAGGCCAAAAGGGCAAGGAATATTTTCAGCACACTCACAGGGATACACACTTTTCAACCTCTCTAAAGTGAAAGGATGTCCCAACATGGAGATGCAATAGTCAGGTAAGCATTTCCTACTGGCAATGGCAAATGAAGCAGGAAAACCTCGTATTTATTATTTCTACATATTCCATCAGGCTGCAGCACAGGGAAAGATGGAAAACAGGGGCTTCTCTATTGGTTCCATTGAACGATCAGCTGCATTTGGCTCTTTTTCTCCCTCAACAGTCATCTGGCTGCATCAGAGGAGAGATGTTGATTTCAGAGCCAATCCATTTATTCCAGAAAGCTTATCTGTCCTTCATCACCTGGCAGCGGTCCTTCCATAAGCTTGCAGCTAATGAAGAGAAAGGGAAAAGAGACCACTCCATTGGCTCTGATGGGAGACCGGTTCCACCAGTCTCCTCCCTCCTCTTCAATCAGGCTGCCATGGAGGAAGAGGTAGAAGCAGGGCCTACTTCATTGGCATTGCTGAGAGGCCAGCTCCTTTGGCTCCCCCTTTCCCTAAAATGTTTGCATTCAAATAGACACTGTTCTCCCACTGTTCTTGGGACAAATTCGAATAGGCATGCAAAGTTTCCCATGCAGAGGGCCATCATCTGCTCATCGTTGGAAGATGGACTATACTGGGCATCCACTGCAGCCTATTTTACAGGGCCCAGACTAGTCTCATACGGGATGGATGATGACTCTACTGCTCTTATCCTCCTCTGGTGCCTAGCATGACTCAGCACATATTGTTTGATGTGGCCAGTTCATAATGCAATGCCCTATCTAGCCTGAATGAATGAAACCATCTCTGATCTCATGTTTTGCTTCTAGCGGTCTAAGCTAAATGTTGTGGCATTATTATTTTTCTATAAACAAGTGGTGTCTGCATTGTTTTAGTCTGTTGCTACCATTAAAAAGTTGAATAAAGTCAACAGCATCATTCCCACTAAATTTAAAAGTGGTTGGGACAGATTCCATGTGGGTTAGCTAGTTATAGATCAACTGAACATTTTTAAGGGAATAGGGAGCAGGCTTAATCCCTGTAATGAATGATCCTATAAGGAATCCTATAAGGAAGTGAGAGGGCAGGTCTTTCTATCTCTGAATCCTTTTATACCTGATAGCCTTCCCCACCCTCGAGGGAAATTCCCCCTTCGCACTATAGGACAACATTCTGATCTATGAAACAAGCACCATCTGAAATGTCGTTATGCTGAATCGATGAGTTTTTACCTCATTGCTATGCGCATGTACACACACAAACAAGCACCATCACCCTACCTATAGCCACCAACATGCAATTGCATCCATTTCCCCATGTTTTATGGGGGGGGGGGAATCCGCCTGCAAATCCATCATCATTTGAGTTTATTCTCTAACATTACTTAAAAAAAAATACAAAAATTAATAATATGCCAGTCTCAAATGTATTTACAGTGGGATTTTCTCCCAGATACATTTCCTGAAGGGCGCAGTCTAAAAAAAGTCTCCCTCACAAAGTTCGCAAGAGCTTTAAAGTGGTTTGAAATGGAAATTTGATTGTGGGATGTGTAGGAAATGAAGCAGCCTTATGGTCTCTTGTGGTGACTAAAGTACGAAAGTTGAAGCCTGGGGTTGTAGCCAACTAAGTTCTACACAGAGTAGACAAACTGAAATGAATGGAGTGAGCCATGCCTACTAATGTCAATGGGTCTACTTTAAGCAGGACTACCACCAGATACAGCCCCCTGTGTGTTGTATCTGTAGACATACCGTACTTTGGGGAGGCTGCAGGTGAGGAAGTTACGGTAAATGTTTGAATGCTGCCCAGAGCCACACATAAAATTTTCTCTGCCCATATAAAACAAGCACACAAGGAAAAAGGTTTCTAGTTTGACCTTCTCCCTGACATGCAAATTGTTCTATATGGGGGAGGGGGTAATCTTATGGGGAGGACCACTCAGGCATTTGGTTCCCACCCACCTACATTCTGAAATGGTACTGCCCAATGACCAATTCATCATGTGTGGTCTTAGCACATCTGTTTTTCATGTAAAACTACCAGAATCTCTTTGATCAGTCAACAGCATGTGGAATTCTTACAGTGAAACTACAAAGCCTTCTCAGCAATGTCACCGAAAAAATCCAAACTTGGGTAAAGCACAATGCAACCATCTAACTGCTTTCCTAAACACTCTAACCTTGGACCTACACCCACCATTTGAGTCCTGTAGGGCAGCCAGGGTCTTGAACCAAAAACCCTGGTGGTATCCCAAAACCGTCATGGTAGCTTACAAGCTCAGGGGCCTGCTTGTCTCATGTCCACTGCATTGTAGCCTCATCACCACTGTGGATGTTCAGTGAAGGTTCCTATCAAGGAATCAAGGCAGCAATACTTTGCATGTGGTGCTGAGCCAAATTGCCTCTCCCCATTTTGCTGAAAACCACAGGAGGAGATGGTGCTCTTGGGCAAGGGCCCTGCTTAGAGATTTCCCACAAGCAACTGGGTGGCCACTGAGAGAACCGGATGCTGGAAGAAGAAGAGTTTGGATTTGATATCCCGCCTTTCACTCCCCTTCAGGAGTCTCAAAGCGGCTAACATTCTCCTTTCCCTTCCTCCCCCACAACAAACACTCTGTGGGGTGAGTGGGGCTGAGAGACTTCAGAGAAATGTGACTGGCCCAAGGTCACCCAGCAGCTGCATGTGGAGGAGCGGAGACTTGAACCCGGTTCCCCAGATTACAAGACTACCGCTCTTAACCACTACACCATACTGGCTCTCAGCAGACCAGATGGGCTGCTGGCCTGATCCAATAGGTAGATAATCAGTGGAACTAACCTTCCCTGCTTTCTGCTCAAGGAAGCCTTTTCTTAGATCAAAGAATTTTCGGTCAGTGATGGGATGCAATTAGATGCAACTCTGTCACAATACCACATTTTGTTCTTTAAAAAACCAACCAACCAAACAAACAAACTTTGATGGAATATTCAAGACTTTTCTTTTGGTCCTGAAAGGCTTTAGGTTTTTATAGAGTCACTGGCACATCCCCTACTTACAGTGTCCACATGGGTCACTTCCAGAAGAAGAAGAAAAATTACAAGGCCACACATTCAGTTTGAAAGATGTGCATTCTTTACAACAGCAGCTTGGAACTAGCGTTCCAAATTATCTGATTCATCACTGGCTAATATCGTAGCTGCAAACAAACAGGGCTCCGCCCTACCGGCATCTCCAACTCTCAAGGGTCAGGACTATGTATGCTAACCAAATGCACATCCAACTCTGTCTCTCTCTCTCTGTCTCTCTTTGTAGATAACCGATCGTTGGTCCTCTCTGGTTCATCCGTTTATAGTCATAATTTTGGCTGTGTTTTAAGAGCCATTACAGCTGTGCTGGACACACCACACTGTCCTCAACGTGATTCAGATGAATAATTGCATTCCATATCATCTCCAACAGCTTTCTTTCTCTCACACCCTCCCGCCCCCACCTCAGATTTAGAAACGTGGAGCTTACATGCAGGGGGTCTTAAAGGAAGGGGTGCAAGCCTTTCCCACTTGTGCATCGAGGGACCCCCATAAACCAGAGCAGATCCCCATTTCCCTTGTTGCCTCATTGGTACAGGCACTGCTCCAAGCTTTTTATGGGAGATGAGAATCGTGGGCTGACATGCTGCAACCCCATCTGGCCCATGCCCTCCCCCTGGCCCATGCAGCACAGGCTTTCGTTTCTTGACCAGAAGAAGGTTGGGAAGATCCAGCCCTTACACGTTATATCTTGCCTGTAAAAAAAAAAATCACGTACATGTTTATAAATGGAGCAGAAAATTTAGAGAAGTGTTGAAAGAGGAGCTGATGGATTCTTGGCCATTTCCCCAAAGCATTCATTTGCTAGACCTGCCCGGTGAGATGACATGTTAACTGAAACACGCCGTTATGGTTGGCCATTTGTGCTTCATGGTCAACCTTAAAATAAGAGGAGTAACAAGATTGCAAATGGGTCCTGAACCCCAGTCATGGTATAGAAATGACTGAGCTCAAATCTGCCTACAAGTCTCTATGAGCTGCCAATCATTCTCAGGACTCTATAACTGCCCCCTCTCAGGGAGAACTACATGTTACACTTTGGCCATGTGTAAAGTTAGCCTGATCGATCCCTTCTCCTTTGAAAAGTGTTGTTCTTCTTACATTTCTAGCCCACTTTCCCTCCAAGGAGCTCAAGGTGGCATACATGGTTTTCCTCCTCCTCATTTTATTCTAACAACACTGCTGTGAGGTAAGTTAGACTGAGAGTGAATGGCTGGACCAAGGTCACCAAGTGAGCTTCAGGGCTGAGTGGAGATTTGAAGTTTGGTCTCCCAGATGTTAGTCCAACCTACTAACCGCTACACCACTGGTGGCTGACAAGTAACTGGCATACTGTTAGGCTGCCATACCAGACAAACAATACGTGTGGTTAGTCAGGAGAAGGCAAGATACATAGATGCTTGGATGTGATGCCCTCAGCCAGGCTATGGAATGTTCATAAGGCAAGCATTGAAATAAGGCCAACTCCTGGGGGCTGAGGTCCTTTCAGGCACCCCAAGAAAATATTTGAGGGGGCCAGGGCCTCCCAAAGTTGATGGGCATTGCCATTCAAATTGTGTTCATGTGCCACATCTTGTGATCAGTTATGCAGGGCAAGGCTTACTGGGCCCCCTGCAAATATTTTATTCAAGTTGGCACCCCTGTGGGACCCCAAGAGAGTGTGAGGGCAAGAAGGCCTCCTTACACTCTGGAAGGTGGGGTCCAGGCTTTGCCTTGCAGTACCTTTTGAGTGGGCAGAATTTGGCTCACCCAAGGTGCAGTTTTGAGAAAAGCTTCCTGCACTTCCCATTTCCTCCGCAACTTTTATCAACAAAATGTGGCCCTCATTCTACTCAAGGCTCATCCAGACTTCCTTTTGTGGCATGTTTCTAGGCACAGGTGTGCCGTGTCTGTGTGCTCCTCCACCCAGCACTATCCCCACAAAATGCCACTCTTTAATGCTGATTTGGAACAAATGGCAATTTGGGGTTTCTGTGGATTCCAATTCAGCACAAAAAAGTGCTCGGTCCCAATGCTTTAAAGCACACACCTGTGCTTAGAATGCACAGGACAAAATGTAAGTGTGGATAAGCCCACATTTTGTGTTTCTCATCTCTTTATTCCTGGGTCTGGTTACAACAGAAACAGGTTCTTAGACTGCTTCTTTTAAAGGTCCCAGTTCCACCCACCACTTGTTCTTGTGGTTGTAAATTGTGTCAACACTGTCAGTTTTTAGGTGTTTAGACAATGGGGCTCCTGCACCTTTCGTAGTTGCATAGACTTTGACTATTTTTAGCTTGTGATGCACTCCTGCTGGAATCCCCTCATGCACACCACTATTAAAGGTGCAGGAACCCTCTCCTCTTGTACATCTGGACACTCTAGTTCAGCCTTTCTCAACCTGTGGGTCCCCAGATGTTGTTGAACTACAACTCCCATCACCCCTAGCTAGCAAGGCCAGAGCTCAGGGATGATGGGAGCTGTAGTCCAACAATATCTGGGGACCCACAGGTTGAGAACCACTGCTCTAGTTGCTTTCCACTGGGATAACAGGTTGGCGATCAACCCCAACAAATATCTGGCAGAAAAACATGTGCTAGCATCATTACTGGGAAGGAGAAATCCCAAAGGGAATACAGTGGTACCTCTGGTTACATACTTAATTCGTTCCGGAGGTCTGTTCTTAACCTGAAACTGTTCTTAACCTGAAGCACCACTTTAGCTAATGGGGCCTCCCGCGGCTGCTGCATGATTTCTGTTCTCATCCTGAAGCAAAGTTCTTAACCCGAGGTACTGTTTCTGGGTTAGCGGAGTCTATAACCCGAAGCGTATGTAACCTGGAGCTTATGTAACCCGAGGTACTACTGTATCGCAGCTTGAAAGGAACTCTCTGCTACAGTACTTGTTGTGTTGTTCCCTTCCCACAAGGCAATGTTTTTCCCCCCTCTTGGGGAAGAGAGTAACAAGGAACATAATAATTTAAGGATGTAAGCAAAATCACAGTAGGGAAAACCTGCTGTTGGCAGGTAATTTGAGCCTCAAATCTGCGTGCCAAAATTCCGGGATGTATGCTCATCTCTTTGACCACCCCCATGTCAACAATATAAGGACATTAAGGGCTATCTGATCCCTTATGCTCCATCCTAATGACTGAGATCTTCTGATAGGCCACGTCTGGTGGTTCCCCATACCCCTGAGGGTTGGTTGGCCTTCACTGGGGACTGAGCATTTAGTGTGGAAAGTCCAACTAGGACAGATATGAGATATGAGAAAATACTTATTCACACAACTCCTAATCAAACTATGGAACTCCCCTCAGAGGCAGGGATGGCCACCAACTCAGCTGGCTTCAAAAAGGATTAGACAAAGTCATGGAGATGAGGGCTATCAATCACTACTAGCCATGATGGCTAAGCTGTACTTCCACAGTTGGAGGCAGCAAAGCTTCCCAGTACCATTTGCTGGAAACCATGGGAAGGGAGAATGGTCTTGTGTTCTGCTTGCTGGTGTGCTGGTCCAGGGGGGAGGTTACCGTGGGGCGAGGTCCAGGACCTGAGTTGAGGGTCGGCAGACAGTCCTCCTCAGGCAAAGTGGGGTCCACAGTGGGAAGCCGGGCAAGGACAGGAACTCT
Source organism: Podarcis melisellensis (assembly GCF_964234715.1). Classification (NCBI taxonomy): domain Eukaryota; kingdom Metazoa; phylum Chordata; class Lepidosauria; order Squamata; family Lacertidae; genus Podarcis; species Podarcis melisellensis. The sequence goes on from NC_138528.1 coordinate 118,161,099, forward strand.
GGGGGAAACAGGACTGGATGCTGGCCAAAACAGCTCATCAACGACGTTGCTCCCGCAACCTGGGACCGGGCTGACTGGCCTTTATCTTCTCTGAGGCCAGGGGCGGTCCCGGCCCCCAGGAGACCCGCCTCTCCTGGCCTTAAGGCGAGCACTCTTCATGGGAGAAACCAGTTCCCTCCGCCTCTCTGCCCTAAGCCTCTGCAGTTCAAGAGAGGCTGAAGGGTTACTGGGCCCAGGGGGAGACTCAGCTGTAGGCACTGAGTCCTCAAGCACCTCTGGAGCCAGAGTGAATTCACCTGGTGCCTGCTCCTGAGGATCCAGCACAGGTGTAGGCGCTTCAGAATCAAGGCCCTGCCACAGTTCAGCCGGCCCTGGAGGCGGGGACTCCTGTGCAGGCTGGGATTCCTCCGGTTCAGCCTCTGAATCGGATTCCCAGGCCATCACAGCTGGCTTCACAGAGGCATCTGGTTGGCCACTGTGAGAACAGGATTCTGTACTTGATGGACCAATGTCTTCATCCAGCAGGCTAGCCCTACATTCTTATGTTAACTCCCTATCAGTCAGAGGGTCAGTAGAATGATAGAGTCATGGTATTGTAGTGCTGGATAGTACCACAAGGGTCATCTGGTCCAACCTCCTGGGATGCAAGAAAAATTTTTGTTCAACATGGGGCTCAAGCCCACGACCCTAAGATTAAGAGACCCATGCTTTAGCAACTGAGCTATCTTCCTTGGTGTCTGGTTGCCCAGGAAAGTATAAAGTATACAGTCCGCTTTTATTTCAAACTTTACACAGACAGACTTATAGAACCCATCCTCTTGGATAATGGCATTGTCTCAAGGGAATCTCCACCCCTCGTCTTGCCCACTTCCTGATTCGTCATCATCATTACCTCCTCTATGGTGCCCTCAGTCTTGGAGCTCTTTGCTCTCCTACTTTTAAGGCTCCCCAGGTTCTGGGAGATGGTGGATCTGGAATGCTTTCTAAAGACACCACGTCAGCCAGCTGTTGCTCTGGCTCTCCCATGATTTTCCAGCTTTCCCCCTCATCTGCCTCTGAGCTGTGACCTCCCGGAAGCCCCTGTTGTAAATCTATGCTGTCTTCCTCTTCCTCCTCCCTGGAAGGGTCCAGATGGGGAGGCATTCTCCACCATTCATCCTCTGCCCTGTCCCTGACACTTGGCTTCTTTTAGACATCTTCTGGAAACTGTGCGGTTCAGATAGGCCTTCACAATATCAGATGCCTCTTTTTAACCAGCCAGTATTTACTGATGCTTCATTGATGTTCCTCATGAGGATTTCATGGATGCCTTTATGGATTTTACTACAATTTTGTATGTTCTATCCAACTTTGATATACTTTTATGAAATTGTGAGTTATAAACAAAATAAACAAACTTTTGTTTATTTTAACTTTGGGTGAATGCTTTGCATAGCACAAAAAGGATGGGTGCAAGCTACATTTACCCAGAAATGTCCTCTCAACAATCACCACCAGTGATCTGAACCCAGGTTTACAATGTGTACAGAGTTCTCATGGGGGTGATTTAACCTAGCAGGGTAAGTGATAAGCACTCATTTCCTCTCATTCCTGGGGATGGGAGAAAAATGCAATTTATTTTTCATTTGAAGGTGAACTTACAATATTTGTGATTTTCAAAACATCATATGAACAGAAACAACCATTGGCATTCACCCTTTTCTGAATTTTGCAGTGCAATTCTGCAGTCAAGCAAAGTGAACAAAGATGCATGTACCAGGGTAAAATGTGCATATAACTGCATATATTAGTGAAAATAATATACAAAAATGAGAATCTGCTTGCAAAAATATGTATATTTGTCAAAGCAGCATTTAAAAACATGCTTTGGGGGAGAAAATTGCCCTAGAATTCTGAAGAAATTCAATAAGAAGTTTTTTATAAAAGAAAACTGCTGCAGAAATCTAGAGAATTGAATTTTAGATTGGAAAAACAAGTCACCGAGAAAACTGATAATTGACATATTTGCCCTTTCCCCTTCTTCACAACAAAGTAATTTTTCCCAAGGGTACTTTGCAAAAGAGAAAAAGTCATTGGATCAGTTTTATACATCACCCATTTCCTTCCTATGTTTGCTCATTTTCAGATTTTTCTGAGGGCTAGCAACTTGCTTCTCTACATAAACTGAAATTTTGACATTAGATTCTATAACACTCTCATAGCCATGCAGATTTCTTACCATTTGATAAGAAACAGACAAGTATTATAACAGAATTCAGTCAATAGCACCATTCAGTAAACATCCTTTCAATTCTGCATGGGCTACTTGATGACAGGAAATGGGAAAAGTGGGGATATATCTTTTCTATTTTTAAAAAAAGTCAATATACTGTGTGATCATATAAAGAAGAGGCTCATTGCCATGGGGAAAAAAAATTATCTATCTGCTCTTAATTTTTTTATAATCTCAGGAACAGCCTCAATACAACCTTTTACATGCTTCTCATGAACATTAGTGAAAACAATTCCACATCAGTCATATCCAAACATTTTAGGAATTTAATTATTTTCTCTATCTGCAGGACCCCAGTTGACCTTAGCAGGTCGAGGGTTCGTGCATTAAGTTAAAACATAAAATTGCGTGGGATGATCATGACCCCTACAAAAATGCTCGCCCCGGGGTCATATATTAAATACAAACCATTCATTGTTAAGTTGATTACCTACGGATAGCAACGTTGTACTGTTATTTCAACACAAATGATGCTAAGGAGTCAAAAGGGAAAGCAAACTATCATTAAAAGTGCAACAAAAGGGAAGAAGATGCATTGATTTAAATGGGTGGGGTTTTATTTATTTATTTTTAGTTGTTCATAGCCCACCTTTCAGGGTACAAATCCTTCAAAGGCAGCCTACAATTCACATTAAATACTTTGTAAAACACACACATACACACACACAATTAGCAATAACAATATATAGAAGGTAATCTAAATCCTTCCCAGAGACCAGCTGGTGACTGATGGGCCAGACTGGGGTGGTGTAGGGGGATAGTTTTCTGAGGCACCTGTCATCCCTCCCAGTGGGCAGTTTAGTGGTCGATGAACAACTTGCTCTATAGAAGTGTCAGAGTCCCTGAAGAAAACCAGTGTCTGAGGGCTTGGACTGAATCATAGTTGACTTCTACACATCACATTGCAGAACACCTGTTGAACGAACCTCTCCAGGACCTCTCCCTTTCTTCATGGTTGTCACATGCAGCAGAAGAGGGGTGGTAGAGTCCTGAGGTTTGGACTGTACCACTTGAGAGGGTTCTGCTGAGGTGCGCCATTTTAAAAAAATGCTCCCCTGTGTTGCAACACACAAACGAGACCTACAAACAACCTGGCAAGGGAGAGGGGAAATTTCTAACCTGGCTTCCTCCATGCCATCGTAGTGTTCTACTTGTATGGGTTCTTGAGCACTTAAAAAACAACAAATTACTCCCCTACCTGTAGTCTGAGGTTCTACCATCCATGCTACCACACCAGGACTCTAGCACTTCTTCTCTTCCTTGTGTAGATCAGGTCACAAGCTGCCCTGGATTCCATTCTTGGAAGACACGGAAGAAATAATAGGTCCTCAGCAGCCATAAACTGCTTCAGCAAGCTAAGGGTGCAGTGGTCAAAAGTTCACTGCCACATTTCTCCTTGTATTCCAAAAACTAATCACAAGGGATTAGTCACTACCCTGGCTAGGAGAGATTAAGGATGACTACACACCGTACCTTTAAAGTGCATTGCTTCCCCTAAAGAATTCTGGGAACTGCAATTTACCCCCTCGATCTACAATTCCCAGTCCAAACTACAATTCCCAAGATCCTTGGGGGGGGAGTCATGTGCTTTAATTGTGCTTCAAATGTATGGCATGCGTGAAGCCCAGAGCTGAGCTCACATTCCCTATAGCCAGTAATTGTATGTTTCTGGAAGGTCTGGTTCACATTTTAAAAGCTGTGGCTTCAACGCTGGTCTCTCCCAGAAAGAATTGCATGGTCTCACATGATTTTCTGGGTTCTCTCCATTTTTCTGTGTGCATGAGAGAAATTTCTAACCTTTCAGGTAAACTCAATCCTCAACATGGTCTTTCTGATTTAGAATCACCATCATCATCTAGAACAAAAACAGTCAACTGCTAAGAAAAAATGAAATCCAGTCTTGTCTGTCGCACTTGCATGCCACACATAAAGAAAATCAGCTCACACACCAAAGCCCATAATCATATAATATAACATATATGTGCATGTTCTGTATTCCATACACACAGAGCAGCCGCTGACAAGCACAAACTCTCCAGATGTGTTATGTAGCTGCTTCAGTTGGCTGTTCCTTCTGCAAGGCCAAAAGAAATATTAATCATTTCATTTAATGCTAAGGGGATGGGACCTCCTCTCATATTTCAGAAAGGGGCTGGGAAGTAAAGGAAGCCAAAGATTTTCCTATTTAAGGCCAGAGCAAAGGAATGTCTGTGGCTGAGTTGTGTGAAGGGCCCGGTGGCTGAAAGGGCAGGAAACAATTGATGGTGCTCTTTTGATTTTTCTTCCCCCCCACTTTTTTTCCTTCTCTCTTTTGCACATAGAGTCTCATGTCTAATAATTTTTAGACATGATGAGCTGTGTGCAGGGAGCCGTTTTGCTTTTCCTTGCTGTGTTGCAACCCTCAGTTATTTTGGCACAACAAGATGGTGAGTAATTCCCACTTACGATTTTTCATGGATTTTAAACGCTCTGTTTTTCAACACTTTGTTTCTCCTCTTGCCATAAAATCAGCCTTGAGCAAAGCCATTTTCCTGTCGCCGGTTGGAGCTATCAAAGAGGGTCCTGCTCTGCTCTGCTTTATTCTGTAGCATGTAGTACTAGCCTAAATAAAACAAACTTTATCTGAGCTTACGCATTCCTGTGCACCGTTTTCTTAGCTTAAGTTCTTTGCATCCTTTGCTTTGCTTGACAAGTTCTGGAAACTTTTTAATCTTCCTTTCTTTTAGCTGTTGGAATAAGATCTGTGAATACTAGTTCAGCAAAATCTGGAAGTCATTTTGACATATTGAACGAGGCTGTATCTTCAGCTCCTTGCAACATGACTGTTTTTTTAATATAGTAAAGTATTGCTTTGGTATACAGGAACATGTACCTTTTAAAAGAAGACTTTAATGTCAAAGGAAACACTTTTGCAAACCAGAATGGTTGTTCCAGCTTTGGGGAAAGATTTTCCAGCTGTGTGTGGTGTGTGGGTGTGTTACTTTTTAGACATAAGCAGAAGGATGGAACATACTGCTCTCATATTGTACCATTATTCACCAGAGGCTGCTTCAAGCTTCTACATGATCTGCTAGCAAACTCCTTTAAGATTAAGCAGAGGGAGACTTACATCTAAGTAATTATACCTAGGATTGGGTTGCTCTTGGTGCATGCAAAGAAAAGATCACTTGAAAATGAATTGGTACTAGATGTCCTATACCTTTTGTAGTACAGATGCTTTGTGACCTGTTTTCTTTTTAGATCTTTTTAATCAGTGGATACATTTTGAGCTTTGAGGTGTGCTATGAGGTGTACCAGAAGAAACTGTGCAACGTTTTATTTATTTGTGCACAGAACTGGGTCGATGAAACCAGTCACAAACTATTCATCACCACCAAACCCACTCACGCAATCCATAGCTGCAATTATTGGAAAGGGTTTCTTGGAACATTCTGAAATCCATGTCCAAAACAGGCATCACGTTTCCTGACAGAATTCAAATTCTGTACAAGCCAGGCACTCTAGAGACCATAAGAAAAGGAACCACCAAGAATAATCTTCATTACCTAGCAAAAACTGCATTGCTGAAACACGTTACTTCAGATCTTATGATTTATCTGAGATGCATGTAATAGCAACACATTCAGCAAACAAGTGCTCAGATTTCAATGTTCACCTAAAGGACACAGTCTGGCTGCAATTCTCTTCCCACTTACTTGGGATTAAACCCCATTTAACTTGATGGCACTTACTTCTGAGCAGACATGCAAAGGCTTGCACCCTCAGATAGCTATCCCCACCACGCTCCCCAATATTGATCATACATGTCTACTGATTTTGTGGTTTCCTCCTGTATGCTTTGTCTTTCATGCAACTATTTGCAGTGTGGATGATGTCGGATGTTCAATTCACATCTTAGTGAATATTAAATATGAGTATCCAACTCCATCCCTTTCTTGGTTAACCATCAGTCATCCATCTTCCAAACTGCAAGAAGGAAAAATTAACCATTTCCAGCAAAGAAGCATGTTGTTTTTCAGTGCAATTGCATGAAGGAAACTTCTCTGCATTTTGGTTGCTTTCCATATTCCATTGCCTATTTCACATAGATATTTGTGCCCTTATGGTTATGACTATGGATTCTGACATGGTGTTTGGCTCTAGTTGGGAGTACACATTCTGGGCAGATGTAGCAAAGGATTCAATGGTGCAGCCCAAAATGACATTTTTGCAGATTGTCTTGTCATGGGTGTTTCATTATTTCAGTGCCAGGTTAGATTTAAGAGGCAAGGACAAAGAGATAAAATTACCCTCATGAGACTGAGTTTTTGTTGGCATGGAATAGCTCAAACGCAATATCAGGTAAAGTACTTTCTTAGCAATGTATCTTCCCATACAATGCAAGTTTCTAGGCTTCTGTTCTAGAAGCAATCTCATCTTTCCTCACTCTTCCTCCCATTTTTTCCTTGCTCCCCACAATGGACAATGACAAATCAAAGGCTGTTCAAAACCTATTTAGAGAGATAATGTAGGCAATGAAGCAGCAGTATATGGTTGGTGGGTGTTAGTGTTTATAAGGATGAAAAAGAGAGTTTCTAATCACATTATAAAGTGCTCTGGATGTGTCAGAAAGAATTTCCATTTGGTCTATATCAAATTTAAGTCAGTGCACTGTTTTTCTTAGCATATCTTGCCAACTGACAACCTCTGGCAAGACATTAAGGAAACTGCTGAGGATATACAGAACTGAGAATGATCAGAAGTAGCCCTGCGCAATGTGCTTCTTCTTTTCCATAATAACTAAAGAGGGGAATGAAATAGACTTGCACCATGATTCTATCCTACCTTCCTATGGTGACAGTCACATCACCACCAGTTGCCCACTTTGTGACATCTACATCTGGCAGCTGAGATACCCTATCCTTTATTCTATGCTGATATAGGTCATCTTAGAATCAGGCTACAATGGCATCTTTGGTCTTAGTTCTGGCTATTGGGGAATATCTGAGTATCTGAATGATGGTTCTTTCACCAGGGCTCTTTCTTCCTTGCAAGTCTTGTTTAATTTGTGGTTCACCAAGATGAAGTTTTCTGGTTTGCATGAACATTTGTTTGAGTCAAGTCTTCTCCCTCACCCCTGCCACCGCTCCAGCTCTAACTAACCAAAGCATCAGCACCTATAATGAAGGGCCATCTAGTGGTTGCTAATTCTCCTCCAAAAGAATACAGTACTTAATCATCCTATGCTCCAATTAGTATTGCCCACTGTACCACATGAGCCTCGTACCTAGATCCATATAAATGATGAAAATTTGCTATATTGGTTAAATAGACCAAAAAGACTTGTCATCCAATAGCACATTCAGAAAGTGATAAGTAAAAGTGTTTTTTTTGGTGGGGAGGTGAGGTTGCCCTTGGAGTAATCTCAGCACTATCAATAACTGCAAAGCTTTAGTTAAATTGCAAATGAAAAAATGCAACATTTAATAACTGGACTGCAGCCATGCTAGATAGGCTTGGGGATTAGTGCCAGCCTTGCCCCTTCATGTTTGAAGCCTCCTTATGGGTGCTTCAAGAACAAGTTATGTGATTAAGAATTGCTTACATCTAATAGCTCTGCTTTCTTGACGATACCTTTCCATTTCAAAGCATTCAAGACATAAGGGGCAAATTGAGTCGTGTTTGGTTCTTGTTGGCACGTTTTCTGAAAAGATATGACCCCATTTGGGGTTTTGCCAACATTCAGATGTACAATAGAAGCATGTTCACTGGGGAGCAATCAGTTAAAGTTGCTTTTGAAACAGAACAAAAACATTTGCAACTATCATTCCCTCCCCCATCCCTTACATCAGCCTCCTCTGGGATCTGATTTATATGATACCTCTATGTTGTGGTTGCCCCTTCCTTATGGCTTAATCCCACAGCACAGCAGTAATGTTTAAGTTGGATAATCATGTAGCATTGTCATGTCAGGTGGGAACCCACCAACACCACACCTTCCTGGGTATTGGTGGCAGTGGATGGATAATGTTCCACACAACCTATCCATCCCATCTGATTATTCAATTTAGATGTCAGGGTTGGGATCTATCCATGGGGAAGCACCAGCTACATGAAACAGAGGTAACGTATCAATCAGCTTTAAATTTCCATTCCTGAAGCAAAAACTTGGATAGAGTCTTATGTCACCTGCAATCAGGATTAGGTCATCTGAAATAAGAATATAATGGACTCTATCCAACTTGTGCAACAGACACCTGTACATGCAATGGAATTTTCTATACCTCTCTGCGTCCCTTCCAGCTTACCACATGCTCTCAAAAGCAGCTCTGGGGGTTTGAGGGCCCCTCCAGAAGAAATGTGGAGGAAAAAAGACATCTCATTGCCCAAGCAGAACTCCACTCACACTACGCTGGGTACAACCCCATGTGATCTTCTGGTTTGTCAGTTACAATACAAGCATTTGATGACCTGCACAAAGCCCTGACATTGATTATAGTTGATGGCATTTAAGCTTTAAATGGTGCAACTGAGAAATAGGCCAAACGCAAAACTTTCCCCATGATACAGGCAAGTAGCATGGATGGACCACATTCATTGGACTGAGGAGCCATTGGCTTAAGACTACTTCATGCATTACCTTTTGCAACTGGTTCTGCTTCTCGTAATACATGTGTGTACAGTGGTACCTCAGGTTACAGACGCTTCAGGTTACAGACTCCGCTAACCCAGAAATAGTACCTCGGGTTAATAACTTTGCTTCAGGATGAGAACAGAAATCACGTGGTGGCGGTGCGGCAGTGGGAGGCCCCTTTAGCTAAAGTGGTACCTCAGGTTAAGAACAGTTTCAGGTTAAGAACGGACCTCCAGAACAAATTAAGTTCTTATCCTGAGGTACCACTGTAGTGTCATTTGTAAAAGACTTCTGTGTGGTTTCAATTAGGGGTGGGGAACCTTAGGTATGGGGGCCAAATGTGACCATTCAGACCACTCTACCTGGCCCTCGGGACTAACCCCAGGCTACACATCCTCCTCAGCCACTCATCCCTCTCTCCAGGTAACATCCCTCACCAATGCAACTTCGCACCCACTTTGAGTGTTTTTGCCTGGCTGAAATGTGTCCTTGCTTGCTTGGCTGGGTGAAGCATAGAGAAGCATGTGCGAGTCTTAAAACACTTGTATCAATATGGATTGGGCTAAGCGTAAGCAACCTATTTTCTCAATTATTGAGTTAGTTGTTCAGAAAGGCAAGCCTTTCCATGTGTTGCTTGAAACCAGGGATGGGAATGAAAGCTGCCAGCTTTCAATCTGCACTTGATTTGGAATCTTTGTTTCCCAAGGCTAAGCATTAAAAGCTGTCATTAGTTCACTGTGGGGTGTGTGGAGGGCACAGCTTGTAGATGGCTCTATGCCCAGAGTGCTGGGGGGGGGGCTATTTGCCTTCTGTTTTCGTTCCCTAATGTGGGAAGCGCAACCTTTCCCATCTCCGCTCAACCAAGCCCACTTCATCTCCACCCAAGGCCTAATCATGGACAACTCATTTCTTTCTTGCATTTTGTGTGGGGATGTGAATTACTGGGAGATGGCTGAGCAAGACATGCTTGAGAATCCCTGCTGTAAAGGCTCCTAAAAGCGCACAGCTGCACATAGCTGGCTTGAGCAATGCTGATTGCAACATTTGAAATGAGAGCATTCTTGAAAGCGAGGGCCTTGAGGGGATTCAGAGTGTTGCACAATGTAACCTTCAGTACAGAAAATGGTCTGTGGCTTCCTGTGATTTAGAAAAGTCCAAATCTAAATTAAGTTCCAGGGAATCCACATCCTTTAGGTGAGTAGGTGTTCTTGGAAATTAGGCCAGATTCATAAGTTTGAGGAGGCCTATGGTTTGATGAAAATTAGATAATTACCCTTCCCTTGCATGACTTTCCATATGTGCTTTTTGACTCGAGCCCAAGATCCATCAAACATTTTCCTTAAGAAGTTGGAGAAAGAATCCATTGCTTTATTGCAACAGGGTAGCGCTGAAGTTTCTTTTTCACTGGCGCAGATATTATTTTACTTATTTTTAACAATGTTGAAACAATTCCATAAGGTGCTCCATAGATCTTGATGCTATAAGCAGAACCTCTCTCCCTTTCCAACTTTCCAGCTTAATCTTAGACTTTGGTGGTTAAAACAGAAGATGGAGAGCAAGAATTCAGATGGAGGGCTCATTTCTTTCTTTCCAAAAGTTGTCATCTAGTCTAATTCTGGCATTCATGTTAGACATGCTATCAGTTATATATATATTGGAGAGCCTTTTGCTGATTCTTCCCCCCCCCCCATGTTTTGGTGACCACTGGGAAGTCAAATGCTCATTCAAAGTGACAAGGTGTTAAAATAGAAAGTTGGCTGTGCCCTGGTCTTCTGAAATATAGACACTTTCTCTGCTAATACAGTTGCTTGGTTTGTTGAGGATCTCAGGCTGTTGTATTCTTGATTTCTACCATGATCTAAGTCATTGGTCTTAATTTCTTGTGTCATGACCTGCAGCTGGGTCACAAGCTAGTTCTATGTTGACATGTTCAAGAGAATGAGAACAGATTTAGGAAGGGGGATAATATGTAAGGCCAACAATTAAAAGTGAGTCCTGGGCCACCAATCAAGATGGCATGTTAAGCTCCAAGGAGATGCAACCCAGGCTTAAACTTGTATGACTGTTCAAGCTGCTAGCATATGCTTAAAAACCTCCCTATCCCTGTGAAATTTAATTTAACAGCAGTTTATTTCTCAGGGTGTCCAAGTTGGCATGTTTGCTCAGGCTATAAAGCAATGTGAACAACCCATACATTCTGTGGCCAAATTTTCACCAAGTGACACTGAGCAGAGCAAGGACAGCTGCAAACAAAATGGCTCCAACAAGGCCTTTTAAGGCTCTGTGGTCCTCGGCCCATTCACTCTGAAACTTCGGTGCATTCAAGAGGTCTGCTCAGTCTATAAACCATGAAAATGCCCCAGTGTTTCCTATAGAATCCTAGATGATTAGTTGTTTCACTTTGTTGTTCTGTTCTATCTTTGCATTTATTTATCACCTTTTTTGGGCATTTTTAAATTATCTGCTCCAAACGCCTCAGATTATCTTATTATCTTTTTATAATCAAACAGAAGCCCTACAGGGTAGATGACAGGAAGGGGTAGTCTGAGCAAGATTTTGGACATAGGTCTCCCTAGATATGACCAATCATTATTTTTATAGATTTATTATGTTTCCATACCGCGTTTTCCTCCAATGAGTTCAAGATGGTGTACATGGTTCTCCCTACCCTGTGTTATCCTTGCAACAATCTTGTGAAGTAGATTAAGTTGAGAGACAGTGACTGGCCCAAAGTCATTCAGTCAGCTGACACACAACCTTCTCCATGGATCTGGTCCAGTTCCAAGAAGTATTAGACTAACTCTTTTGCCTCAGCAGTTCTGAAAGAATTTAAGTCCATAATTTGATCAGTGTCGTGGAGTGCACACAACTTTTAAAATAAAGGAAATTCAATGGGGAGTATCCAAGCATTCTGGTTTCACAACTATTCCTGTGAAAGGATATGCTGTTGAGTGGCATGTGGTGGTTGATTTTCTAATTTTTGCACATTGCTGAGGTCTAAAGACGTGATGAATTTGGCTTGTCTTCCTCAAAATGTTGCTAACAGCTTTTAATTAGTCTTTGAATCTATGGATCCAAGAGCCAAAGTAATAAATTATGTGGCCTGCTCAGAACATTTCTTCAACAAGCTTGAGCCTTAATTTAATGAGAACACCCTCTTCCATTTTTCATCCTCCTCTTTCTTAAGCCAGTGCATTTTGCCCAAATGATGGATTAAGGATACAATAAAGATTTTACAGTTGTGTTTTATGGGCAGAACTGGACATTACAACAGACACAAATGTGTTGCTGGGGTGGAGAAGAATATTTGATGCTATTCCATTCATTTGCCATTTCTATTTCATAGTGTTCATTTTGAAATTAATGAATCTCGAACTCCCCATTTAGTTAAGTTTAGTTTATTATTTGGTCTGAAATGAATGACCTCCACATGGAGTGCCAGTCTTACTCTCTTCCTAGTGATGTCTAGTTTTAACAGCAACCAAAGATATGAGGTGGGGTTGAAGAAACTGTGTTGTATTAGATGTTGCAGTGGAGGAAAGAGAAATGGAGCAAGATGGTAATGTCTAGTTCTATGTTATGCTTAGGGGCACAAAAATATCAGTAGCAAAACATGTTTGGACCCTGGGTGAGAACCCAGAGGCTAAGAGTGGAGTGTACCAAAAGGAAAATGAATTTCTATTGGTTTATATATATATATATATTGTAACTTTGTATTAATGTAACATTTTTATATGTAACTGTGTATTTTTGTAATATGCAGTTGCCTGTTGTTGCTTCTTTATTGCACACCACTTAGAGATATTTTAATAGATTAAGCAGCATAGAAATTAAAGAACCATAATCAAATTTTTAAAATAACATAAATCCAGCAAGAAGAATGAAAAACAGCTTTGGGTCTTCCTCCTTCCCCTAAAAAAGCTCAACAACTTTGGTCAATTCAATGGGTAGATCACTGCCAGTGTTTTTATAATGGGAGTAGATTGCAGTCTCTTGGGAGTTTTACATCCCTGACCTAGCCCAATCCCTGCAATGCAGGAATATCATGACAGACAGTCGTCCAACCTCTACTTAAAAACTTCCAGGGAAGGAGAGTGCACCACCTCTTGTGGGAATCTGTTTCACTGTCAATCGGCTCTTACTGTCTGAAAGTTCTTCCTGAAGTTTAGTTGGAACCTTCCTTCTTGCAACTTGTATCCATTGATTCAGGCCCTAGCCTCCAGAGCAGGAGAAAACAAGCTTGCTCCATCTTCTGTGACAGCCCTTAAGATATTTGAAGATGGCTATCCTATTTCCTCCTGCAAAATGAAGTTTCAGTACACACATACACCTCCTTCCCCACCATATTGTTTTATTTCACAGTGATCCTAAATACATTTGCCTATACAATATGGCAAAGTAAGTGTCATCAATTGTTGCATAACTCATGTGATGTTTCATCCTTGGGCTCCAGTTTTATATTCAAATTGTGATCAAGCAGCCAAAGGTTCATTGCAGAGTGGTGGCCTTGATTCAAAGTAGTCTCTTGTTCCAGGTGAACAGTCTTTTCTGTTGCAGTCTAGCTATTGACACAAGTATCAATCACAACATTTCAGCTAGGCTATGAACTGGATCAACTTTTCTTTCTTACTAAATTTCCCTAAACTTGACTTTTTGGTGACTTGGCATATACTGCACTTCTCAGTGATTGAGGTCATGGCATCATGAAATCTACTTCCCTATCTCCTGGTTCAAATCTACTGCTGAAAGTAACATATCCATTTTTTCTTAAGAATAGTGGTTCCACAATAATTCCAAATCATTGTAGATATGAGCACATTCATCTTTTAGTGTTATGCCTCCCCCCTCAAAGCCCCTGGATAACAAAGACATACAACAGGGGCAATTGTTTGCCAGTCAAAATTCTCCCTGTTGCATGAAAAGCTACATGTACTCTTTTTTATTTTATACTCCTAACACCAGTCAGCTGGGTCCGATTTCCAAAGTTTGGAAACTGTTTCATGTCAAGATGACAATGGAAAACATGATATAACCCTTCAAATAACAGTCATTTTGTAGATTTAGTTTGGGAGTGCTTCAACCACTGGGTTTTCTTGGCTGTGTTTCATGAAACACAGCAAAAGAGATTCCTTTCCTATTAGCTAACAAACCACTTCCATTTTCCAAGATTTCATGTTGAACGAGCACTGCACTATTTTTTAAAGTATTTTTTTAAAAAAAATTGTAAGTGAAGAATAAAGAATATGCAGTGTCCTTTAGACATGCCTACTTCTCTCCTTAGTTACATAAAATATATACATGAATGCTTGCCAGCTTGGGGGAGGTGGGCAGAACAAAGGATCATGTTCCAAAACTTACCTCTTATCATTCAGCTGAATTGCTACACCCCTGTGATAACATATTCTTCAGGTACTACAACTTAATGTTTATTTTGCTAGCAACTGTTGTGCAAAATGGTTTGTGCCTAGAGGGTTGACGGCACAGGCCTGCACAAGCTGCAAGCCACCAAACTAATCTAGCATTCTGAATGGAGAGAGGCTTTGATGGAAATTCAAACACACGTCCTCAAGCACATCCTTTTATGCAGCTTGGTTCTTGCAGGGCTGGACCACCCTCGCCCCACCTTTGAACATTTGAGTAGTTTCTGAATCCGAAGGCTGAGTACAAATTATCTCCCTCCTATCTCCCGTTACAATGCAACTGATGCATAAGGCTGCCACATTTCAAACAGTGTTGAGCTATTTTTGTGGAAATACGGTAAAAATGACACTGCCGACATGGGCTGCCATGTGTCTGGATTTTCCCGGATATTTGTCCGATTTCTGCCCGGACACTGCTGCCAACTGGTGTATATTGTATATGTCCGGGGAAATCCTGATGTATGGCAACCCTACCCATGTAACCTGTTTCCTTACCAAGTCATAACTGTGTTGCCAATAATGGGAGTCAGTAGAACAAGATGATGATGATTTTCCTAGTGATCAAGACCCAAAGGAATGACCACTTAAAAATACCATAGGTTGAGCAAACACCAGAACTACCAAGCGATACCATGCAAGAGGAAAGACTAGTACAGTGGTACCTTGGGTTACATACGCTTCAGGTTACAGACGCTTCAGGTTACAGACTCCGCTAACCCAGAAATAGTGCCTCAGGTTAAGAACTTTGCTTCAGGATGAGAACAGAAATTGTGCTACGGCGGCACGGCAGCAGCTGGAGGCCCCATTAGCTAAAGTGGTGCTTCAGGTTAAGAACAGTTTCAGGTTAAGAACGGACCTCCGGAACGAATTAAGTACTTAACCCGAGGTACCACTGTATAGAAATGTATCTATTTTTATTGTAAAGAGCTACAATTCCCAGAGTTCCTTGGTAAGAGGGGTCAAACTAGTCTGGGAATTATAGCTCTGTGAGAATAGAGGCCTCCTAATAACTACCAGTAGCCTTAATCTCCCAGGATTCATTGGGGGAAGCCATGACTGTTGAAAGTGGTTCTCACTGGTTTTTAAATGTGGTGCAGATGGGGGATGGGTCTTTGTTGTGAGAACTCTCATTCCCTATGAACTTCTGTTCCTATTTCTCATGGGTTCACAGTTCACAGAATGAGTTGTAGGCAGCCTCATTTGCATTCCAGTTCTGTCATCAATACAGTCTTCACTCCAAACTAGGTGCCTATTACAGGTGAGGGAATTCCAATGCATGCAGTCCTTTGTGCGTATAAATCTTTGTACCACTGAACGACACAGCTATGCCACAGAACAAGAGAGTTTCTGAGCTGCTAATCAGTTTCCCGTGGCAAGTGGAGATTAGGTATCAAGAGAAAGCAAGCAATCCCAAATTAATTTGCATCCCTGTTTATATAAAGAGTGCCTAGTTTTTCATAATTCCCGTTTCCCAACTAGGAACTGGAAGCTGAGCTGCATAGCAGTTGGTTGTAGTTACAGATAGTTGGAGGGACTGCACCAGTCATTATTTGTTTTCTCCTTCCCAGCAGGCCTCAAAGCACCTGAGAGGGCCTCATTTGAATATCTGCTACATCCTCCCATGCTCCATTTTACCAGAGGAAGACATGGGTGACCTTTTTCTTTCTTCCCATCCCCCCCTTGCATTTTCAACTATCTGGTCCAGTGTTTCCCAAACTTGGGCCTCCAGCTGTTTTTGTACTACAATTCCCATTATCCCTGACTACTGGTCCTGTTAGCTAGGGATGGTGGGAGTTGTAGTCCCAAAACAGCTGGAGGCCCAAGTTTGGGAAATCCTGATCTAGTCTGATGAAGAATTTAGGGGTACTTAAGTGTCTGATAGCTGAGCAATCTCACCACCTGTCAAAGATGGCCTGTGGGCTTAGGGAGATGAGATGGCATGCTCACCACTGGGAAAACCAGCAGAACTGAACTCCACACATCAGATTCTGTCATTCATTTTTTGTCAGCTGATAAACAGGTGGCTATGATTTGAGTGAAATGACCTCATGAGCCAATTTGGACACGCTGGTGGGCAAAGTCTGGCCCAAAGCAACTTGTTCCCCATCCCTGACATAACTGCATCAATGTAGAAGTTTTGATTCAGAAGCCTTTCAAATGGCCTCCATTTGGTGGTTCTTCAAAAGAGAAAGAAAAAAACCAGTATAAAGGTTCAGGCTGCAAGATAGTTTAAGACTATCTCAATCTTAAAAATATTAAGGTACCACTATAGCAGTTTGATACATTATTTATTTTTAAAGTATCAGTCTGGGATAAAGAAAAACTATCTCCCAATACCATGCATGTTTAGCTTAGAAGACCAGGACAGATGCATAAAGATATTTCAGCAGAAAGTGCATAATGTAATGTATATGAAGAGTTATGTTTTAGTTGATGTGCCCGATAACAAAAAACTTCCATGTAATTTCATTTTATTTTGTAGTCATTTATTTTAGATAGCGAGCTGGATCGCTTTAATGTACATCAAAATGAATTACCTGAGCTAAATTCTCCACTGACTTATAAGCCTTGGAATCATCCAAGCCACTTATAAATTAGCTCAGAATTAGTCTTCTGCCAGGGATGAAATATTGCTGCAGTTTGAGACAGACCAGGAACGCATTTCTTTCCTATCTGAAATATAAATGTACTGCAATATATAAAACCTTGACATCTCTGGAGGAAAGTAAGGTATCTCCATAGAAGTCCTTTAAAAGCTCACTACATAGAAGATGTAGCTCTTTGTCTTGGCAGGAGAAGATCATTTCCCCTACTTTTGAGATTTTTTCCCCATGCTTTCTCATGCTGAACGGGAAACCCATTTGGCAAACTCAGACTTGAAGCAGCTCATATTTTCACTTGAGTATATTTGGGTTTCCAGGTCCACAAAAAGGAGAAATATGCATCACAGGTTAAGAACATAAAAACCAGAGCCTGTCTGCTGAACCAGACGAAAGTCATCTAATCCAGAACATCCTGTTTCCAGTTGTCACCAGCCAGACGCTATCCCCCAACCTTCACACAGTGAGTGTGAAGGTCCGCAAGGAGATTTTGCATCTGAACATAGACAGAATTCTCCCTTTGATTGGGAAATCTAGTTGCACAGGGCCAGGGCTAGTCTTGTAGTGGGCAGAATGAGGCAATTGCCTCAGGCAGCAAATGTTGGGAGGGGAGTGACAGTCCTCACCCCCTAGCTGTTTCTTTCTGAGTTCCCTAACCATTCCTGTCTGTTGGAATGGTTGTCTGCTGTCCTCATATGAGGGGCAGGATGCTGTCCTCATATGAGGGGCAGGATGCTTTCCTGTGTTGCCAGGGTTCAAGCAAGATTCCAGGTCCACTTGACTTCTGTACATGCAATGCCAGGGCATGGCGGGGGATAGATTATGTACTTTGTGGTACATATTACTGCCAAGGGCAGCAGAATGCCTTGGGCCAGCCCTCTATATCTGTGGTTTTCAACCAGTGTGCCATGGCACCCTGGGGTGACTTGAATGATGGTCAGGGGTGCCATGGGCAACACTGGCCTCTGTCCCTCTTTCGTTCCCTCCCTCCTCTGATGTCCTCTCGCGTCTCTGCCTCCCAAAGGCTTGCACAGCTGTTTATTGCAGCAGCCCTGGCTACAAGCTCCTCTTTGGGGCAGTGGTAGGGCAGTTCAGAGACCAGAGGCAGCAGCTACAGCTGCCCAGAGGACTCCCAAGGAGAGGGGAGAGGAGGCTGAGGGAACAATCCACAAGGGTGGGTGTTCAAAAAAGGGTGAGAGGCTGGCAGCTCTGCAGGCAAGGGGTGATACAACTGGGCTCCTGAGCCCCACAGGGTTGCTGCAGAAAAAAATGTAGTTGACCAAGGGAGACTCAAAAAGGTTGAAAACCTCTGCTGTATAGAGTTCCTGTTTTGGGGGAGGAGCCTAACCGCATTATACTGAAGGCAGGCTTTCATCTTCAGAACTTTGCATGGAACACACAGAGTCTGGGAGATCAGCCGGTGAATGGGGACACTGGTGGAAGGACATTTTGAGCTAATGCACATTCTTTTGAAGACCTTGCCATGCGGAATTCAAAAATACGTGTTGCCTTTTTAATTATTCTCGTTCACTCCTAAGTAGTCCATAAGAAAGGCATTTGACTGGGCTTTCTTCAAGGAAACCCATAACACTGGTGTGGTTACATATAAGGCCTTTTGTAGAATGCAAAAACAAATAAAGAGATCATACCTTTGGGAAAATGTTGATTAAGCACTCCCATTTTTACCTGTATGTTTCAACTTTGGGGGCATATCTCTGCCTGCATTTATTCATCCCTTTTGGCTAATGGTTTGCTATACCAAACAGCAATTCATTGACTGACTGAAGACATTTATAAATCACATTTGTCAATGATTTCAGGGCAGGGTACAGTAAAGCCTCATTTAAATCAAAAGTGCCTCTGTTCTTTTTTTTCTCTGGCTGTGCTATAGTTTTTCTCATAGTCTACAAGGCTGCTTCTATGTGCTAGCTTACTGGCAACTTCTTTGTTGCTTATCTCTATCACACAAAGGTGACCAAAGGCGAGCCATTACTCTAATCTAATGTAGAGACTGATGGCAACCTTTCCAAAAGAGCTGTCCCAAAGATATAATGACTGTGGTCCAGAATGGCAAGATTGTACAAATATGGAAATAAATCAGCATTCTAGCCATCTTCAGGCATTTGTTACCTGTGTTAAAGAAATATCTGAGGTGAGCCATGGGGATGAGACTCTAGGGTCCACCTCCACCACCACCACCCCAATCACATTTTCCTTGGCAGATGACCCGAAGTCAGGGTCCTACTTTACTCATTCAGCTCCCCCACCCACCACATTTTAGATTCCACATTTTCCCATGATACTCAAACATGCAGGTACCCTTCACAAGTGCAGGACACTCCTTGCTTCAAAATGCCACCCTCCAACTCTGAAAACTGTACGGGGGTGAAGCTCGCATGCTTCTCCCTGCGACCCCACCCCAGAGAGTTTCCTTAACCCAAATTGTGACTGCTTTAACTAGACTTCACTGTGGGAACAGACCAATTACTCTGAGACAGTTTTCGGGCAAATTAACAACGATGTTCAGCAATTGGAAGCACATGTTATAATCTTCTTGATGCAAGAAGCCAAACATGATCATCGTGTTGTAATTCTTAAATTCATACATGCATGAGAATGTTTACTTGATTCCATCAGGACTTAATTATGGGTAATTAATTTAAGAATGGTGTCTTCGGTTGCAGTGTACAAACCATTTATTCCGGAAAGGTCCCAGTCAAAGAAAATGATTGCTGTTTTGGATTCTCGAGTCTCCCCGATTTGGAGACTGCCCTTTTGTGCATCTCACAAGCATGTGCAGGGAAATGGCTTCATGACAGCATGCTCAGCATCTGACCTACATGATTGTTGCAACATTTGAAGTGGGCAAACTCACATACCAGTGAGCTTCTGATCACATAGAGAGGTTCCTAGACTACCCCAAAATGTGGAATAGTTAACCAGTTCTCCTCCAAATGTTGCTGAGCTATACCTCCCAACAACCCAGACTTTGGGCCATGATTTAAACACAGAAAAAGTTGTACGTAGGTCAGAGTAGAGCCTGCTTCAACACAGCCATCCTTTCCACATACATATTTATGATACCAACAATAACTTCCTGCAAAGAGCTGTGAGAACGGAAAGAGGTACTTGCATTCTTCAGTGCCTTCTCTAAAGCCATTGGTTTCAGATGAAGTTAATCACTCTTCAGTCCCACCAAAATCAGTGGCATTTGAATTTGTTGCAATGCATTTGTTAAATGCAAGACATCTCTCTGGATTAGAGTTCATTTAAGATGCCAATTAAAAAAAACCAGGCTCTGTTTTTATTCAGTAGATTCCTGGGATACATAATGAATAGCATCTAACCTACTTGCCCTGTTTAGAAGTTCACTGGAAACACATGGTGGTGGGAGCAGAACTACACAATCTAACCTGAAGGTCCCCATTCCTACTGGCTATAGGCTCAGACTTTTGTAGTTGACCAGGAAGATCTTGAGAGTTAATATTCTTGTGTCCTGCTGAAACACATGCACAATCCTTCACACTGCATGATTGATGCTCCTCATTGTGTGGAGGATTCTCAGTGTGTTCAGCTGAGAAGCGCATTCCTCTTTTGCCCCTCCTACTCAATATGCAAAGGTTGGGGTAGAGTCAGGAAACATAGCACTGCCTGGAGGCACCATGCCTGAACAGGGCTGATGCATTTGCAACATCCCATTAGTTCATGAATTTTACTTGAAGTGCTAAAGCAGTGCTGGGGAGAATGGTAGACTCAGCTGTTTCTCAGTTGTTGAATTTTGTCATATTGGGCAGCTACTGCTTTTGAAAGCCAGTGGTCCCATAGGAGTCACTGAATCTTCTGATGTGTTGACCCATTTCCTAAGACTCCCCACAAAGTGTCACATGATCAACTCAGCCCATGTGGTCTTAGTCACATAAATGCCTCTGTAGCATGTGTCCTCATCACATTGATGCTGCTTACATTATGCTGAGCATCTCATTACAAGGCCACGTAGCATGTTAGGTCTGATCGCTCTCTCTCTCTCTCTCTCTCTCTCTCTCTCACACACACACACACACACACACACACAACCTTTCTCACAGCCTGCTAAGCAAGCCTGCAATTGGTCTGTTCCTTGCTTACCTCACTAAATCACCATGTATCTTTTGTCTATCCTCAACCTATTTCTGGTCTTCAGCCAGGACGCAAATCAACGTGGAATGGAAGAGAAGGTACTCCCATTTGCTGGTGCAAGTATACCTGAGAAAAGTCTAAGGGCCTCTTCATTGGTGTTGATGATGAGTAGGAGCTCCTCCTTATGCTCATCTTCCTTGCACACAAAAGAAACAATTCATTCCTTATAGTGTCACCAGCAGCATGAAATCCATGCCTGTCCAACATTTTGTAAGTGCTAATTGCTTAATTTGCTTCCACCGGCCTGGAACTGGGGAATTCAGGAGATGAGAGACGGAGAGGGGGAAACATAATTTTGTGAGCAGCCTAGTAGAAAATTGATGTCACTCATGTTCAGTCTAAATCATAAATCAAGTGCTAAGGCGCATGGCAAAGGAGCCTTGTTGAACACATGTATCTGAATTTCAACCTGTGCGCTGTACAACGCAAGCTTTTCTTGTATGGGCAGTCATGTCAACTTTTGCAGCTTGGGGATCAGAGACAATGCATGTAGGAAGAAAAGCCTCATGTAAAATAACAAAACATACTATAGAGTCAAGATAACAACATGGTAAAAACAGGCAGCGGTCAAAACAATGCTTATGTCCCAAAGTCCTAGCAAAATAAAGTTTTAGAAACTTCTTAATTGGCCATCAATACAAGCAAAATGGGATAAATTCTGGTGGCCATGAATTGCCATCCAGCTAGCTATGGGCATTGGTGGAGAAACACCATTGGTGGTTGCACAAGCTCATGGATTAAGTCAGGCACCCCCAACCTTCAGCTCTCCAGATGTTTTGGACTACAATTCCCATCATCCCTGACCACTGGTCCTGTTAGCTAGGGATCATGGGAGTTGTAGGCCAAAACATCTGGAGGGCCGCAGGTTGGGGGTGCCTGGATTAAGTCTATATTCTGATGTCATGTAAACACAGCAGGATGCAGTGATTCTCTTGGTATTTGGGCATTATATTTGTAGTTGTCACTTCTTGTTATTATGAATCAGTCAATTCTGTTTCAATAAATTGGCCTGTTTCAAAGACATCAACCAAGGTCTGAGGATATTGGGCAAAGAGAAAATACTGTATAATCTAATCCAATCTAACATTTCTTGCCCAAGGAAATGCCATTTTGCACATTTTCTTCTCATTTCTCATTGCAGTGGTGCACCATGAGCTTGAGAAAGAAAGAAAAATAGCATGTCTTCAATTTGCAATCCCACCAATCAAAATTGCTCATATCCATTAATTTAAAAAAGCTAGTTACAGGTAGGTAGCCATGTTGGTCTACCGTAGTCGAAAAAAAATAAAAAAAAATATCCTTCCAGTAGCACCTTAGAGACCAACTAAGTTTGTTATTGGTGTGAGCTTTCGTGTGCATGCACACTTCTTCTTTTTTATTTTAAAAAAGCTAGTTTTAGTTGATGGATCTACTAATACAGCCAGTGAAAGAAAGCAACCCAACTAGTATGTGTTGATGCAAAATCAAGCAACTGATGATCAAGTGAGCCAACTGAAGCGACAAATGATAGATCCGATTAAATGATACATTACTTTCACTTTGCCCCGTATCCTCCAATAGGCACCTTTGTTGAAGTTTTGGAAATTTCTTTGCCACTAAAGAACCGAAGCGGTCCCAAACATTTACATATTCACATCTTCATTCTAGGGATAAGATTGTGTTTCATGATGTTGTGATGGCAGAGAAGTACCCTAAGATAGGAGTCAGCAACTAGAGGGAGATTGGTGTGAGCCAATCCAGAAGCCAAAGAAGGGCATAAGAACAGTGTAATGTGGCCAGAATGAACCAACAGTCTCAAAGGTGGGTTGGAGAAGACTTTTGGCTGCCACCCTAAACTCCCTGCCCCGCCCTAGCAAAACTAGTTGATATAAAAATTCCTTCCAGTAGCACCTTAAAGACCAACTAAGTTAGTTCTTGGTATGAGCTTTCGTGTGCATGCACACTTCTTCAGATACACTGAAACAGAAGTTTCCAGACCCTTCTATATAGTGAGAAGGTGGGGAGGGGTATTACTCAGAAGGGTGGTGGGAATGGGTGATTGGCAGATAGCTGTGATGAGCCTGTTGACGACTCTTAATGACTGCAATAGGTCTTACAGGAAAAAGCAAGGGGTGAGAAGGTGAAAAATGGCTTTGTCATGTATAATGAGATACATGACAAAGCCATGTATAGAATGTCCTGGGAGATTGAAGTGTTCAATCTCCCAGGACATTCTATACAAGATCTCAAAGTAGCTGTTTTACTACAAAGGAATTTCAGAAATAGACTGGAAAGAGAAGCTGCTGAATTGCAACTTATCACCAAACTTCAAACCATGGAGAGACCTGGTCTGAACAAAGACCTTGGATTCTTATCTCATTATACATGACAAAGCCATTTTTCACCTTCTCACCCCTTGCTTTTTCCTGTAAGACCTATTGCAGTCATTAAGAGTCGTCAACAGGCTCATCACAGCTATCTGCCAATCACCCATTCCCACCACCCTTCTGAGTAATACCCCTCCCCACCTTCTCACTATATAGAAGGGTCTGGAAACTTCTGTTTCAGTGTATCTGAAGAAGTGTGCATGCACACGAAAGCTCATACCAAGAACTAACTTAGTTGGTCTTTAAGGTGCTACTGGAAGGAATTTTTTTGTTTTGACTATGGCAGACCAACACGGCTACCTATCTATAACTAGTTGATATAAGTTCTTGCTTGGTGTTTCATCTGTTCCTCAATCAGGCTATTTAAGCTGCCAAATACACAGTTTAAAATTCAGTATACAGTAGATTAAATGCATAATATGGTAATAATCATTATCATGCCACCATTTGTGATTTTTTACTTCACTAATTATGCTATTTATTATAAACTAAAGCAATAATCCATCAGGGGAGCGAGGGAGGGAGAATTCTATAAAACATCTGGATGAATTTAAGTGCTGACTGTTCCCTCAAATGATACCAGAGGCGTTACACATGATTGTGTGCATCTGTACAAAAAGAGAACATTGTATTTTTGATTCTTCTTGGCATATAAGCCCCAGAGGAGTGGTGTAGGGAGTAGTGAGAAAATGTTTTGGGGCATGAGTCCAAAACTCATGTGTAGGTGTTGGGATTTGGGATGTGTTTGCTTGCGAATCCTTCCCCCGCCCCCATCCCACTCCATATAGATATTCATACACATAGTGTTTTGGTGCAATGGAATAATTAAGAGACACAGCACTGCAAGTCAATAATTATGGATATAGGGTTTGTTTTTCTTACATAAGGATTACCTAATCATAGCAACTGATGGCTGTGAGGCATTCCTGCTGCATCATAAATACAGGTTATAAAATGGATTTTTCCCATTGATGCACCATTTATTGAAAGAGGAGGAAGGGGTATGGAAAAGAAAATAATCATGACATAAACAGATTCCATCATTATCTCTAGGGCAAAATGAGTTAGAAATCACTACAAAGGACCATTGCAAGATTATTGGGAAATCTCTGCAGTTGCTCCAGCAGGCTCACCGATGAAATTATTTGCTGTAAACAAAAATATTTCTTACATCAGAGTAGGAATCCCAGCTCTACTGTAGACATGGTGTTTTTCAGCTGCAAGCAAGTGGTTGTTTTAAAGAGAGTTCAATTATGATCTGTTTCTTTCAGCTCCCTATTCTGGCCAGCCAGGTGTTGTTGTTTTTAAGTGCTATGCAAAGCCTTCGAGACCTGTTTGCTCAGATGCTATAGTGACCAGAAAAAAACAGGCAGCAACACCATGACCAACAATAGTTCTCTAATTTCAACCCTCTGCAGCAGCAGTTTCCAACCTGGTGCCCTTTGGATGCTTTGGGCTACAACGCCCATCATCCCTAACCAATGTAGCCATGTTGACTGAGGCTGATGGGTGCTGTAGCCAAGGCTGCTCTGGACAGAAACTTAAAAGCTTGTATTATATTCTCCCAGTTAACACTGGTTCAATGGGAGCAGCTTGGGTGGTGCATCTTGTTATTGCTGTTGTGTAGCACCCCGGTACTACTGGTTCTGCAAAGGGCATTTCCCCACACAGAGCCCCAGGTGAACCCTACATTGTATTTGTGGCTCTAATGCAAGTTAGCTCACCTAGTCACTTCAGCTGTGGGGGAAAGCTGAGCGCATACTCCATACCTTCCAACACAACGCGGCCAAAATCTATGGCACCATCTTTCAGGCCTGCACTACTGTGCAAGTCACAGGACCAGTGTTGGATTTATGTATAATCTAAACAAGCTATAGCTTAGGACCCCCACTCTCTTGCGGGCCCCCCCAAAATATACCTCTTCTTAATTGTATTTCACTATTAATATACTTCTTCTTAATTGTATTTCAGTTCAACAATTACTTTGATAAAATACATATTTTGTTATGTGCAAATGGCTTTAGGTACCTATTAGGGCCATAAATATATATATAGCATATATATAGCATAGACAGTGGTACCTCGGGTTACATACGCTTCAGGTTACATACGCTTCAGGTTACAGACTCCGCTAACTCAAAAATAGTGCTTCAGGTTAAGAACTTTGCTTCAGGATGAGAACAGAAATCATGTTCCTGCAGCGCGGCAGCAGGCCCCATTAGCTAAAGTGGTGCTTCAGGTTAAGAACAGTTTCAGGTTAAGAACGGACCTCCGGAACGAATTAAGTACTTAACTAGAGGTACCACTGTATTCAACACACACACAAAAACAGCAACAATTTTTTGTTGACAAAGGACAGCTGGACACATAAAGGGCCCCATTACCTTCCGTAGCTTACACCTTTTCAGGTTAAACATGGTGTCTGTGGGTGCAAACCTAAATCTGGCCCTGCACAGGACCCATGTGAGATCTCGAGTCTGCCCCCAAACAGGGTTTTTCAGATACAATGTCCCAAAACATGCATTTTGGGGCACCATGCCTCCCAAAAGTGCAGCCTGAGATCACACGAGAGGCCACTGTTCTCTTGCGAGAAAAAATAGGATGCCCTGTGAGTATTTCCCCCCTGTTTTTTCCAGGGCAGTGGATGGGTATGACACTGTCTCGGGCATGTCTCTTTTCATTCTCCACTTGGTAGAATGAGGAAGCTGTTATAACAGGGAAGAAATTAGGGATTCTAGTGTTTTTAGTGAGGTCATATCCAAGACCTCACCCTAAGCTATTGCTGGATCAGGCTGAAAAACCTGCAGAATTCTCTCCACATTCTAGCTTTGTTAAAATATTCTTCTGCCTATGGCTTTGCAAGGGGAAAACACCCCACATGAGTATAAAGACTAGAATAATCCACATAAGGACAAAAAGACTCCTTTCATGCATGCTCTTGTGTCATATTCACATCTAATTATAAGTCTTATGAGCACATTTTTTCCACTCGCCCGCACTCAGCACTTATCTAATTGCCCCAAACTGAAAACACTCTGCAGTTTGGCTCAGCGATCCAATGAGTTCATTTTGAGACTATGCTCTGCTTGTATTATGATTCTCGGGATGGAATGAACATCTTAACTTTTCTTGTAAACATTGCCATAATAACAGGCACCGGATTCTTTGGCACCCCACTCCAAGGGAAAATAGATTTTGATCGCCTTCAAATGAAGGGGTACTGAATGAAAAGGGATACTGAAGTGAAAAGGGATACTGTTCCAATTCTCCCCATCAAATGTCTTTCAAGGTGCAGGTGGGAATCCACCCAAATTCGTGGACAGGTTTTGTGTTGCTGTTTGTAAATCCCGTTTCTGTGCCCGTCTCCCCTTCACACGCATGCAAATCTGCATTTGCCTCTTCACACAAGTCATGCAAACGTCACCCTCCTCCATTCATTGACTCACACACATGACCACATGTGCATCCTAGAATATGCATGTATGTATTATATACATCACCTGCCTATTAATGGCAGAGGCAGCACAAATTCTTTTCAGGTTAAACATGGTGTCTGTGGGTGCAAGCGTTTCACTGTCTCCTCCCTTCACCCTAAACAAAGAGCAAGACACAAATAGCCTCAAATGTCTATAGGTGACCCAAGTAAGCAAGCTAAGCTGTGCCCAATAGGTTAGGAAAACAAACCCACCTGACAACAATGAGCACAAGAAACATCCTTGCTGACCTCCAGGGAGATCTCCATCACTGGCACTCCAATACCAACATAACAGAACAATCCTAACCTGCAGATCCACTGGCTGGTGGCAGTTCGGAAGGAGTGAAGGTGCCTGAGACTGGGAGGAGGAAGAGTAAGGCAGTTTAGAATTACAACAGGGGGTTGAGGAAGGTCACAGCTCAGAGGCTGATGAGGGGGAAAGTTGGGAAATAATGGGAGAGGAGGAAGCACCGGGGGGAGGGGTGACAGCTGACAGACACGGTGTCTTTAAAAGCATTCCAAGCACCCCCCCATCTCCCAGAACCCAGCAAGCCTTAAAAGTAGGAGAGCAAAGAGCTCAAAGACGGAGGGCACGTAGCAGCACCCATAGAAGTGATGAATGAGGAAGTGGGAGAGACAGGGGGTGGAGATTAACTCGGGACAACGCCGTTATCCAATAGGATGGGTTCTCAAGCCTCTCTCTGTAAATACTGAATAAAAAGCGGACAGTAAGAAACATTTCCTTGTCTTTGTACATTCTTGGGCAACCAGCCATGGGAGTCACTGGCAGCAGCCTGACACCCCTGCTGCAGGACCGCTTCATCGGCAGTGGGCATGTCTGCCACAATGCCTGTAAATAGCTCCCCGGGTGTAGAGCTACTGTTGGTGGTTCCTTTACCAGCCCAAAGTAGGCCCTGAGGTGGGGCAGTCTAAGCTGGGACAGGACAGGAAGGAGGCCAAGGATCCTGGAGAGGTAAAGGGAAGATAAATAAAGAGAAAATATGTTCAGGGGAGGGGAAAGGAAGGAAGTCAATGTTTATCTGGAAACTTATTCCCAGATAAGTCAAGAAGCCACATCTGCCACCTGTCCAGGAAGTATAAGCCAGGGCTTCAGATGTAGCAGAAAAGCTGCCTTTTCATATACCTCCCCCCACTTAGGATTTTGCTGAAAGACATTAGCCACTGTACCCACTGCTTTCTTTTGAACAGATATACAGTACTTGTTCTCACTCATTAACTACAAGCCAGGGAACCTATCTGTAACTACAAGCCAGGGAACAGTGATTGCTCTGACTAATGCAATATCAGGTGTTTTATCCTTTGCTCTGAAATAGAGAAGGAAACCGCCATTCCTTTGGCCATTCTCCCATAGGTACAGTGAAAACCATTATATTGACGCACACGGCATATGAAAAGTTCTGTGTAATTTTCCATCAACCCTGACTAGTTAAACTAGAAGCAGCTGCCGGACATGGCAGTCTTGAGCATAAGACTGGTGGGGAGAAAGAGGAGGAGATACTTACTCATTTCCCTGTAGGACCTCTTTTCTTCAAAATCACCCCACCCCACTCCAGATGGTTTCTCAGCACCCACATAATTTCCACTGCAGGGTTGAAAGCAGAAGGGAGGGGCCTAATTTTGAATGGTAAAGGTAAAGGTAAAGGACCCCTGGATGTTAAAGTCCAGTCAAAGGTAACTATGGGGTGAGTTGCTTATCTCACTTTCAGGCCGAGGAAGCCGGTGTTTGTCCACAGACAGCTTTCTGGGTCATGTGGCCAGCATGACTAAACCACTTCTGGCACAACGGGACACCGTGATGAGTGCCAGAGTGCACGGAAATGCCGTTTCGCTTCCTGCCACAGTGCTACCTATTTATCTACTTGCTCTGGTGCGCTTTCAAACTGCTAGGTTGGCAGAAGCTGGGACAGAGCTCACCCTGTTGCGTGAATTTGAACCACTGACCTTCTGATTAGCAAGCCCAAGAGGCTCAGTGGTTTAGACAACCCATGTCCCCCAAATTTTAAATGGAGAATCAACTGGCAGGAAACCAATCAGGTTCCTCCTCCTTGATTGATACTAAAGACTCTCGCACAGCCCTTGCCTGATCTTCTCCAGATGTTTTGGACTATGACTGCCAACTGTCCTGCTGCCTCAGGTGCAGTATGGGGGTTGCTACCCCATCATCAGTACTGAAGTCAGCTTATGTATGTGGAATGGGCAGGGGTGCCATCTCATCCTTTGCCTAAGCTAGCAAAATAGACTGAGGAGACCCAGAATCAAATTTCAGTCATGAAGCTCATTTGATGACCTTAGACCAGTCATCTCTCAACCTAATCTACTTCACCGAGTTGGAAGGAAGAAATGGACCAAACCTAAGTATGCCATCCAAAGGTTCTTGGAGGAAAGGGAAAATGCAACCATTTTTTTACAGTGCAGTCCTATAGATGCCTCCTTTTGTGAGGTTTATTCCCAGATAAACTTGTTTAGGATTGCAGCCTTCATGACACAATGGCCCAATTCCCATTGGCCTTGCTTAACTGCTATGTTACAGCAATACCTTTTCCTTCTCAAACTTGCTAAATGTTGTGCTGCCTGATACATTCTTTCTGCACTAAATGGTAAAATGAAACATGGATTTTGAAAAAGCAATCACCATTTTGGCCCCTTCCTCATTATATCAGCCCGTTCTGTTTCTTTAGTGGTATACATGGCAATGTTGGCACTGTTTCAAAATTCTCTTGTTGGGCAGGAGTTTTGATTTCTCTTTGCTTCAACTCAAGGAAAGCAAACACATTGATAGAGATAACCAGTATTAAGATGTGAACGTTTAGGAAAATGCAGTTTTAATCTGCTACATAAATTTTCCAATACTGGAAGAAGAAGAAAATCTCTTTCTCTGAAATGTTTTCCAGATGTCTAACAACTTGTAATTTATATAAACAATTTCTGGCAAGCCTTCTCAATAATTACTCAAAAAGTAAACTTGTATACAACTCTAACGAATGATGCATTGTATGTTGAAAACAAGCTTTTGTGTTTTATAAAGACTTAAGGGCCAAACCCCCGTGTACAGTGCACTGGAATAAATAGATTTAAATATGCCAAACTCTGTTTTGGATCGTGGCCAATATCTTGGATTGCAACCAGCATTCATCCTCCCCTCCTTCCCCATCTGCTCATTATGTTCTGAATCATAATAATCATGGGAGCGACATGAAATTCACAGGGATAAGCAATTGGCTAACTGTTCCTCAATCTTGGGTTCCCAGATGTTGTTGGACTACAACTCCCATCATCCCCAGACAGATTAGCCAATGATCAGGGATGGTGGGAGTTGCTACTCCAACAACATCTGAGGCCCCAAGGTTAAAAATCACTGCCCCCATGCCATGTTTTCTGGATAAGCAATCCGGCCACAATGCAAAAGGAAGTCCTTGTGCGATCAGGAAAGTTTGCAGGGTCCCAATCCCACATTTGTGAAATTTATTTGCTTATTCCTCCACTGGCGGTAGGTTGCCTTGTCTCCTGACAGAATCTCTCTTCCCTCTTGATCATGGCATGTAGTCATTTATTATTATTATTTTATAATAATTTTTATTAGTTTTCCAATACAGAATAAAAACAAACAAAACAACATACACACATAAACAAACAAAAACATATAAACATGTATAATTTCAAATCCTTTTTTTCATGAACATTATTTCTCGGACTTCCCCTTACCTCCCCATCTCTGCATCTCTGTTTTAAATTTTTTTCAACAACCCTTCGCACCAATTAAATAATTACTTATTTTCTTTTTAAATTTCTTCTCATAATTAATCAATCAGATACAGCTGTAATTCTATATTATATATACTATATGGCATGTAGTCGTTTATTAGAGCAGGAGTAGCCAACACAATGCTCTTCTGAAGTTTTTGGTCTCCAGTTTCCATCAGGCCTGCTCATTGGCCACAATGAGTGGTGCTGATGATGAAAGCTGGAGTTCAGCAACATAGTGAGGGCATCACAATGGCTACCTGTAGGCTTGCTGTCACCGAAATGTAAAGGCAGGGGGTACCCCCTGCTACGGGGTAAATTGGAAGCCATTAAAAAAAATCCTCATAGCCTCAACTACAACTGCGCCAAAAGTCTGCCCAATCAGTGAATTTGTTTTGTTCTTTTAGCCCCAAGTCTGGAAACAGACATTTCAACCTGTAGTATCAACTTCCCATTATGTCTACATATTCTTTGCCAGCGCTGGCAGTTTTGTAGAGTGTTTTTCACTTTTTAATTTTTTTTTAAAAAAGGGAAGTCTTCATAGCCAATGTGCAGGGCATTATGTCATCGTGAGCTGACACACAGAGCTACATCTTAACCTAGCAGGGGTTTTGTGAACTGGCAAATCAACCCAGATGGAAGGTTCTCCTGGAAAAATGTATTTAATACTTTCATCCTGCCAAAAGCCACAGAGATTTGTAGTGCGGCACTTCCAGTTTAGTTCTTAACTGATCTAGCAATATCCAGAAAGTTAGAGAGAAGGCTGAAAGTCATTATAACCAGATGTTTGGGTTACATTGCCTTCTGACAGCTCAATTGTGCCACCTACTGTATATGAAGAGAATGACCATGCTCCTAGATTAGACCATTCAGCAAAGAGTCAAAGAGACAATTTCCTGTTCAATAATAGCATTTTTATTTAAAATCGTGTTCTTTTTAATGGCTTTCGTTGGCAGAAACAGCCACTTTTCTAAATCTGATGCCTTCTTATACTAGCAATTTATTGCAGGCAAGGTAGTTCCATAGTTTCCCCATTATTTTTTGCTGAAGATAATAGTTCTTTGGGACATAGTGAGACAGCAAAGCTATTTTATGCTCTTTCTCTCACTATTCTAATAATTTACAATGCAGTTCTCCGCATCTCCATTTACTTCTAAGACCCATTGTCTTCAGGGTCACTTACTCCCAATCAGTGCCTATAGGGTTAAATTACATTTGCTTTAATCTCCTTAATGCAATGGCATTTTTATTAGTTTTAATCTGGCAGTAATTTGGGGGCACTTTGGGGGCGGGGCCCAAAAGCTGGGGTTCCATAGGATTTTCACCCCAGTTATGTGTGCCTGGGACTTTAAATAGTTCATATGCATTCTCCTAACAGTCCATGTCTCACCACCATCATCATTTCATTCCCCTTTGCTTAGGGGAAATGGAGGTAACGGAATGGAATTATTGGGTTTCATTGCTTCACATTCCATAGATGGAATGGCTTCCTTAGTCCATAGAAAGCTTTTGATACAGTGGAGTGACCAAGGGGAGTGGCAACTTTTGCTGATTCTCTGATGCCACTGCAACCCCAGTACAGTGGCCAAGCTGCATGCTATGCTACTGGAGGCAGAGAGCAGGCAGGGATGTGGCTGTCACACACACACACCCCAGGGATGTGATGTGCACCTGGGGTGTGTGGCACACATCCCGAGGGTGTGGTATGCTGCCCGCGAGGGTGTGACGTGCGTTCTGGGGGTGTGACGTGCTGCCTGTGGGGGTGTGGTGCCCGGCACGGGCGGGGGTCCACGGCGTGTCTCCAGGGGGGTTGCCGCAATGGAACCCTACCAGAATAGTGGTGCCGCGGGCGGTCTGCTCCCTCCGCACCACCATTCCTCCCCCAGTGCACCAGTACCCCTCCCACATTGTTCTGGGGGGCACCCTCCAACTTTCCAGAACAGTGTGGGAGGTGGTACTGGGAGTGAATGGGGAAAGAGGAGTTGACAAAAGCTGCCTCCCCCACTGAAATATACTCGGAGTCGAGAGTGGATTTCATGCTCTTTATTCAGCTCATAGTGGTGAGAAGGAATGGAAGTTCCCCCACAATATTTGCTTTATATACATTATTTACACAATGGGCTGCATGTGATTGGCTAATTCCGGGATTCTCCTGTGGGCCAATCAGGTTGTGGATTTATTTCCACCTGGATTGGGTGGCTCCTGCAGACCAATTAGACTGCTGCATTGTTCTAGGACCAACCAGACTGCTGCATTCTGAATCCAATTGTTCTAGGACCAATCAGACTGCTGCATTTTGGATCCTATTCAACTCAGTACATAACACGCACATGCCACCAGCTGGAGGGAGGGAAGCCAGAATGCAACCCACACACTTGTCCATTAAATTCACGTTGGGCTGAGATTTGTTCCAGAGACCTACCAGCTCCAACTAGTCCATTGTTCTGTCTACTGGGTGACACTGCGTCTTGAACTGTACTGGGAACTTTGACAGGAAGGAAGGCCTCTTGTTCCCTGCAGGAATTGTCATAAAAAGGTGTGGTTAGTTTGAAAGGCCACAAGATGCGTTGTAACGGGAAGGATATATGACCTTTTGTTTAATGCTACTAACATTATAAACAAAACACGATGCATAGATTTCAAGTAATCTTTTTATATTAATCAGGCTTATAGAAAGGATTTTGCTTAATGAATATAACTCTTCAGCGAGCTTTGATATTCCTTTCCCCCCTCCTATTTCAGGACTCTGCATTTTATTTCTGAACATTCACGTTTGGCTTGTTTCTTTCATTTCTGCCTTTTACGACTGCTGTTATGCATGGGAAAATTCACCGGGGAATGCTTGGATTCAAGGGCTATAGCCAAAGTTTTTCCAGATTTGCAGATGATTGTTGGGGTCATAACATAACATATTCATAAGAATAAAAGAATGATAATGTTGGAACCTTCATCCATGCATGCATATGAGCCCGATTTCATGTTTTACCAGATTTCCGTGTGTGTATACAGCGGTACCTTAAGGGATGCAGGTGGCGCTGTGGGTTAAATCACAGAGCCTAGGGTTTGTTGATCAGAAGGTCGGCAGTTCGAATCCCCGCGACGGGGGTGAGCTCCCATTGCTCGGTCCCTGCTCCTGCCAACCTAGCAGTTCAAAAGCACGTCAAAGTGCAAGTAGATAAATAGGTACCGCTCTGGCGGGAATTTAAACAATGTTTCTGTGTGCTGCTCTAGTTTGCCAGAAGCGGCTTAGTCATGCTGGTCACATGACCCGGAAGCTGTACGCCAGCTGCCTCGGCCAATAAAGCGAGATGAGCACCGCAACCCCAGAGTCGGCCACGACCGGACCTAATGGTCAGGGGTCCCTTTACCTTATACAGCGGTACCTTACAAAAGCTTCAGGTTACGAACTCCAGTAACCTGGAAGAGTTAGCTCGAGTTGAGAACTTTGCCCCTGGATGAGAATGGAAATTATGTGCCGGCGGCGCAGCGACAGCAAGAGGCCCCATTAGCGAAAGCATGCCTCTAGTTAAGAACAGTTTCAGGTTAAGAACGGACCTCTGGAATGAATTAAGTTCGTAACTAGAGGTACCACTGTGTGTGTTTGTGTGTATCCCCCTCTATTTTTGCTGTTCCCCAAAACAGCTCAGTGAAGATTGAGCATGCTCACTGGCCCCAGAATGCTGACTGCTGAAGGGCAAAAATGGAATTCTGGAGTGGAATGGCAGGAATCCCAAACAGCAGCACTCCATCTACAACATTTGTTGCAGGTCTCACTTCTGTATTTTTGATACAGGAACATCTGTTCAGCAGAGTAACCATCTAATCATTCCTACGTTTTCCCAGCAGCAGCTACCTGGAGGAAAACCTTATCCTGAAACTGTCACTTAAAAGATAATTATGACAGAATCTTTACCACTTGCCAGTAAATTAAGGTGGCAGGGAAGCAAATCTTTAGCATCCTTAGGGATCCTTCTGAAGCACCATAGCTACCCAAATATCCTGTGACTGATAAAATGGTTCGGAGATTCTAGACTCTGTTTTGTGCGTGGAAAGAAATAAAGAGATCTACTATTTCCTCATTCCTCTGATTCCCAAGTTTATACTATATGAGCAAGTTCCTTAAAAGTTGGATAGGTAAAGGTAAAGGGACCCCTGACCATTAGGTCCAGTCGTGGCCGACTCTGGGGTTGCAGCGCTCATCTCGCTTTATTGGCCGAGGGAGCCGGTGTACAGCTTCCAGGTCATGTGGCCAGCATGACTAAGCCGCTTCT
The DNA here is from genome assembly GCF_964234715.1 of Podarcis melisellensis. Taxonomy (NCBI): domain Eukaryota; kingdom Metazoa; phylum Chordata; class Lepidosauria; order Squamata; family Lacertidae; genus Podarcis; species Podarcis melisellensis. Next base: position 118,196,054 of record NC_138528.1, read on the forward strand.
GGCGAACCAGAGCAATGCACGGAAACGCCGTTTACCTTCCTGCTGGAGTGGTACCTATTTATCTACTTGCACTTTGGTGTACTTTCGAACTGCTAGGTTGGCAGGAGCAGGGACAGAGCAACAGGAGCTCACCTCGTTGTGGGGATTCGAACTGCTACCTTCTGATCGGCAAGCCCAAGAGGCTCAGTGGTTTAACCCACAATGCCACCCGCATCCCAGAAGTTGGAAAGCAGTGGCCTATTGTACATACACAACCTGGCCAATGGATCGAGCCACCTGGCAAACGCAGAGCGTCATGTCTGACCAAAGCTGAAATACCAACAAAGTGAGCACACATGGCTGGATCAGACATAACATGAAAAAGATTGATGGAGATGCAGAGGCCATAGATGCTTGCGGGAGGAGAACTATTTTAAATGAACTGTACTCCTATGTTGTGAGGGTAAATAACAACATTGGAGTCTGGACTGCTGAGGGATTCTATGCCAACACAGATCCCTCCTCCTTGAGTAGAACTGGCCCACATCTTAAGATACAGGTTGGTTGGTGGTAAGGAAAGTGGTTGTTCAGATACTTGGGTCCTAGGCTATATAGAGCTTTATAGGCCAATGTCTATAAACTGATTGCAGTAGCAAAATTAAATATATGATAATGTGTTTATGTTCATGGGTGAAATGTTGTTCGGAAGTATGTGTATGTAACTATGTATCATTCACCAGAGTCTTCTGTTTTTGTTTGTAAAGTTAAATCTCCTGAAATGTGTAACGTGAAGATGCACATCATTTCCCACCGGGGGAAATTAACATCGTTTTTGTGCTGGCATTAACAATTTATGCATTGTATTTTCATGTAATTGAGCTAAGATTTAAAATATGCATAAATAAGTGTTTTTAATATTCTGTTGGAAGCCACCCAGAGTGGCTGGGAAAACCCAGCCAGATGGGTGGGGTATAAATAAATTATTATTATTATTATTATTATTATTATTATTATTATTATTATTATTATTTTGCATTATTCCCATATTTACAGAAGTGGGATTCCCTCCCCCCTCTAAAACAACTAATGACACTCATTGCTTTGAGATATTAACAAGAGAGATTGCTGTTGACATTGAACAAACTAGAAAAAATGTCAGCAAATTCTACTGATAATCTTTTATTTCAAAAGATTGCTTGTCATGCCACTACTACCATGCTACTATGGTACATACATACAGTGAAACATAGTCTGCAGTCATGACCAGCTTCTGTTTTGAGGCAGCCTTTGAGTATGGCCCCTTCTAAATCAGTGGCCCTGAACCCCAGTCATGAGTTGAACTGGGCAGCAGTTATGAGCTGCCATTTTTATTTCCCACAATGCCCTGGAGCAACACTAGAGACTGCTCAAGGGTGCCTGGTTCTGACATCAATGTTAAATAAGTTGGAGTTCTTGTTATTAAATATACCAAGAAAAAAGCACACCAAGAACTCAGAAATTGATTTGCGAGTAGGGACCACTCCCACTATTGAAACTTACATTGGCCTGAGTTCTTGGTGTGCATTTTTCTTGGTTCTGACATCAAGCTTACGATTTCACGCTATTATAAGCAGAAATTATCAAAAACATTTCACTTTATGTACTGTAGAACTTTATGTTCAGCAATGTTCTCCCCTCCCCCAATTTGTAGATGTGTTCACAATGGAATCCAGTGTTTTTTTAATCTAGTTTTTAAAAAAGAATTGTAGGTGTCCATCTGTCACCCTTCCTAGTTGCTTGTCATCAAACCTTTCACATTTGTCTCTTAGCGTGTAGTGTAGAATTCTTTGTGAAAGTGTTCACCGTTCTCTCTGTGTGGGAAAAGACCCTAGACAAAACACAGAATCTCACGTTGTTTCCTTTCCTGCTATTAAATAGTTGATCTCTAGTGACCACCTCTGCTCTTCAAATGCTAGATCATGGAATCATAACTGCCATTTTAGACTCTGTCAATGATCAAATAGCAATAATCTGCCAAAGCTGTTTGCTATTTCTTCCATTTGTGTTTTACTGATGTGCACCCAGCACCTAATGTTTATTATTTCTCTCCTCCACGTTTTTCTCCCCAGTCGTAGGAGCATGTACACACCTTGGCCAAGTGTACGCTGACAGGGATGTTTGGAAACCGGAACCATGCCAAATCTGCGTGTGTGACTCAGGAGCTGTTCTGTGCGATGACATCATCTGCGACGATATGGAATTAGAATGCGAGAATCCGGAGATTCCGTTTGGAGATTGCTGCCCAAAGTGCCCTTCACCAACGATGCCACCTGTAAGACCTTGTATAAACCTACCACCCTGAATCCAGCCTCAGCTAAGCCTTGATGCCTAAATTTAAAATGGTTTAGGCTACAAACCTATGCACACTTCCATGGGAGTAAAGTCCCACTGAATTCAGCAGGACTTCCTTAAGACATGAATAGGTTTGCACTATTAATCCTATTGAGTTGGATTCAACACAGTGCTAAGGAAAATGTTCCATGAGCGCAGGATTTCTGCTTGCAGAATGGAATGTTCTTCCCCTCTTCTCCCAGCCTCCCACAACCCTATGGAAGAGATTTAAGTATGTCATGGTGGGAGGAGAAGAGGGCAAGATCTATTGCACTGTGGTAATTCTTGTTTTCGTGCTATTATTTTGTTGACTATTGACCACTGGCTTCAAAGGGGTTATATTGGGCTCAATTCTATTTTCTTAGGCTTAACTATTGCTATGGCTCTTGATCAGTGCATACTCAAAATGGCCGTGTGTGATATATTCAAAACCTTCCTTCAACTATTGATTTAGACTTTGTGAGATCAAGCATCAAAGAGGGCCAACTTATTAGGAGCATCATCTAAATACAGCTATTTCCCCATTCTCAAAAGGGCTATTTCATGGAGGTCCGGGAACACTGATTCCTTCCCTTTTCACAATGAATCAGGACCTCTGCACTTCCTAGGCTGATAAAAGGGTTAGAATTTGAACTGCCAGGATATACGGAGAAATATTGTTTTTGCAACACGTTCCAGTCCAAACACCAAGAAGGATGTCTCTCAGCAATCTCCCAACAAAATCTGTTCTCACTAGAAACGGAGAGATGCTATAAACTGTTGAGCATATAAAAACTGGGCAGGGCTTGTTATTCACTTGAATACAAATAAAGCCTGGCAAGTATCAGGACTATCTACTTAGGCCAAAAAACTTTGCATCCAAAGAACACTAAATTCTGTCCCAAGAGAACATCCACTCTCTGCACAATTTGCATTGCCAATTATAAATTTGCAGCTGGAAATTTCTCATGGTGTGTAGATGCTTGGAACAAAGTTCATGTTCAGCGCTTGATTTCCGCTAGCTAAAATGCTCAAAACCCAGATCTAGAATCAAGATGGAAGCTGCCATAAAATGGAGTAGTCTGCATTATGAGTTTTGTTTATGAACTGTTGGGATCTTTGTGTCGTTCCTCCCCTATCCCTCAAATACTGTAAGAATACTTGAGGGATTTGGTGCTGCTAATGAAATAAAAATCAAATGCTTAGAGACACAACCTTTTACAGAGTGTGTGTATATTTAGGAATAAGCCCCACTGAATATAGCCGAGGTGAGGAAATGTTTCTTTGCCAAAGGCCATGTTCTCTCAGGGAATTATCTGTCAGGGACCCTCAGGGGCCACATGGCAGAGATAGGTAAAACCAGAGATTAAAGTGAGCAAGACCACCTCTTTCTCCACTCTTTCCAACAATCCTCTCTCTCTCTCTCTCTCTCTCTCTCTCTCTCTCTCTCTCTCTCTCTCTCTCTCTCTCTCTCTCTCTCTCTCTCCCTTCTGCCCAGTAGGCTGTCATGGAAGGGACTGCTAACTTGTATCCCTGGGATGGCTCAGTAGAGCATGAGACTCTTAATTTCAGGGTTCAAGCCCCACTAGGTGAATTTTGTGGTCCTTTCCAACTGCACAATTCTATGATTCTATAACTCAGAAAGGTCCCAGGGATCTGAACCAATTGCTTGCATAGAACCTTTCCTCCTCCTTGCTTCCATTGTTCCATCCAATTCTACTCCCCCTCCACATTTTTTTTTGCCTGTTCCTGGTCTTCTTATTTTCCTCTGGGCTCCCAATACCCAAATGAAATTAGGCAGAGGGCCACATGTACCTCTTAGGCCACAGATTTCCCACCTCTAGTATATAGAATATTCTTTAGATGAAAGTTGATGGCATAGATTTAAACTGCTGTCTCTCGCTGAACTAAAAGTAACTGGATGTGTTAAAGTTCTCTGTTACTATTCCCTTACCTGAATCATTATTTTTCATCCTAAAATTACCCGCAAGAATGTTAACTAGACTCTACCTTCCCCATATGATGTTTGTATGAATGCACACTGACCTGGCTCGAAGTTTGAGGCCCACTCCTGTCATAGAAGTTTTCATAGAATTATAGAGTTGGAAAGGACCACACAAGTTGTCTAGTACAACCCCTTGCAATGCAGAAATCTTTTTGCCCGGTGTTGGGCTTGAACACACAACTCTGAGATTAAGAGGGTTCATAGAATCATAGAATAGAATCATAGAATCATAGAGTTGGAAGAGACCACAAGGGCCATCAAGTCCAACCCCCTGCCAAGCAGGAAACACCATCAGAGCACTCCTGACATATGGTTGTCAAGCCTTTGCTTAAAGACCTCCAAAGAAGGAGACTCCACCACACTCCTTGGCAGCAAATTCCACTGTCGAACAGCTCTTACTGTCAGGAAGTTCTTCCTAATGTTTAGGTGGCATCTTCTTTCTTGTAGTTTGGATCCATTGCTCCGTGTCCGCTTCTCTGGAGCAGCAGAAAACAACCTTTCTCCCTCCTCTATGTGACATCCTTTTATATATTTGAACATGGCTATCATATCACCCCTTAACCTCCTCTTCTCCAGGCTAAACATGCCCAGCTCCCTTAGCCGTTCCTCATAAGGCATCGTTTCCAGACTCTACTGACTGAGCTACTCCTTCAGTTGCCCTGATGGGAGCAAGCGGTTTAGCACATTCAGTGAGTGCTACACATCTACGATCTTTTAATTTCCCACAATGCCCTGATGCAGCAACAACCACACAAATCTCATGGGAAGAAAATAAACATTTCTAGAGTGCTGTGGATTTCTAATTTCCGCATTAATCTGAAATTAATAGCATTTAAATATGTACATATTTTTGAACTTGTTTTATTTCAAATATATGCATTTCTAAGCATTCTGAAACAAAGTATTGTTTTAAGCAAGGTTTATAAGTGTTTTTTGGAGCCAATAACGGCATCACTAAGTGTAGAAAAGTGTAAATTCCAAAGGAAAACTGTGTTGCGATCTGCAGTTAGTTCTAGGGGCGTAGATCATGTTGGGCTGTATCATTCTCAGAGAACAAAAGAAAGAAGCATTTCTACTGAACACAGGCTGCAATAAACAGCACTCTTTAGCTAAATTGTATGATGACATCCCATCACCCTCAATCAAAAACTAAATGAGTTTATAACTAAAAATGTGGAGTGTCCCCTCATATTGTTTGAAAACATTTGGGCAATTTATTGTCTTTCCTTGAAAACTAAGCAGCTCCTTTTGATAAACAGGGTGACACGGGTTGTAATACATACCAGAATTTATCTCATCTAGACCATATGAAAGAAGTGCTCATTTTCATGGATTTTATTGGAGTTGTACTTGGAAAGCTTAACAATAGCCTTTTCTCTGAATTTTATTGTCCTCAAAACACCAAACGCCAAGCTGTTCAAACAGAGACATTGTGCACTGAGGGAAGAGGGAAGGGAAAAGGTGAGGGGTACCAGGAAAAAGAAGAAAAGGAAAAGAGAACATTATTCTTTATGTCTGTTAAATTTCTGTTCTGCCCTTCCTCCCAAAGGAGCCCAGGGCTTCAAAGAAGTCAACAAAACAATGTAGTTAAAAATAAAATAAAATCTTTAGAATGTTAAGAGTACCCAAAACATTAGGAACATCTTTAAAAAGTCATCACAGCTAATAGTGTTCAGATTGACAGGAACAGTATATTTCAGCAATCAAGCACCTGGGTGAACGTGAAAGCTTTTACATACGTCTTGAAAGTTAATAATGAGGGAAACAGATGCACCTCACCAGGGAGGGCATTCCACAAATGGGGAGCCACTACTGAGAAGGCCCTGTCATGGGTCAATATCAACCAGGCAGCAGAGGCAGAACCATCAACAGTGTCTTGTCTGCCAATCTCATGGCCTGCAATGATTGATCGTTTCCTTCTAGTAGCTATCTCAGCAACTCCTCTTCTGATTTTTGGCATTCATGAAAAGAATGCATTTCTTTTCAACAGTGTGGCCTTCTGGATGTTAGTTAGTTAGTTAGTTAGTTAGTTAGTTAGTTAGTTAGTTAGTTTATTAAATTTCTATACAGTCGTACCTTGGATCCTGAACACCTTGCAAGTCAAACGTTTTGGCTCCCAAACACCGCAAACCCAAAGTGATATGAGTGTTCCGGTTTGCAAACGTTGTTTGGAACCTAAACGTTCGACATGGCTTCCATGGCTTCCAATTGGCTGCAGGAACTTCCTGCAGCCAATCGGAAGCTGTGCCTTGGTTTTCAAACATTTTGGAAGTCGAATGGACTTCCAGAACAAATTCCGTTTGACTTCCGTGGTACCACTCTACTGACTGCTCTTCATCCAAGGATCACAGGGCAGTTGACAATATAAAAGCACAAAATTGCACACCATAGTAACAAACAACCCCCCCCCCCAGTATTATGTTGCTGGACTCCAACTCCCATCAGCCCCAATCAATATGGTTAATTGTCAGGGATGGCGAAAGTTGTAGTCGGACAACATTTGGAGGGGACTCGGTTAGGTAAAGTTGCACCTGGGGATATGCCAGTTAAGCAAAAATGCAGTCTTTCACTTATTTTGGTGGGGGAGAACGATACAATCTTTTTGAAAAGTGCCAATGTGGATGTATATTCCAGTCATGTTTGAAACTCTGGTCAATTTCTGATCACTTATTTTCTTTATGTTTGTACTGACTTTTATTGCTCACCTTGATTTCTTTTTCTTCCTCTAGGGCCCTGATATGAACATTCCAGGTGGTCCTCAAGGCCCCAGGGGAGATCCTGTAAGTTCAATAACTATAAAATCATGTCCTTATTTCTCTTTTTTTTAAAAAAAAAAAGCGAGCCTCGGTTCCCAATAATACTAACACAAGGGAAGAATGAAGGACTCAGGCCACTTGCTTAGGATGTTGGTCTCCTGCCATAGATCAGCTTAGGCTTCAAAGGCCTAGTTTTTCACACTAGGAGAAAGCTGTAACATTTCAGACGTCTGATAGGGACACATATAATTGATTGCTTCTTATTGCAAAACGTGCCCTGCTTCCATATCCCATACTTGTATTCTATACTTGCAGGTGGCGCTGTGGTCTAAACCACTGAGCCTCTTGGGCTTGCTGACCATAAGGTCAGCAGTTCAAATACGCACAACGGGGTGAGTTCCTGTTGCTCTGTCCCAGCTCCTGCCAACCTAGCAGTTCGAAAGCACACCAGCGCAAGCAAATAAAAAGGGAACCCCTGTGGCGGGAAGGTAAATGGGCTCTGGCTTCCGTCATGGTGTCCCATTGTGCCAGAAGCGGTTTAGTCATGCTGCCCACATGACCCAGAAAAACTGTCTACGGATAAACGCCAACTCCCTCAGCCTGAAGCGAGATGAGCGCCACACCCCATAGTCAAATTTGACTGGACTTAAGCATCCAGGGAGTGGGACGCGGGTGGCACTGTGGGTTAAACCACAGAGCCTAGGACTTGCTGATTGGAAGGTCGGCGGTTCGAATCCCCGCGAGGGGGTGAGCTCCCGTTGCTCGGTCCCTGCTCCTGCCAACCTAGCAGTTCGAAAGCACGTCAAAGTGCAAGTAGAAGAGCATTTCCGTGCACTGCTCTGGTTCGCCAGAAGTGGCTTAGTCATGCTGGCCACATGACCCAGAAGCTGTACGCTGGCTCCCTCGGCCAATAAAGTGAGATGAGCACCGCAACCCCAGAGTTGGTCACGATTGGACCTAATGGTCAGGGGTCCCTTTACTTTTACCTTAACCATCCAGAGATCCTTTTCCTTTACCTTTTTACTTGTATCCCCTTATGGTTGTTCACAAGAGCTCACTGCATGCAAGCAGGCAGGAGGCAATGGGGACCTCTCTAATGTTTACATTGACTCCCATTCTTGCTCCTAGTGCCCATGTTTCATGGAACATCACCAAGGGCCTATGCATATAAATTATAATGTGCAGACTGGGTGGGTGGAGGACTGCAGGCAGGGCAAGACATTTGCACATGCCCTCACTGCCCTTTCACACATTGGCCATTGTGGCTTTTGTGTGAACAATCCTAAGTTAGATTTTTTTTTAAAAAAATGTTTTTTATTAAAGATTTTCTTGGTTTACAAAAGTATGTGCATTGTCTCTTTTTCAAGTTGTAAAGTCTTTTCTACAGATCAGGGCCCCACTCTCTTGGGGGCCCCCCAAAAAATTAAAGCAAAAGAAACACTGTACATTTTCAAAATATAAGATAAAAAACAAATAGAATAAAGCCTACACACAGCAACAGTGTTTTGTGTTCTTTAGATCCATAAATTGCCATACAGCATATATTCAACACAAAATACAGCGACAATTTGTTGTTGACAAAGGACAGCTGGACATATAAAGCGCCCCATTACCTTCAGTAGCTTACGGCCTCATCAAACCTAAATTTGGCCCTGGGCAATAGTGTTGTATACAGTATAAGGTTAGGGAAGAAGAGTGGGGAGGGGGTGCTGAAACTTACATTCTTTTCTATAGTGCATGTGTGGGGTTTTGTGGCAACGTCAGCTGGGTAAGTTCTCGTTCTACTCGCTTATTACATTTCCTTGATAGTGAGAGGGATTGTGGGGGCCCAAGCTGACGCAAGTGTGGGTCATCCATGCCTACTTGATGTAAGAAGGGGAAACACATGGGCAACACACACTGTTTTTGTTTTATAGTACTCCGTTCTGGTTATTTGAATGACAAAGGGCTTGAGCACTTGATGCATGCCTCAATTATTATTATTTCAATTCATGTTCAGGGTCCACCTGGTACTCCTGGAATAAATGGTTCACCTGGTCCACCTGGCCAGCCAGGAACACCTGGCACTCCTGGCCAACCTGGAGTCTGCCCAAGTTGCCCCGGTCTTGGTACAGGATCGGTAAGTCACTCTCTCCTTTCTGTTTATGTTTTGGCTCTGAATTTGTTTTAGGTGAAACAGTACTATGTGCACGCCATAGAGTCATGAGAGATACGTTGCTCTGTTCCTCCATAGAACAGCGTTTTGTCAAAGGTTCTGAATGAAGATGGGAAGTTTCTGGAAAGTCATAAAATGTTGTCAAAAAAGTTCTTTTAGCCGATGGGAAAATGGATCCCTAGGCTGCCACCACAGTTCCCTGGCCCCCCACTCTTTATAAACCCCACTCTAGATATTTGTGCTTCTTTAATTTTTCTATTCCAGGGTCCCTGCCACAATAACTCACTGAGCTCCTCCATTTGACTATTTTCTGCTGCTACCCTTTCCCTCAGAACATTTTTGTAGCCTCATGGTGGCTTGGTATGTATGATAGGCTTAGTCATGAGACTGGCACCAATACAGGAGACAGAATGAACTAATAACTAAGATTTTTATTACTACTGTTGTTGTTGTCATCTCAATAATTTTGTTTCTTGATGACAGTTTCTAAGGACTCAAGCGTTGCTGTTGCTGCCACCAGCCTTTAAGCACCTCGGGCCAATTTCCCAAATTCCTAGCCAAATTCACGCACAACTCTGTTCAGCTACTGGGGACAATCTGCCTCTGGTCGAAAAGCTCCACCAGTTGTACTTACAGCTGCTTGGGCAGCTTAGCTGATTTTAAAAACCAACCTGTGTAACTTTCTTCTGCTAAGACCTTTACACAGGGCAACCCCTTAGCCCAAGCATAGGCAAACTCCGGCCCTCCAGATGTTTGGGACCGCAATTTCCATCATCCCTGACCACTGGTCCTGTTAGCTAGGGTTGATGGGAGTTGTAGTCCCAAACATCTGAAGGGCCAGAGTTTGCCTATGCCTGCTTTAGCCCAACAGAGTCAATGGCTCCCTTCATTTAACTTCACCATCAAAGAACTGTTACACATTGGGGTTGAATGGCTTTGTAGGCCTCACCTTGCACTTTCAGTTGAGCTTTCTTTGGTCTTTGTAAAGGACAAGACGGCACTCTGGACTGGCAGTTAAATCTTACTTCAGCTTTGGGGAGGGGGTTGTGTTCTTCACCACACCTGAGACAACAGGCTCATTCAGGAGCTCCAGGATTTGCTGTGAAGCACAGTTCTGTCCTCACACAGAGCAGAATAGCCAGGAAGGAGGAGTTTCGCAGGTCTCTACAGTCCTCACCTTTAGCATTTGCTTAATGACAAGGCTGGTCCTGATACTTCCCGTTCCATTGGATTTTTGTGTCCCACCGCAGCTGAGAACCAAAGAATCCTTCTATCCAACATCTGCTAAATGCACTCAAAAAACGTGTGTCTTTCCAACCAGTAAAATACAAATTCTACTTTTGTATATGGTAACAAAGGGACACAGGTGGCGCTGTGGGTTAAAGCCTCAGCGCCTAGGACTTGCCGATTGAAAGGTCGGCGGTTCGAATCCCTGCGGCGGGGTGCGCTCCCGCTGCTCGGTCCCAGCGCCTGCCAACCTAGCAGTTCGAAAGCACCTCCGGGTGCAAGTAGATAAATAGGGACCGCTTACCAGCGGGAAGGTAAACGGCGTTTCCGTGTGCGGCTCTGGCTTGCCAGATGCAGCTTTGTCACGCTGGCCACGTGACCCGGAAGTGTCTTCGGACAGCGCTGGCCCCTGGCCTCTTAAGTGAGATGGGCGCACAACCCCAGAGTCTGTCAAGACTGGCCCGTACGGGCAGGGGTACCTTTACCTTTATATGGTAACAGCCCTGTTTCCTTTCACGGCAGCTGTAGCTAATGCTGCATTTTACTACCACGTGGTGCACTTCTCGCAATGCCAAAAAGAAACCTTTTGTTAAAGAATTGGTCCGACAAACCTGCCGTTCTCCAGGAATGTTGGGGAAAGTGAGAAACTTAAGTCAAAAGAAGGACATTTCTGGAAACAGACATCCATGCGGGGATCAAACCTGCAACCTTGGCATTATCAGCACCACACTCTAACCAACTGAGCTATTCAGTCCATTAAATGAGCCTATAACTTTGCATGGTTATTATGAAGTGTTATGAAGTATTAAAACAGAGTCCACAAATCCACAAGTGTATGCAAGTCCCCCCTCTAGCAAGCCCTGATCCTTGCTGCATTGAATGCTTGCTGCTGAAGTGTTCAGTAGACCTCCTTCCAGAAACTTGTATGATGCCTCCAGCAAGGAGTCAGAGCTCCGGGAAAACCTCCCCATGCCTGCTGATGTGTATTGGCCCTAGAAGGAACTGCATGAGTAAGCTGTCCATCACTGTGCTGTTATGTTTTTCGGTTGTACGTTTGTTTGTTCGTGCAAATTTGTATTTGTTTGTGCAGCCTTGGTTTGGCTTCTTGGTGTGGATAATTTTCACTTTCTTGGCCTTCTACAGCTGATCACAATGGTATTTCCTTTTCCTGCCTGCCCCTTCTGTCAGTTCTCCTTGCTACAGCTACAGCTCGCAATATCTCCCACGCAAGCTTTGGGCTATGGTTTGCATACATCTCCTTTCTCTCTGATAAAGCAACGTGTGTTCCATGGACTCATGGATCCATGTGAGGCCCTTACAATGTTCTTTCTTTACCCGTTCCTTCTCCCAAACTGCCTCTTTCCCAGCTTAAGGTGCAATACTGAGAATGATGGCGACGATAACACTGCGCGGAGAAAAGGGTTGTGAAAATGGACAAGAACTTTATCTTCAGCCTCCTGGAAGGCTGACCTTTAGCGGTTGAGGAGACAGATTCATTTGCTCCCAAGCTACATTTTGGTCAACCTTGCCACTGTAATCGAGAGCAACAGCATTATCCACGCTAGAGGAAATTATAACCCTATCTTGACTGACCAATCATGAAGATGTGTCCTATGGACTTTGAGTGGGACACCTCTCCATTTCAAATATACAGTATTGCCAGTGGATCTGTGGACAGCTGTCAGCTCCTCATTACATGCTTACATGTGCTGGTTTTGTATGTCATTGCAATTGTGTATGCTGTCCTCCTGTTTTATGTGTAATGTCTACATCTTTTTCGATTTCTTTTTTTTAATTACAGAACTTTTCTCCTCAGTATGAAGGCGATTATACCAAGTCTGGTGGAGGAGGATACGGCCAACTTGTAAGACAATAACACTGTCTCTCATCTTTTCATTGAAATTACTGGTTTTTCCCCCCTTGTACAGATTGTATTGAACATATACTATTACTGCTTAGGAACGTAAGAAGTTTTAAAGCAGGTCACATTACTTTGGATCTGGATTTGAGCAATTCTTTAAAATATTTTGATCAACTTTTCCAGACTTTTCCTTGACATCTCTACCTTACCATTATTTCTTCTTCATTCCCCTCCCCTTTGATTTTTTTTACTTCCTTGCTTCCATGTTCAGCTTCTTCCTTTTCCCCCTTTTCTTTTACTCCTACATTTCCCTACTTTCATTTAAGTTTTTCCCCCATTACCTGCTCCACAAATTTCTCCCTTCCAGTCATTTTTGTCATTTTCTCCATTAGTAACAACATTTCAGACCATTCATTGTGTCTCATTCTCTATTTCCACATGGAAATTTCAACTGATAATGGATCAAAGAATTGTTTATAGCTCTTTTCGCATTAGCAGACTTTTATTGCACCCCCCCCATTATCTATAGCTGCCCAGATCAGTCCATAAGGATTTTTAAATACTTATTCAGCATCGTATATGTGCTTTATTTTTTGCTGGGGGGGGGCGGTGTCCAAGAATTATTTTGATGTAATCAAACCTACATGAAATTTCCTCAGTAAAACTGTGTCATGAAAGAGGCATTCTTGTAGCTCCCACTTTCTATGTAAATTATGCAAGCAGTTAATTTCCCCTTGAATAGGCAATAGCCACCTACAATTGTCGGTCCTTATTTTCTTGAATGGAGCACATGTTTAGAAGAACATTGCAAATTTAGGAATGCAGGGCTAGCCCAAGATATCTTCCTGCATGAACCAGATCCCAAATGATGCTCCCCATAAAAATATCAGGTCTAGCTTGCATCCTGCCTTCATCTACCACCAGCACCATTCATGATGCCACCTGATGCATGTGGTCTCACAACACTACATGGCAGGACTGGCCCTGTTGCAATCAGGTTTGTATTCTGTATATTCTGTTACAAGGGCTGTATTCCATGCACTGGATTATTAAGAAAGCTGTCTACACAAGTGGTCTACAAAGGAGATAAGAATCCTGGTTATTTCCTACATCTTTCCTACTTTGTCCATTTATTAATATGCTCATTAATCACCATATTCATTCACCTTCTGTTCCTCACAGGTTTTTTCTTCCTTTCAGTTTGTTTGTTCATTAATCCATCCATCCATCCATCCATCCATCTAACCCATTCATCCATTTCCAGTTGTTTACCATATTTCTCTCACAGTTTGTGTCATTTGCATTCTGCTGCTTGGCTTCCACATCTGAGATGCGCTGAACCAGAGGGGGGAAAGAAATACCTGACCATTTAATGTTCTTGGTTGCTACATTGCTTGTGAGCTTTCTGTTTGACTTTTGTCGTGTGGGTATGGCTAGAGCTTCAATAGACACAGATCACTAGACGGTGCCAAACTTCGTTTTGTGTGCAGCATTTATTTGTTCTTATTTTTTTGCGACTCTCGGAACATTGATGCACAGCCAGTCCTTGGCCCTTTACCTAAAGAGAGCTTGTTTCTCCATTGAATCACCTACACCTGGAAGAACTTGGTGTGACTGTGTCTGGCACAGCAATCACAAGAAATTCTTACATGCCAGCTACAATGGAGCCTTTTCATGATGGGCCAGCCAATAAGAAAGGAAGCACACAGGTGATTGGCCGTATGATGATCAAGTGTCATGAGGCTCTATGCAAAGAGATCTCCAAACTGAAATCATCAAGAACGGGGGAATTCCCTGTTATTTTGGTAGACACAAAGCAAGCACATCTACATAAATCTGTATCTGTGCCAGCTTGAGAATACTTTCAGATTTAGCTTGTAACTTGCAACTAGCCTTTATTGGCATAAGTGAAAACAGTAAACTCAAAGAAAGTCATCCAAATACATTGATAAGCCAAACACATACAATATATAAAAGACTAGATAACCACTATTGAATAAATCAGGCAATTTTAGATTTAGCTTTAAAGATCTCGGCTAAGTTCCTCGAAACAATCTTGGTACAGATTCAGCTCTTGATATGTGATGATTGCAGTGGAATAATTGACTTGTGCATCAGACTGCACTTTTATTCACTACTTTGTTTACTTACACTGTGCCTATTTGTAAATTAAGATTTACCGCATACAAATCAGCAGTATTGAGTAAGAATGCCTTATAAGTGAAGCATTCGGCTGCCAAATATATTAACTGGTGCAAATCCTTGGATACATTAGCTGCATTAAGGAATATATTACTTTGCCATTCATGTCATTCACTTCTTGTCACACGGAGCATGTCATCTAAGTTGCAGTTCTTGCAATAGGATTCCTGTGCTGCTATCACAGCGGGCTATAATTAAGTGGCGAAAAAATAAATATTCCCTGCTTTGTGAAATATATTTTATCTGTGCTGTAAGTCACAGGATATATTTCCAGTGGTCGGGAATATATTATGTGTGCTTTGACTTATGGACTCAGTGTGTGGGGAGAGCATTGTCCTTTCCCATGGAAATTACAAAAGCTTAGAAGACCTTTTAAGCAGACAAATAAAAGCATAACTGGATATGGATGACAAAATGTGGCTTTTTGCCTAATTATCAAGCATCCACTATACAAATTTGTTGATTTTCCATCAAACCTTTGAGCCTTCTGTGTGTGTGACATGTGTGTTTGTGTGTGTGTGTGTTGTAGATATGTGGGAAAAGGTTGCAGCTCAGTGGTAGAGCATTTGCCTTGCATAAAGAAGATCCCATGTTTAATTCCTGGTATCTCTAGGTAGGGCTGAGAGAGAGATCCCTGTCTAAAGCCTTGGAAAACACTGGTGGTCCATGTACTGTACACAAGACTGAAATGGATCGATTGTGTGACTCCGTATCAGCTACCTAAACTTCTTATGTTTAGCGTGTAGAGATGGATAGATAGAGAACGTGCAGAATAAACCAACAAGAAAGTCATCAATACTACATAAAAATTTGACTATAATTTTAGTACTATCACTTGCAATTCAAAACCACTAGCAGTGAGATTGTTTTTCATCATAGGCAAAGGGCTCACTGTATGATTATGCTACATTTTCCCTTACTCTCAGTGGAGCTGTTTCTCACCAAAGCTCCAATTCTGTTGCCAATGGAATAGATGTGGATTGAGATGGGTTCAAAATTGCCTAGTTAAAGCACACTCTGCCTTTTGCTTCATCTTTTCCAATAATACTGACGAGCCCTTTTGTTACAGCTTGCATTTGGTCTCTACACTCTGTCTCATGGGTATATTCTAAATTCACTGTGTCTGATGGTATTGTTTTTACAATGTTGTTTGTAGGGTGCACCTGGAGCTCCTGGCGCACCTGGCCTCCCTGGTCCTGTTGGTCAGCCCGGTCCACCTGTAAGTACAAGTAATGCTTCTCTAATATCTTTTCTCACTGAGAAATAGGATCACGTTTCATGAATAAGGGCCAAACCAACCAATACCTAGAAGATGCACCATTTCGATTTAGCATGCTTCCAGACTGTCACTATTTTGGGGTGGGGTCAATTATGACATTTCAACCTCTGAAAACTTCTGAGGGAAAGGCCAAAGGAGATATCCAGCTAGTTGTGCCACCACCTTTCACACGGAGCACTTTCGGACATGAAGCTAAGCCAGGGGAGCCAACTTGGGCCCCAGGTTATGGGTGCCCAGTATGCATGATGTCACAATGCCATATTATGACGTGACATTATGACATCATGCACAGCTCCTGGCCTCAGAACCTGACTTCTGGTGGTACCGGAAGTGGGTTTGGAGGTCTCAGAAAGCATCTCCAAGGCTTCTGAGATGCTGTCCGAGGCCTTGCAAGATCTCAGAAGTTGTGTGGGGGCCCTGCAGTGTGGGTGCTAAGCTAAACCATACTTATATGGCCTGCTCTCCTCTCCCTGATCCATCCCCAGCTCCAGAGAGGAAGATTGGAAGCACCCAATTCCACAAATGAGTTCCCTATTTCATCCAATCTCCAAGGAGTCTGGTTCATTTAAACAAGCTAGGATCAATCCATCATTTTTCAAATTAACCAGAATTCTCCAGGTTTGAGCATGACAAGGAACTCTGGTTAGTCTATAAGCAAAAGTGGATTGTCATTATCTCTTCTGTTGCATACCAAAAGGGGAGAGTGGAGGGAGAACTGAGGCTCACTCTCACAGAATTAAACTATGGTTTTAGTACTGTGTCCAAACTGAGCCATTTTTTAAATTCTAAAATACAGTGGTACCTCGCAAGACGAAATTAATTCGTCCTGTGAGTTTTTTTGTCTTGCGAATTTTTCATCTTGCGAAGCAACTGCACCTCTTCAAGCAATGCACCCTGGGTATTAACGGTTTTCAGAAAAAGGAAACAAACTTGCAAGACCATAGGGAAATTCGTCTTGCGAAGCAACTAAAAAAACGAAAAACTCTTTCGTCTTGCGAGTTTTTCGTCTTACGAGGCATTCGTCTTGCGAGGTACCACTGTAGGCAGATAGCACAAATTATTGGATGCTACGCAATGGAATCTCTTTGATGGTGTCGAAAGAATTCATTCTCCTTGACTCCCTCTTGATGTCTCAGAAATTTGGAATTTGTGATTGCAACATTTAATGAGCCACTCAATCCATGATTCCTAAGGTGTGCCATTTGTCTTGCCTAATAGGGACCCCACGGATACCAAGGCCCCCCTGGTGAACCTGGCCAAGCTGGTGCTCCGGTAAGTATCAGTGTACACTGTTAATTATTTGGCCTCACAACTTAATTTTGGTAAATGATCGTGCTGTGTGGAATTGTAGATTAAATACTTCCAGCATTCATTAGCAGGAGTTATTATTATTGGACAGTTTTCTACAATAATTGGAAGAACACAAGTAATGCAGATTTTGTAGAATTGTGGAAACGCTTACCTGAGGCTCGCAGGCACATTTGAAAAGAACCTTATCTCTTGAACTGGTGCAATCGTAAAGCATTGGGGAGAATACCGCCTTATTCTACACTCTGATTGGAAGGTGAAAGTGAAAGCAGAGGAGCATCCGGAATGCTTCTATCCATTTTTGGAGGCTTTGAGCATTTTTATTTCTCAAAAATGCTTCGCTACCCATTGGAAACCATAGGAGAGAAAATGGAGGAAGAGATTTAGTCAACAGTGTGACTAAATTTGTCCCTGGTTTGTGGATGTGTCAGGGGAACATGACAGCTTTGGATCCTTCAGATCCAAGCCTCTCACAGGGACACACCTAGAATGCCTCTGATATGACCCCATTTTTATTTTATTTTTGGCCACATGGACATCAGAGCTCTGCCAGAGGATCAGAAAAGGAGGCTCTGATGTCACTCTCCAATGCTAAGAATTTTGTCTCAGATGTTGGAAAGATGAATTCAGTATTCTTATGGTCCCTGGAATGCCCTTGCAGAGGTAATAGGATTGCACCCTTAATCTGCTGAGGCAAAAGTTGTTGTTATTATTATTATTATTATTATTATTATTATTATTATTATTATCCTGCCCTCCCCAGCCAAAGCCGGGCTCAGAGTGGCTAACATCATACAAGTAAGATAATGCATAAAAATAAGTGATCAATAAATTAAGATACATCCCACAATTAATTCAAACAAATTAAAATTAATATTAAAACTGGACAAGTGGCAATCTTCAAGTTAAAACTGAAGGCAGTTACCAACTATTTCCACTGTATTATAAACACCTGTGAGCGGGCTGGGAACCTCCTTCGTGCTTGTTCTTACACAAGGAGAACTTACTTTGAAAGCTCCAGCTGTGCTCAGGGACATAAAGCCTTTTTGGGAACATATTTTTAAAGGTAATATCAAGTCAATGTTAAAAAAAAAAATCAATACAATATTTATTTATTTACTTTTACTTTTTAAAGCATTTACTTTAAAAAGCACTGAGGGGACAAATTGTCACCTGAGTTAATATTTTTCAGATAAACTGAACTACAAAACCATGGTCAGGCAACATTCTCTGAGAATCATGTTCATGCTAATTGGACTCACAAAAGTGAATTTCTCTAGCTAAAGCCTGAGAATATAGATTAATAAGAAGCTTTGTGGAAAAAATAAGGAATATTGCAAGAATGTAAATGAGGACAGAGAAAATTTATTTAAAGGTAATACTATAATTAAGGAATGTAAAGATAGAAATTTAACTACGGGTGATTGTCAGAGGAATTGAGGGAGGTTCAATAAGTCAAAATATGTCATGTGGAAATTTGTACGATTGGAAATATTATGGAAAAAAATTAATAAAAATTTATTATATAAAAAAGAGAATATAGATTAATAAAACAATGTCCTGCATAATGTTTTGCAAGACTTCTGAAATCCTAGATTTCACTATGTGGTGGGAGGGACAATAACAAGAAATATTCAGCCATGAAATTAACAAACAACATGTGCCATATAATTGACATCACCGTACAAATCCATTGTGGATAGATTCACAGCCACTATATTTTGGAAACCAGTTTCTCAATAGCCATAATGACTACAGACTCCATCTTACTATTCCACAGAGAGGCCATCATGGAAGGTTGTAAACAGTTGCAGAAAAGTAGGGAAAATCAGTTTGGATTCCGACATCACCTGCTTGAACTAAATAGGGACTAGATAATTCTCTGTTGATTGTAGAGTTCTCTTTCTCTCAGAACCTACATAATCTGATTTCCACTGGCTATCATTTCTGTAGACCACCATATATTGTTTCTGTTTTTCAGGGCCCTGCTGGACCACCTGGAAATATGGGTCCACCTGGCCCTGCCGGAAAAGATGTAAGTTAAGTTCATAGTTAACATTAAGCTTATAATATTACATAAGGCTATCTAAGGAGAGTCATTTTCTTCTAGACCGTTGGTTTGAATCCAAAGGTGGATTGTACAGATAGAAAAGTACTTCTCTTGATACAAGGTGTCCCCCATTTCCTGTTTTGCTCAAAGATCGATGAAAGAGACGTCAGACGCTATGAATGCTGATTTGCCATCCACTAGTCTAAGCCCCTGGTTCCTCTTGTCCAACCATGCTTGTTGACAATGACAGTCGAGCACATTTTGCCATGTGGGTTGTGGGGATGGGGAGCACACAAGGGTAGATGGACACACAGCAGAGGAGGAGGCAGTGACAGCTGACAAGAGCAGCAAATGGCAGGCAGTGTGCTCCACAGAAGCCGAATCTGCCACCCCTCCTAGCTGTCTAGAGCTGGCCACCATGAGGCAATTGCCTCACTATGCCTCATAGGTGAGCCAGGCCCATAGCTGTCAATGTTTCCCTTTTTAAAAGGGAAATTCCCTTATTCCAAATAGGATTCCTCGCAAGAAAAGGGAAAAGTTGACAGCTATGGCCAGGCCTGCTTGTTGAGATCAAAGCCAGAGGGTTCTATCAGGCTGCCCTTCCATCATATACACACCTTAGTACACATTGGAAGACCTGCACAGGGTGTTCATTATATGCACAATGAGTTGTGAGAATAGATCAATTAAAGTCAACAAGACATTATTGATCTTCTCATAAAGGAATGCCATTCACAAAACTGATTTTCCTGTTGTAGGTCTGGTCCTTCTTTTGAACTCTTAAGAATTTACTGAGACACTATAGCAAGACAATGCATTATTATTATTATTATTATTATTATTATTATTATTATTATTATTATCTCTCTTTAGGGAGAATCTGGAAGACCTGGCAGAACCGGCGAACGTGGATTACCTGGTACTCCTGTAAGGAAGGAAAAAAATATTTTCTTGATTTTGAGTATAAATATGGGTGGTTCTGGAAACGTGGTCCAATCTGAATGTGGCTGAGGACAGTGTTGAAGTGGTGTTTATCATTAGGGCAGTTCTGATATCTGCCGTCATGCTTTTGAAAGTAGTCGTGTTCCGGCCACCGACATACACAACATCCATGTTGAGTGCATGTTCAGTGAAGCTGTGAAGGGGCTCTTCTCTTGAAATTACCCAATGTCAGGGACTGGGCAGAGGAGGAGTGGTGGAGACTGCCTCCCCATCCCTGACCTTCCCAGGGAGGAAGAAGAGGAAGGCAGTTTAGATTTACAACAGGGGGTTGCAGGAGGTCACAGCCCAGAGGCAGATAAGAGGAAAAGCTGGGAAATAATGCGAGAGGAGGAGGCAGGACCAGAACGGCAGCTGGGTGACACAGTGTCTTTAGAAAGTATTCTAGACCCCTTATCTCCCAGAACCTGGTGAGCCTTAAAAGTAGGAGAGCAAAGAGCTCAAAGACAGAGGGCACCCATAGAGGAGGTGATGACGAATGAGGAAGTAGGAGAGACGGGGGATGGAGATTCACTCGGGACAGCACCATTATCTAAGAGACTGGGTTCTATAGCCTCTCTTTGTAAATATTGACTAAAAAGGGACAGTAAGGAACCTTCCTTTGTCTTTATACTTTCCTGGGAAACCAGCCGGGAGTTGCTGACAGCATTCTGTCACACAAACACATCAAGCTGCTCAGGATCTCCCGTGCATGGAGGAGCTCTTTACATGTACATGTAACTAGGCCCATCAGGTACATCCAAACACTGGCCAGATATGCAGGTAGCAGGGTACGTAACCACACTGCCTGCCAGCAGTGACAAGACTAAGCCCATACAACCCTGAAACTGCCCCACACATTAGTTCAGTGCTTTGTGGGGTTGTTTGAACTCTCTGCTGGAAGCCATGCATTTCAGGATTGTCCTGATGGGGGGAGAGGAAAAACCCACTTCCCAATTTGGAGAGTATTCCCACAGTATCATGTTGTGTAGCAGTTGCAGAAATGTGGCTCTTGGATGCTGTGTGAATAAGACACATGAGACCACATGTGACGGTTGAAATCAAGCCGTTAGCTAATGGTTATACAGCAGGTAAGTAGGGGTGGCATAGCAGTAGGGTGAGGATCAGGTCATATTCCAATCAGCCCTTGCTGTTGGAATAGTGCTCTCCACTTGATGGTTGGGAAACGCTCATTGCAGTCTTGGGAGTTGACCAGTGCTGACTCTGGTGTGAGACAGGCACATCCATAACCTTTGAAGCAACTTAGTATGTGTTATGCATCAAAACTATTGGTTTCAAGCCTTATTGACAAACTCAGGCTTTCACTTCTACAGAGTATGGGAACTTCAAACAACAATCTGCTCAGAGATTTGTTCATCTGTCTGTCTGTCTGTCTATCTGTCTGTCTTTTTGTTTGTTTGTTTCAGTCCCCAGAATTAGCCATGCTTAGAGCAAACCCAGTGAAATCGGTGGATATACTCTGAGTGTGACTTATTTGGATATCACCCTAAGTCACATTTGGGAAACCTTTGGCCCTCCAGATGTTGCTAAATAACAACTCCCATCATCCTTTGCTTGCTGGGGCTGATGGGAATTGTAGTTCAGAAACAACCAGGGAGCCATTGAACTTAGAATGCAATAAAAACTCTTTCAGTGAATATTTGTATAAAATGATCTCCATTTTACATGCGCCTTCACGGATTCTTTTTCTACTACCTCTCATTTCCATTTAGGGTCACAAAGGTCCCCCTGGCATGCCTGGCATGCCTGGAATGAAAGGTCACCGAGTAAGTATTTTAACTTCAGCCAATGCATGGTAGAAGGCATATCAATGAGCAGTAATTCTCCCAGTTCTTGTATATAGCAGAATCTTACTCAAGCCAATGAGATGTTTGTTCACTCAAACACTTTTCTAAGCTAAACTTGCTGAAGCCCCAAAGATCAGAGCCCCAATTCAACCAGTTAGGACAAGGTAACTGCAATTAGCTTTTGTTGGCTTGGGGTCCGGTTATGTTAGCAAGTATTCACTGGCAGACTCAGTGAAAAGTGGAAATATTCTCAGATGAGTACAATTTTTCATTAGCACTGCTGTGTTCAGGCAATTTGTATGGAGAATTCTTTTTTCTATATAGATGGGCTTTGGAGATATGCAAGCCCATTTCCTTGGAGTTTGCATTCCTGGGGTTACTTTTTTCTCTGGCATTAAGAAGAGATTTTCAGATTGTCCCCTGAAGATTCTCCTTTTGTTGTTGTTCTATATTATTTTAATTTGGCGGCTGCTATTTCCCTCCCACAATGCTGTTTCCCTCCCATGATTAGAGAATCCAAAATGGTGGTCAGACTGGCAACACAACTGCTGTTGCTTCCACTTGAGAAACTGTTGGATAATGTTTCCTCCCCCTGTAGAATAAATAATAAATAAATAGAAATTCTGTGAAATTCTTAACCCCCTCCTCCCTGAAGTTTCTTTGACCATAGTTAAGGTAAATGATTTCTATTTGTGCGTCTCTACTCAGATGTAGGCAGTGCTTTTCTTCCAAAAAAAATGTTTAGGAGTACTCTCATTTTGAATCAAGAAACTCACCATTTTATAGTTCAAATCAGGGAAAATAATTACAGTAAATGGACAAAAGTACAAAGATTCAAAAAATGTTTAGTGGTATCCCCCATTTAGTGCGTCCCCCCCCCAGAAAAAAAAGCACTGGGTACAGGGGAAAATGAACAGAGCAAACTCTGTTGTTTATCAAAATGGGGGCGGGGAGAATTAACCAAGGAGATGTGCTAATATATTTATTTCCTTTCACAAAGGGATTTGATGGAAGAGACGGTGCCAAAGGTGATGCAGGTGCTCCTGGTCTGAAGGTAAAATATGTTTATTCTATATACTGTACAGAACCGCTTCTACCAAATTAAGGATTGTTTTAAATGTTTGCCTGAAGGGGCCATTAAGCTGTATTATGAGGCTGCCTGCTTGGTTTGGTTGAAGGAGTGGATGACCCTGAATATGGGATTTTTAAGTGCATTTAGCTAAACATTCGTCTAGCCTTCTCTGCTTGAACAATAAGGTTTCCCAAACACAGGAGGGACTGTAAGTGGGTTCTGCCAAATGCAAAGTTGGGGTGAGAGTGGCATGCACAGCCCCACACCAGTTCCGTGAATAGAATTAGAAATGCCTGAATAGAGTTTAGGGCAGCAATCTTATATACCCTTACCTGGTAATAGGGAAGGGTGACAAATTCAGTTTGGTTCACAAGACATAATATATACGGCTGTCCTTTGGAGCTCTCTGAATTTTGCACTTCTCTGGCATAAAAGGTATACACAATATCTATGTTGTAGGAAAGTGTGCGTTCTATTAATTATTGCATTCTATTACTAAAAATCACATACAAAAATGCCTTACATGAGGGGGAAATTGCTTGCCAAATATGTGTATATTAGGCAAAACTACAGTTAAAATGGTGTGTATATTGTGAGAAATGTGCCTACAAATTTTCATGAGGACATTTTATACATATATATTTCTCAAACTGATACAAAAATGTGTGAACTTAAGAATGCAAAAATGAGAAACTGAGAGAAAACTTGAGACTGACAGGTTCTACTATCCCTACCTAAAAGCAAGCCACGCCAAACTCAGTGGTGTTTACTTCATTCTGAGGCTGAGTAAACCTGTGTATTATTGCACCATAGTGTTTGTCTAATTATGCAACCCCTTCACACAATTAATTTAAGAAGAATAGGAAAATATTTACCATTTCACACAAGGTTCTAATTCCAGAGATCCCTGTGTTCAGCAAAGCCCGGCAGGAACTCTGCGACACACAAAGACCTCTTTACATGCTCACCCAGTTATCTCTGGTGATGTTGATCTTACTTCCCAAGCAAATGATCTATCTCGCCTATGGCCCAATCCAGCCAGTATCACTGCATGTATAGCCCAAGATCGTGCAGGCAGATTTGACCTATGTATTGCATTTTTATTTTTATTTTACATATGAGGGTCTGATCCAAAAAGCAATCCTCATATAAAAGCCTGCTTCCATGAACTTATTGTCCTTGCTGGATCAGGGTAAAATATTTAACAATTCACAAAAAAAGAAAAAAACAGTTTTCAAAACTGTGAAACAATATATGCTGTACATTTATAAAATGTGAAGCAATATATGCTGTATATTTATCCAGTGTTTTCTTTATTAAATAGGGTGAGAACGGTCTTCCTGGAGAAAATGGATCCCCCGGACCAATGGTAATTTGTTTATTTCAAAACAATTGAGTAGGAAGTCTCAAAATAAATACTTGATAGAACATTCAGCTATTGGATTAAATTTATGTGCATTGTGCCCTTTGATATAAATACTTCCAGGGGAGCACACACAGGCAAAACATTAAGATGACCATTATTATTATTATTATTATTATTATTATTATTATTATTATTAAAAATGTAAATAAAACAAGTATAATACATATAAAATAATCACATAGGAACAGTTAAAAACCTGGAAAATTAAAACAGTTTTGTTTTCCTCTGGCTGAAAAAGATAGCATAGTAGATGCCACAAATGGGGGAAGATTCCCTAAATGGAATTCCACAGCTGAGAAAGTCACCTCCCTCACTTCAAAAGGTGGTAATCTCAAATAGAGCACCTCTGATGATTGTGATATCAGTTTATGACAGGCTATTATGGAGGCAGGGTGTTCCTTCAAGTATCAGTCCCATTTCAAGCTGTA
The DNA here is from genome assembly GCF_964234715.1 of Podarcis melisellensis. Lineage (NCBI taxonomy): Eukaryota > Metazoa > Chordata > Lepidosauria > Squamata > Lacertidae > Podarcis > Podarcis melisellensis. The sequence goes on from NC_138528.1 coordinate 118,220,937, forward strand.
TAGGGTTTCAAAGGTAAGCACTTACCTTTTGAATAGCCTGCAGAAATGAGCTTATAGTCTGTGGAGTTGTTTAACAACCAGTAATCTATGTTACCGGGATGCGGGTGGCGCTGTGGGTTAAACCACAGAGCCTAGGACTTGCCAATCAGAATGTTGGCAGTTCGAACCCCTGCAATGGGGTGAGCTACCGTTTCTTGGTTCCTGCTCCTGCCAACCTAGCAGTTCGAAAGCATGTCAAAGTGCAAGTAGATAAATAGGTACCGTTCCGGCAGGAAGGTAAACGGTGTTTCCATGCGCTGCTCTAGTTTGCCAGAAGCCGCTTAGTCATGCTGGCCACATGACCCGGAAGCTGTACGCCAGCTCCCTCGGCCAATAAAGCGAGATGAGCGCTGCAACCCCAGAGTCAGTCACGCCTGGACCTAATGGTCAGGGGTCCCTTTACCTTTAATATATGTTGCCACCAGCTAGTCGATTGTGCATCTGTTCCCTTTTGAGAAGAGATTCCATGCTGCTATCTATTTCTGTTGTCCAAAAAAGAGCTTCCTATTACACAAGTTCAACTATCCCTTAGCAGCTAAGTATACATAGAGCTGGTAGGTACTGTAAATAAAATGATGCGGGTGGCACTGTGGTCTAAACCCCTGAGCCTCTTGGGCCTGATGATCAGAAGATTGGCGGTTTGAATCTGTGTGACGGGGTGAGCTCCCGTTGCTCTGCTCCAGCATGCCAGTGCAAGTTGAAAAATAGGTACCGCTGTGGTGGGAAGGTAAATGGCGTTTCCGTGCACTCTGGTTTCCATCATGCTGTTCCATTGTGCCAGAAGCAGTTTAGTCTTGCTGGCCACATGACCCGGAAAGCTGTCTGTGGACAAACGCCAGCTCCCTTGGCCTCAAAGCAAGATGAGTGCCGCAACCCCATAGTTGCCTTTGACTAGACTTAACCATCCAGGGGTCCTTTATCTTTTATTTTATTTTATAAAATGGTGGAAGGATTGGAGTGTGGAGATGGTGTCCTCCTAAATAGACACTGCCTCCTCCAAGCCACCCCAGCTCCTATGGGCAGTGAATCCCAATACACATGATCAAAATAGTCTTACTATGGGGCCAAAATATTAAAGAGTCATTTGTGGTGTTTCTCTCCTAAAGGTTTCCCAGCTATCCAATCAGTGATGAATAATTTTAAACAAATTGTGTTTGATTTCCATTCATTAAGTGAATGTCATATATATTCATTAGGGTCCAAGAGGTCAGCCTGGCGAGAGAGGAAGACCTGGAGCTCCAGGAAGTGCTGTAAGTTACTGAACCAAAACTTCACATTGATTGCTATTTTTAGTCCTTCAGGCAAGGCATCTTCAGTAGGTCTCAAGAATCCTGGAAGGTAACATGCAGACCCAGAATTTTCTCATGTTACCTCTGGTTTTCTTGTGTACTTTTGCATGAGTGTGTTTGGAGAAAGGGTCCGTATGTTACAAAAGGACCATCCATGCAGAAGAGGGAGGTTTCAGCAGACTGAGAAGAAACCCCAAGGATTGCAGAAGCTCAAGAAAAATAATGGGATTGGGGGCTAAACTGGGGAGCGTGTGCAGACAAACCTCTGAATATACAGTGAATCTTTACATGTTCTGTGCAGAGATTTGTCAGTGATTGTTGTTGTTGTTAATATGCTTATTGGTGACATTTTAAAATCAATAGGTGTATTAAAACAACATCTTCTATTATTATTATTATTATTATTATTATTATTATTATTATTATTATTGCAGCAGTCCTAGATAGGATTGCATCCTCCATGCCTTGTTGGAGGCCTGGCTACTGACTGTCAAGAATGGCGAACTGTTTATATATCCTCCAGTCCTTTGGCACTGATGCCCCCAAATTCTGTGTTTTTATTTTCCAAGTATATCCCAAGTGACTGTAGTAAGAATCTATTTATTCTCCCCCTATACCTGGATTAACGCATACTACAGTTTGTTTACTTTGTGGGCTTGGCAGCCATTATTTAAAAGGCATTTTTAAAACTGCCTTTCTGGAAGATTTTGTCCCCTTGTTTCTCCCCTCCCAAACCCATCAGTTCCAGATTCATCACCCAGAGCTCCAATGTGCACATAAAATTCCTGAAGCTCCAAAGTTTCTGGTGAGGAGCAAGTTCAGTGTTCACGATGAGAGGAATTCACACATGGAGTTTTCTTTCTTTCATTACAAACAAATGTTTGTTTAAAAGAGGGACACGTATTGATATTGTTCCGTGTCAGATTTTGTTTGCTCCTAATGTATTTAATTCCATTTGCAGGGTGGACGTGGTAATGATGGCTCTCCTGGAGCAGCTGGCCAACCCGTAAGTAACTGTGCATTGTGTAGCTATCAGCCACTCTGCATGTATTCAAAAGCTGATCTGTTTATAACTCGGAGTACATCTAGCCCGGGACGCAGTTGGCGCTGTGGGTTAAACCACAGAGCCTAGGACTTTCCGATCAGAAGGTTGGCGGTTCGAATCGCCGCAACTGGGTGAGCTCCCATTGCTCGGTCCCTGCTTCTGCCCACCTAGCAGTTTGAAAGCACGTCAAAGTGCAAGTAGATTAATATGCACCGCTCTGGCAGGAAGGTAAACGGCATTTCTGTGCGCTGCTCTGGTTCACCAGAAGCGGCTTAGTCATGCTGGCCACATGACCCGGAAGCTGTACGCCGGCTCCCTCGGCCAATAAAGCGAGATGAGCGCCGCAATCCCAGAGGCAGCCACGACTGGACCTAATGGTAGGGGTCCCTTTACCTTTACGTTTAGCCCATATATTATATTAAGTGCTGCTGAATTGTAAGCGAGACATAAAGCACTTCTGGCTTCCCTCAATGAAGGCAAAGTAAAACTTCAGATGAATTGCACTTTAGATATTACATTTGTTGCAGAGAATCAGTAGCGCCAGGCAACCTGCATCATTAAAACAATGCCTGGCCCTTTTGTTATTCACACTGGTATCTTCTGCTTCTATACATTCATCCCACACCCTAGTAGTCTCTTGTTTTATTCAAACACTTGCTAAGTTCCATCTCAAAATCTAAAGAAGAAGAAGAGCTCACCCCCTGTGCACTCTCTAGAAGTAGTGACAGAAGGGTCGGATAGAGATCCAACAAAAATAAATAAACCTATCTAGTCATGTCTCTCTGAATAGCATTTAGGTTGAAATTCTTCTCAGGTTATTGATTAACAAACAAAATCTAAAACCACAGTTCCCATATGTGCTGAGGAAACCCAGACAATGTTAGGCATGTCTCAGTCCACTGAGCAGAGTGAAATTTAAATGGGTTTACGCCATCTTGCTTTTAACAAGAGTCTTCCCTGTGATTGGGAGTCAAAGTCTGTGGCTGAAGTGAAAGTCTCACCACATGAGAGCAGCTGAGCTAAAGACTCATCCAATTTGCCCTTGCAGCACCACTTTCCCCCGGGGAAACCCAATGTTTACTGCTGAATCAGAGCAAACGTCAGTCACGTTTTCTCCAGACTGACTTTGCTCTGATTTATTCCTAAAGAGCTGGTTTCCCAGGGAAAAGCAGTGGGGCAAGTAGAAAACTGCTCAGACTCATGCTTTCTAGACATGGGACAGGTGCAAGTTTGGATGAGCTCTAAGTCTCCATTCCATCACAATGCATTGAGACTTAGCCAAGAGACTAGAGTGTGCTAAAATATGTCCATATTCAGCATTAAGAAATCCAAGTAACTTATATCTGGCATACTGCAAGGACCAGTGTATAACCATTCACGTGATCATAAAACAAGCTTCCTGAGACCTGTGTTATTTATATATTGTTGTGATATCCATATCCTGCTTTTCAGTAAAAAAATAATAGTCAAGTTTACTTGCAACATATTTAAAATCACAAAACATCAACATGTCGACCACATTTTTAAAAAATGTGTAAGGAACAGGCCATAGGAGATAGATATAAAATCTAGGGATATGTTGTTGTTGTTGTTGTTGTTAAAAAAGACCAGTTTAGGAAGCCAAAAATTTGTGTGAACAAGATGATGGAAGTCCATCAGAGATGAACAAAATGAACCTCTCTTGGTGGGGAGTCCCACAACCTAGGTGTGACCACAGAGAAGGCCCTCTGTAGTTTGCGGTAATCAAATGCGGCTTATGGTTTTGTGAGAGACCCTAGACTGGATACCTGAGCTCAAGCTCTGTGCTTGATGTGTCATTTCCTGTAGGCATCTTGTATCCAATGGGTAGCAGCTCATGATGGTGAAGGTAACCTTTCAGAGTCACACATTCAGAAAGGGAAAGATTTTGTTCATACGTGGGCCACATAGTCTCTTGATTGCTTTCATTAGCAACTATCTATTCTCATAAGAATATGATGTAACACAACTAATACTTTTAAAAAATAATGACCTATATCATGTTTTCTTCCAATAATAATATTGTTGTTGCTGTTTTCTTAAGGGTCCCCCAGGCCCCCCTGGACCGTCAGGATTTCCAGGTTCTCCAGGTTTTAAGGTATCTATCCTATCCCTTTCTATCCTATATGTTTGCCTTTAAATAAATGCCTCATATATGTCTCATCTGTGATCCTAAGGACGGTTTGCTGAAATCCACAAATATATGAAGTTAGGAAGTTTTATCAAAAGTAGCTCTTGGGTCTGGGTTTTTCACTAACGAGGTGTTTCTTATCTATTAATAGCATGTGAGACACGGGTGGTGCTGTGGGGTAAACCACAGAGCCTAGGGCTTGCCGATCAGAAGGTCGGCAGTTTGAATCCCCATGACGGGGTGAGCTCCTGTTGCTCGGTCCCTGCTCCTGCCAACCTAGCAGTTCGAAAGCACGTCAAAGTGCAAGTAGATAAATAGGTACCACTCCAGTGGGAAGGTAAAATGTGTTTCCGTGTGCTGCTCTGGTTCGCCAGAAGCGGCTTAGTCATGCTGGCACATGACCTGGAAGCTGTATGCCGGCTCCCTAGGCCAATAAAGCAGAGTCATCTGCGACTGGACCTAACGGTCAGGGGTCCCTTTACCCTTTACCAATAGCATGTGAAGTGGTTATTCCCTCAAAAAAAAACAACAACCATGCAGTGTGATTTTAATTGAAACACTTGTGGATTTGAATGGCCAAGTTCCAGATATAAAATCTTCTCTGTTGATGCAAATGTAACAAGGTACTGTGTAGATATCTGCAAGAGGATTTTCAGTGCCTTGTTGATTATGGTTTTCAGTATCCCTTTGTGGGGAGAGTCAGAATAGTAAAAAAAAAAAAAAATGAACGTGTTTGGTGTTGATGTATCCTTAGTTTCCACTAACTTTTTCGGAAAACAATTCCATGTGCCCTTTCCTTCACATTCTAAATAGCAAGAATTATTGAGAGATCATGAAAACATATTTGCTGACATTACTTTGTGCTGAAGAATTCTTCTTCTTCTTTGGCGATCACTCGTAGCCGAGTAAGATTGTCTTCCATAAACACTGTTTTAACATTGAGTCCGTAAGTGACTGTAGAGGCCAATTGTGGATCCACACGTCCTTCCACAGTGGGGACATTCATTTCCAGGCAGGAGTTGATCACGGTGTGGATTTGCCAAGCGTGCCTTCCTCTTAGCACGTTTATCCCTTGTGTCCTGAGTTCGAGTGTCTTCAAAGCCCATGACACCTTTGGTAAAGGCTGTTCTCCAACTGGAGCGCTCGCAGGCCAGTGCTTCCCAGTTGTCAGTGTTTATACTACATTTTTAAAGATTTGCCTTGAGACAGTCTTTAAACCCCTTTTGTTGACCACCAGCATTACGCTTTCCATTTTTAAGTTCGGAATAGAGTAGTTGCTTTGGAAGACGATCATCAGGCATCCGCACAACATGACCAGTCCAACAAAGTTGATGTTGAAGAGTCATTGCTTCAACACTGGTGACCTTTGCTTCTTCCAGTACACTGGCATTAGTTCTCCTGTCTTCCCAAGTGATGTGTCAATTTTTTCGGAGACACCGTTGATGGTGTCTGATTGCCATGTCCCTCGTGTGGTGTGATCTTCCATCTAATGAAAGCATCAGAAGAAACTCCAATGAAAATCCTCATTATTACATATTTTACATGGCTGTTTATAACTGTATATATTTTAAAATTTTATAGATGGATGTTTTGTGGCGGCCTATATTTGTAATGCCTGAAAAAGGTTTAGCAAAGTAGGATGAAATCATCGGGCTATTGAGTTTTGTTTGTTAAAACCGATTGCTTGCTCTCTTCTATTCAGGGTGAAACTGGCCCTGTTGGCCCCCCTGGCTCTAGTGGGTCTCCTGGAGCAAGAGGAGAACCTGGTCCTCAAGGTCAACCTGGTGGTCCTGGTCCTGCTGTAAGTATCATATGTCCTTTATAAACTCATACATTGTTTTACTCACCTAGTAAAATCTGTTTCATAGAGACATTTTAAAAGCTGCTTCCATGAATGTCAACGTTATTACCTATTCTCTTTTTTTTTTCATTTCTATTTTATTAAGTTTCAACATTTTTAACTTATACAGTCAAAACACAGTATTGTCTTTTCTCTTATTTTTGTCAACCTCCTTTTCCATGGAGTTGTTGTCTGCTTCACCCTATCTTCTATCTATCAAATTATAACCACAATATTACAATCTAATTACTTCTGTTACTCATAGCTGAAATCCTACTCATGAGTTCGTCATACTATGAAATTTCTTTAAATAGTCCAAAAAAGGCATCCATTTTTCCATAAAACCCTCATCATTAGAATCTCTTGATTTTGCTGTTAATTTTGCCAGTTCTGCATAGTCCATTATTTTACTTATCCGTTCTTCTTCGGTTGGAACTTCTTCTTCCATCCATTTCTGCACATATAGAATCCTAGCTGTTGTTGTTACATACATAAACAACTTATTCACATTTTCGGTGGGATTTCTGCCTCTATAATCCCTAACAGAAACGCTTCGGGCTTTTTCAATAGACTCATTTTAAGCATTTTTTTATCTCATCATGTATCATTTCCCAAAATACCCTCGCTTTCTTGCAAATCCACCACAAAAATATGTTTAAAAAAACCCCATCTACCTGTTTACACTTCCAGTTATTATTAGGAACCTTCTTATACATTTTAGATAATCTGTTAGGTGCTAAGTACCATCTATATGACATTTTCAAATAATTTTCCTTTAGAGCATAGCAAGCAGTAAATTTCATATCTGCTTTCCGCAGCTTTTCCCATGCACTCATTTCTAAACATTATTACCTATTCTCTCTAGGGTCCTGGAGGTAGAGATGGAAGTCCTGGTGCAAAGGGTCCCCCAGTAAGTAATCCTGCTGTCATGCCACATTGGCTGTGCCTGTGGTCTAAGCTGCCATTTTATTCAATATCACAAGGGAATTTGTAAATTTGAGCACATTTTCTTTCCCCACAGGGTCCTGCTGGCATGGCTGGTGCTCCTGGACTGAGCGGAGGTCGTGGTCCTCCTGGCCCCCCGGGTACCAATGGAATCCCTGGACAAAGAGGTCCAGCTGTAAGTTGCCAGCTCATCTTTGTCAAGTTTACATGAAAATTGGATTCAGGAAAACAACATCTGCAATCCTACAGATGTTGCAAAGCAACGCCTGCAATCTATACAGTACTTATAGGCACAAGGATATGATTTGAACCTAATTGGGGAGGATTATCTTTTGAGCTTCCAACTTTCCATGTTTCCTCCTGAAAACTATTACATCTAATAATAATAATAATAATAATAATAATAATAATAAATTTTATTTATACCCCGCCCTCCCCAGCCAAGACTGGACTCAGGGCGGCTAACCACCAATAATAAAAAGTTGATTGAAATACAACTTAAAAACAAGAATAAAATACAACATTAAAACAATTAAGACATTAAAATGCAGCCTCATCACAGGAGGAGAAAGGAAAGAAGAAAAGGGGGGGGGATGGAATCAAATTGATTCTAAGCCAAAGGTCAGGTGGAACAACTCTGTCTTACAGGCCCTGTGGAAAGAAATCAGATCCCGCAGGGCCCTGGTCTCATGAGACAGAACATTCCACCAGGCCGGAGCCAGTGTTAAAAAGGCCCTGGCTCTGGTTGAGGCTAATCTAACTTTAACTTGCTATTATTATTGATATAAGCCTGGGAATAACCTGAATCAGAGGGTTGGGGAATGCATTCTCAGGCAGAGCAGCTCTTCTCTGAAGAGGAGCTGGAGGGGAAAGATTTGTCCGTCCCCCCCTTGTCTCCAGCGGTTTCAGAACCAGGGAGAGACACAGACACTGAGCAGCTTTGGCAGGAGTTACCTAGCTATGAGATAATGGAAAGAGAAACAGAAGGGAGGGAACAGCCAGCAGGGACGTCATTAGAGTGTGAGGGACCCCCTCCCCAAGAACCAAGAGGTCGGTCTGTATTAGAGAACAAAGAATGCAGAGAGGAGGAACTTACTGCTGGTGCCCAGGATGTTGTGGGGGATGGAAGGGGAAGGATTTAGAGTAGCCAACTGCTCTCCTAATGGAGAGATGTGGATTTTGGCTTGCAACCAGATGACTGAATAAAAAATGACTAAAATTATAAACTGCTCTTTAATTCTTATCTGTGAAGTTATCAACGGGAGGGGAGGACTCTCGACGCCTTGACAATATAATACAAATGGGGATGGCACTAGAAGCCAAAAATATTAATGATAAGAAAATATTTTACTAGATATACTGGCACGACAAATAAAAATGCGTAACTTTAGGGTGGGTTCCGTCATGCTTAGGAATAATTCCACGTGCCTTGCATCCTAAATAGCAAGAATTCTTGAGAGATCATGGCAGACAATGGGTCAAATTTGCTGAAAATACTTTGTGCTCAAGATGAATATTCAGCAGCAGATTTTACTAGATTGCTTTTCGCTTGCCTACTCAATACTAAGGGTGTAACCCAAGGGCATTGAAAAGCCATGTTTGAACAAGGCATAATCATGCTTAGAGTAGCTTCATTGAAATTAATGAGACTTAAGTTAGCTGTGACTTACTTGTCCCATTGATTTCAATGGGTCTACTCTATGTATGATTAAGTCCAAGCCACTGTGAGATTTTATGAAAGCTGTCATTGTAGTGTTTGATCTTTGCTGGCTCATTCAAACAAGCAAGTCAAGCGGTGAATGTGCATGTCTGAAACAGCCATTAATCTTTACCGCAGGGGCAGCTACCCTGTTGCAGCAAAATGACAAAGAGTGTCATGGCAAAAGCCTTAGTGCTGCAGAATCCACTTCGCCAAATGCATACAACGTGATCCTAAATTACAGAACAGCACAATTTTTCTCCTAGCGTGTGTGGTTCATTTGGTCTAAGTCAGTGAAACCTCACATTCTATCGGAAGTATAATGTGAGGTATAGGGATGGGGTGGCGCTGTGGTTGTCGGTTCGAATCCCCATGACAGGGTGAGCTCCCATTGCTCTGTCCCAACTCCTGCCAACCTAGCAGTTTGAAAGCACACCGGTGCAAGTAGATACTGCAAATAGGTACCACTGTGGCAGAAAGGTAAACGGTGTTTGCATGCACTCTGGTTTCCGTCACAGTGTTCTGCTGTGCCAGAAGCTGTTTAGTCATGCTGGCCACATGACCTGGAAAGCTGTCTGCAGACAAATGCCGGCTCCCTTGGCCTGAAAGCAAGATGAGCGCCGCACCGCATAGTCTCCTTTGACTGGGCATAACCATCCAGGGGTCCTTTACCTTTACCTTTTTTATAATGTGAGGTGCTTCACCTACTGGAACAATTGCTGTTTAAGAAGTCTTTCGGTTAAATTTTAAGGATTGTATATTCTCTTTAGGGTGAACCTGGTAAAAATGGCGGAAAAGGAGAACCGGGACCAAGAGGTGAACGAGTGAGTATTTGTCAACCCAGTACTTAGTAGGTTTGGACGGGGAGGAGCTGTAATTCCTGCTCATGGAAAATTGGTTTCAAAGGATACCGGTACACTGTTGTAGTGAGATTTTATCTTTGGGACTCCTCCAGCTTTACCAGTTAATAATATTTTATTGTATTTCATTATAAGGGTGAAAATGGTACTCCCGGCGCTGCTGGTCCTCCAGGAGAAGAAGGCAAGGCAGGGGGACCTGGTCAACCTGGCACAAATGGTATACCTGGAAGTCCAGGAGAACGCGTAAGTACTCAGCAGATCAGGTTTTAGACAAAGGGAAACACACCTTTGAAATGACTCGTGGGACCAACAGTGCAACCAGACTCATGTCTGCTCAGAATTAAGTTCAGGCTGAATTCAGTGGACTTACTTCCAGCTACGTATGGATAGGATTGCAACCTAAATCCTGAAGCAGTGAAACATTAGCCTCGCCCAACTTAAGGGACTATTCAGAAGACGGTAAATTCAAGAGAATGAAATAGAGTAAGAGCTTTTTTCACTAGAAAAAAGCCAACGAGATTGTCATTCTTGAATATATATATATAACAGTGTGGATTTGCAGCGTGGTCCCCAACTATAGCACTTTTCACCGTTGGGAGCATTAAATTGTAAGCTCCTCGGTACAAAGACCTTGTCCTTTCATTAGCTGGATCAGGTCCAGTGTACATGAATTCTAGAGCAGCAACAGATAAAGTTTTCATCCAATGTGAAATGTCGCCTACAGTTATTCTTTTGACTAAATGTCATACATCATCTCATATATATACTGTTATGTGGACATCTCAGTACAAATAAAAGACTGAAACTGCATTTGACCTCTCTGCTTCATTGGGATGTAGCATACTTCAACGCATCCTTTTCCTCTGCTATTAAGTGACCCACAACATGAACATTTCTGTTGGTTTTTTCCTTCAGGGTGCCCCAGGTTTTCGCGGCCCTCCTGGCAGTAATGGACTTCCAGGTGAAAAGGTATACTCTTCTCTTCCTGCTAAACTGTTCACTTTCTACTTTGCTTATTGTTTTTCCTCAAATTACAATACAACTTTATATTTCCACAATCTGTTACTAATCCTATATTTCAATTTGTTTCAATATCATTTAAGGGTGGGCCCGGTGAACGAGGATCTCCTGGTCCTGCAGGACAAAGAGGCGTTCAGGGTGAACCAGGACGTGATGGTAGCCCAGGTCTTCCAGGAATGAGAGTAAGTCACAATACCTTCTGGGTGGGATAGATAGATAGATGATATAGATATAGATGATATAGATATGGGTGCGGGTGGTGCTCTGCTATAAACCACCAAACCTTTGGGCTTGCCGATCAGAAGGTTGGCGGTTCGAATCTCTGTGACAGGGTGAGCTCCCGTTGCTCTCTTCCAGCTTCTGCCAACCTAGCAGTTCAAAAGCATACCAGCTCAAGTAGATAAATAGGTACTGCTGCAGCAGGAAGGTAAATGGCGTTTCCATGAGCTCTGGTTTCCATCACAGTTGCACCAGAAGTGGTTTAGTCACGCTGGCCACATGACCCAGAAAGCTGTCTGTGGACAAACGCTAGCTCCCTCAGCCTGAGAGCGAGATGAGCGCTGCAACCCCATAGACCTTTGACTGGACTTATCTGTCTAGGGGTTCTTTACATACACACACACACACACACACACACACAATATTATATATATTCCATATTAGTGATGGCTAAGATGACTAGCTATAGTAACAAAGAGCTCATATGCCAATACTTTATTCTGCTAATATCCAGATACCAACTTTCTAGATTTCTAAATAATTCCCTACCAGTGTCCAAGTCCTTGAGAATCCATTTACATCTATGCACTTAGTGGTCAATCTTATAAAGAGCTGTGCTTCATTATAGAGAAGAAATGGTGGACTTGTTTCTTGACTGCATCACTAGGACATCTTGAATTTGTCAACTTTCAAATTCCAAAAATGAGAGGAGATAAAAAGTTGTAACATGACTTTGGAATTCAAAAGGAATTTTGGTTAAAGTAATGTAATTTAGTTTTTCTAAGCAAGCAAAATGTGTGTGATTCATTGAAAATATTTGCCAAGCACTTGCAATTATATTTTTAATTAATTTATTTAGCATCACCTGACATTTGCAGAAGGGAAAATTCAAATTATTTTGTTTTCTGAAAGCATTTTGTGTGCTATTGCACCAAAAGTAGACATACCAAGCTAATCGTTGTCCAGCCACAAAATAATAGCAGATTTGAATTTTTCACACCAAAATTTTTAAGACCCTTCACTGGAGAGATTAGCAAAAATTAAGTTTCACACCCTAAAATGACATGCCCTACCACTTAATGAAGCTTGTCTTCAAGGCTAATGCTGTAACAGTGGGAAAAATAAAATGGAACCCTAAAATGTCCTCTTACGAAAGGTATCTTTTACACAAATACTATTTTGATTTCCTTGTGCAGGGTTTAACAGGAAGCCCAGGAAGCCCAGGACAGGATGGAAAACCAGGTCCTTCTGTAAGTAAATAACTTTATGCCACTCCTGTTACCATCCTTGATTTTCACATCTGTAATAAAATAAATATAGCAGCTTATTTAAATTTACTGAGTACATTGGTTTGCTCTGAAGTTATATTAGCAAAGCTTTTACTCTGGGTTTTACTAAATGGCACTGTCAACCCTACTTAGCTAACATTCATGGGGACACCAAATATTATTAGATGAATGCATACTTTCAGTGTCTTAGGGTTTTCTTCTTTTTGTGTCTGTGTGTGTTTTAAATCGTTCAAGAATGTTTAAAATGACAGGATAATCTAGAACTGTCTTTGTTTAATTCACAACAGCAAGATGATCCCTTGGGGTTTTCATATTTCTCTGTTGTTTCCTTACATGTCCCTATACATTTAATTTGCATTTGTTTTCATCAGGGGTCCCCGGGAGAATCAGGGCGAAGTGGTCCCCCAGGACCAGCAGGTCCACGAGGTCAACCAGGAGTGATGGGTTTTCCTGGTCCCAAAGGTAGCGAGGTTAGTATAATCTGAAGAATATATACTTAAGAGGCTACACTTACTTATACTTACAGCTTCTATAAAGTCATGGTGCTGTGACTCAGACAACAGAATATCTGTTTCCAGTGCTTTTTCTCCTACAAAAAAGAGGTGCCAGAACTCACCATGAATATCTCTGTTGTTCTCTGTTGTTCTCTTAGAATGGCAATGGCGCCCACCTGAGAGGTGCTGGAACTGAGTTCCAGTGAGTTACAACTGGAAAAAAGTCCTGTCTGTTTCTACTTTGAGTATGGCACCCCTGAATGTCTGTGACTGGCCATTAATTATAGTTCTATCCCATTATTTTGATAATAAATAGAATGTAGTATATTGAACTTTTATTGCTTTCAGTCCACAGCCATTGAAACTTTCCACTATTAAAAACAAAAAAAGATTTCAGAGATACATTTCAACTCTGCCATATGTTTTGTATTTCTTAGGGTTCACCAGGTAAAAATGGAGAGAGAGGTTCACCTGGACCTCCTGGCGGACTGGTGAGTAGAATTACCGTAATCAATCTGCTAGTAATTCCATATTATATCTTTATGGCATTATGCTGACCGTAACTAACACCAATTCTTATTTAACAGGGACAACCAGGAAAGGATGGTGAAGCAGGAGCACAAGGCCCTCCAGGACCTTCTGTAAGTAAGCTTTAGTGAGAAACATGACAAGAATTTCATAGACTCAGAGTTGGAAGGGGCCTCAAAGGTCATCTACTCCAAACTGCAATTACTGTTGCAGCATCCCAATTATATCATATCTACTAAAATTGTAACTATTGGATATAAAAAGACAAAGTAAATTTATCACCTGTCCTATCTGTAATTCTGTCTGGGACTTCACTTGACATCAGGCAGTGGGGCACAAATTTCATCTGGTAACCATGCAAAGTATTTTTTGATATTTAGGGGAAATGAGTATGTTTGTTCCGATAGCATTGGAAATGAGATTGAGGGGAGCAGAACAGGGAATCATTCATCAGGAATTCAGTACTTTTGCCACCTTCTTCTTCTTCTTCTTCTTCTTCTTCTTCTTCTTCTTCTTCTTCCTTCTTCTTCTTCTACGCCAGTGTGGTGTAGTGGTTAAGAGTGGTAGACTCGTAATCTGGTGAACCGGGTTCGTATCTCCGCTCCTCCACATGCAGCTGCTGGGTGACCTTGGGCCAGTCACACTTCTTTGAAGTCTCTCAGCCCCACTCACCTCACAGAGTGTTTGTTGTGGGGGAGGAAGGGAAAGGAGAATGTTAGCCGCTTTGAGACTCCTTCGGGTAGTGATAAAGCAGGATATCAAATCCAAACTCTTCTTCTTCTTGATTAGTGTTGTCCTTTTATTGTTTCTTTATCTCAACATATCCAAGAACCAAACAGTACGGATGTGCCAATGATGAGTAGAGTGCGTTGGCAAACTATTATGACTACTTTCCCCCTCTGTTTTTCCAGGGTCCTTCTGGGGAAAGAGGAGAGCCAGGAGCAACAGGACCACCTGGATTCCAGGTATTTTGATATTCAGCTGTTATTCATTCTTGAGTATATATTTTTTTCCAAACCAGATTCTTTTAAAGCAAGTTAGGGCGAAAATGTGGAAATGCATTTATGACTTGAATCATTTAATTATATTTTGATGTTCAAGTCTGCAATCCTGAACTCATCCCATCAGAATCAGTGGGATTTGAGCAATGTAACTCTGAGCCAATTTCAGCCAGAAAAAAGCAAGGTACCATAGATTTCCCTACTCTGTATTTTTATGCCTTTCCCAACTGCAAAGATACCATCGGCTTATCAAATTTAGCTACTGGTCATCTAAAAGGAGTTGGCCATATTCGTAAAGTGTAAAAGATCCATAAATACCTCCCAAGGAATTTATCTAATCCTATTTGTAGGTTTCCTTCAATATTCCTGCAGATGTTTTCATTGACATAGACCCTTCAGGTTAGCCCAGTGGCGTAGCGTGGGGGGTGCAGGGGGGCCGGCCGCACCGGGCGCAACATCTGGGGGTTAGGGTTAGGGGGCGCAAATCCATGGGTTAGGGGGTGCAAATTACTTGCCTTGCCCCGGGTGCTGACAACCCACGCTACGCCACTGGGTTAGCCTCACATTTGACTATACAAACAATTATTGGTGACAGGCTGCAAACATACCCTTTGTTAGGGTTACTCTTGAACTGCACGTTTATGCTCTATCATGGAAGAGAAATAGTATTGACTCAGAGATGGCGTAGCCATTTAGCATGCTTACGGATCTAGGCTTATTCCCTGACATCTCTAGTTAAAGAATATCAGGTAGGTGGGGAAAATAGGCTGGTGCCAATCAGAGTAGGCAATAACGGAAAAGATGGGTCAGTAGTTTGACACAATATAATGCCTATATTCAGATGGAAATCACAAAGTGGAGGAAGCTACTTTCTACTCTTTCTGAATTTTTATTTATAAAGTCATGCAACACCATTTGGCTGTTTATGTGCTGGAAAAGCAGACCTATATATGAGTAACGAGTTCTTTTGCCTTTCCTAGGGACTACCTGGTCCTCCTGGCGGACCCGGAGAGAATGGAAAGCCTGGAGAAGCTGTAAGTTGTCCTTTCGTCTTCTCTTTTCCATCCTCTTTCCCCTCAATCTCCACCTCCAGAAATAAAATGAAGGGGGGGAAATGGATGCACAGATACACAGTGCTGGGTGGTGTGGTGAAAAACATGCAGGCTTTCCCACATACTATCACAGCAGCATCTAAATGATATCTGGAAATGGTGGCATATATCACTGCTGAAATATCAGCCCTAGGAAACCTGGGACACAAGGAAAATTCCAAGGTGCTATAATGAATTCTGAGTCCTAACTGTATGTTGACATAGAGCCATTTTCCAGGGGCAGTGGCGGGGTGGGGATTAGTTTCTAGTATAGCTTTAATTGAACAATTAATGAGATATTACATACCAAGTAATTACTGCCATGAAGTGATGTGACTCATGAGCCAAATATTTTTTTAAAAAAAACCTACAACATAGTAGAAAAATAAACCATAATAATAATATAAAACTTTAAAAAGAATGAGTAGCATAAAATATATTCCATAGTGGAATACAAAGTTCATATTTATAGAAAACATATCACATAATCATGACTGTTGTCAAATAAATTCATATTTAGTAGGAATGTGATTTTTTAAAAAGCTATATTTTTAAAACAATGTCTACAAAATGTTTCCATCAATATTTGCTTCTTACTTAAATAAAAATCTATATTCTCCTTATATGCCAGGATTTCATACAAACTGTAGGGCATAGAAAACTATTATATCAGGACTAAACACGAGGACAGAAAAGAGTGTGAGTTGTTAGCATTTTCCTACAGGTCAAAAAGGGTTTTGATAAATTAGAATGGAATTATCTTTTTAAAACCTTAAAGAAAGTTAGTACTGGTTCAGTTTCTGGATCCAAATAATGTATAGTTTACTTCAAACCAAAATAACAGATTATTAGATGCATTGTAAGCTTTTGAAGGATGTCTAGTTTATTACTTGTACTGTTCACAGTACCTTCAGCAACTGAAGTGTGAGCAATCCATCGTCTGAAAACTATGGCCATGACATGACCTATAAATCCAATCAGTTACTCAGGATTGCATTGCCAAGTTATATTAAGATGGCTAGGAATGCAATATTATGCAGCTTTGCATGAAAGTAAGATTTACCATATTCAATGTATCTTAATTCCTAGTTAGTGTGTTTCAGAATGCAGCTGTGGTATTATATATATGTTTTCCATTATGGACATTATCATAACTTTTCTATCCATTTGGGCAGATTACTCTTACACATTTATGGCATAAAATTTCACCAGAGAAAGATGTGCCCCTTGTTAATAGCATTAAAAGTAATTTAAAAACAAATATTTATTTTAAAAATAAAATCAAACTTTGAAGTCAATTGCACAAATGTATCCTACTCAGAGCAGCAAAGATTTGTAAACAATTAATTATAACTTTTCATGAAAATTAAGAAGCATCTGAAACAATTTGAAAATCTAAAGTTGTGTCAAATATGAGCAGCAAAAAGTGTAATAAGCCCACAAAATAACTTTATATTGCAATGTCTCCCAATAACACTTGGCAAAGCTAGTCCCTAGGTTTATATAAAATGACTAAAACTTGATCAATGTGATAAAATTGATGAGGTTTATCTGCTTCTAATGGATTGTATTAGTATGACAACTGTATATATTAGGTAATAAACTGGAGACATGGCTCAAAAAAAAAATGCCTGGGTGTGTGTTAAGCATTAATGAATATGTATTTCATGAAACATGTAAGTAATCTATCTGCATTTGGTTCATATCAGGGTCCAAGAGGTGAAAATGGAGCTCCAGGACTCCCAGGGACCAAGGTACATTTTGTAACAACTGCCCCGTGTGTTTTGGGTTTTTGTGTGTGTGTGTGTGTGTGTGTGTGTGTGTGTGTGTGTGTGTTTAAGTATGGAACAGGGGGGCTGGGAACCAAACAAATACATGGAGATCGTGCAAAGCAAAATGTTTTAATTCATATTAGGGTGAAAATGGCATCCCAGGAGAACGAGGTGCACAAGGACCTCAGGGTCCCCCAGGAAATAGAGGTGGAGCTGGCCCTCCTGGACCAGAAGGTGCAAAGGTATGTACAAGTTTATTTAGTTTTGTGCACACCTTACAAAATATTTCCAGTCTTCCTCTTTTGTTGTCGTGTAATAGCTTCTTAAAACATTCCACTAGGGCCCAGGTGGTCCTCCAGGTCCTCCTGGAGGTCCTGGACTACAAGGTTTACAAGGAATGCCTGGAGATAGAGGAGCCAATGGAAGCCCTGGACCTAAAGGGGACAAGGTATGCACTTCTGTACTTACAACAACAACAACAACAACAATAACAACAACAACAACAACAATGCATGCTATTCTAAACTCATAATGATCATCTGGCTAGCTTTACTACTGACCTGATCATAGGTTCCTTGAAAAACTGCATTGCCAGATGAGGCCACTAAAAGCTGCAGGTACTTATCTTTCCTGAGATCCCCACTTTTTGGATACAAAATGATATATAAAAATATTGGGGTCAAATCTTAAGGTAGCATACCTCTCTCACCCCTGCCCTAAGTATATTTACATGGACTTAGCTTCCATTGGAGTCAGTAGGAAACAAAAAGGATTAAGAATTGGCTATTAATCGCCACATTATGTTTATATTAGTGGGATTGGTTCAGTTTGACTCTTTAACCCTGAACTTATTGATCAGATTTGCACTTGAGTTCCATGATTGACTCAGCGTCCTGATTCATAACTTTCTAATACTTCCTAATCCTTGCTTGTATACTTTATATACTTTGTGAAAACCAGTATTTTCTCACAGCTCGCTGTGTACCAGTTCTGTGCCACTGGTAACAATAGGCATAGGAACATAAATTACAGATTGGCAGGGAGGGAATGACCCTTTTCCAGACACTAAGTAGATTGACTCTGTTGGGAGAGTCATTATATCTACAACACTGATCGCAGCAAACAAACTCCTGGTGATTTAGCAATGTTAAGAAATAGCAGTGATGCCTCTTTCTCCCCTTTTCCTGTTCTGGTAACCATATAAGCTTTGTTTGACAGGGAGAGCCTGGTAGCAGAGGTGGAGATGGCTTACCTGGAAAAGATGGTGTCCGAGTGAGTAAAACCTCCCATGGGTTCATTTCTAGATAACTTGGCTACAACATCCCTTTATACATGGCGGGAGGGTGGATTTCCAATAGTTCTCTTCCAGCTCATAATATGAGTTTGGGGAGCTCCTTGCTAACCTTCCCTACCAGTTTCCCCAGTTTCCCAAACTTACCCTTGTCAGGTAAGTCCAGAGGGCAGGAACCAGCAGCGGAGGCCAGCAGGGAGGGTTGGTAGCAATGGGACAGGTCACATTGGAAATAGACAGTCATGTGTATGTTCAGGAGTGTTTACTCCACAGGGAGTGCAGTTTTCCAATATTTCTCTGCTCAGTGGATGAAGCTGGGAGGGATTGTAACCCACACACTCTATGCTCCCATGTAGCAGTGGATGCTCCTGAGCTGGGAGGCAGTGCAAACTTCTATATAGCCCATGCTCCTCAGCGTTAATAGATGTTTGACTGTTTCGAACCCTCCTAGCCATTTCTCCCCAACTTAACACGTGTGTGTGTGTGTGTGTGTGTGTGTGTCAGTGGCGTAGTGTGGGGGTGCAGGGGGGACCGGCCGCACCGGGCGCAACATCTGGGGGGGCACGCTTGCACTCGCAGCTCTCTGCCCCTACCTAGATCCATGGGTTAGGGGGCGCAAATTACTTGCCTTGCCCCGGGTGCTGACAACCCACGCTACGCCACTGGTGTGTGTTTAGTGGTGGGGATCAGCTTTGACAACTGGTAGTGGCTGAGCCTATTTTGAGACGCAGAGATTTGACTTCAGCTTGGTACTTCCAAAGTGGAAGATTCAGTTTCAATCCCTTACCCAATTTGGAATTTCAGCAGCATCACTAATTCTTATAGCATGAAAGTATAAAACAACAACAACCCAGATTTACCCTACAGATCACCTATAAACCCCTGCAAGCCTCGGAGCTGATCGCTTTTCTGCAAAGCGATCAATTCCGCGCTGCCATTACCTCCGCAGGAAACCAAAATTCTGGGGAAAGAATATTCAGAACACTTTGCTTTCCAGACTTTGTTGAAAGTTGTGTTCACATTTTTTATTAAAATTACACTGCTGAATATATATATTTCATCCTGCAGGGTCCTGTCGGTTCCATTGGACCCCCCGGTCCAGCAGGCCAACCAGGAGACAAGGTATGGGTCTCATTCCAAAATGGCAATTATTATTCATATGTAAATATCAACTGTGCACATTTTGAAGAATCCAATTCTGAAAAAAAATATATTATTTTCTTTCAGGGAGAGCCTGGTACAGCTGGGCCTCATGGTCCAACAGGTCCCCGTGGTGGTCCCGTAAGAGATCCTTTATTTTTCAATCAGAATTTATGCCAATTCTTGTTTTGTACTGCTCCTAAAGTATTTTCCAAGGAAGAAATGTAGTTCTGTGCAACCCATGGACTTCACATATAGTACTTTTGAGTGTTGGATTGCTTGCTTAGGGATCAATATATAATAGAAAGTGCCAGAATATCATTTCTTTTTGGCATGTATTTTAAAACTATACATGAAAGTAAATCAATCCCTCTTCTGTACTAAATTATATGCACACTCTCACAAATTTCACTACCAACCAATAGGAACCTGTACACATATTTCCCTCTCTTTTGCCTTCCCCCGCTAACATTTTACATTTATGCAAATTTAAGGAGCCATGATTTCAACAGTACCCTATTCATTTTTCTTATAATAGTCTATTATAAGATCTCTAGTGATAGATTTTAAACATTTAACTCTGCTGGTGGCATAAAATCGTGTAACTAAAATTGATGCCTAGCACACAGCACTGATTATCAACAAAATAAGCATCTTTAGCAAAGCAGTCTGGCCATGTAGATACGTACAAGAATATAATCAACGTTTATTTTTATTTATTTTTCTTGCATTCATATCCCACCTTTCTTCCATCATGGAACCCAAGGTGACATACATGCATATTATCTATTCTTCCCTTTGAGGGAAATTAACCTTATTGTCCTATTTAAAATATTATTGATCCTTTCCTAGCTGCTTGATAAATAATAGTTCATTATTAGAATGTCCATTTGTGGGTTTATCTAACTTTCCTGCCACACAGAGTACAGTTGGACCCCTGAGAAACATATGATAATCTCAAAGGGGGAGGGGAGGAATGCATGACTTTCTTGCATTGGTATACAAAACAGATAAAGAAATAAGAAAGGAACTGAACACAACAGGTGGGGAATGAGTCAATGTATAGGGCATTCAAGCAAAGTCGGTTTAGGCGCTTGCTATCCTTGATAGCCACGCGGGTGGCGCTGTGGTTTAAACCACTGTGCCGCTTGGACTTGCTGATCAGAAGGTCGCGGTTCGAATCCCTGCGACAGGGTGAGCTCCTGTTGTTCGGTCCCAGCTCCTGCCAACCTAGCAGTTTGAAAGCACGTCAAAGTGCAAGTACATAAATAGGTACCACTCCGGCGGGAAGGTAAACAGTGTTTCCGTGCATTGCCCTGGTTTGCCAGAAGCGGCTTAGTCATGCTGGCCGCATGACTCTGAAAAACTGTCTGCAGAAGCGGACAAACACCGGCTCCCTCGGCCTGTAAAGCGAGATGAGCGCCGCAACCCCAGAGTCATTCGCGACTGGACTCAACTGTCAGAGGTCCCTTTACTTTTACCTATCCTTGATCGAGTCATTTCCATAAGAAGTTGCCAAGCTAACAAAGCATAACCAGTTATGAAGGGGTATCAAAGCTTTTGCACACTTTCTTGGATGTTGTAAACAGTTTGATGTCTTGAGAGGAGAGAATAGGGGGACTCCGCAAATGCAGAATATCTGCAAACCAGAGCAGCTGAAATAGGAACAACAATAGAGGTGGTACTTGGCAAACTTCTGAGGTCATTTAATTGTATTACTCGTTGACATTTTCAGGGTGATCGAGGAGAGCAAGGACCCCCTGGCCCAGCTGGCTTCCCTGGAGCTCCTGTAAGTATGGGGAGGGAGGAAGGGAGAGACATAGGTACATAGATACTTTTTTGTATTTTCTTAGTCTTTTTCCATAGAAGCTTTAAGTATACATCAGAAGATCATTATTAACCCATCTTCACTCTCACCTGTCCATAGCAAAAGGAAGGCAGCAGCTTCCTAGAAATATTGAACCTTCTAGTAAATTCAGGTATTGAGTGCTAATAGAACTACAGTTGTACCTTGGAAGTCGGAATCCGTTCCGGAAGTCTGTTCAATTTCCAAAACGTTTGACTTCCAAATCGCAGTTTCTGATTGGCTGCAGGAAGCTCCTCTGCCAATTAGAAGCTGCAGAAGCCCCGTTGAATGTTCGGCTTCCAGAAGAACATTCAAAAACCCGAACAGTCACTTCCGGTTTCCGATTGTTTGGGAGCCTAAACGTTCGAGAACTAGGCTGTTCGAAAACCAAGCCACAGAAACAAGAGAGAGGTTTCAGTGTTCTCTGTGAAACTCCGATATTTGCAGAAGTACAATAAATGTTTTAGAAACAGAAAACAAATGCCTAGCCATAAGGACTGAGCACGCCCAGCAACCACAGAATCTAGGATAATTGTTGGGAAAGACCAGCTGGCTAAGACTCTGAACAACTGAGAAAATAGCTGCCTAGGACCCTGAACAGGAGCTCTACTATTAGGAGAAAGGATGCACAGCAAGCTTTTGGTGCACATCCACTTGTCTAATAGTAATCCAGATGTGCTTGCTTCTGCTTGTGCATCAAGTACACCTGGCTGCTGCTTTTTAAAATATAGCAATTTAACAAAAGAAAAAAACCTCAATGACATGTAAACAGCAATAACCCCCATAGTAAGGTGCTTGTGCCAAACAGAATTTGAGTGCTCCTTTGATCACAGCAAAATGCCCTGCTGCAACCAGTTGCTTCTTGAGGCGATTCTACCCTTTGCCCTGCACTGAGATTGCCTGTAACATCTTTTATAAGCAATAAATGCTGGAGGTGGAGAGCAGAACCAAGGAGGAATCGTGGTTTTTTGAAAAGCCCAGTCTTTGAGTGAAGTTGTCAGGGAAATTAATAAGAAATTAGCTCTGTGCACACTACTTTGCGATAAGCATCTTTAATAGCATTTACAGCGAAACAAACGTTGAGCTTGACAGGTGATTAAATTTGGATTCCAGCTTTCCCAAAGCACTCTTTAATAATAATAATAATAATAATAATAATAATAATAATAATAAAAAAAAAATTTTATTTATAGCCCACCCTCCCCAGCCAAAGCCAAGCTCAGAGAGGCTTTCTACCAGAATCATCCATGACAGGATTTGCAGCCCCCGCAAAAAAGCAGGGGAGCAGGACTCAATAGCTACTGTTAGGTCTCATTATTCACCTCGTAATCAATCATTATTATATCTCATCAGTGCTATTTTTCTAGAAAAAGAGGTGCTGGAACTCCCTTGTTCTCTTTTAATGGCAATGGTGCCTACCTGAGAGGTGCTGTAACTGAGTTCCGGCAAGTTCTGGCTGGGAAAAAAGAAATCCTGTGTCTCCTACTGATAATAATGTTGATGTTTAACATGCATGTCTTACTTTTCTATAGGGACAAAATGGAGAACCTGGTGGAAAAGGAGAGAAAGGCCCTTCTGGTGAGCGTGGTGAACCTGGACCCCCCGGTGCTGCTGGTCCCTCAGGAGGCCCTGGAGCACCCGTAAGCATAGATATCCAAATCTAATGTTTATAAAGTCAATGTATTGCTGGTCTGTATTTTCCTTCTGGCATTATGATGTATCGTTCTCATATCCTGTCTAGGGTCCAGCCGGTCCCCCAGGAGGAAAAGGAGAGCGAGGTTCACCAGGCCCAGTAGTGAGTATTGTTTTTTCAGTCTCTTCTTTATTAGTAAGCAATGGTGATGCATATTCCAGTTCCAGTCAGATGCAAGTAGTTGCACTTGCTAAAGTATACTGTGATCTAAGAGAAGCATGCTAGAGTCCCCTGACATAGATAAATAAGAAAGTAGTTTAGATAGTTTAGGTACTACATGCTTGGCTCAACTGGCCTGAAAGCTCTAATTGACAAAAGTATTTTGATGGATGCTTTGACATACACCGAAGGCCTTCTGGCAGTTCCCTTTCTGTGAGAAGTGAAGCTACAGGAAACCAGGCAGAGGGCCTTTTTGGTAGTGGCACACCTTCCCATCAGATGTCAAGGAGATGAGTAACTATATAAGCTTTAGAAGACATCTGAAGGAAGCCCTATATAGGAAAGCTTTTTAATGTGTAATGTTGTATTGTGTTTTGTTATATGATGGAAGCTATCCAGAGTGGCTGAGGTAACCAGTCAGATGGACGGGTTACAAATAATAAAAATGATTATTATTTAGTTAGACCAGCCCATCCATTGTAAAATGTTGACCTCCCGTTCTTACGTGGAGATAAAATGGAAATGCATTCATATCTTTTCACAACATGGCTACATATTGCACAAAGATGCTCTAGCATTGGTCTCTTAATATATATCTGCCAACAGAGGATAACGCTTCCTGCATCTTATCAAGTCCAGAAAGGTTCTGCTGCAATACTTCTAGGAGTCTTTAGGTTGCCACAATAATCTTGTGGTTCCAGACGTGTTTATGACAGGCACATTCGCCATATAAATCTCAGTTAGTTGCCATGTAAAAAATGCAGTTATTTTTCACTCTCATGTAGTAACTACCAACATAGTCATCAAAGTAGGTGATTTAATTATGTATTTAAGGATATTTCAGTCTCTTTCTGCTTTTCGGTATTTGAAGATACTAATGTTTTATGAGCTGTTAACTTGAGCATCACTTATATTTTTTAGGGTCAAGCTGGCTTTCCTGGTACTCGTGGCTTACCTGGCCCTCCAGGCAACAGTGTAAGAATACCTACCATTTCTTAATCCTTTCCATGCTACTAATGTCTCCAGTTGCCTTTGAGTTCTCAAGTGGCCAAGGATGAGTGCCCACCTCCATGGACATGAATTTGAAAATTTACTTGCCCATAAGTTGAGCACATATTGCTTGTGAAGTCTTAATCAACTGGTTTTTGTTTTAATAAATTATAAAACAATCTTCCTGATGGAGAAACACCAACCTGCCCCCAGGCTACAGAGCCTCCGATATTGCCTGCTTAGGTTCTTCCAGACTCACCTACATCAGAGCTGTAAGGAAGAAATCTCTGGGTGGAATTCAGGGTCACACTCAGGCCAGCAGCTGGTGTGCCTCTTCGTGACTCCCTGTGCTTAAATCCTACCCAACGCCATTTCCACACAAGTTGTGAGATATGTCTATGTATCAGGCCCAACAACCCCACGTAATCCACTAAGTGAAAAGCGAATCTTCTCAACCAAAGGCCAGTTGTGGTTATGAGTCAAATTCCTTCTGGCTCTGAAAACCAGCAGCCACTCAATGCCTCAGTGGAAGACTCTAAACCAAGGGATGGAAGGCTGCAAAACTGGCCCACGATGTGTGGAAGAGGTGAATGGTGGGCTGCTCTGCCACTCCAACCCCTTCACAAGAACCTGTTGGCCTCTATGAGAGGTCAAAAATCTCAGCAATGGAACTGGGAGGCCATGGCGGCATCTGTGCCACCCTGCAATCTTTCTCCAGGACATTGCTTCTTTCCTTTGCTCCTATGCCACCTGGTTTGAGATCATGCTGTCGCCAGTGTGGTGTGGTGGTTAAGAGCGATAGACTCATAATCTGGGGAACCGGGTTCGCGTCTCCGCTCCTCCACATGCAGCCGCTGGGTGACCTTGGGTTAGTCACACTTCTCTGAAGTCTCTCAGCCCCACTCACCTCACAGAGTGTTTGTTGTGGGGAGGAAGGGAAAGGAGAATGTTAGCCGCTTTGAGACTCCTTCGGGTAGTGATAAAGCGGGATATCAAATCCAAACTCCTCTTCTTCTTCTTCTTCTTCTTCTTCATCATCATCATCATCATCATCATCATAACAAAATGTCCTTTTGCAACTTGGCTTGAACTAAAGCCTAGCTGTGAAGAACAATTCCTGCAGCTGGATCCAAGCAAGACTTAGGACAAGAAATAAATACATTTTTAAAATAATAATAATAATAATAATGTTTGTGTTCTGCTAACAAACCCACCCCCATTTGCTATTATGTTGTTCATCCATAGTCTGCTTTACGCTGAAAGCATCTCTTCTTTTTATGAGTTACTTTTGAATGTGTTCATAGAGCACAATTCAATCCATACTGAAGGGTGGCAAGTCTAAATCAAGGAGGTCTATCTCCTTTGCACATATCATGAATTCTCCATTATTTTGGTACTCTAAGAGTGTTGATTCAAATACTGTATGTCAAGCATCACTTTCAAATATTGACTCCTAGGGTAACCCAGGACTTCCTGGCAATGCGGGTCCCCCAGGCAAGGATGGTCCTCCTGGTCCAGCTGGTTCTACTGGTCCTGCTGGTGGCCCAGGAGCTGCTGGTCCCAAAGGTGAGCCTGGCCCACCAGGTGAAAAAGGTCCGGCAGGTGTAAAAGGAGAACCAGTAAGTACATTATTTGGGAGTCTATAAAATAGAGTTAAAAATATTCAGTGAAAGATTACAGTTTTCCTGTGATGTCTTACTTCTGATACATAAAAATTATAAATGCAGTGATTCCACTGATCTGTTGTGGGTGTGTGGGTGTGTGATAAATTAGGACCAATCTTTACAGCTAGTCATAGCAGCTCTTCTTCTTAATCAATGTATTGCCTTGCCTGCATGTCAAAATGGCTGCTCATCACTCTCCCAGGGGTGGGGGACAGATGCAGCCCCTTACTCTTGGCCTCCTTCCTCTGATGGCTTAGGCATAGGCCACTGAAGGAGATTCCCCATGGACAGCGGGAGTTCAGGGGCAGTCTTCCTGCCCATGACACCATCTCCTGACAGGCTAATCAGTGGCCCCACCTGGAGGGCAGTGCCTGGCTGGCTGGCTGGCTGGCTATTGGCTGCTGTCTCCTCCAGTCTGGCAGCAAGGCTTAAGAGGCTAGCTGCATGGAGATTTAACAGCACTACAAAAAAAAATCATTTACTTAAGTTTTTGTTAACACTCTTCAAATAGTAAGGAGCAAACATACACATTCCTGCTAACCTAGCAATTCGAAAAAGTGCAAGTAGATAAATAGGTACCGCTCTGGCGGGAAGGTAAACGGCGTTTCCGTGTGCTGCTCTGGTTCGCCAGAAGCGGCTTAGTCATGCTGGCCACATGACCCGGAAGCTGTACGCCAGCTCTCTTGGCCAATAAAGCGAGATGAGCGCCGCAACCCCAGAGTCGGTCACGACTGGACCTAATGGACCTAACATACACATTGTTTTATCTATATCACAGGACTGGATAATGGTTTTCGATCCTAGTTTTCAGGGCAAGCTCAAATCATAGTTTGCCAGTTCACATTAAATGGTAAACTATGGTTGGCCTCAAACCAGGAAATGAGGGAAGAGTTTCCCAGGCTCATGAACAGGAGAATACTTCAAGCTCGATGTTTCTTCCAGGCTCATTCACATAGCGCCAAACTATGGTTCTGCATTATGCCTCAACCATTCCTCTGTTTCTTAGAAATGTAACAACTCAGAATGTAAAAAGTATCCCCCCCCCCAACATAATTGGTGAGAGGCAAGACTTTAAGTCAGCCTTCCTCAATCTTTGGGTTCCTCAATGTTGTTGATCAGCCCCAGCCATCTGGATAAATGGCACAGGATTGTGGGGGTTGCAGTCCAACAACGTCTGGGGACCTAAGATTGGATTAATCATTATCTAAAAGCCTTAGCAAAAGTTTTATCAGAACACTGTTTCTAAGAAATATGGAGGCTGAAATAAGCCCATAATCGTGGACAGCCTTTTGAGATCCATAGGCCCATTTGCTCACTGGAGAAGCAGTTATGGGCCCCACACAAACACTGCAACCAAGCACACACCACTCTGTTCTGTTGGCTACAACACACCGCTTCTTTCAAGCCTAATCTTAATGTGGAGAGGGAGACCTTGTTGGTGTCAGGGAAGATGGTCTCCATTATGCTCTGCAAGGCATGGAGTGCATTTTCATCTGTACCATCTCTGCTCAGCTGAGCATGTTCTGCAAGAGAAACCTTCCCCCGTCCCCCCAGCTACACATATCTCAGTAAGCTTCAAAAGCCATTTTCAGCATCTGTATTTGTTGGTCTGGGGAAAATGTTTATTGTCCAAGGCTATAAATACAATCAGTAAATAAATTCCATAAACAGATTTGTTTCTGTATTTCTCTTCATAGGGTTTTCCAGGTCCTTCAGGATTGGGTGGCATACCTGGGCAACGTGGTTCTGTAGGGCTGCCCGGCCCGAGAGGTCCCTCTGGTGCCAATGGCGCACCTGGCGGAAAGGTAAGGCATTACCCCCTTACTTTTAATTCTCCAAATTATTTAACATAACAAACGTTTTGTGTTTTAGAAATTAGGTCTTGAAGTGATGTGTGTGAGAGAGAGAGCTTCATAAAGAAATGTGTGAGGAAGCTGTCTTGTGGACAAGTCTCCAGTGATCAGTGATTTCCTCCAGAGTTATAAAACACATAATTCCATGTTAGTGTCAGTATCAGCAGTTTTGTGGTAATATAAGGTGACATTATGTCAGTGATGGTCAGTGTGGTGGGAGAGATGATAGTAATCACTTGCCTTCACTGAACAGAGTCCAAGGAAGAACAAGCTTAATTATTTACTGACATGCAATGCAATACTGTTGGAGGCAGGCGAGACCAGGGAGAAGAGTCGGTAGAAGATTGGAAGAAATTTAAAGACTATCTACAGAAACACTGTAAAATTAAGGAATGTTAGAAGGATGCTGGAATGAAGTTATGTGGTTTTAGCAGTAATGTTACAAAGGGGTATGTAAAAATGGATTGTTAACAGGTGAGACTGTAAAGTTACAATATATTAAGATAAATTATTAAGATAAAAGCAAAAATGGAAAGGATTTGCTGAAACAACTAATTGAACTAGAATACAAAAAAAGGAGGTGTGAGGAGGTCAGGGAAACAAGTAAATGAAAGACAAGACATGGAAAGACCAATTTGTTTTTAATTGTTTTTATTTTTCTGTATTTTGTATTTTTTGTTTCTTTCTTTTTTCTTTTTTCACTTTTCTAACTTTTTTGAAACTTTAATAAATATTATTTTTTTTAAAAAAAATACTGTTGGAGGCAGGAAGTGGCTGGGTCAGTATAATTAGCCGGCATCAAGGGAACGGGAGTTTCCCCCCCTCCCCCGGTAGTTTTGGAGTTTGCTTATGATGGGCAGAAATGTTATTGAGCCCTTTTGCATATCCCATTGCTTTAAAGCTCTTGCCACCTCTCTACCCCTCTAGCAATGAACAGACCACACACTCAAGTAAATTTAAAAGCTTTACTTACTAACTCCTAAGGTCTGATTCATGCGTTGTTCCATGCAGCAGCAAGGACAACACAGATAGATTACTCTTGGGTGCGTAATATAACATATAGTTTCAAACATGCACATTCAGATCCGTCCGTCTTGGTGGATTACATAGTGAGAAGAGAGAGTGAGGAATAGGAAAAGAAGCAGCTTCACTTTCTCCCTCGAGAAGGGGTTTGACCTAGCTGAGTCTAGGAACAGATCTCTCTGGTCTTAACTTCTTCATGCCTACAATAGCTCACATTTAGCAGGGTTTTTTAAAAAAATGTCAGTATGTCATTAATCCATCTGTTTTTCCATTGCAGGGTGAAGATGGCAAACCAGGATCCAATGGTAGCCCAGGAGAACGAGGACCTCAAGGTCCACCAGGTCCAATGGGCCTAAATGGAGCACCCGGAGAACCAGGCAGAGACGTATGGAAAGAATTTCATCTTTGTTCTATCCTAGGGATAAACACACACTGCATGTAGAAATTTTGCCCACCTAAAATGAGACAAATTAGCCTCATTCAAAGATCCTGTTGTACATCCTAGTACGGAGACTAGGAAAGACTTGCTCTTCCTTATGTGGGAAGCTGGATACTGGTTTGCACCCAAGCATGCTCATTGCTTGATTTCTTTGAATTTGATTACTATACAAGACAAAGGTCCTTACTTCCTGGGAGACCCATTTGTTGCTGTCACCTGGGTTGGAGGAAGAGTTGGACAAGCTTCCTCTGGTGTGCCTGAGTGACTGTTGCTTGACTGTAGCACTGTTTATTTTTCACCCCTGTGGTCAGTCAGTTGCAACAGCAGGCCTCCTGGGGGCAGGGACTCCAAGCAGACCGGAGAAGGAACCTCTCCCAACTGGTCTACGCCTAGACATTAAAGGCTTGTTTGCACATCTTTGTGCTTGGTTTCTCTTCACATAATTATGGTTTAATTCAGACTCACAGCTGAACATAAGACCAGATTCAATGAAGAGCATTGTGTCAGAGGTAGCATGGAAGTTTAATTTGTAATTCCCTATTCAGGCACGCATATCAGCATGTGGTGCTGCGTTCCTCTTCATGGGTGATGTGTGGGAAATCCCTTAACGAGTGAGCAATCTCAAAAAAGCAGCAACAGCCTATTTTGACATGCCATTAGGACCATGATAATTTCAAAGTTAAAGTGTTGGTGGAAATATCACTCAAGTCTTTCCCTTTGCTTCAATCTTTTTATACTTATATTTAAAGCCTTCTTTCACCCTTATTTCTCAGGGTAACCCTGGATCAGATGGTTTACCAGGTCGTGATGGGTCTTCAGGACCAAAGGTGAGAAGCAACTTAACCATCACGGTCCTGTGTGCTCTTTCAGATCCCAGTGATTGTGCTTACTACTGCTAGTCCTAATCAATACAGTGGCACCTTGGTTCTCAAACTCAATCCATTCGACTTCCAAAATGTTCACAAACCAAGGCGTGTGAACAATGCCAACAGCCAAAACGGATGTTCGGCTTCTGAAAAATGTTTGCAAACCAGAAAACTTACTTCCAGGTTTGTGGCGTTCAGGAGCCGATTTGTTTGTCAACTAAGCTGTTCGGGAACCAAGGTACCACCGTACTAGCATTTGACTGGGTTTATGGTCATTTAGAAAATTAAATGAATTCCTCACGTTGGCCATTTGCTGTCTCCTCAGGGTGATCGTGGTGAAAATGGTTCTCCTGGTTTGCCAGGGGCTCCGGGTCATGTCGGTCCCCCAGGTAATACTGGTCCAGCTGGGAAATCAGGCGAGAGAGGACATCCAGTAAGTATGAAAACAGTGCTGCCTTCCTATGTTTTCTTAATAGCATCTACGTGATAGTAAACTAGCAGGGTATTAACAGTATGCCATGCTTTTTCCACCTCTGTCTAACATCACAAGGAAGCGGGGAAGCCATCAGCAATACCACAGCGAGGAAGGCACCATATTTTTCACTCTATAGGACACACCCAACCATAGGACACACCTTGTTTTAGAGGGGAGAACAAGGGGGGGAAATCGCCCCCTCTCTGCTCAGCTCCCCTTCAGCGAAGCGGCAGGAGAAACGGAGCCCCTTCCGTTTCTCCTCCCACTTGGCTGAAGGGGCGCTGCGCAGCTCTCCCTCTGCTGAAGCCAGGAGAGTCTTGCTCTCACGGCTTCAGCAAAAGGAACCTGAAGCCTTCGGAGCGCAGCGCAAGTTCCCGCTGCTCTCCGAAGGCTTCAGGTGGCTATCCCTGAAGCCTGGAGAGCAAGAGGGGTCGGTGCACACCGACCGCTCTCGATCTCCAGGCTTCAGCGAAAGCAACGCAAAGCCTCCGGAGCGCAGAGGGAGCACTCCCTCTGCGCTTCGGAGGCTTCGTGTTGCTATCGCTGAAGCCAAGGAGCCTGCATTCGCTCCATAGGATGCACACACATTTCCCCTTCATTTTTGGAGGGGAAAAAGTGCGTCCTATAGAGCGAAAAATACAGTAGCTTGCCCGTTCAGTGGATTTTCTTCGGGTGAATTGCTTCAAGTCGATCCCACTATCTAGCAATTGAAGAAAAAGAAAGCATATCAAAACAGGAATTTTCAAAATGATTTTGTTATTTGTAATGTCATTTCCTTTGAAATGCTGAAAACAGTGGGATGTGACCATGTGTCATACTCTAGTGCTCTAGAACAGATTTTCCTCCACTGAAACAACTTGAATTTGGTTTCTTCAACGACCTACTGCCATTTTTCCCGATGAAAAAGCCACTTCAAGTTAAATCCAGGGGCATACACCAAAATGACCTGTGTGCACTGTGAAAAACTATGCTGCCTACAAAGTGTTATTTTTCTAGAACAAGAGGTGCCGGAATGCACCATGAATGCCTCCTTTTTCTCTTATACAGTGGTACCTCAGGTTAAGTACAGGTTAAGTATGGAGGTCCGTTCTTAACCTGAAACTATTCTTAACCTAAAGCACCACTTTAGCTAATGGGGCCTCCTGCTGCCACTGCGCCGCGACTGCACGATTTCTGTTCTCATCCTGAAGCAAAGTTCTTAACCCGAGGTACTATTTCTGGGTTAGCGGAGTCTGTAACCTGAAGTGTCTGTAACCCGAGGTACCACTGTAATGGCAACGGCACCCACCTGAGAGGTGCCAGAGCTGAGTTCCAATTAGTTCTGGCTGAAAAAAGCCCTGAGCATACATGGTTTTTTTGAAAATGGAAGTCATTGAAGCGATGTTTGTTCATTATGTTTGCTAATATATTTGGGAGCTTAATAGTAGAGATGTGAATGTTTTCTCTCTTTTGTGACACATCCAGTTTATATCCAGAAAATCGATGCTCGGCATAGACATAATCCTGTGTTGTTGTTTGTTACAGGGACCTGCTGGTCCAGTCGGCCCCGCTGGCCCTGCCGGTGCCCGTGGTGCTCCCGTAAGTCTCTGCTTCAGAACTTTGTATGTATGTGTCCAGGGCAGCTGTTTATCAGCTCCATCTGGTATGCAGGCTGAGACCCTACCTGCCCACAGACTGTCTCACCAGAGTGGTGCATGCTCTAGTTATCTCTCGCTTGGACTACTGCAATGCGCTCTATGTGGGGCTACCTTTGAAGGTGACCCGGAAGCTACAACTAATCCAGAATGTGGCAGCTAGGCTGGTGACTGGGAGCGGCCACCGAGCCCATATAACACCAGTCTTGAAAGACCTACACTGGCTCCCAATACGTTTCTGAGCACAATTCAAAGTGTTGGTGCTGACCTTTAAAGCCCTAAATGGCCTTGGCCCAGTATACCTGAAGGAGCGTTTCCACCCCCATCGTTCAGCCTGGACACTGAGGTCCAGCACCAAGGGCCTTCTGGCGGTTCCCTCACTGCGAGAAGCCAAGTTACAGGGAACCAGGCAGAGGGCCTTCTTGGTAGTGGCACCCGCCCTGTGGAACGCCCACCCACCAGATGTCAAAGAGAAAAATAACTACCAAACTTTTAGAAGACATCTGAAGGCAGCCCTGTTTAGGGAGGCTTTTAATGTTTAATAGGTTATTGTATTTTAGTGTTTTGTTGGAAGCTTCCCAGAGTGGCTGGGGAAACCCAGCTAGATGGGCGGGGTATAAATAATAAATTATTATTATTATTATTATTATTATTATTATTATTATTATTATTATTATTATTTTACTAGTTCTCATTAAACCCAAGTATACTCTTATGAAAACTCTTTGTCAATATGCTTCTACAAGGGCCCTGCGGGTGCACGTGGTGACAAAGGTGAAGCCGGTGAACGTGGCAGCAATGGGATGAAGGGCCACCGAGGATTCCCTGGTAACCCCGGACCCCCTGGTCCAAGTGTAAGTTTGCAGAACTCTCCTGCCTTCCTTGCGTAAGAGGGGGGAAATGCTGGATTTGTTTCATGACCCCAGTGTTTAGCACAATATGTAATTTTGACAAGAACGAAAAGTATCACAAGTGATCCCTACAGTGCCTGGATTATCCACCAAATGATGTACAATTTAATGTTTTGGCAGAGGAAAACAGGAGTGATTTTGCAGGCGTTCTGGAATTTACCAGCCTGTTTCCTGAGCCTTCGTTATGTTTCATGGAGGAAACATGCCTAGCAATATCACTTGGGCATATAATTATTTCATTTTTGTAGGAGTAAAGTTGAACCTTTTGGGATATCCCAATATCCTTAGCAGCAATGCATGAGAGAAACCCCTTACTGTTTTGTTACTGGCATTTATAGACCACTCATTAATGGGTAGGCCACATTCAAAACAACAAAGAAATTTTAAAAATGGCATTTCAGTTTTCTGATACCACATACGCACAATGGCTCTAAGCCAGAGGAAGTTTGTTGTACTTAAGCATCCTTGAAATC
Source organism: Podarcis melisellensis (assembly GCF_964234715.1). Taxonomy (NCBI): domain Eukaryota; kingdom Metazoa; phylum Chordata; class Lepidosauria; order Squamata; family Lacertidae; genus Podarcis; species Podarcis melisellensis. Next base: position 118,254,674 of record NC_138528.1, read on the forward strand.
CATGTAAAACATTTGTCACAATTAACTGAAGTGTCATTGATTTCAGTAGGACTTAAGTCCCGCTAACTTCCTTTGATCCGTGGAGTTACCTACCTTTAAAGCCACTGGTACCACCTATATTCTAGAATGGAAGCGTTCAAATTGTATTTAATTCTGAGAACATTTAGCTTCTAAACCATGCACATTAACATGGCTTATGGTCCCATACAAAACTGTAATAATGAACACAGAGAACCATTTTATTTATATTTGACCCGGCCTGTGTAATAGCTCAGAAGTGGGGATCTTTTTCTTTCTGTCAAGCTAGATTGTTGTCTCCCCACTACAGTGGGTCACATTTCACAGCTATGCAAGGCCACCCACCTGTCATTCACATGAGGTCATGATGGTGTCAGGTGATGCTGCACTTTGAAGCCCCGGTTTTCGGGACGTCAAAGTGCAGCACAGAGCTGCCGGAAAGCCCTTTTGCAAACATCCCTGCACTACTATTTGAATCTCTAGTTTTCAGAGATTTGAAGAGCAGTGCTGTGAGGGAGAAGCTCTATCCTACGGAAACTGCTTTCCCCTCCTGGTAAAAGGTAAAGGTAAAGGTACCCCTGCCCATACGGGCCAGTCGTGTCCAACTCTAGGGTTGTGCGCCCATCTCACTTAAGAGGCCGGGGGCCAGCACTGTCCGGAGACACTTCCGGGTCACGTGGCCAGCGTGACGAAGCTGCTCTGGTGATCCAGCACCAGCACAGCACACGGAAACGCCGTTTACCTTCCCGCTATAAAGCGGTACCTATTTATTTACTTGCACTTAGGGGTGCTTTTGAACTGCTAGGTGGGCAGGAGCTGGGACTGAAAGGGGATTCGAACCGCCGACCATACGATCAGCAAGTCCTAGGCACTGAGGTTTTACCCACAGCACCACCCGCGTCCCTCCTCTCCTGGAGCAAGGCATAAATCCACCCATCTCAGTTGGATGGGCAGGGGGAGCATGCCTTGCTGCACAAATGAACAATCAGGATTTCGATTTAAGCTCCCAGTTTGTTCTTTTGAAGCCCCACCCTTACTTGCCCCATACCTGATGCCATGCATCTGATACCTAGAGAGGTTCTACTGTTGGAGTTTGATGTTCCAGTTAACTTGCATGCCGAATAACTGTAGATACACACCATATTTTTCACCCTATAAGACGCACCAGACCATAAGACGCACCTAGTTTTTGGAGGAGGAAAACAAGAAAAAATAATATTCTGAATCTCAGAAGCCAGAACAGCAAGAGGGATCACTGCGCAGTGATCCCTCTTGCTGTTCTGGCTTCTGGGATAGCTGCGCAGCCTGCATTCGCTCTATAAGACGCACACACATTTCCCCTTACTTTTTGGGAGGGAAAAAGTGAGTCTTATAGAGCAAAAAATATGGTATATATTCATCTTCTATGGATTGCCAGATCTTGTAGTGAGTGCAACAATACAGGTGCTCCAATGTAAAGAAAAGAATGAAAAAACTGGATTTTACTAGATCTACATCATTATTATTTTTTTGATAGGGTGCATTGGGTCCCCAAGGTCCAAGTGGAAGCCCAGGACCTGCTGGTGCAAGAGTAAGTAACCTGTTGATTCTGTTCAGCCTGAATGCATGCTCAAATTATGACTAGACAGTTGAGAGAGAACTAACTTTCTTCTTCCTCCTCCTCCTCCTCCTCTTCTTCTTCTTCTTCTTCTTCTTCGTCTTCGTCTTCGTCTTCGTCTTCGTCTTCTTCTGTTTAGGGTCCCCCTGGTCCAAATGGCCCACCTGGAAAAGATGGTACAAGTGGCTACCCAGGTCCCATTGGGCCTCCAGGTCCTCGTGGAAGCAGAGGCGAATCTGGTGCTCCGGTAAGGGAATCAGATGATGAAAAGTGAGAAGCATCATCTTGAAAGCTAGTCTCCATACCATCTGGGAGCCTAGCACAAGACTTGACAAGAAGGGAGATCAAGTTTGTGCCCAAAGGGATCTGAACAGCTCTTCTCAATAAAGAGTGGTAAAAATAAAAGCTGCAGAGTTTAGCCTGACCATGCTGAATTTCAGGCAAATGTCTTTTCCTTATGAGAGCTGTACCTGAGCCACAGTTATGGTACCCAATCCTGAGTGTGGGAATTAGGTGGCACTAAACAGACAGCTTCCTCCCCACAACTAGCCACATGCACAGCTAGTTACAATGAAAGTGAAGGTGGCCTACCCAGCTGGCCTCACTATTCAGATTTATTCAGATTTGTTGCTCATAAAGCTCAAGCCGGGTGACAGGAGATTCTTGTGTATTTCATCAGTATGATGATAAAATAGAAGGATTAATAAAATAAAATAAAAAATAGATAATGATTATTATATCTGCTGTTTCTATTGGGTGACAGTACGTTTCTGAGCACAAGTCAAAGTGTTGGTGCTGACCTTTAAAGCCCTAAACGTCCTCGGTCCTGTATACCTGAAGGAGCATCTCCACACTCATCGTTCTGCCCGGACACTGAGGTCCAGTGCTGAGGGCCTTCTGGCGGTTCCCTCACTGCGAGAAGCCAAGTTACAGGAAACCAGGCAGAGGGCCTTCTCAGTAGTGGCACCCGCCCTGTGGAACGCCCTCCCACTAGATGTCAAAGAGAAAAAACAACTACCAGACTTTTAGAAGACATCTGAAGGCAGCCCTGTTTAGGGAAGCTTTTAATGTTTAATAGGTTATTGTATTTTAATATTCTGTTGGAAGCTGCCTAGAGTGGCTGGAGAAACCCAGCCAGATAAATTATTATTATTATTATTATTATTATTATTATTATTATTATTATTATTATATAACAAGGCACAGTTATGGACTGAAATATCACTGGGGAGAGGACTAGTCTGAAACATTTCCTATCTAAATAGCCCAGTGGCATGTGGTTAGTGGAATAGGGGGACTAGGCTAGTCCCCTAAATGTTCCCAGTAAATAAGAGTATGAAAGCATTAAAGCGTAGTGCCTCCTTCTCAAAGCCTGGGAAGCTTCTGCCTGCTTTAGGGAGGGAGGTGCGACACTCATCACCCCCACCCACCCCATCGCCTTCACAAGTTGGCCCTAACTGTTCAACTATTAAAATTTCACCACACGCCACTGAAATAGCCACATACAAGAGCAGATCAAAGATAAGCTTGACCAAAGGATAAATATTGAGTCCAACCCTCGGTGGAGATTATGAGCCTGGTGTCTTGCAGCACAAGGCTAAAAGTGCCAGTAACACTGACTGGTCCTCTCTTTTTTTGAGTGTACAGGTGAACTAATGTACATGGTGCATTTTTGAGTTATGGGCGGGGCTTGTTTTATTTTCTAGGGTCCTGCGGGTCATGGTGGTCCTCCAGGGCCTCCTGGTCAACCTGGAGCTCCTGGTCCGTGCTGTGGAGGTGGTGGCCCAGAGAACCTTGAAAAAGGACCATCCTACTACAGAGACCAGCCAGATGAAGACAAAATAGCCATGAGCGATATTTTAACTTCGCTGAAGTCAATCAACAACCAAATCGAAAACATCGTTAGCCCCGATGGCTCACGGAAGAACCCAGCTCGGAATTGCAGAGATCTGAAGTTCTGCCATCCTGAACTTAAGAGTGGTATGTTCGTTTCTGTTCTGATCCAGGTCATAGAGAAGTCAGTGAGAAATATGCGGTCTCAAGAAAAGAACCGGGCATTGTGAGGGACACAGAACTGCCCCATATATCTCTTTTCCCTCTCTTTCTGGTAAAGACTAGTAATATAAAATGTGGTGCTCCTTTGGTACACTATGCATTTCTTAATCAATTACTGTACAGCAAATGATGCTGCTCAATGTAATCATATTATATATTTCCATGAAGAGGGGAGAAGGAGGGATCGACTAGTGGCTGATTCCTGCACTTAGCCACAACAGGAGGCAATGAACTCCATTAGCTCCAAGTCTGGAATAGTTTCAGGGCTGGATTGCAGGCAAATTGTGGAAATAATAGGGCTTGGGATCCTATAACTATAATGTTTGATGTTTTATTTTGTTTCTGTATATGCTGGAAACTGCCCAGAGTGGCTGGGGCAACCCAGTCAGATTGGCGGGGTATTATTATTATTATTATTATTATTATTATTATTATTATTATTACCAAAGTGCTTGATGTGCCTGATAATGAAGAAATGTGTCGGGGGAATGTGTAGCTGTTATTCAGTTAAATTAGACTTTGAAGGAAGTGTAAAGATTAACAGTACTTAATATGACTCAGCAAACATTAAGAACATACAAGTGTAGGGTAATATTATCATTTAGGTTTGTATTCTTCCCAAAGTAACCCCACAAGGCAGCAGAAGCCTTTGGCATCCAGCACAAGGAAGAATATACCGTAATCCCAGGTTAAAGAATGCCCTTTTGCTTTGTCACTTTAGGGGAGTACTGGATTGATCCCAACCAAGGTTGCAAATTGGACGCCATTAAAGTATACTGCAATATGGAAACTGGGGAGACGTGCATCAGTGCTAATCCTATGAGTGTTCCAAAGAAGAACTGGTGGACAAGCCCAGGACCCGAAAAGAAACATATTTGGTTTGGAGAGTCTATGAATGGAGGCTTCCAGGTAAGAAGAACGATGCGTCTCTAGCCCTATCGTTCAGCCCGGACACTGATGTCCAGCTCCGAGGGCCTTCTGCCCTGTGGAACACCCTCCCATCAGATATCAAGGAGATAAACAACCATCTGACTTTTAGAAGGCATCTGAAGGCAACCCTGTTTAGGGAAGTTTTTAATGTTTGATGCTTTATCATGTTTTTAATATTCTGTTGGGAGCCACCCTGAGTGGCTGGGGAAACCCAGCCAGATGGACAGAGTATAAATTGTTGTTGTTGTTGTTGTTGTTGTTGTTGTTAATATTATTAATATTTGGTCAAGCAAACCTTGACTTGAGAGTGTAATTAAATTGCTTCTCAAGAAAGAAGCAACTCTGGATCCATTTCTAATTGAATGAAAAACATAATTGTCTTCTCTCCCAACTACCATAGCAACTTCCATGGCCCTTGCCATTTTTATCAGATGTTTCTTGCATTGCTAATGCTGATTTTTAAAAATATTTAAAAATATAATGTTACGTGCATGGATATCTATATATATTTCCAAATTTATACGCTTGAATTTAAAAGGGGGTGTACTGGGGGAAGGCATTGATTGGAAAGACCCCCCAATAATAATAATAATAATAATAATAATAATAATCAGGAAACAACCTTTGCCAGCTCTGGAGCTGGTATCTTTTCTTCACTTTTATTTCTTCTCCATTGTTTCCAATGGCGGTGATGGGGTGGTGGTCTTTAAAAACTGGGGAAAGCTCTTCCAACCTCACGGCAAGAGCCCAGCATGGCTTTGGTTTTGGTGCACGGACTGCCTATGCCGTCTACAACCATCTACAACAAACAAGCCTTCTGTGTTTGCCCCACAGTTCAGCTACGGAGACCCAGATCTTCCAGAAGAAGTTGCAGATGTTCAGCTGGCCTTCCTCAGAATTCTTTCTAGCCGAGCATCTCAGAATATCACCTATCACTGCAAAAACAGTATAGCTTACATGGACGAAGCCAGCGGGAATGTGAAGAGAGCCCTGAAGATGATGAGTTCTACCGACAGCGAAATCAAGGCGGAAGGAAACAGCAAGTTCACATACACTGTCCTGGAAGATGGCTGTACTGTAAGTAAACATTGCAAAACAAAATTGAGATTCGGTTCATTGTTCCATTATGAAATTTCGGTTTTGCAAACCTCCTATTCTCCCTCCTAATCTTGTGCATTTTAAAGAGCCTTAAATTTGTAGTTATATCTTTCGATTGGATTTTATAGTGCAGAAGAACTTTAGCATTTTCCCTAGCTGACTATAGAGGGGCCGATCACAAGAGTGAGAAGTGGAACAGGAAAGTAAAACTTTGGGGCAATGCTTGCTAGCAGGGTGGTGGGAACTTTGATTCAAGCTTCCACACATATAGTTACGTACAGACATATCATCCTCTTCACTGGGTGACCAGTGACCAGTGAGCTACCCCCAGCTCAGATTGGACTGATGAATAAGGCTATCAATGGGAATAGCAAGACTATCAATGGCTACAAGTCAGGATGGTTCTGTGCTACTTCCTTTATCAAAGGCAGTATGCTCTGAATTCTACTTGCTGCTGATTAATACTACTGATAATAATAATATACACTTTATCCCTCACATATGACTCAGAAGTCTGGGGAGGAGAATCACGATAGGTCGTTCATACTTCCTCCTTCCACCATGGAAGAGCCTGATAGATATTAATCCAAAGTATTGCTAATCAAACCTTTTTAAAAGCACTTTCTGCTTTGCATTTCACAGAAACACACTGATGAATGGGGTCGAACCGTCTTTGAGTACAGAACACGCAAGACAATGCGGTTGCCGGTGATAGATATCGCACCCTTCGATATCGGCGCTCCCAATCAAGAATTTGGTGTGGACATTGGCCCGGTTTGTTTCTTATAAACCCGAGAATCATGCTCATTCCGAACCCCAACAAACAAATTCACACTCCCACCTTTGCTCTTCTTGTCTTAACCTTGTCAGCTATTAAGAGTCAAATCAACTGTATCCCAGTTATTTATTTGCAAAAAAATTCTGGAGAGAGGGAGGAAAGAGATAAATTGAGATAAAAAAATACCATTTTCTTATTTTGCTCTTTACACGTCATGCAACAAAATCCCTTCTGCTGTTTCTTTCACCAAAATTGGAAAAAAAACCCTTCCAACAGTATCTCCATGGTGCTACATTACAACCTCAACACTCAGTACAGCAAAACTGTAATAATAATTGAATGCTTGCCCACCAATCAAGCACTGACGGATTCCAGCATCCAAGTTTGCCCTCCAATATAAGATGCAGTTCATAAAGCTAGAGAGAATTCCCCGTTTCAACTACCTCAACATGGACAGAAACTGGGATGAGTTTGATGATTCACACCAAGAAAACCAACTCAAAAGATGTTGGAACCAATGAATACATCTGGTCAGGTGGTTTTGTTTCTGTACTGATTATTGATGAACAGAGTACAGTCCATCTGAAGAAGTGAATGCCCCTATTGTCAACAGACTAATATAATTTTATTGCTGGACTGCATTGTGTGATTTTTTTGATTTATTTTTTTTACCGGGTGCTCCTATACTTTCCTGTCATTGCTGGTCAAGACCACTAAAATGAGGGAAGTGTAAAAAGATTAATGTGATGGTGCTAGTTGTGTGATTTTTTTTCCACTTCTAAATCTGCGAGCCAGGTTTATTGGCTTGCGTTAAAACATCAAGGCTTGACAACAATTGTAAATGTCTCTCATCAAAAGTCGTATCGTCAGTAGGCCATTGCTGAGGGCTTTTTTTCCTTCCCTCTGTAAAAGTCAATAAAGATGCAAAATCGTGAGCTTCTTTTGTCACATTAACACATTTATAGTGTTGGAGGTTAACCATCTTTGTAAGCTTTTATATGGTTGTTGGTCTTTTCCTTACAGAGACACATAATAAAATATTGTAATAAAACTCTAGCATTGCCGTTTATGTGTTTTGCTAGATAAATCTCTTTCTGTAGGTTTCATCAACAATTAATTTAGCATAATGATCATTTATTTCTCCAGTGCCATCCAGGTCAATGGCATTTTACAGAGGAGCCAGGCAAACTAGGCAAGATCTCCAAAAAGGAATTTTACAATCTACATTTCAACTGAGGAGCGGGGTGGAGCAGAGGGAGAATAGTGGGGGCGGAAAGGGAGCAAATGCAGCTTCATGTATTTAGCAGGGCCGTCTTACCCATAGGCGCTAGGGGTGCAGGGCACCCGGGCGCCAGGCTCTCAGGGGCGCCAGGCCGAGAGTCCAGGGCCTGAGAGTTGAGTCTGGGGAAGAGCCCGCCCATAGGTCAGAGTGCCACAGCGGGCTCTGCTGCTGCAGGAGGGAAGGCTCTGTGCCGTGAGTTCAGGGGCGACCGAGCCAGCAAGACACTGAGGCGGCCGGCTGCCTCTGCCCACCTGCATGCCTGGGACTAGGCAACTGGAAGGGGCGTTGAGCGGATCTTTGCACCCTGACGCCGCATATGCTTAAGACAGCCCTGGTATTTAGATATCATTTGGCTAAAGATGGGAGCAGATAACGGCCAAAGGGGAGAGATTTGAAGGGAAGCGTTATCGTTGTTCTTGAAAAAGAACATAATTCTTGCAGGCTTAAAAACATTCAGCTGCCAGTTGGCACAATTTCCTTTCAAAGGAATATATTTTGTGTTGAGGCAGGTGCTACACTACCTAGATCAGCCTTTCCCAACCTGATACACGCCAAATGTCTTGAGCTCCAACTTCCATCAATGATAGCCAGCACAGGCTGCGACTGCGAGGGAGCATCCCGTGGCCTCTCCATGGCCTCCACTGATGGCATCCTTCCTTGGGCAGCTCATAGTGGCTGCTGAAGAGTGAGCAAGGAGGAGGCAACAACCACCAAGATCCAGCCTTGTATGACATGCCAGCTCCAAGAGGCAGGCAGAGGGCAGGGCTAGCCTTGGAGGGAAGAAAGGTGAAGCAGAGCACAAGGAGTCTTAATTTCTTTTCAATTTCTTTTTTCAAGACATTTTATTCATTTTACTAATAAAGAGTACAAATAAACACACATCAATAAAGTCATACTGGATCCCAAGACTTCCCTCCATCCCATCCATGGAGTCTTATTTTGAACATCTACAACTGCATATTAGTCCGTACTCCAGTTTTTTTTATATATCAAACCATATTGTCCATAATGCTTTTTACACTACAAGTGAGTCAACATGCTGCTCTTGTTTCCATCTGCTGACAGTGGTCTCCTAAATAACTTACAATTTTTTCCCATTCTTTTATAAAGTTTGTATCCTCTTGGTTTCTAAGGTTTCCCGTCAGCTTTGCCATCTCAGCATAGTCATGGCTTGCCACTCTTCTCTGCTAGGGACTTTGACATCTTTCCAACTCTGGGCCAATAGCATCCATGTGGCTGTTGTTCCATATCTTAATTCCTATTTTTTTAAAAATGCTTTGTGCATCCACGTCTAATCCTGCAGTTATTTACTGGTGTGTGGTTTTCTTTTTATAAATCTACCAAAGAAAAAAATAATACAACACAATATAATATAATATATACTAAGGGGTTTCCTTAGGATGGTTGAAAACAGTTGGGGGGGGGAGTGATAAATGTCCCTATTTTCATCTGAGAAATCATCATCATTTTTTTTATTTGCATGCCGCCTTCCCACAGTTAAAAAGCAATGCTCAAGGCGGCTTACAGCATAACAAGATTTACATAATTACAAAAGTCATAAACAATAAATAAACCACATAAAAAATACACAACCAAATGGGAAACAATTTCCACATAAATCAAAATCTAAAACTAAGAATGCAGCATTAATAGCACAGTTTAAAATGACATAGGTAAAAAATAACAGCAATTTAAACAAAAAACAAAAACAAAACAAAACGGAGCCCTCTCTGCCTGGCAGCAGCAGCAGCAGCAGTCCTTTATAGAGCCCATCAGCCCCTGCCCTAGGCCAGGTGTTGAGTGGCCAGACTCGGGCCCTCAGGTGCTGAGCAGGGGAGTCCTCCTGGGTGGTAGCCGCAGCAACAGAAATGTTGGAGGAGATGCATTCCTAACACCGTCACTTCCCGAGGCAGGGCAGGCATCAGTTTTGTGTGGTCCATGCTGTGTCATCATGACCCTACCTCCATTCCATGGACAACAGGCAAGCTACAGATTTTCTCATATGTCCTCCTGCCCCTTCCCTCTATCAAAGTCTGCTGCTGGTGGAGTGAGAGGTGTGCTGGGTGTGGAGGAGGTGAGGTGTTGCCTCCACCAACCAAGGAACCAGAAGTGGCGGCAGCACCGTGAACAGAACAGAATTTATTAATTTCAGTCACAGACTGGTTCCAGCTCACATACAATATCACAGAAGTCATAAAACACAATAGGGATACATTTGAATTTGCAGTTGGGTATAACAGGGGCAATACAGATATAGCAGCAGTTAAAAATATATAAGTTAAATCTTAAGCACTAAAATATAACCTAAAATTGTCACTTAAGGCCTTAGTCATTACGGTAGCACAGCTTGTTCCCTAGGTTTTACGGCAGTCGCGCAGAATTGGCCACCCTTAGAGTGAACTCTGGATCCCTGTCCTCTACCAGGGATTTTAGACATTGGAGATTTTTGCATAGCAGGGATGATAAATGCAGTGCGTATAACCCCGTAGAAACCACAGTGTAACAAGGCACGAGAGACAGCTTCTACCTCCATCAAGCCCCAGGGGCAGACTCGTTCCGCATATGATTTACCCTCGAATCTGCCCAGTAATAAGGCAGATGGCAGAACATTAAATCTAGCGAGGGTAAACAACCGTCTGTATTTAAGTATTTGTAATTTTGACAGATATTTTGCTGAGGTGAACCCTCTCCCATTATCTTTTATTGCTGGGTTTTTATTCATTTCACTCACGTGACACACCATGAACAGAAAAGCTAGAGTAGGAGCAAGCAAGTGCTACTGGTCCGTCAACAAGGCAAGTGCCTGACTATGTGACCAGGTGCCAACAGGCCTGGCCTGAGATACCACACAGTTCTCTCTTTTTTTCCATTTTTTTTTATTAATTTCCTGCATTTATAACAAAAATAACATTACAAAACACACAACAAATAAAAAACACATTTCAATACAAAAAACTAAACACAAAAAACAATTGCTTCTTCAGATACCTAATTTTTATAACACTGTTAACTGACTTCCTCTAATCCCTTCTAACTGAATTTCATTATATCACTTATGTAACAGTTCTTCAAATTCATATTTCTAATAATATTAGAAGATTCTGGAGAGCCAGTGTGGTGTAGTGGCTAGGAGCAATAGACTCGTAATCTGGGGAACCGGGTTCGCGTCTCCGCTCCTCCACATGCAGCTGCTGGGTGACCTTGGGCCAGTCACACTTCTCTGAAGTCTCTCAGCCCCACTCACCTCACAGAGTGTTTGTTGTGGGGGAGGAAGGGAAAGGAGAATGTTAGCCGCTTTGAGACTCCCTAGGGTAGTGATAAAGTGGAATATCAAATCCAAACTCTTCTTCTATTAACTCCTTTCATATACTAACCTCTTCTCCTTCATTAGTATTCTAATCCTTAGTGCTTACTACTACATATTCTTATTCTAATCTCAAACCTAATTGTTACTCCAAGTACATTCTAATTATCTCATATTACAATATTTAGCTAAATATTCTTTAAATTTCTTCCAGTCTTCTTGTGTCTACTCATCTTTCTGGTCGCAAATTCTTCCACACAGTTCTCATTTTCAACTCAGGCAAAGATTTCTCATAATCCCACAAATCCATCAACACTTTATGAAACTGTTTTAACGTAGCCTATCAATGCAACATACCTTTTGCAATGAAGAGGGGTTTCTTGAGAGAATGAAAACAATTCTTTTATCAGGCGGTGCTTGGACGGATGCTGCTACACATGGGCACTTGGGAAGGCATCCGTTTATATTGTTTCCACAGCCAACTCCCCTTTCTCCCAAGAATCTACACTGACATATTCACACATGCTCCAGCATTAGGCAGGGTCAGGTCTCTGCCTTGGGCAGCAGAAGCCTCCCAGGTAGCACTCTCATGGGCTCTCCACTGCCCTATCACCCCCCCCCCCAAGTGATGGAGAAGAGGCGCCGCCATCGACATTGATTTTGGGCAGGTCCGTGTCCATGCTGGGTGAGAGTTCACCTGAAATCGGCGCCAATGGCGCTGGTGCTCCTCCACCAGCGGTAGATGCAGCAGGGTGCTCAGTGGCAGCAAAGCGGGTAGTGGTAGCAGCAGCAGCTATAGTGGTGGCGGGACATGTGGCAATGGCAGGGTAGGGCAGCACTCCTCGTTTCACCTCAAGCAGTGCAAAGGAACGTGCTGCCCCTGGCATGTTCACACCCTAAAGCAGAGGCAGTTAACCTTTGGCCTTTTAGGTGCTGCTGGACTATAGCTTCCATCATCCCTGACTACTGGCCATGTTTGCTAGGTGAGTTGTAACTTGAGAGAGAACTCCTGGTTATTAGGAAGAGTTTCAGAGGGTCCATAGCAAAAGACATAAATTGTCAGGCTTCGGGGAATCAGCTCCCCCCCCCCCGGCAGTAGAACAGCAGTCGCAAAATTAAAAGACGCCTGCTTCTTGGGAGAAAAGCAATGACAAACCTAGACAGCATCTTAAAAAGTAGAGACATCACCTTGCCAACAAAGGTCCGTATAGTTAAATCTATGGTTTTCCCAGTAGTGATGTTTGGAAGTGAGAGCTGGACCATAAAGAAGGCTGATCGCCCTGAGTGCTCACTGGAAGGACAGATCCTGAAGCTGAGGCTCCAATACTTTGGCCACCTCATGAGAAGAGAAGACTCCCTGGAAAAGACCCTGATGTTGGGAAAGATGGAGGGCACAAGGAGAAAGGGACGACAGAGGACGAGATGGTTGGACAGTGTTCTTGAAGCTACCAGCATGAGTTTGACCAAACTGTGGGAGGCAGTGGAAGACAGGAGTGCCTGGTGTGCTCTGGTCTATGGGGTCACGAAGAGGCGGACACAACTAAACGACTAAACAACAACAAAGCAGAACAAAGGAAAGGAGTCTTCTTACCAGTTAGAAATCTTTAATGAGCACAGCAAGAGAACAAAGGATTCCTGTCCTAGGAATTGTGGAGCTCCTAATTAAGGGTTCCACCCACTTCCTCCCTAGTCATCCACATCACTACTACGTTTTGTAACCTGATCTCGTAACTACTGTGCTTTTGGTGCTGCCACCTTATCAGCTCTTCTTGACCTTGGGCTGAGCGGATGAATGTTTTACAGAGACAGTGAATCTGTTAACTCTCTCTCTCCCAGCACATCTTCTCCTAGCTGTTCCCCATCCAGTATTTCCCAGCTTCTGCCTTCTGAACTATGTCCCTCTGCAAACCGCTATTCCAAATCTATACTGTTCTCCTGCTCCTGGGAAGATTCAGGATCCTGGTCAGAACCAGGGGGAGGGGGAGGCTCCTACCATTCCTCCTCAGTGCATTCTTCCTCAGCACAATCTCTGACATAAATGAGGGCTCCAATCCCCAAAGAGAAAGTTGGTAGAAAGGCTAGAACTCCATATAAATCTTCTCACAATGTTTCTTCAAGTTAGGCACTCTCTCGTGAAAGGGTGGAGGCCTGTTCTAGTAGGCTCAAAACAACGGGGCCAACAACTGTGATAATATGAAATTTCTCAAAGGAAGCTGCCTCAAAACAAGTCATTCCATTGGTCTGTCTAGCTCAGTTTCATATAAAAATGGAGCACTTCCTTGCACATGCCATGAATTGCACCTGAGACCCAGGAGAGCCAGCTTTAGGAGGTGGAGGAGACCGAACCGCCAAGCTGAGCGCGACACAGCATCAAAGGCAGGCTCCTCCTGAGCACAAGAGAGGAGAAGCAATGGCCATTGAAGCTGCACAGTGGTGGGCAAGACCTCCTCCCAATGACTTGCCTCCTCCTGACGACACAAACATGACACAGGTTGTGTGTGTGAGACGTCTCAGGCATCCACCACTGGCCTCTCCATCTTTGGTCCAAGGTAGCGCCTCTGCTGAAATGTTGCAGAATTCTCCTTTCACACAGGCATGCCTTGCCTTGCATACATACTCCTTTCTAGGTTCTTCACCCATGGAAAGACATCTTTGGATGCTCGAGGCATGATCTTTCACTTGAGAGTGGGCTCAGCGTGAAACCACAAACACTGGCCAAGCGACTTTTCATCTCCATTGTACTGCAGAGTTTACTATAGTGGCTTGCCTGTTCTTTGTGATCCTGATTTCCAGAACAGGGTGAGGCAGGTTACTTGCAATACAACAGGAAGGCAGAACATGGAACTTGCATTATGCTCATCCTCTGTCTAGGGACGCTGTTGGCGCTGTGGGTTAAACCACAGAGCCTAGGACTTGCCGATCAGAAGGTCAGCGGTTCGAATCCCTGCAACAGGGTGAGCTCCCATTGCTCGGCCCCTGCTCCTGCCAACCTAGCAGTTCGAAAGCACATCAAAGTGCAAGTAGATAAATAGGTACCGCTCCGGCGGGATGGTAAACGGCGTTTCTGTGCCCTGCTCTGGTTCACCAGAAGCGGCTTAGTCATGCTGGCCACATGACCCGGAAGCTGTACGCTGGCTCCCTCGGCCAATAAAGTGAGATGAGCGCCGCAGCCCCAGAGTCGGTCATGACTGGACCTAATGGTCAGGGGTCCCTTTACCTTTTACTGTCTAGAAAGATTTTCTCTTTCCCTTCACTAGGCACATTCAGCACAGCTGCACTAGAGTTCAGAAGGGGCTGCTTTTTTATAAGGGCCTCCATCATTCGAAAGTACCCCACACCACACATCAAAGGGATCTATTGATGAAGCACAACCATTTTAATCAAGTCATTGGATTCTGCAAAACAGAAAAAGTACTCTCTCTGCCGCCACCTCAATCTTGTTACACTAGGTACCAAGGTTTAGAAAGCACAGTTAGATTGAGGTATCATTGCTGTTGCAGCCTAAGTCAGCATTTTAAAACTGTGGAGATGTCATGTGCCTCTTTTGGTGCTTTCCTGATGGGGCCTTATCTATGCCAGTCTGGAACCAGTATAGCAAAACACTATAAGAAAGATAATACTGTGGGCTTTGGATGTGACAGTTGATTCACCACTTTGCTCCTCTTAGACCGCAAAGGGTTGCGCTTTGGTCTAAACCACTGAGCCTCTTGGGCTTGCATATGAGAAGGTCAGCAGTTTGAATCCCCACGACAGGGTGAGCTCCCATTGCTCAGTCCCAGCTCCTGCCAACCTTCAGTTCGAAAGCCCACTATTGCAAGTCAATAAATAGATACCGCTGTGGCAGGAAGGTAAATGGCATTTCTGTGCGCTCTGGTTTCCATCATGGCGTTCTGTTGCACCAGAAACAGTTTAGTCATGCTGGCCACGACCCAGAAAGTTGTCTGTGGACAAATGCTGGCTCCCTCGGCCTCAAAGCGAGATGAGCACCTCAACCCAATAGTCGCCTTTGATTGGACTTAACTGTCCAGGGGTCCTTTACCTTACCTTAGACCTCTCTTAGGATTGCTTTGTATATTTCTGTTCTCCCTGTCCACTTGTCATTTCATCGATCCTTGCATTTTCAGAAGCCCATTGCTACTGAATAATGAATAGGAATTGAACCTAACATTTGACAAGGCAATGTTGTGTAAATACTACGGCAACTCATGAAAACATCTCCCTGGTGGTTACAGAACTGCAAGCACAGACTCCAGATCATGTTAGATCTAATACTAGGAGTCTCAACAACAGCTTCTTGAACCGTATAGCCTGTATCTTCTTTGCACTGTTTTTTGGCTAGAACGCCCAGTGTGAACCTTCAAATATTTCAGATTATAGCATGTAATGAGCAGGACAATCCTAAGCTATTATCCACCATGCTGGAAGGTGTTTGGATGAATCGGAAGTATCCCTCAACAAAGTTTTACCAAGCTCCACCAGCAGCAGAGAAGCCAACTCCTAGGAGCTGTGGTCCCTTCACCCTCCTCTCATGAAATATTTGAGGGTCCCCCACAAAGTTAATAGGCATTGCCATTCAAATGGTCTGTGCCCCACTGTGCTCACCCAAACGGTGGGCATACACTACTGCCAGAGATGTCCCCACCAATGGTAGCCAGTGAGCCCCCTGAAACACGGGTGGGGCACTGAATCAGCGTATGATTAACAGGATCTTGTGCAGGCCCTGTTGCTCTCACAGTAGACTTGATCCTGGTCTCTTCACCACATCAGTCTGCAAGATGGTGCGCTGAACAGTTTTCCCCCCCTGTACACACCTATCTTTCACTCTGGCTCTTATCGGTACAGGGGGTGCTGGTGGCCCCCCTCTATCATGCCCGGAAATTGCCAGCCACAGGTTAGGACTGCAGCCTAACATGTATGTACAGTGGCACCTCAGGTTACATACGCTTCAGGTTACAGACTCCGCTAACCCAGAAATAGTGCTTCAGGTGAAGAACTTTGCTTCAGGATGAGAACAGAAATTGTGCTCTGGCAGCGTGGCGGCAGCAGGAGGCCCCATTAGCTAAAGTGGTGCTTCAGGTTAAGAACAGGTTCAGGTTAAGAACGGACCTCCAGAACAAATTAAGTACTTAACCTGAGGTACCACTGTATAAGCACAATTAAAGGTGAAATGCTACAACCACTGATTCGAGAAGTGCAGTTTGCTTTGAATCTTGCACTCTGCTGTGGATTTCCTCCTATAGTGGGTAGGGGTGGAAAAACCTGTCAGTTTGGGTTTCTCATTTTTACAGCCTTCAATTTCAGTTCTCTTCATTTCTACATCCATTAGAGAAATATTGAGATAGTTTTAAAAATCCTTGAAAAGATTCATCAACATTTTAGTGCAAATTTCCCCTAATAAACCTATTTTTGTATGCAGTTTGGCCTAATATACACAATTTTGCAAAGCAATTTCCCACTTAATATAAAACAATTTGGAATGTTATTTGCACCAATACATGCATCTCTATGCACAATTTACTCCAGCACATGCATTTTTGTATGCATTATCTGGCCAAAGAACTGCCTTACAAAATTTGGAGGAATATGAATTCCAAAGGCTGGCTGTATTTCGGTTCACATATTGTTTTGGGACATGCAAGTTAGGAAGGGTCAGGGCTTTAGGGGGAACTCACAGGAACTCAGTTCCGGCACCTCTCAGGTGGGTGCCATTGCCATTGGGAAGTGTTCATGGTGAGTTCCAGCACCTCTTTTTCTAGAAAAAAATGGCACTGGGAAGGGTTGCCTTTAAATGTGAACCTAATTAAAAAATTTCCCCCTTCTCAAACTTCAGGAGATGTTCATGTGTCTTTCCTGATATATTCCATGTAATTTAAACTGACACACTGATTTTATCACAATATTTTATTCAGCAACAATTTTTAAAAATTGAATTTCCAGAGTTCCAAAGCCAGAGTTGTCAAATCCTGAGTTTCCAGATTTGCATTCAATGGCAATCATTCAGATTGCTTGCCTTTAGTTTTTAAGCACTGTCATAAACATATATAACTAAAAAAAAATTCCCCTTTATAATTTAATTTATAAAATACTTTGGGTGCTACATTAAAAAAAAATAATCACAGGCAGCATAGTGCACGCTCACTTATCACACACACTTATTACACACACATACACAAATACAATACAATCCTGTTTTCTTCCACCAGAAATAGATATTGTGAGAAGGACTCTTATAGACAAAGGAAGCCACTACTCAACAAGAAACTTGTATTTAATTAAATGCTTTGCAAAGATACATGAATAAAGCTATGCGTATGGCTTTTCTTTCTTTTTGTGTGTGTTTATTTTCAAAAGAAACAAAACAAGAAACGAGAGAGCATAATTCTTCAAGAAAGGAACGGACCTCTGTATCCACATGCTCTGTGTAAAAAAGATATGCTGATGTACACAGCATTCTGTATATGGTATAACCATAAGGGAGAAAAATGCACAGAATAACACTTTCTCTCGGACACCAGAAAACTAATACTAAATTCTACCAAAAAAATAAGTTGATGGCAACAGTCTTTTATTTTCTCAGGATTTTACAGACACCATTTTAGCACCATTCCCTTTTTTTAATTAAAAAAAACAAAACCATTTTACTTTATTATATTATATTGCCCTGCCTTATATTGCCCTGCCTATATCCATTCTTGGAATTATAACAGAAGCATAGCACCTTGTTGTATCTAGAACAAACACTAGATTATTAAATGCATCCCAGCTTCTAGAGATGAGGTAGCTCATGCTAAGAAATGATGGACCATTTGCTTGCCCTGATTGATCAAGGCAGTTAAGTCAGAATTTCCGGTGATGCATGACCAGTTGTTAAGCGAAAGTGTATCTCAGCAACAGTAATTTATATTAATACTTGGTTTTGGGGTTAATATATGGGAATACATGACAACACACATAACTGGGCAATACATTAGAGGCAGTAGGGAAATCCCGATGTCATGAAGTCATTCGGGAGTTTTGATATTGACCACAATGCAACAAAACTCTATCCACTGACTATAACTTAGAAGAGGTAATTGCCCATTGGGGATTGCTCATTAGACAGGCAACCAACCACCAATCACCGCCCCAATCCCAACCACTGATTTTGAATTGGAGACTTTGGGGGTAAAACATTACCAAACCGCCGACTTATTAACAGTATTTGGAATTATGCATTTAGCTAACTACATTAGGTAGCATGTGTTGTTCTTAATTTTGTAGAATTCGAGCCATAAGGAATGTGTACACCATCTACTTCGGCTCTCTTCACTGTGTCAGAGTACATAAACGCACGATATGCATTATTCCCTATGATCCCAGAGGATAGCCTTCATCAGAGTGCTTGATGGTTCACAAATGGTGGCCAGGACTGAAAGGGATGTCTATATACACTTGCAAATGGTGGTACACAGCTTTGTGTTCCCGATTTTGCTGCAGCAGTTGACAAGTCACTGTTTAGCTTTACAGCAGCTTGTTTCTTTCGCAGTAAGAGCCGCTGCCTCAAAATCGGGAAGCAGCGTTTCAGCTGCATCTCTAACTCTTCTTTTGGATCGTATCTGATCGGGGGTCAAACAAAAGCAGAAAGAAGGCTGTTTCACAGATTCAAATTTCCCCAAAAGTTTGAAATGGCTTAGCTTAAGAACATTGCCCACGAGCTCATGGAAACTTTAGTCCTTTGTTGCACTAAGGATAGACTCTGACATTAATTTTCCCTACTTACATCATGGAAGTAAGACCAAAATGCAAAAGAAGCAAGCCTTTGTAATATCATTGTGGTCAGAAAGCATCTGATGAACGGTTGGCAAGCTTCCAATGACCTTTGCCAATTGGATGCATCAGATTTGCATTTAAACATTTGGAAACTGCAGACTCTCACACCTTTTGCCTATTTTCTATGCTGTTTCAGAAGGGCATAAACTAAAGAAACAAGGAAATTAGCCCTGGCAGGAAGCACATGAACACTACTGGAAAGTTAATATCAGTGAAATAGACATTAACCTTGTTTCAAAACACTTCCAAATGTGTATTGAACACTTACTATGGTTGACTATTGAAATTGGGAGCAAAGATGAAGCAATGATGTTCTGTTTGCAGAGAGTATACCACACCTTTACAATTCATAGTGTGATTCACCGAAGGAATTGGTGGCAGCAGTGGTAGTAAAATCTCTTGGCAATGTTTCATTGAGCTACCTTGATGTTCAAGAACATTCTACAGCGTGAAATTGCCCAAAGAATATTCTGAACATTCCAAGTTTCGTGACGAAAGTGAAATTTCAGATTGGCTGGGGGAATCCCAAACATGAGCTGGAGGGACAGGAGGAGCTATATGCTAAAGCAAAGTGACCCCAAACTGGAAAGCTAAGTGGGCCCCAGGAGATAGTGAATTTCCTTGAGTTACCAAACCCAGGTGCAGAATTGATAGTGGTGTGGCGGGGGGGGGGGGAGCTAAACAGCAAATGAGATGGACTGAAAACCAGGGAGTTGAGGAAATAAGTTGCGGTAAAGTCATGAAGTTGAATAACAGAAGTCTAAGTAGAAAGTGGGACATGAGGAAACCTCACACAGGGCAAAGAGGACAGGAGTGGTTTTGTACTATTAGCAAGAAAGAAATGGAAAGGTAAGGGAGCTTGGAGATGGTGGGCCCAGTGGCCTTAGGGGTCCCTGTGTCTGGAGCCTGAGGGGGCCTCTGTACCTTTAAGAGTTACATAGACGGGATAATTTGACTTTTCTTCCTTGACCACAGCACTGTGACTTGGCTAATCTAAGGGATCAGTAAAGGTAAATAGGTGGTTCAGGGCAGGGGTCAATTTCACATATTAATTTGAATTAACTAACCAGTTATTGGTGTACTGGCTTCTTAAAAAAAAAAAATCAGTGTCATAATGTACAACGCCTCACTGGTGTAGCAGTGAGTTTTAACTTGGTGGACAATTGACCGTCTTACATATACCCATCTGTTTAGAGTACTTGCTTCATGCGAATTGCACCCATTTTAAACTGAGCAGAAACCCCATGTATAAATAAGAATGACGGTGATGTTTTTGTTTCGTTTTTAATTGAGAAACATGTTAGCTATTTTTGCATCAAAGGGTGGTCATTTGTCCTTCTAAAGTCCTATTACTTCATTAAAAAAGTTGACTTGGGACAATTAAGACTGAAGGTGTGTAAGTCAGTAAAATAAATAACCTAAAGCAGGCCAGGGAATTAGAAAGAACTGTTATATACAATGCTGATTCCAATATCAGCCATTATTTCAAGAGTCTCAGGATTAACTTCACTCAGTCTAAATTCTTGTGTTTTGTTGCTGTTGTTTCCCAATGCTTGTGAATATGTATGTCCCCCCCCCCTTTTTATTTATTTATTAATTTTTTCTTTCTTTCCTTTTTTTACTACACAAAACAAACTGGCCCAATCTCTATTCCAAACTCTTGGTCTGCACTTCCAATGTCCACTGGAGCAATGTCGACTATAGGTAAGCGTGCCACATTCTGGGTTTTGTATTCGAAGATGGTGCTGCCCACGTTCCCGTTGCGTTTCTGCAAGAGAAGGAAAACAAGAGAGGGGGGAAATGATTTGAGGCTATTGGTCAGATCCTCTGCAAACCAAGAAGAAAACTAGGCCTACCTAGCCAATAAACATGTGCTATTCTGGCTGCAAGGGACGCGGGTGGCACTGTGGGTTAAACCACAGAGCTTAGGACTTGCCAATCAGAAGGTCGGCGGTTCGAATCCCCGCGACAGGGTGAGCTCCCATTGCTCGGTCCCTGCTCCTGCCAACCTAGCAGTTCGAAAGCACGTCAAAGTGCAAGTAGATAAATAGGTACCGCTCCGGCGGGAAGGTAAACGGCGTTTCTGTGCGCTGCTCTGGTTCGCCAGAAGCGGCTTAGTCATGCTGGCTACATGACCCGGAAGCTGTATGCCGGCTCCCTCGGCCAATAAAGCGAGATGAGCGCCGCAACCCCAGAGTCGGTCACGACTGGACCTAATGGTCAGGGGTCCCTTTACCTTTACCTATGCTGGGTGCAGTGAAGATTCAGAAAAGAAAGAAAAAAAGAAAGCACTTCTTTGCACGGTGCATAGTTAAACTATTAAACTCGCTCGCACAGGAGACAATGACAACCATTAACTTGTCTGGGTTTAAAAAAGAATTGGACACATTCCTGGACAATATGGCTATCAATGGCCGCTAGCCGTGTTGATTATGATCTGCCTCCACAGCTAAAGGCAGCAAACCTTCTGAATACCAGTTGTTGGGAACCTTAGGAGGGGAGATTGTTCTTGTCCTTAGATTCTCCTTGAGGGTTTCCCTGCAGACATCTGGTTGGCCACTGTGGGAACAGCTTTGGCCTGATCCAGCAGACTCTTCTTATGACCAGCTCCAGTCTGTTGCACACAGACGCACCCCCATAGCCCTCCTTAGTTATTACAATCACTACTTGTCCATAGTTCACAGTAGCTAAATTCGGCCTCCGACAACCGAGATGGGCTGCAATCTGATACACACGTCCTGAGCTCATAACTGAGAAGACGTGTCCCAAAAGAGGTGCCTGCTATTTAGCGTACACAAAAGTCTGTGCGATTTTATGATGATAATAACAATAAATTTTATTTATATCCCGCCCTCCCCAGCCAAAGTCGGGCTCAGGGCGGCTAACAACAATAAAATAGTACAACATTCTAAAATCATTTCACTATAAAATTAATTCAAATCAAATTGATGGCAACCATTAGGCTAAAGTTCTGTGAAGATTGCCAGAGGAGGGAGTCAGGCTGTGCCCTGGCCAAAGGCCTGGTGGAACAGCTCTGTCTTGCAGGCCCTGCAGAAAGATGGCAAGTCCCGCAGGGCCCTAGTCTCTTGTGACAGAGCGTTCCACCAGATTGGAGCCACAGCCGAAAAAGCCCTGGCTCTAGTTGAGGCCAGCCTAACCTCTCTGTGGCCTGGGATCTCCAAGATGTTTTTGTTTGAAGACCGTAAGTTCCTCTGTGGGACATACCAGGAGAGGCGGTCCCGTAGATACAAGGGTCCTAGGCCATATAGGGCTTTAAAGGTTAAAACCAGCACCATATGCTATGTTAAAGGACAGCTTGGTTTGTGCAGAAGAGCTGCTACAACACACCGGCAACAAAAGGAGGACTGTAGAAAAAGAGGTGCCGGAACTCACCATGAGTGCCTCCCTTGTTCTCTTAGAATGGCAATGGCACCCACCTGAGAGGTGCTGGAACTGAGTTCCAGTGACTTCCAGCTGGAAAACAGCCCTGATTATAGCTCAGTGACAGAGCACTTTGCCCCCAAAAGGTTTAATCCCTGGGGGATTAAAGCCCATGGGGAGAGGGAGACTATTTTCTGAAACTGCCGGTCAGTGTAAACAATAGAGTCATATATTGGTTTCGAACAGCTTAGTTCTCGGACGTATTGGCTCCTGAACGCCACAAACCCGGAAGTGACTGCTCCGGTTTGCAAACTGTTTTTGGAAGCCGATCATGTGATAGGGCTTCCACAGCTTCTGATTGGCTGCAGGAACTTCCAGCAGCCAATCGGAAGCCGCACTTGGCTTCTGAATGTTTTGGAAGTCAACCAGACTTCCGGAACGGATCCCATTTGACTTCCAAAGTATGAGCTAGATGAAGGAAAGGACCGAATTTGTATAAAGCTGCTCCCTGTACTCCCTGTGTTCCTATATTTAGCAGGCTCTTGGCAGGCAGATAAAATTGCCAGTTCATATAGAAGCTGCTATGGGCCTTTGGTGTGTGTAGTATCATTGTGACTGCCCAAGGTATGTTGAGCTTTCCCCTCCGCTCAGCTGCCATCTGGCTGTGATGACAAATTAATTGCACAGGGCCTTCATTGTGACTGGAAATTACACAGTGCAACTGGTTGCGATATCATCCCCCCCCCCCCCCTGCATTGTAAATTCTTATTTCAAAACCCAAAGCTTTGGGGATATTCTCTTGTTGAGAGAAGCTAGTAGTAAAATCCTATTTTGCTTTATGTCTCATTATGAATGCCCAGTGCTGAAAATGCAAAACAAAGAAACCCGCCAACTTACGCTGCAGCTGTCTTGAAGGACAGTGTATCTAAAGCGGCTGTTTCCTTCAGCTTTAATCTCAAGGTCATTAGCTGCCTTCAGGACCACAGCTTTCTTCAGGTTCTTGGCTTTGTCATCCATGTACCCTATGCTGTTCTTGCAAAGGTAGGTGATATTCTGAGAAGCTTCTTTGGACAGCAAACGGAGGAAAGTCATTTGAGTGACAGCAGTGTTGGGTGACTCACTATCTCCGTAGACAAACTGCAGAAGTATGAAGAAGTAAAAACTCATTTACACAACTCTAGATAATATCTTCTCTTCTCCCTAAATCCATGCAATTCAGTTGAAGTATAAGGAATTTTAATTTAATATCTGAAAGACTGTCTCCTTCCTCCCCTCCTTCTTGGGTGTTGAAATTAGCAGAGGAGGACCTCTTAGTTGTTCCACTGCTCTCAGAAGTTTGGGAAGGTGTGGTGGCCCAGGAAAAGACATTATCCATGCTGGCCTCTAAGGTGAGGCGTATTTTTATGCTGGCATTTGATTCTGGATTGCGGCAATTTGTTACTCCTGTACATTACAAAATTGCTTTTGTCGTTCTAATTCGCAAGCAAAACTGAGAGCTTTGGCTGCCAAATTGCCAATAATCAATCTAATACATAAAATAAATGCTATATTAAAAACCAGACATATTAATAACTAAATGTGCTAAACTTTTCAACTCACCTAAATGTATAATATTATTTTCATTATGGATTACATTTCTAAAAACCTCTAAAAGACAATGATGAGGTGAATACCCCCCCCAAAGTAACTTTAATTACCTGTGAACCTCTATTCATATCAAGTCCATACCATACGGGCTTTAGGTCAGATGATCTACTAGTCCACCACGTTTTACGTGGGATGCTAGCTGGGTTGGCAGGTATACACGATTCTCCTGTTTCCAAATTGCAGAATACTTTGATAGCATCTTCCACACAACCCTGATTAGGATCAATCCAATATTCTCCTGCAATGATCAAACAGGAAAGTTTAAAGTGGGACAAGGCAACAATTACTGCTCCAGGTTAGGTCCAGTGACTAGGTCATAATTATCACACACAGGTTTCTTCCAGCAAAAGTATACAATAGAGTAAACCAGTTTTGTAAGGCAACAAGCAAATATGTAGACATCCTATACCTGGAGGTCTCAGGGCGGTTCACATAAAAAGATCACAGTACAGTGGTACCTCAGGTTAAGAACTTAATTCATTCTGGAGGTCCGTTCTTAACCTGAAACTGTTCTTAACCTGAAGTACCACTTTAGCTAATGGGGCCTCCCACTGCTGCCGTGCCATTTCTGTTCTCATCCTGAGGTAAACTTCTTAATCTGAGGTACTGTTTCTGGGTTAGCGGAGTCTGTAACCTGAAGCATCTGTAACCTGAAACGCCTGTAACCCAAGGCACCACTGTATATAAAATAAAAATAAAAGCAATAACCCAATAATAACCCCCACACACACCAAAAAAAGGGGCCACATTTTAAAAGGGTATGGGGTGTTGATCAGGTCAACCAAAGGCCTGGTTAAAAAGGAATGTTTTTGCCTGGCACCTAAAGGTGTATAATGAAAGCACCAGGCGAACTTCCCTGGGGAGAGCATTCCACAGACGGGGAGTCACTGCAGAGAAGGTCTGTTCTCATGTTGCCACCCTCCGGACCTCTCGAAAAGGACCTCCAGACCTTTTCAGGTGATATTCAAATATGGATGCATAAAGTTTAATATTTATGGGCTTGGATCTCAATTTAGTCTCCCACAAACTCAAAGGTTCTTTCCACCCATGGAAGACTTTTGACTTTTACAGCAATTTCCACTGTTCCAGAGGCTGCCACAGTCCAAGGGAACAGATTTTCATAGGGTTTGAAGGGAAAGAAGAATTGGTGAGAGTCACCTCTCCCCTCCCATCCGGCAGTGGAAGGAAAGTCAGGAGCCAGGTTATTTTACTACATTTATTCATTCTTATAAGCTTATTCCACTCTGAAGACTCTAGGATAGAGCTTTCCAAACTGTGTGTTGTGAGACGTTACTGTGTCGACTGCAGTGTGTAGGTGTGTCACTGGAAAGGGGTTAGTTTACCTCCAGTTTGCCAGTAAAACAGAATTACTGTGTTGTGAAATGATGCATGTCTAAAAAGTATGCCACCAACATGAAAAGTTTGGAAAGCTCTGCTCTAGGAGGTTGCAAGAGATTTGGCCGAAATAATTTGTGTTGATAAGTTTAAGGGGAAATCGTTTTTCTTGGAAACTGTATTAAATCACTCCAGCAGATATTGTAAAGGGTTTTTTTGTTTTTAGATGAAAAGATATGAAGCAAACTGCAATTTTTTCTTGTCTTACGGTCCATGATTCTGGCTTGCTTCCTCCCTACGGACCACCACATTTTCTTATGTTATGGCTCCCATATGAAAGGCTAATTAAAACCCAGTTTCTTCTACACTCTGACACAGATGTACTGAACATGTAGGGTAAAGAGAAAGAGGATCAGCTGCTACATAGCAGATAGACATTGCTATGGTGGTGCTTCTAAGACCTAAGACCTTTCAGTGCTGTGGCAGACTGCAGAAGTTTTAATTCTACATCAGTTGATACATGCGGCAGCTTGACTGGTGACTGGGAGCGGCTGCCAAGACCATATAACACCAGTCTTGAAAGACCTACACTGGCTCCCAGTACATTTCCGAGCACAATTCAAAGGCGCTGACCTTTAAAGCCCTAAACGGCCTTGGTCCAGTATACCTGAAGGAACATCTCCACCCCCATTGTTCTGCCCTGACACTGAGGTCCAGTGCTGAGGGCCTTCTGGTGGTTCCCTCTCTGCAAGAAGCCAAGTTACAGGGAACCAGGGAGAGGGCCTTCTCAGTAGTGGCGCCAGGTCTGTGGAAGGCCCTCCCACCAGATGTGAAAGAGAAAAACAACTGCCAGACTTTTAGAAGACATCTGAAGGCAGCCCTGTTTAGGGATGCTTTTAATGTTTAATAGGTTATTGTATTTTAATATTCTGTTGGAAGCCGCCCAGAATGGCTGGGGAAACCCAGCCAGATGGGCGGGTTATAAATAATAAATTATTATTATATTATTATTATATTTGCCTTCACCAACAGTGACTCTGACAGCCGACATACATACATACATACATACACGTACCACTCTTCTTGGATGGATGACACAGCCTCAGGTCATCACAGGTGCGGGCTGGATGTTTCTTAGATCCATCAGGGCTACGCATTGTTTCAATCTGACTACTCAGCGACTTCAGTGTGGCATGGACTCCCGGGTCTGTTTTATTGTTGTCATCTGGGGCAGCTTCATCTTCTGTGAATTCCGGCAGTGGATCGTGCATCATATCGTCATAGTGTCCCATGATGTCCCCAAGTGCAGCAGTGAGATGGCCTGGAGGACCAGGGGGACCTGGGGGACCTGGGTCACCTGGTGGACCCTAAAGGTAAAAGTAGTGAGAGAGACCAGACTCCTGATGACTCAGTGAAACGCCTGGGGCACAAGCTATGAAGGGACAGCATTCTAGCTAAGTTGCTAAACAACACCTGGGTGCGTTGATCTGGCATGCCCAACTGCAATGGATTTGCGAGTAATGGAGGAGGGATGATTGCATTGTCCCAGCAAGAAAACACTACAGTTACAGCTGAGCAACAACTGGACAAATACTTTGACATAGGATGATGGTCTAAAGACGATCTAATCCTATGCAACATGGCCATGCTGCCTGGGGTGATGGAAGTTGTAGCCCCAAACGCCTGGAGAACAGCAGGTTGGGAAACACTGCTATACAATGTGCAGTGAATGCTTACCTGGGAATAAGTCCCATTAAACTCAAAGAGGCTTCCTTGATCGGGCATGTAGAAGATTATGCTGTCAATTAATGAACTCACTTTTCTGCCATAAGCACTCAAAGCAGTTTGTAACAAATCAATCTAATTTCATCTGGTGCTAATCAATCTAATTTCAACACAGTGCTGTTAAACACTGTTGAAATCGATCTAATTTCCGTTTTTCTTTTTTGACATAAATAAATAAGAATAAATAAATAATAATAATAATAATGTGCACCCCACCACTCAGACCATTCCATTGTAACTATCCAACCTCCCAAAATTTTAACACCTCTTGCGATAGTTTGGCCCCTTTCCATTTTAACAGTACAAATTCTACAAACACCCTCCATATCTCCTCAGAATCATTTCTCCTGCTTATTCCCCATCTTACCTTAATGACCCATGTTAATTTATCATAACAGTGGTACCTCTGGTTACATACTTAGTTCGTTCCAGAAGTCCGTTCTTAGTTAATGGGGCCTGCCACTGCCACGCAATATCTGTTCTCATCCTGAAGCAAATTTCTTAACCCAAGGTACTATTTCTGGGTTAGTGGAGTCTGTAACCTGAAGCATCTGTAACCTGAAGCGTATGTAACCCGAGGTACCACTGTAATAGCTATATCCCACAAAATCAATCTAATTTCAACACAGCGCATACTTTTTTTCGCTAATCTCCTCCTTTGGAAGTTAAGTAGAGAGTCGTTTCCCCTCCATAGCAACAAAATTCCCAATAGTAAAATTACTACCAATAGCTGTCTTACTTTTTGCAGTAATGGAGTAAATGCTGTATAAAACCCGAAACTGATACAGTCCCAGGCCGCCACCGCCATCCCTAAATTTCCCATTGTTTACCTCAGGTCCTGCTTCTCCCAAAGTTCCTCTTACACCAGGAGGTCCAACTGGCCCATGTGGTCCAGGATTTCCTTCTTTACCTGACGGCCCAACTGGACCTGGAGGGCCCTGCATTGGGAAGGAATTTGCACATTAATCACCCACTTCAGCTGAAGAGTTATACTTCTGGCTTTTCCTCCGTCTTATGTACCCCAACCTTATACTGTATGCAACATTAATGACTCGCATCAAATGTAAGTGATCTGTAGAAAAGACTCTATAACCTGAAAATGGAGATACTGCACATACTTCTGTAATCCAAGAAAATCTTTAATAAAAAATATATTTTTTTAAAAAAAAAGTATCTCTGGACTCAGCTATACAGCTACAAATAAAACATTTTAAGTGTGTTTTAAGTGCAATATACAATTTGACACTATATGGCAATGGCGAGCCTTATGGAAAATTCAATGCGAAAAAGCATTTTCAGAATTTTTTAATATATGTGTAGATTCCACCTGTGTATATTAAGGCACAGATACAGAGCTAAGGCACTGTTTAATTTGGCCTTGCATCTACTTTTTATTCTCCATTTCTTAAGTTTCATGTTGCATCATATTATATGGTTATTTTTGCTGCTAAAAAAGTCATGTTGAAAGCTGCCCTGGGGATTTTTTGTTATAGGGCAGCCTACAAATGCTATAAGTAAATAAATAGCATCTAACTTGGCACCTAAGCAGGTAGGGCATGAATATCTGTGCTTTGTTCATATGCAAAAAAATAATAATTAAAAAATGGAATTGTGTTTGCAAGGAACAGGGAGGCAGTGTAAGTGATGCAAGGAAGTAATGGGAAAATATTGTAAAGAGTGAACTGGGAAACATAACTAAGGATCATTAAAGATATGCAAATTAGCACACAAGGCATATACCATTTGCTCCGTGAATCCCATTCATCTTTGTACACAAAAAATTCCAAACATTTCCTTGAGGGATAGAACCTTGTTATTTGGGATTGAAAATTGAGATCCTCTGCAAGCTAACTTTTTTTTTTTTTTTGACAAATCCAAGATTATCTTTGGAAAAGAATAGGACAAATAGCCTCAAGCAATAACCTTGCTTAACAAAAGTACATTATAATCCCCATGCAAAGTTCATTTACTTTGAAATCAACAAAACACCATCTGCACAACAGCAAACTTTCAACAGGGGGAAAAAAATCTAATTGTTTCCATATTGTTTTTCATATCTGGTGTACTCACTCTAGGGCCAAATGGACCTGGAATCCCAGAACTGCCTTGTTCACCAATAGGACCCTGCAGGGAAATAAAATGGGTGAGGCATTATTTAAAATAAACATTATGGTAGTGTTGTGAGTTTGGGTGTTAAACTGTGTGCCAGACTCCTCTAATCCCTGGACCCTGCAAGTGTTAGAATTTAATCAAGGCTTAATTCTTGGAATAGCCAGGTTAGCCTCCTGGTGAGCTGGTAGCCTGGGTGATTCCCTTAAGCGTGAATTAAATTAAGGGGTTAAAACAGTAAATGGATGGAGCCCCCTCCCTCAACAGATTGAGAGAGCTGGGGGTGTAGTGATGTGAGTGGGAGGGAAAGCAGCAAGCTGGAGAGAGAGTCAGAAAAATATTTGAGAGCAACATTTGATTTCTGCTTGAAACCTGCAGCTATGAGAGAGAGAAAAGACCCTTTGGGGGTGTTAATACTGTGAACCCCTCTATCACAGGCTCAGGTTGTATATGTAAGTAAATAAAGCATATATAATATCACCACAGTCTCTGCTGTGCCTCATTCCCAAAGGAAACACGAGCCCTAGGTTTGGGACTTTCGTTTTCCCTCGCTTTTAAAAGTGAATGGTTGTTTTGTTATAATCCGCCCTGGGACCTTATGGAAAAGAGCGAGTAAGAAATATTGGGTTTTCTCCAACTAAGTTATACTCAGAGTAGACACAGTGAAAAGAATGGGTTTAAGTTAGTCGTGTGCACAGATTTCAGTGGGTCTACACTTTGTTTGACTGAGTTTGGATACTGTTATGTACTGAAGTTCTCACCCTGGGCCAGCAGGGGGATACTTCAGGTCCACATATGCAAATAAGGGATCGAAAGTGACGTTCAGTGATTGGATAGTTACAGAAAGCTGTTACAGTTATGTTGTACTGGAGCTCTATATAAGCAGGCTGGCTGAACCCTTCAGTTCAGTTCTGTTCCAGCTTACAAATAAAGAGCTGCTTTGGAGAAACCGCTGCGTCGTCTGCTATGTCTACCCACTATTCAACAGATACAATCCCAATAAATAAATAAATAACGCAGCTCATCATAAGAGGATGCAAAAGCAAAATTGTCTGGTAAATGTTGTCTGTTGTGTTATATGCCCAAGCTTGCAAATAGTCTACTTTCCTGTGGCAAGAGCTTTCCAGGCAACAACAACAAGAAGAAGAAGAAGAAGAAGAAGAAGAAGAAGAAGAAGAAGAAGAAGAAGAAGAAGAAGAAGAAGAAGATTTTGATGGGGTGATTGTAAACTAGAAGGGACTTGGTACTCATCTCTTTCAAGTTCTCGATATGGCAAAAGATTTGCATTTTGGGGTTGAGGGCAGGCAGATAAGAAAGAAAAATGTGTTAGTACATTTTATTTGCAAGACACACAGAGGACCCTTTGGAGTGTGGGGATTCTGAAAAGCAAACAGAGCACACTGCCTACAAAAGGCTCTCTATTAACTGCAGTGAGGAAGGGGGAAAGCCTTCTATCAAAAGTAATAGGAAGAGCATGCACAGTTGCTCCATATATACAGTGGTACGTGTTATAAGAATTTTAAGGTCTTATACGTATAATAAATGTTCATAAATGTACCAACCAAGCACGTACATAGATCAGCAGAGGAAGACCGACCTGAAACCATTTTGACTCCCAAATTGACCAAATGTTTTCTCTGCAAGGAGGGAGGGGGTCAGGGAGCCTTCCCGTTGTTACAGTAATCACCATTTCAAAGGGTGGCAGACTACCAGGAAAGGCAATCAGATAAGGCTTTATCAGATAACCCGACAGACAGGAAAAACAACAACATTCAAATTTCTGTTGTAGACCGCCTTTTCTGTGATGTAGGTATGATGTTTGAGGGGGGTGGTCTTGGGTCACACCCCTTCTGTGATGTATGTATGATGTATGGAGGGGTGATCTTGAGTTCCAGGGCAGGGAATTTATTTATTTTTTATTTTTAAAAAAATATTTTTTATTGCTTTTTAACATACATACATATCATACATATCACAAACATACTTACACAGCCAAGAAAAAAGAAAAAAAGAAAAAAAAGAAAAACGAAACATGTAATACATAAAAACATGGACAACTCAACTTACATTGACAAACACTCATCGACTTCCCTTTATCTCGATTTCGGAATAAAGTTATCATATTTTTTATCCGCAGTGTCTCATTTTTCAAGCAATTTTTACGTAGTAAGCGTTATCTCATACCTACTGTGAATTTTTCAAATATATATTTGTTTTTTAATCAACATTTTTATTTTCCTTTTATTTTTGTTTCCATATATAACTTAAATTTATCCCATTCATTATTAAATTTTGTACTTTTTTGATTTCTTATTTTCTGTGTCAATTTTGCCAGTTCTAAATAGTCAAATAGTTTAGATTGCCACTCTATTATCGTTGGGATTTTAGACGTTTTCCAATACTGTGCTATGAGGGTTCTGGCAGCCACTGTTGCGTATTGAAAAAATGTTTTATCTTCCTTTTTGATTTCTTCGCCAATTATCCCCAGGAGGAAAGCTTCAGGTTTTTTGCTAAAGGTGTATTTGAGGACTTTTTAAAATTCATTATAGATAGATTCCCAAAAAATTTTAAGTGTCTCACATGACCACCACATATGTATAAAGTCGCCCTCCTTACTCTTGCATTTCCAACAGATTTTATCACCTGTTTTATAAATTTTATCCAATTTTACCAGCGTCATGTACCATCTGTACATCATCTTATACATGTTCTCCTTGAGTGTTGTACATGCCGTGAAGTTCATACCTTTACACCATAAAGCCTTCCATTTGTCAAACTCTATATTATAACCCAAGTCCACTGCCCACTTCACCATCACCTCCTTCACTTCCTCATCTTTGGTGTCCCACTCAAGTAACTGGTTATACATTTTTGATAGTAATTTTGTTCTTCCTTCTATTATTTCAATCTGAAATCTAGATTTCTTCTCATTTATCCCAATCTTTTTATCTTCTGTCCACATGGAGTTAATTTGGTGATATTGAATCCAACCAGTCAACTTATTTTTTATTTCTTCATATGGTCTGATTCTCCACCCGGATTCATTTCTAACTAATAGATCTTCATATGTCCATCTTTCCCCTTCAGTGTTTATTTTCTTTTTTGTCAGTATATCGATTGGTGATAACCACCAGGGGGTTTTCTGTTCCAATAATTTTTTATTCCTTTCCCACACTTCTAACAGTGGCCCTCTAATAATATGGTTAGAAAAATCTTTATGTTTCTTTCCTTTATCCCACCACAGATAGTCATGCCATCCAAATCTTAAGTTAAAACCCTCTAGATCTAACAAATCTTTATTTTTAATGACAATCCATTCTTTTACCCAACAAAGGCATGCTGCTTCATAATATAACTGTAAATTTGGGACCGCAAATCCCCTCCAGGGCAGGGAATTTAAAATGTCTATATACGGGCAGGCACACCTTTGTTCAGGGTCCTCCTCCTTTCCTGCGTGTGAGGGGAGCACCCTGTTGCAACAGATCAATAAAGATCAGACTTACTAGTTGCTTTGCTTCTCAATATTCTCTGGTTGGCCTCTGTTATTCTCTCATACCAATTGGGTACCTACGTAAGGACTCTATATGGCCTCTTTGATACCCCACAAGGGGAAAAGGGCAGATTTTGTTTACGACATATGCAAGTTTCAGATCAGAGATCATAGACAGCAATGGAATCTTTGAATAAAAGTAAAGGCACAAAAATATTGATAAAGACTCACAGGAGGTCCAGGGAGACCTTGAAGACCAGTGAAGCCTCGGTGACCCTTCTGTCCCCTGTCCCCTCGATCTCCGTTGTCCCCTTTGTCACCACGAGGACCTTGTGGACCCTAAAAGTAGGAAGGGGGGTAAAGTTAAGCATCATTCATGGATTTTAACTTGAAGGGTATTAAAAAGGTAAAGGGACCTCTGACAGTTGAGTCCAGTCGTGACCGACTCTGGGGTTGCGGCGCTCATCTCGCTTTATTGGCCGAGGGAGCCAGCGTACAGCTTCCAGGTCATGTGGCCAGCATAACTAAGCCAATTCTGGCAAACCAGAGCAGCGCACAGAAACGGTGTTTACCTTCCTGCCAGAGCGGTACCTATTTATCTACTTGCACTTTCACGTGCTTTCAAACTGCTAGGTTGGCAGGAGCAGGGACCGAGCAACGGGAGCTCACCCCGAAGGTCGAACCGCCGACCTTCTGATTGGCAAGTCCTAGGCTCTGTGGTTTAACCCGCAGCTCTACCCGCGTCCCAAGGGTACTGCATGAGGCTTAACACTGATCTGACGATCTATAATTACAACACCACATCTAACTCCCCCTTTGGAGGTAGGGTATCTCTGAATATCCTGCTTCTGGGCTTTCCATGGGCATCTGGTTGGACTCAATGTGCTGCTGGTCTGATCAAGCAGGCTTTTCTTACATCCTTACATTTAACAGGGACACTGACCATGTGCTTAAATATCTCCCAGTGACACAAAAGGTGTACAGTTAGATTGTTCCCAAAATAAGTATGAAAATTCTCCTAGGGCAATGATGCCATAGTTGCAATGTTTCTTTCCCCCTCTCTTGCAAGTCTGCATAATAAAAAAACCTTACAGAATGGCCTTTTGTTCTCTTTATTAAAAAACAAAGATAATTTCTAGCTTCTGGTTAATTCTGTTCGCTCAGAACTTTGAAGGGAAGTACATTTAAGAACATTAGTCCGCTGGCTGCACTAGTCAAATGGTGGAACCAACCAAAAAGAAAGATTTTGCTACTGATTCAGCTTCCATAAGCTTGAATCCATCAGCTTCCTTAAGCTTATTCAACTAATAAATACAAGTACAAACCCTGTGTATATTTACTGAACTCACTTTTAAACTACAGTAATCGTACCTTTGATCTCAAATGCCTTGGCTCCTGAACAAATCAGCTCCTGAACAATCAAAATCCAGAAGTGAGTGTTCCGGTTTTCCAACGGTTTTCAGATGCTGAACATCTGGCACGGCTTCCTGCAGCCAATCAGAAGCCGCGCTTTGGTTTCTGAAAGTTTTGGAAGTCAAACGGACTTTCCAGAATGGATTCCGTTCGACTTCCAAGGTACGACTGTAAAAGCGTGAGCCATATCAAGGCAAATCCCAAATTGCTTGTACAGAGATTCAGTTCAAGAGTAATTTAGATTAATTTGAAATATTGCAATGGGTTGCTTGCATTAAGTTGGCTGAACTGAAATGCAATGTTATCCCTTTATTTATTTTTTAACAGCTGATTTGAAACTGACAGTAATTTTGGAAAACAACTAGAAAGAACTGCAATGGTCTGGTATTTTTTTCTGCCCTAAATTTAACTCATTTACAGTCAGTTAAAAGTACTCATGTAGGACATACAGGCAAACCTCGTTTTCCAGCACGACCAGAAGGGCCCATCGGACCTCGAGAGCCCTACAGGGAAATGAAAAGTGGTTTCATTAGTTTATTCATGATCGATGCCATTATTTTATCAACTTCATTACCATGTTTACAGTTCTTTTACATAGTATCTCTATGGTCACCAATGACACTTCATAACGGCAGGCACTATCTGAGAAGAAGAAGAAGAAGAAGAAGAAGAAGAAGAAGAAGAAGAAGAAGAAGAAGAAGAAGAAGAAGAGGAGGAGGAGGAGGAGGAGGAGGAGGAGGAGGAGGAGGAGAAGTTTGGATTTGATATCCTGCTTTATCAGTACCCTAAGGAGTCTCAAAGCAGCTAACAATCTCCTTTTCCCTTCCTCCCCCACAACAAAAACTCTGTGAGGTGAGTGAGGCTGAGAGACTTTAGAGATGTGTGACTAGCCCAAGGTGGAGGAGCAGGGAATCAAACCTGGTACACCAGATTACGAGTCCACTGCTCTTAACCACTACACCACACTGCAACAGCAAGCCTACCCACCAAGAAAGAACAAGAGAGATCTGTCTCCTCCAAGCATGACCAGGCCATATCCTTAGCCTCACAAATGACTGCTTTATAAGTGCTCAGTTCTAGGCTGCTGTATTGCCAACCAGGAAACTAGAGTCACATACTGTTGTTGGACTCCATCTGTCTCGAAAAACAATGGAATGCACCTCCAGGGGTGAAGTCAAACTGCTGTGTTAGCAGCACCCAAGTGGCCTCTCTAGGACACAAGCCTGGGCAGTGTGTAAGGAGGTCCTGGGATGCTAAGATGACAGCCTCACTGATGTGGTCCAAAGGAAAGCAGAGCAATACATTTGGCATCAGTTTGAATGCAGGAGTTGCCGGAAGGAGGCGTACAAGGCTCCATCCAACCATCTTTGGGGGTGTACTCCAGATTTCTGCATGGTTTACTCCTTAGCCTTTTTTCTCCTGAAGATGTCCCACAAGGCAGTGGATATGGATTTTTCCTTGGGGCTTACTCCTAAAGCAGGCATGGCCAAACTTGGCCCTCCAGCTGTTTTGGGACTCCAACTCCCATCATCACTAGCTAACAGGACTAGTGGTCAGGGGTTAATGGGAACTGTAGTCCCCAAACAGCTGGAGGACCAAGTTTGGCCATGCCTGTCCTAAAGCCTTTCTCCCAAATGAGTACAGTGACAAGGCAGCAGAAGTTTTGGATCAGAGTTTTCCTTCTCCTAGATGGGCTACCTTCCCAGGTTGACGGGCCCATCTGCCCCTCACTTCCCTTTACAGCACATACAGAAACCACCTTCATGGCCATTGGACCCACTACTGGTCTCAATCCATTGGAGCCTGTCTTCACATGCAGCAGAAGTCCCTAACTCACCAGGGGTTTGAGACCCATCGGCTATCCTCACCTGGTTTAGCAACCAGTTGAAGCTGTTTCCCGTGGTGTGGCTGCTGTCCCACACTGACAGCCACAGGTGAAACTGAGCACAGCGTGGGGACCAAGGGTGGAGAAACTACATATGAAGACAAAAGGAAATGTCCGTACTTACTGGTTCACCCCTTAGTCCTGCATCCCCTGGAGACCCAACTGGCCCTGGAGTGCCTGGAGAACCCACAGAACCAGGAACGCCTGCAGGTCCAGGTTCGCCACGGTCACCCTGCAAGAAGAATTACAAATATTCTCTCGTCTATATGTCACAAATTCATTCTCTGAGTGCCAATCCTTACATAGCTAAAGCAGCACCCAATGCACACAGGGCAGAGGTATTAGCAGGAAGACCAAAATAATTTTAGGGAACAATTCTAAGCAGGGGAGAAGGAATCCTCAAACAGCCCAGTGAGGAATGTGCCCATTCAACAGCTACTCACTTTGGGTTCTAGCAAAGCAAACAGTCTAATTTGTCAGCACCTAAATGATATTGAGCATCAGAACAACTTAAGCACAATAAGGAAATTTGGCCCACGGTATGAATATTGTCCACCTTCCCATCTCGACTCTCTGGCACCCTATCTGCATAACCTAGCAATTCTAAAACATAGACCAGGCATAGGCAAACTCAGCCCTCCAGATGTTTTAGGACTACAACTCCCATCATCTCAAGCTAACAGGACTAGTGGTCAGGGATGATGGGAATTCTAGTCTGAAACATCTGGAGGGCCGAGTTTGCCTAGACCTGACATAGACACACTTTTACCCTCACAAGATTGTATGTATTGCCCTGCTGAACTCGAGGGACGATTCCAACAGATTCCACACACAAAACGCTCATGTCCCTGTGGAGATGGCAATACCGAATCGGTGGCACATGCCCTTCTGGCTTGCACTCTTTATAAAGACTTGAGGAATGAGATTATCACACCTCTTTTATTGTCTATTCCATGTCGCCCAACCACTGCCACAGTGTCCTTGGCAGATCAAGATGAACAGGTGACAGCAAAGGTTGCAAGGTTTTTAGCTGGGCCAATCAGAATAAGGTCCACTATTTGACTGCTGCCTCAGGACCTTAAACTGTGTTTTATATAATCGACTTTTATTTCTGTTTTTGTATATCGCGTTGTTGTTTTGTTGCTATGGCCAATGGCTGACGCAAATAAAGATTCATTCATTCAAATTCAATAGCCATAGAATGCTGAGTGTCTGTCTGGTGGGCAGGGGGAATTGAAAACCAGGAAGAAAGAGGAGTGTAAAGGAGTATCCTGGAAATGGACACTGCAGATTGGTTGGAAATCTGAACCAAGCTCATTTCACACTGCAACATCTTGTTGCATGCCCTTGCACGAATTGAATCAGCACTGAAACAACCAGCATGGCGAGACAGAAGATGGAATAGAGTCATTCTCTTCACTTCTAGTAGAAAATCTGCTTCTTAAACTGACAGCTCATATCCACATGGACAATATCAACACATCCATGCAGAAAGGTAGCTCAACCACAAATATGAGCAATGAGGTTATCTTAATCATGAGATGCACCAACTATATTTGGTAGTTTGTATGTAAATACGGCATGCATAAGTACTACCACTAACCTTCGGCAGTTCTGATACAACAAATAAAAGCTACTGGCAGCTTTTATATTCAAGTGAGACCAATGGTTTTGTGGTGACTTGTAGCTTCTAAAACATTGGGGACGATTTACTGGCCCTCACTGAAACTATGGTTAAGTTTGTTTTCTTGCTTTCTTATTTGAAGCTCTTGAGCTTTGAAACTGGCTTTTCTTGCAGCAGTTCAGAGTTTGGATTGTGATTTAACCCAAAGACATAGAAGACGCCAAAACTTACAACACAGCTCCATATAATATTGTGTACTATTCTTACCCTTTCTCCAACAGCTCCATCTCGTCCTGGGGTACCATCATTGCCAGCAGGCCCCTACATCAAAAAATAAAGTCAGGTGTTAGCAGTGGCATTGATTACGTCTTAAACAGTGCAGTGTGCATGGGACTTCCCTTGAACACAGTTTGGAAACTGCAACTGAAGTCAGGGCTGTCTTGAGCATATGCGGTGCCGAGGTGCAAAGATCCCCCCACCAGTTGCCCAGTCCCAGGCATGCAGGAGGGCGGAGCCGGCTGGCCACCTCAGCGTCTCGCTGGCTTGGTAGTTCCTGAACTCACGGCACAGCAGCAGAAGAGCCCACTGCGGCGCTCCAACCGACAGGCGGGCTCTTCCCTGGACTCAACTCTCAGGCCCCGGACTCTTGGACTGGAGCCCCTGAGAGCCCGGCGCCCGGGTGTCCCGCACCCCTAGCGCCTATGGGTAAGACGGCCCTGACTAAAGTACAAAATTTGCAGGCAGACACATACAAACTAAGCTGCGAGTATTTGCACTTTCAGAATATATTACCAAGGAGAAAAATTCACTATAATTCACTTCCCTCAAAACACTTTCCAGCTACTGCAACGACCTCAAAAATGACGCAGAAACCAGATCATAATACTGAGACAAGGCATTTCGATCATGTCCGGAAGTTTTAAAACAACTACGCAAGCTCTCTGTCCATTTCTGAATCCAAATCAAGCTGCCAAGCATAACTAAGGCACTAAATGGCCTGGGTATTCCTCAGTTCCCCTACTCTCAAAATTTAGGTAGTTGAAGATCTCTGAAAGATTGTGTCCCCTCAACCTTGGAGCCTTCTTTCCAGGGAGGCATGTCTGCCACCGAGCCCAAAGGTTTTCCATCACCAGGCACCTAGTGCAGGCCTTTAAGCTATTGTATTTTTACAACCCTCTTGCCCCAGATGGTTGTTCCGCTGCTCTGCTTTTACCTTGATATTTTTAGGTATTACTGTTGTTTCAAATTATGCACTACTCGGCCTGAGGGCCTTTCAGCTAATTAAATTGTAAACATAAGCTTCTGTGAATTGGGACGCTTAATCAATGCAATTACTATGTCATACATTTACAGTGGGGTTTTTCCCCCCTCAAGAAAAATAGGTACCAGAACGCACCATGAAGTTGTAAATTTGCCGGGTGACTTGGGGCAGCCCTGAACAGATGCCAGCGTAACAATAGAGGTGCTAAAATCTACAACAAGCCGACACCCTAGCTGGTTGGGGGGGGTTGACCATATTTCTGGTGTAGGTTAAATAAAGGTGCCCCCGCCTCCCTTTTTCTCTTAGGTTCATGTGGATGGCTAGGGCAACTCAGAAGGGCCCTCGCGCAAATGTACATGTATGTCCCTGGCTGGAAAGCTTAAAGCCCACCACTGCTAGACGGGAGACAAATTGAAGAAAAGGAAATGAGAATTGGCCCCGTGCCATAGCTTGACCAATCTCAGCTAGGAGCAAGGTGGAGTCATAGATCTGAAAAAAGGCGTTTGCACATGTTGGCCAGCTTCCATTTAAAATTGAAGTGTTTGTTTTGGGCTTCTCAGAAGTACAGTGGTACCTCGGGTTAAGTACTTAATTCGTTCCGGAGGTCCGTACTTAACTCGAAACTGTTCTTAACCTGAAGCACCATTTTAGCTAATGGGGCCTCCTGCTGCTGCCGCGCTGCCAGAGCACGATTTCTGTTCTTATCCTGAAGCA
Organism: Podarcis melisellensis; assembly: GCF_964234715.1. Taxonomy (NCBI): domain Eukaryota; kingdom Metazoa; phylum Chordata; class Lepidosauria; order Squamata; family Lacertidae; genus Podarcis; species Podarcis melisellensis. The sequence continues at coordinate 118,294,189 of NC_138528.1, forward strand.
AAGTTCTTAACCTGAAGCACTATTTCTGGGTTAGCGGAGTCTGTAACCTGAAGTGTATGTAACCCGAGGTACCACTGTACATAAAGGCAAGAAGCGGGTGAGGGGAGCGGTGGCCCATAATGGTACCCGCCTGAGAGGCGCTAGAACTGTGCTCCAGGGCAGCGGCGGAGCATATACCCCCGCTGCCCAGGGTGGGCGTGCTCCCGAGAGAGGTGTGGCACAGAGGGTGCCCTCCCAGGCGTGGGATAGCCGCTGAGGTGCCTGGAGTGGTGTGTGAGCCCTGCAGCCGGGGGGCAGAGCGCCGCCCACAACAATTGGCATGCCGCCCACAATTCCCAAGCCTCCCTCCCCCGAGCTGTCAAAATGAAGGGGAAAGGGGGGTGCCACTGGTAAAGTGGCGCAGCTCCCCTCCATTATCCCGACAGCTTGGGGTAGGCTTGGGAGTCGCAGGCAGCCGGCGCACCAAATGTCACCCCCCTCTGTGAGGGCACCCAGGGCGACCCGCTCCCACCGCTCCCACCCACCCCCTTCCTACACCCCTGCTCCAGGGCGCTCTGGCTGAAAAATAAGCACTACACATACATTTCTAATATATTACTGTAGCCTAGAAAAAGCCACTTACTTCTGGCCCTGCTTCACCCACTGGGCCATGAGCACCTGGAGGACCTAGTGGCCCAGAAGGTCCTTTGTCTCCTGGTGGTCCCGTTGGGCCTTGTTTTCCTGGTGTGCCCTAGAATGAAAAGAAATACCAGGCCTATGGTTAAGGTCACTGAAGACGCATTTTGTGAAACATACAACTTTTTTCACATTGGGAGTAAATCTGAATGAGTATCGGTGCAGCATTAAGAATAACTATCACCTGTGGCCTTCAAACTTTTGTGTTGATCTACTAAGCGAGAAAACAGTTGGGGGGGGGGACAGCACAACCCAAATCTTACAGCCTATGGAGAAGACACTAGGATCACATTTTGCTGATACTCACAGCAGGACCAGGTAGCCCAGGCATACCCCTTTCTCCGCGTTGACCTGGCATACCCACAATGCCTCTCTGGCCAGTAGTTCCAGCAGGGCCTGGAGGACCGTCAGGACCCTAGGAGGTAGAAGTGACAAGACAGGAGGATTGCATTGCAGACTCTAAGATGCATATTTAACCCAAGTGTACAGCTTTAGTTTGTTTTAAGGATAAAGGGGGAGAGTACTACCTGTACTATAAAGAGTAGCAACTGGGAAAGATGTCAGAACAAGATGCAGAAATGAAACACCGTAATGCCACTAGAAGGCCCCAGTTTTAAATAAGAAAAGAACAGACATGGAAGTTTTCAATCCTGTTGTCACGTCTGACTTGTGAGAAATGGTTTGAAGGTACAGTCATACCTCGGGTTACAGATGCGTCAGGTTGCGCATTTTCAGGTTACAGAGACGCCGAAACCCGGATGTACCGTTACTTCTGGTTACTTCTGGCACTCGCGCATGCGCAGAAATGCTAAATCATGCTTTGCGCATGCGCAGAAGCACTGAATTACAAACTGCGTGTGCGCAGACGTGGCACTGCGGATTGCGAACGTGCCTCCTGCACAGATCACGTTTGCAACCCGAGCGTCTACTGTAATGTATACTGTAAAAATGGAATGGAATAAACAGTATTTCAATGATGGATGTCTTTTGTACTTCCCTTTAGCTCATTCCCAAACAGACCTTGGCCGTTTGGGTAAAGGCCATAGGAGAACGGACTATACCACTGGGGCTCAAAGTAGGAGTGTGCAAGGCTTGGGAGGAATTATATGTTGGCCAACATGGGAAAGAAAAATAGGGGAAGCTGCAAGATGGGGAGAAAGGGAATTAGGACTGCTGAGGGAAAAGGACCATAAGTGAGGTCATGAGAGAAGAATGGCAGCCATGGCACAGAAAGGCAGAAACTGACGTATCTTTGTGCCTCCTGGGGATGAGATTTTTGTTTGGTTATAAAATGTTTCTTGCTGTTAATCCTGTTCAAGGAAGCCAAATGACTGGATCTTTCAAACAAAAACAAAACAAAACACATTTTGGAAAGGAAAGCTTTGTTATATCTATTGCAAATAGAAAACCCTCCCCAAGCACCACTCCAAATTACAGGTTGTCCATCTTCTCCTGAGTCTCCTTTGTCTCCAGGACTGCCAGGTGGACCTGCAGGACCTCGATCTCCTACTCGACCATGAGAGCCAGGATCTCCACGAAGACCGGGAGGACCTTCTTTGCCTGGTTCACCAAGAGGCCCAGCTGGGCCAGGAGCTCCCTAGAAATGAAAGTTTGGGTTAGAACTGAACACAAAGGCAGGGAGCTAGATGTTTTCCAGGCAGTCTCCTTTCCAGGCACTAGCTTTTTTCATTTTTAAAAAATGTGTGACTATTTTCAAATTCTACATAACAGCCTCATTATTGAGCTGTCCCTTTTATTTATTTCATAAACTGGGTAAGGAAATACAGCATATGCTCCCAACGCATATTGCTTCTGACTTAGAATTCACTTAAGGGTGGGATAGCATGTTACCTTCAATTTCTCCTCCACACCCATGAGAGGCAGATGACCCCAAATCTAGACATTGGCAAAGCGGTCCAAATTAATTTGATATGGTTTCTCACATGTATTATACCTTACTCCAGTGGGGTGTTAAAAATAGATCATGTGCCCTAGTTACAACCAGTTTATAACATTATGATCTTGCCTTCAATAAACTCAAAGGAGCATACACGGCATATCTTCATTTCACACCCCTTTATCCTCACAACAACCCCTTGTGTGAGAAAGTCTTAAGCTGTGAAAGGAAGGAAGAGCATAGGTTACCCAGTCTAAATTTAGCACTTGGCCCACTTGGCTAATCAAAAATGGTAGGGTGTTGTTCAATGCTAGTCAAACTCAGAATCAACCTATTGAAAGCAAACGATGCTAGATTTGTATTAATAAATTTGCATTAATTTAGAATGTATATTTATACCTGGATTTTTTTTTTTAAAAAATGAACAACCTCCCCAAAAATGTTGCAACTTACGGTAGGTCCCGGGGGCCCAACTCTTCCAGCAGATCCGGGGAATCCTGTAGCACCCTAGAAATAAACAGACACAGACATGAGACAAGAAAAATTGCACCGTATCTATAAAACAAACATCGACATATCATGCATTTCATTTAATTATCAAAAACAAAACACAAATCAATATCAATTAAGGCCCAGACATTCCCAATATTTTTTATTAAATTCAATTACTAAATTAATAGAAAGCAAATCTACTTACTGGGGGTCCTTTAGTACCACGGCCACCTTTTAGTCCAGGAACCCCAGAAGGACCCTGAATGGAAATGAGAAAACAAAGGAGATATTCAGTTGCTGCAATATTCAGAAACCTGCATCACATTTTCCAGCGCTGCTTTTACTTACTGGTGGTCCATGAGACCCTGCAAGACCCTGGGGTCCTGGAGATCCAGCATCTCCTTTCTGGCCAGGCTCCCCAGGTTCACCTTTCACACCTGGCTGACCATCAGGCCCCTGTAAACACGGACACACAGAAGGAAACACCACGTTAGAGACCTTCGAAAGGTTCCCAGCTTTACATTCTAAACACCAATGGATCACTGAATAGCAAAGTTTATTCATTTATTTGCATGACATTGGACATACGAAGTTGCTTATTTTTAAACTGCTTTATTTTTCACTTTCTAAAAATATACACAACAAACAACCCCCAGATACCCACACCCCTTTAAAATCAAAAGCAAAACTCCTTGCATATACAATGTAAATAATAGTCAAGGCTGCATGTAGTCTGGAATCGATTACATAATTTAGATGTATTCTATTCTCCACCAAAGAAGTTGCCTTATACAGTGGAACCTCGGAAGCTAAACACCTTTGAACTCGTACGTTTCGGCTCCCAAACGATCGAAAACCGGAAGTGATTGTTCCGGTTTATGAACCATTTTCAGAAGCCGAATGTCCAGCACGGCTTCCGTGGCTTGGTTTTTGAACTGTTCCGGAAGCCAGAAAATTGGTCCAATGAGGTCTACACTGAATGGCAGTGGCTCTCTGTCAAGGCTTCAGGGAATCCTATCTCTCAAATGGTGGGGTGCCAAGAAGCAGAAAAACCAGAAGAGTTCTTACCAAGTAGTTTATTCAATATTCATATAGAAAGACGAAGGGATGCAGTCTCTCTTAGATAATGGCATTGCTCTAAGTAAAGTCCCACTCCTTCAGTCCCTCCTATTCTATGTCACCCCGTGCCGGTTGATCTTTGCTTTCTGCCTCTGAGCTTTCTGTTCTACTACCCTCAAGGCACGCCTGGTTCTGGAAGAGGGGGGTTCAGGAATGCTTTCAAGGGACACTGAGTCTGCTAGCTGTCTCTCCCCTGGTGCTTCTTCTTCCTGCTGCTCTCCCAATATTTCCCAGCTTCTCCCCTCTGCAGCCTCTGAACTATGACCTTCTGCAAACCACTGTTCTAAATCTATACAGTCCTCCTCTTCTCGGGAAGGTGCAGGAAGAGAGGGGCAGTGGTTCCCACCATTCCTTCTCCGACCAGCCCCTGACACTCTCCAGGATTTCAGGCACAAACTTTTCCCAGTCCTACCTGGAAATCTTGGAGATTTCCTAGGATGTCCTGCATGAAAATGCACATGCTCTATCTCTCAGCTATGACACATCCCTATACTGATAACTAGGTAGAGCACAAATAAAGGAAATTCACTTGGGTACATCTGAGTGGTAAACACATAAGGCCATAGCATCAAAGTGTTTCAACCTGTTATCAGCAAAATGTTTTAATGACTTGCATTTACTACTGTTCTAAGGGCTATTTTACAAATGCTAGCAAATGACCCTTGTTTTAAGAATCTTTCAGAATAGTCTAGCATCTTACTGTGCAGAAGATAAGGTGGACGCCATAACAGGTGGTGATTAAAATAAACTTATTAGAAGATTCGCATACCTGGGGACCAGCAAAACCAACCGGACCAGTTGGGCCATTTTCACCACGGGAACCCTGAGAATAAAATTTAGAGAGAGAGAAATGGTTTTAAAGGGATATTCAAAACTTGCTTCTGAAGACATAAAATGCAGTCCTCTATAGTAAAATAACATGAGTGGGACAGAAATGATTCTAAGGAACTTTCTGTTGGAAAATAAGTTGATTTTATGCTACAGCTACACTTGTTACACCATTTGTTTCGTAAAAGAAGCTAATAGTACAGTTATAGATAATTTAGGAAAGAAGCCCAGAAAGCAATGCGCAAGCCTATATTTATTCCCCGTACTCAGAGACTCACCTTGGTAATTGTCATAATGTCCATCATTCCCATAGGCTATAAGTAGGGATGGCTTTTCAATGCCCAAAGTAATTACTTATTTTACGACAAAGCTCTTTTAAGTTTTACCAAAGGACTAAAATAGCACACGCATATTCATGTACATATAATTATTTAGCTAACAAATCATTTTGGGGGGATTAATTGTAGGGAGAAATCGAGGGAACTCAAAATTATGGGTGCATAGAATCACAAGACTAACAGAGATGCATAGTTAGCGGTATATGGGGAAGTGAAACTTAACAAGTTGAGAAAGCTTGGTTAAGCTAAATAGAAGAAAGTAATTAAGTGTGGAGGCAGGGAATCCTGGGGTGAAAGAAGCAGCTAGAGAGTAACTAAGTAAGCAAGCGGGAGCAGCAGGAGGAGAAGAAACTAGACCTTTGCAAGGAAAAACAAAAGCATAAGGGAAAAAAAGGAATGTAAATGCAGTTGTTCACTTACAGGATTTCCACGAGAGCCTGCAGGACCGACTAAACCTCGAGGACCAGGTTCACCCTTTAAGGGGGAAAAATATATTATTGTGCGTAGTCTGGAATAGATAAAAAGTAATAGAATACCATAAAAGACACTGACGTGTTTACCAAAGTCCTTTTACCTTTTCACCAGCGGGACCTGCGGGGCCACCTGGGCCTAATGGACCTGGGAGACCCTATGGAATAATAAATAATAATAGAAAATATCCAGTCAAAGGAGTGAATTTTCAGAGTCCTGCATTTAAAGCAGGGTTTCCCAAACTTGGGGAAAGGACCTCAGGCGTCATCCAAGTTCAAGCCCCACAAGGAAGGAGTCTCAACTAGGTTATACACGCCAGGGGGCCATCCAGCCTCTGTTTAAAAACCTCCAAGGTTTGAACCCTATAGGAGAATCGATTCTGGAGCTATTATGCTGGGCACTTTCAAATGGTGTGTGTGACACTTCTGGAATACAATGACTGCAGTATGAAGAGCACGGAGATAAAAGGAGCTGTGTGTCTCAGCTCCACCCCATCCTCAAAACCAACTCCAGTTTCTTAACTCCTGATATCAAAACCACATTGCTATGGTTTAGCGTGCATAGTTGTTGATTTCTCGTCACCGGGAATTCCCAATTGCATGAGCATCCAAAGAGGATTTTAGAGCACATTATTATGTCACCAAGATGTGGGTGGGAGAGATAAGAAGAGAAACCAATAACTGACTCACCCTTGCGCCATCGTTGCCAGCTGTCCCTTCGCTGCCTTTTTCTCCTATACTGCCCTGAAAAAAGCATAACGAAAGTTCAAGTTATTTGCAATGCATGATACAGAATCATGGACAGAAAACCAGTACTTGAAGGAGAAATAATTGGGGGGGGGGGAGGCTTACCCTATCGCCTTTGGGACCAGGAGTTCCAGCAATACCTCTTTCTCCCGGCATACCCTGAAGACCGGGTGGCCCTTGATCTCCAGGAGTTCCAGTGGGGCCAGGATTCCCCTACAGTGAATAAAGGATATTGGGTCTTTTTTCCATCGCGAAATGGAAATTAGGAGGTCTTCTCATATCTATGGAAACTTACGGGAGTGGCTTTCATTTTTCTTTCTTTTTTTCCAATTTTTTAAATTGATTTTCCACATTTATCACAAAAAAGACATAACAAACCACATAACAAAGAAAAACACATTACACCACAATAAACACAACTAAACACAAAGGAAATTTGTATCTTTAAATATCTAATTCTCATTACATTGATAACTGACTTCCTTGAACCCCTTCTATCTGAATTTCATTATATCAAATATATAACAGTTCTCCAACTTCATATTTCTAATAATATTAACTCCTTTCATTAAATAACCTCTTCTCCTTTATTAATATTCTAATCCTTAATATTAATATTTACTACACACATTCTTATTCTACCCCTAAGCCTATTTGTTACTTCCAAGAATTTTCTATTATATCACAATATTTGGCTAAATATTCTTTAAATTTCTTCCAATCCTCTTGTATCTCCTCTTCATTTTTGTGTTATATTTTTCTGCTTAAAGTTTTTGCAGGAAAACGGATGTCAACAATGCTCATGTTAGCTTAAGCAATGGCAGAAAGATGATCATAATTATATCAGGTTTTGTAACAGAGGAAATCTCTTTGTATAATGCGGTAGGAAAGAGTGAGCGATTTTAAAAAAAAAGTGCTATGGAGGTATGAGTGAGAAGTCAACCTCTAAAGATATATTAAACTGGAAATTAATTTGAGATTTGATAAATTTGTTGATCTCTTTTTTGAAAACTTAATAGTAATTAATGAGCCAAAAAAACCCCACCAATGCTCATGTTAGGATTCTGGAGTACACTTGTACGTTTCTCCTAAACCTAGATCTAGTCCAGATCTTCCCAATCCATGGCCCACCAGTAAGAATGAATCCCACCAGCCACAAATGGCAACACACCAGGGTTGGAAAATGTTCCGGTTTTACTGCCTGACTGATACCATATAAACAGCAGATCACAATATATGGCTGGAAGCTTGTGTTTGGCAAACCCAATCTAGTCACATATCCCTGGAAAATGTGGGTTATATACAAAAAGGGAATGGATTACATAAATGCATGGCTCCTGACCAACAGGGAGCCAAGTAGATTTCTCCTGAGGTTAATGATATAATACTATTAAAGATGGGCCTATTCTGCCAATTTGGGGATGGGGGTTAAATTCACAGCTGTGCTCTTTAGTCCAGGCTTGTAGACAGACATAAAATTGCCAGAGGTGAGCACGAATTGCCTTCCTTCCAAGCAAGGAAGTTCATTTAAACTAGAAGAGAACTGCTTCTTTTTTTCTTTTAAAGCACAAGCAACACAGGTGCACACAAAGAGCAAGTTGCCATTTTTGTGGACCAGTAAATTATAAACTTTTCTGCAAGGCAATGTCAGCTACCTTGGTTAGTTGTGCAACACGAAAGATTAAGGTTAAGACAGGAAAGACTTCCACCGTACCATTATATGAAAAGGATGCTTTAAATTGTCCCTTAATATTTAACTTTCCTGTGTATTCTCAGCTTCCTTAGTCACCTACTAAAATTTGATAGGATCATCATCTGACCAGCATCTTGCTGGATTTTTCCAGAAGATAAGAAAATTGTTTTCTCCATGTTGGTTTGCCCTTAAGTCAGTTTTGAATAGGACACACACAAAAAAAATTACCTTTGGACCATCAGGACCTTGACCTCCAGCCATTCCCTTTTCCCCCTGAAGACCAGACGCTCCTGGATTTCCTCTCTCACCTGGATTGCCACGTTCACCCTGGAAATAGACATATTAAGCAATTAGTTAGCCACTGTGGTTTGCTGGCTATAATGCTCATAATTATTACAGGACAAGGAGATAGTGAATTCTGTAGACACTGGATATGAGTTGTACAAAAATAGAGTTTAAAGAATAATCCATCATTGACACTGGTCACATTTTGTACAGAATATTATGCTATGCCTGCATTTTCCCTTCTCCACTCACTCCCTTGCGCAAGAAACAGGTGAAAGTTCCCTCACCTGTGAAAAGGCAATCGATAAGGGAAACGTGGTTTAGTACTATATCTTTATTCCAGAGCAGCAATGTTTCAGCTGACACTGCATATTTTATGCAAAGGCCTCATATGCCACACAGATGGTAAGTCAAAGAGTTCCTCACAACTGCCATGAGTTACTGAAGTGTCATTACTAGTTGAAACTGTGACACCAACACTGGGTCAGAGAGAATGGTTTGCTGCCACCTGATGTACTTTCATCTCTAAAGCTAAGAAGATCTAGGCCTAGCCGGTACCTGAATGGGACATGAGCTTGGGAGTGCAGCCGCATGTGTGCTGCTTTAAGCTCCATGGAGGAAAAACGGTATAGAAATGTAACTAGCAGTGTAAACATATAGACATATAAACAAACTGAAAATACAAGAGTCATATTCAGACAATCATATTTCGCTTTGACCTTCATGTGAGTGACCAAACAAACTAGGAAGTATTCCATTAACTATAGTTTCCCTCAGGGCTTTTTTTTTTTAAGCTGGAAAAAACGCAGTTCCAGCACCTCTCAGGTGGGCACCATTGCTATTATAAGAGAACAAGTGGGGAGTTCATGGTGAGTTCTGGCACCTCTTTTTCTAGAAAAATAGCACTGGTTTACCTTTTTGGCTGAACTAAGAAACTATGGCTAACAGTTTCAGAACAAAAGCAAAAGCACAGCTTACCCTTGGACCCAAAGGGCCTGTAACTCCCGGATCACCAGGAACACCCTATAAGAGGAGAGCAAATAAATCATTACTGACTACTAAACAGAGAAAATCCAGGGAAACTTTTTCTTTCTATTCATCATTGTTAGGCTGGCTTTAAAAGCATTGTTCTGAAGTGAAGTTGTTTGTGCTGAAAATATACCAGCCCCAAAAAGGACAAGGAATTGATTCATATTGTAAATACAGGAGATATTGCGCTACAACACGTGAAATGACAAAAGAATGCTATAAGGTACCTAACTTACGAATGGCAAGTTAAAACATTTTGTTTGTTTTTGTTTTTATTTATTTATACTTTTCAAATTTATACTTCTCATTAATTTTACAATCCATTTAACATTTAAAAATTTGTCTTGTAGTAAGGTTAAAGCTTACTGGGAAATGATATATAATGAATTGAAAAGGATGTTCAAAATAACTTTTATTTTTAAAACCCAGAATATTTTCTTTGGGGAATTATAGGGACAGAACTACCAAAATTGTGTAGAAATTTATTCATGTATGCTACTAAAGCAGCAAGAATGTTACTTGCCCCAAAATGGAAAGAAGCAGAAGTCTGAGTAAAGGAAGAATGGATACAAAAACTTATGGAATATGCAGAAATGGTAAAACTTACCAAAAGAATAAGAGATCAAGATAACAAACTTTTTATAAAAGAATGGAAGTGGTTTATTGAATATTTGCAGATAAATGGTAAACAGATAAAAACATTAGTAGGATTATTGTAATAACCTGCAGTTTTATAAGAGTCTATATTTACAGTAGATAAATAAATGAGTAAGTTAAATGAATTTGGATATGCAGAAGATATGAAAAAATAAATTTAAGGAACCACAGGAAGAGGGGGAAGGAAGTTAAAACATAGTTACCTGATCACCTGGCTTTCCGCCCTCGCCTGGAGGACCTGGAGGACCAGGTAAACCCTGTGGGGAAATGAGCAGAAAGGTCACTGGACATCTAGGAAAACACAATGGAAGGATTGTCTCTGGTATTTTATATGGACTACAATAGGACAGTGGTTTCCAATTAGCTAAGTACTGTGGACCCCCTGTTTTTCAAAAACCAAGCCATGGACCCTCTACTTTTGAAAATGTTGACATCTTGTGTTATGCGAATGGTGCCACCATACCCTCCAACATGTCCCAGTGCAGAACCAGGATGTGTGTCTTCTGGGTCACATGTCTGCCTGAGCTACATGACCCACACAATCTCACACGAGACGCGCATCCTCACTATTGTGTGCACTTTGGGGCATCATGCTCTCACACAAGAGCACGGCCTCCCAAAATGGGGTGACTTGGACAGTTGACGGGTATGTTCCTGGGTGGGTTACATAGACCCCTTAGGGTCTGTGGACCACCAGTTGGAAACCTCCGCAACAGAGCAATTGTGGGTAACTTGAGAAAAGAAATGGACTTCCATCCAGTAATAGTGGTATAGGATATCAGCCCCACTGCATATATAAACTGAAAAATGTAATGGATTGTTCCATTTTTGCTAAAGTACCTCCTCTTCACAGGATATGAAAGTTGACATTTTTTTATGATAGGGCTGCAAAACATGATCAGTTTAATAATTTTTTAACTCAGGGGTGGTGAACCACTTTCATCCGGAGCACTGGGCAGGTGGGTGGGGCTCTCTGCATGTCAATCACCTGATGTTATATGATGTCAGGTATATACAATCACGTCCAAAAAGACAGCAAGAGTTGCATCCGGTGCCAGATTTAAACAGCACAAAAGGCAAGTCAGTGCCACAAAGGAGCAATAAATAAGGAGCATGCTCTAAGGCTTCCAATTGTTCCTTTGCAATGCCGACTTTTCCTGCCCCAAGCCATACGATGGCAGGTGAGTGGCAGGCGGCCCAAAGCAGCCTTAGAGGCCAAATTGGGAGGCCCGTTGAACCCAATTTGGCTCACGGACCAGAGATTCCCATCAGTGAGTGTCAATTTTAATCAACGAGGACAAATTGTAATCCATAAGAGCATACTGTTTGGAGGCTAGGTTGCATCTTGTGTATAACTTTGAGAAAGAATGAAAATACAATGAAAGAGGACTTTTCATGCTAGAAATTGTTTTAATTCATTGTCAACCCTCCTAAAAAGATCCCAAGTGGGATTGTGGCCACCTTCCTTCCCATGTCCCATTGCAATATCCATGATTAGTTGAGAGCCCTTCTAGTTCCATCCCAAGTCGATCTAATGAAGGCACCAATAGAAGCATTCACCAGGCTAACTTCTCTGCTGTGAATATTGCCATTATTAGATATTTCCCAATTACATGATACCTTTGCACTACACTCACAGTGACTAGGGTTAAGAAAGCATGGGGTGCTTTACAAACATGGTTTTTTAAAATTTTAGTTGATATTTCATTCTTTTATTTAATGTAGTGTGCACTCAAAAGCCCTTTGGTAGGTTAAATTGAAAATAACTTTGATAAATACTCACCTGGAAACCTGTAGGACCCGGCGGACCTTGTTCCCCTCTTTCTCCTGCTAGTCCCTAAAAAGAAACAAACAATTGTATTCTTTACTAAAACAGTAGGGAAGTTTATCATTTTTAACCACGCCCGCTACCTTGCATGAAAACCACTGCAGCTATTGTTCTGAAACGTGACCAGGATTTTTGTTAAGGGGGCAAGCTTTTGTTAGGGGGGCAAAACCTCAGATTTGTATTGATTTTGGGGGGCAGCTGCCCCCTGCCCACCCCCTTGGCTATGCCCATGTCTCATAATGAGATGTCAAGGCTGCAGAGTTAACCCAATTCTTCTCCCCACCCCACCCCCCAAAATAAAATATTTTCACATGTGTGTGTTTGTGTGTGTACGTAAAGCTACTCAGCACCAAAACTCTTGGACCTATTTGACTGTAATTTGGCAGGCTTCACCCACCTAGGAGAGGCAACTGGGTTTGAAAACACCATCAAAGGCTGTCAGAAGAAAATGAAAGGTATAACCACTTTTAAATCCCCCCCCCCCCCCGTAATAGTGAAAGGGAAGGCACAGAGGCACAGAGACTTGTTTTCCCCCAAAACTGGGATTTGGACCAGACTCAAACTGGGCAGCCTCCAAAGGGTTACAGAGAAAACCGGTCAGTTTTTCAAAGCATCAAATTGGGGTCCAAACTTAACCTTGTGGTCTCCAGACAACTCTAAAATATATTGCTTTAGTGTCAGTAGTCAATAGCAGGAATAGAATAAGACACCTGTTCTTCCAATTTTGACAATGTTAGAAGAGGGGGAGAAACTGGATTCCCCTAGTGATATTTTTAACATCTTGTATATCTGCAGTCTTTGTCTTCCACCTGCTCATACAACAGTCCTATGCCTCTTGGTCTTCACTCCAACCTACGTCACATTTTGACATATGTCCGTATTCATGAATGTCCCGTCCCATAATCCTTCCGATAGACTTATTTTAAAAACACAAATGTATCAGAAAATCAGACATATACATTTGTGTGGACAAATAGTTCAAATTATAGTCACCAAAGTAGAAAATTCGTAGTACAACCAGTATTCTCACTTTGGGGAAGCATTCGTGCCAAACAAGGGATACCAGAATAATTTACTCATATAGCTTTGCTTGGAAACTTACAGGCGGACCAACGGGACCAGCAGGACCAACTTCGCCATCTTTTCCAGGAGCTCCCTAAAATAATATAATAAAAGAATAGTGATTTGGCGAACACATATGCATATGTGTCTGTGGCAAAGCGAAAGGTTGTTGTATTTAAACAATGAAAAGTACTAAAAATAATAATACTTACTCTCTGCCCTGGGACACCAGCGTTGCCTGCTTCTCCGGGTTTTCCAGGGTCTCCCTAATTTGCAAAAAAAAAGAGGGGAGCATATTATTTATGTTTCTATTATTGTAAGTCAAAATGTAGTCAGCTTGATTTATCAGTGTAAACTATTAAGACAATAGCAGGGCGTATACAGCACTGCTCAGGAATAGACTGACGGGTGGATGGATGGGCAGTCAGTTGGATAGCTCAGTTGGTTAGAGCATGGTGCTGATAACGTCATGGTTGCAGGTTCGATCCCCACATGGGACAGCTGCATATTCCTGCATTGCAAGGGGTTGGACAGGGTCCCTTCCAACTCTACAATTCTATGATTCTATAGATATATGTTGGGATTTATAAATGGATAATGGAATTTGTTGGTTTTTAGGGTCGTACATGGCTCCTATCCAGTGACCTGATGCTGGTCAACCAGGGAAACACTCAACCAGGATCCAGCCCCAAATTATTTTAAGGGATGTGACTAATTTTTAACTAGGGCTTTTTAAACCCTAGACAGCCAGGAGGGGGAAGCAGCATGAGATGCTACTGTATTTTTCGCTCCATAAGACACACTTTTTTCCTCCTAAAAAGTAAGGGGAAATGTGAGTGCGCTTTATGGAGTGAATGGCGCTTCGCAGGAGAGGCGCTGCACAGAGAGGGAGAGCTGCGCAGCACCCCTTCAGCGAAGCACCTCTCCTGTGAAGCGGGAGGAGGAACAGAGCCCCTTCTGTTCCTCCTCCTGCTTCACTGAAGGGGCACTGCACAGAGACAATGGCCAGCACTGTCACCACACAGTGGCTAGCTTGATGCCTGTGGGAAGCCCACAAGCAGTATATGAGCATCACAGCACCTCTGAAAACTAGGTGTGTCTTATGGCCGGGTGCGTCTTATGGAGCGAAAAATATGGTATGTTCCCCACCCCTGCGACCACCCTCCACAGAGAGGAGGGCTACATTCTGCTGAGTGCTGCTCTGCCAACATGTTCCCTGGACAGAACACAATGGCAAAGCAGATCCCTATAGGCAACAGGATTGCACCCTTGGCGAGCTGCTCCTGCAGTGCTGCTGTATGTGCTTGGCAGCTGTGCAATGCTTGCTTGCCCTTCCATCTTGGCCCTTTCACTCTCCCACAGCATTGCCTCCAATATGTTTCATGGACGAGTGAGGTTCAGGTGCCAGCCATTCCCACTGATGACAACTCCACCGGCTCCCACTCCATGACTGCTGTTTACCAAGCTGCCTTCAATGCAGTTTGGAACAGTTTGGTCCATCAAATCCCATTTCTCCATCTCAGGAACCATCGTGCCAAATCATGGACACAGTTAGGATTCCTTTCCCATGCTTGCAGTCATGGGATTGGGGGTTTTTTAATCACATGACAGTGTATGTTCTCATTCCACAATGTGGGAAGTGACAGAGACAGGATGTTCATAACCATCCTCTGCTACCAGGTCAAGACTATCATGAGTCCTACTCACCCAGCGTCAAGTAATGAGAGCATTAGGCTTATACTCAAAATTGCTGCAAAGGAGAAAATGCATGTTTCACATCACGATGTGAACACAGCATTTTCTGCTGGGGCCCTGGGTGAGTGAATTTATATGCTACCACATGATGGAGTACAGGTAAAGAAGGAATTGGTTTGTACTCTCAAGAAATCCCTGTATGGTCTCAAACAAAATACCCGGTGTTGGAACTCTAAACTAACAGAGACATTGTTTTCTCTAGGTTTTCACCAAGGCAAAGCAGATCCATGTGTGTTTGTCAAATATCTGCAGAGGTGTCCCAATCAGTGTAGTTTGGAACATTTCAATCCATCATCTTGATTCGAAATGAATCTGACCTTTCGTGAACGTACATCACAATCTGCTCTTTGGTGTGGGGAATGGTTCTGCCAAATTTGTCAGTGTTATCTCCAGAGGTGTCTAAACCAGTGCAGTCTGGAACATTTTTGTTCACCATCGTGATTCAAAATGGTGTCCGATTGCACCCAAACATAGATGGAAGCCAGCTCCTTCATCTTGATAACCATGAGGACAAGTTTGGCAATGATCTCACAAGAGGTGTTTATAGACAATATCAGACAAACCACTTTCCAAAATACCTTGTAGATAAAGAAATAATACGTACACTACTGCCTTTTGGCCCAGGGAGACCCATGCTACCCGGCTGGCCTCGAATTCCTATTGGACCTGCAGGGCCTGGTCGCCCATCTTCTCCTGGAGCTCCCTGCAAAACAAAACAAAGACCCCAAGCATTTAATGCTGAAATATTAAACAAATTTGGTTCGGTTTCTTCCCTTAATGACAGCCATGTGCACATGGCCTTCAGAACCATTGCACAAACCACTGCAGAGCCTTTTAAGGAATGAGGAAGGGAGAAAGGTGCAAAGAATCTGAATCTAATACCTTCTTTAATGCAAGCCATGCAGTTGATAAGGAAAGGGAAGATAACGTTTTCATAACATAGGCTATAAAACAGGGATGAGGGAAAACTGTGGTTCTCCAGAAGCGTAGCAGAAGAGTTTGGGGCAATTATTCCAATATTCTTTACAGTAGTTGTTGTTGGACCAATTCCCCATTAGCCCCATGAACTGAGCAGGCATATGTACTTTGTAGACTGAATTCTGTAGTTTGTGTTTCTGATTTCACATGCAGATGCCATAGCGACTTAATTTAAATCATAGCAGTCTCAAGTGTTGGGGGGAGCAGTTGTGAGTTCCAACATTATAATCTGGTTGAATTAAAAAAAAAAATCAAAGTTTAATTCACACAACGCAATCCTACTTTATTTTTAGTTGCTGCATTCAATGAGACATACGCGTGCATAAGTGCATAAGTAAGACTGCAGCCGCAGTGTATAACTATCTGCTTTCATTAAATCCATCTGTGATCAGTATTCAGTAGGCTATCCCATTCAGTATTTAGAGTGTTATATCTAAATTCTTTGGATTAGTGCTGCTCATGCATGTAATTTTTTTAAAGCATCCACATGACGTTGCAAGCATCAAAATGCAAGCTCATATTTTCCCTGCCCAATCTGCATTTATGCTTACTACAAAAAGCCCAGCGGGCTTTTAAAAAGCCATGACTACAACCCACCACCTGCAGCCGACAACCTTTTTGCAATATCTGAATGACCCAACTGCAATATTATGCCCCAATCTGGAAGCAACCTTGGACTGACAACTTTAGCCAGCATATTCCCTGTGTAATTCCCTGTGTAATATAATAATATAGTAGTAGTAGTAGTAGTAGTAATAATAATTTATTATTTCTATCCCGCCCATCTGGCTGGGTTTCCCTAGCCACTCTGGGTGGCTTCCAACAAAAGATTAAAAATACATTAAAACATCATTCATTAAAAACTTCCCTAAACAGGGCTGCCTTCAGATGTCTTCTAAATGTCATATAGTTGTTTATTTCTTTGACATCTGATGGGAGGGCATTCCACAGGGCAGGCGCCACTACCAAGAAGGCCCTCTGCTTGGTTCCCTGTAACTTTGCTTCTCACAGTGAGGGAACTGCCAGAAGGCCCTCAGCGCTGAACCTCAGTGTCTGGGCTGAACAATGGGGGTAGAGACGCTCCTTCAGGTATACTGGGCTGAGGCCATTTAGGGCTTTAAAAGTCAGCACCAAGTGTGAACCAAGAGGAAATCCAGAGCACAGTCAACCAAATCCCATCCCCTAGAAATGTCTAAATGTACTTACCAAGGGTCCAGATTTTCCTTCTGGACCTGAAACACCTGGGTTCCCTGTAAGACCCTATAAAAGGAAGATATTACAAAACAGCGTCTGTTTTAGCACTTGACTGCTAGATTCAGCTCCAAGTCACATATATTCATAAGGCATATTTAGACATTTTCATAATACAGGGGGCAACCATTCCATGCAGGGGTTCCATTTCCAGCCCCCTCATTATGCTCTGCTTTGCCCTGACCTTGTTCTGCCCCATTCTACCCCTTTCTGCCTTTTTCTGGGTGCAAAAGGACCCTCATGCCGTCGATTGTGCACCAGCTGGATGCATCTGAAAAGGTCACCACCTGTATTATCACATTATTTTAGCTATGGCTGTCACCATATTGAGCTATAAAAAAGACAAAGCCCTCCACAGAATTCCACAGACTGAAGAAATCTATACATCTATCTCTATATGATGTTCGGAATTCTCTCACTAAAACTTCTTTTATGTTACCAGCCAATGAAATGCCTAGCAGATTTTACCAGCAGAAAATGTTGGTGTGCCCTCTCAAATCAGTCTAAGCTTCAGACGTCCTGAACTGACCATTCACCTCTGTCCCTTGGAAATGAGAAAACGAGTTCTCTTACCCTGGCACCTGGGAGGCCTGGTTCTCCTGTGCGACCGGGATCACCTTGACTTCCTTTAGGACCAGACGCTCCTGCAGGACCACGTTCTCCTTGAGCGCCCTGCAAGAGACAGCCAAGTCACGTTAGTCAGTGGTGGACATAATTAAAGGGAGCGTGAGTGTGTGTACCACAGGATTTTATTTCTGAGAGGTATATTACAAGAAAGCCAATCCAGAATTCATTTAAAAAGCACTTGTTTTCCTCAGAAATCCTATTGGCCAGTGAAAAAAGGCCGAATAAAAATATTCTGAAGCAAAAACAAATATGTGGGCAAATACCTATGCACTCTAACATGTGCCCTATTAACAACATTGGAGTTCGTGCAAATGACGATGCACTGAGAAGGGACAAATAACTATACAGCTGCACCTTGGATCCTGAACACCTTGGTCCTCGGCCATTTTGACTCCCGAATGCCACAAACCTGGAAGTGAGTGTTCCGGTTTGCGAACGTCCTTTGGAACCCAAACTTCCGAGGGGGCTTCTGCGGCTTCTGATTGGCTGCAGGAGCTTCCTGCAGCCAATCAGAAGCAGTACTTTGGTTTCTGAACATTTTGGATAGTCGAACAGACTTCCGGAACAGATTCTGTTTGACTTCCAAGGTACGGCTGTATATATGTCAAAGAAATCTGCTTACCCTTAAAGGTCTGGCGGTATTGGGGCCCAGCACACCTCTCCCTGTGGCGAGTATCCCGGGGGGCAGGGCAGCGATTTCACCCCCCTCAGGGATGACACCCGGGGCGGCCCGTACCCACTGCACCCCCTTCCTCTGCCAATGACCTGTGCAGTCCGATGTGGTGCAACTGCAGGGGTTTCCCAGCCAGCAAGGAGCCAAACGGTCTTCCACGCCGTCCAAGAAGCCGGATGCAAGCCTGCCTGCAAACTGGCCAATCATGGGCGAGCTAGGACACAGGCTCTTCCCGGAGGGTGGGATCAACTGAGCCTACAGGTTTCACTTGGGTCCTCTCCTTGGATATATAAGGTGACCTGCCTCTCCCTCCGCAGAACGTTCCTCATTGGGTCTCCCACCCACCTTCCCTTATCTTTGGCAATTGGTGCTGTGCTTGACCTCGCGATAGGCATTGTTGATCACCGTATTCGGGGTTGAACAGGAATTTTCCACCACACCAGTCGGCCATGTCTGGTGGTTTTGCCTACCTCATAGCAATAGTTATAAGTTTGGTGGTTTAGGCATTGGGTAAGCCTTAGTCCCGGTCGGAGGGGAGGCTCTAGCCTCTGCCTACCCCTCCTCAACTCAGGGGTATCCCATTATTTATTTATTTTTAAATGCATTTTTATTGGCTTTTCTTTAACATCAATACAAACAAAACAAATACAGTAAAGTTCCATAATCTTATATCCACTTATTTTCCATTGCTCTGTCGAGCGCAGACTTCCCTCCCTCCCTTCAGCGGGTTTCCATTTTAAACTTTACTTTCCTCCGTTTCTTGACAATATCCTATCCACATCCTAAGATTTATTTTAATCCTGCCACAGTATTTAAACTTCTACAATTATTACTTATATATTCCACAAATTTACTCCATTCTCTTCTGAACTTGGTTATGAATCCTGTAGGTCAGTTTTGCTAATTCCGCATATTCTACCATTTTTGTCTGCCACTCTTCCAATGTTGGTAGTTCCTGTATTTTCCATTTTGGGGCTACCAAAATTCTAGCGGCAGCCGTGGCATACATGAAGAACCTCTGGTCTACTTTTCCTATTTCTTCTCCTGTCAAGCCATGAAAGGGATCCAGAAGGAGTTGCTTCTGTCCAGACATCCAGACAGCAGCTAGGCCATAGCACTCCTCAAGTCAGTGACCCCACAGGAGTTTTCCTATTTGATATATGTCATAGGACCTCCATGTCATCCGGTTGACCCAATTTTTACTTCCAGTAAATATACTGGATATCAACGGTTGTACCCAATGCCTATGCCAAACATCTGGCATCTGAAGTCAATAAATTTGTGGCCTGGTTTGATCCAAACCATTGCTGTGTGTCATTTCTTTGGCTATGGGGCAGCGGGTGGCTGCGACACCGGGGCATGTAATTCCACCATGATAATCCACCATTTCTACTAAGCCTACCTCCCATTATTAAGTGCCTTAATCGACTTACTTCACTTAACTACAATGAACAGTCTTTCATGCCAACTTACCTTTGGTCCTGGCAAGCCATCGGAACCTGGAAAGCCACGATTTCCAGGAGGACCCTACAGAATGAAAGACGCGCCATTTATTTTTTAGAAATGAATTAAATATCTAGACATATAAAGCGGTATAGAAATTTTAAAAATAATAATATCAAAACTGCAGATTGCACAAATGTAAAACACAGATCATTCGTAATTTGGTAGTTGCAAAGATCCATGATGATTGCTCCAAAAATTATGATGGGGGTGGATCTGTAGGCACAGACCATCCCCCGATTCAATATAGTTTGTTAAGAAAATTCCCAAACTCTGATCCACAGGCGACTCTGGGTCATTTTTATGTGTTTATATGCCTATCGCATTTTTAAACTTAAAAACCATCGTTTATTGTTTTAAATGTTTGTATTGCTTTTGGGGTTGTAGTTCCATTTGTGTTTCACAAGCTGGTCTCTGACCGTAATAAATTTCATGTTTCATGATGGAGGTGGAGATGCTCCTTCAGTATACAAGGCCAAAGCCGTTTAGGGCTTTACAGGTCAGCACCAACACTTTGAATTGTGCTCAGAAACGTACTGGGAGCCAATGTAGGTCTTTCAGGACCGGTGTTATATGGTCTCGGCAGCCACTCCCAGTCACCAGTCTAGCTGCCTCATTCTGGATTAGTTGCAGTTTCTGGGTCACCCTCAAAGGTAGCCCCATGTAGAGCGCATTGCAGTAGTCCAAGTGGGAGATAACTAGAGCACGTTCCACTCTGGCGAGACAGTCTGTGGGCAGGCAGGGTCTCCAGTCTGCGTACCAGATGGAGCTGGTAAACAGCTGCCCTGGACACAGAATTGACCTGTGCCTCCATGGTCAGCTGTGAGTCCAAAATGACTCCCAGGCTGCACACCTGGTCCTTCAGGGGCACAGTTACCCCATTCAGCACCAGGGAGTCCACCGTACCCGCCTGCCCCCCCAAAACAGTACTTCTGTCTTGTCAGGATTCAACCTCATTCTGTTAGCCACCATCCATCCTCCAACCACCTCCAGACACAGGACAGTCAAATTGCAATTTTACCACAGTAGTTTATAAAATGTGGGTTTTATGCCTCGGGAACAAAAAGAAACCTGCCTGGAGCTTTTGAACAGAATCTAGGCAAAGCTACTTAGGTCTTCGTTTGCTTTTTAATTTGTTTTCTTCCTTACCCTTTCTCCCACAGGTCCAGGAGGGCCGACTGACCCTGGGTCGCCACGAGGACCTCTTTTCCCTTCTTCACCAACGGGGCCAATCGGACCCTGAGGGCCATGGGGACCCTAGAGGAGAAGAAAAATCCATTTTTAAAAGATATGCAAGTACCCATGAGTCATTCATATAATCAGGCATACAAAGACAAACATTCATTTCCAACACTACAGATAGCCATGGCTGTATGTTTAAAATGCTGGGTTTCCTTTTCCGTTTCAGCAGCAGCATGAAGAAGGATGCCTGAATAGACTGCATTTCTATAATAATCCTTTACGGTTGTTTCCTTGTGTGCATAAATTCTAACGTTCCGGCAATTCTGGAACACAGGCCAAACAGCATTAGAGGGAATTAATTCTATAATTACTCAGAATTCTATCATTACTAATTGTGCAATATATCCATAAACCTTCCTTTCAGAACAAAATTGTGTTTCTGTGTACACAAGCTAAATGAATAATGTGCATTTTCAACAACTCAGCTGTAAAAATGGGAAGCAAATTCCTAAGCAACACAACAATCATTTATCTACAGAACAATTCCACCTACGTTCGGTCTGGAGGTTAACTTTGATAGTAAAGCAGTGATTCAGAGAATCTACATGCAACTGGCAGTGAATAGGATCAGGTAGGTAGCCGCGTTGGTCTGACGCAGTTGAAATAAATAAATAAAAATTAAGTTTTTGTGTGCATGCACACTTCTTCAGATACCTGAAGTGTGTATGCACATGAAAGCTTACACACGGAACAAACTTAGTTGGTCTTGAAGGTGCTACTGGACAAGTGAATAGAATGTTAGGATTAGACTAGTGAGACAAGATTTCAAATTCCTGATCACAATGACCACAAAGATCTCAGGTGGTCTTGGTCAAGCCACTATCAACCAGTCAAACCAACTTCACAAGAGATAATAACTTAGGTTGAAGCCCCCCCTACCCCCCATATATGCTGTTCTCAGTTCCTTGGAAGAAGAGGAGAATACAAATGTGGTTGGTTAGGTAAGTAGGTAGGTATTTGGGTTGGTTTTTTTTTAATGTACACTGTCCTAAGTGTCGCCATTGCCTCCAGCTTGGAGAATTCAACACATCTGACACAAACACTAGCCAAAATCAGGGGTCCCGCAAATGCTATTGCTGATCATTTTTCATTGACCAGCAGAAACAGCTGGGGTCAATACATGCCATCTTGGGCACCCCAAAGTTGTATCTAAGGCAATCTTTCACCAGATTAACTACACAATGCATTTTACCTGACTATATTTTTGCAATTGTAAATAAAATTAAGTGGAGTTAGATTTGTTTATGAGCAGATGCTGCATGCAAGTGATACAGTGCAGTGTATACTTATTACGGATGTATTAACTATAACCAATCACCATGCTTTTGAAACCTGTGCATGTTTATTCGGAAGTAATTTGATGTGGTGTGCTCCCAGGTCACAGCTACGTCTGATCTTTTATAGTCAAGGTCATCTGAAGCCCTTGTTGACAGACGCAGTGTCAGAACTATGCAATGCATCAGCAAATTGCAGTAATTAGAACAATGTTTGGATTTACTTCTATTGTGAGGCATTTGGTGTGTGTGTGTGTGTGTGCGCGCGCGCGCGCGCACGTGTGTGAGTGTATAACACAAACACACACACACACATAAAATAGGAAGAGCACAAGTTGCTCATGCATTTCCAGTTAATGAATCCATTGTTCTTAATGGAATTGTATGTTATATTTGCAGCTATTTTTTCCTTTAGTAAGGTAAAGGTAAAGGGACCCCTGACCATTACGTCCAGTCGTAACCGACTCTGGGGTTGTGGCGCTCATCTCGCTTTATTGGCCGAGGGAGCCGGCACACAGCTTCCGGGTCATGTGGCCAACATGACTAAGCCACTTCTGGAGAGCCAGAGCAGTGCACGGAAACGCCATTTACCTTCCCACCGGAGCGGTACCTATTTATCTACCTGCACTTTGATGTGCTTTTGAACTGCTAGGTTGGCAGGAGCAGGGACCGAGCAACGGGAGCTCACCCCGTCACAGGGATTCAAACTGCCGACCTTCTGATCGGCAAGTCCGAGGCTCTGTGGTTTAACCCACAGCGCCACCCACATCCCTTCAGTACATGGAGTTAAATTATGAGGTGTGTTTTTTAAATCTTGGAATCATCCACTTAAGCAGAGTAGGATTCCTGAAGCCCAAAAAATTCCCAAAGTCAAGGTTAACATTGTTTCTTCAAAGCCAACAGGTGCAACAGATTGTGCAATCAAGTCTGAAGTATGTTAGAGAGGGAAATGTGTTCTTTTGAAAGAGGAAAATCTAAGGATAGCTCCTAGAAGCTTTGTTTGGAAGACTTACCGGTTCACCTTTAGGGCCTGCTTCTCCTTTGAAACCGGGCACACCAGGATCTCCCTGAAAGTAAATATCTGCCATTAAAACAGTAATCAGTGCCGCTGGGTTTATCAAGCATGAAAGGGATAACACTGACCGATGATGACATTTACTGTTAGAAAATATTGTGTTAGATTTCTTTTTTAAGGAAAGTCGTTTAAATAAAATCACAATGATTTTTGTGAATTATTGGTAATTGGTTGGATTCTACTACGGTCCTGTCAACAGAAGCGTTGTACATTGACTTCCACTTGTGTATTAGGGCCTCCCCCCTCTCCTCGCTATGTGTTCCCATCCAAAATTGGCTCAGGGTTAGGAAAACCCTCAGAACAACCCGTAGGGTGAAGAGAAGAGGAATCGTTTCTTCTGGCAAGCCAAAATGCTTGCACTAACTAAATGATCACCTTGGCACGATCCTGAACCCCTCTGAGCCTCTGCTGATCTACTCTACATACCTCTATATACCCTGTTCTCAATGACACACTAGCAGTGACAGTGTGGCTGAGACACCACTGTAGTAAATTGTATCATGTGTCTAATATTTTTCAGTTTAGTACCAGGATATAAATTACGGCTCATGTGCTATTTAACACCTGCGCAAATGTACCTCAGTCGTTCTGTAGGGCAGACAAATTGCTGTTTTGTCAAATATCTGGACGCTTGTACGAAATGTCTTTTACGAAAAGGAGGAGCCAGTAAGATAACAGGCAATTGTCAAGAGCCACCTAGACTGGAGCCAGCAGCCTTTGTCTGCTGGGACACCATGAGGGTCGGTGGTTTGAGCCCCACTTTGGGCGAAAGGTTCCTGCATTTCAGGAGCCCTTCCAATGCTACAATTCTACAGCTCTGTGTGCAGCTCCCTCCGTGTGGTGAATGACAGAACTCGCTTCTGGAAAGTAAAGCGTTCATGGGCTCTGGTCAACCAGGCTGGTCAATGGTTCTTCTTGCATAGTAAGAGCTGTGGGAGATTTCCTGTTGAGAAGCAATGGTCTCCCTGGCCCTGATGTGTTTTGATGCATTGCTCCATTCAAACGCTCGGCTTTGTTCCTCAGCTTTGACACTTGACTTTGTTCCTCAGCTCCAAGTCCCTAGCACCACTTCTGGTTCCAGGTTCTGGCTCAGCCCTGGTAGGAATATGCCTAAGAATGATTGAAACGAACCTATCTCACTTGAATTGCCTCTCCATTTCATCGGTACTCAGTGATCATAGGCACTATAAGCTGGCAATAGCAACACCAGCACCCTGTAGAATATTGTCCCATTTCCAATGTGAGGGGAACATCATTACCATTTGCCCTCTGATGCCAGGGGGACCTGTGCTGCCTTGTGGTCCTGGAGAACCAAGAGGTCCTGGTGAGCCAGGTGGACCTGAAGTGCCTGGAGAGCCCTAGAAGACATATAAATATGGTTGACAACATATACATAAGGAAAGACATGCCGCCATCATCATCATCATCATCATCATCATATCACCACCTGGTTTATGCTAGAGTAATTAAAAAAAAATTGTTATTTAGGGGAATTGAATTTAATTCTAAATTATATACCGGAAACGTGGGAGATTACAAGGGGTCCAAAAAAATGGATGTACCGTGCCATATTAGAAGCAAAAAAAAAACTTGTTTTGATGAATTGGAAGAGCCGCAAAAAGATTCCATTGAGCACATGGATTGACAATATGGACAGACTAGCTGCATACAAACGAATTGCATGTCAACGCAAATTAAGAATGGATAAATAGGAAGAACTCTGGAGAGAATACTTAAGCGATAAGGCGGACAGTGGTGGGAAGTAGGGGGAGGAGAGGTGGGGAAATATTGTTAAAAAGGTGGAGTTATAGGTATATCAGTACTCAAATCTGAATTGTTAAATTGTGTCGTTAGTGTTATTGTGGTTTTTGTTGTATGTGTTTTTTGTGGTTGTTGTTTGTATTGAAAAAAATGATTAAATAAATTTGAAAAGCAGCTAAAAAAAACATAAGGAAAGACATGCCACCACCACCATCATCATATCACCACCTGGTTTTTGCCTGGTGCCTAAAGATATGGAATGAAGGCACCAGACAAAACTCCCTGGAGAGAGCATTCCAGAAACAGGGAGCCACAGCAGAAAGGGCCCGTTCTCATGTTGCCACCCTCCAAACGTCTCGTGGAGGAAGCACATCAAGAAGGGCCTCAGAAGGTGATCTCAGGGTCTAGGTAGGCTCATATGGAGAGAGGCAGCCCTTGAACTACTGAAGTCCTGAGCCATTTAAGGCTTTCTAGGTCAAAAGCAGCACTTTGAACTGGGCCCAGAAATTATTTGGTAGTTTATATGATCACTTACCGATGGCCCTTTAGTACCTGGGGAACCATCCGTACCAGGGGAGCCCTAAATGGAGAGTAAGATATATCATCGTTAGCAAAAAGCTTCAGCATTCATTCACACCTTCTTTGAAAAACAGGAAGCAAGAGGAAAATGTGCAGAGGTTACGTAGCTTAAACAATGGAAATTTCAGTATTTCTCAGACTGAACACACCTCTGCAGCTGTAAATAAAGTCAAAGGCAGTCAAGATTGATCTAATACTTTGTGGACATGTGTCATCTGTGTATCATAAGCAACTACCTTGGAGCCACACAAGACAGTGGTGTGCGTTAGCTGCAACCACCTTGGGCAGATCCCCACCATACCTTCAAAGTGCAGCCGTCTTGAGATATTTGCTGATGCCAATTAAAAATATTTAATATCTTTTTTCAAATCCAAATTCATTTAATTTGCTCATTTAATTATCTACTTTAAATATACACTCTTATGAATCTGCAGGTTAGTACAATAATCCTGCCAGTGTTTTTATCTCTTTGCAATTTATCTGTAAATATTCAACAAACCATTTCCATTCTTTTATATAAAAAAAGTCTGTTATCTCGATTTCTTATTCTTCCGGTAAGTTTTGCCATTTCTGCATATTTCATAAGCTTTTGTATCCATTCTTCCTTTACTGGGACTCCTGCTTCTTTCTATTGCAGATTATTAATTCTCTAGTGACTCATTTACTATGCTAGGGGGTCACCAACTTGGCTCCTGCAGATGCACATCTGCCTGCGGAGGACTTGCCCCACCACTGTGCCACTGAAATTAGACTTGAGAGAAGTGTTCTACTGCAAGCAATCTAACAGGTTGTGGGCTTTGAATGGTGCCCATGATAGCTTCTCCTCTTTGCAAATGTGTTCATGGGCCGAGAAAGGTTGGCATCCCCTGAACTATGCATTCAATTATACATCAGGGAAATTATGCAGTGGCGTAGCGTGGGTTGTCAGCACCCGGGGCAAGGCAAGTAATTTGCACCCCCTAACCCGTGGATTTGCATCCCCTAACCCGTGGATTTGCGCCCCCTAACCCATGGATTTGCGCCCCCTAACCCGTGGATTTGCACCCCCTAACCTGTGGATTTGCGCCACCTAACCCGTGGATTTGCGCCCCCTAACCCTAACCCCCAGATGTTGTGCCCGGTGCAGCCGGCCCCCCTGCACCCACCACGCTACACCACTGAGATTATGGCCTGGCTGTCGCTGTGGAAGAGTGTCTCGAATTGTAGCTCACATGCCTGAATATACTTCCACATGGATGCACACATACAAATCCCTTTACATCAAAACCAAGATGTCAAAAAGAAAGGTTCTAAAATAGGAACATTCAGTGTGAGCCGCCACTTGCAATCCTGTAGTAGCAGAGATCAGACCGCCTCAACAGAAATTAGGACCCATGAAACGCTCAGGTACTGAAAAGTCTGATGAACTTACAGGAAGACCAAATGTTCCTGCAGGACCTGGCAGACCTGTTTCACCTCTTTGTCCCTGAGGACCTTCTGGACCACGTGCACCTGTTGGACCAGCTTCACCCTGAAAAAAAGGTGGGGGAGAAATGCATTGTTTCTGAATATTAACCACCACCATTAAGAGAAAGATGCTGGCAACGATTGACAGCTCTGGGATTAAACTGCAAAGAGAATATCACTGTAGCAGAGCAGCAGTCTGTTCTGCTCACACCTGCATCTGGTTGAAGTTCGTGTGCTGGGACACAGCCATGAAACCACTCTCCTGAAACTGGTGTGGTTAGGGTAAGTCCCAGGCTCTGTGGTTTAACCCACAGCACCACCTGCGTCCTCAGCTGGTGTGGTTACAGCCTGCCAGATGGGGATGGGGCAGGGCAGCAGTGAGTTTGAGACCACAGGGACACACCCATGGAGCCAATTCCTTTTTAAAAAATCCAGTTTCCCCAACTTCCAATTTTCCATGTATAAGGAAGTGAACACTTCCAAATAAAGATGCTGCAGAATCCATGCGATAGATGCACTACTAGTGGCCGATCACGTTCATAAAAATAATCTTCAAATCATGTTAAACGCTATAAACTTGCAGAAGACACATTGCATATGTTTGGTGTATCCCTTAATGCAATGTGAGATCATTCCATCGAAAGTGAGAATCTTAGCCAACACTTCTTTAAACAAAAAAAACAAAAACCCAAAACCACATACTTGCTGCCTTTCGCCAAGTTCCTTCCCATGCCGACATTGTTTCGGTCTGTCCCTATTCCCTGCTCCGGCCCATCCATTAAAAGGATTGTTACTTAATCCCTTAAATTACTGCATTGACTAATGATTGTTTAGCAAGAACGGCCAACTGTAAATACAGCGCAAGACATCTGCTAGGCTGATTAGTCCTTGCACTGTTCTCTCCAAGGACATGGCTACCAGATGTTTGCGGTGATGAGATTTTAAGAACTTCGGGACAGAGAAAAAGTTCAGCAGCTCGGCCTCCACGCAGAGCGACGTCAGCAATGCTTTCTCTTTTGTGCACACACAGTTAGGAAGAGGGGAAAGCACAAAAGGGTGCTAGGAAAGAAAAGAACTTTCTTCCCACTAAGAAGCCTTTACGGTCCAAGTAAGTATCTGTTAATCCCAGCTGGGGAAGGTGGCCAACCCTATTAGCACTGCCGGGTTTCACATTCCAGGACATGGGTGGCCAGGTGGAAAAAGAGGACAGGGCTTCTGAACCTTTCATAGTTCTGTAGAATGGGGAATTTGGGCAGGCAGAGCTCATGATGTCTTGATCAATCAAGGGTCGGCTCCACTGGTGCTTCTGCAACACACTAACCTCACTGCCGGGACGTGGGTGGCGCTGTGGGTTAAACCACAGAGCCTAGGACTTGCCAATCGGAAGGTCGGCGGTTCAAATCCCCGCGACAGGGTGAGCTCCCGTTGCTCAGGCCCTGCTCCTGCCAACCTAGCAGTTCGAAAGCACGTCAAAGTGCAAGTAGATAAATAGGTACCGCTCCGGCGGGAAGGTAAATGGTGTTTCCTAGTGCTGCTCTGGTTCGCCAGAAGCGGCTTAGTCATGCTGGCCAATAAAGCAAGATGAGCGCAGCAACCCCAGAGTCGGTCACGACTGGACCAAATGGTCAGGGGTCCCTTTACCTTTACCTAACTTCACTTCCGCTTCACACCTCCCAGCTCTGTGTCCTGTATGAAGCAGTGACACAGGTATTCGGAGGCAGAGGCGTAGGAAGGGGAGTGTGCTGGGGGCGGACCACTCCGGGTGTCATTGCTGAGGGGGCTGACATTTGGTGCACCGCACACCCATGACTCCCAAGCCTACCCCAAGCCATCGGGGGAAGGGGGAAGCTGCGAGGCTTTGCCATCGGCCATTGCCCCACGCTCCCAGGCTGCTGGAGGAGGCAGGCAGACAGAGAGAAGATGGGAAGGAGGCAGGTGAGCAAACAAGCAGAGGGAGGAGGGAAGGAAAGAAGCAAAAGCTCAGGACCCAAATGCTGGAACGCACAGGGGGAGAGGTGGGTGTGAGAACAAATTTAGGGGGGAAAGTTTTAAGTGCTTATGCTCACAATGTTAAGTTAATAAACCAGAAAATAACACTTGCAACTG
Organism: Podarcis melisellensis; assembly: GCF_964234715.1. Classification (NCBI taxonomy): domain Eukaryota; kingdom Metazoa; phylum Chordata; class Lepidosauria; order Squamata; family Lacertidae; genus Podarcis; species Podarcis melisellensis. The sequence goes on from NC_138528.1 coordinate 118,323,579, forward strand.
TAAGTATATTATTTTTCCTTCTTTTAAAAAGTTCAATGTGGGGCGGTGACAAAAAAAATTCTGCACCAGGTACACCTGACCTTGCTACGCCTCTGGTCGGAGGTCTGGTGAGCACCACTGCCTTATTCCACTACCCACAACCGGTAGATCACTTGTGAATAGGACAGGGGCCCAAAAGTAAAATGTCACTGCAAATGTGATGTCACCACAATCGATAAGCACTCGGAATTTCCTTGGAATTCGCCATAGAAAGGAGAATTTCCCTTAAGTTCTCCTCTTGTGGTCAAGGGCTCAGGTTGGGGCGATAAAAACAGTGGCCCCATTTCTAGGCCCCATCTAGTCTGCACAACACACATGCATACACCCACACATATAACGTGCTTCTTTAAGGGGAAACAGACGCTGAAATGAAATGAAAATTCAGAGCAACAAGTGCAAATGATGAAGGGTAAGACCCAACACAGACTAATTCAGTATGTTTACATGCTTTTCCCAGTTAAAACTATTCAGAACATACAATCCATTGGGAAAGTGCCCGCCCCCAATACCCTTTGAAATAAAAATACAGTGGTAGGTACTTTTCCCAGGACTCTTCCTCAAAATACTTGCTTGTGCCTTTAGGCTATAAAGAATGCCAACTTTCCTACAGACCCAACATTCTTAAATACAAAGTTTAAAAGCACACTAGAAAAATAACCGTGAGAAAACTATAGCCTGCCAGTGAGGCCAAATAAAAAAATGAAGTAATAAAAGAAAGAAACTAGATCCAGCATTATTACAAACTAATACTATCCTAGTGTTAAAGATAGGGGTGTGTTTTCACTATTATAATTCTTTCATCTAAATGGACCTCTCCTGTAGGTTTTTGTTTTTTTTAAAAAAAAGTTGAGCATGGGAGAAGATGAGCTAACACCAACCTTGCATGAGAACAGGGCTGCTTTATGACACCATATAAATGAGGAAAACCTGGCTGTTTAGCTTTTTCTGCAGTTCATTATTCTGTGGCGCAGGAAGAGCCCCAGGTACATTGCCAACTCCTGTTAAAATGAATTGCACTTCCAGCTGTTTCGGTTTCCTAACCAGATCTATCCAGCTAAATAACACCACACACATAACCTTAAAAAGGCGGAGAACATGCAATGCATATAGAAGCTTCGCTCAACAGCACACTTAAATCTCTTCTGTGGCTTAGCTTCTTAATATTATTGTCGGATATGTTCATATGTATCACTTCAAGCCTGTGCCCATATTAACTTTGGCAGTAAAGCAGTCTTTGCTGTTCACACAGTTGCTTCAGCAAGGAGTTAATAAATGCAGGTTCTCTTTGTGCCCAGGCTAAGAAGGAAAGGAGGAGCTGATCCTTATTCCCATACATAGGCCTGGTTCACAACACCACTTTGAGCTAAACCATGGCTTAGTGCTAGAGACTCCCAGAGAGGACATTGCAGCTGTTTTGCTCCTCCCTGGCCATCCTGCTGCAAAGCTGTGCATGGTTTGACTTAGCCATGGTTTAACTTAGCATGTCATCCAAACCTAGGTTCACAGTTCAGCTCTCCCAAACTACAAGCCATTAGCCTTAGGACACACCTAGCCATAATTCATGGTTAGTTTGGAGAAAGCTAAACCACGAGCTCGTGTTTGGATGACGCACTAAGACCAGGATCTAGCGACAAATGATGGATGAACTGATTGTTTCTACACCAAATAATCATGGTTGATTTTGAATCATTGGGGTTTACTCCTGAGTAAACTTTCTTAGAATTGGGGTGCCAGGGATATTTTATCTCCTTGTTCAGAAACATAAATTTGCATATTAGAAGATGCAGTACAGAAAAAGTGGAGAGATATTTCCCTAACAGAATCTAACCAAAACATGACTTACCTTCCTGCCAGGAATGCCTGGAAAACCTGGTGAACCAGCAATACCAAGGGGACCCTACAACAAGGAGATAGTAAACATAATTGAGCACATGTTCTCCTTATCATCTCTACCAGACAACATGATGGTGGGAAAAAACATACTTGGCATTTAAAAGTCAGCTTAAAGTAGTAACTTGCACCAAAATGATTAGCTAACAATGTGTACTGCCTTTTCTTCTGGGAAAGGCTGGTTTTCCAATGATTGTGCAGATTTTCCCAGTGAATTTACAATGTGATTGAACATGGCTGCTTGATCAACATGCAGTTTCCAACCCAGGTTCCACGAGGACATCTGCCCAATGTCAATAAATGTTCTTCACAAGGAACAAGCAATCCATGATAGATCTCTTAGGGCAGCAAACTACAACCAAGATATTTGAAAGTACTTTGTTGTTGTTTAGTTGTTTAGTCGTGTCCGACTCTTTGTGACCCCATGGACCAAAGCATGCCAGGCACTCCTGTCTTCCACTGCCTCCCACAGTTTGGTCAAACTCATGCTGGTAGCTTCGAGAGCACTATCCAACCATCTCATTTTCTGTCGTCCCCTTCCCCTTGTGCCCTCCATCTTTCCCAACATCAGGGTCTTTTCCAGGGAGGCTTCTCTTCTCATGAGGTGGCCAAAGTATTGGAGCCTCAGCTTCACGATCTGTCCTTCCAGTGAGCACTCAGGGCTGATTTCCTTCAGAATGGAGAGGTTTGATCTTCTTGCAGTCCATGGGACTCTCAAGAGTCTCCTCCAGCACCATAATTCAAAAGCATCAATTCTTCAGCGATCATCCTTCTTTATGGTCCAGCTTTCACTTCCATACATCACTACTGGGGAAACCATAGCTTTTACTATACGGACCTTTGTTGGCAAGGTGATGTCTCTACACTGAAAGTACTAGGCGAGTCCTTTTCAGAATTCAATTCAATGAATATTCACTTTCTGTGGAGAAAATGAATTATGAATGGGAGACATATTGACATTAAATATGTCTACGCCAGGCAAAATCTAAAAATCTAAATAGGGCAACACCTTTATTAACAGCAAACAAAAAATTTCAAAGAAGTGAGGAAGTTTTTTTAGTCATCAGAGCTCTCCATTGAGTTGGATGCCAACGAAACAAAATGTGTGTGAGTGTGTGGAGGGAATGTTACAGCCATTTTTTGCAGCTGTTGTCCGATTGGAATTAGGCCCTCAGCTGCTATGCATGCAGCATTAGTAAACCAGGGATCTTTGGCCTAAGCAGCTGCTGCCTTGGGTGTGTTGACACTGTACATGTAATGGATGAGAGCCCACACTCCTAGTATAGACACCAGCAGCCTGGGACACTGTGTGAGTCATTTTTTCTTACACCTTTGCCATCATGTTCTAACAGAGTCTTATTGTCGTAGCTTCACATGTTGAGAAAATTAAGCACAGGTCAGTCCTGGGACTGGTATTCGATTTGTCAAATCTTCAAAGCTGAAAGTTTGTTCCATAAATATGCAATCCGATATTGGGAGAATCTGGTTTACTGTGATCCAGAAATACTTGGCTGAAACGAGCATTGCGGGCTGAGCCATGGTGAATTTCACAACAGATAAATGTTAGTTTAAAACTCAAAAGAAAATGATAAAATGCTCAGCTTTGTTGGGAAGGTGAACCAAGTTTCATGTTCAAGGTCTGTAAGGCACATGGAATCATTCCATCCAAATAAAACAACAGCAAAAAGCATGATGTTCTGCAGAATGAACCATCATGGATCAAATGTCATAGGACTTCACATCTCCTCAGTTTAGAATGAAATCCATTTTCATATTCATCAGCAGTATCAAGCGTCACCCCTGCATGTGTGAACTGCTCTCCAGTCCACCCAGAAAGTAATATACTGAGACAATAGCAGTGTCTATGGTTGCTATTCTTGCAGAAAAGTTATTTTCCATCCTCTTAGGGAGACTTGGATATTTCTCTGTCATGTTCTTCCACAGAATTAACCAATATTTTCTGGCTTGATATATAGAGGAAAAACTTCTAAGGGCTTTTGTAGTGCTTTATGTTTCTTTGGCTATGCTGAAGAGATAGATTGTCTAGACAAGCTCTGGGTAGCAGCACACAGCAGCCATAAACATTTACCACCACTTCAAAATGTTCACTGCTCCCCAGTGATTTCCTTTCCTTTCCTTTTTGCTGGCTTGGCACCTTCTGGAAGAACAAGAGGCACTCACACACTGTAAAATAATGCCTTGTTATAAAGGACGCTTCTCCTGGCAATCTCAGTAGGAAGTATGATTTGTTCCAGAAATTAATTCATGATGGGAGCATCATTTGCCAGGAAGCCTTGTACTGAATTTTCTTAAAGCATCACTACAACAGCTCAACATTCATATAGATAAACAGTGAACCCAGTTCTCCAAACGTCAGCCCTTACATACAGATGAGGAAGGCGTCAGCAGGGTTGGGGGGAGCCCAAGGTTTGTGGAAGCACAAAAATAAACACCGAAGAGAGAAAACCCTGAAACAACCCAATGGAAACTGAGCAGGTTCAGTAGCCACAAAAGGCTGGCTGAAATATAACATGTACTTGTCAAAACTCAGACTGTGTATACACTATGCCTTTAAAGCACAACCACACATACACACCGCAAAGGATTCTGGGCACTGTAGTTTGTTAAGGGTTGCTGGGAAATGTAACTCTGTGAGAGGTAAACTACAGTGCCCAGAATCCTTTGGGGGAGGGGGAGTACTTCAAATGTGCTTTAAAAGTACAGCAGCACTCCCAGTTATCTGCTGCAAGGCTATTATCAGAATTGGATCTAGCCATTTTCGACTGGAAACAAATTGGACAGACCATCTAGAATCTATGCGTTGACAAGAAGGCTTGCCAGCAGGGAGGTGTTGCATACTGGCCATAGGCTCTATCCAAGCACAGCAGGGGGATAGAAATGCCCCCACGCCATGACCCCATCAGGGATCCTGGGGGAGCTCTCAGTTGATATACATCAACAGGGCTGCCCCTACTGGTGGTTGACCCTTACTGGACTTCCTGCATGGTGGACAGGAGTCAGATATAGTCAGTTCAATTCCAATGCCTAAGCCAATACCACTCACATTCTGTAACCAATAAAGTCGTGGCCTTAATTCACCCATTAACCTAAAATACTGTGCCCATGTGTTTTATTATTCAACAAATGGGGGAGCTTGGGGCCTTGACATGCAATAATTGCTTGCCATTTCTATGACGAGCCCTTTGTTAAACTGTGGGTAGGCTCCATTTTTAGCAAATCAGATTGTATTAGAATGAATGATAAATATTTTTTGGTCTTCTATCCGGAAACTGAATCAGAATCGTGGACCTTAACTCGTGGTGATCAAACCTGGTAGCAAGTGGGGCGCAAGCCAAGCACCAAGTAAAGATAATGCCCTTCTACTGAACAAGAAAGCACATGTGGTCATGTGCCCTAATGTGGCATTGCCTGATAAGAAGCAGGCAGGAGAACAGTTCTGGAGAGGCAGGGGCAAGTGGAGGTCTACCTGACCCTACATCATCCCCCTACATCAAGGCACATCAAAAAACAGCTGCTGTCTGTAACGCTCAGGCCTTAGCTGGAAGCTTATTTTCCAGAACACATTGTGAAATAGGTTGACAGTGAACAGTGGTGTGATCCAAATGAGTCATGTTCTTTTCTCGTTTGAAGGAAATGGGACCAGATTGAAAACAACTTGGGCGGAGTGGGGGGCAAAGAAAGATGGACAAGAGGTGCTGCTTACCATTGGCCCCGGCTTCCCTGGCATACCATGAGAACCACGAGCACCCTAAGTAGAAAACAAAAACAAGAAAAATGAAGGTTAGGAAAGCTTGGGAGAAACCTAAGAGGAATATGATGGTGGCTCAAAGACAAAGGCCATAACAGCAGGTATAGGGCAATAGGAGTAAATAAGAGTGGGGGCAATTCCAATATAACCTTCTCTCTCTCTCTCTCTCTCTCTCTCTCTCTCTCTCTCTCTCTCTCTCTCTCTCACACACACACACACACACACACACACACACACACCTTTAATTTTTTCACTTATGGGAGTCCACTGTTCAGCCAAACCAATATATTGTGGTCACCACCAGGACCATAGATGCCAACTTTATGGGACAGGGCTGACCCCCCCACACACACACACACCTTGAGGAGCTGGGACTCATTGGACCTCACTGTAGAGCAACCCATTGGGATCTGTTGGGGTTATTCCATTACAAATAACTACTTACTGGAACTCCCTGTGGTCCAATTCGTCCTCGTTCTCCTGCCATTCCTCGAGGACCCTGCAACCAGCAAAAGAGGGAGTAAAAAAACATTCTAGCGAGCCAAAGTTAAGCGGAGATCACTTTCTATTTACAACTTCACCGCAAACAGTGTGCAATCATGTTCTACAACAGTCGTCGCAGGTGAAACAACCTATGTGATATACTTTTTCTTTTCTGGATCACGTGCTGTCTGTTTTACTCTATTTTATTACTTCATGTGTTTTATCTGCTTAAGGTTTTAAGGCACAACAACAGAAACAGCATTAAAATATTAAACAACAGAAAGCCATAAGAGTGATAAAGAGTACAGTATTTAGCAGGTAACATTACAGATCCATTCCTAGGCAGGGTATATTAGGTTTCCAAGGTCAGGCAATACAATCCTGTTCACCTAGCTATAATAATGGCTTTATTAATGACTACAATAATGAAAACGAACCTCTAAGTTCAGGTAGACATACAAAAAGGGTTGTTGCATCCCTCCCCTGTTTAAGTAAGGAAGAGAATAATCACTCCCAAAAGATATTGAAGCCTACCATCCTAACCGCATTTTCCTTGGAGTAAGCCCCAGTGAATTCAATAGGATTTGCTTCTGAGTAGACGTGGTTAGGCTTGCAGCCTACATGCCTAAGATCTGAAGTGGCTTTGATCTGAGATGGTATTCTGCTAAGATTTCCCACACCTTATTGTCCTACCCTCTGACTGCTGGAGGTTTTCTTCACCTCCACCTGGTAGCCACTTTATCAGGCTGAAAGTGATAATATTTACTCACTAAGATAACTTCCCTTTCTTTTGGCTTCAGGCATCATGGCTAGAAATATCAGTCTGGGTGTGCTTACATGCTTGAATAAGAGTTACTGGTATGAGCAAGTTTTGCTGAGTAATGTAAATTGTCAGGCTTCAGGGAATCAGCTTCCTCCCCCCGTGACAGCAGATAAGCAGAACTAAGGAAAAGGAGTCTTCTTACCAGTTAGAAACTTTAATAATCACAGCGAGAGAACAAAGAACCCATCTCCTAAAATGGCGGTGCTCCCAATTAAGGTTCCCACTCCCTTACGTGCCTATTAATCTACGTCACTCCTATGTCTTGTAATCTGAGTTTATACTCTCTGTGCTTTGTGTGCTTTCTTTTCTGCCACTTTCTGAGCTCTTCTTGACCTTGGGGAGAGCAGAGGAATGCTTTCCAGAGACAGTGAATCTGTTAACTCTCTCCCCCAGTGTTTCTTCTCCTAGCTGTTCTCCATCCAGTATTTCCCAGCTTCTGCCTTCTGAACTATGTCCCTCTGCAAACCACTGTTCCAAATCTATACTGTCCTCCTGCTCCTGGGAAGATTCAGGATCCAGATCAGGAGCAGGGGGAGACTCCCACCATTCCTCCTCAGTGCAGCCCTGCTCAACATGGCCCCTGACATAAATACAGTTGGGGAACCTCTGGTCCTCCAGATGTTACTGTGCTGCTAAGTGCACAACAGAGAACGACAATGCCTCTGCCACCCAATTTATCCCCAGTGTGTTCAGCTGACACACAATTCTCCCCACAATTGAGGACATTAAGACATCACTCCTAGACATATTTACTGGGGGGGGGGGGAGATTGAACTCATTTTAGTAAACATGCATAAGAACTGCAAAGTCAAACAACATTAGAGAAGGTTGATCAAAGTAATTAACATTATTTATTCAGCACATGGACCGGGATCCATGCTTGCCACAATATTGCAACAGTAAAGCATTCAGGGTGGCAGGAGAAACAGGAACCATAAATAATACAAATGGCACTCACCATAGGGCCTGGTGGACCCATCTGACCCGATGGACCAAGTTCCCCCTATAAATTCACAGAAAACACATATGCAAAAGTTAGGAATATTTAAATTGCCTCGGATGATAACCTCATCACACTATTTTGTACTATGTTACACATAAATGCAGCACTGTTGCTTATGAGTAGTCCTTGGTTTATACACTACCAGAAGCACACTCATCTTTAAATATCTTGAGAGCATAATTTTGCTTCTCTGAAGCATGCATTTGCTTTGTCCCTTAAACCTCTACTGTTGAGAGGAAAACCACTGTCCCATGCAGCTGTCCCCCTAACACTGGCAGCAAATGAAGAAAGCAATTTGCATTCCAAGCACCATAAAGCTACAAAAGTGGATTCTGCAACAGATGGGTCCAAATGAGGCATTTAGTTTCAGAATCCCTGTGCTGGAAGCCTTTTTGGGAGAGTTGGGCCAGATCTACCCACTGTAAGATGTTAAAGAAAACCTCCCTCATGAGTCGAGGAGAGTCTTCTGGTACTGATAAAGAAATAATGGGTAACTCATTACATCAGAGAACTATATCTTACACTATATTTTGCTTTGTTTTTCTTCAGGTGTGTAATTTCAAGGGGAAACGGTAAACCAACGATTAAGGATGGCCTACACTTCATAATCGCCAGAGGAAAGCCACTTGATGCCACTCCATTTGGGCCCCACAAAACACAGGTAGAGCGGTTTATACTCTGAATTGCCCCCCAATAGCTGAAGAGCTTCAGAACTACTGCCAGCTCTGTTTGTAGGTGGCATGGAAATGTGTCACAGGGTGGAGCAATTCACACAGCTGCTCTATGCATTATGGTGCTGAGGTAAGGCAACCATTGCAAGAAGCTTCCGCTGCCACCAAATGCAATCAAAATCCTGCCCCTAGTTATCCTATGCATGAGATTTGATCATTTCAAATTCCTGACAAAAGAATCAAGCCATTTCCCTGTAAAAGCAAAAACAAGCCATTACCTTAGATCCAGTGGCTCCCATTTCACCCTTAGGGCCTTCGAGTCCTTTATGTCCCTATGACATATATACAATATTTAATTTTTAATACTCAAAGGAGAATAGTTCATCACACTCGCATACACATTATGTGCCTGGTTGACCACAGGGCAGGGAGACAGAGGAGGCATGGAATGCAGTTAGCTTTATTCAACAGAAAATAACAATACGGTAGAGTCCTCTGGTTTGCCTTAATCCAGCTGAGACATTGCTGAAAATGACCACCAGCTCTGCCCTTCTCCCTACAGCCTTTTACTCTGGATTCCTCCTAAGCAGGCAAAGGCTACGGTGATGGGATGGGCTTCTGCTTTGGGCCTGTCCTTAATCAGAGTGTCAGATGGGGAGAAGGGCCAGCAGGACTGGGACTGTCCTGCTGTTGGGTAGCAAGGGCAACTTCTGACTCCTCTCTGTCTGAATCTGTGCTCACACTGTGACTTTCAACCTCTAGTCCTATCCTGGAAGGGCCTACTTCTTCTGAACACCGCCCCCGTTGATCGCTTAAGCCCCTTGTTTCTAGAACCTCCCAGCTCGTCCCTGCTCTTCAGTGTCCCACCACCAGGATCAGGGATCTAAGTCGTCATCTTCTGTCTTCTCCCTGGCAGGCTCTTGGGTGGGCAGCTACCACTACTCTTCCTCTTCCAGCCAGTCCCTGATACTAAAATTGACCAGGAAAGCAGACGTGGTCACACTTACCCTATGGCCCTTTAAACCTGGGAGGCCAGGAGCACCAGGAAAACCGCGAGCACCCTGAAACAAAGAGAAACAACTCATAGTTACATAGGTGGTGTATATACTGTGGGAATGTTCAGGGATGCAGGAGAGGATATATTGTGTGATTATATCCTTATCCAACTTGTGTTAACAAGTTCCCAATATCAGCAGAGTAAAACATTCCCCTTTATTTTAAGTTTGCAACGGCAGCGTGTGCTCAGGTTCGCTAGAACCTCTATAATAATTACTCTGGTAATTTCCCCTTTGTTCCCTTTTAAAATAGAAGACACGACACAGTCCTTTACAAAAGTATAAAAAGAGTTTACTCACATTCTGTTCACAATCAGACCCCAGAAGGCAGACAGCTTAATAAAGTAATATACATTTGGATTCTATCTTATAAGAAGATAGTCCCTTTCTCCTCTCTTGGCTGGGAGCCAAGAGGGCATCTTTCACTCAGGAGAGATGTTGCTTGTTCGAAGATGAAGATGGCAGAGAGAGATGGCTGCCCCTGCCCTGTGCTTTTATCATTACCTGCACAGGTGAGGCCACACCCACCTCTAGTCACATACGGAGGAAGTCTGTCCCAGCCCAGAGGGAAACAGGAAGTTTACCTGCTGGCTGGACAAACATCCCTCCCTAAACATGTGCACTCTAGGAATGTTGTAATTGACTGCTCCTGTGTTTCACATCCCACATATACTAAGTCAGACCATTGGTCCATGTAGCTCAGTATTGTTTGCTCTGATTGGTTAGCAGCTCTCTAGGGATTCTTGACAGCAGTTTTGCCCAGCACTACTTGGGACTGTTCTACATGCAAAGGATGTGTTCCACCATGGAGCTATGGCCCAAAATATGTCTCCCATTTATCCTCACAATGAATATGTGAGGCGGGTTAGGTTGAGAGACAGTGAGCACTCCATGGTCACCGGGTGGGCTTAGCAGGGATTTGAACCCTGGCCTCCTAGGCCCTAGTCTACACATCTACGTTCACACAACATGCAAGCCTGATGTAGGGAAGGGGTGAGCAGACTTCAGGCTCTTCCAAGAACTACTGTGCTTTTCAGTAAAACCCACCAACCATCACCAGATTCAAAAGACATAGGAGTTAGAATTTGAGAACAGAGTGCCTCTGAGCATACTGTGAGCCTAGGTATTTGTTTTCAGTAGCAAAACTAAGCTGAACTCACAGTCCTTTGACACAAAAGCGCACCTGGTTAGCTCTCTTCGTTTCAGCAGCCTAATTTAGGTGAGGGAAGTCATTTTGTGGTTGTTAAACAATTGGGAGTCATGAAACCTTTGCCAATCTACTGCAAATCAATAGTTTTGGCATCCTCCTCCTTCCTACTGAATTGTAAGAAAATGAGGCCAAGGAGATTCAGGCAGGGCCACCCCCTGAACTAGTTGGAAGGAATAAGACTGTTAGGTGGGGGCTTTTTGAGGGCAAACCAAGGTTACTGGGGCTGTGTCCTATTTGCTCTAGCCACTGCTGGGGTACAGAGTCCTTTTACATGCATGGAAACAAAACAGCTAGAATGCTTACTGAATTATTTTACACAAGAGAGGTAGACTTTTCATTACCAAAATGAAAGAGATATATGACTATTCTTTAATTAAACAAATCTAGTGGGAAATCATTTTGAGGACTAAAAACCCAAAAGCAATTTTTTCTTTTACATGACAGCTGTTAAACCTCTGTCCTGAGTCAGCTGTTTTGCACCAAAAAAGACACCGTTGAAGAAGCGAAGAAGCCCCTCCATGCTTCTTCCATCTAACTTCTTATGTCATCTGCTGAACATTTTTTTATTATTCATTAAATGATCATAGATCTAAAAATGCATTTATTTTGATATGCTTTTACCGATAATAAATATATGGTTGTTGTTTCCTTTATTGATGGTTTTATGGCATATCTTCATTTCTTTAAATAAATTATGATGTAGCTCAACAGCGCCACCTAGAGTGTGTGGAATTTCACACCCTCACAGTGAATCCTGAATAGATGGCCATCCACTGTTTTATTCTTGAACACACATCAAGCTTTTTTCCACAAAGGCTGGCTTTAGACTTTCAAGTGCACTAATGTCACTAAGAAGGTAGACCTACTCTCTAAGTTGATTTCAGATTGATCACAGAGACTATTGACATCAGAGATGGAGTGTATCTCACAAATGGGGCAAACAACCACCCGTTATCATTAAGGAGCTGGCATGAACTGGTCTCAGGTTCTTGTAAATATGTGAAGCTTCACCCCCTGTCTCCTGGAACCAACCAGTGAGATGCTCTCTCTCAAAACCTCTCTTCTGCAAAGAACTTTACACATGCTCCATAACCCAAGATGCTGCTCAAGCAGGTAGGTAAAGGTAAAGGGTAAAGGACCCCCGGATGGTTAAGTCCAGTCAAATTTGACTATGGGGTATGGTGCTCATCTCGCTTCAGGCCGAGGGAGACGGCGTTTGTCTGCAGATAATTTTTCGGGGTCATGTGGCCAGCATGACTAAACTGCTTCTGGAACAACAGGACACCATAACAGAAGCCAGAGTGCACTGAAAACCCCATTCACCTTCCCGCCACAGCGGTACCTATTTATCTACTTCCGTTGGTATGCTTTTGAACTGCTAGGTTGGCAGGAGGTGGGACAGAGCAACAGGAGCTCACCCCATTGCAGGGATTCGAACCGCCAACCTTCTGGTCGGTAAGCCCAAGAGGCTCAGTGGTTTAAACCACAGCACCACCTGCGTCTCTACTCAAGCAGGTAACACATTACTAGCTTGTAATTAGACTGATTTCATTGATCATTAGACTGATTTCACTGGTTTTATTTACAAGCCTGTGGAAGTAATTTTCTCCTGCCCCCTTTCCTTCTCTTTTCAAATGAATTGTTTTTTATAGTTTTGGATCATTTGAAATAATTGTTTCTCACTAAAACCTTCCACATGTTTTAAGGACAGCATAATTAGGGAGCTGGTATTCTGCAGTTATTTCACAAGATCTGGAGAAATTTATCTCAGCTTCACCTGGGAGGCCAGGTATGAAAACATACAGAGTTAGACCTTTGGGCCATCTGGTTCAGTATTGTCTACGCTGTCTGCTGGCAGCTTTTCAGAATTTCAGGCAGGGTGTCTCTCCCAGCCCTACCTAGGGATATTGGGCATTAAACCTGAGGTCTTTTTCAGGTAAAGCAGATATTCTACTGCTGAGCCAAAGCAGCTCACTGACCTATTTCATGGTGTTGCTTATGAGAAGAAATAAGGAAGTCTGAGCTTTTTCACTCTCCCCTGCACAGGCTACATATGAAATTAAAATTAAAATTAAAATTTTAAAATTAAAATTTTAAAATTAAAATTAAAATTTTAAAATTAAAATTTTAAAATTAAAATTAAAATTTTAAAATTAAAATTTTAAAATTAAAATTAAAATTTTAAAATTAAAATTAAAATCTCCCTCCATTTTAAAATAAATAAAATAAAATAAAATAAAATATCTCCCTCCATTTAATCTGCCTTACTTTAATTTGGTTTATTGTTGTATGACAAATGAGCTGAAAATTGCAAAGTGCTGAAATGCTACCCTAACGTTGAATATTACGTCTACAATTAAACTCATTAATTGCTTCAGTGGGTAGCAGATGACTTTATGCCTTGGGAGGGGAGTCTGTGCAGGGAATATGGTCCAAAGAGGAGGCAAAGTTTAGAGGCAGCTGACACATTTATAGAAATTATGACTACAATGCACGCTTGAACTTTTTTGTAGTAGAGAAACTAAGTTTAGGTTAGGATGTGATGCAGAAATAACTTTTCATTGTTTATGAGGGTTTTTAAAAAAATGAAACACTTCCAAGTGAAACATAAGTGATAGTCTCAGGGAAAAGAAAAGAAAATTGCAGGGAGGAAAGTAACTGCGCAGCTGATGAAAAGCAGTGCTCTACAATGTCCTGTGATTGCCTATTGGTTTCCCGCAGAGTTGAACTCATTGCTTTCAACGGTGTGGGGAGCAGGTTTCTTCTTAAGAGGTGCCCCTATGCAATAGTGGCCAATAATAATAATAATCTACAGAGTCACTCACACATAAATGGCATGACTTCAAAAGGCGCTTAACGTTTTCTGTTCACTTCTCCCCTGAGGAGAACATACAAGCTGGCCATTTTTACAGATGGTTGGTGCAGATTTGGATATGTTATCAGTCATTAAGCTCTTCAAAAGACTAAGCCCTTTTTATGCAGTTCCTATTGATTTGCTCTGGTGGTGGTGGATATATTTGTGTGTGTGTGTGTGTAAATATATACCGTATTTTTTGCTCTATAAGACTCACTTTTTCCCTCCTAAAAAGTAAGGGTAAGTGTGTGTGCGTCTTATGGAGTGAATGCAGGCTGCGCAGCTATCCCAGAAGCCAGAACAACAAGAGGGATTGCTGCTTTCACTGCACAGCAATCCCTCTTGCTGTTCTGGCTTCTGAGATTCAGAATATTTTTTTTCTTGTTTTCCTCCTCCAAAAACTAGGTGCATCTTGTGGTCTGGTGCTTCTTATAGAGCAAAAAATACAGTATATCATGTTGAGTGTTGTTTTAGGAAGGCTTAGTATACAATTGCCAGCAAGGCTTTTCATATATAATTTCCATGGTAACTCAAAAACATTTTTGGAATCATCACTGTTTCCCATAATGTAAAGTGGTGTGTAGGGTTTTGCTAAGCTTTTATGTCAAGCAAAACAAAACATGGTGTAAGTCTACTAGGAGTCTACTATATCCTGGGAGTTTAGGCACCAGGACTTTCTATGAATAAATGCTCATGAACATACTGGAGATCCTGGGAATCCAACTTCTCCGGGTTGTCCTGATCTGCCAGCTTCACCCTAAGAAGAGCAAACAGATAAAAAAAAAAGTTCAGATTTATTTTGCAATCCATCAATAACGTTCACACAAACAAATCATCTATATAGTGAACAAGGGAGTTTATATAATTCAATGTGACATTGTTAAATATCTATATCTGAATATTTCTTTCTTTTTTCCCCCAAAACATTTTTCAAGTTTTCTTTTTTGCTGACCAATATATGCATGTCAGCTTAACGTAACACAACTTTTTGGGTGACAAGATAAACAGAAGACACATAACAACCACCTCATTAGCACTTTCTTATGCCACTCAAGGGGCCTAAATAAATATTAGTAGTGAACTGATTAGCAGTCATGAAGTGGGTTTGGTTTGGTTTTTTAAACCAACACCAGGTGCTGAGGGGGTGGGGATTGTCATTAGCCTTCCCTCCCCGGCCTGGGTTAAAAACACCTTTCTCTGCACTATGATTAGCATTTCAGGGGGGAAATTCTCATTGACCTGTATAAACTGAGCACTTCTACATTCCTTTCAGTCTGTCATGCTGCAAACAGAAGGTGTCTCTCAAGTTTCTGCTTGCAGCTGGATAGAAACCTTTATTACAGGTGTGGCGAACCTCCCATGTGCAGGTCAGTCTTAGTCTGCGAGGGGGGTCCAGTTTTGGCTGTAATGCCATTTTGCCCAAACCACACCTACCTGCTAATCAGCTGGTGCAGGGGGGGGCGGAAAGAAAGAATCCTGGTTTTTTTGCACACCTCAGCTGCAAGAGCAAGTTCTTCCTTGAGCATTCAAAGCATGCAAAATACAGGCTTCTTTCTCTTCCTTCTCCCAACTTTTGGGAAGGGCAGATTTCGGGCAGTGCAAGCAGTGTGGTCGCACCAGGCATGCAGCCAAGGAGAGTGGCATCTCAGAGCCCATTAAGAGCTTGTTCAGCTTCAGGAAGGAGGCATGAGGACTCAGACAGGGTCCAAGAATCCTCCTGCCTCCTTCCCAAAGCTGGGCAAGTGCTTACCAGGCTTCAGGGAGGAGGAAGGGCTCTAGAGCCCTGCCAGAGCCTCACACCTCCTTCCCAAAGCCCAGCTTAAGCTAGCACCGCAAATGGCCTTGCACAGGGCAGCAAATTACCAATGAGGTTTGGGGAGGAGAGAAGGGAGGAAATGTCAGCCCAGTGCTTGGTGCTTCCCGAATCATTGAGCATAGGGTTGGCACCACCCCTTGTACCAGTTCCCAAGTGCCCAGCAGCCAGCTGGCTGTAAGGTGCTTGAGAACCCAATGTGAGTGGGGCAATCCATCTGCCAATCATGAGGTGTCATAATGATGTCATATGATTGAGAGGCGGATTGCCCCACTCACCTGCAGGATGGAGTCAAATCTCTGTTGGAATCCATGTTCTGGCAGATTAATGCAAGCTGTTGCCCTATGTAACAATTGGTGATGGTGTTGGAAAATGCAACTAAAATGGTCTTGAAACTGAGTCCCCATAGTGGGCTGTAACAACGGTGACTCTACACTCATACACCCAGTTTTATCAACCCCATCTATTTATAGCAGCCCCTGAGCCATGCCCTAAACCAGGGGTCTGCAACCCGCGGCTCCGGAGCCGCATGTGGCTCTTTTACACCTTTGCTGCGGCTCCGGGACGGATACTAGCGAGGGGAGGAGGCGCATTGTGCGCCCCGACACTCCCCACTGTGGTGGGCGCTGTACTGGCTGTGATGTCGCATGGGGGCGGTGCGTGCGTCACTTTCCTGCCCCCCCCCGCTACATTGTAAGGGGCATGTACGCTGGTCACTGCATTGAAAGGGGGCATGTACACTGGTCACTGTTTTGAAGGGGAGTGAAGAACACACACACAAAAAGGTAACTTGTTAATTTAACGTTTATTTCTATGAGGAGGAGTGACAAAAAAGTTATTTTTATAATGACGAGTTTTGCGGCTCCCAGTTTCTTTTCCTTCGGAAACAGGTCCAAGTGGCTCTTTTTGTCTTAAAGGTTGCAGACCCCTGCCCTAAACTGAGGAGGGTTTTCAAACTCTCAGGACCAGCAAGGGGGTGTCAGCGGGTAGGGGGCACCAGCACAAATTGGGAGCCATACATTGCACAAGTGGAAGTGCTTTCTGCTAGCAAAAAGGCATCTTTGGAGATGTCCCCTTTTAATATAACTGAGCATAAATCCACGTTTAGCATCCTGTGTATCAATATTGAAGGAATCCAGCTTACAATGAAAAATGAAAGATAAGTTTCTAGTCCATATGTACGCAAAGGTCACTTTGTAAATAGCAAGTGTTGCCCACAGGTTGATGATACAGACTGGTACCTCAGTTTTCAAGCATCTCAGAAGCCGAACGTTTCAGTTTTTGAACGCCAAAACCCCAGAAGTAATTACTTCTGTTCTCGAACGCTTTTCAGAAGTTGAATGGCTTCTGCTGAGGTTTTTTTTCTTTCCAATTTTCTCCATTGAAATTGCAGGCTGCCCTTTGTGCCTTCGTTTTCAAATGTTTCATAAGTCAAATGGTCTTCCGGAATGGATTACATTCGAAAACTGAGGTACCACTGTACAAATTTGGAGAAATTAAAAACAGCAAGTTTCAGATTTTTCTAGTCATCTACCAGTAATCTGTGTGCATGGAGGAATCACAAATACCCTTTTCTGTAGCACCCATGCCACTCAAAAGCTGCTCTATGGAGTTCCTCACTCTCTAAAGCCAGTTTTTGGGAGTACAGTAGATTACATGTGATGTCATAATGCTGCCATTAGCATACCATTGGCAAATCTGAAAGGTGAGCGTTTTGAAACTTACGTCTTCGCCAGGTTTCCCTGGAGGGCCTTCTGGACCACGAACACCAGCTGGTCCCTAGCAAGATAAAAGATACACTCTTAAATTAACAAATTAAACAATTCCGGGGATGGGGTGGGGTGAGGAATAGATTGCTCCCTCATAAAATCAGAACAACTGGAAAACTTAAACAATAAGAAAAGTTTTACTGTCTTGAGAGGAAATGTTTCCCAAATTTGGTTCACATAACCGCCACATAAGTGGTGCCACCACCAGAACTTACAACACCTCATTTCATTGCAGAACACTTTTCTCTTATTGCCCCCTTAAAAGTTGGGTAGGTAGAAGCATCATTGACCTTACCATTGGCCCAGGATCTCCATGTTCACCTGGAGGGCCAGAGGGGCCTGGAGCACCCTAAAACAGAGAAAATATACATTAGGAATTGGAGAAATCTATTAGATAAGGAAAGACATGATGCAAAATATCTTGCATTGTCTATGAATCTATTTCCAACTCTTGAAGGGAGAGGCAGCAATATGAGCGTAGCAGCTAATAACTGTACATGACAACAAGAATCGTTTCCAGTACTGAGAAAACTAGCAGCCAATAGTTTTATCATTATCCAAAGGATGTCACTGATAAAACTTGGGCAGTAGTGGAGCAGGGATTGGGCAAAGCAGTTCTACTGAAGAAATCCCTTTCCATTAACTTTGATTAACTTATTGGGGGCTGCAATGTCCCTTTTTAAAACAATAGCAGTCAAAGAACCACTGTTCTTTGACACAATATTGTTGACACAATAGCAGTCAAAGAACCACTGTTCTTTATTAAAGGAGTGAGCCACAGTAAGTGAGCTCACACATTCTCCGCTCAGGTTGGAAGCTTTCACTTCATTTTATTTTATTTTTAATTTCACTGCAACTTGATATGAAGTGCCTATATAGGGAAGTTTGAAATGTTCAATGTTCCATTGTGTTTCTAATACATTGTTGAGAGCTGCCCATTTGCACACTAATGCAAATGATAAACCATTGTCTATTATTTTCCCCAAATGCTACCAATTATACTTTTAATTATCAAACCACTTACAGGTTGTCCCTGCAGACCTTGAGGCCCACGTGGACCCACGGGACCCTGTGGGAGAAAAAACACCTTTGTTAAACATATGGTCTTAAAAGAAAGGAATCAAATGTTTTACAGTATGACATGCAAAGCATCCTGCTATATGTGCTCTGTGTCATAAAAGATAAACTGATAAACCTGGGCTTGATCTGTAGTACTAAAGGTGATAGCTTACATGACTGAATGTTCCTCAATACTAGGGTTGCCAGCCATCCTGTATAATAGTTTGTCCTGTATTTCCATTTTGCTAATTCATTTTCTCTCTCTTTCTTTCTCATCCCCTCAAATACTTTGAAGCCAAAATTCGGGACGCCATCTTGCCTTTGTTGTTGTTTTTTTTGTCATAAGAAGAACATGGTGGGCATTGTGATTGTCATGATCATGCACCATTTCACACCGCACTCCCCCCCCTGCAAAAAAGTGTTTTATCACAAATGTGTGTTTGGGGGCACGGTGTAAAATCACAGCCCTGAAAAAGTGCTTTTCCAGTGGGAAATTGCATCATGAAATTGCATGAGATCATGGTAACCAAAATGGCTGACGTGCTCTCACAATAAAAAAATGGGATTTCCCAGTCACTTGCAGGATATGCAGTTGCCCCCCCATCCCTTTCCTGTCCTTTATTTTCCCAGACAAAAGGTGGCAACCCTACTCCAAACAAAAAAATCTCAGTACAGTAGTACCTCGGGTTAAGTACTTAATTCGTTCCAGAGGTCCATTCTTAACCTTGAAACTGTTCTTAACCTGAAGCACCACTTTATCTAATGGGGCCTCCTGCTGCTGCCGCGCCACTGGAGCCCGATTTCTGTTCTCATCCTGAAGCAAAGTTCTTAACCTGAAGCACTATTTCTGGGTTAGCGGAGTGCGTAACCTGAAGCATATGTAACCTGAAGCGTATGTAACCCAAGGTACCACTGTATACGGAAAACTAGGGATGGACTGATCAGTCTTTTTCTGAGCCATGTAAGTTTTCACTTATGCTCCTTCATTAATCTGTTCAACATCATTTCCACATCAATCTGCAAATATGGTTGTTGTACAAAATATGCACTTTTTGTGCTGAAAGGCCCATTTCCAGCCACAACCTAAAATATGCATTTTGAGACCATTTTGACCTAAAATAATGCATTTTATGCACATTTTGGTACTTTTTCTTAGCTGAAACATAGGGAGCTAGTTTATATTAAGTCAGATCACTGATCTATCTAGCTCTGTATTGACAACACTGGTGGGCATCATTTTACCAGAGTTCCTAGTCCTACATAACACCGAGACCAAATAACATTGGTCTTGAAAGACCTACATTGGCTCCCAGTACATTTCCGAGCACAATTCAAAGTGTTAGGGGTTGGGTTGACCTTTAAAGCCCTAAACAGCCTTGGCCCAGTATACCTGAAGGAGCGTCTCCACCCCCATCGTTCTGCCCGGACGCTGAGGTCCAGCGCCGAGGGCCTTTTGGTGGTTCCCTCATTGCGAGAAGCCAAGTTACAGGGAACCAGGTAGAGGGCCTTCTTGGTAGTGGTGCCTTTCCATCAGATGTCAAAGAGGAACGCCCTCCCATAAATGTCAAATAGATAAACAACTATCTGATGTTTGGAAGACATCTGAAGACAGCCCTGTTTAGGGAAGTTTTTAATGACTGATGTTTTAATGTATTTTTAATCTTTGTTGGAGGCCACCCAGAGTGGCTGGGGAGGCCCAGCCAGATGGATGGGCTATAAATAATGAATTATTATTAATTATTATTATTATTATACCTAGAGATGCAAGAGATAGAACTGGGACCTTTTGCATACAAAGCAAGTGCTCTACCATTGAGCTATGGCCCTTCGCCAAATGGCTGAGAACTGCATTGCAAAATTCAGAAAAGTTCCGAAAACCACGAATAAGAGTGTTCTACTTCAAGAAGTAAAAATCAAATCAGTTTTAAAATATGGACAAAACAAAATCTTCAAGCATCCCTATAAATAAGCAAGTAAAAGAGAAATATGCTAACATAGCTTTCTTGGTGGTATTCTAGTTTTCTTTTTTTTAAATAATATTTTTTATTAATTTTTGAGCATATTAATTGTCATACATACCACAAAATTTCACATCTTATACAATCTTTTTGGACTTCCATCACCTCTGATGACCCCCCATTTTATCCTTTCTTCTGCATTTCTTAAATTCATATTGCCTTTAATTATCTTAACTAACATCTTCCTTTTTATCCAATTATGCAATAATTCAAATTATTCACCTCACAAAACTTCTTGCAAACCTACAAATGTAATCTGGTCATCACAATTACTTTTCAAATAGTCCGTAACTTTACACCAATCTTCTGTGAATCGGTATTCTAGTTTTCTATGTGGATTGATTTTGAAAGATTATATATTTATTGGTATAGAGGAACACTGCTGTATGTCACAAGTTACCACTTCAGTAAAAATGGTCAGAAATGTTACCTGTAAGTAACATATTGACAAATGCCATTAAAGAAGAAAAAAAATAAGAGATTAGAGTGTTCAACCTGTTTTTGAAATTATTTATAACAGATGTGATATAAAATGACAAAGATCTATCTATATAAAATACACACAGAAAAAATAGCACACTAATTAATAGGGTGATCCTATCCATGTCCACTTTACCTTTTACCTACTCACAAGAAAGCTCAATTTAGTTCAATGGGGCTTATTCCCAGATAAGTAGGATTGCAAGCTTTTAGACCACTAACCACTAATAACGCCTAATTTGTCTCATAAAGGTCTTTAATTTGAAATACACTAAATGGAGGGAGAGAAAGAAAAAAAATATAACTAAAGCTTTTCATGAACATCTACATGAGGGAGTTTAGCTTTCTAGGACCTTATAAACAGCTCCTCCTGTTCAGGATCTGAACAAACCACATTTTTTCTGATACCACTCCTCTGTAGACAGAGCTTAAGTTGTTTTCCAGTATTTAGGTCTTAGTAATCTAAGCAGATATTTAACATTTTCTTGTTTTACAAATGCTTGTACGTCATTCAATGAAGCCATTCTGGGTGTCAAAACACACACGCGTGCCCATAAAAACATCTCACACGGTACAAATTGGATCCCCTTTCAAAAGGGGATGCCATGCGCCTTGTGGAGCTGCTGTTCAAGAAGCGCCAGACAAAAGCTTGGCTGGGGACACAGAGCTTTGAACTGTGACCCATAAATAACACATTTATTCTAGTAATTAAAAACGCAACAGAAGACTCGACAGCAACAAAAGCAGGCAGAGGTGTAGGACCCAGATGTATAATGAGTAGTAATAGCAAACCTCATCGGAATATAGAAAGAGGGAATTCATTGATTTCAATGAGTATAATCTGAGTACAGTGGTACCTTGGTTCTCGAACGGCTTAGTTGTTGAACAAATCGGCTCCCAAACGCCACAAACCTGGAAATAAGTGTTCCAGTTTGCAAACGTTTTTCGGAAGCCAAATATACGACGCCGCTTCCACTTGAGTGCAGGAAACTCTTGCAGCCAATCAGAAGCCACACCTTGGTTTTCAAACGGTTTCGGGAGTCGAACGAACTCCCAGAATGGATTAAGTTCGAGAAGCAAGGTACCACTGTATAATTTAGTTGGATATCATCCATTGTATCCTATGTTGTCTTGCTGGATGGCGGCTGTTTTAAAAATTCTTCTTGTTGGCTAGCTCAGCTGCTTCGCTTTGAAAATGGAAAGGCGGAATAGAAATCCTGTAGCCAACAAATATACAGATAAATAAAATATTCTTACCACTGCTCCGGGCATGAACCCCATTTGGCCAGCAAGCCCAGACTTTTCATCCAGTCCTGCCATCTGAGATGTAAATGGCTGCAAACATAAGAAGGATAACCATTAACCTCAAGGTCTTTTTTATATATAGAATATTTATTAAGGTTTTTAATAATAATACAATAAAGATAAAAAGGAAAAAAGAATAAAAGAATAAAAAATAGTAACAAAAATACAGAAGTAAAAATAATTTTAAAAAAAACCATGCAGATTTTCCATTTCTCATTTTCCTTTAACATGTTTCCCGGACCTCCTCATACCTCCCTTTTTTGTATTCCAATTCAAATTGATAGTTCAGCAAATCATTGCCATTAAGTTTTAACCTGTTTCTAAGCCTATTTCTCATATTCCCTTAAAACATTACAGCTGGAAGCCACTTAATTTCTATCCAACATCATTCTAACATTCATTAATTTTGCAATATTTCTGTAGATAGTCTTTAAATTTCTTCCAATCTTCTTCCGCCGACTCTTCTCCCTGGTCTCAGATTCTGCCGGTCATTTCTGCCAATCCCATATAGTCCATCACCTTCACCTGCCATTCTTCCAGAGTGGGTCATTAACCTCAAGGTCAATTCAAAAAGATGTGGGTGGTGTGTTGTTGTTGTTTTTCAAGGTCAGGGGTATGTGTGCAGGTATGAATGATGATCATAAAAACAACCACAACAATTTATTTATAACCCACCCTTCACTCCATGGTCAGTCACAACATTAAAAACAATTTAAAACAACTTGCAACCATAAAAGTAAAGCGAGGTACTCGGGAAACCCATCCCTGCACACTTACAAGGCTTTAAGTTCCATTTAACTCAGTAGGACTTATTTCTGATTAAGCGTGTCTAGGATTTCACTGCAAATCTTACAGTCATTAGGAGTGAACGGTTTGCTAGGTTGTTGTTTTTTTTGCCTCTGGTCTTCTCAAGCTGAGATCCGGACCGGGGCTTCTGCCCCAATCCTCACAACTGAATGTTGAACTCACCATACTGTGATTCCTGTATCATTTATCACCAAGCTTCCCCAACCTGGTGCTCTTCACATGGTGTTGGATTACAGTTCCCATCATCCCTGACCATCAGCCATGCTGGTTAGATCTGGAGTCTAACAACACTGAGAGAGCACAATGTTGGAGAAGGCTGCATTGCTTCAAATTGTACTGAAGCCTGGGTAGCAGTTGATTAGAGCATGGTGCTGATAACACCAAGGTTACGGATTTGATCCCTGTATCGGACAGCTGCATATTCCTGCACCACAGGGGGTTGAACTAGATGACCATACAACTCTACAGTTCTTTGATTCTATTATTCCTTGAGTCTTGCAGACCTCTGGACAGCAGCCTCAGCTTTTTAAAGTTAAGGTTTTCCTTAAGCTCATCAATTCCAAAGTCCATTAATCATTTGCCTTCAAAATTCATCTTGCCCTCACCTGCATTTCATTTGTTTCCAAAGGTATGCCAAGTTTAATTAAAAGAAAATGCCTTATCCTCACGTTGAGCTCTGGGAGTCAAGAGTTTGAAAAATGAGCATGAATTGAATTATCCCAGGCTCTGCTTATTTTTTAAAAACTTACCCTGTTATCTCCCAAGCCCATGAGAATGATAGCCCTGTTCCCTCTCAAGGATTTCACACACACCATGATCAAGAATAATTTCAAACTTAATTAAAAAGGAATAATTTATAATTAAACCAGCACTGATTAAACTTTCTGCACGTCACCAGAGGCTGGGGTAAATATCAATGTATGTAAATATTTAAGGCTGCCATCCTGTACACACTTACCAGGGAGTAAGCCCTACTGAGCTCAGTGGGACTTACTTCTGAGTAGAAGTGTAAAGGATTGCGCTGTAAATCACTGTTTGTTACCCTCACACTCTGGCACTACAAAGCTGCTGTCAATCTGGATTTTCTGATTGACACCATGCTCATGAGGTTTCACCTATGAGCAAAACACATCACTCTTTTTAAGCAGAATAGATGGCATAATGGATGCCAGACCAAAAATAAATAAATCTCCAGACATATAAGGAAACTAGCATTTTTGTCTCAGAAATGGTAATTTTCTGAAGTACCGTATTTTTCTGTGTATAAGACTAGCTTTTTTGACCCCAAAATGAGGTTCAAAATTTAGGCTTGTCTTATACACGGGTAGTGCTAAGGGGGGACGCACGAATGGTTTTTTGGCATGAGCCCAAGATTGTAAGCAGCGATTGGCTGCTTGCTTGTTGGGGGCAATGCCAAAAATCACTCACCCTCCAGAACGGAGCACACAACCGCTCATGTCGCTTACAATTACAGCTTATAATCTCGGGCTCACACAGTGGCGTAGCGTGGGTTGTCAGCACCCAGGGCAAGGCAAGTAATTTGCGCCCCCTAACCCGTGGATTTGCCCCCCCAACCAGTGGATTTGCGCCCCCTAACCCTAACCCTGAGATGTTGTGCCCAGTGTGGCCGGCCCCCCCTGCACCCCCCACGCTACGCCACTGGGCTCACACTTCATTCCAATGAGTGAGCGATTTTTGGCATCTCCCCGCCCCCCCCAACAACCAAGCGGCCAATCGCTGCTTAAAAACTCGGGCTTGCGTCGCAGAAACCACCTATCAGCTCCCCAATCGCCAGCAGCAGCAACCAATCAATTGGCAGGTTTTGAATAAACACCCACAAATTTATATGACAGATAAGGTAATGATATGTACAACTTTTAATATGCAGAGAATAATATGTGCAAACAAATCAGAGAGGGGGGTTAGGGAAGTCTTTGGTGGGGGGGAGAGGGAGGGATGGGGGGAATAAAAATGGGTGAAAATGTAATTGGTTATTTTAATTGATAACTTGTTTTGTTGAAATTGTTTTTTTTTAAATAAAAATTTAAAGGAAAGTTCACCTAAGATAGCCCTGCGTTTCCACAGATCTCTGTATATATTCTTGCCTCACGTATTACCTCAGGCGTGTTTTCCTCAACCATCAAATCTGACAAGTTGCCTAGGATTTCGTTTGTTTTACCTCAGTCAGCTGACATTTACACAGTAATCTTGCCACAGAAATTGTAATTCTAAGGTACAACTAGGACTTACAAAAGAATTAAGCAGTGCCCACTGTCAAATCGCATATTATTTAGTTGACTGAGATAATTATGCAACATAAAGTGACTTTCTATAGGGTTGCCATATTTCAAAAAGTAAAAACCAAGATGCACCAAGAGCTGTTGAGCTCTCCTTAGACCAGGCATGTCCAAAGTCCGATTCAGGGGGCCTAATCCGGCCCGCCGGTTGATTTAATCCATCCCCTGTGGCAGTATATGTAACTTTGGGGTAAAATCCTAAAAAAAGCCCAACTTTGGTCAGCCCTCACGCATGTTCACTTCATCAAATCTGGCCCTCTTTGAAAAAAGTTTGGACACCCCTGTTTTAGACAATTCCCAGATTGGTTGAGATTTCTTTCACAAAAAAAGCCTAGAAAATGTGATTATTCAATTGACTTGCCTAAGATCCTGGACAAAGCGTCACATTTCTGAAATCTGCCCCCCCCCCCATCAATTCCGCCTTTGAAATCCTGGTAAAATCCAGACATATGGCAGCCCTACTTTATATGCAGAGATGTCACAAAGCATCCAGCACAAATATGTGCAGCCTGAGTCTTAGACTGCAGGTCACTTGGATCAGGGCATATTGTTGGTCTCACTGTCATAAGCCGCCTTGAGCACAATTTTTTTGTTGAAAGGCGGCATGCAAACAAAATGATGGTGACGACGACGATGCATACAAGTGTATAAAAATGCTTATGCATACTGTAGAATCATGATGCAGAAATATTGTAATGCTTTTATACATATTACGCATAAAATATGCATATTTTGTGATAATTTTGCAGATAAAGTTAGTGAGTTGTTGTTTTTTAATGCACATAACTGGCCATTTGATGCAAGAGCCATCTGGTGCAAGCAAAGCTTGATCAAATTGGAAGCGCCAATTTAAAATGGATTCCTCCTCCACTCCTAGCTACCTTCACTTTGTGTGAGATTTGGCTGAGGCAGCTTCCCAGCAGACAAAACTGAACCTTCAACTATTCTCCCTCTTTCTCTTTAAATCGCACAGTTATTTATTTCAGTTAATAAAGCTGAAATAAAATTCTAAATGCATCAATATCCAAATAAATAAATTCCCTGATTTCCTATTTCAGTATTTCACCTTTTGATTCCAGACGATTAAAAAAAAACAGTCTTTGGCTGGAGAGCAAGTGGCATGAAACATCAACACTATGGACTCAGCTACATTAGTCAAAAAACAATGTTTCGAATTCGTTATGGACATGCAATACCAGATGGCGGCAGAGAGCAAAAAAATATCTATGCGGTTTTTACATAGCATTTTTTCCCCTTTTGTCATAATTTCTGACTTATTTATAGAGGTTTTCCCCCCTGTGTGTGGATCCACCCTATGTCTCCATCCGAAGGCAAGATTAAACTGAAAGCAACCGAAAATTCAAAACATTTCTACATTTATTGTGTCAGTTTGAAATCCTGAAGTTCAGACATCAGCCTGCACGCTGCTACCCTGAGTTTCTCTTCTTATAGTGCCAAAGACAAACATCACTTACTCTGCCGACTCCATCTGGCCCTGTAGATGGTTGACCAGGAGGCCCAGGGTCGCCAGGTTGTCCAGGTATACCAGGTTCCCCATCTATTCCTGGAGGACCACGTGCACCCTAAAAAGAGAAGTAGTAAAAATCAGGACAGGTATTTGCAGAACATAAACAGACCAACAAAGCGAACCGTTTGTAAGCCAGTTCCAAATTAGACTCGGCACGTGCATGGCGAATACAGAGAGCCCTTCTTGTTACTGAAGGTACCTAGGCAACGATAGTAGTATGGCCACAACTCCAGAAGTTTCAACCCTCACATGGAGTCTGTTGGAATATTCTAGAAGGCACTTGAAAATGGTCTTGAACAAGCTGCTAGGCAACAGAAAATTCCCCCAGCAACAGGTGCCTTTATTAGGTCATGTGATCAATTAAGGCTAAATGAGCACGTGAATAAGTCAACATTAGGTCTCTGGCCGGATGGTTAAAAGAGAAAAAGCATTATGGTGCTTTATTTGTTTTTCAGCTATTTATTAATGACCAGTGTAAAGTTTTGTAAATAATAAAGACTCTGAGAAACAGAACCAAATGGTGTTTATTCCCGCAGTGGGAATTTCACTAAGAGCTGGAATGCCGCTGCTGCTGTTGTAAAGAAGAAAAAGGTGCAGAAAAGCTTTTCTGTAAAAGGAACTCTGCTGCAGAAAGAAACGAAAACTCACGAATAGATGCTCACACACCAACAGAGTCAACATCACTGCACCACAGCTTTCCCACCAGCCTTAAGATGGAAGCTATATCATTTGAAACGGATCTTAAATTATTAGATAACGTCCATTCTCACACAGATCCCGTTCATCCCAGGAGAACCTGGCAAAACAATCTACTTTTGGGCTGAACATTTCCACCCATGGTTTCTTTTTAAAAGCCAGAAACATCAAACGGGCAATTATGACTTCGATACCATTCCCCCCCCCCTTCTCCTAGAAGGATTTCAGAACTAAGAACTAAGGGTGGCATCCAGTTCATTCTGTCTGCTGGTAGAAGGAATTTGTCAGTGGGAAGTAGGGGGGGAGGCAATATTCACCAATTCCCGCTCATCCTTTCAGACCTTTGACATCATCTGATAGGAAGTGCCTACAGAGGGTGGTGAATACAGCACAAGATATTATGGGCTGCCCCGTGAATCCGCTGGATGAAATAGCGGAAGAATGTTGCCTCAGGAGAGTGAGGAAAATTCTCAGGGATGATTCACACCCTGGCCGGCACTTTCTTGATCTCCTGCCCTTGGGCAGAAGATATAGAAGCATGATTAGTCACACCAACAGGGTAAAAAACAGCTTCTATCCCTGGGCTGTTAGGCTGCTGAATGAAAAGATAACAGGGCAACTGACTTTTGGGTTTGGTAGGTTTGTGTCAGTAAACGAGGGGAATTAAGTCTAAGAGAGCTGAGTGGAGGGTGCTCGTGTAATCTCACTGTATACAAGTTGTACAAGTGGCAATAAAGTATTTCAATATTTATACCTCCCTCTAAATCTGCTCCATAGGGTTAAGGCACCCTCCAAAACAGATTTAGGGAGTGCTTTAGGGCTCAGTCGGCGCAAACAGCAAGTCAGGTTTTCCCCAGATTGTCATTTACTCCACTCTATCGTTTTTCACTCACACTGGTGCAAATTGAGAGGAACCTCTTGGGTTCCATGGCACACGGTCCAAGATTTAGAGCAACATAATTCCACACGATAGCTTCTTTTTCAGCACAAGGCATATAGCCAAACAGGCTGTTTGGATGACAGTGAGGCAGGGGAGGAATGAGGAAAACAGAAGAAATATTTCATGGAGCTGTCTGGAATAAAATCTGTGGTGACTCATCTGAGGTAACCTCATGCACTTCATAGCCTTGTTCATTTGCGACAGGGCTCTGCCATTTTGACTTTGAATGGATGAGTCACTTAGTAGCTGAGTATGAAAGACCAAGAGGACAATAGATAAGTGCTGCCCAGCAGCATCTTCAATAGGAAGGGATGGGCTTTTGATATGAACTAGAAATGTGCTTCCTCTTCATGTTTTTCACCTCATATTCCTCTCACTTGCAGCACAGGACCAAGTGTATTTTATGCTTGGGTTTTTTAAAAAATAATAAAACTAGGAATATAGAAATATTGCTGACAGGTGAGAAATTCTAACCTTAGAAGAAGGTAGGCTCCCACAGATGAAATGAAATGTCAAATGGGGGCTTCTGAAGGTGCCAGTGTTCAGTGTTAAATATCAGGATTGAGAGGCCAGCCCAAATAACATCACCACAACAGAAATCTGAGGCATTCTGAAACTTGCAGTGGTCATACTGTGTACCATCTTTTGATTATAACAAAACAAAACTGAACATTGGTTTTCTAAATATTGTTATAGGTTGGGGCGGGCTAAATCCTAAAAATTAATAAATGGCAGGATTTTGATTATTTGAAATGTGAAGGGAGGAATACCAGCTTCAGAGCTAGCTTAAGCAAAAATGACCCAGCCAAGCAAGGGCCGTTAAGAAAAAATACAGAACCACTGAGGGCTATTGGCAATGCAAGAGAACTGTCTTCCTCCCTTGTCCTGAGGTGTGAAGAGAGACTGGGGATTTGGAAGGCTGCCAGGGTAACTGGGTATGGGGCAGGAAAAAAGAGCCTATAGAGCAAGGTGTGGTGGGAAAAAGAAGGGGGAGAGAAAAGATGAGGATCCATGTTGGGTAGGCTGGATGAAGGCTGGCTGGGAGAGATGCCTTGGACTCCAGGGCTGCACTGCTGTGGGGGAACAAGCCCTTCTTGAAACAACCAAGCTGTAAAATCTGGACTTCCTCCCTACAGACTGAAGCTGTAATTAGGTGAATAAACCATATCACTTAAAGCTACGACAGTCTCTGTCATGTCTCAATTCTGCAAAGGAACACAGACCCTGGGTGAGTGCCTGGAACCCCTAGGAATCTTGCGACTGCTCATCTGGTGTCTACCATCCTCCTCCCACCAGCCTCTAAGCATTCATTCAGAAAATCTGAAAAAAGCTTGCAGGTTCTCTGTGCAGAGTCTAGAACCCTGTGCAACCTATGGTGCTATGACCCTCTGATGCTCCAATAAATGGAGGTTGGTTCTAATCCGGTTCCCCTCCCCTCCACATCTTCATCATATCCACAGTTATTGTTGTGTGAAGAGGGCTTAGGTGTTGCCTCGCTGGAGCCAGCAAGTTTGGTGTCAGCATTCTCCAAGAAATGTCCCATCTCTAAAGTATTTTTCAAGTGCAGGTTATCTGAACGATGGACTGCACTGTATTTCCTTATGACTACAGGAGTGTTCACACATTGCATTCAACGAGTGTACAGTTTGTCTACCTGTATGTACACAACAAATCAACAAGTGCACAGTCTTTCACACAAGCACTTGCACACGTGAAGAGACAACTTGTGCTTGCATTCAGTGGAAGGTGCGAACAAGCCTAAATTCCTTCTATTTCAGGGCGATATCACAGGGTATAAAGCTGAGCACCATACTAAGGGGTTAAGACTGATATCTACTCTCACCCTTAAAAAGAAGAAGAAGTTTAAAATGAAGAATATTAGAATTCCACTGCACTGGTGGATCGCTGCCTCGAAACAAAAGATTAGAGTTTTAAAAAATATGCATTAGCTAGAGGCTAACCCTGCAGCTTCTTATGTCAACTTGTCCCAAAATGCAGTGCATATTGCAATGGCGTAGTTGCCTAAGGAGAACCACGAGATGGCACCATAACACACTATTATTCTTGCATTGCTTCCTCATTAACTCAGTGCCTAAAATAGATTTGGGAAACATGACAACATAATGAAGTGCTTGCAGCCAAGGAACTGAATGGCTTGTTCAAATCAATATGTGAAATTCAACCCAGAGAGACTGAGACAGTCAGTAGAGTCTTTTGGCCCTCCTTGCTCCCTTAACATCGCCAACTCATAATGGTGCAACCCACAAGTGGCCAAAGGAATTCTCTTTCTCTGTAACTCTTAAAGGTACACTAGCCTCGCCAAGGTCTAGACCAGGAGTGGGGGAACTTTGGTCCTTTGGTCCAGTACAGACCTTGCTGTATTGCCACCCCCATCATACCTGGCCATGTTTCCTTGGTCTGATGGGAGCTGGAGTTCAGCAGCATTTGGGGAGCCATTGGCTCCTCACCCCAGTCTAGACAGAAGGTTTTAGCAATCCTATATCCCCTTGTTTCCTGGCCCACAGTTACCAGTCTTCCGAGACATCATTGCCTGCTTCCTTCCAGCCCATACAACATGTTCCCTCCTGATCGTAGGTCCTATGTGCTTGTGCCTCCTTCTTGCATTTCTCCTTGGCTCTGTTATTTCATCTCCACATCTCTATCGCCCATTGTTTCCTCGGGACTCATCTTTTCAGCCACTGCTTCATTCCCCAGCTTTCTTCTTTAGTCATCCCGCCAATTAGTCATCTTCTCTAGCATTCCTGTCTCTCTAAACCCCACCACCACCACAGAACCATCATCACCTTAAAGCTCTGCAAGGTTTTTCCAGAGGCCTGTCTCTCATTAACTCTTTCCCTGTCTTCTTTGCCCTTTTCATCAAGCCTCCTTCTATTCCTCTTTCCTCAGGCTCCTATACTCCCAGTTCATTGTTTATTCTGTAGCTCTCCTTCAGACAGCTTGCCTCCGAACTCAGTGCCCCTTATCTTTCCTATCCACTGCGTCCTCATCCCAGTCATCAGCCCATCCCACAAAGCTGCCCCTGTCTGAAGCAGAAGTAGTCAATGTGGGGCCCTGTGGTTGGACTACAACTCCCAACAGCCCAGCCAGCCATAGAATCATAGACTCCTCCCTACAGCTGTACCTGAGTGGGCTTGAACCGCCAACCTTCTGGTTATCAGCCAGATGCACTGACCCATTCTGCCACTGGAATATTGGGAACTTTAGTTCAACAACGTCTAGAGAGCATCTCATTGGTTAGCACCCCTGATCTAAAGGATCTGTAAAGTAAAGGTAAAGGTACCCCAGACCATTAGGTCCAGTCGTGACCAACTCTGGGGTTGCGGCGCTCATCTCGCTTTATTGGCCGAGGGAGCCGGCGTACAGCTTCTGGGTCATGTGGCCAGCATGACTAAGCCACTTCTGGTGAACCAGAGCAGCGCATGGTAACGCCGCTTACCTTCCCACCGGAGTGGTACCTATTTATCTACTTGCACTTTGACGTGCTTTCGAACTGCTAGGTTGGCAGGAGCAGGGATCAAGCAACGGGAGCTCACCCTGTTGCGGGGATTCGAACCGCTGACCTTCTGATCGGCAAGTCCTAGGCTCTGTGGTTTAACCCACAGCGCCACCCACGTCCCTACAAAGGATCTGAGACAGGTTTAAAACTCTAGCCAACTTCAGTTGTGACACAGCCACGTTCCCCATCTCTTACAGAAGTTGGACTGCAAACATTCCATACCATCACTTGGCCAATTTGTGCCAGACCCTTTCTTGACGTGATCATGAAGCAATGCAGAAATACACAATTTCTACTTCAAAATGCAGCTCTGCAATGAAACAAGACACTAAAGGCATATTTGGCACCATGTTGTAGAAGGCAGATTATTTGCTTTCATCTAGCCTTTTGTTCAAGTTCCCTAGGCACTTTACCAGTAATTGATTGATCAAAGGATGGTTTCTTGACCATCCTTCTCTACTTGACTCATCCTTCTCTGTTTTGGTCTAGCTATGCAATGCATTTATATTTGCAAATAAATTTGCAGACAAACCAAGCATTACAAGATACTGTATGTATCCAGTAATATTTCCTTCCAACAGGAGGTCAATCCGGGGTACCACACCTGCTGCAAGTGTGAAGAACATAATATATTAAATAAGGTTCTTGAAAGCATACGTTAACAACTTACAGGTCTTCCTTTTGGTCCTCTGTCTCCTCTTGGTCCTTGAGATCCCGGAGGCCCCTAGACCAACAATTAGAACTGTTAGGGACATATGCATACATTTTGAAATAGCATAATGAGCACAGCACAGTTTGGAAGTTAAGTAATTATCTCTTTCATGAAACGTGGATTCATTGTCTTGTTAATGTTGAAGCTGCTCTCGTTTGGCTCCATGCATCTGGGTCCTCTGTGACTGACCGCATTGCCACAGTAGTTTTCAATCTGTGTTCCATGGAGCCTTGTAAGCTTCTCGGGAGTTGGTCAGTGAAAAGTTTGGTAATAGCAGGTAAGCTTTCCTGAACAGCAGCCCACCCGGCATTACTAATCTTCTGCAGCAATATGAAGACACAGGGGAATGTTGAGTGTGTTCTCCAGGTCTTGTTCTCAGTTCAGGCAGGACAGCAGTGAATCCTTACAATCACATGAATCCCTACAATCACATGAACTGATGGTGGGTTATAAATCTGCTCCAGAATCTTCAGGCTAGAGTTCTGTGGCAGATGCACAGCAGTTCCTCAGCAAAGGAGCCAACATGGAATGTTCTCTCTGAAGGCAGAGTGCTTGGAAGCCACTGCCATAAACTATGGCCCATATTCCCCTAAAAAAGTTCACTATTGAGGGTTAAAGGAAAAACACGTGAAGAACTGCCCAGAGAACACTGGTTAAACATCAGATGCATACTCTCCAACATCCCGCAGAGGAAAATCAGGGCACGTGAGAAAATCACGAGACTTAGGTGAGATCACAGCCCCCCAAAATGTGCATCTTTCAGGGTTGTGCTCTTGCAGGAGCCAGGTGATTCACACAAGGGTATGACCCACAAAAACAGGCATCTGTTGGGGCCACACTTTTGCGGGAGCCCAAATGAGACAACCCAAGATCCTACTGCTTCTGCAATTCTGGAATGTCCTGCTTACAGTGGGACAGTTGACAGGTATGCAGATGGGGACAAGAGGTCAGCAACCTAAAATGAACTTCACAACGTATGTATAAGAAGACCCCTGCTGGATCAGGCCAAGGGCCCATCTGGTCCAGCATTGTGTTCTCACAGTGGAAAACCAGATGGCTATGTGAAAACACAAGCAAGCCAACCATTCTGAGCTGCCTGGCAATGTTATTTTTGCCTGCCTACTGAAAGCTATTTTTCTCCTAACCCTGGATCTGAGATCTTTCACTTCCACTCAAGGTGAGACCAAATGTTACATTTCCAAAGAGTGCAATGAAACTCAGGTGGCAGCTGATGTTAGAGAAAGGCCACTTTGCAGGGGCAGAGTTGCAGGATTTGGAGCACAGATGCATCAAGCAGGGAGAGATGGCTTAACTCCACCCCCCCCATCCTGCAACCCTACTGCTGCAACTCCCTTGTCCCTACTCCATGTTTGCAAATGCAAACACTCACACACGTCACTTGGGACCATCTAAGTACAGTGGTGCCTCGCAAGGCGAAAAGAATCCATTCCGCGAGTCTCTTTGTCTTGCGGTTTTTTCAACTTGCGAAGCAAGCCCATTAGCAGCTTAGAGGATTAGCGCTATTAGCGGCTTAGCGGGTTTAGCTGATCAGCTGATAAGCGGATTAGCGGATTAGCAGATCAGCTGATAAGCAGATTAGCGGATCAGCTGTTAAGCGACTTAGCGGATCAGCTGATAAGCGGCTTAGCAGATCAGCTGTTAAGCGGCTTAGCGGCTTAGCGGATCAGCTGTTAAGCGGCTTAGCGGCTTAGCGGATCAGCTGTTAAGCGGCTTAGCGGCTTGGGAAAAAGGGGGGAAAGGGAAAAAACCCCGCAGGAACTCGCAAGACATTTTTGTCTTGCGAAGCAAGCCCATAGGAAATTCGTTTTGCGAAGCGCCTCCAAAATGGAAAACCCTTTCGTCTAGCGGGTTTTCCGTCATGCGAGACATTCGTCTTGCGGGGCACCACTGTACAGGGAAGCATGGGAGGGGGACTTCCTTTCCTAAGTATTATATGTGAAGTCTAAAGTGCAGGAAGAGCAATAGGAAATGAAAACCGATTGGGAAATCTATATGAAAGACCTCATGCACAGCAACCACTAACAATCATATAAATAAGAACTATAGCATGGCTATTCAGCATGCCCTACAAGGCAGATGCAATAACCAACTCTGAAAGGAAGAGATCAGAATAGCTGCCAAAGATAAGAAGAAAGTGCACACTGGGAGAATATTCCACATTCTTTAAAGAATACTGGAGTTAGTGATTACTTACAGCTGGTCCGGGCCGGCCTCGAATACCTGTAACCTAAAGACAAAGAACAAGTTTAATAACAGATCACAACTTAGTGAAGTGTAGCATGTATTTTGTGGTAATGATTTGCAGTGTGATTCTCAGCAAGAATTCTCTCTCTTTGTCTGACAGACTCCATTAACATTTCCACAGATTTTCTGCAGAAGGAGCAAGAGCCGGAAATGAAAAACCAAACACTGTAAGTATGTTAAAAAGCTATCTGGCGGCTATGTATTTTCACTTCCCACACAGATACACATCTCTCAGTGCTTGGCCTGGTTAGGGACATTGTTGGCCATCTGGGGCTAAGCAGGAATTTTTCCACTTGGCATATTGGCCCTGGCCCTGCGGTTTTCGCCTTCCTCATAGCAATTGTCACAACTTTGTGTGGCTTTGTCTTGGATGGAAGAGAGGTTGTAGCACTCCTCAAATGGGGACCCCAGTGGGGGGACCCCATTTGATGTAGGTCATAGCCCCTGCCCCCCAAGGTTGGGTTAACCCTAGAATACACTCCCAACAGATGGGCTGGATTTAAAATGCCTAAGCCCAAACCTTCACATCTGCAATAAATAAAGTTGTTGTCTATTTGACCCATTCTTCACTTATATACATTGTCCTGTCTGGTTATTTTACAATCATACCTTATGTTATGTTTGCTCCATGTTACGTTTTTTCAGGTTGTGTCCCACGGCGTCCCAGAAGTACCAGAAAGGGTTACTTCCGGGTTTCGCCGTATGCGCACAAGCGCCAAATCGCACCGCACACCTGCGCAGATACGGCACTTCAGGTTGCGGGCTTTTCATGTTGTGAACGGGCCTCCAGAACGGATCCCGTTTGCAACCAGAGGTACCACTTTACTATATTTTACTATATCAGAGGCAAAGGGGTCACGAGGCCTTGACACACAAGTTACTGATTACTGTATACCATTATTTGACAACTGTTATTGTTTTATTGCCACCTATCTTTGGGTAGGGGGCAGGGGGAATCTAAGGACCAAAAGATGGAACATAAATGCCTCTGATAAATAAGTTGTTTTACATACTATGCCCCGTAAAGAGTCATGTCAGTGAAAATTAAAATGGAAACCATAAACAAAGGAACCCAGCAACAACTTACCACTGGCACAATTCCAGGTTCTCCTTTTTGACCCTGCAGGGTTGGAAATAAACGTTATTTCTGACAGCACAATAATAAGGCAGATTGTGCAGAGAAAAGGCTTTTCAACATTCCACATAAAACACATGATGACATTATGCAAGAGGAGGGGGGTCACAAATTATTAGAAAACCTGAAAATCTCTTTTAGCATTAAATGCTAAATCAGTGCAGTTACCTAAAGCCTGGTCATGGATATGGGTGAAAGAAGCTTTGCGCTCTCTCTCTCTCTCTCTCTGGGTGTGTGTGTATGTGTGTGTGTTTGTGTGTGTGCATTCTGGTTCTTGTATTTTCTCCCCTTCAAAATGTATCTATCTGTGCTCCACAAAGAGTACACAGTCTGGGGGCTATTTAAAGTTCCTTGAAGTTTTTTCAAATTACCATCAAAGAGCTTAGGGTGGCATTTTATGTAATGGGTTAGTAAAGGTAAAGGGATCTCTGACCATTAGGTCCAGTCGTGGCCGACTCTGGGGTTGCGGCGCTCATCTCGCTTTATTGGCCGAGGGAGCCGGCGTACAGCTTCCAGGTCATGTGGCCAGCATGACTAAGCCACTTCTGGCAAACCAGAGCAGCACACGGAAACGCCGTTTACCTTCCCGCCGGAGCAGTACCTATTTATCTACTTGCCCTTTGACGTGCTTTTGAACTGCTAGGTTGGCAGGAGCAGGGACGGAGCAACAGGAGCTCACCCTGTCGCAGAGATTCGAACCGCCGACCTTCTGATCAGCAAGTCCTAGGCTCTGTGGTTTAACCCACAGCACCACCTGTGTCCCTTTAATGGGTTAGTAGAGGGAGGTAAATAAAAGTGAGAATGCCTACCTTCCGTCCTCTACCTGGAAGAAAAGAAAAAAAAGAGAAGAGAAATTAGCTCAGGTGGGTTCCCAGCACATGTACGGATAATGATTTCCATCCCTGAAGTTATGAGCTATATTCAGGCATTCAGAATGTGACTTTACTAAACATGCACGGAGCGGCAAATATACTGGTACGCTTTAACACAACTTCTCATCCATTTGTCTCTTCTGTGTAGTCATAGAGGCTTTTGCACAATTCAGAACCCTGGAAAAATCAGAATTCCAACACGCGCAGGGCAGCTTCCTCCATACTGCTAACAGTGTTGGGAGTTGCCTGCACGTTCATGGGTTAAAAGATCGGTTGGCTGAATCAAACAGGAGACAAAAAGGCAAGCCTCTTAAGAAGTAGAGGCCTGAGGGGAGAAAGTTGGGAAGAAACACAGGCCTGAGGGGGAAACGCATGAATTTCGTTACATGGATTACGGAATAGGAGCAGCCATGGAGAAAGAAGGAAAGCATCAGGCAAGGACCTGAGAAAGGTATGTGTTGTTACCAAGAAAGGAGAGAACAAAGGAGCCAAGATGCAAGGAGGAAAAGTGGAAACGCAGGAGAGGAGGAATGTCACATGCAGAACTCTCCAGTCATTCTTTGGTGCACAGGTTGCTAATTTTGACAGTTGCATAAATGTGTGATTTATTGAGTGAAGCCGGAAAATTGCTTGAGCCATCCTGCGGGAAGATACTTCCTATTTCAGGAATGCAGAATTTTATTTTGCTTATATCACAGATGAAGCAATTTTGCATTTCCTGTAAATAAAACTCTTCTCTGCAAACCTTCCCTCAGACCACAATCCTATGTATGTTTAATCAATAGCCCCATTGTGCTCAAAGATAAAAAGGTAAAGGTAAAGGTACCCCTGCCCGTACGGGCCAGTCTTGACAGACTCTGGGGTTGTGCGCCCATC
Source organism: Podarcis melisellensis (assembly GCF_964234715.1). Taxonomy (NCBI): domain Eukaryota; kingdom Metazoa; phylum Chordata; class Lepidosauria; order Squamata; family Lacertidae; genus Podarcis; species Podarcis melisellensis. The sequence goes on from NC_138528.1 coordinate 118,361,465, forward strand.
TCACTTAAGAGGCCAGGGGCCAGCGCTGTCCGGAGACACTTCCGGGTCACGTGGCCAGCGTGACATCGCTGCTCTGGCGAGCCAGAGCCGCACACGGAAACGCCGTTTACCTTCCCGCTGGTAAGCGGTCCCTATTTATCTACTTGCACCCGGAGGTGCTTTCGAACTGCTAGGTTGGCAGGCGCTGGGACCGAGCAGCGGGAGCGCACCCCGCCGCAGGGATTCGAACCGCCGACCTTTCGATCGGCAAGTCCTAGGCGCTGAGGCTTTAACCCACAGCGCCACCTGCGTCCCGTGCTCAAAGATACTTACTTCCAAGTAAGTGTTTATAGGATTTCAGACTGAATCTGCTATGTGCTGATCTTTGGCAGCTTCCTTTAACGTTCATATTTTGTCTTTAAACCTAGCTGGTTGTTACATGCAATCAAAAGTTGGCCAGCAAGCACAAATAATCCAATAAATGTTTTCTAAATACTGCCTCCCCTCATCATTTTTATCGAATTTTGCAAGAGCTACAGCTGACTGGAAACCTATTTAGCACCAGCCACTTCTAACATGCATACTAATTATAAGCAAATGCCCAGATGTGAAGTCAAACCATAATATAATTCTTAGGCAGGTGTTGACAAATGTATTTAAAAGCATTCAGGCAGTCTACAGCTTTGACATCGTCTTCTTTCCGCTTGTGTGGCTGAAATTTGCAGCCTTTGGCCTGAAACCTGCAAAATGCACCCATCTGCTTATTAAAGCATGCCATATCTTGTCTTATTGCTTCATCGTCTAACAACCAGATGTACAGCTCTTGTTCATACTCCAAGTCATCAAAAGTAATCCAAATGGCAAATAGTAAAGATAAAGGGTCCAATCGTGACCGACTCTGGGGTTGCAGCGCTCATCTCGCTTTATTGGCCGAGGGAGCTGGTGTACAGCTTCCGGGTCATGTGGCCAGCATGACTAAGCCGCTTCTGGCGAACCAGAGCAGTGCACGGAAACACTGTTTAGCTTCCCGCCGGAGCGGTACCTATTTATCTACTTGCACTTTCATGTGCTTTTGAACTGCTAGGTTGGCAGGAGCAGGGACCGAGCAACGGGAGCTCACCCCGTCGTGGGGATTCGAACCGCCGACCTTCTGATTGGCAAGTCCTAGGCTCTGTGGTTTAACCCACAGCGCCACCCACACATTTTGGAAGTCGCCATGCTCCCCAGTAGAATTACCATATTTTTCCGTAGACAAGACTAGGGGTTTTTTTACCCCAAAAAATGGGGCTTGTCTTATACACAGGTAGTGCTGAGGGGTGTTTTCTTAATTTGGAGTCCCCAAAAACAGGGGGTCTCTTATACATGGGGGTGTCTTATACACGGAAAAATACGGTACTCAGCACACGTGTCAGGCATGCTTGAGCACAATCTGGTTTGCTTCCAGTATAAAGGAAGGTCAGAAATTCAAAGATTTCCTTCTGCTGCAGGTCCTTCCCTTAACAATTAGTGAAATATCCAGTTTATGTTCCTCGGGGCATACAAAGGAAATGAACTATAACACCAAGACAGCAGTTCAACAAACCTTTCCTGTTTAAAAAAACCCCACAAATTGTATGGTTTGAATTTTGTAAGAAAGTGCTGTATTTGCATGAATCTAATGTGCAGTTGAATCTAATGCGCACCTCAATTTCCAAAACCTTGAAACCGAAATTTGCTGGCACCATCAAATCAAATGCGCACCCTAATTTCCACAATGTAATTTGGCCAAAAACGGTGTGCATTACATTCGAGTAAATACAGTAGCATTGGTTTAGTCGAGGGGTGCCCAAATATTTTTCAAACAGGGCCAGATTTGATGAAGCTAACATGCGTGAGGGCCGACCAAAGTTGTTGAGTTTTTAAGGATTAAAGTTGTTGAGCTTTTTTTGCAATTTGACCCGGAGGTTGTTGAACTTCTTTTTAGGATATAACTGCCCCCGGAACAGACTTTCGGCATGCCTGGTTTAGTCTAACTCATCTGTTCTTCGCAGTTTTGTTTTTCTTGCCTGAAAATATATATAGTGCATCACAGCTCTCCAGTCCAGTCAGGATTATGCCTATTGCAAACCATCACATGCTCAGTAGGGGGACCCCAATAGCAGATGCCATGTCAGGGCACCACTGCACATCTGACCTCCCAACAGTTGAGTCACTGTTGCTTACTGGGAGAGAGAGGAGAGGTTTGCATGGTGCAAACACGCCAGTGGAAATACCACTTTGATTCCGCCAGTGCTCCCAGCCACCTCTCTTCTTCCCTCTCTGAGGAAGCAGCGGCAACTCACCTGTTGGGGGGAGAGGTGCAATCCCCTACTGCTACCTCCCCACAAAATTGCTGCCATTTCGACCAATAATCTGGCGAGCGTGGCTTCCCCACTAGAACACTTACACCGCGGAGGCACTGCTTCTCGTTAATTGGTTAGAAACGACATGCCATGTCATCCAACGATGTCTTCCCTCCACGACTGAGGCCCTTTTATAAAGTTTATCCAGGAGTAAACTTCATTCAGAAAGAAGTCCTTTCAATGTTAATTAAACACTTCCTGATTGCAGGGCCTGACCTCACTGTTGTTTCTTGTTGGCCACAGCTGAAGGATTGGTAATGAATAGCCTCTTAATTATCCTTGAATAGCCTTTCTTAATATCCCGTTGTCAGTTTCCCTTTCTATGGGAAGTTGTAGCGGGAGGTAAGACTTTAATTACAGGTTTCTTTTTCCTGCCAGATTGCACCATTTTGCTATACAAAATTAAAAGGAAAGAATGAGACTACAATGATGTGACAACAATATCATGCAGATTCTCTGTAAAGAATGAACTGCACAGCAGGGCAGCAATTCGGGGGGGGGGGTAAGTTACCATGGAAACAATCTAGGATGGTGTAAACAGTGGTCCAGTTGCCAGAGGAAGATAGGGAAGTTAGGAACTGAAGCTATATGTGGCTGGGAATATAGCCTAAAACTTCAAGCATGGACCACATGAGCTATCATTGGGTCTTTGGTGGATGGTCCCTATTTTCCAGGGACAGTCCCATGTTTACAAGAGCTGTCCCATTTTTTTCATTATTTGATTCTGGAAGGTCCCGCTTTTCCTTGAGACGTCCCTATTTTCACCAGAGAAACATTGGAGGGTATGGAGTTATGTGACCCCACAAGCCAAAGAGATAAGTAACTATACAACATTTAGAAGACATCTGAAGGCAGCCCTGTATTATTATTATTATTATTATTATTATTATTATTATTATTATTATTATTTCTACACCCCCCACTCTGGGCGACTTCCAACAAAAGTCAGCCACTCTGGGCGACTTCCAACAAAAGATTTAAAATACGTTAAAACAACAGTCCTTAAAAACTTCCCTAAACAGGGCTGCTTTCAGATGTCTTCTAAATGTCAGATAGTTGCTTATTTCCTTGACATCTGACAAGAGGGCGTTCCACAGGGCGGGCACCACTACCGAGAAGACCCTCTGCCTGGTTCCCTGTAACCTCACTTCTCGAAGTGGAGGGAACCGTCAGAAAGCCCTAGGAGCTGGACCTCAGTGTCCGGGTTGAACGATGGGGGTGGAGACGCTCCTTCAGGCATACTGGACTAGTTTTATTATGTTTTATATATGTTGGAAGCTGTCCAGAGTTGCTGGGGCAACCCAGTCAGATGGGTCAGGTATTATGGAATAGGACATCCCCATTTTCATCGGAGAAATGTTGGAGGGTATGCTATTGGAGGCAGTGCTGCCCACCTGGACTGGTTTTTAGTAAGAAGGCAGGTGGGGTGGTGGGCTAGCTGAAGACAGACTGAGATTGATGGAGCCGTGCCTCACTCACTTTAATGGGCCAGCCTCTACTGCACCAAACTGCGTCCCACCACCATCATATTCACACATGGTGCATAGTAATATCTCCGCCTAAGTCTGCTTGGGGACGTGGGTGGTGCTGTGGGTTAAACCACAGAGCCTAGGACTTGCCGATCAGAAGGTCAGCAGTTCAAATCCCCACGATGGGGTGAGCTCCTGTTGCTCAGTCCCTGCTCCTGCCAACCTAGCAGTTCGAAAGCACGTCAAAGTGCAAGTAGATAAATAAGTGCCGCTCCGGTGGGAAGGTAAATGGTTTTCCGTGCGCTGCTCTGGTTCGCCACATGACCCAGAAGCTGTACGCCGGCTCCCTCGGCTAATAAAGCAAGATGAGTGCCGCAACCTCAGAGTTGGCCATGACAGGACCTAATGGTCAGGGGTCCCTTTACCTTTAAGTCTGCTTGAGCCATTTTATCTTTGTGAATTCCTTGAGCCTAAACTGTTCTGAACCACACATCTTAGACTAATGTGTGGGTCATAACTGAATTATCCCCCTGGTTTTTGCGCTTTCTATATGTCCCGGCAACAGGGCTGGCCCAAGACATGTTGATACCTGAGGTGGAGCCCAAAATGGCTTCCTCCTCCCCCCACCCCACCAGGGAAGAAGGGGTGAGGCAAAATCTACATCAGGAACAAGGGGGGGGAGAGAGAAAGATCTCCATCAGGGTCTGCTGCCTCTAGTGTACCCTACCAGCCTGGTCTCATGCGTGGACCAGCCCTGTCTGACACTATTTTCAACTCTGCATGTGTTAAAATGTATATTTTGAGGAAAAAACACTTCTAGAAATGGGTATTCTGAGAGAAACTAAGTTTTAAAATATGCAAAAATTAGATCGGTAGTTGGGTTCCTATTGAGGGTACTTGGCAAGCCGACAGGAGAGCGATGAGGGACCAAGGATTGAAGTGGTTATTCTGTGATATTCTGGCAGTGGACAAAGCTGTATGGTATCTTTTGAATATATGTGTTTTAATATAATAATAATCAGTGCTTTTTTCGGGGGGGGGGGTTAGCTAGGGATGATGGGAGTTGTAGTCCCTAAACAGCTGGAGGGCCCAGTTTGGGGTGCCTGTTCTAGGTGTTCTGGGTGTGGTGAGTATGCACAAGTGCCCATCTCCCGTGCCACATGGACTCAGGCAAGTGTGTACACGTCGAAGTGAAGCTGTTATATACCCCAGCATGCAACTGGCCCCCGATTATCACATTTGAAGCAATCTTACCAATAGCACCTTCAAATCCATTGCGGGCTGTGTTTGGACACACAAGGCAGCACTCTCCCGGAGGGACCTGTGGATTTTCACATTCCAGAACATCGAGACATTGGATCTCATCGCAGAGAATGGCTCCGCTGTCACAAACACAAATCTGGCATGGGGACGGCTTCCAAATGTCTCTGTTCAGATACACCTGGCCATTCTGCGTGCAGGCAACCTCTTCGGTATCTAGTTCTAAAAGAAAGGAGAACAGAAGGCAATGTAAGTGGCTTCATTTTACTACACGGTGACAACACAATGTATCAACAGAATGACAACCCCTCATGAGGTGCATGTGCTTCTTCGCTTGTTTGCGACATGCAGGAATAGATCCTGGCTTCCTGCTGTGTACAAACCATGAGCCATGGCTTATTTTTTATTTTTGAAAAAGAAAAGAAAAGCAATAGCTCTAAGTTGGGACTCAGCTACATTAGTTTTTTAAAAGCGTTTAAAATGTGTTATATCGCTGCGACACCAGGTGACGCTGTAGAGTTCCGACTTTCGGCAATGTGATTTCACATTAAGAGGTTTACAACATGTTTTCCTGAAACTTTTTTTTTTTTTATGTGTCTAGATCCAGCCCTGGAGTTTGTACCCTAACTCAAGTAAAGCTATTCTGCCAATTGTGAAAGCAACTAAAAGTGAAACAGATGTGTTGTTAACTATTACCTACCCACATTCTCACTTCTTGGCTTCCACGACAAAAAAAAATATCTAACCCAGTTGTTTGAGCTCTGATGCCTAGCATGAGCGGATAATTCATGGTTCCTGTTACACAAGCAGCCGCCCCTCTTCCTGCTCTGTCCTCTGATGTTTGGCATGTGGACTATGGCTCACTTAATGTGTCACCTTCAGAAATGACAAAGTTGTTCAGAATAGAAACAGAGGTTTCTGAGTTAAAAGAAGTTCTCTAGCTCGCTTTCAAATAAACCACAAAGTTACAGGCCTTGTGCTGGGGCTGCTAAATGTAGATTGTGTACATACCATACATTTAAAGCCCATTCCACTCCCCCCCCAAAAATCCTAGGAACTGTAGTTTTCCACACCACATAGATACAACTCCCAGCAACCTTTCACACACACACCCCCCCGTACAGTGGTGCCTCGCAAGACGAAATTAATTCGTTCCGTGAGGCTCTTCGTATAGCGGTTTTTTTGTCTTGCGAAGCAAGCCCATTGACAGCTTAGCGGATTAGCGCTATTAGCGGTTTAGCGGCTTTTAGCGGCTTTTAGCGGCTCAGCTGATAAGCGGCTTAGCTGCTTAGAAAAAGGGGGGAAGGGTGGAAACCGCAGGAACTCGCAAGACATTTTCGTCTTGCGAAGCAAGCCCATAGGAAAATTCGTTTTGCGAAGCGCCTCCAAAATGGAAAACCCTTTCATCTAGCGGGTTTTCCATCTTGCGAGGCGTTCGTCTTGTGGGGCACCACTGTAGTTCTCAGGATTTGGGAGGGTGCTTTAAAAGTATGGTGCATATGAAGCCTTAGTCTATGTACACATTAGTGGCTTAAAATGCAGGGAGATCATTCCCCCCCCTTACTTTGTCTCACATTGCATTTGCATGTTGTTGTACACACCAGAGAGGGGCCAGAGATGTCTTCCCCGTTAATGCACATTACCTGTTTGGTTTTCCTCATGCCCACAACCAGAACCACCCCACTCCTTTTCATGAAGCTGTTGTCTGCACATGCACTCTCATCCACACATATACTTTATCACGTATACAGTCATCAAACTGTTTTTTAAAACTATGAAAAACAAAAGTAACAAATAAAATAGTAGGATCGAAAGAAGCCAGAGAAATTGTTGCCAAAGTGTGTCTCCCTCGGTCACAAGCCAGGTGTTAGAAAGAGAGGAAAAGGAAACAAAATTATTATTAATAATAATCCACCAAGTGACAGGAGCTGTGGTCTAAACCACTGAGCCTCTTGGGCTTGCTGATCAGAAGGTCAGTGGTACGAATCTCCGCTGCAAAGTGAGCTCCCTTTGCTTGGTCCCAGCTCCTGCCAACCTAGCAGTTCGAAAGCACGTCAAAGTGCAAGTAGATAAATAGGTACCACTGCAGCGGGAAGGTAAACAGCGTTTCCGTGTGCTCTGGTTTCTGTCACAGTGTCCCACTGTGCCAGAAGCAGTTTAGTCCTGCTGGCCACATGACCGAGAAAGCTGTCTGCAGACAAATGCTGGCTCCCTCAGCCTGAAAGCGAGATGAGCGCCGTAACCCCATCGTCACCTTTCACTGGACTTAACCATCCAGGGGTCCTTTACCTTTACCTATCAGGGCTGGGGCTGCTGAACATTGGCTGTTTATGCGCCATATTTTTAAAGCACACATTTGCCCTGATTGCCAATCCTCGGAACCATAGTTTACCCATGTGATGGCCTGGGATTCGGACTGGGAGGCTGAACCTGAGGAATACGAGCCTGCACAGGTTTCCCCGCCTCCAGAACCAGCAGAGCCGGGGCTGGGGCTTGAATCTGAAGGGCCCTCACCTGTGCTGGATCCTCAAGTGCAGGCACCAACTGAGTCTGCTCTGGCCCCTGAGGTGATGGAGGACCCATTGCCTGCAGGTGCTCCACTCTCAGCCCCGTCAGGGGAGGCTGAGCTTGCCTCTGGGTCCGGTAACCCTCCAGCCTCTCCTGAGCTGCAGAGGCTCAGGGCAGAGAGGCGGAGGGAACTAAGTTCCTGCAGGAGGAGTGCTCGCCTCCAGGCCAGGAGAGGCGAGTCACCTGTGGACTGGGGCCACCCTATGCCTCGGGGCAGATAAAAGCCAGCCAGCCCCAGTCCCAAGTTGCGGGAGCAACATTGTTGATAGCCAATTTCTGCCGGATCTCCTGCCCTCGCCCGACTCCCTGCTTTGGACCCAGCTTCAGCTTTGACGGACGGCTTCAGTACAGCACCCTCGACCTCAGACTGAACTTGGACCACGCCTCACAGAAACCCCACGGGACCAGCACAACCCATCCCAAAGCTACAACTCCCAGCAACCTATAAAAGGAATAAGAGGACAAAGGAACACAAGAAGAGGCTGCTGGTTCTGGCCCATCTAATCCAGCACCCTGTGGGGAACCCAAAAGCAGGACCTCAGAACAAAAGCACACTCCCCTCTTGTGGTTTACAACAACAGGTATTCAGAAGAATTAATGTCTCTGACTGTGGCAGCAGAGCATAGGCATCACAGATCGTAGCCATTTAGAGCCTTATCCCTCATGAATGTGCCTAACCCTCTTTTAAAACCACCCAAGTTGGTGGTTTAACTATGCACTGTACTTTATTCCATCTGTCCTGAATCTTCCTACATTCAGCTTCATTGAATGTCCACTAGTGTTATGAGGGAGAAAAACTTCTCTCTGCTCGCTTTCTTCATGTTTTGCAGAATTTTATAAACTTTCATCCTCTCAACTTTTCTCTAAATTTAAAAAAACTAAAAAGCAAAAACACTCAAATGCTGCGATTTTCCTAAACACGGATCATTCCGGTTTCCCTTTTCTGAACCTTTCCCCATTCTACAATATCCTTTCTGAGGTGAGACAGTGATGTTTAAAATAAAATTAAGTCGTATTGTGGAGTATCAATGGCTATGATGATGACCTCACTGTTTCGCTTTTTATGAGGCTGTTAAAAAGGTAAAGGTACCCCGACTGTTAGGTCCAGCCACAGACGACTCTGGGATTGCGGCGCTGAGGGAGCTGGCGTTTGTCCGCAGAGAATTTTTCCAGGTCATGTGGCCAGCATGACTAAGCCGCTTCTGGTGAACCAGAGCAGTGCACAGAAATGCCGTTTACCTTCCCGATGGAGCGGGATCTATTTATCTACTTGCACTTTGACGTGCTTTTGAACTGCTAGGTGGGCAGGAGCAGGGACCCAGCAATGGGAGTTCACCCCATTGCGGGGATTCGAACCGCCGACCTCCTGATCGGCAAGCCCATTAGAGGCTGTTAAAAGGTAAAGGGACCCCTGAGCATTTGGTCCAGTCGTGGTCGACTCTGGGGTTGCGGCACTCATCTCGCTTTATTGGCCGAGGGAGCCGGCGTACAGCTTCCGGGTCATGTGGCCAGCATGACTAAATTAAAGGGTTTAAGGAGGCCAAATCTCTCCTGCCTCCATTGAGAGCACAATATCTATTGTTGCTATTCCCCAGGAATAAGATTGTGGGCTCAAGGCCCACACTGGGCAAAAGATTCCCACATTCCAAACTAGATGACCCTCATGGTCCCTTCCAATTCTATGGCCGAATTGGGACTTGTGGAGAATTTCTGCAGTTATTTCATTTAAAGAACGTAGTGTGCTACCGCTAGGTGGCAGAAAAAGCCAGCTAATAACTAGGTGGAATTATCTTCTTGCACAGTGAAGGAAAACAGGCCAGCCTTTCGTTTGTTTGGACTTATTTGGGTTTGGGTTTGTCTCGGATTATTTCTTCCTGCCAAAGCAACTTCTCAGAGTAAATATAATATCAACACTGCTGAGATGCTGAGGGTAAGAAGCATTGTGCTTGCTCTCTTCAAGCAGCGATTGCAGCAGCATCTTCTCCTTGCTTATATTAGCGAATGAGGCTGACCTTTGAGAATTCACTCAGGACCTACCCAATGGCTTTTTACCAAGATGACTGAATCATCGCTCACCAAAATTGCTGGGAATATGAGAAACAGAGGAGAGAGAGGAGGACATGACCCAGATTCTCTTACCAAGAACGTCCTCCAGTATGTTCTTTTTTTTTTTTTAAGCATTTTTATTAGCAGGGGTGGATGAGAGTAAAAGCAAGCACCGATTCTTCTTCCCTGCCCTTCTAGTTTCCAGACTCTGTGCTTCATCCAAAGCAAGAACAGGGAAATAGATTGTGTTGGATTCCAGGTCCTTTCAACACAAGCATGGCTGATGGTCAGATTCGATAGGAGTGGCAGTCCAATCAACATCTGAAGGACCACATTTTCCCCATCACTGATCTGAAGGCCCCTAGTGTAAGGGTTAAAGGGGTTGCTCGTGCGTAAGTTGCCGCCACTCCTGGCTAGGTTGCCTGGTTAAACCTTTTCCGTCTGGACAGCCCTTCACTTCGTGGCTGTTTCAGTCGCTAGCAGAATCCGTCAGTGGGCGTTTCTTGAACCTCTTCCACCAAAGCAGTTCTTTGACGCCAAGTCTCCGCCTACTCTCCCTGCGCGGAAGTCTTCTGCGCAGGGTGGGTGTGGGCAGCGGAGGACCCGTGCTCTCCCTGCTGGTCTCCGGCGAGGAGTCCTGGAGCCCCCTCGCCGATTCCCCCATCTGCCCCCCTTTATCCCTGGTGTTACGCTGATTTCCTTCCCCAGCTGATCAGCTGCCTCTCTCCCTGCTGGGCCCTTCTCCGACATCGCTTGGGAGCCTTGCCTCCGCCTCTGGCTCCGATGGCAGTTCCCTGACACCTAGCAATTACTAGTAGCCATTTTTCTGGCTACCAAATCGTTGTTCCCTAAGGTACATTTGAGAAGCAAGAATCCCCCCCCCTTAGCCGTTAAATTGATTTGCCATACAAAAGGTAACAGGATATGTCTTGGCGTGAGCTGGACTTTCTAGAGAAATGGGCCTTCATCCACAACCCTTCTCAAGAGCAATTACTTTATGGATGGAGAAAAGAACATGGAGAGAAAGTGAAAAGGCTTGAATGAAAAGTTGACAAGATGAAGGTATGGAGAGAAGAAATTTAGAGATGGAACCACGTGAGCTGGACTTTCTAGAGAAATGGGCCTTCATCCACAACCCTTCTCAAGACCTATTATTTTAAGGATGGAGAAAAGAACATGGAGAGAAGGTGAAAAGGCTCGAATGAAAAGTTGACAAGATGAAGGTATGGAGAGAAGAAATTTAGAGATGGAACCATGAAAAGAGAAGCACACAGTATGCTAAGGGGACCCACAGTCTCACTAGGGCAGTGGGCACATCATGCATTTAAAGCACATGATTTCCCCCAAAGAATAAAGGGAACTATAGTTTACCCTCACAGAGCTACAAGTACTCTTAGTAAACTGCAGTTGCCAGGATTTGGGGGGGGGTGCCATATGCTTTGAACCACAGGCTTGTGGTTTAAGGCTGCTTGATATGTTCATACAACTTCTGTCCCAAATCACAGGGGTTTGGTGTTGGCTACAGACATGGAATACAGTGGTACCTTGGTTGTTGAACTTAATCCATTCCGGGAGTCTGTTTGACTCCCGGAACTGTTCGAAAACCAAGGCGTGGCTTCTGATTGGCTGCAGGAGCTTCCTGCACTCAATTGGAAGCCGCATCAGCTACGCTGGACATTCAGCTTCCAAAAAACATTCGCAAACTAGAACACTTACTTCCGGGTTTGCGGCGTTCGGGAGCCAACTTGTTCGACGACTAAGCCATTTGAGAACCAAAGTATCACTGCAGTTAATCTCACCCACCTTTATCCTGCTTTGATATGGTAAGTTAACAGATAAATAGGTCTGTTTCATTGGACATGTGAAATGAGTAATTATGTAGTGAGAGAAGAATGCAAATTCACTGAAAATTATGTGGCTCATTGTAAGCTTGTGGGCAACTTACTCTCAGCCCAACCTACCAGCCCAGGCTGCTGCTAAGAATAAAATGGGATAAAAATAAAATGGGATAAAATGGGATTAAAATAAAATGGGATTAAAAACTATATACAGTACAGTGGCCAGGTTAAGAACTGGGTTCTTCAGGTTAAGAACTTAATTCATTCTTAACCTCGGGTTAAGAACTGAATTCGTTCCGGAGGTCCATTCTTAACCTGAAACTGTTCTGCAGAAGCTGCAAAGTCCTCTGCAAACCAACAGCCCACATGTTAGTCATAGGTTTACAGTGGTACCTCTGGTTACGTACTTACTACGTAGGTTGTTAACCTGAAAGTGTTCTTAACCTGAAGCACCACTTTAACTAATGGGGCCTCCTGCTGCTGCCACGCCACCACTGCACAATTTCTGTTCTCATCCCGAAGCAAAGTTTTTAACCCAAGATTCACCCGGGTTAGCGGAGTCTGTAACCTGAAGCATCTGTAACCTCAAGCGTATGTAACCCCGAGGTACCACTGTATTAAATATTCCTAAATATTAAATAAAGTCGAAAGAAGAAAATGGTAAGACTGCTTACCTTATTTGGTAGGCAGCGTTACGGCCGGGCCCTGTGTAACGTGGCCAAGGGTCAGGGACTGGCATCCTCCCCACTACTGCCGCCCCTTGCTGTTGGCACTGGGTGGGGCCCCGCTCAAGGGACAGGCCTCGTCAACCTATCAGCGCCGACAGGGGCGTGTCCACAGGGAATTTAAGCTCTGACGTGGTGAGGGAAGCACAATTGTCTTAAAAGCACCACTGCATTCCCTTCTACAAACTCTCCTCTATTTTTTTCACCTCCCCCCTCTGAATTTCATGCAATAAGCGTCAATGAATTAATCTTTGTGCATAGCAAACCAGAAGGGCAGAAATAAATCAAAGTGAAAGCTGCTATGCGAAAGACGCTCCGCAGATGTGCCATGCAGAGAAATGAGATATACTGTTTAATAATCCTATTGCCACTCTACGGCACCACCCATGTCCCTGAGCCAGAGTTTGCAAATGAGATTCTAGTGGCTAAGATTCATGGATACACCAAAATGATTATTCCATCATTAAGCATTTTTATTGATTTCATTGAGAGAGAACGTTAGGAGTGTTCTGCCTAAGCTTAGTGGGTGCCCTAGAAATGCCCTCCAGATGTTGTTGAATTGCAGACACCATCATCCCTGGCCATTGGCCATGCTGGATGGAGGTGGATGAGAGCTCAAGTCCAACAAAATCCAGATAGCCATATGTTGTCCATCGACCTATGTCCTAGAGAATGACCCATATTTTCTGCCATCGAGTTCAGAGGCAGATCTGCAGGAGTTTCTGAACAGATGAGTAGATATGGACAACACTGGCTCGAATGAATGAAGCCTCTCACGATGAACCACTCCAGAAATGATCTGGATAGTAGCTTGGAGTTTACTGTCATAAAACTCTCTAAAGGGAGAGATTTGCATTTTGTGTGACCTTAAGTACAAAGGTTTCCTACCTCAGGCGTACCAGGGCATGTGCCACTGAGGAAATGCCTGTGAGATGAGATCCTATTACAAATTTTTACTCCTGTACATCAGGCGCACTGGGATCACCACATGCACTTTGGCACATCACATGACAGAAAGTACATGGTCTCCAACTGCCCTGAAACTGCCAGAACGGTTACGAATACCCTTTGGCCAACATGGTTCCTCACTATGTCCCAAATTCTGCAAGAAGGGAAAGGGTGTGGGGAAGGGGGGGCAGGGGGGAAGAGGCCAGTCGCCTCACATGGGCATAGTCAGTGGGACCCATTGGGAGGGGAGGGGGCAGGGTGGCAGTTGCTGCACTGTGCTCCTCAGCTTGTAGTGCTCAATGTATCCGACTATGGTGAAGGTGGGGGCACAAGAAGCCTGTTGTTTAGTCGTTTGGTCATTTAGTTGTGTCCGACTCTTCATGACCCCATGGACTCCTGTCTTCCACTGCCTCCCACAGTTTGGTCAGACTCATGTTGGTAGCTTTGAGAACACTATCCAACCATCTCGTCCTCTGTCGTCCCCTTCTCCTTGTACCCTCCATCTTTCCCAACATCAGGGTCTTTTTCCAGGGAGTCTTCTCTTCTCATGAGGTGGCCAAAGTATTGGAGCCTCAGTTTTAGGATCTGTCCTTCCAGTGAGCACTCAGGGCTGATTTCCTTCAGAATGGATAGGTTTGATCTTCTTGCAGTCCATGGGACTATCAATAGTCTCCTCCAGCACCATAATTCAAAAGCATCAATTCTTCGGCGATCAGCCTCAGGGGGCACAGTTCAAGCAGACACACAGGGGCCCTTCGCTGATCATAGCCACTGACCACAGACACTACGTTACTGGCGCAGAAGTGCCGCCTTATAAACACCCAGCCCAGGTGCCTCTTCTGACATCCAAGGCAGTCTGATGAAAGCCTTGTGGTTTTGCTATATATCATCCCACATATAGCCAAGACATTTGCCAGTATGGTACATACTCCTCTTGGCAACAACTGTTGGGGTGTCAGGATACTGTCAGCGGCTCCCGGCTGGTTGCTCAGGAAAGCATAAAGACAAGGAAAAGTTTTTTACAGCCCTTTTTTATTTTAATCTTTTCAGAGAGAGGTTACAGAACCTAGCCTCTTGGATAATGGTGTTGTCCTGAATGCATCTCCACCCCCCCCCTTCTCTCCCACTTTCTCATTCGTCATCATCACCACCTACTCTGCGGGTGACACTAAGTGCCCTCTGTCTTTGAGCTCTTTGCTCTCCTACTTCTAAGGCTCACCGGCTTCTGGGAGATGGAGGGCTGGAATGTCAGCCGGGTGTTGCTCCTCCTCTCCCATGGCTTCCCAACTTTCCCCCTCATCTGCCTCTGAGCTGCGACCTCCCTCAAACCCCTGTTGTTAGGCCCTGAAACCTTATGATGAAAGGCTGCATATAAATCTTATAAATTAATAAATAGTCCAGGTCAGGCATGTTCAAAGTCCATTTCGGGGGCCTAATCCAGTCCCCGTGGCAATATACAGTATGTCCTGTGGTAAAATCCCAATTAAAAAAGCTGAACAACTTTGTGGTAAAATTGTAAAAAAAAGCTCAACAACTTCAATCCTAAAAAAACTTTGGTTGGCCCTCACGCATGTTCACTTCATCAGATCTGGCCCTCTTTGAAAAATGTTTGGGCACACCTGGTCTAGGGGGTTCTGTTAGAGGGTGCTGTTGCTTTTATTATTGCTCTAATTTTTTAAAAAAATATTTTCAAGTGATTTTAACTGCTTCTTAACTTGTGCGTTTTTATTTATATTTTAACACCAGACAAAAATGTTTCTCTAATTTAACATTCTGAGGCCTTTTAAATGTGTTTGTGGGAGAGGGGCTATTGGGCTTTCTATTTGTTTTACTTTGTTAGTTTGTTAGTTTGTTTTGTGTTCTCCTTTCGTATTTTACTGTTGGGAACCTCCATGCGATCTTCGGATGAAGGGCAGTATACAAATTTAATAAATAAATAAATGAAAACATATAAATAGAGGGGCCTGATTCAGCCATCTCTTCTACTGATCTTATAGGGCAGTACCCCCATCAACCTCAATCTGCCTGCAGCCGGCTCCCCAACTGTCTGCCTTTGTGCTTGCAACTACTCAACAGGGTGGCACTAGCAACTCCCATGATCCCTAGCTAACAGGACCAGTGGTCAGGGATGATGGGAATTGTAGTCCCAAAACAACTGGAGGGCCGAGTTTGCCTATGCCTGCACTAGCCTGTCAGCTCCCTCCTTCTTAGTCTCAGTGTTTCCTTTGTAGAATTGATCAAGGAAGATGATGGGGACAAAACTAGCATGAGGACTCAGCTATACAGCAGCAAATAAAACGTTTTAGGTGTGCTTTAAGTGCAATATACAATGTGACACCACATGGCGACGGCGAGCGTTATGGAAAATTCAATGTACCATATTTTTTCAAAACGCTTTTTGAAAAAAGCATATTCAGAGCAATTTAAATATGTATCTAGACTCCACTGAGTAGGCCCCTGTCTGCTTTCCATACTATCAGTCCCAATACGCACCAGCCATCACTGGAAGGAAGAGCTAGAAGTTGCAGCGGTGGGTGACATTGTGGGGTTCACATTTACATGCAACAGAGGCCTCACCACAAAAGCAAGCAAGATTGCTAGTGTAGGAGTAAGTCCTCATGCAGAGAAGAGTCAAGTTCTGCCACATGCTCATTATTCTCTACATTCTGACAGGGGGCTGAGGAGGAGACTGCGTGCTGGATTCTAATTTGATTCAAAATTCTGAGCGCATTCCAAAATGGCCACTGTCCAAAGACTTTAAGAAACTCAAAGCTAAGTGGCAGTCCAAGTCATCTTCCCATCGATGGTTATCTTATAACACACTCCTCTTCCTCTGCTATGAAAATACACAAAACCAGATTGTATAAAATCTAGTTGGAGAAAGAATTCCCTTGTGGAATTCCAGCTATAGGATAGATAGATAGATAGATAGATAGATAGATAGATAGATGATAGAGAGATAGAGATGGAGATGGATAGATAGATAGATAGATAGATAGATAGATAGATAGATAGATGATAGATAGATAGATAGATGATAGAGAGATAGAGATGGAGATGGATAGATGATTAGATAGATAGATACATAGATAGATAGATAGATAGATAGATAGATAGATAGATGATAGATAGATAGATAGATAGATAGATAGATAGATGATAGATAGATAGATAGATAGATAGATAGATAGATAGATAGATAGAGATAGATAGATAGATAGATAGATGATAGATAGATGATAGATAGATAGATAGATAGATAGATAGATAGATAGATAGATAGATAGATGATAGATAGATAGATGATAGATAGATAGATGATAGATAGATAGATAGATAGATAGATAGATAGATAGATAGATAGAGATAGATAGATATGATAGATGATAGATAGATGATAGATAGATAGATAGATAGATAGATAGATAGATAGATAGATATAGATAGATAGAGATAGATAGATAGATAGATAGATAGATAGATAGATAGATGATAGATAGATAGATAGATAGATAGATAGATAGATAGATAGATAGATGATAGATAGATAGATAGATAGATGATAGATAGATAGATAGATAGATAGATAGATAGATAGATAGATAGATGATAGATAGATAGATAGATAGATGATATAGATAGATAGATAGATAGATAGATAGATAGATAGATAGATAGATATAGATAGAGATAGATAGATGATAGATAGATAGATGATAGATGATAGATATAGATAGATAGATATCATTCCAGCACTCAAATTCCATTCTATATTTCAGTACATCCCTGAAGCATTAATAAACAGGAGTCACAGAGTCTGAAGGGGGAGGAGGATATAGGAAATAGCAAAATAAATAATATTCAGCTTCACATATTTCTGTGGCTGAGTGGTGGCTCACATTAAGCACAACTTAAAAGATCTGATCAGTAAAAATAACTATTGTAAGGGAAAAATTCAACCCCATACTATGCCATTATTAAGACAGAGCAATAATTTCAGCTTGCAGGGTGGAATGAACCCACCATCCACCCAATGTCACCCTGGGTTTTTTCCCAACCCCCTCAAAACAACTTTGGGGAGTATGGGGAGACACAGGGCAAGAAAACCCCATCGCACAACTTGTGTGTTCTATTGTCCTTGCATGGGCTTCCCCTGAAGGAAACTCATTAGTTTAATCATCCCCACTGATTTTTGTATCAATTGAGCTGAAAACATGGAGAACAGGTAAACATCTGAATGCCCTTTCCTTGCCTTTGTCCCATCACAATCTCCTGAACATATCAGAATGGCCATATCAGAAAAAGAATTTGATTCCAGCTTTAGAACTCATTTCTTCTAGAGATCCTGCAAAACCTGACCAGGATCCAGAAAAATAAATATTTGTGCTGCGCTTCAGACACGATAGCACAGATGCAGTGTTGTCTTGTAGAATACTACACTGTGCTACTTTTCTTCCTTCTAAAGCTTTCGCAAAGCCAATATCCTTCCATTGAAACGTTGCCCTAGCTCCATTAGAACCATCTGAAATGAAGCATTTGATACCCAAACTCTCTGCTTCTTGTTCGCTACATTCCCCACCTATCAGTTGTCTTCTTTCCCTCAGTGCCCCCTGCACTGCCTCAATTTACATTGCAAGTTCTGTCGGCGACTGGAGGGTGCTGACAAGTGGGAACCAGGAGAAGGGGAGCTGGAGTCTGACTCCAGAGAAGGGGTCAGTGATTTGTGGGGAACTGTTCCAGCCAGGTGAGAAGAGTCGGAGGCAGGGGAAGCTTCAGAGGTAGAGGGTGGAGCACAAGATGGGTTGGAAGAAGAGGAGGAAAGAGCAGGTCAGGCTCCCCACTCTCTTCTGAACCACTTTCTCCTAGTACCATGAGCGGACTGAAAAGGGATGAGCAGAGGAAGACGCCATGCAGGCATAGTCTCCAGCTGCGTGGATGCAGCCCATTTTGGGAAGGTTTATTTAAATAGTTATCCTTTGTTAGGCATAGCAAACCACACATTATCAAACAGACACCATATACAAATTGTGCAAAATATGAGCTCAACATAACAAGGTTTGTCCCGGTCAGATCTTTAACTCCAGAGAAAATCAATTTGCATAAATAATACAATAAGCACTACCTAATCCCCGATCAATTAAGAACCACTAATTCTCTTTATAATGACCCAGTCTTTCTACATGGACACCACTCAGTATATAAATGGTTAGGAAGTGATCTCCTGTTGCTCCATAAAGTGGAGACCTGGGAATAGCTGCCTAGACACTAGATAAGTGTGTAAATTTGTTAACTCTTTGACAATAGAGTTAACGAACGTGTACGTTCCTTTGGCTGGGAAGCACCTTTGACAAGCTCCTAGGAGCAGGGATCTGTCTTTTGCTGAGGTTAGTCCAGGGTTGAACAATGTAGCACCCTCCAGATGTTGTTGGACTACAATTCCCATCAGCCCCAAGATGGATGATGGAAGCTGTAGTCCAGCAACACCTGGAAAGTACCATATTGGCTACCTCTGTGGTGGTTTTCCAAATGTCATATACACTATTGATAATATGTAACATTTGTTATTGTTGTTGTTTATTAAAAGCAGCCCTAGTTATCTGCATTTTTCCATATCAATGCAAACTATTGTTTGCAAGGTATTTGCAACCAGCAAATCCTTTGAGAGGCTAGTTGTTGTTGTTTTTTAAAAAAAATTTAAAATTATTATTTGGTTCTATATATTTTTCCATCCTGAGCTTTTGGGGGAGGCGGGGTAGGAGAAATTTAAAATCAAAGTACTGTATTAACGCCTGCAATCTAGCCATTCCCCCCCCCTCCCAGAATGCATATTCCACACAATGGGCTCAAGTTTTGACCTACATGGTTTCCTTCCTTCTCCCCCACTTTCTAAAAATACGGTCTCCTAATTAGAAAGTTCTGCCTACTTCACAGAGAAGATGGTTTTGATTCAAGCTCCAACATGCTCAGCTGAAGAGCAAATTACAGCGCTTGCTCCTGCTGTAGCTGGAAAAGCCGCATGAATAAGTTGCTGACTGCACAGCAAAACTATTCATCTAATGTAATGCTGGGCCTGTGGGAAATTTAAAAAAAGAAAGAAAGAAAGGGCAGCAAGAAAAGCTGCAACAATGCCAAGAAGAAAAACTCAGACTCCCAATTTCCTCTTCGGATTTGCCCAGCTCACAGTCAGCAAGTTTTTATTCCCTGCTGACAAAGAGCAGGCTTTCTGACATCCCACGGTACTGAGGATAAAAAGACATCAAGGCTCTGACAGGATTATGTAAAATGCTACCTGGTATAGCATTCTAACCACTCACACAGGGAGAAAGTGCCACTCGCCAAAGAAAGTGCACACACAATTCTCATTTTTGGCTGCAATCTCACAGGCACACATACACACTTACTTCTGAGTAAACTGATTAGTGTGCAGGTTAACACTGATACATTTTTTTATGTATATTTTTTTGGCAAGCCATTCTGAGAGCCTTTTTGAGATGACTTGAACATATAAATAATGAAATATACATTTAAGCTTAGGGCCCCACTCCCGTGGGGACGCCCCCAAAAATTAAAGAAAAAAACTGGATGTGCATTTCCAAAATCTAAGTTCAACAATTACTTTGATAAATACATATTTTTTAATGTGCAAATGGCATTGGATACCTATTAGGTCCATAAATTACCTTACAGCATATATTCAATACAAAAATAGCGACAATTTGTTGTTGACAAAGGACAGCTGGACATATAAAGGGCCCCATTACCTTCAGTAGCTATGGGCCTCGTCAAACCTAAATCCGGCCCTGCCCATACCCTATATAAAGATTTCCTCAGGTTTTTGTGGCGCTGTGGTCTAAACCACTGAGCCTAGGGCTTCCCGATCAGAAGGTCGGTGGTTCGAACCCCCACGGCGGGGTGAGCTCCTGTTGCTTAGTCCCAGCTCCTGCCAACCTAGCAGTTTGAAAGCACGTCAAAGTGCAAGTAGATAAATAGGTACCACTCCGGCAGGAAGGTAAACAGCGTTTCTGTGCGCTGCTCTGGTTTCGCCAGAAACAGCTTAGTCATGCTGGCCATATGACCCAAAAAAACTGTCTGCGGACAAACGTCAGCTCCCTTGGCCAGTAAAGCGAGATGAGCGCCGCAACCCCAGAGTCGTTTGCGACTTGACTTAACTGACAAGGGTCCTTTACCTTTACCTTTACTTTTGGAACCCAGAAACATTTCCCCATGCTGTCCTGATCAGCCCTGGATGGGCATGTTTTTCGCCTTCCATGGCTTATTATGGGTAAATCATTCTCACTGAATAATCATCTCAATCTTACAGACAGTATGGTGAAAGCAAGCCAGAGATTGGGATGGACTAAGGTAATTAGGATGTGTAGTTATTTCCCAATAACTACATTTATTTATTCCCAATGTAGTTATTCCCAATAACTACATTTATAATAATATTTGCCTTTGTAAACAGTGGTGCATTTTTAAAGTAACCCATGGAGTTAACATGCCCAACTTATTTTGACTTTTCCCAAATTTTGGAATCTAAAATCCCATTTGGATCATGTTACAATGATTCGTTTGACCTGCAAAGCCAACATTTTCCAGGAGGCTGATTTGGAATGAAACTGCTGTAGCTAACAAAACCACTTTCAACATATAACAACAAAACTAAAGGCAGCGGTGATTTTTGATTTTTTATTTTAAGCTGCACAAAAGAAAGAAGGTCGTTTTACAATCACAGGGTTGTCGCATGGTTTTCAACACATGCATATTAGTTATTGTTCTTTTTCTTTTCGGATTACTGTTTCTGGGACACAGGAAATGAAAGAAAGGTTTTACTTTAGGCTATGGGGCCCTTATTATTAACATGTGGCTCCTTGCATTGGGATCAAGTATTATGAAACTCTCCACTACGTCAGACAGAGAGTCTCCGTGAAACATCCATATCCGAATTAAAATTCAGGAAAGGATGTGCACTTTAAAACAAATCACCATATGCTTTGCAGTTCATCTATCATCTATCTCTGTACCACAAAAGGCAACCTTCTGTCTACTAGTAGCATTCGTTATTTCTCCCTCTCCATTCAGTTTAATCCTTTACAAAACCAAGGGGCAGGTTTATTAAGGAAATGTAGGCATGGCTAGTGTTATGTACTAAGCTTGGATCCTAGAACAATAGTCAGGTAGGGTCCTAGAATGAAACAACCTGATTGGCTTGTGGGAGCAGCCCAATCAGACTCCAGGAGGAAGTTAATCAGCCTATTAGGCCGGTAGAATCCTAGGATACAACAACTGATTGGCCTGCAGTAGCAGCCCAATCAGCCTCCAGGAGGGAAACAGAATCAACCAATCAGAAGGGACTCATTGTGTAAATAATGTATATAAAGCCTGAGGTTTGGGGGGAAATTCATTCACTGTTTTTTGAGCTTCAATAAAGAGCATGAAATCACTACGCGACTCCGAGTATATTTCACTGGTGACAGAACCTCTTCAGTTTCTGTTAAGTATCTGAGTCCTGTCAACTACAGTAGAACCTCTGTTTGTGACATAATCCGTTCCGGAGGTCCATCTGGAGGTCGAAAAGCGTCGTTGGGCGAGGCGCCATTTTGTACAGGTGCAGGCGGCGATTGCCCACTTCTGCGCAGGTCAAACGGCAATTGCCCACTTCTGCCCATGCGCGAATGGTGGCAAACCCTCCAGTTACTTCCGGGTTTGCCGCGGTCGCAACTTGGAATGAGCGTAAGAAGAGGCAGTGGTAAATAGAGGTTCAACTGTACACTCATATCTGACGGCATTTATGAGTAACAGCTACAAGAGACAGCAGAAAATATTCTAGCAGAAGCTATGTTAATGCCACCTGTTTAAACAATTTAAGTTGCAATCCTATACTCACTTGCCTAGCAGTAAAGCCCATTGGACTCAATGGGGCTGAATTCTGGGTATAGACATACACAGTGCTTTTTTTTCCTTTAAAAAAATGTTTAAGAGTACTCTCATTTTGACTCAAGAAAATCAACATTTTATAGTTCAAATCGGGGAAAATAAATATAGTAAATGGACAAAAGTACAAAGATTCACAAAATGTTTAGGGGTATGCGTACCCCTGCGTCCACCCAGAGAAAAAGCACTGCACATATAGCAACTTTCACCCATTTGGTGCCCTCCCAGACAATGAGCTACAACTACTGCTGTGCTGGCCAGGAATGATTAGAGTTGTGATCCAACAATATCTGGAAAAAACCGGCTTGGCAAAGACTGGTGTATAGAATTGTCCATCAGTCATTCAACATGCTCCACCCCAACCTTCAATGCAGCTCCCAAGAGAGCTTCTTGGTATCTTTGTATGGCTGTGTTTAGAAGCTTTCACTGTGCAACCAGGAACCCTGACAATGCAGTTAGAGAGTGGCTAGAAGCTATTTTCAGAGCTTCCTGCTACGTGGGCAAAGGTGTCCTGTGGTGGCAGGGCTTGCCTGATCGACCTTGCTGCCCTCTTCACTTTGGAAAAACAAACCTCTCATTGAACAGTTCTGTGATGGGCTCCTCCATTATGAGGCCTTCAGAGAACATGGTAGCATAACAGCAGAACTGTTGCAATGTCAAGCTTCTTCTTTAAAACACACGCACATGATTTTGACTATCTTTTTTTGTACAGTGGTACCTTGGGTTAAGAACTTAATTCGTTCTGGAGATACGTTCTTAACCTGAAACTGTTCTTAACCTGAAGTACCACATTAGCTAATGGGGCCTCCCACTGCACCTCCACCGCATGATTTCTGTTCTCCTCCTGAAGCAAAGTGCTTAACCCGAGGTACTATTTCTGGGTTAGCGGAGTCTGTAACCTGAAGCGTCTGTAACCCGAGGTACCACTGTATTTATATTCATTATATACTGTATTTTATTTTAATACAATAAAAATACCTTAAGAAATAAAAATCAATATGAACATTTAACATTATGGATGTTCTGTCTCCCATATTCAACCACAAATCCATGCTGTGGTCCACCTGAATGGACCCGTGTGAGAACCGCTGGCTTCTATTCTTATTATCATTATCATATTTCCCACCTTCCCCCCTTTTTTATTTTTTATTTTGACAAAGTAAAAATCATAGATAAATAAGAATAAAGTGTTCACCCCACCACCGAGACCATTCCATTGTAACTATCCAACCTCCCAAAATTTCAACACCTCTTGCGATGGTTTGACCCCTTTCCGTTTTAACAGTACAAATTCTACAAACACCCTCCGTACCTCCTCAAAATCATTTCTCCTGCGTATTCCCCGTCTTACCTAAATGGCACATGTTAATTTATCATTAATAGCTCTATCCCATACCTCTTTATGCCATTCTTCCTTGGCTATCTTTTTGGCTATCCAAGATCTGAGAGATTCTACCTCATCATGAGAAGGACACCAGAGGATGCCATTGATGCCAATCCAACAAAAGAGGTGGAATTTCCATTCACAGACACATTTCTGCCATGCCACACCATTATGGCATGCAGATGGTAGAGGGCAGGACACACAGAATGTGTGGAGAAGCTACTCTCATGTATTAAATGGTGTCTCAGAGTGGTGACTGGCTCTGAAAAGTTCCTACCAGCACCTCAATGGATTTGTTTTGTATCACCAACATCTAAAACTCCAAGTTAAGATGTAAGTGCTCAACTCAACGAATTTTGTCTATCCAATGAAATAGCAGAATAAAAAACACTAGCAAAATAAGAAGGTGTTAGGAAATAAAGGTAAAGGGACCCCTGACCATTAGGTCCAGTCATGGCCAACTCTGGGGTTGTGGCACTCATCTTACTTTATTGGCCGAGGGAGCCGCATACAGCTTCTGGGTCATGTAGCCAGCATGACTAAGCAGCTTCTGGTGAACCAGAGCAGCACATGGAAATGCCGTTTACCTTCCCGCTGGAGCGGTACCTATTTATCTACTTTCATGTGCTTTGGAACTGCTAGGTTGGCAGGAGCAGGGACCAAACAACGGGAGCTCATTCCGTCGTGGGGATTCGAACCGCCAACCTTCTGATCAGCAAGTCCTAGGCTCTGTGGTTTAACCCACAGCGCCACCCGCGTCCCTGTTAGGAAAAAGAGCCATGCTTTAAAACAGCACTGTACATCTCAGAAAGAACAGGATGAAAAATTCACTATTTTATTTTTCCCTAGGCAGCTGTCCCCGTTTCAAATATTATTGCAATTTGTTCATTGAGATCTGAGTAGGAAAACCAAGTAACTGGGATTTCGGCTCCCAAATATTCAAGCCTAAACTTTTGATCTAGAGCTTTCTGCTCAGCTTTAGAGTTCTACCATTAGCGAAGGACACTAGGCACCACTGATTTCTTTGAAGAAAAACAAACTTTCCCCTTCTAAATGAAAGATCCCATTCGTCAAGTGAAAGCTGTCATGTCACAAATTTATATCCCTGCTGGCATTGCACAGCTAGATAACCAAAGCGATTAATGTCATGTTTTTAGGTGAATTTGTTCAACAACTGTCAGACATCCACCCATAAATGATCCACCGTATGCATGAACTTAACCCTCCTGTTTATAGTTTCCCTTTTAATATGCACCACTTGGAGAGCAATTCTTCAAAGGTTTCAGTCTCCCACACATCACTGCTTAG
The DNA here is from genome assembly GCF_964234715.1 of Podarcis melisellensis. Classification (NCBI taxonomy): domain Eukaryota; kingdom Metazoa; phylum Chordata; class Lepidosauria; order Squamata; family Lacertidae; genus Podarcis; species Podarcis melisellensis. Next base: position 118,386,305 of record NC_138528.1, read on the forward strand.
GCTAAAAACTGAGCGCCACATCTTGAGCAAACAATGAATATAAAAGGAGTGTTTCAAAGAGTAAACTTTGCAAGCACCAGAGGCTGACCTCTGTTGTTTGCCGTTTGCATGTAGCACTTCAAATTTCAAAAGTACTTTCTTGGTTTGCCATGACCTCACATCAACTCTGTGATGCAGGATACCATATGGGTATGTCTACACACTATGAACTTTTATTGGTTCTATACCGATCAGTCACGGTTTGCCCTGAAGGAACACTGACATTTTTCCTTTGTTGAGGGTGCTGATAATTTTCCATTAGAGATCCCACACTCCCAAACAACAGTGCTTTGAGTCTCTGGAGACGAGGACAATGACTGATAGCTTGTAAATAGTGTGGATATAAAACTTTACTTACAACTAGGCGGCTCAGGAGGGAGAGCAGTTACTGCAAAGCCACTTGGCTGATTAAGGCCTTGAATCCCCTGAGATCCAGAAATATCTCTCTGGTGACATTAGGGCATGTCATTTTAGAGGGTGAGGGTCTTAAAAATACGATTTTGGATGTCAGGAATTCAAAGCTGTTATTGTTTCTGTGACTGGACAACATATGATAAATATTGTCTAGTCACAGAAACAATAACAGGTTTGAATTCCTCACACCCAAAATCGTATTTTTAAGACCCTCACCCCCTAAAATGACATATATATTATCATATGATATATTTATATCATAGAAACATAGAATTTGTTGGAAGGGACCATAAGTGTCATCTATTCCAACCCCGGCAATGCAGGAATGTTTTGCCCAACACGGATCTCAAACCCTTGACCCTGAGATTGAGTCTCATGCTCTACCAGCTGAATTTAGCTTGGCGATTCTGTGTTTGATGAAGAAGCACATAAATTGCCTTCTGAAATTCAAAGAATTGTTTTTTTCTGAAAAATGTCAGGTAATGCTTAATAAAAATAATAATAATAAATATATAACTGCAAGTACTTGGCAATCATTTTTAATCATTTCTATGAAATTTTACTTACCAACCAAACCAAATTATATTACTCTATTCAAAATCTCTTTTGGATTCCCAATTCATATTACAACATTTTAGCACTCCTCGTTTTTGGAGTTTGAAAGTTGAAAAATTCAGCATGCCCAAATGGTGGTTGTGGCCACAGCAAGAAGAAGAAGAAGAGGAGTTTGGATTTGATATCCCGCTTTATCACTACCCGAAGGAGTCTCAAAGCAGCTAACATTCTCCTTTCCCTTCCTCCCCCACAACAAACACTCTGTGAGGTGAGTGAGGCTGAGAGACTTCAAAGAAGTGTGACTGGCCCAAGGTCACCCAGCAGCTGCATGTGGAGGAACAGAGACGCGAACCTGGTTCACCAGATTACGAGTCCCTGCTCTTAACCACTATACCATACTGGCTCTCAGTTTTGTTTTTGTTTTTAAATAAAAAATTAATTTGAGAGCCATTTCCATGGTATCACAGAAAATTGCCATGGTCCATAGTTAAAGAGGCCAGGATCAGACACATGCCTTCCCACTCAGATAAGTTAGAAGAGTTCACGCTGCTCCAAGAACTATTGTTTTAGCCTCGCTGCATAACATCCACATCCCCCCCCCTCTCCACCCTACAAATCAACACATGGGTGAGAAACATGCTTTTTGAAAAGGATAAGCAAGTTCAGTTTCCTGCACATTTCAGAATAAATCTTCACTTATAGCATTCAGTTACAGACCTGGTTTTTCATTAAATGGTTGACTAGATGCACAGCGGGGCTCAATTCTCACTCTGAAGGTGATGCACAGAGAGGGGGTGCTTACCTCTTCAACAACCAACCCTTCTGCAACCAAAACGGAGATCCACCCCCACCCCCTGGGTGTCAGAAGTCCAGGTTCCCAGCTTGATAACACAGTAAGCAGAGGTAATTAAAAAGGAGGATTTATTGCAAAAAAAACAGATACGGTAGTTCCGGACGGTTCTTACAAAGCCTCCGGCATCATTACTCAATATGACCCTTCTGAAGACTCTTTCCGGTGTCTACAGAATATATTGAACTTTTGCACCTTACGTCTCTTGTTTTGCTTCCTGTCTAGCAGCCCTCGCCTTCGCCAACTGTGTGGACTTATTGGATCAGCTCCAACTCTACCTTTCAGAGAGGCTGCCTCTGAGTTTGTTCGCTTCGTTTTGTGCTTCCTGCGAGCTTTGGCTGTGTTCCAGCCTGCTCTCAGCTACTGCCTTATCAGCCAAACCGTCAAGTTCAGGAAGAGCCAAAGTCTGCAGCTGCCAGCTCTCCCCTGCCTGCCTAACATCTAAGCTTCTCTGTTCCTGGCTGCTTTCTGCCATTGGCTGCAAACTTTCGCTTGGAGCTGGCTCATTCCTGACACTGGGTGACTAGGATTCAGGAGGGGGAGACCATATGAATGTCAATGGGGACTCCCCTCCCTCAAGGCTCCTTGTCACCCAAGGAGGACAATATTATCACTAGACATGGAGGAAAGAAGAGCTAAGCCTATTCATCAGTCCCCTTCCAGTGAGTCGCCTTTCCAGTACGAATCTGGCTCCTCCACGCCTGTAGTTCTTTAAGGGAAATGAGATACATGAATCACAATTAAGTCAATGATGAGTTTGGCCCCTAGTGACAAATTGCAGGTCACCTAGAAAAACGAAGATAGATCCCTGCCATTTGCACAGACTGTCTTGTAGGGTTCACAATGGCCCCTTTCAGCCATACTGATGTCTAGCAGGAGATCATCAGAGCTTGAAGCTTGCGCTACAAGTCAATTACCTAAATCAATTGTGCTAAATGATGAGCATATCTGCTGCATCCTTTAAATCAGAGACAGTCAGCACCTTGCGTCCTCTCCAAGTGGAGGCTGCAGTATGCCGTGGTTATAAAATGAAGCAACTATGCCCATTCTGAACCCTGTGGAGCATGCCCGCGTCACTGCCAGCCACTTCCCAAAACCTCTGGCATTGACAAGAACATTTCCCATGTAATCACAGTGGACCATGTGGCAGGACAGTTGGGTCAAACAGGGAGCAATAGTCCCACAAAAGCAGCCTCCAGATTGAGAAATGGATAGATAAGTCAGTTCTTAGCCCATATGTAGGCATCAGTCAGTGGGATGCCAGCAACAGCAAGACATCAGTCAATTCATACCAGTGAAGGCAGTAGTCCACACTTCAAATTGCTGTATGAAATCTCCACCACAAGCTTCTGATGTGATTTCACAATGAAAAACACAGTCCATTTCCAATGTTGCAGTCAAAAAATACACAAGACCATTATGATACATTAACCACAAGTCTACCATTATGATAGCTGTGTAGAAGGAAGTCAGCTGTGAGTTAATGTGTCTCTGTTCCCTCTAAACCAGTACTCTTCAACCTTTGCGGTACCAGTCACAGTGACACTCAGGCAGTGAGTACTAAGTAGAATGAGAGAACAAACTCAAACAGACAACGGTGCGGATTAAAAATGGCCACAATTTTATTGGTTACAGGTGTAGGTGGGATTTTGCCTCAGCTATTTGGTGTGTATCCATTTTAGCCTCCTGTCGGAGGGCTGAAACCACATCAGGGACATGCCAAGGAATGTGGCTTTCCCCCAAGATGTTGATCTACCAAGGTAGCCATCCTAGGCCCTTCAAGACCCAATGCCTTAACTGCCACACAATGTGGATTTCGAGACATCTCATCGCCAAAACACATACAACTTCAACCAATCAGAGATACCCTTAAGCACATCCACCAACCAGCACTCGTCCCCTGAGGTGGAAAAATGAACACCATCAGATTTGGGGGGGGGGAAACACTTCTTAATTTTTTAACATGTATATGCATGGTGGTAGTGCTCCTCTTGCGACCCACCTTAGATCAGGATGTGGCCCACTCGTCGGTCCTGGCCCACCAGCTGAAGACTCTAAACAACTGTAGCCATGCATGAAAGCAACACACTGTGAAGAAATACCTGTTTTCACAGGCATTCCCTTGGTCTCTCAAACTCAACTGTGCGTTTTAATTAGCGTGTTGTTTTAATGGGACTTTTGTTGCAAAAATTTAATTGTGAGCGTTTATATTTTCGTGTTTCACTGGGGTCGTTTTACTGTGTATTCCAATTTGTTTTAATTGGCTTTTGTAAATCGCTCAGAAGCTACTTTGGCATTAAATGGGCTATAATTGATAAATAAGAATAATATAACAACTCTGTAAGATTGATGATAGGTAGTATCTCAGGGTAAGGCGGGGGGTGTCAACAATGACCACCATATTCCCTGAGTGTACTGATTTAATTCTTTTCTCAGAAGTGAGTGACAGCCAGTTTCCACAGGAGAAATTAAAGAGATCCTTTTTGCTTACACCAATGGGTAAGGGCCAAGCCTGCCCCCTGCTTCTGACACACTTTGTTTGTTCTTGTTTTGTCATTTGGCTATACTAACTCCCACCCCCACCCCCAAAAATAAGGGAGCTAGCAGTGAAAAACTGTGACTTCTGCCTTTGGGGATGAAAGTGATGGACTGATTGAACCAGCAGTTCCATTTCATGAATTGCCTTCTCTGGAGCAGCCCCTAAGCTATGAGGTTTCCTGCTTACAGTTACGTCTGCTGCCCTTATTGTGCAGTTTTTATCATTTGCTGATAAAGCATGGGTATGATCAGATACATTGGTTGGTTGGTTGGTTGAACAATGCTAGTCTTCTGATGTAAATTTTCTTAACTGATTTTCAGTATTCTAAATTCTGTTTTATACTGATTGAACTGAGTTTGATACTGTGTTATATTGTTTTAATGTAGTTTTAATATTTTGTTGGAAGCCACCCACAGTGGCTGGGGAAACCCAGCCAGATGGGCAGGATGATGATGATGATGATGATAAGTTGTTGTTGTTGTTGTTAGCTGGCCTGGGGCCTTGTGGTGCAGAGTGAGTAAGAAATCTTATAAGACAGGCATAGGCAAACTCGACCCTCCAGCTGTTTTGGGACTACAACTCCCATCATCCCTGACCACTGGTCCTGTTAGCTAGGGATGGTGGGAGTTGTAGCCCCAAAACAGCTGGAGGGCCGAGTTCGCCTATGCCTGTTATAAGGATTTCCCTTAGAATCCATTCAGGAGGAAAATGCTCAGGGTTCTTATCCTAAACCACCTCAATTATTTGAAGGGCTAGATATAAATCCATCAAATTAATTAAATATATTTTAGAAAGAAATGAAAACTCATTGTACAAACTTCCTGAGACTGAAGTGCCTCAGATTTCATATAAGGGATTACATATGTGAATGTCTCTAGTGTTAGAAACTTCTGTCAGGAGAAAGCTAGCCTATTAGGGAGGAGCCTAAACTAAAAACCTGGCTTTCCACATGTAGGGAGTTTTGGACATGGGAGAACATAATCCCCTGCCTGCTTTCTCAATTACTGCAGTCCCAAGAACAGTGTGGCATGTTCACTTTCTGAGAATTTGTACTAGCCCTAAATGCCATACGTGAAAGGACAGGAAAAAATAACATCATGATTTAAGCTCCACAGTAAAGATAACAATGAGTTTATAGAAAACAGATGTCTTGGGCTGCTATTTTATAGGTAAAGCTGTGTCAGCTTTTCTGAAATAAGCATCCTCTTTTCATCGCTCTAAAAAATTGGCAGTAACAGTTTCTACATCTTACCAACAAGTTCTCACTCCAGGAATGATATGCTTGGAAAACACTGAATAAACATTAGTTTGGGGAACAGAATAGTTCTCTCTCTCTCTCTCTCTCTCTCTCTCTCTCTCTGTGTGTGTGTGTGTGTGTACCATCCAACAAAACTGAAAAACAGATTGTGTGAATAAGAAATGGAGGTAGACGTTTTACACACTGCAAATCTTTTGTAAGCTGTCCTTCTCTCCTGACAAGATTCAATTCTTGAGATTGCAATGAGAAAGCACCTTCAATGTTATGTAGGAAAATTAACCATGGAGGAGGGAATCTATCAGATCTATCATTTGGTTCTCTTCTGCAAGTTTAGAGAGCAAGCCAAGGTAGGGCTTCCAATTGGCTGCAGGAAGCTCCTGCAGCCAATCGGAAGCCGCGTTGGACGTTCGGGTTCCAACGAATGTTCGCAAACCGGAACACTCACTTCCGGGTTTGCGGCATTCGTTTGTCCCTCAAGGCGTTTTACTTGCAAGGTACAACTGTATGACAGAATTGGTTGGACATGTTAAATAGCAGCAGCAGCAACAACAACAACAACAACAACAGAGATAAGAGATAATACATGGTGAGTAAAAATAAAATCTATTTACCTAGAGTTGCTATACAGTGGTGCCTCAGGTTACAGACTCTTCAGGTTACAGACTCCGCTAACCCAGAAATAGTACTTCAAGTTAAGAACTTTGCTTCAGGATGAGAACAGAAATCGCCCGGCGGCAGCACGGCAGCAGCAGGAGGCCTCATTAGCTAAAGTGGTACCTCAGGTTAAGAACGGACCTCCAGAATGAATTAAGTTCTTAACCTGAGGTACCACTGTATTTCAAAAAGTAAAAAACAGGGCACCCTGAAAGTTGTTGAGCTTTTTAAAGACAAACCCCAAAAGTGTTGAGCGATTTCTCAGTTTACAAACCGCCACCTTCTGGAAATTCCCCCAAATGTCCCTTCCACCTTTGAAATCCCAGTAATGTCCATATGGCAGTCCTAATATACCAGTTCTGGAAAGAATAAAATATTGAGGTGGAGGCAGGTTAGCCCTGCTCCTCATAATCAATCACATGGTACAGTGCATGCACACCATTTGAATAGCAATGCCCATCAACTTTGTGGGGGGACTGCCCCCTCAAATATTTTATTGGAGGGTCCGAAGGAACCTCGGTCCCTAGCAGTTGTCTCCTATGCATGCTTTAAATGCTCGATGTGGAGAAATGGATTGGAGGAAGTGGCAATCAACTCTTTTCTGTGTCAACTAAGCTTTCTGGCCAGTTTGTGAATGAGAGTATCTGTGTCACTATTGACTTCTGTATGAGAACTTCCATTTGGTCAAACACATAGACAGCCAGTGCTACTTGAGCAGCTTAGGTCCATATTTTTAATGCCAAGGAAGTTGACTGATCCCTCTGCTACATTATGCCTCCTCTCTATAGAAGCAAGATGTCCACTTAGAAAATGGCCTGTGGGTCTCCAGCTGCAGCTCATCTCTGACCATTGCCATGCTGCCTGGGACTGATGGGAATTAGAGTCTAGCTACACTGTCTGGAAGGAAGGGACATGGGTGGCACTGTGGGTTAAACCACAGAGCCTAGGACTTGCCGATCAGAAGGTCGGCGGTTCAAATCCCCGCGACGGAGTGAGCTCCTGTTGCTCCGTCCCAGCTCCTGCCAACCTAGCAGTTCAAAAGCACCTCAAAGTGCAAGTAGATAAATAGGTACCACACCGGCAGGAAGGTAAACGGCGTTTCCATGCGCTGCTCTGGTTCGCCAGAAGCGGCTTAGTCATGTTGGCCACATGACCCAGAAGCTGTACACCGGCTCCCTCAGCCAATAAAGCGAGATGAGCACCGCAACCCCAGAGTCGGTCACAACTGGACCTAATGGTCAGGGGTCCCTTTACCTTTACTTTACACTGTCTGGAGGGTCTCAGTCCCCCATTCCTAACTTAAAAGTGTGGCATATGCTTGCTTTTTTTCTTCTTTTGCTGATTTGTGGTTTCGAAAGCAAAATAGCTGCAGACATATAATTTTAGTTGGCTACAATGCTGGTGTATGGTAGCTTACAATTCAGGCCTTTTGTGGTGCCTTGGTTTTTAATTTCCCTTTAGCTCTTCCCCTCGGGCATTCCTGCAAAATCCCCCTGGAAAAAAGTAACCGTTTCATTCGTCATGGACTCAATTAGTTTGATGTTGCGCAGAGCAGGGCAATGTCTGTACTCATAGCTTACCTTTAACTCAAATAGGGCAACTCTATAACAAACACACACCAAAGCTAGCTCAGAGGCCTCGTGACAACTTTCCATTTATAAAAGAGGTGTCTGGAGAGGGAGGGAGATTATGGCATAACTTAGCTACGCACACATGGCTTGTCTCACAATGCTCCAAGGACCTGGACTGCAAGAATCCATTTTGTAAAGAGAAAGTTAAAAAGACAAAACACCGCACTCACAAATGTTCAGGGTGAAGCCAGGAGGGAGAAGATGCACTGCATATTATTATCAATTCTTCTCTTTTCACAAAATCTTATTGAGCTTCAGTGTTCCTCTATACTGGGTTTATCATCCCCTAGGTGGGCCTAAAATAGAAACGAGCCAACAAACCGCTGCAAACAAAATGTGTGTGCTTGAGAATCCATCAACATTGCGTGCTCTCTCTCTCGCTCTTGGTTTCACAGTCTTAAGGTCAGTTCTCCAGATTTCCAAACCATTTTGCAATTTTATTTCACTTTTTAAAAAGTTTCGTTTTAAAAATCATCAGCATTTCGTGCAAATTTCTCTTAATATACATATTTTTGTCTGCACTTTTTCTCCAACTTGCAAAGCCACTTTCCCAATTTTGTACGCTACTTTTACCAACCTGTGCGTTTATATGCATACACCACCCATTTCTGCCTCCATTACTTGGCTGGAGAGCTTTACTGAAGGATAGGCAAACTCGGCCCTCCAGGTGTTTTGGGACTACAACTCCCATCATCCCTGACCACTGGTCCTGTTAGCTAGGGATGATGGGAGTTGTAGTCCCAAAAATAACTGGAGGGCCGAGTTTGCCTATGCCTGCTTTACTGCAACGCCTAGAGAAGTGCAAATATTGAAAGATGGCTGGGTTTTGGTTCGCATATTGTTTCAGGAAATATGAACTGGATCGGATTTCTCCTCCTTTCCTAGTTTCTGCAGTGCAGAATTCTTCAGAAACCAGGACACAGTTCCGCCCCCAAGTTTAAAGAACGCTCACTGCCTTATGCCTAGAAAGTCCCTCGACATTAATCATTTCTGTGCAGATTATCTACCCACCAGAAAGAGATGCCAGCCTTGAGATACAAACAGGTCTTTGTGCCACGTTGCATATCTATTTTTGAAGAAGAGAGCCATTCTCTCGGGTAAAACTGGCAGCTTCCTGCCACATCCACCCACATTTGCTAGAGTTCCTTCTTGCAAAGCCTTTGACAACCAAAGGAGGAATTGTGGTTTGGTTTTGGGTGTGTGTGTGTTTGTTCTTCAAGAGATCATAGGAACTTACTACATACGAAACACTGCTGCACTAATTTTTCCAAGAATTTCCCAGCCCCCAAATTATAGGATGCAGGAATGTCCTGAGTTATTTCAAACCACGCACACAATGCAGCAAGATTGTTTGTGGGTTTATGATGCGCCGAGAGATGAGTAACCCATCGCTACAAAGGCAATGCAGCAGGCCTTTGGTCTGCACTTTTTAAGCCTGCAGTTTTCAGATCACATTCCTGTAATGCAGCAGGGGTCAGTGTGATGCGCGGATAAGATGCAGAGTCTAGGGCAGAAGCTGGAGGGCACATGAACTAAGAGCTAGGGCTGCACTCCCACCAGGGCCGTCTTAACCATAGGCATTAGGGGTGCAGAGCACCCGGGCACCGGGCTCTTAGGGGCGCCAGGCCGAGAGTCCGGGGCCCAAGAATTGGAGTCCGGGGAAGAGCCCACCCATTGCAACACCACACTGGGCTCTTCTGCTGTGGGCAGCTCTCTGCCGCGAGTTCGGGGGCAAGCGAGGCCCTGAGGTGGCAGACCATCTCCGCCCTCCTGCGCACCTGGGATTGGTGTAGGGCCGTGGAAAGGGCCACCTAGGGTGTGCTGCCCACACGACAAGGCACCCAGCCTAGCGCTGCCGCCTAGCGCTCCTCTGCGCTCTGCTCTGCCCTGCCTGCGCACCTTGACAACTCTGGCCAACCTGGGGGAGGGGGCGCCAGGTAGATTTTTGCACCCCAGCGCCGCATATGCTTAAGACAGCCCTGACTCCCACCTTGGCTATTCATGCTTCATTGTTTCCAAATGCACTAGGATAATTCTACCTTAGGGTGTGGGCTACATACCATATTTTTTGCTCTATAAGACGCACCAGACCACAAGTTTTTGGAGAAGGCAAACAAGAAAAAAAATATTCTGAATCCCAGAAGCCAGAACAGCAAGAGGGATCGCTGTGCAGTGAAAGCAGCGATCCCTCTTGCTGTTCTGGCTTCTGGGATAGCTGTGCAGCCTGCATTCGCTCCATAAGACACACAAACATTTCCTCTTACTTTTTAGGAGGGAAAAGGTGAGTCTTATAGAGCAAAAAATACGGTATGTACTATACTGTCACTAGGCTGGGCTTTATGTCTTTGAACATATTTCTGGCGTCTGCCCATGCCCAAGCAGTGTTGGTCTAAGGGAAGACCATTATCATGCTGGGAGTGGAGAGAGTAGATTATGTTTGAGGATGTTCGGGGGAGCAGGATGTTTGAGAGGCCAGATCTCTTTATAAGATCTTATTGGATTTGCTGGAGCCAATCAAAAGCAGTGCTAGAACAGAACAGACAATATTCACAACAGCTGCTGGCATGCCAAGATTGGAGGGAGGGAGAGAGGGAGGGAAGAGTGTCTCCTATGAAATATGCTCTCTCTCAAGTACCCAAAGTACCCACTGGTATTTCCTTTGCATAAGGCAGGAGAAGCCCACAGGATCTAGCAGGAGGAAAGTGGGGCAGGGGGAGGATAATAATCAGCGGCAGTGAGATCCAGTGCTGCTGATAGAATTACAGTCTTCAGAAATCAGGGAAGACATTAAGTTAGTCTACTGATTTTCAGAGTACATACCTGTAGGGATGGATGAATCTGTCACTTTTGGTTTCTCTCCATTTCTAATTTTTCCACATCACATCACTGCTTCGGGTTGTGATTTTACACACACACACACACACACAATCACCAGCACTTTACTATGCATTTCTGTTAATATACCATTTTAGCAAAGTATTTCCCCTAATATACGTTATGCATGTTATTTTCACAATCGTGCACATCCTTCTACACATTTTATTCGTTTGTTTGGATGACTGCATCACAAAGTTCACTGAATTCCAAGGGATAATTGTGTTCTGGTTCCTGTGTCCTTTCACGAAGGTCAAACCAGTTAGGTTCTCATTAAAATGCAACCCATGCCAAATTTCTCCCATATCCCTACATACATATCAGTTTGTTCTGTGTGGCTGTATGTACAGATAACAGAGCCAGAATCATAAGAACCGCTTGCTAAAGGACACCAGTCGGTTCTCCAAGTTGACTGGCTACAAGTACCCACCCTGGAACCTTATGCTGAAAGGCTCTTAAGAAATATAAAAATCAGAAGCAGCTCACAGGGTGGGGCAGTACCTCTATGCTAGCTTCCCAGGAGGTTGGCCACTGTTGCTTTCAGAGAGCAGCAGCATGGTGGGGAGGTCAGAGTGGTGTAAACTCACCAGCAGGAGCCAATCTGCTCCTACTGCTGCATTTGCACTGCGCCAACCTTCCTCGCCAATCCCCTTCTTCCTCCCAGTGAGGAACAACATCCCACCTGTGGGGGGTTAGCAGTTCCACCACACCAAGTCAGCCTCTGACAACCATAAGAATAAACATACAAATCTGGCATCCAGAAACACAGTAAAGGTAAAGGGACCCCTGACCATTAGGTCCAGTCTCTGGGGTTGTGACGCTCATCTCGCTTTATTGGCCGAGGGACCCAGTGTACAGCTTCCAGGTCATGTGGCCAGCATGACTAAGCTGCTTCTGGTGAACCAGAGCAGCACGTGGAAACGCCGTTTACCTTCCCGCCAGAGTGGTACCTATTTATCTACTTTGACGTGCTTTCGAACTGCTAGGTTGGCAGGAGCAGGGACCGAGCAATAGGAGCTCAAAGGGATTTGAACTGCCGACCTTCTGATCGGCAAGTCCTAGGCTCTGTGGTTTGGACCACAGCGCCACCCGCATCCCCACACCCCTGACCATTAGGTCCAGTCGTGACCGACCCTGGGGTTAAGACGCTGATAAAAGACACTATTTCCCCCCCCAAAAAAAAAACAGACAAGGCTCTGGAAGGCCAGGAGCTGATACAAGTTTGTACCTTGCTCAACTAAATTACATGTGGACACTGTCAGGCGGGGGGAGGTTGGCCGTAACTCCCATAGCCTTCCACTATGACTGAGAAGATTTAAAGATGAAGTGACTTCTGATTTGCTATGTACATAACTAACCTAGTAAGCACAAGCAATGAATGTGTGTTAGGCACAGAAGTGCCAAGTTCCACCCAACAATGGGGGGCCCGCCAAGCAAGGCCTGCCACCACTGTGAGCCCAGTGATGCCACTGCTGCCAAGGTCCAGTGCCACTGTGGCAAGGCCTGGCAAGGCCCACTGCAGCAAAATTGGGGGTGGCTCAGCCCCATCCCAAGTGACTTGGGGGGCCTGAAGACACCTCAGCCCTGTGGAGTTGGCGCCTATGGTTAGGAAGCACAGCTGACCAGATCTCCACTGGAACCAAAGTTTAAATAACCGCACACCCTTCCTCAGCAAGACTTGCAACTGTGCTAAAAGGAAAGTGCCCAAAGATTTTCTACATCAAAATTGCTACCATTTTGTAAGAGAGTGTATTTTTCTACATTGGACTTGTGATGTATTGTAGGAACGTTGGAAGGTGTCTAATACTGAGTCGGAACACTGGTCCACCTAGTTCTGTGTTCTCTATCGGGGGTGTCGAACGGGTGATCTACTGGTAGATCACCGGGGTGTTAAAGGTAGGTCGCGGGATGACAGGAAGTGATCACTCCCCCCAAAAAAGTGGAAAAACTGAGGCCTCTCCCTCCCAAAAAAAGCTCAACAACTGGGGGATCTACCCAACAACTGATCTACCCAAAATGGTAGATCTCTGTCAGCTTTTTATAGTAGGAGTAGATTGCAGTCTCTTGGGAGTTGGACGTGCCTGGTCTACACTACTGGCAATGAGATTTCAGACAAGGGTCACCTCCAATTGTACCTAGAGATGCCACCAATTGAATGTGTTCCCGTTTTCAAGGCCCCTGAGCCATACCCCTTCCCACCCTTCTTTCAAAGGAAGGGAGCATCAGTGGGTTTATCAATAAGCTTCCTCGTGAGTAGGGATCTTAACCTAGCTCTCCCTGATCCAAGTCCATTGCTCTACATCTGGTTCTGTGTAAACACAAACAGGATAGTGCAGCACCACAACTGCATGAAGAAAAGCGGTAGAAACTTTTCGGAATGGTATTGCTACTGTCTTGAGGAAACTGTTCCCCATATGTTGCATTTATTTGTCACAGAGAAGGGAAACTTACAACCCTCTAGGTGGAACTCCAACACCTGTCAGCCCCAGCTAGCATGACCAATGGGCAGGGATGATGGGAATTGCAGTCCAAAATTAATATCGGGTGGGCTGCAAGTTCCTCACCCCTGATTTATCACAAGTATATTGTATCTAAGCCCCCCTCCCAAGGAAGCAGATGTAGCACCAACTCCATTTTAGGAGACACCTCTGCCAAGGAATGATGTTGAATAGGGAAGGTTCGCTGCCTCTCAAAATAGAGTCACAGCAATCCGCATATGTTGCATTCTACATATGCCTTCTTCTTTTCCTCCCCTCTTTCACTGCCTGATAAAGCCTTTCTTGCAATTCTCATTGCAGCTTTAAGCGTTTTTATGTAGGAGGTCTGCCTATATTGATTCAGTATGGCCATAAATAAGTACAAAACAGATGGCACTTGGTGCAGTTCGCTGCATCTGGAGTTCTTCCTCTCTCTCTCTGTCTTCCGTTCACTTCCTCTCTTACTCCCTCTCTCTCTCTCTCCCTCTGACACATGCACACACATCATCATCATCATCATCATCATCATCATCATCATCAAAACAAAATAAAAAAGTTCCTTCCAGTAGCACCTTAAAGGCCAACTAAGTTTGTTATCGGTAGGAGCTTTCATGTGTATGCACACTTCTTCAGATACAGATAATGATTCAGATACAGATATCTGAAGAAGTGTGCATGCACACAAAAGCTCATACCAATAACAAACGATACGATACAATACGATATCTTTATTGTCATTGTTCCATACAGAACAATGAAAATGAAAAATATACATAAGACATTCAAAACCCCCTAAAAACTCTGAAACCCCATTTTAAAATACAATATACTCCTATAGAGACTCCTTATACTGCATTTAAAACCAGAATTGCATTTGGGTAGAAACTGTTTCTCAGGCGGCTAGTCCTGGTCTTTATAACCCTGTACCTTCTTCCAGAAGGCAGAAGCTGAAAGAGATCATTTCTGGGGTGTGCAGTATCCTGCACTATCTCTGCAGCTTTCTTATGGCACCTGGCAGCATAGATTTGATCCAAAGTGGGAAGAGTGCACCCAATTATTCTCTCTGCAGTCTTTACAACCCTGGATAGCATTGTTTTTCCCCTGGCCGTCCAGCTCCCAAACCACACACAGAGACCATAAGTTGATACACTCTCAACAGTACAATGGTACTCTCAGGTCTTTTGAGAGATTATTTTTCCGGAGGATTCTCAGAAAATATAACCTCTGCTATGCTCTCTTCATCTGGTCTTTGCTGTTTTCTCCCCAGGTTAGGTCAACTCTCAACTCCATTTCCAAAAATTGAAACACCATCGGTCTCTAAGGTGCTACTGGAAGGAATTTTTTTTATTTTGTTTTCACTACGGCAGACCAACACAGCTATCTTCCTGTATCATCATCATCATCATCAATAGACCCACCATGGCACTGTGCAACCATTTAAGCACCTGTCCCAGTTAAGCGAGCCTGCCTGCCTCTGCAGCTCCCAGCTCAGGATGCTTTAGCTGAGATTTCTGCCTTGTGGGGCATTGGGCTAGATGACCCTCCTGGTCCCTTCCAGCTCAGCAATTCTATGATTCTATGACTGTTTACACCCAAGAAGCCTGCCACCTCGAGCACTGTGCCCCTGGTGTATTTTTTGGAACGCTTTAAGTCTGGAAAAAGAAAAGAGCTAGCAGATTAAATTCTATGGTTGCCTTAAAAAAAACACCAGGACACCCTGAAATGTGTTGAGCTTTTTTTAAGGAAGACCCCAAAATACAAAATTTAGGAGCTTTTTTTTATGAAAACACCGAAATTACACATTCAGTTTATTTGCCTAAGATCCACCGCCTTTTGGAAATTCCCCCTGGACATCACTTCCACCTTTGAGATCCCGGTAATGTCTGGGAGGGATGCAGGTGGCGCTGTGGGTTAAACCACAGAGCCTAGGGCTTGCCGGTCAGAAGGTCGGCGGTTCAAAACCCCATGGCGGGGTGAGCTCCCGTTGCTCAGTCCCTGCTCCTGCCAACCTAGCAGTTCGAAAGCATATCGAAGTGCAAGTAGATAAATAGGTACCACTCCGGCGGGAAGGTAAATGGCGTTTCCGTGTGCTGCTCTGGTTCGCCAGAAGCGGCTTGGTCATGCTGGCCACATGACCCGGAAGCTGTACGCCGGCTCCCTTGGCCAGTAAAGCGAGATTAGCTCCGCAACCCCAGAGTCGGTCACGACTGGACCTAATGGTCAGGGGTCCCTTTACCTTTAATGTCCGGGAAAATCCAGACTTAGCAGCTCTAATAATACTCTTCCTACATCCTTCCTCAACTCTACATTTTTTTCAAAATAGAGATGGGTATCCCAGCTGCTGAGCCATCATCTCTATAGATTTTTTCAGGTTTTCAGTGGTGTTAATGTTTGTGGTAACAACAGGAGGATAGGGTGGGGGCTGCAGGAGAGACCCTAAAGGGCCATAGACTGAACGCTTTGGCTGAACGCATCCACTCTAAGCAATCTGATCCCTCCCCCAGGTTTCATTCAGGAATAATGAATTGTCATTATAAAATTCATTTATCATTAAAGTTACCATAGGGTAAAGTAATCTTATGAGTAGATACGAGGGGATTGGTGGGGGGGGTTCATGATGGTGCTATTCTAACAGAATAAATTATGGTGCTGAAGGAGACTCTTGAGAGTCCCATGGACTGCAAGAAGATCAAACCTATCCATTCTGGAGGAAATCAGCCCTCAGTGCTCACTGGAAGGACAGATCCTGAAGCTGAGGCTCCAATACTTTGGCCACCTCATGAGAAGAGAAGACTTCCTGGAAAAGACCCTGATGTTGGGAAAGATGGAGGGCACAAGAAGAAGGGGACGACAGAGAACGAGATGGTTGGATAGTGTTCTCGAAGCTACCAGCATGAGTTTGACCAAACTGCGGGAGGCAGTGGAAGACAGGAGTGCCTGGCGTGCTCTGATCCATCGGGTCGCGAAGAGTTGGACACGACTAAATGACTAAACAACAACAATAAAAAAACCACCAGTGTGAATCAGACTGGTGAATTAGTGTGAATCCTTGCAAAAATAGTTGGGTCAGTGAGGAGCCTGGGCAGAATCTAATCAGAAGAAGAGTAAATTATGACTATAGATGAACTCTTGCAAATTCTGGAGTTCGTTGGCTCTTCAGATCCTACGTTCTTGTTTCAGGCCTGTAATTCTTTATTTTTTGACTGGGCACTGTCTTTCTCTGTGAAATATTTTATAGCTGCCATTAAAAAAAAAATCTCTTGTTAAATTCGACTTCCCAGACAAGCAAAGTGTAAAAAGACTTATCTGGAACCATTCCTATGGGTGAATTCGGGATTGTCAGTGCCCAACAACAGAAGAGACTGGAGGTTCCAAAATATCAGAGGAATCTTTTGCAGGCAAACTGTGTGTGTGTGATGTCTGCTTTTCTTTCCGCTAAATATTCATTCATTGCTCTGAAGCCTCCCCAGCTGCCTGAGCTAGGCTCTAACTGAAGTGCAGGAAGCTGCAGAGATGGACTATTGAGCATCTGAGAGCAGTACGCTCACTGATTATTATTATTTTTTATGGGAAGCCCTTTTGAATAATAAAAATATTTCCATGCCAACTTCTTTCAAATTAAAAAATACTGTTCTAAAAAAAACCAATGAACAGCTGCCTAGCACATCATAGACAGCATGTTGGGAAGGAAGCATTTGCCTGATCCTCAAAAGCATTAAAATTATTATTATTATTATTATTATTATTATTATTATTATTATTATTATTATTTATATGTTGTGTTGATATTTTTATTCTCGAAATTCTACAGCAGCTTGAGACACCATTCATGAAGGGCGATTTAGAAATATTTAACACACTCAATACATTCCAGTGCAAATGTCAACATCTTCTACATATTAACCATTGCCTGTTACGCAATCTAAAATATTCTCTAGCTGCTTCTCAAAATATCAGTTCCTCCAATCCTGGCCCTTGAACTAGCCTTCTCTCCTTCCCCATCTGCCATTTCCTTAATCTAAGGTTGCCTATCAACATCCATGGGCCCTTGAATAATAGAGACATGGTGCCTACGTCATTCACCAGCCGATTCATGCTGACGTCATCAGTAATGAGGTCAGCACCACGAACTGTGTCAAGATGTAAGTCTGCAACAGGAGGTCAGGAAAGCTAGGCCAAGTTAGCAGCACAGACCCAGGGAAGGGACACTAAGCGATCCATTCACCTTCAGTACATGACTGAATAACTAAGAAAAGAGAAAATTCACATCAGCCAATGCATCTATTCCAGAATTGCCTAGGACATGCTAATGAGACGACCTCGCTTTTTTGGTAAAGAGAGACATAAGAAACATAGGCAGCTGCCATTGGTCAATCTAGCTAAGTACAGTGGTACCTTGGGTACCACTACTTAATTCGTTCCGGAGGTCCGTACTTAACCTGAAACTGTTCTTAACCTGAAGCACCACTTTAGCTAATGGGGCCTCCCGCTGCGCCTCCAGAACACGATTTCTGTTCTCATCCTGAAGCAAAGTTCTTAACCCGAGATACTATTTCTGGGTTAGCGGAGTCTGTAACCTGAAGCGTTTGTAACCCGAGGTACCACTGTATTACATTGATTGGCAACAGCTCTCCAGAATTTCAGAGAGGGTGTCTCTCAGCCCAATCTGGGAGGTACCAAAGATAGAACCTCTGACTTTCTACATACAACACATGTGCCCTCCATTGAGCCACAGCCCTTCCCCAGGGCTGAATTTAGGTTTGATGAGGCCCTAAGCTACTGGAGGTAATGAGGCCCTTTATATGTCCAGCTGTCCTTTGTCAACAACAAATTGCCACTGTTCTTTGTGTTGAATACAGTGGTATCTCTGCTTACGAACTTAATTCATTTCAGAGTTCTGTTCTTAACCTGAAACCGTTCCTAACCTGAGGTACCACTTTAGCTAATGGGGCCTCCCGCTGCCACCACATGATTTCTGTTCTCATCCTGGGACAATTTTTTTAACCCAAGGTACTACTTCCAGGTTAGGGGAGTCTGTAATCCGAAGTGTTTGTAACCTGAGGTGTTTGTAACCCGAGGTACCACTGTATATGCTATATGATAATTTATGGACCTAGTAGGTATCTAAAGCCATTTGCACATAACAAATGCGCAAATAACAATTCATGGAGGCCCTTATTTACACCATAGGAGCTTACACAACACAAAACACTGTTGCTGTATGTAGCTTTAATTTTATTTTTATCTTATATTTTGGAAATGAGTTTTCCAGTTATAAATGCTTCCGGAAATGCAGGCTTCAGTTTTCAAACATTTCGGAAGTCAAACAGTCTTCCGGAACAGATTACGTTTGAAAACCAAGGTACCACTGTATAGAGAGCTAGAGTTAGAGTTAGAGTTAGAGAGAGAGAGAGAGAGAGAGAGAGAGAGAGAGAGAGAGAGAGAGAGAGAGAGAGATGGGTTGTGTGAAAGCTGCTTCTCCCTTATCCCAGGATAACTGGAAAGGAAGCCACACACATTTGCAGAGTTGTTCTGAGTATAGTAAATTGTCTGGAGCAAGAGCCCACATATGGTCATAACAGAGCTGGATATTAAGACACCAAGAGATACACCAGCTGAATCAGGTGGTGGGCCTTTCAAAGTTTAGCAGGCACCCTGAATATCACAGGGCTGTGCCACTTACTAGAACGTTTATAGCCTGTAATGCACATTAATAGGAGCAGTTGCTAAACATTAAAATGTGTTCCCATCACGGAACCTTCGGTGCATTTCCAAGAGGCAACGTAAATTATCTCTCTTCCTAATGTTCATGACAAGGCAAGCTATTTGCATTAAAGCTGAATCCAAATCCTATAAACTAGGCACTCGGAATTCCCATTGTCTTGGAGAACTCAATAAATCACACGAATAGTCTTTTAGCCTCTCCAGTCATTAACGTAATGAACGGGTACAAACTTAAACGTCTTCGTTGTGATGAGCATATTTGCCTGGAGAGATATGGACTCAGTGCTGGATGACCTCTGTTCCATACAGCTGAAGCACAGACAAACATTTGGTTCCAATCTCCTAATATGGCAATAGATGCAAGAAACCCACAGCCAAGGATTCATGTGCTCCCCTGTTATCTCTGGCAAGGTCAGGCCATTGCAAAATGTGTTCCATACACCCAAACAGAACTAACACGCTAGATTACTGGCTGGCTAACAGTTGTGTTCAGAAAGGCTCCAGAAGCATCAGTAAGTTAAAGTATGTTTGGACAGAGCCCTAAACACACTGCACAAATGTTGCATTCTTCCAGTCATATTATCCTCTCCTAGTTCAAAATCACCTCCTGGCAAATAGAAGGGGAGGAAATGGAGGCAGTGAGAGGTTTTACTTTCTTGGGCTCCATGATCACTGCAGATGGTGACAGCAGCCACGAAATTAAAAGACATAGTGATGTATGGAAGTGAGAGCTGGACCATAAAGAAAGCTGATCACCAAAGAATCAATGCTTTTGAATTATGGTGCTGGAGGAGACTCTTGAGAGTCCCATGGACTGCAAGAAGATCAAACCTATCCATTCTGAAGGAAATCAGCCCTGAGTGCTCACTGGAAGGACAGATCCTGAAGCTGAGACTCCACTACTTTGGCCACCTCATGAGAAGAGAAGACTCCCTGGAAAAGACCCTGATGTTGGGAAAGATGGAGGGCACAAGGAGAAGGGGACGACAGAGGACGAGATGGTTGGATGGTTGGACAGTGTTCTCGAAGCTACCAGCTTGAGTTTGACTAACCTGCAGGAGGCAGTGGAAGACAAGTGCCTGGCGTGCTCTGGTCCATGGGGTCACAAAGAGTCAGACACGACTAAATGACTAAACAACAACAGTTCAAAATATCCTCAAATGTTGTGTCCATGGCTTATTCTTTTCCTTGGTATGACCTGAATTAAGAGTCATACCTTAAGAGGCAAACTAAAGTTCTTTCACCCTAATTTCCAGAGGGCTGATATGTAAGTCTGCTGTACAGCAAAAATAAATAAATTAAATGTCTTGCGGCGCCTTTAAATAACTAACCACTCTGTATGGCAGAAGCATTTGTATAGATTACAGTGGTACCTCGGTTTAAGAACAGTCCAGTTTAAGAACGATTTGGTTTACAAACTCTGCAAAACCGGAAATAGTGTCCCAGTTTGAGAACTTTACCTCGGTCTAAGAACGGAATCTGAACGGTGGAAGGGCACTGGCGGTGGGAGGCCTCATTAGGGAAAGCGTGCCTCGTTTTAAGAACAGTTTTGGTTTAAGAATGGACTTCCAGAGTGGATTACGTTTATAAACCGAGGTACCACTGTACTTTATAATGTCTTTTCAGACCTCCTGTATTTTTATCTGCATGCTATGCATATTTATTATTTTTATTAAAAATAAGATTGAAAGGCTCTCTAAAATATTGATGTTCTTGTTGTTAAATTGATTGGCCCTTCTTCTATGATTCACTGCAAGGTGCCAGGGCCAGTTACAACAATTTATAATACAAGTTTAGAACAGTTTTGAAACTTGCAATTCGAAAACATGATCACAAAAAAATAGACTGGGTGGAGCTGACTCCAAAGGTTTATTTCAGCTCATGAACCTATGTATAAACATCTCAAAAATTGAGACACCGTACAAAAATCAACAATTACACAGCTCAAAATTCACATTGTAAGCTTTATAGAAAAAGGAAAAACAGGAATGACATTAAAAGATCAGACTAAAGGACTATATAGACCAACATCCTGTTCTCAGTGTGGCCAACAAGATGCCCCTGGCAAGCCTGAAAACAAGACATCAGCTCTCTTCCCACTTGTTTTTTTTCTCTCTCTCCCTTTCCTGCATCGCTGCCCCATTCTGCATCATCTGGGCTCCTCGGTTTGGGATTTGATGCAGAAGTTGCGCTCTCAATTTGGAAATAACTCAAGAGAGCAGGAAATGCAGGCACTTCCTGTTCCTGCCACATGACCTTGCTATAAAATAGCAACCAGTTTTAAGAGCCAGGTCACAAGTGAATGCACAGACTGGAAGATATGTAGAAACTACCTTGTTCTCATGTCCCAGAGAGATACCTTTTTCTTTCCAATGGATATTGAGAAAGTAACCCTTACCTCCTTCTCTTTATTTACTACTGGGCAAAGAAAGCCAACCTTTGGCTGGAAAGCAGCGGAGTGAAACAGCCTCAGCCAAAGCCATTTCTGCTTATGCAGACCAGGGCAAAAGGTGTGAGAGTTCCCTGATTTATTGTTCCAATAGCTCCATCCCAAAACACCCCATTTCAAGGCATCTAAACCACAGAGCCTACGGCTTGCCGATCAGAAGGTCGGCGGTTCGAATCCCCACAATGGGGTGAGCTCCCATTGCTTGGTCCCTGCTCCTGCCAACCTAGCAGTTCAAAAGCACGTCAAAGTGCAAGTAGATAAATAGGTACCGCTCCAGGGGGAAGGTAAAGGGCGTTTCCATGTGCTGCTCTGGTTCGCCTGAAGTGGCTTAGTCATGCTGGCCACATGCTGGCCGGCTCCCTCGGCCAATAAAGCGAGATGAGCGCCACAACCCCAGAGTCAGTCACGACTGGACCTAATGGTCAGTGGTCCCTTTACCTTTACCTTACCCCAAGTACTATATATTACGGGGTGGCATATGTATCCGGAGGGAAGGGTCATTTTTAAAAAATAATAATCTCATTTTCTGTTGCTCCCAGAGAATACCCAGGCATGCTGCATTTTAGGATTTGAAGTGTCCACAGTATGGGTCAAGAAGAAGGTCTGCAATCCACCAATCGGATGCATCACAGAAACTACAGATCCCGGGTTAGTGTTCGTTGTATCCAGAATGAGATATGAGCAAGCTGTTTGGAGGGAAGTGTAAGAATGTTAGAAAGGTCTTGGCATAAGAAGTCATATAGCAGGTTTCCATGAGATTACACAAGATGGTAAGGCATGCAATATTGTGGTGGTTTTATGTAAAAGCAGCAAAATATTTCATAGTACAGATGCTAAAGTAAGATTTGGGGTGGGTTAGTCAGTCAATTCCAGCTTCTCTCAGTTACTCATTGTTCTGGTCATAAATTCAGTTTTCCAGATTTCTGTGTCAGTTTCTGAATATTTTGACAAAGATTCATCATTATCTTAGTGCACGTTTTTCAAATCATTTCCCCTCATATAATGTATTTTTGTATGTTATTTTCATTAATATGCGTGTTTCTATGAAGACTTTCCCCTAATATATACACTTTTCTACACATTACAGTGGTACCTTAGGTTACAAATGCTTCGGGTTACAAACACTTCAGTTACAGACTCCGCTAACCCGGAAGTAGTACCTCAGGTTAAGAACTTTACCTCAGGATGAGAACGGAAATTGCAAGGCGGCGGTAGCAGGAGGCCCCATTAGCTAAAGTGGTACCTCAGGTTAAGAACATTTCAGGTTAAGAACGGATGTCCAGAACGAATTGAGTTCTTAACCAGAGGTACCACTGTACTTGGTTGTAAAACTTCATTGCAAAATTCGGAGGAATGCAAATTACAAAGAATAGCTGTGTTCCGATTTCGGGAAGTGAAAATTATGTAGTTTCACATTAAAATGAAAACTGAACTGAATTTCTCTCCCATCCCATAATGCTAATCATTGGGAACCAAGTAGGGCAAAGAAAATATCCCTAGCCAGGGAGAACATGTTGGTGGTTCACTAAAAATATTGCAGATTTTTGTATGGCATCCAGATCTTTCTGAAGAGAATTGTGAACCAACAAAAAGCACAATATTTACCCTGAATTCATTTTATAAGAAAACAAAATTTGGAAACTAGTATATATGTCACAGTAATTGGAAAAAGCACCAGTATGGCTTGTTTATTTGCCCTTCTTATTCAAACAGGAACAGATACTCAAAAGTAATTTGGGGAAAGGTAGCAAACGAAGGCCCAGCTTGGATTTATGGGCCGAGACCAGCATCTTGAACGGAGTCCTAAAACAACATGGTGTTGGTGCCAAAACTAAAGCAGTAATGTAGAGTTAGGCAGCTAGCCCAGTTAAGAGGCAGGATGCCACAGTCTTCATTAGCTGCAATTTATGTATCATATAGCAGCTTTTGAAGATCATATATGCCCTTGACATGATTTGCTACGTTATACACAACATAGTTTAATTTTCGATGCTTCGTTTTCACAGCTGCCGTCCACCTTGTGTGATGCATTCTTTTAAAAGCTATGAGAATTGAGGATCAACCCACCATTTCAGAACACCTTACCCTGTAATACTGTAACGCCACATTTTGAACTGAATTCAGTTTGAGGTGGACTGGAATGTAGTTTAGCTTTCTGCAAGCAAGCAAGCCTTTCAGGTACAAATGAAAAGAAGCAGTTCAAGAAGATCATAACCATCTTATGTTTGAAAGGTGGCATGTGTATGTGTGAGAGTGTGGGAGCAGGTGGCACTGTGGTCTAAATCCCTGTGATGGGGTGAGCTCCCGTTGCTTGGTCCCAGCTCCTGCCAACCTAGCAGTTCAAAAGCACGTCAAAATGCAAGTAGATAAATAGGTATCACTCCGGCAGGAAGGCAAATGGTGTTTCCATGCGCTGCTCTGGTTTGCCAGAAGCGGCTTTGTCATGCTAGCTACAGAAACCGGAAAAACTGTCTGCGGTCAAACATCGGCTCCCTCGGCCAGTAATTTTTTATATATAAATTAAGTAGTGTCAACCTCCTGTCCTAAGGAGGTAATAGGAGACAGGAGAGCTAGCTGATCACCAATGGAACAGACTACTATGAGAGGTAGTGGTCTCTCTTTCCTTGGAAGTTTTTAAGCAGAGATTGGCTGGCTATCTGTCATGTACGATTTAGTTAAGATTCATTGCAAGGGGTTGATGACCCTCAGGTCTCTTCCAACTCTCCAATTCTATGATCCAGATGCATTCAGTTTTGCTTTATTTACTTCATCAGATGTATCATAGCTTGTTACTTTGCATAGCTCATTTTTCAGTTAATTAGATGCCAGGATGCCGAATCAGCGTTTTAGCTGATCCTATCCATGCTTTAGGGACGCGGGTGGCGCTGTGGATTAAACCACAGAGCCTAGGACTTCAGACAATCAGAAAGTTGGCAGTTTGAATCCCCGCGATGGGGTGAGCTCCCGTTGATCGGTCCCTGCTCCTGCCAACCTAGCAGTTCGAAAGCATGTCAAAGTGCAAGTAGATAAATAGGTACCACTCCGGCAGAAAGGTAAACGGCGTTTCCGTGTGCTGCTCTGGTTCGCCAGAAGCAGCTTAGTCATGCTGGCCACATGACCCGGAAGCTGTACGCTGGCTCCCTCGGCCGATAAAGTGAGATGAGCGCCACAACCCCAGAGTTGGTCACGACTGGACCTAATGGTCAGGGGTCCCTTTACCTTTACTTTTATCCATGCTTTAGGTGCTACCTGTCTTGCAACAGCTCTGAAAATGCACTGGCATGCAGCATACACTGCCCCAGTTTATATCCTGCTCAAATCCAGTTTATATCTTGCACTACTCCAATTTGGCACCATAAACACATGGAACACGATCCAGTCAGTGTTGAGAACTTTTACTTCCTACCCATGTTGATAATCACGTACTGAACTTAACACTTTTCCTTTACAATAAATTGAACCAAAACTCGAATTGGAACCCAGTTGGTGCTCCCTCCCTCTAGGGACAAGTGTTTGCCGCACCATTCTGACACCGATTCCTGCTTCCATCTACCTGCTTTCCATGGTGCCACCTGACCCAGCTCTGCTCCAAAGTGCTTCTGGCATCCGTCTGAATATTGTAGTTGGTTCTGCTTTGAGGTAAGAGTGGAAATGCTCAAAAACTTAGGAGGAAGCGATCGTGTTCTCCTGGGTTTC
Source organism: Podarcis melisellensis (assembly GCF_964234715.1). Classification (NCBI taxonomy): domain Eukaryota; kingdom Metazoa; phylum Chordata; class Lepidosauria; order Squamata; family Lacertidae; genus Podarcis; species Podarcis melisellensis. The sequence continues at coordinate 118,411,465 of NC_138528.1, forward strand.
CGGATACAGAGGCAAGGGAAAACTGAGCGTAGTTGGACACGCTCTCTGGACTTTAAGAAAGCCAGTTTCGAAAAGCTGAAGCAGCTACCGGGTTTGATCCCATGGTCAGAAATACTCAATGAGAAGGGAGTCCTAGAAGGATGGGGGTTTCTAAAAGGAGAAATAGGGAAGGCCCAAATGCAGACAATACCAACAGGAAAGAAAAGTGGGAGGCATCTAAGGAAACCAGTGTGGCTGAGAGTTAATAAGAGCATGTATAAGAAATGGAGGAATTAAAGAACCTTTTAATGAAGGTGAAAGAGGACAGCGCAAAATATGGTCTGAAGCTCAACATCAAAAGAACTAAGGTCATGGCCATTGGTCCCATCACCTCCTGGCAAATAGAAGGGGAAGAAATGGAGGCAATGAGAGATTTTACCTTCTTGGGCTCCATGATCACTGCCGATGGTGACAGCAGCCACGAAGTTAAAAGACGCCTGCTTCTTGGGAGAAAAGCAATGACAAACCTAGACAGCATCTTAAAAAGCAGAGACATCACCTTGCCAACAAAGGTTCGTATAGTTAAAGCTGTGGTTTTCCCAGTAGTGATGTATGGAAGTGAAAGCTGGACCATAAAGAAGGCTGATCGCCGAAGAATTGATGCTTTTGAATTCTGGTACTGGAGGAGACTCTTGAGAGTCCCATGGACTGCAAGAAGAACAAACCTATCCATTCTGAAGGAAATCAGCCCTGAGTGCTCACTGGAAGGACAGATCATGAAGCTGAGGTTCCAATACTTTGGCCACCTCATTAGAAGAGAAGACTCCCTGGAAAAGACCCTGATGTTGGGAAAGATTGAGGGCACAAGGAGAAGGGGACGACAGAGGACGAGATGGTTGGATGGTTGGACAGTGTTCTCGAAGCTACCAGTATGAGTTTGACCAAACTGCGGGAGGCAGTAGAAAACTAAAGTGCCTAGCGTGCTCTGGTCCATGGGGTCACGAAGAGTCGGACACGACTAAACAACAACAACAATAAGAAATGGAAGAAAGGTGAAATCACAAAGGAGGAGTATACATGAGTAGCCAACATTTGCAGGGGGAAAGTCAGCCTGGCTAAAGCTCAGAATGAGCTCAGGCTTGCAAGAGAGGTGAAAAATAATATAAAGGTTTAATTGGCTATGTCCAAAGTAAGAGGAAGAAGAAGCAAGTGGTAGGTCCTCTGTGTAGGGAACACAGAGAAACACTATTGGGTGACAGAGAAAAGGCGGAACTACTCAACACCTACTTTGCCTCTGTCTTCACCCAAAATGAAAGCAATAACCCAACCTGGTGATTACAGAATATATGATGTAATGAGGGAGCTGTAGCCCAATATAGGAAAAGAGGTAGGAAAGGAACACCTAGCTACTTAAAATGAATTCAAATCTCCACGGCCTGATGGGTATAGGGCGGTATAAAAATAAAACAAATAAATACATAATTTTGACTGGACTGTGCCAAATATACCGGTAAATGCCTAAATGTCTAGGTACTGCAAATTGCATGGGGGTGTTAAACAGTATTTGTGATAGTCGCAGTACTCATTTGAATAATGATACTGTTTAAATGCATTAGCAACATGCATATACACATATAGCTTGGCTGAATATTTGAAATCAATTAAATAACGGCCATCTTTACATGTGGTGGGTCAAACATACAAACTTACTTCTTAGCACTATTCTAATAATAGGTTTTCAACAAAGCAGATATATATCCAATTTTTAGATGTTCATTATTAATCGTCATCTCCTAGTGCGAATTTAGGCATGTCTACTCAGAAGTAAGTCCTGCGGGATATAGGATTACACCCTAACTGTGCTAAATTGTCACTGCTGCATTAATGTATGAATGACACATTGCTGTAGGAGGAACATCTCCCTCCACTTTGACTGGATTTAATGTACTGTTCTCAAAAATTTAATAAATGTACAAAAAACATTACAATGTGGTCTTAATAACAGCCGTTCTTTGGCATTAGCTTCTTCATCAGACCATACTTCCAATTCCCTAACAGTTGGTGTACAAGTTTGCCTTTTCATCAAAATAACCAGAGTAATCTGTAAGGATTGTCTTCCAAAATAAAGTGATCGAGAATTAAAAATTCAGTTCATTTCCATCTGAGTCTCTTCTTGCTATCATCGACACTGAATCCTGCCTTTGGTCTGTGCTGTTCAAGCTTTCCATTTCAGAATGTTCCCTCTTCTCTTGCTGGCAACATAACTAATTGGTTGCAGATGTATTTCCATAGCGATCAGCAAATGGCTATGACATCATACTATATATACTAGCAACCTGTGTTTCCCCAGTGGCCAACTCTTCTTCTAAAAAAGCACTTCTTGATGGTATTCAGGTTGCAAATCACAAGGATTGTCATGGAACATATCTGTTCGTCGAGTTTTCCATCCTCTGTCTTCCCCTATCATGTGTTAAGACTGTGGAGCACAAGGTTGTACAGTGGTACCTCGGGTTACATACACTTCAGGTTACATACGCTTCAGGTTACAGACTCCGCTAACCTAGAAATAGTACCTCGGGTTAAGAACTTTGCTTCAGGATGAGAACAGAAAGCCCCATTAGCTAAAGTGGTACCTCAGATTGAGAACAGTTTCAGGTTAAGAACGGACCTCCGGAACGAATTAAGTACTTAACCCGAGGTACTACTGTATATGTTACATTGCCCCTCCTGACTTGGTGCATTCCACATGTGGGACTGCAACTTCCATCATGCCTGACCAATGACCTTGTTGACTGGGGCTCCTGGGTGCTGGAGTCCAACAAAACCAGAAGGGCACCAGGTGGGGGAAGGTGCTTTAGAGTCTACCATACTGAACACGGGACGCGGGTGGCGTTGTGGGTTAAACAACAGAGCCTAGGACTTGCTGATCAGAAGGTCGGCGGTTCGAATCCCCATGACGGGGTGAGCTCTCGTTGTTCGGTCCCTGCTCCTGCCAACCTAGCAGTTCGAAAGCACGTCAAAGTGCAAGTAGATAAATAGGTACCGCTCCGGCGGGAAGGTAAATGGCGTTTCCGTGCACTGCTCTGGTTCGCCAGAAGCAGCTTAGTCATGCTGGCCACATGACCCGGAAGCTGTCTGCAGACAAACACCGGCTCCCTTGGCCAATAAAGCGAGATGAGCACCGCAACCCCAGAGTCGGTCACGACTGCACCTAATGGTCAGAGGCCCCTTTACCTTTATACCAAACACACTAGAATGCAATATGCAGCGCTTAATAATAAAAATAATAAAAATTTATTTATACCCTGCCCATTTTGCTATGTTTCCCTAGCCACTCTGGGTGGCTTCCAACAAAAGATTAAAAATACATTAAAACATTCAGTCATTAAAAACTTTCCTAAACAGGGCTGCCTTCAGATGTCTTCTAAATGTCAGATAGTTGTTTATTTCTTTGACATCTGATGGGAGGGTGTTCCACAGGGCAGGCGCCACTACCGAGAAGGCCCTCTGCCTGGTTCCCTGTAACTTCACTTTTCGCAGTGAGGGAACCGCCAGAAGGCCCTCGGAGCTGGACCTCAGTGTCCGGGTTGAACAATGGAGGTGGAGATGCTCCTTCAGGGATACTGGGCCGAGGCCATTTAGGTTTGATAAGGGTGCATGCCACAGAGCAAGGGTGGCTAACCTGTTGTCCTCCAGATGTTGATCATTGGCCAGACTGGCTGGGGCTGATGGGAGTCCAACAACATATTGAGGGCCCCAGGTTAGACACCCCGCTGTAGAGAACATACTATCCCCTTTGCCTATGTTTCTTTGAAGCATGTACTCATAATGTGGCCCGCACAGATACCACATAAAAGCAAATGGCACTTTGACTGGGCTTAATGTGCTTTTTCCTAATAGTTTACTAAATGTACCAGCACAGGAAAAATATAGGCTTGCAGACAAAATATAAGTTAACAAATATTAATAATCACAATGGGACGTCATAGTAAGGGCAGTAACAGTAACAGTGGCACGGAGGTCTCTTACAATCGTGTAAAAGGTTATAGTCTCAGTGTGTCTCCACATAAACAAAGGCTACTAGAAATGCTAGTGCTCTGTATCTGAAACAGATGGGACTCCCTGTGTGATATTTTCGAGCTTGTTTTCGTAGCATGCGTCCAGGAATTTGGCGGCAAGGGAAGAATTCTACATGCTTCACATTACTCTTCTGTATCATTCTCCCAACCGGACCTCATACCGCCTCCCGTAAAGTTTGCATTCTTTAATATACACCATACAGTTGCTTTAAGATACATTACATGCTCAGTGGCCGAGGCTGTTGCTTTTTCTGCAGCCAGTTCTGCAGCAAGCACAGCTGTCCACTCATGAGAGAGCTGCTGATGGGAGCGGGATCCGTGGCAGGAAACTCCCTTGAGTGGAACACCAAAGAGGGAGGAAGGAGGGGAGATGACACAGCAGGTAACTGGATCGTGTTCTTGGTTTTTGAATAATTATGCAGTTTGCAACCCCCGCCCTGCAGCCTTTATGGAACAGCAAGGCCACCGGCACATCAGCAACCCTACCAAGCCCTAAGGAGGCCAAGAAGTTGGGAGCCATGTAGACTGCTTCACCAGTCTTGAACCGACATTGAGGATTCCTACTGGCTGTAGGTGCTGCAGCAGGTGGCGCTGAGGGTTAAACCACTGAGCCTAGGGCTTGCCGATCAGAAGGTCAGCGGTTCGAATCCCCGTGACGGGGTGAGCTCCCGTTGCTCAGTCCCAGCTCCCGCCAACCTAGCAGTTTGAAAGCACGTCAAAGTGCAAGTAGATAAATAGGTACTACTCTGGCGGGAAGGTAAACGGCGTTTCCGTGTGCTGCTCTGGTTTGCCAGAAGTGGCTTAGTCATGCTGGCCATGTGACCCGGAAGCTGTACGTAGGCTCCCTCGGCCACTAAAGCGAGATGAGCGCCGCAAACCCAGATTCGGTCATGACTGGACCTAATGATCAAGGGGGAAGAAAGGGAGTGGGCATCCAGGACAAAATATTTTGGCACTCCCACCCACCATTGCACCCAATGTGTTTAGACTTCACATGGCTTTGGTTTTAGGCGCAATCCCTGGAATGTAACCCCTGTATAAATTGAAGCCATATGGGAGATTGAACATGCACCAATGCCTGTTGTCCCTATACCATTCCTAATATTTGGGGAGCAGGCTTCACCGTATCTTTGGGTGGTTATGTAGATAAATTAGGAATTTCCTATCCAGACACCTTGACCTTATTGTGCCTTGTCTTAGAGGGGTCAGCAAACTTTTTCAGCAGGGGCTGGTCCAAGGTCCCTCAGACATTGGGGGGGCGGACTATATTTGGGGAGGGATGAACAAATTCCTTTGCCCCACAAATAACCCAGAGATTCATTTTAAATAAAAGCACACATTCTACTCATGTAGAAACACCAGGCAGGCTTCACAAATAACTCAGAGATGCATTTTAAATAAAAGGACACATTCTACTCATGTAAAAACACACTGATTCCCGGGCCGTCCGTGAGCCCGATTTAGAAGGCAATTGGGCCGGCTCCGGCTCCCAGGCCTTAGTTTGCCTACCCATGTAGACTTAGCCTGAGTAAGTGTAAACCTTTTTACACACTGAAGCCAACGACAACATACAACTTTTATAGATGGGAGCAACTGAGGTGTTTCTAGATACAAGGCTAGAGGCCACTTTGAAACTCCTTTTCCGAATCTACCAGCACAAGCCAGGCTCAATGCACACACCAGCTCTGATTAACTATGCTTCGAACACGCACACAAAGATGCGCTTGCCGTCTCTAAGTGTGTAATGCAGCCCACACAGTGCTGGATTATATTGGAAACGTGCACTTCGCTGAGCAGCAATTGGTGCCCAAGTTCCAGTTGGGACATTACAAAGAGCCACTTGCTACTTCCGCTTCCCCTCATCTGCTAACATCTGTAGTCATGCTCGGTCCGAAGTTCCAAAGCTTTCGTTAGCATCCAGCACTACTGGCATGTTTGAACAAAACGTTTGTGAGGAGCATACAGCTGACACTGACTAGTTGAAGCTGGAATCCTGCCCTGCTGACGTGGAGGAAGGGTAACCACAGAGGGCCTGAGTAGGACCAGATGCTTCTACACTCAGAAAGGAAATTGAAGTCTATATAAGAGAAGTCTGGCACAGACAATTTTTAAGGACAGGCAATTTAATGATCTCTTGGGACATAACATCATGGCCATATTTTTGCTCCTACAGCTCTTTAAAAAAAAAGAAGAAGAAGGCAGGCTGTTACTTACAGGGCCAGCTGAACTGTGGATTGTTTTGCACTGACATTTTGTTTTCTTTGCTTAGGTGTTGCTTTTACTCAATATAATCGTACCTTGGTTCGTGAACGCCTTGCGAGTCAAAGGTTTTGGCTCCCGAACGCCACAAACCCGGAAGTGAGTGTTCCGGTCTGCAAATGTTCTTTGGAACCCGGACGTCCAACGTGGCTTCTGCGGGAACTTCCTGCAGCCATTCAGAAGCCGCGCCTTGGTTTCCGAAACTTTTGGAAGTCGAACGGACTTCCAGAACAGATTCTGTTTGACTTCCAAGGTACCGCTGTATTTGTTGCTTCTGTATACCTAACACTCTCCAAAGGAACTACTGTGGGACCGTCGAACAGGGGCTGCATCTAGCGGGGTGTATAGATGGAAATTGGGGGGGGTCTTGTGCAAGCAGAAACACCATTCATGCAAGCAGCTTTAGGGATCCCATCATACATGCAGAAGGGAATAATCTTCTTTCTCCTATGTTTGCTGAATACTTTATTTAAGAATCACGCCGTTACTGCAATTGGGTATGAAAATGCTATTTTCATTATCAGTTTCCAGAGATAAAACATGAGCCCTTGGGATGCCCATAGCCATATATACTCTCATCCAGCAGACAATCTCCATTTGTGTCCCTCACACTCCTATTAGCTACCTCTTCGCCTTCTTTCAAGTGGTGGGACAAGGGAAAGTAAACCCTGCTAGACAGAGTGGAAGAATCCATTGTTGTTTACATTTCAATGAGCTATTACCTAATGTGCACTTCTCAAACCAATTCACACTTCTGGAACCAATAAACAAACCAAAAAATAGCTACCATTTGAAATTCTCACTTCTCTTAATTTTATGATATAGTTATCCAACCAAGCAATGTATACAGACGTTCTTATATGAGGGGGGGGGGCATGTGCCTAAATATGCATATGAAAACAACATAGAAAAAATGCAACACATTAGGGGGAATCGCTTGCAAAAGATAAACCCTGTGGATTGGTCAAAACTGCATAACAGTTTATCAGGAGACATTTCCACTAAAATGCCATCAAATTTTCCCAACGGCATTTGTGAAACAACCACACAGAAAAACGGCTGTGGAATTGTGGTAAAGGAAAAGGGACCCCTGACCATTAGGTCCAGTCGCAGATGACTCTGGGGTTGCGGCGCTCATCTCGCTTTACTGGCCGAGGGAGCCGGCGTACAGCTTCCGGGTCATGTGGCCAGCATGACTAAGCCGCTTCTGGCAAACCAGAGCAGTGCACAGAAATGCCATTTACCTTCCCGCCGGAGCGGTACCTATTTATCTACTTTGATGTGCTTTGGACCTGCTAGGTGGGCAGGAGCAGGGACTGAGCAACGAGAGCTCACCCCATCACGGGGATTCAAACCTCCAACCTTCTGATCGGCAAGCCCTAAGCTCAGTGGTTTAACCCACAGCGCCACCCGTGTTCCTGTGGAATTGTGGAGAACTGAATTTAAATTTGAGAAAAAGAGAAGCTGAAATGAACCAAAACAGGCAGATTCGCATAGCCCTAAGCTGTGGTTCTTAATGTCAGATATGGAGGGTACCATTTGGGATGCAAGCCATATTCCTAAACTTCCATTGCCAAGCCCACATTAGTAGAGGCATAAAAGGAGAGCTTCAAGCCCTCAGTGTCTCCATGAAATCCTGGCCATATGCTTGGATGGTAACTAGAGGAAATTACATCACTGGTTTACTTTATCTGAAGGAGGATAAAGATGGGAGGAAGGAGGAGCTGGGAGCTGAGGATTGCCTGCCACTCAACAGAGTATGTCTTTGAACATTCAGAACAAACAAGTGCCTTTTTCCTTTTAATGCCAGACATGCTTTCATCTCTTAACTTCTTCAGTCTTCAATAATTACCATTGAACTTCCATAATAGCCAAGTGTTTCAAACAGCAGTGGGTTGTCACAGAGAATTGCTGTTTCTAAGGCTGGGGCGTGACTGAACAACAGTAGGTGGAAGTAGATTTCTCCCTTTTATGTATCTGAAATAATGAAACCTTCAGATGTTGTTGGACAACAATTCTCATCAGCCCCAAGTCATCATGGCCAACAAACCTGGACCTGGACACTCAGAGTTTTAATCCCAGAGTTTTAAATTTTGGGGGCTTATCCACACTTAACTTTTGCCCATGCAAAACCTGCTATTAAAAGCTGAAGCACAACAAATGCCAATTCAGGTTTCTCTGTGGATTGCCATTTGTTCCCATGCAGCAGCAAAGAGTGTGTTTTCGTGGGGAAAGCTCTAGAGCAACAACAAAAAAGAGCACTCAGACATGGAGCTTTAAAGTGTGGAGGAAAGGTAACTGTGGCTAAGACCTTGGAAGGCAACAGATTCCCAATCTGTGTGATAAAATCAAACCGAAAAAGTGCAAGATTGTGACTTGCTCCAATGGTTACCAAGTAACCCACTCACCCTGGTTTTTGAGTCTTCCACTACTCCAAAACTATAGGAAAACATTTCCTATTTCACTGCTCTGATATAGAAATAAAATTTATGTAAACGGAAGACCAAAAAAATTTGTTCCACAGATTGTGGTGAACTCAATCAGCCTGTGACATTTCCCTCCACTTGAAATTGAAACTGAAATTCCACATTATAATTTACACCTTTTCCTCCCAAGCAGCAGGTGAACTTCAAATCTGGTACTAAATATAAAAAAAACCCCATGCATTCAGTTTGAAAATTGTAGGGTAAACTTCTCCACCACTAAAATCTACAACTCTCCTTTGGAGCTTGTTATTACGGGAGTGGCTTCAAGCTAGTTTCTTTAATTTTAAAAAATGTCTCTTATTGTAGAAATACCAAATTTCATGATTTTTATTCAACATTATGCTTTAGAGTTATATGAAATTGAACAAAACCTGGATATATTATTTATATACTTCAACAGAACCTATTATTGTGCAAATCTGAAATAGTGCAACAAAAACTTCTCCGCACAATTCTTTCCCCTTTGATTTCAGATTGTATCAAATAAGTGGATCCTGAATGCAGAAAGCAGTTGGTCGCAAGGGACCTCAGTAAAGCATTGATAAACTCAGATCAAACACTACAGCTGTAGCTTATTCAAATTGCCCGTGGAAAAGTCGACTGAAATTTCTGTCTTGCTCATGAACCAAGTGGACAGAACACAAGGTCAAATGACAGAACACAAGGTCAAATGGCAAACACACATAGTATGGACAGGGGTTTTGCCATACAATATTTAATGGTCAGTGTCATGAGATTTATTGAACTGTCCAGAATTTATTTTATTTTTCTGCCAGGTTTTGGCCATGTTCATAGACTAGACATGATAGGTGGTTAAGTCCTTGAGCAGCCAGACCCAGATCCAAATGACCAGGGGCAAAGGATATGGGTCTCAAAAGGGTCTGTTGGATGTTGCATATTGTTTATGTAATATTGCTATAGTTACAATGGTACCTCGGTTTACAAACTTAATCCGTTTCGGAAGTCTGTTCTTAAACCGAAATTGTTCTTAAACCAAGGCACAGTTTCCCTAATGAGGCCTTCCACCGTTCGGATTCCATTCTTAGACTGAGGTAAACTTTGCAAACCGGGACACTACTTGCGGTTTTGCGGAGTTCATAGACCGAATAGTTTGTAAATAGGGCTGTTCTTAAACCAAGGTACTACTGTATAGTATTGAATTGTAGGGGGTTCGTATGTTATTCTATTTGCTACTATTATTATGTAATTGTTACTATGTCATTGTTTTGCCCTGTTATAAAATTGTTACTATGTTTTGCTATTTTATTATGAAATTGTTTTGTACTGTTGGTTTGAAATGCATTCGTATTTTCTTTGTTGCAAGCCGCTTTGAGCATGATTTTTTGTGTGGAAAAGTGGCGTACAAATAACACGACTGGATGAATGGATGAGTGTTGGTCAGGTTTTAAAAGGCAGAGCTGAGCAACGCTGTTCAGCAGCTTCTGCCAATGAGAAATGGAACTTGGTCAACATCAGCTGACAGTAATCAGTGTGCCCACCAGAAGCCTTGGAGATTGAGTTGCCCCTCTTGGTCCATATACTTTTAAAGTTTAGCATGTGGGAGAGATACTTAGACAGTGTACACCAGCCCATTTATATGACTCACTGCATTTCCACTGCTGAGTTTTTAATCCATGTTCACATAACATTATCCAAAATGCATATGCACCTTGTACTTTTTTACTACTATGTGATGCAGTTTCTCTCAAACCAGTTTCATACAGGTTGGAGTCTTTAAGCTGTTCCTAATTCTTCTCTAGCAAGGTGTGAACACCTGTGCATATGGTTAAAACATCCCTGACACATCAAAAACAACAACCCGGTGTGTAAGAAATACATGGGAGGGGGACAGCTTTGCAGCACTCTTAAGGCAGTGAGCATCCCCTAAGTGCACTGTGCATGGAGGCATTTCGTCATCTAGGGACAGAAGATTCTCTGAGGCAGGAAAAGCAGAGTGCACAAACATCATATTCTCCCCAGTCCGTGGAAATACAGAAAGTGGAAGAGAAAAGGTCCCGCCAGGAATTCTTGAGCTCTGACTCTTATTTATTCGATTGACGTTTGGCCCATCTTCTGTGAACAAGCCTGGCCCATCTTGCTATTTTATTACAAAATAGCAGATGCACAACCTCCAGGAAATTGCCAAGTGGGGCTATGAAAGCCATTGCCCAGCTCACTTCTACGGCACATCACCCATTTGAGCGCCATACCACAAATGTCTCCTGCATCGGAATGTTGGAGAATTCCAACAGAAAGGGAAATGGAAGCAAAAATTGCCAAAGTTCACTTCCTCATCCCATGTCTAGAACGGAAATCAATCCAGAGAATACCATCAATATTTGTTGCTGTTGTTTTCAGTCCGTGATATGAAATGATGTGTAATTGACAAAGTCTCCTGACCTTCGCATTGCATTTCCATTGCAATGGTGTGGAATAATTATGTAATATTCCACCACAGCAGGTAAAGGTAAAGGGACCCCTGACCATTAGGTCCAGTCGTGACTCTGGGGTTGCGGCGCTCATCTCGCTTTATTGGCCGAGGGAGCCGGCGTACAGCTTCCGGGTCATGTGGCCAGCATGACTAAGCCACTTCTGGCGAACCAGAGCAGCACACGGAAATGGCATTTACCTTCCCGCCAGAGCGGTACCTATTTATCTACTTGTACTTTGACGTGCTTTCGAACTGCTAGGTTGGCAGGAGCAGGGACTGAGCAACGGGAGCTCACCCCATTGCGGGGATTCGAACTGCCGACCTTCTGATTGGCAAGTCCTAGTCTCTGCGGTTTAGCAAGTCAAATAACTGGGATTTTTCTTGTTGTTGTTGTTGTTTTTGAATTCAAACCACAGTAGAATGGTAACACTGCTGCATGACATGAACTTGGGTTGGATGGAAACCAGTGCCTACTTACATCTCTACTCCTGCAGCACCCTGGCTTGGCCAAAGCTCTAGAACAATGTTTCCCAAACTTGGGTCTTCCATGGTTTTTGGACTACAATTCCCATCATCCCTAGCTAGCAAGACCAGTGGTCAGGGATGATGGGAACTGTAGTCCAAAAGCAGCTGGAGACCCAAGTTTGGGAAACGCTGCTCTAGAATGTTTAGAAGATCAGTTTTCCATATTTTATTCACATATCTGCCATAAAGAACCATTGGCATTCCTCGTTTTACAGATAGATAACAGCAGATGAGAGAAAATGGGGGGTCCAGAGACTTCCAGTAAGCAGATGCTGGGATATGAACCTGGAACTCATGAGCACAAATATTACATTATTCACTGTGCCACAAAAACTTCTTTATGCTCCCCTCATGAATGGCATAAATATTCACAGCCAGTCAGTGACAATGTAAATGTATCCTTATCACTCAGTGACTTAGAAGCTCTTGAACACTGCCTAGTTTTCAGACAGTACTATCTGTGGAATGCCTAACATAGGGTGCAGCATGCTTGAAAATACAGACTCTGTAATTTGAGCTCGGCTGCTGCACAAGTTCTTTATAAGCCTTCTGCAGTGTATAGTTTATATGTGCACTCTGTTGTTATGGTTACTATAATTTCTGTAATTGCTTGCTGGATGAGGTAAACATTAAAAAACTCAACACTGGTCATTACTGGCAAACTTCTTCCACCATAGCATGTGAATTGTGGAACTAAGTAATCGAGCCATGCAACTGATACGCCCAACATTAAGTATCATCTTATGACTGCTGTATATCTTCACACACTCCCATTTGGTGAGTCCGCTATGCCAAAAATTCACATTGCGCTATACTGTAAATATTAAAATGCATTACAAGATTTTGAAGGTGAGGGATGCTCCTGCATATGGGCTTCTTCAGATATTGGAAACTCTCACTCAGCACATACCACCCCCTGAGGTGAGACCATGCTGTTTCCTAACCCCAACCGCACTGTGAATGAGTACAGCATCAGGCTATCCACAGGCTGACAAGTCTGCACATTACAGAGAGAAATGTCCCTGGAGGTGTCTACAAAGCCACATCACGCCCAATTTGCCAGAGAACATCTTCGAAACCTCTGGTGTGGCGGCCAGATTCAACTAAGTAGTTGCAACTCGCAGGGGCCCACACACCGAGTCCCACTAGCACAAGTCTTTTCCCACTCTCCTTCCTCCTCCCTGAATTGGCTCTGGGTAGTTGGGAGACATCTTAAAAAGCAGAGACATCACCTTGCCAACAAAGGTCCATATAGTTAAAGCTATGGTTTTCCCAGTAGTGATGTATGGAAGTCAGAGCTAGACCATAAAGAAGGCTGATCGCCGAAAAATAGATGCTTTTGAATTGTGGTGCTGGAGGAGACTCTTGAGAGTCCCATGGACTGCAAGAAGATCAAACCTATCCATTCTTAAGGAAATCAGCCCTGAGTGCTCACTGGAAGGACAGGTCCTGAAGCTGAGACTCCAGTACTTTGGCCACCTCATGAGAAGAGAAGACACCCTGGAAAAGACCCTGATGTTGTGAAAGATGGAGGGCACAAGGAGAAGGGGACGACAGAGGACAAGATGGTTGGATAGTGTTCTCGAAGCTACCAGCATGAATTTGACTAAACTGCGGGAGGCAGTGGAAGACAAGTGCCTGGCGTGCTCTGGTCCATGGGGTCACGAAGAGTCGGACACAACTAAACGACTAAACAACAACAACAAGTTGGGAGAAGCCCCAGAACAGTGCATGGCAGGGAGCAGAGGGGATATGATGCCATCAGACAAGCCAAAATTCTTATGCTGACAGAACTATCTCATTAGCGCTACTTTGAACTCCACGCCGTGTTTAAAGGCCTGCTATGATTATTTTCACAAGTCTCCTCACAAATGGGAACCCAGATAAGAGCTCCTCACTGCAAGGGGGGGCTTGTAGGTACATTCACCTGAACACATTTACAAGACCCCTTCAGAGTTTCATGCTGAATAAACCAAGGATGGGAGTAGAAGGGGTTCACAAGGCAATGTTGAGAGCAAGACTGAATCGCCCCCTCCTCATTTATCCCTTAGGTGTCCAAGCTAAATGCTTGAAGAGGGCTGTTATTATCTTCAGCCAAAGGTCACTAGTATTCTGGGATTTGTATTAAATTGTAACGTTTGTTTTATTTGGAGGGAGAGTTTAGAAAATGCTTAATCTCACCTAATTCAGGAAAACAGGGACGTCTTCAAGCACATGGGAAAAAGCAAAGTATGGGAATAAGGAAGAAGGGAATGAAGTAATTTTAAAAACAAAACAAACTATATTCTCTGTGCCAGGAGAATAATCTAGTTAGAACCCCAAGTCGGCCAGATCTCTGGTCATGGGGCTGAATGTGACACATTTCCAACCCAAAAATGTTTGAAGTAGCCCTTAGGGTGAAATTCAGTCCGGACCTTCTGGGGTCAAGTTAAACAAAGCACTGAGGACCAGGCAACTAGCCAGCCAATTAGCATTCACCGAGAAATTCCTCTACTGTTGCATTGCAGGCTCATAAGCATATTCATACATCTTGCCTCTCCTGATGGTGCAAACAGGAAACTGGACACTGCAGAACAGAGCTTCTGTGGGAACTCACGCTTAGCTCCACAGCACTTTGGAAAGCACCAAAGAGTCATGGAAGCATTGCTGATAGAATAGTCGCTCTGATCCCGAGACAACCCCAAGGTAAATATCATTCAAGAGATGAGAGGTGCTTCAAATATCAGCTCTGGGTTCACTTCAGTTGGTTGTAAAGCCAGGAGGGAAAGAGGTATCATGGCCTGCCCTTTGAAGAACTTAGCTGAAGTACCATACAGAACCTTCCAGAAAGCCTTGCTTAACCCCTTCAAATCCCAAGCCAGTCAGGCTGCTGAGAATCAACCTTTACCTGCTTAATTTGAGTGGACCAGTCTAGAAATTTTAATAGCTCTTGGTATCAGGGTGAGCGCTGTGGCAGTGTCGAGATGGCAACTGTAAGGGGAAGCTAAATGATGTCATCTGGTTTTCTCCCCCACAGACAGTGGTAGAGAACCTAAAACTGTCCAGCCCTTGCAAAAACAACAACAACAACAACAACAACAACAACAACATATTTATATGCCACTCATCTGACTGGGTCGCCTCAGCCATTCTAGGCAGCTCACAACAAAAAATGGTAAAAACACAATACAACCCTAAAAACTTCCTTTAACGTGGCTGCCTTCAGATGTCTTTTTAAAATCACAAAGCTGTTTATCTGTTTAACATCTGCTGGGAGGGCATTCCACAGGATGCACATGACTACTGAAAAGGCCCATGCTTGCTTCCCTGTAACCTCGCTTCTTGCAATGAGGGAACTGCCAGAAGGCCCTTGGTGCTGGATCTCAGTGTCTGGGCTGGACGACGAAGGTGTAGACGCTCCTTCAGGTATACAAAGCCACAGCTGTTTAGGGCTTTGAAGGTCAGCACCAACACTTTGAACAGTGCTTGGAAACGTACTGGGAGCTAATTTAGGTCTTTCAGGACCAGTGCTACATGGTCCCGGCACCTGCTCCCAGTCACCAGTCTAGCTGCTGCATTCTGGATTAGTTGTAGTTTCTGAGTCACCTTCAAAAGTAGCCCAACATAGAGTGCATTGCAGTAGTCTCCCTACTCTCCCGGGACACACCCTCCCCCCCGGGCCACACTCCTCACAGGCCTTGCAGCACATCTTCTATGACTGTTTTTGCCTCTGTGGAATGCATCCTTGACATCTGATACAGTGGTACCTCGGGTTACATATGCTTCAGGTTACATACACTTCAGGTTACAGACTCCTCTAACCCAGAAATAGTAGCTTGGGTTAAAAACTTTGCTTCAGGATGAGAACAGAAATCGTGCGGCAGCAGCAGGAGGCCCCATTAGCTAAAGTGGTGCTTCAGGTTAAGAAGAGTTTCAGGTTAAGAACAGACCTCCAGAACGAATTAAGTTCTTAACCCGAGGTACCACTGTAATGACTCCTGCTTGCCCAGAAGGACGTTAGAGCAGGTGTGAGCATGAGTGTAGAAATGAACCTACCATACAAAGGTCAATTTCATATCTATTGCTCTGCCTCAGTTTTGGCCCCATTGGCATGCAGACCCTGGGCTGGAAAATGTTGCCACTCCTGCCCTTGGGGATTTCCGCATAATCAAGAACGTCTGGGGCAAGAATTCTACCAACCTACAGCCCTCCATGTGAAGGGATCGCATCGTCTTTAATTGCATTTGTGATAACTGCAGTCAACCGTTTGGCCAGAGAGCATGACCAGTCTGGATTAAGCAGTAGTCCAAACTAGACAAGACAGGCAATTGCATGTATCATTCCATTTTTTTTACAACCAAAAGTAGTCTCAGAAGGCTGTGCATTGAAGCCAAGATGTGAGGAACCTTTGGTCCTCCAGTTGTTGCTGAACTACAGCTGCCATCATCCCTGTCCCATTGTCCATACTGGCTGAGGGCTGGTGGACGTTGTGCATGCATACAAAATTTTATTGTAGTTCTGCAACCTCTGGAGGGCCAAAGTTTCGACATACGTGATCTAAGCCCTTGGAAGGGAAGATTCTGTTTAACCCCTTTCATTTGTGGATGGTTGTTGGTCCATCCAATTCTCTTTCACACAGAGAGCCCACAGGGAAAATACATGCATGCATCTACCGTATTTTTCATCCCATAGGATGCTCCACCCCATAGGATGCACGTAGTTTTGGGGGGGGGAATAAAGGGGGGAAATTCCTTTATTTCCCCCCCAAAAGCAGGTCGGGGAAATTGAACGAGGTCGAGGAACAGTGGGATGGCGGCGCTGCGCCTCCCTCCTGTCCCCCGAGCTTGTGGGGCTGGCCGATGTATGCCCGGCGTGCGGGGCGCTCTGCTTCAGGGGCAGGCTGCTATCCACAGCGTGGGGAGCCCTGCGGGGAACTCCTGCAGGGCTCCCCACACTGCGGATGTCTGTCCGGTGCACAGGGCGCTCTGCTTCAGGGCGCCCCGCCCGCCGGGCGGCAGGCTGCTATCCAGGCAAGGCTGCCTAGGTTGCGGATGTGTTCTCGAAGCGCCGGGCGCCCTGAAAGCAGAGCGCCCGATGCTCCGGGAAGCAGGCTGCTATCCACAGCCTAGACAGCCCTGCGGGAACTCCCGCAGGGCTGCCTAGGCTGCGGATGTCTTCCTGAAGCCTGCATTCACCCCATAGGACGCACCCAGATTTCCCCTTCATTTTTGGAGGGGGGAAAGTGCGTCCTATAGGGCGAAAAATACGGTAAATTTTCCAATGCAGGCAGCTTGGAAAGGTAACTTTGAACTCACACACAAACTTCCATTCAAAGGTGCTTTTCCAAAGGCTACTTTTAATTTTAAAAAGGGAAACATTTGAGAAAGGGTATGCATGAGTACATGTGACATCTAATTTGGGCCTGAGCGATTGATTTGTCCAAGATTATCCAATGAGATTTATGACATAGAAGCTAAGTGCACATTATCTGCAAGTTTCAACTACGTGTAACTGAGTGCTGAAGCTGTGGATAATGACGATGAAACTCTTTTTGGGAAGAGAAATTTGGAGTGAAGAATAAGTGTGGGAGAGAGATGACGCTTAACCCTTTGCAAAGGCAAACGTGCTTTTCAAACTCCACCAGGGCCAGTCATTTTAGAGAGCATTTGGGAGCAGAGAAATGCAAGCAAGAAAAGTTAAGTGTACCTGTAATGGTTATATGGGGTTGCTCGTGTGTAAGTTGCGGCCACTCCTGGCTAGGTAGCCTGGTTAAACCTTTTCTGTCTGGACAGCCCTTCACTTCATGGCTGTTCAGTCGCTAGCAGAATCTGTCAGTGGGCGTTTCTTGAACTTCTTCCAGCAAAGAAGTTCTTTGACGCCAAGTCTACGCCTACTTTCCCTGCGCGGAAGTCTTCTGCGCAGGGTGGGTGTGGGTAGCGGAGGACCTGTGCTCTCCCCGCTGGTCTCCAGCGAAGAGTCCTGGAGCCCCCTCTCCGATTCCCTCATCCGCCCCCCTTTATCCCTGGTGTTACGCTGATTTCCTTCCCCAGCCGATGAGTCCCCTCTCTCCCTGCTTGGCCCTTCTCCCGCATCGCTTGGGAGCCCTGCCTCCACTTCTGGCTCCGATGTCAGTTCCCTGACAGTACCTCTTCTGATGCCTCTATACTCTAAATACCCCATTTCTAAACTGGCATTTCTTCAAAAATGCTGTCAAGTCTCTGCTTCATGCCATGGTTAATTCAAACCAGAGTTAGTAAACCCACTTAGAACTATGGCCACATATCCTGGTTTGCAGCATAGATAAAGGTAAAGGGACCGCTGACCATTAGGTCAAGTCGTGACCGACTCTGGGGTTGCGGCACTCATCTCACTTTACAGGCCAAGGGAGCCAGTGTACAGCTTCCGGGTCATGTGGCCAGCATGACTAAGGCACTTCTGGCGAACCAGAGCAGCGCACGGAAACACCGTTTACCTTCCCGCCAGAGCGGTACCTATTTATCTACTTGTACTTTGACGTGCTTTCGAACTGCTAGGTTGGCAGGAGCAGGGACCGAGCAACGGGAGCTCACCCCGTCACAGGGATTCAAACCGCCGACCTTCTGATCAACAAGTCCTAGGCTCTGTGGTTTAACCCACAGAACCACCCGCGTCCCTTGCAGCATAGATATTCAGATGTAAACCTGAACTACCTGCAGTACATCTGCACAAAGTATCGCTCACTCAGAAGATACTTGGAAGCACCATTACTCTGTGTGGATGAATTATAAGGAGGCACCATTGAAATTCCCCTGTGGCTATATTCCCAAGTCAAATAAATGGATAAAAATAGACTAGCAATTGTTCTCTATTATCTAGTATGAATTATAGCTGTAACAGTCCGTGTATTCTGGGCACCGAAATGAATCCGTTGGCTCCTATACCCTGCATCTGTTCTCTCTTTTGCATATTCTGCTTATTGTGCCAGTCTCTATGAGCTCTTGTGCCTCGTACATGACTGTTTCACTTCCTTTTTTCTCATTTGGCCAGTACGTGTTTCAGTATTCCTTCTCGTTGCCAAGACAAGCATTTAAACATCTGGAAATCGTCCTCCATCATTGTTACTGGTGAGATACTGCATTCGTCTGAAGCACTGTTTCCATAAAGATACCTTAGGTTTCCCATAATGCCTTTTCTTAAAAAAAGAAAATTGAATGGGGCACTCTTCACGTTTCAAGTTGAGTGATAGTAACCACGATCAGTTGTGAATTACCCCAGTCCATTTACCATAAATAGCACAGCCTCCTCTTAGCTATCCATTAAACCACATCTGACCTTCTCCATCTGTGTCTCAATTTGCCTTGACCTCCATTGGTTCCCTTGTAACCCAAACTCACTACAGAAAGGAAGGGAGGGAGGGAGGGAGGAAGGGAAGAAGGGAAAGAGAGAAAGGGAGAAAGAGGGAAAGAGGGAAAGAGAGAGAGAGAGAGAGAGAGAGAGAGAGAGAGAAAGAAAGAAAGAAAGAAAGAAAGAAAGAAAGAAAGAAAGAAAGAAAGAAAGAAAGAAAGAAAGAAAGAGAAACTCTCTCCTACTATTGGTATGGTCCATACAATGATCCTTTACAGGTACAAGAGAAAGGCCTTTTAGGGCTTCCAGCAATCTACTAATACCCGGCAGAGAAACATTTTATGCTCTTGGAAGCTACTAAAATGACATTTGTTATAGTGGCACAAACCATGTTTAAAAGTTCCTTATTGTGAGCATGCAGTAAAGGTAAAGGTAAAGGACCCCTGAACTGTTAAGTCCAGTCAAAAGTGGGGTCACGGCGCTCATCTCGCTTTCAGGCCGAAGGAGCTGGTGTTTGTCCACAGGCAGCTTTCCAGGTCATGTGGCCAGCATGACTAAATGCTTCTGGTGCAATGGGACACCGTGACGGAAACCAGAGCACATGGAAACACCATTTAGCTTCCCGCCAAAGTACCTATTTATCTACTTGCCCTGGTGTGCTTTCGAACTGCTAGGTTGGCAGGAGCTGAGACAGAGCAACAGGAGCTCACTCTGTTGCAAGGATTCGAACTGCCAACCTTCTGATTAGCAAGCCCAAGAGGCTCAGTGGTTTAGACCACAGCACCACCCGTGTCCCTGAGAATGCAGTAAAGGCAGTACACATGGATTAAACATGATGCCAGGGATCTGAAGAATTTCAATAGGCAATGGCTTTCAGTGGTCTTCACCTTCTATAAACCATATTGGGGGGGGTCACTGAAGAGCCATCCCCTATTATGAATTTTAAATCAAGTCTAAGCCTTGGGCTCATAAGGTGCCTGCATAATAGCCATGTCAACACTTCAACCTCTGGTTCAATTCAGGCATCACATCAAACCTTGGTCAAGAAGGCATGACTATAGAGTTAATTAAGGTGATGCATGAATCAAAGGCCATGTTGTGCAAGAGACTCACGAACCAGAAAAATAAACTACGGTTTGCACGATGCCCTACTCAGTGGCGTAGCGTGGGTTGTCAGCACCTGGGGCAAGCCAAGTAATTTGCGCCCCCTAACCCGTGGATTTGTGCCCCCTAACCCTAACCCCCAGATGTTGCACCCGGTGTGGCCGGGGCCCCCTGCACCCCCACGCTACGCCACTGGCCCTACTTTATAAACCATAGTTACAAACCAATGCTCTTCCTCCAGAGCGTACAACACCATGGGGTCAGCAGTAAACAAAGGGCTGCCATACGTCCAGATAGTCCCAGACATTCTACTTCTTCTTCTTTGGCTATCACTCGTAGCCTAGTAAGATTGTCTTCCATAAACACAGTTTTAACACTGAGACCGTAAGTGACTGTGGATGCCAATTCTGGATGCACACATCCTTCCACAGTGGGGACACAGGTTCCTGGGCGGGTGTTGATCAAGGTGAGGGTTTGCCAAGCATGCCTTCCTCTTAGCACGTTTCTTCCTTTATCCTGCGTTCAAACATCTTCAAAGCCCATGACACGTTTGGTAAAGGCTGTTTTCCATTTGGAGCGCTCGCAGGCCAGTGTTTCCCAGTTGCCGGTGCTAATACTGCATTTTTTTGGGAGAGCCTTGAGAGAGTCTTTGAACCTCTTTTGTTGACCACCAGCATTACACTTTCCATTTTTAAGTTCAGAATAGAGTAGTTCCAGACATTACCGGGATTTCAAAGGCAGAATTGACATCCGGGAGGAATTTCCAATAGCGCTTTGTCCTGGATCTTCGCCAAGCTCAACAACTTTTGAAATACAGTGGTACCTCAGGTTACATACGCTTCAGGTTACAGACTCTGCTAACCCAGAAATAGTGCTTCAGGTTAAGAACTTTGCTTCAGGATGGGAACAGAAATCGTGCTCCAGCGGCGCGGCAGCAGCAGGAGGCCCCATTAGCTAAAGTGGTGCTTCAGGTTAAGAACAGTTTCAGGTTAAGTACGGACCTCCGGAACGAATTAAGTACTTAACCTGAGGTACCACTGTATGGCAACCCTAGTTAACATATGAAACTGAAAGTAGACAAGAAATGCTAGCTATAATTTGTATGTTTGGAAGCAGAAACCATGTTTCAGGTTAGTGCAAACCATGATTTCTAGTGATGTCTATATAGAGTCACTAAGTGTTCTTATATGTGTTTGTTGGGTAAACAGGGACCCAGATTGCCATCACTCCCATTGAAGCCATTGCATTGCACAAAGTTACATTGACCCGTGTCAAAAAAATCATTACTGCAACCACCACCCCTAAAAAGCACTGAACTTCCATACATTATTTTAAAAAATCCTTATTTTCACTAGTTGTATTGGAAATCCACAACTGCCTCCATTTTATTTTGGTGTTGGGAGGGAATTATTTTCCTACAAGACTTTAAAAAAGCCATTTGCTTACACATTGGAATTGCACTAACATTTCATTTTGGCAAATATCATAGCCACAAGCTATCTTCTTTTCCTTTAAATAAAAGTAAACATTAAGGACAAGTCGTACTGTACTTGATGAACCTTAATTGCCTGCCATAGCCCAGAGCACATAGTAACATGCCTATACTTTCATTTGAATAGTACTTAATGTGCCTCAAGACATCGTTAAGCAAGCACATAACATGTGGATTGTGAAATTTGATACTATTAACAATTAGCATATTACCAAAGGAAATAGCAACTCCAAGTTATGCATCTGAAAGAGACAAGAATCTGTGTCAAAGAGTAGCAGCCTGAAGATATTAAGCAATTCGCCCTATTCCACTTTCATTATAAGCAATGGGCAGAATGGAGAAATCACTTTGGGAACATGCATAGCCGTCACACATTTTGGATACATTTTTGATCTGCTAATGTTGTTTTCTTTTTTCCCTCAGTCCTGGAATTGGAAAAGAGGGTGAATTATTATATGAGGGGAGGGCACTGGGGGAAAGAATTGTCTCTCCACCCCATTCTCATTTTCATCAACTTCTGTGATCTGGAAAGTGACTGTTTGCAGGAAGGAGGCTTTTGTATCTGTGAAGGGAGGCTCCCCACACATTTTGGAGCCGGGAGGGCAGGGGATCAGAATTCCAAAATGCACATAGACCCTTCATGGCTACAAGAGGGTCCTCACTGCAGCCACCATCCAATTTATGGAAGGTGATGAAAATGGACACAGAGGGATGGAGATAGAACACTCATCTGCATTGTAAGCCGTGTGTGGTGACTCAACCACAATGTTAAAAAGTGAATATTTATTTATTTATTTATTTATTTATTTATACCCCGCCCATCTGGCTGGATTTCCCCAGCCACTCTGAGCAGCTCCCGATTGAATGACTTAAGAGAGTTCCTAGCTTATTCCTAGGCTGTTCCTAGGAATGAACATTTTTGGCTCTGGTTCCAGAAGTTGCATAGTTGGGATTTTAATCAGATAGATTATAAATGCTCATTGTAGATGAGGGCCAGTGTGACAGTGTTGGCCATGTCATTTTAGGGGGTTGACCTTACTTTTTGCATTTTTTTCAGCAAGGGTCGTTAAAGTATGTTTTGGGGTGTGATGAATTCGAATCTGCTATTTTTTTATGATTGGACAACATTTAGCTTGGTAAGTCTGCGCTCAATGAAGAAGCACTTAAACTGCATTCAGAAAACCAAATAATTTTAATTTCACTTTCTGGAAATGCCAGGCAATGCCTAATAATAATAATATAAGTGTAGGTACTTGACAATCATTTTTAAAGGCTTCTATGCAATTTCAATATACATTTTACTTACCAAGTAAAACGAAATTAGATTAATTTGACCAAAACACTTTTTGAAGTCCCAAGTCCTGTTACAACGTTTTAGCACCCCTCATTTTTTGAATTTGCATAGTACTTAAAGAGGGTTGGACTAGGATTGAGGAGAATTAGGTTCAAATTCCCACCAGCCACAAAGCTCACTGCATGACCTTGAGGCCATGACTGTCTGTTAGATAGGAAATGTTGCTGAATGTCATTTGAATTTCAGGAATTTTATAAGGAGTGGTCAGCTGTAAGGTTAAAATTCTGCTCAAGGCTATGGATTATCAGTCTATCTGCATTCAACCTGACTTGTTTATATATATATATATATGAAATTGTTCCATGCATTTTCATTGTTGACTTTTAAAATTTGAATTGCTCTGAGATGTTTCCCAGGATGCGATTTGTAACTGGAATTAAATAATTTAAGGAAACTGCTGTAGTGATTCAGGTTGTACATCCTATTTCAGAAAGGAAGGGTTATTTAACATGGCATACACCAGGAAAGATAAGGCTTCAGCAATATGTGAGAATTACATCCAGTTTTCTGATCTTTGTTTGCTGGTTTGAACAACAGTATTGTTTGCCTCGATATAGAAAAGGAGAGAGGAAATCCCTGCATGCAACAGAGGAAGAAAGGGGGGTGGGGGTGGAAATCGATGCTTGGACACATCATGTTGTTACATCTGCACCACAAATGTGAATAAGGTCCAGCCTCTTTGCACATACATCCAGCCAATCATAACGGTGGGTGTTTTGCTAATCGCCTAATTAGAAACAGGCCATTTCACAAAAGTAATAGGTGACAGTCAGGGAGAATGACACATATATGAACACAGCCAGGATTTCTAACTTCTAAAGGAATTTGCTTTTCATTAGCAAAAGATTAGAGGTTCCAAGCAGCACCCAGGACTACATAAAGAAGTCGTCTTCTTCTTTGGTGATCATTCGTGGCCGAGTAAGATTGTCTTCCATAAACATGGTTTTAACAGTGAGTCTGTGACTGTGGAGGCCAATTCTGGATCCACACGTCCTTCCACAGTGGGGACATAGGTTTCCAGGCGGGAGTTGATCACGGTGTGGGTCTGCCAAGCGTGCCTTCCTCTTAGCACGTTTCTCCCTTTCGTCCCGACTTCGAGTGTCTTCAAAGCCCACGACACCTTTGGTAAAGGCTGTTCTCCAATTGGAGCGCCGACAGGCCAGTGTTTCCCAGTTGTTGGTGCTTATACTACGTTTTTTTAGATTTGCCTTGAGAGAGTCTTTGAACCTCTTTTGTTGACCACCAGCATTACGCTTTCCATTTTTAAGTTCGGAGCACAGTACAGTGGTACCTCAGGTTAAGAACTTAATTTGTTCTGGAGGTCCTTTCTTAACCTGAAACTGTTCTTCACCTGAGGTACTTTAGCTAATGGGGCCTCCCGCTGCCTCTGTGCTGCCACCACACAATTTCTGTTTTCATCCTGAAGCAAAGTTCTTAACCCAAGGTACTATTTCTGGGTTAACAGAGTCTGCAACCTGAAGCATCTGTAATCCGAGGTACCACTGTAGTTGCTTTGGAATACGATAGCCAGGCATCCACACAACATGATCAGTCCAACAAAGTTGATGTTGTAAAGAAATACACCATAAAAGGGTCATCAAGGGGGAAGCAATTTGAAGTAGAGAAGAAAGATTCTCATATCCATTGTGGCTTTCTATAGCATACATCGTGACATGCCTAGGATCATAAGACGAATATAAGATAGGAACATGATAGGGTGCTATATAGCATCAGGCACATCAGGCTACCAGCACGTCTCCTGAGTTTCAGGCAGACAATAACCCCAGCCCTATCTAGAGATGCTGAACCTGAGACGCTCTGTAGAAGTTGCTCTAGCTCTGAGCTAGGACCTTTCCTGGAGAATCAGCACTGCAAACACAATCTGAACTCCTTTCGAAGGAACCCAGCTCCAATCCTAGGAGCCAACTCCTAGGGGCCGTGGAGGAGGCCAGACTCCCACTAAGTTGATTGGCCGTCCCATTCAAATGGTGTGTGTGCACTGCGTCATGTGATCAGTTACCTGGGCCCCCACCATATTTTATTCAAGTTGGCACCCCTGGCTCCAACTTTCTAGTTGTTGTAAAATAATCCTAACAAATGCTCTTGAAACACATTGGTTCGTTACCATGACTGAGACCTTTTTCAAGGACCATAAGGGACTCAGCTACATTAGACAAAAAACAGTGCTTTGAATGTGTTATAAACATGCAGCACCAGATGGCACTGGAGAGCAAAAAAAAAATTATTTGAGATTCTACATAGCGTTTTTTCCCCTTTGTTATAACAATTTAATTTCTGACTTATTTATAGCGTTTCCCCCCACCCCCCTGTGTATAGATCCACCCAAGCTGTGCTCAATTGGCATGTTAAACATTCAGGGCTGGATCCAGAGGCGCTCTTCTGTATACAGCTTTTTCTGACTCCACTTGAGCTCCTAGCATGAGAAAAGAACTGAACCCTAGAGGTGTCCTTCCACTGGGGCCAGGAATTTTGCAATCTCTTGCACTGGCTCTTGTACATTGCTCCTTATGTTCTAAACCTGTTTTATGATGGCACCTCCAATGTACATCTGTACATGTTTGCTCACTGCTCAGTATTTCATGGTCCAGAGGTTTATAAACATTTATAAAGTCACTTGACTTCCACTAGCCCTAGTGCAAAAAACCATGAACAGCACCATTGCCAGAACCTATTCCTCCAGACAGTGCATGTCTGGATCTGACCTTCAGTCATCTAGAAAACAACTTAAGAATGGGGGGCAAAAACCACACACCCGGCATTTGAAACATGCTCGTTAGCTAAAAATTTGATGTGCCTCTTTTATGGCCCACTTTTTATGATATACAAGTTGCATACGAGTTGCCACATTGTAAACAGTTGGCTTTCCCTCCAGAAGCCTCTCTGCCTCCCTCTGCAACACACACATTCACAAAAGAAGCCGTTATTTAGGATGTCTCATAAAGCAACAGATCCTGTGTGGTCTAATCACTTAAATGACCGAGAGAGAGAGAAAACAAGGGGCTGCTAGAGGTTCTAATCCCCATCATCATGGCTAAGCCATTTAACCTCCTGTGGCTCAATTAGCTCAGCTGGAAATTTGGGTGGGTTCTACTTAAAAACAGATGCTACCTCTGAGCTAGGGTTTTCCTAGGTAAGCATATAGCAAAATAGCTGCTTTTTGGCAGAGGTTTTGGTTTTCCATGGGGTTTGGGGGGGGGGAGCTGGTATGGAAAATAATATGAAAATAGGACATTTTGTAGCAAGGCCCAATAATTCTATGCTAATAAAAATGGTACATTAAAAAGGTAAAGGACCCCTGACCATTAGGTCCAGTCGCGAACATCTCTGGGTTTGCGGTGCTCATCTCGCTTTACTGGCCGAGGGAGTCGACGTTTGTCCACAGACAGTTTTTCCAGGTCATGTGGCCAGCATGACTATGCCGCTTCTGGTGAACCAGAGCAGTGCACAGAAACACCATTTACCTTCCCTCCAGAGTGGCACCTATTTATCTACTTGCACTTTGACGTGCTTTTGAACTGCTAGGTGGGCAGGAGCAGGGACCGAGAAACGGGAGCTTACCCTATCGTGGGGATTCAAACTGCTGACCTTCCAATTGGCAAGCCCTAGGCTCAGTGGTTTAGACCACAGCATCATATATGCCACAAAGCTAAGAATGTCCTTTGAGATGCATGCTGCCAATTAATGTGATATTACTCTTGGGGATATGCAACACTGTTGCGGAGTAACAAGGCAAGAAAGGATATTAGGAGCATAAAGGTATAAAAGAGCAACATTTGCATTAACCAAGATATTTTAGGTATATGCACATGTAGGTACAATACCAAGGAAGTATGTCTCACATCTATATCTATATCTACACACACATATATACACATCCCTTCTTTTAGCCCAAATCGTTTATTTAGAAGCAAGTATCACTCTTTCCAATAGGACTAACTCAATATAAGATTTGTGGTTGCTACTCAAAAACTGAGAAGAATGTTCATCAAGGATAATATGGTAGACTGTAAAGATCTAATCATCAATGAAATGTAGAAACACATGTGTTTTGGTTTGCATTTCAAAATATATATGTACGGCCAATGCTGTCTTTTAATGGTGTGTCTATGCGCATTCTGCATAGTATGGATAGGATGTGTATTTCTTTTTAGTGATGGTCAAAATGACCAGGATGGTCACAACAACAAAATAAACCATAGGACTCACTCCCAAGTTAAGGACCTATCCACACCTGCGTTTCTCCCGCCACTTTTCCCGAGGGATACCTGATCTTTGGTGCTGAAACAGAACAAATGGAAATTGGATTTTTCGCAGGTTGCTATTTGTTCCGATTTAGCACTAAAGAGCAGGTTTTCCAGGGGCAAAGTGCAGAACAAGCAGAAAACTTCTCGGACCCATGCTTTCTCGGCACAGGAAAAGCTGAAGTGCGGAAAAGCCCTACATATGTATCGGATTGCAACCTAACCTGCCAAACAAAAGACCACACTTCTGATTTGGTGGGCACTAGGCATAAGAAACACATTTGGCATGGTCAGTGATGGCTGATTAATTAGGGCAGATGAGGCTCTGCTCCAAAACCCCCAGCCAGCCCTAATCTGCCTGCCTTCTTTCTTACATTCAGTCCAGGCCTGCGCTGTCAGCTTTCTCCACCTTTGCATCAGTGCTGACATCTCATCAAGGAGAAGGATAGAGGCCAAGCAAGAATTAGTTGCCCCATCTGCCATTGGCTCCATCATCTACTGGGCTCTCAGCTTTCTGCCCTTCCAGTGCCAATGGACACAAGGTACCAGATATGGCCCTCTGGTCAGATCCTCCTCCCCACCCATAGCAAAGGAGCCTTATAACTGGAGTGGGGGAGGGAACAGGAATTAGAGCATTAGAGATAAAGCCAGATCACATTCTGAAACATTTTTCTCCTGGATACGCTCAACAGACAGGCTTTATGTGCTTGTCCCAGGTCTAATGCAATGGTTCTCAATCTACTCTTTACATGTGATTGCAGGAAGGCAGTGGCAACTGGTTCCACTGGCCTCTCTCACCCTCCAGCAACATGGTGATTGCAGGAAGAGGAAAAGGGAAGTCACAGCTGTAAGCTGGTCCCTTGCACTTCTATAGAGCTGGTGCCAGTCAGAGTAGACAATATTGGGTGAGACAGCTTCCTATATTCCAGTGTTCAGGGCCTGCAATATGGTTCGCATAGGGTTCATTAATCCATCCCAGTCGTCTTCTTTTCCCCCACGTGCCAGCAACACTGGTTTTATACCATTTTTAAAAATACATTCCTAGTTATATTATATCATGATTTTCCATAGGAAACAGATCCTTCAGAGGAGTCATTGTTGAGAAAGCAGGAATTGCACATTTTCCCAACTGTTGCTGCTTTTCTTTGCTGGATCTGGAAATCATTAGCAGAAGTCATGATCTATTGCAATAGTTTGCCAATTCTTTTCAGTGAAATTTCTGTATTCTCTGTACAGAAGGGAGCTTGTAGATCATTATGCTGTAATCAAGGCCCCCAATTGAACCAGGGTCTCCAAGCTATACTTAATCCAACCTCGGAGCACGTACTGATTCAGCTGTGTTCAACCTTATGCCAAATTCAAAGTGGAAGGATTTGATAAATGCTGTTCCTGCTATCACACTGTCCAGTACACAATGGCTGATTGGCCTACTACAGGTCATGGTTTAGCAACCATCTGTTTTCCCTTCCTCATGTCATAGAAAATATAGTAGCACAGCATAAAATCTATAGCATCCATTATACTGTAACTATTTCCAATGCTGACATAGTAAAAGGTAAAAGGCAAAGGAGCCCTGGACAGTAAAGTCCAGTTAAAGGCAACTATGGGGTTCAGCGCTCATCTTGCTTTTCAGGCCAAGAGAGTCGGCGTTTGTCCACAGACAGCCTTCCAGGTCATGTGGCCAGCATGACTAAACTGCTTCTGGCACAACGGAACACCGTAATGAGTACCAGAGAGCACTGAAACACTGTTTACCTTCCTGCCACAGTGGTATCTCTTTATCTACTTGCACATGGAGCTTTTTCAAGTCTAACTGCTGGGGGCAGGAGGTGGTCTTTGTGAAAATCACAGGGCCCTTCCTTTTCCCCTCCTCAACCCAACTGGCTCCATGCTGCAGTTAAGCTGAAAAACAGTTTCCCATTACAGCTAAAGGAAGATTTTCTTAAAACAATCAAATTTCCATACGGGGGCATTGAGAGAGAGAGAGCAGGGAAGGTTCTGGAAGAATGGGGAGGCCCCACGGTCTGAAAGTTCCCCTCCCCTGTCCAATAGAACTTACCCATGCGCTGATGTCACAATGTTCCATGTTTCCTTCAGATCCTGCCTATGTCAGCCAACGTTGTTGAGTAAAGGAAGGAAAACTCAATCCAGTGGTCCCTTAGTTCTCGAACGGCTTAGCTGGCGAACAAATTGGCTCCCGAACGTTGCAAACCCGGAAATAAGTGTTCCGGTTGGCGAACGTTTTTTGGAAGCCAAACATCCGACATGGCTTCCGCTTGAATGCAGGAAACTCCTGCAGCCAATCAGAAGCCACGCCTTGGTTTTTTAACAGTTTCAGAAGTCGAACGTACTCCCAGATCGGATTAAGTTCAAGAACCAAGATTCCCCTGTACTACAATGTCAGAGCATGGGTACTGTATGGATGCAAGAGAGTGGTGATGCGTGCCTTTTTGCTGGCACCAGTGCATTTAGCGCAATGTCTAGAATTCCCCTGTGTTCATCAGAGCCTGTGCACCTCCTTGGCATTCTGGGGCCAGCCTGATGATGAGAAGTTTCTAATGTGGATCTCTCCACGCAAAGAAGCTCTTCCAGCAGTTTCATCGCAGGCTTTATAAATACTGTACCTTTATGCAAGTTTCTGTAGTGTAGTGGTTATCACGTTCGCCTAACACACGAAAGGTTCCATGTGAGAAACCGGGCAGAAACAGAAAATGATAAATACTGTACCTTTCAATTCTACAAGGGAGAGATGGGAAACCTGTGATTCACCCAGATATTATTTAACTACAGCCCTTAATGGAAGGACGATTCAGCTTGTGCTGTAGAACCCTCTACCCCCCACCTAGAATCCTGAAACACCCACTAGTGAGTGGTGGGGACCAGGTTGACAACCCCTGGCTTAAACAAAACTGAACAGAAAATAGGTCATAATTTGCCTTCACGGTTCATGAAAGTCAACTCTTTGCAATCAAGCTCAAATAATCACCACAGCGCTGGATTCAGTTTATTAAAATGAGCAGAGGTGAAGTCTGAGTAGGCCAGAACTTCCAAGAGAGAAACATCTGGCAACTGCCCATGGGGGGGAATGTGGAATGAGGTATGTGGCGTGGAAGGTCTGGGGCAGGGCCTTTCCAGTGGCACCTCCTGTGATGACTTGGCCACTGTTCTCCATGCTCTGATAACCTCCAGACTAGATGACTGCACTGCGCTCTACATGGGTCTTCTCTTGGAAACCATAACAAAATTTCAACTGTCAAAGATGCAGCAGCCAGATTACTGGCTGGAGTTCCATTTAGAGCACACGTAACCCCCGTCTTCATACAGCTACACTGGTTGCCAGTTTGCTCCTGGGTCCAATTCAAGGTGCTCATGTTAGTGCTTAAAGCATTAAGCAACTTAGGCCACAAATACCTGAAAGAACTTCTCTATCCCAATTAACCTTCTCACAGACCCTCCAAGTGTCCCTGTTTTCCAGGGACGTCCCCTGATTTAGAGGAGCTGTCCTGGTTTCTGATTTGATCCTGGCATGTCCCACTTTTCCTTAGGATGTCCCTATTTTCATTGGAGAAATGTTGGAGGCTATGGAGTTATCTGATGCCCGAGCCGTCTGAAGACAACCTTGTATAAGGAAGGTTTTTTTAAATGTTTAATGTTTTATTGTGTGGCTGGGGCCACCCAGTAAGAGGTGTGGGGTATAAATAGTAAAATTATCATTATGGAATGGGACGTCCCTATTTTCATTGGACAAATGTTGGAGGGTATGTTCTCAGGGATGGAGATCAGCAGAAGGACACTCTTGGCAGTTCTGCTGCCCTCAGAAGTGTGGGGACTGGCAGCCCAGAAGAAGGCCTTCTCTGTGGCAGCCCCTAAATTGTGTAACTCCTTCCCCACAGAGGTGTGTCTGGCACCTTCACTGTACAGCTTTCGTCATACCCTGACCTTTACCAGTTAAGGCATGTGTGTGCTGGGGGGGGCCTGATTCTTTTGTTGACTTTATACTGTTCCGTTCCATTTAGAATGGTTTTATTTGTTTTCTAATTTTAACAGTTTTATCTTTATCTTATAAAAATGCATGTTAGATTGTTGTAACCTGCCCTGAGGCCTTATGGAGAAACACAGGATAGAAAACTTATAAATAAGTATGTAGAACTCCATCCCTGCAGAACTGTGCTAGACCTCATCTCTATATAAGTGCAGGTGATTGGTTAAAATGTCCCCCTTTCAGCAGGCGTTTGGAGGAAGAGGAGACCTGATTGGATAAATTGATTAGTGCACTGCTACTGCTATTAGTAAATTGATGTGAGTTGTTTTATGAGTTTAGAGGTTATGCTATTTTTTGCATTGTTTTGATCCGATTTGATTTTGCTGTAAACCACCCTTTGGCTTGTACAAAGGAGGGACTATAAATCATCTAAACGGAATCTAAATTCAACGTAAGTGGTGCGGTTAGGCCACATTCAACTATGTCGTCCTGAAAGCTAGCAAACAAGTCATAGAGCCCCCTAAAAATAAGTGGGGTAGCATCCCACCTGACTTTCAGCACTTCTATTGAAGAAAAGTGAGACCTCCAGCCATCCATACCTACATTAAAGATGAGTGCAGTCAACAGAACTCAACCAGAATAGTAGCAAACGATGCCAACCCAGCTGGAGCTGAGGAGGTCTGGAAAGGTGTAGGATCTTAAAAACTCGCCAGCACATCTCACAAATTGTCCAATTTAAGGGAACAGCCTGTTCCGCTTCAGAGCAGGCACTTTTGGGAGTATGCAGAGACAACGCTACCATAAAGGCCTAGGAACCAGGAGGCATGTGTCCAGAGGAAGCTTTAGGGAAGATTCTAGTTTCCTAATCCTATGGGAGCTCTCCCATGAGTATACACTCAGTGCTGCCTCCAGACACCACATTGCCATCTGGGACTGCAACATACCCTAGTGTAGAGGCAGCAGCAAAAGTAGCAAGCTAGGGAATCAGCAACGCCCAGCAGCTGGCTGGCCAATATGCCACGCATTGGCTGGCCTTGCTGTAATCCCACATTAAATAAAACTACTACAATGACTTACAAAACACACGCTTTCTGCATCATGGATCGTGTCATTAGATAATCCCTACCACAAAACAAGCTGGTGCTTCCTGTGAAAATGAGGTTGCAGATGTGCTCCTCCAAGTCTTGAATCCAAGGCAACTCATATAGTTTTAAACGTGTAGTAAAACCGCTAGGCAGAAGGGACAATAACCGAATAGGCTACGGTCATGCCATAAAATAGTTCACATTCTGGCCTGCCAAGTCATCCTCATCTGCTCAGTTGAAAACCTCTCCGCGTGTAATATCCATTAGCAAATGTGTTGCAATGCAACATCCCTGGCTCACCCCAGGGTTTCCATAACAGAAACAAACAGACAAATGGCATGTACTAACCTAGCCCTTCAGAAATCTCGCTCGCTGGAAGCATGCTCTCTTATTTACTTTGAAGTTAAAACTTTGTGCTCCAGCTTCCCTTTTCTACTTTCGACAAAATGGTGTTGTCGTTGCAACCCTAAGCATGTTTGCTAGGGAACGAGACCTATTGGAAAAAGTGAGACTTACTTGTGGGTAAGCATGCATAGGATCGCTCTGTAAAACCCACTCAAACTAATTACACCTCTGTGTACAGATGGCTTTGGAGGGGGCTGTGTGTTTCCCATTGTCTTCCCATTTCAAATCGGTCCTGTCTGAAGCCCTGGTGCAGATCATCTTGAGCCAGCTGAGAAGGTTACATAAAGGCTCTGCCGGTCTGCTTGCACAATGTACAGAACTGGAAAAAGGCTTGTCTTCCTTTGCAAGAGGAGGGGGGAACCCTCTGACCTGGTTCAAACCTGAACCATGTATCAAGCATTTTACTGCATTCTGTACAAAGACAATTGCGCATCCTACTAACACGGTTTTAACAATGCAATCCAGTAGTTTGCAAGCGATCTTTATATATGTTTCACCTTATTCTCAGTTCCAATTTGTGACAAATATATCAGATCCCACGAGGGATACTTTCACTGCCACATGCGACTTTCCAGCTAGCCAAAATGTATTAAGACAGCAGAATCTACCTCCCAAACATTGCATTTTAATTGATACAAATAGGAAGCAAACAGGCCAGCTGAAAAGGAATCCATCTCTAATGCCACGAAGACAAGTACCCGAGCCTCCTAACTTCCTGTCCTCTCTAACATCAGGGGACAAAATGCCAATATCCAGATAACACAAAAGTCTGAAGGGTGGGAACACAGTGTGTCAGAAGTCTGGATTCCGTCAAGCCCAAGTCGCTGGGCAACAGGGAGACAGCTCTCTCTCCCGAAAAGAGAAAGAGAAAAGCGGAGAAAAAGAGAATAAAGTTCTGTGCAATTCTCTCAAACAAAGAATGGAATAAATCAGATGTAGTTCAGGCAGTGCATAAGGACTCCACCCTTCCAAGTCCTTGTGTTTACTTCTCTCTCTCTCTCTCTCTCTCTCTCCTAAAAATGTTCCAAAAGTTTCATCCCTACCACTCTCTTTTGTTGCAACACACACAAAATAAAACTTTCCACAATCTCACCCAGAAGGGTAATGCCAAGTAACAGGGTTTTTCACTGCAGAGATATTTTTTTCCCCTCTCGTTTGCTTTGTTGCATATTTCATTGTTCTTTACTTACTCCCGTGTTTGCACAGAAAGCAAAAGACGTTTCAACTTTTTAAAACCCATCTCCAGCCCGTTCCTTTTCAAGCCCCCATTTCACAACAGTGACACACAGGGGAGAGACCACACTGACACACGCACACA
This sequence comes from Podarcis melisellensis, assembly GCF_964234715.1. Classification (NCBI taxonomy): domain Eukaryota; kingdom Metazoa; phylum Chordata; class Lepidosauria; order Squamata; family Lacertidae; genus Podarcis; species Podarcis melisellensis. The sequence goes on from NC_138528.1 coordinate 118,445,528, forward strand.
GCCCCTTCCAGACTTCCCGATCCACTGTTACTCAACGTATGCAAGCAACAAAAGAAGAGTTTTCTTAAAATAACTCACCCCCTTCAAACTCTTCTTCCTCTTGTGCTCGTATTGTTCGCAAACATCCTAGAAAAGCAATAAGAATGACCAAAGTTCTTCTTTGAGTCCAGGTTGCCATCATGTCTAAATATTAGACATGTATATCCTCCTCCTGGGGCGGGCGGGGTGGGGGGGGATGCAAAAAAAAAGTGTAAAAATATTATTTGAACACCATGAAGCCAGCTCTTTTCCTTTCAGCACTCACGCAGGATGAAACAGAAAAGAAGTCTGCCAGTTCTCCGATGCTTGCTTGCTTTTTTAAAAAAAGAAAAAAAACTGCACTAGCTCTCGCAGAGTCTGCAAACACCCCCCCCCCCCAAGTGATGCAGCTTTAAATAGGAAGAATGCTGCCTCCACGTTTTTTCCTGCCCCTTTTCAGTTTCTTGAGGCTCATAATCATCCAGTCCCTGGCAAGAAATAGCGTGATTGATGGTAAACAACCGAATCAGAACTCGCTTCACGCTCTCCGCTCAAACTTTCCCCCTCTATTATTATTTTTTTTAACATGCACAGTTTTTGAGAGGAGGTTGCTTTTTTTTCCCCCTCTCTGCTGTTGTTCAGGAAAAGATCTCCTATGTAAAGAATTTATTGGGAGCAGAACATACTTGGCGGAGGTAAGATGACTCTACCACTCGCACTCTTGGAAGGAGGAGAAGGGAGGCTGAGATGCTAAGGCACTCTTTATATAGTAACGGGCCAGGGAGAGGGAGATCTAGCCCCCCTCCTCCAAGCTTCTGGGAAGAGGCTTCTCTCTCTCTCTCTCTCTCTCTCTCTCTCTCTCTCACACACACACACACACACAGACACACACACACACACACACACACACACACACACACACACACACAGCTTTTCCTTGTTGATGACTGTCTGGGAGTTTTAGCCATTCCCCTTTCCCTCTAGCTGCTGCATTCTCTAAGGCTACCCTAGTCTCCTAGGTGACCATGAAAGCTGCCCCTCTCTCCCTCCCTTAATGGTGGCAGGGAAATCCAGTGTGCAAACTGGTCATTTCTATGCCCGGGGCAGGCTCTTGCTTCTAGAACATGCAACGGAGGTTCAAGAAAGGTTGTGGGCCTTTAAGTGTTAAGTGTTGCTGAAATTCAGTGGCCTCACCTGCTGATATGCCCCTGTTCCACGGCTGCTGTGCAAAACAAGCATACAAACACTCAAAAACAAGTCCACTGACTGCCAGTGCTCTCTGTTTTCCTCCTTTGACCACCAGCAATTTTTTAATACATCCCCATGACAAGGGACCACAAAATCGGATGGACAAGGGGCTGCTTCTCATGTTACACCTTTGTTGTATTCACACCATGGCTTTCTTCCAAGGAATCCTGGGAACCCCTCGCAGATCTACAATACCCATTGCTCTTAACAAACTACAGTTCCCAAGATTCCTTGCAGGGAGTTTGTGCTTTAAATACTTTTTGTGGGGGTGACTTGACACACCAGCAACCCTCTGTTTGGCCCTACCGTTTGGCTCCTTGGAAAACGAGCGATGGATTACCGTGAAAATGGCAGAGTTTAGACTTCCTGCTTTCGTCCCCCAATTGTTCTGTGTCATCCGTTGCTGGCTAACCGTAATTCAAAGATAACTGGTGGGCAGAAAGAGGTGTCTAGTTCATCTTCTGCTTACAGAATCTCTTCCAGAGCTGATCCCCTTGAGGCATCAAAGCGAACTTGGGAGGGGGGGACGTAAGATGTGAAAAGGTGTACACCCCCAACCTGCCCGCAGACTGTCTTGCCAGAGTGGTGCATGCTCTGGTTATCTCTCGCTTGGACTACTGCAATGCGCTCTACGTGGGGCTACCTTTGAAGGTGACCCGGAAACTACAACTAATCTGGAATTCGGCAGCTAGACTGGTGACTGGGAGTGGCCGCCGGGACCACATAACACCGGTCTTGAAAGACCTACACTGGCTCCCAGTACGTTTCCGAGCACAATTCAAAGTTTTGGTGCTGACCTTTAAAGCCCTAAACGGCCTCGGTCCAGTATACCTGAAGGAGCGTCTCCACCTCCATAATTCTGCCCAGACACTGAGGTCCAGCGCCGAGGGCCTTCTGGCGGTTCCCTCACTATGAGAAGCCAAGTTACAGGGAACCAGGCAGAGGGCCTTCTTGGTAGTAGCACCCACCCTGTGGAATGCCCTACCATCAGATGTCAAAGAGAAAAATAACTACCAAACTTTTAGAAGACATCTAAAGGCAGCCCTGTTTAGGGAAGATTTTAATGTGTAATAGGTATTGCATTTTAGTGTTTTGTTGGAAGCTGTCCAGAGTGGCTGGGGAAACCCAACCAGGTGGATGGGGTATAAATAATAAATTATTATTATTATTACTTCCCATCTATTCTCCCCTGCCTGGCATTAAGATGTAAGCACAGGGGTTGGCAAAGCCACAGGTAGTTCTCCTTCAAGGAAAAACATGCTGTAAATTTCAGATCACTCTTCCAAAGTTTATCCCCCCAAAGATGCCTCCTTGACTCTCACTGCCCAGGAGACCACTACCCCTTTGGAGTCTGTTATGTATTGAGTTGAATAGGATCCAAAATGCAGCAGTCTGATTGGTCCTAGAACAATAGGATCCAAAATGCAGCAGTCTGATTGGTCTGCAAGAGCCACCCAATCCAGCTCCAGGTGGAAGTGAATCCGCAACCTGATTGGCCTACAGGAGAATCCCAGAATTAGCCAATCACGTGGGGCCCATTGTGTAAATAATGTATATAAAGCAGACATTTTGGGGGAACTGGCATTCCTCACTACTATGAGCTGAATAAAGAGCATGAAATCCGCACTTGACTTCAAGCATATTTCTGAGTCCTTGTCTGTAGCCAGGCACTTCTGTGGAGGGGTCAGGTTTCCATCTAGCATTTGTGGCACTGCCACTCCCTCTGGCCTGGGACCCATTCAGCCTCAATGTCAGAGGCTGAACTTCCCCTGACTGTGGATGGTCTCTCCTCAGCCTTTGTAGCATGATCCTGGCTTTTTTTTTTACCCAGATGGAGCCTGGCCCAGGGCTTGGTGTAATGTCAGGTCCTCCTTCAGTGAGGAGTCCCATGGCTAAGGCAACTAGTGATCCACCTCTGGTGCCAAGCCTGAGGACAATTTGGGCTCTTGCTTCCAAGATGCCTACCTGTGTTTGTGCCTGTAACCTAGTGGTTTAAACAGTAGAATGCAAAGAGCATCCATTTACGGTATTTGTGGGATGGAGGAGAAGCCAAGCCGTTAGACCAGAACAAGCCCCCACTGGTCCACAGACTCCGTTCTTCCACTTACCTGGGCCCGCCACAGCAGAGGAGGAAACCTGAGTGGTTTCAGCAAAGCCTAACTTTCCTGGTCCCTCTGCCTGAGACCCCATCAAGAAAGATTAGTCCTTCTGCAAGACCTGCCAAGGAAAACAAGGAACTTATTTATGTATGCTACAACAGCGGCAAGAGTCTTGATAGCAAAAGGATGGACGAATGAAGTAAAGTTAAAGGGTAAAGGGACCCCTGACCATAGGTCCAGTCGTGGCCGACTCTGGGGTTGCGGGGCTCATCTCGCTTTATTGGCCGAGGGAGCCGGCGTACAGCTTCCGGGTCATGTGGCCAGCATAACTAAGCCGCTTCTGGCAAACCAGAGCAGTGCACGGAAACGCTGTTTACCTTCCCGCCAGAGAGGTACCTATTTATCTACTTGCACTTTGGGGTGCTTTTGAACTGCTAGGTTGGCAGGAGCAGGGACCGAGCAACGGGAGCTCACCCTGTCGCGGGGATTCGAACCGCCGACCTTCTGATTGGCAAGTCCTAGGCTCTGTGGTTTAACCCACAGTGCCACCTGCATCCCTGGACAAATGAAGAAACCCTGACAAAAGAACAGTGGCAAGAGAAATTGATGGACTATGCAGAACAGGCCGAATTGACATACAAATTGTGAGACAAGGACAACTGTAACTTCAAGGAAGAATGGGAGCTTTATACAAACTATCTAAAAACACAACAAACTGAATTGGACTCCTTGGCAGGTTTTGAATAAACATACACAAATTTATTGTTGATAACATGAAGGATAGATATGTAAGGATACAGTGGTACCTCGGGATGCGAACGGGGTCCATTAGGAGCCCTGTTCGCATCCTGAATGGAACGTAAGATGCGATGGCACGTCTGCACAGGTCGTGTTTTGCCACTTTCACATATGCGCATGACGTCATTTTGAGCGTCTGCGCATGCGCGAGCGGCGAAACCCTGAAGTAACACGCTCCGTTACTTCCAGGTTGCCGCAGAGCGCAAGCCAAAAGCGCTCAACCTGAAGCACATTCAACCCAAGGTATGACTGTATATATAATTTTATAATATGCAGAGAAAATATGGGCAGCGAAATCAAGGAAAGGAGCTGAGGGAAGTTCATGGGGGTGGAATTATGTAGGTGATTGTATAATTTGTTGTGTGGAAATTGAGCAATAAAACAATATTTTTTAAAAAAAGAAAGAAAGATTAGTCCTTCTGCACTGGTGGAATAATCACATCCCACTTTCTGTAGAAGAACTAAGTTACCCAGTGAAGCTGCTGATTCTCCAGGCTAGGGAGGACCCAAGGAGCCTTAGAGGTCTCTCATCTTCCCTCCCTGCGCACTGTGATTCTGATAGCAATTGGAGACCCCTGCAGCTATAATTAATTTAAGAAAAACAAGAGAGATAGCTGCATGTCTCACATCAAGCCTAATCAGTAATTCGTGATCATTCTGACTGCTGGGGCTGCAAAGGGCTGAATGATAAAATATGTGTGGAACAAGTCAGTTTCAAGGTCCCTCTTTCTAGGAAAATCTGATAGGGAGGCTAGGGAAAGGAGCGGTTAGGAAGAAAGCAAAGTACTCAGTGTTGTTGTTGTTGTTTTTGGGGGGGTTAAACAATTTTTATTTTTTACCAACAACCAAACACAAACAGTGACAGTGGCGTAGCGTGGGTTGTCAGCACCCGGGGCAAGGCAAGTAATTTGCGCCCCCTAACCCGTGGATTTGCGCCCCCTAACCCTAACCCCCAGATGTTGCGCCCGGTGCGGCCAGCCCCCCTGCACCCCCCACGCTATGCCACTGAACAGTGAAACCCCCCAGGCGGCTGATACATTGGTTATACATAATCAATAATAACATATTCAAATCAACCATATGTACGATTTTATATACGTTAACACTCCTCCATCCACAAGGTTTATTTACGGTAACTTTTGACATTTTAATTGCCCCAAATTGTTCAAACCTACCCAAATAATTCAATATCTTCTCAAACCAATCCTCCTCTTTCTCACTGACCTTAAACCCTTTCATTCTGTGTATCTTCACAGTTAGATATTCTATAATATAATATTATTCAGTTTTTCCCCTCCATTGGTTCACCCCCAGCTCTTCTGTATTTTCCCAGTTACTCGCTATAAACTGTCTGGCTGCAGTTACCGTCAATTTTCCCCATTTACATTCCTCTCTTGTTTTTAATTTGGCGCTACTCAGACTAATAAGAACCATTAATTTAGATATCCCCACCTTCCTACCCACAATTCCAGATATTTCTATACCAATCTGTTTCCGAAATTCATTAACTAACAGACAATCCCACCACAAAGGAAAGTACTGGTAAACAGAGTGAGAAGAAATCCCATGAGATAGGGGATCTAAGTGACCAGAGAGGCATAAAGTCTGAAGGGTGGGGTGCAGAATACTGAGGGGAAGACAGAAGCTTGAGGGAAAGAGGTGGAAAAGAAGGTTAAGTGTGACAGGAAGTTGTGGAAATGAAAGAGGGGCCATGGAGGAACATCAGACAAAGAAAGAGGGGCCTAAGGAACTGCAGAAGAAACTCAGAATGAGGCTAAAGGGGCGGTGCACTGTTGGCAGAGAAAGAGGGAACAAGACTATGGCTGAATACACAATATGAAGAGCATGCTTCACCAAAGAATCCTAGGAACTGTAGCTTGTTAAGGGTGCTGGGAACTGTAGCTCTGTGTGAGGCAAACTACAGTTTCCATATTTTATTGGGTGTGGTGAAGCAGGGCCGTCTTACCCATAGGCGCTAGGGGTGCGGGGCGCCTGGGCACTGGGATCTCAGGGGCACTAGGTCAAGAGTCCAAGGCCCGAGAGTTGAGTCCAGGGAAGAGCCCTTCCATCGGTCAGAGTACCACGGCGGGCTCTGCTGCTGCAGGAGGCTCTGCGCTGCGGGTTCAGAGGCAACGGAGCCAGCAAGACGCTGAGGCGGCTGGCCGGCTTCGGCCTTCTGCGCTCCTGGGACTGGGCAACTGGGAGGGGCGCCAGGCAGATCTTTGCACCCTGGCACCACATGCTTAAGACCAGGGGTAGGCAACCTAAGGCCGGTGGCCAGATGTGGCAATCTCCTTCTCAATCTAGCCCGCGGACGGTCCAGGAATCAGCGTGTTTTTACATGAGTAGAATGTGTCCTTTTATTTAAAATGCATCTCTGGGTTATTTGTGGGGCCTGCCTGGTGTTTTTACATAAGTAGAATGTGTGCTTTTATTTAAAATTCATATCTGGGTTATTTGTGGGGCATAGGAATTCATTCATTTATTTATTTTTTCAAAATATAGCCCTGCCCACCACATGGTCTGAGGGATGGTGGACCGGCCCATGGCTGAAAAAGGTTGCTGACAGCCCGGGGGGGGGGGGGGAAGCATCGTGTTTCAAATGTATGGTCAAATGCAGCCGAATCCTCATCCTCAGAAGCTGCCTGTATCTTTTAGAGTTGTATGGAAGTGAAACTTATGGTGCAGCTTCCCGCATCACTCATCACTAAATGTTCTCTCACATATGTTCAAAACAGTTTTTTATTAAACGTTAGCTTTCTTGGAACATGGGGAAAAAAACAACCACTGCAATCAATTATAAACCTGACTTGCATACTTGAGAGGAGTGTTTTGGAACACACAACGGAATGAACATATCTCGTAGCAAAATCACAGTGAATGAGTGCAACAACTGTTCCACTACATAATAGGAATGTTTATCATACTAGATTTTTAGATGGGTTCAGGAATTTTAATTTGTATACAGTAGGCTGTGGTAATAGAAGAAACTGCTTGTTTATTTTGGCACAATGATATGGCATGTTGTTAGTGTGCAGAACTATTGGAGGTGTTTTGGCAAAATGAAGGTAAGAATCGCTATATATTTGTTACATTTATTTTTGACAAATCAGATCCAAATATTTGTTAAATCAAATAACGTGAGATCATCTGTTATATGCTGGCAGAATTTTACTTAACAGGTTATGGAATTCTGGTTATTATTAGGGTCTGCAAGAAGATGTTTATGTTTAGTCACACACCCAATCATTTTCACTATTAAAGATTGTATTTGTTTTATTACCCATTCATGAAAATTGCAGTTGTTCCATTCTATATTTGTTTCATTACTCTCATTAGTTGCATTCTCATACAGATGACTCTGAAAAGTTTCTTATCTACCAAAGCGACAAAAGCCAGCAATAAGCACTAGAGATGTCAGACAGGGTTGTATGTTAGCAGCCCCTTTACTATTCAATCCATTTAATAAAGACTAAAGAGAGGCTGATTCTTCCTTTATTAAGAGCTCGAGCTGGAAAATCTAATGAAACTCTGATATCTGTCTGTTTAAGAGATTACTCCTTCTGTGTTATGGAAAAGGTGGCTGAATTCTTTCTCTCCCCAATACAAATTAGAAAGCATTCACTCCCCTTGGGTGAATCTATCAGTATTCTTTTTTTTTAATAATATTTATTAAAGTTTTTCCATATGAATACATAGTTGGTTCACAATACAATATCTGCCATGACATATTTTCACAACTTCTCTGGACTTCCTCTCATCTCCCGCTCCCATTTTCATCATAAAAAAGGAATTTTCCAGCAATTTATCATCTTATTTGCATTTTATGTCCCACAATCTTAATTTATAATCTAATAGTTCTCCAAATGGTTCACATTTTCTCAATCTCACTTGTCTTCCTAATTCTATCTAATTTAGTGGTGCCCGATTGTTTACAATTTAGCAACCTGCTTAACATTCAGCCAAATTACAATATTTTTGTAAATAAATCTTGAATTTCTTCCAGTCTTCTTCCATCCTCTCTTCTCCCAGGTCTCGAATTCTGCCCGTCATCTCGGCCAGTTCCATATAGTCTATTAGTTGCATCTGCCAGTCTTCCAGAATCTATCGTTATTCTTATGTCATTTCTTCTGTTCATATCACCTTTCATTGATGGCCATGATGCAATTATTCTACTGGTGGCAGTGTTATTATAACCACCTAGCATTCAACATTCAGCCAACAAACCTTAGACCTAATTCCTACAGAAAAAGGCAACAGGGAGGTACTGTGGCTCAGTACAGTGGTACCTCTGGTTAAGAACTTAATTCATTCTGGAGATCCATTCTTAACCTGAAACTGTTCTTAACCTGAAGCACCACTTTAGCTAGTGGGGCCTCCCACTGCCGCTGCGCTGCTGCCGCGCGATTTCTGTTCTCGTCCTGAAGCAAAGTTCTTAACCTGAGGTACTATTTCTGGGTTAGCGGAGTCTGTAACCTGAAGCGTCTGTAACCTGAAGTGTCTGTAACCCGAGGTACCACTGTAGTAAGAAGCACCTGCATTTCTTGCAGAAGTTCCCCAAATTAAATCTCTCTCACATATCCAGTTATATGGATCAGGTGAAAGGTGATTCAAAAGATATAAGTGTGTACCCAGTGACGTGTGAAAGGAATTCCACTCATGCAGTAGAACTGCCCTTTCCTCCCTGCTGAACCCCAATTATACTCCCTGGAGCAGATTTTAAGGGGGCTGCAGGGGGGTGTGGACAGGAAAAGGAAGTTCCATTGTGCAAGTGGAAGAGCAGCACTGGATATCCCCCATATCCTGGAGTGCTTGCAGAACTGCTGTCATCCAGAATGACTGCTCCCCGCTTAAAACGGGGGGCGCCCTTTGCGTGGACGCGTGCAGCCCCTAGATCTGGAGCGGCTCCAACAGCATAGGCTTGGCTTTGCCTTCCCTCAGGTGGGATACCTGGAGGTCTCCGCCTACCTCAGTCAGTTGTCCAATCCCACCTGGGGGAAACGTTGCCAAGGAGACCAGGCCAGGTAGGGGAGGGATTACCTGCCCACACAAAGGAGGGAGGATCTTACCTGGGAATTCTCACTCGGCTCCAGAGCTTCTCCCACGCTACCCACCCTCAGTTAATGTCTTATTTTGCAGGTTAATTTTTCCTCACAGGTTTTGCAGGTTAACTTTTCTTCACAGGTATGCGGGCGCTGCTACGTAAAGGGCCGGAGAGGAATTTCCCTGCATTGGCAGGTTTCGCCTTTCCCATAGCAAAACGTCACAACTTTGGCGGTATCAGGCCTTGGGCGGAATCCTTTTGTCCATCTTCCTCTTTGCGACGGCGATACCAGGGTTCCCCGTTAAAGGAGTTTTCTGAAGGGAGGCTTTGACCGTACGCCGAAAGGTCATCATTGCTCTCCCCTGCGGCGGCGGCGTTACTGGGGCAGCTATCTCTGCTTGAACATATGTTCTCCAGAGCCGGCCCATCCCTCCCCCACTGGATAACCCTGATGCTCCCTAGGTCCCTGGCTGGGGACTGGGGAGGGAGAACGCCCAATGCCTGAGCCAAGGTCTACCCACATTTGAAATTTAATAAAGATGTGGCCAATTTAATCCCATAGCATGTTGTCTTGAGTCGTTATTCCACATGACGGGGGGACCGCGCGGGATCTGGGGACTCCGCCTGTCCACGCAATAGGCAATGCTCACTTGATATGAGGCAGTTCCTTCCATCTGCAACTAGCAGATACCCCACTTCCTAATCCCTGCTTCGGAAGGATTCTCCAGTTGTTCAAATTTGAGGATATGCACTAGTCTGCATCTGCTCCGAGGCACTTTCATCTCTGCTTTTTATTAAGCGCTCCCAGGCTAAGCTCAGCCTCCAAAAGCAGATATCAGTGCAAAGCTCAAACATGTGTGTGTGTGTGTGTGTGTGTGTGTGTGTGTGTGTGTGTGTTTCCCCAAAGCACTTGCAACCAGGGCTTAATGCATTTGAGTGGTATTGCTTATTTACTTCCATACATTTACAGCCTGCTTTTCTTCCATTGTGGAACTTAAGCCAGCATAAATGCAATTCCCAGGCAGACACCCATCTAGACAGTTACTAGAGAGGGAGATGCGGGTGGCACTGTGGTCTAAACCACTGAGCCTCTTAGACATGCCAGTCAGAAGGTCGGTGGTTCGAATCCCCGCAATGAGATGAGCTCCCATTGCTCTGTCCCTGCCAACCTAGCAGTTTGAAAGCACGCCAATGCAAGTAGATAAATGCCATATTGGCCTGAATATAAGCCTCGCTTTTCCCATCAAATTCCAACTGTGAAAAGTTAAAGTGCGGCTTAAATTCGCTACCTTACAAAAATTGGCTTTTACGATATCGCTGCTGAAACAGACATACAGTAAAACGGAATGGATGTGAATGCCTGTGGAATTTTAAGGGAGAGGTCTATATTCGGGTATTGTCTTTTTTTCTCCCCCCCCCCCTTGAATTTTAAAGGTGCAGCTTATATTTCGGTGAGGCTTATATTGGGGCCAATACGGTAGGTACCCCTGTGGCGGAAAGGTAAATGACGTTTCCGTGCACTCTGGTTTCCGTCACGGTGTTCCGTTATGCCAGAAGCTGTTAAGTCATGCTGGCCACATGACCCGGAAAGCTGTCTGAGGACAAATGCCGGCTCCCTCGGCCTGAAAAGCGAGATGAACCCTGGGACTCAGCTACATTGGCAAAGAAAAAGCATTTTATATGTGTTGTACATACATTATAACACTATGACACCAGATGGCGCTGTGGAGTTCCATTTTTGCCCACCCGATTTCTCAGACAAAGTTCACAATATGTTTAACTGAAACGCTTATTTGGTGTAAGCGCTGAAGGTAGCTGAATTATTACTTTGTGAGTTCTATTCCCCTACTCTTTACTCAAAAGAACACCACGTTTTATCATATGTGGTGGGACTGCAAAAAGGTAAAAACTTATTGGGAAATAATATATAATGAGTTGAAGAAAATGTTGAAAATAACTTTTGTAAAAAAAAAAAAAAGAGGTATCTTCGGCCAAGATATACCGAAAGAAAAGAGGACTTTATTTACGTATGCCACTACAGCTGCGAGAATGCTGATTGCACAAAATTGGAAGACTGGAGAAATACCAACTAAAGAACAATGGCAAGAGAAGTTGATGAACTATGCAGAATTGTTAAAAATGACAGACTACCAGAATAAGACAACAGTGACTTTGAAAAAGAATGGGAACCATTTATATTATATTTGCAGCAGCAAAGAAAGTCTATAGACTTGATGGCAGGATTTAAATAAACATTCACATCATTGGTATTAAAAATGTGTAGAAGATAGAGAAATATGGTGTACTTATTTTTATCCTTATGTTTTTAGGTTGGATGTTATTGTATAAATATGTTATTAGTACTTTTTCTTTTAGCAGGTAGCAAGATGAGTGAAAGGAGAAACAAATCAGAAGTGGAAGTTGGGGGAAGGGAGGGAGGAAGGAATGCATAGTAAATGTTACGAATATGAGATGTATGTACTGAATGAAAAAGAAAATTGAATAAAAATAAAAAGAACAAAAGAACACCACGTTAGGCTATCAAACTTTGGCTTTATTAACTCTTTGGCATTTTCCTCGGCACTGGTCTTCCACATATGTTTAATTTTCTGTTTCATAAGAATTCATGTAAACGTTGTTGGTTTTTTCCCCTTTTAAAATAAACAACTATTTCAGTTATTATTCTGTTGCCAGTGGATTAGAAGTATGTGATACATTGCGATAAAACACACTAACACAAAGAAAGCTTTAAAGAGCTAGTACACACCCGCTCTGTCAACTTCCTCACATAAGCCTGCATTGAATTCCAAAACTTCACTGAATTCAAAAGGAGTTTAGCACACACAAAGTTCAGTTCCAGAGAGAGAGAGAGAGAGATTGTAGAATATTGTGCATCTTTTCAACACAAAAGATTTAGATGACAATCTTCCACATCATCTATTGCCCTATGGATATTAAATTAGAGCAGGCATAGGCAAACTCAGCCCTCCAGATGTTTCGGGACTACATTTCCCACCACATCTGACCACTGGTCCTGTTAGCTAGGGATCATGGGAGTTGCAGGCCAAAAAACATCTGGAGGGCCGAGTTTGCCTGTGCCTGAATTAGAGGCTGATTTTGGGTCAGTCTTCAAGATGTAACATACTTTAGGACTATTGCATTCTATGCCAATAAAGGAGATAGATAGATAGATGATAGATAGATAGATAGATAGATAGATAGATAGATAGATAGATAGATAGATGATAGATAGATAGACTGACTATTACACTTTTACAGGCAAGTAAAGTTATGCATCCCAGTCCAATGGGACTTACACTTGGGTAAATCTACAGAGGATCATAGCATAAGTGCTATTGGAGTCCTTTCCTGATACCCCAAATCAGCCACCTGAGGCAGGTGCCTCACTGCCTAACGCCAGAAACTTGTATCTTGAAACTTGAATAGCCATGGCTTCCTGCAAAGAATCTCTGAGCTGCCATTTGTTAAGAGTGCTGAGAGTTGTTAAGAGAACCCCTCACAGAGTTACAGCTCCCAGGACCTTCCTCAAATGACAGTTCCCAGGATTCTTTGGGAGAAGCCATGAATGTTAAAGTGGTATGACAGTGCAGCTGTTGACCTAACTCAAATCCTCTCCTAGTTCAAATTAAAATAGGAAATGGGTTGGGGGTGGGGTTTACTGAAGATTAAGAAGACAATTGCAAGTTGTTTCACTGGGTCAGTAGTTGTGTGAAATGTGAAACCAATGAATGCATTTCTTCTGTCTAAACAATTCATGACAGACAATAGAGAATTTAAGCTGAATTATACGCAAGAGTGACAAATCCGGTACATGTTATGACTAACATTTGAGCATTTCTCCGTACTTCTATTTAACCAACATTTGCAGCAGGCGTTCATAATAAGAGAAGGTATCGGGATTCAATAAAAGTAGGGCACAGATCAACATCAGTCATGGTGAGACTGGGCCAAGGTGCATCGGCCTTTTCCGCTGCCCTTGCCCAGCCCACAGCCCATTGGTCCGCTGGGATGGAGGTGGGACAATGGCCACCCTGTGGCCAAGGTGGGTGGCCCCCTGGTCCCGGGAAGCCTCATGCTGGATCGCAAACCCCGCCCACCTCTCGGAGGGGGTGAGCGGTAATTACATAAACTTTTCAGATTTGTTGTTGTTGTTTAGTCGTTTAGTCGTGTCCAACTCTTCGTGACCCCATGGACCAGAGCATGCCAAGCACTCCTGTCTTCTACTGCCCCCCGCAGTTTGGTCAAACTCATGTTAGTAGCTTTGAGAACACTATCCAACCATCTCATCCTCTGTCGTCCCCTTCTCCTTGTGCCCTCCATCTTTCCCAACATAGGGTCTTTATCAGAAAGTCTACTCTTCTCATGAGGTGGCCAAAGTATTGGAGCCTCAGCTTCAGGATCTGTCCTTCCAGTGAGCACTCAGGGCTGATTTCCTTCAGAATGGATAGGTTTGATCTTCTTGCAGTCCATGGGACTCTCAAGAGTCTCCTCCAGCACCATAATTCAAAAGCATCAATTCTTCGGCGATCAGCCTTCTTTATGGTCCAGCTTTCACTTCCATACATCACTACTGGGAAAACCATAGCTTTTACTATACGATTTTTCCAATTTAGAAAAGTGTTAATGAGGGGAATAGATTTGAGAATACTCATTACATAATGCAGAATCCGGTTAACTACAGGTTGTGTGTGCATTGCATCTTTCCTACTGGATGTTATTTGTGGAAAGAGCTTCATCGTTTGAAGAGATTTACACACATGATCTGTCTGCAATACAGACATCGATAAGCCACAGCTGCAGAAACACCCGTGTATCTGTTTCACAATAGGGATGCATATAAATCTTTCTGCCCACGTTTTAGACCTGCACTCCAGTCCAAAGCCTGATGGATTCTGCAGTGAGCGTTCCCTCATTCACGTCAACATCTGCATCCAATTGGCTACCCAGAACTGCCCCTCCACAATGTTGATGTTAATGTGAACCCTGGGTGCCCCAGTGAACAATTGGTTCAGAGTAAGAGGGGGTGACTTTCAGGAATGAAAGATGAGACTCCAAATCCAGGATAATAAACAATATCCCAAGATATTTCACTTACTCGTATCCTTCAGGGAGGACATTAGATGCACCCGTGCTCAAATTTAGGGACCCAAATGAAGAACAGATTTTCCCTCCCAGACATGTGAGTTATTTTCTGTGAATGAATCCAGTTTCCTTGGACCTAGTATCCCCGTCAAGTTCTAAATTGGAACGATCAAGCAAGTATTTTCAGCGTGAAGTTAATTCATGCCCTCATGCCTGGCTTTACTTACATCAAGGGTAGCCAACACAGGGCCCACCCTAAGATGTTGTCAGGCTACAACCCCTGTTGTTGTTGTTGTTGTTGTTGTTTAGTCGTGTCCTACTCTTTGTGACCCCCTGGACCAGAGCACGCCAGGCACTCCTGTCTTCCGCTGCCTCCCGTAGTTTGGTCAAACTCACGTTAGTAGCTTCGAAAACACTGTCCAACCATCTCGTCCTCTCTCGTCCCCTTCTCCTTGTGTCCTCCATCTTTCCCAACATCAGGGTCTTTTCCAGGGAGTCTTCTCTTCTCATGAGGTGGCCAAAGTATTGGAGCCTCAGCTTCAGGATCTGTCCATCCAGTGAGCACTCAGGGCTGATTTCCTTCAGAGAGCCAGTGTGGTGTAGTGGTTAAGAGCGGTAGTCTCGTAATCTGGGGAACCGGGTTCGCGTCTCCGCTCCTCCACATGCAGCTGCTGGGTGACCTTGGGCCAGTCACACTTCTCTGAAGTCTCTCAGCCCCACTCACCTCACAGAGTGTTTGTTGTGGGGGAGGAAGGGAAAGGAGAATGTTAGCCGCTTTGAGACTCCTGAAGGGGAGTAAAAGACGGGATATCAAATCCAAACTCTTCTTCTTCTTCAGAGTGGATAGGTTTGATCTTCTTGCAGTCCATGGGACTCTCAAGAGTCTCCTCCAGCACCATAATTCAAAAACATCAATTCTTCGGTGATCAGCCTTCTTTATGGTCCAGCTCTCACTTCTGTTACAACCCCTATCACGTCTAATTAGCATGGCCAGTGGTCAGGAATGATGGGAACTGTAGTTCAGCAACACCTGGAGGGAACTAGGTTGGCTATCCTTGACTTGCACAGTTCCTGTTATTTGGGAATAAATTGTATTTCCAATAGTAGTAGTAGTAGTACTAGTCATTGTTGTTGTCAAACTAGGGCATCGCTGCAACTTCAGGAGCAACTTCGGGCTTTATACCTGTCACTCTGGCAAAAATTTGGTTCCAGGCCTCTGTTTCCCTACACATATCTATCAGTGCTTTCTGTTCTACAGGAATTCTGTTGTCAGTTGTTGTTATTATTATTATTTAATTAATTAAATTTGTATACTGCTCCTTATCAGGGTGGTTCACAACATAAAAATACAAGATAAAAACATAATAAAAACAAGAACAAAAAAAAATACCCACGAACCAATAACCCCCTCCCCTACCCCCTTAGAGTCTTAGAGATGTAGCTAAATTTTGCCTACAGAAAATATTGAGGCATATTTGGAAGGTCCTGGTCTTTGTACAAATGGGTGGATAAAAGAGAATGGGTGTTTCAGCTAAGGTGGAATTTCTGAAATGATACTTATCTAGGGACATTTCTGAGATTTATTTTTCCTCACCCTCAACAGAACAAGGAGGTGGAATTTTACAGAATGTTCTCCAAATATCACCATATTTGAGGGGAAAGAAGGCCATTTTGATGCTCATTGGTGAACACACGAACACTTTTTTGTGGAATAATTTCATGGAAGATGGTACAAGCTTGTTTTCTCCTGTTCCGGAGGCAAGGACCTAAACCAATGGACTCAAGTTGCAAAAAAAGGAAATTCTGACAAAGCGTGTTCTCCTTCATGGAGAGCACGTGTTGCGGTGGGGGGCACCAGGACACTCCAAAGTTGGGGGCGGGCTAACTGATCATTGGCCACTGATGCGATTGGGGCTTCCCTTGTTGTTGGGAAGAAATTAATGTTGCCATTTATTGATTGACAGCCAGAAATGCTAAAACTCCTTGCACGAGGCTAGGGCTTCCTCTTTTCGCCCGTGCAGCGGATCGCCCGTCCCTCCCTCCCTAGAATAGGGTTGTTCGCTTTGACCTTGCTATGCCTGTCATGGGGTCGTCTGCTTTGGAGCGGGGGCCTGGTAGGAATTTTGTCCATCTGGCTGATTGGCTGGGGCCATTTGGTTTTTGCCTACTGCGTAGCAAATCGTCACAACTTGTAAGGTTGCGGTTAGGCATTGGTTTATGGTTTGGTTGGTTGAGGGGCATGGATTGGCTGTGCCTGCCCCTCTAATGCTGCTGCTGCAAGGGATTCCGTTAAAGGAATTGGGGGCTAACTATTGCTTGTCCACTCTGTCAAGGGGGCTCGGGCCATAGCAATGAGCTCCTGGTTGCATTTGGGGTGAGGGCAGGTTCCCTGCTCCGCGTAACCCCCAAGTGTATTCCCCCATTCTGACTTTCGCATCGTGCGGAATGTCAGTCTGTCCCCCATGGTGGGGGCAGATAGTCGCAACCAATGCCTAAGCAACCACTCACAAATTTGTATTTTAATAAACCTTAAACAAAAATTCTGTGTGATGTGTGAGTTATTGGGGTGGACCTGGGGACCTCGACACGCAAAGCATCAATAAGAACTTTTTGACACAAAGAACAGTGGAACAGATTCCCAGAAGAGGTGGTGGACTCTCCTTCATGGCATATGCAATGGATGCTTTAGCTGAGATTCCTGCCATTGCAGAGGGTTGGACTAGATCACCCTCAGGATACCTTCCAACACTGTAATTCTATGAGTCTGTATATTTTTTCTTTATATATTTTTATTTACCTCTGGCAGCTTTGGGGTGGCTAGTGGCCGAGAGAGCAAGTTTACAGTGACAATAGTGGGTGAAAGGAAGTAATTCTTACAGGAGAAGGGGATGTAAAAACATTGCCAGAATGAGAATGACTTTGGAAAAATAGGAATTGTCCAAAAACCAGACTCTGTTCCAAGGTTTGGATGTGTATGATACCTAACCACAAGAGATATAATTCACTTTCTCTACTTTTTTGGGGGGTGAAGTCACCAATGGAATTGTAGCCCAGTATAACAATATCATAAAACTGTGAAAACAGTTGCCTGGTTATTTCAAATATAGAATGAAAAGCAGATTTATTAAAAGGAGAGGTCTTTTATGTACTCTCTTTACTTTTCCATTTTCCCTCCCCACCGACTTCTTTCCAATATTTTACAGCCTTTTACATTGTTATGGATTGAATCCATATGTGAAACAGATTTTCAAATACTTCATAGAAGTCTCGGTAAAATCCTGCCTGGATATTTGTCATGGCTTTACGCTGCTTGTCAAACGTAAATTCGATTACTGTTCTGAATTTTAAACAAAGGTGTTTTGGACTCCGTAAGTGATCTTATCACTAGCTATGCTTCATTTTAAGAATTTTGTTTAATTAAAAAAATGCTCTTTTGAGAAACACTTCCCCTAGAGCAAGGAATGCATTCAACCTGATTGCTCAAGGACATAGTCTCAAGCTGAAATCCTATGCACATTTTCCTAGGAGTAAGCCCCATTGATAATGCTAGGATTTTCAAAAAAGCATGTTCAGAACTGTGCTGCACATCTAAGGAAAGGGCCCAGCAGGTCCATACATGTACAAATCTCCCATTTCCCCATGACAATAAAGACAATTGCTATTTGTAACCATTTGTAACAGGGATGGATAGTTCCTGGAGATATGCTGGAAGAAGAAGAAGAAGAAGAAGAAGAAGAAGAAGAAGAAGAAGAAGAAGAAGAAGAAGAAGAAGAGGAGGAGGAGGAGGAGGAGGAGGAGGAGGAGGAGGAGGAGGAGGAGGAGGAGTTTGGATTTGATATCCCACTTTATCACTACCCGAAGGAGTCTCAAAGCGGCTAACAATCTCCTTTCCCTTCCTCCCCCACAACAAACACTCTGTGAGGTGAGTGGGGCTGAGAGACTTCAGAGAAGTGTGACTGGCCCAAGGTCACCCAGCAGCTGGATGTGGAAGAGCAGAGACACGAACCCAGTTCCCCAGATTGCAAGACTACCGCTCTTAACCACTACACCACACTGGCACCACACTTTGAGATTCTGAAGACCAATGGTTTGAGCATATTACACCGATCCTGGACCGACTGCACAGACTGCAAATTAGTTCCCCGGGCCCAATTCAAAGTGCTGGGTTTGACTTATAAAGCCCTAAACAGCTCAGGACCACAATACGTCAGAGACCACCTCTCTGCAACCCAGACTCTGCGTTCATCATCTGAGGCTCTTCTTTGTGTGCCTCCTCTACAAGTCCAGAGGGTGACAACACAAGAAAAGGTCTTTTCTGCAGGCTCTCCTTTTGCAGAATGCTCTCCCCAGGAAGAGCCTGGCTCCTTCATTACATCTATTTAGGCACCAGGCGAAAATGTTTAACTTCAACCAGGTGTTCGGCTGATTAACATTCTATGGCTTTTTAAATATGTTTGTGAGAGAGAGGTTATTGGTTTGTTTTTGTTTTGTTTTATATATCATATTCTCGCTTTGTATTTCTTTCTGCTGGAATCTACTGATGTAGGGTAATATACAAATTTAATATATTCAGGGTATTTTTTTTCCTGTCGGAACTCATCCAGAACTCAGTTCCAGCACCTCTCAGGCAGCTGCCATTGCCATTATAAGAGAACAAGGAAGGCATTTGCGGTGAGTTCCAGCACCTATTTTTCTAGAAAAATATCACAGAATATTATATTAGTAGTAGTAGTAATCAGTGGCGTAGCGTGGGGGTGCAGGGGGGGCCGGCCGCACCGGGCGCAATATCTGGGGGTTAGGGTTAGGGGGCGCAAATCCACGGGTTAGGGGGCGCAAATTACTTGCCTTGCCCCGGGTGCTGACAACCCACGCTACGCCACTGGTAGTAATATTAGTATTGGTGCAGTTGAGAACCTTCCTAGTTCTGCCCCATTAAAGCTTACTGGAAGGAACCATGCTGTTTATTTGAGATCATGGAGGTAGGGTGGATTAGGGAGGTGGGGTTGCCATCTTCTACAAGGAAGGTAGATATGATCCAACCTCTTCTGAAAACCACAACACTTAAGTCAGCAGATGAGCCACTGGCCAATTTCCAACCTTTTTGCATACGGAAAAGTTGTGCAACCTGTGCTGAATGTCGCATTTCTTACCTCATTTCAATCTGGCCTCTGTCATTTTGGACTGTTGTTGCTGTTGGCAGCCACCTGTCTTGGGAGACAATGGAGGAGTGTGCTATGGTGGGCGAGGTCAACGCCAGCTTTAACAAGAAGAAGAAGTGTTATTATTTATACCCCACCCATCTGGCTGGGTTTCCCCAGCTACTCCGGGTGGCTTACCGCACATAAAAAAGTGATAAAATATCAAACATTAAAAACTTCCCTTAAAAAAGTTGCCTTCAGATGTCTTCTAAAAGTCAGGTGGATGTTTATTTCCTTGACATCTGATGGGAGGGTGTTCCACAGTGCGGGTGCCACTACCAAGAAGGCCCTCTGCCTGGTTCCCTGTAACCTCACTTCTTGCAGTGAGGGAACAGCCAGAAGGCCCTCGGAGCTGGACCTCAGTGTCCGGGCAGAACGATGGGGGTGGAGATGCTCCTTCAGGTATACTGGGCCGAGGCCATTTAGGGCTTTAAAGGTCAGCACCAACACTTTGAATTGTGCTCGGAAACATAATTGCATACATATAAAACCTACAGGAGATGATGCCTCCATTATCCTGGAGTTCTCATGACTTTTGATAGGAACGTAAGCAGCTGTTTTATACCCAGTCTGATCACTGGCCCATCCAGCTCAACATTGTCTACACTGACAGAAGTCTTCCAGGGATAAAGGTAAAGGTAAAGGGACCCCTGACCATTAGGTCCAGGCGTAACCAACTCTGGGGTTGTGGCGCTCATCTCACTTTATTGGCCGATGGAGCCGGCGTACATCTTTCAGGTCATGTGGCCAGCATGACTAAGCCACTTCTGGTGAACCAGAGCAGCACACGGAAAGGCCGTTTACCTTCCCGCCAGAGCGGTACCTATTTATCTACTTGCACTTTGACGTGCTTTCGAACTGCTAGGTTGGCAGGAGCAGGGACCGAGCAACGAGAGCTCACCCCGTCACAGGGATTTGAACCACCGGCCTTCTGATCGGCAAGCCCTAGGCTCTGTGGTTTAACCCACAGCGCCACCAAGGATTAAATCTCCATGCAACACATATGCTCTACCATGCTCTACCATCGTACTCTACTTATGTCCCTTCCCTTAGTGTAGAGCGTGGCATTTTGCTATGCCATGCTGGTCATCTGTCTTGCTCTAGCGTGCTTTCAGAGGAGACTCAAAGGGTAGCCTATTCAACCCCACAGGGACCATCACGTAACTTTTCACAGCAGCCAATTTTTATCATCAATCTTTTTTAATATCTGTATGAAACTGCTCGGCGAGATTGTCCACAGCTTTGGAGCATGGTGTCATCAATATGCTGATGACACCAAAATCTATATCCCCCCCCCTTGAAACAGCTGGGAGCAACTCTTATCTGGATGCTGTCATCAAGTGGATGAAGCTAGCAGAATGAAATGAAACCTAGACAAGATGCAGATGGTGCTGCTGAGGAATACTGGTATTCTTGGAGGTGTGCAAGTCCTTGTAAGTGGAGTAAGAACCATAGAGTAGTGGAGTTGGAAGGGACCGTGAGGGTCAACTAGTCCAACCCCTTGGAGTGCAGGAATCTCAACTGAAGTATCCATGACAGATGGCCATCCAACCTCTACTTATAAACCTCCAAGGAAGCAGAGTCCACCACCTCTCATGGGAGTCCGTTCCACTGTCAGACAGCTCTTAAGATCAAAAATTTCTTCCTGATGTTCTGTCAGAATCCCCTTTCTTGTAACTTCCAATCCATTGGTTTGGGTCCTACTCGCCAGAGCAGGAGAAAACAAGCTTGTTCCATCTTCCATGTGATAGCTATAACAAAAAAGGAGAGTCCCGATACGCTATTTGAAGATGGCCATCATATCTCTTCTCAGTCTCCTCTTTCCTAGGCTAAACACACCCAACTCTCTCAACTGTTACTCATAAGGCTTGGTTTCCAGACCCTTTATCATCTTGGCCACCCTCTTCTGCACACACTCTGGCCAACTGAATAGGAGGTGCAACCTAGGGGAGTTCCATACACATTCCTTTTTGAGAAACAGGAAGCAGCTCAGGCAATAAGTAAACTAAACTCGCGGACGTTTCTGGGGTCGTGGCACTCATCTCGCTTTATTGGCCGAGGCAGCTGGCGTACAGCTTCCAGGTCAAGTGGCCAGCATGACTAAGCCGCTTCTGGCAAACCAGAACAGTGCACAGAAATGCCGTTTACCTTCCCGCCGGAGCGGTACCTATTTATCTACTTGCACTTTGACGTGCTTTCGAACTGCTAGGTTGGCAAGAGCAGGAACTGAGCAACCTGAGCTCACCCCATCATGGGGATTCAAACCGCTGACCTTCTGATCAGCAAGCCCTAGGTTGTGTGGTTTAGACCACAGCACCACCTGTGTCCCTGCTTTAAAACATGGCTTCAAAATGTATCAGAGTGCATTTACAATGCAGATTCTGAGACAATGCATTTAGGAGTGCTCATTTTGAGAGAAAATACATGTAAATGTAGATTTGTAAATTCTTTTAAAATAAAATAAAAATGCTGAGTAATTTGAAAATGGTATGAACCAGATTTATGACTGAATGCATGCAAAAAGTTACACAGATATAGGCAGATGTGTCCATTCCTAAACAAAATATGCATGAGTTTGCCAGGTCTAAAAATGTCTTTCTGGTATTCTAAGATAAGAATGGTGAACTGTCGCCCTTCAAATGATGCTGAACTCCCAATATCGCTGAGCATTGATACACTCTGATACATTTTGAAGCCATGTTTTAAAGCAGGGACACAGGTGGTGCTGTGGGTTAAACCACAGAGCCTAGGACTTGCCAATCAGAAGGTCGGCGGTTCAAATCCCCGCGACGGAGTGAGCTCCTGTTGCTCGGCCCCTGCTCCTCCCAACCTAGCAGTTCGAAAGCACATCAAAGTGCAAGCAGATAAATAGGTACCGGTCTGGCGGGAAGGTAAATAGCATTTCTGTGCAGTGCTCTGGTTCGCCAGAAGCGGCTTAGTCATGCTGGCCACATGACCCGGAAGCTGTACGCCGGCTCCCTCGGCCAATTAAAGTGAGATGAGTGCTGCAACCCCAGTCAGTCACGACTGGACCTAATGGTCAGCGGTCCCTTTACCTTTACCTTTAGGCAACCCAAGGCCCATGGGCCACAAGCGGCCCACAGGGGTCATTTAACACAGTCCCCCCCCCAAACTGAGCCACCTGCTCAGCAAGTCCCCGCACGCTGTGCTAAACTGGTGCACTGCGGCACGGGGACTCGCTTCCGCGGTGGCGGAAATCACGTCTGTGCATGCTCAGACGCACAAAATCGTGTCTGCGCAGATGCCAAAAAATGTGTCTGTGCAGACGCCGGAAATCACAGCCACGTGCACTCACACTCGATCTGGCCCACAGAGGGATCTCTGCTGGAGTGAACCAGCCCAGGCGAGGTAAACCTTGCCAACCCCTCTTTTAAAGCATCAGAACATTCTAGAAGAGTGAAAGCTTGTGGCTGACTATGTTCTGAGCCACACATTAGTCTGGAAGGTGACAATCGGGCCAGTTCATACTGGAATTCACAAAATCACATTTTCCTCAGGCATCCCTACATGTTCTTCAGCTAACCACCATAGCATCAAGTAGTGATTCATATGTGTAGTTGAGCTGTTGCAAATCAAAGCCCACAGAACGTTCAGATCACTTCCTGGGAACGCTTTTCAACGGAGTCAGCCCACGCATTCACCAACTTTTAAACTTCTAAAACCTTCAGCTACATATGTGTAACATAAGCCTATTTGGTTGCAGGTTGGCTGGAATATGTCAAAGAGTGAAGAGACATTAAACATAGTGAAAGAAAAGCCAACTTTCACGATACATTCTAACCTAAATCAGAAATAGTTCAGTTTAAAAAGAAGCAAGAGATAAGCGATTTCTATATTGTGAGGCTGGAATACTCCCCCTTCCTGTATTTCTGGAGAAGTAATTTTATGGACATATGGGACTAATCAGGAAGTCTTGTTAGAACACTCTATTGAAATGGTGCGATAGAATAAAGCAAAGACTTCTGAGACGTAAAATATATCACAAATTTCAATCCA
The DNA here is from genome assembly GCF_964234715.1 of Podarcis melisellensis. Classification (NCBI taxonomy): domain Eukaryota; kingdom Metazoa; phylum Chordata; class Lepidosauria; order Squamata; family Lacertidae; genus Podarcis; species Podarcis melisellensis. The sequence goes on from NC_138528.1 coordinate 118,469,053, forward strand.
AAGTTCAAAAGATTTCTTATTGGAACAAGTATGAGTTCTTGTAAGTACAGTAAGCACCTAGGGAACTAGAGCAAGCCTTGCAATAAATAAGCTTTTATTTTTCATATGAAACATTCCTTTAAGATTAATGAATGGAATGGGAGCGGATGGGCTGGCATAACACAAGCTGAAAGCCAGGAAGTGTTATCATGACGTTCAGTGTGCTCACTGCCAAAGTAATTGAGTGGAAGAAAGGAGGAGGAGGAGGAGGAGGAAGAAGAGGAGGAGAAGAGGAAGAAGAACCATGTCATCTGAGATGTTCTGGGTCGCTGCTGAGTACTTCTGTTTTACCTTTTATTTTCCAAGGAGACCTAGCAATGTGTGTCCAATTGGCATTGTTTATGAATACTGTGCAGCACTTTCTTGTTAAGATTAGAAGGGAAGAAGCCTGGGGTCCTAACTCTTCCTCCATTTATCTTGTTTTCCTTTTGAGGTTGAGGTGACCTAATAAATAAAGCTACACTTATCTGGTAGGGGAGCTTGTTTGGCAAGTTTATAGGAATTTTGCCAATAGGACTAAGGTTCCCCACTCTTGGTTTAGCACATGCAGTGACAACATTTTCAAGCACTCTTTCCTCCCATGAAGTTTCAAAACAATGGCAAAAGAGAATCAGGGCTGCTCACATTGCCCATTGCTGTCCCACCAAAGCAAATTTTAATATACTTACCATATACAGAAAACAACCATGTAAAATGATCTACTGCTTATTCCTGCAGAGACCAGTGTTTGCCATTGCTCTGAGTAACAGAACGCAAAATGATTTCCCAGTAATGGCGGGCAAGTAGTTTTACTAAAATAAATATAAAACAAGGAACGCAAAATTGGCAAAACAAGACCCAACTCTTCCACCGCCCAAAAGAAAACGACACTGAGATGTTGCTTAACATTTGCTCCAACATTAGCTTTCAAAGATTGTGCACTCTCTCTTGTCATCCTAACTTTAAAATAAACACTTATTGAACATCCTGTAACTAGGACATAAATATATACACTGCCATTGGCATCAGGTTATTGTCTTGGCCATTTTCCATGCATTGCAGAGCATCTTAAGCCAACTGACAAGGACTGTGGGAAAGAGCTCTTCTTTCTCGTCTGCATTCAATAGACTCATCTGCATGACTCATGCCTTTTGTAAACTATTGCCAGTAATCCACCAAGAGATTAGGCTTCAAACCTATACAGCAGTAGCAGTCAGCAGGGCTGTGGTGCTTACCCAGCCTCCTGTTACTGATGTTACTGCAACGTACTGGGAAAAGGAGGTGTGTGATGCAAACACATTGGCTGGAGTGCCAGATTGCCTTCACCACTGCAGCTGCACCATGCCAGCCTTTCCCCTCCCGTTCTCTCTCCCAGTAAGCCACAGTGATGCCAGCAATGGGAAGCTAGTATGTTAAGTGCGTCTAATAGATTTAATTGATATTGGAACGAAAGTGCCTGTGTATTTATGAATGTTTAAAATGGAAAATAGCTAAATGTGTATTGCTATCATTGCTTTTTTCCACAGTAGTTTCTAAAAGACTCTGAACTCTTGATGAGTTTATGATTGTCGCTTTCTGCTGCCTAACATGTGAGTGTTGTAACTTTAGATCAGGTGGACCATGGCATTGGGTTGCAAATTTGCCATCTTGAAAGGGTGGTGTCTGTCAGTCTTTCTCTGAACAGCCACAGGGAATAGAAGATATAAATGAAGCTCTCAAGGAAAACAGCTACAGAGAAACAGATACTGCTAAAGAGAGTGAGGAACCTCTGCTTCTAGGTCTGTTTGGATCATTTTGATGCTGAGCCTGTGCTGGACAGCACAAGATATTGCATGGATATTCTTGGATGCAGTGGGCTTTTTTTCTAGAAAAAGAGGTGCAGGAACTCTCACCTTTTTTGACGGACAACCCTAAGTCATAGAACAAAGCGCCAAAGCCACTCAATGTGCCAATTCCCGATCCATCCAAATTCCTCCACCCAGAAAACGCACCGCCTGCCCACAACACCAGGATTATTATAGACACAGAAAGGGTCTGCCGGAACACTCAGGAGAGGTACCAGAACTAAGTTCTGAAGTGTTCCAGCTGAAAAAAGCCCCCTTGGATGTTTCATTTTATGTTTCTGTTTTGTCTTAAAGAGTGCTGCAAGTAAACGTTTGAATAATATTTTTATGAGCCCGGACAATGATTTCTTCCAAAAGAAGTCAGTTCTTACGCTTCCAATTGCTTCAAACTGCACAATATTACTATCTGCAGCAAGGTACACACCATTGCTTCACCAATCCCTATTGTATAGGTCACATGGAGAAAACCTACTTGTGGCACCACACCCTACAGAGTGGTAACCCAAAGAAAAAGAGCATGTAAAAGTAATGTGTGGACGTAATCCTGAGATATGACTAGAGTGTGGATCTGAAAACCCATATAACATTTCTCAGACTATCTTAATCATTTTTAACTGGAAATACCTGATTTTCAACCATAGACCTTTTGCATTCAGCGCAAATACTCTGTTACTGAAAACTATGGCCACTCTCCGTGGTAAGATAAGCTAAAACATCCACCCTCTCATTTTAAGATGTTGTAAAAAATAAGCATTGTTCGTTCAATATCCTCAGCCAAATGAGGAGGAGGAGGACCAGAGAATAAATTGCTGGTGAAGCACACATTCAGTCACGCAAAACCCACTGGCAGTGGAAATAACAGAAACCAGGTGTGAGGGAGAAAAAATAGCTGACTGAGCTCTTTATACAAAGAACTGGCTTGAGGAAATTTGTGTCTTTCTTTTAGACTGAGATTGGTTAATACTTTTCTGGTGCGCTGCAAATAAACCTAAAAGTGGCACAAAACCAAAGAAAAACACTGTGCATTCTAAGAGAAAATACCAAAGAATGTGCACAGCTTAACACACCCATTGTATAACTACAGGAAGCCTTTTTGGTGGGGTAGTAAATTACAGAGAAGCAGATGAAGATTGTCTTTGGCAAAGGGCTTGGTCTCTATGAACAGGAACGCAGCAGATGTAGATTTAGCTATCTGCAGCATGTGAAGCTGTTGAGCTGGGAGGGAGAAGGATGCCCTAAATTGCAAGGTGGGGGTGGAATCTAGAAAAGGAAACAAGCAAATACATGATGTGTCCTTATTTCCCTTATGGTTTTTTTTAAAGACACTCCTGCAATATCTGATTTGTCATTTTCAATCAAAACTTTGCCACCGCATACCTTTCTAATTGCTGTCTCCTTAAGTCCTGCCAAGAAACCCTCTGTTTTTCACATTGTCAAAAATGAATAATCTATGTAAAACAGGTCATAATAAGTATATTTTGCACACACGGTTCCACTGACAGCACATAGTTAACCTATGCAATTTGCAAATACAGAACTTGGTGTTGGTCACCGACTTGTATGGCTTTAAAAGGAAGATTAAACAAAAAATCAAGTTTGGGGCAAGTACACTTTAGTGAGAGAACCCCAGCAGAGATTTAAAATGACAAAATATGCAGCACAGTAAAGCATGGAAATATAGGCTGTTAAATATGCCCTTCTAAAGTTTCCCACTTCCCCCATCATAGGAAAAGACCACACATTTGATAAGTTAAATAAAAACCTGTTTACTTAAAAACTCTCTAAAGGTCAGATTCATGTTGCACAGGCAGTAAAACTTAAGTTAATTACAAAGTGCAGAAAGTTCCTAAATTATTGGTATAGGCTTGTGATAGCCATGTGGTTGAGCTGCAGCAACCAGCTCAACTCTTCACACGCTGAGCTTCTCATTGAGACTAGGGAGAACAAAGGCTTGGTTACTTTGTTCCTCCCAAGGTGAAGGGAAGTGGCATAGCTAAGCCGGGCAGGACAGCTTACTGCATTGTATTAAGCTTTTCATACATTCTTCTTCTTCTTCTTCTTTGGCAATCACTCATAGCCAAGTAAGATAGTCTTCCAAAACACAGTCTTCACAGGGAGTCCGTAAGTGACAGTGGAGGTCAATTCTGGATCCACACGTCCTTCCACCGTGGGGACATAGTCTTCCAGGTAGGAGTTGTTCATGGTGAGGGTTTGCCAAATGTGCCTTCCTCTTAGCACGTTTCTCCCTTTCATCCTCAGTTTGAGTGTCTTCAAAGTCCATGACACCTTTGGTAAAAGCTGTTCTCCAACTGGAGCGCTTGCAGGACAGTGTTTCCCAATTGTCAAGGTTTATACTACATTTTTTTAGATTTGCCTTGAGAGAGTCTTTAAACCTCTTTTGTTGACCACCAGCATTACACTTTCCATTTTTAAGTTTGAAATAGAGTAGTTGATTTGGAAAACGATAGCCATGCGTCCAGTCCAACAAAATTGATGTTGAAGAATCATTGCTTCAATACTGGTGATCTTTGCTTCTTCCAGTACACTGGCATTAGTTCACCTGTCTTCCCAAAAAATTTCAGAGACACCATTGATGGAATCTTTCAAGGAGTTGGAGATGGTGTTTATAAGTGGTCCGTGTTTCACAAGCATATAGTAAGGTTGGTAGTACAATAGCTTTGTAAACAAACATTTTGGTTTCCCTGAGAATGTCCCAGTCGTCAAACACTCTGCACTTCAATTGGGAGAAAGCTGCACTCATAGAACTCAGGTGATGCTGGATTTCGGCATCAACGTTGGCCCTTGTGGAAAGATAACTGCCCAGGTAGGAGAAGTAATCAACACTTCCCAACGTTACACCATTGAGTTGGATTTGTGGTGCTGCAGAGGGGTTATTTTGTGCTTGTTGGTGCAGCACTTTGGTTGTTTGGATGTTGAGCAATAGGCCAAGCTTTTTGTAAGCTTCTGCAAAGAAATTTAGGGTGGTTTGGAGGTCATCCTCTGAGTATGTACGCACTATGTTGTCATCAGGATATTGAAGCTCTATGACAGAAGTTATGGCAACCTTACTCTTTGCTTTCAGCCTACTCAGATTAAAGAGCTTTCCATCTGTTGTATATATCATTTCTACTCCAGTGGTGAGTTTCCCTTCAACAAAGTGTAGGATCATGGCAATGAAAACAATAAATAGAGTTAGGGCGATAACGCAACCCTGTTTAACACCTGATCCCTCTGTGAATGGTTCACTTTGAGAACCATTGTTATCTGCGATTGTTGCTGTCATATTATCATGGAGGAGCCGAAGGATTGTTCACAGATTTATTAGACTTAAACATATTGGTTATATGCAGTGCTTTTTTTCTTAAAAAATGTTTAGGAGTACTCTCATTTTGACTCGAGAAAATCACCATTTCATAGTTCAAATCAGGAAAAATAAATACAGTAAATGGACTAAAGTACAAAGATTCACAAAATGTTTAAGGGTATGCGTACCCCTGCGTACCCCCAGAAAAAAGCACTGGTTATATGAGGCTGGTTATCTCACAGAATTCATGGCAAATGAGGCTATCAGTGACTACAGGTGATGATGACTTAATTCCAAGTTCAGAGACAACAAGCTTCTGAATTACCAGTTACTGAGTAACTAGAAGTAGGAGAGGGACATTGTATCCATGTTCTGCTTTTGATAACATCAGATGCTGACTTATACTTAGTGAAAACACCGGCCAGTCCAGTTCAACAAACACACATAAACATAACGACTACCATCCATGACAGAAAATCCTAGATCTTCTTAGTTATACAACTAACCTAGAAAAACAGACTAGACATAGACCTGTTCTCTTTATCTATTAGGAAGCTAATCTTCTACAATGAGAAATGCTTGGGGTTCAGCAATGTGAGGCAGGGTTTTCATTACTCAACAGTGAGTACAAGCAGGGCTTATTTCCTGCTGAAGCTGGGCTCTCATCTCTCAGCAGCCTCAGCAAAGCCTCAGCAAAGCTTCACTGTGTCTCCAGCTCATGAGGACGCCGTCCCTGGAGCCGGAAGGGGACATCCTCTGTGGGCTTTGGAGAGGGTCTCCTTGTGGGCCGGATACACAGTTAGGCTTTGTTGAGGCTCTTCAGCCTTGCAGCAAACTGCACGCACATAGGAAAGCAACCCTGTCCTTCCTGCTTGCGCATGCAAGCCAGAGAGGCAGGGCAGCTTCCTTGACCTGCAGAGCAGAGACACAAGGAAGACGTCTCCCTGTGCCTCAGCTGAGCAGCTCAACAAGCCTCTGGCTGGTGAGGAGACCCTCCCCGGAGCCCAAAGATATCTTCTTTAGGGTCTGGGTTGGGTCTCGTTGCAAGTCACCATGACTCTCCAGTGTGCTCCCCATTCTTTTTCTTCTTTGGCGATCACTCGTAGCTGAGTAAGATGGTCTTCCATAAACACGGTTTTAACCATGAGTCTGTAAGTGACTGTGGAGGCCAGTTCTGGATTCACACATCCTTCCAGAATGGGGACATTGGTTTCCAGGCAGGAGCTGATCACAGTGTGGATCTGCCAAGCATGCCTTCCTCTTAGCACGTTTTTACTACCGCTGGGTGGCGACCCCACTGGGCGCGGTAATCCAGTCAGGGGAAAAGGGAGGCAGACTATGTTAAGGGTACCTTTTCTGGCCCCTCCCCCTTTTCGGGGTGAGCAGAGTGGATCCTGAAAGGGGCTGCTCAGTCATGGATACAGCTGCCAAGCGGATCAACTGCCTCGTTCCTTGAGTCAGAGTGACTGGATCTGTATCTACTGCCGGTTCATGACTAGGGGCTTCAAGATTTCACGATCCTGCCCCTGTTACCATTTGCCGATCGCCATGGGACTTTTGGGGTTTGGGTTTGGGACGGGGTTTTGGAAGTCACCCAAGGTGGTGAGGTCAAAGGGAAGGAGCTAGACAAAGAGTGCTCCCCATTTTATGTGATTTCACTTACGTCCACAGGGGCCCAGAACTGAACCCCCATGTCAATGGGGAATCACCTGTACTACTAGTACAAAAGTTTGTATGCAGTGAATTCCAGCACCTTTTCTCCCCTCCGCCCAAAAAAAGAACTGAGTAAAGATCTCTTTTTTCATCATGACTTCACTTCTTCAAAGGATGAGTTGCCACTCCTGGTTCAAATTAAGCCCTTGCCTAAAGCTAACCCTGCACTCCAATAAAATAGAAGCCCCTGGCTAAATTTACAAACTGTGGACCTGTTCTGAACCAGCCTATTTTTCCTCCTCAGTGTTTGGTCCTCTGTAGAATAGCAAGCTGTCCCAAGTACTCAAGTAATTATACGGTATAAATTAGCTATAGAGAGAGGAATTTGGCAGGGAGGGGGTGAAAGGTAAAATTCAGCAGCTCACTCACAGAAAACGCCCCTCCCCAATCATTTTTACAAGGTTTTTTTAGCTTCATAGAAGCAGAATTATTGTCTGACTTGTCGATTACAACTGTTTGGGATCTGGGACTGGAAAAACTAAAATGACATCAGCAAAACCAAACCCCAGACTGCCTGGATGAGTCACATTTCAGTCTGTGTTCCCTTGATCAAAATTTTTAACATTTGTGCGGTCTGAATAAGATGCAGTCAGCCGCTGGTGAGAGAAAATAAATGGAAAAGGCCAAATATGGCAAAGTTCTGACTCACTGGCTAGGTATCCTTCATTTGAAGGGACGTCTGAGAAAACTATCTTAATGAGCGGAAACCGCTGACAGAATCCATATGAACAAAGTTTAGCCACCTTCTGAAAGTTAGCATGTATCATTAACTCAAGCTAACTGAGTTTGATTTGCTTAGTTTGAGAAAAGAGAGAAAGAACAAAAGCTTCGCCACCTACAAAATCACAGTGGCTCCAACAATAATACATGCTGGTTTTCTTTAAATCAGAATGCCTGACGAAAGAAGCGTATTACAATAAAGAATAAGAAGGAAGAGTTACTTATAAAGAAAGTTATACATGTATCCAAGATACTTTAAGTAACTTTTTAAAAAGTACCTTTTATTGTTTTATCTCTTTTGTGAATGGCCCTGAGAGTTTTTGGGTTGTTTGCTTGCTTTCAATCAAGCAGTGTATAAATTTTTTGAAATAAATAAATCTGTGACACATATGCATCTACAAAGAACTGCTAGCTCTTCTGGCAAATGTTAGTAAAATGCCTCAGTCTGGAAGAATAATTCAAGAAGATATGGATTACTGCTGGTGGAGAAGTATAGGAGACACTGAACATCTGGCATAAAGCTGAAAATGAAGAAAGCAATCCAAATAAGATCTGTATAGTTTGGAGATTACATGAAAGAGAAAAGTTAGTAGGCCTATGGATTAGAGGATGAAAGAATTCAATGAATGGAAAATCCACTATATGCGCTATTGTGGTGCTAGTCACACCAAAAAAACTCAGAATGCAATGCTAGGGTTTAAACCAGCCAAATAATTAATGTGAAATGAATTCTTGAAAGCTGTTGCTTGTTTTTAGTCATGTACAAAACCACCTTAGATTACAGTAATGCAAAAAGGCAATGCACATTTTTTTAAAAAAAGAAATAAAAATCAAATCCATAGCACTTTAGCAGTCCAAACTGGAGAGGCTGGCATCACTTTTCTCACCGCAAACCAGGCAATAAAAATGTGGTAGGACGTTATGGCAAAAACACTGGATTCCATCAGTTTGGCAATGTTGTCACCTGGGTTTTTCATAATAACTGAGGGAATGAATTGATGCCAGTTCCAGAGGAAATGGCTGTGTGCATGCAATCTATCTTTTCCTCCTCCCCACTCCTACCAATTTGAGCTCTCCTGGTTTAGTTCTTCTTTTTTATCTTTGTATGGAGACTCTTTATGGATACGGTAAATAAAGTTCCTCCACAAGGTTCTTATTGTTCAAGGTTCTCAGGATTAAGATCTAGGGTTGCCATATGCCAACTTTTTCCAGGACACATCCTCTTTTTCATGGGTGGCGTTGCCATAGCAATCCATAGTTAAAAGTATAAGATGGCAAATGTAAAAGTCCTCTTTTTTTGCTCTTCAGAATATGGCAACCCTAGTTAACAATCTGTGTTTTAAGGATATGTAACTTTAAAAATGATACAGCAACTGACTAAAATTGAATTATTATTATTATTATTATTATTATTATTATTATTATTTATACCCCAACCATCTGGCTGGGTTTCCCCAGCCACTCTGAGCAGCTCACAACAGAATGATGATAATAATAATAATAATATCAATGGCAATAAAATATCAAACATTAAAAACTTACCTAAACAGGGCTGCCTTCAGATGCCTTCTAAAAGTCAGATAGTTGTTTTTGTCTTTGACATCTGGTGGGAGGGCATTCCACAGGGCAGGTGCCACTACCAAGAAGGCCCTCCACCTGGTTCCCTGTAACTTGGCTTCTCGCAGTGAGGGAACCACCAGAAGGCCCTCGGCACTGGACCTCAGTGTCCGGGCAGAACGATGGGGGTGGAGACGCTCCTTCAGGCATACTGGACCGAGGCCGTTTAGGGCTTTAAAGGTCAGCATCACCACTTTGAATTGTGCTTCGAAACGTACTGGGAGCCAATGTAGGTCTTTCAAGACTGGTGTTATGTGGTCTCAGCGGCTGCTCCCAGTCGCCAGTCTAGCTGCCGCATTCTTGATTAGTTGTAGTTTCCAGGTCACCTTCTAAAGGGAAGTTTTCCTTCTGCACATATGTTTTCCCTCTGCACATAATTGTTGCATTATAGGGAAGCATTGCATCTCTTTCTACACATAACTGTGGCCTTATGGGAAGTCTTGCTATGGGAAGCATTGCTTCTTTTCTCTTGCATTCTGAGAACTCTCGCTCATGATCCTTTCTCTGTTTCTGCACACACTGTACGAACCTGTTCCAAACACCAAGACATTCTTTCCTTTGCTCAATTCATCTTAAGTTCATGTTGACCTGTTCTCCATGCATAGCCGAGCACATCTATAGAACTTGATTGTTGTATTCTTTCATGTCATGATCAATCATTAGTAATTGTTTTATGCCATATAATTAATTAGGAGGTTTCATGCTTGCCTAGTCCCAACCTCGTTTCCCAGCCTTTAATCTACCAGTGATTAATGTTCACATGTAATTCCCACCCCTCATATGTAATTCCCGCCTTGCATTTGCATTAACCAATAGGCAATGAGTTTCTTTGTGTTTGTATCAACCAATCAGCCACAACCACACCTGTGGCAATGCTTGTAATATTCAATAAAAGAGAGGTCCCGGGACTTCCCCGGCAGACGCCTCTCACATGACACCTACTACTCGTCTCCCGTGATTTTCATTCCTACATCTGGTGACCCCGATGTGCCAGACCCCTTACGCAGCCTAGCCCCTGTACTTCACTCGACTGGAAAAGTCTCAGCGCGCTACTTCGTGAGTATGGGGGGCGATTTGACTCGAATGCAGAAAGAGCATGCCAGGGAACTTTTTTCTCTAGTTAGGCAGCGTGTTGTGGGTGTTCATGTTTCCTTAAAAGAAATTGAAGAACTGCTTTGTGAGATCGCTTGCCAATTTCCCTCCTACCCTGAAAGGGGGTCTCTTGAGGTGGGGACTTGGCAAAAGATCGGGAAGATCCTATTTGCAGAACCAAGGGCTCCAATTCATTGTTTGCTCACCTGGCAGAAATGTGCAGAGGCCGTTGCAAAGTTTGGGCCCCAGGTCCATCAGGCGTCTCCTTTGGCTCCTGCTCTCCTGCCTGCAGCAGACAATCCCCCCCCTTATCCCCCTTATCCACAGCTTCTGCCTCCTTCTCCTTCGCAGCCCGGCCAACCCCCCCCCCCCCCGCTTCTCACTCATCTCAACCTGCTTCCACCCCCCCATCTCCCTTCCCCCCTCCTCCCTTGCCTGCTCCTACTGGAGCTGTGCGTGCTGCACTTTCTCAGGCAAGACAGAAAGGACTTTTGTCCTTGCAGGAGGAATCTGAGTGGGCTGGGGAATTGCCTTCTGCTTTCCCTATTAGCTCTTTTGTTAATATTAAACAACAACATTCAGAGCCCTACCATCAATTTATAGATAGATTGAAAGAAGCAGTCACCAGGCAGGTTGATAATAGTACCGCCCAGAATGAACTGATGAAAAAATTGGCTTTTGAAAATGCAAAGAAGGCTTTGCAGTCAATCATTAACCGTCCTAAGTACGATCTGAGCCATGCCATGTCCTTGCTTGCCGGAGCCAATCCAAATTTGGCAGCCAACCAAAGTGAATTTAAGCATAGCGCAGTAGCCCTGTCCTGTTGGATGCCCTTACTGTGTTTACTAATGGAGCCCCCTCCAGGGGGGTCGTTGCATGGCTACAAAATGATAAATGGCACAGCCTCTACATTCTTCCACAGAAGTTTGCCCAGCATTCTGAGCTGGCAGCTGCTGTTAAAGTTTTGCATCATTTCTCCACGCAGCCAATTCCATGACCCCATACGTGGCTTCCTTTAATGTTACTTGTGCCCGTATGGTGAGCTGCACAAAAGCCAACAGTGTAAAAATGGGCAAGGATAACTTCAATTGTTCTGATTATGTAAATATTTCATATATATATAAATACACAGAGCTGCCTGACGGCTGGTTTTGGTCGTGTCCAGGCTTCACGTTTAATTATATTCCTGCAAACATTAGCCATGGCACGCCCTGCTGCTTAAGCCGTATGTCTATTATTTTACCAAAAAAGCATCATTTGTCCCGCTCTCGATATTGACGCCCTGTGCAATTGACTAATGATTATAACGATTCTGTTTCTCTCCCTAGCAGATCTGAATATATTTCTCTAGCTGTCTCTCTTTTAGGAGTTCCTGGATTGGCTGTCCGGAATAGCAGAAATATTAACTCTTTAGCTTGCTCCGCAGCAAAGGCTCTGAACTTTACATCACAAGCCCTTCATCTTTTGAATAAGGAGCAGAGTGAACTCCAGCATGGCGTCTTGCAGAACCGCGCTGCTATCGATTATCTATTGATGCTCCAACATTACGGATGCGAACAAGTGGAAAACATGTGCTGCTTTAATATCACTGACAATTCTAAGGCTATTCAAAAACAAATCTCTCATTTGCAAAATCTCACACATCATATCAAACAGGATGTTGGTTTTCCTGCTTTCTGGGATTCTTTCACCCAGTGGCTTACCGCTTGGCTGCCGAACCTTACTTGGCTTCGTAATCTCTTTCAATATGCTATTGTCATAATTTGCATGTTGATCTTACTATGCTGCTTCCTCCAATGCATTCCTGGCCTCATAAGTCTTTTCTCTCGGCTTCTCTCTCCCCCTCAACCACCCAATAAAATCCTCGCTGCTTATTTTGCAAAGTGGCGATACCAATTGTAAACCAAAGGGGAGATATGGGCAGATTTATTTCGAGCATGCGTTGGCAAACCACGTATCTCGTAGTATCTTCTGTCCCATCCTCCCTGGCGAACTTATTTTGGGCATTTGCTGGCACACCACTAATCCCGAAATATTTTTGCCTTATTTACCCAGTACGCCTCGCAAAAAAGAAAAGAAAGGGGGAGATAAAGGGAAGTTTTCCTTCTGCACATGTTTTCCCTCTGCACATAATTGTTGCATTATAGGGAAGCATTGCATCTCTTTCTACACATAACTGTGGCCTTATGGGAAGTCTTGCTATGGGAAGCATTGCTTCTTTTCTCTTGCATTCTGAGAACTCTCGCTCATGATCCTTTCTCTGTTTCTGCACACACTGTACGAACCTGTTCCAAACACCAAGACATTCTTTCCTTTGCTCAATTCATCTTAAGTTCATGTTGACCTGTTCTCCATGCATAGCCGAGCACATCTATAGAACTTGATTGTTGTATTCTTTCATGTCATGATCAATCATTAGTAATTGTTTTATGCCATATAATTAATTAGGAGGTTTCATGCTTGCCTAGTCCCAACCTCGTTTCCCAGCCTTTAATCTACCAGTGATTAATGTTCACATGTAATTCCCACCCCTCACATGTAATTCCCGCCTTGCATTTGCATTAACCAATAGGCAATGAGTTTCTTTGTGTTTGTATCAACCAATCAGCCACAACCACACCTGTGGCAATGCTTGTAATATTCAATAAAAGAGAGGTCCCGGGACTTCCCCGGCAGACGCCTCTCACATGACACCTACTACTCGTCTCCCGTGATTTTCATTCCTACAACCTTCAAAGGTAGCCCCACGTAGAGTGCATTGCAGTAGTCCAAGCGGGATGGGCCAGGGTCATGCTAGCTTCTCTCACTCCAGTGTTCATGAAAGGCCTGTGCCAATAGAGAGAGGGCCCAGTTCTCCACTGTGGCTCTAGCAGCAGCTCTCAAAACCTCTATTATGACACAATATACAGAAGATGATGAATTGCCACCAGCCAGCTAACATGAGTGGTTCCTGCCAGATGCTGAATCCAAGGTCTCTTTAATCTAGCACAGGGGTGGCCAACTCCCAAGATCAACTTACAGAATTGAAAACTGGCAGTGATCTACCCCCTTTTTTGTGGGTCCAGGTCAAAGTTGTTGAGTTTTTTTAGGAACAGCCACTCATCAACAGATCGCTGGGTAAAACAAACAGCCTCACTGAGTCTTCCATTCTGCAGATCATGCAACAATGGAGGGCGGGGCCAGATTCTCTTTTTCCAATGCTAAGGAAAGGGAGCCAGCGATCGACTGCAATCAACCAAAACCTTGCGGGGATCTACCAGTAGATCGCGATTGAGCTGTTGGACATCCCTTCTCTAGCAGAATGGGCAATATGCTCCCATCTATAGATACACAAAGGGATGTGGGTGGCGCTGTGGGTTAAACCACAGAGCCTAGGACTTGCCAATCAGAAGGTCGGTGGTTCAAATCCCTGTGACGGGGTGAGCTCCTGTTGCTCAGTCCCTGCTCCTGCCCACCTAGCAGTTCTAAAGGACGTCAAAGTGCTAGTAGATAAATAGATACCGCTTCGGTGGGAAGGTAAATGGCGTTTCCGTGCGCTGCTCTGGTTTGCCAGAAGCGGCTTAGTCATGCTGGCCACATGACCTGGAAGCTGTACGCCAGCTCCCTCGGCCAATAAAGAGAGATGAGTGCCACAACCCCAGAGTCGGCCACGACTGGACCTAATGGTCAGGGGTCCCTTTACCTTTACCTATAGATACACAAGGAAGGGAGAATCGGTCTATAGAACTGGATTTAGAAAAGATTGTTGCGTTAGAAGCAAAATAAAAGACACCAAGTAGCCAGAATTATGTGTACCAAGTACTTAGGAAGTTCTGGTACACAAAACGATGGCAAAAGGAGCCAAGAAAAGAAGCTCTTTCAATTCTGATTCCCAGATGATGGCTGGTTTCTGTGTGGAAACCAGAGTCCTATGAAAGAGGTTGTTCCAAGCTTGTATTATGAGCTCATCCACATTCTACAAATCAGAACAACACAAGGGGAATATATCTGGCAGTAGTATGAATGGAGGTGGCCAATTTTGACAGATGGCAGAAGAATATCTCAGAGCACCTGTAAACCTACACTCCAAGTTTGTAAATCCCTTTGGGAATGCAGCTGATGTTAATAGTTTTTTTTTACATTTGGCAGTGTGAAAAATGCTTTAAAGAAGCAAAAAGTGTATATGCCCTATTGCCTGCGCTCGGAACATTAGTGTAGCTAAATGCCATACATTAATCCGATTGCAGTTTTTGAAGTTAAATAAATAAATTTAAACAAAAAATGCCCTGTATGTACGGGTAATGTATGTGGTGTAATTTTGTATATTTGCAAGATGCCTTTTCTTTAATTCATAGAAAAGGAGGCCGAATACCTTTGGTCAGTCTGGAGCAAAGTACAACTTGATGCACTACAATAAGCAGGTTCAGATAGGTAGCAGTCAAAATATATAAAAAAATAATAAAAATGTCCAGTAGCACCTTAGAGACCAACTAAGTTTCTTCTTGGTATAAGCTTTCGTGTGCATGCACACTTTTCAAATACATTTTTTATTTTTTTATATAATAACCAGGATACATTGCATTAAAATAGTGATTATATCTACTAAATATGTACAGTTAGAACACGTATGATCACTGTGTTCTAAAAATTGGTTTAAACCTAGCGTCGAGACAGACTGGAAAGCTACAATGTACTACTTATGTTAGCATCTGGCCTCTGAAATATAATTTTCATTCCAGTTGGGATTGTATTGCATTCCAAAACCTACTACATGAAAATCCAAGAATAGCCTTTTTAAAATAAAGGTTTTTTTATTATAAAAAACACACCCAAAAGGCTGCATTATAAAACATTTGCTCTCTCTGTGTGTGTCTCTCTCTACTTCCCATGTAATCCAGAGCCGCCATTTGATAGTTTATGCTGCTTTCGTATGATCACCATTTGCTTTTTCTTCCAGCGGTGGATTTACTGACCCCACCGTAATGATATATTCATCCTTTCCGGCATTACTAAGCTTCTGTTGATGTACTCTGCAAGTTCAAAAACACAGAGCAGCTGGGAAAAGCTGTCTTTCACTGGGAAGAAAGTAAAAAACAGGCAGTTTCCACTCTGCTTAGATAGGTTCTCGCTTTCTAATTCCTGACAGGACCATTGTTTTCATTCATCGTGGACCAAATTTATTTTAAACAAAATCCTCTTCCACCAGCCATCCAATCCTGAGACTTGCTGTGCCAGCAAGTGAGAGCCTAGGGCATGGCAGACAGGGCCAGCGACAACTCGACAAGCTCCCTAAACATTATGCTGGTTTCACAAAGAAAATGCAATGGTGTGGTAGAAATGAGCTGAAAGGGGTGAAACATATTATGAACAACTTTTTCCAGTGGTCCGTCCCCTTTTCAGAGACTGCTTCAAAAGGACTTGGAATCTTTTGCCTATTCATAGGTCCTCCTGACATCTTGTTTATCAAATATTCACCCTGATCTGCTTGCACAAAGATTACATGGAAGTTCAACTGTGGTTGCATTGACACTGGATATTTAAAATACACACACACAAATGAATCATGGGAACTGTAATTTGTTAAGGAAGCTGGGAACTGTAGGTCTGTGAGGCGTACAATACCACAGGTGTACCAACTCTATTATTATTCTTATTATTAAATTTGTATGCCGCCCTGTACCTGCAGATCTCAGGGTTCACAACATAAAATCACAATTCTACATATGAAGTGTCTTCGGGCCCCTCAATCATTGTTGGACAAGGATCACCCACCCTCAGTGTTGAGGGGCCCCAGCATGCATTGCGCACGCAAAACGTCACACAATGTTACACAACGTCACACGCATTGCAGCTTCATCGGCTGGCTCCTCCAGCTGACACAACATTGTGCATGTGTCACTCATCATGTGACATCACACAGACACGGCGTGCAACACATGTGACATCACGCCAGCCCCCCTCAATCTTGGGGGCAACCTGGTGCCTCTGACTCCCAGGATTCCTTGGGGAAAGTCATGCACTTTAAATATATGATGTGTACACAGGGGAACTCTGGCCTTTATTGAACATTTGTTCCAATTTGTTTGGGGAGCAGCGTTCATCCTGATTTGTGGGGTGTTTGTACATCTTTCTGTTAATCATTCATTCACCCTAATTGTCTCAGTATGTTTCTTTGTTGCATTTCTAACCACAAAATATCCATTGGGTTTTTGTTTTTTTAAAAAAAAGTGGATTTGTTGCACTAGGGCATGGGTAGGAAAACTAAGGCCTGGGGGCCGGATCTGGTCCAGTTGCCTTCTAAAGCTGGCCTGCGGACGATCCAAGAATCAGCATGTTTTTAGATGAGTAGAATGTGTCCTTTTATTTAAAATGCACCTCTGGGTTATTTGTGGGGCACAGGAATTCATTTATTTATTTTTTCCAAAATATAGTCCGCCCCCCCCCCACAAGATCTGAGGGACAGTTGACCAGCCTCCTGCTGAAAAAGTTTGCTGACCCCTGCACTAGGGCAACAGAGAGCTCTTGCCCACTTCAACTGCCACTCAATTTCCACCATGTGCTCTAATTCCTCCCACAAAATTGTGGCAGACTTCTAAAATAGCAACCTTTCTGGCCGGGTTGAGATCTGATAATATACGTGGCACTGACCTCAGCGACTGAAGTTCCTAAGTACTGGTTGTCGTCTCCTCTTTGCCAGGAAGAACCCTGGCATGAGGTAAATAGTAGGAGTGAGGAATTTGTCTGTCCTAAAGGATCTGTTTCCCTTGCCCCTAAGCTTTCAGCAGAGATGCCTCTCTCGAGGAGTCGCTTCCATGCCTAATGAAAGGAAACAGCTGTGCGACATGCATCACAGCGGAGGAAACGATCAGGTGATTTTGTTTCCATTCCAAACTGAAGGGAGTTCCTCCAGGAGTCTGCGACAGGGAACCTGAAAAAGCACTTGCGGGCTTGAACACGTGCCATAGAAGACATGGCCTGGGCCCAAGGCAAACTCATCCGCTTTCATGCTCTAGTGGGGCACTTGCGGTTCGCAGCGCACAGAAGGAAATAACCAACTGCTTTGGCCTTCTGATGAACAGTTTGCCAAACATTTAGGCAGGCAGCCGTGGGCCATGCAGCAGACCACAGAGCAAACAAGACGATGGAGTACATTACTTGGGATGGAATTTTAAAAACTGTTTTAAGCCTGGCCCCTGGTATGCTGGGTTTGAGCTATAAAGCCTTAAACGCCTCAGGACCGCAATACCTCAAGGACCGCCTCTTTCCATGTTAACCTACGTGGACCCTGAGATCATCTTCTGAGGCCCTTCTTTGTGTGCCGCCTCCTTCTTGAGAGGTCCAGAGGGTGACAACACGAGAATGCTCTCCCTAGGGAAGTTCGCCTGGCACCTTCATTATACACCTTTAGGCACCAGGCAAAAACATTCCTTTTTAACCAGAATTTTAGGTGATTTGATTGACATCCTATTTAAAATGTGGGATCCTTTTAAAATGTGGGATTTTTTCTCAGGGGGGAGTTATAGGGTTGTTGTTTTTATTTTGACTATATATTTTGTGGTTTTATATTTTGATTTTGTTCTGTGAACCGCCCTGAGACCTCCAGTATATAAATTCAATAAATAAATAATACAGTGGTACCTCGGGTTACAGACGCTTCAGGTTACAGACTCCGCTAACCCAAAAATAGTACCTCGGGTTTAGAAGTTTGCTTCAGGATGAGAACAGAAATCGTGCGGTGGCAGCGCAGTGGCAGCGGGAGGCCCCATTAGCTAAAGTGGTACCTCAGGTTAAGAACAGTTTCAGGTTAAGAACAGACCTCCGGAACGAATTAAGTTCTTAACCCGAGGTACCACTGTAATGGGTATGTCTTGCTTCTCTGTACTGAAAAATTTCAGTGAAATGTGTGTGTTTTTAATAAAATAAAATAAATATGCTATTGTAGCTGCTAGAAGCCTGTGTATGTGTGTGTGTGTGTGTGTGTGTGTGTGTGTGTGTGTGTGTGTGTGCCTGCCTCTTAGGAGTGCGGCAAGTGTTTGTCCTCCTTGGCTGGGTGTGTGCAGGGCACTTTGTAACTCTAAAGCTGAAACTCCCCAATCCCATTACAGTGGTACCTCAGGTTACAGGCGCTTCAGGTTACAGACTCCGCTAACCCAGAAATAGTACCTCGAGTTAAGAACTTTGCTTCAGAATGAGAACAGAAATTGTGCAGCGGCGGCAGCAGGAGTCCCCATTAGCTAAAGTGGTACCTCAGGTTAAGAATAGTTTCAGGTTAAGAACAGACCTCCAGAACGAATTAAGTTCTTAACCCGAGGTACCACTGTATTTACTTGGGACTAAACTATCACACCACTTGAGTCTTCTTTCTGGACAATCTTCTAACTCCAGAGATGGGGCGAATGAGTCAGTCTCCTCCCTGCCCCCCAGCTGTGCTTCAGTTTAGCTGCTGCTAATAACCATTCTCAATTCTCACAATTATACAGTAACAGTTGGACATGGACATACACACAGTAAATAGCAGGTCAGTAATTATAGCTATGATGGGCCAGTAAATGCCTTTTGCCCCAGATTTTAACTTGAATGTTATGATTATAGTCAAAGCTGTACAGTACAGAAAACAAACAGCTGCAACACAGTCCATCATTCAGGTATGCCAAAGGGGTTGTGTGTGCAGTGTTGAGTTTCATAGGCTTTTATTAACCCTCTCCCACATAAATGCAGTGAAAGGGTAACAGGGCTTTGTGAGCAGGGAGAGTCTGTGACAGAGAGAAGTCCAGAATCGGATTGGGAAGCTGAAGCAGAAGAGGAGGGAGGCCAAGAGGCAGAGATAGATCAGGCTTGTGAAGAGGCACAGGTGTCTCCCCCCTTCTGCTGTGACAAGCTTCCCTTCCCCCTGGTCGCCCAGAACCAGAAGAGGCATGAAGGGGGATGAGCAAAGGCAGGCATGCAGGTGCAATCTCCGGTTGCTGGGGGGGGGGGAACCCTGAGAAGATACATAGGTGACTATGAGGAGGCAGGAACCTTTAGTATTAGCAACTGCTTCATGGGGGCAAGACCTGACAGAGATTAATTACTATGTTATTTAGGCCTGACACTCCTTTGTACAGTGATTTTTTTCTGGGCGGATGCAGGGGGACGCATACCCCTAAACATTTTGTGAATCTAAGTTTGGCCTCATTGGGGGGCAGTATTTCAATATGAGTACCTCAAAAATGAGAGTACCCCTAAACATTTTTTTAGGAAAAAAAGCACTGCGTGTGTAGATCCTCTTTGGTTAATAAAGAGTTAACTCCATCTCAGTGTGATTTATTGCTGTTCACACCTGTCATTATCCATTAAGAAACATGAGTTGATAGCAATGCTTAGGGTTTTTAAAAGTTTCTTTTCTTTCTTTTCTTAGAAAGGCCTTCCTTCCCAATGCTTCTTCCCAATGTCCCTTTTTCAGCACCTCAAAATACATATTTTTCGTCTAACATCTGTTTCTTTTTCATCCTCCATCGCATGTAAATAGCTGTGGGGGGAGAAACAGCCACTACAAAATACCAGATTTCCTTGGTAGGATATCAAATTACAGGCAGTTGTGGGATTGAAAGCTACTAATCCATGCCAAAAACATGGTGTAAGGCTTAAAAATGGCAGTATTACCCAGCCAGAGCTGGACATATTTAACTACTCAGAGGATCTTTCAAATGAGCAGAATATACAGAAAGTTATGAATGTTCATTTTCATTTATTGCAATTATATCCCACCCTTCAAGGAGCTCAAGGTAGAGTACATGATTTCCCCCCTCCTCATTTTATCCACACAACTTTGTGAGGTAAGTTAGGCTGCGAGTGAGTGACTGGTCCAAGGACGTCAAGTGCATCTGATGGCTGAGCAGAGATGTGAACCCTGATCTCCCAGGTCCCATACCTTCCAAGTGTCCCGATTTTCCAGAGACAGTCCCAGAATTACAAAAACCATCCCAGCTTCTGATTTGATCCTGGTATGTCCCTGTTAGTTTCTGTTCTTATCACTGTGCAGCTGCGTGGAGTCACAGGACTCTGTTTACATTCCTGGGATTCCATACTATTGGAGTCTCAAGGGAAAAGAGACGGGATGGGATGTTAGTGGTTTCCTGTTTCCTTTGTTCCTTTGTCCCGTTGCTCTCTGCTTTCATAGAGAGAGGGTGTCTTTTCTGTTCTGCGTAGTTTAGAATTAAAACTCTTTGCAATGTAGTTCATACTGTCTCATCCTTCCCTGTGCTGGGAACTCTGCTGGGAGGACATGCCTTGGAGCCTCATCAAAGGCTCAAGGTCGTTAAACACATCAGGAGGCGATTCCGTAGATGAGCCGCCAGCTCGGTCAAACGGAGTTCCGACAGTCACTATTTCTCCCGCCACTGCTGCCACTGCCAAGCTCGGGGAGGAGGATGAACCGGCGCTTGTCCCAAGCAGTGGTGGTGAGAGAGCATCCCATTGCCTCTCCAAGACCGCTGTTGCCAGCCTCCTCCCTTGGGCAGCTTGTAGTAGCTACTGGACAGCAGGTGAGGAGGAGCCATCACCATCGAGGCCCATCCCCACAAGATGCACTGGCTCTGTGGGGCAGGCAGATGGCCAGGGCTGCCCTGGGCAGGCAGGGAAGAAGAGCACAAGGAGTCTTGATTTGAAGGGAGGAAATGATTTGTGCATTCACGTCTAATCTTGACCCTTTGTAAACTTTATTTATTGTTTTGTGACATCTGAAGGCAGCCGTGTTTAGGGAAGTTTTTAATGACTGATGTTTTAATGTATTTTTAATCTTTTGTGGAAGTCGCCCAGAGTGGCTGGGGAAACCCAGCCAGATGGGCGGGGTAGAAATAATAATAATAATAATAATAATAATAATAATAATAATAATAATAATAATAATAATAAATAATAATAACAATAATAACAACAACAACAACAATAATAATAATAATAATAATAATAATATGCTTTTCTTTTTGTAAATCTACCAAAGAACAAAATAAAATCAGGACTAAGGCGCTTTCTCAGGATGGTGAAGAGTGTGTGTGTTGTGTCTCGTTGGTGTTGTGGTGCTGGCACTCACCATTTTTCTGACAGGAAATAGTCTGAGGGGGACAAAAATGAGTGGTCAAGGAGGGTCATTTGGCGGGGGGAGTGAGAAATGTCCCTATTTCCATCTGAGGAATGTTGGAGGGTATGAGATCCTAGTCCTATACTCCAACCACTCTAACACACTGGTCTATGGCAACACACCCAAAATTCCAGAGACAAATGCTTAAAGCTCCTTCATTCCACCAGAGTAGACACATGAGAGGAGAGCTCCCCTTGTGTCGATGATAGAACTTACCAACTTTATAATTACAGCCACAAAACATAAAGGAATCCTTGGCGGAAGTGAAAACACGATAAAAGGACAAAACTATCTCATTTTGGAGGAGAGGCAATGACAACGTATGACTTTATCAAAGATTCTCCCAGCCTACTGATAAAGGTAATTCAACCTTCAGGTGTGAGTACTTTCATTAGGAAGGTGGCATAATTTCTTCACTTTGGAGGAAGTTTTCCAAATTATTTGGGAGATTGTGTGCAAGCACAGGAACGAGATAAGAACTGAAATTCCCAAAGTCACTGCTTGCTCCTGTTATTTAAATACTGTTACACTTGCCAGGACAATTTTAGTTTAGCCATTTCATTCAGTGTTTCTCGGCTAGGTCTGGTGGGTATCCGTGGCTTCCGTGAAAGGAAACGGCACGGGACCTAATTGGGAATAGCAGCTAAAATTGTTTCGTTGAACTCAACTCAGAATTGAAATTGAACTAAACTCTGTCCTCTTCCAAACACTCCAACCGCACCCTTTCTTTCGTCTCGCCCCCCTCCCGATCCTTTTTATGTCTTTAACTGCAATTCCCAAAATATAATTCACCTACCAAAATACCACATCTTAGTAACTGACATTTTACATACATTTTTCTTTTCTTTTACTATTTTACATAACAGATACTGATAAATAGTTGATACATAATTCTAACTCATGTTTAAACGTGTTTGGCATGCTTATCTTTGTATTTTGTTTAGATTGTGAAATAGTACAATAATCAAGTTTTATTTACTTTTATGCATATTACTACTTATTTCCGTCTACCTTCTTTGCCATGTAAGCAGTAACCCAGACTTTAATTCATAAATCCATTCTACTCCATTTGTTTTAATATGTGAATTCTTTAAAAAAAAAACACCTCAAAATTAATTATCACCAAATAGGTATATAACTATGTATTTTATCCTAAAATATATACTTTTAAATACATATTTCATATTTTTTTGAGCTGAAAACTATCGCAAAATTTGGAGATGTATGAAATCCAAGGGATATGAACATTCTGTTCTTTGTAGTAGTCCCAGGGGAACAAATTAGGCCAGTTCTGTGAAAAATGTGGATCAAATAAAATTCTTCTCCATCCCAACTATTTCTGATATGATGCTATCGAAAGCCTGTATATGTTTGGTATTTAGGGAGAAAAATCAGCTTTGCTTTTAAATGCAAGTTTGGGGGCATATAAAAATAGGCGTGGTAGATTTCAGGAGAACTTCAAAGTTTAATCACATATTAACGTATTAATCCTTCCCTGAGGGCAACATACTTTAAAGTTTGGGTTTTTTTTCATACTCAACAATGCAGGCAGTTCCTAGGGAAGGTAAATAATCATCAGTTTAATTCTTAATAAGATGTGATGTTGGGAATCACCAACGGTCTGTGCAAACTGATAGGTCCTGACATAAATATGAAATTGCTTCTCATTTCCCTAGGGAGGAGAAGGGGTCAACAAGGGTTTCAAGCATCTGTTATATAGAGCACATTGCGCGTGCACACACACACCATAATGATCACTATGAGACACCTTCAAGGTTTCATAACTATGATCTGTCTAAAATAGTGTGATAAAGTGTCAATCTTTACAGAAATGGGGGAGTTCTGAGGAATCTAAACCCATCGAGCCCAACACACTTCCACCAAGTATCTCCCATAATTTGAATTTCAGTGCATTTATTGGAACATGGAAGACCATGGTTATATCCTTAACCTCCAGAAAAGCATGCAACTAGTGGCCTCAGAGTAGTTGAGGGGAGTGTAACATGCGAACTAATACCAGTGTAGTAGAAGAAGCAAAGATCACCAGTGCCAAAGCAATGATTCTTCAACATCAACTTCGTTGGACTGGTCATGTTGTGCGGATGCCTGATTATCGTCTTCCAAAGCAACTACTCTATTCCAAACTTAAAAATGGAAAGCGTAATGCTGGTGGTCAACAAAAGAGGTTTAAAGACTGTCTTAAGGCAAATCTTTTAAAATGTAGTATAAACACCAACAATTGGGAAACACTGGCCTGCGAGCGCTCCAGTTGGAGAACAGCCTTTACCAAAGGTGTCATGGGCTTTGAAGACACTCGAACTCAGGATGCAAGGGAGAAACGTGCGAAGAGGAAGGCACGCTTGGCAAATCCACACCGTGATCAACTCCCGCCCAGAAACCAATGTCCCCACTGTGGAAGGACATGTGGATCCAGATTGGCCTCCACGGTCACTTACGGACCCATTGTTAAAACCGTGTTTATGGAAGACAATCTTACTCAGCTACGAGTGATTGCCAAAGAACATGTTTCAGCCTCAGGGCATCATTCCTTTTTGGGCAACCCGGGGTAGGCAGGACCCGAAGCAGAAGTGGGCCAGTTTCGCCACATACACACACCTTCTTTAAATGTTTTCAGAGAGAGAACTGTGAGAGGAGGGAGACTGTTGTCCAGGAAGTAATGGCTTTTCCCACCTGCGTTGCCTTACCCCTCCAGCCCTAGGAGCCTTCATAAGGGAGCTGTTCGCAGAGGAAGAACTGAGAGAGGAAAGAGACTTTGTTTGCCATCAGGCAGTCGTCAATTTACCTGGGCTACCCCACCTCCGTCCTGAGGAACCTTCAAAAGAAATTTGCTGCCGTGGGCATTGTCTATGTGTCTTTTAATGAGCTTAATAAAGCAAAAGGGCTTTCTTTCTCTGCTCCTCTGCTTTAACAGAGCACCACATATTCTGCAATTATTTTCATTTACTGTAGTTCATTGGCACCCTAGATCAGGGATATCCAACTGGTCGACTGCCATCCCCAGGAGGTTTGAGTCGATCACGGTCGATCGCGGGCTCTTTTTCCTTTGTGGTGGAAAAATAGTATCCGGCCCTGCCCACTTGCCGCTTCCACCTTCCTCCATTCGTGCATGATCACTAGAACAGAAGACGGAGTGTTTGCTGTGAGGCTGTTTGTTTCCTGACTGATCTTTCAGTGAGCGACTTTTCCCTTTCCCCCCTAGCATTTTAGACCTGCTTAAGGTTCGAATCCCTACGATGGGGTGAGCTCCCGTTGCTCGGTCCCTGCTCCTGTCAACCTAGCAGTTCGAAAGCATGTCAAAGTGCAAGTAGATAAATAGGTACCGCTCTGGCGGGAAGGTAAACGGCGTTTCCGTGTGCTGCTTTGGTTCACCAGAAGTGGCTTAGTCATGCTGGCCCCATGACCTGGAAGCTGTACGCAGGCTCCCTCAGCCAATAAAGCGAGATGAGCACCGCAACCCCA
Organism: Podarcis melisellensis; assembly: GCF_964234715.1. NCBI lineage: Eukaryota > Metazoa > Chordata > Lepidosauria > Squamata > Lacertidae > Podarcis > Podarcis melisellensis. The sequence goes on from NC_138528.1 coordinate 118,493,939, forward strand.
GAGTCGGCCACAACTGGACCTAATGGTCAGGGGTCCCTTTACTTTTAAAGTTAACTGCTTTGACTATCCTCCCCCAAAAAAGCTCAACTTTGACCTGCTAAAAAAGGGGGTAGATCACTGCCAAAAAAAAATTCTGTGAGTAGATCGCAGTCTCTTGAGAGTTGGACATCCCTGTCCTAGATAAATCATGAGCATGTCAAATATTCAATTGTTCACATTCGGAGTTGGAGACAACATGAAGGACACGAGTCAGAAGCTATTTCCAGCCAATGGAATTGACAAGAAATTCCCCAACCAAAAGCTAATTCCAAAAGTTTGGAACCCCTCTCCCCTCCCCACACACAGAGAAATAATATTTCCAGACAGCGAAGCCATATTTTCCTGACTGGTCTAAGAAGCTATTTTTCCATTATAAATTATTTCTGTAGTGTGGGCGTAAGCAAGTATTCTCGTAAGGGTTCCAGACCCCAGATCTTCTCTCTTGCTCTCTCTTTAAAGGGACAGAAGCTCACTTAATTACGCAAGGAGGCAATTCTACAGTGCTTTGTTTAGTTTACAGTTTATGAATATTAATGAGACCAAGGTGGAACCTACACACATATAAAAAACGCTGTGAAAATGCTTTTTTAAAAAAAGTTTTAAAAAAACATTGAAGTTTGCATAGCTCACCGCATCCATCTAGTGTCACATTTGTGTATTGCACTTTACAACTCATTTAAAACGTTTCATTTGCAGCTGTGTAGCTGAGTCCCACATTCTGCTGTTGCGTAAACCAAACGCTACATTTACTATTATGCTGCTATTAGCATTCACAGAACACCTACCTCCTCCCATACCGCTGATCCCTGCAACAGTCTAATCCAAAACAGAGCGTTCACAGGAAAATTGCACCTTGCTCTTTGTTGTAATTTTGTGGCAGCTACACTCCCAGAAGTTATCCCAGTTCACATTTTCTATTGTACTTTTCCAGGCTGTAAAATTGACTGCCATTCTCGTTTCACTCACTGTATCCTAACCACCCTGTGGGTTGCTGTCCTAAGAACCCAATAATCTATAGGGTGAGAGAAAAGCATCGGGCAAATCATAATGGCTTGGCAGCAAGGAGTGATGTTCCAGCAAACTGTTAAGACTATGACACCCTCTTTGGATACTTATTTCATTTTTTAATTTCATATACATTATAGACTAATACTGAGGGGCAAAAACATCAAGGTGGTTTACAGCCAGGGCTTGTTTTTCCAGCCGGAACTCAGTTCCGGCACCTCTCAGGTGGGCACCATTGCCATTGTAGGAGAACAAGGGAGACGTTCATGGTGAGTTCCAGCACCTCTTTCTCTAGAAAAATAACACTGCAAAAGGCGATTTAATTAACGAGTACCGTCTGCCCTGTGAGAGGAAAAAAGAGCATGAGGTACGGAGGAACAGACAGCAAGCAGCGGCGTAGCGTGGGTTGTCAGCACCCGGGGCAAGGCAAGTAATTTGCGCCCCCTAACCCGGGGCAAGGCAAGTAATTTGCGCCCCCTAACCCCTAACCTGCCGCCGCTGCCAGCTTCTTCTTGCTGCTGCCTGGGCTGGGGTATTTACGGTAAGGTAGCCACGGTGGCGGCAGCGGGTCCGTGTCAGGTGATCTGAGGCGAGTTGCCGCTGGTGCTGCCGCCCAAACGACGCCGCTTGCCCGGAGGAGGAGGAGGGCAGAGAGGCGAGGAAAATGCAACATGGCCCAGCAGCTGCAGCGGCGGCAGCGGGGCTGTGAGGAGGGGCTGCCTGGCGCGCCCTCCACGGCCCTGGCGCGCGGGGACCGCGGCAAGCACTGAGAGCGGCTGCCTGCTGGACGCCTTCAGCCCGGACGCGCGCACAGCTCGTCGGTTCCGCGAGACATGGGGCTCTCTGCTACAGCCTGCGCCCGAGGCTCTTCGGCGACTCCAGAGGCGGCGAGTGCACCCCCCCCCGCCCAGATGTTGCGCCCGATGTGGCCGGGCCCCCCTGCACCCCCCACGCTACGCCACTGACAGCAAGGCCTGCTCCAGTCAGGCTGTTTCCCCCCTCACCACTACTATCTTACACGTTGTATCATTTTTCTTCATACGTACTTTAAAACTGTAAACCACCTTGGGTACCTTGGCTGAAAGGCGGTATCTAAATGCAATGAATAAGTAAGTAAAATAAATTCCAGTATATTGTTTCTAATTGGCAGCTATGTATATGTATGATATTGTTTCGCAGTATGTATTCTTGTGTTTCCATTCTTATTCTCTAAATGTGCTTGGAACTGCATTGAGCCAGTGTGGTGTAGTGGTTAAGAGCAGTGGACTCGTAATCTGGTGAACCGGGTTCGCGTCTCCGCTCCTCCACATGCAGCTGCTGGGTGACCTTGGGCCAGTCACACTTCTTTGAAGTCTCTCAGCCCCACTCACCTCACAGAGTGTTTGTTGTGTGGGAGGAAGAGAAAGGAGAATGTTAGCCGCTTTGAGACTCCTTCGGGTAGTGATAAAGTGGGATATCAAATCCAAACTCCTCTTCTTGTTGTTGTATGCAAAGAGGCAAGGTAGAAATTCAATAAATAATAATCTCATACTCTCCAACATTTCTCGGATGAAAATAGGACATCCTATTCCATAAAAGTAAAAAGTGTAAAGGACCCCTGGACGGTTAAGTCTAGTCCAAGGCGACTATGGGGTTGTGGCACTCATCTCGCTTTCAAGCCCAGAGAGACGGCGTTTGTCCACAGACAGCTTTCCTGGTCATGTGGCCAGCAGGACTAAACCGCTTCTGGAGCAACGGGACACCATGATGGAAGCCAGAGCGCAGGGCAATGCTGTTTACCTTCCCGGTGCAGCAGTACCTATTTATCTACTTGCACTGGCATGCTTTTGAACTGCTAGGTTGGCAGGAGCTGGGACAGAGCAAAGGGAGATTTGAACCACCGACCTTCCGATTGGCAAGACCAAGAGGCTCAGTGGTTAAGACCACAGTGCCACCTGTATCCCAGCCCTATTCCATAATAGCATTCATAATAATTTTTTTATTTATACCCCACCCATCTGACTGGGTTGCCACTCTGGGTGGCTTCCAACATACATAAAAACATAATAAAATTATACAGGGCTGCCTTCTGATGTCTTCTAAAAGTTGTATAGATACTTTTCTCCTTGGTTCAGGGGGCACATAAATCCATACTCTCCAACATATCTCTGATGAAAATAGGGATGCCAGAAGAAGAGGAGGAGGAGGAGGAGGAGGAGGAGTTTGGATTTGATATCCCACTTTATCACTACCCTAAGGAGTCTCAAAGCGGCTAACAATCTCCTTTCCCTTCCTCCCCCACAACAAACACTCTGTGAGGTGAGTGGGGCTGAGAGACTTCAGAGAAATGTGACTTAGCCCAAGGTCACCCAGCAGTTGCATGTGGAGGAGCGGAGATGCGAACCCAGTTCACCAGATTACAAGACTACCGCTCTTAACCACTTTACCACCCTGGCTCCTTAAGGAAAAGCAGGACATTCTGGGATCAAATCAGAAACCAGGATGGCTTCCGTAAATCTGGGGCTGTCCCTGGAAAATCGGGACACTTGGAGGGCGTGTAATCTGAACTGTGACCTTCCCTTGTCCAAACGTAATCCTCAGCCAAGGAATGAAATGGATGGGTTGCTGCACTTTGGCCAAGCAGTTTGGCAGGAATCTTTATGGAGAATACTGCATGGTCGACAGCTAGCACTCTATTAGTATGACACAACTGCCAGACGTGAGGGACAAGCAGGAGAGAGAACTAGACAACCTTGTCTATCCACTCTATAGAACTTTGGCAAAATCTCGGATAAATATTTCAGGCTTTCCCTGAAAACAGAAATAAAAATGCTACTTTGGCAGCTAAACCAAATGATACTCCAGTGCCTCCTGGTGGTTCTGCAATCGCTCCACTTACCAAAATGTGGAATATATTGAATGCCTGCAGAGAGTGAGACATTGGCTTTTAAAAGGAAGTAGTAGACAAGTGATTCCTTACACATCTTCCACGCTTTTATGGTTCCATTATATGGCTACAGGGTCCAACTCATATATTTCCTTCCTTTTGATAGATTTCTTTCCAAAAGAAAATATTCCGCTTTATCCAGAAGACCACTTGAAGTTGGTTTTTCCCTTGCCCTCCATCAACATATGGAAAGAAAATAATATCTTTCTCTATGGCATGCTCAAGTTCCAGTTCTCTCATTCTCCTAACAGATTTATAAGGGGGAAAGGGTAGACAGGATCAGACATGTTGTGGGATAGGATAATGCAGTGCTAAACACTCACATAAAATTTGCATGAACCACAAAACTGGGACCTTGAAATTTACAGCGTTTTTCCATTGCTGGGAAACAAGACTGTTATTTCATACCCACCTATAAAAACAGCTGAGTTTTCCCACTTTGGAACTTGGAAGATGCCACTTCCTTCAACGTCTTTTGTATTCTCCATGCCACTAAAATTGATTTTGGTGGCCTTTTGGTCACAGATGCCAAAGAAAATAAACGTGAGCAAGCAAACCATGGTGCTTAAGTCATTGGGACGCAGGTGGCGCTGTGGTCTAAGCAACTGAGCCTCTTGGGCTTGCCAATCAGAAGGTCGTCAGTTCAAGTCCGCACAACGGGGTGAGCTCCCATTGCTCCGTCCCAGCTCCTGCCAACCTATCAGTTCAAAAACACACCAGTGCAAGTAGATAAATAGGTACAGCTGTGGCGGGAAGGTAAATAGCATTTCCGTGCGCTCTGGCCTCTGTCACAGTGCCCTGCTGCACCAGGAGTGATTTAGTCCTGCTGGCCACATGACCCGGAAAGCTGTCTGTGGACAAACGCCGGCTCCCTTGGCCTGAAAGCGAGATGAGCACCACAACCTCATAGTTGCCTTTGACTGGACTTAACCTTACTTAAGTCATGTAGGTTGAAAGAATGCTGGGGATTTGTTTCCTTTTACACTAATATCAAAGGGCTCACCTTCCTTCCATTTCTATGACTAGTCTTTATATACAGCACTTATGAGTCAGACAAGCAAAAAAATATGCCTTCTAGGAGATTTATATGATTTAACACCACCATTACCAAATTCAGTACATTTTACATTTACAGTGGTACCTCGGGTTACATACGCTTCAGGTTACAAACGCTTCAGGTTACAGACTCCACTAACCCAGAAGTAGTACCTCAGGTTAAGAACTTTACTTCAGGATGAGAACAGAAATTGTGCTCCGGCGGCGTGGCAGCAGCAGGAGGCCCCATTAGCTAAAGTGGTGCTTCAGGTTAAGAACAGCTTCAGGTTAAGAACGGACCTCCGGAACAAATTAAGTACTTAACCTGAGGTACCACTGTATAGCATTTCTCATTCAAGCTGTAATATCAGGGCTGTCTTAAACATATGTGGCGCCAGGTGCAAAGACCCGCCTGGCGCCCCCCCCCCCAGTTGCCCAGTCCCAGGCACGTAGGAGGGTGGGGCCAGCTGGCCACCTCAGTGTCTTGCTGGCTCAGTCGCCCCCGAACTCGTGGCGCAGAGATGCCCGCAGCAGAAGACCCCGCCGCGGCGCTCCCGCCAACATACAGGCTCTTTCCCGGACTCAACTCTCGGGCCCCGGACTCTTAGCCTCGTGCCCCTCAGAGGTGGGCGCCCGGGTGCCCCGCACCCCTAGCATCTATGGGTAAGACGGCCCTGTGTACTATGCAATCTAGTAGGCAAAGTCTCACAACACCCAAACGTGAATGTGAAATAAATGCTCAGAATTATCATCATCATCATCATCATTATATATTTATACCCCACTTTCCCCCCAGATTCGACTCAAGGTGGCTTACAGGAAAAAAGAACCACCACCAAAAACATAGAAAAATCTATCATTAAAATACAATTGAACACTATATTCATATATAAACTCTGCTGAAAGATAGTATACATTTTTTAAAAAAAAAAAAACAGCCAGTGGTGTTAACATCAAGTCCATCCACTGCTCTCTTCCTCCCTCCTTCTCTAAAGAGGCAAAATGAAGGAAGGGAGAAGTTGAAGGCAAGCTTGTTCCCCAAGACTGAAGGAAGTACTGAATGAAGTATTAGGAGCTCCTAAACAAAAGGTCTAGGGAGTTTCATTCCTTGACACTAAAGTAAGTACAAAGGATACTGGAAGGAAAAAACTGGAAATTTAGCAACTAGGTGCCTGGCAGTTTCTCCTCAGCCTAGGTGCTACCAGTTGCTACCCTCACCTTACAAAATAATTTTTATAGGGATCTTTTAATGTTCGCTAACAGAGACCATTATTCAATAAGCAACTTATTTTTTCACTTACAGGGCATTGAGTAACGTTGACTCTTCAACACGCTAATCCCTTGTATTTAGAAAGAAAACAAGCATTCAAAACTTTCCCCTAAAATGTAACTGATGTTTCCTTTAAGCTTATGCTACTATTTTATATACCAGGAAAAGAAAGGCCCCAAGATTCCATAAACAAAAGAGCTGGAGGACTGTCCTTTTCCAGTTAACTTTTGTAAGTTCAGCACATTTATAACCTGATCATTTTTCACGCATTAGATGTTTTTTCCACCAGGTCTCTGCCACTGGCAATGCCACCAGAAATTATTTTTAAAATCACTGCACTCCTAATAAAAACTGAACAGCTTGTGAAGGAATTCACTGAAAACCAGCAGAGGAGGTGGGGTTCATCCTCTAAAACACACACATACTTCCTCTTTTGTATTGGATGTTGACTATTCCCAGAGATATAATCGTATCTCTGTGTTTCAGGGATATTTGAAGAATCTGAACTTTGCAAATTCCAATGTAAACTTACTCCATTGGGCCTTCCCTAGACTAATGATCAGGTCATAACTTGGCATTCCTTGAGACTTCTGCTTATCCTGCCATGTCACCCCAGAAAGCCCAATCCTCACCACCTGATCAGAGCGAACATCAATCGGGTTTTCCACCAATTTAAGTTTGCTCCGATTCAGTCCTAACGTTTTCCCGGGGAAAGTGGGGAGGCAAACAGAAAATCCCTGACATAAGAATTACGAAAAGCCTTGAAAACACACACACACACACAACAGCAGTCACAAAATTAAAAGACGCCTGCTTCTTGGGAGAAAAGCGATGAAAAACCTAGAGAGCATCTTAAAAAGCAGAGACATCACCTTGCCAACAAAGGCCTGTATAGTTAAAGCTATGATTTTCCCAGTAGTGATGTATGGAAGTGAGAGCTGGACCATAAAGAAAGCTGATCGCCGAAGAATTGATGCTTTTGAATTCTGGTGCTGGAGGAAACTCTTGAGAGTCCCAAACCTATCCATTCTTAAAGAAATCAGCCCTGAGTGCTCACTGGAAGGACAGATCCTGAAGCTGAGGCTCCAATAGTTTGGCCACATCATGAGAAGACTCCCTGGAAAAGACAAGGAGAAGGAGATGACAGAGGACGAGATGGTTGGACAGAGTTCTCGAAGGTACGAACATGAGTTTGACCAAACTGCAGGCGGCAGTGGAAGACAGGAGAGCCTGGTGTGTGCTCTGGTCCATTGGGTCACGAAGAGTCGGACACAACCAAACGACTAAACAACAACAACAACATATACGTGTGTGTGTGTGTGACTGCAAGCCCATATTTTTTGTTTGTTTTGACAAAAACAAATTTAAAATAGTGAAAAAGAGAAAAACTTTTAACATATCCATACATGAGATTCTCTGAATCTCGTGACTTCCCTGCGTCCTCTACATGGGTCCTTAAATCATTTTTCTAAAACTATGTATCATTACATTCTCCACAGTTTTCATTTCTCTGAATTGTCCATGTCTTTTGTTTCTTTACAAGTTATTTTTAAAGTCCAGCTAGTTTGCAGTGGTCTCCCAAGTAAGTTATGAATTTTCCCCATTCTTTTTTAAAGTCTTTGTCTTCTTGATTCCTGAGTCTCCCAGTCAGTTTTGCCATTTCAGCATAGTCCAGCAGTTTGGCTTGCCATTCTTCCCTAGTCAGGACTTTTGCTTCCTTCCATCTTTGGGCTACTAGCATCCTTGCAGCTGTTGTCGCGTACATAAACAGTCTTTTCTGCTCTTTTGGAATGTCGGTACCTTTAATTCCTAATAGAAAAGCTTCTGGTTTTTTGACAAATGTCATTTTAAACATTTTTTTTCAGTTCATTATATATCAACTCCCAAAATGACTTTGTGCTCTTACATGACCACCACATATGATGAAAGGTGCCCTCTTTTTCTTTACACGTCCAGCAAATATTTCAGCTTGTTCTATACATTTTAGATAACTTAGTAGGAGTCAGATACCACCGATACATCATTTTCATGTAATTTTCTTTCAGCGTACAACATGCTGTGAATTTCAAATCCGTTCTCCATAGCCTCTCCCAGTCTGCTATTTGTATATTATGTCCTAAATCCTTTGCCCAGAAAAAAACAAAATTTTAAGCACTCTTCATGTTTGTTTCAGTTTCAGACACAGCATGGAGGCACATGTTTAAGGCAATATTGCTTATTTAATAGAGAATAACCACTTCACTTAAAAATAAAATAAAAAAGCCTGCTCTGGTTTTCCTTGCAATTCACTCTATGAATCAAGCAGTCCAAATGAACTTTCTGACCACGATCTACTCCACATAAAAAAATAACTTCCCAGAAATAACCTCTTTCATCAAGAACCTGGCTCAGATTAAACAAAAACCAAGTCAAAGCTATGACTATCTTCCCATTATTGCTTTATATTTCACCTCTGGAATTCAACTTAGCTGTGCTTTTCCTCAGCTGTAACCTTCCTTACGAATCTTTTGCCATTTTAACAGCCATTAAAAATGGCTAACCACTGAAGTATATAAAATGGGTGAGCCAGATGTTGAGCTATTGTAAGAGGAATCCCAAAGACCCATTACTCTGCAGTTTCAAACCACAATTCTTAACAGCTAACCTAAAAAACATGCATGTGTTATAGGTTTCATTTCTTCGGAGAACCGGACTTTGAGTCAACAATATGTGCTTCTGAAAATGGGGTGGGGATTTGCATTTTGTTAGTTCACAGCTTAGAATTCCAGACAAGGGGTCTCTTTGACTACAAGCACATAAGCAGAAGGAAAAACATCTCAGAACAAATCAGAATTATTTGATCAAATCTGCCCCATGGCAATTAGATTAAGGGAAACCTTACTGCCCCGGTTTAGCTGTTGATTCTATCTGCGGTATACATAATAATTCTGCACTTGGACACACACGCAGCAATAGATTAGGGTTGGTCCTGATATTCATCCCAGCTGAATTATTAGCGATTTTAAATAGAGGTGGGGGAATTCAGTTTCATTCGCCTTTAAAGGCAAATCGACCCAATTCTCATTTTCCAAGGCATGCAAACCAAAACACAGCCTTGCTTCAAAATATACAATTTTCTGAATATTACAATGCAGTTCTCCAAACAAGTAACATGACAAAAATGTATATACTAGGGTAGCATGTCCATGGAAATACATATATCAATGAGACTAACATACGTTTTGAGGAAATGGCTTTGTATAAATTTGTACATTTTTAGAAATTGCGATTAAAATGATAAAGTTTTTCCTAATAATAATAAAAAATAAAGTTTCCTGAGGACTTTTAAAAAACAAATCACAAACTGATGTGGAAATGTGGACAACAGAATTTAAGAAGGGAAAAATGAGATTCTGAAACGGACAGATTTGCCCATTCCTAGGTTTGTGGTGGCCAAAATCCTCCCTCAAACAAAACCAAAAGCTTGAGGGTGGGTGTGTTGCAGTTACTTGTGAGGTAGTTAGAGGGGTTTTTTCAAGTTCAAAAAGCCATGTTGTTGTCCTGAACCCCTGGCCTACCTGGCAGCAAGGCAGTATGACAAGTTCCCAGTCCAGGGTCAGTAAACATGTCCAGAGTCCAAACTGAAGCACAGTCCTACAGAGAGCCATCAGAATGACCAATTGAGTAGACCCAGCCCTTCAGCTCTACTGCCCTTTTTGTATTCTGGGCATCTGGGCTTGATGAGGCAGGTGACCCTCACCTGTTCCAAGCCTACCCTTCTTGAGGAATCACACACCTCCTCCCAGAGCTAGCAAGCCCTATCTAGCCAGCTAGGGAGCTAGGTGTGGGTCCTTGCCTGCCTCAGCATCCAGGAGCACCCTGCCCGCTGTTCCCTCTACCTCAGAGCAGCCCACCATGTTCATGGAGACAGGAGGCCCTCTGGCTTTGGTGATGGGTCCTGTTGCTCTGGTTCCTGCGCACTGATCCCCATCCCCTTGTCATCTGCTGTCACCCCGTGAGTACATCCTACCATAGCTGTCAACTTACAGATTTGAAAATAAGGGACCAGCAGCCTCAAAAATAAGGGATCAGCAGCCAAAATAAGCGATTTTAGTCAACCAGCAGCCAAACGAAGCCTCAAGCAGTGGTTCCCACAGCGCAGCAACCCGGCAAAGGGGATGCAGCAAGGAAAACCACTGTCACCTCTCCGCTGGGAAGCGCTGAGCAAAGGCGAGTCCCCAGGCAACACGGCCAATTTGATCGGCACAAAGCATGCAAGCTCTATCCCCCCCCCGTCATTCTTAGACTCCTTATTGGATGAGCAATGCAGCCAAGCAACACAGTTGGAGCCTCCCTCCTCCCTGGCCAGCAGGGAGGGAGGGAGAGGAGCTGCTTCCTTTGAAACCCGGGAAATTTAAGGGACATCATCAATAAGAGACAGCAGCGGGATACGGCGCTGGGATAAGGGACTTTCCCGCCAAATAAGGGACGGTTGACAGCTATGCATCCTACACCAACCTCTCCTTCTTCATCCTCAGTGTGTCCCGGTTCCAATTACACCCATCGTCAGAATCCTCTTCCCTGTAGTCCTGCCAGCTCATGACAGTTGTGTGCTTAGCTGCCACACTTTTTGAAACTGAGCTTCTAATATCTCCAAGTGTGATGGCCTGGGATTCGGACTTGGACTCAGAACCAGAGGAGTCTCAGTCTGCACCGGATCCTCTGCTTCAGGCAGCATCTGAACCGAGTCTGGGGCCTGATCCTGCCCTGGCTCCAGATGCGGGGATTACCTTGTTGCCTTCAGCTGGGCAATCACTTACAGCTGCTCCACTACCAGTTGGGTCAGGAGGGGCTGAGGCGGCTTCTGGGTCTAGTAGCCCACCAACATCTCCCAAGCTGCAGAGACTGAGGTCTGAGAGAAGAAGAGAGCTGAGTACTCGCAGGAGGAGTGCTCGCCTTCGGGCGAGACAGGGAGGTGAGTCACCGGGGGATCAGGACCAGTCGTTACCCCAACAGAGATAAAAGGCTGTCGGACTTTGCCCCAGGTTGCAGGAGAAACATTGCTGTTTGCTAGAACCTGCCTGTGACCCTGTGCCTGACCTAGCCTGGTGTCCTGCCATGACCCTGTCGGACTGACTCCTTGCAGAATCCTTGGATTTGGGACCAGACCTGGACCGCGTTGCTCGGGTTTACCCCCGGGCCCAGCACACCAAGTATGCTAGGTGATGATGTTGTATCAGACAGGGACCTGATGTGGGGGGGGGGGGAGAAAGAGGTTGCTCTCACAACACACACACACAGGTGGCACTGTGCTCTAAACCACTGAACCTCTTGGGCTTGCCAGTCAGAAGATTGGTGGTTCGAATCTGTGCAACGGGGTGAGCTCCCGTTGCTCTGTCCCAGCTCCTGCCAACCGAGCAGTTCAAAAGCATACCAACGCAAGTAGATAAATAGGTGCCGCTGCAGTGAGAAGGTAAACAGCATTTCCATGTGCTCTGACACTTATCAAAGTCCTCCATGTACCAGTAGCAGTTTAGTCAAGCTGGCCACATGACCCGGAAAGCTGTCTGTGAACAAACACCGGCTCCCTCGGCCTGAAAGCTGAGATGAACACCGCAACCCCATAGTCACCTTTGACTGGACTTAACCATCCAGGGGTCCTTTACCTTTACCTACATACATACATACACGTTTCACATAAATTCTGGACATACCTTCATTTGGAAGAACTTTATCAATCACTAATGTACATCTATTTTTCGTTCTATGAGATTCATAAAAAAAAAATCCTAACACCTCATTCATAGGAAGCTCATTGAACATGACACATTTTGCATAAAATTAGCTCGCAATATAATGCCTTCAAGCAGCGATATTCCCAGTTAGCTTTGATTCTACTGGAATTTCTATTCCAGTTTAAGCCAGACAGAAGAGGTGAGACTAACCATGACATTCTGCTCTGATAGGAAAGTCTCCGTTGCAAATTACTCTTGGGGGATGTTTATTGTATTAGAGTTCTGATTACTAACACAGTAACAGTTCCCAGCCTCTCAGTCTTTCCATTATAAATCATTATCTTTCAGGCGTGACATTTCTCTGTAGGCTGACATTTGGAATTAAGACAACTTCTTCTAGGAGAGAGACTCAGTGATGAAATAATCACATAAACACACCAAAGGTAACAGCCCATTGTGTGATGTGGAATAGAGGATGAGCATAATGCTCCCCAAATTAAGAAACTTTAAATTCCACTGGTTTCAATGGTGTGTGTTGAACGAAACCAGTTAAAATGAAGTATCTGTAACTGGAAGGACAGATCCTGAAGCTGAGGCGCCAATACTTTGGCCACCTCATGAGAAGAGAAGGCACCCTGGAAAAGATCCTGATGTTGGGAAAGATGGAGGGCACAAGGAGAAGGGGATGACAGAGGACGAGATGGCTGGACAGTGTTCTCGAAGCTATCAGCATGAGTTTGACCAAACTGCGGGAGGCAGTGGAAGACAGGAGTGCCTGGCATGCTCTGGTCCATTGGGTCACGAAGAGTTGGACATGACTAAACGACTAAACAACAACAACATATACGTGTGTGTGTGTGTGTGTGTGTGTGTGTGTGTATGCATGACTGCAAGCCCATATTTTTTGTTGGTTTTGACAAAAACGAATTTAAAATAGTGTATGTTTGTATGCTTGTATATTCGCAATATGTGTGTATTAATGCTGAATTATTTTAATAATAAAAACTTCTCAAAAATCAATTTTTTAGAATAAACAAATAAAATAGTGAAAAAGAGAAAAACTTTTAACATATACATGAGATTCTCTGAATCTCGTGACTTCCCCGCATCCCCTTCATGGGTCCTTAAATAATTTTTCTAAAACTATGTATCATTACATTCTCCACAGTTTTCATTTCTCTAAATTGTCCATTTCTTTACAAGTTATTTTTAAAGTCCAGCTAATGGTTTTATTTGTTTGCAGTGGTCTCCCAAGTAAGTTATGAATTTTCCCCATTCTTCACAATATCTGCGTTGTCGAAGCTACCAGCATGAGTTTGACCAAAGTGTGGGAGGCAGTGGAAGACAGGAGTGCCTTGCGTGCTCTGGTCCATGGGGTCACGAAGAGTTGGACACAACTAAACGACTAAACAACAACAATCTGTAATACATTTTCTTTGAAAAGTTCATATAAAATTCAATGCTAAACATTCATTAGAAGTTTTCGGGCACCATTTCCCCCAGGAATTACGCTACAACCACGGCATTGTGGGGGAATCAAAATCATGGCTGGGCCACCCACAATGTCCATCTGTTGTTGCCACCTAGGCAGCACCATACACAAAATTTTAAATAAATCTTTGTTGCTAATGGTGAATCTGTGACAAATGCAGCAGTGGAGTAGAATGACTTCTCACATGGTCACTAGACTGTTTTGCATGGCGTCAATAATTTTTGATGTCGTTGAATGGCCAGACAGCAGTGTGATGCTTGGTTCACGGCTGAACTGTAATTGGCTACATTAGCTTATCTTGCAAATATTTTTTCCAGTATTTCTTGTCTCCATTTGGGCTGTCTTTGTGCTCAATGCTCGCCATAAAGTCCTAGATTTTGTGAGGAAACTCCCATTGTGAACTCATTTTGTAAGAAGGAAACATTGAGGTGCTCCTTACTTTAGCAACTTACTTGACCAAAAATGACGTTACTCTTGTCATCTGGTTTTCCAACCTTAAAGTCCTCGTGGGAGAAACCTTCACACTTACCTTCCCTGAAAACAATGACGAGTCCATTCCGTTATGACCTTTTTTTGATGTCTCAAGCCTAGCAAAGCTCTTATAAGGAAGGAAAATTTGAAGAAACTCTCAAGCGAATAACTTAAAATGGAATTTTGCAATGCAGACATCTTCTGCTTTTTGATGCAGGCTACAGATGAGTAACTGGGCTTTTCTACTGCTACTGGAAAGAGTGGCGGTGTCTTTTGGTTGGGTTTTCATTCATTCACAGCAATTAAAGCATAGGTAAAGGTATTTATTTTGTGTTTTGAGGCCTTTTTGGTTAATTTTTTTTTTTTGTGACTGTGTGGAACCCAGTTCAGATATTGATTGATTGATTGATTGATTGATTGATTGATTGTGTGAGTGCAGAAATGGATAAAACCCCCCCATCCAAACGACTATCATCAGTAAGAAAGAAAAAATAATAATTTTTATCATCTACGATACTGTCTTATTTATTTTATAGATTGTTTATTGTACATTTTATATTGTTTATTGTACATCGTTATTGCTTTCATTTTATGGATCAATGGTCTCATTAGATAGTAAAATTCATGTTAAATTGCTGCTTTAGGGGTTGTTTTTAAAAGTCTGGAACGGATTAATTCATTTGGCATTACTTTCTATGGGAAAGCGCACCTTGGTTTTGGAACGCTTTGGTTTTGGAACAGACTTCCGGAACGGATTAAGATTGTGAGCCAAGGTACCACTGTACCTGTTAGATCAACAAAAACTTAAGGTTATGTAACAACTGTGTTCCATTGTTGCTTTAGTCAAAATAAATATAAACAGTAACCCTTGGGTGGTGTTTTTTTTTTGTTAAAACAGGCTAACCCAGCAACCCTAACTGTGCTACATTCCATGGCATTATTCATGCAAAGTCTAGGCACAAAGCAGCCTTTCCAGTTTATTTTTCATCGGATGTTTTCCTGATTTTTTTTAAGCCCGAAGCTAATAAATTAAGTGGTGTATTTTCTTCCTTACATTATGAGCTGAATCTATGAGCTATAACAGGCAAGCACAGCTGGATTGCAAGTAGTTGTCTAGTTGCTAAATGTTCCAGCTACATCACCACTGCCAGGAAACTTTCTTGTATGTGTGTGTGTTTTCAGACAAATTGTTGGTCTGCTTCTATCTACATAGCTATAACAGAGTATAAACAGTGGGACAGGAGAAGAACAGCATTATTTCATTGGGATCTTCCACAGCAGCTGTGCAGTGTAAAGCTTTCTCTGCATTTGGCTTGGCGTTGCAAAAATAACAACAACTAATATTTCTCGTCGCAATTTTGCCCACAGCTTTCGGGATGATTAGTAACGTTTAGGTTGCAACCTAGAGAACTTGGAACAGCTTGGTCATATATAACTATTTGCTTGATCCCTGTACACTTAATGAGTTCAATTGCGAACACACTCTGGAGCGCACCAGACATGCAGCACGTCCATAGAATGAGCGCACAGAAAGAGGCACTCTCAGCTGTTCCACACTGCTGGAATTTCCTGCATGTTCTGCAACAAACCTACAAGTTAGCCGGCAGCACTAGACCCCCACCTCTGAAATTGCTTTGGAGGAAAGGAGGGTAGACTTGAATGGGACGCGGGTGGCGCTGTGGGTTAAACCACAAAGCCTAGGACTTGCCGATCAGAAGGTCGGCAGTTCAAATCCCTGCGATGGGGTGAGCTCCTGTTGCTCGGTCCCTGCTCCTGCCAACCTAGCAGTTCGAAAGCACATAAAAGTGCAAGTAGATAAATAGGTACCGCTCTGGCAGGAAGTCAAACGGCATTTCCGTGCGCTGCTCTGGTTTGCCACATGACTCGGAAGCTGTACACCAGATCCTTCAGCCAATAAAGCGAGATGAGCACCGCAACCCCAGAGTCAGTCACAACTGGACCTAATGGTCAGGTGTCCTTTAGGGTAGACTTGGCTTCTCTTCCATCTTGGATTAAAATGCAAATTGGAGAACCTTTGAGGCCAAAATCCTCATCTTGCATTTGAAGCAAGCGAGAAAGTCATGCAAACACACACACACACACACACACACACACACACAGTATTTCCAAGCCAGAGAAATACAAACCTCATCTTGTATCCCCATAAAACATTTAGAAATCTAACCTTAAACTCAGGAATGGTAACCTGAAACACATCTTCTGCAGCTTGAAGAAATAGAAACTAGAAGTAATTTCTCTTCAACAAAAGGCCTAAATGAAGGCAGTGAACAGCCCACAATTTCTTCAAATTTTACATAAACTATGTTCTGGTAAGTGGCATTTTGACATTACAATAGCTCTTTTCCTCTCTATTCCTCTTCCATTTGTGTAGCTGAAGTACACCTATTAGCACATTTCAAACTTTAGAAGTCAGTTTTACCTTTAAAGGCGTGGGGGGGAGGAATCTATAAGCTATTTCACCAAATCAATATGGAGGTATATTGCTTTCTTCCTTTCCAAACATTTTAGGAATAACATTAATGATCTAAGTCTATCCATTGTGAATGAATTGGGTAAACCCAGATTTGCAGGGCTAAAGCATTGATATTGGTGTTATTTTGAGTGAAGCATCATATGCACCATGTCAATTAAATGGAAACACAAAAATCTGAAAACAGACAGTAAACTCGGTGTGAATGAGCCCTGACCCACAACCTAATGTGTCAAAAAAAAAATATGCTTGCGAAGATTTTGCAGCAAACTCCTTTCTGGTAACAAACTTCCCAGCATCACCTGGTGCCTGGACCAAGGAGGATTGGAGTCAGTTCAGTCTCTATTAAGGTAAAGGGTAAAGGGACCCCTGACCATTAGGTCCAGTCGTGACTGACTCTGGGGTTGCGGTGCTCATCTCGCTTTATTGGCCAAGGGAGCCAGCGTACACTTTCCAGGTCATGTGGCCAGCATGACTAAGCCGCTTCTGGGGAACCAAAGCAGCGCACGGAAATGCCGTTTACCTTCCCACCGGAGTGGTACCTATTTATCTACTTGTATTTTGATGTGCTTTCAAACTGCTAGGTTGGCAGGAGCAGGGACTGAGCAACGGGAGCTCACCCTGTCGCAGGGATTCGAACCGCCGATCTTCTGATCTGACCTTCTAAACCTAGGCTCTGTGGTTTAACCCACAGCGCCACCCACGTCCCTACTCAGCCTCTATTAGCATATGGTTAAATAAACTGCCTTGGAAAGGGCCCTGTCCATTTGTAACTAAGACACTCCTCATGTAAGTTTCCTCATGAAGATTGCCAGTATCAGTGGCTATTTAAGGTTGGCGTAGATACCTTCTTTCAAAGCTTCCCTGTCCAATTCCAAATACAACACTAGAAAGCAGAGATGGAAGAAACAGCGTAACATTCTCTGTTTCACTCATCCCAGACCAAAGCAGCCTTTGGGTCTCTTCAATATTTTTTTTTTTATTTTCAGTCTAGTTTTAAAATGACTCAAATAATAGGGTTGGTTTTTCTTTCCATTCCCCTTAAGGAAACTGGCAGTCTGAATGATCTCACAGTAAGGAATTTTCCTCCCGGAATTCAGACATTAAGTTTTCCTGTGTTCATTTCTGTCCCAAAATTACTCCCACGAGCTTCTTGGAGCCATTTTAGTCATTATTACTACTAGTAGCTCAAGCTGCCACACATGCGAGCTGCCCCTCTTCATTTTGTCCCCACAACCAACCATCAGATAGGTTTTACTGCGAGATAAGTGACTGGCCCAGATGGACTGCATGGCTGAGTGAGGATTTGAACCTGTGTCCCCAGGTCCTAATTTGAGGCTCTAACCACTATGCCACACTTTACTTTTTTTTCAGATGATCTTTATTGAATTTTTAGTTACATACTGTACATACACATACATTATATTTCACATTTGTTCTTGCTCTCCCAAGCTGACTTCCCTCCTTCCTTCTTCTAGCTTTTTTGTGTCCTCTTTGACTTTTCGCATTGTCTTTGTCCATTTTTCACAAGATTGTTCTTCATTTTTTCCATTAAATGTCTGTAAACAAATAAATCTTTCTGTATATACAAATTCTTGCTGTCTATCTATATTCATTTACAAATATTGTTCAATAATAATCCTAATATACATTTTTAATTCATTTTGATATTATTATCCAGTAAATTTCTTGTATTTTCCCGTTATGAGATATTATTTTAATTCTACTGGTTTCCCTATTTCACATCATCTTCTCTCTATATAACATAAAGTTTCCCCATTCTTTTTGATATGTTTCATCCCCCTGATGTCGAATTTTTGCTGTTAATTTGGCTATTTCTGCATGCTCCATAACCTTGTACTGCCATTCTTCTATTGTAGGCAATTTTTGCTGTTTCCATACCTGAGCCAGCAGTAACCTCGCTGCCGTTGTTGTGTATAAGAACAGTTTCTGGTCATTCTTGTCAATGTCCCACCATTCCCAACAGGAATGACTCTGGTTTTTTCAAAAATGTATACCTAAAAATCTTCTTTAATTCGTTATATATATTTTCCCAATAGGTTTTCACTATGCCACAAGTCCACCACATGTGGAAGAAACTGCCTTCCTTCACCCCACATTTCCAACAATTTTTATTTCCTGTATGCCACACTTTACATTTGACTAAGGCTACCTATTGTTCCAAAGTTCACTTCTGTAACTCCTTCCAATACACTTCACAAAGAGTCTTTCGAAGGGACTTGAGTGGAAACTACCGTAGTTTTCCATGTATAAGGTGATGTTTTTTCATTATAAGGAAATGATAAAAATAAGGGGTCATCGAATACACGGATAGTGTAGATGCGGGATGGGCAATTGGTGGCATCTGCAAGCAGGTGATTGTCAGCGGTGATTGGGCGGGTGGCTGTGGCAAAGCGTGCTGGTAATTGACAACTGGGCGGACGATTTGCGGTAAGTGGACAGACGATTGGTCGGTTCGGCGAGGCGTGTGATTGGCAGCAGCAGTCAGATGGATGAGCGATTGTCGGCAGTCCCCCCAAAAAAGCTGAAAAACTCTTCCCCCCCCCCAAAAAAGCTAAACAACTCTGGGCAATTCCCCCCCCCCATTTCCTTAATTTGTAGTCCCCTCCCCAAAAATAGGAGTCGTCTTATAAATGGGGGCGAGTTATCAGTGCCAGATTTATGTATAGGCTAAGTAGGCTGAAGTCTAGGGTCTCTAAATCTAGGGTGCCTCGCCAGCCCACCCACTCCCCAGCGGGCAGTCTCCTCTCTCCCAAAATTGCAAACCCAAGATTTCATGCGAGGGCTGGGCAACTCAGGCCTATAAGTCTAGGGGGCTTCACCAGCCTGGCCTCTCCCCAGGGCTTTTCTTGAAAGTTGTTCACTGACAAGAACACACATGCTTTTTTCCCTCCAGAAGAGTACCCCATCTCAGGCAAGGAGCCAGAACAACCACCTCCTTCCGGGGCTGATGGAGTTGTAGATCCTGAGGGAGGTTGCACTTTGTTAACTGCCAGGTTTGGGGTCTCATCTATATGCATCAGTTGCAGGGAGAACTGGTGCAGCTGTGGTGGCTCTGCTTGTTTCTCTGGTGGCCAGAAGTGGCGCGCCTGCATCAACCTCTCTATGCACACAGCTGCAGCAGCAAGCACTTCCCTTCCCCCTCCTTTTTTAAAAAAATAATAATGCTGCAAGACCAATGACAAACTCTTGGCAATATGATTGTTTTCCCAATATGAAATAGTGCCAATACAGCTGCTCAGATTTCACCCCCTTCAGCTGTTGCTGGAAAAAACTGCTGCAGCCAGATTTTGAAATCTTATCTTTACAGATGGGTGACAGGAATTGATTCGCTGTTTAAATTTTTTTTTTAAATCAAATGGAAATGCCATTATATAATTACTTGTGTACACTCAGAAACCCCAAAGCATTTTGTTCAAAAAACAAGGAACATGAGACAAGGTATTTGACGTTAAGTAACTCCAAAATGCATATGCACTATAGAATAGGCAGCTTACAGCTGGTTTAAGACGGAGACAAAAGTACATTGTCCTTTCCTGTTAGGAAAATGAGAAAATACATTTTCTACTGTTATGAATACCAAAGACCATTTTGCAGTTGAATCGACCACAGTATTATAAACAGAAATGTCAATTTCCTTTTCAGAATAGGCCTCAAGATGTCACCTTTCTTTTCTGGTATTCAGACAACACACCACGGAAAAAGTAATCGCAGGCTGGAAAACTGTACTGAGCTGTAGGGAAGAAGCAAGAAGCAACAACCTGGAGCTAACTAAGAGCCACAAGCTTCATTGATTTCTCCCTGCTTGCGCAATTGCTACTTCTCAGGCAGTTACTGACTTTTCTGGAAGATGAGTAAGGACAAGGGAAGAATAAGAAAACCATGATGGGTGGTATCCAATGTCCTGCAAATGAACAGATAATAGTTCTTCCCTCTCCACTCCTCTCCTCTCTTCTCCTCCTGCAGCCCCCTCTGCTCCCAAAAGATGCTCTAGGGCATAGCTGGCAGGACTACAGGGAAGAGGATTCTGATGATGGGTGTAATTGGAACCAGGACACACTGAGGATGAAGAAGGACAGGTTGGTGTAGGATGCATAGCTGTCAACTGTCCCTTATTTGGCGGGAAAGTCCCTTATCCCAGCGCTGTGTCCCGCTGCTGTCCCTTATTGATGATGTCCCTTAAATTTCCGGGGTTTCAAAGGAAGCAGCTCCTCTCCCTCCCTCCCTGCTGGCCAATGTGTTGCTTGGCTGCGGTGCTTACCCAATAAGGAGTCTAAGAACGACTGGGAGGTGGAGCTTGAATGCTTTGTGCCGATCAAATCGGCAGTGTTGCCTGGGGACTCGCCTTTGCTCAGTGCTTCCCAGCGGAGAGGTGACAGTGGTTTTCCTTGCTGCATCCCCTTTGCCAGGTTGCTGCGCCGTGGGAACCACCGCTTGAGGCTTCATTTGGCTGTTGGTTGACTAAAATCCCTTATTTTGGCTGCTGATCCCTTATTTTCGAGGTTGCTGGTCCCTTATTTTCAAATCTGTAAGTTGACAGCTGTGCTCTAGGGCAGAGCTTTCCAAACTTTTCATATTGGTGACACACTTTTTAGACATGCATGATTTTGTGACACAGTAATTCAGTTCCACTAGCAAACCAGAGGTTTAACTAACCCTTTTCCAGCCCCGGCAGGGAGCAGTTGTGTGACACACCTAAACACTGCAGTCAACACACTGTGTCACGGCACACAAGTTTGGAAAGCTCTGCTGCAGGGGGTCATCAACTACTCCAGAACAGAGTGGGGCACAGAGGGGAGAAGGGAAGGGGGACCCTGTTCCATGAGCAGAACTAAGTTCTACTAGAAGGGGAATGTAAGTGGATGCCATCCTATGAAATTGATTTCAGGAAGAACTGTAAAGCTGAAAGTCAGTCTGCTTCAGGTTTAGAACACAAAATTGGCTGAGAAATGCAGTTCATGGCTTCTGTGGGTTTGAATCAAACGTACAAAAAAATGAGAAGATTGTCAAACATGAGCATACAGCTCTTAAATTTAATATCAATGAACACAGAATTTTTCCAGTTTCACAATGCAAAAAAATCCATTGCTTTAACTTTTGAAAGAACTCAACCTTCTCCTAGTTAGCAAATATGGGCGTTCACCATTATACGTTGAGAAAAAAAGTAGTGTTCAGGAGTCTCTACAGATTTAAACAGATGTGTGTGATTAATGGTATAAATATGCTCAAGAGGGTCATTCCATTCCTTCTTCATTTTTCCTTAACCATTTAATCAGCCCTGGCATTGTAAGTGCGTGACCTCCGAGCATGGAAGGAAAAGGGAAGACAATTTTTTAAAAGTGAACGGTAGACATCGTGATGTAAGAAAAACAAAGCAGCCTCAGGTTTTCTTCATGATCACTTTTCCTGCACAAGGGGGGGGGCGGAATATGTGCCAAAGAATTTGTCTGACTTGGGTATAAACCAAGTTTTCATAATGTACAAAACAATGCTTATTTCCTTGAAAGAAAAAAAATATGAAAATGGTTTCAAAGCCAAAAGGATCCACTATGGTCCTTCTTATGCATATCTGGATCTCTGATAAAAATTGATTTTTTTAGCTACAGTGGTACCTCGGGTTACATACGCTTCAGGTTGCAGACGCTTCAGGTTACGCACTCCACTAACCCAGAAATAGTACCTCAGGTTAAGAACTTTGCTTCAGGATGAGAACAGAAATTGTGCTCCAGCGGCGCGGCGGCAGTAGGAGGCCTCATTAGCTAAAGTGGTGCTTCAGGTTAAGAACAGTTTCAGGTTAAGAACAGACCTCTAGAACGAATTAAGTACTTAACCCGAGGTACCACTGTACAATGCAACAAACACATGCTACGTGTAAGATTGAAGACTGAAACACAGACATATGAATACTCAATTACTTGTATACTAACACAGTTTAGTGGTCAGATTTGCATCATAGTTTAAGGAATAAGTAGTACCAATGGGAAACTTGATTTAAAATCAATTTAGCCTGCTAGTTGTTAAATCAGAATCTGAATAATCCAATTTACAATGCAGAGAAAATCGGGCTACCACAAATCCTTAAGGAGTTGCTAAGAGGGGGAAAGAGGAGGTAGATAGGAACATTTGCAAAATAAAAAAAATATGAGTCATATGTCTACTGCATGGAAGCATTAAAAAAAATTCCCTAGGAAGAAAAGAGATCGCTTTTTTTATTCCATTATGTCAACACTCGCAGTGGCTCTAATAATCCCTCATTTTATGCATCCATTTCTTCCAAAAGTTTTAGCACTGAGATGAAGCTCTAGTGACACCCAATGGCTTTCCCAGTTTTGGCATGCAAGAGCAGTCGATCCAAATTTGCATCCATATTTTAAAATAGGGATTGCTCAAGACAGCATATGGAGGAATCGTGTTTCTCTATGGGGATACTTTCATACACATTCAGAAGACCCCTTTTTCACACGTTACACATGATTCCCTGGTCCTGAATGGGGTAGCTGTGCCCCTGAAGAACCAGGTGCGTAGCCTGGGAGTCATTTTGGACTCACAGCTGTCCATGGAGGCACAGGTCAAATCTGTAACCAGGGCAGCTGTTTACCAGCTCCATCTGGTACGTAGGCTGAGACCCTATCTGCCTGCAGACTGTCTCGCCAGAGTGGTGCATGCTCTGGTTATCTCCCGCTTGGACTACTGCAATGCGCTCTACGTGGGGCTACCTTTGAAGGTGACCCGGAAACTACAACTAATCCAGAATGCGGCGGCTAGACTGGTGACTGGGAGTGGCTGCCGAGACCATATAACACTGGTTTTGAAAGACCTACATTGGCTCCCAGTACGTTTCCGAGCACAATTCAAAGTGTTGGTGCTGACCTTTAAAGCCCTAAACAGCCTCGGTCCAGTATATCTGAAGGAGCGTCTCCTCCCCCATCGTTTTGCCCAGACACTGAGGTCCGGCTCCAAGGGCCTTCTGGCGGTTCCCTCACTGCGAGAGGCCAAGTTACAGGGAACCAGGCAGAGGGCCTTCTCGGTAGTGGCACCCGCCCTGTGGAACGCCCTCCCATCAGATGTCAAAGAGATAAACATCTACCTGACATTCAGAAGACATCTGAAGGCAGCCCTGTTCAGCGAAGTTTTTAATATGTGACATTTTAGTGTATCTTTCATCTTTGTTGGAAGCCGCCCAGAGTGGCTGGGGAAACCCAGCCAGATGGGCGGGGTACAAATAATAAATTATTATTATTATTATTATTATTATTATTATTATTATTATTATTATAATGGAGCCCGCCTTGCTTTCTTTTACCTGGTTATCTTCTGTTTTATTTCTCTGACCAAGAGTGGGCCTTAGAAGAGCCTATGTCCCTTGAGAGGGAATTGGGTATAAAATCAAACAAAGGTAGCATTACAAGACAGAGCGGGTTCTCCTTCATGGAGAGCACGTGTTGCGGTGGGAGCAACCATGACATTCCCTGTTGCTGGGCAGATTAGTTTGGATGGCCACGGATTTGATTGGGCACTTCCAATGTCACTGGGGGAAATTGATTGTTGCAATTTTATTTGATTGATGGAGGTGCTATATAGGTCCCTGTGCGCAGCGTTAAGCTTCTTCTTTTCGCTGCGTACATCGGATTACCCACCCTCCCTTTATTTAGGATTTGTTTGCACTGACCTTGCTATGCCTGTCATGGGGTCGTTTGCTTTGGAGCAGGGGCCTGGTAGGAATTTTACCATTTGGCTGATTGGCTGGTGCCATTTGGGTTTTGCCTACTGCGTAGCAAATCGTCACAACTTGTAAGGTAAAGGGACCCCTGACCATTAGGTCTAGTCGTGACCGACTCTGGGGTTGCGGCGCTCATCTTGCTTTATTGGCCGATGGAGCCGGCGTACAGCTTCTGGGTCATGTGGCCAGTATGACTAAGCCACTTCTGGCGAACCAGAGCAGTGCACAGAAATGCCATTTACCTTCCTGCCGGAGCGGTACCTATTTATCCACTTGCACTTTGACGTGCTTTCGAACTGCTAGGTTGGCAGGAGCAGGGACCGAACAACGGGAGCTCACCCCGTCGCGGGGATTTGAACCGCCGACCTTCTGATCAGCAAGTCCTATGCTCTGTGGTTTAACCCACAGCATCACTGTGGTTAGGCACTGGCTAATTTTTTGGTTGGTGGAGGGGATGCGGTTGGCTGTGCCTGCCCCTTCAATGCTGCTGCTACAAGGGTATTCCGTTAAAGGAATCCAGGGGCTCGCCATGCTTTTGTTCGTATCCCTGACAAAGGGCTAGGGCCATGCAAGAGCCCCAGGGAGCATTTGGGGAGAGGTGTGAGCCTGGCACTCAGCTTTTTCTCTCCCCAGAATTGCTTATCCTTACTGACTTCCGCATGGGTGTAGTTGTCCTGCCTCCAAGTGGGAACAGATAGTCGCTAACCAATGCTAAGCAACCACTCACTTACTGTAATTCAATAAAGTTGTGGCCAAAATCCAAAACAAAAATGATTTGTGAACGTGTTTTTATTCAGGGGTGTCTCGGGGGTCCTCGACACGCAACTTACCCAAGCAAAAAAGCTTCTAAGAATTATGCAATAAGTACAACATGGCCCTACTTTTGATATTTTAATTCATTTTTCATGAACAGTCAGTGTCGAAATCTAGAGTTAGAAAACTCCCTGTTATCTCTTTTCTCCAGTTTACTCCCAGCAGATCACTTTTCCTTTTGTACCCTTTAAATAAATTAATCCATTTTGGAGCACATTCTCTATCATTCTTCCTATTTAATCAAGGAGAGCTGGGAAAGCTCTTTCCAGTGCATACAACTCACCCCAGGCTCAACCGCAGCTGGGTATTCAGTTGGCAAACGTCTGCAGAGATAAGCATACTGATGATATTTAAGCTTACAGCTCTGCATTTTGTTTTTAAAATACTGGTAAGCTTGAGAGTCAGGTCTCTCAGCACGGTGCAAAGCAGGCTCGTGAGCAGGAAACTGATACTGCCTTCAAACGATGGAGACTATCTATCATATTTACTCGAGTCTAATGTGCACTTCAATTTTCAGAACCTTGAAACAAAAAAAAGTATTTGCTGGCGATGTAAATGTGCCGTCGAATCTAATGTGCACCTTAATTTTCGCAACATTATTTGGCCAAAAAAGGTGAGCAGTAGATTCGAGTAAATATTCTCTCTCTCTGTGTGTGTGTGTGTGTGTGTGTGTGTGTGTGTGTTTACACACACGTACGTTTGTGTAGAGGAGAGCTTTCCAAACTTTTCATGTTGGGGACACACTTTTTAGACATGCATCATTTGGCGACACAGTAATTCAGTTTTGCATCATGTTGTGACACAGTAATTCAGTTTTAATAGCAAACCAGAGGTTAAGCTAGCCCCTTTCCAGCCCCAGGAGGAGCGCAGGGAGCATTTGTGTGATGCAGCCAACACACTAACGTGTCACAACACATTAGCTTGGGAAGCGCTGGTGTAGAAGATTATAAGTGTTAAAAGTCACCCACCCATGATTTTGTTTTAGCTAAAGGAGTGCCTCCAATTCTAATCTCAGGCAGACGAGTGGGGCTACAAATAACAAAATTATTATCCTTCATTTATCATTACAATTAATCCTCAGAACGGCCTCCATCAACGGGTTATCTTTACCTTTTATACCCTGCTTTGACCTGTCCATAACACCCCCTGCGCCAAGTCAAACAAAAGCCACGCAATGGCCACCACACCGTTTATACTCAAGCGGAATAAACGCGCAATGCCACGAGGCTGCCGCCCCGCCTCCCTTAAAAAAATGAATGAAACTCAACGTTTTGTATTTAAAGGAAAGTCGCCTTTAACTGTGAACTCTTTATATTGCGTTGTTTCCCACGACTGATGTATCTATGATGAAAACCCTGTACTGTACACATAGCATTGGAAGCGAGATGGAGACCCAACTCGGCCTCATGCAAAATAAGGATTGCGCGACTCTTGAATTTCTAGCTCTATGCCCCGTTCATCCTGGCCGGGAGCCGATTGCCAGACCCTGACGCGAACTTTCAGTCCATAGAGCCTAGAAAATGAGGAGCGTCGCTCTTCCGGTTTCTGTTTTGAAAGCTCTTTCTATCCCATTCCTTTCCATCTCTATGGTCCCTCCCCCCCCCCTTATCGGCTTCAATCGTAAGAAAACCGGAAGTACGGGTCTAACCCCTTGGTACGTCGTGACAGGAGAGCGGAAAGAGGAGGAGGGCGGTGCTACTGAGTTCTAAGGGAAGGTTTGGGCTAGAGCGGCAACGGAGCTTTTGCTCTTTCTTCCGGAGGAGCGAGGCGGGTCGGGGGAGGTCAGAGGTCGCCGAGGAAAGATGGTGGCGCATGAGCAGCTCCGCGTGGTTCGCTGCGGCGGCAGTTGGCTGAGCGGGAGCCGCGCGGTCTTTTCGGCTGATTCGAAGTGAGTGGCGCTGAGGGGATCAGTGGGGGCTTTTCAGGAATGCCAGCCGCTTAAGCCGCGGGGGGGGCGGCGGCGTCAGCCCCGTTGAACGCGGCTGAATTTACTCCCGAGTAAGACACGCGTCTAGACGCCACATTATTAGTATTATTAAGACACGCGCTCACACTCCATATTATTATTATTATTGATTAAGACGCGCGCTGAGACAATTATTATTATTTAAGACATGCTCTGAGACTATTATTTTTATTATTATTATTATTAAGACACACTCCAAGACTATTATTATTCATTATTAAGACACACGCTGAGACACTTTATTATTATTATTTATAAGACGCACGATGAGACTCATTATCTTTGTTGTTGTAATAATAATTACTATTGAGATGCGGGTGGCACTGTGGGTTAAACCACCACAGAGCCTAGGACTTGCTGATCAGAAGGTCGGCGGTTCAAATCCCTGCGACGGGGTGAGCTCCCACTGCTCGGTCCCTGCTCCTGCCCACCTAGCAGTTCAAAAGCACGTCAAAGTGCAAGTAGATAAATAGGTACCGCTCTGGCGGGAAGGTAAATGGCGTTTCCGTGCGCTGCTCTGGTTCGCCAGAAGCGGCTTAGTCATACTGGCCACATGACCCGGAAGCTGTACGCCGGATCCCTCGGCCAATAAAGCGAGATGAGCGCCGCAACCCCAGAGTCGGTCACGACTGGACCTAATGGTCAGGGGTCCCTTAAATAATAATTGCTATGATATAATTGCTATAATTAATAGTATACCGCCATGTTCCAGAAAGTCACAGAGCGGTTACAACATAAAATCACCAACATAGAAACACAAAATACATAACAAAAATAAAAACAACCCAATAACACACACCTGTCGTGTTTTGTGGGTTTTTCTACATAAGGCTGAGTGGGCTGTAGGATCACACACAGTCTGAGGTGCACGGTTTAGGTTGGTTTTGTTCCATCCTTTTCCCTTTTTAATTTCCTAAAAATTATGGTTTCAAACAACAACAACAACTACCACAATTAAAAAAAGAAAAGGATGCCCAGCAAAATTTACTGCCCTGTTCTAAGATACGCAAAAGTTAAGACACTAAAAGTAGGTTTAAGATGACCCCAGCTGTCAACCTGAACAAGAATATTTTTAGTGGGGACCGGAATGAGTACAGCAAAGGCCCCTGTTTGCTCTCAGCAGGCAGGGAGTTTCAAAGCGCAGGTGCTGCTACACTAAACCATCAAAATATAATTGCAAATGCGGAACGGGCATTGTGTGGCAACTGTGGTGGTGCTGATTCTGCCAATTAAATGTAGGGATAGGAGGTATGTTCTGTTAAAACTGAATTTTTCTTCATGGGGATTTGTGCCCCAGTATCAGTAAGCTTTTAAGATCTTTATAACAGTGAAAGCAATGCAAGAGGATGGCGGAAATGACTGGCAGAATCCGAGACTAGGGAGAAGAGTCGGTGGAAGAAGATTGGAAAAAGTTTAAAGATTATTTACAGAAATACTGTAAAATCAGTGAATGTTAGAAAAATGTTGGAATGAAGTTATATGGCTTTAGTAGAAATGTTACAAGGAACTAAGTACAAATAGATTACTAATGTATTAAAGGGGAAAAATAAGGTTAGAATATGTTAAGATAAATTACAGAACAGAAAACAGAGGAAGAAGGAAAGGAATTGCTGAAACAGTTAATTGAAGTGGAATACAAAAAGGGAGGTGTGAGGAGGTCGTTGAAACAAGTGAATGAAAGATAAGATATTTAAATTATTGGATGTGTTTTAAATTGTTTTTGTTTTGTTTTGTTAATTTAATGTCTTAGTGTTAGTGTTATGTAGTGTTTTTGTTTTTGTATGGTATTGTTTAGTTTTAATTCTCTTTCTTTTGTAGTGTTTAAACTGTTAATAAATATTATTATTTTTTTAAAAAAAGAAAGCAATGCAAAAAGAGAGGAGTATTACACTAGATCAGCATAAGAAATTGTCTTATACCCGGGCCTTCTGCTCTACCACTGAGCCTATACCTTTTCCCCTTAGAGTTTTGAAAAGTGTATATATTATGTGGTACAAACAATCCAGAGTAAAAGAGGCTTCTGATAAACTGGTATTTTTAATAGACCTTAAACTTCCTGGTACTATGACAAAAATGTGTTTAAACCACATGGTAATAAATGCAACACAGTTCATTCTCCAGTTATCTTTTGCTTCCATTCCCTCCTCTTGTCAACATGTTTCATCCCTGTCCCCCCCACAAAAAAAAATTGAGCTGTACACTCTTTTTATGCTACTCTAAGCACTGTGTATATTAATGCCAATATATTTAAAAAGCTTATTCTGGCCTATTGCTATCATTTGGAGAAACAAAATACAAGAATATTTATTTAATTTTTTAACAGTTATATTTCACTTTTCTGTCTCCATATTAGGCGCGCATGGCAGCTTGTGTTTAATATAGTATTTAAATGCCATTACATGTGGCATTTAAATACTACATGACCTGGTTCCCATGTATCATTAAGATAAACCAATGGTTAAAATGCGCTTGCAGGAATCACGGCCACATTGCTCCTTTCCCCCAGTTGTCCTTCTCTGCACCAAACTCAGCTTTGGTTTGGTATAGCCAAGGTTTGTTCTGCTTACTATGTACGGTTTGTCTGGAGGTGACAAGCTATGGGCCCATGACTTAAGTTGCTAACTCCCAAGCAAAATTAGCTCCAGATAGCATGGCAGTAGGAGAACTGGAAGAGGAGTAAAACAGTTACAATTTTTACTGAGAGTACTTGCATATCCACACATTCATGGTTTGGTGTTGTATGCATTAGATATGAACTGGACCATACTGAAAAATAGTCTGGTTTTCCTGTACCTTTGGCAGTTGGGAATTGGTCTTTTACATGTAATGCTGGATGTGAAGATGGATAAATATTATCTAATATGCTTCTAGAATTTTCCAAGTTAGCCTATGTTGTTTCTGTCAAGTACTATAAATGCCTTTTAATTGATTTCTGGCTTTGATTTCATTGTTTATAGGTACCTTTTGTGTGCTTCTGGTGACTATGTGAAAGTCTACAGTACAGCTACAGAAGAATGTCTGCATGTTCTCCAAGGTCACAGCAACATAGTGACAGGAGTCCAGTTGAATCCCCAAAACCATCTACAGGTTGTTAAAATTTTGGCAATGCTAGTCCTATCTTAGAGCCAAACTACAAGCAGCATATGTAACATAATTGTCATTAAGTGCAAACTCCCCCCCCCGCCCCCAACTTGCTTGGAGAGGGGCAATTTGGATTAGAGGGCCTGAGAGAGCAATTTACAAGAGGGCAAGGAGGCTCCCACTACAATTTTTTCACTGCAAAATTTCAGAACCACATAGGGACCATAGCAGAGGGCAAAGGATTTAAGTTCCCTCCCCACATATACCAGGGTCCTAATCAACATCAGGGCACCAACACTCACATTTATGAAAGAAAATTGGCACGCAAGGGGAAACTGGGATAAATATCCTAGGTAATTTTGCTGGTGACCTGCCCTATAATCTTTGAATGAATGGCAGCATAGAAATTTGATATATTGTTGCTGTTGCTATTGTTGTAATATGTTGTTATTGTTGTAATCCCAGGCCAAATCCATGATTATGGCCAGGTATGAGTATAGCTCAAATGGAGCAAATTATACCTATTCTGCAATAGTTTCTTATCACTTCCTGGCCCAGTTGAAAATGCTGGTGGAAAACCTATAAAACCCTGCCTGGGCTGAGGTCTGCATAGCTTAGATAACATTTTCTCTCATCCTCATGTGCAGATCTATAATGGAGATGCTGCTTCATATCTTGTCCTTTATGGACATAAGAATTTGAAAGGACTCAAAGCTGCATCTTCCTTATGTGACAGACACAACTAGTGGAACAGTCTGCTCCGTGATGAATACTACACCTCTGCTGGTATTCTGGTTTCTCATAGAATACATTTATTCCCTTTTAAGAGCGGTCGGCGCTAGGATATACTTATTTGGACTTAAGTCGCAATCGTTTTGTCTGCATCATAGCTGATTTTGATTATCATCCCATCTCTGGGCTGTTTTTCTCGTAAATGTGCTTGTGTGTTACCGTATTTTTCGTCCCATAGGACGCTCCGTCCCATAGGACGCACCTAGTTTTTTGGGGGGGAAATAAAGGGGGAAAAATTCCCTTTATTTCCCCCCCAAAAGCAGGTCAGGGAAACCAAACCAGGTCGAGGAAGGGCGCTGCACCTCCCTGAGCTTGTGGGGCTGGCCGATGTCTGCCTCAGGCGGCAGGCTGCTATCCGCAGCGTGGGGAGCCCTGCGGGGAACTCCTGCAGGGCTCCCCACGCTGCGGATCTCTGTCCGGCGCGCAGGGCGCTCTGCTTCAGGGTGCTCCGCCCGCCCGGCGGCAGGCTGCTATCCGCAGCGTGGGGAGCCCTGCGGGGAACCCCTGCAGACTCCCCACACTGCGGATGTCTGCCCGGCGCACAGGGCGCTCTGCTTCAGGGCGCCCCGCCCGCCGGGTGGCAGGCTGCTATCCGCAGCGTGGGGAGCCCTGCGGAGAACTCCTGCAGCGCTCCCCACGCTGCGGATGTCTGCCCGGCGCACGGGGCGCTCTGCTTCAGGGCGCCCCGCCCGGCGGCAGGCTGCTATCCGCAGCGTGGGGAGCCCTGCGGGGAACCCCTGCAGGGCTCCCCACGCTGCGGATGTCTGCCCGGCGCACGGGGCGCTCTGCTTCAGGGTGCTCCGCCCGCCCGGCAGCAGGCTGCTATCCGCAGCGTGGAGAGCCCTGCGGAGAACTCCCACAGGGCTGCCCAGGCTGCGGATGCGCTCCCGAAGCGCTGGGCGCTCTACTTTCAGGGCGCCCGATGCTCCGGGAAGCAGGCTGCTATCCGCAGCCTAGACAGCCCTGCTGGACCTCCTGCAGGGCTGCCCAGGCTGCGGATGTGCTCCCGAAGCGCCGGGCGCTCTGCTTTCAGGGCGCCTGACGCTCCGGGAAGCAGGCTGCTATCCGCAGCCTAGACATCCCTGCCGGACCTCCTGCAGGGCTGCCCAGGCTGCGGATGTCTTCCTGAAGCCTGGAGAGCGAGAGGGGTTGGTGCGCACCCACCCCCTCGCTCTCCAAGCTTCAGCGAAAGCCTGCATTCGCCCCATAGGACGCACCCAGATTTCCCCTTCATTTTTGGAGGGGAAAAAGTGCGTCTTATGGGGCGAAAAATACGGTATATCTTCAGCAGAGAACATGGTATGTGCAGTTTTAATAAGTAGTAACAGCTTTTTTCAGAGTTGTTAGAACCACTTCACATTTTGTTAGCATTTTTTGTCATACACAGGGAGTAATCAGCACTGCTAAGAATCAAAATGCTTTGTAGCTAAACCAGAATAGGACCTTACAAATCATTTTAATATGTCATTTTTCCTCCACCAGCTCTATTCCTGGTCTCTAGATGGCACTATTAAACTCTGGGATTTTATGGATGGCATTCTCATCAAGGTTCGTTATGTTTTCTTTGCATCTCTTCTTCCTCCATAGCAGCCCATGGGCTTCTCATTAGATTAATGAAATGGTATGTATTGGAGTGAATAAAACAAATCTCTGTGATTCGTGAGTAAATGCTCTGTTTGCAGACCTGGACATGCTTTGCCACTGCTATGCAAACTGCACTGTGGCATCTTGGTTGATACGAGTCATCACTAACTGCATCTACAGTGGAATCCTCAATATAGCTACTCAAAACTAAGACTGTTAAGTTGAGCAGGACTTATTCCTAGCCAAGTGTGTATAGGATTGCAATGTAAATGCATTGCAATGGAGTAGGGGAGCCAATGGGCTCTTTTCAGCATACAAGTATCTAGCTTCAAAGACTAATAAGCAGGATCTCTTATCTTCTTATCCACGAAGGCTTAGAATGGACAGTGTTTTCTGTTGATGATTCATGACTGAGATGAGCTACATAAGAGATGGGGAACCTTTGGTCATCAGGATGATGTTGAACTACCATCCCATGCTGACAGGGACTGATGGGAGTTGTGGTCCAAAAACATGTGGCGTGCCACAGGTTCTCCATCCCTGAACTGTATGCACAACTTTATTGATAATTGTACCTGATTAAAAACCCATTCCACACCTTCTAACTAGCAGGGTTGTATAAACTTGCATGGGTTTTCAGCTTAGTTTTTAGATGAGACTAAAGAGATTGATTTTGTGCGTGTGTGTTTTCTCTTACAGACATTGGTGGTTGGGTTCAAACTCTTTGCATTCTATGCACTTGCGGGATCTGAGAATTCGGTGTTTGTTATCATCTCAAAAGATAATGATGAAAGATCAGGTATGTCATAATTGCTGTTCTTTTAATTTTGTACATCTTGTTTTTCATGATTGTTGTTAACATGAAGACTGTGAGCATTTTTGCGGGTTTTATTGTTAAGTTAGAAAGGCAGGATAAAGAAATTGTTTTCCCCTTTTGTTGCTGTTTTTACTTGCCCTTGGGGGGAAAAGGTGGGGTACATAGGAGCTTCGTCACATCTTAGGGATTGGTTATTTATTATAGACTATTAGTATAGACCATATCAAAAGTGAACAAAATAAAATACAAACAAACTCCACATACGTGAGTTCAATGCTCAACATAAAAGTATACCTAAAATAGAATTTTGTATGTGATGGGGGTTGGGGTAGAATCCCTATAAGGAATAAATTCCCAGAGAGGAAATTTATGTATCACTTAAGTTTAAGTCCTCTAATAGTATACCAGCTGCGGTAGTGGAAAGGTTTGTGCAAGAGAAGGCATAGGAAACCAGCATGGTTCTAATGCCTGGTTGCAGCTCCAATACCTGTTGCACAGCAGGCTTCCGCTAGCACAATGGTTGCGCTGTATTTTATATTGTGCAACCATAATTCTCGCCCTTACACTAGCACAACACCCCTTAGGCTGGCAGAGAATGCTGAATCCGGTCTCCTGTTTGTTTTGAATGTTCCTGCTATAGCAGGGTGGTCCGCCTTTAATGGCAGTCATCAGCAACAATCAAGAGATAACATCTTAAAACCTTTTTTAAAAAGTGTGTCATATTTTGCTAACGAAAGCACACGCATCTGTTTGCGTATTAAATTTGTGTAGTAATTAGATCTATTAATTGTGTGTTTAATTAAGTGTATTTAATTACGTATATTAATTAAATATATTTAATTACATATATCGTGTATATTAAATATTAAATGTATTGTGAGCACTTCAATTTACAATATAGAAATTTAGTTCAGTGTGTGGCAGCACTCCTGCAGCCCACTGGGTATGAAAAGTTGGACTGCCCTGTGCTGTAGGACAGCAGAGGAGTAGAAATAGGTTTATTAATTTGTGAAAAAGATGCTAAACAGACTTCTTAAAACACTATATTGTCTTGGATTTGGACATTTATGGGGCGTGGAGGCATAGCTGTCATTATGCTGCTCAGAACTTGAAGCCCAGTCCCGTGAACTGCTTGTTCTGGCTGGTAAGCATTTATGGTTAGGGTGATATCCAGTGACTGCTATATCAGCACTATCTGTGGTATGCTGACACAGGAAAGCCTAATCAGTGCAGAATAGGTGGGCTGAGACTAAACAGCCCAGAGTCTGTTAACATAACTGCATTCAACAGCTTTGCGAACAGGGGACAAGGTGCACTGTTACCGTGAGTGCAAATCCCACCCCCCGAATTAGTGGGATTACAGATTTATTCCAGTTCACTGCCTAGCACGGGAAGAATGCTTTAGGTGTTTTAGTATAAGCTGCTGTATCACAAACAGGTATTTTATTTAGAGGATCGATGAACCACCGGTTAAAAGAACTAAAGGTAGGAATGGCTAGCCCCAATGCATTTAATGCTCCTCATCTTAGTGTGGCAGTCATGCTTAAAATGAAACACTGTGCCCATCAGCTTTTGCCAAGCTGCTGGAGGGCATCATGGTGGGGAGATATACATTGCCATAATTTTGTCTGTAACTATAAAAGTTTGCACAGTGCGTGTTAATTTCTGCCAAGCATTGTGGGGGGGAAATACTATTGAACCATAGAATTGTAGAGTTGGAAGGAACTAGGGTCATCTTGTCCAACCCCCTGCAATGCAGGAATCTTTTGCCCAATGTGGAGTTTGAACCCACTACCCTGAGATTCAGAGTCTCATGATCTACCGACCGAGCTATCCCAGAGTTTCATAAGGCATGTTGCTGCATTGGCTAGGAATCAAATCTAGGCCAGAAAATTGGCTTCCAGGTGGAAAAATCAAAATTGGAAACAGAACTGTTAGATCCCAAAACTAAGATATTATCAAGAATGTATAACTTGCTGTTGAAATGGAATACTCAGGATGAAACGGTTAAATCTGCTATGATAAAATGGGCACAAGATGTTGGACATAACATTATGTTCGCTGACTGGGAACAGTTATGGACCACAGGTATGAAATTCACGGCAAGTAATGCCTTAAGAGAGAACATTATGAAAATGAAATACAGGTGGTACATGACACCAGTCAAGCTTGCAAAAATATATCATTTGCCCGATAATAAGTGTTGGAAATGTAAAGAAAATGAAGGTACATTCTTTCACCTTTGGTGGACGTGCCCAAGGATTAAGGCTTTCTGGGAGATGATCTATAATGAAATGAAAAAGGTATTTAAATATACCTTCCTGAAGAAACCAGAGGCCTTTCTCCTGGGCATGGTCGGCCAATTGGTGCCAAAGAAGGATAGAACTTTCTTTATGTATGCAACGACAGCAGCAAGAATACTCATCACAAAGTATTGGAAGACATAAGATCTACCCACCCGGGAGGAATGGCAGATGAAGTTGATGGACTACATGGAACTGGCGGAAATGACTGGCAGAATCCGAGACCAGGGAGAAGAGTCGGTGGAAGAAGATTGGAAGAAATTTAAAGACTATTTACAGAAACACTGTAAAATTAAGGAATGCTAGAGGGATGCTGGAATGAAGTTATGTGGTTTTAGCAATAATGTTATAAAGGGGTATGTAAAAATGGATTGTTAACAGGTGAAAATGTAAAGTTATAATATATTAAGATAAAAGCAAAAAGGGTAAGGACTTGCTGAAACAACTACTGAACTAGAATACAAAAAAGGGAGGTGTGAGGAGGTCAGGGAAACAAGCAAATGAAAGACATGGAAAGACTGATTTGTTTTTAATTGTTTTTTATTTTTCTGTATTTTGTATTTTTTGTGTTGTTGTTTTTTCTTCTCTTTTCTTCTTTCTATTTTTGTAACTTTTTTGAAACTTTAATAAATATTATTAAAAAAAAAAAGGAATCAAATCTAGGCCTCCCACGTGGCAGGCAAGAATTATGCCACTGAACCACAAATGCTGCTATAATTCACAGTACACTTAGTCTTTGTGTAGGCTTGTTAGGAGAATAAAATGAGGCAGCATTGTTGATGTCGCTTTGAGTTCTGGGAACGACAACCTGGTGCAAATTTGATAAATAAAGGCCATACAACAAAATACAGTCATACCTCGGGTTACAGAGGCTTTGGGTTGCCGAACCCAGAAGTACCGGAACGGGTTACTTCTGGGTTTCGGCGCAGAAACGCTAAATCGCAACCCGCGCGTGCGCAGACACGGCGCTGCGGGTTGCAAATGTGCCTCCCGCACAGATCACGTTTGCAGCCCGAGCGTCCACTGTAGCCTAATTGTACTCACGCTAATGAATGAGATAAAAGTTAGATGTGATAAAAAAAATATTATTTCATCTATATGAGAATAATTGCTTTAAAACTGAAATAAATTTTGTTTCCACCAGGTCCATTTCAGCTAGCTTCACTGAAAATCCCCAAAACACCAGATCAGGAAGTAGAAGCCAATGATCTGGAATTGATTTTGGATGGTGTAAGCCAGTCACCCAAATGTACAGCGCTTGGAAGAGAAGTATATACCTTTTCTTTCTTTCTTTCTTTCTTTCTTTCTTTCTTTCTTTCTTTCTTTCTTTCTTTCTTTCGGTATATCATATTAGAGGTCTGCATGCACAAACTTGATGTCAAATCATCCTTCTTTTCTTCCTCAGCTCTTAGAGCATGCACCCTCTTCTTAGCCTGTTCTCCAACCACAGCCTTACTCGTTGCATTCCTAGCCTCTTTGCCTTGGCTTCCCACTGTAAAATCTCAGAAATTTAGCCAATCCAATGCAGAGGCCCTTCCACTTTCTCTGCTTTTCCATGAAATGTGGACAGAATAGTCAGTCACTGCCAAGGCGGCTTTCTAACTACCATAAAATCCTTTACCGCATTATAACATAGGTGTTCTGCTGTAACTATCATATTCTGCATAGTTTTGAAGAAATCCCTCTCTAAATTTCCCTGTTTCTGACCCTGGACACAAAATACCTGTATTTCTCTGCCTTAAGGGGGTATCCAAAGAGCTACCTTTTTATCTGTTACCTGTTGTGTTCTCAAAGGAAGTTATCACTTTTATATGAGGTCTGCTTTTCAGGCTGTTTTGAAAACACTTCCTGTTCCAAAAACAGGTTAACAAAAGGCAGTGGGGTGTATGGCATGTTTTTGTAAAACGCAAGCCCCAAACTCCTTTGGGTACATTCCTATGTCTTAGGATACCAAGAACCACATGGCCAGTTCTGTGGAGCCAAAGGAGCTTCAACCTTGTGGTTTGCTGCCAGCAGCTAGGCTGACTACGCCCGTGTTCAGCATCTTTGCTAGGTTTCTTTAAACTCCGCTTTCGATCCAGATCTCAGGGCACCTGAATTAGCCATCATTTCTCTTGAGATCACTCTGGGTAAAAGCCATGGAGGAAATGTCTGAATTTGATTTAGAAGGGAAAAAGCACTGGTTGCAAATATACCATTGTGCTGCTTTAGCTGACTTGCATAGCAGTTTTCTGTCTCTTGCAGTTTGCCCATCACATGTTCTAAATTTTTTTTAATCATACATTTTAATCCACTTGGACTCTGGTATGTACTAAACTATATTTTGTTTATAACAGGGTGAATATGTGGTATCTGCTTGCGGCGGTCACCTCGTCGTCTGTTTCTTCAGGAAGAAGAAGCTTTACAGGTGAGGGCAGACAACTCCAGCTAGTAATTGCTTTGCTGCTTTGAATATGCATCTGTTGCTTCTGAACTGGCCAGGAATTTGCTGTTTCTTACAGAAGTGTCCGTAGCCCTGATAACACTAATGCTTATTAATGAAGAAAAGAAAAGAAAAACCCACATGGTGATATCCAAACTGTAGTTGGAGTTGACCAGTTGAAATCAATGTGTTTAATTCTATTGACTTTAGGGGATTTATTCTGAATATGACTTAGCTGGATATCTCCCAGCTATTAATATCTTTGGAGAAGGAAAGGCTAAAGAGGAAAAGGTGAAAGTAAACCGCTTCTGGTGCAACAGGACAGCGGGATGAGCGTCAGAGTGCAAGGAAACGCCAATTATCTTCCCGCCGCAGTGGTACCTATTTATCTACTTGCACTGGTATGCTTTCGAACTGCTAGGCTGGCAAAGCAACGGGAGCTCACCCCGTCGTGCAGACCCAAACTACCAACTTTCTGATCGGCAAGCCCAAGAGGTTCAGTGGTTTAGACAACAGTGCCCCCGCTCCTTTTATCTACTAAGGAGTAAACCCTATACAAATCTGGAGTGGAATTTCCTAAGTGGATGGTGCCTTTGTGCCTCCTTCTGGCATCTCCTGCAGCCAAACTGGTTCCAAACATAATGCTCTGCTTTCCTTTGGACCACAGCGAGGCTGGGGGGGTGGGTCTTGTCGTCTGGGCAGTCCAGGATCTCCATACACACTATCCAGGTTTGACTTCACACACACACACACACCCAGCGCATTCCATTGTCTCTTGAGACAAATGAATGCCAACAACAACAAAATGAACCAGTGATAGTACTGTAAATCCCATAGGATAAGGCTTGGAGGAGCAATAGAAGCTGCCTTCTATATAATCATTTCATACGTCCAGACCGGATTCTCTCCCAGCCATAGCTGGAGGTCTTGGAACTTTCTGCATACAGAGTATGTGCTGTCCTGCCTGTACCTTGTAGGGACGCAGGTTTAGCTGTTGTCTAAACCACTGAGCCTCTTGGGCTTGCTGATCAAAAGGTCATCGGTTCGAATCCCCATGATGGAGTGAGCTCCTGTTGCTCTGTCCCAGCTCCTGCCAACCTAGTAATAATAACAATTTATTATTTGTACCCCATCCATCTGGCTGGGTTTCCCCAGCCACTCTGGGTGGCTTCCAACAAAGTTTAAAAATACATTAAAATGTCACACATTAAAAACTTCCCTAAACAAGGCTGCCTTCAGATGTATTCTAAATGTCAGGTAGTTGTTTATCTCTTTGACATCTGGTGGGAGGGCATTCCACAGGGCGGGTGCCACTACTGAGAAGGCCCTCTGTCTGGTTCCCTGTAGCTTTGCTTCTCGCAGTGAGGGAACCACCAGAAGGCCCTCGGCACTGGACCTCAGTGTTCAGCTGAACGATGGAGGAGGAGACGCTCCTTCAGGTATACTGGGCCAAGGCTGTTTAGGGCTTTAAAGGTCAACACCAACACTCTGAATTGTGCTTGGAAACATACTGGGAGCCAATGTCGGTCTTTCAGAACCAGTGTTATATGGTCTCGGTGGCCGTCACCAGTCTAGCTGCCGCATTCTGGATTAGTTGTAGTTTCTAGGTCACCTTCAAAGGTAGCCCCACGTAGAGGGCATTGCAGTAGTCCAAGCAGGAGATAACTAGAGCATGCAAAACTGTGGTTAGACAGTCTGCGGGCAGGTCGGGTCTCAGCCTGCGTAACAGATGGAGCTGGTAGACAGCTGCCCTGGATACAGAATTGACCTGCACTTCCATGGACAGCTATGAGTCCAAAATGACTCCCAGGCTCCACACCTGGTCCTTCAGGGGCACAGTTACCCCATTCAGGACCCGGGAGTCCTCCACACCAGCCTGCCCCCTGTCCCCCAAGAACAGTATTTCTGTCTTGTCAGGATTCACCCTCAATCCATTAGCCGCCATCCATTCTCCAACTGCCTCCAGGCACTCACACAAGACCTTCACTGGTTCTGATTTAAAAGAGAGGTAGAGCTGGGTATCATCCACATATTGATGAACACCCAGTCCAAACCCCCTGATGATCTCTCCCAGCGGCTTCATCTAGATGTTAAAAAGCATGGGGGAGAGGACAGAACCCTGAGGCACCCCACAGGTGAGGGCCCAGGGATCTGAACACTCATCCCCCCCACCACTTTCTGGACACAGCCCAAGAGGAAGGAGCGGAACCACTGTATAACAGTGCTGCCAGCTCCTATAGACAGTCCAGAAGGATGTTATGGTCTATTGTAACAAAAGCTGCTGAGAGATCCAACAGAACCAGGAAACAGCTCTCACCTTTGTCCCTAGCCTGCCAGAGATCATCAACCTAGCAGTTTGAAAGCACGCCCATGCAAGTAGATAAATAGGTACTGCTGCGGCGGGAAGGTGAACGGCGTTTCCATGTGCTCTGGCTTCCGTCACGGTGTCCTGTTGTGCCAGAAGCAGTTTAGTCCTGCTGGCTCCATGACCCGGAAAGCTGTCTGTGGAAAACACTGGCTCCCTCAGCCTGAAAAGTGAGATGAGCACCGCAACCTCATAGTTTCCTTTGACTGTCCAGGGGTCCTTTACCTTTACTTTGTCAGAGTGAGCACAATGGAAAGGAAAACTGCTGAAGTTATACAGAAAGAGCATGTGCTCTTCTTGCATGTTCCTAGTGGCAGATACTACTGCATCAGAAATGCTTCGGGGGGGGGGGAGATTTATGCGATGGTTGCTAGTACATCCCAGAAATGGAAAGGTATTCCCCATCCACCTTCCTTGCACTGTTGAGCAGCCAGGGATTAGTTGACATTTCTTTCAGCTCAGTCCAGCCAAACTAACTTAAAGCCATGACTCCTGTTTTTGAAGCTTTTCTGTAGATGGGAAATCCAGAATAAGCGATTTCTTCACCTGCGTAGCCTGCCACCCAAAGGAAGATTGCATAGCAAGCGGACACAGCGATGGCAAAATCCGGCTGTGGTGAGACAAACGTTTGCTGTTATTGCCAGTGGTTTTCTGATAAGCATGCATATCCTTCCTTGCTGTAATCTTGCAGTGCAAGTCTGCAGTACAAAGGCACAGTTTCGGCCTCTTCTCCCTGCCAAAGCTTGCGATAAAATGCGCCTCTGATTCCAGCAGAGAAAGTTTCTGTCTTAGAAGGTGTTGATTATGGAGTGGTAAAGATATACAGTGGTGCCCCGCAAGACGAACGCCTCGCAAGACGAAAAACCCGCTAGACGAAAGGGTTTTCCGTTTTGGAGGCGCTTCGCAAAACGAATTTCCCTATGGGCTTGCTTCGCAAGAAGAAAGCCCATAGGGAAATCTCCGGGGACCTCTTTTAAATGCTAGCGGTGGGGAGCAAAGCCTTTCCCCCCCCCCTCCGGCCTTCAGAAGAAGTCCAGGAAGGCCGGCGGGGGCCGAAAGGCTTTGCTCCCCACCGCCAGCATTTTAAAAGCAGTCCGGGATAGCAGGGAAGCGCTTCTCGCTATCCCGGAGGGCTTTTGAAGACAGACGGGGGGCAAAAGTCTTTGTCCCCCCTGCCTGCCTTCCCGGGGGCTTTTAAATCGCCCCGGGGCTGTCCCGGGGCGATTTAAAAGCCCCCGGACGGCTTTTGAAGGCAGGCGGGGGGGAAGCAAAGACTTTTGCCCCCCGCCCGCCTTCAGAAGAGGTCCAGGACCTCCTCTGAAGGCTGGCGGGGGGCAAAAGTCTTTGTCCCCCCTGCCTGCCTTCCCGGGGGTTTTTAAATCGCCCCGGGACTGTCCCAGGGCGATGTAAAAGCCCCCGGATGGCTTTTGAAGGCAGGCGGGGGGGAGCAAAGACTTTTGCCACCCGCCCGCCTTCAGAAGAGGTCCTGGACCTCTTCTGAAGGCGGGCGGGCGGCAAAAGTCTTTGTCCCCCCTGCCTGCCTTCCTGGGGGCTTTTAAATCGCCCCGGGACAGCGGAGTAGTCCTCCGCTGTCCCGGGGTTTTTAAAATGCTGGCGGGCGGCAGCAAAGGCTTCGCTGCTGCCCGCCAGCATTTTCAAATCGCCCCGGGACAGCGGAGACGTCTCCGCTGTCCTGGGGGCTTTTAAAATGCTGGGGGACGGCAGCGAAGCTTTCGCTGCCGCCCGCCAGCATTTTAAGATTGCCCCGGGACAGCGGAGAAGTCTCCGCTGTCCCGGGAAGGCAGGCGGGGGGGGGAGCAAAGACTTTCGCCCCCCCGCCAGCCTTCAGAAGAGGTCGGGGGACAGACTGTCCCCGGACCTGGTCTGAAGGCGGTTTCCATAGAAACGCATTAATTGATTTTTAATGCATTCCTATGGGAAACCGTGCTTCGCAAGACGAAAAACTCGCAAGACGAAAAGACTTGCGGAACGAATTAATTTCGTCTTGCGAGGCACCACTGTACTTGGGGCAGCTGGAGGCAAAGGAGAAGAGGCCTGCTGAACAATTTAATAGTTGTTGGAAATATCTACTCTAAATCTTCATACTTGAATAGTGGCAAGAGTGCATATCTGTAAGTGAGCAAGGGCTGTTTATCTGTTACATATATAGTCAGGTCTTCTTCCAAAGAACTCAATAATAATAATAATAATAATAATAATAATAATAATAATAAATTTTATTTATATCCCGCCCTCCCCAGCCGAAGCCGGGCTCAGGGTGGCTAACAACAATAAAATAATACAACATTCTAAAATCATTTCATTATAAAATTAATTCAAATCAAATTGATGGCAACCATTGGGCTAGAGTTTTGTGAAGATTGCCAAAGGAGGGAGTCAGGCTATGCCGTGGCCAAAGGCCTGGTGGAACAGCTCTGTCTTGCAGGCCCTGCATAAAGATGTCAAGTCCCACAGGGCCCTAGTCTCTTGTGACGGAGCGTTCCACCAGCTTACATGTGGTTCCCAGGGCTCCTGACCTGACCAAACCTGCTTAGTTGCAGTAGCAGGACTGCTCCATCTGCCTACAGACCATTCTCATGGTTATTGGTAAAAGACCTGGTATTGAGGCTTCTGGCCTTAATCCAGTTTTAGTTGTCAGTGGGCAAGTAACCGAGGGAGAGGATGGATGCACCATGTGTATTGGAATACACCTTGGGATCTACATCCCACTAGAAAGGACTGCAATGCAGGTGGACCACATTTTATTTGGGCTTTGAATGCGACATCACCTTTAGGCCTGCAGTTTCCTGTCTGGTGAGCAGTCCCCATGTGAAAGTCTATTGATGCCAACAGAGCTCTTTAGCTGAATCACAGTGCCATGTTTTTATTCTGTATGCAAAGCACAGGAGAATATAATTAGAACCCGAGAATTTCCCAAGGTGCTTCAAGTATCTCTTGGTGCACCAGTCCTCCTCCTCAAGATCCCTAACTTGGAAAGTTTGCCCTAAATTGAATGGTTTTTCCCCCCGCTCTAGGAGAAATTTTAATCACAAGAAAGAGTACACGTACTCCACAATGCACTGGCACCACGGTGAAGTTATGGATCTCGCTTTCACTGTTGAAGGTAACGTTACCCAAGCTAGGAACATTTCCTGTTTCAATTCTCTCACCTCTTCCATCACCTCACCAGTGGCCTTGAGCAAGTCACTTTTCTAGCAATCTCTCCCCGTGCAGATTCACCCATCTGCAATATGATAGTTCTGAAATTCTACTCTCTTGAATTTGATTTCTGTTTTCTGTATGTGGCTTTGAGATCCTTTTGAAGATGAAGCAGTTAAGAGAATTTCTCAACAGATTCCCAACATTCTCTTCAGAAAACACTTGTGAACTGCTCTTGATTTGAAATACGCTATATAAATGTACAGCAGTGTCAAAGCAAAAGAGTTAGATCTCCTCAATACATCTTGCATAAGTGTGGAAGTTTAGAGATGGGACTGTGGCAAAAGCAACAGAGTTGTCTGTGTGTTGCATAAAGACAGAGATAGCTAATCTGGTGCCTTCAGCTCTAGCCACCATGGCCAATTTAGGGGGATGATTAGAGTTGTAGTCATATTGTGAGCACAAGGTTGGCTACCCC
This sequence comes from Podarcis melisellensis, assembly GCF_964234715.1. NCBI lineage: Eukaryota > Metazoa > Chordata > Lepidosauria > Squamata > Lacertidae > Podarcis > Podarcis melisellensis. The sequence goes on from NC_138528.1 coordinate 118,537,903, forward strand.
TGCATAAAAGTGCTTCGTGCCACTCTCTTTGGGTTGACAGGCAGAAGTAAACTGTTTCGGTTCTTCAACAAGCAGAGGAAGTAGGAATTTAATCCTCTCGCAAAATGGAACTAAATAAAAATTGTTTTTCTATGTTGAAAGCTGTGAAGATAAAATCTTGTTGACCTCAGCGGGAACTTGAAGTGACCCACCGCAGTGTTTATTTTATTCTTGGCTTCCCTCCGAAACAGGAAGCAGTTTGACCTGGCAAGTGGGGGGATTTTGTTGTGTTGCAACATAACTATTTGCTTCATAAACACAATCCAGTTGCTCCTGATCTTCTTGTTGCTGGGTTTTTTCAGTTCTTATAGTCAGGCACACAAGAGCCCACGCAGTCTGTGTCCACATGTTTGTATATTATTTATTACACTTGCATTTGTGTCCATATGGCAATTGTGCATCAAACTCAGTGCATGCCTATCTACTGGGAAGTAAATCCCATTGGGTTCACTGAGCCTTAATCCCAGGTATACGTGTATAGGACTGCAGCCTTGGTCCTTTTCAGCATCTAAACCTAGATCAGGGTTGCACAACCTGTGACCTTCCAAATGTTGTTGGACTACACCTCCCACCATCCTCGATCACTGGCTATGCTGTCTGGGGCTGATGGGAGTTGTAGTCCAGAAACATCTGGAGGGCTGAAGATTGTGCACCCCTGTCCTAGATTAATGTATATGGCAACAGGTAATGATGCCCTCCGAGACTGTAATATCCATGGAGAGTAACCAGATCTGTGGCAAGTCACATTGCTCCAGTTGCACTGAGCAGTATGCTGTGTGTGTGTGTGTGTGTGTGTGTGTGTGTGTGTGTGTAAAGTGCTACATTTCTAAGGCACACAAATTTTGTTCGGTTTGATAGGAACTAGCCTCCTGAGTGGCGGAATCGAGTCTGTCCTGGTGCAGTGGCGAGATGGGTCAGATGCGAAGAAGGAATTCTTGCCCCGGTTGGGATCCACAATAGAGCACATCTCCGTCTCTCCAGATGGAGCCTTCGTTTGTACCTCGCATGCAGATAACAGTAAGTCCAAATGGGGGAGAGAAACCTACCTCTTTATAATGTCAAACAACCGTGGCTGTTTGGGTTTTGAAAGGTGATAACCTCCTTAAATCAGTCATTTATATCCAAGCAGCTCCAGCTTCAAATTTCCATGAGCGCCTGAGCCATGGATTGGAAACCAACAGTAGCCCTCTAGGTACTGTAGGACTACCAACTCCCATCAGCCCCAGAGGTCAGGGATGATGGGAGTTGTAGTTCAACAGCATCTGAAGCCACCACCAGCACCACCCCGGCCCTTTCCCTCCCTGCTTTGTGATTGGCATCTCTCTGTTTATTCTATAGGGCTTGTGGGGAGGGTTGCTTTCTCTGGATTTATATTTTTATCCCCTGTCGCTCCATGAGGATCTTCCTGCCTCAATTAAGCCCAAACCCAACGATGAACTGGCTTTCTTTCAGTGCCAGTTGTATGCCTGAGGTTGTACTGGTTTAAAAGACCCTTAAGCAGCTGTACATATGAATGAACAATGTTTATAACGGTGAGGCTGTGGTGCTCTCCCAACTGGAAAGTGGGGGCCACTACTGAAGAAGCTTGTTCAAGAATGACTCCCAGCCCTAATAGTTAATGGGGCCTTTTCAGCCAGTCTGAAAAGATTGGGGAAGTACTCATGGGAGAAAGAGTTCTCTGTTCCCTAGTGAAACTGATTAACAGGCTTACAAGATAAGCACCAGAACTTTTGATTTAGCACAGCAGCCAGAGAAGCAAATCTAGGATGGGTGTGGCATGCTCCTTGTATCTCATAGCAGGCTCATTCTGAAGTAACTGTGATTTCCAATCTGCCTCAGCCCCTTGCCCATTAGTTACTAGGGCATGTTCAAACATTTTAAAGTCCCTCCTTTCAAGGAAGGGATGTTGTTGTTTAGCCATGTCCGACTCTTCATGACCCCATGGACCAGAGCACGCCAGGCACTCCTGTCTTCCACTGCCTCCCACAGTTTGGTCAAGCTCATGTTGGTAGCTTTGAGAACACTGTCCAACCATCTTGTCCTCTCTCATCCCCTTCTCCTTGTGCCCTCCATCTTTCCCAACATCAGGGCATTTTCCAGGGAGTCTTCTCTTCTCATGAGGTGGCCAAAGTATTGGAGCCTCAGCTTCACAATCTGTCCTTCCAGTGAGCACTCAGGGCTGATTTCCTTCAGAATGGATAGGTTTGATCTTCTTGCAGTCCATGGGACTCTCAAGAGTCTTCTCCAGCACCATAATTCAAAAGCATCAATTCTTCGGCGATCAGCCTTCTTTATGGTCCAGCTCTCACTTCCATACATCACTACTGGGAAAGCCATAGCTTTAACTATATGGACCTTTGTCGGCAAGGTGATGTCTTTGCTTTTTAAGGAAGGAATATCAACCGGCAAATCTAACTAAGGCTGACCATATGTGCTGTTGACCACCACATCAGTCTTGGCCATACCAAGTGGAGTTCTGCATCCAATAACATTCCTGAGCTGCAAGCCATAACTGGCCATTTGAAGTGCACCATTTTTTTCTGAATAAAATGTTTTATGCCCAGAGAAGGCCATCTGAAGCCCTCTAGATGCTGTTGCATGACAAGTTTCCCACTCCTGTTCTATGGGCTGATGCAGATTCTGAATCATCATTTGGTAAACAATAGGCCTTTTAATGCTCTGCCAGCTTTCATTCTTAACCTTATTAACTTTCTTTTAAAATTCATGTAGAAATAACCATCATACACAGCAACCTGAAGGTCTCCACAGTCATTCAAGGATTGAGCAGAGGTATGTTTGCTTCAGAGAGCTTATTTATATACCTGCGTATCTCCTTTTCTCCAAAGAAACTGCATTCCAGCTCAAACCATCTGTTTCCTTTCAGGCAGTGATGTCAAGGCTGGCTTGATGGTTGACCCTCGAACTAAAGCTTTGGTTCTGAACGGCAAACCAGGCCACCTGCAGTTCTATTCGCTGCAAAATGACAAGCAGCTTTACAATGTAAGTTAGGCCAGTGGTGATCTAATGGTAGCTCAGGACTCACTTGGTATGTCTTAGCTGTGCTCTCGTCACAGTGGTAAATAAGGATGAGGGCTAGCAATGCTATTTGTGGCTGCTGTTTGGGGTTGTTGGTTTCTTTTTTAACATTAACTGGACATATAATTTCTGCACAGAAACAAAATACTACTAAGGCTGGGCGGTATCTGGTTTTCAACATCATGATACAGTGGTACCGTGGTTCTCAAACTTAATCCGTTCCAGAAGTCCATTCCAAAACCAAAGCATTCCAAAACCAAGGCGCACTTTCCCATAGAAAGTAATGCAAAACGGATTGATCTGTTCCAGACTTTTAAAAACAACCCCTAAAACAGCAATTCAACATGAATTTTACTATCTAAGGACATAAAATGAAAGCAGTAAACAATGTACTGCAGTCACACATGCAATCAATTAGTAGCTGAACTGGGTCCCACACAGTCACAAAAACAAAACAAAAAGAGCTGCCTAAACAAAAACGCAAAATAAATAGCAAAAACAGACCCCAGCGTAACACTCAAAACAGAAGTGTGGCACTCAAATCGGAAGCATAACACTCAAAACGAGCACGTTCAACTTCCAAAAAAAGTTCACAAACTGGAACACTTACTTCCAGGTTTGCAGTGTTTGGGTTCCAAGTTGTTTGAGTACCAAGGTGTTTGAGAACCAAGGTATCACTGTATATCATGGTGTCTGTAATAAGGATGGAGATATGTAGAGACATTGGCTGGCTTCAGGGGTTTTCCCACATCGTGATTTTTGCATAGCTTGCATACACATATACGAGATGTATTGATATATCACGCAGCCCTAAATACAACCCTGGCCTAGATGGCTGGAGAACAAGTAGTGAACACAAGGTGCGGGGTGGCAGTGTTGCTGTAGGTAGGATGAGGCTAAAGTATTGCAAGAAAGGCTTTGCTGGAGGTAGTGGGGAAAGCAGCACAACTCGGGGGCAGGAAGAAGCATATCAGATGGCATTGGGATGAGAGTGGGTGATGCAAATAAAGAGGTGCAAAGTGCATATGTGTTTCTTCACCAGTAGCTGGCTTCAAAGTGTTGGTGCTGACCTTTAAAGCCCTAAACGGCCTTGGCCCAGTATACCTGAAGGAGCATCTCCACCCCCATCATTCTGCCCAGACACTGAGGTCCAGCACCAAGGGCCTTCTGGCGGTTCCCTCCCTACAAGAAGTGAGGTTACAGGGAACCAGGCAGAGGGCCTTCTCAGCAGTGGCGCCCGCCCTGTGGAATGCCCTCCCATCAGATGTCAAGGAAATAAACAACTATCTGACTTTTACAAGACATCTGAAGGCAGCCCTGTTTACAGAAGTTTTTAATGTTTGATCTTTTATTGTGCTTTTAATATTCTTTTGGAAGTCACCCAGAGTGGCTGGGGAGGACCGGCCAGATGGGCGGGGTATAAGTAATTAATTAATTAATTAATTTTATTATTATTATTATTATTATTATTATTATTATTATTATTATTATTCATTGACTGACTGACCTTCCAAATGTGCATGAGCCCATAAACCTACTTCATCTCTTCTTTCAAAAAATTGCAGTTGGATATTGTGCAGCAGGAGTATATTCATGAACACGGGCTGAACCAGATTGAGTTAGTGAAGGCTGCGTTTGATTCCGAAGGCAACTGGCTGGCTACTGTAGAACAGCGGCAAGGAAGCAGCAGCGATCTTGAAATGTACATGAAACTCTGGGCTTATGACGAGCAAAAGCAAAGGTACTCATTCTTGCATTGTCTAGCAAGTTGGCAGAAAGCCGATTGTTTCAGATAATGTAGATTTGTCAGTCTCAAATGTTTTCATTGCCCACACTTGCTGCCCCCATTAAACCTGTGACAAGATGGGTCTTCAGGTATGAGTATAAAAGGGGAGCATGCATGTGCAGTTGTTGCACGACATTACTTTATCCATGCACATGTGCGCACACAGATCCCCCTGACATGTGTCCTAGTGGCATGGCTGCTCCTGTTCTGTGGCCGCTGTCATGTTGGTCGGAACCTATGTAACAGTATCCACCAAGGCAGATATGTGCCTCTTACTATGGAAACAGAAGCTCCTGCAGCTGAATGGGACACATCTGTGGGCAGCCTGAGGAAGTGGGCCTGCCCATAAAAAAACAAGTCTGAAGTAAGAGACTAGGGTGATCTCTGCTGTTTCCAAGAACTCTTCTTGTTGCGAGGCTTTTGGGGGTAAGCTGAGAGTTTGTTTGAACACCAAGTGAGAACCCAGAGGCTCAGGGTGGGTGTGTCTCTCTCACACACACACGCATTCATTCATACCTTGGATCTCAACACCTTGCAAGTTGAACATTTTGGCTCCCAAACGCTGCAAACCTGGAAGTGACTGTTCCGGTTTGCAAACTATTTTTGGAAGTCTGACGGGGCTTCTGCGGCTTCCAATTGGCTGCAGGAGCTTCCTGCAGCCAATGGGAAGCCGCGCTTTGGTTTCCGGATGTTTTGAAGGTTGAACTGACTTGCGGAACGGATTCCGCTCAACTTCCAAGGTACGACTGTATATATGTAACTTTGAATTAATTACCATTTTATATGTAACTCTCTACTGTCACAATATTCTAAACAAAATTTTAAAAAATCCTTCAAATAGCACCTTAGAGACCGACTAAGTTTTTTATTGGTATGAGCTTTCGTGTGCATGCACACGTCTTCAGATACCACTTCAGATAAGTGTGCATGCACATGAAAGCTCATACCAATGACAAACTTAGTTGGTCTCTAAGATGCTACTGGAAGGAATTTTTTTATTTTGTTTTGACTACGGCAGACCAACACGGCTACCTACCTGTAACTACAATATTTTAAGTTACTTGTTCATTTTTTTGTACACTGCTTACAGATCCTTTTATTAGCATTAAGCGGTATAGAAATTAAATAATCAAGATAGCAAATTGAATCCAGTCAGATGAAATGAAAATGAAAAAAAAATATAAAAAATCTCCATCCTTTTTATTTTATCTATCTTATTTTCGTAGGGTGGGTGGGTGGTTATAATGTCAAAGTATAATGCTTACGGTGATCGCAATCCAACATAGAGTTAGGTGCCCTTAAGCACCGTGGCTTCAAGGAATCTCTCTCCTCCTTTCTTGCAGCTTTACTCTGAACACAAGAATAAACATGCCGCATGAGGATTGTGTCACAGCTATGTGTTTCCGTTGCACAGACGCATCTGAAAATATAACCCCGACTTTGGTAACAGCTGGCAACGATGGGCACTTCAAAGTCTGGATGCTACTGGTTGACAATGATGGTGAAAGTGAGTAAAAGGATGGTGGTGTACCTGTAAAATACTACATTGTGCTTTTATTCACCATAGAGAGGGGGGAAATCCTCTTCTCTCTGTTTACTGATAAGGGCAGGGGACTTGAAACAAGGCAGAGCAACACTTTTATCCTTCCGTAGATTCACATAGTGTGCTTCTGATGCCTTTAGATTGTGTTTGTTTCATCCTCAGGTCAGAAACAAGAGCTTCCCACAGAAAACACAGGGCAAGTCTGGGATTGTTTTCTTTTTTCGTTTTGGTTAATACAGTGGTACCTCGGGTTACATACGCTTCAGGTTACATACGCTTCAGGTTATAGACTCCGCTAATCCAGAAATAGTGCTTCAGGTTAAGAACTTTGCTTTAGGATGAGAACAGAAATCGGGTTCTGGCGGTGCGGCAGCAGCAGGAGGCCCCATTAGCTAAAGTGGTGCTTCAGGTTAAGAACAGTTTCAGCTTAAGAACGGACCTCCGGAACGAATTAAGTACTTAACCCGAGGTACCACTGTAAATTGTATTTATTAGTTTTCAATTACAGTCCAGTAATAGCCGCATTATAACAAAACCAATTTACAGGGAATTGCTGGGTTTTACGGGGGGGGGGGGGACCCAAACTGAAATCAATGGAAAACTTGAGGAGGCAACTTATGGATAGGTTGCAATATCACCAGATACACAAATTAGATAGAAAGAATTTATTTTTGGACCAAAGCTCACAATTTTTTTAAAAATTCTTACAACATAAGGGTAAACTTCGGTTTAAAATGTATAATTTTTAATTAGAATGGGAAACAAAAGACGAGCTTGTTAAAGCTTCAGTGACATACTAGGCAATAGATATATGACACAACATAGATGCGACCTGAAATTTGCTGCATGTTATTCATTGAGAAAGAACTACTTGGAAATGATTCATAGATGGTATTTAAGTCTGAGTAGGTTGGGTAAGAATTAATAAGGCGGAATCAGATTCATGTTGGAAGTATAAATTGAACTAACTTTCAGAGGAGGGTTGCCGAATCATAAATGTAGAGAAGAAATCTTTAAATAAAGAAACCATAGGCTCTCTCCCCTCCCTCCCAATCTTTTGCATCAAATGAAGTCTTATCACAAATGTAAACCTTAAAGTCCTTGCAGTTGGTTTGTTCCACAGTTTGTGCTCTCATCTCTTCTACCACACACCTGTACTTTCGTCCAATTAAGCTCTAATTAACAGAAGAACCTCTGCTTCTTAATGGCGGCATTGGAGGGTTTTCACCAGGCAAAGTGCTTTTGCACTCAGTGCCTCTGCCCCCCGTATTCCATGCCAGAGCGAGAGCCAGGTACCGAGACAAACTGCAAGTGAAGCCCATTCCTCCTATCCCTGGGGGTGGAATTTGCAAGGATAATTTACCCTCAATCACCCTTTGTCCTTCACCTACAATCCCCTGCCTGCAATCTATTAAGGCAGAGTGGAACCGGAAGCCAAGTCTGGGGTTGTTTTCAAACAAAAAGGCATATGTCCCTATGCCTGGCATTCAGCAAAAGACATATAGTACTCATTTAATGTGGTATAAGAATATAGTGCCTCTTTAATGTGGTGCTGACGACTCCTACAACACAAGTCTGAAATTGGCCTTGGACACCTCCCAGGAAAAACAGCTGAGGTGGTCACACACCTCAACTATCCTTTTTCAAGATTTAAGTACTTCCTTCTAATCAAAACAGTGAGTCATGTTTGTGCCAGGAAAAGCCTACACGCTTGTGATCACTATCCCAGAATTGCTGTTGAAGTTGATGTCAGCAGAAATATGCAATTTAAATAAGGTAATGGCTTATTTAACGTTTGATTGAATGCTCAAGGAGCGCACACAGTTAGGTATTAACTAAGTGCCCTCACCTGATTCCAGGATTTCTGCTTGCCCACAGGAAGTGTGGCACTTTTGTCTGGTGACCATGGCAAATCCCAGCCTCAAAAGCTTCAGCTATGGGCAGGGGTCATCTCAGCAATTGCACAACAATCCCCATACCCCAGGCATAGGCAAACGCGGCCCTCCAGATGTTTTTTGGGCCTACAACTCCCATCATCCCTGACCACTGGTCCTGTTAGCTAGGGATGATGGGAGTTGTAGTCCCAAAACATCTGTATGGCCAAGTTTGGGGATGCCTGCCTTACCCTCTTCCCAGTTTCAGGGTTAGGAAGAAGGTAGGGAGTGCTGTGGCCACATGTCCAAACAGTCAAGCATTCCCCCGCCACTCCACTTCCTGCCCTAAGAAGGAGGGCATGGTGGAAGGCTGCTGTTCCAATGCAGGGCCCAATGTGTAAGCCCCGCCTCCCCTTATGGAAAAGGCAATGAAGGATTCTTGGTCTTCTGCAGCCAAAGAGAGACCAGGAAACTTCCCTTTTCCACCGAAGGTCTGGGTCGCCTTGCCACATGATGCATCCAAACTTTCAAGGGGTGAGACAAGTGATCATAGTTCTTGGCTTGGGTACCAAAGCCAAATGGAAATTGTGGACCCTTGCCTTAATATTCTTTCATACTATTTATCATGTTACTCAGTTTTAACACATATGTCCTGTTATAAACGTGTGGGATTTCTTTCTCTTTAACAGATCAAAGCATAACTTGGGCCTGCGACTTCGTAGGAAGCTATCACAACTATCAAGCTACAAATTGCTGTTTCTCCGAAGATGGCTCTTTGCTTGCAGTCAGCTTTGACAAAATAGTCACTGTGTGGGACTCGGAACTGTGGGATCTGAAATGTACTTTCTGCCATCTTCCTGGGACTATACGGTAAGTAACCATGTGCTCCTTTAATTTAAATCAGTTTTTTTAAAAAAAAGGTTCATTGAAGCATGTAATGAAACTAATCTAATATTTCCCCAAAGTTTTTAAAGCAACAATCCTTATTATTTTCCTTTCAGAAACTTCTTTATTGGGCCCTTCTGAGCTTTCACAAGAATCGTTGGTTTTGAGGGAAAGATCTTTAAATACCAACAAAGCTCTGCAACAAAATCAGCTTATTTTTTACATGTGTCCAAAATAATCTGTGCAGAACTAGAAATTGCATTGGGTGGGAAACAAACGCCCATCTTCCCTCCTGCAGCCACCAACCTTCCCTCAAATTTTGCTCCAGATGGTCCTCAATCCTCTGGAGCAGATTATTGGGCTCATGGAAGTTTGGGGCATGAGTAGGAAGTGGAAGTTCTGTCATGTGACATTGGGTGTTGCCTATAGTTTGATTTCAACAAGACTGCAGAAATACCTTCCGCTTTTGGAATTACATCTTCCATGCTGCTTGCTTCCCCTGTCTAGTTTATTTATTGCAAAAGTTTCCTAAAGAAATCTTGCCCTGCTTTTTTAGCACCTGCCCACACCGGTATTATCTTACGGGGGATTACAACAGAACGGGTTTGCTAAGAAGCTGTAAGCTCTACAATTAGCCTGAGAAATGCCTCTCTGTTTATTTAGAGTAAACATTTACCTGGTTGCAAGGAGGGGGGGAGGGAATCTCCCTTGTTGGAATTAGAGGGTCATAAAATAAGAGTCTGAGCGCAAACAAAATTGCTCTTGAGATCGAGAAGAAAGAGAAAGGTTGTGTGGTGGTTTAATGGAAAGACTTCAACCAGTCCTGACTCTTGAATCCCTGATTCGCCTAGGCATCAGCGGTGCCCATTGTAACCCACTTTTTAATGTGTGGCAGGTCTCCAAAACTAATAAACTGCTTTCTTTTGAGCACACATATAGTCTTTCACTTAAAATTACTTACTTAAACCTTATACTAAAGCATGCAGAAGGTAGATTCCCATCTTTTACCAGTCTGTGAGGTATGAGCTCTTGAGCAAGGATTGGGGAAAACGAAGCATGGCACCTAAGGCAGACATGGCTGGCCTCCCGCCTGTACCCATTTCAACCATGGAAATAGCAGAAGTAGCTGCCTGAAGTGAGCTAGGGTTGTCTTAGATCAGGCATGGGCAAACTTGGCCCTCCAGATATTTTGGGACTACAACTTCCATCATCCCTAGCTAACAGGACTAGTGGTCAGGGATGATGGGAATTGTAGTCCCAAAAAAATCTGGTGGGCCAAGTTTGCCTATGCCTGTCTTAGATTATATAGTGACCCTACGGCGAAATATCTCATGGACACGACTAATTAACATTATCTTTGTTATTTATTCTTCCAGAAACCTGTGTTTTGGGAGGCAGAGTTGTTCAAAATACCTTCTTGGCACCACCAACACTGGATTTTTGTGCTGTTGGAACTTGCTGAGCTGTACATGTAAGAACATTTTATCACCTTTCCTTCCTTCCTTCCTTCCTTCCTTCCTTCCTTCCTTCCTTCCTTCCTTCCTTCCTTCCTTCCTTTGATTAAAAATTGGTCATTCTGAGAGAACCCAAGGAGACAAATTGCTTTATATTTCAGCTTAATGCCAAATATTTTTAGTTTTTATTTATCCAGTCGTTGGAACCGTATCACATAAAATTATACGGCAGGTATTGTTGCTGAATCCCCAAACGACCTCCTCTCCCCTGTTCAGATCCTCCCTTTGAAAGTTCTCCTAGCTGCATTTATGGTTTGAATTAATTCTAGTTCCGTCCTCCATTGCAAAGCATATCCTTGGGAGTCTGTGGTTCTCCTTCATAATCTGGTTATTTTGATTTTCAGTGGAATGGAGTGCCCAATTAAATGTCATTGTTCTGCAGCCAGATTGTCTGTCTGAGAACATCGTCGCGGTTTCATCCCACTCGGAATACTCAGATGGTGAGCATAAAGACCTCTTTCATTTTTGTTAAGGATCACTGGCCAAAACTGCAGACCCATACTGCCCAGGAAAATATTTTACTTCCTTGGACTTGAAAGCCACTTAAAATAACTCTTTAAAATAGGCCGCTCTTGTCTACATGGAAACTATATCATGGTTTGGATCTTAAGACAAGAAAGTTTGCTGACGGAATGTTTCTCACTCCCCTTGTACTCAAACCTAGCTTTCAGACTTCCCCATAAGCCTCTGGTTTTCCTCTGTGAGAACAGAATCCTGGACCAAGTGGACTGTTCTTTCCCCCCACAACTGCATCCCCAAAATGCCCATCTATAAGATCGCTGGTCCTTCTGAACCAGGCTGGAGCATGGTGGGATTGCTGGGTGAGAGGACAAGTGCTCCAGAATTGGTTGGCCCGAACTTCCTTGTGTCTTGGCGCCCAAACCCCTTTTATCTAGGGCATGCATCCCCAAACTCTGCCCTCCAGCTGTTTTGGGACTACAATTCCCATCATCCCTGACCACTGGTGCTGTTAGCTAGGGGTGATGGGAGTTGTAGTCCCAAAACAGCTGGAGGGCTGAGTTTGGGGGTGTCTGATCTAGAGCAAGGTGCTCTTACCATTACCAAAGTAGGGCAATCTGTCTAGCAGACCTTTGGGATACCATGTCGCTTAGAGCCTTGCCCTGAGATCTGTTTTCTGGGTTGTAGATTCTCATTATAAGAAAGCTATTTTAATGAAAAAGGCCACCTGACAGTCTTGGCACCACAGAGCCTTTTAATAACTTCCACCCCCTACTGGGCTAGATCAGGTGAGCAATAATATCTTGTTCACATTCCTTGTTTTCTGCACGTGGGGTGGTTGTTGTCAAAAAGTTTAAAGTCTATGGTGGGGGAAAAGCCTATTTCCATTTCAGGAGTTCCTTTTAACTGTTCTTTATCCTGCAATGTGTGATACTCTACAGCTGGGTTGGGCAGCCCATGGTCCTGCAGATGTTGCCTGACTACAATTCCCATCATGCCCTGCATTTAGCCACACTGCCTAGGGCTGATGGGAGTTCCCCATCCCTGCTCTATAGCCTATTTCTCACTGAGGTGGTACAGTCCAGTGACAGGTTTACCAACTGACTGAGAACTAGGCCTGTCATGCTGTATCTTGGTCCATACTAATCTTTATTGGTGGAACTCTGTAGACAGTGGACTGGTTTATTTAGACTTCGTTGATAGGTTCCCATATAAGTACCAGGAGCTATACTGAATGTATGGGGTTTTTTATCATTTTGTGATCATGCACTGACTTCAGACCTCAGAAAAGCAACGCGGAAAGCGGTTCTTAAAGACTAAAATTCTCTTTTTCTTCTTTTTCTTCCCCTCAGTATTTGTATTCAAACCCTGTGAGCCGCAGCCTTTGTGTATCCACAGAAAGGTCTGCAGGGGCCAAGTCCGGTGTGCTGTCTTTGTTCCAAGAGATCTACCCGAGTCCGTTCATTCAGAAAAATATCAGTGGCTCAGCCAATCTCAGTTTTACTTCTTGACTGAAACACTTGTAAGTGTTTAAATGCGCATCCGGGACAATATTGCAATGAGTTGTTAAGTGCTCAGAAAGCCAAGTTGTTGTGCTAGTCATTTCTGTAGCCTTTTTCAGCTCTGCTACCCTTACCTACCATTAACATGGTGAGACAGGACGAGAGGTCATCATTTAGCCGCAAAGCTCACAGGGGGACTTCGAGTCAGTTGAGAGCTAAACCTGAATCCCTCACTTTGGAAATCAATGTTGTGCCTGATTTCGGTACATATGAATTGCTCCCTTTCTTGGTATAAGTTTTCTGGACAACACTGCTTTAACTCAGAAATCTTCTGCTTCCTTTCATTAGGGGAGATGGGTGATAGTTCAGTAGGCAGGGCAAGAGACTCTAAATCTCAGAGTCGCTGATTCAAGTCCCACATTGGGCTACAGATTCCCGCGTTCTGGGTTTGGATTTGGATTTTGGATTTGATATCCCGCTTTATCACTACCCTAAGGAGTCTCAAAGCGGCCAACAATCTCCTTTCCCTTCCTGCCTCACAACAAACACTCTGTGAGGTGAGTAGGGCTGAGAGACTTCAGAGAAGTGTGACTGGCCCAAGGTCACCCCTCAGCTGCATGTGGAGGAGCAGGGAATCGAACCTGATTCACCAGTTTACGAGTCCACTGCTCTTAACCAGTACATTGGACTAGATGACCATTGGGGTCCCTTCCAACTCATATGTTTCTGTTCTGTTCTAGTCTAAATGTTAGCTAATCATGTGAGTTTTAGTTTCATAAGGGTAAAATCAATCATCTTGACAAAGCTGGCATACATTGTTTCTTTTTGATTCCTTCCTAAAATAAGAAAGGGAAATGCCTTGACTACAGGGGTGCCTTTCTTCCACAATTTTATCCGTACTTCAGCTAAAATATTGTCAGGTGATAGGGATATAGACCGATAATATTGTCATTTTTACCTGTAGTCTGTTAAATCACGTAGTTTTATTTGGTCCCAAACAATACTGTTAAATATTAATGAATATCCCCAGTGTCCCTTGAAGAGAAAAGAGAAATCGTTTCAAACGGCATTGAACTTTTCGTGCTTCATGTGATATCTCTCCTGGATTTTGTTTTTAATGAGTAAATGTTTACATTTCTTAAGTGCACATGCTACAAAAATCATCTGGATTGTGTGCCATATTTTAAGACTCACCAAAATCCTACCGAAAGATTGTTTTTCGTAACAGTGTTTCTTCCTTCCTAATGTTTAGGAATTGATGACATTTAGCACAAAGACCCCAGAAGAGAGACTTACACCTTCCAGCAGACAGGTAATTGTTTTTTAAAAGAAATGAACAGGAATTCTAAGAGTCTACATTCCATTCTGTGTGATTTGATTGAACTGCCCTGTATTAAAAATCAGTTTGACTTCTATTAAGTTCCGGATCCAAAGATCCCCTTCTGGGTGGTGTGCAGTGCATCATGGTGGGACTGCAGAGGTAGAGGATCTACTTTGGAATAGATCCTTGAGCGCCACAACCCCATAGTTGCCTTTGACTGGACTTACCCGTCCAGGAGTCCTTTACAGTTTTTACCTACCTTTTAAAAAAAATAAATCTGCATCACACTTGGACTTTGGGGGGGGGGGAGTTCTATCTTAAACTGCTTTATCAATAAAGAAATGCATGAAAAGCTAAGCTTTTGGCATTTGCCCAAATTTAAATTATGTCTGCCTAGGCAAGGATGAAGTGAGCACTTAATTCTGTTTATGCTTTACTCATAAATAAGAAGTGAGCTGGAAAAAAGATACCTGCCTTTCTAATTTTTACAATTGCAAAAAGAAAATATTTTTGTAATTGCCCCCCAGTATACATAAAAAGGTACAACTAGCCCAGCATAAAGCCTTATAACAGCCATCTAGAGCCATACAGTGGGCCAGGAAATAAATGGTGGCAGATCTCAGGCTGCCAATGGGACATTTGGCCCCAACAATGTTCAGGAGGCCACCCAATTTGACTTCACCCCCGGAGGCGCACTCCACTGTCTTTGGAGACAGACGGATGCCAATAACAAGGAGCATAACTAACTTTTGAATAACATATGGCTGGATCCAACCACTAGTAATTGCGGGGAGTGGGGGGAGTCTCTCAAAAGAAGGTGTTGGGTTTTTCTCTTAGCCTGCTTGCTTGCTGTTAAAGTGTGCTGTCATTGAATTCAGAGGGATTCTCATTACAGCTTTGCCCTCAAGAACTTCTAATGGTTCTTTATATATCCAAAAGAAAAGGAGCCAGTCATGTAAGGAAGCCATTGGGGACAAACCTGGGAATCCTGTGCCCCTCCAGAAATTGTTGGACTCCAGTTCCCATTAGCCCCAAGCAAAAGGTTGGGGATTCTAGGGGTTTGCTTAACTTTCTCCAGTTGCACTTCCCCCCTCCTTTAATTTAATAACTTTGGACACCATGGTGGGTGGGAGGGAGGTAGGGATTAAGTACCCTATTCTGTTCTTTAACTCGGGTCTGTTTTCTCCATCACCACTTTTTAGTTGGCAGTTGAAGAGAGCTTCCCCATGACTCCTTTTTACCTGCTACTGGGAAAGCACCAGCAACAGAACAAAGGGGCTACAGAAACTGGGAGACTCCCTGTTCAGAAGAACTTTGCACAAGAATCGCCTGCCGTCAAAGAAGTAAGAATAAACACGATGCCTGTTCAGGAACATGCAAATATTGGCTACCATTTAACAAGCTTTCCTTCTTATTGTGTCCTTTTTTTTTTCTTTCCTCCCCAGCTTCTTCACACTCCAGCTCATGTCTTACCATCTGCCTCTTTCCTGTGCCCCATTTTTATCAACTCACTGCTGATATCCAAAGCCAATAAAAGGTAAGAAGCCCTCAGTTTTTTAAACGTTTGTTTTCGAAGGGAGCCGACAATAAAACTGAACTTTACAGAACAAAAGAAGGTCACGGACAACATTTCCCCCTCTCCGCTTACATTGTGAGGTGGTGGTTCTTCACAAAGCTGAGTTAAGAGGGCATTAACATTACCGTTATCATTGTCATAGAAACGGAAGCATTTACACCGTTATCATTGTCATAGAAACGGAAGCATTTACACCGAGGTGTCCTTTGAAAATGACTCTTGCCCTATAGGAGGCACAGCCACATTCACAAAAGATATGAGTGAGAAGAGAAGGTGTTAAAACATACCATATACACACCTGACCATAATACGCCCCTAGTTTTTAGAGGGGGAATGCAAGTAAAAAAATATTCTTTAAAGGGAGCGCTGAGCAGAGCCTTTATGCATCCCAGGCCCTGCTCAGCGCTCCCTTTCACGAGCCGCATGGAGCGTGTGTGCGGCACTTGCAGGCTTTTCCCCTAGGAGGGAGAAGAGACTGCCCTTCTCCCTCCTTGGGGAAAAGCCCCCAAGAGCCACACACACGCTCCACATGGCTCTTTAAAGAGAGCGCTGAGCAGAGCCTCCCGCCTGCATTCGCTCCATAAGATGCACAAACATTTCCCCTTTTTAGGAGGGAAAAGGTGCATCTTATGGAGCGAAAAATATGGTAATTCTCCTATTTGGGAACCTGGCATGATGACACATATTTGGTGGGCTAGAGAACCTCATGTCTGAGGTTGTATTCAGACACGGGGCGTTATTTCATCATTTCCCGATGATTAACAGTAATGTGTCAATTCTTACATTCCTTTGACACAGCATAACTTTCTTCCATTAGAGAACACTGCCTTTTTGATCAGTATACTGCCATGTCACACTAAATTTTAAATGTTTGGAAAGGACAGTGTGCCAGAACTTTGCCTAAAATTTCATCATGGAATTACAATGCAAAACTGCAGTTTTCTGGGTCACTGCGGCTGCAAACGTATTTTTTTCTGAAAACAGGTAACACAGAATTCAGCACTAAACTTTGGCTAGATTCCACTAGTTTTCCAAAAGTGGCTTTTACGTCATGCGAAAGATCACATAAGATATGTAAATACAGTCATACCTTGGTTTTCAAACAGCTTAGTTCTCGAATGTTTTGGCTCCCGAACGCCGCAAACCCGGAAGTGACTATTCCAGTTTGCAAACTATTTTTGGAAGCCGAAGGTCCGACGGGGCTTCCACAGCTTCTGGTTGGCTGCAGGAAGCTCCTGCAGCCAACCAGAAACCACGCTTTGGTTTCCAAACGTTTTGGAAGTCGAATGGACATCCGGAACGGATTCTGTTTGACTTCCAAGATAGGACTCTAAAGGAAACATTGTGAAAATGGAATTAAGTGCTGTCTCAACACAGCCTGTGACCTGTGTGGCTAGGCCCAGCATGTTCAGTAGAATATTTTATAAAATACTGAAAGGTTTAGTGTGTATTAGTATGAGAGGTTGTGTGTAAAACTGAATCCTAGCAAAGGCTAGATTTAAAGGCACCTCCACTGCCTATACACTTCAGGAACATTTCTGGGCCTTTCCCTGCCGTGCCTGTTTACGGAGTATTTTCTTTGTGTCAGGATGCATTGAAAAGCTTAATTCCCTCCTAATTTGTGTTTCCTGCCAATCTCCCACTGCTTCAGATTATTCTGCAACCCTTATAATTCCCATTCTCTTATTGGTGACTTGTGTGGAAACTTTTTTCCACTTTTAAGAAGTCCACGTCCCCCGTCATACTAAAGCTTATCATATTCATGAGAATCTTGAGAAAAGTATCTACAACCCAGCAAATATTCTAGCTCTGAGACTTGTTATAAATGTCTCAGTGGTCTCAAATGCACATTTCTATTGATCCTTCCATTTGTATTTTTATAGCACTAGTGAAGTTGCCAATGAAGTGGAAATGGAAAGCGACAACAGCGAGAATGAATCGGAGGAGGAGGACACGGAAGTTGCTAAAATGGACTCAGAAGCACCACAGGCGACAGATTGTTTGGAGGACAACATTCCACCTAAATTGTCAAAAGAAGAAGAAAAAAAAATGCGCCAGTTAAGAAAAATGGACTACAGCTGGGCATCTGTTCTCTAGACACATAGTATTGTGGACTATATGTATTTATATTTCTTACCAATAACTCCACAAGATGTCATTCTTTCAAATAAAGGATTGCGATTTTCCAGGATGCTTCTTCACTTCATGGAATAAATTGCAACAAGTGTCTCCCGCAGTGAAGTCTTTGAAGCAAGCATTTCTATGGTTTATTTACAGAAAATGTGGTTTTGTAGGGGAAACAATTCAAAACAACTGCATGCTTCTACCTCTAGGTTTTATCCAAGGTCCAACTGGTTTTACAAAGTGTTGAGGTTTTGAAATGGGAGTTGCTCTGGAAATGGGAAGATTTGCCATT
Source organism: Podarcis melisellensis (assembly GCF_964234715.1). NCBI lineage: Eukaryota > Metazoa > Chordata > Lepidosauria > Squamata > Lacertidae > Podarcis > Podarcis melisellensis. The sequence goes on from NC_138528.1 coordinate 118,555,854, forward strand.
ATTGTTTTCTGAAAGCACAGTGAACAATCATAGCACGAGGCACCCGTCCTTCAGGAGGGACGGCAAACTTGCTGAACGAAATGGAAGTATTTATTAATCTACATTCCTAAGACGTCCAGGAGCGCTTAAGGCAGAATTTGAAATGCAAGACGCAAAACAAATCCACTTTTTTTCAGTGCAGACAGCGGGAGCTAAATAGGTCACTGGGTAATAAGTCACTTCTGAACTCTCAAAATAGCCTGCTCAAAACCTTATAGTAGAAAGCATTAGGAGGGAGAAATTATATGCATGCTCACCAAGATGAAAGAATAATGAAATTAATACTGTGGACCCCAGGGACCATTTCAAACAACACTGCCTCCCATGATAAACTGCGATGTCAACAGTTCCACTATGATAGTATAAGACCCTTCTGTAAGCCCAAACAACTCTAAATCCAGTGCGTGTCTGTGCATGTGTCTATAGGTATGCATGTTAGTGCTGTTGAACTCTGAAGAAGCATCTATCTTAAGTACAACTGTTACACAACAAGCAAAGGAATACGTGGTACCTCTGGTTACGAACTTAATTCGTTCCGGAGGTCCATTCTTAACCTGAAACCATTCTTAACCTGAGGTATCACTTTAGCTAATAGGGCTTGCCGCCGCACGATTTCTGTTCTCATCCTGAGGTAAAGTTCTTAACCCGAGGTACTACTTCCGGGTTAGTGGAGTCTGTAACCCAAAGTGTTTGTAACCCGAGATACCACTGTACTGTACTAACAGAGTACAACAGCTCAATATTAAAACCGATGAAATGTTGTTGAGGAGGAAGCCATGAGTAGCAACCAAATTGGCTCATACTTATTCATTTGACCAGAGCTGCTATGGAAGTAAGTGTTTCTGAGGAAAATAATTTCAGTATGGACAATTCTGTATAATAGGGCAAACTGCATCTAGACCAGCACTTTACCTCATGGCTGGCCAGGTGGAACGCCTGGTGATAAAATACATGGATATAACTTGCTTCCTCAACACTTTTAAGTCAGAGATGTTCAGAGCTGGGGTGCTAACCTGTGTCTCTCCAGCTTTAGGACTACGACTTCCACCTGTGACCATTGGCCATGCTTACTAGAGCTGATGGGAGTCCAATTTTACATCCCAGGAGCCTCTGCCTCTGGTATAGAGAGACTGGGTTGGCTCTAGACTTGGAAGCAAAACCCAAGAAACTAGCATTCTCTGCAGAGCTGGGGTGAAACAAACTTTGACAAACACCTCTATCCAGGCAAACATCAGAGCAAGGGCATTCTAGTTAGGCAAAATGGGTGATAGTAGGGGCAACAAGGGTGGTGGCCTGGGCAGAGTGCCAAGTCCCAGAAAAACTGGCATTTGCCGCCTGGGCCTAAGGTTCCCCATTCCTTTAAACAGTTGCTTTAACTGATGGCTGAAGCTGGAGAACATTCCTGTTAGGTTTGTTTCCAACTTGTCAAAACTTGTGCCCCTTACAGACCTCCTCTCATTCAGATTGCAGTCTGGGTGACCCTCATAATTCTGGTCTCCTGACAGTGACTTTTCTGTGGAAAGTAGTATTTTTAGGTCTCTCTGCTCTTTTCGTGCGAAGATCTTCTTGTCAAAGCAGGAAAGAAACGGTATGCACTGAAGTAGATAGCATTTTGCCCCGACATGCAAAAGGAGAAAAAGATAATGCATTAGTATGTCTTGTCTGTTTCAATACATCGACCCTAACTGCTGAGCCTGGTGGAAATGGTAGCACAAAACACCTGACAGGTCTAGAACCTCACTTATGGGAATAGTTGTGGGCAAGTGGGGAGGGGAAGTGACATATAAAGTTTAACACCACTTTTCTCTGCTCCGCTTCAAACCACTTTTTCCTGTTGCTAGGTAAAGGGACCCCTGACCATTAGGTCGGTGTTTCCCAACCTTGGGCCTCCAGCTGTTTTCGAACTACAATTCCCATCATCCCTGACCACTGGTCTTGCTAGCTGAGGATTATGGGAGTTGTAGTCCAAAAACAGCTGGAGGCCCAAGGTTGGGAAATGCTGCATTAGGTCCAGTCATGGCCAACTCATGCTGCATTAGGTCCAGTCATGGCCAACTTATTAAGCGCTCATCTTGCTTTATTGGCCGAGGGAGCCGGTGTACAGCTTCCAGGTCATGTGGCCAGCATGACTAAGCCGCTTCTGGTGAACCAAAGCAGTGCACAGAAACACCATTTATCTTCCCGCCGGAGTGGTACCTATTTATCTACTTGCACTTTGATGTGCTAGGTTGGCAGGAGCAGGGCCAAGCAACAGGAGCTCACCCCGTTGCAGGGATTTGAACCGCCGACCTTCTGATCGGTAAGTCCTAGGCTCTGTGGTTTAACCCACAGCGCCACCCGCGTCACTGTAGCTGCGTATTGTTGCATGGCATTTTGGCATTTGAATTCACCAGTAGTCCTGGCTCAATCTCTACGCCTAAATCGTTCTCTGTGCCCCTGGCTAAAGTTTTGTGTGTGTGTGTGATGTCCAGTCTCTTAATTCAAAGGAACCGTCAGCTCAAATACAATTTCCATGCTAATGGAGAAGGAGGCAGGGTGGCTCTCCTGAACGTCTCCCTCTCTTTTTAAAACAGATGTGTTATTAATTGGTTCACACTCACAAGCGAAGGAAGAAACCAATAAGACAAGTTGGGTACATGAGGTTACTTCATCTGTTTTGATGTGCTCCAAAAATCCAAAGGTCTAGTCAAACTTCTGCTGGGCTTACTGAAACAACTGCAATTAAGAAAATAGCATGATGCTAACAGATTTGGCAACGTCTCACAAGTCTCACGATTGAAATTGTAAGGGTGGTGTCTGTTGTGTTGAGCTAATTGCAGGCTGTCTGTCATTATCTACTTGTTTTTCTGGTATGTTCCTTTGCTTCAGTCGCTAGCAGTGCATGAGAGTATTTTCATGAAGCGCTCGTTAGAAATCTAATGATCTTTGGATTGGTCTTGAATGCAGCAATTTGCCATATTATCAATGAAACTCTGTATATGATATAGCCAGCAAGAAAAAAAAAGATGCTTAATAGTGTTCCTCATTCTTGGATCTTTCTCCTTCATCTGCCTTATGGAATGCATGAGGTATGAAACAGACTTCCACCACCTTATAAGTACTGCAAATACTGAGATATATTCTATACATTAATAAGTACACACACAACAATGCGGGTGAATTTCAAAAGTATGATTTGATTTCTACTTGTTATAGCAAGGGAAATTGCCATTGATGTGTCAACAGGTTCCAAAAAATGCCGTTTACTGTTCCTCAAGTAACTACTCATGCAGCATGGGTCCTGTATTTTTTTTAAGTTTTCTGGTGAATTTATTTACCTCACACAATAGTTTTCTGTGGCTCCCATTTCATATATAGCCCAGTCTGGATAGTTGGCCTAGGTGAAGATTCGACGTTTTCATCCCCAAAAAGTTTTTGATTTGCGTTTCTACTGAAATGAGGCTGCATTTTAATGTTGTATTTTAATCTTGTTTTTAATTTGTATTTTAATCAATTGTTTTTATACCTGGTGTTTTTATACCCTGAGCCTGGTCTTGGCTGGGGAGGGAGGGCGGGGTATAAATAAAATTTATTTTTATTATTATTATTATTATTATTATTATTATTATTATTATTATTTTCAGTAAAATGGTCTCTAGATCTCTCTGTCAACAAATAGGGGAGAATTTTGTGCCCATTTGTGCATATCTAGAGTCTCAACAAAGACAGTATGTTAAGAGCCTGTCATTTTAATTCCGGTCATCTGCTGTTTCCTTCTAGAGGTTAGTTTTTCCTTCTTCATATTTGTCTTAAGAGTGTGAGTGCCAAATTTTGCTGACAGCATGGGCTACGAAATTTATTTTTCCATCCATCACATGTTAATGGAGTCGGGGCTAAAAGAGGTAATAATAACCCAGCTGCATTGCAGGAGGTTGTGTTCAGAGCTTTTCCAGAGGGCTACGATGAAAATACTGTACGAATTGACACAAATAACTTTATAAAAACGGCCCCATGCTGAAGCTTGATATGACTAGCAGAAAGCTGGCAGAATTAACTGCTGAGGAAAGAGCAAACCATACACATATGACAATAAATGGATGAGAATATAGAAATTGCAGGCTGTAATTGATGTTGACTTTGCATTACTGGAAAGCGCTTTCATTCATACAATTTGGGAATCCAATTTTCACTTATTTTTACTGAATGGGACACATTTGTATCCAATCTCAGCTATATTAAATTATTTGATTTCTTTAATCTGATGTCTCAAAGCAGACCTCTCTTCCATTCCAGGGGATGTTTAAAATAGCTTCTTAGTGTCAACCATTAAGACTTGATTTAGGCAAACAAGAAAACTCAACTCTTAGCATGTTATAATACAGTGGTACATCGGGCTACATACGCTTCAGGTTACATACACTTCAGGTTACAGACTGGACTAACCCAGAAATAGTTCTTCAGGTGAAGAACTTTGCTTCAGGATGAGAACAGAAATTGTGCTCCGGCGGCGCGGCAGCAGCAAGAGGCCCCATTAGCTAAAGTGGTGCTTCAGGCTAAGAACAGTTTCAGGTTAAGTACGGACCTCCGGAACGAATTAAGTACTTAACCTGAGGTACCACTGTACTTGGCACCGTTTTCAGTAAGCTTCGTACCCCTGCTCTAGTACGTTTTCCCCAAATGCAATTTTTCGATTCCATCTCCCCGACACAGCATGAACAGGTCTAGATCCTTAAGAAAGTACCTGCACCTTTAAGAGTTGTACAGAAAAAAGAGAATTGCTCCAAGTGTGTCTTTTCCAATACAATGGGGATAAGTTCTGCCTAACAAATTCCTTTTACAAAACTCTCAAGGACCCCTCTTAGGCTCTGAACATTTTGCCCTTTATTTGAGGAGTGCAAGACATCTGTATCTCTAATAATGCTACAGAAGAAAGAAATCCAGCATTTACAGTTTTTATAACTCCTGATAGACAAGCCACACTTGCCAGAACTCTCTCTCTCTCCTACCCAATTATTAAAAGTACAGGAGAAGACTTAACTTCCTTTGCATGTGGTCAATTTACCCTCATCTCAAAGATGAATAACATCTCAGGGCTACGCTTCTGCACATTTCAAAAAATGCCCCCCTTGTTGAAATTCAGAGAAGGCAATGTTTTTCCTGGATTTTCGACTGAGGGGCAAAACCTTTCCACAGAACACCGTCTCAACATAAACACCAGGAGGATTACGGAATTCCAAGTAAGCCATGATGTTACTGCTTTAGAAGTTATGCCAGGGTGTTAGCCGCAACAGCACGAACTGGTAAAAGTTGTCAAGTTCAGTGGCTGCAACTGCCTTTCCCGATATTATCCACGCATAACACTATGGTGCCTGTCTGCTTCTAAATCAGCAAGTAGATCAGCTATTAAGAAATCATCATCATCATCATAAGGTCCGTATAGTAAAAGCTATGGTTTTCCCAGTAGTGATGTATGGAAGTGAAAGCTGGACCATAAAGAAGGCTGATTGCCGAAGAATTGATGCTTTTGAATTATAGTGCTGGACGAGACTCTTGAGAGTCCCATGGACTGCAAGAGGATCAAACTTCTCCATTCTGAAGGAAATCAGCCCTGAGTGCTCACTGGAAGGACAGATCGTGAAGCTGAGGCTCCAATACTTTGGCCACCTCATGAGAAGAGAAGCCTTCCTGGAAAAGACCCTGATGTTGGGAAAGATGGAGGGCACAAGGAGAAGGGGACGACAGAGGATGAGATGCTTGGACAGTGTTCTCAAAGCTACCAACATGAGTTTGACCAAACTGCGGGAGGCAGTGGAAAACAGGAGTGCCTGGCGTGCTCTGGTCCATGGGGTCACGAAGAGTCGGATACGACTAAACAACAACAACAAATATTATCCACACATAACACTATGGTGCCTGTCTGCTTCTAAATCAGCAAGTAGATGAGCTATTAAGAAATAATAATAATAATCATAAAGTTTCCTAACTTTGTAAGTAAATACAAGAAAAGAACAGAATCTTGATACGAGTAGCCTTGTTAAAATATGAAAGAGTCCATATTAACTGAATCCTTCTCACAGTGGTCTGGTTTGTTGGACAGAGGCTGAATATTGGCACTAACTTTCCCCTTTTAACTTGCTATCGCCATTTCAGATTCAAAACACCTGACTACTTTGTGGAGGGAAGCATGTCAGGATCGCCTAGCAACTGTAGGACGTTCTTTTCAGTCACATAATCTTTTGGTGCCTTGTAGCACAAATCAGCTGCCATTGATGAGTCACAGGAAACCTTGTGGCTTAATTTAAACCTGACAACTTGAAATGTTGCAACAAAACATTATGACTTAAAAAAGAACAACACCAACGATCACTTGGCAGTATCTAAGCTCAAGACTAATTTTTAATCTTGTCATTAGTGGCTCCTTTTGAAACAATACTGCAGACACAAGCTCTATAAAATTACAAAGAAAGGAGAGAGTTTTAAAATGCACATTGTGTATATATACTTTGTTCTTCAAGCTATGACTGATGGGCAACAACTGGCAAATACAACAATGAAGGAAAATGGAAGAGGAGGCGAAAGAAGCCAGTGATAAAACTGGAGAAAACTGCAGTAGCCAATTTTGAAACGAACTTTTTTTGGGGGGATGGAGGAAGAATCTGAAAACTCTCATGTATATTTCTCCTTGGTTCTCAAACTTAATCCGTTCCGGAAGTCCGTTCCAAAACCAAAGCCTTCCAAAACCAAGGCACACTTTCCCATAGAAAAATGGATTAATCCGTTCCAGACTTTTAAAAACAACCCATAAAACAGCAATTTAACATGAATTTTACTATCTAACGAGACCATTGATGCATAAAATGAAAGCAGTAAACAATGTACCGCAGTCACACAATCAATCAATCAATCAGTAGCTGAATTGGGTTGCACACAGTCACAAAAAAGAAAAAGAGCCACAAAAACGCAAAATAAATAGCAAAAACAGACAGAGCTCAACATATCACTCAAAACAGAAGTGTGGCACTCAAATCCGAAGCATAACACTCAAAACAGAGCGTGTTCAGCTTCCAAAAAAAGTCCACAAACCGGAACACTTACTTCCGGGTTTGCAGTGTTTGGGTTCCAAGTTGTTTGAGTACCAAGGCTTTTAAGAACCAAGGTACCACTGTAAAGAAATCTGCATTTCACAGCTGACACTGAATAAACCTTGGTGTCAATTTAGTGCAGAACAAGATGGTAACCTGTATTCATAATGTAGAAGAGGACTATGTAAAATCATTGGTAGGCTACCAAGAATTTCTCTATGCCCAATAAAGACAGTCTTAACAACTAGGCAGCATGTTACAAATAATGTATTCATTTAACTGGTAAGCATGTTCTAAATGTTAACATTAATCAATATTTTAAAATACTAGGTGCTACCCAGTGAAACAGGTGTGTCTCACCTGGGTCTACTTAAAATAAATTCTTGGATGTCTGTGGTTAGACCAAATACAGCTAGGTAAGCAGATTTTTCCTGGGATGGTCTTAATTTTTCTGTGTCAACAGAGTACATCCTGCCACACTATGAATCAAAGTCCTTGTTTAATAGGAAACATGACAATTTTAAACTTTCCAGGTCTTTCTGTCAGCCGATTTTTTAAAAAATGTTTGCCCACAGTGAAGTTGCCACACAAACTTTTTAAAAAGTTCTCCATCCATGTTAAATGTTTAAAAGGAATCATGCATTAGTTTTTCTGGCTGAAATAAGGATTTCAAACAGTGGAGCAAGGTTTATGAAGCATGCCTTCACCCAAAATCATTCCTTAGGCTCTAATGCACAGCTTGGGAGAAAGTCCCATTCAACTCAATAGGACTTATTTTTTGTGCCAGGTGGTCCTCCAGATGTGGTCCTCCAGATGTTGCTTGAGTCCACCTCCCATCATTCCTAGTCAACACGGGCAATGGTCAGGAATGATGGGAGCTAGAGTCCATCAACACCTGAAAGGCCACAGGCTCTACAACCCCTAAGGCATTTTCCCATGCCTTTGTATATTGTATTCGCTTTATAGGTGAGATCTTTATTAAACTGAGTTCTTCAACAGAGTCAAACCCAACAGTGGACTCTCTACCCGACAAGCAAGATCTTTATGGCTTATCTAGCCAAATCATGGCAGTAAGAGAGTCCTCCCCACGATCCTTCATTGAATTTGTTCTAACAGAATCTTGCCACATAGTGACTATCAGAGTTGCTACACAATGAAATAAAATTTGTCGAGTGAAGTTCCGAGGCTGGGCATGGGTCAATTATGGGCTGAACGTTACGGCACTGTGAGTTTTAAGCTTCTTTCTTTAGAAAATTATCCCATTTGTTTGACTTTCCAATCTGCTGTTTTAAATGAATGCACTGTTTGTTTCAGCCAAGCGCATCAAGAAGGCTTTTTACATGAAAAGCTCTGCATTGCAAAATGACCGTTCCGACTTGGTACAAGAAGAGTGTGTGGGCAAATATAAGGTGGCCACAAGACTATCAGAGACAGAATCATCAATCAGAGCGCTAGGCAGCAGCAATAATCTTTGAGGGGCTGCTTTGACCAATTTGCTCTGCGCTTCACAGATAAACTGGCTGACCGTGATGCTGTTGTTGTGACTAAGTGAGCTATGGATGGGACCAAGATACCATCTAGAACTGTTAGGACAGATACTTTTCAGGTTGCTTTGCCTGAGGAGGTAGACAAACTGTTTGGAGCGGCAAGACCTATGACCTGCTGTCAGGGACTGGGCAGAGGAGGAATGGTGGAGACAGCCTCCCCTCTTCCAGCTTGACTCTTCCAGAGAAGGAGGAGACAGTTCAGAATTACAACAGGGGTTTGAGGAAGGTCACAGCTCAGAGGAAGATGACAGGGGAAATTGGGAAATAATGGGAGAGGCGGAGGAGAAGGCAGAGCCAGAGCAGCTGGCTGACACTATCGCTAGAAAGCATTCTAGGCCCGCCATCTCCCAGAACCCGGCAAACATTGAAAGTAGGAGAGCAAAGAGCTTGGAGACAGATGGCCCTAAGCGGCAACCGTGTGTGTGTGTGTGTGCTGTTGACGAATGAGAGCAGTGGGGTGGAGATTTACTCAGGACAATGTCATTTCCAAGCCTCTCTCTGTGAATATTGAATAAAAGCAGATGGTAAGAACTTTTCCTGGTCTTGTCCGTTCCTGGCAACCTGCTGCCAGGTTTGGTTTCTGTGCTGCCCGACACTTGCTTACTCACCCCTTGCCATTCATGGCTTTTGGTAGTTGTGAAATCAGGGCTGGGTGACTGGACCCCAGAGGTAGTTAATGCCTCATTGACAGAAGGAGTGGTTTCTATCTGCCTCAAGGGGTGAAAGTGTCACCGCTCCTAAAATGCCAGATTTAGATCATTTGGTCATGGACAACTACTGGTCTGTTTCTAATTTGCAAGGTGATAGAATGAGTGGTGGCTTCTCAACCTCAGGCAGTTTTGGATGATATCGATTACAGTGGTACCTTGGGTTAAGTACTTAATTCGTTCCAGAGGTCCGTACTTAACCTGAAACTATTCTTAACCTGAAGTACCACTTTAGCTAATGGGGCCTCCTGCTGCCGCCGCGCCGCCAGAGCACGATTTTTATTCTTATCCTGAAGCAAAATTCTTAACCTGAAGCACTATTTCTGGGTTAGCGGAGTCTGTAACCTGAAGCATATGTAACCCGAGGTATCACTGTACTTGGATCCATTCCAGTCTGAATTCAGACCTGGTTATGGGGTGGAAACAGTTTTCGCCAATCTGGTGGAGGACTTACATTGGAGAATGGACAGCAGCGGGGAGTTTGGATTTGATATCCCGCTTTATCACTACCCGAAGGAGTCTCAAAGCGGCTAACATTCTCCTTTCCCTTCCTCCCCCACAACAAACACTCTGTGAGGTGAGTGGGGCTGAGAGACTTCAGAGAAGTGTGACTGGCCCAAGGTCACCCAGCAGCTGCATGTGGAGGAGCAGGGACGCAAACCCGGTTCACCAGATTACGAGTCTACCACTCTTAACCACTACACCACGCTGGCTCTCCACACAGGGATGCACCATAAATCTTCCTAGATCTCTCAGTGGTTTTCAGTACCATTGACCATGAGGCTGCCTTTGAAGACAGTTCAGAAACTCCAACTAGTTCAGAATGGAGATGCTAGAGTCCTTCTGGGGCCAAGGCAGTCAGCCTATGTAGCACCTTTTATTATATCAGCTCTATTGGTTAATAGTGCAATTTGGGGTCTAGTTTGCTGTTTTTAACCTTTAAATCCCTAAACGGTTTATTTGACTGCTTGCACCCATCCCATCCTGCCTGCTCCTTACGATTTGCTTCAAAGACTGCCCTGGTGTTCCCACCCCTTCGGTCAGGAAGGCGGGTTGCCACAAGAGAGCCAGTGTGGTGGACTTGTAATCTGGGGAATCGGGTTCGTGTCTCCGCTCCTCCACATGCAGCTGCTGGGTGACCTTGGGCCAGTCACACTTCTCTGAAGTCTCTCAGCCCCACTCACCTCACAGAGTGTTTGTTGTGGGGGAGGAAGGGAAAGGAGAATGTTAACCGCTTTGAGACTTCTTCAGGTAGTGATAAAGCGGGATATCAAATCCAAACTCCTCCTCCTCCTCTTCTTCTTCTTCTTCTTCTTCAAGAGAAAGGTCCTTTATTATGGTGTCTTCTTGCCTATGGAACCTCCTCTCATCGGACCTTCATAAAATCTCTACACTGCTCTTTTTTCAGAAGGCCCCAGAGGCTTTCTTGCCCCCTTACTGGCCTTCAGGCATGATGTTGATTAGATGAATGGTGGTCCTTCTCTGTTATGTTGGTTCTGTTCGAAATATAAAATGCCATGTATGGTTGAGCTGTAGTGTTAAGTTTTCAAAATTATCAGTTTTGCACTGCTTTTATTGTAAGCCATTTTGAGAAAGCATTTTTCCAGAAAAGCAGCCTATTTTAATAAAAATAATAGTATACTGTGGCTTACCATGTGGAATATGGATGCACACATAGCATGGGAACCTAATGAACATGGCCTGTGAAATCAACCTGTCTGCAGCTCTCATTCTGCATGCAACTTTGTGACTTTTTAGTCAGTTTTGTCATGTATTATCTTTTTTTAAAAAGATAGTCTACACCACAGGGCTTTAGTTTGGGAATATTTATTTAACTTAAAAAAAACACCAACCCAGCAGCATAGATATGGCCAGCCCACTATGGATTGTAGTCACCACAGTGCTAATCAAATCATGCCAAGGATTTCTTCTTGCACAATGGAATGTTTCCTCTGCTATGAACCCCCCTAAATCTATTCATGCGGTTCCCCCAACCCTCCAGAGTAGATGTGGGGACAGTGTGGTGCAAGGAGAGGGAGAAAGTCCCATTGCACTAGTGCTAATCCTTGTGCTATTGCAATTATTCAGTTGAATAAGGTAAAGGTAAAGGGACCCGTGACCATTAGGTCCAGTCGTGACCGACTCTGGGGTTACGTGGTCATCTCGCTCTATAGGCCGAGGGAGCTGGCGTTTGTCCACAGACAGCTTCCAGGTCATGTGGCCAGCATGACTAAGCCACTTCTGGCAAACCAGAGCAGCACACGGAAACGGCGTATACCTTCCCACTGGAGTGGTCCCTATTTATCTACTTGCACTTTGACGTGCTTTCAAACTGCTAGGTTGGCAGGAGCAGGGACCGAGCAATGGGAGCTCACCCTGTCGCGGGGATTCGAACCGCCGACCTTCTGATCGGCAAGTCCTAGGCTCTGTGGTTTAACCCACAGCGCCACCCGCGTCCCTCTATTCAGTTGAATATCACCATATAAAAATACATTGGCATTAAGTTACCCCCGTCTCCCTTTTCATGTATTTGTTTATGCAGTTATCATTAACAGAAGAAAATTCTGCACACAAGAACAATACTTCGGAGCTACAACATTTGTATAAGCACATCGATTCCGCTGACGAAGGAAAAAAAGAGCAGCTGTTCCTCAATATGCGCCTTTCTAGCAATTCAGGTGGTTGAGCTGATGCAGATGCCAAGACTCATGACTTAAGTTCCTGCTGCGGTGACTTAAAGTGCCCACACAGCAGACAGAGCACTGAAATGGAAGAAGCAGCTAATGGGCAAAAGCTGTTCCCAGGCTCCGGTCAGATTGCCAAGCACAATATTTTGGATACCATGCCAGGACATTTGTGTTGAATGTGTTCATAATTTGGTTTCCAAGGCATAATAAATTACTGAACTTTTAATGCTTTGTTGATTTCCCCCCTCTCTTCTGCCAGACAATAGCTGTTTCCATTAATTCATGTCAACAATAATAAACTGTGTGTGCACATCAGTGACACACCCACACCTCCTGTAATATTTTCATTGAAGACCATCCCACTGACCTTTCAGTACACTGATTTATGAAATGATACTGTGTTACCTTGTTTACAGTGGTACCTCAGGTTACAGACGCTTCAGGTTACAGACTCCACTAACCCAGAACTGGTACCTCGGGTTAAGAACTTTGCTTCAGGATGAGAACAGAAGAACAGAAATCATGCAACAGTGGCGCAGTGGCAGCAGGAGGTCCCATTAGCTAAAGTGGTGCTTCAGGTTAAGAACAGTTTCAGGTTAAGAAGGACCTCCAGAACGAATTACGTCCTTAACCCAAGATACCACTGTATTCTATTCTGTTTCAAGGCTTATGCCAAACTCAGCTCAACTGTCTGGGTTCTGGCTAAGCCAGGCTGAGGGAGATACTCCAGATTCTCTCCTGCTGCACTGAGGATAAGGGAGTTAAGCCTGTGTAGTCCAGCTGCTCCAGGAACCTCCTGGCTCAGCTAGAGATCCAGTGAATGCTAACTTGCTCATCCCAGTGGATCTTGCTATAGAAGAAGATGGACTTGATATCCCGCCTTTCACTCCCCTTAAGGAGTCTCAAAGCGGCTAACAACCTCCTTTCCCTTCCTCCCCCACAACAAACACTCTGTGAGGTGAGTGAGGCTGAGAGACTTCAGAGAAGTGTGACTAGCCCAAGGTCACCCAGCAGCTGCATGTTGAGGAGTGGGGAAGCGAACCTGGTTCACCAGATTATGAGTCTACTGCTCTTAACCACTACACCAGTTGCCCAGCTCACAGAAGTGAATTATAAAGGACCCAAAACATGTATGTGTTTGGGTTGGTTGGTTGGTTTACATTATGACCTAGCATCTTTAGTTTTGAAATGCACAACTCTTCGTTTTTCATTTGCGAGGAGAGAAAACTTGCCAAGTCACCCATCAAATGCATGGCCAATTATGGCACCAAGCCTTAAGCAGGAAGCACATGCTCATCATTAACCAAGTGTGAGCATCCATCAAGATTAAGCTTAGCGGCTTAATTTTAAGTGGACTACCCAGTTTTGTAGATCTCAAGAACGTGATTAAGTGCCTTCCTGGATTGTTGGCTATCAACATTATTAATATTAATTTGTCATAAAACGTATAATTCAAAAAGATTTTCCCCAGGGTGGTTTGCAAATATCAAATACAACCCATACATTTATATTACAATCCAGTACAGTGCGGAACTTATATCTACTCACTTGTGAACCACTGACTTAAGTGGGACTTATTTCTAGGCAACCTAGCTACATAAGGTATAAAAGCTGCATTAGAAACAGTGTAAACCAAGTTTCAGAGGCAGTAAAACTACTAAGAGGCCATGGGAAATTAAAAGCTTTTCACCTGCCATCAAAAAGATAACAAAGATGGCGTCCAGAAGTCCACACCTCAATCTAATACCTTGTTCTGTGTAACTCTCAAGTGCTGTTAAAGAACTTATATACTGTGGCCTCCTATATTGCTGCTAGTAAAGGAATTCCAGTGACTGCTTGCTCACAAGTAGACCACTTACTCATGACTATGTGACAACTCTGGCTCCGAAGACGCATGCTGTGTTGTTGCTCTTTGGCCTGGGCCTAGAACATTTGGTGCAGGCCTTCTCAAGGACTGTAGGGTGACTCCTCCACCTCTTCCTCTGACAGCTCCAAGGGTTCTTCAGCTGGTCTCCCACCAGAAGGTCCCTCAGCACTGGTCCCAAGAGACCTTGCCTGCTCCTCAAAGTCCTTAACCTGTGGAGTCTCTCTGGAATCATCCTCCAAAGACTCAGTGTCTGGCACCAGATCAGGCATGTCATCCACCCACTAGACCAGAGGGAAGGAAGCTGTGTGTCCCTCAAGTTGTTGTTTGGCCTACCAAGTCTCATCATCTCTGATCACTGGTCTTTCTGGTTGGGGTTAAGAGGACTTGGAGTTCCTCACCCCTGTACTAGACATTTGGAAGTTGCTTTGCATTTTGGTTTTTTTATCTATCTGTAAAAAACTCTTCCTTTGTTCCGGTAGCTTTACACAAATTTGAGGACAGCCAAGGAAACCGATGCTCCAAATTCTTGCATTATGAAAACCTACATATGTAAGTTCTATCATGAATTGTTCCAGCCCACATTACTTTTAATAGCATTTAACTATTCATTTTTTAAAAAAACAACAACCAGGGAAATCTCGGTTGCCTTTTCATGTTACTGTGGAGTCAGCCATACAACCACACTGTTCCCAATCCAAGCTGTTAGAGTGCTTTGAAGACGCATGTGAGGTGCATGAAAATGACTCATGTTGAACGCACATGCCTTGCCAGCAATATAGGCCTACACCAAAATATTTGTTCTGGTGCTATTAAACGACTCTTCACACCCTTTTGCAATATAATGCAAAGCAATAGTGGCCATGGTTTTTATGTATGTAATTTTCACAATGATAATTGTAGCCTCTTGTGGAATAATTGTAGCCTCTTGCGGTGTGACCTTTTTCTCCAGTGGCAAAGCACAGAAAGGTATGTGGTTAAAATAATTCAAATAAGTGGCCTCCCTTGTCTGTCACAGATTGCCCTATGAGGTAAAAAGGATTATCATGGTGCAACTGTTCGCCCTTTTGCATCATCCTTCATTGATTGTGACCTGTTTCAGCAAAGATCTGTATTTTCCCCCAACTCTTGTACAAAGCATACTGCTCTTTTAAGCACTTAACCAACCAACAAATAGCTACACAATCTGATTATCTGGTACAGTGGTACCTTGATTCTCAAACTTAACCCGTTCCAGAAGTCCGTTCCAAAATCAAAGCGTTCCAAAACCAAGGAGCGCTTTCCCATAGAAAGTAATGCAAAATTGATTAATCCGTTCCAGACTTTTAAAAACAACCCCTAAAACAGCAGTTTAACATGAATTTTACTATCTAATGAGACCATTGATCCATAAAATGAAAGCAATAAACAATGTACTGCAGTCACACAATCAATCAGTAGCTGAACTGGGTTCCACACAGTCACAAAAACAAAACGAAAAAGCTGCAAAAAAACACACACACAAAATAAATAGCATAAACAGACAGACCGCAGCGTAACACTCAAAATGGAAGCATAACACTCAAAACGGAAGCATAACACTCAAAATGGAGCACGTTCAGCTTCCGAAAAAAAGTTCGCAAACCGGAACACTTACTTCCGGGTTCGCAGTGTTTGGGTTCCAAGTTGTTTGAGTACCAAGGCGTTTAAGAACCAAGGTACCGCAGTATACATTTTATTAGAATAAGAATTGTTTAATTTATTACCTGCCCTTCACCCTGAGGTTCCAGGATGGGTTACAACATTACAACACAATATTTTAAACAGTTCAAAACAACTTGTAGTATCATGGCACCCATACCCTCCAACATTTCTCTGATGAAAATAGGTACATCCCATTCCATAATGATAATTTTACTATTTATAATTTACTATTACATCTTACTGGGTTGCCCCAGCCACTCTAGGCAGATTCCAATATATATATATAAAATTAATAAAACAGTAAACATTTTTTTTAAAAAAACTTCCCTATAGAGGATTGCCTTCAGACAGCTCAGGGGTCAGATAGCTCTGTACCCTTCAACATTTCTCCAGTGAAAATAGGGACATCCTAAGGGAAAGTGGGACATTCTGGGATAAAATCAGAAACTGGGACGGCTTTTCTAAATCAAGGACGTCCCTGGCAGTGGCAGAGCAAGCTGATCTGGCGCCTGGGGCCTGGGGCGGCGTGTGTGCCCTGCGCCCAGGGGCAGGGACAACCACCCATGGGGCGGGGTGAGCTGGGGCAGGACACCCCGTGGGGCCTCCAAGGAGTCTGCCTGCAATCTTCCACTCAGTTGCCCTACAGCTGAGGGGAAGGCGGAGGTCAGACAGTTTGGGGCAGCGCGGAGCCTGCAGGTGTCCAAGCCACCGCATCACTCCCAGGAGAGACGTGTGGTCTGGGCGCGCTGCAGGCCCCGTGTGCTGGTCCCGAGGGTTAAGCGTGAGGCGAGGTCCAAGTCCAGTCCGAGGTCAAGGGTGCGGTATGGGGGCTGTCTGTCAAAGCTGAAGCTGGGTCCAAGACAGGGAGTCAGGTGAGGTCAGGAACTCTCAGTGGCGTAGCGTGGGGGGTGCAGGGGGGGCCGGCCGCACCGGGCGCAACATCTGGGGGGGGCGCTCACACTCGCAGCTCTCTGCCCCTACCTGGCTCAGTCACTCTCTCTCACTGCAGTGCTGGCTGTGCGAATCCGATCCGAGCCACCGGGTCGCCGCCCACTGTGGAGGGGGTGGGTGCCAGGTGTGCTGTGCAGAGAGAGAGCGAGGGACTATCTGGGGGAGGGACAGTGCAGCGGCCGCCCAGCGCAGCACTGAGTGCGGGAGAGAACCACACCAGACCAGACCAGGCAGCAGCAAGAAGAAGCTGGCAGTGGCGGGCAGGTTAGGGGTTAGGGGGCACAAATTACTTGCCTTGCCCCGGGTGCTGACAAACCCAGTACGTACAACAAATCCTGATGGGACTTTTTCCCCATGATCTCAGCTTCTGTTAGATCAGAGGGAGATCATTCCCACAATTATTCCTGTTCTCGTATGAACAAGAAAGGGTTCTGGGTCACAATAAGAATTAAGAAGTCTGGGAAGGATTACAAAATGAAGCCAAAAGTTCGGCAAATGCAAGAAAAAGCAGTGGATATATCACATTCTGTGCACTGTTTCTGGGACTCCTGTGAGTTGTTCTGTTGCTTGTGGTTCGAGGACCCGACCCCCGCAATGTGAAATGAATACGCAAGGACACGTGATATAAGGTTAATGGGCAAGAAAAGGCCACAACTTTATTGATTACAGCAGTGAAAAGGTATTGGCTTAGGCATTGGTTTTCTGAAACAAGTGGGTTTATTCACCAGTAGGTGGAGCCTGTTGATGCTAATCCAACTATAGGCTCACCCCTGATGTCACCGAGGGTCGTGCCATGGCCTCCCGCCAAGCAGGCATCGGACAGAATACACAACCGCCAGATTCCTTTAACGGAATACCCAAAAATTGAAGGCATAGGCGATGGCCACACCTAGCCCTTTGACACACCACAACACATTATTCCAATGCTAACCTACCCACCAATACCACAAAAGTTGTGACGATTGCTACGAGGTAGGCGAAAAAACCAAAAAGCCTAATGCCAAATGGAAAAATTCCTACCAGGCCCCCTGGACAACCAGGGCGACCAACCTAAGGTCCATAGCAAGGCCAATGAACTAAGACCCTGAGCTCAAAGGGGGTGGAGGGTGGGTGACTCGCGACGTGACGACGGAGAGAAGAATGAGGCCGAGGAGGAGCTGGCGCCGCAGCAAAAGGCTGCTGTAAACGCCCCCTTGGAGGTACCTGGTTGGGTGCCTGCCGAGGGGCGTGGGCGCCAGCCAGGTGAGAGGAGGAGGCAGGAGGCTAACGCCCCCCTTCTAGGGGCGGAGCTTGGGCTCCCGCCCACAACCACTCCCCTCTCTTCCAGGGAGGAGAGTCTTTCTTAACAATATGCATAAGACCAGCTCCAATACATCCGCCATTCACAAGGGCTAAAGGGAGAACGCATTTCTACAGATGACCATATACACCTGCCATCTTGGTCCGAGGCTGAACGCTTGTTGCATGCGGATAAATATATATCTGGATTGGGGCTCTTATTATTATTATAATATTCTTCTTGTTCATTTTATGCTGCAATCTCTGTTAATGCCCTTAGGTTAACATGCGAGGGAAAAGCAGTTCAGCAGTTTTGCTTCCCATTCACAGTTCTTCTTTTCCCACATCGTAAAAAAGCATATAGATCTAGGGATTGGAAAAGAGCTCATTTAGAAGAAAAGAAGAAGTTGAGCAAGGAGCAGGGGAAGGTCTGCTGACCCAGAGCTGGACCCTGTGATTATTTTCTTCTTGTGCCCCCTTCCATGGGAAGTCCAGAGAATGGCAACACAAGAACAGCCCCCCCCGCCCCCGTTTGTGGAATGCTCTGCCCATGAAGGCTCACCTAGCACCACCTTTATCTATTTTTTAGGCTCCAGGCAAAAAGTTCCTTTTTACCTGGCCTTTCGGTTCTTAATCTGAAGGGTTTTAAGTACTATTAGTGGGGTGAGTTCTGTAAGGCCTGGGTTTTATTTGTATGGGGTGTTTGTTTGTTTGTTTGTTTGTTTGTTGTAATTGGTTTTATTGTTAATACTGTTTCGCCATTGTGTAAGTCACTTTGAGTCTTTTTAGTTGGCAAAGCAATTAATTTATTATTATTATTATTATTATTATTATTATTATTATTATTATTCACTAAATGGAAATACGGTGGTTCTTTGTACTTGCACATTCCTGTATTGGCCTCTGGAAGATGAAGGTGTTTGTGTTTTTGTGTAAAAGCATACTCTCCCACCTTTCTCAGATGAAAATAGGGAACGGTAAAGGGACCCCTGACCATTAGGTCCAGACGTGACTGACTCTGGGGTTGCGGCACTCATCTCGCTTTATTGGCCGAGGGAGCCAGCGTACAGCTTCCGGGTCATGTGGCCAGCATGATGAAATAGGTACATCCCATTATTATTATTATTATTATTATTATTATTATTATTATTATTATACTCCACCCATCTGACTGGGTTGCCCCAGCCAATCTGGGTGGCTTTCAACATATATGAAAACATAATAAAACATTAAACATTTAAAAACTTCCCTATACAGGGCTGCCTTCAGCTGCCTTTTAAACTGATCTCCTTGGCTTGGGGAAGGTCACATAATTAAACACCTCCCAACATTTCTTTGATGAAAATAGGTACATCCTGAGATCAAATCAGAAACCAGGATGCGTCTGTAAATCCAGGATTGCCCCTAGAAAATAGGGACTCTTGAAGGGTCTGTAAAATAAGTCAACTTAGCCCATCCCCAACTTGGTTCCTGTGTTCAGTGGAGAAGGGCATATCCACACACAGTCCAGAGTAGCCCTGACATCACAAAGAAAGATGATGACGACGACGATGGTTATTATTATTATTATTATTATTATTATTATTATTATTATGTATTACTTATTACTTATTACT
This sequence comes from Podarcis melisellensis, assembly GCF_964234715.1. Lineage (NCBI taxonomy): Eukaryota > Metazoa > Chordata > Lepidosauria > Squamata > Lacertidae > Podarcis > Podarcis melisellensis. The sequence continues at coordinate 118,575,287 of NC_138528.1, forward strand.
TATTACTTATTACTTATTACTTATACCGCGCCCATCTGGCCAGGCCTCTCCAGCCACTCTGGACGGCTTCCAACAGAATATTAAAAAACAACAAGAATAAAACATCAAAAACTTCCCTAAACAGGGCTGCCTTCAGATGTCTTCTAAAAGTCAGATAGTAGTTTATTTCCTTGACATCTGATGGGAGGGCGTTCCACAGGGCGGGCGCCACTACCAAGAATGCCCTCTGCCTGGTTCCCTGTAACCTCGCTTCTCGCAGGGAGGGAACCGCCAGAAGACCCTCAGAGCTGGAACTCAGTGTCCGGGCAGAACGATGGGGGTGGAGACGCTCCTTCAGGTATACTGGACCGAGGCCATTTAGGGCTTTAAAGGTCAGCAAAAACCCTTTGAACTGTGCTCGGAAATGTACTGGGATGGAAATCGGTGCCCAAATTGTGCAGCCAGACTTGTCTAAGTGTTGTCCCCAGCAGGGATAAAACATGCTTTTGGGGCGTTGCTTCAGGCAGCAAACCATCTTCGGCAAGCACCACACAGTCAGCACCTTCCTTCCTTCCTTCCGGATCGTTTCCCAAAAATCTGTATCAGCAACACTTGTTTGCTAAAGCTAGATGAACTTCCTGGTTATTAGGACTCGCCATTATGTTCCAGACCACTAAATTATTGGCTCTTAATGCTGTGACTCAGAGAGGGGCTCTGCCAAATGACTCGGTGATCTTCTCTTCTAGCTAAGCCAGCCTAGCTTGTAATTTGAGGAGTCCAAAAGGGATAATAACAACGCTCCTTGTTGTGTGGCTTAACACCGACTGCACAAAACAATTCACCACACTGGCTTCCGTTAAAAACACAGGGAATGGTGACTTATTGATACCTGGGCAGTGCCCATACACGGGAACTCCTCTTAACTGATACTTTTCTTCATCTATTTTTACTATGCATTGGTGATGGTTATTGTTAAAAAGCAGTTTGAGCGTGTGCTCTGTCTTATCCAGAAGTAGGTCGTCTGAAGTGATTTTTGCTGAGTACAAAATTACAAGACTGGCTTCATAATAATACTCTTTGCTTGATTTAACGAACCATTGGCATAGTAACTGCTTGGTTTGATGTTAAAATAAGGAACCCTGCCAGGCTGGACTTCATCTTAAGTCTACAAGGCACAAACTTTTTTTTTTTTTGTCCCCAATTCTTGGCTGCTGAGAGGTTTACTGTCTTTGAGCTTCTGTTACCTGTTATTATTACCTGTTATGACTTATCAAGTTGCCCAGAAAGAACTGAGAGTCCTTGAACTGAAAAAGGTTCCCCAACTCTGGCATAGAAATAAGTGCTGGAAGTATACAAATGTTTCTATTTTCCCTCATGAAATACTGACGGGTAAGTTAAACAACACTTTCTGCATTTCCCAGAAACAACTGAAGACATTTCTGGATGAATATAGGTCTCTGCCCATGGGTGTCTACCTTGTACAGTGGTACCTCGGGTTACATACGCTTCAGGTTACAGACTCTGCTAGCCCAGAAATAGTGCTTCAGGCAAAGAACTTTCTTTCAGGATGAGAACAGAAATCACGCAGCAGCAGCGGGAGGCCCCATTAGCTAAAGTGGTGCTTCAGGTTAAGAACAGTTTCAGGTTAAGAACGGACCTGCGGAACAAATTAAGTACGTAATCAGAGGTACCACTTTATTGTTTTTATCTGCTTTCTGTGCTGTTTTTAAAACCGATTTTTAAAGCTGTTTTTATTCAATTTTGCCTTGAGAAGTGCAATATATTTTTCTAGGAAAAGAGGTGCTGGGATTCATTCTCTTAGAACGGCAATGGTGCCCATCTGAGGGGGGCCGGTTCCAGCGAGTTCCAGCTTGGGGGGGGGAGGCCTGGCCTTTAGACACATGTGTCAAAGACGATCAATGAATAAATAAGTTAAATGTAGGACTAAGGTTTTATTTATTTATGTAGAACAAATGCACTTGATGCACCACACTTCAAATCAAATAAATGCATTTATGTACCACATTTGGAATGAATGAATGAATGAATGAATGAATGAATGAATGAATGAATGAAGCATATAGTAATAATGTATATACAACAGGTGCTTCTTTGCACCTGGTCCAGGAAACAAGCAACAATAGGCACAAGCGACGGTATTAAAAGTTTGTTTACGCAGTTGAGATGCACTCCATGAAGGAGAACACAGTTGTAAATGTCCTTTGGAAGCCGAACGTCCGACACGGCTTCCAACTAAGTGCAGGAAGCTCCTGCAGCCAATCGGAAGCCGCACCCTGGCCCGCCCTTCTAGAACTCACCACTCTCAACGAACTCTCAACTGCCTCCTCCCCAACATTCAAACTCGCTTTCAAAGCCTGAAAGGACCCTGCTGTACTGCTGTACTCTTTCTACAACAGTGACTGAGTTTCCCAAGGTGAGAGCCTGGAAGCTACAATTCCCAGGATCATTTTAGGGACATCATGTGCTATAAATGCTCATTAGATGCACTTTCTATATACAGTGGTACCTCAGGTTAAGTACTTAATTCGTTCCGCAGGTCTGTTCTTAACCTGAAACTGTTCTTAACCTGAAGCTCCACTTTAGCTAATGGGGCCTCCAGCTGCAGCTGCACCGCCGGAGCACAATTTCTGTTCTCATCCTGAAGCAAAGTTCTTAACCTGAAGCACTATTTCTGGGTTAGCGGAGTCTGAAACCTGAAGTGTATGTAACCTGAAGCGTATGTAACCCGAGGTACCACTGTATATCTATATATTTATCTGGAACTCCTCCAACCAATCAGACTAACTGAGCTTGTTTCTTCCTTTGGAGAGAGGCAGGCCAGAACAAAGGGGGAAGGGCTCCCACCTCACGTAAGTGGAAATGCCAATTGAATGCCCTATATTATAGGAATGCTTCCTTTCCATGTCCCCCACCCTCATGCGCCAGACTGCTGCTAGCATGGCTGGGAGCCAGGGATTTGCTGATTCCTTCATTTTCTTTGCAGGGAGGGAGCCTTTCCCCAATGTGTACTGTGTTCTGGCAAAACCCCTGGAGAGACGTGGTGACCATCAGGTACTGGGCAGAGGGAACGAAGAGGTCCTTGTGAAACATGTTTGGGGAGTCCTAGAAACACTCTCCCCACCTGTGGCTTCCGGAAAGTGCTTTTCAGAAGCATTACTCTCTCCAACCGGGAGTATGCAACCATCTGCACCATGCAATTGTCTCACCCTCTTTGAAAGCTACCTCATCCGAGATGCTCTCATGGGGCATCTGATTGTCCTTGGCTTCCACTACAGGATTGCCAGGTGAAATATTCTCAGAGTCGAGAGTGGATTTCATGCTCTTTATTCAGCTCATAGTGGTGAGGAGGAATGGAAGTTCCCCCAGAATGTCTACTTTATATTATTTACAAGAGGGGCCTCACATGATTGGCTAATTCTGGGATTCTCCTATAGGCCAATCAGATTATGGATTCACTTCCACCTGGAGTTGGATTGGGTGGCTCTTGTGGACCAATCAGACTGCTGCATTCTGGATCCTATTGTTCTAGGACCAATCAGACTGCTGCATTCTGAATCCTATTGTTCTAGGACAAATCAGACTGCTGCATTTTGGATCCTATTCAACTTAGTACATAACGTGTATGTACATAACAGTACACGACAGTCAAAGTACATAACAGTACATAACAGTACATGACGGTCAAAGTGGAGAGAGAAGCCTTTCAATATTTGGTGTGGCTAAGACAGCTGAATGTGCACCCATTCTCATATGATGTCCTTCTTCCTCCACAGGGCCACACCTCCAGGGATGAGGCTCCAGCTCCGGCCCCCTGGATGAAGAACCGGACAACATCCCGGCGGTTCCCGGCTGACGTCCCTCACAATGCTTCCCCGCTGCCCCTTCTCCAAATGGGCATGGCTCCTTCCCGGCCCAGTTTGGCACAGAAGCAGCAGCCAAAGTTTCCTCCCATTAAAACAGCTTCTCGGGTTATTTTTGAGAGGGAGGAGACTTTGGCTGCTGCTTCTGTGCTAGGCCGGTTGGGACAGAGCCGAGACACCCATACGGAGTAGAAGTGGGGAGCACTTATAAGATCAGGTAGGAGGAAATGCCCCTTCCCAGGTCTCCCACCCTCCTGCCCCAGACTGGGGCTAGCGTGGCTGGGAGCCAGGCGTCTGCTGATGTCTCCGTTTCCTTTGCAGTGAGGGAAAAGTTCAGCCGGAGAACTGCCGCATTCCAGGAGGGACTGGAGCCCAGACTATGGCCTCTCGCCTCTGAGGTAATGGGACAGGGGGGAGGAGGGGGCCTTAGGAAACAAACCAGAAGGGCCTGCGGGATCAGGCCAAGGGATCACCTGGTCCAGCCTCCTCTTCTCCCAGGGGCCACCCAGATGCCACTGTGAAAGCAGCAAACAGGATTTGAGCCCAAGAAGCAGTGCATAGCGTTGAGTTCTCTGTACTTCAAATATCCCTTCTTTCTTGCAGGATCTCCTGTCTGAACCACTGTGGTTGCTGCCCAAGCCTCCCCCAAAAAGACCAGATAAGAGGAAGGGAATCTTTGCATGGGGCAGGGAGGACACCCTACAAGCTGAGCGTACGTGTTCATGCTCTGGGTGCATTTCTGAAAAAAAGGCATACACTGATGATGATGATGATGATGATGATAATAATAAATTTTAAAAATTGTATTTATATCCCGCCCTCCCCAGCCGAAGCCGGGCTCAGAGCGGCTAACATCAAACGTATAACACATTAACATAAAATCAGACAATCAATTAAAATACATCTTCAGATCAGGATCAGAATAAAATCCAATCGGATAGCAACCCGCAGATTAGGGTTGGAGACCTTAAATGCTCACCAGGCCCAACTGTTCGTGCTGAACTTATATGGGCCTGTGAGAAAAATTGGGAGGCCACTTTCATGCAAGTTCTTATGAAAGGGGAGAGGGAGTCAGACTGAAGCCCAACCAAAGGCCTGGCAGAACAGCTCCGTCTTGCAGGCCCTGTGGAAAGATGTCAAGTCCCGCAGGGCCCTAGTCTCTTGTGACAGAGTGTTCCACCAGATTGGAATAAGGTGGGTTTGGGGACTGGGGACCTTCCTACAGGGGTTGCTTGACTACAACTCCCATTGTCCTTGACCACTGTCCTTTCCCCCCTTCTTTTTTATAAAAAACACAGCTTGAGGATTCCCCAGTGATGCCAGCTGGAGGAAGGAAGAGGCATTGGGTGACGGTGCAAAGATGAATTCCAGAGCGTTTGGATCTCAGCTGAAGGACTGTGTTCCGGTTTCTGATTTTTCAGCTGCTGAAGCATTTGAAAGCTGTGATGTGACAAATAGAGGCTTTACAAATCTGTAGGGCGAACTTTCCCCTGTTCATCCTTTGGTCATACCGGATTGTTATGTACTGAAGTTCTCACCCTGGGCCAGCAGGGGGATACTTTAGATAGTTTTCACTCAGGTCCACATATGCAAATAAGGAATTGAAAGTGACGTTCAGTGATTGGATAGTTACAGAAAATAGTTACAGTTGCGTTGTAGTGGAGGTCTATATAAGCAGGCTGGCTGAACCCTTCAGCTCAGTTATGTTCTGGCTTGTGAATAAACAAAAGCTGTTTGAAGAATCGCTGTGTCGTCTGATATGTTCACCCACAACTTAACACAGATAATTTTGTTGTTGTTAAATCAAGATAAGATGAAATTTTCTACTCTGAGAAATATTCAGGGGCTGCATGCACCTCTGAAGCTGCAAATGGAATTCTAAGCAGTGAAGCAGGTCCTGCGTCTTCCCTTCCTTCCTAGTTCTAACTTGTCCCTGGATATCTGGAAAGGCAACTGTGACTGCCTTGGTTTTGAGGCTATTCAGAGTGAAGGAATGGGAGATCCTCATCTTTTGGTTGAACACAAACTTGGTTTATTATAATGTGCACATACTCCATCCTTCTGTTCATGAAAATGTTTCTTACCTGTGTCCCTGTGGGTTCAAGTAAATCGTATAAACAGTAGTTGTACAGCACTTGTTTTGATACACACAATCTCTCACCTACCTTGATGAAAACAAGGCACATTAAATGCTTAAATATATTACTTTTGTTCTGTGTTTACTGTCAGTACAAATGTCTTGTAACTGGGTATTTTTTAGAAAAATCAGGAAATATCTCTATTCAGGGCAATTACTGTTTCATGTCTGCAACTGTGGAACTGTAGACATTAAAAAGTCTATAGAAAGGGGACATTTAAGATTGAATGTTCTTTGCCATATATAACCCAGTATTTGCTGTTTAATCTTTCTTTCCTTGTGCTTGATGACTTGACATGCCATCTTTTAAAAACAATGAGTAAAATTTTCTATAAAAGCAACAAACAAAACAAATACAGTGGTACCTCGGGTTAAGTACTTAATCTGTTCCGGAGGTCCGTACTTAACCTGAAACTGTTCTTAACCTGAAGCACCACTTTAGCTGCTGCCGCGCCGCCAGAGCACAATTTCTGTTCTCATCCTGAAGCAAAGTTCTTAACCCGAGGTAATATTTCTGGGTTAGCGGAGTCTGTAACCTGAAGCGTATGTAGCCTGAAGCATATGTAACCCGAGGTACCACTGTAAACAAAAAACCCAAGCTCCCCACCGGGGCAACCCAAGTTCTGAAGAGTTCAGGCTGTCTCAATTTGGGAAATGAGCAATGGCAGAAGAGGGAGAGATCAGCTCATCGGCACACAGCCTCTAAGACTGTCCCTAGAGTGAGAAAACTTCCCAAATTAAATCCAAATAAGGAGAGAGAAATCAAAGAATTAGTGGGACAACTTTTGTAAATTGTCTGGGAGTGAAATAAGGGAGTCCACTCTAGAGCTGGTCAGAACCGCGTGGGGAAAATCAGACTGGAAAGAACCAGGTACAACTAAACCTTTAGTCTCAGAGCATCTGGGCATAGAAGGGATCAAAGAACTGTAGAGCTGGAAGGGACCACAAGGACCATCTAGTCCAACCCCCTGCAATGCACGAGCCCCACGTTGTCATGCAGGGGGTTGGACTAGATGACCCCCGGTGTCCCTTCCAAATCTACAATTCTTTGATTCTAATACAAATGCTGTGAATGGCATGTATCTGAGGGGCTGCGATGACCCACTAAGTTGCATCCTGCAGGGATAAATGCCTCACCCTGAAGAGAGACTGCTTCCCATCACTCAGTTAGAACTCTAAGGGTTGGGCAACCAGAAGCAGGAAGAAAAGGGACGCGGGTGGCGCTGTGGTCTAAACCACAGAGCCTAGGGCTTGCCGATCAGAAGGTCGGCGGTTCAAATCCCCGTGACGGGGTGAGCTCCCGTTGCTCGGTCCCTGCTCCTGCCAACCTAGCAGTTCGAAAGCACGTCAAAGTGCAAGTAGATAAATAGGTACCACTCCGGCGGGAAGTTAAAGCGTTTCCGTGCACTGCTCTGGTTCGCCAGAAGCGGCTTAGTCATGCTGGCCACATGACCCGGAAGCTGTTCGCCGGCTCCCTTGGCCAATAAAGCGAGATGAGCACCGCAACCCTAGAGTCAGCCACGACTGGACCTAATGGTCAGGGGTCCCTTTACCTTTACCTTTAGCAGGAAGAAAGTAAAGAAAAATCTGTTCCAGGATCTGTTTACTTATTAATGCTCTGCATGGGCACCAGGGCACATGAGCAATCAGCAACAGAGGGGCATCTTATTCACATATATTTTCCAAATACATTCTAGGTGGTTAGTTATGCCCCACTGAAGCCAACTTGTACTTTTTCCTATTATTGTGACTCGCAATTGCTACCTTCATATACCAAAAGCATTTCTATTGCTAAAGGAGCAATCCTATAGCCAGTGTGGTGTAGTGGTTAAGAGCGGTGGACTCGGAATCTGGCGAACCGGGTTCGCATCTCCGCTCCTCCACATGCAGCCACTGGGTGACCTTGGGCCAGTCACACTTTTCTGGAGTCTCTCAGCCCCACTCACCTCACAGAGTGTTTGTTGTGGGGGAGGAAGGGAAAGGAGAATGTTAGCCGCTTTGAGACTCCTTAAGGGGAATGAAAGGCGGGATATCAAGTCCAAACTCTTCATCTTCTTCTTCTATAGCAAGATCCCCTGGGATGAGCAGGTTAGCATCCACTGGATCTCTAGCTGAGCCAGGAGGTTCCTGGAGAAGCTGGACTACACAGGCTTAACTCCCTTATCCTCAGCTCAGCAGGAGAGAATCTGGTGTACGGTATCTCCCTCAGCCTGGCTTAGCCAGAACCCAGACAACTGAGATGAGTTTGGCTGATCTGAAACTGGCATAAGCCCTGAAAGAGGGTGGGACTTAGGCAGGATCCTAGGCCTATTAACAGACCCAGCAACTCAGTGTAACTCAAGCACAATAACTCAAGCAGTGTAACTCAAGCAGTGGAGGCGATAGATGTACCCCCCCCTTTATTTGTTTGTTTTGTAGCACAAGAAATTATATTTCTATGCTGCTTTTCATTTGCATGAATCGCAAAGTGGCCTACAAACAATAAATAACAATGACGTAATAGAACATCACAAAAGCAACATAAATCTTGTGTACAGGATTAGTCTCCATGTGGATGAGCCTCAGTGCTGGGAGAACGGCTGAGTTTTGTTTCACTTTCAAAGCATCTCTGCTTCTCACTACATACCAAGCAGAGATCTTTGTTTAAAAACAAACTCTTAGTCGGTTTTCTAATAAATCGGCTTATAACCCTGACTCGTGAAGCTGGTTCCTCCGCTGAGAATATATGTTATAAGGGGGGTGTAGGGATAGGGTAGGACCACAATCAGCAACTGGAATACCTGAAGATGCTGTTTTCAACAAGAAAAAAAGGAAAGGAGCAGAAGTGAAAACCAGACCTGAAGTCATTTCCTCTGATCTGAAAACCCAAATTGGCCCAATCACAGTCATGGCCATCCAAACAGTCCTGCCCTGTAACCAAGAGGGGGTATCCTGTTTGACCCCACTGCAACATGTGTTCTCCATGAAGGAGAACACGCTTGCGAATGTCCTTTGGAAGCTGAACGTCCAACACAGCTTCTGAGTGCAGGAAGCTCCTGCAGCCAATCAGAAGCTGCCCCCTTGCACCCCCCCCCACTTCTAGAACCCACCACTCTCAACAAACTCTCAACTGCCTCCCCTGCAACATTCAAACTCGCTTTCAAAGCCTGAAAGGACCCTGCTGTACTGCTGTACAGTCTCCGCTATGACTGAGTTTCCCAAGGTAAGAGCCTAGAAGCGACAATGCCCAGGATCATTTTGGGAATATCATGTGCTTTAAATGCTCATTAGATGCAATTTAAATCATAGGATCATAGAATTGTAGAGTTGGGAGGGACCCTGAGGGTCATCTAGTCTAACTCCCTGCAATGCAGGAATATCAGCTAAAGCATCCATGGCAGACGGCCATCCAACCTCTGCTGAAAAACCTTCAAGGAAGGAGAGTCTACCGTCTTCCAAGGGATTCCTTTGAGATATTGACAGGGCTGCATGGTGTGGCTCTCATATCCATGTCCTGAGAGACAGAGAGCAAAACATTTCTCTCTCCCCTTTCTCCACCCCATGCAGAATTGCAAGGGGGCAGTGCATCTGGCTGGGAAGAAGATGGTTGGAGTTTGGAGCCCAGCCAGGGCTGGCTGTGGGCAGGATCCTGGCATTGCCGTGGGTTGGACTAGAAGACCCACGGTGGCATCATCCCAGCACTCTTTGACACCCACACCCACACACCCCTTGATTTTATTTCTATTAATTGAGCTGGCTGACAACCCAGCAGCCTGGCCCCTGTTTGGCAGCTGATGTCACAAAGTGCTGCTTTGCAAGCAAGCCTTACAGTGCCCTGCAAAAGGGATGCCTGTCAGATGACGGTGAGAGACTTGAGACAGTTTATCATCACTCTGATGATCAAATGGATTCTGAAGGTAGGAGGCCCAGAGGAGATGAGTGGCATTATTATTGTTGTTGTTGTTGTTGCTGTTGTCACCCACCACTGGTACATATAGCTTACCTTGTTCACAGATGTCAGTTTGGCAGGTCCTCAGCTGTGGTCCCCCGATTATATTTTCTGTTGTGACGATCCGGTTGCCTACAAGGTTGAACCATATGACTTTTCCATGCCTCTATTTTCTTAACTCTAAGGCTGCGTACACATCACACCTTGAAGTCTTGGCGTGCCAAGAATATATAACCTTCGGGCCAACCCTCTAAACGGTAACATCAAAATCTTCCCAACAACCCAAATTGGCCCAATCACAGTCATGGCCATCCAAACGGTCCCGCCCTGTAACCAAGAGGGGGTGTCCTGTTAGACCCCACCACAACACATGCTCTCCATGAAGGAGAACATGCTTTATCCCAAACACAACCTCACAGCTAAGAACCCGGAACAGTTTCTTGGCTATACTTCCATATCAGAGCCAGTGTGGTGTAGTGGTTAAGAGCGATAGACTCAATCTGGGGAACCGGGTTCGCGTCTCCGCTCCTCCACATGCAGCTGCTGGGTGACCCTGGGCCAGTCACACTTCTCAGCAGTCTCTCAGCCCCACTCACCCAGTGGCATAGCGTGGGGGGTGCAGGGGGGCCCGGCCGCACCGGGCACAACATCTGGGGGTTAGGGTTAGGGGGCGCAAATCCACGGGTTAGGGGGCACAAATGCACAGGTTAGGGGGTCAAATTACTTGCCTTGCGCCGGGTGCTGACAACCCATGCTACGCCACTGCACTCACCTCACAGAGTGTTTGTTGTGGGGGAGGAAGGGAAAGGAGAATGTTAGCCGCTTTGAGACTCCCTACGGTAGTGATAAAGCGGGATATCAAATCCAAACTCTTCTCTTCTTCTTCTCTTCTTGCTGACCGTGTTTCATTCTCTACAGAACATTCTTGCCCCAAAGAAAGACTTGAACTTGCCCAATATTCATGAAGTTGCCCAAATTCAGCTTACAGCTGCTCCTTCTTGCAACTTGTCACCACAGGGCTGTGGAGCAACTGTCCTACCCTGAGGGAAGGGGGCACATCTCCATTGGAGAGCAGCCATACTGCAAAGGAAAACACAGAGAGGGCAGCCAATTTTGAGGGGGGAAACTGGTGTTATCTGCTATGTCCTGCCTATTAACTAGTATGGCCTGTTGTCGCGTGACCAAGGATGAGAGGATTCACATTGTTCCATTCCTTGACTGCTGTTACTATTCGGTGTGATCAGGCCCTTAGTTTTTTTATTATTTAATATTTTCATTGGAGGACCACGCACCAATACATACAACTATCACTGCCATTATAAGCCAAGCTGAGGGTTGCCAGGTTCACCTGATTTGCAAAAGGAGAATAGCTTTTCCTTTCAAGGACTGCTCCTGTTGAGAAAGTTAAGTAACCTCCTAGAACTCCCCCATTCTTTCACCATAGGACATCCGCCCTCATTTTTTTTAACAGCATATATTTTATGGTACAGGGGAAATTAATATGCCTGTTACTTGTTGTTGTTGTTGTTGTTTAGTTGTTTAGTCGCGTCCAACTCTTTGTGACCCCATGGACCAGAGCACGCCAGGCACTCCTGTCTTCCACCGCCTCACGCAGTTTGGTCAGACTCATGTTTGTAGCTTCGAGAACACTGTCCAACCATCTCGTCCTCTGTCGTCCCCTTCTCCTTGTGCCCTCAATCTTTCCCAACATGAGGGCATTTTCCTGGGAGTCTTCTCTTCTCATGAGGTGGCCAAAGTATTGGAGCCTCAGCTTCAGGATCTGTCCTTCCAGTGAGCACTCAGGGCTGATTTCCTTCAGAATGGAGAGGTTTGATCTTCTTGCAGTCCATGGGACTCTCAAGAGTCTCCTCCAGCACCATAATTCAAAAGCATCAATTCTTCGGCGATCAGCCTTCTTTATGGTCCAGCTCTCACTTCCATACATCACTACTGGGAAAACTATAGCTTTAACTATACGAACCTTTGTCGGCAAGGTGATGTCTCTGCTTTTAAAGATGCTGTCTAGGTTTGTCATTGCTTTTCTCCCAAGAAGCAGGCGTCTTTTAATTATGTGGCTGCTGTCACCATCTGCAGTGATCATGGAGCCCAAGAAAGTAAAATCTCTCACTGCCTCTATTTCTTCCCCTTCTATTTGCCAGGAGGTGATGGGACCAGTGGCCACAATCTTCGTGTGTTTTTTTATGTTGAGCTTCAAACCATATTTTGCGCTCTCCTCTTTCACCCTCATTAAAAGGTTCTTTAATTCCTCCTCACTTTCTGCCATCTGCAAAAATGCAGTGCTTTGATAACTCATATAAAGTTCTTTCTTAGATAAAGGCAGGGTGAATGCTTACAAAGCCTATGCATATTTAAAATTAAAAAATTCCCCGTCAGCTTTGCAAGGACTAAAGCGAAATCCTGTAGAAGAAAGGAAACAGAGCTTGGCAACATTTTGCTTGTGGTTAAGTGTAAGCCTTAAAATGCCTGCCAAGAAAACAGGAAAGAGGGACAAGGAAGCTGAACTTTACCCTACATTGCAGCTGAGATCTAATAGAAATGTGAAGTGCTTTTGTGCCTCTCAGAACATGTGTTCATTTGGAAAGGGGGGGGGGGATCAAATCTATATACTTACGCAATACTATATACTTATGTGAGGGGAATGAGAGTATTGGCATGCATTGACCAGCTCTTCTGAAGGAGCAGGGAGATCACGGTGGGGGTTTTGCCTAAGGCCCCTCCAAAACCCTTGTTTACCAGGAAGTCGAGCTGACATGTGAGAACATGCTTGAACTGGTGACAAAGTTCTTCAGAGTTTAAGGTTTCTCTGACTCTTTCTGGGGTAGCTTATGCCAAAGTTTCATCACACCGTCATTCACAGTGGCCACTTAGCACCGCGATAAATAAATGAGAGATAAATATTTGCACAAAATCTCTCCAACACTAATTGTGTGTGTGTGTGTAGATGCACATGTAGAAATAATTGCTGCAATTTAACAGACGTATGGTACATTTCCATATCCGTCAACTGTCCTGGGAAAACTGGGGCACCCCGTTTTCTCGTGTGACGGTATGATAGCCATTTTGAGCACCACGATTTCACACTGTGACCTTCTTCTTTTTTTCAACGGATATGAGAGATTTATTCGGATGCTTGCTCAAAAGAATTTGAAAAAGTTAATTTTTGAAAAAGTTATTAAAAAAAAACATTGAGTGCTCCCTCTCTCTCTCTCTCTCTCCCTCTCTAAATTTCTTCCCACGCTCTCTGTTTTCTCCAGTCAAGTCTCTGCTGCTCAGAATCATTGGATGTAGGTGTCTAATCTTTTTTTCTTTTCTTTTTTAAATAACTTTTTTATTCAAAATTTTAAAAAAATATTATCCAGAAACATATCATCCTTATTTTTCACCCCATTTTTCCTCCCTCCCCCCCAGAACCCCACCCCCACCCCCCGACTTCCCTCAGTTCCAGTCTTTGGTTTCTCTAAAAATGCTATTTTCTGCATGTTACACAGTTGTATAGATCCTCAAACTATTTAGCTGATTATTATCTATAAAAAGTTTGTGAATGTTTATTGAAATCGATTTCACACCGTGACCTGGAGCCTGGAAAAAAAATGCCCGGAAGATGCACTGCCCAGTTTTGGGCCTGGACATGTTGGAGGTTACGCATCTCACCATAGTGGAGAAGACTGTGAGAAGGTGGAGTGTGCCCTGTGTGTGCCCTGTCTGCTGCTCATGGTGCCAACTGTGGACTGCAAGCTTCAAGGTCCCTCCTGATCTCCTTTATAAGGGTTCCTTGTGATTAAACTGCACTTGGACCAGACAACCCTTCAGTTATGGGGGATACTTCCAAATAGAACTAGGACACATGGCCACCCTGCTTTTTAAGAGCAGGTTCTTAAATTGCAAAATAGAAGCTTGCACAGCGCCACTCCTTCCTGTACCCCTGGGATAACATTAAAAACAATGACGTCAGTTTGGCATTGGATAGGGCAGTTATTAAAGTGGTATCCGTGAAATGCTTTAAGCTTCTGTTTTACTTCTGGCACAAAATTTGACAGTTCAGCAGCAAGAGCATAGATAAGAAGGGCAAACCGGGTCCATAATATTATACACGAGTAAATCACGATAGCCCCAGGCTACTCCCTCAAGCTTTTCTGGCTTTAGCTGACTAGAAATCTGCCAAGTCATGAACTGCTGAGTCACTTTTTAAATTGTGCAAGAATTTGGCAGAGAGAGAGAGAGAGAGAGAGAGAGAGAGAGAGAGAGAGAGAGAGAGAGAGAGAGCATCCTAATCTAATTATTAATAGGCAGGGTGTAAAAAGTTGTTGAGAAGTATAATTCACATGCTGCAGATTACTCTTTGTCAACCTGGTGCCCCCACCCCCCCACCCCAGTTTACAGGGCAGATGGAAGTTGCAGGACAAAACAGCTTGAGGACACCTAGTTAGTAAAGGCTGTGAAGTTGAACACTTTTCATTTTTTATTTATAATTAAGCAGTTAATTAAATTTGTATACCGCCCTTCATCAGTAGATCTCAGGGCAGTTCACGGGATAAAAACTCAAAATACAAAATAAAAACAAGAACAAAACCCAAACAAATGAATAGCCTTCCCCCCATACCCTTCTACAGCCACATGTTAAAAGGAAATAGGATGTTAAACAGCCCAAAGGCCTGCTTGAAGAGGAATGCTTTTGCCTGGTGCCTAAAGGTATATAATGAAGGCGCCAGACGAACCTCTCTTGGGAGAGGATTCCGCAAACAGGGAGCCCCGTTCTCTCGTGTTGCCACCCTCTGAATCTCTCATGGACATTTGTTTGGCTTCTTCGGTTTCCCTTTTCTCTTTGACCTCTTGAACCTAATTTGCACTTGATTTGAAGATTTACATAAGAAAAAATTAAAATCACAACAATAAATAACAGGCTCTCAAGACTTAATAGTATCTTGGTATATTTAGGTCTGAAATGCGGGGGGAACTTCTATAACTGGCTGTCTACTGGGGTGACATTCCGGGGGGGGGGCGTCTTTTCATTCTTCAAATGGAGCACCTTTGGAGTCAAACTAGTTTCCATCACATTTAGGAATGTGGGTTTAGGATTGCAGCCTTTGTCATCATTGTGAAACAGATCTAATTCCCTCTTTAACCCATCTGTGTTGTTGTTGTTGTTTAGTCGTGTCCAACTCTTTGTGACCCCCTGGACCAGAGCACGCCAGGCACTCCTGTCTTCCACTGCCTCCCACAGTTTGGTCAAACTCATGCTGGTAGCTTCAAGAACACTGTCCAACCATCTCGTCCTCTGTCGTCCCCTTCTCCTTGTGCCCTCCATCTTTCCCAACATCAGGGTCTTTTCCAGGGAGTCTTCTCTTCTCATGAGGTGGCCAAAGTATTGGAGCCTCAGCTTCAGGATCTGTCCTTCCAGTGAGCACTCAGGGCTGATTTCCTTCAGAATGGATCGGTTTGATCTTCTTGCAGTCCATGGGACTCTCACGAGTCTCCTCCAGCACCAGAATTCAAAAACACCAATTCTTCGGCAATCAGCCTTCTTTATGGTCCAGCTCTCACTTCCATACATCACTACTGGGAAAACCATAGCTTTAACTATACAGACCTTTGTTGGCAAGGTGATGTCTCTGCTTTTTAACCCTTCTGTAATAGTGGCCAAAATACCATAGAAAGAGTTTACTGGAGCTTTTAGGGGATAGATGGTGATTGTGAGAATGGAACAGCTTATCTTCTTGACATATCAAACATGGCTTCCAGACCTTCCATCTTCAGGAATTCCTTCCCGCATCTATTTGTATGCTAAGGAAATTTTGTTTGTTGTAGAACACAGTCAGTTCACATAGAGAGCTGGACATCCTTATTTGTAAGGTCCCACTGTGGCCCTGGAGAAACAGAGAAGAGACTGTACCCTTTCCCTAGAGTTTCCAACATGGTACCCATGGGCACCACATCACCTGCCGCAACCCCCTTGGTGCCTGCCAAGGCCTCCCTGCCCCTACCAAATTTTTAAACGTTATTTTTAAATGGTCGTTTGGTTGGGAGAAGATTGCCTGTTTTCCCCTGCTTTTTTGTCTCTGTTTAGCTGACAAGGCACGTTGTATTTTGCCTGGTATTTTGTGGGGGGACGGAACAGTTCTGAGCACTGACATTTTTTCTTTCTGCGAAATGGGTATTTTGTGGCACCTGTGACAGTTACTTCTGTCAAATGTGCTCCCTGGTCCAGAAAATTTGGGGATCCCCCCGTTCTCCCCTCTCCCACATCTGTGCCTAGCAAGAAAACCCACCTAGCACAGTGGTGATAAACCAATACATCTTTCAGGCAAGATCTGCTGCCATTAGTGATATTTTTCTTGGGAAACACAGAGCTTCCAAGGGACTCCCTAGGATGCACTTTGGAAACTACTGGTCTAAGGCATCCCTAAGTTTTAAAAGGGACCCAGGTGGTGGTGTGGGTTAAACCACAGAGCCTAGGACTTGCCGATCAGAAGGTCAGCGGTTCAAATCCCCGTGACGGGGTGAGCTCCCGTTGCTCAGTCCCTGCTCCTGCCAACCTAGCAGTTTGAAAGCACGTCAAAGTGCAAGTAGATAAATAGGTACCACTTCGGCGGGAAGGTAAACGGCGTTTCTGTGTGCTGCTCTGGTTTGCCAGAAGCGGCTTAGTCATGCTGGCCACATGACCCGGAAGCTGTACGCTAGCTCCCTCGGCTAATAAAGTGAGATGAGTGCCACAACCCCAGAGTCGGTCACGGCTGGACCTAATGGTCAGAGGTCCCTTTACCTTTTTAAGTTTAAAAAAGAAAGAAATGTGAAAAATTCCAACAGTGTACAGTACATGTCTTCTGCTGTTTAGTCTTGTCAGAGCTGTATCCAAACCATGACATTTGTCCCTTGATGTAGCTTTTAGACCTTTGCAGGTGATGGGAGTTCAGGGCTTTTTACGCTGCAAACAATATCTGAGCGGGTTCTGTCAGGATAACAGCTGAGCAAACATTGCAGACATTTTGGCTTCAGTCCCACTGCTTCTTCTCAGCTGGGTGGAGTAAGTGGCAAAAAAAAATTCCCCCATCTCTTTCTATGTACTTGACTATGGTCAACATGCTTCATTCCCAGAAATGAACTGTCAGTAGTTAAGGGAGGGTTTCCTTTTCAAAGTAAAGGCCAGCTCTTTTTAATGTATTTCTAAAAAAAATCAGAGTTGCGACCAAGTTTTTGAGTACATCGGAATGCTTCTCCCAACTAGATGTTAAGCGAACAAACCAACTCCAAATGAAAGGTGTGTGTGTTTTCGCAAGGTGTAATAATCTGCCATTGAAATTATGTAAGTCGGCAGTCAATCAGATCTGCCTGTGGCATATATAGGGGCCCCCACAGTATTCCAATTAGTGTGAAAGACAGTTTTGAATAACTGACTTGAAATATAATTTTCTAAAGGGAGCATAGTCATTGCATCTTGGACCCTTTCCCCTTTGATACAACCAAATCGTCTTTGTGACCAGCACAATATAATACAATTAAGCCTGCCTGCAATGCGTCACACATTTACCTGAGTGTAAGTCTCATTGATCCTAATGGGATTTATGTCAGACTGTCCGACAACAGAACAGGTCATCTATTCCATTTCAAGACTATTAAGAGACTACTGGCTTGAGTCTTTTCCCATTATGCCCTGAAACAGCTCCCTCCACTACCACCCGCCTTATCAATTTTTGCATTTCCCTTAACATCCATCCTCAAAACGAGTTTTAGTGAACTTCAACATTCAGCAGGGCAGCGCCACAGCTACAAACTCCTGGCAGTGGAATCAGAGGCTTCCCAAGAGAGTGAGAGGTCTCAGCTATGCATACTGAAACACCTTCTCCATCTTGTTTCTTAAATAATTTTGGATTAATTTCTATTGGGGGTTCTATTGCGCAACAGTGTGTCATTGGGTCAGATGCAAAGGTTCCCTTCCTCTGACAAAGGATGTATGTTTTAGGAGGATGTTGCAGATCGAAACAATCACAGCAAAGGACCTTTAACTTCTTTCCGTGTGTCAACGTGTCTCCGAGATACGGATATCCATTTTATTGGGTGTATTTGGAGTCGGACTGTTCTATGCACTTTGTTGTGTACTTTTCCTCTTGCAAAATCCAATAAGGGAAAAGTTTAACTAGGAAGAAATATTGACTTATGCTAGGACAGGATAAAGCACTACCTTACAGCATGCACTTTGTCCCACACTGTGCTGGGTTTTCAGTAAACACATTAAATGTCCTCAGTCCTATTCACGTGCCGCAAGGTCTGTGTAAAAAGGTCTGTGCAAAAAGGTCTAGTAAAAACAGACTGAGGACTGGAATTCTAAGTCTAAAGTGACATTAGCACTCTTTTTTTTTAAGGTAGGGGACAGGGAAGCAAAACTTTACAGAACTTTTCATAGAGGGCACAGGTGACAGGTTTCTGGGTACCAACTTGATGGTCACCCAGCACTGGGCAAAAAGTATTCAGCCCAGGGTTTTCCACTGTTTTCAGGGAGAGGGAAAGATCTGTTTATTATTAAGGGAAGTGCTAGGGAGGGAGAGATGTCTGAAAACCCAGAAACCTTGCTCCATCATGGCTCCCCAAACAAGAATTCTCAGACACCGGCTTCTGCTTGAACTCATTGAATATGCATTTGGCCTATTCCAGAGAACACAAATGGCCTTTTGCAAGGATGCTTCCATGCAGCTCCACACTGCATATATATTCTTTTCTCTTTCCCTGTCTTCCTTTAACAAATGAAGACACATTGGGAAATGGGGAGGAACTGCCACCCCCAACTGCTGATTAAAAAAACAACAACCTGTCAAGGTTACCGAATACATCACCAGTTCTGTCAGAATGTATGCATGCTCCACACCCATGGAGTTTCCCTTCCCCATTAGCACATTTTTCACACAAAGGGCTGTAGCTCAATGCTTAGGCCAGCCTTTCTCCACCTTGGGTCCCCAGATGTTGTTGGGCTACTACTGCCATCATCCCCGACCCCCAGGTCCTGCTAGCTAAGGATGATGAGAGTTGTAGCTCAACAACATCTGGGGACCATAGTTGAGAAAGGCTGGGAAGAACATCTGCTTAGCATTCAGATCCCAGGGTTGGGAGAGAATCAAATCTGAAATCCTGGAGAGCTGGTTCCACTCATTTCAGACAATTCTGTGCTAGATGGACCAGTGGTTTGACTCTGTATAGGGCAGCCTCCTGTGATCCTATAGGGAAATAAATGCAGAAGAGTGATTCAGTTTTAGCCCAGAACAGTCAACTCTGACTGGCTGCAATTCTCCATCTCATGCAGAAATCTTTCCCATCACCTGCCCCCAGATCCGTTTTACTCAAAATGCTAGCTGAGCCCATGCCCTCCTGCAAGAAAGTGAATATGCTCTACTACTGAGCTATAGCTCCATCCCTAAAAAAGAGAATGTAATCTTTGTTTTTTTATAAAAAGTTGGATAAGAAAATGTCCATGAAATGTACAGCTGAAGTACTATCAACCAAAAAAAAGAGTGACTCATAGTTTCAGATGGCTAAAAAGAAAATTCTGTAGAAGGAAAATCCTGTGGTTGCAGGAACTGATTTCCTCAAATCGTTTTGTGACCCTGCCATCAATCATGTCAGAAATAGTTGTGTCTGCGTTCCATTCAAAACAAAGTCTAGTGTCAGTTTCAAAGTCCTAGGGGTCAGGCCAGATTAGAATGAAGCTTTGATGTACAGTCCCTTTAAATTCAGGGTCAGACTATTTCTATACAACTTGACTCGTGTGTGTGTGTGTGTGTGTGTGTGTGGAAAGCATACCCCCCAAAATGACAAAAAAACCAAAAAGTGTGAAAAACGGTTTGTATTTTATGCAAACAAATATTTTACAAATATTTAACAGAGATTTAAAATCACACTGCTATCTCTTAGAAAAACTCCCAGGAATACAGTAAAGAGAATTCAACTCTACTGGAAAGCAAAGTGCTCAGAGCAACATTAATACAATTTCCACAAAAGTGCATAAAACGGTTAATGTAAAAAGCATTTCCTGTACACTGTAAAAAGGACTCAGAAAGCAGGTTAGCACATATGGCATTGTCAGTCGCTACCGATCATCAAAGCAGTTTTTACAAGATCATACAGTAAGAAGCCTTTTTACAAAAACAGGTATTTTTTTTTAATAAAAAAGTACACTTTCCCAGTAAAAGATACTTTGAGATTTTATATATATATATATAGTCGAGTGCATAAGAATATCAACTCTATAAAACATTTAAAGTTGTCCATTATGTGCAACAATCCAACAAGTCTGTGAGCTGAAGTGGGCATCTGCAGGTAGATTACCCTACTGAGTGCAATTCATGCTGGCTGAAAGGTGAGGAATGCAAAGCTACATCCAACACGCCATGTTCTGGCCATGTGATGCTACGGCATGGCAGCCTCAACACCACCTGGCATGGAGAAAGCAGCTGCATGGCGCAACCTGCTTGGGTATATGAGAATCTGATCAAGGACGCGTTTCTTACATTTCAGTCAGCATGGATTATTTAACACTTGCTAACATGTTACGGTCAATAGGTCTGATTTCTCAAAAAATATAGCATAGGCATGACTTTAAAGCACACATACACACAAATCAGAATGCCTCTTATTTGAGCCCCATGGGAATGAGTTTCCTCTGCAAATTCCCATTTATTTCAGAAGGCCTTTTCCATAGGGTGAATAATTTCTTAGCTACAAACTTTATAGATTTTTTGTTTTCCTGACGTTAGTGGGCTAAACAAAAATAAGTGGTTGAGATTTTCAGCTTAAGGATCCGTACGCATTTTGAACTTCTTCTTTTTTTTGTTTTTAAAGGGCCAGTGTAATGCTTTCACAATTTTAATATCAAACACACAAAGCCAGCTCATGTATCTTCCCCTTAACACCATGGAATCAAGTTTCGTAAATAGGATGTAAGGCCCTAGGCTATACAATGCTATATTCGTACCTGCTACTGTCGGTTCCTAAGAAGTGCTGCAAATATATTCTACAATATCATTCACTAGTCTTTATTCCAAAGAGCATACTTAAAGCAATAAAGGCATTTCTTCCAAGTTAAACAAGAAGAACAACCATCACAGAAATACAGATTTAGGTGGCAAACCCATTGAAATTAATGAGCACAGATAAGTTAGGTCCATTAATTTTAATAGGTCTACTCTTGAGTAAAGCACATAACTCTTTTGCTCATTTGTGTAACGTTTTGGTCATGTTTCTTGGCAATTTCGTTAAAGAGACAAAACATAGTACATCTATGTTACATGGGGGAATCAGTGGTCATATTACAGAGGATGCAATAGTTATTTAAAACTGGTTTTAATTTCTCTGTTCCAAATCCGCATGAATTAATTTTTTTTGTGGGTTGGGGGGGAGGTGGAATCACAACAAAATTCATTCTCATTCAATTTGTCTTTTGATTTATCGTATTTATCTTTTATTTATTTTTATTTTTAATTATCATTCTTACAAAAAAAAAACACTACTCAGGAGATCTCCCCTTAAATAAATAAGCTATGCCACTTCTAACTGGGGAAAAGCCACACGTGATCCTGTGCCCAAAGGCAAAACAGTTTGAGAGGCGTTGAAGTGGAGCGTTGAGCACCACTTTTAAGAGGTACCAGCTACCCCTGACCCATAATAAAGCATATGTATATATATGTACATGGACAGGCAAAACAAGCGCTGGCAGCAATAAGTGAAACTCTCTCTAGACGCTGGACGCATCACAAGCTGGTGGGTCGTCAGACACCGATTTTGGCACAGGGGTACAGCAGAGAAAGACATTCCTCCCCAGGGTTTTATGGGCAAACCGGAAGTACATGAGATGGCCCATTGCAACGAAGGAAACAGAAATAAGCACCAGCAATCCGAAAGCTTCTGGGTTAGGAGCTAGGATGACCATGATAAAATGCAGGAGATCCAGAAGGTAATTCATGGAGTTTTGGACGCCATTTATGATACCTCTTTCTGATTCGATCACGTTTTCTTGCAGCAACTGCGTGACGGTCAGGTCAAAAGACCACAGTCCTGTTAAGACAAATACAAAGGGAGTTTGTTCAGTTCCTGCTTGGGGGGCAAAAAAGGAAAGCCACACAAGAGATCTCATGTATCTCCAAAAGTTAAAAGACCTTCTTTTCTACAGCTGATTTGCAAACGTAGAGACCATTTCCATGCCTTAATGAAATGAACCAAAATAAAATTCATGCCTATTTGTGCCTCTAAGTGAATTTTTCTTCATCCGTATATAAGTAAAAATGCCTAACCTATTCACCTCTTGGAAAAATAAAGAGATTGCTTGTTAACTGAGAACACAAACCTGTGTTTGTGTTTATCTGGAAATCAGTACTAAAGCATCAGATGGGGCTTACCTTCTAGAGGCGCATTTAGGATTGCAACTTAGATAATTAAGATGTGAACTATCAAAACCTAAAAATATATGCAATGGGATCACTCTTTAACTATTCTCTCAACAACCCTTCTAGACTCCAGTACTAATGCACAGTTCTGCTTTGTTGTGAGACTATTCAGGGTGAATGTCAGAATAGTATATTTGCTTGGAAACTAGTTTCTGCCTTGCATGTTATGCAAAGATCATATATATGCAAGGAACGTGAACCTATAATTTCTGCACAAGCAATTCTACATCATATTTAGGCTCCAATCCTTTATCTTAAAATCTGATTTAAGCAAGAGGATCTTCCAACTACTGGAGAGGTCCAAATTGTTATTTAAAGCATCAGAAACAGCCATCTTCAAATGTCTAAAAGGAAGATGGAGGCAGCTTGGTTTTTCCTGCTTCAAAGGGCATAACCCAAACCAATGGATTCAAGTTACAGGAAAGCAGATTCTGACTCAGGAAGAACTTTCTGATGTAAGAGCTGTTTGACAGGGGAACAGACTCCCTCCGGAGCTGGACTCTACTTCCTTGGAGGTGTTTAACCAGAGGTTGGATGTCCACCTGTCAAGGATGATTTAGTTGAGATTCCTGCATCTCAAGGGGTTGGGACTAGATGACTCTCCCCACCCTAGAATTTTATGATTCTATGAATTAACTTACCAATTCTCGCAGCAATGACTCCTGCAAACAGAAGGCTTACGGAGACAATAGGCACAGGGTTGGGAGCTAAACCTGGATCAGAAGTTGACTCATTGAACAAGGAAGGCATTCCAGTTGTAAAGGGCATTTCCAGGAGCTCGCCTTGAGGCGCCATAGTAGGCAACGGGTTACTTTCAAACAATCTAGCACTGATGTCAGCAAACGGGGAAACAGTCAGATCCAAAGGACTTCCAGGCATGAACACCGAAATCACACACAAGACGAGGGAAGCCAACTGGGCCACTCCAGAGATGATACCCGTA
The DNA here is from genome assembly GCF_964234715.1 of Podarcis melisellensis. NCBI lineage: Eukaryota > Metazoa > Chordata > Lepidosauria > Squamata > Lacertidae > Podarcis > Podarcis melisellensis. Next base: position 118,598,601 of record NC_138528.1, read on the forward strand.
CGAACCAGGCCACACCTGCGACGTAGCCAGGTGAAGGCGACAGTACCCAGGATTCCAGTTATGGCAGAACCCCCCATTAAGAGGCTTAGAGTGGAACCACTCAGTCCCTGAGTATACGCATAGCCAGTAGTAATGCAGTCAAAGCCTAGGACAGTCATGTAAAGGAACGCAAGGGCCATTCCTGCAAGGAACACCGGCTGGTTGTAGTAGGCCACCCATCCGTCCCGGAACGTACTGAAAGGCTCGGCCATTCGAGAAAGACAGCTAACTTCTTCCTCCAGTTTGGGCTCAAAGACAGCCATGTCTTTCTCGCCAATTAACTGGACTCCTTCGTTGGGCTTTGACTCGCCATCTGTGGACCAAGACAAGAGTTAAGTACTGCCAAGGAAAAACATTGTATTGTGCCATTACTTTATTTCTACAGTGGTTCGTCAAACTACAGCTAGAAGTCCTGTTAGCAAGGAGAACTCAGCAGAGCCTACATGCTTTCTGCCACTCAGATTCAACTGCACCCAGGTCTTAAGTATCTGGCTTAAACCAAAGAATGTGGATCATTAGGACAGTAGCAGTGTTTGACACACTGCGCTAGTTTTGCCATTTCATTTCATTTCATTTGTCTGTTTTAATGGATTTTGTGGGGGTTTTTTAAAAAAATGGACATCACTTTGGTATTTTCCTAATGAAAGGTGGTATATGATGATGATGATGATGATGATGATGATGATGATGATTACAGAAAACAATATTCAAGAATATATTTAATTGATTTTAAAAGGATCAGCTTTCGAAAGAATATATTTATGACTAGGGTATTAGCTGCACTTGGCAGATGGAATTAGAAGGTGATCACTAGGCGCCAACAGAAGCAGGAGTGATAGCAATATGTATGGAATCCACCTGTAGGAAACAAGGAAGTTTAACTTTTCCAAACAAATTCAAAAGACCTTTTTATAGACAAATTCAAAAGACCAGCAATCCATTTTGGAAGCATTCTATGAAAAGAGAGGGACTGGGGCTGCAACTCTTCACACATTGAGAGAGTAAGTCTCCTTCAACTCAATAGGGCTTGCTTTTGGGAAGCTGTATGTAGGTTTGTATCTTATAGGTCATTTTTATTTGGCCAAATACACTCCTTGGAAATGCTGGTACCTTTCTGCATGTTCAGCTGCTTCAGTTCTGACTCCTCAACCTTTGAACTGGATTTATGAGCCAAAGCAGGAGTTTTCTGGTAAACTTTCCACAGCAGCATATATTCTGCACACATGGAAATCAAGTTCCACCCAGAAATGAATCCGCAGCCAATCACAGGTGATCCAAAGGTCATTATCTGTCCAACAGCCATGGGGGCCAAGATATTGGTCAGCTGGTCAATTCTTCGTATTGTAGCATTCATATCTGTAAGGGAACATTGGAAAACGCAAAATTGGCATTCGATATAGAAGCTGGGAACCCCAAATTCAATACTATTTACTTGCACACAACGATCTCCTACAGATTTCAATAAAATTTACTGCAAACAAGTACGCCTTGGTTCAGCCAACACTCAGACCTTCTATATTATATACTATCCTTAAGTTTTTCTCCTCATACTGACCCAGAAACTTCTTAAATAATCATACATACACAGATCATTGTTATTTTTTACGTACAAACAAGCCAGAAGCTCCTCAAAGACTTGGCAGCACAACTGAATTACAGCAAAAAGTATGTAGCTTCTCACATTTCCTCTCTCTCCAAATGTACCTGTACAGTAAAGATAGCAGCCGCAGTCTTTTGGCTCCACCACCCCATCTCCAATGGTCTTAACATACCATTTCTGTTGGATTACTGTGCAGAGATGCTCCTGCAGGTGATCTCAGTGATCAAGCTGGGATATAAGGGTTCAGGCGATCCCTGAGATATCCTGGACCTAAGTTGTTCAGGGCTCTGTAAATTGACACAACAACCTTGAACCTGGACAACAACACGTGAAAACGGCTGAACTGGCTACCCATCTGCTACCAAGCCGGGTTCAAGCTCCTTGTATTAATTTACAAAGCCCTGAATGGCTTAAGTCCAGGCAACCTAAGGGCCCTGCCTGAACCTTTACATCCCAGTTTGATCTCTGAGATCATCTATAGGAGGTGTTGTTGCTTGTCCCCTGAGTTGGTGAGGCTCATTGGATATGGACAAGAAACAGTGTTTAGTGTCACCAGCCCAGCCCTGTGGAATGTTCTTCCAAAATATGCAGCAGGTGTCTTCTATTTTGACCTTCAGACGATTGCTTAAAAGCTTTCTTTGTTCCCAGGCTTCTGCAGACAATTAAGACGAACACTTTCTGCAACAGTTGTCTGATCTTTTTGAATTTGTTTGCATGGTTTTTGTTACGCATATGTAATTGTTGCAAACTACATTAGTGGTGTGTTTTTTTTAAAAAATGAGGTTGTGGTATACAGGTTTGTTTTTTTTAATCTTTAAATAAATAAAGGCACTTCAAGTCCAAACATGTACAAGCAACTAAAATCAACAGAATGTGGTCTAGATTGCTGAAACATCCTGGAGCTTACTGACTCCATCTGCGCAGGCTTAGGTCTGGGGTTTAAGGCTTGCCATATGGCAACACAGTTCACCCCTCTTACAACAGAGGATATTGGCAAGAACTCATCGCACCTGGTAAAATTAGATCGATGCTTACCCTTGTACTACTGCAAGAAATATTTTCGTAGTAAAAATGTGACAAAGTATTGATTCTAAACACAGCTGTGTAAAAAGTTCTGTGTTTGTTCAACCTTGACAGTGCAATAGCTGAACTATAACAAGGGCCACAGAGCATGTCTACATGACCAGTTGATAATCCACTTATTATAATTAGCTACTCTCCTGCTCTCTCTGAGCAAGAAAGAGGAGGGAAGTGAAACAAATATAATCTGCCCTTTATAACCTGATGTTGACTCATGACTCCTGTAACACAGAAAAAATGTGCTGATTTCAGCTAGTTTAAAGCCAAGTATAGAATCATAGAGTTGGAAGAGACCACAAGGGCCATCGAGTCCAACCCCCTGCCTAGTAGGAAACACCATCAGAGCACTCCTGACATATGGTTGTCAAGCCTCTGCTTAAAGACCTCCAAAGAAGGAGACTCCACCACACCCCTTGGCAGCAAATTCCACTGTCGAACAGCTCTTACTGTCAGGAAGTTCTTCAGAGTATAGAGAGTAAAATACTTTTTAAGGTAACCAAAACCCAATAATACATCACCTGCTAATTTGCTCCTGTTTTCACCCGCAACAACAACGACCCAGTCTCTCTGTATGGTAATTGATGTGGCAGTGCTGGCTAGATTTGCAATGTTTGCTATTGTGATGACTAGGATATAGCAAAGGGTCTGTGGGAATGGAAAGAGACGTTCAAGCATAAGGAAAACAAAGCAACCACTCTCCCTCAAACTGCTAAATTACAATTTAACATGCTAATTATTTTATGCTGAACCAGGCCAGCGGATTAATACCGAACAGTGATTTTTATTTATTTATTTATTGCATTTATATACCGCCCTATACCCGCAGGTCTCAGGGCAGCTCAGAGGATTTATGGCAGGAAAGTTTACTTCTTGCCCACAACCGTTGTCTGCTAGCAGATGCATCTTCCACTGCCTCAAAAACCACCATTTGTCTTCTCTTCCCTCTGTGTGGACATAAAACTAGAGTGATCCAAAACCAGGTATCCCCATTTGGCCAGCCAGGCCATTATGGCCAAGCCACACCCACCTGCCCAACAGGTAAAGTCATGGCTGGACCAAAAAGGGATTTGCAGGTACTGCTGATCAGCTGATTGATAATGCCTTCTAGAGGTGCTTTGAAGTCCTGACCATCAACTGATTGTTGGGGCTTCAAAGCGCAGTGCTCTCTACAAATACCGCCAGATGATTTAAAAGATCCCAGCACAGCCCAAGCTGCACTAGTGCCTACAGATTTATTTATTTTAAACCAGTGTTCCCCCCCCCTTAAAGAAGGCTTGAATACATTATGACATCAGGTGATAGACAGGCATGTTGTTCACCTGCCCAAGTTGGCCTATAGCGGGGTGGGAGAGATAAGGAACTGGCTAGTTCCTCACCCCTAGTATAAAGAAAAGAGTGTCCTTGAATGCTGGACCATCGTTCAGTTCAGATAATCCATCAAACCATGATGTGTGAGATCATGAATGTGACTTGACTTTGAGTTTCTTGTTCTGGCTTGGTAGGCAAGGATTAATCATAGTTTGCTGGTTTAAATGCCTTCCTCTTCTGAAAAGGGAACTCTGAGACCGCCTGACCAGATTTTGAGAGCCCCCCCCCAAAATGACGCCACTGGTAACCACACAGAGTACTGAAGTTCATGTTTAACAGTGCAAACCTATACATTACGGCTGGGGAACCTGAGTCCCTCCATATCTTGTTGGACTCAACAGCCCCAGTCATAATGGCCTGTTGTGAGGGTTGATAGGAGTTGTGGTCTACCAACACCTGAAGGGACATAACTTCCCCACTCCTGTTGTGCATGTCCACTCAAGAGAAAATGTCACTGTTTACTCAAAGGTAAGCATGTACAAAGGTAAAGGTAAAGGGACCCCTGACTGTTAAGTCCAGTCGCGGACGACTCTGGGGTTGCGGCGCTCATCTCGCTTTACTGGCCGAGGGAGCCGGCGTTTGTCCGCAGACAGTTTTTCCTTGTCATGTGGCCAGCATGACTAAGCCACTTCTGGCGAACCAGAGCAGCGCACGGAAACGCCATTTACCTTCTCGCCAGAGCAGTACCTATTTATCTACTTGCACTGGCATGCTTTCGAACTGCTAGGTTGGCAGGAACAGGGACTGAGCAACTGGAGCTCACCCTGTCACGGGTATTCGAACCGCTGACCTTCTGTTCAGCAAGCCCTAGGCTCTGTAGTTTAGACCACAGCACCACCCGCGTCCCTTAAGCAGGTGTAAGATTGCTTTACTATTGATCTAGGATGGGACCAACCTTATTGGCCTAGCAATAGGAAATCCATTTAAGCACTGACAACAAACTATATTCGATTGAATCCATTAAGTATTGTGACATCACAAAGCTTCAGGCTGACTGAAAAGGCAACAGTGCTATCATAATCCAATGTTTATCAATGGTTTTTTGTGCACTTACCAGAAGCCACCCATGATATAGAGCCAAAAGCTGAGTCTTAAACAGGAAGACCATCATCAGAAGGATACCACACAAGATGACCGATGCATTCTGCACAATTAAGGATGTCTGGGCCACTGTTTAGGATAAAGGGAGAGGAGGGGAAATTGCAATTTGGGTCATGCCAACAATGACAATAGGAAATATGCAACCATTGGAAGACCTTGCATCTTTTCACGCAAGTTTCTCTTCAATATTTAAAGCAAAACGTTTTTTGTGTTTTCAGTCTCCTGGCTTCTGGTATTTCTCCCAGCACTTTGAGGGACAAAAAAGGGGGGAGTGGGTGTATAAGACGAACACTTGGTTGAGATTGCTCCCTAGGATATAACACCCGCAAGTCTAAAGAAATTAAAATATCACTCTAAATGAAGAAGACATTTGGTAAAAATTATGTTGAAGCTGTCTGGCTTGCTCCACCAGCAAGAGTAACTACGCCTTCACTGGGTAACCCCCCTTGGGCTTAGTGTTCAAACATGGAGTAATTGTTCACCCATTGGGCCCTGCCTTCAAAACAAAGGCATAATTTTTTAAAATGCTAACGCCTCAGCCAAGGAGGAAACACCTAGCGTGAGTAGCTGAAATGTCCTACTAATGGCAGTAATTATTTAAAATTAGCTTTAAGCAGGTCACATAATTATACTGTCTGCAAAATGCTTAGTCCAAGAGACAAGGCATATGAATTTTACAGAGAATATGTGACCATTATAGCCCTGCCACACAGGTTTTATAAAGAGGATAGGCCTTGTTGTACACAGTGGTACTTGCTTCTGAGTAAACCTGGATAGAACTCTGCAAGCTTGCACAGTTATTCTATACCAGCTCCGAATGAGATACTAATCAAACTTTCAATGCCTCTAGCATTTTATTCAAATATTCTACACCTTGATAAAGCACATAATTTTCAGACTGGCATAAAATTAACTAAGCCATACTCAGAACAGGCCTACTGAAATCAACAGGCATACATTAGTCGTGTCTATTGCTTTTAGCAGCTGTACTCTGAAGTTGAGATACAACCCAGTGCCACGTGGGTGAGGGGAAAGCTTGAAAACTTGAAATAATAATAATAATAATAATAATAATAATAATAATAATAATAACAACAACAACAACAACAATAATTCTATTTAGAAAGTAAACATTGGTGTAAGCCACTGTAACAGCTTTCATCTTGTTTTCTGTGATTTGGGGCCCACTTAACACATGTCAACATTCTTCAGGTAAAGGTAAAGGTACCCCTGCCCGTACGGGCCAGTCTTGCCAGACTCTGGGGTTGTGCACCCATCTCACTTAAGAGGCCAGGGGCCAGCGCTGTCCGGAGACACTTCCGGGTCACATGGCCAGTGTGACATCGCTGCTCTGGCGAGCCAGAGCTGCACACGGAAACGCCGTTTACCTTCCCGCTGGTAAGCGGTCCCTATTTATCTACTTGCACCCGGAGGTGCTTTCGAACTGCTAGGTTGGCAGGCGCTGGGACCGAGCAGCGGGAGCGCACCCCGCAGCAGGGATTCGAACCGCCGACCTTTCGATCAGCAAGTCCTAGGCGCTGAGGCTTTAACCCACAGCGCCACCTGTGTCCCCTCAACATTCTTCAACAAAACCACTAAAACATGACTAACCTTTGAGCCTTGGGTTCTTGTCTACCCAGTCTCCAATAATGGCTCCCAGAAGAAGAACTGAACCTGCCACAACCAGCCCATAAACAGCAGTCAAGAGCAGACTGTTTCCATACAGTTCAACCAGGAAGACCGACACTGCAAAGTGCCACATACGATCTCCCTAGAGGGGGGGGAAAAAGAGAGATTTAGTTTAATACTAAATAGTTCTAAATCATGAGCTGCACATAACAATTTAGGGCAGAGCTTTCCAAACCTTTCATGCTGGCGACACACTTTTCAGACATGCATCATTTCGCGACACACTAATTCAGTTTTACTAGCAAGCCAGTGAGCTACCTGCTCCCTTTGCAGCCCTGGAAGGAGCGCAGGGAGCGTTCACGGGACACACCTACGCACTGTAGCCGACACACTAATGTGTCGCGACACACATTTTGGAAAGCTCTGCTTTAGGGTGTCTATAAAGTATCTACGACCAAGAGCGCCTTCTCCATATTTTGGGAGAGCCCTTGGGTAAGACGCTCCCAGTGAACCTCCTTCCTTGAGGGGTCCACCTTCTTGCCGTTAACACCACTGCCCTTTCCCTGGCAAGGAGACTAAAAAGACAACCTAAACACAAAACGAATAAATGAAGGCACCAGGCAACTACCCTCCTTTATTATCTCCCACACTGAAGTTCCTTGCATCCTTCTCATTGGTTACCTGAACTGTTCAGCCCTGTAATAACCTAGCATCCTCCTCCTTCACAGCACTTTAACTCCAATGTTGGTTTCTTGGAAGCTGGAGCCCTTGAAACTGTTCCAACTCTGCTTGAAGTTGACTAGATTTCAACTTCTATATATGTAGAACCCAATAAATCCTGCAAGCGCTGCAATGGAAACTTCCCCATTATCCTAGCAACTGCGATAGCAGATGAACTCTGATGAAATGCCCGTAACTGTTTTACTATGCCTCAAATAAATATACAGAACAGTAGCTTGGGTGGCATAATAAATCTGCTGTTGAAAAAACCAGAAACCCAGTAGTTTCCTCATCTGTCACAAAGCAATAGCTGTACAGTAATCCTTAATTTGCACTGGACAGGTTACATTGCAGGCAATGGGACTGTTACACAGTAAGTCAATTATTGCCTGTGACCCTCATTATCTGAGTGGAAGGGTCATGTCGTCTAATGACCCTTTAAAGGCCATCTGTCAGACAAGCTAGCTAAGGGGTGTCGCTGACGTTCATTTATTTTGTGATGTCCACATTTCAGCAATCTACTGTCCTCTGAAAAGTCCTAAATGTGTGTTCAGCAGATAAGTTTCTCACTTTGATAAGCAGCAGAAAGGGGGCAATTGCCGATAACAAACATGGAACGCACAAGTGCGGCCAGCATTGAAATGTTGCAATGAATGTGTGCTTCTCTTCAGTGTTCTAGCCAAGCCAGCCTCCACAATTCTCCATTTTATTGGTCCTACCAACCAGTTTGGCCACCTCCAATATTCAGCCCACATTCTGTAGCCTCTAAGCATGCTCAGTCTTCACTGGGTTGTTTTGTGGTCCCTTTATCTAAGCCCCCACCACCTCCACCAGAAATATTCTTTGGTATTTCTGAAAACCTTGAGACTCCCCTGAACATGCCGGTGCCTCCTCCTTGTGTGTGGGTTGTGCCTTTTTTGGCTACAAAAGCAACAACACTCATTTCTAAAAACACTGGAAACAGTGGGAATGGTTGTTTAATGCCTGAAAATAGCCAAGGGAGCAAGAAAACCAACAATCTGGTAACAACTAAACCAAAGGACCTATGGAAGACTTTAGCTAAGCATTTTTGGGTGTGCATGTAAAGCTGTTCTTAAGTTGTAAATGTAATAAAGCAATGCGTATGAGTAAATACACTCACTGAGGAGCCACGTTTGACGTAAGTGCCCTTACTGATCATCCTGGGATTGAAAATATGAAATTCCCCTAACTTGATATAGTTACTAGAAGCAGAATTTTCGTCTCTAAAAATGTAAGTGGTTTTGGCTGTTCCATAAAGGTCCTAGCTGAAGCCACAGGTGTAACCTGAGATTAAATGCTTACTTATTGCTTGTGACAGCTGTCAGACTGAGCACAACATTCTCTTGGAGACAAAGGAGGAGTTCCTTGCCTCAAAACTAACAACCAAAAGCAAGCATGGATACAATTGCCTGCAATATTTAAGCATCCTTTAATTCAAATATTTAAAGCCTTGGTTCCACAAAGTGTGTGTCTGTGTGTGTGCATTGCTTCTGCAAAGTTAGCTACTTAAGAAAGTGTTTCTTTGCCTGTTTATTTTCTTATTAAGAGGGGAAAGCAGTGAGTCAGACACTAAGGCTGTCATGGGTGGCACAAACCAATTGTTAGCAAATTAAACTGGGGAAGTTAATTAGCTTCTTATGCCTTCATACAAACCCCGTGCCTCAGAAGCAATTCCCAGTAAAAACAAATGAAACTACAAGGATTCCACCCTCTGCATACACACATACAGGACAATCTGTTGTGCTTCAGAACTTGCCTTTGTTAGACAGAGGCATTAGGGTGCTATGTAGCAAAACTGGGGCATGGTTAGGTTAAACACTTACTGAACTGAACATGTTTCGTTTTGCTGTTTTGCACCTAAGACACCTCCGGTTATAACCACAGAAAATAGTAGTAGTAGTAATAATAATAATAATAATTTATTATTTATACCCTGCCCATCTATCTGGGTTTCCCCAGCCACTCTGGGCGGCTTCCAACAGAACACTAAAATACAATAGCCTATTAAACATTAAAAGCTTCCCCAAACAGGGCTGCCTTCAGATGTCTTCTAAAAATTTGGTAGTTATTTTTCTCTTTGACATCTGGTGGGAGGGCGATCCACAGGGCGGGCACCACTACCGAGAAGGCCTCTGCCTGGTTCCCTGTAACCTCACTTCTCGCAGGGAGGGAAACACCAGAAGACCCTCGGAGCTGGATCTCAGTGTCCGGGCAGAACAATGGGGGTGGAGACGCTCCTTCAGGTATACTGGACCGAGGCCGTTTAGGGCTCAAAAGAGCATACCTGCTGCCTCCACAACAACAGCCAAGAAGATCTTTCTGTACTATAGCACCACTCCACACATGCCTGAATTGCCACCATCTTTCAATGACTGATTTTTCTCCTCAAAAAAAAGGGGGGAAGGGGGAGGTCTTTTTCCCTGGGAAAACCAACTGGCTTATGTGCGCTCAACTCTGAACTGAACTATGGAATCTATCTCTCTATCGCATCTTGAACAGAACATTTCAACCTCTCCCACCTGCAAGAAAGGTGTGCACTGCCAGAGGTTTAAAGAGCTGCTCATTACAGCTGGTCACCCAGCTGAACAAGAAAGCCCGTTTTAAATGGAAAAAGCAGGTTCCAAGGTGAACAGCTACAGTGGAGCCAGTCAAATAACCTTTGTGCTTTATGCATGTGCTTTGCCCATGATATGACACCCAAGAATTACAATTTCAACCTGACACATAAAAAATGCACATTTAGTGCACCTCCTGAAATCCACGGGAGTTGCAAAACTTAACTCTAGCTAGATCGTGCCCCAAGTTTTTTATGGTGAGTTTAGGGAAATTCTTTATTGCACTGAATAGGGAGATACTCACTTCCAACCAGGAATGGCCCAATAGGTTTTTCTGCTTCAAAGGACAAGATGGCGCCCCATTCCACATAAAAAGTTCAACCTTACTTCAGCACTGGTTAGTGGACAGTGTCTTCCATTGCACCCAAGGGCAGCAGCCTGGGTTTAGGGTTTGGGGCTGACCGAGTGGTACCCACAGCTCTGTTCCTCAGTACCTGCCCAATTCCCAGCATTTGCTGCCTTGCTCTGACTAATGGCAGAGCTGGCCCTGAGCGAACCATGGCCAAACTAAAGAGAGGCTTTGCTGAAACCCCAGTCCTAATCATGTGTGTCTTTTCACCTTCTTGCAATATCAACCTTAGTGGTTTTGCTGTGTCAGTTTAATGCCATGTTTGGTGGCACTGTGCAGTGATACAGATGTACTATATTCTGCCACAAGCTCTGTGTTCCTGCATGACCGTCACTGGGAACAGCATATAAAAATTAATGTAACTTGCCTTGTACAGAGAAAGAAAAAAGCTAGCCTTTTATTTGAATCAGGACAGAAGCTTCTCAGTGCACGTATGGGTTGTTTTTATTATTATTATTATTATTATTATTCCTTGGAAATGCTGTGTCTTAACCATCTCCTTTTGCTAACAAACATTCTTCCTAATAAATGACTGATAATTTTATCAATATTTTAAGCACATTTGCCCCAATTCTACACACATTTAGAGTTCCCTATGCAAACAAAATAAATATCTCTTGGTACAGGAAAGGAGAAAAATTCCAGCAACAACAATTATTATTATCATTATCATTATCTATACCCCGCCCATCTAGCTGTGCTTCCCCAGCCACTCTGGGCGACTTCCAACACATATAAAAACAGAATAAAAATTCAAACATTTTTAAAAAAAAACTTTAGCCAACCAGGCCTTTGGATACTGCTGAAAATAAGTCAGAATATTGATATCAAAGCTCTTTAACAAAGCAGAAATCTACATTATTCTTCATCGAAAAGCATAGGCTCTGGTCCTAACAGAGCTGAAACCTGTGATGGGGCTTGCTAAAGAATTCAGGACCAATGTGTCAGAGCATATTTTATTAAATGTAATTGTCACGGCCACCCAGGACGGGTCCCAGCTCACAAGAGACCTCACTCCGTTGCAGTTTATTTACAGGAAAAGTTTATTGAAGATTTCTGCTTCTCGTACAGTTCAGCATCGTGGCCGTACGTCTGTCACGTTAGACCGCTGAAGTCCCCTCTGACTCCTCCCCTCTTCCACACCAACTTAATAGCCTGGCTCTAGACCACCTCTTCCTCTCCTTTCTTTTCCGCAGGGTCTTCCTGCCCCCCTGGGTTCCCTCTCTCCGTGACTCGCCTGAGGCTGAATCCTCTGCCGCCTCTTCCCCCCTCCTTCTGGCTTTAGGGCCGGGCTCCTCCCCTGAGCTCTCTCCACTTCCGCGCGCCTCTACGTTTGAACTTGGCGCGCGTACGTTGCTGCTGACCTTTCTTTCGACCGCTACACCACCCCTTGTTCTGCTCTCCACCCTTTCCGGCTGAACACCTTGCTCCAACCCCCTTTCTCTGTTCTCTCCTAATCCTGCTCCCTCCGAGAGGCTGACGACTCCACCCCCTTTACTCCGTTCCGGCTGAGACGCCTCTTGCTGCGTCTGTCTTCCACTGGGCTCCTCTCCGCTTCTCCCTTCTCCTCCCTTTTGCTTGATTAAGGTAACCCCCTTTTGAGAATCCTCTGACTCGCTGCTCAGACTCGTGGATTCCCTCAGAATTCCGTCATCTTCTTCCTCATCCTTCTGCCCCTCCTCCCACTCGCTCTCCGTCTCCTCTGTCATCTCCTCCTCTCTCCCAGAAACCCTGACAGTAATGTTGCACATTTCCCCTGAATTGTGGCATGATATCACACAGCACAACCCCCTCTTGTTGATATATGCAACAGTTGTCCACAAGTCATCCTGCTATACAGACCAGCCAAATGTATATTATCTACGGTTATACATTACTTACCCAAGTGGACAGGGAATGGCCAAGGTACAGTAGGAATTTTGCAGAGGTGAAATAACTGGCACAGGATCCTAAGATGGAAACAGAAGAGTTGTCACTTAAGTGTGTCCTGCAAATTTACTTTTCTTGTGCAGCTAGACCAGGGGTAGGCAAATTTTTCAGCAGGGGGCCAGTCCCCTGTCCCTCAAACCTTGTGGGGGGGGGGCAGACTATAATTTGGAGAGAGAAAATGAACAAATTCCTTTGCCCCACAAAATCCTATGCATTTTAAATAAAAGCACATGTTCTACTCATGTAAAAACACCAGGCAGGCCCCACAAATAACCCAGAGATGCATTTTAAATAAAAGGACACATTCTACTCATGTAAAAACACACTGATTCCTGGACCATTCACGGGCCGGATTTAGAAGGTGATTGGGCAGGATCCAGCCCCGGGGCCTTAGTTTCCCTACCCATGAGCTAGACAGTGGCCAAGCTTCTACCATCATCTCTGCCATTGTTTAGTATCGTTATTTAGCTTAATAAATTTGAGTAAAGCACCAAGACAGCTTGACAACTACCCATAGGTTTCAGTCTTTGCTTAAAGAAATATCCACCTCTGTTAACACCAAGTTTTATTAACTGTCACGAGGCACTTAGTTTTTCCATCTATCTAGTCTGCCACATTTTTCCCCTCTATCTTGAGACCTGCTGCCTTAGTCCCAATTTAACGTCCATGCATCGTCCGCCAGAATTATTTCATGTGCTACTCGGAAGCGCTGCTATGAAATTCCAATGGCAGAAAGTTATGAACTAAATTCCAGCAGTGGTCCTACCTTTTTTCAACATACAAGCCATCACAACTAATGCCACACATGCACTTTTCTAGGTTACAAGGATATGACCCTTTCAGCCAAGCTAACGAAAGCAGAAGTATGCAGATGTTTCTCTCTTCAGTGCGAAAAACACCACGAAGTTTCTCCTCTTCTCCAGCAACCTCATTTTATACCTCATGGTTGCAATCCAGCATTACCTGTGTGCCCTCTTCCCATGTAAGGGAATATAGCCCCACAAAGCATAACACTTCTTCTCCCAGACATAGCCAGGATTCCAACGCATCTTGGATTTCTTCTGCTAAAGAATTCCTTCTCCTAAATAGGAGCTGGCTGCCAAACATAGGAAGCTGCCTTAGACCACTGATCCATCTAGTTCGGCACCATCTTTCCTGACGGACAGCGATTCTCCAGGTCTTCAGACATAGGACACCTGCTGCCGTAACTGGACTGAAGTTGGGGTCTTCTGCATGCAAGGCAGCCGCTCTCTACCAATGGGCTACGGGGGCCCTTCGTCAAACTGCTGAACTGTCCAGCAAAAGCAAGGTACAGTCGTACCTTAGTTCTCGAGCAGAATGCGTTTCAAGAGTCCGTTCAATTCCTGAAACCATTCGCGGCTTCCAATTGGCTGCATCCTGCAGCCAACTGGAAGCCGCGGCAGACGTTCAGCTTCTGGAAATGGTTCAAAAACCAGAACACTCACTTCCGGTTTTCGATCGTTTGGGAGCCAAAACGTGTGAGTTCCAAGATGTTTGGCCACCAAGGTATGACTGTACTTTGCAAGAGCGCTTACAGTGCACCCATCAGTGCAGCGACTTTTGTTGCGGGCTGGGTGCATGTGCACCCACTACCAAACTCGGCACCCAGTGCCGGATTAAATCCTATGGAGGCCCCTGGGCAGTCGAAATATCACCAATTACCTCCCAGCAAGTTTTATGAACTGGCAACACACCAACTCACAGAAAGCTTCGTTTCTGGAGCGGGTAACACCGAACTAACAAAAAATTGGTTGCCATTTTTCCTTCAAGATCAAATCAGTATTATTTCGATCCCTTGTCGCAGGACCCCCTCAAAGGTCCATAGGGGCCGGTGCCTCCTCTCTGCCTGAGTGGCAACGAGACACTGCGGGCAAGCGCCTGGCGCTGTGCGCGCAAAAGAGAATCCAGCGCAGCTCGCGCGCGCGCGCCTTTGCGCAAACTCCCTCCTTCCCCCGTGCGCGCAAGACCTCTCCATGACCCGCTTCCCCGCGTCAACAAGGCAGCCTGCGCTGGGCGGGCGACCGAGCCAGCCTCGCCACCTGCGCCCGTGCGCTGAGCCCGCGTCCCTCTCCGCGCTCTGCGACTCACCACAGCATCCTTGCTTGCTTTGCTGTTCTGCCATGGCTTATATATATCAGCTTGGCACCTTTGAGTTGTTGTTGTTTTTAAGAATCTCTCCCGAGGGGAGGGGGGTCCTTTCCTCTCGGCGGCTTGTTGCTCTCGTGAGAGAGCGCGACAGAGGCGGGCCGGCAGACACGCGCGCACGCACACACACGCGACGAGCGCAGCGGCGAGCTCGGGGGTACCCTGGAGAGGAGAGCGGGGCAGAGCGCAGCGCCAAGAAGCAGCAGCGGACGAAACGGCCTAACCCCCGTGTTGCTCTTTCCAAACTTAGCTATCACTGTAGCTGAAGTTGGAAAGAAATGGCCTTATGGGCAGGTGGCCGCGACGCGACCGCTCCGCTGGGAATGGGGACCCCGCAAGGCGCCCACCAAGTTCCTCAGGCCGCGGCTCCTCCTGCCCGAGCTGACCCCTTGGGCTCTGTCCTGGCGCTGTGGAGAGCCGACCCTTTATATAGAAGCGAGGGGCCGCGCGAAGGTGGAGGAGTTCCCTGGAGTCGCCTATCAGCGGCCGGCAGATCTGCATATCCCCTCCCGCCCGTCCTGACTGTGCGAGCTGCGCCTTCTGCAAGGGAAGAAGGGATGGCTGGGAAGAAGAGAGAGAGAAAGAGGAGAGAGAGAGGGCTGGTGCTTCTTTTGGGGAAGCCGGGACTGAGAGGAGGGGGGGCCTTTTATAAGGCTAGGAAGGCTGGCCGGAATCTCCACCCTGGAAGAGGTACATTATCTGCTCCCCGCAGGGCTCGGCAAATGACACCCTGCGACGCATAGCATCCTCCTGAGTCTCCTCCAGCGCTGCGCCTCAAAACAAAACTCAAGGACCACATTAGGAACGGCTTCCTAAGGGAGGGGAGGGGATCCGGGGACCCTCTAAAGCCATAGTTTCCGACGTGGGGCAATTTGATTTTTTAAAGGTGGGGGGCAATTCGAGAATGAGATATCAACAGTGATTTTTTTATTTTTTGCATTTCTTCCTCCACGTGAATAGGACTTCACTTTTTGAATTTTAGAGATGCTTAGGTGGGGCATGCCCCCCCCCAAAGGTTGGGAACTACTCCTCTACAGCAAACGGCCACCACTGAAAAGATGGCACCTTAGGTCTTTCTCGCTCAAAAGTACCATCATTCCTGCTGGTTTCCCATAATTGTTTTTAATATAATTTTTATTTGCTTTTATAAATATAAAATTATAACAATACAACCATACACATCCACATTTAAAGATTCTTCCGAATCTCTGGACTTCCCACCTTCCCCCTCCATGAGTCCTATTATTAACCTTTTCTACGGCATCTTTTTCAGTGATCCACATTTTATATCACTCCATTCTCTCCGTAGTACTTGCTACATTGCAACTGTTATTGCAGTCCTGCTAATGTTTTCATCTGCTTACAGTGGTCTCCAAAATAAATTATAATTCTTCCCCATTCTTTGTTTTGTTTTGTTTTAATTAAAGATTTTCTTGGTTTACAAAAGTACGAGCAATCTCTCTCTTTTTTTCCCCCCAAGTTACATTTTTACAGATCAGTTTCCCCCCATTCTTTGTTAAAGTTTTGGTCTTCTTGGTTCCTGAGCTTTCCGATCAGTTTTGCTATTTCGACATAATCCAATAGTTTCATTTGCCATTCTTCTCTGGTAGGGACAGGTTTCCCAAAAATTTACTCAAGTCCCCCTCTGGGTTTCATTCATGCCCTTCTTTCCTGGTCTGGAAACTTCAACGTTCAGCTCTCCCTTCTGGAAGGCTGCCATCTCTCCTTTGCCATGTGCCATTTCATAATTTTTTTCTGATCAGGACCCTGCATGCCACCAAGGATACCGATATCACCATTCCTCTTCTAATAGTGGTTGAGTGCCAATGCATTTGGAAGCAAAATACGGTCCTTTACACACACTAAAACTGAGTGCTTTCTATAAGCTCAAGAGACATCCTTGTTAAAGATTGGATTTGAGGACGGAAGACAATGTTTGTTTACAGAAAGTGGCTTTGTTGGGTGTTATATGGGAGTGGATGAAGTGAATATTGTGTGTGTTTGTGTGTTTGTGTTTGTGTGTGTATATCATGGACAGACGAAGAATTGGAAGTCCCTTCTGAGTTTTATTTATCTCTCTCTCTCTCTCTCTCTCTTAACATCATCATCAACAACAAATCTTTATTACGGTCGTAGACCATCATAAGGACGGAGGGGTACAATCATTTAAAATCTAAAAAACATTTTAAAAAACTAAAAGGAGTTAAAACAGAAAGTATATATAAAAATCTAAAAGAAGCTCTCTTAGCATCTTTTCTATTTCTTTTTCTTTGTTTCCCTCTTTTTCTTTATTCCCCTTTTCTATTTATTGTATTCAGATTGAAGTCTTAGCTGGGACAAAAAAAGGGGAAAAGACATTTGATACTAACTTTGTATTTTTCTATAAGCACTAATAAAATCTACGGTATTTAAGAAGTGAGAGAAATTGTAGGTATAAAGAGGCGTATCACTTTGTAAATTTAAAAGATTTAAAACAAAAACAAAAACTACACGTCCCTACAAAAACCACACGTCCCTACAAAATAATATTTTTTTTGCTGATAGGGTTCTTGGCTGTACTGCACAGCAAAGTGCAGGTAAGATTCCAGCCAACCACCATCTGTTTTTGCACAGAGACATCTATGCACATCCACATGCAATTTTTATTTGAATCTGTATATGGCCCTGTGCCCCTGAATACTTTAAATATCAATGTCCTCTCAGGCATTCCTTGGGATACACCACACCATTTTGTTGCAGGACCCACTTGAATACAATAGAAACAAACTCAGGTGGTTGAATGTCCTGTTGGCTTGAAAAGCACTCAGAAATAAACTAGTGTTTTCTATATACTTGAGGGACTTCCTAAGTAAGCGGAAGTCCGTAAGTTTGTAAATTAAAGCAAAAATTAAAAATTAAAAACAAACCAAAGCCTGATAAATGACTTGTGGCCTTCCAGGATGTAGTTGTCATCGCCATTACAACCTATTACCTGCCCTTCACTCTAAGTCCCAGGGCGGGTTGAAACCATTTAAAATACCATATTAAAAACAGTTTAAAACATGCAGAATGTTGATGTGCCTGTGGGAGAGGATGCTTAAGCCACTAGCAGCTTATAGGAAGCACCCTGAAGTTTTTTGTTCTTCTGTCACTCACATTAGCATGCACCCTGTTCAGGTCCACCCATTTCTTTAAATTCGTATCTTGTGTTTTATGTAATTTGCTCTGGTTTGTCCTTTGGGATGTGAAAAGGGAACTTTCTGCATGCTGCTATAGTGATTGGTTGCTCCTGTCCCCTGTGTGTGTATGTGTGTGTATATGTATATATAATATATATATATCCCAGTGCTAGCCATTTTGAGAATCCCTGTGATTGAGAAGCACTGGTGGATACAAACAGATAAATACTGTATTTTCCCGTGTATAACATGCCTCCATGTATAAGACAACCCCTATTTTTTTTGGACCACAACAAAAAAAATTGTGGAGGGAAATTGCCCAAAGTTGCTGAGGGTTGTTTTTTTTTGGGGGGGTCACTGCCGCCAAACTACAGCCTGCACGACAATGCAACTCGCATGCATCACCGCTGCCAACAATCGTCTGCACGCTTGCTGCCAAAGGCCCACCTGCATGCTAGATGCAACCACAGCCGATTGCACACACGCCTCGCTGCTGCCGTAAATAGCCCGCCCAATTGCTGCAGCCCCAGGTCAATCGTCAACAGGTCTTGCCACAGCAACCAATCACATGCCCAATCGCCGCTGCCAATCTCCTGCTGGCTGCTGACACCAATCACCCATCCCCCCTGTGTATAAGACAACCTGAATTTTTTGCCTATTATTTCTAAGGAAAAAATATTGTCTTATTCATGGGAAAATACAGTAAGTGCACAGTGTAAATGTTTCTCGTCAAGGACCATTTTCTAACTGCCTTTTCTAAGCAGTTCAGTGGCACTTTGTGATGAGCGACTATTCTGTTGAAAGGGGTCCTAGTTTTCCCCAAATAATGGGCACACACAAAAGAGTAAATGCCCAAGAGATAACCCTAGTTCTGCAAAATGGGAAGAGACAGTATAGAAAAATGCATGTGATTTCTGTAATCACTAACAACCAGTGCCTTTTTTTCTGGGGGGTACTCAAGGGAACGCAGTACCATCGCCTGTTCGTTTTTTCTAGAAGGAGAGCACTGGTTAAAAATGTGGCACTTACTGTAACAACTTCATGGTGAGTACCACTTCTTTTTCTATAAGAAAAGCATTGGTAACAACAGTCTTTCCCAGGCCGAAGTTCTGGCTGCTCAAGATGCAGTATAATTCCTCATTTTGAGAATGAATGAATTTCGGTCACTGACCAGTTCCAGCTCACATACAATATCAGGGAAGTCATAAAACTCAGTAGGGATACATTTGAATTTGCAATTAGGTATAACAGGATTAGGGTTAAAATATAACCTAAAATTGTCATTTAAGGCCTTAGTCATTATGGTAGCACAGCTTGTTCCCTAGGTTTTGCGGCAGTCGCACAGAATTTGGCCACCCTTAGCATGAACTCTGGATCCTTGTCCTCTGACCTCAGTTTGAGAGTTCATGAGAGATCATTTCTTGTGCAACACAGTTCAATTTAATAAAATGGGAAAGAACAAAGTTAAGGCAATGCCGTCTCTGCTGTCTTTCCCCCTTCTGAAATTTAGTCCTGGTGCAATGGGTGCATCAACAGATGCTCACAAGAAAAAGGACTTAGCAAAGCCCTTTCCCTAGACAGATAGAATAACAGAAAAGAAGCAAGGCACAGAAAGAAAAGTCAGCTGCAGAGTCAAAGCACACGCATGCACAAAATGATTTTTACTTAAGTTTTGGTTTCCTTGGATGACCTTTTGAGCCCTGCCAATGATAAGATGCATGCAGATCAGGCCTGGGTCTTGGAATTGTCCCATCTCTGATCAGGCCACTCACATGCACCTTTCTGATTCTTGTAATTCATCAATCTTAAACCACACAGATTCTTTGGTTTGGCAACAGAGTTCTAGACTTTCACTTTGGTCATGGGAAGTGATGGATTCTCCATGGATGCCACACCTTGAAATGTGTCAATCCATTCTAGCAAGGAAGATCCTGCATGGGCCCATTAGAGAAGCCCACAGAGAGAGCCTAGGACTTGCCGATCAGAAGGTTGGCAGTTCGAATCACCGCAACGGGGTGAGCTCCCACTGCTCGGTCCCTGCTCCTGCCAACCTAGCAGTTCAAAAGCACGTCAAAGTGCAAGTAGATAAATAGGTACCACTCCGGCGGGAAGGTAAACAGCATTTCCGTGCACTGCTCTGGTTCGCCAGAAGCGGCTTAGTCATGCTGGCCACATGACCCGGAAGCTGTACGCCTGCTCCTTCAGCCAATAAAGCGAGATGAGCGCCGCAACCCCAGAGTCGGTCACGACTGGACCTAATGGTCAGGGGTCCCTTTACCTTACCTACCACTGAAATCAGTGTCTTCTTGTACCAAGTTAATGTTCTTGGGATGGTGGTATATTCATGTTTGAACATGCAGGTCACAATTTTAGCATCCATCATGAGAATAAAATAAGGGGAAACTGGTACTTATGAAAGAAAATGAAGTCTACAGTTTTTAATAAGGTCATAAACTGTATGTCAATGTTTCAAAATAGCAAATAATCTGGAGGTGGCGCCTAATAGTGTAGGACATTTATTGGGGCATCATTTTTCATGCGTCAGAGATGACCTATAAAGAATGATCGAAATAGCTGGGGAAACTGAGGCTCAACAAGAGATGATTAAGGTGTCTTCATACGTCCGAAGACCTCCAGGAGATGGAGCAGACTTGTTGTCAGTTGCTCTAGAGCACAAAACTTGGAGCATGTGCACTCTGCAAGGAAGCAGTTTTTTGGGAGGTACTTCCTAATAGTAAAAGCTGCCTGACAGTGGGACACAGACTGCCTTGAGAGGTAATTCAAGCAGAGGTTGGATGGCTAGCAGTCAGGGAACCTGTAGTTGCCTCCTTCCCGGAGCAAGAGATTAGACTAGATGCAGGGCTTTTTTAAAAAAGCCGGAACTCACTGGACCTCTCAGGCACCTCTCAGGTGGGCGCCGTTGCCATTATAAGAGAACAAGGGAAGTGTTCATAGTGAGTTCTGGCACCTCTTTTTCTAGAAAAATTGTTGTTGTTTAGTCGTTTAGTCATGTCCGACTCTTCGTGACCTCGTGGACCAGAGCACGCCAGGCTCTCCTGTCTTCCACTGCCTCCTGCAGTTTGGTCAAACTCATGTTGCTCGCTTCGAGACCACTGTCCAACCATCTCGTCCTCCGTCGTCCCCTTCTCCTTGTGCCCTCAATCTTTCCCAGCATCAGGGTCTTTTCCAGGGAGACTTCTCTTCTCATGAAGTGGCCAAAGTATTGGAGCCTCAGCTTCAGGATCTGTCCTTCCAGTGAGCACTCAGGGCTGATTTCCTTAAGAATGGATAGGTTTGATATTTTTGCAGTCCATGGGACTCTCAAGAGTCTCCTCCAGCACCAGAATTCAAAAGCATCAATTCTTCAGCGATCAGCCTTCTTTATGGTCCAGCTCTCACTTCCATACATCACTACTGGGAAAACCATAGCTTTAACTATACGAACCTTTGTCGGCAAGGTGATGTCTCTGCTTTTTAAGATGCTGTCTAGGTTTGTCATTGCTTTTCTCCCAAGAAGCAGGCGTCTTTTAATTTTGTGACTGCTGTCACCATCTGCAGTGATCATGGAACCCAAGAAAGTAAAATCTCTCACTGTCTCCAGTTCTTCCCCTTCTATTTGCTAGGAGGTGATGAGACCAGTGGCCATGATCTTCGTTTTTTTGATGTTGATGTTTTGCACTCTCCTCTTTCACCCTCATTAAAAGGTTCTAGAAATCTGGTGGTAATTCCAGTACTACACTGAAAGCATGTAAACACAATGTGATCAGGGCCATATTCCAACGAGTTCCACTTTTTAGTGTTCTGCCAAAGTAACTTTTAATAAGGAGGGGCAGGTGTTATATTGTATTTCTCCAGCATGATATTGCTAAGCTGGCATCGTTTGTAGAAGGGCATCTTCTGCCAAATTAGGTTTATAGGTCATTGCTAGAGGCACAGCTACAAAAGCGTATGGACCACTAATTTGCTCTGCTTAGGGAAGCTCTTGTTTAAAACATTTCTGCCATTAAGCTGGCGCCTACATTTAGTATTGATGAATCACACAAATGTTATCTGCCATGAGAAGAACCTTCCCTGCTAAAGAACTTTAGCATTGGTAGGAAAGCATCTCTATCGATACTGAACAACGCTAAATATTGTGACGTGAATTCAGTATCATATTTAAATAAAGCAAACACACACATGTTCGCAACCCTTTTCTCTGGGACTGGGATCATATTAACAATTTCAAAAAGTTATGTACATTTTGTGCCACTGTAAAGAGACAGGTCAGTCCTGTTTCATTTTGGTCTGTTCAGCCCCATTTTGTGCATTTAAAAAAAATGTACGAGAAATTCACTTTGTTATACTCATTATTGTGTGCATTTTTTCCTCAGTGCTTTCCTCCATAAAATAAGCATTTTACACACATTTTGATGGAAAATATGTCCTGCTAAATCTGGAGAAGTGTCTGATCCAATCTGGAGCTGCATTGTAATCCACAACCAAGTTTTGGGATGACTGAATGGGGTCAAACTTTCCTCACAGCATTTTTGTGGGGCGTAATGCGTTTGCTTCCTGTGTGAGCTATACATTCTCAAGCTGCACATTAAGGCAACTCACACATTCAAATGGCTTGCGTATTATGCTACCCTAAATCACATCATCCTGTGCTGGGAGTCATTGTCCCATTCATGAGCTTTCTTTCCATTTTGAGGACTCTAAAGCTGCCATTTAATTGTCATTGTGAGCACGCTTGGAATACAGTGTACCGTTCTGGCCAGCTCACCTCAGAAAGGATATTATATAGAGCTTGAAAAGGTTCAGAAGAAGGCAAGCAGGCCTTTTCTGGATGATCTGCAAAAGTATTTTAATTTAAGGAAATCGTGAGCAGGAGTTGGGTTATCAACAGTGGACGTAAATAAAAAATAATGTTATGAGAGGGATTTTTGGACAGGTAACAGTCTGATATATGAGGCAGTAGAAAAGGACGGGAACAAAAAGACCATGGAGGAAGGATTGGAATTTAATATATAAGGTAACGATGTAGTGAATTGGGAAGGTCATTTGTTAAAAATAATATGTTTAAATTTGAATTTGAAGTCAATTCGTTATAAAAAAGAAGAAAATTAATAAATAATCATTATAAAAAAAGGGCAAACAAAAATCATTAAGGGGTTGAAGCATCTCCCCTGTGAGGAAAGGTTATATCATTCATTTTAGTCCCCATGCCTCAGTGCCCACATCAGAAGTACATTACGGTATAATCACTCAGTACTGGTATCTTGATATTATTTTCACAGGAAAGGAGGCTTCCATCCCAGTAGATATATCTCAGTTTCGTTTCATACATTATGAAGCCTAGCAAATCCAGCAAACATTCTTGTTAGGTCAGTACAGATCCAGTCCTCCCACAGATCTGCCATCTCAGCACTTGAGCATGTTTCTTGTCTTTCGAACCACCGAGAGTCGTACAGATGCCTATCTCATCTCACTGCTGGGTCATGAGTTCAATGCGCTCTTCGCAACCTCCAATTTGCAATTTCGATTTCATCCAAGGAGGAGACAATTGCTGGAAGTTGGACGAGGTGAACTTCCTGTTTTGCTTAGCGCAGGCAAGGTACAGTAAGGAATCTTGCGACAACCATTATTTGCACAACGTTGGTACACCGCAATGGCATGTGAGTGCAGCAGGGTGGGTCTTTGGATGAGACACCCGCAAGGCTTTCGATTTATATCAACCTCAATAATTCAAAGGAAACCAAAGGAGAATTCCAGCCTCCTTGGGAAGGAAGGTCCATCCCTTGTTTGTGGGTGCAGGATAACACATTAGTAACAAAAAAGCCACACACTTTAATTTATGGACTGCTGTCATGTGAGCGCTGTTGTTTTTGTTCATGGGAAGACAATTTGCACCATTTCCAAGAAGGGAAGTTTAACCAAGGTTACATCCCCTTCAAAAGAAAGAAAGAAAAGAAAAGAAAAGAAAAGAAAAAAGAAACTTGGGAGCTGTAGTTTGTTAAGAGTACTGGGAATTATAATTCTGCGAGGAGTAAATTACAGTTCCCAGGATTATTGGGAGGAAACCATGGGCTTTAAATGTGTGTTAAATGTGTTTTAAAATAATGGTGTGGATGCGACTAAAGAAAGTAGTTGTGGACCTGGGAGACAGATTGCTAACTCTGACCAAGGACATACACTTGGTGATCTTAGGTAAAGCATAATAATAATAATAATAATAATAATAATAATAATAATAATTCATTATTTATACCCCACCCACATCTGGCTGGGTTTCCCCAGCCACTCTGGGTGGCTCCCAACAGAATACTAAAAACACAATAAAACATCAAACATTAAAAACTTCCCTAAACAGGGCTGTCTTCAGATGTCTTCTAGCAGTCAGATAGTTGTTTATTTCATTGATATCTGATTGAAGGGCGTTCCACAGGGCGGGCACCACTACCGAGAAGGCCCTCTGCCCCATAAGGCAGCCTTCCCATAAAAGAAAACTATAGTGTACATCATCTTCTTTTTAAAAATTGGCTTTAAAATTTATTTTATCTGTTTGTATTTTGCTTAGTTGCTTTGAGACATTTCTCTCTTTTTTTGCATACAGCACCTAGCAAATACAAATGCAAATAACATTAATAATTCTGACACACTGACATGTTAGGAGGTAAATGTTGTCATGTGGTTTCAGGCCGAGGTGGTATATAAGATCACAATAAGACCTTCAGCTGAAGGGAAGTGTGTACATTTAATAAATAAATTAATATTAGATATTTATTACATTAGCATCCTCCCCTTTCTCCAAGAAACTTGAGGTGGCATAGATGGGTGTTTCCCCTCCATTTTATCTAGGCTGAGAGAGAACGATTAGCCCAAGGGGGTCCCTTAAGCTTTGCGACTGAATAAATGTTCCAAACTCAGGTTCAGCTGTAACACTTAAGTCACCACATTACATTAATTCTCACATAACATTCAGATTCACAGTTTTGTTTTTGTTATTTAGGCAGTGCCTTTAATATTCAAGATTTCGGTGTGTTGTTTTTTCAAAGAGCTAGCCTTAATCTGATTAAACCATATGCACTTGTTTTATGACACAAACACATAGATACAAAACATGTGTACCGCGTAATATCAAGCACTGGCATGTTTTGTGAGCATGGCTTAGCTCTCTAGAAAAGCAAGCCTCTTTACGCTAACTAAATACTTGGAAGTTTCCATGTCTTTTACGCCCATAAAATTCTTTGTTTTTGTAGCACCAGTGCTGGCACACCACACTGAAAAGCAGAGTTCCTAATATCATGCAAAATCTTTCTGAATCCCTTTTTAATCCTTGCACCTGCACTGGTAAGGTTGGGTCTTTAAAACAAATCCCCTCCAGTTCTCTGAATTTGTTAAAGTTGCAAGTTCACAGCAAGCACACATGGGAATTGCTGCTGAACTGCTGTCTGCTTAAATTGACTGATTTTCTGGAAGTCACGTGACCTCGGGCTTTATTCATCCTTAGTTGTTTGTTTTCCCCCCAATCTATTGCTCAAGGATTCGGTTTCAGGACAGGAATGTTAATATCCTGGCTTATCATCAGGGATCTTGTTTTCATTACTGTCCATAATTTGCTTAGCACAACTCGGTCACTCCCTTAAACTGCACTCCATGTTGCAAAACCACATCCTTTCTCCCTAAGGATGCTCACGTGTGTCGCTCCCATGTGATATATTCTGGTATTTATTTATATTCTGATATATTCTGGTATTTGTTTATTTATTATAAAAAAGGCTGTCAAAGAAACAAGAAGAAAAATCTAACAGTGTCCATGTGAAGACAAATAGCGTCTCCTCAGAAGTTAGCTCCGTTGAGTTCAATGGGACTTATCTCTAGATTAGTAGAAGGTGGGAGCTAACCTACTGCCCTCTGCACATTGTTGGACTCCAACTCCCATCAGCCCCAGTCATTGGTCAAGGATAATGGGAGCTGGAGTCCATCACCATCTGGATGGCACATTAGTAACCCTTAACAGGTCAGAGGCGTACCTAGGTGTCAGGAGTCCAGGATCCTGGCTTGATAACACAGTAAATGTAGGTAATTAAAAAGGAGGATTTATTGCAAAAAAAAGAGACACATATAGCTCCAGAAAGCTCTAACCAAGCCACCAGCATTATCACTCAAAATGACCCTTCTGAAGACTCCTTCCGGTTCCTACAGAATATATTGAACCGTCGCCCCTTACATCTCTTGTTTTTCTTCCTGTCTATCAGCCCTCCCATTCGCCGACTCTTCGGACTTATTGCATCAGCTCCAGCCTCCTCCTGTTCCGAAAGACTGTCTCTGTGTCTGTTCGCGCCTGTTTGAGCTTCCTGAGAGCTTCCTTCCAGCCCGCTCTCAGTTGTTCCCTTGGCAATGGGGAGTTACCACTGGCCTCTGCTCATCCTGCATCAGATCTACACCTCTCTGTTCTGCAGCCGGCTGTAAAGTTCCATTAGGAGCTGGCTCATTCCAGACACTAGGGGTTGGTGAAACTGGTGTGCAGGCCCAGGGGCACACACAAAAATCACCTATCAGAATATGGAGTGTATGACGTACATTGGTGCGGGGATGCAACACCACTGCTGTGGTGTGGTCAAAATGTGGGGGAGGCTTCCTTTCCTTTTTGCATCGCAGCACAAAGGTGTCTGTTGTTGTTTTGCCTTTCCTCCTCACCTTGCCCTCACACCCAACGATTCGAGTACCTGGGTCAGGTGTCATTTCTAATGTGGCTATTGCGGCAGAGTGATTTCTCATGTTGGGGTGCCTATACAGCTCCATGCCAAGGGCACAAGGGGCCCTAGATGCTGTTCTGTAACAGTCCACTCCATCTATGACCAAGCTAATATCGTACACAAAGATAAAGCTGTTGTGTCCGCTAAAGCAATGGCGGTTGCACACCCTTTTTACTTAACATAATCCATTTATGTATTGTGGTCTAGACAAGGAACTCACGTGTCTTCAGCATGAATATGTATATCTATATTTAGATAGGTAGACGAAAGGAAGGAAGGAAGGAAGGAAGGAAGGAAGGAAGGAAGGAAGGGCACGAACAAAGCCTTTTCCAATGTGTGGGTTTCCCCAAAGGGGGCAATACAGTGGTACCTCAGGTTACATACGCTTCAAGTTACATACGCTTCAGGTTACAGACTCCGCTAACCCAGAAATAGTGCTTCAGGTTAAGAAGCAGAAATAGTGCTTCAGGTTAAATCCAACTTCCCTCCTACCTTTCCATTGTTTTCTCGTGATTTGCTGCTGCATATTGTAACTAATCTATACCTTTTCCCCCTCAGCTTTATTCTCAAAATAGCTTTCACTGCTGAACTTAATCCAAACCTGCTAGTGTGCTAACATGTTTACAATAATTTTTACAGTAATCTACAAAGACATCCCATTCCTCCTTGAAAACTGTTTATTTTGTTCTCTGATTTTACTAGTTAAAACTTTCTAATTCTGCATATTCCATCAATTTCAACTGCCACTTTTCTTTCATGGGTATTGCCTCCTTACACCATTTTGGGGCATATAATACTTTCGCTGCAGTAGTCGCATACATAAACAAATTCCTTTGGGGTTTTTTGGTACATTTGATCCAGTTATCCCTAAAAGAAAGGATTCTGATCTTTTGGGGGGAGATATCTTAAATACCATATTTTCCCATGTATAACACGCCCCTCTGTATAAGACGCCCCCTATTTTGGGGGACTCAAATTTAAGAAAATGGAGGGAGATGGCCCAGAGTTTTTGAGCTTTTTTGGGGGGGGGGATGCAGAAAATCACTAACCCAACTGATAAATGCTGACAATTGTTTATGCTGCAGAAGCCAACAAGCGCCTGCCCACTCGCCAACAGCAGCCGGCAATTGCTGGCCCAATTGCCGCAGCGGCAGCCAATCCTAATCAGCCCTTGCCGCAGCAACCAATCACCCACCAAATCTCCACTGACAAGCTGCAGCTCACAGATGCAACCAATCACCCGTCCCCCCCCCCATGCACTATCTGTGTATAAGACGACCCCAGTTTTTTAGCTTTATTTTAGCCTTTCTGGTCATTGACCGTATTAAAGATATTAATTTATAACTTTATTTTAGAGTAAAAATACCCTTGTCTTATACACGGAAAAGTACGGTATATATATTTTAAATACCGTATTTTTCGCTCTATAAGACGCACCAGACCACAAGACGCACCTAGTTTTTGGAGGAGGAAAACAAGGGGAAAAAAATTGAATCTCAGAAGCCAGAACAGCAAGAGGGATCGCTGCGAAGTGAAAGCAGCAATCCCTCTTGCTGTTCTGGCTTCTGGGATAGCTGCGCAGCCTGCATTCGCTCCCTAAGATACACACACATTTTCCCTTACTTTTTAGGAGGGAAAAAGTGAGTCTTATAGAGCAAAAAATACAGTAATTGTATATCATCTCCCAGTATCCCTTGGCTACTTTACAGGTCCACCACAAACAATGGTTTCACAAGAACTTCAAATCAGCCTTAATTGCACAGCCTGCATTTAAATCCCACCTGAAAATGGTAACAACCTGGAAACACCCTGGGATTCTATTGTTCTGCTGCAGATCAGGTTAGCAGTGGTGGAATGTGGAATTAATTATAGATGGAAACCAGCAGGAAGAGCCTTGAAAAAAGAAGAAGGGGGAAATAGCCACAAGGGACGCCCACACCTGTTACATTCTTTTCTCTTTTTTAAAAGTCAGGTTTTCTGTGGGAGGAAAACAGGACGGCCGCACCATCTCAACCCTCCCATCGGATGCGAGTAAACACGACATGGTCATTCAATAAATGCCTTATCTGGAGCATTCCACGCTAAACACCTCAAGCAAGATATGCTGAGTCGTAGCGCAGCACAATGGTGTTCCCAGAGTAGATTAGGACTCCATGCCATGTGCAAAACCTCCAGTCAGCAAGCGATGGGTTGGAATTATCATCTCTTTGTTGCATTTGAGGCCCAGCAGCATGCAAAACAGAGAAGCAATGCAGTTCCTGTGTATTGCACAAGTTCCGCTTACCAGTACCACCCTAGATCTGCATTCAGGGTATTCAGACGATTTTTGTCGGATCTGACTATTTATATTCTGTAATATTGTCCCCATAGGATGCGGGTCCCCCCCCCCCCGCCCTTACTGCACATTGAATTTTGGAATTTATTTTAGCAAAAAATAAATAAATTTGAATAGTTGTGGGGGTTTTTTAAGCTCTTTTGAGGGGGGGGCGATGAACCAACGAGGAACATTTTTAGGATACAGTGGTACCTCAGGTTAAGAACTTAATTCGTTCTGGAGGTCCATTCTTAACCTGAAACTGTTCTTAACCTGAGGTACCACTTTAGCTAATGGGGCCTCCCGCTGCCACCGCCACATGATTTCTGTTCTCATCCTGAAGCAAAGTTCTTAACCTGAGGTACTATTTCTGGGTTAGCAGAGTCTGTAACCTGAAGCATCTGTAACCCAAAGTGCCTGTAACCCGAAGTACCACTGTACTATCTTTTCACATCTCTTGGGATATGTAAAGCCTGGCTGGCATTTCATTGAACCT